>NC_136129.1:4435770-7435770 GCF_965212315.1 Lampetra planeri
TTTGCCAGTACCCAAAATATAATAATAGGGGGTTTTCCCCCGTTTTTCTGGCAAAAAAAACGGACACCTTTTACAAGGATTCATGTCTGCATTAACCACAATACTTGCAGTCAAAATGCAAACAAAAAACATACTCTGATAATATATGCATTTTCTTGGTTCTTTCGGTAAGGTCACGTAGAAGGGAAGTAATACAATAATAAAAATAAAACATATTAAAATAATTCTCACGACGTTTCGAAACGTGGCCGAAACGTCGTAAGAATTATTTTATTAAGTTTTATTATTATGTTATTACTTCCCTTCTACGTGACTTTACCGAAAGAACCAAGAAGATGAATCCCTGCAGTCACGAAAGCTTTAAATCGAAATATATGCATTGTCCTTGAAACTGATTGGTCCACACCAGAGACGGTTTTCTATTATTACTGGCAAAGGAGGTCTAATGATGTAGATGCTCACCCCGAGCCCTCGTTACTGTGATAGTGCCGCTGTCTTTGAGCTGTGCGCCTTTTGGCGTCCTCTGGTCGAGCATCAATTGGGTGGAGGCTCAAAAGAAAGCCGTCCCTTGGTGTGGACCAATCAGTTTCAAGGACAATGCATATATTATAATTGGTATTTTACCCTTCTATCTGGCAACAAAACTGACACCTTTTTACAAGGAGTCATGTTTGCATAGACCGCAATACCTGCAGTCATAATGCAAACAAAAAACATAACTCTGATAATGTGCACTGTCCTTGAAGTTGATTGGTTCACACCCGAGACAGCTTTCCTTAGAGCCTAGTCTCACATGGGTTGGACCAGATGACGCCAAAAGGCGCGTTGTTGCCAGATAGAAGGGTAAAAAAACAATTATCATATTTTTTACTGGCAAATGAGGTTCCCATAATGCATATATTATCATAGTGTTTTTTGTTTGCATTTTGACTGCAAGTATTGTGGTTAATGCAGTTACATGAATCCTTGTATAAAGGTTTCAGTTTTATTGCCAGAAAAACGGGGAGAAAGCCCCTATTATTATGAAGTGGCTTATCATGTGGACATTTATAGCAGCAAAATAATCGAGACGCGTGTTTCTGGACGTGGATGGAAAACCCCGAGAGCAAAACCCGCTGTCGGAGGAATAAAGTCGATGAACGTGGAAGCACCGGGGCAGGGTTGTAGATCGAGAGGCAGCCCTAGAAAACGACGAGGTGATTCCAAATGGTGAACGACGAGGCGAAGGAGTGTGACGTGGACGTGGTAAATGATGGCCCAGGGCAGATGTGAGTGTAGAGAGAGAGAATGCCAAGGGAGGCAGAGCCCAATGGAAGAAGAAGCAGAGGTCGCAAACGGGTACCCGATACCCGTACCCTACCCGATACCCGGCTACCCGTACCCGGCCGGGTACGGGTAGCCGTTTGCGACCCTGGTGCGGCCGGGTACGGGTAGGCCGTGAGTCACTGGTGAGTCACCGTTTGTCACTCATTTCCCAACGTCTTGTCTCTTCTCACAATTCAAGTTTCTAGAATCAACCCACCCGCGCCTGCAACATGGCTTCATCCCAGAGGTTGCAATCAGGTACCCAATACCCGTACCCTACCCGTACCCGGCCGGGTACGGGTACGGTACGGGTACGGCCGGGTACGGGTACGGGTACCCGTTTGCGACCCTGGTGCGGTACGGGTACGGGTAAGGAATCAAAACCCGTTTGTGACCTCTGAGAAGAAGACACAGGGAGGTGGCAAGGCAATTGAGAAGTGTGGAGTGAATGTGGCAATCGTGGCCCAGGGTAGGAATTAGTGAGGTGGGAACGAACCAAGGAGGACAGATCCCCCGCCCTCGCCACCACCGCACGAGCGGACCGCACGCCGCAGGAGAACAAGATGACGAAAGCGATTCTTTGAGATCTTTTAATTCGTCATTTTGATCTGTGCGGGGCGTTTTAATTACAAGTTTGCACTTTGCTTCCGCAGCTCGTTAATGACTGGCAGGACACGCTCAGGTGGTCGTTAGAGCTGGCGGTCACCCGCAGCAGCCAAGCCCATGCACACAGTTGCGGTCTGTTCACCGCAAATGATGATGCACAGAGTTATATAACCCCCTCCACGTTCCTCGCTAAGAGAACACATTCCTCCTGCGGAGGGAGCTGGTAGGAGCGTTGGGTTTGCTCGGTCAGTGGCCTGCAGGGTCAACGGCGGCGTGGTGTATTCTGCAAATATGCCCGACTGTGAGGGCGGGCACAAAGCCGGCGTGAGTAGGTTTTGTAAGGGCACCACGGGGTGACCAGCCCCTCCCCCACTCAGCCCCACACCCCTCCCATCCCCCACCCAGCCCCTCCCCACCCAGCCCCTCTCCTCCCACCCCCCACCCAGCCCCACCCTCCCCCACCCTCCCCTCCCCACCCAGCCCCTCCCCTCCCACCCCCCACCCAGCCCCACCCTCCCCCACCCTCCCCTCCCCACCCAGCCCCTCCCCACCCAGCCCCTCTCCACCCTCCCCTCCCCACCCAGCCCCTCCCCACCCTCCCCCACCCAGCACACCCCACCCTCCCCTTTCCACCCAGCCCGACCCCTTCCATTTTTTGATGCACGACGGACGGACACAATAATCCCCTGTGGGCTGGTGGAACCAGGTGGTTCCTACCAGTATTAATATTGATGTGTTGTTACAATTTATTATTGCATTTGTTTACTCTACCCATACAATCCTCGCTGAGTTGCATATCCCTTCTTTTTAGGAGGGGCTCTGCCAGGTTTTCACAGGACGGTTGCTACTATGTGTTTTCCAATTGAGTCGCTTCTGAAAAACAAGCTAATAGCTCAGTGGGCTTTACCTGTTCAGGTAAACAATAGTAGTAGGTTTTTACCCTTTAAACTGGTACAAAACTGACACCTTTATACAAGGCATCATGTTTGCAATAACCGTAACACAAGCAGTCAAAATGCAAACAAAAATAAACAACTCTGATAATGGTAATGATATGCACTGTTCTTGAAGTTGATTGGTCCACACCCGAGACAGCTTTCCTTAGAGCCTAGTTTCCATTGGTGTTGGACCAGATGACACCCAAAAGGCGTACAACTCAAAAACACCAATGGAGACTAGGCTCTAAGGAAAGCTGTCTCGGGTGTGGACCAATCAACTTCAAGGACAGTGCATATCATTATCAGAGTTGTTTATTTTTGTTTGCATTTTGACTGCTTGTGTTGCGGTTATTGCAAACATGATGCCTTGTATAAAGGTGTCAGTTTTGTACCAGTTTAAAGGGTAAAACCCTACTATATTTTTGCCACTGGTAAAGAAGGTCTCATAGGTAAACAATAGTTTAGTTTAATTAGCATATATTTTAAGTGATGTGCTTACCTTTCCTATACTTTGCACTCCTATTGTTTTTTTAATCATTTGTTCTCGTAACGTTTTGACCTGCCTCTACTGAAAAGTGCTTTACAGCTCATCGGATTTCCTGCAGTATTAAAACTCTTATTCTGTACAGCCTGTCCAGCTTCAGTACACTCCTGGATGAAGACGTCCCCCACGATGATCCAGCTCGCCGTGTGGATCATGGTGGTCAGTTGACGATACTTCAGCACACCTGGTCAGTGAGGGCAGTGGAAGTCACGGCAGATGAGCGGCTGGCGGGTGGGGTAGGAAGAAAGTTGAAGGTGGGGAGGCCTTGGAACCGGTGAGAAGATCACTCGCCACTGCCATTGATGTTGGCCGTGGTCAGGAATAGTACTCCTTGTGTCGTCGAGTTCATGGTGCAGAGTACGACACCCCCACTCGGTAATTTTCTAAATAAATAAGCAAGACGATGTTTCCTTTATATATCCGTCTCTGGGCATAAAAACATATTTTATTACATAACCCACTGGTCGCACGGACGGTCTTCTGGGAGTGGCATCATTTCACCAGCATTGTTTCAAGACAAAGAAAGCCCAGGATCGGTGTCAAAACTGCAGTGTCTTATCAGCAGTGACAGCTCAATGTCCATATCTTTGCTACTCGCAGATGGCAGTGAGGGGGTGGTCATTGAGATATTAGTCCTGCCCGTTAAATACGTTTTGCCCGCTCTCCAGATCAGGTCGCATCCTCTGAAAAAAAAAAACACAAATATGGGCGAAGAAATATTCTCAGGTTTTTTCGGTAAAGTCACGTAGGTAAAACATCTGGCTGTGACGGTCCCACCTGATGACGGAGACTTGTGTTGCCTCCGAAACGTCGTGAATTTTATTTTTATTTTTGTTTTGTTTTATTTTACTTTCATTACTTTTAATGTTTTACCTACGTGACTTTACCGAAAAAACCTGAGAATATGAATCATTGCAGTCACGAAAGCTTCAAATCTAGAATGGGCGAAGAAAGTTTACAGATTCTTCGCAAATGTATTGCTCATTCTTAGGCAATGAGCTGAGCCAAATATTTCGGAAACTTTATGATCACGGAAAAGCTGACATTCATTTGCACAAATGTTGCTGTCAGTGCCTATGACCAAATCATCTGGAATGCACTATATAATTACAGTATAATGACGTCAACTTATACCACTCGCTGTCGTAGAGAGAGGGAGGGAAGGAATCAGGGGCGCGAGGAGGAACCACAGATAAGCGGAGGAGGCAGCAGCCACACGCTACCAACAATTGCTCAAGCTCTGATGTCCTTTATATATGAAGGTGTTTCGGCCAATTAAAGAGAAACCCAATGCGTGAGAGGGAGATACATTGTATTCAAGTTGAAGTTTATTTATTAGGTATAGCCCTGTGAGCCATTCGGCTCTTGAATCGGGTGCAACCGCAACAAACAAAAACATGAACAAAAAAACATCTTAAAGTGAATATGTGACTAAGTGCAAACAGAAAATCCAAGAAAAGACGGAAAAATATTGCAGAAAAAAATCACCGTACACCAACGCTGTGTGCAAAAATCCCAGTGGGATGCAAGTCAACAACCAACAACAACCACAAGACAACTTATCCATAGAGATGGAACAGGTGAAGTCAAAACTTTCTTGTACCGGGTTCTCCTGGCCAGCCAGGTTTTGCACCTCCTCCTCGACGCCCAAGGGGAAGGGAATTCCACAACATTTGAGTGTGATCCATCAACCATCGCTCTCTCCAAAGGGCTGGATTACAGGCCATGTGCGTAGCCACCACTGGCCTTGCTGCTCAAACAAACAAACAAACGATCACATCATAAGCTAAGCAGGCTTAAGCCTGGATATTACTTGAATAGGCGGCCGTCAACATTTGGCATGGAGGTTGTTTTCGGCGGCTGCCCGGGTTCGTGTGCTGGGCAGCAGAGGGCAGTGCAGCTGTATCCACTGCTGTGGGGGGCATCGGACAAGTTCAAGTTCATTTATTAGGTGTAGCCCTGTGAGCCATTCGGCTCTTGAATCGGGTGCAACCGCAACAAACAAAAACATGAACAAGAAAACATCTTAAAATGAATATATGTAACTAAGTGCAAACAGAAATCCAAGAAAAGACAGCAAAATATTGCAGAAAAAAACACCGCACACCAACGCTGTGTGCAAAAATCCCAGTGGGATGCAAGTCAAACAACAACAACAACCACAAGACAACTTAGATTAAGGCCATCAGTCTTACTCCGTACTACAACAAACAAACATGGCCAAACCAGTAAACTTTTCGAAATCACCAACAAAGACGGTCACTGCATAGCGCGCTTTCAGATGCACTTTTGCGGCCGTCTGGAACGCTCTTCCAATATTAGGAAGCCACTGGAGCTATGCACTTTAAAGTCCAGATTAAAAACTAATTTCTTGAGAAATACTTTTCGTGTTTAGTTTGTTGTCCTTCCCCCGCACCTCAAATAAGCACGGTTGGCTACGTATTGTGCGAAAGAAGTTCAACACACATCCGTACAACAATGCATCACAGCCAGTACCGTGCACCCAGAGTGGCAGTACTGTACCAGAGGTGTAGTAGACGCAGAGGCAGAGAGCTTGAGGGAGTCTTGAGTGAGGGGGTGATTGCGTGGACAAGTAGGTGAATGGAATGAGTAGCTTAGTGAGTAGGTGAGTGGGTACATTTGACTTTGTACGATGCGAAATAAGTTCAACATACATACAACTCTGTCTCTCCGCATGTTTGGTCCCCGGGTGGGAATTACCAACACGCACTTAACCAGCGTGGTGAAGTATGGTCGAATAACCACAACCACACCCAGAAACGGACTGATAAATACCTGTTTTACATGTGCGATATGTGTTTAACAGTATCTCTGAAGCGATGATGGATATGGAGTTACAATCCGAAACCGCAGGCAAATGTTTCACACAAAAATTGTGTCCCGTACTGTTGATTCTGTGGCTTCATGTAGTCGTCACTTACAGCACTTTACTTGCAACCCAGAGATCGCACCGTTTCGATGCGATCTCCCGGTGTGGCAGTTCAAACAACTGCGAGTTTATTAACCATCCCAGCCCCACGCCAACCCTCATCCCAACCACATATGTCCACACAGCAGTGGGAATGGGTTACACCACAGTCGGTCGGTCTGTGTGATGTTTGCGCGCGGTGGGTTAAAGTGTATGGGTTCAGCCTCAGAATCTCTATTTAGAATCAGAATCAGAATATTTCATCAGAATCTGTATCTAGACTGGAGGAATCCGATGAGCTATGAAGCTCTTTTTTGTTACAGATGTCCGGTGGGGGCGGGTTACTTCCTCATATTGCAATGAGTGTGGCTGGTGTGGGTGAGTCGGTCAACTACCCTCTAGAGATAATTGTTTTTTTTACCCTTTTATCTGGCAACAAAACTGACACCTTTTTGTTTACAAGGAGTCATGTTTGCATTGACCACAATACCTGCAGTCGGAATGCAAATAAAAAACATAACTCTGATAATGTATGCACTGTCCTTGAAGTTGATTGGTCCACACCCGAGACAGCTTTCTTTAGAGCCTAGTCTCACATGGTGTTGGACCAGATGACGCCGAAACGACCAGATGACGCCAAAAGGCGCAACACCATGTGAGACTAGGCTCTAAGGAAAGCTGTCTCGGGTGTGGACCAATCAATTTCAAGGACAGTGCATACATTATCAGAGTTGTGTTTTTTGCTTGCATTCCGACTGCAGGTATTGTGGTCAATGCAAACATGACTCCTTGTAAACAAAAAGGTGTCAGTTTTGTTGCCAGATAGAAGGGTAAAAAACAATTATCATATTTTTAACTGGCAAATGAGGTTCCAATGGTGTAAATGCTTAACCCGAGCTCTCAAACTCTGATGGTGCATTGTCTTTGAGTTGTGCGCCTTTTGGCGTCATCTGGTCCAACCCATGTGAGACTAGGCTCTAAGGAAAGCTGTCTCGGGTGTGGACCAATCAACATCAAGGACAGTGCACATTATCAGAGTTATGTTTTTTGTTTGCATTATGACTGCAGGTATTGTGGTCTATGCAAACATGACTCCTTGTAAAAAAGGTGTCAGTTTTGTTGCCAGATAGAAGGGTAAAAAAAACAATTATCATATTTTGGGATTGAACCCACGACCCCCTGTATACCAGGCGAGGTAGTTAACATCTCCTAGCCACCGTGATGATGATGAGAGAGAGAGACACGCAAACTCCAAATATACAGCAGCAGACGTCAGGGTCGGGATCGAACCCACGACTTCCTGTATACCAGGCGAGGTAGTTAACATCTCCTAGCCACCGTGATGATGATGAGAGGGAGACACGCAAACTCCAAATATACAACAGCAGGCGTCAGGCTCGGGATCGGGATCGAACCCACGACCTCCTGTATACCAGACGAGGTAGTTAACATCTCCTAGCCACCGTGATGATGATGAGAGAGAGAGAGAGACGCAAACTCCAAATATAAAGCAGCAGGGGTCGGGATCAGGATCGGGATCGAACCCACGACCTCCTGTATACCAGGCGAGGTAGTTAACATATCCTAGCCACCGTGATGATGATGAGAGAGAGAGAGACACGCAGACTACAAATATACATCAGCAGGCGACAGGGTCGCGATCGGGATCGAACCACGACCCCTGTATACACATCGCCACCAATGCGCCCTGAGGAGTAAGTTCTATAAGCCAGTAAACAATGTCCTTCCCCTCTGTCGGACTCCAGGTCGACTTAGCCGCAAGGAGGCGGTAGAGTATGGCCGTCTTTGCTCTGAGCGTCTCACTAGAAATTAGAGACGCGTAACAATGCGCTCATCCAGCGATTACGAAATATGCATAATGTTCATGATACGTAAACCGATACGATTATTTACAACATCGTCGTCATCATCATCATCATTCCACTGCTGGATGAAAGCCTCTCCAAGCCATCGCATCTCTGCGGTGGATGTCCCTGTCCTCACGCTGCTTGTTGTTGCAGAGGCTCACGGTTCGAAATCCAGTGGCCGCCCTGATTAATTCAGCGTTTGTAAAATTTCGATTTAAAGCTTTCGTGACTGCAGGGATTCATCTTCTTGGTTCTTTCGGTAAAGTCACGTAGAAGGGAAATACTAAAATAATAAAAATAAAACATAATAAAATATATTATATTATTTTATATTATAATATTTTATTATGTTTTATTGATTCTTTCGGTAAAGTCACGTAGAAGGGAAATAATAAAATAATAAAAGTAAAATATAAAATATTATAAAATAAAAGAATATCTTCTACTTTAGTGCTGCCTAACGGCGTGTGCGACTTCACGATGATATTGGTCCCGGTCTAGCACGGCGTGTAGAGTTTGTGCTGCTGTTGTTAATTGTCGCCATGTTTTGATGTCACTGAGCCATGTCGTTTTTGGCCGTCCTGGTCGTTTTTTCCCTTCGATTTTTCCTTCCAGGATTTGCTTTAATAGCTGGTATTTGTGGTCGTTTCGGGCAATGTGGCCTAGGTAGCAGAGGTGTGGACTCGAGTCATGTGACTTGGACTCGAGTCAGACTCGAGTCATGAATTTGATGACTTGCGACTCGACTTGGACTTGCATAACAATGACTTTGTCCCACCTCTGAGATGTGGACTCGAGTCATGTGACTTGGACTCGAGTCAGACTCGAGTCATGAATTTGATGACTTGCGACTCGACTTGGACTTGCATAACAATGACTTTGTCCCACCTCTGAGATGTGGACTCGAGTCATGTGACTTGGACTCGAGTCAGACTCGAGTCATGAATTTGATGACTTGCGACTCGACTTGGACTTGCATAACAATGACTTTGTCCCACCTCTGCTAGGTAGTAACACTTCCTGCTAATGATGGTCTTCAGCAGTTGCCTGTCAGTGCCCATATCTTGCAGAACTTGTGTATTGGTGGTTTTGGCTGTCCATGGGATTTTCAGCATTCTTCGATACAGCCACAACATATAAGATATTTTATTATGTTGAATTTTTTTTATTTTATTATTTCCCTTCTACGTGACTTTACCGAAAGAACCAAGAAGATCCGCGTTTGTAATTACGGTAATACAGTAATCATGTTGCACGCACCGCCTTCTTCACTCACAGTGGACGTTAAAGATCCCCTGATGTCATTCGCAAGAGGAGGTCATTATTGTGCCGGCGTCAAGCGACAAATCTGCCAAATTCTAAAATTACAATCCACCGCAAATGACTCAATTGGGATTATACGCACCGCAGCAATAATCACACACCCCTACCGGCAGACTAATGCCCCACCAGGTAACTCATCTTGGTTAAATACAATTCACTTGGCTGTGTGTTCTCTCCTTTGTCTCCCACTCCATAATTAGTCTTGACCACCGTCCACGATCCCTTCTAGCCTTGACGTGTCCTGCCCAAGTCTGTTTATAGCAGTCAATGTGATCTCTCTAACTGGTGTATGTTCTCTAATCCACGTATTCCTCTTTCTCCGTTCTCATATTTCCACAAGGGCCGCAGCACAGCAGAACAGGTTCCGGCCCTCACCACTTACATCTAAAATGTCTTCCAGAAAAGCCTGAACACAGGAGCTGTCTTCCTCGACCTCACAGCCGCCCATGATACCGTCTGGCGCACTGGCAGAGGTCGCAACCGGGTACCCGATACCCGTACCCTACCCGATACCCGGCTACCCATACCCGACCGGGTACGGGTACCCGTTTGCGACCCTGGTAAGGCCGGGTACGGGTAGACCGTGAGTCACTGGTGAGTAACTGTTTGTCACTCATTTCCCAACGTCTTGTCTCTTCTCACAATTCAAGTTCCTAGAATCAACCCACCCGCGCCTGCAACATGGTTTCATCCCAGAGGTCGCAATCAGGTACCCGATACCTGTTCCCTATCCGTACCCGGCCGGGTACGGGTAGGGGTACGGGTACGGCCGGGTACGGGTACGGGTACCCGTTTGCGACCCTGGTGCGGCCGGGTACGGGTAAGGAATCAAAACCCGTTTGCGACCTCTGCGCACTGGCCTCCTCCTGAAGCTGTCGCGGTCCCTCCCCGACTGGGCAATCAAAATGATCACAGCAACTACTGAGAAATAGACGTTTCAGAGTTCAGCTTGGAGAGACAAAGCGCACGTGGAAGATACATTCCAACGGTTTCTCTCAAGGCCCAGTGCTGGCCCCCATTATTTTCAGCCTCCACACGAATGACCACCCAGAAACCACATCCCAAGCATTAATATACGCTGACGACATCTGTCTGGCAACGCAAGCTCCCAACTTCGACACCCTGGATCAGACCCTAAACGAGGATACAGAAAAACTCGAACAACACTGCAACACATGGCGACTTCAACCAAGCCCTGCAAAAACTGTGCCCAGTGTATTCCACCTCTACAACGCGAAGGCCAATAAAGAGCTCAACATCCAGACGAACAACCACAAGCTACAGCACCACCCCACCCCCACATACCTCGGGGTGACCCTGGAGAGGTCACTCAGCTTCCGGGAGGACCTGCGGACAACAGCAGCCAAGATCAAAACCAGGAACAACCTCATCCCCAAACAAGCTGTCTCAACATGGGGCACCGCTACCACCACGCTCCTCCATACCACATCACGAGCACTCTCGTTCTCAGTAGCAGAACACTGTGCACCTGTCAGGTCAAGGTCATCGCACAGCCAAACACCACCATGCGCATTGTCACTGGCACACTACCATTCACCCCTCTTCCCTGGCTCCCTGTCCTCCTGGCAAACATCACTCCCCCCCACCCCCACATATCCGGAGACTCGCAATAACCCAGAAAATGGTTGAAAAAGTCCACAACGCCGCACACCTGTCGCTCCACGAGGACCTCTTCAACCCACCAAAGATGGTGTCTCCCCCTCGAGAAAGTCGATTTGGAAAGACCCAGCCACTCACGACTTAAATACAAATCTCACCTGGACACAAGAATGAGAGTCACTGGACCTGGCAAATAAGTACCTCATTACTACCCCCACACAACCTCCCCAGGAAGGAGTGGTCAACTCTCAACAGGTTCAACCTCCACCAATGAGGCACAAGATCAAGCCCGAGAAGATAGATACAAACTCAGCAATCACTGGAAGGACGTTATCAATCAGTTGAAGTCATAACTGGCTGTCATGTTTCCATTTTAGACCTGGAAGCCCTTTAATTGGTGGAAGCCCACCACCGTGACCATCACTGCCCACTACTACCATCACCACTAGCAGTAGCCCTTTGTTGGTGGAAGCCCATGACCAGCGCCATCGTTGCCCTCTAGAGTACCATCACTTACCTTAACATCAGCTGCCCCGCACATGCTGATGACACTTGGGCTACGCACATCTAAAACCTTTATAAACAGTTTGCCTTTAGAGGCAAACCTCCTTTTCCTGACGACGACCGCTTGTGTCGCGATCGAAACGTCGTAGTTTTTTCGTTATTTTCTTTGAACCTATCTAAGTGACTTTACCGAAAGACCCACAGAATATGAATCCCTGCAGTCACGAAAGCTTTAAGTCACCATTTAAGAACAAGCCCCTTATATGCTTGTGGGGTGGAGCAAACCATGCACCAACATCCTAGAAGTCTGCCCAATCCACAGACTCAGCGAAGGCCTACTCACCCTCAAGACAACATTCGCTAAATTTTGTAAAATAATAAATCCATTCTCATACACATACGCGTTGAATTTCGATTTAAAGCTTTCGTGACTGCAGGGATTCATCTTCTTGGTTCTTTCGGTAAAGTCGTAGAAGGGAAATAGTAAAAATAAAACATAATCAAATAATTCTCACGACGTTTCGGCCACAACGCAAGCAGCCGTCCTCAGGTGAAGAACAGATCTGTCGGAAAGACAGCGTCTGAATGAACACCACCAAGCTTGACAGCGCATATTTAAGCTGGGTTAGAGGAGGAAGGGCGCCTTGACAAATGAATTTGCATATCAACAGAGGATTTTAGCATATTTATGGCAAATTCAGACGCTGTCTTTCCGACGGACCTGTTCTTCACCTGAGGACGGCTAATTGCGTTGTGGCCGAAACGTCGCGATAATTGTATTTGATTATGTTTTATTTTTATTATTTTATGTTTTCCCTTCTACGTCACTTTACGGAAAGAACCAAGAAGACACACGCGTTGGTTAGCGCACAGCTGCACGAACCAGGCAACCTGAGTTCAATTCCCGCTCGCGGCCAACACCAGTGACGAATATGTGAACCGGGCCTGAACCTCTCCTGGTGCGGTGTGTGTAAAACATCAGGTACGGGGGTGGCGTGCCGGCCTTCATTGGCGCTCAACTAAACAGCACTTATTCTTTGGTTCTTTCGGTAAAGTCACGTATAAAGATAAAATAATAAATTAAATAATAGCATACGACGTTTCGATTGCAACACAAGCAATCATCATCAGGTATAAATGAAATAGCAACAAAAAATCTAACCAGAAAACTATAGACAGAATAATTCCTGCAGTCACGAAAGCTCCAAAATTAAGATTAAACAGCACTTGCCTCAATAGTCTGTCTAAGCTACAGGGGGGGATCTTTGTCTTTGTATACATGTGTGTGTGTCCGTGTGTGTAGATGACACGTGCATACGCCCACACACACGCACGTGGCAGGCAGGGTCGTCTTGGAGACTAATTCTGGAATGCCTACCAAAGCTGCCCCACACGCCAGTGTGTGAGTGAGTGTGTGTGTGATAGGTGCTCGCTGACATTTATATGGGGTGGAGCGGTGATGGATAGCGCACCGGCGCTGTGAACCCGGCTACCTGAGTTCAATTCCCGACCACGGCTAACATCGGTGGCGAGTGATGTCTAAGCCTGACCTCGCTTGCTGGGTCTCTCGTCTTTCACCAAAGCCGCACTGACCAGCACGGTGAAGTGAAGTATGGTCCAGCATTCCCATGATTCAAACTTAATTTGAATAATTCCCATGATCGATGCGGCGTGGGGTGGCCTCCATCCAGCAGTGCAATGGAAAAAGAGCGAGATGGGTTGTTCTCTGCACGTGTGTGTAGGTGTGTGTGTAGGTGTGTGTGTGTAGGTGTGTGTGTAGGTGTGTGTCGGTGTGTGTAGGTGTGTGTCGGTGTGTGTGTGTAGGTGTGTGTAGGTGTGTGTGTAGGTGTGTGTAGGTGTGTGTGTGTCGGTGTGTGTAGGTGTGTGTAGCTGTGTGTGTAGTTTGTAGGTGTGTGTATGTGTGTGCAGGTGTGTGTGTAGGAGTGTGTGTAGGTGTGTGTAGGTGTGTGTGTAGGTGTGTGTAGGTGTGTGTGTAGGTGTGTGTAGGTGTGTGTAGGTGTGTGTGTGTCGGTGTGTGTAGGTGTGTGTGTAGGAGTGTGTGTAGGTGTGTGTAGGTGTGTGTATGTGTGTGTAGGTGTGTTTAGGAGTGTGTGTAGGTGTGTGTAGGTGTGTGTGTAGGTGTGTGTAGGAGTGTGTAGGTGTGTGTAGGTGTGTGCCGTGCCTGCCGAGCGATGGTGTAGCGGTTAGCACTACGGACCCAGCGAACCCGAGTTCGATTCCCTCTCACGGTCAACACCCAGTGACGATTATCTGAACCGATCCCGGGCGTCCCCTAGGTCGACTCAGCCTCAAATGAGTACCTGATACGGTGTGCAGTAAACATCGCCACTGGGGAGACAAAGGCGGTCGGGCGTGGTTCTGGCCACCCACCCCCTCGTGTACCGTTCTGGCTTTCATAGGTGTTCGCTAACAGCACTTGCCCCAACAGTCTGGTCAGGCTATACGGGGGACCTTTGTCTTTGTATGAATTCTCGTAGTCCACGTGAGTTTATATTTGCGTGTGTGATTGTTAACGTTCTGCTGCGGGAGAGTGGATAAACACATCAAACAACGAAGTGCGCTTAATTGCATTGCGACGTTTAGCTTATCAATGTGTGTACCTGTGTATATGCAGCAGAGGTGGGACAAAGTCATTGTTATGCAAGTCCAAGTAGAGTCGCAAGTCATCAAATTCATGACTCGAGTCTGACTCGAGTCCAAGTCACATGACTCGAGTCCACATCTCATAGGTGGGACAAAGTCATTGTTATGCAAGTCCAAGTCGAGTCGCAAGTCATCAAATTCATGACTCGAGTCTGACTCGAGTCCAAGTCACATGACTCGAGTCCACATCTCATAGGTGGGACAAAGTCATTGTTATGCAAGTCCAAGTCGAGTCGCAAGTCATCAAATTCATGACTCGAGTCTGACTCGAGTCCAAGTCACATGACTCGAGTCCACATCTCATAGGTGGGACAAAGTCATTGTTATGCAAGTCCAAGTCGAGTCGCAAGTCATCAAATTCATGACTCGAGTCTGACTCGAGTCCAAGTCACATGACTCGAGTCCACATCTCATAGGTGGGACAAAGTCATTGTTATGCAAGTCCAAGTCGAGTCGCAAGTCATCAAATTCATGACTCGAGTCTGACTCGAGTCCAAGTCACATGACTCGAGTCCACATCTCATAGGTGGGACAAAGTCATTGTTATGCAAGTCCAAGTCGAGTCGCAAGTCATCAAATTCATGACTCGAGTCTGACTCGAGTCCAAGTCACATGACTCGAGTCCACATCTCATAGGTGGGACAAAGTCATTGTTATGCAAGTCCAAGTCGAGTCGCAAGTCATCAAATTCATGACTCGAGTCTGACTCGAGTCCAAGTCACATGACTCGAGTCCACACCTCTGATATGCAGTGCACTTCCATCCCGGGCAACCCGAGTCAGATTCCTGATTCACGGCCAACATCAGTGGCGAAGATCAGAATTGGTTCTGGGTCTCTCTCTGGATGAGCGTACCCGGTGCGGTGTGTAACCACCGGCAAGTGGGGAGACAAAGACGGCCGGGCGTGGTGGTACTGGTCCCACGAGCCCCTCCTCACGTGCTCGCTAACGCAGCACTTGCCCTAACAGCCCATGCAGGCTATACGGGGTACCTTTGGCTTTGTTGGATGTCTGCTCACCAGCCGCGATGGAGATGGGCCCTGGGTTAGATTCTCGTGCCAGGTCGAATTCATGTGAGTGCTAGCGTGTCTATGCGTGCAAGTGTTCGTGACTGTACATGTGCGTGTGTGAGTGTGTCTCTTTGTGAATGTGTGTCTGTTTATGGGTCTATACACATGTATGAATGTGTGATACAATGTGCGGAGCAGTGGCGTTAGTGGTTAGTGCACTGCGCTACGGAGAGATTCGATCATTAACGGTGGCGAATATCTGAACCGATCATGGGCCTCCCCTAGGTCGATTCGGCCTTAAATGAGTACCTGGTGTTGTGTGTATAAGCACCAGCACTGGGGAGACAAAGGCGGCCGGGCGTGGTGTTGGCAACCACACCCCCTCGTGTGTCGTGTTGGCATTCATAAGTGCTACTCGGTAGCAGCCCTTGCCCAAACAGTTTGTTCGGGCTATAAGCGGGATCTTTGTTGTTGTGTATCAAAATCCAGAGCTAGACGATCGTCGTGTGGTGACCAGACCGACTCTGAGACAGGTCCTTGAAGGATGAGCCGCCGGTGTAACAAGAAGAAGACCTGAATCGTAACGTGGTGATGATGATGATGATGATTATAGTGGTGGTGGTGGTGGTGATGATTATGGTGGTGATGATTATGGTGGTGGTGGTGGTGATGTTTATGGTGGTGGTGATGATGACGATTATGGTGGTGGTGATGATGACGATAATGGTGGTGGTGCTGGTGATGATGATGATTATGGTGGTGGTGGTGATGATGATGATTATGGTGGTGGTGGTGATGATGATGATTATGGTGGTGGTGGTGATGATGATGATTATGGTGGTGGTGGTGATGATGATGATTATGGTGGTGGTGGTGGTGATGATTATGGTGGTGGTGGTGATGATGACGATAATGGTGGTGGTGCTGGTGATGATGATGATTATGGTGGTGGTGGTGATGATGACGATTATGGTGGTGGTGGTGATGATGACGATAATGGTGGTGGTGCTGGTGATGATGATGATTATGGTGGTGGTGATGATGATGATTATGGTGGTGGTGGTGATGATGATGATTATGGTGGTGGTGGTGATGATGATGATTATGGTGGTGGTGGTGATGATGATGATAATGGTGGTGGTGCTGGTGATGATGATGATTATGGTGATGGTGATGATGATGATGATTATGGTGGTGGTGGTGATGATGATGATTATGGTGGTGGTGATGATGATGATGATTATGGTGGTGCTGGTGATGATGACGATAATGGTGGTGGTGGTGATGATGATGATGATTATGGTGGTGGTGGTGATGATGATGATTATGGTGGTGGTGGTGATGATGATGATGATGATTATGGTGATGATGATGATGATTATGGTGGTGGTGGTGGTGGTGATGATGATGATTATGGTGGTGGTGATGATGATGATGATTATGGTGGTGGTGGTGATGATGACGATAATGGTGGTGGTGGTGGTGGTGGTGATGATTATGGTGGTGGTGGTGGTGGTGATGATGATGATTATGGTGATGGTGATGATGATCATTATGGTGGTGGTGGTGGTGGTGGTGATGATTATGGTGGTGGTGGTGGTGGTGATGATGACAATTATGGTGGTGGTGGTGGTGATGATGATGATTATGGTGGTGGTGGTGGTGATGATTATGGTGGTGGTGGTGATGATTATGGTGGTGGTGGTGATGATGACGATTATGGTGGTGATGATGATGATTATGGTGGTGGTGGTGGTGATGATTATGGTGGTGGTGGTGGTGGTGGTGATGATTATGGTGGTGGTGGTGATGATGACGATTATGGTGGTGGTGGTGATGATGACGATAATGGTGGTGGTGGTGATGATTATGGTGGTGGTGGTGATGATGACAATTATGGTGGTGGTGATGATGATGATTATGGTGGTGCTGGTGATGATGACGATAATGGTGGTGGTGGTGATGATGATGATGATTATGGTGGTGGTGGTGATGATGATGATTATGGTGGTGGTGGTGGTGGTGATGATGATGATGATTATGGTGATGGTGATGATGATGATTATGGTGGTGGTGGTGGTGGTGATGATGATGATTATGGTGGTGGTGATGATGATGATGATTATGGTGGTGGTGATGATGACGATAATGGTGGTGGTGGTGGTGGTGGTGGTGATGATTATGGTGGTGGTGGTGGTGGTGATGATGATGATTATGGTGATGGTGATGATGATGATTATGGTGGTGGTGGTGCTGGTGATGATTATGGTGGTGGTGGTGATGATGACAATTATGGTGGTGGTGGTGATGATGATGATTATGGTGGTGGTGGTGGTGGTGGTGATGATTATGGTGGTGGTGGTGGTGGTAATGATTATGGTGGTGGTGGTGGTGATGATGACGATTATGGTGGTGATGATGATGATTATGGTGGTGGTGGTGGTGGTGATGATTATGGTGGTGGTGGTGGTGGTGGTGATGATTATGGTGGTGGTGGTGATGATGACGATTATGGTGGTGGTGGTGATGATGACGATAATGGTGGTGGTGGTGGTGATGATTATGGTGGTGGTGGTGATGATGACAATTATGGTGGTGGTGGTGATGATGATGATTATGGTGGTGGTGGTGGTGGTGATGATTATGGTGGTGGTGGTGGTGGTGGTGATGATTATGGTGGTGGTGGTGATGATGACGATTATGGTGGTGGTGGTGATGATGATGATTATGGTGGTGGTGGTGGTGATGATGATGATTATGGTGGTGGTGGTGGTGATGATGATGATTATGGTGGTGGTGGTGATGATGATGATTATGGTGGTGGTGATGATTATGGTGGTGGTGGTGGTGATGATGACAATTATGGTGGTGGTGATGATGATGATTATGGTGGTGGTGGTGGTGGTGATGATTGTGGTGGTGGTGGTGGTGGTGGTGGTGGTGGTGATGATTATGGTGGTGGTGGTGATGATGACGATTATGGTGGTGGTGGTGATGATGACGATAATGGTGGTGGTGGTGGTGATGATTATGGTGGTGGTGGTGATGATGACAATTATGGTGGTGGTGGTGGTGATGATGATGATTATGGTGGTGGTGGTGGTGGTGATGATGATGATTATGGTGGTGGTGGTGATGATGATTATTATGGTGGTGGTGGTGGTGATGACGATAATGGTGGTGGTGCTGGTGATGATGATGATTATGGTGATGATGATGATGATTATGGTGGTGGTGGTGGTGGTGATGATTATGGTTGTGGTGGTGATGATGACGATTATGGTGGTGGTGGTGATGATGACGATAATGGTGGTGTTGCTGGTGATGATGATGATTATGGTGATGGTGATGATGATGATTATGGTGGTGGTGGTGGTGGTGATGATGATGATGATTATGGTGGTGGTGATGATAATGATGATTATGGTGGTGGTGGTAATGATGACGATAATGGTGGTGGTGATGATAATGATGATTATGGTGGTGGTGGTGATGATGATGATTATGGTGGTGGTGGTGATGATGATGATGATTATGGTGATGGTGATGATGATGATGATTATGGTGGTGGTGGTGATGATGACGATATTGGTGGTGGTGGTGGTGGTGATGATGATGATTATGGTGGTGGTGATGATGATTATGGTGGTGGTGATGATGATGATTATGGTGGTGGTGGTGATGATGATGATGATGATTATACAAATTTCACTCGAAGACAGGCGCTTGAAGGGCGAGTGTCAACTGTGCAAGAAATGCAACACGTGATACATCATGGTCGCGATGGTTATAATGGTGACGATCGATGATGAGATGT
Organism: Lampetra planeri; assembly: GCF_965212315.1. NCBI lineage: Eukaryota > Metazoa > Chordata > Hyperoartia > Petromyzontiformes > Petromyzontidae > Lampetra > Lampetra planeri. The sequence continues at coordinate 4,454,898 of NC_136129.1, forward strand.
TATTTACGAGCGAGCCTTGAAGGTCGCGCCTACTGTGCGTATCGAGGCGAATACCTGCCCCAGGATGGTGGCGATAGTGGAGATGATGATGATGATGATGATGGTGGTCAAGCCAAGCTTGAAAGTGCAGGTGTCCGCTGGGCAACAGCTGAGAGAGTAGGAATGAAGCACCTCCGATTAGCACGACTGCCCATATGTGCGGTGGGAAAGAGTTCAACATTCATACAAGCGAGCGCGCAATGACCTATTGACCCCGGCCATCACATATCCGCTCTCATATCTAAGTTGTGTCTCCTGCCGAACGTCAATATCGTGTCTCTGGTCGACATCGTTCATCTCCCTACACCTCTGTCCATTCTCGATTTTCCTTTCGTCTCACAACATCTCTCGTCCAATAGCTCGTCTGTCACCTCGCTAGGGGTTGATTAAACGAAAGGCGGGGGGGGGGGGGGTACTCAAATACATTCTGCTTAGGGTCTCCAATCGAGCCAGCGCCATTACTGAGCATCATCAACTTCATTTCCATCACCACCCTCACCCCCATCACCGCCCTCATCTCCATCACCACCATCACCACCCTCACTAGGCTCACCTTCATCTCCACCCTCACTCCCATCACCAACATCAACCCTCGCAACGCTCACCCCATCTTCACCACTCACCCCATCCCCATCTCCACCGTAACCACCATCACCATCTCCACGTTCACCCCCCCCCTCATCTCCACCCTCTCACACCCTCCCCTCCTTCCCCCCGATCTCCAACCTCCACCCAAACTCTCTTGCCAAACACCCGTGAGCATGTGAGCCGCCCACTCATTAATAATCCTTGGATACCGGAGTAAAACACAGCTTCTGTTTGTGTGACGACTCCCCCACACATCCCCACCACTCATCACCTGGGCCCTGTCCTCTGGTAGCCCGCACGCACGCACGCACGCGTCTAATTGCGCGTGTCTTGCTGTCTGTATGTTGAACTTATGTCGCACTCTGCGTAGCTAACCGTGCTAATCGGAGGTGCCACTTTGTGTGCCGGTCTTTGAAGAGCGGTGGCGCAGTGATTAGCGCTCTGCGCTACGAAACCCCGACGACCCGTATTCGTTTCCGCTCAAGGCCACCAAACACCACTGACGATTAACCGAACCAGTCCTCACGGCCACCAAACACCACTGACGATTAACCGAACCAGTCCTCACGGCCACCAAACTCCACTGACGATTAACCGTACCAGTCCTCACGGCCACCAAACACCACTGACGATTAACCGAACCAGTCCTCACGGCCACCAAACACCACTGACGATTAACCGAACCAGTCCTCCCGGCCAACAAACACCACTGACGATTAACCGAACCAGTCCTCACGGCCACCAAACACCACTGACGATTAACCGAACCAGTCCTCCCGGCCAACAAACACCACTGACGATTAACCGAACCAGTCCTCCCGGCCAACAAACACCACTGACGATTAACCGAACCAGTCCTCACGGCCACCAAACACCACTGACGATTAACCGAACCAGTCCTCCCGGCCACCAAACTCCACTGACGATTAACCGAACCAGTCCTCACGGCCACCAAACACCACTGACGATTAACCGAACCAGTCCTCACAGCCACCAAACTCCACTGACGATTAACCGAACCAGTCCTCACAGCCACCAAACACCACTGACGATTAACCGAACCAGTCCTCACAGCCACCAAACTCCACTGACGATTAACCGAACCAGTCCTCACAGCCACCAAACACCACTGACGATTAACCGAACCAGTCCTCACAGCCACCAAACAGCACTGACGATTAACCGAACCAGTCCTCACAGCCACCAAACACCACTGACGATTAACCGAACCAGTCCTCACGGCCAACAAACACCACTGACGATTAACCGAACCAGTCCTCACAGCCACCAAACACCACTGACGATTAACCGAACCAGTCCTCACGGCCACCAAACACCACTGACGATTAACCGAACCAGTCCTCACGGCCACCAAACACCACTGACGATTAACCGAACCAGTCCTCACGGCCACCAAAAACCACTGACGATTAACCGAACCAGTCCTCACGGCCACCAAACACCACTGACGATTAACCGAACCAGTCCTGTGCATCTCCAAAGTCGACCCAGCCTCGAATGAGTTCCTGGTGCGGTGTGTGAACATCGCCACTCGGGAAACAAAGACGGCCGGGTGTGGAGTGCTGGTCCCACTCACCCCCTCGAGTGCTGACAACATTTTCCACAAAGATCTGTTAAGGCTATAAGTGGGGATCTTTGTATTTGCTTTTTTGTGGTTCAGGTGTATATGCATGTATTTCATCGACCAACATAGTTTTACGAATATCTGAACCGATCCAGGGCTTCCCTCGAGGTCAACTCAACTTTAAATAACGAGTTCCTGGTGCGCTGCGTAAAACACGCGCACTGTGGGGGAGACAAAGGCGGCCGGGCGTGGCTTCTCGCCACAACCACTACCTCACGGGTGGGAACATCCCCACAGCGCCCACGTGTGTCAAGGTTCAAGTTCAAGTTCATGTATTAGGTATAGCCCTGTGAGCCATTCGGCTCTTGAATCGGGTGCAACCGCAACAAACGAAAAACTAAAAATGAACAAAAAACATTTTAAAGTGAATATGTGACTAAGTGCAAACAGAAAATCCAAGAAAAGACAGCTAAATATTGCAGAAAAAATCACCGTACACCAACGCTGTGTGCAAAAATCCCAGTGGGATGCAAGTCAAACAACAACAACAACAACAACCACAAGACAACTTAGATTAAGGCAATCAGTCTAACTCTGTACTACAACAAACAAACATGGCCAAACCAATACACTTTTCGAAATCACCAAAATAAAGCCATGAACGTGAGCCGAGTGATCAGCCCAGCCACTGCGCTAACGTACTCGGCCGCCCGAGTTCGATTCCCGTTCGCGTCTGTCACGCCCGTGGTGACGACACTCGTGGTCCGTTCGGGAGGTGCATCCCAGAGGTCAACTCGGCGTCGTGTTAAACGTCGGCACTGGGGGAGACGAACACGTTCGGGCGCGGTGCCCTTAGGGGGCATCGTGTCAGCTTTTCTAAGATGTTCGCTGACAACATTCGCTTGCCGCAAGAGTCTCTGAAAGGGTAAACATTGGGGGGGGGGGGGGCGGGGGGGGTCATTGTTTGCAGATGTCAACGTTGGGTGTTGTCTCGTCCACCGTGCCGGCCTTGTACGTACGTATGTTGAACTTCTTTCGCACCGTATGCAAGCCATCCGTGCTAATCGGCGGTACGGGGGAAGGACAAGAAACGAAAGGCAAAACGCAGTTATCAAAGAGATTCGTTTTCAATGTAGATGATTTGAAAGTGCACAGCTCCATTGGCTTACTAACATCGGAGGAGCGTTCCAGACGGCCCACAAGCGCATCTGAAAGCAACGCGATGCGGGGCACCGTATTTGTTCGATGGCTCCCCAACAGCACTTGCCCCAAAAAGTCTGTAAGTCAATACGGGGGATCTTTGTCTATGTATCTGGGTGTGTCCTTTGTCCATTTGCAGTGCGGTCCACTTACGTATAGTAAGTATAATATTTTGATAATACTACACCCCGCACGGATTCCTAATGCCCCTCTTTACCTTTTTATCTGCAGCGGCTGATTGAATGTTCCCAATGCGACGGGCACCTCTCTCTCTCTCACAGAGGAGGAGAGAGAGTTTGAAGATGTTACTACTGAGCAGAGGTGTGGACTCGAGTCATGTGACTTGGACTCGAGTCAGACTCGAGTCATGAATTTGATGACTTGCGACTCGACTTGGACTTGCATAACAATGACTTTGTCCCACCTATGAGATGTGGACTCGAGTCATGTGACTTGGACTCGAGTCAGACTCGAGTCATGAATTTGATGACTTGCGACTCGACTTGGACTTGCATAACAATGACTTTGTCCCACCTCTGCTACTGAGTGAGTGCTTTGAGATTGGCCGGGGAGACGCGTCGAGGCTTTGAAGTCAATACATAAACATTGCCCACGCTTTCGAATTCGGAATGAACGTGTGGATTTTTTTGGCATGTTTCTGCATCTTTGTGTCTTCTTGTCTGTCTTCGTGTTTTCTCATCCGTCCGTCTGTCCGTCTCCTTGTCTGTCTGTCTCTGTGTATACTCTTAGTTCTTTCGGTAAAGTCACGTAGGTAAAAAAATGAAATTAATAAAAATGAAACAATAAAAAATAAAAAATCACGTTGAGACACAGAGAGACACACAGACAACGGGAACAAGACAGGGAGACAGGATGACTGGATGGGGAGGCAGGGGGGGGTATAGAGGGACATGCAGGCAGACATACACAGAGACATTCTAGATTTGAAGCTTTCGTGACTGCAAGGATTCATACTCTTAGTTCTTTCGGTAAAGTCACGTAGGTAAAAAAATGAAATTAAAATTAATAAAAATAAAACAATAAAAAATACAATCATCAACTTGATTTTTTTTTATTGTTTTATTTTTATTAATTTTAATTTCATTTTTTTACCTACGTGACTTTACCGAAAGAACTAAGAGTATGAATCCTTGCAGTCACGAAAGCTTCAAATCTAGAATGTCTCTGTGTATGTCTGCCTGCATGTCCCTCTATACCCCCCCCCCCCTGCCTCCCCACCCAGTCATCCTGTCTCCCTGTCTTGTTCCCGTTGTCTGTGTGTCTCTGTGTGTCTCTCTGTGTCTCGCAGACAACACGAATGAGGTTTGATCTCTGCCCAGACGAGCGCTGTCGCCATGGAGCCAGAGACACAAACACGGCTCCTGCACAATCCGGTCGGACGAGCACGTCCCACACAATCCCCTTCTCGCTGCTGCTGATGATGCTGCTGCTGATGATGATGCTTTTATTGCTGCTGCTGATGATGATGGTCAGCCCCGTAGCGTCGAGGGTGGGCGCCCGGTTGACCCCCCCCCATCTAAATTATTGTACAAAGGTAAAAAATGTTTGACAAATATCTAACACCAATGTGAAAACCAGCTCACGCTACTGCTGCTAATGACATTGATTTTGTTGTTGACTTTGCTGCTGCTGGTGATGTTATTGATTATGTTGCTGTTGATATTGGTTATGCTGCTGTTATTGCTGCTGATGATGATTATACTGCTGTTATTGCTGCTGATGCTGATATTAATTATGCTGCTGTTATTGCTGCTGCTGATATTAATTATGCTGCTGTTATTGCTGCTGCTGATGATGTTGACGTTATTATTGATGATGTAATTGTATCGCTAATGCTGTTGCTATGGTTGATGCTATGGCTGCAGTTGGTAACAAGATAATTATGGAAATAATAATGATGATGCCACTATAGTGATTATAAGTCTGGTCAAAGTATATACACGTATGCCTGTAGGCCGTTGTGTAAATGCTTGCCATTAAGTACAATTGTATATCTACTGGTTATGCAATGTCTACATATTAGTAACCACTTGTGTAGTAATATTTATCATAGCAATAGTCTACAGTGAGCCCTTTTGCCAATGCACTGCTGTATCTACTCCATGCATTGTGTACATTGCTGTAACTGAGCACTCAATGATGTGAGAGGTTGTATCGGGCTGGCCGCCATGAGCTCAACGGGATTCACGGCGACATCGGAGGGGATGGAGATTCACGACACAGTGAGCGCACTCACGTGCACAGATACACACAAAGATCCCCCGTGTAGCCTGAACAGACTGTAGGGGCAAGTGCTGTTAGCGAGCACCTATGAAGGCCGGCACGGCACACGAAGGGGTGGGTGGCCAGCACCACGCCCGGCCGCCTTTGTCTCCCCAGTGGCGATGTTTACACATCGCACCAGGTACTCGTTTGAGGCTGAGTCGACCTAGGGGAGGCCCAGGACCGGTTAAAAACAATCGTCACTGGTGTTGACCGTGATGCGGGAATCGAACTCGGGTCACCGGGTTTGTATCGCAGCGCGCTAACCACTATACCACCGCTCCCAATGCAGAAACACAAAGCAAAAATCCCCCATACAGCCTTAACAGACTGTTGGGGCAAGTGTTAGCAAGCGCCTATGAAGGTCGGCACGGCGCACGAGGGGGTGGGTGGGCAACACCACGCCCGGCCGCCTTTGTCTCCCTAGTGGCGATGTGTACGCACCGCACCAAATACTCACACACATACAGACACACACACGCACACACATACAGACACACACACGCACCCACATACAGACACACACACACTCACACACATACAGACACACACACATACAGACACACACACTCACACACATACAGGCACACACATACAGACACACACGCACACACATATAGACACATACAGACACACGCACACACATACAGACACACACTCACAAACATACAGACACACACACACATACAGACTCACACACATACACACACACATACAGACACACACACGCACACACATACAGACACACACTCACATACAGATACACACACTCACACACATACAGACACTTACACGCATACACATACAGACACACGCACTCACAGACAAGAATTGACCCCAGACGGCGACCCCCATTGGTGGCTCTGAGTGGCATCTCCAAATGTGTGCCACATCCGAGCCCTTCCTTCCTGGGTGAGGCTGGTGCGATGTGATGATGGCTTTGTCCTCGTGTTTTGTTTTAAACAATCTCTGAGCTCTGGCTCAAAAGGCCCAAGCGGCCAGCAACAAGCAGCACTCTTGAAGCCGCATTAGATACGAGTCGACGCAATTATTGAATTGAGAAAGTTTGTTATTGGAAGAAAGTGGTGGAAAGAGATGATGGGAGAGATGTTTCAAATCGGAGCAGTGCGTGGGGGAAGAAGCAGAACGAGATGTGTTGTGGCCAGCAGTGTGGTGGGTTAGTGATTTATGGTGACCTGCAGTGTGGTGAGTGAGTGGCTGGGTGAGTGAGTGAGTTATTGTGACTATTTACTTAAAGCGATTTTTTCCTTATTTTACCAGGTAAGGCCCACTGAGCTATGTAGCACTCTCGTTCAGAAGCGACCTGGCCGCAAATAAAAGCCCAATGAAGTGGCTTATCACGTAGATATGTATAGCCGCCAAATACTCTAATTGCCGTGATGTTGATTTCTAAATGTGGAGGGAGAAACCGGAAGAGCCGGAGGAAAATCCAAGCGACCGCGGGGAGAGAGAGAGACACGCAAACTCCAAATATACAGCAGCAGGCGTCAGGGTCGGGATCGAACCCATGATCTCCTATGTACCAGGCGACGTGGTCAACATCTCCTAGCCACCGCGATGATGATGAGAGAGAGACGCGAAAACTCCAAATATACAGCAGCAGGCGTCAGGGTCGGGATCGAACCCATGATCGCCTGTGTACCAGGCGACGTGGTCAACATCTCCTAGCCACCGCGATGATGATGAGAGAGAGACGCGAAAACTCAAAATATACAGCAGCAGGCGTCAGGGTCTGGGATCGAACCCACGACCTCCTGTATACCAGGCGAGGTAGTTAACATCTCCCAGCTACCGTGATGATGATGATGGGGGGTAGTGGGGGGTAGGGGAGGTGGGGGGTAGGGGAGGTGGGGGGTAGTGGGGGGTAGGGGAGGTGGGGGGTAGTGGGGGGTAGGGGAGGTGGGGGGTAGTGGGGGGCAGTGGGGGGCAGTGGGGGGCAGTGGGGGGTAGGGGAGGTGGGGGGTAGTGGGGGGTAGGGGAGGTGGGGGGTAGTGGGGGGTAGGGGAGGTGGGGGGTAGTGGGGGGTAGGGGAGGTGGGGGGTAGTGGGGGGGTAGGGGAGGTGGGGGGTAGTGGGGGGCAGTGGGGGGCAGTGGGGGGTAGGGGAGGTGGAGGCAGTGGGGGGTAGGGGAGGTGGGGGGTAGTGGAGGGTAGGGGAGGTGGGGGGTAGGGGAGGTGGGGGGTAGTGGGGGGTAGGGGAGGTGGGGGGTAGTGGGGGGCAGTGGGGAGTAGGGGAGGTGGGGGGCAGTGGGGGGTAGGGGAGGTGGGGGGTAGTGGGGGGTAGGGGAGGTGGGGGGTAGTGGGGGGCAGTGGGGGGTAGGGGAGGTGGGGGGTAGTGGGGGGTAGGGGTAGTGGGGGGTAGGGGAGGTGGGGGGTAGTGGGGGGTAGGGGAGGTGGGGGGTAGTGGGGGGCAGTGGGGGGCAGTGGGGGGTAGGGGAGGTGGGGGGTAGTGGGGGGTAGGGGAGGTGGGGGGTAGTGGAGGGTAGGGGAGGTGGGGGGTAGTGGGGGGTAGGGGATGTGGGGGGTAGTGGGGGGTAGGGGAGGTGGGGGGTAGTGGGGGGTAGGGGAGGTGGGGAGTAGGGGAGGTGGGGGTAGTGGGGGTAGGGGAGATGGGGGGTGGTGGGGGGTAGGGGAGGTGGGGGCATTGGGGGTGGGGGGTAGTGGGGGATAGTGGGGGTTGGAGGGTAGTGGGGGGTAGTGGGAGGTAGTGGGGGGTGGGGGTCAGTGGGGGGTAGGGGAGGTGGGGGGTAGTGGGGGGTAGGGGAGGTGGGGGGTAATGGGGGGTAGGGGAGGTGGGGGGTAGTGGGGGGTAGGGGAGGTGGGGGGTAGTGGGGGGTAGGGGAGGTGGGGGTAGGGGGGGGTAGTGGGGGGTGGGGGGTAGTGGGGGGTAGTGGGGGGTGGGGACGCACGCGCGCGGAATCCGCCCGCGCGGCGCACGTGACCCGCGCCGCCTCGGAACGCGCGCGCGCCGCCCGCGTGTTGACGCCGTCTCCATGGCGACGGCGTCAACAGCGCGGCTCCTGGGAGAGCGCGCGAGCTCCACTGTACCCCGCGTGCACACACAGAGACACACACACAGAGACACACAGAGACACACACAGAGACACACACACACAGAGACACACAGAGACACACACAGACACACACACAGAGACACACACACACAGAGACACACACACACACAGAGACACACACACACAGAGACACACACAGAGACACACACACACAGAGACACACACACAGACATAGAGACACACAGAGACACACACAGAGACACACACACACAGAGACACACAGACACACACAGAGACACACACAGAGACACACACACAGAGACACACACACACAGACATACACACAAACATAGAGACACACAGAGACACACACACACAGACACACACAGAGACACACACAGACATAGAGACACACAGAGACACACACACACACAGAGACACACACACAGAGACACACAGACACACACAGAGACACACACACACAGAGACACACACAGAGACACACACACAGAGAGACACACACACAGACACACACACACACAGACATAGAGACACACAGAGACACACACACACAGAAATAGAGACACACAGAGACACACACACACAGAGACACACACAGACACACACAGAGACACGCAGACATAGAGACACACACACAGAGACACACACAGAGACACACAGACATAGAGACACACACACAGAGACACAGGCACACACACAGACACACACAGAGACACACACAGAGACACACAAAGACACACACACAGAGACACACAGAGACACACACACAGAGACACAGAGACACACACAGAGACACACAGAGACACGCGTGCAGACACACACTCACAGAGACACGCACAGACACAGAAAGACAAAGATACACCTACTGTAACACAGAGAGAAACACACAGACAGATACACATACACGGAGAGACACAGAGACACGCGTACAGACACACAGACATACACACACACGCACAGACACACACAGAGACACACACACACAGACACACAGAGAGACACACAGACACACACACACAGACACACACACACACAGACACACACAGAGACACACACACAGAGACACACAGGGAGACACACACACAGAGACACGCGTACAGACATACAGACACACACAGAGACACACAGACACACATACACACAGACACACACACGTACAGACACACAGACACAGAGACAGACGCACAGACACAAAGACAAAGATAACCCGTCTAGCCATGAACAAACTGTTGGGGCAAGTGCTGTTAGCAAACACCTTTTAAGGCCGGCACGGCACACGAGGGTTCATAATGGTTGGGTCACAAACCAGTGCTGATCGTTGGCATCTTTGTGTTCCCGATGTCTACTTATTGGGGAGACAAAGGCAGCCGTGCGTGGTGCTGACCGCCCTCTTCGTATAAAGATGTTCACAAAGATGTTCACGAACATCTTTGTAGCGGGAGATCTGTGTCATTGTTGTCAGCGTCGACCTGCACACGCGTGCGTTGAAAACTCGCCGGTGACCCGGGTTGACCCCAGTAAGGTCACGGGACAATGGCTATTGGCTGGCCGACCTTTTAGACCTTCGAGGAATAACAACACAAATGCGTGAGAATACGTGCAACGGGGTCAACCGATGATAAACTTACACCCCGCCCCCCACCCCCCCAAGTCAAACAATGGATTTCAACATTTGTTATATAAAATAATAATAATAATCATCTGATTTCTATTCAAGATCAATATCACATCGTTGGATACGAGATGCTTTGGTTGCTTGTTCGGATAATACGTTCATGCATGCATGTACAGTATGTGCACACGTGTATACATGCATGTCGTGTGTGGTTATGTAAAAAAAAAGACAAAGATCCCCCGTATAGGCTTAGCATAATGTTGGGGCAAGTGCTGTTTTCCGGGCACTTATCAAGGCCAGCACCCAACCCGACCGTCTTTGTCTCCCCAGTGGCGATGTCTACACACTAAGTACTCATTTGAGGCTGAGTCGACCTAGGGGAGGTGCCCCAGACCGATCCAGAAAATCGTGAGCGAACTCGGGTGGCCGGGTTCGTAGCGCTAACCACTGCGCCACCGCTCCCCGGTTGTATATCCACACACACACAGCGAGAAGTGGTATGGGGGGTGTGTGTGTGTGTGTTTGTGTGTGTGCGACCTGTTGCCTAGCTACGCCGTGACAACCACGACTCACAGCGCAACACACGGATACACACTCACACACACGCACATTCATACGCCCCTACACACGCTTATACACACACATACACACGCATTCACAATACGCGTACACACATACACACCACACACACACCACACACATACACACACTCACACACACGCACATTCATACGCCCCTACACACGCTTATACACACACACGCATTCACAATACACATACACACACATACACACGCATTCACAATACACGTACACACATACACACACATACACACACACACGCATTCACAATACACACACAATACACACCACACACACACATACACACACACACGCATACACACACACACACACGGATTCACAATACACGTACACACATACACACACATACACACACACACGCATTCACAATACACACACACATACACACCACACACACACATACACACACACACGCATACACACACACACACGCATTCACAATACACACACACATACACACCACACACACACATACACACACACACGCATACACACACACACACACGCATTCACAATACACGTACACACATACACACACATACACACACGCATTCACAATACACACACACACATACACACCACACACGCATTCACAATACACACACACATACGCACCACACAAAACACTCAACATCAATCACTTACACTCTTCACACACACAAACACACACAGGTACACAATCACGCGTGCACAAACACACAGACACCGTGCCTACAAAGACGTAATCATTCACATGGGTATAGATGCATACACACACGTGTGTGTAAGAACATACCACGTTACTTGAGACACATGTCCATGGATACAGACACACACAGACAAAGATCCCCCCCCACCCCCGTATAGCCTCTAACAGACTGTAGGGGCAAGTGCTGTTAGCGAGCACCTATGAAGGCACCACGCCCGACCGCCTTTGTCTCCCCCACCGCACCAGGAAACTCATTTTGGGCTGAGTCGCCCCAGGGGGAGGCCCAGGACCGGTTCAGTAAATTCGTCACCGGCGCTAACCGCTGCGCCACCGCTCCTCGCAGAGCCTCGCAACAAAGGCAAAGATCCCCCGTACAGCCTTCGCTGACTTTTGGGGGCAAGTGCTGGTCAGCGAGCACCTACCTATGAAGGGCCACACGGCGAACGAGGGGGTGGGTCGTTCAGGGGGATGGTTCTTTATTGTTCATTCAGGTCAGAGGACCCTATTGAGAATAAAGGTCTTACAAAGGTAAACACAGACGCGCGCACAGAGATATTGACACAGAGACACAAAGACACGCGCACAATATAGACACACATCGCACCATAGACATAACAGAAGCACACACAAAGACACACACACACACTCTGTCACACCAACACCCACCCCAACCTCCACACACCCCTCGCTCACCCCCCCACCCACCACCACCACCACCCCCGTCTCTTCCTCCACCACCACCACCACCCCCATCCCCATCCCACCGTGTGTGTGACCGGGCTGAGTTGAGGCTGCTTTTGTCAAAAGAGACTGCCGTAGACAAACACACACATACACACACACAGACACACACATACTTGGACACACACACACATACGAGACGTACACAAGAGAAGCACCCACATACTCACGAAGACTCGTAGAAAACACACGCGCACACACACACACATACTGAACGCCGTACGTGCACACACACACGCACATGTATCGTGTTGTCATCGGAGCCAGTCGCACGCACTCATATGCCGCTTGAGTGCACCACCACCACCACACAGGCAGGCGCACGCTCGCATCTACACACACACAGCGCCATGCGTACGCACGCACGCACCAGAGCAGCACACACGCACACGTGCATCACGTGCACGTGTTAGACACATAGCAGCAGAGCAGCACACACGCACGCACCATAGCACACACACGCACACGTGTAGCACGTGTTAGACACATAGCAGCAGATCAGCACACACACACACACGCACGCACCATAACACACACACGCACACGTGCATCACGTGCACGTGTTAGACACATAGCAGCAAGCAGCACGCGCCCACACACACGCACCCGAACACACACACACACACACGTGCTAGACAAACACGCACGATAGCACACACACGCACACGTGCACGTATTAGACACATAGCAGCAGGCAGCACACACACACACACACGTGCTAGACACACACGCACCATAGCACACACACGCACACGTGCACGTATTAGACACATAGCAGCAGGCAGCACACACACACACACACGCACTCCCTAACACACACGCACACGTGCATCACGTGCACGTGTTAGACACACAGCACACACACACACGCACCATAACACGCACGCACGCACCATAGCACACACACACCATAGCACACACACACACACACCATAGCACACGCACCATAGCACACACACCATACCACACACACACACACACCATAGCACACACACACCATAGCACACACACACACACACCATAGCACGCACACGCACACACACACACGCACCATAACACGCACGCACCATAGCACACACACACCATAGCACACACACACACACACACCATAGCACGCACACGCACACACACACACGCACCATAACACGCACGCACCATAGCACACACACACACACACCATAGCACACACACACACCATAGCACACACGCACGCACGCACCCCGAGATACGTACGCTGGTGCGTGCACGTCGAGGAATAGCACGTGTGTGCGCGCATGCACCGACACGTCGCGCACGAGGAGGACGACGAGGAGCGCGTGCACGCTCCACTCACGACGCACGCGCATCCACGCGCACGCGCGCCTCGATGCACGCGCGCGCTGTGATATCCGTGCACGCGCGCGCACGTGCGGGAGTACACAGACGTGAGTAGCAACGATGCACTGCACGGTTGTGATACTGCGCGTACATCGAGGCACGGCAGTCCCGTGATACACACACACACAGAGACACACACTCACATGTTGTGTCATACTCATGCAAGCACACAACAGCAGCAGCAGCAGCAACAACACACAACAACAACACACAACAAGACAATCATCTACACACACACGTTCATTCACGTGTTGTGTTATACTCATGCAAGCACACAACAACACACAACAAGACTAACATTTACACACACACACGTTCATTCACATGTTGTGTCATACTCATGCAAGCACACAACAACACACAACAAGACTAACATTTACACACACACACGTTCATTCACGTGTTGTGTTATACTCATGCAAGCACACAACAACAACAACAACACACAACAAGACAATCATTTACACACACACACGTTCATTCACATGTTGTGTCATACTCATGCAAGCACACAACAACAACAACACACAACAAGACAATCATTTACACACACACACACGTTCATTCACATGTTGTGTCATACTCATGCAAGCACACAACAACAACACACAACACACAACAAGACAATCATTTACACACACACACGTTCATTCACATGTTGTGTCATACTCATGCAAGCACACAACAACAACAACACACACAACAAGACAATCATTTACACACACACACGTTCATTCACATGTTGTGTCATACTCATGCAAGCACACAACAACAACAACAACACACAACACACAACAAGACAATCATTTACACACACACACGTTCATTCACATGTTGTGTCATACTCATGCAAGCACACAACAACAACAACACACACAACAAGACAATCATTCACACACACACACACGTTCATTCACATGTTGTGTCATACTCATGCAAGCACACAACAACAACAACACACACAACAAGACAATCATTTACACACACACACGTTCACTTACATGTTGTGTCATACTCATGCAAGCACACAACAACAACAACAACACACAACAAGACAATCATTTACACACACACACGTTCATTCACGTGTTGTGTCATACTCATGCAAGCACACAACAACAACAACAACACACAACAAGACAATCATTTACACACACACACGTTCATTCACGTGTTGTGTCATACTCATGCAAGCACACAACAACAACAACAACACACACAACAAGACAATCATTCACACACACACACGTTCATTCACATGTTGTGTCATACTCATGCAAGCACACAACAACAACAACACACAACAAGACAATCATTCACACACACACACACACGTTCATTCACATGTTGTGTCATACTCATGCAAGCACACAACAACAACAACACACAACAAGACAATCATTCACACACACACACACACGTTCATTCACATGTTGTGTCATACTCATGCAAGCACACAACAACAACAACACACAACAAGAAAATCATTTACACACACACGTTCATTCACGTGTTGTGTTATACTCATGCAAGCACACAACAACAACAACAACACACACAACAAGACAATCATTCACACACACACACACACGTTCACTTACATGTTGTGTCATATTCATACAAGCACACAACAACAACAGCAGAGCAACAACAACACACAACAAGACAAACATTCACACACACACACACGTTCATAAACGTACAGGTTTAGGCTTATATCCGTACAAAGGTAAATATCTCCCGTATAACCTTTTTATTTACAGATTCTTAGGACAAGTGCTGTTAGCGAGCACCTAACACACACATGCACACACGCACAGTCTCATCCCCATACATAATACACAAGCAGTCACATAGCCATGCACACAGACACGCAATTAGAGACACATCACGCAGACAAACACCATCACGTACCCATCACCATACACACACAGACACACATTCCCATCACCACACACACACACACTGACATCCCCATACACACACAGGTAGTCTCATATCCATACCACACATTCACACACAAAGCCTCCTCCAGCCACGCAGACACACACACAGACACAACTACACACCACTCATAGTAAGGTGAGACTGCCGGGATGGTGCTGTTGCCAACAACACGTGTGCTTGCTGCCTGTAGCACATGTGGATTCTGTGAATATTAGAAGCTGTGGTTCTACCACCTGTAGTAGCTGTGGTTCTACCACCTGTAGTAGCTGTGGTTGTACCACCTGTAGTAGCTGTGGTTCTACCTCCTGTAGTAGCTGTGGTTCTACCACCTGTAGTAGCTGTGGTTCTACTACCTGTAGTAGCTGTGGTTCTACCACCTGTAGTAGCTGTGGTTCTACCTCCTGTAGTAGCTGTGGTTCTACCACCTGTAGTAGCTGTGGTTCTACCACCTGTAGTAGCTGTGGTTCTACCACCTGTAGGAGCTGTGGTTCTACCACCTGTAGTAGCTGTGGTTCTACCACCTGTAGTAGCTGTGGTTCTACCTCCTGTAGTAGCTGTGGTTCTACCACCTGTAGTAGCTGTGGTTCTACCACCTGTAGTAGCTGTGGTTCTACCACCTGTAGTAGCTGTGGTTCTACCACCTGTAGTAGCTGTGGTTCTACCACCTGTAGCAGCTGTGGTTCTACCACCTGTAGCAGCTGTGGTTCTACCACATGTAGTAGCTGTGGTTCTACCACCTGTAGTAGCTGTGGTTCTACCACCTGTAGTAGCTGTGGTTCTACTACCTGTAGTAGCTGTGGTTCTACCACCTGTAGTAGCTGTGGTTCTACCTCCTGTAGTAGCTGTGGTTCTACCACCTGTAGTAGCTGTGGTTCTACCATCTGTAGTAGCTGTGGTTCTACCACCTGTAGTAGCTGTGGTTCTACCTCCTGTAGTAGCTGTGGTTCTACCACCTGTAGTAGCTGTGGTTCTACCACCTGTAGTAGCTGTGGTTCTACCTCCTGTAGTAGCTGTGGTTCTACCACCTGTAGTAGCTGTGGTTCTACTACCTGTAGTAGCTGTGGTTCTACCTCATGTAGTAGCTGTGGTTCTACCACCTGTAGTAGCTGTGGTTCTACCACCTGTAGTAGCTGTGGTTCTACCACCTGTAGTAGCTGTGGTTCTACCTCCTGTAGTAGCTGTGGTTCTACCACCTGTAGTAGCTGTGGTTCTACCTCCTGTAGTAGCTGTGGTTCTACCACCTGTAGTAGCTGTGGTTCTGCCACCTGTAGTAGCTGTGGTTCTACCTCCTGTAGTAGCTGTGGTTCTACCTCCTGTAGTAGCTGTGGTTCTACTACCTGTAGTAGCTGTGGTTCTACCACCTGTAGTAGCTGTGGTTCTACCTCCTGTAGTAGCTGTGGTTCTACCTCCTGTAGTAGCTGTGGTTCTACTACCTGTAGTAGCTGTGGTTCTACCACCTGTAGTAGCTGTGGTTCTACCTCCTGTAGTAGCTGTGGTTCTACCTCCTGTAGTAGCTGTGGTTTTACCACCTGTAGTAGCTGTGGTTCTACTACCTGTAGTAGCTGTGGTTCTACCACCTGTAGTAGCTGTGGTTCTACTACCTGTAGTAGCTGTGGTTCTACCACCTGTAGTAGCTGTGGTTCTACCGCCTGTAGTAGCTGTGGTTCTACCACCTGTAGTAGCTGTGGTTCTACCGCCTGTAGTAGCTGTGGTTCTACTACCTGTAGTAGCTGTGGTTCTACTACCTGTAGTAGCTGTGGTTCTACCACCTGTAGTAGCTGTGGTTCTACCACCTGTAGTAGCTGTGGTTCTACCACCTGTAGTAGCTGTGGTTCTACCTCCTGTAGTAGCTGTGGTTCTGCAGCCTGTAGTAGCTGTGGTAGTAGCTGTGGTTCTGCAGCCTGTAGTAGCTGTGGTAAGAGCTGTGGTTCTACTGCCTATAGTAGCTGTGGTAGGAGCTGTGGTTCTACAGCCTATAGTAGCTGTGGTTCTACTGCCTATAGTAGCTGTGGTAGGAGCTGTGGTTCTGCTGCCTGTAGTAGCTGTGGTTCTGCAGCCTGTAGTAGCTGTGGTAGGAGCTGTGGTTCTGCTGCCTGTAGTAGCTGTGGTTCTACTGCCTATAGTAGCTGTGGTAGGAGCTGTGCTTCTACAGCCTGTAGTAGCTGTGGTTCTACTTCCTATAGTAGCTGTGGTTCTGCAGCCTGTAGGAGCTGTGGTTCTACAGCCTGTAGTAGCTGTGGTTCTACAGCCTATAGTAGCTGTGGTTCTACTTCCTATAGTAGCTGTGGTTCTGCAGCCTGTAGGAGCTGTGGTTCTACAGCCTGTAGTAGCTGTGGTAGGAGCTGTGGTTCTGCTACCTATAGTAGCAGTGGTTCTGCAGCCTGTAGTAGCTGTGGTTCTACCACCTGTAGTAGTTGTGGTAGTAGCTGTGGTTCTGCAGCCTGTAGGAGCTGTGCTGGATGTGAATGTCCGTGCTCCCTGCCTTCAGCTGCCCCCGCTGTTGGTGCCGCGTCCCAACCGCTGGCGGGATGAGCGGGGACCTCGACCAGGGAGTTCTGCAGAGATACGCGATCCGCAAGAGACTCGGCAAAGGGGTGAGTGAGTGGTGTCAGTGGCGTGTGTGTGTGTGTGTGGGAGCGGTGGCGCAGTGATTAGCGCGCTGCGCTGCGAACCTGGCGTCCCGAGTTCCAATCGCGCTCGCGGACGGCCACCGACACCGGTGACGATTATCTGAACAGGTGCTGGGCATCCCCTAGGTCGACTCAGCCTCAAATGAGTACCTGGTGCGGTGCGGTGCCGGTGAGTGTGGTGTGTATGTAATTGTTGATTTGTATTGTGATGAGTGATTGTCTTTGTGGAGTGAGTGCGATGTGGGAGTATGTTGTAGTATCTGTACGTGGGGTGATTGCTGTGGTGTCTGTGATTGGTGTGTATGGAGAGGCGACGCAGCGTGATTTGCGGTGCGTGTGTGCGGTGCTAAGGTTTTTATGGTGAGTGTGAGGTCGTGTGGCGTGGTAAGTGTGGTTGCTGGTGTGTACGTGAGTTGTGGTCAGTGTGATGTGGAGAGTGAGCGTGTGGGTAACTCATTCAGTATTTTTTCACAGTACCGGCTGACAGCCCACTGTGATGATATTAATTTTGCACGGGCGATCTTGTGACAGATGCAAACAACACGGGGAGCCACTGCGATGAGATGTCACTGTGTATGTGCAGCGTGATTTGTGGCGGTCTGTGTGTGGGAACTTCATTTGGAGCTTTCGTGACTGCAGGCATTACTCTTTGGTTCTTTCGGTAAAGTCACGTATAAAATGAAAGTAATAAATTCAATACTAGCATACGACGTTTCGATTGCAACACAAGCAATCATCATCAGGTATAAATGAAATAGAAACACAAATCTAGTATACAGTACTTAGAAATGTAATGTATTAATGTATTACATTACATTTCTAAGTATACTAGATTTGCAACACAAGCAATCATCATAAGGTATAAATGAAATAGAAACACAAATCTAGTATACTTAGAAATGTAATGTAATACATAATGTAATACTAGATTTGTGTTTCTATTTCATTTATACCTGATGATGATTGCTTGTGTTGCAATCGAAACGTCGTATGCTAGTATTTAATTTATTATTTTCTTTTTATACGTGACTTTACCGAAAGAACCAAAGAGTAGGTCTGTGTGGGCTTTACTTTACACAACGGCGGTGATACATTTAAAATTACAGATGGTAATGATGATAATGATTAAGTTGCCTTGATAATGATAATGATGATTGTAATGTGGGTGACCTCTACCCCCGCTGCTGCAGATGATGATACTGCTGCTGACTGATGCTGCTTTTGATGATGATGATGCTTTTGCTGTTGATAATGGTGATCCGTATGATGGCGATGCTTTTGCCGGTGTTAATAATGATAGATAATCATGATTATGCTTACAATGGTCATGCAAACATTTTTCATCGTGGTGATGACGTAATAATGATGAAGATATGAACAATTATGACCGTGATACTTTATAAAAACACCTAACCATCGTCAACCTTGATCTATCCACTGCTGAGCGAGATCACTTGAGCTGATCTAATTGCTGTATCTGAAAGTGCATGAAGAAACCTACAGGACCCTATCCTCAACCCAATAACATTCGGCAACCCTGCAGCATTATTTGTATTCAACACTAAGACTTTGGACCGGTTTTGATCATTTAGCCTCATCAGCAGAGCAGAGTCAGGCTCGCGAAAGCACGAACGACCAAAACCAAAGGACGTGATGATGCCAGCAAGAATTGGTCAGTGGATGGATATATATTTGATTACTGCGATAACATTTAAAAAAATAACAATAAAATCAGCTCAACACTTTCTGTTAAAACCCCTGTGTGTGCGCGCGTGTGCCCTTATAAGGGGAACAAATGTATAATTTGTGACGTTTTGGGCATTGTACCTTCTTTATAGCACGTGGCCATATAATGTCGCTGCCATATACAACGAGCTGTGGGAAAAAAACATATCCTGGTGGTCGCTGTGAATGGCTTTGGCATACCTGTCAACCCCTTATCAGTGCCATACCTTATTACAGACCAATTCAGACCGTAGTGGCAGAGGTGTGGACTCGAGTCATGAATTTGATGACTTGCGACTCGACTTGGACTTGCATAACAATGACTTTGTCCCACCTCTGCGTAGTGGTCACCCCGTGCCCCTTGATAAATCTCAAACCTTCATCCTCCAAAGTCCCATCGCAAGGCAGAAACACAACACAAATAGACACACACAAAACAAAAGTGTTGCCCGTATTGCAACGGCTGGACGCCATATGGACCTAAAAACTCAATTTCCCCGGACAAGAATAGGGGCTAATCCGTACGGGTTGACGATGTATTCTTTGGCAAAAAAAGTGTGTCTCCGAGTCCGCTTCTCATTTTGTAGTGTGCACATTTGTTTTATCTCCCCCCACCATGCAAGCTCAGTCAGTAAGTACTTGGGGTCTTCCAGACTTCATTCATCGCAAACCCCCCACGACCACCACGCTGCGTCTGTCAGCGTAGACCAATGTACCCCTTCTCATTTAAATGAAACTCGTTGCACGCCGCACGCGCCGGATGATTGTTAAAGACGTCGCACGCAAAGCATTCGACGTGTTTACTTGCCCCAAAATAATGTTTGGGCTATACGGGGGATATTTAGCTTTGTATTTGTGTTTGTACGTGTCCCGTGTGTGTGTGTGTGTACGCGTCCATGTACACGTATTCAACGCGACACACATGGCGTCAATTGCTTAATCCGTCGCATGGGACGTATTTAACAATCATCGGGCAGCGTGGAAGGAGTTAATTTGAATGGGGAGTAGTATATAGGGAGTGTGGTGCTGGTGGTGGTAGGGTCGCGAGGACCTGGTGTAACCGTTCAATTTTTTGTAAAAAAAAAACATTATTTTGCGAGGCTGCTGCGCTAACAGCGGTGCACAATTAATAAACAACAACGACGACAACAACAGAAAACCACCACACAAGCCCGTCAATAACACCACTTGTGCGTGGCCTTAAAAGGGAACAAAAATTGGCGACGTTTCGTGGGGGAAAAAAAATACAATTCTTCATAGCACATTAATGTTAATGTCTTTTTAAACTACTATTCTTCACACAGATATTGAGATGGAACGATGACATCATCCACGAGACCGCGAGATTTAGCGGCGGCATGGATTGATCGTGGACGATTATGATGATACGATCGTCAAAGGTTTACGAAGATCATAATTAGAATGCGAAACACTTGCATCGGATAACATGGGCTAAGGTTAGCTGACACCGTCTAAGCTGTCGATAAATTCACGTAGATAGGTTCAAAGAAAAGAAAGAAAAAAAAACTACGACGTTTCGATCACAACACAAGCGGTCGTCCTCCTCCTGAACCCATCTATGTGACTTTACCGAAAAACCCCAAAGAATATAAAACAAACCACACGACCTTTTTTTCACACATCCCATTGTTACACTGGTCAACAACAACAAACAATTCTGGCCTGGACTTTTGCAGCTGTTTTAGACTAATTTCAGGGTGCTGATTCCAAATCTGATCTCAGATTTGCTCTATCACATCTCATTTTTATGCTATCGGCTTACCCCATTTTCATTGATTTTACCCGAAATTAACTCTGTCACTTATGATTGCAAGTTGTTGCGAGTCAGTGACTGCTTTAGTGTTAAAATATGGTGCTGTATTTTTAGGATAGTATGTTTATAATATCATTTTACGTAGATATCCAAATTGATTTAATATTTTTCTTCTGCAGTTTTTATTGAAAATGCAATATTTGATATCTCAAAAACCTGATGTGATAGACAAAAACTGATGCCAGATTTGGAATCAGCACCTCAACATTACCTTAAAGCCGTTGGAATACCTTATGCCAGAAAAAGTGTGTTGACCCAGTGTAATTATTCCACGCGGAACTTTTTGGGCGTGCACAATTACCACCGATTGGCAACTGCGTTCAAAACCACCAAACCGTGGACCGGTTTTTGACATTCAGACAGAGAGACAGAGAGGGCACACACAGAGATCGAGAGAGAGAGGGGCAGAGAGACGGGTTTCATTGACCCAGCAGCAGCAGCAGCGGCAGCTGTAGCAGCTTTTGCCCTCCTCGTGTTCCCTATGTCAAGTCTACAGGAGACAGAGAGAGAGAGGGCATTGCAAGCGATGCCCGTATCCGTGGCTGGTGCGGGTTGGGGTGTGGGGGGTTTGCGGTGGTGGTGGTGATGATGATGGTGGGGGGGATACGTGAACAGCGCTTCTGTTTACCTGGCAACGGAGTAAACATTTTTGAGTCGGCGACACGGAAGTTTCGCTCTGAACCTAATGGAGCCAGAGACCCTCTGTTACACTCGGGAGACGTGAAACTGCACACAGCTGACTTTACACACACACAGACACGTACCGTAAATATTGTACAATATACGCGCGCATTAATATATATAAGCACACACATGTATACACACGCAATAGGCAATAAGGTTGCTGCTGCTGCTGCTCTGATGTAATGGTTGTCGAGCTTGACTTGCAATTGAGTAGGCGAGCCGGTTCGATCTCCGGGCGTGGCAGCTTAGAGGCAAGGGCAAGTTTCGATTTAAAGCTTTCGTGACTGCAGGGATTCATCTTCTTGGTTCTTTCGGTAAAGTCACGTAGAAGGAAAATAATAAAATAACAAAAATAAAATATAATAAAATAATTCTCACGACGTTTCGGCCACAACGCAAGCAGCCGTCTTCAGGTGGAGACTCTGCCTTCTCGACAGACCTGTTCTCCACCTGAAGACGGCTGCTTGCGTTGTGGCCGAAACGTCGTGAGAATTATTTTATTGTTTTATTTTTGTTATTTTATTATTTTCCTTCTACGTGACTTTACCGAAAGAACCAAGAAGAAGGGCAAGTTTATTTCGCTCTCTCTCTCTAAATTCCCACCCCACACCGCCACCTGCACTCAGACGTCAATAGGTCTAAAATGTGGGTAACTTACAACTCTTTCGAGGACGTATGGAAAAGTTAAACCTCCTCTAGAGCTCCCTCTAGTGGAAGCCCTTCCGCCAGCAGTGGCACGTGAGAGCGAGCTATTGCAGGGCTGTGCCTTTATCTTGTCCGTACATTCAGACGCATGGTACACGTGCGTTATAGGCACGTGTTATACTGGTAGGAACCTCCTGGTTACACCAGCCCACAGGGGATTATTGTGTCCGTCCGTCGTGCAGGGAGGGGCTGGGTGAGGAGGGGAGGGTGGGGAGGGGCTGGGTGGGGAGGGGTTGGGTGGGGGGGTGGGAAGGGTGGGGCTGGGTGGGGAGGGGCTGGGTGGGGAGGGGCTGGGTGGGGAGGGGAGGGTGGGGAGGCGCTGGGTGGGAACGGTGGGGCTGGGTGGGGGGTGGGAGGGGTGGGGCTGGGTGGGGAGGGGAGGGGCTGGGTGGGGAGGGGCTGGGTGGGGAGGGGAGGGTGGGGAGGCGCTGGGTGGGAACGGTGGGGCTGGGTGGGGGGTGGGAGGGGTGGGGCTGGGTGGGGAGGTGCTGGTCACCCCGTGGTGCCCTTATAAACCTCAACGTTTAACCTACTCACGCCGGCTTGTGCCCGCCCTCACAGTCGGCCATATTTGCGGAATACACCACGCCGCCGTTGACCCTGGCCATTGACCGAGCAACCCAACGTTCCTACCAGCTCCCTCCGCAGCAGGAATGTGTTGGTGATGTGTATTGTGGTATTTCTTTGATGTTTAGTGCAGTCCCGCAGTGTATACTGCAGTATCCAACTCTTATCTACTCTATCTCTCTCTGGCCGCTCTATGTATGTATTATGACAAAGGACCATAGCCCGAAACGTCGCCTATTACAATATCAACTTGTCCACCATTGCCAATGCAGTGCCACCAAATCATTTGGGGGTACGGTGGTGGGTGGGTAGTGGTGTGTGTGGATGGGTGGAGCGGTGGGTCAGTGGTTAGCGCACTACGTTTCTAACCCGGAGTTCTAGGTTCGATTCCCGGCCTGGGACTCCACTAGGTCAGCACAACCCTTAAATGAGTCAGTAGTGGAGAGAAAAAGGCCGCCCGGACGGTGTTGACCACACCACCCCCTCGTGTGCCGTGTCTCCTTCATCGGAGCTACTCGTTATCAGCACTTGCCCCGACAATCCGTGAAGGCTGCACGGGGTATCTTTGTCTCTGTGTACGTATGTTTACGTGCGCATGGACAGACGTTTGAGTGTACAGTATTGTGTGCAATTTCCTAATGGTGTTGTTTTACATTTGGCTCCATACGATAAGCTTCCATTGCAGATTATTAACACATTGGTGTAGTTCATTGCAAATCTATGACTCGGGTCGCCCTTCACAAGGAGAACTCAAAGTTCTACAAAATAACGTCAATCTATCCATCGATAGATCGTGATATGCGTGTAAGTATGTGTGGGCACCACGTTGGTGAGATGTTATCTCCCTCGCCTGGTATACATGAGGTCATGGGTTCGATCCTGACCCTGATGTCTGCTGCTGTATATTTAGAATTTGTTCTCTCGGTGGTTGCGTGGATTTTTATCCGGGTCCTCTGGTTTTGTACTCCACATTTATAATCAACATCACGAGTTCGGAGTATTTGGCTGCTATAAATTTCCATACGACAAGCCACTTCGTTGAGCTATCATTTGTGACCAGGTCGCTTCTGAAAAAGAGCTATAAGTTCAGTGGGCCTTACCTCGTAAACAATTTTTTTACTTGAGTAGTAGTTTTAATAATAATAGGTTTTTACCCTTTCAACTGGTACAAAAACTGACACCTTTATACAAGGCATCATGTTTGCAATAACCACAACACAAGCAGTCAAAATGCAAACAAAAAGAAACAACTCTGATAATGATAATGATTTTCAGTGTCAGTTTTTGTACCAGTTGAAAGGGTAAAAACCTATTACTATATTTTGCCACTGGTAAAAGTGATTTTTCTATTCTGTGATTCAAGATCTCCACGCCACAGTTGAGGTCTGCTGCTGCTAGCCACGATGAGAGGGCTTCAGCATCGACAGTGTTCATGTCGCTGTCCCTCTGTTCATTGGGCGCAGATCATAGTTTGCGTTTCGTGGCCACAATTGCTCAACTGTGGCTTGTCTTCAATATATCCCTAAGGGCCTCTATGGGTCTCTATGAGTCTCTGTGAGTCTCTTTGTATCTGTGTGGGCCTCTGCGTACCTCAATGTGGCTGTGTGGGTTTCCTGTATTGGCCCATGGTTTGGCTTGCATGGCCACAGTCTCACGACTGTGGCAGAGTTGGCTAAGTATTGTGCGAAATAAGTTGAACATGCATACATTGTGTCTGTTTTTTATGTATGAAGGATGTGTGTGCATTGGCCTGGTGATGATACTGATGATGCGGTTGATGGTTATTGTTTGTTTTGATGCATGTGCAAGCACAATACAGTAATGTAGTATATGGGGAGGTTATGGTAATGTTGTTCTGTGTGTATGTACACAATGTCGCGTGTTTATGTATAGTGTGTGTGTGTAAGTCGACTTAGTACCTGGTGCAATGTGTAAACATCGCCACTTGGGAGACAAAAACAGCGAGGCGTGGTGCTGGCCACGCTCGCTAACAGCACTTTCCCCAAAAGTATGTTAAGGCTATACGGGGGTTCTTTGTCTTTGTGTGCATGTACAACGATACCCACTACGGGGAATCCCATTAAAATTGAACGACTCCCTCCCCTTGCACCCCCCCACCCCCACCACTATCCCAAGGGTCCACCCACCTCTTCGGATATGCCTAGTGAACGTGAAAGAGTAGACCAAATACCCTCGAGAGCTGGCTCGAGTGGAGGCAATTGCAGGGCTGCACCTTTGCCTGCCAACGAACACGTGACCCCCAAAACATCACGTGGTGCTCATTCGCTCCCTGTGAACGAGTGCACAAAACACCGGGGATTTCTTCGCTTCAAATCCATCATTGGTGTTCATCTTCTTGGTTCTTTCGGTATAGTCACGAAGAATGGAAATAATAAAATAATAAAAATAAAACATAATAGAATAATTCTCACGACGTTTTTATTATGTTTTATTTTTATTATTTTATTATTTCCATTCTACGTGACTCTACCGAAAGAACCAAGAAGATGAATCCCTGCAGTCACGAAAACTTTAAATCGAAATCATTGGTGTTTTTACTCTCCCATCTCAATGGCACGATTCGGTGCAAAACCGTAGATTCTCAGCGTCAATTTAAGGTGAAATTTGCACGTGAGTCGCATGCCGTTGTCTGATCGCACAATGATCGTGTCTTTGTTTTGTTTGTTGTTGTAACGATCTTACCCGCCCCGACTGGACATATTAATTAAATAACCCGTAAAAACAAAGTTTTTCACTATAAATCCTTTATATGCGTGGCATCGGTTTTATTTTATTATTCATTTCTGTTTTTCTTGAGTAAGAGTTTCATTTTTATCACATTGGTATTTTAAATTAAATATGAAATTATTTTTTTTCCTAAAAAGTGTTAAATTTTGGAACGAAATTGTCACGCACAACGAGTCTGTGTGCAAAATGTCAGCACGATTGGATCACGGGAAGTGGGTTAAAAAACGACCGAAAAATTTGCACGGTCGTAAGCGCGCAAGCAAGCAAGCAAGTGAACTTAATATAAAGGATTTAAAAAAATTAACCCGTAAAAACAAAGTTTTTCACTATAAATCCTTTATATGCGTGGCGGCTAGAGTCCTCTCGTCCTCTGGCTTGAGATGGCTGCCACCTATGGGTCAGATGATTGCCTGCCACCATTAAGCAATTGGTAATTAAATATAATCTATTTTTTTCTCAAAGTGTAATTTTTTTTGAAAAAAAAATTCACGAAAATAAATTGTCACGCACAACGAGTCTGTGTGCAAAATGTCAGCTCGATTGGATCACGGGAAGTGGGTTAAAAAACGACCGAAAGATTTGCACGGTCGTAAGCGCGCAAGCAAGCAACCAAGTGAACTTAATATAAAGGATTTAAAAAGAGCTTTGTAGCTCATCGGATTCCTCCAGTATAAATTATTCTCATTGCATGCTAAGAGCAATAGTCACCCTCTATACCTGTTTGTTGTGTCCGTGACTTAATTTGTAATTGTGGTGTGACAAGTCAAAAGGGTTCATCTACCCGAGCCGATTTGCGTCACACGGAATGTATTTGGCATCGATTTGTGTTCCTGCATTACCTTATTTTCATTGCCTCTCGTGCCGCGGTTGTTGTTGTTGTCCAGATTTACGTTTGCTTCCTTGCCTCGTGGCTTTATTTTGTTTGTTTGGCTTATGTCATTTCGATGCGTAAAGGTCACCCTCGCAATCCTAGTCCCGGTGACTTGATGACTTTTCCCAGCTTGGCGAAACAAAATCATATTGAGACACTTGAACGGTCGATAAGCCGAATTATCAGTTGTGAAGGTCGCGTCTCCCCCGCGTAGTTAGACGTCATTTGCGTAAACGGCCACCATAGATTCCCAAATTACTTCTCATTTGTTGAAATGGTTTCAAGGGCCTGGGTAATTGTACACACACAATGCAGATTAGCTGATTGTCATGTACACGTGGAGATGATTACCGTGTGCGTATCGGTTGTTGCTGAAGGGTTAGGGTAAGAGTGGTGTGTGTGTGCACCAGAGGTCGCAACCGGGTACCCGATACCCGTACCCTACCCGATACCCGGCTACCCGTACTCGGCCGGGTACGGGTACAGGTACCCGTTTGCGACCCTGGTGCGGCCGGGTACGGGTACGGGTAGGCCGTGAGTCACTGGTGAGTAGCCGTTTGTCACTCATTTCGGGTAGGGTACGGGTACGGGTAAGGGAACGGCTACCTGTACCCGGCCGGGTACGGGTACCCAATTGCGACCCTGGTGCGGCCGGGTACGGGTACGGATAAGGAATCAAAACCCGTTTGCGACCTCTGGTGTGCACCAAAAGTCTGTTAAGGCTCTAAGGGGGATCTTTGTTTTTGAGTAAAAATATGGGGAGCGGTGGCGCAGTGGTTAGCACACTGACCACTGCGCACCCAGCGACGTGAGTTATGTTTCTGCTCGCGGCCAACACCAGTGACGATTATCTGAACCCGGTGCTGAGCCTCCCCATGGTTGCCTCAGTCACAAATTAGTTCCTGGTGTGGTGGGGAGACAAAGGCGGCCGGGCGTGGGATGGCCATCCACTCCCTCGTGTGCCGTGTTGCCTTGAAAGGTGCTCACTAACAACACTTGCCACAAACGCCTGTTAAGGCTATGCGTGGAATCTTTGTCTTTGCCTTCACGTTTCTGAGTGTCGGCCTATGGGATTGGGTGGAAGGGTTATGGAAAGAGTCGTGTGTTTTGTGTCGCCTGTATAAATATAAATGCATGGAGGTGTGTATAACGTTGTGTGTGTGTGTGTGATGTCTGTGTGCGTGTAGGCCTATGGGATTGTGTGGAAGGCCATCGACCGCACGACAGAGGAAGTGGTCGCCATCAAGAAAATTTTCGACGCATTCCGCAACCGTACGGACGCACAGGCAAGCCGAATCAGCGGCACAGCATCAGCGTGGCCAGCCAGGGGCAATCCGCTGCTGGATGAAGGCTTCCACAAGCCACCGCCGCCTCTCGCGCTATTGCGATGCCACAACTCAGTGAACCTGCAACGTTGACCCAACGTTGACCCCACGTTCCATTTTGACTGGGAATCCACCTCGCACCTGCAGCTGGATTCTAGATTTGAAGTTTTCGTGACTGCAAGGATTCACATTCTTAGGTTTTTTCGGTAAAGTCACGTAGGTAAAAAATTAAAATTAATAAAAGTAAAAAAAAAATTCAGGGCCTACCTTGGCTCCTCCCACCCTCAACCAGTATATATACAAGGACTGTTTTCTTGGGATTTTATCTCACTTGATACAGCTATCGTGCTGTGACGGTTCCACCTGAAGACGGAAGCTTGTGTTGCCTCCGAAACGTCGTGATTTTTGTTTTATTTTTATTTTACTTTTATTAATTTAAATTTTTTACCTACCTGGTGACTTTACCGAAAAAACCTAAGAATATGTAGCTGGATTAATGGAAACCCAAAGAGCCTCAATTCCATTTCTCTTCAACTCTCCCATTTGTAACCTGATTGTCTCTAACTTGCTCATCTGTAATTTGGTTATCCGACGATCTCCAACTCACTTATCAAAAAACCATTATGAGAGACTCGATTTTGCAAAACTGAATTACATGACTTGCCGAAAGTCCTATTCCAACTTGAATAATGAGCTCAGACATCTGACATTTATTCTGCTGCTGAATAATCTGAGGCTCAAATGTTTGCAATTCGGTATCGAAAACTCGATTTTTAAACATTTGATTTCTCAATACTCAGTAATCTGAAATGCAATTATTTGTCACTCAATTTTCCTAACACTCAGTTTCCCCCATCATTGATTATCTGTGGCATGAATATTGAAAACTCGATTACTGGCGACTGCGTTACCAAAAGCTAAAGTTTTACAATTGATCAAAGGTCAAATCTGCAGGCTTTAATTTGCAGCCGGGTTTCTCTGGCTCGGCATACAACATCCAGTCTACCCCTCGCTACAGCTGTGACTTATAGACATTCATACTCCACCCTACCAGCGACCGCATGAAATATTTCTTTCAGAATTTATGAGAAAGTTCACAAATAACCAGTAACTCACGTTTGAAACCTGAACACAAAATGAGATTTGAGAATATTTTTGGTCAATTTGTAATGGATAAAGTATGGTGGTATGAGTGTTTAGAGATGTGCGTATCTGTAAGGTGGCGTGTGTACAATGTATGTTGCGTATGTTTTTAATCATGCGTGCACGTGCGCGCGTGTGTGGGTTTATTTTTCTATACAGAGAACATTTCGAGAAGTGATGTTTTTAAAGGTGAGCTAATATAAAGTGTTTATTTCATCGTAACTATCATCATCCCTGTTATCATGGTAATCATCACTTCATCATTGTGATCATCAGTTTCATCTTAATCATCATTGATATGCTCATCATATCATCATCATCATTATTATCAGCACCATCATTCATCCAAAGCCAACAGTGGTCATCTTATTGGTCTTTCTCATGAGAATGTGGAATGTCCACCACTGGCTCATTTCTTCCACCAGAGCTGAGCACTGCTCTGCACCCATTTGAACTTCGGTTTTGAACGACCAATTAATTAGTTATATATATTTCGACTTCTTGGTTCTTTCGGTAAAGTCACGTAGAAGAAAAGTAATAAAATAATAAAAATAAAACATAATAAAATAATATAAAAAAATAATATAACAATATAATAAAATAATATAATATTATATTATTATATAATAATATAATAATAATATAATTCTCACTTCCCTTCTACGTGACTTTACCGAAAGAACCAATAAGATATATATATGTTTAGGTTATGCTGATGCACAAGCACAATTAATACTAATAAAAATAAAACACTTATTAGTTATAATAGGTGACATTTTGAACAATTGCCTTTCTTACAAGGTACGAATTTTTGGTGAATTAATTATGATTCTTCAACTCTAAGATTGCCAATCGATGACTTTCCTCGGCCTCCCTGTCACCAGGAGTTTGACCACCCCAACATCGTGAAGCTCAAGAACATCATCCGCGCGGACAACGACCGTGACATCTACCTCATCTTCGAGTTCATGGGTTCGTTCCTCGTGACCCCACAACCTCCTCCTGCCACAATGACAAAGACAAAGCTCCCCACCGCCCCTGCCCCCTGGTGTAGCCTACACAGACTCTTGGGCCAAGTGCTGCTTGCGAGCTCTCTAATATGAAGGCCGTCCCAGCCCACAACATTCACACACCACGACCACGAGCTGATTTGAGGCCGAGTCGAACTCATCACCGGTTCAGATGTTTGCCGCTGATGTTAGCCAAGGGCGGTATTCAAGCTGGGATCGCACAGACGCTGCATGTGTACTCCCACGAGCACAACGAAGTTGCAACTCGCTCCGAGCACGGCTGCCTTTGTCTCCCCAGAGCTGAACTTTTACACGCCGCTCCAGGTTATTTAATGCCGATTCGGCCTTGGGGAAGACCAGGGTCAGTTCAAATTCTCATCACTGATCCTCGGCCGTAAGCAGGAACCTGGATCACGCACCAGGTGTGCGGCGCAGTGCGCTGACCTTTACATTGCCTCTCCCCCAGACTACTCCTCGTCCTACCACTTGTACACAACTACACTGTCGTGCCTGAGATTGAATCTCCCGGACTGTGACCAATCTTGATGGATCTCACAAGCTCAGCCCGATTTGTAGAACTTTGTAGATACCCAGGGGCGCAAGGTGCAGTGTGTGCGTCTCACTTTCTGGGAGCTTCGTGCAATCCGGAGAAATGTGAGATTAAATGATTATTTCCCACGCACTCCTTCCCATGCAATCATTCCAGTGGCCTAGTAACTACGTTGCCAGTTCAGGTGATGCGGCCATCGGTCAGGTGCATTCATTCCCTACCATCATCGGTCAGATTGACATTTCCCCTGCATTGAACTTCCTTTCCATTCCCTTTAATTCATCTGTGCATCCTACAATTCTCCTTTATTAATTCCCGACCATCATCCGTCGGATTGTCAATTCCACCACTTTCAATTTCCTTTCATTCCTTTGCGTTCGTCTGTGCATCCTTCAGTTATCCTGCTTTCCCTACCATCATCTATCAGATTGTCAATTCCTTTGCATTCAATGCCCTTTCATTTATTCCCATCCACCCGTTCTGTCTGTCTGTTCGTAAATTCGCTTGAATATTTTTTTTAAGTTTAACAGGTAGGCTTTCACGAGCAATATTATCCATAAAAAAGTTTTTTTTGGGTTGGATCACGTAAATTTGTCGTTAAACCCGCCACAGCCAATTAGTAAGGGTTGTCACATAAACAAAACGTGCCAATTAGTTACTAGTTGAGCATACCGGTGTGTTGGAGAATAAACCGACAACATTTACAATTCGCGCATGACGTTTCGCTGGTGATGACAACCAGCCTCGTCAACTGTGAGCTCATGGGTTAGTCCCTCGTGACACTCCGCAAGCCTTGCATTAATCCAGGCATGTCCAAAGTCCGGCCCGCGGGCCAATTACGGCCCGCGGGCAGATTTCATACGGCCCGCAGCTTCGGTCTTATAACGTGTTAGTTATGGCTCGCCAGCTCTGTCAGAATAAATACATCATAAAACTCATGGAAATGTAAGGTATTCTATACGGTTTGTTCAATGTTATCTGACTGAATGAAAGGCAGAATTGCGTTTTTAGAGTTGTTCCCGTCTGCCTGGGTGGCTTATATTTGGTTACATTGTCATTTGAAAAATAAAGGTAATTGTGACAATGAATTTTTTTTTATAACAGTGTGTGTATTTCCACGTAACTTTTGTGGTTAAAACAATGTCAAAAGGATCTATTGGCCCCCGGGCATCTTCACTTTATCAAACGTGGCCCTCTTTGCAAAAAGTTTGGACACCCCTGCATTAATCAATTCATTCATTCGTGCTTCCCATCCGCGTGTCATTGCAGACACGGACCTGCACGCCGTGATCAGGAAGGGGCGAATCCTCAAGGACATCCACAAGCGCTATATCATGTACCAGCTGCTCAAGGCAACCAAGTACATCCACTCCGGCAACGTCATCCACCGCGACCACAAGGTCTCGTGGCGCACCTAGCCTGGCACGGGAGTCACGGCGACATGGCCCGCCGTTGAACCGGAGCCGGGGTGGCTGCTCTTGTTGTTGCCGCCGTCTTTGCCGTTGTGCGTGCACGCTTGCCCTGAAAAGTCTGTTTGATATTCTTAGGTTTTTTCGGTAAAGTCACGTAGGTAAAAAATTTACATTAATAAAAGTAAAATAAAAATAAAATTAAAAATTAAAAATCACGACGTTTCGGAGGCAACACAAGCTACCGTCTTCAGGTGGAACCGTCACAGCACGATAGCGGTATCAAGTGAGAGAAATTCCAAGAACACAGTATTTGTATATATACTGGTTGAGGGTGGGAGGAGCCAAGGTAGGCCCTGAATATTATTTTTGTGAGGTTCGGTGCGGCTGAAGCACGCTGTTAGGAAAAAAAACCTAACAATATGAATCCTTGCAGTCACGAAAGCTTCAAATCTAGAATCTGTTTGAGGCTATATAGGGGATTTTCTTCGTCTTTGTGGCAGAGCGCTAGTGTGTAGCGGTTAGCGCGCCGAACTACGAACCTAGTGACGGCAGTTCGATCCCCGCTCACGGCTAACACCAAGTGACGAATATCTGAACCGGTCCTGGGCCTCCGCTAGTTCGACTCAGCCTCAAATGAGTACCTGGTGCGGTGTGTAAACATCGCCATTGGGGAGACAAAGGCGGTCGGGCGTGGTGCTGCCCACTCTCGTGTGCCGTGCCGGCCTTCACAGGTGTTCGCTTATGGTACTTTCCCCAACAGTCTATTCAAGGCTATACGGGGAGATCTTTGTGTGGGTGAGCGAGTGCGTGAGGAGGTGGGTGAGTGGGTTGGTATGCGAGTGGGTGAGCAAGTGAACGGGTCAGCAGGTGTGCGGGCACGTTGGCGCGCAAAGTGAACAGGTAGTGGGTGTCTTCATCTTCTTGGTTCTTTCGGTAAAGTCACGTAGAAGGGAAGTAATAAAATAATAAAAATAAAACATAATAAAATAATTCTCACGACGTTTCGGCCACAACGCAAGCAGCCGTCCTCAGGTGAAGAACAGGTCTGTCGAGAAGACAGAGTCTGAATGTCACACCCCAGGCTTGGAGTGTCTTTTTAAGCTGGGTTGGAGGGGGGGGAAGAGCGTCTTGACAAAAACAAGGTAGTGGGTGAATAGGTGAGTGAGCGTGCGTGCGTGCGTGCGGGCGTGCGTGCGTGCGTGCGGGCGTGCGTGCGTGCGGGTGGGCAGTCAGCCGTTTTTCTTCCTTCCCGCGCTCCCTCAACGCCGTACGCGAAGAGAATCCGCTTTAAATTTCGATTTAAAGCTTTCGTGAATGCAGGGAATCATCTTCTTGGTTCTTTCCGTAAAGTCACGCAGAAGGGAAGCAGACCTGTTCTTCACCTGATGACGGCTGCTTGCGTTGTGGCCGAAACGTCGTGAGAATTATTTTATTATGTTTTATTATTATTATTTTATTATTTCCCTTCTACGTGACTTTTACCGAAAGAACCAAGAAGATGAATCCGCTTTCTCAAGCCGTCCCGTTGGGTCACGGAGGCGCGCCGCTTCAAGCGTAACTCGCCGGTGCCGTGTCTCCTCCGCAGCCGTCGAACGTGCTGCTGAACAGCGAGTGCGTGGTGAAGGTGTGCGACTTTGGGCTCGCTCGCTCCGTCGGACCGCTCGCCATGGAGGGCTGCGCGGGCAGTGGCGTCGGAGGAGGAGGAGGAGGAGTGAGGGGCGACCCGGCGCTCACCGAATGCGTCGCCACGCGCTGGTACCGCGCGCCCGAGATTCTGCTCTCAACGCCCAGGTGAGAAGGGGCACCCACTCATCCACCCGCCCGCCCGCCCACCCACCGACCCACCGACCCACCCACCCGCCCACCCATCCACCCACCGACCCACCAACCCACCCGCCCACCCGCCCGCCCGCCCGCCCACCCACCCACCGACCCACCAACCCACCCGCCCACCCATCCACCCACCGACCCACCAACCCACCCACCCGCCCACCCGCCCGCCCGCCCACCCACCCACCAACCCACCAACCCACCCACCGGCCCACCCACCCACCCATCCACCCACCGACCCACCAACCCACCCAACCGCCCCGCCCGCCCCGCCCGCCCACCCACCCACCGACCCACCCACCAACCCACCCACCCATCCACCCACCGACCCACCAACCCACCCAACCGCCCGCCCGCCCGCCCCGCCCACCCACCCACCGACCCACCAACCCACCCGCCCACCCATCCACCCACCGACCCACCAACCCACCCACCCGCCCACCCGCCCCGCCCCGCCCACCCACCCACCAACCCACCAACCCACCCACCGGCCCACCCACCCACCCATCCACCCACCGACCCACCAACCCACCCAACCGCCCGCCCGCCCGCCCACCCACCCACCGACCCACCCACCAACCCACCCACCCACCCGCCGACCCACCCGCCCAATCACCCGCCCGCCCACCCACCCGCCCACCCACCCACCCTCCCACTCACCCGCCCACCCAACGACCCACCAACCCACCCGCCGACCCACCCGCCCACCCACCCACCCGCGCGCGCGCACGTTGGCCTTGCCGCGGAGAGGACGGCGCAGCAAGCGTTGACTCCAGCTGTGCAACGTGGACGGGATCGAGTGTGACCCCTTTCACACGCGTCGGTCTTGTCCGGGTGCTCCGGTTTACTCCTGTCACGCAAACACTCATTTATTGGGCGCCACGGTGGCAAGATTGTTAACCACCTCGCCTGCTATGCAGGAGGCGGAGAGTTCGATCCAGACCCGGACGCCTGCTGCTGTATATTTGGAGTGTGCGGTGTCTCTCTCTCTCTCTCTCCCCGTGGTCGCGGGGATTTTTCTCCGGGTCCTCCACGTTGTTCCCTCCACATTTAGAATCAATGTGCGTTTAGAATGTTTGGCTGAAATGCATTTCCACGCGGTAAGCCACTTCGTTTGTGGCCTTGTCGCTTCTGAAAAAGAGCCGTATGGCTCAGTGGACCTTACCTGGTAAAATAAAAAAAAAATTCAGTTTTAGTTTAATTGGTCAATAACACCTTAATATATTGATTTCGTCCTCTTGGGGCCTTTGAGTCGTCCCCACTCTCTGCGAGGAGGGCGAGCGAGTAGCGTGGTGCGGCTCGTTCCAAGTTGAAAGAATTGAATGCACAGCGTGTGCGATATGAGCCTAATGGGTCTGTCTATATTCAAGTAAGTTTTAAATCTCCATAATTGATCGAGCAGAACACATTTTTTGGCGATGCTGCTGCTGCTGCTGCGTTGGCAGTGGTGCACACGCAAAATAACAAATCAACACAATCGGGGCAGCGTCAGCAATACTTGACCAATGCAGTAGGACAAAAAACACATCGATAATAGGCGACGTTTCGGGCAATGCCCCACCCCCAACATAACGTAGAGAAGCCGGATAGGTATAGTTGTTGATACTGGTAGGAACCTCCTGGTTACACCAGCCCACAGGGGATTATCGTGTCCGTCGTGCAGGGAGGGGCTGGGTGGGGAGGGAGGGAGGGTGGGGAGGGGCTGAGTGAGGAGGGTGGGGCTGGGTGGGGAGGGGAGGGTGGGGAGGGGCTGGGTGGGGAGGGGCTGGGTAGGGAGGGTGGGGCTGGGTGGGGAGGGGAGGGTGGGGAGGGGCTGGGTGAGATGGGTGAGGAGGGGCTGGGTGGGGAGGGTGGGGGTGGGAGGGAGGGATGGGGCTGGGTGGGGAGGGGCTGGGTGGGGGAGGGGAGGGTGGAAGGGGCTGGGTGGGGAGGGTGGGGGTGGGAGGGAGGGATGGGGCTGGGTGGGGAGGGGCTGGGTGGGGAGGGTGGGGCTGGGTGGGGGGGTGGGAGGGGTGGGGCTGAGTGGGGTGAGGCTGGTCACTCCGTGGTGCCCTTATAAAACTCAACGTTTAACCTACTCACGCCGGCTTGTGCCCGCCCTCACAGTCGGGCATATTTGCGGAATACACCACGCCGCCGTTGACCCTGGCCATTGACCGAGCAACCCAACGTTCCTACCAGCTCCCTCCGCAGGAATGTGTTTGTATTTACTTATTCTTGAATATAAAAACAAATGAAGGAAGCATCATACCACGATGGAGCCGTTTCATTCCTCTGTGCATTCCCTGCTATGAGAGATCAATCACAAGACACTGACATTGACAGATAAAACAACAGCTGACAAGAAGACGCATTCGGAGGTGAATACTTGGAATTGCACCGAGAGACGGGGTGAATGCACGTGTGTGTCATGTGTGTCGCGTGTTATTTGTGTGTGTGTGTGTATGTAAGGTGCTCGCGCACAGCACTTGCCCCAACAGTCTGTCAAGGCTATACGGGGAGGTCTTTGTCTTTGTGGACTGCATTAAGTTCGATTCACGCTCACGGCCAGGGCGCTCCCTTAGGTCGACTCAGCCTTAAACATCAGGCACTGGGGAGACAAACCCACATTCATAGGTGCCGAATGAGAGCACTTGCCCTAACAGCCGGTGTAGGCTGCACGGGGGACCTTTGTCTATGTGTCTGTGTGTGCATCTGTATACCAACACCAAGTGACGATTATCTGAACCGGTCCTGGGCCTCCCCTAGGTCGACTCAGCCTCAAATGAGTACCTGGTGCGGTGTGCAGTAAACATCGCCACTGGGGAGACAAAGGCGGTCGGGCGTGATGCTGGCCTTCGTAGGTGCTCGCTAACAGCACTTGCCCCTACAGTCTATTAAGGCTATACGGGGGATCTTTGTCTTTGTACACTACTGTATGACCACGTGTGATTCTGTGTGTGAGTATCAATGTTATTTGATGTATCTCTATGTATGCACATGCAATGTTTGATTGCTATGTGTCAATGTGTACGTGTATAAGTGTGTATCATTGTGTGTATCTATGCATAATATGTATCTGTAAGTATGACTGTGTGTGTGTGTATCTGTTTTCTATGTGTTTGTGTGTGTGTGTCTATGTGTGTGTGTCTGTGTTTGTGCCTCTGTTGTATGACTGTGTGTGTGTCTCTATGTATGCACGTGTATGTTTGTTGTGTGTGTGTGTGATGTGTAATAATAACACTTTAATAACCCTAGCAACGCGCGTGTGTTTACATAGCGACCGCCAGAAACACGCGGTGCGTGTGCCTGGCGACGCCTCTCGTTACAATCACCATCATCATCACCACCAGCACCACCAGTAGTGGTGGTGGTGGACTTACCACCACCACCACCACTGTCATCACTACTACCGTCATCACTACAGTACTACCACTACTACCACTACAGTACTACCACTACTGTCATCACCACCAGTAGTAGTGGTGGTGGTGGTGGTGGAGTTACCACCACCACCACCACTGTCATCACCACTACCGTCATCACTACAGTACTACCACTACTACCACTACAGTACCACCACTACTGTCATCACCACCACCACCACTGTCATCACTACTACCGTCATCACTACAGTACTACCACTACTACCACTACAGTACTACCACTACTGTCACCACCACCAGTAGTGGTGGTGGTGTAGCTACCACCACCACCACCACTACAGTGTCACTGTCACCACTACAGTGTTACTGTCACTATTACAGTGTCACTGTCACTACTACAGTGTCACTGTCACCACTACAGTGTCACTGTCACTACTACAGTGTTACTGTCACCACTACAGTGTCACTGTCACCACTACAGTGTCACTGTCACCACTACAGTGTTACTGTCACTATTACAGTGTCACTGTCACTACTACAGTGTCACTGTCACCACTACAGTGTCACTGTCACTACTACAGTGTCACTGTCACCACTACAGTGTTACTGTCACTATTACAGTGTCACTGTCACTACTACAGTGTCACTGTCACTACTACAGTGTCACTGTCACTACTACAGTGTCACTGTCACCACTACAGTGTCACTGTCACTACTACAGTGTCACTGTCACCACTACAGTGTCACTGTCACCACTACATTGTCACTGTCACTACTACAGTGTCACTGTCACTACTACAGTGTCACTGTCACTACTACAGTGACACTGTCACTACTACAGTGTCACTGTCACTACTACAGTGTCACTGTCACTACTACAGTGACACTGTCATTACTACAGTGTCACTGTCACCACTACAGTGTCACTGTCACTACTACAGTGACACTGTCACTACTAG
The DNA here is from genome assembly GCF_965212315.1 of Lampetra planeri. NCBI lineage: Eukaryota > Metazoa > Chordata > Hyperoartia > Petromyzontiformes > Petromyzontidae > Lampetra > Lampetra planeri. The sequence goes on from NC_136129.1 coordinate 4,493,974, forward strand.
TGTCACTGTCACCACTACAGTGACACTGTCACTACTACAGTGTCACTGTCACCACTTCAGTGACACTGTCACTACTACAGTGTCACTGTCACCACTACAGTGTCACTGTCACCACTACAGTGTCACTGTCACTACTACAGTGTCACTGTCACTATTACAGTGTCACTGTCACTACTACAGTGACACTGTCACTACTACAGTGTCACTGTCACTACTACAGTGTCACTGTCACCACTACAGTGACACTGTCACTACTACAGTGTCACTGTCACCACTACAGTGTCACTGTCACCACTACAGTGTCACTGTCACCACTACAGTGTCACTGTCACCACTACAGTGTCACTGTCACTACTACAGTGTTACTGTCACCACTACAGTGACACTGTCACTACTACAGTGTTACTGTCACTACTACAGTGACACTGTCACCACTACAGTGTCACTGTCACTACTACAGTGTTACTGTCACCACTACAGTGTCACTGTCACTACTACAGTGTTACTGTCACTACTACAGTGACACTGTCACCACTACAGTGTCACTGTCACCACTACAGTGTCACTGTCACTACTACAGTGTTACTGTCACTACTACAGTGACACTGTCACCACTACAGTGTCACTGTCACTACTACAGTGTCACTGTCACTACTACAGTGACACTGTCACCACTACAGTGTCACTGTCACTATTACAGTGTCACTGTCACTACTACAGTGACACTGTCACCACTACAGTGTCACTGTCACTACTACAGTGTCACTGTCACCACTACAGTGTCACTGTCACTACTACAGTGTCACTGTCACTACTACAGTGTCACTGTCACCACTACAGTGTCACTGTCACTACTACAGTGTCACTGTCACTACTACAGTGTCACTGTCACTACTACAGTGTCACTGTCACCACTACAGTGTCACTGTCACTACTACAGTGTCACTGTCACTACTACAGTGTCACTGTCACCACTACAGTGTCACTGTCACTACAGAGGATTATTGTGTCCGTCCGTCCGTCGTGCAGGGAGGGGCTGGGTGGGGAGGGGCTGGGTGGGGGAGGGGAGGGTTGGGAGCGGAGGGGCTGGGTGGAGAGGGTGGGGCTGGGTGGGGAGGGGAGGGGCTGGGTGGGGAGGGGAGGGTGGGGAGGGGCTGGATGGAGAGGGTGGGGAGGGGCTGGGTGGAGGTGGGGCTGGGTGGGGAGGGGCTGGGTGGGGGGTGGGAGGGGAGGGGCTGGTTGGGGAGGGTGGGGAGGGGGCTGGGTGGGAACGGTGGGGCTGGGGTGGGGGGTGGGAGGGGTGGGGGCTGGGTGGGGAGGGCTGGGTGGGGGGTGGGAGGGGTGGGGCTGGGTGGGGAGGGGCTGGTCACCCCGTGGTGCCCTTATAAAACTCAACGTTTCACCTACTCACGCCGGCTTGTGCCCGCCCTCACAGTCGGTGCATATTTGCGGAATACACCACGCCCTGGCCGTTGACCCTGCATGCCATTGACCGAGCAACCCAACGTTCCTACCAGCTCCCTCCGCCGCAGCAGGACAATGTGTTTGGGTTTGGTTCAAGCTCATCGCTCGCCACCGACATTAGCCGTGTGACCAGGAATTGACCTCTGGAATTGACCTCGGGTTCATAGTGCAGCGTGCGAATCACTGCACCAACCCCGCTCCCTGGTATATCCGCAAGGGTTGTGTTTCAAGTTTGTGGGTTGGTAAGATCGTGACTGTGTGTGTGTGTCAATGCACGTGTACACTCACGTACATTCCTAAGCGTGACTCTGATGTGAGGGGGGGTGGTCGTTAGTGCAGTGGTGAATAGCCGAACTGGTCTTGGGACTCCCCTAGATCGACTCAGCCTTAAATGCGTACCCAGTGTGGTGTGTGAACGTCAGGCATCGGGGAGATAAAGGCGGCCGGTTCTGGCCACCCAACCCCCTTGTTTGCCGTGCCGGTTTCTAAAGGTGCCTGGTAACAGCACTTTCCCCAACAGTCTGTGTAGGCTATGCGGGAGATCTTTGTCTTTTGTGTTTGTGTGGGTGGGTATGTAATTGAGTGTGTAAATAAGTGTGTTAGGAAGTGTGCAAGTGAGTGTTTGTAAGTGTTCACGTGTTAGTAATTAAGTTATTCGGCGAGTGTGTGTACGTGAAGTGTGTGCGTGTTAGTAAATATGTGCGAGTGTACAAATTAGTGTGTAAGTGTGCAAGGGAGTGTGCACGTGGGTTATTCAATCGTGTGTTCGTGTGCAGATGAGTGTGTTATTAATTTACTGTGTTAGTGCATTGGTGATTGTGCAATAAGTGAGTGTGCGCCTGTTATCACTTAAGTGTGTTCGTAAGTTTGTTAGTGGATGAGCGTTCGTATAGTATGTAAGTGTGTAAAATAGTGCAGAAGTGAAGGAGTGTGTAAGTGGATGAGTGTGTAAGTGGGTCAGTGTGTAAGTGACGAGTGTGTAAGTGGGTGAGTGTGTAAGTGGGTGAGTGGGTGAGTGTGTAAGCGGGTGAGTGAGTGTGTAAGTGGGTGAGTGTGTAAGCGGGTGAGTGTGTAAGTGGGTGAGCGAGTGTGCAAGCGGGTGAGTGTGTAAGTGACGAGTGTGTAAGTGGGCGAGTGTGTAAGCGGGTGAGTGAGTGTGTAAGTGTGTGTGTAAGTGTGTGAGTGTGTAAGTGTGTGTGTAGGTGTGTGAGTGTGTAAGTGAGTATGTAAGTGAGTGTGTGAGTGTGTAAGTGAGTGTGTGAGTCTGTGTAAGTGTGTAAGTGAGTGTGTAAGTGAGTGTGTGTGTAAGTGTGTGAGTGTGTAAGTGTGTAAGTAAGTGTGTAAGTGTGTAAGTAAGGGTGTAAGGGTGTAAGTGTGTAAGTGTGTGAGTGTGTAAGTGAGTGTGTAAGTGTGTGAGTGTGTAAGTGTGTGTGTAATTGTGTGAGTGTGTAAGTGTGTGAGTGTGTGAGTGTGTAAGTAAGTGTCTAAGTAAGTGTGTGAGTGTGTAAGTGTGTGTATGTGTATAAGTGAGTGTGTAAGTGTGTAAGTGTGTGAGTGTGTGAGTGTGTAAGTAAGTGTGTAAGTGTGTAAGTGTGTATAAGTGTGTAAGTAAGTGTGTGAGTGTGTAAGTGTGTAAGTAAGTGTGTAAGTGAGTGTGTGAGTGTGTAAGTAAGTGTGTAAGTTAGTGTGTGAGTGTGTAAGTAAGTGTGTGAGTGTGTAAGTGTGTAAGTGTGTGAGTGTGTAAGTAAGTGTGTGAGTGTGTAAGTAAGTGTGTGAGTGTGTAAGTGTGTAAGTGTGTGAGTGTGTAAGTAAGTGTGTAAGTGAGTGTGTAAGTGTGTGTGTGTGAGTGTGTAAGTAAGTGTGTAAGTGAGTGAGTGTGTAAGTAAGTGTGTAAGTGAGTGTGTAAGTGAGTGTGTAAGTGTGTGTGTGAGTGTGTAAGTAAGTGTGTAAGTGAGTGAGTGTGTAAGTAAGTGTGTAAGTAAGTGTGTAAGTGAGTGTGTAAGTGAGTGTGTAAGTGTGTAAGTGTGTGAGTGTGTAAGTAAGTGTGTAAGTGAGTGTGTGTAAGTGTGTAAGTGAGTGTGTGTGTGTAAGTGAGTGTGTAAGTGTGTGAGTGTGTAAGTGAGTGTGTAAGTGAGTGTGTGTAAGTAAGTGTGTAAGTAAGTGTGTGTGTAAGTAAGTGTGTGAGTGTGTAAGTGAGTGTGTAAGTGAGTGTGTAAGTGAGTGTGTGTGTGTAAGTGAGTGTGTAAGTGAGTGTGTAAGTAAGTGTGTAAGTGTGTAAGTAAGTGTGTAAGTAAGTGTGTAAGTGAGTGTGTAAGTGAGTGTGTGAGTGTGTACGCCTGTGCGTGCCTCGCGCGGTGCGGCTCCGCGTGTTTTGCTCGCGGCTCCCCGGCAACCGCCGCCGTTGCTCCGTAAACACCAAGAGGCGCGCAGCAGCCGCCCTGGCAACAGGAACAGCAGCAGCAGCAGCAACAGAAACAGCAGCAGCAACAGAAACAGCAACAGGAACAGCAGCAGCAACAGAAGCAGCAGAAACAGGAACAGCAGCAGCAGCAACAGCAGCAGCAACAGAAACAGCAGCAGCAGCAGCAACAGCAACAGCAGCGATAGCAGCAACAGGAACAGCAGCAGCAACAGAAACAGCAGCAGCAGCAAAAGGAACAGCAGCAGCAGCAGCAGCAACAGGAACAGCAGCAGCCGCCCTGGCAACAGGAACAGCAGCAGCAGCAACAGAAACAGCAGCAGCAGCAGCAACAGGAACAGCAGCAGCCGCCCTGGCAACAGGAACAGCAACAGCAGCAGCAGAAACAGCAGCAGCAGCAACAGAAACAGCAGCAGCAGCAGCCGCCCTGGCAACAGGAACAGCAGCAACAGGAACAGCAGCAGCAGCAACAGAAACAGCAGCAACAGGAACAGCAGCAGCAACAGAAACAGCAGCAACAGGAACAGCAGCAACAGAAACAGCAGCAACAGAAACAGCAGCAACAGGAACAGCAGCAACAGGAACAGCAGCAGCAACAGAAACAGCAGCAGCAGCAACAGGAACAGCAGCAGCAGCAACAGAAACAGCAGCAGCAACAGAAACAGCAGCAGCAGCAACAGCAGCAGCAGCAACAGGAACAGCAGCAGCAGCAACAGAAACAGCAGCAGCAGCAACAGCAGCAGCAGCAACAGGAACAGCAGCAGCAGCAACAGAAACAGCAGCAGCAGCAACAGAAACAGCAGCAGCAGCAACAGAAACAGCAGCAGCAACAGAAACAGCAGCAGCAGCAACAGAAACAGCAGCAGCAGCAACAGAAACAGCAGCAGCAGCAACAGAAACAGCAGCAGCAGCAACAGAAACAGCAGCAGCAACATCAGCGATAGCAGCAACAGGAACAGCAGCAGCAACAGAAACAGCAGCAGCAACAGAACAGCAGCAGCAGCAGCAGCAGCAACAGAAACAGCAGCAGCAACAGAAACAGCAGCAGCAGCAGCAACAGAAACAGCAGCAGCAGCAACAGAAACAGCAGCAGCAGCAACAGAAACAGCAGCAGCAGCAACAGAAACAGCAGCAGCAGCGATAGCAGCAACAGAAACAGCAGCAGCAGCAACAGAAACAGCAGCAGCAGCAACAGAAACAGCAGCAGCAGCAGCAGCAACAGAAACAGCAGCAGCAACAGCAGCGATAGCAGCAACAGGAACAGCAGCAGCAGCAACAGAAACAGCAGCAGCAGCGATAGCAGCAACAGGAACAGCAGCAACAGAAACAGTAGCAACAGCGATAGCAGCAACAGAAACAGCAGCAGCAGCAACAGAAACAGCAGCAGCAGCAACAGAAACAGCAGCAGCAGCAACAGAAACAGCAGCAGCAGCAACAGCGATAGCAGCAACAGAAACAGCAGCAGCAACAGCGATAGCAGCAACAGAAACAGCAGCAGCAACACAACAGGCACATCAGCAGCAGCGACACAACAGACACATCAGAAGCAGCATCAGCAACACAACAGAGGCAGCATTAGAAACACAACCGAGACATCAGTTAATGTCCAGTAATTCATCAATGAATAGATACATCAATGAATACGTAGCGAGAACAGCAACATGAATGACCAAGGACTGCATCGTTAACAAACAGCGTCAGCATCTATGAATAGACGCACATTATAGTCGGCATTATAAACAGCATCAATTAAAAAAGGGCAGAGAAATCCGATCGCATCAGTGATCAAGGAGTACAGCGGCATCGATGGCTAGGGACAGTGTCGTGTAATAGGGGGCAGCTTTGATATGAATACAGACGGCACCAATTAATCGAGATCCGTAATTTGAACAGAAACCCAAAAATCAATTCAAAGAAGCGTGGGGGGGGGGGGTGTCGCACGCTCGGTCGGCATTGCACCGAGAGCCTCCGCGAGAGAGGAACGCGTGGGTTAGAGAACGCGTGGGTTGGGGAACGCGTGGGTTGGGGAACGCGTGGGTTGGGGAACGCGTGGGTTGGGGAACGCGTGGGTTGGGGAACGCGTGGGTTAGAGAACGCGTGGGTTGGGGAACGCGTGGGTTGGGGAACGCGTGGGTTGGGGAACGCGTGGGTTGGGGAACGCGTGGGTTGGGGAACGCGTGGGTTGGGGAACGCGTGGGTTAGAGAACGCGTGGGTTGGGGAACGCGTGGGTTGGGGAACGCGTGGGTTGGGGAACGCGTGGGTTGGGGAACGCGTGGGTTAGAGAACGCGTGGGTTGGGGAACGCGTGGGTTGGGGAACGCGTGGGTTGGGGAACGCGTGGGTTGGGGAACGCGTGGGTTAGAGAACGCGTGGGTTGGGGAACGCGTGGGTTGGGGAACGCGTGGGTTGGGGAACGCGTGGGTTGGGGAACGCGTGGGTTGGGGAACGCGTGGGTTGGAGAACGCGTGGGTTGGGGAACGCGTGGGTTGGGGAACGCGTGGGTTGGGGAACGCGTGGGTTGGGGAACGCGTGGGTTGGGGAACGCGTGGGTTGGGGAACGCGTGGGTTGGGGAACGCGTGGGTTAGAGAACGCGTGGGTTGGGGAACGCGTGGGTTGGGGAACGCGTGGGTTGGGGAACGCGTGGGTTGGGGAACGCGTGGGTTGGGGAACGCGTGGGTTGGGGAACGCGTGGGTTGGGGAACGCGTGGGTTGGGGAACGCGTGGGTTAGAGAACGCGTGGGTTGGGGAACGCGTGGGTTGGGGAACGCGTGGGTTAGGGAACGCGTGGGTTGGGGAACACGTGGGTTGGGGAACGCGTGGGTTGGGGAACGCGTGGGTTGGGGAACGCGTGGGTTAGAGAACGCGTGGGTTGGGGAACGCGTGGGTTGGGGAACGCGTGGGTTGGGGAACGCGTGGGTTAGAGAACGCGTGGGTTGGGGAACGCGTGGGTTGGGGAACGCGTGGGTTGGGGAACGCGTGGGTTGGGGAACGCGTGGGTTGGGGAACGCGTGGGTTGGGGAACGCGTGGGTTGGGGAACACGTGGGTTGGGGAACGCGTGGGTTGGGGAACGCGTGGGTTGGGGAACGCGTGGGTTGGGGAACGCGTGGGTTAGGGAACGCGTGGGTTGGGGAACGCGTGGGTTGGGGAACGCGTGGGTTGGGGAACAGGTGGATTGGAGAACACGTGGGTTGGGGAACAGGTGGATTGGGGAACACGTGGGTTGGGGAACAGGTGGATTGGAGAACACGTGGGTTGGGGAACAGGTGGATTGGGGAACACGTGCACGTGGGTGGCTGCATCTGGCTTGGGCTGACCGCGTCGCGTCTCGAATGGGACGATGGTCAAGAGCAATCACGGAACGGCAGCCAAGGGATGGAATGCGGTCCCAGAGGAGCGTCCACCGGCAGGATGGAGCGATGGAATCAGTTCCGTGTGGATTGCAAACAGTGCAGGAACGTGAGAGATCAGAATCAGAAAATCAATGATTTATCCTGGAGGAATCCGAAGAGCTATACCGCTCTTGTTCACATATGCCGAGTAGGGGGCGTGTCGGAACGCTACAACAGCAAACAATACAGAATCACGACAGGAGTTGAACGTTTAGGAAATGTTCGCAAATCAGCAGCGGAAAGGCGACCGTTGCCGCTGATGATGATGATGATGAAGATATGAATAGGGACCACATTCAACAGGCACCGTTCACAGCATCACTGACCAAGGAACACAGCAACAACAAAGTTGACAGCATCAGCAGCACCATCGGTGAATAGGGGCAACATCGGTAACATGGATGAATAGGGGCAACATCGGCGATGTAATCGATGAACACATTCCTCCTGCGGAGGGAGCTGGTAGGAACGTTGGGTTGCTCGGTCAATGGCCAGGGTCAACGGCGGCGTGGTGTATTCCACAAATATGCCCGATTGTGAGGGCGGGCACAAGCCGGCGTGAGTAGGTGAAACGTTGAGTTTTATAAGGGCACCACGGGGTGACCAGCCCCTCCCCACCCAGCCCCACCCCTCTCATTTTTGGTTTCACGACGGACGGACGGACACAATAATCCCCTGTGGGCTGGTGTAACCATGCAGGTGGTTCCTACCAGTAATAGGATTAATACAAAGTAACGTCGTCAATGAATGGGGACAACATGGAATGGCACAGCCGTAGTGAATCAGCATGGGCGGCATGATTGAATGAATGCGATCCCGTGAGCAAAATCGTCAATGGCTTGCGACGACACCATCACCGGCGAAATACGCAGCAGCGTTTCAATAGGGGACGTTCATCGTCGGTTACGGCACCAGCGAATCGAGAAAGTTCCAGTTCGATAGTATCAACGAATGGCATTGACTTGGCGCAGACAATTCGACACGTTCGCAATTCGTCGTTCTTGAGATAGGGGGGGATTTGGCTTTTTTTCGGCGGTGTCCGTGGGCTGCCCGTGGGCGAACATCGCCCCCTCGTGCGCGCCTCTTGTCACGGCATTTTCGGAACGTAGTTCTACAAGGTCCACTTCTGCGACGGCGTTGCCGAGCGCATGGAGGGGATGTTAAGCCTCGCTGCTCTGCTGCTAAGAATGCCGAAGGGATTGTGGGTAACCCAACCATTGGACGTATCGAGATCTCGCCCGCTCGCCCGCACACCCATCCACCTTCCGTTTGCGCCCTCGTGGTGTGCCGCTGGACTGGGGAGCTTAGTGATGTAATGGCCATCAGCAGCTGCGTAATTCTTGGCCATGGCTTGTCGAGATATGGTGGGGGGGGGGGTTGTATGTGTCGGGAGACAAAATATTGGGGGGAGGGGGGCTGCCGTTTTTAAAGAGGGGGGGGGGGGATTGATTAAAAATGTGTTTTGTATTGTTTGGATCTTTCGGTGAAGTCACGTAGATAGGTTCAAATTAATAAAAATTAATAAACCAAAAACTACTTTTTAACACATTCCTCCTGCGGAGGGAGCTGGTAGGAACGTTGGGTTGCTCGGTCAATGGCCAGGGTCAACGGCGGCGTGGTGTATTCCGCAAATATGGCCGACTGTGAGGGCGGGCACAAGCCGGCGTGAGTAGGTTAAACGTTGAGTTTTATAAGGGCACCACGGGGTGACCAGCCCCTCCCCACCCAGCCCCACCCCTCCCAACCCCCTCCCCACCCTCCCCACCCAGCCCCTCCCCTCCCCACCCAGCCCCACCCTCCCCACCCAGCCCCTCCCTCCCCACCCAGCCCCTCCCTGCACGACGGACGGACGGACACAATAATCCCCTGTGGGCTGGTGTAACCAGGAGGTTCCTACCAGTATTAATTTGAACCTATCTACGTGACTTTACCGAAAGACTAAACAAACACGAATTCCTGCAGTCACGAAAGCTTTAAGTCACGATTTCATGTATTTCGTCTATTATTTAACTCGAGCCGGTCCTGGGCCCCCCTTAGGTCGGCTCAGCCTTAAATGCAGTCCCTGGTGCAGTGTGTAAACATTGCCTTTGGGGAGACTAAGTCGGTCGTGCGTGGTGTTGACCACCACCACCTCGTGCGTGCTGTGTTGGCGTTCACAGGTCGGTGCGACAGTACTCGCAAACAGCCCTTGCCCTCTCAGTCTGTGCAGGCTATATGGGGGAGGGGGGGGGGGCAATCTTTGTCGTTGTGTTACAAGATCCAAAGCCAGACAATCGCAGTGCTGCTGAGTCCACGCTATGTCGACTCAGCCTCAAATGTAGTCCCTGGTGCATTGTGTCTAAAAATAACATTGCGGGAGACAAAGGCGGCCGGGCGTAGCGCTGGCCGCCCTCGCTCAGAGCGCTTGCTCCTCCGACAGTCTGTTGAAGGCAATGTGTGTGTGTGTGGGGGGGGTCTCTATTTGTGTTGTGCCACGCTAGGTACACGAAGGGCGTGGACATGTGGAACCTGGGCTGCATCCTCGGGGAGATGCTCACGGGGAAGCCGCTCTTCCCCGGCGAGTCGACCATCAACCAGCTCGAGTGCATCATGGCCGTGGTGCCGCCACCTTCACGGGACGGTACGCGGGGGGGCGGGGGCTGGGACATAGTGAAGACGCACGTGGAGGCGAGCGCGGGGAGAGACGGAGAGAGACGGAGAGAAAAGGGGGGGGCACAGGGCCAGATGGGGGGGCCCAGGGGCAGACACAGGGAGACACACGTGGAGAGACGGGGAGACAACGGGGACAGACACGGGGAGACACACGTGGAGAGACGGGGAGACAACGGGGACAGACACGCGGAGACACACGTGGAGAGACGGGGAGACAACGGGGACAGACACGGGGAGACACACGTGGAGAGACGGGGAGACAAGTGGACAGACACGGGGAGACACACGTGGAGAGACGGGGAGACAACGGGGACAGACACGGGGAGACACACGTGGAGAGACGGGGAGACAACGGGGACAGACACGGGGAGACACACGTGGAGAGACGGGGAGACAACGGGGACAGACACGGAGAGACACACGTGGAGAGACGGGGAGACAACGGGGACAGACACGCGGAGACACACGTGGAGAGACGGGGAGACAACGGGGACAGACACGCGGAGACACACGTGGAGAGACGGGGAGACAACGGGGACAGACACGGGGAGACACACGTGGAGAGACGGGGAGACAAGTGGACAGACACGGGGAGACACACGTGGAGAGACGGGGAGACAACGGGGACAGACACGGGGAGACACACGTGGAGAGACGGGGAGACAACGGGGACAGACACGGGGAGACAACGGGGACAGACACGGGGAGACACACGTGGAGAGACGGGGAGACAACGGGAACAGACACGGAGAGACACACATGGAGAGACGGGGAGACAACGGGGACAGACACGCGGAGACACACGTGGAGAGACGGGGAGACAAGGGGGACAGACACGGGGAGACACACGTGGAGAGACGGGGAGACAACGGGGACAGACACGGGGAGACACACGTGGAGAGACGGGGAGACAAGTGGACAGACACGGGGAGACACACGTGGAGAGACGGGGAGACAAGGGGGACAGACACGCGGAGACACACGTGGAGAGACGGGGAGACAACGGGGACAGACACGCGGAGACACACGTGGAGAGACGGGGAGACAACGGGGACAGACACGGGGAGACACACGTGGAGAGACGGGGAGACAAGGGGGACAGACACGTGGAGACACACGTGGAGAGACGGGGAGACAAGTGGACAGACACGGGGAGACACACATGGAGAGACGGGGAGACAAGTGGACAGACACGCGGAGACACACGTGGAGAGACGGGGAGACAACGGGGACAGACACGGGGAGACACACGTGGAGAGACGGGGAGACAAGTGGACAGACACGGGGAGACACACGTGGAGAGACGGGGAGACAAGGGGGACAGACACGCGGAGACACACGTGGAGAGACGGGGAGACAAGGGGACAGACACGGGGAGACACACGTGGAGAGACGGGGAGACAACGGGGACAGACACACGGAGACACACATGGAGAGACGGGGAGACAAGTGGACAGACACAGGGAGACACACGTGGAGAGACGGGGAGACAAGGGGGACAGACACGGGGAGACACACGTGGAGAGACGGGGAGACAACGGGGACAGACACGGGGAGACACACGTGGAGAGACGGGGAGACAACGGGGACAGACACGGGGAGACACACGTGGAGAGACGGGGAGACAAGGGGACAGACACGGGGAGACACACATGGAGAGACGGGGAGACAAGTGGACAGACACGGGGAGACACACATGGAGAGACGGGGAGACAACGGGGACAGACACGGGGAGACACACGTGGAGAGACGGGGAGACAACGGGGACAAACACGGGGAGACACACGTGGAGAGACGGGGAGACAACGGGGACAGACACGTGGAGACACACATGGAGAGACGGGGAGACAACGGGGACAGACACGGGGAGACACACATGGAGAGACGGGGAGACAAGGGGGGGCACATAGGGAGGCACATGAAGAGGTGGAGAGACACGGGGAGAGACGCGGGCGGGGGGGGGGATGGCAGGATATTGTGAGACACGGTGATATGGAGGTGTGAGACGCGGTGATGCTCAGTGATGTGAGATGTCCCGTGCCGTGTTCCACAGAACTCATGGCGATCAGCTCGGACTACGGCCGTTCAATGGTAGAAAGACTCATGGCTCAGTGAGTATGCATACACACGTCCATAGGCACACACACACACATCCCCCGTGTAGCCTTTAACAAACCGTTGGGGCAAGTGCTGTTAGCGGGCATCTCTTAAGGCTTAGTCGCCATAGGGGAGTCCCAGGACCGTTTCGGACAATTATCGTCACCGGTGTTGGTCGCTGACGAATATCTGTGAACGGAGAAAAAAATAAACTTACCAAGTGCCCAGGAGCTGCATCGGACGTGTCGCCGTGCCCTGACCGTGCCCAAGCCCACGGTGCCAGCCCCTTGCCCCGCTAGTACTGCGTCTCCAACGTTGATCTCCACCACCACCACCGCCAACACCACCACCGCCACCACCACCGCTACCACCACCGCAACCGCAACCGCCACCACCGCCGCCACCACCACCGCCACCACCGCCACCACCACCGCCACCACCATCACCGCCACCGCCACCACCGCCGCCACCACCACTGCCGCCACCTCCACCGCCGCCACCACCGCCGCCGCCACCGCCGTCACCGCCACCGCCGCCACCACCACCGCCACCGCCACCACCACCATCACCGCCACCACCGCCACCACCGCCGCCACCACCGCCACCACCACCACCGCCACCACCACCATCACCGCCACCACCACCATCACCGCCACCACCACCACCGCCACCACCACCATCACCGCCACCACCGCCACCACCGCTGCCACCGCCACCACCACCATCACCGCCACCACCACCATCACCGCCACCACCGCCACCACCGCCGCCCCAGCCCCAACTCCCGCACGCTTGCGGCCATCCCCATCTCCCAGCAGGAAGCGGCGCTCGCTGGGGGAGCTGGCGAGGGGGGCGCCCCCCGAGGCGCTGGACCTGCTGTCGCGTCTCCTCGTCTTCAACCCCGAGCGGAGGCTCACGGCGGCCGAGGCGCTCGCCCACCCCTACGTGTGCCGGTAACGGAGTGGGTGGTCGTGTTGGGGGTGGGGGGGGGGCAGTGCCCACCCCTACGTGTGCCGCAGAGGTCGCAACCGGATACCCGATACCCGGCGTACGGGTACGGGTAGGCCATGAGTCACCGGTGAGTCACCGTTTGTCACTCATTTCGGGTAGGGTACGGGTACGGGTAGCGTACGGGTACCCGTTTGCGACCCTGGTGCGGCCGGGTACGGGTACGGGTAAGGAATCAAAACCCGTTTGCGACCTCTGGTGTGCCGGTATCGGGGACCGTGCGGAGTGGGTGGTCGTGTTGTTGGGGGGGGGGGGGCAGCCACTCTGTTAGCAGGTCGAGGGGGAAATCTCTGCGGTCAGCGTGCGGCCAATGCGGTGGTCACCACCTTGAACAGAACGAGGGGAGCACAGGACGTGGAGTCGGTGGCACGATTCGTAAATACGTACAATTCTGGCATGTTGCAAGCATGTTGCTTGTGTGGCTCTGGCATGTTGCTGGTATGGCACTGGCATGTTGGGAGCGTGTTGCTCGTGTGTATGTGTGCTATGTATGTGCTAATCGGAGGTGCTCGTGTGTTGCTGGTGCATTGTCGAGTTTGCTGGGATGACAAGTGTCACGCTGCTGCTGCTGCGGCTGCTGCGTCGCTCACTTAACCCTCTTGTGCTGCTGCCTCTCCCAACGCCCCGCCCCCCAACCCCTCCTCCCCCCGCCCCCCACTGCCCCCCCTCACCCCCCAACCCCTCCTCCCCACCACCCACTGCCCCCCCCCCGCCCCCCAACCCCTCCCCCCCCCCGCCCACCAACCCCTCCTCCCCACCACCCCCCAACCCCTCCTCCCCACCACCCACTGCCCCCCCCCGCCCCCCAACCCCTCCCCCCCCGCCCACCAACCCCTCCTCCCCACCACCCTCCAACCCCTCCTCCCCACCACCCACTGCCCCCCCCCCGCCCCCCAACCCCTCCTCCCCCCACCCCCCAACCCCTCCTCCCCACCACCCACTGCCCCCCCCCGCCCCCCACTGCCCCCCCCCCCCCCACCTCGCCCCCCACTGCAGGTTCCACGACCCCCCCACGGAGCCGTCCCTCAATTACGACGTGGTTCCTCCCGTGGACGACAACACGCAGCTCGCCGTCAACGATTACCGAAGCCACCTGTACGAGGTAAGCGTGTGCGTGTGTGCGTGTGTGTGTGCGCGTGCGTGTGTGTGTACGTGTGCGTGCGTGTGTGCGTGTGTGTGCGTGCGTGCATGTGTGTGTGTGCGTGTGTGTGCGTGTGTGCGTGTGCGTGCGTGTGTGTGTGCGTGCGTGTGTGTGCGTGCGTGTGTGCGTGTGTGTGTGTGTGCGTGTGTGCGTGCGTGTGTGTGTGTGCGTGCGTGCGTGCGTGCGGAGCGGTAGCGCAGTGGTTAGCACACTGGCAACCCGAGTTCGATTCCCGCTCGTGACCAAAACCAGTGGCGACTTTTTGAACCGGTCCGAGGCCTGGTAGACTCGCCAACAGCACTTGTCCCGACAGTCTACGCAGGCTATGTGGGAGACCTTTATAATTGTATCTGTGTGTGCGTGTGTGCGACTGCCTCCCCCCACAGCTGATCCTGGAGAGGAAGGGCAGCATCAAGCAGCGCCGCCGGGGCGACGCACGGGACGGCAAGGACCCGCTGCAGTCGCTGTGCAGCGACCCAATAGAGGTGACCTGCCCCTCGCCCACCGCGGGGCTCCACACGGAGTCCCCCCACGGGTCGCCTGCCGCCTCCTCCACCAAGCTGCTCAAGGCAGGCGGCGGCGGCCAGGGCAGCCCCGTCACCCCGCACAGCGACCCCTCCCAGAAGCCCCTGCGGCACGGTGAGCAAAACAAAAAAAATGGAACGTGTACATTGTGAGGAAGGCCCCAATCGCAATTGAATAGTAGCACAGGCCCCGCAAACCGTCAGTGTCAAACGACGAGATGCTGAAACGTTGGCCTTGGCCCTGTCGTGTGGATGTGGGGATTCCACATCAGAGGTCGCAACCGGGTACCCGATACCCGTACCCTACCCGATACCCGGCTACCTGTACCCGGCCGAGTACGGGTACGGGTACCCGTTTGCGACCCTGGTGCGGCCGGGTACGGGTAGGCCGTGAGTCACTGGTGAGTAACTGTTTGTCACTCATTCTAGAATCAACCCACCCGCGCCTGCAACATGGCTTCATCCCAGAGGTCGCAATCAGGTACCCGATACCTGTACCCTACCCGTACCCGGCCGGGTACGGGTACGGCCGGGTATGGATACGGGTACCCGTTTGCGACCCTGGTGCGGCCGGGTACGGGTAAGGAATCAAAACTCGTTTGCGACCTCTGATAGTAGCACAGGCCCCGCAAACCGTCAGTGTCAAACGACGAGATGCTGAAATGTTGGCCTTGGCCCTGTCGTGTGGATGTGGGGACTCCACGTGGATGGTTGGTGACAATACCGTGCTGATGAGTTCTAACTAGGGCGACAATGGTCTATCGCAGTTTGTCTATCGCTGCATCGCTGCTGCTGCTGCTGCTGCTGTCGGTCGATCACATTTGGTCACCGATTATTTTGAAGGTGACCTAAGATGAGAGGAACCACAATGCAGTTCTGCAAGAATTGCTGATGGTTTTGTTGCACAATGCACAAATGAGCATGTGGGCTTTTTACACGTTTTTTAATGTCGTTTGAAATTTAGCGAGAGCATATCAGTGGTGTTTTTGTTTTTTAAACACAGTTGAAAAAGTTACATTTTGAGTTTTTTTTAATTTCAGCTTTTTTGAAGTCATCACATTTAACCTGATTTCCTTTAATTTCTCGGTGTTGTTGTTGTTGTTGTACAGATATATTAATATATTAAGATCGTTGTAACCCGTCTTACCTTTTATTTGATCTTATTGTAAAGTCTTGAGATATGGTTGCGTTCAGATGGTATAAATGTAACTTGTATTGTATAGTTATCTGTTGTTGTTGTTGTTGATCCTTTGTACAAGTTTGAGTCCTGGTTGGGGGTTGCGGCCTTTGTTGTCATTGTTGATATCATCATCGTCATTATCTTTGTCATCATCATCATCAGCAGTGCTGTCATCTTCGTCGTAATTATTGTAATCATCAATATCATAATCATCATCACAACCATCGTCAGCCATACTCAACATAAGGTGTGTAAACATCGCCACTTGGGGACAAAGTTGGCCGGGCGTGGTGCTGACCACCCACTGCTTCGTGCGCTGTACGTATGTACGTTGAACGTCTTTCGCACACTATGTAGCCAACCGTGATCTTGGAAGTTGCTGTTAGCCAGCACACGCAAGGTGCTGGCTAACAGCACTTGCCCCAACAGTCTGTTAAAGGCTATACGGGGGATCTTTGTCTTTGTGTTGCATGAGCAGGTCCAGATGCGCTGAGCTGCGTGCAGTTGAACCAGCAGCTCCCTGTGACCTCCGACCCCTCATTCCGGCCACCCCTCACCCGCTCACTGGAGGTCAGCTTCTTACCTTTGCCTGTATTAAATTTTGATTTAAAGCTTTCGTGACTGCAGGGATTCATCTTCTTGGTTCTTTCGGTAAAGTCACGTAGAAGGGAAGTAATAAAATAATAAAAAATAAAACATAATTTTATTATGTTTTACTTTTATTTTATAAAATAATAAAAATAAAACATAATTTTATTATGTTTTACTTTTATTATTTTATTACTTCCCTTCTACGTGACTTCACCGAAAGAACCAAGAAGATTTGCCTGTGTTAGCGGCGTGCCGTCTGGACGCCCTGCAGTGTTCACCGCACGGCAATCACACGGAGCTGAAAACAAACACCATGAAGTGAAAAATATAACTTGACGTATGTACTTAGACTTTTTCCCATGCGAGGACGGGTGTACAGCAGTCCATCTGAAACTTGCAAGTGAAAAGCATATCGTTATATATCCCTTACCCGACACAGCGTTGTACATCGGGTGCACCGCAATCGATTGGCAGGTCGCGTTTGGTGGGGTAAAGTGTGGATATCTCGCACTTGTTCCGAGACCGTTTTTGTTTTTCATTTCCACAGCGATCCCATCCTCTGTCAGGAATTGTGGCCGTGTCAGCTTGAGACCCGATGGTGCTGCTACTCATTGGCTCTTCCCGCAGTCGGACTGGATTTTACCTCGACTGTGGAATTATTGTAATTGATCGTTATTAATAATAATTATTATTGACTATTGTCTTCGATCGTAGTTTGTCCTTCAGTCGATCCACAGTGCGAGTGTGGTGTGTTAATAACTAAAATGATTAATAATCAATAATTAGTATTGACTATTATCTTCGATCGTAGTTTGCAAGTGCATTTCCATCGTGTTGTATGCACACTCGTGAACGCAGTCTCTTTTACATTTTTAAATCCTTTATATTAAGTTCGCTTGCTTGCGAGCTTACGACCGTGCAAATCTTTCGGTCGTTTTTTAACCCACTTCCCGTGATCCAATCGAGCTGACATTTTCCACACAGACTCGTTGTGCGTGACAATTTATTTTCGTGAAAAAAATGTTTCAAAATTTTACACCTTTTAGGAATTTTTTTTTTATATCTAATTACCAATTGCTTAATGGTGGCAGACAATCATCTGACCCATAGGTGGCAGCCATCTCAAGCCAGAGGACGAGAGGACTCTAGCCGCCCGTTTCAAAGACCAATGTGGGCTGGGTTGTGGCCCATTGAACACGCATATAAAGGATTCATAGTGAAAAACTTTGTTTTTACGGGTTAATTTTTTATCATCTCGTAGTAGGAGGCTCCGAGATGTTTTCACGTGAAAATAAAGATGGTGATTATAATTGTTATGATTATGTAATAGCGGTTCTAGGGAACTGAAGCTGAACCCGCGCGTGACCTTCGCAGGCGAGGGGCATGAGCGCTTTTGCCCCGGCGGTGGCCAAGGCATCGTCGCTGTCATCAACGACGGAGGAAGACGACGAATATTTGGAGGAGCTGGACGACGAAGAGGAGGACGATGACGATGACGACGAGCAAGAGGTGGTGGTGGTGACGAGGGAGCCGTCGGACGCCGTGAGGGCTTTGTCCGGGCGCCGGGGGGAGAATCGCGGGGCGAGTACGGCGCTTCAAGCGCGCGAGCGCTCACCCACGCAGCACTCTTAGTGGAGGGGTGGAGGCGACGCGGACACGCGCACGTGCACACGTACACACGTACACACGCGCACACGCACTCACTGTCACGCTTAGCCACACACAAACTCAAGCCGCTTGCTCGCTCACTCAGCGATGAGCTCGCTCATTCAGCTGCCCTCTCGCTTACTAACTCACATGTCCACTTGCTCGCTCGCTCGCTCACTCACACACACAGGCACTCGCTCCCTCATTCACCCACCCACTCACTGGCTCTCTCATATAGCCACTTGCTCAGCCACTCACACACTCGCTCCCTCCTTCACCTACCCACTCATTCACTCGCTCAATCACCCACCCACCCACATGCTCACCCACTCAATCACAGGACCACTTCCTCAGCCACTCACTTAGGTACCCATCCGCTGATCCACTATCTCATTCCTTCACTTAATCACTCACTTAACTACTCACCCTCGTAATCTCCCTGTCATTCGCTCACCCATGCAATTGCACACTTACCCACTCACTCACGCACATGCACTTTCGCTCACTCACTCGCTGACCTGACCAACTCACTTATCCACTCTGTCACTAGCCTAAAATACCCACACCCTCACACTCACAGACCCAATCACCCTCACACTCACAGACCCAATCACCCTCACCCTCACAGACCCAATCACCCTCACACTCACAGACCCCATCACACTCACACTCACAGACCCAATCACCCTCACACTCACAGACCCAATCACACTCACAGACCCAATCACACTCACAGACCCAATCACACTCACAGACACAATCACACTCACAGACCCAATCACACTCACAGACCCAATCACACTCACACTCACAGACCCAATCACACTCACAGACCCAATCACACTCACAGACCCAATCACACTCACAGACACAATCACACTCACAGACCCAATCACACTCACAGAGACAATCACACTCACAGACCCAATCACACTCACACTCACAGAGCCCATCACACTCACACTCACAGACCCAATCACCCTCACACTCACAGACCCAATCACACTCACAGACCCAATCACACTCACAGACCCAATCACACTCACACTCACAGACCCAATCACAATCACACTCACAGACCCAATCACACTCACAGACCCAATCACACTCACACTCACAGACCCAATCACACTCACACTCACAGACCCAATCACACTCACAGACCCAATCACACTCACAGACCCAATCACACTCACAGACACAATCACACTCACAGACCCAATCACACTCACAGAGACAATCACACTCACAGACCCAATCACACTCACACTCACAGAGCCCATCACACTCACAGACCCAATCACCCTCACACTCACAGACCCAATCACACTCACAGACCCAATCACACTCACACTCACAGACCCAATCACACTCACACTCACAGACCCAATCACAATCACACTCACAGACCCAATCACACTCACAGACCCAATCACACTCACAGACCCAATCACACTCACAGACCCAATCACACTCACAGAGACAATCACACTCACAGACCCAATCACACTCACAGACCCAATCACACTCACACTCACCGACCCAATCACAATCACACTCACAGACCCAATCACACTCACACTCACAGACCCAATCACACTCACACTCACAGACCCAATCACACTCACACTCACAGACCCAATCACACTCACAGACCCAATCACACTCACAGACCCAATCACACTCACAGACCCAATCACACTCACAGAGACAATCACACTCACAGACCCAATCACACTCACAGACCCAATCACACTCACACTCACCGACCCAATCACAATCACACTCACAGACCCAATCACACTCACACTCACAGACCCAATCACACTCACAGACCCAATCACACTCACACTCACAGACCCAATCACACTCACACTCACAGACCCAATCACACTCACACTCACAGACCCAATCACACTCACAGACCCAATCACACTCACACTCACAGACCCAATCACACTCACACTCACAGACCCAATCACACTCACACTCACAGACCCAATCACACTCACAGACCCAATCACACTCACAGACCCAATCACACTCACACTCACCGACCCAATCACAATCACACTCACAGACCCAATCACACTCACACTCACAGACCCAATCACACTCACAGACCCAATCACACTCACAGACCCAATCACACTCACAGACCCAATCACACTCACACTCACAGACCCAATCACACTCACACTCACAGACCCAATCACACTCACAGAGACAATCACACTCACAGACCCAATCACACTCACAGACCCAATCACACTCACACTCACCGACCCAATCACAATCACACTCACAGACCCAATCACACTCACACTCACAGACCCAATCACACTCACAGACCCAATCACACTCACACTCACAGACCCAATCACACTCACACTCACAGACCCAATCACACTCACACTCACAGACCCAATCACACTCACCGACCCAATCACACTCACACTCACAGACCCAATCACACTCACACTCACAGACCCAATCACACTCACACTCACAGACCCAATCACACTCACAGACCCAATCACACTCACAGACCCAATCACACTCACACTCACCGACCCAATCACAATCACACTCACAGACCCAATCACACTCACACTCACAGACCCAATCACACTCACAGACCCAATCACACTCACAGACCCAATCACACTCACAGACCCAATCACACTCACACTCACAGACCCAATCACAATCACACTCACAGACCCAATCACACTCACAGACCCAATCACACTCACACTCACAGACCCAATCACACTCACACTCACAGACCCAATCACACTCACAGACCCAATCACACTCACACTCACAGACCCAATCACACTCACACTCACAGACCCAATCACACTCACAGACCCAATCACACTCACACTCACAGACCCAATCACACTCACACTCACAGACCCAATCACACTCACAGACCCAATCACACTCACACTCACAGACCCAATCACAATCACACTCACAGACCCAATCACACTCACACTCACAGACCCAATCACACTCACAGACCCAATCACACTCACAGACCCAATCACACTCACACTCACAGACCCAATCACACTCACACTCACAGACCCAATCACACTCACAGACCCAATCACACTCACAGACCCAATCACACTCACAGACCCAATCACACTCACAGACCCAATCACACTCACAGACCCAATCACACTCACAGACCCAATCACACTCACACTCACAGACCCAATCACACTCACAGACCCAATCACACTCACAGAGACAATCACACTCACAGACCCAATCACACTCACAGACCCAATCACACTCACAGACCCAATCACACTCACAGACCCAATCACACTCACAGACCCAATCACACTCACACTCACAGACCCAATCACACTCACACTCACAGACCCAATCACACTCACAGACCCAATCACACTCACAGACCCAATCACCCTCACACTCACAGACCCAATCACACTCACAGACCCAATCACACTCACAGACCCAATCACACTCACAGACCCAATCACACTCACAGACCCAATCACACTCACAGACCCAATCACACTCACACTCACAGACCCAATCACACTCACAGACCAAATCACCCTCACACTCACAGACCCAATCACACTCACAGACCCAATCACACTCACAGACCCAATCACACTCACAGACCCAATCACACTCACACTCACAGACCCAATCACACTCACAGACCCAATCACCCTCACACTCACAGACCCAATCACACTCACAGACCCAATCACACTCACAGACCCAATCACACTCACAGACCCAATCACACTCACAGACACACTCACAGACCCAATCACACTCACAGACCCAATCACACTCACAGACCCAATCACACTCAATGAAACACTCACACTCACAGACCCAATCGCCCACGCTCGCTCGTCTCGCTCCGCTCAACCACTCCAGTAATTGTTTAAATTATTTCCCACTGTTATCATTATCGTTATTGTATAAACTCTAAAACTAGCCAAAGCACTTATTATTATTATTTGTATTATTATTATAATTATTCCAAAAATTGCGACCCAAGTAAAATTGTCTTGGATGTTTTTTTTTTCCTGTCACGTTAAAAAGATCGTTACATTTTGTTATTTAAAACAAACTATATATATATTCTGTGTATATACATATACAATTGAAATAACTTGGTTTTCATGTTTTCTGGGAGAAGCGAAGCCTTCTGCCCACCACGCGCACTAAATCGCGACCCCTTCTGCGGATTTCATCGTCGTCGTCGTCGCAAAAATTCTCATCGTCGTTGCCATCGTCAGTTGACGACGATTAACGACGCAGACGACTTTCACCGCTGCATTATCCCTGCCATAGTTGTGGACGAAGAGTGGTGGGGGTGGTGGTGGTGGTGGCGGCTGCAGCGGTGCCGCTATGAACCCGCTGACCCATAGTCCCGACTTGCCTGTCGCTTGGCTATCGGTGGCCGCTGGCAACGTGAACCACTCCTGGGCCTTCCCTCCCCCGCAGCCCCCCCCTCCCCCCCCCCCACAACTCACTTTGCAGCATGGTGAAGTATGGTCAAACAAGCCCCAGTGATGACCACCAGTGAACGGGGAAGCCTTCGTCCAGCAGTGGAGCGATAAATGGAATGCGAATGATAGTTTTCAAAACATTGACACATTCATCAATACCACTGTGTGTGTCCTTGAGAAGACAAACATGTGTATGTATAAATAGGTGACGTTTTAGGCAATGGCCTTTGGCAGCAGATAGGGAGGCCAGAGAGGTAGGAGGGTTACGGGTCACTCGACATTGTTGGCCGGTGTGCAGAGAAGGGTCGTTAACTGAAACATCACCTCTTTTTGGTTCTTTCGGTAAAGTCACGTAGAATAGACAGACTGTTCTCCACCTGAGGACGGCTGCTTGCGTCGTGGCCGAAACGTCGTGAGAATTATTTTATTATGTTTTATTTTTATTTTTTTATTATTTCCATTCTACGTGACTTTACCGAAAGAACCAAGAAGATGAATCCCTGCAGTCACGAAAGCTTTAAATCGAAATCGCCTCTTTTACACGCGTTCCTTTTTTAAAGGCCACAGCGTTATTGAGAGTTGTGTTGTTAACTGTGCCTGTGCACCACTGCCAAAGCAGCAGCAGCAGCAGCAGCGTCGCCAAACTAATCCGTTTAATTTTAAATTGTATTACTCTGTTCTTATTCTTAGGTTTTTTTCGGTAAAGTCACGTAGGTAAAACATTATTTTATTATGTTTTATTTTTATTATTTTATTACTTCCCTTCTACGTGACTTTACCAAAAGAAACCAAGAAGAACAATCGTATTCAAATACAGTAACAGCCAGGTTTACGTCGGGGACGCGTTCCTGAAAGGTGCAGACGACGTATATCGAAACGACGCAAATCAAAGCGATTTACATCAAAGCAGGTGGTGGAGGCGAGGCCTGAGAAGTGTGTGGTTGAGGCGACGACAATAATCAGGTCGTGAGTGGCATTGATAAAGTGACGACGTATCTGCGAAACAACGTCAAAGGAGGTGACGTAATTCGGGGTGTTACTATATTCTTAGGTTTATTCGGTAAAGTCACGTAGGTAATGTTTCACCTACGTGACTTTACCGAAAAAACCTAAGAATATGAATCCTTGCAGTCACGAAAGCTTCAAATCCAGGGTGTTACTGTGCCACATTATCTGGTTGATGATACTGCGTTGGCAGTAGTGCACAATCAACAACAACTCAACACATGCAAGCGCTGTTAGAAAGAGCCATTGCCTAGTATGTATTGTTTTTCTTCTCTTTTAAGGCCACACACACGCAGAGCGTTGTCGATGAATGTCGTTGGGTTTTGTGTTATTCAAACGACGGATTTTTATGCTCATTGGTTCTTTAGGTAAGTCTGCTGACATCGTGTTGCTCGCAGCTGTCGCGATGATTTTCACCTGAAGACGATGGCTTGTGTTTTGCTATCGAAACGTCGTGATTTATTTCGTGTTATTTCTACCCACGTGACTTTACCGAAAGAACCAAAGTCTTCTTGGTTATTTCGGTAAAGTCACGTAGAAGGGAAGTAATAAAATAATAAAAATAAAACATAATAAAATAATTCTCACGACCTTTCGGCCACAACGCAAGCAGCAGTCCTCGGGTGAAAAACAGGTCTGTCGAGGCGACAGCGTCTGTGCGTTTTATTTTCATTATTTTATTACTTCCCTTCTACGTGACTTTACCGAAAGAACCAAGATGAATCCCTGCAGTCACGAAAGAAGCTTTAAATCGAAATATAAGAACCAAAGTGTATGTATTCCTGCGGTCACGAAAACTCCGAATCAAGACGAAACTTTATTTATAAAATCTTGAAATTTCGGGACAGCCCCCCCCCCCAATCCACACTGCCCCCCCGGAAAGGTTTATCGATCCGCCACCTGCGTTTGGAACATTCTGAGTAACGTCTCCCAGCATTGTCGCCATTAATGAACAAATGGCAAAGATCCCCCGTGTAGCCTGTTACAGACTGTTGGGGCAAGTGCTGTTAGCGAGCACCTATGAAGTCCAGCCCGGCACACGAGGGGGTGGGTGGCCAGCACCACGCCCGGCCGCCTTTGTCTCCCCAGTGGCGATGTTTACATATGGCAGCAGGTACTCATTTGAGGCTGAGTCGACCTAGGGGAGGCCCAGGACCGGTTCACACGCACACTGCCTGGTTGGCTTACCACGTGGATCAGTACTGTACGTACCACTGCCTGGGTTACCATAGTGATGCGTTGGTTACCACGGCGATGCGTTGGTTACCATGATGATGCGTTGGTTACCGTGGTGATGCGTTGGTTACCATGGCGATGCGTTGGTCACCGTGGCGATGCGTTGGTTACCGTGGTGATGCGTTGGTTACCGTGGCGATGCGTTGGTCACCGTGGTGATGCGTTGGTTAACGTGGCGATGCGTTGGTCACCATGGCGATGCATTGGTTACCGTGGCGATGCGTTGGTTACCGTGCTGATGCGTTGGTTACCGTGGCGATGCGTTGGTTACCATGCTGATGCGTTGGTTACCATGCTGATGCGTTGGTTAACAGCCGTGTTGAATGGTTACGTTTTTGGCAGATTGACCGTACAGGATTCCGAGGCAAAGCGAGCCAGATACGAAGAAGATTCGCTGTCGAGTTGAAGGCGTGGGGTGACGACTCTTGACGCGCGTACGAGTTGCCGAACAAACGCCTTGCGTATGAACACCACACAGATGAGAATTGTTCGTGAGAGTTTGAGTTTGACTGCTGTATCGTGTTTGTAGCCTTGACGCTACGACACTCGGATGTGATGAACGCTAGGCCCAAACACAAGCACTGGCTCCTCCAACCACTCTCTCGCACTGCCCACAACCACTAGCCATGGCTATAGCACTTGCCTTGACACTCTCTAACACACTGACACCAGACGTGACACTAACCGAGGCTCTACAAACGAGCCCGAACCCCAACACGAGCACTTAGCACTGCCACTAGCCCTGACACACTAACACTAGCCTCAAACACCCTTAACACAATGCCTAACAACCAGCACTAACACATGTAGTCTAGTACTAACACTAGCCTCAACACCAGCACTAACACATGTAGTATAGTACTAACACTAGCCTCAACACCAGCACTAACACATGTAGTCTAGTACTAACACTAGCCTCAACACCAGCACTAACACATGTAGTCTAGTACTAACACTAGCCTCAACACCAGCACTAACACATGTAGTCTAGTACTAACACTAGCCTCAACACCAGCACTAACACATGTAGTCTAGTACTAACACTAGCCTCAACACCAGCACTAACACATGTAGTCTAGTACTAACACTATCCCCAACACCAGCACCATCACTTTGCCGAGCACTAACTCAAACTGCCCCAAACATTATCCCCTATAACTGTATGCAATAACACTACGAATTGGAACACTATCTCTTAAACTAGAACTTTATCCTTAGCCCTACCACTAAATAGATGTTGTCTAAAAGTACACATTGATATACTGTATATATAGAGGACTGTAGAACTTGGGCAAATTGTTAGTCGCCACGGGCTCCCTCACTTGCCCGGCTGCTTGCTGCCTTTCAACTTGGTCTGTGGCTTCCGCCTTTTGCATAAAGGCCGAAGACGCGATGCATAAAACGACACACTTGGTGAATGTTATTAGCCCTGCAACAACAACATAAACAACAACCGCCACTAAGTGGCGGTGACGTCACCACGGCGCTCGTGCCAGGCTAGGTTCACCTCGAGGCTACCACGTGAAGTGGTGGAAGACTTTCGCTGCTCGCAGGCAAGAAGGTCCGCGGGACAGATCCCAGGTGCCATGGGTTGGCTGAATGAGATGACAGACGCTAGCCCCACGACTAACCAACCCAGCAAAGCATCAACAGCACCCCCAGTGTAAATACGAATATTTGATGCCGATTCTGAGATACTCAGACAATTACGACGACGATTTGGAAATGTATTGCACGTACTCTTTGATTCTTTCGGTAATGTAACGTCGGTAGAAAAATAATCGCTCACGACGTTTCGATCGCAACACAAGCAAATCGTCATTTGGTGGGAACAACTACAGCAAGAAAAAATTGCTCAAGTAAGCCGCTTACTTAAGCAGTTGTTTGTGTGAATTGTTGTTTGCTTATTGTTAACAATACTTGCCACAAACGTATTTTGAAGCTATACGGGGGATCTTTGTATTTATGTTGTGTGTGTGTGTGGGAGCGGTGGTGCAGTGGTGGGCACGCTGCGTAACGATCCTGGCCACCCGAATTAGATTCCCGCTCACGACCACCGACGCCAAAGGCCAAAATCTCTCCCCTAGGTCGACTCAGCCTGAAAAGTAAGCCGCTTACTTAAGCAGTTGTTTTCTTGCTGTCCCCACGCTCAACCGCATAGCCACATATGAGTGAATTAAACCCGCATAGAGCGAATTTTGGGTAGAAATTGGACCGCCCATGGGTGATGGGGGGGGGGGCAAATCCCACCATGGGAAGTCCCGAAGCCTTCAAACTAGACCAGAAGCCGAAGCACGGGTTTCCCCCCACCCCCCAAAGCGTGGGGCCCGGGCCGGTCGTCCCGATTCTCCATTACCCTAGGGACGGCTTTGGCCTCAAGTACTGGAGGCGAGATCGCACAAACCGAACCCGCATAAATTGAGGGAAAGCTGTATTATTATATTCAACCTCATTGGCTGCAAGATAGACAACCTCAACCACCCTTATCGAACTAAAAACCCTGGCAACTCGTGATGTACAATAAACACGCGTGCGTGCGCACACGTAGCAACACAATTGTGTGTTGCAATTGAAGGCAACAGGAGGAGATGCTGACAGGGCACATTGAATACACGCCTTTTCCAAAACGATACCTGGCCAGCGTCACAGAGGAGGCCACACATCGATCCCCTTCACGATGACGACCTTCTCTAGAGCTCTCCCTAGCCAGAGGCCCTACGGTCAGCAGCGA
Organism: Lampetra planeri; assembly: GCF_965212315.1. Lineage (NCBI taxonomy): Eukaryota > Metazoa > Chordata > Hyperoartia > Petromyzontiformes > Petromyzontidae > Lampetra > Lampetra planeri. The sequence continues at coordinate 4,521,577 of NC_136129.1, forward strand.
TTTGAGCAAGCAATTACAGGGGCTGCGTATTTACCTGGTATTCTGTAGACAACGTTCCCACGCGTATGTGTATATTTAGCCTTAACAGACTGTGTTGGAAAGTGCTGTCGCACAGACCACACGCACACCACCAGCAGCAGCAGCAGGAACAACAAAGGCACAGGACTTCATCTTCTTGGTTATTTCGGTAAAGTCACGTAGAAGGAAAATAATAAAATAATAAAAATAAAACATAATAAAATCTTTTTTTTATTATTATTTTCCTTCTACGTGACTTTACCGAAAGAACCAAGAAGATGAATCCCTGCAGTCACGAAAGCTTTAAATCGAAATTTAAAAGGCACAGGACGTTTACCGGTTGTTGATTGCTGAAGGCAGTAGAGCAAGTAGGGTAGCACGGCGTCCTATCCGTGTCGTGTATCAAGGGGTGTCTCCTTGTCCCTCCCCCTCCCCGACCCATTCCCACCCATCCCCCCCGCGTGTTATCTCCGGGTTAGTTCCATGGTTGAAGCATGATGGCTCCTCACCCAGTCAACGTACCAACGGTGTTGGGGAAACGGCTCAATTGACCAGAGTGCTCACCGTATGGTCAAAACGACCACCGTTGATCCAGTTGTTGGGCCAGTGTTGTTGACACGTGGTGGGACCAACGTTGGGCCCAACGTAAGTAAACGTTCGCCAAGTGTTGGGGCTAACGCTGGCCCGACGTTCCATGTTCACTGGCTCGTCTGCTTTAATTGGTAAGTGGTCAGATGCAGTTTTGTACGTGTATGTTTGACCATGTAATTTATTGCAATAAACGATGGTAAAACTGTTTTTACAAAAAAAAATTACAATTCGTGTGATCGATATTGACTATTTTACTTGACTGGGTGGTCGAACTCAAAACAGTCCAACGTTAAAACGCTGGTGTTGGTGCATTGGTGCCTGAGCTAAATGCCCTTACCTACCAAGGATCATTTAGTGGTGATCCAATTTATTTGAACCGGTCCCCGGCCTCGCCTCGGTAGACTCAGCCTTTAAATGAGTACCTGGTGCGCTGTGTGAGCATCGCCACTGGGGAGACAAAGGCGGCCGGGAGTGATGCTGGCCACCCACCCCCTCGTGTGCCGTGCCGGCCTTCACAGGTGAAACTCGCAAACATCACTTGCCCCAACAGTCTGTTAAGGCTATACGGGTGAGATATTTCTCTTTGTCTGTGTATGTCTATAATCTGTGTGCGTGTGCAAGGCCGTGTCTGTATGTTTGTGCCTGTATGTATGTCTTCATGCTTCTCCCCTTGTGTATATGTGTATGACTGCGTGTGTGTGTGCGCCCGTCAGGAGCGGTGGCGCAGCGGTTAGCGCCATGCGCTCCGAATCTGGCAACCCGAGGGCGTTCAGTCGATTCCCGCTCACAGCCAACATCAGTGACGAATACTGGAACCGATCTTGAGCCATCCCCTGGATCGACTCGACCGCAAATGAGCACCTGGGTAGACAAAGACGGCTGGGCATGGTGTTGGCCACCCACTCCGCCGTGCGCCGTGACACCTTTCACAAGCGCTACTCGACAACAGCACTTGCCACAACACTCTTGAAGGCTATGCGGCGTGGGAGGAGGAATACTTTGTCAATAGCAATGTGACGTTCACATCTCAAACCGAAAGTCCAAAAGGGAGAAGGGAAATTTCTCAGAAACTCGTTTTGTCAGACTCGCTCACATCCCTTCCGGAAGAAAAAAACCACAGCCCCCCCCCGACCACCACCACCACCACCTAGCCACCACACGCATCATTAACTCTACCTCTACGCACGAAGGCGCCAAGCTTTACATCCTCGCCCGCGTCCAGATGATTCTATCACTGTGTAACAAAAACATGTTCCTGGGTAGTAAGTGTTATTTCCTAATTGCTTATGCCTCAAAAGTACAGAAAATGTTTTTTTATTCCCCACAAACTTTGCTTTTGTGACCAGGACAGTGATATTTTGAAATGTACCTATTTTCAACGAGAAAACGCGGCGTGCATTTGTGTCATTCCTTCACGTAAAGTCCTGGTCACAAAAGCAAAGTTTGTGGGGGAATAATAGCCATGTTCTATACTGTTTGAGGCATAGCCAATTAGGAAACAACACTTACTACCCAAGAACAAAAATCGTGTTACATAGTGAATTATTCAACTCCAAACTTTCATTCAGCTCGTTAACCCTCAACCACTAAAGTCGCGCACATTGACCACCCACTCCGGCGTGCGCCGTGACACCTTTCATAGGCGCTACTCGACAACAGCACTTGCCCCAACACTCTTGAAGGCTATACGGCGTGGGAGGAGGATACCTTTGTCAATAGCAATCTGACGCTCACATCTCAAACCAAAAGTCCAAAACGGAGAAGGGAAATTTCTCAGAAACTCGTTTTGTCAGATTCGCTCACATCCCTTCCGGAAAAGAAAAAAAACACAGCCCTCCCCCCCACCACCTGGCCACCACACAGATCAGTAACTCTACCTCTATGCACGAAGACTTACCTCCTGTCCCGCGTCCAGATGATTACACTGGTCAACAAAAAAAACACATGTTTTTCTGGCCTGGACTTTTGCAGCTGTTCAGGGTGCTGATTCCAAATCTGATCTCAGATTTGCTCTATCACATAATTTGTATGCTATCGGCATACCCCATTTTCATTGATTTTACCCGAAATTAACTCTGTCACTTATGATTGCAAGTTGTTGCGAGTCAGTGACTGCTTTAGTGTTAAAATATGACGCTGTATTTTTAGGATAGTGTGTTTATAATATCATTTTATGTAGATATCCACATTTATTTAATATTTTTCTTCTGCAGTTTTTATTGAAAATGCAATATTTGTTATCTCAAAAACCTGATGCCAGATTTGGAATCAGCACCCCAAAATTACATTAAAACCGTTGGAATACCTTATGCCAGAAAAAGTGTGTTGACCAGTGTTATTAATCCTCCAACTTTCATTCAGATCAGTTGAACACGTCGGCTTAGTTCAGCTCGTTAACCCTCATCACTGAGTATCGTACACGATGCATAAACCTCACTCACACACGGACCATTAACGTCACTCACGTTAAAAAAACTAAAACACAGGTCTACATCTTCTTGGTTCTTTCGGTAAAGTCACGTAGAATGGAAATAATAAAATAATAAAAATAAAACATAATAAAATAATTCTCACGACGTTTCGGCCACAACGCAAGCAGCCGTCACTCAGGTGAAGACCAGGTCTGTCGGGGAGACAGCGTCTGAATGAAAAAAGGTCTACAATCAAACATCTCAAGATTTTTGCTTGAAATTTGCTTCGGCGGAGCTGATGGGGACATTGGAGGAAATTCCACATTGCCACGGCGTCGGGAGGGATGGGGGGCAATACTAAACACGTGGACGTCGATTTGTTGACTGCCCACGAAGTGGTAGGCATTTGATCGATCTTGGAGCAAGTGGTAATGGTTATGACGGTTGTGGTAGCGATGCAATGTTGCTTGTGTTGTTGATGGTGATTATGGTTGTGGAATATTGGGATGACAGTGGACGAAGATGATTATATAATAATGCACATGGGTGTGGTAACGAGGATGCACTTCAATGATGCCGGAGTGAATCTTGAATCTTGATTCACTACAGCAGCTCGTCTGATCTCGGAAGCTAAGCAGGTTTGAGCCTGGCCTAGTGCATGTGACCCATTCCATGTCTCTACACATGGATGGGAGAGGTGCACTTGCCGTATAGGCTTGAGCCGACAGGGGTGAACATGAGATGGCAATGGAGCAATGGATTCTTAAATCCATTTGCACGGAGATGTTGAACGTTCATCTTCTTGGTTCTTTGTTTCGGCTAACGACCGAGCTTCGGATTGAACAAAAGAAAAACTGAATTTCGGGAATTCGTATCATTTTAACTCTGTGCGCACCGGCCAAACGCGTGTTTGTCTTCGTGAAAACAAAAGTCATTTATGGATGGCCCTATAGGTGAATGTATGAGTGAGTGTATTTGCCCCAACAGTCATTTGCGCCACTTGCGCTCCGAATCCGACGACCCCAAGTCGGGCACCCGGTTCACGTTGATAAGCGAATATTTCGACCGGTCCTGGGCCCTTTACCTAGGTCGACTCAGCCTCAAATGAGTATCTGACGTGCTTTGTAAACATCATCTGCACTGTAGAGACAAAGGCGGCCGTTTGCAGTGACGATCTGTGATAGGTATTTCGGCGAAACGGGGGATTTTTGTTGGTCCCTGTTTGTGGATATAGGTTCCACCTGAAGACGGAAACTTGTGTTGCCTCCGAAACGTCGTGAATTTTATTTTTTATTTTATTTTACTTTTTTTAATTTAAAAATTTTACCTACGTGACTTTACAGAAAAAAAACCTAAGAATATGAATGTGGATATAGGTGTTAAGGTATGTACCATGGGAATTATATAACGTAGGCGAGTATGTACCATGTGAGTGTGTGTTTGTGTGTTGCATAAGCGTATTAATGTGTGCATGTGTGCGTCTTTGGGAGGAGAGTGGTGGCGCAGTGGTTAGCGCACTGCACTCCAAACCCGGGTTCGATTCCCGCTCACGGTCCACATCGGTGACGAGTATCTGAACCGGTCCTGGGCCTCCCCTACGTCGACTCAGCCTTACAATGAGTACCTGGTGCGGTGTGTAAACATCGTTACTGTGGTGTGGGCTCTGGCGTGCTATGCCGGTCTTCTTCACAGCTGCTACTCGCGCACGTAATTCCCCCCCACCAGTCCGTTAACGTGGATACGGGGATTTTTTTGCGTGTCTTTGTTTGACGTATGTAGTATGTGTTTGACTGTAGTGTATGCGTGTGTATGCAGGTGCACGTGTGTATGTGTACTGTGTGTGCGTGTCGTGCGAGTACGTACATGTGTGAATTGTTGTTTGCTTATTGTTAACAATACTTGCCACAAACGTAGTTTGAAGCTATACGGGGGATCTTTGTATTTATGTTGTGTGTGTGTGTGGGAGCGGTGGTGCAGTGGTGGGCACGCTGCGTAACGATCCTGGCCACCCGAATTAGATTCCCGCTCACGACCACCGACGCCAAAGGCCAAAATCTCTCCCCTAGGTCGACTCAGCCTGAAAACGATGCGATGTGTAAACATTGCTTGGGAGACAATGGCTTGCTGGTGGTGATGCTGTCCACACCACCGCCTCGTGCCCGGTCGCCGGCATTCATAGGTGCGGTTCGCTAACAGCACTTGCCCCAACAGTCTGTCAAGGCTACACGGGGGATCTTTGCCTTGTGTGTTTGTGTGTGGGCGGTTGTGCCCTGCCCCATTGAGGGAAATTCCCTTTTTTTTTTCAAACAACTGACAAGTTCTCTATCTGGCTTTGTGTTAATCTCAGTGCTCGACTCACTCGCATGCACACACACTCACTCACTTGCATTCGCATCCGTATATACACTCACTCGCATGCACACTCACTCACTCACTTGCATTCGCATCCGTATATACACTCACTCACATGCACAATCACTCACTTGCATGTACGCTCACAGACACACTCACGCAAACCTTCACTCACAAATACACTCATACATTCACTCACAAATACACTCACTCATACATTCACTCACAAATACACTCATACATTCACTCACAAATACACTCACTCATACATTCACTCACAAATACACTCACTCATACATTCACTCACAAATACACTCACTCATACATTCACTCACATATACACTCACTCATACATTCACTCACAAATACACTCACTCATACATTCACTCACAAATACACTCACTCATACATTCACTCACAAATACACTCACTCATACATTCACTCACAAATACACTCACTCATACATTCACTCACAAATACACTCACTCATACATTCACTCACATGTACACTCACTCATACATTCACTCACAAATACACTCACTCATACATTCACTCACAAATACACTCACTCATACATTCACTCACATGTACACTCACTCATACATTCACAAATACACTCACTCATACATTCACTCACAAATACACTCACTCATACATTCACTCACATGTACACTCACTCATACATTCACTCACATGTACACTCACTCATACATTCACTCACAAATACACTCACTCATACATTCACTCACATGTACACTCACTCATACATTCACTCACAAATACACTCACTCATACATTCACTCACAAATACACTCACTCATACATTCACTCACAAATACACTCACTCATACATTCACTCACAAATACACTCACTCATACATTCACTCACAAATACACTCACTCATACATTCACTCACATGTACACTCACTCATACATTCACTCACAAATACACTCACTCATACATTCACTCACAAATACACTCACTCATACATTCACTCACATGTACACTCACTCATACATTCACTCACAAATACACTCACTCATACATTCACTCACAAATACACTCACTCATACATTCACTCACAAATACACTCACTCATACATTCACTCACAAATACACTCACTCATACATTCACTCGCATGTACACTCACTCATACATTCACTCACAAATACACTCACTCATACATTCACTCACAAATACACTCACTCATACATTCACTCACATGTACACTCACTCATACATTCACAAATACACTCACTCATACATTCACTCACAAATACACTCACTCATACATTCACTCACATGTACACTCACTCATACATTCACTCACATGTACACTCACTCATACATTCACTCACAAATACACTCACTCATACATTCACTCACATGTACACTCACTCATACATTCACTCACAAATACACTCACTCATACATTCACTCACAAATACACTCACTCATACATTCACTCACAAATACACTCACTCATACATTCACTCACAAATACACTCACTCATACATTCACTCACAAATACACTCACTCATACATTCACTCACATGTACACTCACTCATACATTCACTCACAAATACACTCACTCATACATTCACTCACAAATACACTCACTCATACATTCACTCACATGTACACTCACTCATACATTCACTCACAAATACACTCACTCATACATTCACTCACAAATACACTCACTCATACATTCACTCACAAATACACTCACTCATACATTCACTCACAAATACACTCACTCATACATTCACTCGCATGTACACTCACTCATACATTCACTCACAAATACACTCACTCATACATTCATTCACAAATACACTCACTCATACATTCACTCACAAATACACTCACTCATACATTCACCCACAAATACACTCACTCATACATTCACTCACATATACACTCACTCATACATTCACTCACAAATACACTCACTCATACATTCACTCACAAATACACTCACTCATACATTCACTCACAAATACACTCACTCATACATTCACTCACAAATACACTCACTCATACATTCACTCACATGTACACTCACTCATACATTCACTCACAAATACACTCACTCATACATTCACTCACAAATACACTCACTCATACATTCACTCACAAATACACTCACTCATACATTCACTCACAAATACACTCACTCATACATTCACTCACAAATACACTCACTCATACATTCACTCACAAATACACTCACTCATACATTCACTCACAAATACACTCACTCATACATTTACTCACAAATACACTCACTCATACATTCACTCACATATACACTCACTCATACATTCACTCACAAATACACTCACTCATACATTCACTCACAAATACACTCACTCATACATTCACTCACATATACACTCACTCATACATTCACTCACAAATACACTCACTCATACATTCACTCACATATACACTCACTCATACATTCACTCACAAATACACTCACTCATACATTCACTCACAAATACACTCACTCATACATTCACTCACAAATACACTCACTCATACATTCACTCACAATTACACTCACTCATACATTTACTCACAAATACACTCACTCATACATTCACTCACATATACACTCACTCATACATTCACTCACAATTACACTCACTCATGTACACTCACTCGCATGTACACTAACTCACTCACATGTACACTCAATCACATATACATTCACTCACATGTACAAAGACACATACACTCACATGAACACTCACATGTACACTCACCTACATGTACACTCACTCACATGTACACTCACTCACATGTACACTCAGATATCGACTCACACACTCACTCACTCGCTCACACGTCCACCACTCACTCAACCACTCACCCATTCAGCCTCTCACTCCACCACACGAACCCTTCGTTCCACCAAGCCGCACGTCTCTCGACTCCTTCCAAAACGGGAAGTTGTCTCGGCTCATCCTGTGGATCTATCGTCGAATACGCGTGAAGAAGATGCCATTGTCGGTGGTTACACGAGGTGGGGTGTGGGGGGGGAGTTTGGTTGCCTCCGAAGCTCAACACGTGGATGATGATGATGATGGTGGTGAACGAGAAGAGATGGAGCAGTAGGACATCAATGTTTGAGACAGCCACGGACGAAGCGGGTTTCGCCGCGGTGGCTGGGTGGGGAGTCGTGGTGGTGGTGGTGGAGGTCGACATCGTTGGAGGGAGACTCGGCCCCAATGGGCGGATGGAGATCGCCGAGGACGTGAGGCTCACGACATCTCAGCGCTCACCAGGTGAGGAGTGTCACGCGGCGTTCTCGCGGCCCCGGAGTGCGAGTGACAGTTCCGATGATGCGGCCCCATTGGCGATGGTTACGACGACATTGAGAATGACTCAATGGACGTTCGACTTTCTTTTGTTCTCGTTCCACCTCCACCCCCCCCCCCCCACGTCTCTCGTTTGTAGCTTTGTCCCGTGTCCATTAGTCCACCGCTTCTGTTGCTACCCAGTTATATTCTTGTTGGGCGTGATGGCAGTAGCTTCAGCAGCAGCAGTGTGGTTAAGGAGCTCGATTGGTCAATATTGAGGTCTGCTGCTGGCCACGGTGAGAGGGCTTCAAGCAGCGAGAGAGAGTTCGTGTCGTGTCGCTCCTCCTCCGTTGAAGGAGCGCAAACCACAGTGGGTTTACTCTGCGGTCAATATCTTGGTTTGCGTGTCCACATACGTACTGCTGTGGCTTGTCTTCAATAGATCTCTATGTATCAGAGTCTCTGTGTATCTCTATCGTCTTCTACGTACGTGGTCTCTATGGGTTTGCTATACGGTCCATTGTTTGGGTCGTATGACCACAATCGCACTGTACTGTGGCTTGTCAACACATCTGTATGGGTCTCTACGAGTCTAGATGAGACTTTGTATGTCTGTAGACATCTCTGTGTGTCTCTGTGTGTCTCTGTGTGTTTACTGTAGTATGTGGTCAATAGTTTGAGTTGAGTGACCACAATCTGACCACCGTGGCTTGCGTCGTTTTCGTTGCACTCACGAAGGATCGGCCCGGTTCATGGTGGTCTGATGATGCGATTGATGGTGACACCGGTGAGCGGGAGTGGGTGAGTAGGCGAGTGAGAGGGCGAGTGAGTGAACTGGTGAGTGGGTTGATGGTTGACCCAGTGCCTAGTCAAGGAGGGCGTGCGATGTTTGGGGTCTCGAACGAGGTGTTTGTTGGGTGGGGGGGTGTTGAACCCCTACGCGTGGTCGCACCATCTGTTAGGAGGTCCGTTTATCGACACCTCAAGCACAACCAAATATCGTTCGCTCGACGTAGCGGACGTCACTCACTTGAACCCAGCCTCGTCACCAAAATGTGGAACTTGGCTCTAACGTTGACCCAACGTTGGCATGTTTACCGGGGCGTTGTGTCATTAGCGCCAAGGCTCAATATCGCCCCCTGTGATGGTGCCCTTGACAACAACAATCACGACGACGACGTTTAAGACGCGAGTCAAAGGCGTGGACATATTTTCCGGACATGAGCCTCGGACAGCTCCGGCTAAAAATGAAGCCCCCTCACCCCCACCACCACCGCCCTTTCTCATTTACATAATAGTGATATTTTATATTGATAAATTTTCGATAGTCGATAATCGAGTTCTACACGCGATTGGTTGAGCCGCGTGACTGAGAGAGGGGGTAACTACGTAGCATCACCCGTCTTGAGATCGCAAACATTGGCGACCCATTTAAAATTCACCGGACACAATACAGAATGTGTTTACCATCTTTTTTTTATTAATGTAAGACCCAGTTTAAAAAAAAAAAACGTAGACATTTCTCGAGATTGTATTGTATGGTAGGAGGGTATTTGCAGTAACATTTCGATTTAAAGCTTTCGTGACTGCAGGGATTCATCTTCTTGGTTCTTTCGGTAAAGTCACGTAGAATGGAAATAATAAAATAATAAAAATAAAACATGATAAAAACGTCGTGAGAATTATATAATACACGAGCATAATATGACTTTGAGACCCCCCCACCACCTACACATTCCACAAGGAGTGACTAATCCCATATCTCCATTTGTCATCAATATGCTAAATTCCTCTGTTGATATGTAAACTCCTTTGTCAAGGCGCTCTCCTCCTCCGAACCAGCTTAAAAATACGCTGCCAAGCTTAGCGGTACTCTTAGTTCTTTCGGTAAAGTCACGTAGGTAAAAAATGAAATTAAAATTAATAAAAATAAAACAATAAAAATCACGACGTTTCGGAGGCAACACAAGCTTCCGTCTTTTTTTTTCACCTGAAGACGGAAGCTTGTGTTGCCTCCGAAACGTCGTCATTTTTATTGTTTTATTTTTATTTATTTTTATTTCATTTTTGACCTACGTGACTTTACCCAAAGAACTAAGAGTATGAATCCTTGCAGTCACGAAAGCTTCAAATCTAAGCTTAGCGGTGTCCATTAGGACGCTGTCTTTCCGACAGACGTGTTCTTCACCTGAGGACGGCTGCTTGCGATGTGGCCGAAACGTCGTGAGAATTGTATCTTATTATGTTTTATTTTTATTATTTTATTATTTCCCTTCTACGTGACTTTACCGAAAGAACCAAGAATATTAATCCATGCAGTCACAAAAGCTTGAAATCGAAATTTCTCGAGATGTTTATGGTACCCGTCTGGGACTCAAACCTCCGTCCTATTATTTATCATTCATGTTTATATGATCCCAACTCGGGGGTTAATTTCTCACGGAATACTGTATTTTCTGGGGGTCCCCACACCGCCCCGAACCCCCACCACCGTAGCGAGCATTTTCCGGAGCTCAGACCGGGACAGCTCCAACTTTTTATTCAGCCCCTTCCCAACTCGTGAGTAATTCGTTGTAAAGGGAATCGAAAGCAATAGATTCTCACACGCGATTCCCATTCGACTTAACTCTGGAATCGATTCGGCGACACCCGCCTGTTAAACCGATATACAGTGACAACATTGTCAGCGAACTTTGGACGGACTGATAATTATATTTACACGTGCTTACCTAGTTAAGCCTCACTGAGTCTCAAGACCCCTTTTCTAAACAATTTAAACCTTGTTTTATTTTACCACTGGGCTATATAGCTCTCTTTCGGCCATATAACTCAACAAAAATGGCTTCTCATCACGTGGAAATTCAGAGTAGACAAATACTGTAAACGCATGTTTCTAAACGTGGAGGGAAAACAATCGAAGCACCCGGAGAAAAATCCACACGACCACGGGGAGAGTGACACGCAAACTCCAAATATACAGCGGCAGGCGTCAGGGTCAGGGTCAGGGTCAAACCCACGACCTCCTGTATACCATGCGAAGTAGTTAACATCTCCTAGCCACCCAATGGTCCTGCCACAATTTTTCGCAGGAGGGAGCGATGGTGTTGCCGCTGTGGGGTTGTATTTTTATTTCTCCAATTAAAAGTCATTTTGTGGTCGAATTTTGACCATGACGGCCTCGCACAATGGCCTAACCACTCTTGCGAATAAACGCTCCCTGTGTGAAGCAGATGGCCCCGTAGTTTGTTTTTACTGCAGTATTAAACAGGGCGGCCGCTGCCTTTCGAACTGCTAACTTCTGTGCAACGAGCGGGCGAACGCTCAGACAGGCACGTCACACGCAAAATGACCGCGCACGCATTCACCATGTTAACACCTTTATTTAAAAAATATATATACAATGTAGAAAGAATGTACAACGGATGTTGATAATGTACACCAGGAATTTCCCACGGTCCGATTATGTTTTTCTGAAAAAATATATATTTCATTTACAATTTACATCCCGTGCCGTCAAACCACTGCTGGATGAAGGCTTCACCCCAACGACTGCCCGTGTGTCGATCACGGGAGGGCTGTTTGACCATACTTGACCACGCTGATCAGTGGAGGCGTTTTAGTGGAGTGGGTAGGTAAGTATATAGCAGTCCAGGATGTCGAACTCGGGCCGCCAAGGATTCATCGTGGAGTGCGCTAACCACTGCGCCAGCACTCCCCACTACTGAGCGATTCGTTTTCGTGTCGGCTTGTTTTCAACAAGACGTGAATCACCGTGTGGTTAAACCACCGTGCGTAGATATTAGAATCCTTGACCGTTTATTGCATTCGCATTCCGGCGACCAAAATTATCCGCGAGGCTCAACCGTGACACGTGACGATGCAGCTGTCAGCCCCTCCCCCTTCCTCCATCGTTCACGCCCACTTTTAGATAACCACGCCTACTCAACCACTAGCTCTCTTTCATAGCAAATCGTTTGCGTGTGATGAGAACAAGGACCTTGGACAAATCGTCCTGTGTTTTTGTTTGGTTGTGCGCCACTCTCAACCATCACCGAATCATTGTCTTGAATGCAACATCTTACCTCGTAGTCGGGAAAGGTTTACGATGGCACCTCGGATATTTTAAACAACACCGAGCCAAGAATTTGTTCCTTTATCACGCGAATAAATACCGGCGCTCACCTTTATAATCTCTTCATTGGCAACTCTCGTTTTACGGTGTAAATGAAATCATGGCCTGGTAGCAGAGGAGGTTCGCAGTGGCTGTGTCAGAGACACTGAGTCAGAGCACCGCATTCCACGTCTCTTTGCATTTACCCCACCCATAATGCCCCATGACACGTTGCAACTTTTTTTTGTTACAATACCGGCATTACTCCGTGCATTGAAAATGGACCCATGGTTATTATGGAGTGCTTTCTTTCAAATAACATCTGGCAGCCCAGCGGCATTTGCCCAACAAGGCCCTACCCCCCGGTCCAGAGTTTGTCTCGCTCTAAATTAACGCCACTGGATAGTATTTGCCCGGAGAGGCCAATGGGGCCCGTTGCATTAAAACATATACTGTGCATATATATATCTGGCATCCCAAAAATCACGTGACTTGTGTGTGGACACGCCCACTCCGAGTCCCTCCCCCTGTGAAAACAGACGCCGCTCCGGCGTGCAGCTCACTTCAGCTCAGCTCCCTCCTTCTCTCTTCTCCCTCTCTCATCATCGTCATCATCATCGTCATCATCATCTCATCCCCGACATCTTGGCCCGGTTATTTCCTTCTTTCTTTTGTGCCCCTTCCTGACCAGAGCGCCTTCGTTGCACTCCCTCTTTGCCTCTCTGGAAATTCTATTCCCGAGTATCGCTGTGCATGCACTGAGTAACTCGACATGAGTAGCCCTTTGCTGAATGAAGACCTCCCTCCGTTGTGTAGCGCATGGGCATTGTTCGACTTTTCTTCACCACTCTGGCCAGTGCAGATTGGGGGAGGTGGGTGTAAACGGAGGTCCACACGATCGATTCCTGCTGCTTCTTTACGCCAATGATTTTGACCGCGGCTGGGAATCGAACTCAGGTTCACTCAGGTTCACTGAGTTCGTAGCGCAGTTGCCCCAACCGTTCTGCCACCGCTCCACCACCTGAAATACTACTTTTAAATCATCCAGATTGAAAGACTGATTTCTTTAGAACCGCTTTTTGTGTTTAGTTTGTTGTCCTCCGACACACGTCCGATTAGCACGGTCGGCTACGTACGGTGCGAAAGAAGTTCTACGTACATACAGTATACATTGTCCTGTAAAAAATAATAAAAATTTCACTTCTTGGAAATTAAGAGTATTTTAATGTTGGGAGAAACGGGACAGATGTATCTCCCGGCTAATAAATGTGACACGGCCCAACGGCAGTGCGTCCACCGCTCGTTGCAGAGATTCACGGTTATACTCTAGTAGTCAGCCCTGGTTAACGCTGCGGGTGTAATTAGCCTTGAAAAATACCACCGTACGCCATTATCTGCTTCACTCACAGCGGATAGTAAAGATCGCGTGGCATCGTTCGAAACGAGTTTGCCAACGTGTGCCGCTGCCGGCGCCGTCATGGTCCAAAGTTTGCCAAATGAATTATGTTTTATTCTATTGCGGATAGTCAACAGTAGCCCCCCTCCCCGCTCACCAACCCCCTCCTCCATCCCAGCTGGGAGACGAATGCCCACCGAACAGGCTCCAGTGCCAAGGCACCTCGTGCCGTGCAGGAAAACTGCCGCTGGGGGTGCCCACTCGATTGTGTCGAGGGATGAGATGTGGATGCTAAAGATGCTTCGAGTTGCCGAGGTGTGTAAGCGAGCGCAGATATCGATGTCAAAAAAAAGAATACATTCACGACCATCGGCAATAAACCGTAATAACCTCCTCTTCGTCGGTAGTAACGAGGTTGTGCGATGTTGCAAACTTGACGTGGCTTTCACGACACATCTCGTCATCGATGCATCGAGTCGTCGCTGATTCTGCAGGCCCACGCGACGCACGCACATGAGACTCGACTCTTTCGCCCAATGGGTTCACGTCACCCTCTGCACAGCCACTAGAGGCCGCTACCACTCACCACAGTGTTACCACGACGACGATGATGATGATAATAATCGATCATCTTCTTGGTTCTTTCGGTAAAGTCGTCACGTAGAAGGGAAGTAATAAAATAATAAAAATTAAACATCATAAAATACAATTCTCACGACGTTTCGGCCACAATGCAAGCAGCCGTCCTCAGGTGAAGACCAGGTCTGTCGGGGGGAGAGACAGCGTCGAGAATTATTTTATTATGTTTTATTTTTATTATTTTATTACTTCCCTTCTACGTGACTTTACCGAAAGAACCAAGAAGATGAATCCCTGCAGTCACGAAAGAAGCTTGAAATCGAAAAATAATCGATCACCGAATACAATCGCGAGCTAGAATGGTCACGAACCGTGGAATACGATGGATTTCAGAGCGGCGAGAGAGAGAGATGAGAGAGGTGCTGCTGCTACTGCTGCCCTGGGAAATCATTAAGAAGTCTTCATGATTGACTTGAGGCACCATCATCAAGTCAATCGTGATGACTGTACAATGCACTTGCACACAGTAGTCCTCTGTGTAGTTCCGTCTTGTGGTTGCTGAGCCATGAACTCATTTCTTTAGAACTGCCTTTTGCTGTTTCGTTTGTTGCCCTTCCCACGCACCTCCGATTATCACGCTTGGCTACACGTACGGTGCGAAAGAAGTTCAACAGAATCATCAGAATACGCGTATCCATTTCACCTCGCCACATTTTTGAGCCGAGTGGACTTCCCTCAGAGGTGGGCCATGATCGGTCCATCGTTTCAGGCCGAGTAGACCTAAACGTGCCCCGCACACACACCGAGGTTGATCACGTCAGTGCGAAGGACAAAGCCGGCGGGCATCTCGCCGCCCTCAGGAGTGCTGTTCGTCGCTGGCCGCCCGGCGTTTTGAGGCTCAGCAACCGTCATTTATAAAAACAACAACAAACATCGTCGACTGTGGACGTTCATTTCAGGCTGAGTCAACCCGGTTCCACATTCCAAGTTGACAGAGAAGTCCTCCCATGAGTGTCCGGTGGTCAATTCAGCAGGTCGACCTCGCAGAAGTCTTTATTGGTCCCTCATTTCTGTCTGAGTCGACCTAGAGGTGTTCCTTCGCTGGAGTTGACCGAGAGGTGTTTCCTGGGCCGAGTTCGACCTCGACGCGTTGCACTTGAGTCCGAATCGACGTCAGAGCTGCTCCGTGTCGCTCGCGATCCATTTCTGGCTGAGTCGACCTAGGGGAGGTCTTTTGCAGTCATTCAATTCCAGTCTTGAGTCGAACGAGGCGTAGCTCCCATTTCAGTCTGAGTCGACCTGAGAGCTGCACAGGCTCACGTACATGCTCAAGCAGCCGCGAATGGCCTTGATGAAATCTTTACGTTTCAGTATCGTCTGAATCTGCGCCTGTTTCACGCAAACACACACAAAGACAAAGATCCCCCGGATAGACTTTGACATACCGTTGGGGCAAGTGCAAGTTCGCGAGCACCGATGAAGGCCGACGGGGTGTGGGTGGTCAACGCCACGCCCGACCGCCTTTGTCTCCCCAGTGGCGATGTTGACACACCGCACCAGGTACGCACACACACACACAGAGCACCAGTTACAATACACGCTTAGACGGCAGGTGGCGACATTGGACCGCGAGCTATACACAGCATCGCTGTCTATGGCGTCCTTTCGACCCTCCGACACTTCACGTGGCCTCAAAGTGCACCTAGCCTGGCGCGAGTGGCGTGGTGACGTCAACGGCACTTTGTGGCGAATGGCGGCTGTTGTTGCTGCTGGTGTGCTGTCAGGTGATGGAGCCGTTGTAGGGAGAGTGGAGAGATTCCCACACTTGGGCAGTGTGCTCATGACCAGCTCTGGTTTGACAGCAGAGGTCTCACACCTGGCGGCATTATCCTTGTCATCGTCTGCGTAACGCTGCGAGGAAGCTACCTGGCCTGTCGCTCCATACGAAGCTTTGGATAGTCACGGCCAGTCGTGCCCTCCCTTTTCGATGCTTGCGGAACATGGACCCCTCTAATGGAATATCTGCGCCGGTTAAAAACATTCAGGCTGGCCTGCCTAAGATCCATCCTGGGTTTAACCAGTCAGGTTTGTGTCAGAAGCTCACAAATCCTTGAAAGATCTGGACACATTCCCATCAGTTGGCTGGGTCATGTGGCCCGCATGCCCAGCCATCACATGCCCAAGTAGTTTATGTTTGGCCAGATAGAGGGGGCTAAATGGGTGCTACACGGGCTAGAAAAGAGATGTACTGATGCGGAACAGGAGGATGTGGAGCTGAGTGGACTTGCCGATGACTGGTACCAGCGGTGTCAAAATCGGCCTCTGTGGAGGAGGCTCGTGAAGGACGCTACTGGGCAGTTGGAGGCCGTCGCCCTCCAACAACAACGGAGGGCGGAGGAGCGACGCTCACAACAACGAGCGGAGCGCCGGGTGGCTAAAATTCAGCAAGTTGGCACGGTAGGGGGCACAGCTGATGCATCTGCCAATCATCTCAGTCAACCCATGGCACTTGGGTCTGTCGCATGACCTCTTGTCAGCGAGCCGTCGACGCTTGACGTGCACTCGAAGTGCACCTGGCCTGGCACAAGTGCCGCGGTGACGTCAACGTCACTTCGTGGCGGTTGTTGTGCTGTAGGTGTAGAGCAGTGGTTCCTAAACTGGGGTGCACGTACCCCCTGGGGTTACAGGGCGCGAGACACGCCAGATTTTTGTCGACGGTGAATCATCGAATAAAAATCTAAGCACGGGCAGGTAAGTGGAACTAAGTTTCGATTTAAAGCTTCTTTCGTGTCTGCAGGGATTCATTTTCTTGGTTCTTTCGGTAAAGTCACGTAGAATGGAAATAATAAAATAATAAAAATAAAACATAATAAAATAATTCTCACGACGTTTCGGCCACAACGCAAGCAGCCGTCCTCAGGTGGAGAGCAGGTCTGTCGAGTAGTGGCCGAAACGTCGTGAGAATTATTTTATTATGTTTTATTTTTATTATTTTATTATTTCCATTCGACGTGACTTTACCGAAAGAACCAAGAAGATAAGTGGAACTACTTTGTTTCATCAAACCCGTGTGTTCTTTGGCATTATTTTTAAAAAAAAGTTACGATAGAGAACCAAACGGGTGCAAGGCTGAAATAATAAAGGTGAAGAACCACAGGTGTAGAGAGGCTCGTGCAAGTATATCATTTTCGGTTGAGTCGACCTAACGGAGGCCCGGAACCGGTTCAGATAGTCGTCATTGATGTCAGCTGAGAGCGGGTCATCGGGTTTGTAGTGCAGGGTGCCAACCAATGCCTACAGCCCTGCAAGAGGCTCTCGGGAAATCTTTCCCTTCGTATCGATATTCCTGCTGACGGATATTTTAACTGGTTCTGGGTCTCCCCTTGGTCGACTCAGCCGTTAATAAGGCGTGTAAACCGTCGCCATCCGAGGTCACAAAGGCGTTCCGTGGTGCTCTGCCACCCACCCCCCTCGTGTGCCGTGCCGGCCTCCTCCGTTGGGCGCCGTGTGTATGTGATGTGGGGTGTCTCACCCTCTCCGGGGCTGGACATTCCTTCAGTATCTCGGCCCTCAGCCTGGTCAACATTATAGGGGGAGACCGGCCGCCCTTCCCCGCCAGGCTCTCGAAGGTGCAAATCAGCCTGCCCAGCGCCTCCAGATAGTTAACCTGCATCACGAACAGCGGCAGATGCACCAACATCATCAATATGCATCATCAGCAGATGCACCATCATCATCAGCATCATCAATAAGCAGCATCATCAGCAGATGCATCATCATCAGCAGATGCATCATCATCAGCATTATCATCAATAAGCAGCATCATCAGCAGCTGCACCATCATCATCAATAAGCAGCATCATCAGCAGATGCACCACCATCATCAGCATCATCAATAAGCAGCATCATCAGCAGCTGCACCACCATCATCAGCATCATCGTCATCATGTGTGGGAGTATGTGAGAGAGAGAGAGAGAGTGAGAGAGAGAGTGTGAGAGAGCGTGAGGGAGAGTGTGAGTGAGGGAGTGAGTGAGTGAGGGAGAGTGAGGGAGAGTGAGGGAGAGTGAGTGAGTGAGAGAGAGTGAGTGAGTGAGTGAGGGAGAGAGCGTGAGGGAGAGTGTGAGTGAGGGAGTGAGTGTGAGTGAGTGTGAGTGAGTGTGAGTGAGTGTGAGTGAGTGTGAGTGAGTGTGAGTGAGTGTGAGTGAGTGTGAGTGAGTGTGAGTGAGTGTGAGTGAGTGTGAGTGAGTGTGAGTGAGTGTGAGTGAGGGAGAGAGTGTGAGGGAGAGAGTGTGAGTGAGTGAGGTGAGGTGAGTGAGTGAGTGAGTGTGAGTGAGTGAGTGAGGGAGAGTGAGTGAGTGAGTGAGGGAGAGTGAGTGAGTGAGTGAGGGAGAGTGAGTGAGTGAGTGAGGGAGAGTGAGTGAGTGAGTGAGGGAGAGTGAGTGAGTGAGTGAGTGAGTGAGTGAGTGAGTGAGTGAGGGAGAGTGAGTGAGTGAGTGAGTGAGTGAGAGTGAGTGAGTGAGTGAGTGAGTGAGTGAGTGAGGGAGAGTGAGTGAGTGAGGGAGAGTGAGTGAGTGAGTGAGGGAGAGTGAGTGAGTGAGTGAGGGAGAGTGAGTGAGGGAGAGTGAGTGAGGGAGAGTGAGTGAGGGAGAGTGAGTGAGGGAGAGTGAGTGAGGGAGAGTGAGTGAGGGAGAGTGAGTGTGAGTGAGTGAGTGAGTGAGTGAGTGAGGGAGAGTGAGTGAGGGAGAGTGAGTGAGTGAGTGAGGGAGAGTGAGTGAGTGAGTGAGGGAGAGTGAGTGAGGGAGAGTGAGTGAGGGAGAGTGAGTGAGGGAGAGTGAGTGAGGGAGAGTGAGTGAGGGAGAGTGAGTGAGGGAGAGTGAGTGAGGGAGAGTGAGTGAGGGAGAGTGAGTGTGAGTGAGTGAGTGAGGGAGTGAGTGAGGGAGAGTGAGTGAGTGAGTGAGGGAGAGTGAGCGAGTGAGGGAGAGTGAGTGAGTGAGTGAGGGAGAGTGAGTGAGTGAGTGAGTGAGTGAGTGAGTGAGGGAGAGTGAGTGAGGGAGAGTGAGTGAGGGAGAGTGAGTGAGGGAGAGTGAGTGAGGGAGAGTGAGTGTGAGTGAGTGAGTGAGGGAGTGAGTGAGGGAGAGTGAGTGAGTGAGTGAGGGAGAGTGAGCGAGTGAGGGAGAGTGAGCGAGTGAGGGAGAGTGAGCGAGTGAGGGAGAGTGAGCGAGGGAGAGTGAGCGAGTGAGGGAGAGTGAGCGAGTGAGGGAGAGTGAGCGAGTGAGGGAGAGTGAGCGAGGGAGAGTGAGCGAGTGAGGGAGAGTGAGCGAGTGTGAGTGAGCGAGTGTGAGTGAGCGAGTGTGAGTGAGCGAGTGTGAGTGAGCGAGTGTGAGTGAGCGAGTGTGAGTGAGGGAGAGTGAGTGAGGGAGAGTGAGTGAGTGTGAGTGAGAGTGAGTGTGAGTGAGTGAGTGTGAGTGAGTGAGTGTGAGTGAGTGAGTGTGAGTGAGTGAGTGAGGGAGAGTGAGTGAGTGAGGGAGAGTGAGTGAGTGAGTGAGTGAGTGAGTGAGTGAGTGAGAGTGAGTGAGTGAGTGAGTGAGGGAGAGTGAGTGAGTGAGTGAGTGAGTGAGTGAGTGAGTGAGTGAGTGAGGGAGAGTGAGTGAGTGAGTGAGGGAGAGTGAGTGAGTGAGTGAGTGAGTGAGTGAGTGAGTGAGTGAGTGAGTGAGTGAGTGAGGGAGAGTGAGTGAGTGAGTGAGGGAGAGTGAGTGAGTGAGTGAGTGAGGGAGAGTGAGTGAGTGAGTGAGTGAGTGAGGGAGAGTGAGTGAGGGAGAGTGAGTGAGGGAGAGTGAGTGAGGGAGAGTGAGTGAGGGAGAGTGAGTGAGGGAGAGTGAGTGAGGGAGAGTGAGTGTGAGTGAGTGAGTGAGGGAGTGAGTGAGGGAGAGTGAGCGAGTGAGGGAGAGTGAGCGAGTGAGGGAGTGAGTGAGGGAGAGTGAGTGAGGGAGAGTGAGTGAGGGAGAGTGAGTGAGGGAGTGAGTGAGGGAGAGTGAGCGAGTGAGGGAGTGAGTGAGGGAGAGTGAGTGAGGGAGAGTGAGTGAGGGAGAGTGAGTGAGGGAGAGTGAGTGAGGGAGAGTGAGTGTGAGTGAGTGAGTGAGGGAGTGAGTGAGGGAGAGTGAGCGAGTGAGGGAGAGTGAGCGAGGGAGAGTGAGCGAGTGAGGGAGAGTGAGCGAGTGTGAGTGAGCGAGTGTGAGTGAGCGAGTGTGAGTGAGCGAGTGTGAGTGAGCGAGTGTGAGTGAGCGAGTGTGAGTGAGGGAGAGTGAGTGAGGGAGAGTGAGTGAGTGTGAGTGAGAGTGAGTGTGAGTGAGTGAGTGTGAGTGAGTGAGTGAGTGTGAGTGAGTGAGTGAGTGTGAGTGAGTGAGTGTGAGTGAGTGAGTGAGTGTGAGTGAGTGAGTGAGTGTGAGTGAGTGAGTGTGAGTGAGTGAGTGAGTGAGTGTGAGTGAGTGAGTGTGAGTGAGTGAGTGTGAGTGAGTGAGTGAGTGAGAGTGAGAGTGAGTGTGAGTGAGTGAGTGAGAGTGAGTGAGTGAGTGAGTGTGAGTGAGTGAGTGTGAGTGAGTGAGTGAGAGTGAGTGTGAGTGAGTGAGAGTGAGTGAGTGAGAGTGAGTGTGAGTGAGTGAGTGTGAGTGAGAGTGAGTGTGAGTGAGAGAGTGTGAGTGAGTGAGTGTGAGTGAGTGAGTGTGAGTGAGTGAGTGAGTGTGAGTGAGAGTGAGTGAGAGTGAGTGAGTGAGTGAGAGTGAGTGAGAGTGAGCGAGTGTGAGTGAGAGTGAGTGAGAGTGAGTGAGTGAGTGTGAGTGAGTGTGAGTGAGTGTGAGTGAGTGAGTGAGTGTGAGTGAGTGAGTGAGTGTGAGTGAGAGTGAGTGTGAGTGAGTGAGTGTGAGTGAGTGAGTGTGAGTGAGAGTGAGTGAGTGAGTGTGAGTGAGTGTGAGTGTGAGTGAGTGAGTGAGTGAGTGTGAGTGAGTGAGTGAGTGTGAGTGAGTGAGTGTGAGTGAGTGTGAGTGAGAGTGAGTGTGAGTGAGTGAGTGAGAGTGAGTGAGTGAGAGTGAGTGAGTGTGAGTGAGTGAGTGTGAGTGAGTGAGAGTGAGTGAGGGAGAGAGTGAGAGTGAGTGAGTGAGTGAGAGTGAGTGAGTGTGAGTGAGTGAGTGAGTGTGAGTGAGTGAGTGTGAGTGAGTGAGTGTGAGTGAGTGAGAGTGAGTGAGTGAGAGTGAGTGAGTGTGAGTGAGTGAGTGTGAGTGAGTGAGTGTGAGTGAGTGTGAGTGAGTGTGAGTGAGTGAGTGTGAGTGAGTGAGTGTGAGTGAGTGAGAGTGAGTGAGTGAATGAGTGTGAGTGAGTGAGTGTGAGTGAGTAAGTGTGAGTGAGTGAGAGTGAGTGAGTGAGTGTGAGTGAGTGAGAGTGAGTGAGGGAGAGTGAGTGAGTGAGGGAGGCGGTATCTCACCTGGTCTTCCTCGACACATATCTTCCGGTAGGCCTCATTGATTAAGACTTTGGCCGGCAGCTTCATCGGCTGGACACGCAAACAAAGACAAAGATCACCCGTATAGCCTTAGCAGACTGTTAGGGCAAGTTCCTGTCGCCCCGATGAAGGCCAGCACAGCAGCCGAGGGGGTGGGTGGCCAACACCATACCTGGGCACCTTTGTCACACCAGGCACTGTACTCATTTGAGGCTGAGTTGACCTAGGGGAAGGCCCAGGACCGGTTCAATGAATCGTCACTGATGTTGGTCGCGAGCGGGAAATCGAACTCGGGTCGCCAGGTTCGTAGCGCAGTGCGCTAACTGCTGTGCCACCGCTCCCGACCACACGAACTCACGCGGCAGGGAGAGGGGGTGGGGTGACACACTGGTGGTGATGATTGTAGTGATGATGGTGATGATGGTGATGATGATTGTGATGATGGTTACAATGGTGATGATGATGGTGATGATGATGGTGATGATGATGGTGATGATGATGGTGATGATAGTGATGATGGTTACAATGGTGATGATGATGGTGATGATAGTGATGATGGTGATAATGGTGTTGATGATGGTGATGATAGTGATGATGGTGATAATAGTGTTGATGATGGTGATGGGCGTAGACTTTACTACACATTCTGCGACGGTTGAGATTGTTTTTGTTGCATGGCAGTCAATCCGATACTTTACTTCTCAGAGCCAGGATTCACCCTAATTAAGTACAAACACAATGTTTGATATCATTGAGTGATTTGTGTTGTTGTGCAGTTATCGGTAATCGGTCTGAGACCATCGTCAACTTGAATACCCGGGTTGGAATCGCAACTCAATCTGTGTGAGACTATGATGGGTCAACGTGTAGGTCCATGGGTCTCTACGTGACTTCAAGGGTATCTCTATGTCAGGGGTAGGGAACCTTTTTTCTGACAAGGGCCATTTGGATATTTATAACATCATTCACGGGGCCATACCGGGTACGGGTAGCCGTTTGCGACCCTGGTGCGGCCGGGTACGGGTACGGGTAGGCCGTGAGTCACTGGTGAGTCACCGTCTGTCACTCATTTCCCAACGTCTTGTCTCTTCTCACAATTCAAGTTCCTAGAATCAACCCACCCGCGCCTGCAACATAGCTTCATCCCAGAGGTCGCAATCGGGTACTCGTACCCGTACCCTGCCCGATACCCGGCCGGGTACGGGTAGCCGGGTATCGGGTAGGGTAGGGGTACGGGTACCCATTTGCGACCCTGGTTCGGCCGGGTACGGGTACGGGTAAGGAATCAAAACCCGTTTGGGACCTCTGGGATGAGGGGGGTGCGCGTGCGTGTGGAGAGGGAGTGGTAGCGCAGTGGTTAGCGCACTACGCTACCGAAGCCGGCGACCTGAGTTTGATTCCCGCTCGTGGCCGCCAACGCCGGTGACGTTTATCTAAACCGTTCCTGGGCCTCCCCTAGGTCGGCTCAGCCTCAAATGAGTATCTGGTGCTGTGTGTCAACATCGCAAGTGCGGAGGCAAAGGCGGCCGGGCGTGGTGCCCACCTCCTCGTGTTCCGTGCTGGACTTCATAGGTGCTACTCGCTAACAGCACTTTCCCCAAAAGTCTGTTCAGGCTATACGGGGGATCTTTGTCTTTTGCGTGTGTGCAGAGGGGAGCATTGGCGCAGTGGTTAGCGCACTACACTCATGCACCTACCCGGCAACCCAAGTTCGACTGCGGGCCACGGCTAACCTCAGCGGCAATTTGATATCAGAACCGGTCCCCAAATCTGTCTTGAGTACTTGTGCATGTGAACATCACCGCCGGTTGGAGACTAAGGCGGCCAGGCACGCTCCTGGCCACACTACCCACACTCTTAGTTTTTTCGGTAAAGTCACGTAGATAAAAAAATGTAATTGAAATTATTAAAAATAAAATAATAAAAATCACGACGTTTCAGAGGCAACACAAGTCTCCGTCATCAGGTTGGACCGTCACAGCCAGATTTGCTGTATCAAGTGAGGCAGAGATTCCAAGATGCAAGTTCTTAAATACAAGTCGAGGGGGAGGAGGGGGGAGGAGCTTATCAGAATGTGGTAGCCAATGAATGGAACGTATTGGGAGGGGGGGGCGGGGCTAAAAGAGAGCACGAGGTACACGTGTACGTGGACATGTTTGTGCGCAAGCACCTGTTGGTGCACATGATAGAAGAGAACGAAAATGCCCATGTTGTTGTTTTTTACCAGTGTTGGCTGACAATCAAATACGAAAAAGGAGAGTGCTGTTAAACGCCGGGGATGTTAACACTCGGTAAGGTAAAATAGTGCCTGTCAGATAAGATCAGTGGCGTAGCTAGGATATTTTGCACCCGGGGACGAACTATAAAATTGCCCCCCCCCCCCCGCCGCGTTTAATCACATACCAAAATGTAATTACATGACATGTAGGCTGTGTGTGGCGGGATATATCAACTTTTAGGTTGAGGTGTAGATTTGTGCAGTAGTTTCAGGCTGCCGCGCCCGCCGCAATAAGTTCTAATGTAACGTTGCAAGCCTCATGTTGGCGCCCCTTTACCTTGGCGCCCGGGGGACACATGTACCCCCCTGCCCCCCCCCCCCCTAGCTACGCCTCTGGATAAGATGGTCCAAAAATGTGTAGTTAAATCTTTTGTGCATGGTTAATAACATCTTTACAATGATTGCATCGCGCACTGTCGGCCCTAATGGGAGCTTGCGAACAGCACTCGCCCCGACAGTCTACCAGGCTACATGGGGGAGCTTTGCCTACATGTTCTTGACGTGGCCTCATTGCGTGTAGGAATGCTGCTGGAACAGCTGCTGTGGTGTAACGCTTTAGCAGCAGAAGGACACAACAGTGACCTGCAATCTAGAGGGCACCGGTTCGATTCCATCTCATGGCACGGAAGCTGAAGCAATGGGTGGCAAGTTTCTTGAAATGTACCCCTTCCCCCAGACCCCCCACCCCCCACCTCTTTCCACTCAGCGGTTTAAGTCGGTGCATCGCAGCCAAATCGATCGGCGTGTCGGACAAGTGTGGCAATGGGGGTAATGATTACCTATAACCTGGCACGTGTACAGATTTGGTTCACTTTTTTACTTTCGGAGAGAGAGGGGACATTGAGAGAGAGAGAGAGACAGAGGGAGTGATGCAACCTGCAGACGAGCGCGATAGCAGCCAGAGCCACTGTCGACAGCTTTTTCCGAAGCTTTGCGGCAGAGGTCGCAAACGGGTTTTGATTCCTTACCCATACCCGTACCCGGCCGCACCAGGGTCGCAAACGGCTACCCGTACTCGGCCGGGTACGGGTAGCCGGGTATCGGGTACCCGGTTGCGACCTCTGCTCTGCGGTCCGTGTCGGAATGTTCGTCCGATTCCAGTGATGACTCAACCCATCATCCCTTCATCCCGGGTCGATAAAATAAGTAACGCCATGTGGAGCCGTCAACAGTGGTTCTCCTAAGGAGAGGCTCGCTTCGCCATAGGAACGAGGAATGTCTCCCTCGCCCCCCCCCCCCCCACTACTGGCTCTACAGGGCTGAAAATATCAAATCAGCACCACCTCAGTGGCAATGTGAGCTGAAATTAGCTGCTACCTTTCGACGTTGACCTTCATAGGCACAGGAGCTACACAACGCCTGGCACTCCGAGTAATTCCTAGAAGTCGTCTAGAGTCAGGAGGTCTGAGGGCCCTGAATTGTTCTGTTCCCTGCCTCCAGGACTCTACTCCAAGGAATGATGCTTGCACAGCCACAGATGGAGTGGATGGGTGGGTGGGTGAGTGGGTCGGTTACACTCTTACCAGGAATGATGCTGGCACGATCGGTGAGTGGGTGGGTGGGTGAGTGGGTCGGTTATCATCTCATCAGCAATTTTGCTGGTACAGTCAGTGGGTGGGTGAGCGGGTGGGTGAGTGAGTGGGTGAGCGGGTGGGTGGGTGGGTAGGTGAGTGGGTGGGTGAGTGGGTTATAATCTTACCAGGAATTATGCTGCCACGGTCATTGAGTGGGTGGGTGAGCGGGTGGGTGGGTGAGCGAGTGAGTGGATTATAGTCTCATCACGGATTCTGCTGACACAACAAGTGAGTGAGTAGGTGAGTTGGTTACCAGGTTTTTGGTATTGATCATGTGGCTCTGGCTGGTGAAGTATTTCACGAGGGTTTGATTGCAGTGGCCGGCACCGTGCACCCAGACACAGCAAAACGACACTAGCAGCAGCCGGACTCCTACACACACACACAAAGGCAAAGATCCCCCATACGGTCACACCCGCTTTTAGGGCAAGTGCTGTTAGCGAGCAACTTGCGGACAGCACCACGCTCGGCCGCCTTTGTCTCTCCCAGTGCCGATTTTTTTTTTTTTACACAGCACGAGATATACACTGATCCTACACAAAACGGCAGAACATGTATGCATGTATACACGTACGTGTACACAAAGACAATTACACACACAGTATATACATGGACAATTATAACGATCCCCCATGTAACATTTAACATGTCAGGTAAATGTACATACATTTACAAAGATCCCCTGTATAGCCTTAACAGACTATAGGGGCAAGTGCTGTTAGCGAGCACCTATGAGGGCCAGAACGGTACACGAGGGGGTGGGTGGCCAGCACCACGCCCGACCGCCTTTGTCTCCCTAGTGGAGATGTTTACACACCGCACCAGGTACTCATTTGAGGCTGAGTCGACCTAGGGGAGGCCCGGGACTGGTTCAGATAATCGTCACTGATGTTGGCAGTGAGCGGGAATCGAACCCGTGTCGCCGGGTTCATAGCGCAGCGTGCTAACCGCTACACCACCGCTCCCCACACACATTTACACAGACATAACCCTCACATGTACACGCAGACATATATAGATGCATCGCGACATACAAACAGAAGCATCCCCTGTTGTAGGCTACAGACTGTTGGAGAAAGTGCCGTCACATTAGCCAGAGGCGACTGAGAGCGGGGGGTGGGGTGGGGGGAGGGTCGGGAGTGAGTGAAGGTGGTGGGGGAGACCAGGTGACGACTCAGATCGATGACTCGTCGCTGCCGTTCGAACCGTGGACAGGACGCGAACTCAGGTCGCACAGGTTCGCGGCCACTGCGGGGTTAGTTCATTCCGATTCGTTTCGCCTTTCCCTCCCACCTTTCAACCTCGATGCAAATGTACAATACGAATTACTCACTCGCCCAGGGAAGCAACACCGATTCCTCGAACTCATTTCAAAGAAGGTGCGTCCATCCATACGTACATACTTCCTGTTGTGCTTTATCTTAAGATGTTTTCGGCGACTTTGCGAGTTGTTTACCCGTGGTGCGGAAGGGCATCTGGCAGAGTCCGCAGAAACCCTTCAGCGGGCGAGTGGGGGAGTGGGTGGGGGGGGGCAACGCTCTGTGCCCAATCACGGATAGGTCAGACGATAGAGACGATGACCTTTCAAGCAAGTGGCCCCTTTCTTCACGGCACATACAGAGAGGCGGAGGGAGTGACCTACTCTCCATGCGTGTTGAACTTTTTTCGCGCCGTACGCAGCCAACCGCGCTCATCGGCGGTGTGCGGTGTGCGTGTGATCCACCAATCCCCCGTTGCCTCATCCACCAAACAAACCCAGTGCCACGTGCGTGCGATGCGAACATCGTCTGTGGCTCATGCCCTCCTCCCTCCCCCCTCTCCTCTCTCTCTCTCGCGCCCGTTGCGTCTCTGAGTCCATCCCCTGCCCTCAGATGTACTTCACGCCCGCCTCGATATGTGTGTGGCAGGAGGTCTTCTGGGGACACCCTGGGGGTTGGGACATGTATGGGTGGGGGGGGGGCGTTGGAGGCTGACAGTTACGGGTGGCATAACACGCGTAGATGCTAAGCAAAGACAATGATTTCCCCCTGTAGCCTTCAATAGGCTGTTTGGGCAATTGTTGTTACCTAGCAAAGGCTGGTGCGACATACGACACGGGGGAGGTGATCACCATGGCCGGCTGCCTTTGTCTCCCCAATGCTGATGTTTTGAAC
Source organism: Lampetra planeri (assembly GCF_965212315.1). Classification (NCBI taxonomy): domain Eukaryota; kingdom Metazoa; phylum Chordata; class Hyperoartia; order Petromyzontiformes; family Petromyzontidae; genus Lampetra; species Lampetra planeri. The sequence goes on from NC_136129.1 coordinate 4,549,851, forward strand.
ACCGCACCAGGTAATGTTTTAAGGCTGAGTCGACCTATGTTGATCGTGAGCGGGAATCGAACTCGGGACGCCGGGTTCGTAGTGCAGGGCGCCAAGCAATGCGCCGCCGCTCACAACTAAACGCGCGCACACACAGACACGGGCATACACACAGACACACACACACACAGACACACAGACACACACACAGACACACACACAGACACACACACAGACACATGCACACACACACAGACACACAGACACACACACAGACACACACACAGACACACACACAGACACACACACAGACACAGGCACACACACACAGACACACACACAGACACAGGCACACACACACAGACACACACAGACACACACACACAGGCTCGCTAACCTGTTAACACTTACAAAGATTAAGACCACCTATACATTGCGTTGGGGCAAGTGCATTTGTTAGAGCACTTATGAAGAAGGCACACAAGGCGGGGTGATATGGGCAGAGCCACGCCCGGCCGCCTTTGTCTCCCCGGTGCCGATATTTTGAAAGCGCAGAACTCTGGTCGCTTCCTTCCGATGATGTTAGGACGCCAATGGAGGAGCGACGCACTTTGAAATCGACGGTGAAAACGGATTTTGTTTAGAACTGCTTTTTTGTGTGTTAAGTTGGTTGTCCCCCCCCCCGCACCTCCAATTAGCGCGGTTGGCTACGTACGGTGCAAAAGAAGTTCAACAGAATCACAATATGTATTTATACCGGAGGAATCCGATAAGCTGTGAAGCTCTCTTCATCGCAAACGTTCAGTACGGGCTACAACAACAACAACAGACACATACACTAAGTAAGTAGTGCTCGTCGTTTAAGGCTGAGTCGACCTAGGGGAGGCGCAGGATTTTTTGTTGTTGTTGTTGTCAGATCTTTAGTTCGCGTGCGCGCCGCTCACGTGAACCCGGGTCACTGGATTCGCAGCGCGATCCGCTAACCACTGCGCCACCGCTCCTCGCGGAAGAAGATTTCGCGGTGGAGGGAGTGGGAAGGGTTGATTCACGTCGGAGGGGTGGGAGCGATGGTTGACATAGCAAGCGTAAACACGCGCAGACGTGTTCGCACACACACTCACGTACAAGTGTAAACACAGCACCCACCCGTGACGACTCGTGTGTACCATACACACACACACACTCACCACACACACACTCAACACACACACACTCAACACACACACACTCACCACACTCAACAAACACACACACACTCACCACATACACACTCTCACCACACACACACTCAACACACACAAACTCAACACACACACACTCACCACACACACACACTCAACACACACACACACTCACCACACACACACACACTCAACACACACACACTCACCACACTCAACAAAAACACACACTCACCACATACACACTCTCACCACACACACACACACTCAACACACACACACTCACCACACACACACTCACCACACACACACACTCACCACACTCAACAAAAACACACACTCACCACATACACACTCTCACCACACACACACACTCAACACACACACACTCACCACACACACACTCACCACACACACACACACTCACCACACACACACACTCACCACACACACACACTCACCACACACACACTCAACACACACAAACTCACCACACACACACACTCACCACACACACACTCACCACACACACACATTCACCACACACACACTCACCACACACACACACTCACCACACTCAACAAAAACACACCCTCACCACATACACACTCTCACCACACACACACACTCACCACACACACACTCACCACACACACACACTCACCACACACACACACTCACCACACACACACACTCACCACACACACACACTCACCACACACACACACAACACACACAAACTCACCACACACACACACTCACCACACACACACTCACCACACACACACATTCACCACACACACACTCTCACCACACACACACCACATACACAAACACTCACCACACACACACTCACTCAACACACACACACTCACCACACTCAACAAAAACACACACTCACCACATACACACTCTCACCACACACACACTCAACACACACACACTCACCACACACACACTCACCACACACACACACTCACCACACTCAACAAAAACACACACTCACCACATACACACTCTCACCACACACACACACTCAACACACACACACTCACCACACACACACTCACCACACACACACACTCACCACACACACACACTCACCACACACACACACTCACCACACACACACTCAACACACACAAACTCACCACACACACACACTCACCACACACACACTCACCACACACACACATTCACCACACACACACTCACCACACACACACACTCACCACACTCAACAAAAACACACCCTCACCACATACACACTCTCACCACACACACACACTCACCACACACACACTCACCACACACACACACTCACCACACACACACACTCACCACACACACACACTCACCACACACACACTCACCACACACACACATTCACCACACACACACTCTCACCACACACACACCACATACACAAACACTCACCACACACACACACTCACTCAACACACACACACTCACCACACACATACACACTCACATACACACATACACACACCACACATACACTCACCAAACCAGCACTTCCTTCTCCCCGCCTCAACCTCAAATGTCCTCTTCTGACATTTTCACCCGATTGCGAATAGTTGAGCAAGTTTTCTTTTGTTCACAATTTGTTTTTGTATTTTTTTTTTGTATTTTGGTAACTTTTTTTTTGTTCCAGATCGTTGGTATTCTGACTCACCGCGATGGTGGCCCGAGTGAAGGAGGACGGGGTGCGCGAGGGGTGTGTGGGGGGGGAGGTGTTGGTGACGGCGACGTCGCATCTAACGATTCATAACCCCGCAGTATTAACCGGGGCGGCCCAATGGTGTCCGAACCGAACTGCAGGACCACCCCCCTCTGGAAACACCGCTCGGGCGCGTCAACGAGTGGCAACTGCGATTTCGAGCGTGGAGAGAGCAACCAAAGTTCAATTCCCGGCAATGACAAACACTCGTGGCTGCCACAGAACAAACGAGATAGGCGATGCAGACGAGACAGAACAAATAAACACACACGGGGTTCTTAGGTGCGGTTGCACCCGATTCAAGAGCCGAATGGCTCACAGAGCTATACCTTTCGTGACTGCAGGGATTCATCTTCTTGGTTCTTTCGGTAAAGTCACGTAGAAGGGAAGTAATAAAATAATAAAAATAAAACATAATAAAATAATTCTCACGACGTTTCGGCCACAACGCAAGCAGCCGTCCTCGGGCTTGCTTGTGTTGTGGCTGCTTGCGTTGTGGCCGAAACGTCGTGAGAATTATTTTATTATGTTTTATTTTTATTATTTTATTACTTCCCTTCTACGTGACTTTACCGAAAGAACCAAGAAGAGGGCTATACCTAATAAATGAACCTGAACTTGGACTTGAGGTGGACACTAAACAAGCAGGCGGACAGTTAGCAGAGGTGACCCTCTCGACTCCACCTCTCCCCGTGCGCGTTCTAGTCGTGGGATGATTGGGGGACGACACATTTGTGTCGCGGTGGTTCGCTGTGATTCCCGGGCCACGGTTAACACATTCGTGGCGAGTGATATCCGTATGCCCTCAACTAACCCGAACCCCCGTTCGTCAATCGGCGTTGTCCAGCGTGGTGGAGTATGGTTAAACAACCCCCGTGACTGAAAGGGCGTGGTGAGGTCCTCGTACAGCAGTGGATTGACGAAATTATTGTGAAAAAGCGCTGGCCTCGAAGTGCACCTAGCCTGGCACAAAGTGCAGGCAATAGACACGAGACAGAACAAACGAGCCGGGCAATGAAAACGAGAGAGAAGGAACGAGCCAGACAATAGAAAGGAGATATAACAAATAAGTTAGACAATAGAAACGAGACAGACAGTAGACACGAGCCAGACAATAGAAACGAGACAGAACAAGCGAGACAGACAATAGACAAGAAACAGACAATATAAACGAGACAGACAGTAGACACGAGCCAGACAATAGAAACGAGACAGAACAAGCGAGACAGACAATAGACACGAAACAGACAATAGAAACGAGACAGACAATAGACACGAGACAAAAGAAACGAGACAGACAATAGACACGAAACAGACAATAGACACGAGGCAGACAATAGAAACGAGACAGACAATAGACACGAGACAGACAATAGACACGAAACAGACAATGAAAACGAGACAGAACGAGCGAGACGGAGCAAACATGCACCCAAAGCTACCCAACCGAACGCGTTGGTGGGAAGCGCTCAGCGCCGATAAAAGCCGCTCAAGTGCCGTTCTCTGTCAACACTGTTGGGGTTGGAGGGGGGTGGAGATGGAACGGTGGGACAAGTGGTTGGCGCACTCACGCCGACCGAGTTGCATTGCTCGCCCACGGCTAACGTCATTGGCGAGCGATGAATCTGAATCGGTCCTGAAGGGTAGGACACCGTCCCTGACTTGTAATAATAATAGTTCAATTTGTAACGCGCGCAAATTTGCAGACGTAGTGGCCGCAACTCAGAGGCGCGGAGCCAAGCTCAGAGTCGCTCGAAAGCACGTGGTTTATCTTCTTGGTTCTTTCGGTAAAGTCACGTAGAAGGGAAGTAATAAAATAATAAAAATAAAACATAATAAAATAATATAATAATACTTCCCTTCTACGTGACTTTACCGAAAGAACCAAGAAGATGAATCCCTGCAGTCACGAAAGCTTTAAATCGAAAGCCCGTGGTTTGTAGAGGTGAGTTTTTAAGTCTCTCTTGAAGGAGGCGATTGAGGTGATGCTGCGAATGTGCAGAGGGATGATTGCGTTCCAGACTGTTGGGGCTGCCACCGAGAAGCGGCGCATAGACACGATGACCATCCTGGATCTTGGTATCAAGAGGAGGTCGTGAGTCGCGCTGCGCAGGCATCTGCCGTGTGCTGAGCTGCAAGTTGTCAGTGATCCAGCGTGAAGCATGGTCAAACGACCTCCAGCGTAGAACCCACACGGGCATTGGGGGAGGCCTTCATCCAGCAGTGGATAGATAAAGAGCTGAAGTCGTAACAATGACCGTTGTTCTTCTTGGTTCTTTCGGTAAAGTCACGTAGAAGGGAAATAATAAAATAATAAAAATAAAACATAATAAAATAATTCTCACGACGTTTCGGCCACAACGCAAGCAGCCGTCCTCGGGTGAAGACCAGGTCTGTCGGGGAGACAGCGTCTTCACCTGAGGACGGCTGCTTGCGTTGTAGCCGAAACGTCGTGAGAATTATTTTATTATGTTTTATTTTTATTATTTTATTATTTCCCTTCTAGGTGACTTGACCGAAAGAACCAAGAAGATGAATCCCTGCAGTCACGAAAGCTTTAACTCGAAATTTAATTACCGTTGTTATTGTTATTTCGATAGAAGTCAGGAAGTGTGCAGGTGAGATAAGACCTGCCGTAAAGGTGCAGCGTTTAGTGGTGCCAGGCTTCAGGGTTTGTTTAGTCAAAAAGTTGTAACAACAGGCAAAAGCGCAGCTCTGCAAGTCCTCGCGCCACTGCTGGCGGAAGGGGGAGCTCCCGTGGGGCTCCCCTATGGTTCTCTAGTTTGCGTGGTATTTGACCTTTTATATGCATCTATGCTGGCCAGCACGGCTCGGTTGGAGATAGGAGGTACCCACACTTTACCCCACCACGCGATGAGGGTTTACACATTTATAGAGTACTGCTGGGCGGACACAGACTGGGTGGTGGTGGTGGGAATTAAATAAATGTTTGCCAATATTTCAAATGTCACGACGGGACATTGAATACAACCAGCGATCAAGTTGCATTCCAATTGCAGTGTGCTGAGCATTGCATCCTATCAGCAGCAGCAGCAGCAGGAGTTGTAAGTCTACTTTACCCTATTCAGAGCCCGCGTTGGCTGGCTACACTCATTCTACACAGCCACACTATTGTTCACACTCACTCGTACACCTACAAACACCGCGGCCGTCACACACACACCGTCAGACTCACCACTCTTACCACCATCATACGCCGACACACCCACCCACACAGACTCACCACGAACACGCCCTTGACACACTCACCCACACAGATTCACACCATCACTCGCTTTCTCGTTCATGCCACGACCCAGAGAAAACTCCATACGAGCACAGGGAGAGAGAAAGACACGCAAACTACAAATATACAGCAGGCGTCAGGATCGGGATATACAGTGAGAGACAGACCAGTCTCTGATGTATGTATTTTGAATTTCTTTCACACCGCATGTATAAAACCGCGCTAATCGGAGTTGCGGAGGAAGGACAATAATTGGAACACGAACAAATCAGTTCTAAAGCAAGGTGGTTGTCAAAAAGATGATTTAAAAGTGCATAGCTCCCAGCGGATTCCCAATATCGGAAGGAGGAGCGTTCCAGACATCCGCAGAAGCGCATCTGAAAGTGCAGGATGTGATAGCCATCTCGGTTCGATGGTTATCCAAAAGCCACTGCTGCGAGGATGGTCTGAGTTTGCGTGATCATGGTTTTATGCTCGACGGAAGGTGGTCATTTCATCAGTCATTTCATCAGTATAATCTGTATAAAATACACACAATTGGTCATGGCATAATTACGCCTTGTAAATCAAAACTGCTGCTACGATTTGTTTTAACCGGGTAAGGCCCACTGAGCGATATACTGCACAGCTCTTTTTCAGAAGCGACCTGGGATCAAACCCACGACCTCCTGTATACCAAGCGAGGTAGTTAACATCTCCTAGCCACTGTGATAATGATGAGAGACACGCAAACTCCAAATATACAGCGGCAGGCGGCAGGGTTGGGATCAAACCCACGACCTCCTGTATACCAGGCGAGGTAGTTAACATCTCCTAGCCACTGTGATAATGATGAGAGACACGCAAACTCCAAATATACAGCGGCAGGCGGCAGGGTTGGGATTAAACCCACGACCTCCTGTATACCAGGCGAGGTAGTTAACATCTCCTAGCCACCGTAATAATGATGAGAGACACGCAAACTCCAAATATACAGCGGCAGGCGGCAGGGTTGGGATCAAACCCACGACCTCCTGTATACCAGACGAGGTAGCAACATCTCGCCACCGTGTGCGCAGGTAAACCGCAACTATATATCTACTTTATTGACCTGCGGGCAGAATGAATGTCCAAGGCCGACCAAACAATTAGCGGTGCGACGGCCAAATCATCGCGGCCGCTCGGCAAGCACCGCAGAGGCAGAGGTCGCAACCGGGTACCCGATACCCGTACCCTACCCGATACCCGGCTACCCGAACCCGGCCGGGTACGGGTACGGGTACCCGTTTGCGACCCTGGTGCGGCTTGGTACGGGTAAGGAATCAAAACCCGTTTGCGACCTCTGCGCAACAACGCCACACGCAGTCGCCGACACTTTGGCTCCCGCCAAGTTCCGTCATCGTTGCGCCACGATCGGCCATCCACTTCTGGATAACGGTTATTTTTTAAAACACTGTATAGTAGTAATACGATAAATAGAAATTACATTTTCCATTCCGAGACGTCTGCAAGTTGCAGGGTGGGTGTCCCGTTCATCTCAGAACGCGCGAGCGGTTCGGTATTTATTTTATTTATAGAGGCGTAGCGCCTCGCTGTTTTTAAAGACATCGTATTGTACTCACCGCAGAGAACTGTAGCGACACGACCGCAACTCTACAATAGCTGGCGGCAAACTGTGGCCTTTTACTTCCGATTCCATTTGGAATCGATTCCGTTTACGTCATCGAAACGGAGTCAAAATAAAATGGATGACGTACACGTACGGTGTCATCGGAACAGGAAAGGGTTAGGTTGAGAACCACTCGTGTAATGTCCTTGTAAAGGAACTCGAAGACTATTAGTTACCAATCGCATAATTACGTCTCTATCCCATTGGCCTGTCACTTCTTCCGGAACCATCCCAATGGCGATCGCTGATTGGTCTGTTCGACGGGCGACCATTGGATTGGCTGGGAGATTCGAACTGGATTTTGGCGGGAGTTTTAGTGACGGTCGCTAAACGGCCGTAAGGAGAAGGTCTCATGGTCCGTTGGAGATCTCCCTACGGGCAGCTTACTGGCGGTGCAGTCTGCTGCGGAGGACTGTGCATAACGCCAACCTCCCGCAAACCCTACTCACGTGATAGCCTCACAGCCGCAGCTCCGATTAACAAGGTTGGCTATGTACGGCGCGAAAGAAGGTCAACATACATACTGTGCGTACCGTGGTGGCTAAGAACGTGGCCCTCTAATCTAGAACTGTGGATGCAGCAGCGAGGGTTGCTGGAACACAGCAATGCTGTGAAACTCCCATCCCGTGGGCGTCGAGCAAGGGGCCATACCCCGGCTCGCCAGGAGAAGGCAGTACAGCGAGTGTGGACCAATCGCCATCAGTTTTCATCAGAGCTTGGGAAATTGTTGATGTGCTGCGGATTCTACAGCGCTGTGAGATGCAATATTTGCATGTGTGGTGATATCAGGGACCGTGGCGTGCGATGTCCCTACGTCACGGACAGCACCGTGTGGGTTGCTGAGTGAGGCCGGCTCTAGCATAGCACGGCGTGCGATGCACCGTCATCGCGTACACCCCGTAGGTGGGTGTAGTACCAGCCCGAGCGGGGCTTGGTGAGCGCTGGGATAGCGCGGGCACCACGCACAGCGTACAGTGCGGGCTCCCACAAGGAGGAGTGAGAGAGTGTCACCCCAGGGGCAGGGTTGCCCCGGGCCATGGCACTCTGGTTGACCCCGTAGACACGTGATCCGGAGTGTCCACAGAGAGCGGCCCCAGGTGGGGGGGAGGGGCTAGGGGGTGATCACGTGTCCGGGGAGAGCTCTCGAGAGGGATCGAGAGGGAGCTGGAACGCTCGAGAAGGTGGGCGGGGCCGAGGGTGGAGCCGACCCAGGAGGATATCAGGCAGAGGTCGCAACCGGGTACCCGATACCCGTACCCTACCCGATACCCGGCTACCCGTACCCGGCCGGGTACAGGTACCCGTTTGCGACCCTGGTGCGGCCAAGTACGGGTACGGGTAGGCCGTGAGTCACTGGTGAGTAACCGTTTGTCACTCATTTCGGGTAGGGTACGGGTACGGGTACCCATTTGCGACCCTGGTGCGGCCAGGTACGGGTACAGGTAAGGAATCAAAACCCGTTTGCGACCTCTGATATCAGGTGGGTCCCTGGGAGGGACCGGGGTCGCTTCGTCCTACAAGCTGGAAGCTCCATGTCCTTCGTCTGAAGAGGCACCACCAACACGTGGCCGGAGACCCGGGTGAGGATCCGACCCATCTTAGCCGTAACTCCTCTGTATAGTGGAGTTAGCTGGGTGGTCACCACCCTAAGCTGTATCTCGTAAAGGGGCAGCTTCCCCGTTTGTATATACGTGTTGCGAATAAATGTGTTGCCTCTGAAGAATAACGCCTGCGACTCTGTTGGACTCACTTCACATGAACGACGCTGCTGTGTAAAAGCACTCATTATTATCTTAAAGCTCCAGAGAAGTTCATTTGTAGCCATTTCAGAGATCAACAGAGGTCCATTTGGAGTTGTAATTCTAGACTCCGATGTCCATTTCATAGGCCCTCAATAAGTGTGTAAAGGAGGTAAGCGAGAGAGACCAGACTGAGACTTTTCCCCCAATCGCTCGTTTCTGTGATAGCGATCTTGAAACGGCAGTCGCTCGCAAACTTATTCGATAGATATTTTCGCGAGACAAATGAGAATTGGGAAGTGGTTGCCGATAATTTCCATGCGCTTGTCAGCCCTCTGCAGGTGATATCGCTTCCACAATCCTCACTCGCAGGGAACCCTTGAGGAAGCCAGAGCAGAGAACAATAAGAGTTAAAATAGAATCCAAAAACAGGAAGACTCTCTCCAAATTAACCAGCGAAGCCAAGGATATAAATAATCTTCGGCTTTATTTTCTTCATTATGTTGTGCTATTATAAAAGCCTTAAGCTCTTCCACCACTGTCACACTACATTCCTTGAAGGCGGGCGGGTGGTGGCGGTGGGGTGACTATTGCAGCACGTGGCCTGCAACCCGACCCTGTAGAGGCAGCAGTGAGGGTTGGCGGATCACCACCACAGATTAGCTGCATCAGCTAATCTGGCTGTGACGGTCCCACCTGATGACGGAGACTTGTGTGGCCTCCGAAACGTCGTGATTTTTTATTTTATTTTATTTTCATTCATTTTGATGTTTTACCTACGTGACTTTACCGAAAAAACCTAAGAAGATGATTCCTTGCAGTCACGAAAGCTTCAAATCTAGAATTAATCACACATATGTTGTTGTTGTGAAACTTCCCCTCTCTTCCCGTGGCTAGTCGAAAAGCAGGTACCATCCCCTGGCTCTCTGTCCCAGGAGATTGTGGTCCAGCAAAATGCGACTCGTCGCCATCTGTCCTTTATAATTGGCTGAAAACATCTCAATATATATAGAGGGCTGCAGAGCTCGGGCAATTGTTAGTGGCGACGGCTCACTGCCTTCAGTCATCGTCTATGGTGCCCCAGAGTCGTTCTATCTCTGTCTCAACGAGAGCGGGCAAATAAACCAAAACTATTAAGATCAAATATTTTTCATTTTACCAGGTAAGGTCGACTGAGCTATGTAGCTCTTTCTTACACCGTATGACCTGGCCACAAGTGATAGTTCAACGAAGTGGCTTATCACGTGGAAATGTATATCAGCTGAATACTCCAAACGCGTGATGTTGACGCTAAATGTGGAGGGAAAAAGCTGAGAACCTGGAGAAAAATCCACGCGAGCACGGGGAAAGAGAACACGCAAACTCCAAATATACAGCAGCAGGCGTCAGGGTCGAGATCGAACCCACGACCTCCTGCATACCAGGCGAGGTAGTTAACATATCCTAGCCACCGTGATGATGATGATTATGAGAGAGAGAGAGACACGCAGACTCCAAATATACAGCAGCAGGCATCAGGGTCGAGATCGAACCCACGACCTCCTGCATACCAGGCGAGGTAGTTAACATATCCTAGCCACCGTGATGATGATGATTATGAGAGAGAGAGACACGCAGACTCCAAATATACAGCAGCAGGCATCAGGGTCGGGATCGAACCCACGACCTCCTGTCGACCAGGCGAGGTAGTTAACATCTCCTAGCCACCGTGATGATGATGAGAGAGAGAGGCACGCAAACTCCAAATATACAGCAGGCGTCAGGGTCGAGATCGAACCCACGACCTCCTGCATACCAGGCGAGGTAGTTAACATCTCACGGTGGCGCGTTGCAATCTGAAAATTTTCATGAGAGTAATTCTTCTTACGCAACTTGCACATATGAAAGTCGACAGGGAGCCGAGAATAACTCTACAATTCTGTTCCAGCCTGCGAACTCTTGATCGTAAGATCCATAAACATTATGGCTCAACCGCGTGGAGGGTTTCCGTCGATTGGCATGAGTACAAAGCGTTGCTACGTCACCGTCGAAAAAATCCTCGAGGTTGGAGCCACTATCCAAATTTTGAACTCGCCTCTTCAGCTATTATACTTGTGAAAATCATTATGATATTGGCCCCCAACCGCAAATGTGCCTATTCGGGGAAATAACTTGTTAACTGTGCATACAACGGTGCAAAAGGTTTCAATGCGACCGTTTTTTTGTTATTCAAATATTGCCGCTGGAAGGAAATAAAAAAAGCAATAATCAATATATGGTACTGCAATGCCTACAACATGGAACGTGGCACCTGCGCAGCATTTGCTCATTCCCGTGGGGAGTGAACGAGCCGTGGACGAGCGCGAAGGCAGCAACAGCCACCAAACATCTTCTTGGTTCTTTCGGTAAAGTCACGTAGAAGGGAAATAATAAAATAATAAAAATAAAACATAATAAAATACAATTCTCACGACGTTTCGGCCACAACGCAAGCAGTCGTCCTCAGGTGAAGAAAAGGTCTGTCGGAAAGACAGCGTCTGAATGACAGACCTGTTCTTCACCTGAGGACGGCTGCTTGCGTTGTGGCCGAAACGTCGTTGAGAATTATTTTATTATGTTTTATTTTTATTATTTTATTATTTCCCTTCTACGTGACTTTACCGAAAGAACCAAGAAGATGAATCCCTGCAGTCACGAAAGCTTTACATCGAAAAAAGCCACCAAACAGTTGCCCAAGTTCTGCCATCCTCCATAAGCCGCATGGAGATGAGATGCAGGAAGAGAAACAACAGAAACGGAAGCTCGCTCACCGAGTGAGTTACGGGATGTGTCGTCTTCGGCGATGAAGAGCAAGTCTGCTGTTATCATCGTGAAGTCTTTCTATGATAAGAGGCTGATGGGTCTGTAAATATTTTTTTAAACGACTTCATCTCTGATTTATTCGTTATGTATGTATGTTGAACTTCGTTTGCACCGTACGTAGCCAACCGTGTTAATCGGAGGTGCGCGAGGGAAGGACAACCACATGAAATAATAAACAGCAAATTCGTTTTCAATTGAGATTATTTAAAAGTGCATAGCACCAGCATTCCAGAGGGCCGCAGGAGCGTACCTGAAAGCGCCATGGCAAGCCAAACGCCGCTGCTTAGAGGATGACTGGAGATGATATACATAGCGTGAAGTGACGTAGGGTTACATAGACACCCATAGAGTCACATAGAGACTCGTAGTCACATGAAGACCAATGGAGTTACAAATATACCCGTAGAGTTGCATAGAAACCTATAGAGTTGCATAGAGACCCAGAGATTTACATAGAGCCATAGAGTTGCACATAGACCCACAGAGTTACACATAGACCCATAAAACAAACACAGACCCATAGAGTTACATAGAGACACATAGAGTTATACTGTATAGGGTCATATAATTACATAGAGACACATACAATTACGTCGTGAGAATTATTTTATTATGTTTTCTTTTTATTATGTTATTATTTCCATTCTACGTGACTTTACCGAAAGAACCAAGAAGAAGACACCATCAGTGTGTGAGCGGTCGCCACACAGCGGAGGCCAGTGGCCCACGGACCTTGTAATGAAGAAGGCTGCATGGATGGTAGGCAACGCGTGGCGGCATGAATTCATCCAGCAGTGGAAACATCAGAACTGATGATGGCGATGATGATTATATAAGTCGAGTAGAAAGAAAATAAATCATGTGGTGGTGCTGCTGTTGCTGCTGCTGCATTGGCAGTGGTGCACACGCACAACGGCCAAAACTAACTTGATAGTTCGTCAATAACATTGGCGACGTTTTGGGAAATGGACCTTCTTCGTAGCGCATAGTAGTTTAACACATTCCAGGGAGCCTGGTTCAGGTCTGCAGTCAGGGATCTGTACCCTGAGGCATAGCAAACCCCACGTGGCAGGCTGAGGCCACAGAGAAAAATGATGCAATGCCGAGCAAATGCACTTGTTTGGCGATGCTTCTGCGTTGGCAATAACGCCATAAAAGAGAAATATAAATATATATGTATAATATTCTTAGTTTTTTTCGGTAAAGTCACGTAGGTAAAACATTAAAATTAATGAAAGTAAAATAAAATAAAAATCACGACGTTTCGGAGGCAACACAAGTCTCCGTCATCAGGTGGGACCGTCACAGCCAGATTTGCTGCAGCAAGTTAGGCAATGATTCACTTTACCGAAAAAACCTAAGAATATGAATCCTTGCAGTCACGAAAGCTTCAAATCTAGAATTATATGTATCATATGTATAATGTAATAATTGCACATACATGTGAATGAAGAAAATCCTTTGCCCGAAAAGTCGCCCGTTACACATGTATTGCTAAAGCACGGCCTTTGATGCAGCAGCAGCAGCAGGATTATTGCCAGAGGTCTGTTTCGGTCAACTTCCACGCGTCTGTCCGTGATTCGATTTAAAACGGCACTTGAGTGGCGGGGGTGGGGGGGCTGTTGGGGGTTAGTGGAGGGGGGGGGGCTAGTGGGGGTTAGTGACGGGGGGGGCTAGTGGGGGTTAATGGGGGGGGAGTGGGGTTAGTGACGGGGGGGGGCTATTGGGGGTTAGTGACGGGGGGGGGGCTAGTGGGGGATAGTGGGGGGGGGGTGCTAGTGGGGGTTAGGGACGGGGGGGGGCTAGTGGGGGTTTGTGGGGGGGGGGGCTAGTGGGGGTTAGTGGGGGGTGGGGCTAGTGGGAGTTAGTGGGGGGGGCTAGTGGGGGTTAGTGGGGGGGGGGCTAGTGGGGGTTTGTGGGGGGGGGGGCTAGTGGGGGTTTGTGGGGGGGGGGCTAGTGGAGGTTAGTGACGGGGGGGCTAGTGGGGGTTAGTGGGGGGGGGGGTAGTGGGGGGGGCTAGTGGGATTAGTGAAGGGGGCTAGTGGGGGTTAGTGGGGGGGGGGGGCTAGTGGGGGTTAGTGACGGGGGGGCTAGTGGGGGTTAGTGGGGATGGGGGCTAGTGGGATTAGTGAAGGGGGCTAGTGGGGGGAGCTAGTTGGAGGGGGGCTAATGAAGAGTTAGTGGGGAGAGGGCTAGTGGGATTTGTGGGGGGGGGCTAGTGGGGGTAGGTGTGGGGGAGGGGCTAGTGGGGTTTAGTGAGGGGGGGCTAGTGGGGTAATAGTGGGGGGGGGGGGCTAGTGGAGGGTTATTTTGGGGGGGGGGGTGGTAGTGGAGGGAGGCGTGGGGCTAAAATGTCGATTCCAGAATGTCCCCCACCCCGCAGGGTTCGTGGAGTCCGTGAGTCGTAAGCCCCGTGGGGTTACCGGCGTTAATTGGATGAGTTCCGAGCGCGTCCTCAGAATCCTCGAAAACATCAGCAAGTTTTATACTGAGTCAGCGGATTATTCTTTCACACGCACACACAAAACATCAAGAGCCAGCCCCCTCCCCCCACCACACACACACCGTGTCACCTTTGACAGGCTGTAGGGGCAAGTTCCTTGAGCGATGACCTGTTCGTGCACCGAACACGACAAAGAGACGCAAATACATAACGGGAAAACACTACACGCACACACGTGAACAACAACAAGTGGCGTTCGCCACTAAGTGGCGATGACACGTCACCACGGCTATCGTGCCAGGCTAGGTGCACCTTGAGGCCGCGTGAAGTGTCGAAGGCTCGCTGCTGGCAAGAGGTCACGGGACAAACCCAGGTGCCATGGGTTGACTGACTGAGATGACTTGCATATGCACCACCTGTGCTCAATACTGTACCAACTAGCCGTGTTTTTATCCGCCCGACGTTCCGCTCGTTGTTGTGAGCGTCGCTCCTATGCCTTCTGTTGTTGCTGGAGGGCGACTGCCTTCAACTGCCCCGTCGCAGCGTCCTTCACGAGCCATCCTCCACAGAGGCAAATCTTGACACCGCTGATCCCAGTCATCTTCTCGTACCACATTCCATCTCTTCTCTATCCCGTGCCGTGCCCGTTTAGCCCCCTATATCCGGCAGAACAAACGTTATTTGGGCATACGGTGGCTGGCCATGCGGCTACATGACCCAGCCAACGCAGCCTCGCCTGTCGGAGGCTCTCACTGATGGGACCATGTCCAGATCTTTCAAGGATCTGTGAGCTCCTCGCACGATCCAGCCTGGTGAAAGCCAGGATGGATCGTAGGCAGGCCGGCATGGATGTTTCTAATGCAGGTAAACATAATGTACATATATACACGGACATACTCAAACGCAGGCATATATGACTATCAACACACACACACAAAGACAAAGATGCCCCGTATAGCCTTAACAGACTGTTGAGGCAAGTGTTGTTAGCGATAATTTATGAACAAAACACACACGCAAGCACAAACACACACGTGCATGGACACAAGCACACAAAGTTTCCCCGTATAGCCTTAACAGAATGTTAGGGCAAGTGCTGTTAGCGAGCATCTTTCATTGGCCAACACGGTAATCGAGGGGATGGTGTGGCTAATCCCACGCCAGCCCCGCCTTTATCTCCCCAGTACTGATGTTTACACATCGCTACCAGGTACACGTGCGCACACGCGTGTTCACACGCGCGCACGCGTGTTCACACGCGCACTGGAACGCGGCCTCATCACACACACTCATCGCCCCCTACTGCGAAAACTTGGCAGGACCCTCCTGAGAAAAAGAGAAAAGTCGCTTAAACGGAGCCCGACTCCACCGGCTCAAGCGAGCGAAACAATACTCACAATTTCAACAACAGCCGTCATTCGCCACTAAGTGGCGGGTGACATCCCACGCGACGCTTGTGCCAGGCTAGGTGCACCTTGGCAATGTGGCTGCCGTTGCTGCTGACCGGAGGAGGTCACGGCGCAGACCCAGGCTGGTTGTTATGGGGTTGACTGACCGAGATGAGTGACATATGACGAGTCGCGGGACACACCATGTAAGACACACACACGCACACACACGTACGCGCTCACGCGTCTTCGGTTACACGTACCTGCAATGTTTGCACCAGAGGTAATATCCAGCCCAGTGGGTGGCGATGGGAATTCGCAAGAGGCGACTCCCCGAAGCGCGCAACGTTCAATACTCGAGGCGGAAATGAAAGCAAAACTGGGTCCTGCGTTCCTGCTGCTGCTGTTGTTGTTGCTGCTTCTGCTGCTGCTGCTACTGCAGCATCGGATGAGACCTCGTGTCTGTCCGTCTGTCTGCCTGTCTGCCACGTGTAGCGATACTTATCCCTCGACACTCCTCCACTCACGTCCCAGAAAGATGAAACATTGGACGCGATAGCGATGGGATCGTGATATGATGATGATGATGTTGTTGATGAAGACGCAGGGCGAATGAATGGGATGATGATGATGATGCTGATGGCTTGGGATGGTGAGGAGTTGGAGGTGAGAGATGGTATGACTGGGGGTGCGGAGTGGTGGCGATGATGGTGGTGATGATGACACGTGTGGAATGTGTCAAGGGACACGTTGCCGATTACTCGAATTAAATTAGTTATACATCCGAGTGTATAATTTGGTCCGATGCTAATGGGCTCGCTTCAGTTGAGCTGGCATGCGGAATATTCAAGATGACTCCAAAGACGACCGATTGTGCTAATGATGTCGGTAGCTAATATTCGTCAGCTATGATGAGCGTTACTGCTGCTACTGGGGATGATGATGATGATGATACTGTTGAGGATAATATTGGTGAAAATGCTGCTGCTGCTGCTGGTGTCGATAATGTTGGGGATGCTGCTGCTAATTCGTGATAGAGTTGCTGGTAGCGTCACAGCTGATGCTAATGGTCATGTCAAAGTGGCAATGCAATCGGTGATGCGTCTGCCGGCGATGCTGATGATGACACGTGTGATGATGTTGATGATGACCGCCGTCGCTGCTGCTGCCGCTGCTGATGATTCCGCTTCTGCTGACGAGCGTATACTTGCAGCGAGTCGCGAGCACGTGACCCCACCACGGAGTCCGCGTGCCGAGATCTGCAGACCCGAACGCTGCCACTGCTGAGTGAGAGAAGCAGCGACGACTACTTCGCCTTTACGTGCAGAGCCCTCGGGGGAGGGGAGGGGCTACTGGGGGAGGGGAGGGGCTACTGGGGGAGGGGAGGGGCTACTGGGGGAGGGGAGGGGCTACTGGGGGAGGGGAGGGGCTACTGGGGGAGGGGAGGCGGGTCCCGTGTCGCGCGCGTTGTGGGAGAAAGGGGGTACATTGGGGGGGCGGGGGTGGAATGGGGGGGGGTGGATGGCGGGGGATAGACGAAGGGAGGGGTTTATGGGGGGAGGGGGGTCAAGGGGTAGATGGGGGGGGCGGGGGGGGTAGATGGGGGGGCAGGGGGGGTAGATGGTGGGTAGATAGGGTGGGAGGGTTAGATGAGGGGGGTAGATGGGGGGTAGGTGGCAGGGGGTGGATATGGGGGAGTAGATGAGGCAAATGGTATATGGGAAAGGGGGGACAGTCGAAGAGGGAGGTGTTAGATAGGTAGGGGGGGTGGTGATGGTGATGATGATGATGA
Source organism: Lampetra planeri (assembly GCF_965212315.1). NCBI lineage: Eukaryota > Metazoa > Chordata > Hyperoartia > Petromyzontiformes > Petromyzontidae > Lampetra > Lampetra planeri. The sequence goes on from NC_136129.1 coordinate 4,567,850, forward strand.
AAATGTGTGATGGGATGCGTGGGAGAAAGGGCGGTAATGGCTGAGTGGTGATGGTGGTGATGATCGTAGTCGTGATGATGATGGTGCTGGTGGTGATGGTGGCGCTGATGGTGACTGTGTGTTAAAGCGACATGGGCGCCCCAGCGTGACCTCGCGTCAAACGCGGAAAGCGTCAAGAAAGCAAAACGCTCCTCGGCAACTCACGGCAACAGTGCCGATGACGAGAGACGCGATCATACACATCTCACGCGGACACCGCGTGTACCCCTCCACACACGCGCTCAGGGGCACACGCGTGTGAACGGTCTGAAACACGTGGCTCCACACACACCACACACACGCGTGTACTCCACACAAACAACAACAACAACAACAACCGCCATTCGCCACTAAGTGGCGGCGACGTCACCACGACGCTTGTGCCAGGCCAGGTGCACCTTGAGGCTGCCACGTGAAGTGTCGAACGCCCGCCGGCAGGAGGTCACGGGGCAGACCCAGCAGGTGCCACGGGTCGACTGACCGAGATGACCGAGATGACTGGCTGATGCACCACCTGTGCCCCCTACTGTACCAACTTGCTGTGCTTTAGCCACCGGGCGCTCCGCTCGTTGTTGTGAGCGTCGCTCCTTCATATAAACCTCCAAAGACAAAAGTACACAGACAAATCTCCCCCATATAGCATTTAACAGACTGTTGGGGCAAGTGCTGTGAGCGAGCGCCGATTACATGCCACACGAACACCTTACACACTTAGACACAAAACACACAATCATGGGCATATTCACACATTCACATAAACCTCCAAAGGCAAAAATACAGACACACACCTCCACACAGATAGCCGCACGCAGAGACAAAGATCCCCCGTATAGCCTTAACTGTTGGGGCAAGTGCTGTGAGCGAGCACCTATGAAGGCACACGAGGGGGTGGTGTGGCCGGAAGCACGTCCCGGCCGCCTTTGTCTCTCCAGTGCTGATGATTACACATCGCACCAGGCACTCATTTGAGGCTGAGTCAAGCTGGGGGAAGCCCAGGACTGTGTTGAGGTATTCGTTGCCGACGTTGGCTGCAAGGGTGAATCTAACTCCACTGCTGAATGAATGCCTCCACACGCCTTACAAAGACATACACACATAGACGTCCGCCTCCACACACACACACATTCACACATCGACAATGCAATAAGGAATACACACTTAGACATACATATCAACAAAGACAGACATACATACACAGACAACACAACACACACTGAGATGTATTATTTTCTCTGGGTACAAATCGTGTTCCTCTTGACATTTCCGTGTTTGTTTTGTGGGTGAGTGTGCATGTGTGTGTGTGGGGAGCGGTGGCGCAGCGGTTTAGCATCACCAGTGATGATTATCCGAACTGGGCCTGGGCCTCCCATCGGGCGACTCAGCCTCAAATTAATTAATGGTGCGGTGTGTAAACATCGCCACTGGTAAGACAAAGTCGACCAACCGCCCCCCCCCCCCCCTCGTGTGCTGTGGCGGCCTTCATAGGTGCTACCCGCTAACAGAACTTGCCCCGAGAGTCTGTTAAGGCTATCTAGGGGGGGGGGATCTTTGTCTTTGTTGTGCGCGTGCGTGGAGCGGTGGCGCAGTGGTTCCCCCTCTGCGCTACGAACCAGGCGACCGGAGTTCAATTCCCGCTCACGGCCACCAACACCAATGACGATTAAATTTCGATTTAAAGCTTTCGTGACTGCAGGGATTCATCTTCTTGGTTCTTTCTGTAAAGTCACGTAGAAGGGAAATAATAAAACTATAAAAATAAAACATTTTTTATTATGTTTTCTTTTTATTAAAAAACATATTTTATTATGTTTTATTTTTATGTTTTTATTATTTCCCTTCTACGTGACTTTACCGAAAGAACCAAGAAGAACAGTGACGATCGTCTGAATTCTGCGTGAATGTTGTAAATGTTGTACAATAGAGAAAAACAATGAAGAGGCAGCGGAGAGAACGTCGTGAAAGTTGCACTGCAAGACGCCCCCCTGCAGAGTGCGAAACGCCGGCCGGAGGTGGTTAAAGATTGTGAAAGTGGCTCGAAACGATTCGGACAGGGGCCAAAAGCAGGCTTGCATCATCCGTTTTCCTTCGACAGCCGCCGAGTGAGTGCATGGCTCGAAGAGGAGGCTTGTACGCGATTTATGGGACGTGGCAGTTGGAGGCATTTACGTGAACTGCAAAATCGGGTGATTGGTTTAGAAACAAATGGTTTGCACAAGGAAGCATTGCGGTTATGAATTGGTATTGTGTCTGAGGGGGGTCAGTGTGGTGCATCTGCCAGTCCGGTTGGCATGGTTGAGCTACCTAGGGTGTGAAAAAAAAGTCCAGTTTTTCATTTCATTTTTACAGTTTCATGTATTAGGTATAGCCCTGTGAGCCATTCGGCTCATGAATCGGGTGCAACCGCAACAACAAAAAAACATGAACAAGAAAACATCTTAAAGTGACTGTGCGCAAACAGAGAAATCCAGGAAAAAACTGCAAAGTCTTCCAGAAGAAAAAGCACCGTACACCAACGCTGTGCAAAAATCCCAGTGGGATGCAAGTCAAACAACAACAACAACAACCACAAGACAACTTTGACCAAAGCCATCATTCTAACTCCGTACTACAATAAACAGACATGGTCAAACCAAAACACTTTTCGAAATCACCAAAATAAAGTCATAAAAGCAATGCAACAGTGATCATAGGAACTATGACCGAAATTTCACAATAAACGACATAAACAACATGTACCACCAAACCCTGCAGCCATAGCTGGTTGCATTAGTCACTTCACAACAGCAGGAGCATCCAACGTGCAGTCAGCCCATGGCACCTGCAAGGTCTGTTCCGTGACCTCCTGCCAGCGGGCCTTTGACACTCCACGGTTTATACAACTTCTATACGCCAACTGCTTCACTGCGGTCCCGAACTTCCCAGCGTGGTGAAGTATAGTAAAATAAACACCCCCAAAATCTAAAGCTGCGTTTGGGAGGCCCTCATCCAGCAGCTGATTACCACGACAAAAGCCATACACATCTAGACGTAATATGTGATGTCTAGATTTGAAGCTTTCGTGACTGCACGTAGGTAAAACATTAATGTATCATCAGCTGTCGTGGCTGTGACGGTTCCACCTGAAGACGGAAGCTTGTGTTGCCTCCGAAACGTCGTGATTTTTATTTTATTTTACTTTTATTAATTTTAATGTTTCACCTACGTGACTTTACCGAAAAAACCTAAGAATATTTGATGTGTATACACGTGTGTGTGTGTGTGTCATCGTAGTGCATCTGCCAGTCATCTCAGTCGTTCACCCCATGGCACTTGCAGGGTCTGCCCGTGACCTCCAGCGAGCCTTCGACACTTCACGCGATGGGCTGACACATGCGTCGTAGTGACGTTACCGTCACTCAGTGGTGAACGGCGGTTGTTGTTGTGGTTGGTGGTGGTGGTGTTTGGAGGCTGAGCGTTGTGGGGAGGCAATTTCAAGACGTGTAATTTTCGCGGGCTCAAAAATGACGTGATGTTTACTTCTATATTTACGTGTCTCTATCTTGCTCTCACATCGTTGTTTGTATTATTTGCTGTTGATGTAACTTGCTGACCCACCCCACCCTCCTGCGTAACTTCTCCTCCAGTCTGAATGAAGATTCTGGTCCTGAAGTGAACGGTATCAGTACTGTCAGGAGTTTGAAGGAGTGCGTTTTGTTCAAAATGCAACAGCAGCTACAGTATTTCCCTCGCTATCTGCTCGCGTTAGGTTCTTGAAAATCTGCTCCGATATGAAGACATAGCGAGCACTATATGTACATGTTTATATGGGATAGATGTGCTTAGGTTCCCGTGTCCGACTGAACACACGGGAGAAATTGAAAATATTTCATAACATTCATCCTGTAACTGTACACATAAATTACATGCACTGACTTAATCACATTGTACACTATGCAACGTAAGTAATAACACAAATAATACATCGACCCAAAAAACCCATCAATAAAGGCTGAACCTCCCCTTAAATCGATCTAACCAGCCCGCACTCGCTCGAATGGCCACGGTTCGACCACCAACACTTGCACTGTACTGGCAGCAATACGACCGCTCAGACGCGCAATAACATTGGGTCATAAAAAATAACTTCAACCTTTCTCGCCAATCACTGTCCCACTTCAATCGCACTTTGCTGTTCGACTCATTTTCCGCCCGCAAGCCCGAAGCTCTCTCCGTTTTGTTATAAGTTGTTATCGCGCACTGGAGATGCAACTTTGGCAGTCATCGGCGCACATGCCCCACTCACCTTGTCGTTTTTCATGATATATCTGACAGTGGACTCGTGTACCACGGCTGACCATCGAAAACAGACGGTCACTGCATCGAGCGTTTTCAGATGCGCTTCTGCGGCCAACTGGAACACGCTCTTCCGATATTCGGAAGCCCTTTTAAATCATTTAGATTTAAAACGCATTCCTTCAGAACTGCTTTTTGCGTTTGCGTTGTGGTCCTTCCCACGCACCTCCTGTGAGCATGGTTGGCTACATGCAGTAAGCTACATGCGGTAATCAACTGCGCTGATGTTAACTACCTCGCCTGGTGTACAGGAGGTCGCGAGTTCGATCCCGACCCCAACCCTGACGCCTGCTGCTGTATATTTGGAGTTTGCAAGTTCTCCACGTGATCGCGTGGATTTTTCTCCGGGTCCCCCGATTTTTCCCTCCACATTTCCAATCAACGACACTCGTTCAGAGTATTCGGCTGCTATAAATGTCCACGTGATGATAAGCCACGTCGTTGAGCTATCATTTGTGGCCAGGTCGCTTCTGAAAAATACCTCTGTAGCATCAGTGGGCCTTACCTGGCAAAATAGACCATAGTTTATAGGGTTTGTGTACACAGTAGTGTGATGGGAGGTGTGGGAGAAAGGGGGTAGATTTCAGGAGTTGGGTGTATATGGGGGGAGTAGATAAGGGGAAGGATATATGGTTGGGGGGGGGAGAGGTGAATGGGTAGGGGGGGGGAGTGATGATGGTGTTCCAAGACGTCTCGCCAGCGTGGAAGAGTAGGCCAAACTAGCCTCTCATTCGAGGGGACTCTCTAGATCTCCCGTGAGTGTTGAAGAGCCCATCCGACAATAGTGGCGTGGGCTAGCAATTGCAGGGCTTCGCCTTTATCGTTTACAATTGGCTGAAAAAAACAAAACCCAAATTTGCTCAATTTTAAAATCACGATCGTATTTACATTGTTCAACGAATAAAACCGTACATACCTATACGGTTATCTGAATCGGTCCTGGTGCGATGTGGAAACATCGCAACTCGGGAGACAAAGGCGGCCGGCCGCGGTGCCGTGCCAAGCATCTGAGCCGCGAATCGCTAACAGCACTTGCCCCATCAGTCTGGTAGAGGCTATAGGGGAATCTTTGTCGTTGTATTTGTAGATGTGTGTACATTACGCGTATGTGTGTGCATGCAAATTCGCCAGCAATGCGCCAAGTCTCGTCAGATCTCTGGATAATAATATGATGTTGTCAGGTTTATACAACTACGGACCACTACTTCCCAGCGTGGTGAAGTATGGTCAAATAAACCCCCCCAAATCTAAAGCTGCGTTTGGCAGGCCCTCATCCAGCAGCGGGTCACCACGACAAAAGCCATACACATCTCGACGTAACATGTGATGTGCATGTGTGTATACACGTGTGTGTGTGTCAACGTGGTGCATCTGCCAGCCATCTCAGGCGTTAAACCCATGGCACCTGCGTCTGTCCCGTGACCTCCTGCGAGCCTTCGACACTTCACGTGATGGCCTCGATGTGCACCTAGCCTGGCACAAGTGCCGTGGTGACCTCACCGCCACTTAGTAGCGAATACCGCCTATTGTTGTTGTTGCTGTCACTTCGAGTGCTCGCTAACAGCATTCGCCACGACAGTCTGTCAAAGGCTATACGGGGGATCTTTATCTCTGTCTCGAACAACTGCTTTCAGTTCCGCCTAAGCTGTTGATTCTGTTGAATCATTCATTAATGAGTAACGCTTGCGTGTGAGGGGGCATGTGTGCTCGATTCCCCCGCTCAGCGGCCCTGGGCCTCCCCTATGTCGACTCAGCCTCAAATGAGTACCTGGTTCGGTGTGTAAACATCGCCACTGGGGAGACAAAGGCGGACATGCGTGGTGCTGGCCATCCATCCCTTCGTGTTGCCGTGGCGGCCTTCATAAGGCGCTGCTCTCTAACAGCACTTGCCCCAACAGTCTGTTGAGGCTACACGGGGGATCTTTGTCTTTGGGGTCAGAGGGGGGTTGAAGCAATCAGCGATTATGCGGGTGTCTGTGTGGCGTTCGTAGTAATTGTAATGATGTCAGTGGGTATGGGTAAGGCGTTAGTGGCAATGCGTATAGTGATGGTGTTCGTGGGAGTGATTATGGTGTTAGTGGTAGTGATGATGATGGTGGTGGCGGTGGTAGTTGTTAGTCGTTACGGACGGTGATGGTTGCGGTGGCATTGTAGTTTCATGGTGATGCGAATGATGCGGTAATAATGGTGATGATGATGATAGTTCCTTGATAATACTGTAGTAAAAAAATAACTTCCACCCCGCGTGTCGCCTAACACAGGCTGCTGAGTTGTGGCCAGGGTTGAGAAAAACACAACAATTTTTTTAGTCTTGGCCAGTCGTAGCTAGTTTTGCACAGAACTTCAACATTATCAAAATCAATTGAGTGTCCTTGTTGGCACGCGTGTTCTGCTACTTACTGACAGCTGTATTTGGGAGAATTTTATATTTCTCTGATGTTCTTTTAGTCTCGTGCTGATCATTCGTCCTGTTTACCCAACATAACATTTACCACACGTGCAGTTAATCCTGTACACACCTTCTGTTGATAGCTTCGGTAATACATCTTTTGTACCAGATATACAATTTCTGTATTTTATGTACCATGCCAAATCTGTTTTTCCAAACATCGGGCTAGTTTATCAGTTACTCCCGCAATGTACGGTATTTTGATCGTTTTAATTACTTGGGCAGTGTCAATGCTCGTGATATTTTATTTGGTTTTGGCATTCAATGCCGTGTTGATTTTTGCACCATTGTAACCGTTCATTTGCAGCGCTTCTTTAACATGTTGAATTTCACTTCTCAGATTGTCACCATCTGACACTTTCTTAGCTCGATGAATGAGCGTCTTGATAAGAGCAGATTTCTGTACAGGGTGATGGTGTGACTATGCATTCAGATAGGCGTGAGTATGCGTTTTCTTTCAGTAAACACCGTGTGTTATTTTACCATTTCGACCCCGTCCGAGCAGAATATCCAGAAATTGTAGAGTTCTGTCAGCTTCCACTTCCATGGTGAACTGGATGGATGGGTTTTGCGAGTTGAGATGATTTAGAAATGCGTTCAGTGTATCTTTGCCGTGCGGCCAGACCACCAACGTGTCATGCACACATCTAAACCAAGAAGATGGTTTTAGTGTGCTTGAAGCTGTTTTGTTTCAAAATTTTTCCGTGTACAAATTCGTTATCACAGGAGACAAAGGAGAGCCCATTGCTGCTCCTTCCTTTTGTTTATAGAAGTCACCTTGCCACAAGAAGTGTTCTTTAGACAGTGTTTAGCTAATCTTGGGATATATTTGGCTAAACCTTTGTTCGTTACCAGAGTGTCGAGTAATCTAATTAACTCGTTGACCGGAACCCTCGTGAACAGAGACGTCACATCAAAACTTAAGAGAATATCATTAGGGTTAAGCTTAATATATTTGATTAAATTTAGAAGAGGTCCTACGGATTCAGGGCTGTATTTGTTTCGTTACGTATTGTGCGAATTTGTACGTGGTAGAGCCTATTGTACTGTGGGTCTTAATGGGACATCAGGTTTGTGAATTTTTGGTAGCCCATAAAGTCTTGGTGGTTTTGTTGCCCTTGGTTTGATCAGGTATTGCTCTTCTTTGGGAATTGATGGCTTGTCAATGATTGCCGTTGTTTTACGTTCCAAGGTGCCTTCATCGAGTGAAACTTTTATTTTATTTTGTTATCATAGTCCTCACGGGACATCACAACAGTTGATCGGCCCTTATCAGCAGCAATAATTGTATATCTTTATTTGCTCTCAATTCCCTTAAGGCTTTTGCTTCATTAAATTAATATTTAATTTTGGCAATTTGCTATTCTCATTAATTTTGGCAACCTCATGCCTAGTGATCTCAGCTTGATTATGGGAGAGATGTCCAACTGCTGATTACACTTCAACAATGATCTCATCGACAGGGATTGTACGTGGGGCAACAGCAAAGTTAAGACCTTTAGACAGGACTGGATAATTCAACGTTAGTCATGTTTATTTTTAGTTGAAAGTTGTTTGTTGTGTCAGTCTAGCAATTTGTTAATTTGGGTAGTGTTTTGTTAAGTACATTATCAGCTGATTGCTGTGTAATTGCGTCGATTATATTCCAGTGATCTGTAGAGACACTGTTACTCATTCTCACGTGCAAGGTCATTAGTGATTTAGAAGTGTGACTAAGTTCACTTCTATTATGCTCTATTCTATCTGTTAGCAACACTTCACTAGCTTCATGGAGAATTTGATTAGCTTTAAGTGACTTAATGTGTCTTCTTGGTTCTTTCGGTAAAGTCACGTAGAAGGGAAGTAATAAAATAATAAAAATAAAACATAATAAAATAATTCTCACGACCTTTCGGCCACAACGCAAGCAGCCGTCCTGAGGATCTTTTGAGGACGGCTGCTTGCGTTGTGGCCGAAACGTCGTGAGAATTATTTTATTATGTTTTATTTTTATTATTGTATTACTTCCCTTCTACGTGACTTTACCGAAAAAAACAAGAAGATGAATCCCTGCAGTCACGAAAGCTTTAAATCGAAATTTGACTTAATGTGGTGCGTTACTTTAACTGCTTGTGGTATTACCTTTGAATCTCTGCATCTTTTGAGGAATGCCAGTGAAGACAACAGCTTCACCCGCTTGCTGCGGTGTGTGAACATCCCCACTATGGATACAAAGGTGGCCGGGCGTAATGCTGACCACTCCACCCCCTTTCATTAAGCGCTCGCTAAATGTGCTTACCCCCAACAGTCTGTTAAAGGCGATATGGGGGAAACTCGTGTATCTGTTTTTGAATGCATATACAGAAGCGTACCTTGTATACTGGATATCTACACTTCACGTGTATAAGTTTACGTGCGTATACCCTAACCTACAAATCATTGCGTGGCTTGCCCCCCCCCCCCCCATATACCTGCAGAACCGCATTTCGCTCCAATTCTCAGGCGCACGCAACACGCTCCACGGGATTGTCGATGACTTGCACAGCCGAGGATGTATACAGTATTCTTAGGTTTTTTCGGTAAAGTCACGTAGGTAAAAAATGAAAATTAAATTTATTTAAAAAATTAAAAATTAAAATTAATTTTAAATTTAATTAATTTTACATTTTTTACCTACGTGAAATTTAAAAAAAAATTTTACCTACGTGATTTTACCGAAAAAATCTAAGAATATGAATCTTTGCAGTCACGAAAGCTTCAAATCTAGAGCCAAGGATGTGTTCATCCGACGTTGCTAGGGGGGGAGGGAATCAAAGCCATCTCGAGCACAGCCCCCCAAAAAAATCTGGAACACCCTCGCCAGAATCCGAATACTGCATTGATTCATACTGTTTGTTCTCTCTCTATGTATCTCTGTGATATCTGTCTGCTTATATGTCTGTCTATATGTCTCTGGTTTTGTGTTTTATCTCTCTCTAAAATTTAGCTATTCTCAGGAAGAACGTAATCAACCAGGTAGGGTGTTGACTGTTATGTTATCCGACTCCCTGTTGTATTACATTACATTTCTAAGTATACTAGATTTGTGTTTCTATTACATTTATACCTGATGACGATTGCTTGTGTTGCAATCGAGACGTCGTATGCTAGTATTTAATTTATTATTTTATCTTTATACGTCACTTTACCGAAAGAACCAAAGAGTAATGCCTGCAGTCACGAAAGCTCCAATTTAAGTTTGAATACGATGAGCTTTGAAGCTATTTTTTCCCAACAGATGTCCAGTAGGGAAGGGCGGGTCAGAACGTTAGATTCCAAGAACACAGGATGAGATGTTACTAGCCTTTGTGCAAGCACTTCCAAGAGTTCATGAACAGTGAGCCTGGTGAAATTTGGGGAGCGCATCGTCAGTAGTGAACCTTTGGTTCCTAGGGTGTTTCGGCCTTTCATACTATACACCCTCCCCAAAGGCGGCCAGCGACAGGGTGATCAATCCTACGCTTGCGTCCCATACAACAACAAACAGTACAAACATACCGTCAGAGTGCAACGTGTAGGGAAAATGTAAGCAAATCACGAAAACAATACAAAGCCAATAATAGTTTTTTTACCCTTCTATCTGGCAACAAAACTGACACCTTTTTTACAAGGAGTCATGTTTGCTTTGTTTTATGTTTGCATCTGGCCCAACCCATGTGAGACTAGGCTCTAAGGAAAGCTGTCTCGGGTGTGGACCAATCAACTTCAAGGACAGTGCATATATTATCAGAGTTATGTTTTTTGTTTGCATTATGGCTGCAGGTATTGTGGTCTATGCAAACATGACTCCTTGTTAAAAAAAAGGTGTCAGTTTTGTTGCCAGATAGAAGGGTAAAAAAACTATTATCATATTTTTTACTGGCAAATGAGGTTCCAATGCAATACAAAGCCAACTGAGCTATGAGCTTATTGCTCGCACGCGACCTGACCACGAGTGGTGATAGCTCGACAAAGTGGCTTATCATGTGGTCATTTACAGCAGGAGCCAAATCATGATCTCAATAATCCGAAACGCCCCGATCGCCTCTCAATTCCGTGATCTGTGGAACATGACACGCCTACTCAGACCTCCCATAACATCTGACTTTTAAAAGAAAATGAACAACTATTTATTTTGATTTGAAGCTTTCGTGACTGCACGAATCCATATACTCTTTGGTTCTTTCGGTAAAGTCACGTGGGTATAGAATAAAATAAAGCACGACGTTTCGGGCGCAACACAAGCGTCCATCATCAGGCGGGAGAGCTGCTTTCCCACGCTTGTGTTGCGCCCGAAACGTCGTGATTTATTGTATTTTCTACCCACGCGACTTTTACCGAAAGAACCAGAGAGGATGACTATTTATTTACTCGCAATCGACTTTGCTCAGTCGCTGTTCGCCGCTAAGGTCTTTCACGTGTCTCTGTTTTCATTTCGATGTCTCCGTATCGTCTGCACCGTCCATCCCCTTCTCGCTGTAATGTGCACCAGTGTGTACTTTATTGAGGGCGATATTGGCACGGTAAATAAGGATTGATTGATTGATTGCATTTGTATACGGGTTTTGTTATATGTCCATGTGTGCTTAGTGATATACAGTACTGTACTTAGATTTCCTTATCCTCTCGGTCATTGGGGGTCATTGGGGGGGGGGGATGGAAAGGTTGTTTGACCATACTTCACCTTGCTGGTCAATGCGGGTTGGTGAAGGGGCGTTGCCCAGAAACGGGTACAATCTCGATACCACTCGTAACTGATGTCAGCTGTGATCGGGAATCGAACTCAGGTGTGAGAACTATTGTAGTTAATCAACTATTCACAGCCGTGGTTGTAACGATGTACACACACTGTGTGTGTACATATGTGTGTGTATATATATATGCATTTAAAATCACACGTACGTGTAGTATGCATGGAGTGTACACAGCTAGTTTTGAGTACGTGCGTGTGTGTGTGTAGTCTACATTGTATGTATATGTGTAGTCTACATTGTATGTATATATGTAGCGGGGAGCGGTGGCGCAGTCGTTACCGCACTGCGCTATGAACCCGGCGACCAGATTTCGATTCCCGCTCACGGCCAACACATGAATAGCCGGGTCCCGGGTCTCCCCCTAGGGTAGACTCAACCCTAAACGAGTATCCGGTTGCGGTGTGTATATTTAATATATCGGCAGTGGGAGAAAGCGTTGCTACACCGCCTCCCCTCGTGTGCCGTGTTCGGCCTTCGTAGCAGAGGTCGCAACCGGGTACCCGATACCCGTACCCTACCCGATACCCGGCTACCCGTACCCTGGTGCGGCCGGGTACGGGTACGGGTAGACCGTGAGTCACTGGTGAGTCACCGTTTGTCGGGTAGGGTACGGGTACGGGTAGGATACGGCTACCTGTACCCGGCCGGGTACGGGTACCCATTTGCGACCCTGGTGCGGCCGGGTACGGGTAAGGAATCAAAACCCGCTTGCGACCTCTGCTTCGTAGGCGCGACTCGCTAACAGCACCTGCCCCCCCCCCCGACAGACTTGTCACGTACGGGGCATTTAAATTCACCGTGAGAATCTGTCGCGAGGCGTGTAATGGTGACAGCATGGAACATCGAAGGAGATCTAAATTTATTTTTAAAAATATTTACTCAACATCAAAGCGAAATGCAGCAATAAAAAAACCTGACCGCTTCGTTCCTCGAGATGTAAATGTATAAGCAGGTAAAGTGAAACTCCGTTTTATATCGTGCCATTCACACAAGGCCTCAACAGCGCTTCACAACACAATCCCAGTAACATAAACTCCTTAAAATTTAAACTAAGAGGGGAAAACAAGCCTACACTATTCCTACACCTATTTTCATTTTACTGGGTAAGACCCACTGGGCTATTCAGCTCTTTTTAAAAAGTAACCTAGCCACAAATGCGAGCTCGACGAAGTGGCTTATTACGTGGAAATTTTATAGCAGCCAAAAACTCGAAACGCACGTTGATTCTACGACATGTGGAGGGAAACACGGGAGGAGCCGGGGGAAAATCCACACGACCACGGGGAGAGAGGCACGCAAACTCCAAATGTAGCAGCAGGAGTCAGGCTCGGGATAGAACCCACGACCTCTTAATTCTAGATTTGAAGTTTTGGTGACTGCAAGTCCGGTAAAAGTCACGTAGGTAAAAAAAAAGAAAGAAAATAAAAATAAAAAAATATTTTTTTTTTCTTATCCACGACCTCTTGTAAACCAGGCCCAGGCATTTCAACGTCTCGCCACCGATACGCAAAGAGAAAATGAATGCGTCGAGTTTGTGTCTCTCCGTGTCGACAAGACGCCCGGAGCCTCCTTGCTCGACCTCGCCATCTTACGACATCCATCCACGCCGCGATCACGAACACCGCCGCCGTCGTAAGTCGGGGTTCTGTCCATCGCCTCGCTACGGAACGGAGGGGGTCCGTTGTTGCCACCACAGAACCGGTCGATGCCAAGGGTGGCACATGAGTCGAGTTTTTTACAATCGGGTTTAATTGTCTTTTTATATTAAACCCGATCATCTGAGATTGGGAGAAATCCGGTGTAATTGGGTTCTAATTGCAGAACCGCACTTCTCAACGACGGGCTTCATCCATTCCCCAAGCTAAGGAACTCACTGGCGCCCACGATTGTGGAGAAGCTCCTCGTGTTCATCACGACCAACCTGCCCGCCGCATTCTACGACTACCCCGTGTCCGACGGCCCCCCGAGTACGATAGCAGCACCGACAAGGAAGCAGCCTAAGCCTTGGATCAGATTTCGATTTAAAGCTTTCGTGACTGCAGGGATTCATCTTCTTGGTTTTTTCGGTAAAGTCACGTAGAAGGGAAGTAATAAAATAATAAAAATAAAACATAATAAAATGAAACAATTCTCACTATTTGTTTCATTTTATTATGTTTTATGTTTATTATTTTATTACTTCCCTTCTACGTGACTTTACCTTGGATCAGAGTTTCGTATCCATGAAACCAGGTTTTAATTCCCCGAAATCAGGTGTAATTGTATTAAAGAAAAAACCCCATGCCTGCCGCTGGAAAAATCGGGTTTTTTCCACCCATGGTCGATGATGATGATGATAATGAACATTCAACAACTTCGCACTCACGACACGTCTCAGAAAAGTCTGCGCGCTTTTGTGTTGGTCGGCCGGTGTCGGGAACAAACGCAGGATGCTCTTTTTGGCAATAAAATCGTTGTTCAAAAATTGCAAACACCAAATAGCGGCCTTTTGCGAGCCATCAAGTCTGCATTAACAGCACGTGCTTGTGGCAAAACATGCAAACAAAATGCTCCGATAATATACAGGAAAGCGTTGTCTTTTAAACTCATTGGCCTCCACCAGAGACTCTCTTCATTGTGGCCTCGTCTCACCAGAGTTAGACACAGAGAGCGCCCAAATGCGAACAGCAGATACACAATGTAGGTATCAGAGCACTTACAGATCGGGTCGAGCAGTTATATCTGTGGGACCTTTCATCGCAAGTATCTTTGTCTTGAAGAGACAAAAAGCGGCAGATGTGTAACTTTTATGAGCCATAACATGGTGTTGGACCAGATGACGCCAAAAGAAAAAAAAACAATTATCATATTTTTATACTGGCAAATGAGGTTCCAATGGTGTAAATGGTTTTATATCTTGTGGTGTGTTCAGTCTGGAGTTCATCCACAAACAATCGATTTGCGTTGCAGGGGGAAGGTATGTAATGTGTTCGATTGCTTGATTTTTTTTTCTGATGCCAACTATATTTGTTTAAGTGCTGTACTTGACTTGTAAATGAGGCCGTTGCCCTGATTTCTTTCGTGGTCACCTGAACAAACAATGTAAACTTGAAACTTGACTCGAACATGACCTGAACATAGATGTGTGTTTAGTTTGTTATCCATAAAGACATTCAACATGTAAACATACCAATGTTTATGGCTTTTTTTGCATGCACTCATAAAATGTGTTGTGTGTGCACGCGCGTGCATATATTAACACGTGATGTGTGCATTTGCGTGAGGACATTTGTAGAGTAATAGCGACGGCTGGTGGATAGCATCGGAAACTGTGGTGGACGGAGAGTTCTTTGGCTGTCTCGGTCAGCGCCATCATCGGTGTTACACGGTCAGGGTTGTGTTTGGGCTCGGCGAGACGACCAAGGAGAATGCAAGGACGAACCTGTGACGTGTGGAAGGTGTTGAATATAAAGACCGTGCCTCCTGGAAACCCTCGTCTCCGTATCACTGACACTACACATTTAGATTCGAATGTTAAGTTGAACGTGGTGAGAACTCATAACGCCAGGATATGAGGCTCATTTGCCAGGGTATCATAACACATTCCTGCGGAGGGAGCTGGTAGGAACGTTGGGTTGCTCGGTCACCCAGCCCCTCACTCCCCACCCAGCCCCTCCCTGCACGACGGACACAATAATCCCCTGTGGGCTGGTGTAACCAGGAGGTTCCTACCAGTATAATTAAGTACTGTACAGCAAATACAGCAAAGAGAAATCGGTACAAAACAACCGTGTCACTTGACTGAAAATGTCGCACACGCTGAAACGTGTGTTGCTGTATGAAATCGGTGCTTAGTCTCAACGGTCGCGTTCTACAATGGGAATGATCTTGTCAAGATGCACCAGCTTGCGTTGTCCTCGTAAAAGGGGAGTGGAGTCGAGGATGCAATGGATGGGACGTAAGAGGAAGGGGGATGGCAAAGCAACGGAGAAACGGGAGCACATGGGTCAGGAGAGATGTATGTACCGTGTGTATGTTGAATTTCTTTCGCACCGTACGTAGCCAACCGTGCTAATCGGAGTTGCGGGGGGAAAGGACAAGAAACTAGGACAGGGAGGGGGGATAGGCGACTGGATGAGGACATCGACGCTGCTGCTGCTGCTGCTGGTACACGCAGCAGCAGCAGCAGCAGCGTCTGTTTTCACAGCGGGTGGCGGCGGGGAGAGGAGAGGGGTGCAGAGTGGGAATGGCCACATAGAAGTCACGTGGCTTACGGGAGGCTTGAGCTGATTTAGAGAGAGAGCGAGAGAAAGATTAGGGGGGAGGGGTGCAGAGTGGGAATGGCCACATAGAAGTCACGTGGCTTACGGGAGGCTTGAGCTGATTTAGAGAGAGAGCGAGAGAAAGATTAGAGGGGAGCGGTGCAGAGTGGGAATGCTCACACAAAAGTCACGTGGCTTACGGGAGGCTTGAGCTGATTTAGAGAGAGAGCGAGAGAAAGATTAGGGGGGAGGGGTGCAGAGTGGGAATGCTCACACAAAAGTCACGTGGCTTACGGGAGGCTTGAGCAGATTTAGAGAGAAAGAGAGAAAGATTAGAGGGGAGGGGTGCAGAGTGGGAATGCTCACACAAAAGTCACGTGGCTTACGGGAGGCTTGAGCTGATTTAGAGAGAGAGCGAGAGAAAGATTAGGGGGGAGGGGTGCAGAGTGGGAATGGCCACATAGAAGTCACGTGGCTTACGGGAGGCTTGAGCTGATTTAGAGAGAGAGCGAGAGAAAGATTAGAGGGGAGCGGTGCAGAGTGGGAATGCTCACACAAAAGTCACGTGGCTTACGGGAGGCTTGAGCTGATTTAGAGAGAGAGCGAGAGAAAGATTAGGGGGGAGGGGTGCAGAGTGGGAATGCTCACACAAAAGTCACGTGGCTTACGGGAGGCTTGAGCAGATTTAGAGAGAAAGAGAGAAAGATTAGAGGGGAGGGGTGCAGAGTGGGAATGCTCACACAAAAGTCACGTGGCTTACGGGAGGCTTGAGCTGATTTAGAGAGAGAGCGAGAGAAAGATTAGAGGGGATGGGTGCAGAGTGGGAATGCTCACACAAAAGTCACGTGGCTTACGGGAGGCTTGAGCTGATTTAGAGAGAGAGCGAGAGAAAGATAAGAGGGGAGGGGTGCAGAGTGGGAATGCTCACACAAAAGTCACGTGGCTTACGGGAGGCTTGAGCTGATTTAGAGAGAGAGCGAGAGAAAGATTAGAGGGGAGGGGTGCAGAGTGGGAATGCTCACACAGATGTCACGTGGCTTACGGGAGGCTTGAGCTGATTTAGAGAGAGAGCGAGAGAAAGATTAGGGGGGAGGGGTGCAGAGTGGGAATGCTCACACAGAAGTCACGTGGCTTACGGGAGGCTTGAGCTGATTTAGAGAGAGAGAGAGAGAAAGATTAGAGGGGAGCGGTGCAGAGTGGGAATGCTCACACAAAAGTCACGTGATTTGCAGACGGCTTGAGCTGATTTAAATAGAGTGATGGGCAGAGGTGTGGACTCGAGTCATGTGACTTGGACTCGAGTCAGACTCGAGTCATGAATTTGATGACTTGCGACTCGACTTGGACTTGCATAACAATGACTTTGTCCCACCTATGAGATGTGGACTCGAGTCATGTGACTTGGACTCGAGTCAGACTCGAGTCATGAATTTGATGACTTGCGACTCGACTTGGACTTGCATAACAATGACTTTGTCCCACCTCTGGTGATGGGTACCCGGTCTGGCGGGTCCTAGGAACCAGTTCCATTTCCGTGTTAAGTGAAGGTCGCAGCTAATTTGCATGCGACTTGAAGCAACACGACCACATGGTGTTGGTAGTGATGTTGATACTTGGGATGGCACCATTGACAATTGTTATTTATGATTTAATTTTTTTTAAAACACTTCACCGGGATGATCCCCTGGAGATGACGCATCTCTCGTGTAAGGATGTTCAGGATGTCGATTGACACAGCGAACACTCCAAAGAGGATGATGACTTGATGTCGATGATGATGATTACTTGAACTTTTATTGTTCTCATGATTACGTAAAATTTTGTATGATCATGTCTATTCCTTGAAAGATGATACTGATGATGCGTCTGATGATACTGTTAAATTATTGAGTGATTTTGCGTTGTAATAATAGGGGTTTTTCCCCTTTTTTCTGGCAACAAAACTGAAACCTTTTTACGAGGAATCGTGTGTGCATTAACCACAATACTTGCGGTCATAAGGCAAACAAAAAACACACTCTGATAATATCTGCATTACTTTGATAGTGCATTGTCTTTGAGCTGTACGCCTTTTGGCGTCCTCTGGTCTAGCATCAATTGAGACGAGGCTCAAAAGAAAGCCGTCTCTGGTGTGGACCAATCAGTTTCAAGGACAATGCATTTATTATCAGAGTGTGTTTTTTGTTTGCATTTTGACCACAAGTATTGTGGTTAATGCACACATGATTCCTTGTAAAAAAGCTTTAGTTCTGTTGCTAGAAAAAGGGGAAAACCCCTATTATTATAATTTGGTACTGGCAAATGAGGTCTAATGATGATTCAATCTTAATTTTGGAGCTTTCGTGACTGCAGGAATTATTCTTTGGTTCTTTCGGTAAAGTCACGTATAAAGATAAAATAATAAATTAAATAATAGCATACTACGACGTTTCGATTGCAACACAAGCAATCATAATCAGGTATAAAAGAAATAGCAACAAAAATCTAACCAGAAAACTATAGACAGACATATAAGCAGACAGACATCATAAAGATACACAGAGAGAGAACACGTATCGGCACAAAGAGAGAGGTCGTCTCTGTGACGGGGCCTTAAATATAGAGAGGGGGCGGGGGCGGAGAGAGGGAGGGGGCAGAGAAAAAATTATCATGTCAATGAGTGGACAACGACGTGGTACGGTACGCAAGCTTGAAAATTAGGAGAAAGACACACTAAAATTAAATAACCTAGTAAAATATCGAAATGTAATGTAATGCAACACAGAGAGTCGGTCAACACACAATTAACGCATAGCCCGGTTGATTACGTATTTCAAAGATTGCTAAGTTAGAATTTAAGTGTGAAAATTCTAAAGAGAGGACACAGGCAGAGAGAGAAAACAAAAAACCAGAGAGAGAGAAAAAAGATAAGCTTAAAACTTCCCCGTAGAAGTGGTTCAACAACTCTAAAACAACACTGTAAAATAAAAAAATCATAAACTTTTTTTTATTTCACCAGTTGAGGCCCACTGAGCTATACAGCTATTTTGCTAGAAGCCACCTGGCCACACAATATAGGTCGACGACGTGACATTTCGTGTGGAAATGTATAAAAGCCGGATACTCTAAACGCACGGAGGGAAAATCCACACGACCACAGGGAGAACATGCAAACACTAAATATCAGGCGTCAAGGTTGGGATCGAGCCCACGATCTCCTGTAGGCCTGGCGAGGTAGTGAACACTGTGCACCCATATCCAGGGTGGCTCAAAAGTCAGGACACGTAGGGTTATTTCATTTATTTGAATACTGCCATTACAACATTTACATTTCTTGATTTTAAGCTTTCGTGACTGCAGGAATCCATTATAAATGTTCTTTACCGAAAGACCCAAAGAGTAACATTTACATTATTTATTCTTAAGCGAATATTTATCTTTCATTAACATTATCAATACAATTATTATATTTCTTCTTCCTTTTCAGATTACATTTACAAAAATCGGCCAAGAAACTCTGAATACATTGAGACGAAACATAATTGATGAATGTTCAAAGATTACACGAGTAATCTTTAAATAAATAAGTCTTAAACAAATTTCGAAAGAGAATGCACGCATGCATTAATGTTCATGGGAGTCAGTTTGAACATGCTTTAAAATAAATAAAGTAACCCGATGTGATTTGGTGCAATAAATATAATCACCCTATGTGTCCTGAGGTTTGGGCCACCCTGTACATGATAGGCGACGTTTCGGGCAATGGCCTTTCTTTATCGCACATCATTATTACGTCTTGATTTAAAGCTTTCGTGACTGCAGGAATTCATACTATTTGGGTCTTTCAGGTGAAGACGTCCATAACAACCTCCCTCCACAGGTGAAGACGATTGCCTGTGTTGCCATCGAAACGCCGTGATCTATTATTTTTTAATCCTTTATATTAAGTTCACTTGCTTGCTTGCTTGCGCGCTTACGACCGTGCAAATCTTTCGGTCGTTTTTTAACCCACTTCCCGTGATCCAATCGAGCTGACATTTTGCATACAGACTCGTTGTGCGTGACAATTTCTTTTCGTGAAACATTTTTCCAAAATTTTACACTTTTTAGGTAAAAAAAATGTATATTTAATTACCAATTGCTTAATGGTGGCAGGCAATCATCTGACCCATAGGTGGCAGCCATCTCAAGCCAGATGACGAGAGGACTCTAGCCGCCCGTTTCAAAGACCAATGTGGGCTGGGTTGTGGCCCATTGAACACGCATATAAAGGATTCATAGTGAAAAACTTTGTTTTTACGGGTTTTATTTTTTTTCTATCTCCGTGACTTTACCGAAAGACCCAAAGAGTATCATTATTATGGGCTAGCATTTATTTATACCACTTGCCACTATCGGACCCCTTAAAAACAACCCCGTATAATAGGATTCGCGACTAGGGGGGGGCCAGTGATGAGAAAGAAAGCCTTCTCCGAGTTGTGAGTTGCACCGAGTGCGATCGTAGTTTCCCTTCCTCTGCCAAATATTCAGTGGATCTTGGCCAACTTTCCGAAATGTTATCTGGCACCAAAACCAAAGTTACCAGAAGCAACAACGCGCGCTTGGAGTGACGCCCCTAACAACCTCCCTCCACACCCACCAAAGTCGGAGTTTACCGAGGCTATTACATTCGTATTATCGCTGCGAGCGAACTTGTTGACCCCTAACGGAAATTAATGATCACGATCATCCTGTAGTCGGAGCACGACAAGCAATTTGATGGGTTTTTTTTAATACAGTAGTAATAATACAATGCCGAGATAATATGTTTTGTTTCGGTTTATTTTTTATTATATTATGTAGGATTTAAATAATGTCCAGGCGAATGAATGACATTGATAGGAGCACACATTGAAAAGTTAGAGCGATTATAAATGAACTGTGGTCAGTGTCTTATATTGGGTTACTCCGCGCACCACTATTGTGATTACGTCTTTTGAAAGTCTTCTGCCGTTTCAGTCCAATGTTTATTTGTTACACGGAAAATCACGTTTAGCCAGTTTCCCCATCTAGTTTCAGAGTCAAAAGAATTTGAATCTTGATTTACACTGGAAGAGGAGGAATCCGATGATCTATGAAGCTCTTTTTCACAGATGTCCAGGATGGGCGGGTCAACAAGTTAGAACAACAAACAATGCAAAAAAATATCGGAATGAAAAATAGAGACTATGTAGGCAATTTTTCAACACTAAATGCAAACTTGGGCAAGGCAGCAAAACAACAGCAAAAAACAGTCCTAGATCACAACAACACAGTCCCTCAACAAATTATCACATCAAAATTGAACTATCGATACACGGGTAAGGATCAGAGTTACAGATCACAATTGGAAATGTGGCTGTAACCAGCACCACTCTTCTGCCCCCAGCCACTCACAACAGAGTTAGTAAAACGAATCTCGGTCAGCAGCCAGCCAGGAAGCTAGAGGCAGACATTATTTTAACAGTACGAAGGTTGTTGTCTTTTCTTTGCCGGTAAATCCTTTCTGACTTATACTCGCAGCCAACCACGCCCCGTATCCGAACTGCTTTTTGTGTTTAGTTTGTTGCCATTACCACCGCACCTCCCATTGCACGATGTAACACGATTTTTGTTCTTGGGTAGTAAGTGTTATTTTTTTAATTGGTTATGCCTAAAAAGTAGAGAAAATGGCTATTTCGATTTAAAGCTTTCGTGACTGCAGGGATTCATCACGTAGAATGGAAAAATAGAAAAATAAAATAATATTTTATTATGTTTAATTTTTATTATTTTATTATTTCCATTCTACGTGACTTTACCGAAAGAACCAAGAAAATGGCTATTATTCCCCACAAACTTTGCTTTTGTGACCAAGACTTTACGTGAAGGAATAGCACAAATTCACACGTTTTCTCATTCAAAATTAGTCCATTTCAAAATATCACTGTCCTGGTCAGAAAA
Source organism: Lampetra planeri (assembly GCF_965212315.1). Taxonomy (NCBI): domain Eukaryota; kingdom Metazoa; phylum Chordata; class Hyperoartia; order Petromyzontiformes; family Petromyzontidae; genus Lampetra; species Lampetra planeri. The sequence goes on from NC_136129.1 coordinate 4,589,602, forward strand.
TAAAAATTTTTGGGGAATAATAGCCATTTTCTGTACTATTGAGGCATAAGCAATTAGGAAATAACACTTACTACCCAGGGTCAAAAAAAAATTTGTTACACAGTGTTATCACATAATTGTTTTTTTTACCCTTTTATCTGGCAACAAAACTGACACCTTTTTTTTACAAAGAGTCATGTTTGCATTGACCACAATACCTGCAGTCGGAATGCAAACAAAACACATAACTCTGATAATGTATGCACTGTTGTTGTTGCCAGTTAAAAAGGGTAAAAAAACAATTATCATATTTTGTTACTGGCAAATGAGGTTATCACAGTTGGTTAAGTACGGTGCGAAAGAAGTTCAAGATACATACATTTGCCAACATGTAGAGAAAATGGCAGCTGCACGCTACCCACAATGAGGTTACTGGGAGCAAATCAATAATGAAAGTAAGGCGATGCACGGTTATTGATGAATGCGTTGAGTTTAAAAAAAAAATGTTTACATTTATAAACGAGCACTACACACGCATTTTCGCCGGATACACGGCCCGGGGCACAGGGAGGCGTGACGTCGGCCCGATGCACGAAATCCGCGCAACGCTGTGGGACACAAATTTACCCGCACGGCCGCCAGCCAGCCAGCAAAACTTTTTTCTTCTAATACCGCGTGTAAGGAGGTCGGATATGTGAACATCGACGTATCACCATGCGCGGATACTGCAACTGGGTGCAGGCGGTTAAATTGTTCGGGCGGATGTGTGGTGCGTAGTACTGTTTTTAATTTGTGATTTTCTTTGTTTTTGTTGTGTCCCAGGTTCGGGGGTGGTGGCGCTAATCTTCATTAGCGACTCTGAGCGCGTGGTGGAAATTCCACATTCGCAAGACAGGAGCACGTCCATCGATCAGCCGATTAACTGTTGTTGTTGTTGTTGTCTCAAAGTAGTAATAATTTGTGTGTATATCTCCATATATATCAAAGGCAAAGTTGTGAATATGTGTGTCTGTTCAAAATGTTTAGCGTACTTCCCGACATGCAACGAACTGGAAATTTGCCATGTGGGTACTTTCCAGACTGTACACCATGCAAACATTATTAAAATACACTTTTGTTTTTTTGGGGGGAGGGGAGGGAGCTCAATAATGCATTTTTTTGCACAGCAAGTGAGCTGTGACGTCACATCTGTCACGTGACCCGCGCACGTGGAAGCGTAACGCATTGTCGTGTAGTGGTTAGCGCGCCGCGTTACGAACCCGGCGACCCGAGTTCGATTCCCGCTCACGGCCACCGCCGCTGACGATTATGTAAACCGATCCTGGGCCCTCCCCTAGGTCGACTCAGCCTCAAGCGAGTAACTGGTGTGGTGTGTGAACATCGCCACTGGGGAGACAAAGGCGGCCGGGCGTGGTGAATCCAAGTCCCGGGCTGAAGCCGGGTAGGAAAGCTAGTATACAAATAAAGATATGTTTTAATGATTCCTTTGTCAATCCACTGCTGGATGAATCATGCCTCTCCACACACAGCATTGCCTGTCATTGGAGTTGCTTGACCATACTTCAACACGCTGCTCAGTTCGGCTTGGAGCCTCTTAGATGATGGGCAGGCATGTAGGTCGCCCTTGAAAAAATATATCTGTTGAGCTCAGTTGGGCTCAACTCCATCAACACAATTCGAGATTTGAAGTTTTCGTGACTGCAAGGGTCCATACTCTTTGGGTTTTGTCGGTAAAGTCACGTAGGTGAAAAGAAAATAAATCAATTAAATCACGACGTTTCGGAGGCAACACAAGCTTCCGTCTTCAGCAAAATTACTGTGCCAAGTGAAGAGGGCTCTAAGAGACACGGACCTAAAAGGACGGAAGCTTGTGTTGCCTCCGAAACGTCGTGATTTAATTTATTTATTTTCTTTTCACCTACGTGACTTTACCGAAAACAAACAAAGATCATCCATCAACGCAGTCTGGGTCTGAGAAGGCGGGTGGCCCTAAGATATCAAGAGCCACTGTGTCCGGGTTCACGGAGCAGTATGCAAACCACGCTTCCACATAAAACACCGACTAATCTACGCACGTGTGCGTGTGTGCGCGCTTGTGTGCATTGGCAAAAATCGTCACGAGTGAGACAAAGGCGGCCGGGCGTGGTGCTGGCCAGCCCCGCCACCTTGTACTCAATAACCGTGATTTAAAAAAAAAACAAAGATGCCTTCAAACAAGAAAACTGTGTTGTTGTTGTCTACACGGTGTGGTTTGCATACGCCGTCACATTATGCGTCTGTGTGTGTGTTCGTCTACATGTGTTTAGAGTGTGCGTGTGTCTGTGTGTCTGCTGTATAGGGAGCGGTGGCGTAGCAGTTAGCGCGCTGCGCTATGAACCCGGCGACCCGAGTTTGATTCCCGCTCACGGCCACGAACACCAGTGACGATTATCTTCACCGGTCCTAGACCTCCCCCTAGGTCCACTCAGCCCCAAATGAGCACGTGGTGCCATGTGTAAACATCGCCGCAAGGGAGACAAAGGCGGCCGGGCGTGGTGCTGGCCACCCACCCCCTTCGTGTGTGCGGCGCCGGCCTTCGTAGGTGCTCGCTAACAGCACTTGCCCCAACAGTCTGTTAAGGCTACACGGGGGATCTTTGTCTTTATTATTGTGTGTGTGCAACCTCGACACCAACGTGGGTGAGATCTCAAGCCCCCCCACCCCCTTCCCCCCCACCCCCTTCCCCCAACCCCCTTCCCCCCACCCCTTCCCCCCCACCCCCTTCCCCCCAACCTTCCCCCCCACCCCCTTCCCCCCACCCCCTTCCCCCCACCCCGCTGTCTTCCACGTCGTTTCCAGTAAGTGATGTGACTCTGAAGCAGCCGTCACGTGATCACTGAGGTGGAGGGGGGGGGCATGCCCCTCCCCGTCTGCCCCCCCACCAGGTGTCCTCCCCAATCTGGCCCCGCCCCTCAGCCGTGAACTCCAAATCTATTCCACAGCGGCCTCTAGCGGTGTTCTGAAACTAATCAACTATCCGTGACAGGTTTGTTCTTTGTGTTGGGTTAAATCGCGTAATTATAAATGTGTCGGTAAACCCGCCACCACCCGACACAGCCAATTAGTAAGGTTTAGTGTCACGTGAACAGGACGTGCCAATTCGTCATTAGTACAGCACTAACCGGTGTGTTGGAGAGCAAATCCACAACATTTGCAATCCGAGTACGACGTTTCGCCAGTAATTACAACTAGCTTCATCAGGCGACAGCTAGATTTGTGGAGAAATCCTCCGGTTTCGCTCCTTAATTTAGAAGGATAGATGTGATCACGTCACTTGTTTTTATTTGAACAGGTAAGGCACCATTCTTTGGTTCTTTCGGTAAAGTCACGTATAAAGATAAAATATTAAATTAAATAATAGCATACTACGACGTTTCGATTGCAACACAAGCAATCATCGTCAGGTATAAAAGAAATAGCAACAAAAATCTAACCAGAAAACTATAGACATACATATAAGTAGACAGACATCATAAAGATACACAGAGAGATGATGATTTGCTTGTGTTGCAATCGAAACGTCGTAGTATGCTATTATTTAATTTATTATTTCATCTTTATACGTGACTCTACCGAAAGAACCAAAGAATAATTCCTGCAGTCACGAAAGCTCCAAAATTAAGGTAAGGCACCCACTGAGCTGCACGTAAATGATATCTCAACGAAGTGGGTTATCATCGTGTGGAGATTTACAGCCGCCAAATACTCTAAACGCGTGATGTTGAGTCGAAATGTGGAGGGAAAAACCGAAGGGTCCGGAGAAAAATCCACGCGACCACGAGGAGAGAGAGAGAGAGACGCAAACTCCAGATATACAGCAGGCGTCAGGGTCGGGATCGAACCCACAAATTCGTGTATAGCAGGCGAGGTAGTTAACATCTCCCCATCGCGGCGCCCCATTTACAAAACAGTACTGCACGTTGGTCATGGAATTAAAAGACCCAAAAACGCCAGCGACAAACGGCACTGGTGCACGAGATAAGGGTGAATACGTGTTTTTGGGTCTTTCGGGGAAAAACACGTAGATAGGTTCAAAGAAAATAACAAAAAACTACGACGTTTCGATCACAACACAAGCGATCGTCATTAGGAGGCAAAAAAGAGGGGGAAAGCTGTTTTTTTGCCTCCTTTTTAAGACATGGGTCCTAGTTTGACGCACAATTATAAAACGCATGACTCAAAGTCAGGTACATATGTTGAAATCATTTAGAACCGTAGGTAGCCAACTGTTCTCATGTGAGGTGCGGGGGGAAGAACAAGAAACGAAAAACAAAAATGAGTTCTCAAGAAATCCGTTTTCCATCTAGACGATGATTTAAAAGTGCATAGCACAAGTGGCTTCCCAATATCGGAAGGAAGAGCGTTCCAGACGGCCGCGGAAGCGCGTCTGAAAGCGCACGATGCGGTCACCGTCTTCGTTCAATGGGCAGCCAAAAGCCACTGCTGCGAGAATGACCAGAGACCGGAGTTCGTGTGATGGTTCAAGCTCATTTTTTGCATATGATTTTTATTACAACCAAACGCGACTCCGATACAACACGCTGAAATATTCCGGTGACGGGGTTACATCAAATGCGCGATCATCCATTCCGGCGCGACGGAATCACACGATAGGGGGAGGAGAGAATGGATAGAGGACTCCTGCTGCCCCAACCAAATGGGGACCTCGCGTTTGGAGAAAGATGAAGATTTCAATGGGGAGGAGAAAAGGTGGGGGGGGGGGGATAACCAACAGGCTCAGGGGAGACCAAGGATAGAGGGGGACGTATGGGGGGAAGGGAAAAAAGATGGGGGCCCCGCCCCCTCCCTCCTCCCGATACGTTCTACGTAGCACTTCGTGCCTTCTTTTAGCTCCGCCCCCTCCCTCCCGATACGTTCCATTCATTGGCTACCACATTCTGATAAGCTCCCCCCCTCTACTTGCATTTAAGGGCTTACATCTTGAATCCTTGCTTCACTTGATGCAGAAAATCTGGCTGTGACGGTCCCACCTGATGACGGAGACTTGTGTTGCCTCCGAAACGTCGTGATTTTTTGTTTTCATTGTTTTATTTTTATTAATTTTTATTTCATTTTTTACCTACGTGACTTTACCGAAAGAACTAAGAGTATGAATCCTTGCAGTCACGAAAGCTTCAAATACAAACCATAGAAATCAAATAACATACATGCAGCGAGTGGGCTTACAAGGAGGCCTTCCACCGCTCCTAAGTTTGCTCCCGCTTGACCACTGAGGGGTTCTCTGCCCCATCGAGTAATGAGGAGCGTCGTGGCTATGAGATGTTAACTACCTCGCCTGGTACACAGGAGGTCGTGGGTTCGATCCCGACCCTGACGCCTGCTGTATATTTGGAGTTTGCGTGAATCTCTCTCTCATCATCATCACGGTGGCTATGAGATGTTAACTACCTCGCCTGGTATACAGGAAGGTCGTGGGTTCGATCCCGACACTGACGCCTGCTGCATATTTGGAGTTTGCGTGTCTCTCTCTCTCATCACCGTGGTTGCTTGGATGTTTTTTCTCCGGGTCCTCTGGTTTTTCCCTCCACATTTAGAAACATGCCATTGGAGTTATTTGGCCGCTATACATTGCCACATAAGCTACTTCATTAGGCTCTCATTTGTGGCTAGGTCGCTTATGAAAAAATGAACCCGTAAAAACAAAGTTTTTCACTATAAATCCTTTATATGCGTGTTCAATGGGCCACAACCCAGCCCACATTGGTCTTTGAAACGGGCGGCTAGAGTCCTCTCGTCCTCTGGCTTGAGATGGCTGCCACCTATGGGTGAGATGATTGCCTGCCACCATTAAGCAATTGGTAATTAAATATAAAAAAAAATACCTAAAAAGTGTAACATTTTGGAGAAAAAAATTTCACGAAAAGAAATTGTCACGCACAACGAGTCTGTGTGCAAAATGTCAGCTCGATTGGATCACGGGAAGTGGGTTAAAAAACGACCGAAAGATTTGCACGGTCGTAAGCGCGCAAGCAAGCAAGTGAACTTAATATAAAGGATTTAAACAGAGCTAAATAGCTCAGTGGGCCTTACCTGGTAAAATAAAAAAAATGTAAAACGTTCGTTTGTTTCGCGACAACGCTCACTCTTGTCGAGGTAACGTGGTACAGCTCTCTTCTGCCCCCTGGTGGTGTGTGCAGAGAGTTACACCTGCACGTGGCCACTCGGATTTCGCGATGGCGTACTTCAAACGTGCGCAGGGTTTCCCTCGAACTCCGTTCCTCGCGACCCACCCACGCTACATCTTTCCGCCAGAAGACTAAGCTCCATCTGTAGTGCTGTCCGTACGGGGACAGAGTGATGTAGCATATTATATATTATAGCATATTAGATTTTTTTGCGACATAGAATTATAATGTATTACTTACTGTTAGTAGCTCAGCTTATTGGAGAGTATATTTAGTATACTGATGATACTATGTAGTTCATACTTTAGTTTTTTACGTGGTTATTTAGTTACTGCAGCTCCATACTATTAACATTCCTTCCCTTTATTAATGCTACCCCTATCCCCTCCCTTTGATGCTGCTAATCCTGCATAATGCACGGGCATAATATGACTTTGAAACCCCCCGCCGACCTCCTACGCATTTCACAAGTAGTACTAATCACATACCTGCATTTCCCATAAATATGCTAAATTCCTCTTGATATGCAAATTATCTTGTCAAGGCGCCCTTCCCCCTTTCCAACCCAGCTTAAATATACGCTCCAAGCATGGTGGTGTTTCATTCAGACGCTGTCTCCCCGACAGACCTGGTCTTCACCTGAGGACGGCTGCTTGCGTTGTGGCCGAAACGTCGTGAGAATTATTTTATTATGTTTTATTATTATTTTATTACTTCCCTTCTACGTGACTTTACCGAAAGAACCAAGAAGATGTCCCATCCTCTTACGCGCGTGGGTTTCCTTCGGGTGCGGTGCTCCGGCAGGTTGAAAACATCTTACAATTATCAACGCAGTGTAACTGAACCCTCCTTATAAAAAAGAGTAATTCGACACAGTCTGGCATTCCTTGATTGGACGCAGTCTGGCATTCCTTGATTAATAAGCAATGATAGTTATTATGTCAGCCATTGCCTGAAACACGGACAGGTTTCCCTCGCTTTACGCGGTAGCAGATGCGTTCCAAAAAAGGGCCCACAAAGCGACATCTACCTGCCGAGTAGCACACACAGTACACACATAGTACACACACAGTACACACACAGTACACACATAGTACACACACAGTACACACAATATAGCGAAGTTTTAGTAGAAATAGTTTAGCCACATTTACTCGAAACCGCACAAACAGAACAAGCCCCTTTTACCGCTCGAGGCAAACAGAAAGTTGGCACTTGCCTGAACATAACTAATTTGCCATGAGATGGCAGTACAGCAAGTGGGATCGTGAACCTGTATGTGCAGACCTTTGCGTTTTCGGCTAACGAACTCTCATAAATAACAAATAATTTCAGCGGATAATACTTATCCTTCACATGTCTGTACCTGCACGTAAAACAGTTTTTTTACACATTCTATTCGCCACTAGGCCTTCTAGGAGTCCAATGCATTCCTGCGGAGGGAGCTGGTAGTAACGTTGGGTTGCTCAATGGCCAGGGTCAACGGTGGCGTGGTGTATTCCGCAAATATGGCCGACTGTGAGGGCGGGCACAAGCCGGCGTAAGTAGGTTAAACGTTGAGTTTTATAAGGGCACCACGGGGTGACCAGCCACTCCCCACACAGCCCCACCCCTCCCACCCCCCACCCAGCCCCACCCTCCCCACCTAGCCCCTCCCCACCCTCCCCACGCAGCCCTTCCCCACCCTCCCCTCTCCACCCAGCCCCACCCCTCCCATTTTTGGATCCACGACGGACGGACGGACACAATAATCCTCTGTGGGCTGGTGGAACCAGGTGGTTCCTACCAGTACAAATAGTTCAACACAATCAACACTCTTAGACCTGTTTAAACATTCAGGAACTCATCAGCAGTCAGGCTCGCTCCAATCAATGCTGGTGAACTGCCCAGATGTTTGTCGTCTTGGACCAACTTCTGTTAGACTTGGACTCGAGTACGTGCATCACCGCCAAAAAGACAAAGATCCCCCGTATAGCCTGAACAGACTGTTGGGGCAAGTGCTGTAAGCGAGTGGGTGGCCAGCATCACGCCCGACTGCCTTTGTCTCCCCAAGTGGCGATGTTTACACACCGCACCGGGTACTCATCTGAGACATTGCTTTTATAGCTTTATTTTGGTGATTTCGAAAACGTTTTGGTTTAGCCATATTTGTTTGTTGTAGTACAGAGTTAGACTGATAACCTTAATCTAAATTGTCTTATGGTTGTTATTGTTTGACTTGCATCCCACTGGGATTTTTGTACACAGCGTTGATATTCGGTGCTTTTTCTGGAAGATTTTGCTGTTTTTTTCCTGGATTTTTCTGTTTGCGCGCAGTCACTTTAAGATGTTTCTTGTTCATGTTTTTGTTTGTTGCGGTTGCACCCGATTCAAGAGCCGAATGGTTCACTATATACTAAATACATGAAACTGAAAACTGAAACCGACTCGACCCAGGGGAGACCCAGGACCGACATCACCACCGATACCCCCACCATTCGCCACTAAGTGACAGTAATGTCACAACGGCGCCTGTGCGAGGCTAGGTGCACTTTGAGGCTGCCACATGAAGTGTCGAAGGCTCGCTGCTGACTGGAGATCTCGGGACAGACCCAGCAGGTGCCATGAGTTGGCTGACAGATGACCGGCAGATGCCCCACCAGCTGTACCCCCCCCCCCCCCCGACTGCGCAAACTTGCTGCATTTTACCCGCCCGGCTCTCCGCTCGTTGTTGTGAGCAGCGTCGCCCCTCTGCCCTCCGTCGTTGCCGGAGGGCGCCTGCCTCCGACTGCCCCAGTAGCAGCGTCCTTCACGAGCCTCCCGTCTCCTCCACAGAGGCCGATCTTGAACACCGCTGGTGGCAATCTTCAAATAATCCACCCCCCCCCCTCACACGCACCACGTGCCTCACTCCCAACCAATTGCGTGCAAGCAGCGCATATATAAGGACCCCCACCCTCCCCCCCCCATCAGTCCCACACGGCAGAGAGCAACTGAGGACACGATTTGTTGTCGAGTTTCGGCAGCGGCTAAAACATCGCTCCTCGCAATTTGAAATTAATAAAGCCAATTACACCGATTTGCAATGCTCAAATCCGGCGTTCGGCTCGGTCTCTGGACGGCGAAGCGACCGGCCGTAGCAAAAATCGACTTGACCCGGGACCCCGGGTCGGGCCTACGGTGCTACGCGCGGCTCCTGCGGGAAGAGGCGCACGTCGGCGGGCAGTGGGTTCCATCCGAGGGCGGCGCCTCGTTCGAGGTGGACGACCCAGCCACGGGGCGACGCGTGGCGCGGGTGGCCGACTGCGGGGTGGTGGAGGCGACGCGGGCCGTGGAGGCGGCTCACACAGCGTTCCACACGTGGAAGAAAACCACGGCCAAGGTTGGGTGATGTTGTGTGTGTGTGGTGGTGAGTGGTGTGTGTAGTTGGAGGCAGTCGCCCTCACAACAACAACGGAGGGCGGAGGAGCGACGCTCACAACAACGAGCGGAGCGTCGGGTGGATAAAACACAGCTAGTTGGCACAGTAGGGGGGCACAGGTGGTGCATCAGCCAGTCATCTCGGTCGTCTCAGTCAGTCGACCCGTGGCACTTGCTGGGTCTGCCCCGTGACCTACTGCCGGCGGGCGTTCGACACTTCACGTGGCCTCAAGGTGCACCTAGCCTGGCACAAGCGTCGTGGTGATGTCACCGCCACTTAGTGGCGAATGGCGGTTGTTGTTGTTGTTGTGTGCGCGTGCGTGATGAGTGTAGGGTCGGTGATGCGTTGTGCATGTTGATGGGTGTATGTGATGTGTGTTTGTGTATTGAGGTGTGTGTTCATGTGGTGAGCGTGTGATGGTTGTGGAGTGTGTAGGGGTGTGGTGTTGCCTGAGTTCATGTGAGCTTACCAGTTAATATGCAACATTAACCCAACGTTGCACGTGTACTGGTGGTGCGGTGTGTACATGTACTTGTGAGTACTGTATTGTGGGGAGCGGTGGTGCAGCGGTTAGCGCTACGCTGCGCTATGAACCCAGCGACCCGGGTTCGATTCCCGCTCCCAGGGACGATTATCTGAGCCGGTCCCGGGCCTTCCCTAGGTCGACTCGGCCTCAAATGAGTACCTGTCGCGGTGTGTAAACATCACCACCGGGGAGACAAAGGCGGTCGGGCGTGGTGCTGGCCACCCACCCCTTCGTGTACCGTTCCTGCCTTTATAGGTGCTCGCTAACAGCACTTGCCCCTACAGTATGTTAAGGCTACACGGGGGAACTTTGTCTTTGTGAGTACTGTATGCATGCGTTTTAGATGTGTGCGACGTGATGATAGGTGTAGGGGAGCATGCGTGTCAGTCGATACGCATACACATTCCTGTGCACAATCGTACAAATGGTTGATAAACATGTATGCACTCCATGTACACATGGAAGCACTCAGAGAAAGCACACATACCGTAGCATATGCAGTTGCACTTGGATGACACTTATACAAATGGCAACAGACAAAGACCCTCCTATAGTTTCGATTTAAAGCTTTCGTGACTGCAGGGATTCATCTTCTTGGTTCTTTCGGTAAAGTCACGTAGAAGGGAAATAATAAAATAAGATTGGAGAGTATATTTAGTATATTGATGATACTAATGTAGTTTAGATTTTAGTTTTTTACGTGGAGGTTTAGCTGCTGCAGCTCCTTACTATTAAAATTCCTTCCCTGTATTACTGCTAACCCTACTCCCTCCCTTTGATGCTGCTAATCCAGCATACTGCATAATGCACGGGCTTTGAAACCCCCCCCCACCTCCTACGCATTCCACAAGTAGTGACTAATCCCATATCTACATTTCCCATAAATATGCTTAATTCCTCTTGATATGCAAATTCCTTTGTCAAGGCGCCCTTCCCCCTCCAACCCAGCTTAAATATACGCTGCCAAGCCTGGTGGTGTTCATTCAGATGCTGTCTTTCCGACAGACCTGTTCTTCACCTGAGGACGGCTGCTTGCGTTGTGGCCGAAACGTCGTGAGAATTATTTTATTTTATTATGTTTTATTTTTATTATTTTATTATTTCCCTTCTACGTGACTTTACCGAAAGAACCAAGTAGATGAACCCTCCTATAGTCTTTCGCAGGCTGTTGGCAATCACGTGCGGACGGCCATAAGGGAACATGCCCGTCCAGAGCACGTCCGCCGCGGAGATGGAGCTATGAAAATCATCCCTCGTGCATGGCGAGACCGTGACATGGCGATGGCTTGGTGGTGATGGTGGGCGTGTGGATGCCTTCATCCAGCAGTGGATGGATCATGGCTGACGATGACGATGACATGCATGCTCACGCATGTAAACTGTGCAAGGAGGTGGGGTGGGGGGGTTAAGGAATGAGCAAAGAGGTGACTGCACATCTCTGAATGACATACGGTAACACTGTGGCCTTAAACATAAAGGGTTAATACAATTATGTAATGCCCTGTGTGGTGCTAATATTCACAGCACATGCGGGGGTGGGGAACCTTTTTTTCTGCCAAGTGCCATTTGGATATTTATAAAACCATACCAAATTATCAACTTAAAAATTTGCCTGTTATATTTGGTCAAACATTTAAACACATTCCTGCGGAGGGAGCTGGTAGGAACGTTGGGTTGCTCAGTCAATGGCCAGGGTCAACGGCGGCGTGGTGTATTCCGCAAATATGCCCGACTGTGAGGGCGGGCACAAGCCGGCGTGAGTAGGTTAAACGTTGAGTTTTATAAGGGCACCACGGGGTGACCAGCCCCTCCCCACCCAGCCCCACCTCCCCACCCAGCCCCTCCCCACCCAGCCCCTCCCTGCACGACGGACGAACGGACACAATAATCCCCTGTGGGCTGGTGTAACCAGGAGGTTCCAACCAGTATTAACTCACCCCTAATGCGATGGCTGGAACAGACCAAATGATTTCGCGGGCCTTACACGGCCCGCGGGTTCGACGTTCCCGTCGTCATAGAGACCAGAGCAATGTTGCTGCCCGCCTAGACCAACCCGCACTGACAAGCGTGGTGAAGTATGGTCGAACAACCGTCACGACCCGCATAAGCTTGGTGAGACGCTCATCCAGCAGTGGACTGAAAAATGTCCGTACGTGTGTATGTTGAACTTCTTACGCACCGTACGTAGCCAACCGTGCTAATCGGAGGTGCGGGGGAAGGACAACAAGCGGTACATGTGCTCCACATGCCTCTCGTACCAAGCGAAACCCGAGAGCGTTCTTGTTGGTTTGGTGTGCCAGTGGTCTGCTCGCCTGGTTAGCGTTTCAGTTTGGGGTCAGAGTTTTGTTTTGAGCAAAGGTTAAGTACATGTGCATGTTCAAAAAAAATTTACGTGTATGGTAGATGATCTTGCCCTATAAGCCCGGCGACCCGAATTAGATTCCTGACGATGGTCAACACCAGGGACGATTATCTGAACCGGTCCTAGGCATCCCCTAGATGGCCTAGATCAATGCATCCTCAAATGAGTACCTGGTGCGACGTGTCAAACATTGCTATTAGAAGATAAAGGTGTGGTATTTTCCAACCACCTCGTGTGCCTTGCTGGACTTGATAGGTGCGGTGTGAAAGAAGTTCAACATACATAGGGTGCTCGTTAACAGCCCTTGCCCCAACAGTCTTCTAAGGCTATACGCGGGGGATCTTTGTTCGTAGAATCATAGGCATGTCATAAACAAGCCTTTCCTCCCACGCTATGAGTCCATGATTATAAACATCTTTTCCCCAAATTATATCCCGATTGTGTTTATGGGTGTCACGTTACGAGATGTAGAACCCACGTGCGGAAATCTCAGAGGTGCAACACCTTCATTGTTTGAGAACGGACCACGTAAGTAGATTTCACAGACCTACATCTCAGATCCCTATAAGTTGACCTCTGGTTTATAGGGAAGGGGGGAGGAGCATTACTTTCCCAACCATTCTGCTGCCAAGAGTAATGTTCGTCGAATGACCGTCTCTTGTGGGTGCGTGGTGTCACCCTTCCCGTGTTAGCCAATGATGTAAGATGCTCTGGTTAATTCTATAACTTCTCTACATGGTCAGCCTGGGTTTCATGTGTTGCCAGCTCAGCAGGTTTTCTCCCCCATAGCTAGCTTGCGCTGTTAATTCTTAACCCAGTATTTATCTCCAATTCCACGGGCCCGGTCACCCGATGTGGTGCCGAATGTGGGCGAAATGTTTGCGTGCCAAACGAATGACGCATCCATCCGTAGGCTTTCTGACGCAGCCATTATGGACCGACCCCATAGGGGGGAACAACACAGACCCCGACCCAGAAAGCTTTGACCTCAGTGGTGCTAGCTCAGCGTTTCTGACACAGCCATGGAGAGTGTGGAGTTACCAGAGAAAATCAACCAAGAATACATGGGGTAAAACTCAAAGCTCTACACAGATGGAAACAAAAATCCATTCCTGTATTGTTGTCCTGACCACATCACAGGCAAAAAAGATACAACACCTTGTAATCCTGGGCTGTCTCTCATCCAAGTACTCTACTAACCAGACTAAATCCTGCTTGGCGTTCGAGCTCCAGCTAGATCTAATGCATTCGGGAAGAATTTGGTTGTAAGAAAATCATCATCATCCCTGGGTAATCTACTGCTGGATGAAGGCCTTACCAAGCCTCCATCACCTCTCATGACCCTGTGATGTAACAATCCAGCTGGCATCACGTGTAGGAAAATATATTGCTTTGAACAACATTCATTTTGCCGAAGTTATTGTTAGCTGTGTCAGTGCACTCCATTCAAGTGCTAATGTTGTGGGTGGCTTGAGTGTTTTATGTGGCTGCGTGCACAGATTTGCAATTGGTAAATGCTGGAAGCTGGGTTTGTGAGGTTGTGTTTGCAAGTGTGGAGTCTGTTCCAAAGTGGAGACGTTCTCCGTCATGTGACTGGTTACTTGCAAATCATTGTCGTCATTCGTCCTGATTTATTCACTGCTAAATGAAAGCCTCCACAACACTGTTGCCATGTCTCACAGCCCTGCGACTTCACGATGTCAGCGTTCCATCTTCGCAGCGGTTGCCTTCTCCATCTCGGCGTGTTCCCTCCTCGGTAGTGAATGGGGTCAGCTGCAGACTCCTGTCACACATTACCCCCCGCCCCCCCTAACCGGACTCGATGGTGGACTCTGGGCCCTCCCTCCACGCTGTTGCTGATGAAGCTGCTGTCGCCTGGCACTGCAAGATGAGCCTACAATAATTATTGTTGTAGTGCTCAAACAAAGCACATATTTGACAACGCATGTAACACGCACAGTGCACAACAGCAGCAAGCCCCCATTCGCCACAGAGTGGCGGTGACGATCACACGGCGCTTGTGCAAAGCCATGTGCACTTTGAGGCCTTGACACACCTTTGGTACCAGCCTTTGGCAAGTCAACTTGGCTCCACATCCTCCCGAACAGCATCAGCACCATCTCTTCTGCACGGTGGCCACGCAGAGCCCACACCCTGTGCCCACACACAATGCGTGTAACACACGCTATCATTGTCACCCCGTCCCGCACACAGGAGCGAGGGGCTCTGCTCAAGAGATGGTACGAGGTCATCCTGCAGAACCGCCAGGAGCTGGCGCAGCTCATCACAGCTGAGAGCGTGAGTCGTGGTCCTCCCCGTGTCTCCTCTCACCTCCCCGTGGCTCCCCGTGGCTCCCCGTGTCTCCTCTCCATCTCCCCGTGCCTCTCCGCATGTCCTCTCACCTCCCTGTGCCTCCGCGCGCTTCTTTCCTGCGCGTGCGTCAGGGCAAGCCGCAGCAGGAGTCTCTGGGGGAGGTGTCGTATGGCGCGGCATTCCTCGAGTGGTTCGGCGAGGAGGCGCGACGCGCGTACGGACAGATCATCCCCTCGGCTGCGCCCGACCGCCGCATGTTCTCCATCTACCAGCCCGTCGGTGTCGCCGCCATGATCACTCCAGTGAGCCCGCGTCGCTAACCGCCACCACGGGCCGCTAGCCCGGGCCTCTACTCCTCACAGCTAGCCTGGGCCTGTACTCCTCTAGCCTGGGTCTCTACTCCTCTAGCCTGGGCCACTACTCCTCTAGCCTGGGTCTCTACTCCTCACAGCTAGCCTGGGTCTCTACTCCTCTAGCCTGGGCCACTACTCCTCTAGCCTGGGCCACTACTCCTCTAGCCTGGGCCTCTACTCCTCTAGCCTGGGTCTCTACTCCTCTAGCCTGGGTCTCTACTCCTCACAGCTAGCCTGGGCCACTACTCCTCTAGCCTGGGTCTCTACTCCTCTAACCTGGGTCTCTACTCCTCACAACTAGCCTGGGCCTCTACTCCTCTAGCCTGGGTCTCTACTCCTCTAGCCTGGGTCTCTACTCCTCACAGCTAGCCTGGGCCTCTACTCCTCTAGCCTGGGCCTCTACTCCTCACAGCTAGCCTGGGCCTCTACTCCTCTAGCCTGGGTCTCTACTCCTCACAGCTAGCCTGGGCCTCTACTCCTCTAGCCTGGGTCTCTACTCCTCACAGCTAGCCTGGGCCTCTACTCCTCTAGCCTGGGTCTCTACTCCTCACAGCTAGCCTGGGTCTCTACTCCTCACAGCTAGCCTGGGCCTCTACTCCTCTAGCCTGGGCCTCTACTCCTCTAGCCTGGGTCTCTACTCCTCACAGCTAGCCTGGGTCTCTACTCCTCACAGCGAGCCTGGGTCTCTACTCCTCACAGCTAGCCTGGGCCTCTACTCCTCTAGCCTGGGCCTCTACTCCTCTAGCCTGGGTCTCTACTCCTCTAGCCTGGGCCTCTACTCCTCTAGCCTGGGCCTCTACTCCTCTAGCCTGGGCCTCTACTCCTCTAGCCTGGGCCTCTACTCCTCTAGCCTGGGTCTCTACTCCTCTAGCCTGGGTCTCTACTCCTCTAGCCTGGGCCTCTACTCCTCTAGCCTGGGTCTCTACTCCTCTAGCCTGGGCCTCTACTCCTCTAGCCTGGGTCTCTACTCCTCTAGCCTGGGCCTCTACTCCTCTAGCCTGGGCCTCTACTCCTCTAGCCTGGGTCTCTACTCCTCTAGCCTGGGCCTCTACTCCTCACAGTTAGCCTGGGCATCTACTCCTCTAGCCTGGGCCTCTACTCCTCTAGCCTGGGCATCTACTCCTCTAGCCTGGGTCTCTACTCCTCTAGCCTGGGCCTCTACTCCTCTAGCCTGGGTCTCTACTCCTCACAGCTAGCCTGGGCCTCTACTCCTCAGCTAGCCTGGGCCTCTACTCCTCACAGCTAGCCAGGGCCTCTACTCCTCTAGCCTGGGCCTCTACTCCTCACAGCGAGCCTGGGTCTCTACTCTTCTAGCCAGGGCCTCTACTCCTCACAGCTAGCCTGGGCCTCTACTCCTCACAGCTAGCCTGGGCTGCTCTGACTCATCAGCTAGCGCAGGCTGCTAACCCAAGAGTACAAGTGATGAAATAGGTTCGCAGATAATACATCTCCTTGATGGTGCTGCCTCTCCACATCATAAAGAGTAGTTCTACTCAACCCAGAGGCCCTAGGGCCTACTCGTACACCGCCCCTGTACCCGGTGCGGTGTACGCATACATCGGCGCTGGGGAGTCAAATGGCCTGGAAAACCACCCCCTCATGTGCCATGCCGGCCTTCATGCTCGCTAGCAGCACTCTCCCCAACAGTCTGTTACCATTGGTGGTGTGGGGTGATCTTTGTATGCGAGTACATGTGAATGGGTGTGTGGGTACGTTTTTTGGAGGTAGTCATCCTCTAATAACAAGGGAGGGCATAGGAGCGACGCTAAAATGCATAAAGTTGGCACAGTAGGGAGCGCAGGTGGTGCATCTGCCAGTCATCTCAGTCGGTCAACGCATGGCACCTGGGTCTGTCTCGTGACCTCATGTCAGCGAGCACGACACTTGACGTGGCTTCCGAGTGCACCTAGCCTGGCACAAGCGCCGTGGGGACGTCACCGCCACCCTAGTGGCGAATTGCGGCTCTTAATGTTGACGAGTTGCATGAGTGTTTCATTATGCGTGTTTGCACTCATTTTTCCATGCGAGTTTACATGTGTGTGTGTGTGTGCAGGTAGGTTTGTGCGTAACCATGATATTCGCATCGTGGAAGGAATGCACTGTATGTCCCTGCTGCTATATATATATGCTGCCCACCTTCATCCCAGCACTGACCAGCGCTGGGATGGTGGTGAATTGGTCTGTGCTTGACACGGCAGCCTTCTGGGGTAAACACCGAGTGAGATTGTGCAATAGCGCTCAGCATAATTGCGTGCATCTGTGGGCATCATTTCATGTGTCTGCATGTGTGTTTACGTGTGTCTGCCCCCCGTGTGTCTGCGTGTGTTCAATTCCTGCTCGTGGCCAACACCAGTGATGATTTTCTGAATCGGTCCTGGGTCTTCCCGAGGTCGACTCGGCCTCAAATGAGTGCCTGGTACAGCGATTAAAAAAAACATCGAGGCAGACCAAGCCGAACAGGCATGGTGCTGGCCACCCACCCACCCTTACGTACCGTTCCAGCCTTCATAGGTGTTGGTTAAAAGCACTTGTCCCAAAAGCCTGTTAAGGCTATACAGGGGATCTTTGTCTTTGTTTGCGTGTCTGCGTGTGTGTGTGCGAGTGTGTCTGCGTCTATCTTTGTGTCTCTGTGTCTGCGTGTGTTTCTGCTTGTTTATCTGTGTGTGCATGTCTGCGCGCGTGTATCTGCCATGTGCGTGTTTGCCTCTGTCTCTGTGCGTGTGTCTGCTTGTGTCTTTGTGCGTGCGCGCGTCTGTGCAGTGGAACTTTCCCGTGGCGATGATCACACGGAAGGTGGGCGCTGCGCTCGCCGCGGGCTGCACGGCCGTGGTGAAGCCGGCGGAGGACACACCGCTCAGCGCCCTCGCGCTCGCACAGGTGCCGCTCGTCCACACTGCGCGCCAGAGGTCGCAAACGGGTTTTGATTCCGTACCCGGCCGCACCAGGGTCGCAAACGGGTACCCGTACCCGTACCCGGCCGTACCCATACCCGTACCCGGCCGGGTAGCCGGGTATCGGGTAGGGTACGGGTATCGGGTATCCGGTTGCGACCTCTGCCGCGTGCCGCTCGTCCACCCCGTAACCGTCGCGTCCTTTCCCACCATTTGTAACGCGCCACAACATGAGTTTACAAAAAGAACGCACGGAACGCAACGCGCGAGAATAATTTGGAGAGAAGAAGAGGCGTGAGAGTGACGGAAGTGACGACGCCGATGTGTGGCGCGATGAGAGGATGAGGCAGTGAACACTCCCGACGACCGGAGCTATGACAGGGTCTCTGTGCGAGTCTGCATCCCTGTGTGATTCTGGGTCTCTGTAGAAAGAGTGGGAGGAGGAGGAGGGGGGGGGGGATCGTACGATAAGACCAAGGCGGCTATCCAGGCTGGTCGAGCCGGCGTGTGAGCGCTTTGTAACGGAGAATCCGAATCGGAATCTTTATACTGGAGGAATCAAATGAGCTATGAAGCTCGTTTTCACAAATGTCCAGTTGGGGTGGGTCAAGAAAATCAGGTCGGCCTGCGTCTAAGAGCGTTGTCCACAACATGGTAGGTATTGAAGAAATCAGGGCAGGCCATTTGAAGCCACAGGCCGACATCCACATTATCAATATTCCAGCAACCCGCACTGACCCGAGTAGTGACGGCTTAGACGGCCCTCATGATTTCCGTGAAGGCATTGGGAGTCCTTCGTCCGGCAGTGGATTGAGAACGGCTCAAGCGGAGTGGTGAGTGCACCACACTACGAACCCAGCGACCGAGTTCGATTTCATTCTCGCAGCAAACGTCGGCGGCGAATACTTCGATCAGTCCTGGGCTTCCCCGAGGTCGACTCGGCCTGAAATGAGAGACAAAGGTGGCCGGGCGTGATGCTGGCTACATCGCCGCCTCGTGCATCGTGGCAGCCATCGCAGGTGTTCAATTAACAGCACTTGCCTAAACCACCAGTGTGGGCTCCACGGGAGATTTTTATACTTTTGTACATATATATATGTGTGTGTTTGTCATTTGGCACAGTAGGGGGCACAGGTGGTGCATCTGCCAGTCATATCAGTCAGTCAACCCATGGCACCTTGGTCTGTCGCGTGACCTCTTGCCAGCAGCGAGCCTTCGACACGTCACGTGGCCTCGGTGCACCTGGCCTGGCACAGGCGCCGTGGTGACATCACCGCCGCTTAGCGGCGAATGGCAGGTGCTGTTGTTGTTGTGTCAATCCCGTGACCTCCCACCGGCAACGAGCCTTGCCCACCTCCACGTGACGGCTCTCAAAGTGTGCGCCTGGCACAAGCAAGCGTAGCGGCGTCACTGCCACTCGGTGGCGAATGTCGGCTGTTGTTTATTTGTTTGTTGTTTGCTGCTGCTGCGTGTTGGGTCACCCAGCTCGCCGTGGAGGCCGGGTTACCCCCGGGCGTGCTCAACGTGGTGCCTTGCTCGCGTGGCAACGTGGCGGCCGTGGGCGAGCTCCTGTGCACCCACCCCTTCGTCTCTAAGATCTCCTTCACGGGCTCCACCGCCACCGGCAAGGTGCCACCGCCACGACCACCGCCACCACCACCACGCGCGTGCGCGCCGCGTGTGATGCGGTCGTGCTCGTTGCACACAAAGTGCTTGCCACGAATGAACCACGATACGTTGGAGCATACACATCACGCTCTTTGTGTTTAGTTTGTGGTTCTTCCCCCGCACACCTCCGATTAGCACATTTGGCTACGTACGATGCGAAAGAAGTTCAACATACGTTTGAACGGTCGTGAACGCATCGTGCGGGTGGTTGGGCAGGCCTCGTGCTGTATTACGTGGTCTTGCGCGTCGCATCCAGAGCTTCGCGACATCCGTCGTCCCCGCGCCAGGTGCTGATGGCGCATTCCGTGGGCACGGTGAAGCGCGTGTCCATGGAGCTGGGCGGCCACGCACCGTTCATCGTCTTCGAGAGCGCCGATCTGGACGCAGCCGTGCGCGGCCTCCTCACCTCCAAGTTCCGCTTCTGTGGACAGGTGGGGTGGGGCCACCGGGGGGGAGATGCGGGGACACGCACTGGTGGGGGGGGGGGGCAGATACAGGGAGATGCGGGGACATGCACGGGGGGGGGGGGGGTAGTGGGGGGGATACAAGGAGGGGATACAGGGAGACAATTCACTCACTCACTCGCTCACCTACCCACTCTCATAACCCTACTCGTACATTCGCTCAAAAATCATGCACCCACTCGTTCACACTCCCACTCTCTCGCCTGCTTATTCATTCACTCACCCCCACACTCACTCCCTTGATCACTTGTTAATTCATACACATCTTCGCACATTCACGCTGTAATCCGTGTGTGCGCCCATTTTTGTGCGCGCGTGCAGACGTGCGTGTGCCCTAACCACATGCTGGTGCAGGAGAGCGTGCACGACGCGTTTGTGTCGCGCCTCGCCCATGCTGTGTCGACGCAGCTCCGCGTGGGGCCCGGCACGGACACGGGGAACACGCTGGGGCCACTCATCAACGAGCGCGCCCTCCAGAAGGTGAGGGGGGGGGGGCCTCCTTCGTCCCCGCCCGTCCGTCCGCCCGCGAGCGTGTGTCTTTGTGAGTGTGTGGGGAGCCTAGCGACCCGAGTTTGATTCCCGCTCATGGCCACCAACACCGGTGACGATTATCTGAACCAGGCCTGGGCCTCTCCTTGGTGGACTCTGCCTCAAATGGGTACCTGGTGCGATGCGTAAAGATCGCCACTCGGAAAACAAAGGCGGCTGGGCGTGGTGGTGGCCACCCGCCCCCTCGTTTGCCGTACCGGCCTTCATAGGTGCTCGACCTGTGTGTGTGTGTTCTAGCCTGTGTGTGTGTGTGCGACCCGTGGCACCTGGGTCTGCCCCGTGACCTCCTGCCAGCGGGCGTTCGACACTTCACGTGGCCTCAAGGTGCACATGGCCTGGCACAAGCGTTGTGGTGACGTCACCGCCACTTAGTGGCGAATGGCGGTTGTTGTTGTTGTGTGTACGCGACTTGTGTGTGTGTGTACGCGACTTGTGTGTGTGTGTACGCGACTTGTGTGTGTGTGTACGCAACCTGTGTGTGTGTGTGTGTGCTCACAACAACCTGTGTGTGTGTACACAACCTGTGTGTGTGTGCGCAACCTGTGTGTGTGTGCGCAACCTGTGTGTGTGTGTACGTAACCTGTGTGTGTGTACGCAACCTGTGTGTGTGTGTGTGTACGCAACCTGTGTGTGTACGCAACCTGTGTGTGTGTGTGTGTACGCAACCTGTGTGTGTGTGCGCACACGCAACCTGTGTGTGTGTGCGCACAACCCGTGTGTGTGTGTGTGTGTGTACGCAACCCGTGTGTGTGTGTGTACGCAACCCGTGTGTGTGTGTGTACGCAACCCGTGTGTGTGTGTGTGTGTGTGTACACAACCCGTGTGTGTGTGTACGCAACCTGTGTGTGTACGCAACCTGTGTGTGTGTGCGCAACCTGTGTGTGTGTGCGCATAACCCGTGTGTGTGTACGCAACCTGTGTGTGTGTGTGCGCGCACGCAACCCGTGTGTGTGTGTGTGTGTACGCAACCTGTGTGTGTACGCAACCTGTGTGTGTCTACGCAACCTGTGTGTGTGTACGCAACCTGTGTGTGTGTACGCAACCTGTGTGTGTGTGCACGCAACCTGTGTGTGTGTGTGTGTGTGCGCACGCAACCTGTGTGTGTGTACGCATGCAACCCGTGTGTGTGTGCGCACGCAACCCGTGTGTGTGTGCGCACGCAACCCGTGTGTGTGTGCGCACGCAACCCGTGTGTGTGTGTACGCAACCTGTGTGTGTGTACGCAACCCGTGCGTGTGTGCGCACAACCCGTGCGTGTGTGTGTACGCAACCTGTGTGTGTGTACGCACAACCCGTGTGTGTGTGTGTACGCAACCTGTGTGTGTGTGTACACAACCCGTGTGTGTGTGTGTACGCAACCCGTGTGTGTGTGTGTGTACGCAACCCGTGTGTGTGTACGCAACCCGTGTGTGTGTGTGTGTACGCAACCCGTGTGTGTGTGTGTGTACGCAACCCGTGTGTGTGTGCACAACCCGTGTGTGTGTGTGTGTATGCGCAGGTGGAGCGGCATGTGGTGGATGCGGTCTCGCAGGGCGCGCGTGTCGTGGTGGGCGGTGCGCGCCACGCGCTCGGAGGGAGCTTCTTCCAGCCCACGGTGCTCACCGACGTGACTCCCAGCATGCTGTGCGCTCGCGAGGAGACCTTCGGGCCCCTGGCTCCCGTCATCAAGTAAAGCCGCCCCCCCTCCACTTGACCTCGCCCTTGATCTTCACCCTGATAATGAGCAGATGCCTCCGAATGAAACCTTCACTCTGACCTTGACTCCCAAGTATTATCATACCTAATTGCTGCGTGGTTCAGTTGGTAATGTTTGTATACATGTGTAAATACGACTTGGACGCACTTGTCTTGAGATGGTTTCTTTCGATTTAAAGCTTTCGCGACTGCAGGGATCCATCTTCTTGGTTCTTTCGGTAAAGTCACGAAGAAGGGAAATAATAAAATAATACAAATAAAACATAATAAAATAATTCTCACGACGTTTCGGCCACAACGCAAGCAGCCGTCCTCGGGTGAAGACCATTCAGACGCTGTCTCCCCGACAGACCTGGTCTTCACCTGAGGACGGCTGCTTGCGTTGTGGCCGAAACGTCGTGAGAATGATTTTATTCTGTTTTATTTTTATTATTTTATTATTTCCCTTCTCCGTGACTTTACCGAAAGAACCAAGAAGATGGTTTCTTTATTAAGGAGTCACGTGCTCGCACTCGGACAGGCGGAGACCCTCCACTGCAACATCCCCGAGTCTCCCACGCATCTCCCCCTTGTATACGGTCCCAGGCCACGCCCCCATTCCGGAACCTTCTCGCTGGTCCTAGACCGCTCGCTCCACCGGCAGACGACTGTCCTCTTCCGTCCTCTGGCCACGCTGCTGTTCTCAATCATTCCCGTAGCCACCAGTCCGCTCGCACTGCAAGCTGACTCCCCCGGTCATTACCTCCCGTGGCCACCAGTCCACTCGCACTGCAGACTGACTCCCCTGTCATTACCTCCCGTGGCCACCAGTCCACTCGCACTGCAAGCTGACTCCCCCGGTCATTACCTCCCGTGGCCACCAGTCCACTCGCACTGCAGACTGACTCCCCTGTCATTACCTCCCGTGGCCACCAGTCCACTCGCACTGCAAGCTGACTTCCCTGTCATTACCTCCCGTGGCCACCAGTCCACTCGCACTGCAAGCTGACTTCCCCGGTCATTACCGCCCGTGGCCACTAGTCTACTCACACCGAAGGTTGACTCGACTGTCATTACATATGTATGTATGTTGAACATACTCTTAGTTTTTTTGGTAAAGTCACGTAGGTAGAAAATTAAAGTAAAATTGTAAAAAATAATTAAATATATAAAATTATACTAGATAAATAAATAATTATACGCCCTGTGACGGTCCCACCTGATGACGGAGACTTGTGTTGCCTCCGAAACGTCGTGATTTAAAAAAAAAAATATTTATTAGTTTATTAATACTTTATTATTATTTTATTTTTATTACTTTAAATTTCATTTTCTACCTACGTGACTTTACCGAAAAAACTAAGAGTATGAATCCTTGCAGTCACGGAAGCTTCAAATCTAGAATTATGTTGAACATCTTTCGCACCCATACATAGCCAACCGTGCTAATCGGAGGTGATGCCCCAGGTCACCGTTGCTCTGCCGGCACATGACGACCAAGTGCTCGGTAGCTCTCGGACCTGCCCATTATGAACCTCGACGACGTTTGTGTCTTTGCCAGGTTCAAGACTGAAGAGGAGGCGGTTGCTCTTGCGAATTCCACAACCATGGGGCTGGCTGGTGAGGAAAGGACACACGCACCCATGTGTAGACACGCACAAAGACAAAGATCCCCCGTGTAGTATTCGACAGGCTGTTGGGCCAAGTGCTGTTAACGAGCAGCTACGAAGACCCACGCTGCACACGAGGGGGAGGTGTGGCCACCTTTTACTCCAGTACTCATTGAAGGCGAGGTAGGCCTAGGATCGGTTAAGATATTCAACATTAATGTCAACCAGAAGCAGGAATCATTTGGGTCACCGGGTTCGTAGCGCAGTGCGCTAACTACTGCGCCACCATTCTCCGCGAGCACACAACAACACCAACAATAACAGTCGCCATTGACCACTGAGTGACGACGATGTCACCGCTGCGCTTGTGCCATGCTATAGATGCACCTTGAAGCTATCACTTGAAGTGTGGAAGCCTCCGCTTCTTGCAGGAAGATATGGGGACAGACCCAGGCGCTCACGGGTTGGCCGACTTAATGTGGTCTGTAAATATCAGCACTGGGGAGACAAAGCCAGCCGGGCATTGTGTTAGCCACTCACGCAATCACGAGGCATGCCAGCTGCTGGCATAGGGTGCTACTCGCCAACACCACTTGCTCCAACAGTCTGTTAACACGATACGGGGGATCTTTGTCTTTGACCCCCCCCGTCCCCCCCGTCACGCCGGCAGGCTACTTCTTCTCGCGGGACGTGGCGCAGGTGTGGCGCGTGAGCGAGGCGCTCGAGGTGGGCATGGTGGGCGCCAACGAGGGCCTCCTGTCAGCCGTCGAGGCCCCGTTTGGCGGCATCAAGCAGTCTGGCCTGGGCCGCGAGGGTGCCCAGCAGGGCATGCTGGAGTACATGCACGTCAAGTACGTGTGCCTCGGAGGCCTGGGAGGGGGGCTCTAGAGAGAGAGAGAGAGAGGGAGAGAGGGTCGGGGACGGAGTCAAGGCGAGAGAGTGAGAGGAAGGAGGAGCAGGGGAAGGAAGGGCGCCACGGTGGCGAGTTGTTAACTCCCTCGCCCGGTATGCAGGAGGACGCGAGTTTGATCTTGACCCTGATGATGCCTGTATATTTATAGTTTGCGGTGTCTCTCCCTCTCTCCTTGGCCGCATGGATTTTGCTCCGGGCCTTCCGTCTTTTTCCCCCCTACACATTTAGATTTAATGTACATTTAGAGTATTCGGTTACTATAAATTTTCACGCGATACGCCACTTGGTTGAGCGGTCATTTGTTACCACGTCGCTTCTGACAAACTGCAGTGTGCCTCACCTGGTGGTTGTGGTTCTAGCCACAACCTCCCCGTTGTTTCACAGTATTGGGAGAGAGAAGGGGAGGAGGAGAAGCAGAGAGAGAAGAGAGATTGAGTCGGTGGATCAAAGTCTACGTATTTAACATTGCGCCCTTCTCAATAAAATTGTCACGTATCGATTCACATCTAATTTAACAACATTACATCGATACAATTTTAGTTATGCAAAACAATAAGTAGTACACACATTAGTTCAAAATATTCAAGAGATTATGAATTCGTCTTTTGCCTGATTTTAAAAACTGCAACGCATTCCTGATCCAGATTCATGGTGCACTGCACATGAACAGAATTGCGACCAGCATGCTGCAATATTGAACACCTTACACGCTGCATCGTGAACAACCCTACACACTGCACCTTAAACGCCCTCCATGCAGAGACACGAGACCACAACACTGGACTGGGCATCCTCAAACTTGGACTACGAACCCATAAGCCTCAATTAACAACCCAATAAACTCTCTGCTAAACCGGACGTATCCATCCCGCGCTAATTGGAGGCGCGCCTGCCATGGAACAAGGCTCAAAGGCCACTTCACACAAAGTTGACATAAAACAAAACATTTGCGCAAACAGACTTAAAAACGTTTCGAAAATAAACAGACGTACAGAGAGAGAGAGATGGGAAGTGTAAATAAAGTACTTGTAATAATCGTGCGATGCCAGGATTGAATCGAAAGGATACGTTGTTATTATTATATAGAAATATGCCTCAAGCCTTCAGTGTCAAAATAGCCGATGTGGGCGAAGTACTTGCTGTGACGCGATTGGGCAGAAGAGCGCCGACACAGAAAGGCCCCACCTCTCCTTTTCATTTTAT
This sequence comes from Lampetra planeri, assembly GCF_965212315.1. NCBI lineage: Eukaryota > Metazoa > Chordata > Hyperoartia > Petromyzontiformes > Petromyzontidae > Lampetra > Lampetra planeri. Next base: position 4,615,692 of record NC_136129.1, read on the forward strand.
TTTATTAAAAAAAATATTCCAAAATCCGCACAACATTCAACACGACTTCATTTGACCGCTTGGTCAATAATCATTCCGGACTACTAGCATCACCTCGTGGTGCGTGGCAGTCGCCCGTTCCAAGCGCAATCCCAGCTCAGATCTGACGAGATCTGGGGGACGGGTTGGTCGGTGGGAGGGGGGGCAGCGCATTCTGAGTGGTTCGTCGGGGCATTGGCCGGGCAAGACACGGGTTGAGCGAAGCGGCGTTTTAATGGGGGCGCCGCGATTTTTTTTTACAAAATGATTACAATTGCCGTGCACAGCTGTTATATCTGTCGCACTTGTGCCAATGTGAGTGATTTACGATGATTTTAGGATTAATTCTTTTGGAGAATTCTGCCACTTGATGATCTGGCCAAATTTGTGTCATCAAGACCCTTCACCAACCGACATTCTTCATTGGCGCTCTGCCCTGACAGCAGCTCCTTGACTGGCATCTTCTCCGTCCTTCTCTGTTCTCTGCCCTCCACTTCATTTCCACAAATGGATCCCTTCCTTTGGCTCGTCCAAAATCCCCAAACTCTCCGGCAGTGTGCGACACTGGTCATCCAGAGCATACAACAAATAACAACGCGACGCCCGATCCACAAACACACTCCGCTAACGCCTGACGCGGTTGTCTGGCTTGACCGCCTGAAGGTGGTTTTGTCGTTGTTGCTCTGCATCTACATCTGCCATATGAACCTCATGGCGGGACCTCGGGGTCCCATAAGCCCCCCGGCTCTCGCATGAACTGCGTTGCGACGTCATTTTATGTCTGTTGAAGGAGAAACGACACTGCGATCTATTTCTCTCGACGAGCTCTACGCGATGCGCTAGTCAAAATTGCAAAGTTTTGTTTCTTCTGCGCATTCGTCCTCGCTGCTGCGCTTGGACGATATGGCAACAGAATGATCCGTACCAGGTGGGTCGCGGCGTTTGTGTGTGCGGTGGGACGGAGTCGCCAAAAATAAACTACGATTTCGACTTCCGTTTATTCGGGACCCCGCGATCCCACCATAGGATGCATATGAAAGAAGAAGCTATTTAGCATTCCATCTTGGAATTTTACCATTCAAACCAGGCACAGCTAAACATTGTCACATGGTGTACGAGCATTGTAGCGTGCCAAATATTTGAGAATAATCTTCACAACCACGAAACAATTGCGACGTGGTTGGGGATACGATGTTTCACTTGCAACTTGCTTCAAAACATCTTCAGGACATAGCCCACGAAGTTGGGATGACCCGCTAAAACCCTCGTACGCGTGAAAATTTATATTTGACTGTGTCGGGTGGTGGAGGGTCTTGACGACACAGGTTTGGCCGGATCATAACCCGGTGTCCTAACACAAAAAATAACTGTGAATCGTTTAACATTGCTTTTTTATACCAATTGATGATATGTTTTAAGTGATGAATGAATTGGTGTAATTGTATATTTTTTTTTACCTGCATGGCTTTGTGAATGTGTTCTGTACTCGGTGTCAGATTAACCCCTCCCAACCAGGGCTGGATTTAGGATTTAGTTTGGGGGGGTCCGGGTGGAGAGGGAAATGGGAGGGCCAACACAGGATATTTGTCCAGACACCAAAAACTTAAACCGTTTGAAGTGTGTTTTTTTTGGATAAAGTAAGGACTGTATTTGTATTATCATTAAAATTTTCACTACTTTTTTTTATTGTTCGTTAACTGCCGACCTCTGCTTTCGTTCCGCTAACCCATAACCCTCGTCAGCGACGAGTAATGAGTTTGTGTACCGTATTGCCTTTTTGCGTTGAACAGAGCCCCCCCCCCTTCACCCGTGGTTTATGACGGAGTTCCCTTGCCAATGACATCTGGTGGCAGCCAGAGGTCGCAAACGGGTTTTGATTCCTTACCCGTACCCGGCCACACCAGGGTCGCAAATGGGTACGGGTACCCGTTCCCTACCCGTACCCTACCCGAAATGAGTGACAAACGGTTACTCACCAGTGACTCACGGTCTACCCGTACCCGGCCGCACTAGGGTCGCAAACAGCTACCCGTACCCGGCCGGGTACGGGTAGCTGGGTATCAGGTAGGGTACGGGTATCGGGTACCCGATTGCGACCTCTGGCGGCAGCCCAGCAGCATTTGTTTAAACAAGCCTGCCTGCCTGCCTGTCTGCCTGCCTGCCTACTGATGAATCCAAGAAGGACTAATCCGGTGCAGGTGTTTTGCTTTGCTTAATCAAACGCTGCTTTAGATGATGCTGGTCTGAAGAGCCAGTAGGCCGGCCCATGAATGAAAAACGCACGTGTTCATTCGTGCGTGCAGACAGAACGGAGTCGTGCTTTGAAGAAGGCCCATTGCCCGAAACGTCTCCTATGTATATATTTTCCTTTTAAGATAATGCAGTGTTAATGGCAAGTGGGCGTGAGTTTTGTTAACTGTGCTTGTGCACCACTGCCAACGCAGCATCAGCACCACCAGACCGTGCTCTCGCTCACACTGCTGTACGGCAACACATACCGAGTTCGTGCAAGGTGTCTTATACGTTTGTTTTAATTTCATTCTCCAATCTGCCCATGTGCTGCCCCTCCCACCGGTTCTAAATCGGTTTAAGCCAGGCGGCGATGGCTACGATTAGCACAGTTGGCGGCTACATTATGGTGTGAGAAAAAATCAACATACGTACACACGAGGTTGCCTGTAATCCTTGTATGTGTAGAGGTGTAATTGTGTATGGGAGCGGATGGCAAACAAACACAAGGGGCGTGGTTAGGGCCGTACACATAGGAGGTGGCCACACCGACGTCCGCACCTGCATCCCCCACGGGCCCCTCCCGGGGGGGCCGCGGACTATAAGAGGGGGTGAGCCGGAGGGCTCGAGGTCGAGGTATCAGCTTTAACCAGCGAAGACGGAAGACCAGCTAGAATAGGCCCCGGAGCTCCCCTGGCTCGCTGTCCTTATAAGGGCCGACCAGGGCAAGCCGGCGGCGTGGCCCCGAGAGCCCAGACTGACGAGCAGGTCTGGGAACTCAGGGGGTCGGATCCCAGCTTGACCAGGGCTGGGACAGGTAGCCTCCCCTAGCTCCCTAGTGGAGGACTTGGGCTTAGGTTAGCGGGGCTTAGATGTTGTGTCTCCCTGTTAGCCGAGTAAGGGGACGTTACCCCTTAGGTCCTGTGTATACTCGCTAACTGTATACAAGTTGTGTTAATAAATAAGTGTGCCTCCGATCCCGTCGTCAAGCCTCCTGAGTAATTACTACATCTGGTGTCAGAAGTAAAACGTCCAAAGATGGACACACGAGGGACGACACGTACCAGGGAGTCGGAGAAGGAGGACACCGCGGCCGAATCACCACCAGAGATGGCCGAGGTCGGATCGGAGCAGCCGGGGCCGAGTACACCCGCGCCGCTACGACAGGAGGGGGGGGATGCGTCGGCCGAGGGACTTCGGCTGGCTCACTCCCGCCTGGCGGAGCTGCTCTACGCCGCGGCCGCCGTGTTGGAGGAGATCACGCGGCTGGGAGCTGGAGGGGCTGCGCAGGAAGACGGCAGCAGCCGACGCACGCCAGCATTTCCCGCCACCCCGACGCGGCTCGCGGTTAAATTTCCCGCCATCACTACAGTGCGAGCAGAGGGCGGGGCCGGCCTGCGTCAGGTGACTGCTGAGGGCCAAGCACGAGCCGTGACATCATCAACGCCGGCCAGCGCGTCAACAACGGAGCGACCGGCGATGCCATGCTCACAGCCCGCCCACACTGTAACGTCGGCTGGGAACGAGGGAGCGAGATCCGCAGCCACGGACGTCGCCTTACAACAGCGACTGCCGCCTCTCAAGGAGTTCGTGGGAGCGGCTGGAGATTGGGGCGGCTTCAAAAGGCGGTTCATCGCTCATCAAGAGATGGCGAACTGGACGGACGCCGAGGCACTATGCGCGCTGCCGGCGATGCTGGACGACGACGCCCTGGCTACCCTCACCTCGGCGCCTAAGGAAAAGCGCGCCACGCTGCACCTGGCGCTGCAGCTGCTGTCAGCCGTCTATGGGCCGCCTTCGGACTGCAGGCAGCTGTTCCACGATCGGCATCGGGGCGCCAACGAATCGCCCCTGGCCTTCCGAACGGCTCTTCTGGCCCTGGCAAAGGCAGCTTTCCCGCGGATGGACGAGGAGGGAGTGGACGCCATGGTGGCTGAAAAGCTGCTGCTACTCGCCGATGAGCTGGACATCGCCGTCTTGGCTCAAGACGACGGAGAGATGTCGTCCCTGCTGGTCGCGCGCCACATCCACGGGGGCTTGCGGTCCCTGCGTCGCAAGGCTGCCAAGGGGGTGGCCGGCCATGCCATGGCGGCCACCGCCCTCCCATCAGAGGAGGTCTGCGGGGTGGAGCGGCGGGGGGAATGGAGATCGGCGGCACCGCAGGCTCGGAATGGACCGAGCCGCCAGGAGCAGCCCAGGCCATCTGGGGCGCTCACACGCTGCTACAACTGTGGCCTGCAAGGCCACGTTGCGTCAGGATGCCGGGCTCCCCGTCAGCGCGGAGCGACACCTCGTCAGGACGCCACGCCGTCTCCACCCAAGCTCCAGCAGAGAAATACGGCGAGTCGTGGCACCTCACACGTTTGGCCCATGCACACATCCGACACACACTCACGCGCTCAACTGAACAGGGTTCGAAAATCGCCGCCCATCGCGCGCGATTGTTCTGAAATGCGGCGAGCGCTCCAACCGGGTCAGTGGTCGGAGCTCGCCCATCGTGTCGTTGCTGCGTCGGCGGGATCATCGGTTGTGGTCGGTCATATTGATGGGGTAGAGGTGCGGATTTTAATTGACACAGGGGCATCGGCGACCATTATATCTGATTTGATTTATAACATCCTTCCCGTTCAAAGTCGTCCCTTGCTCCCTGTTGACGTGCCATGCTATGCTGCTAACGGGGGCTCGCTGGGCATTATTGGGCAAATCCGCGCCAAAATTTGCATTGGAGACATTAAATTATCCGGGCCTGTTTTGGTTTCCTCCTCACTCGCCGTTCCGTGCCTGTTGGGGACGGATTTCTTGGCCAAAATGCCCATCCGTATCTTGATTGACCAGGGGTGCATCGAGCTCCCATCGGGCCGACGTGTTACATTTTTGTCTTCCCCCACCACGGAGCGTCGGGCGTTTGCCACCGTGCAGGCGCTCGTGACAAAAACTGTGCGCGTACCCCCGGGGGCTCAGATGCTCGTCCCTCTTAGGTTGCGTCGGCCGTTTGCTAAAGGGGTTGCGGATCGGGGGGTCTTGTTGGGACCATCTCGGGCCGGGGTCAATGGACCCGATTTGCTAGCGGCTCAGACCATGGTGAAAGGGGATGGGGACCCCTTCATTGCAGTCCTTAATGTAGGATCGCGAACGGCCGTGGTTCCTCAAGGGACCGTGCTTGCACACGCAACGCCGGCGCCCTATGAGGAACCACTCGTGGGTCAGGTAACCACCGATCCTCCGTCGCGACCGCATTCGGACTGTGATGACGGATGGCTGGATGCACTTTGCGCGGGATCTGTGGATCTGTCCGACACGCAGCGTGCGCAGCTGCGAGTTCTCCTGAAAGAATTTGCCGACGTTTTTAGTAAACACAAATTTGATATTGGTTGTACTAAATTGCTGCGACACCATATTGACACGGGTGACAGCGCGCCAATCCGCCAAAATCCCTTTCGGCTCAGTCCCGCCGAAAAGGATCATGTCAAATCGGCTGTTGATGACATGCTAGCCGCCGATATCATTTCCCCTTCCAACAGCCCGTGGGGCGCACCGATCGTTTTGGTGAAAAAACACGACGGCTCACTGCGGTTTTGTGTCGACTTTCGGCGATTGAACAAAATTTCTGTGGCAGATGCGTACCCGCTTCCTCGAATGGATGAGTCGCTCGATGCCTTGGCGGGGGCGCGATTCTTTTCCACCCTCGATTTACTATCTGGATTCTGGCAGCTTCCTCTGGATGACGAATCAAAACCTAAAACTGCTTTTCGGACACCGCAAGGTCTCTTCCAATTTAACCGCTTGCCGATGGGCTTACATTCTGCGCCGGCAACTTTTCAGCGGTTAATGGAACTGGTCTTGGCAGGCTTACAATGGGATTCGTGTTTAATTTACTTGGACGATGTCATCGTCTTTAGCAAATCCTTCGAGGAACACCTCCAGAGGCTGCGTGCTGTTTTTCTCAAAATGCGGGCTGCCAATTTAAAATTTAAACCGCAGAAGTGCCATTTGCTCCGCGAATCGGTGCGGTATTTGGGTCACATTGTTGGGCGCTCGGGGATATCCACTGATCCCGCCAAAACGGAATGCGTCAGCTCCTGGCCGACTCCCACCTCGGTGGGAGAGGTCAGGAGTTTCATTGGGTTCGCGTCGTACTATCGACGGTTTGTGGCTGACTTCGCTACGATCGCGAAACCATTGCATGCCTTGACGTCCAAGGGAGTCAGGTTTCATTGGGGGCTGGAGGAGGAGGCTGCTTTTCACGCCCTCCGGAATGCCCTGGTGGGGGCTCCGCCGTTGAATTACCCCGACTTCTCACAACCCTTCTTGCTCGATACAGATGCAAGTAACACGGGCATCGGGGGCGTGCTGTCCCAACTCATTGGGGGCGTAGAGCATGTGGTGGCTTACGGTAGTCGGGTACTGTCTCCAGCGGAACAACGGTACTGCGTTACCCGTCGGGAATTATTGGCAATTGTTTATTTCATTCAGCAGTACCGCCCATATCTGTACGGTCGGCGTTTCACCGTCCGTACAGATCATGCGGCCCTACAGTACGCTCTGCGGGTTCAACAACCATCGGGCCAGTTGTCTCGATGGTTGGAGATTCTCCAGGACTACGACTTTGTCACCACATATCGTAAGGGCGTCCGCCACACGAACGCTGACGCCCTGTCACGGTTGCCACCCACTTCGGAGTGCGCTTGCCTCCTGGGTTCGGGGCGTTGTAGGCCCCCGAACGTCACCACCGATTCGGTCCTCGTGGCCGCCGCCGATGCGCCTTTGGCTTCGGGTCCTATCGAGCAAGAAGGGAGGGATTCGTTGCTGGGGTTGTCGGTCGCGGAATGGGGACGCCTCCAAATGGAGGACACCTCCCTCCTCGCTCTGCGCCGTCGCGCAGGGGGGGTTGGGCAGGGGGTGGCGAACATTGACTCGTGGGGGTTGTTCCAGGGTCTTTTGATGCACTGGGACGGAAAAACCCGCCGCCAGCAGCTCGTGGTGCCTGCAGCATTGAGGGGTAAGGTGGTATGGGCTGTTCATGAGCGGCTTCTGCACTTGGGGGTTCACAAGACCTTTGCCACGCTCCAGCTCGATTTCTTCTGGCCGGGCATGGCAAAGGACGTGGGGGATCTCCTGGGGTCGTGCACGCAATGCGCGCAGCGAAAGCCACCAGCTAGGGGGTCCAACCCTCCGCTGCAGTCCATAAAGGTTTCCCGGGTTAACGAGCTCGTTGCGCTAGACATACTCGGGCCATTTCCCACTACACCCAAGGGGAATAGGTATTTATTGACAGGGGTCGAATACTTCACGAGATGGCCTATGGCCTGGCCCCTGGCCAACCAGTCGGCAGCAGCCATCGCGGAGGCCTTTGTCCAGGGCTATGTCCTCGACAAAGGTGCTCCGGAACGGCTGCTTACTGACCAGGGTAAGAATTTTTCGGGAAAACTCCTCCGCGAGGTGTGCGACCTCTTGGGTACGGAGAAAATTCGGACCTCCCCGTATCACCCTCAAACTGACGGGATGGTGGAACGGCTACATCGGACCATCACGTCTATGCTGTCCCAACAGGTGTCCGAATCCCAGACAGATTGGGACCTTCGCATAGCCGGTGTGTTGCAGGCCTACAGGATGGCTCCCCATGCGGCCACCGGATTTTCCCCTTTCTTTTTAATGTATGGCCGCGAGGCTAACCCCCCTGTGATGACCCAGCTGAAGCTCGCGGCGCCTCAGGCGAAGTCTACCTTGTCCGAACACGTTAAATTTAACATCAGCAAATTGTCTGAGGCGCGGGAAGCGGCCGTGCAAAATTCTGAACTCCGCCAGAAGGCGAACGAGAGGCTTCGGCTGGGGCGGGTACATGTGTTCAAATGGAAACCAGGGGACAGGGCATGGTTGCACTGTCCCCAGGTGCCACTGGCAACCTCGTCAAAGTTGGTACGGCCGTGGCGGGGGCCAGTGGAGGTCGTACAGGTCTTACGGCCGCAATGTGTTCGCGTCAAATGGGGGAGGCGTCGGTGGTACGTGCACCCCTCAAGGTTGAAACCGTTCATTGCGCCGGCCCGTGGTTCACACACACACACGCATGGCCAAACGTGTGAGGGGTCCGCCGACTCCCCGACGTCGCTGCTCTCGCCTAACATGACATCAACTGTTCCATCTCCAGAGGCAACAGGAGTGACGGGTCCACGCCCGCCAACCCCTCCCGGAGGGGTCGGGGGTCACTCGGCAGCGACGCCAGACTCTCTTGCACCCGGACCGTCACCAACCACCACTGAGCGTGCCGGGTCGAGCCCTTGTGACGGGCCCGCCGCGAGAACGCGCGCCAAAACGCGCAGACTATTGTGAGGTCGGCCGTTGGGGGGCCCTTGCGGACAGTGGGGGAGGGGCATCCGGAGCGCGTGTATATATGTTGGGTTTGCGGAATGGGGTATTTATTCGGGAGGGTGCGCCGGGTTATTTTTTTTTCTCTTTCTTCTTCTACCTGTTCCTGTTGTTGTTGTTGTTATGACTGTTATCGTTCTTGTTAAATTTACGCGAGGCACACACGGTTTTGGGGAGGCATGCACCTTTATTCTGGTTTTGTTGCAGCCGGGGACGGCTGCGAGCTGTACAGGGGGGGGTGATGTAGAGGTGTAATTGTGTATGGGAGCGGATGGCAAACAAACACAAGGGGCGTGGTTAGGGCCGTACACATAGGAGGTGGCCACACCGACGTCCGCACCTGCATCCCCCACGGGCCCCTCCCGGGGGGGCCGCGGACTATAAGAGGGGGTGAGCCGGAGGGCTCGAGGTCGAGGTATCAGCTTTAACCAGCGAAGACGGAAGACCAGCTAGAATAGGCCCCGGAGCTCCCCTGGCTCGCTGTCCTTATAAGGGCCGACCAGGGCAAGCCGGCGGCGTGGCCCCGAGAGCCCAGACTGACGAGCAGGTCTGGGAACTCAGGGGGTCGGATCCCAGCTTGACCAGGGCTGGGACAGGTAGCCTCCCCTAGCTCCCTAGTGGAGGACTTGGGCTTAGGTTAGCGGGGCTTAGATGTTGTGTCTCCCTGTTAGCCGAGTAAGGGGACGTTACCCCTTAGGTCCTGTGTATACTCGCTAACTGTATACAAGTTGTGTTAATAAATAAGTGTGCCTCCGATCCCGTCGTCAAGCCTCCTGAGTAATTACTACATATGTACGCGTGTTGAACTTCTTTTGCGCCGTACGTAGTCAACCCGTAGCCTAATCGGACGACTATGGGCCGCGCGTGTTCTTACTGTGCACGTGCAGTGGTTGGCGCACCACGTGACGAGCACGGGGGGACCCGAGTTCGATTCTCGCTTGCAGCCAACATCGGTCCCGAATATCTGAACCGGTGTTGGGCCTCTCCTAGGTCGACTCGGGCGTAAATGATTAGCTGGTGCGGCGTGTGCAACATCAGCACTGCGGAGACGAAGGCGGCTGGGCGTGGTGTTGGCCACCTACCCCTTCGTGTGCTGTCCCGGACTTTAGAGGTGCTCGCTAATTCTTTGGTTCTGTCGGTAAAGTCACGGACTGTTGGGGCACTTTCCCAAACAATCTGTTAAGGGGACATCCATAAAAGACGTCACGCACCTGGGGGGGGGGGGGGTGTCAGACATTTGTGACGATGTGTGACGATGGGGGGGGGGGGGGTTGAGAAATGTGACGTCACATCAAAATGCGCAACTCTAAATAAATATAGACAACACGTTCTACTTAATGAAATAGACTTTTTAATAAATGTTTTCTCCTACAACATCAGAGTGCAGCGCCACATTAAATACGCACTACAATGACAATAGTTTAAAGCGATTTGAAGCATATTTTATTATTTAGGGAGGGGGTGGGCATAGCTTTGTGACGTCATATTTGAGGGGGGTGGTCTGACTTTATGTGACGAAGGGGGGGGGGTAAAAAAAATCGTCCAAAATCGCGTGACGTCATTTATGGACGGCCCCTAAAGACTGTCCATGGGTGGGTGAAAGTCGGGGTGTTGGTGGACAGCGATGAAGGGAATGATCCCTTCCATCTCTGGTGTCCTTTGGGACCAAGGTTCCTAAATCCGGCCCTGGAACCTCTCATCATTGGTATTGGGGTTTCATTTGTTCTCATTGCTGATCGTTGTTTTATACAAATGAAATAGGAAATAATGGGACATTTAAACATTTTGAAATAAAATATTCTTGAAGTCTTTATCGATGGTGAACTTGGTTGATTTTGTCGGAGGGGGGTGAGGATTTTCATGGCTGTCGGTGACCCACGGTTGGAAAACGCGGTTTCAATCGGCCAGAAATTAAAAGTGCTCTCCAATGAAATGCACAAAACAAGCCATCATCAAGCTTTTTCTCGTGACTTAATTGTCATCATCAGTCATGGTCAATCCACTGCTGAATGAAGCCCCCCCCCCCTAAACCATCACCATTTCAGGTGATCCTGCCATCAAATGAGCATTTGCTCTCTTCAAGAGAGAGTGCATTCTGCGCAGAACGTGACTTTTAATTTTACCAGGTAAGGCCCACTGAGCAAAACAGCGCTTCTTTAGAAGCGTCCTGGCCACAAACGAGAGATTCAACAAAGTGGCTGTGGAAGTTGCTTTCAGCCAAATACTCAAAAACAAGTAAAAACACACTTTTAATATTTTAGTCGTGGCTTAATTCTAATTATTTCCAAAAAGTGTTTGAACCAACAAGTTTCTTCATATCTCGGCATTTCCATGCTGCCACCTCTGCCCTCATTAAAAACTGACCCTGTGAATAAAATCAGTAAAGTTTAAGTGTGAATGTAAATTTACATCATTTCTACTTTATTTATTTTATTTTGGAATGCTGTGATGTCTGCCGGCCGAGTCGCCCTTGCAAAAGAGCATCTTAGCTCAAAGGGCTTTACTCGATTGGGAATGAGCTTCTTTAGAAAATTTGGCTGCTCGAAATGTCCACGTGATAATAAGCCACTTCGTTGAGCTATCATTTGTGGCCAGGTCTCTTCTGAAAAAGAGCTATGTAGCTCAGTGGGCCTTACCTGGTTAAAATATAAATGTAGTTTTCCAGTTACCTTCTGATTCTTCAGGCCGAGGTAGCGGTGCCCCCTAGAGACGAGAACCCGCCAGCCCCCTCTGCGTGAGCGACACGCGGGGTAGACAGCGCTCCCCCTGCCGACGGGAAGAGGCAAAAGCCGAGAACTAAAAGCCTACAACACCTGGTATTCCCAGGCGGTCTCCCATCCAAGTACTAACCAGGCTCGACCCTGCTTAGCTTCCGAGATCGGACGAGATCGGGCGTATTCAGGGTGATATGGTCGTAGGCGAGAGCCAAATGAGATTTAGTAAACTTATCTTCAACGTAGTTGTGACCCACCTTTGGACAAAGTAACTAAACTTCTTGTGTGAAGACACTGCCTGCAGTTATCCTCGCATTCACAGTGGAGTTCCACTCAAGACGTCTCGGTGCAAACCCAAGTGGTGGTCTCACCTCTCGAGCAACATCTCAGTTCTGAGCAGCTATCTCAGAGTAAAAGTTGTCACCATATTTACGTATAGTACGTGTGTGTGTGTACTTAAACCAGAGCGTACAGACTTTGTTAATCCGTTGATGGGTGAAGACCTCCACAGACCGTGTCTGTCCTGTCCCGGGGGTTGATTGAGCATACTTCACCACGCTGGTGGACGGTGCGGGTTGGTGGGGAAGTGGTGGGGGTGGAGAGAGGCTGGCCTGGTTCGGATATCACTCGACACCACCGATGTTAGCCGTGCCCGGGATTCTAACTCAGCTCAGCAGCTTCACTGCACCGTGACGCTGAGAGCCACGGCGCCCTAAGGGCTGTGGTCTTGACAGTGGCAGAAGTGAGCTCTGGGCTCGCGATATGAAGTTGGTGGTGAACACGAATTTTGTGGGTAACATTTACTCGTTGTTAAAAATAATCAGCCATATCAGCTGGAAGAGTTCACGTTGGAGATAAGTTTACTAAATCTCCTTTCAGCTTTCGCCTACGACCATATCACCCTGAATACGCCCGATCTCGGAAGCTAAGCAGGGTCGAGCCTGGTTAGTACTTGGATGGGAGACCGCCTGGGAATACCAGGTGTTGTAGGCTTTTAGAAACTTTTTGCGTTTTCGTGTCTCCAGGGGGCGCTATTTAGTCCACGTTTCACACGCACGAAGCCGAACTGGCGTTTCAATGTCTTTCCGGGGCACTGCTACTCGGGGTCAAACTCGTGACTTCTTGGGATTCAGAATTGGAATTCATCAGGTTTTTGTTTGCTTAGAGTTCGATGTTGAATTGCATAACCACGATATACATGACAGTGGCTTGTGAGGAGGCCTTCATCCGGCAAGAGCTGTTAAACAAATGTAACACGCTCACCCAAAGTTGGCAGTGCTCCTCACAGACTTAAATATGCAAGTTCCACTCTGTGCGAGTCGCTCACGCAGAGCGGGGCTGGCGGGTTCTCGTCTCTAGGGGGCACCGCTACCTCGGCTAGAAACTGACAACAGCTTCGTTTTACAGCCTTTGTGCTTCCACTGCTGGATGAAAGCCTGCCCAAACCACGTCGGTTATAGTTTTTGTTGACCGTGTATCGCCACGCTGGTCAGTTTTGGGGTTTACGACGTGACTTTTATTTCTGGCGCACGGATAAAACATTTTACTTAGAGCTGCCTCATTGAACTTCAACAGCCCTCTGTCAATCCACTGCTGGATGAGGGCCTCCACATGCCGAGTGGGTAATGGGGCTTATTTGACCGCGCGTCCACGCTGGTCCCTGGGGGTTCGTGAGGGCGGGGATCTCTGTACATAGAAGTGGGGTGCAACAAGGGGGTGTTGTGCACAGCCCACTGCAGAGGGGATAGTGGGGAATGTGAGTTGGCGTCTTGCACTCATTTACACGACGGGACCTGATGAGAATAACATGTTAAAAACTACGAATTTTGATGACCAATTTTTTTTTACTGGCGTAAGAACAGTTGAACTATTAGTTGCGATTGAGTCACATCCTTTAATCAATAAAAAAAAATGATGGCTACTAAATCATACTAATTTATATTAAAAGTAAAATTATGAAATTCTCTTGGCACAATGGTATTGTAGGAGAATGCTTTCCTGTCAGCACCGGCGATAATGCATTGAGCATCGCGAAATCCACAAAATAAGATTATTTCTTTACACATCCCATCAGCCAGGTGACCTGAAAGTGAATCGTTTCATTGGCAAAGGTTGAACACAGGAACAAACTCTGGGTTGGTTTTGACAATCAGTGTCTCACCAACAGAGTGAGTGATCGCTGGTGAACTACGGGGACGTTCATATGCGAGGTCCCCTCTGTTTGCTGTGGGTCCGAGTGGAGCACAAAACTCTGCAATGCACGACACGGAATGCGACACGCGGGGTAGACAGCGCTCCCCCTGCCGACGGAAAGAGGCAAAAGCCGAGAACTAAAAGCCTACAACACCTGGTATTCCCAGGCGGTCTCCCATCCAAGTACTAACCAGGCTCGACCCTGCTTAGCTTCCGAGATCGGACGAGATCGGGCGTATTCAGGGTGATATGGTCGTAGGCGAGAACTCAGTGACGATTCAGTAAATTCATCTCTAATGTACCGGTACTCATCTTGAAATAAAATTGTTCAACTTCCCCATAGTGTGAAAACACCGCCTGCAGTCATCCTCGCATTCACGGTGGAGTTCAACTCAAGACGTCTCGGTGCAAAGCCAAGTGGTCTCATCTCTGAAGCAGCAGCAGCAGCCTCCCAGTTGAGCATCAATCTCAGAAGAAGAGTTGTGATCATATTTATATAGAGTATTCGTGTGTATTTAAACCATGACGTACAGAATGTGTTTATCCACTGATGGATGAATCCCTGTCCTGGGGGTTGATTGAGCATACTTCACCACGCTGGTGGACGCTGCGGGTTGGTGGGGAAGTGGTGGGGGTGGAGAGAGGCTGACCTGGTTCGGATATCACTCGACACCACCGATGTTAGCCGTGCCCGGGATTCTAACTCAGCTCAGCAGCTTCACTGCACCGTGACGCTGAGAGCCACGGCGCCCTAAGGGCTGTGGTCTTGACAGTGGCAGAAGTGAGCTCTGGGCTCGCGATCTGCAGCTGATGGTGAACACGAGTTTCATGGGAAACGCTCATTCGCTGTGAAAACAGCATCAGAGAAACCTGATAACGTTAGAGATGAATTTAGTGAATCTTCTCTGAGCTTTCGCCTACGACCATATCACCCTGAATACGCCCGATCTCGTCCGATCTCGGAAGCTAAGCAGGGTCGAGCCTGGTTAGTACTTGGATGGGAGACCGCCTGGGAATACCAGGTGTTGTAGGCTTTTTGTTCTCGGCTTTTGCCTCTGCCCGTCGGCAGGGGGAGCGCTGTCTACCCCGCGTGTTGCTCACGCACAGCGGGGCTGGCGGGTTCTCGTCCCTAGGGGGCACCGCTACCTCGGCCTCAAGAATCAGAAGGTAACTGGAAAACTATATTTATATTTTTACCAGGTAAGGCCCACTGAGCTACATAGCTCTTTTTCAGAAGTGACCTTGCCACAAATAATAGCTCAGCGAAGTGGCTCATCATCGTGTGGACATTGATTGCAGCCAAAAATTCTAAAGAAGCTAATTTCCCATCGAGTTAAAGCCCTTTGAGCTAAGATGCTCTTTTGCAAGGGCATCTCGGCCGGCAGACATCACATCATTCCAGAATTTAAAAAATAAAGTAGAAATGATGTAAAATTACATTCACACTTCAACTTTAATTATTTTATTCACAGAGACACTTTTAATGATGACAGAGGTGGTATCATGGAGATATTTTTTCTACCTATGTAGTGACATAAGGAGGGTGGGGCTGCTGGGGGCTCTGGGTTCCCGGGCGGGTCCAGACGCTTAAGCCTCTGGGCGCCAGGCGTTGGGTTCCCAGGCGCTTAAGCCTTTTGGCGCCGCCAACGGGGGGGGGGGGCTGTGTGTGCTCTGTGGGATGTCTGGTGGCGCACACGGCCCCACCCCTCGTTGGACTAGGCATAAAAAGGGGAGCTCCCTAGACGATCGGGGCCAGTTGTAACTCAAGACCCAAGACCCACGACCAGCCATCTGAAGACCCTGGGATGTTGTGAGAGCGAGTGGTGGGACTCTGGAACTCCCGACTCTACGACCTTGGGAGGGCGAGTTCCAGAGCGTAGCCAGAGTAGAGTATCTAGGCTGTGTACCTAGGCTGTGTACCTAGGCTGTAACAGAGTATCAGGACTGTTGGAGTGTTGTGTTGTAATAAAGAAGTTACCTCTACAAGTGTCTCCGGAACCGTTACACCTACATGACTTTACCAATAGAACCAAAGAGTATAAAGAAACTAGGTTGTTCCCAACACTTTGCGGCAGCTACCTTAAATGCTTTGATCCAAATTGACACTGATACTATACGGCTGAAAGAGGGCAAACTAAAATATTTAATTCCTAGACTTGGAAATAAGTTGAATTAAACCACGACTAAAATATGAAAAGTGTGTGTTTACTTGTTTTTGAGTATTTGGCTGCTAGAAACTTCCACAGCCACTTTGTTGAGCTATCCCCCCTTGAGACACGAAAACGCAAAAACTTTCAAAAAGCCTACAACACCTGGTATTCCCAGGCAGTCTCCCATCCAAGTACTAACCAGGCTCGACCCTGCTTAGCTTCCGAGATCGGACGAGATCGGACGAGATCAGGCGTATTCAGGGTGATATGGTCGTAGGCGAAAGCTCAATGAAGATTCAGTGAATTCATCTCTAATGTACCGGTATTCATCTTGGAATAAAATTGTTCAACTTCTCCATAGTGTGAAGACTCCGCCTGCAGTCATCCTCGCATTCACGGTGGAGTTCAACTCAAGACGTCTCGGTGCAAAGCCAAGTGGTCTCATCTCTGGAGCAGCAGCAGCAGCAGCCTCCCAGTTGAGCATCTATCTCAGAAGAAGAGTTGTGATCATACTTATATACAGTATTCGTGTGTATTTAAACCATGACGTACAGAATGTGTTCATCCACTGATGGATGAATCCCTGTCCTGGGGGTTGATTGAGCATACTTCACCACGCTGGTGGACGCTGCGGGTTGGTGGGGAAGTGGTGGGGGTGGAGAGAGGCTGACCTGGTTCGCATATCACTCGACACCACCGATGTTAGCCGTGCCCGGGATTCTAACTCAGCTCAGCAGCTTCACTGCACCGTGACGCTGAGAGCCACGGCGCCCTAAGGGCTGTGGTCTTGACAGTGGCAGAAGTGAGCTCTGGGCTCGCGATCTGCAGCTGATGGTGAACACGAGTTTCATGGGAAACGCTCATTCGCTGTGAAAACAGCATCAGAGAAACCTGATAACGTTAGAGATGAATTTAGTGAATCTTCTCTGAGCTTTCGCCTACGACCATATCACCCTGAATACGCCCGATCTCGTCCGATCTCGGAAGCTAAGCAGGGTCGAGCCTGGTTAGTACTTGGATGGGAGACCGCCTGGGAATACCAGGTGTTGTAGGCTTTTTGTTCTCGGCTTTTGCCTCTGCCCGTCGGCAGGGAGAGCGCTGTCTACCCCGCGTGTTGCTCACGCACAGCGGGGCTGGCGGGTTCTCGTCCCTAGGGGGCACCGCTACCTCGGCCTCAAGAATCAGAAGGTAACTGGAAAACTATATTTATATTTTTACCAGGGAAGGCCCACTGAGCTACATAGCTCTTTTTCAGAAGTGACCTTGCCACAAATAATAGCTCAGCGAAGTGGCTCATCATCGTGTGGACATTGATTGCAGCCAAAAATTCTAAAGAAGCTAATTTCCCATCGAGTTAAAGCCCTTTGAGCTAAGATGCTCTTTTGCAAGGGCATCTCGGCCGGCAGACATCACAGCATTCCAGAATTTAAAAAAATAAAGTAGAAATGATGTAAAATTACATTCACACTTCAACTTTAGTTATTTTATTCACAGAGACACTTTTAATGATGACAGAGGTGGTATCATGGAGATATTTTTTCTACCTATGTAGTGACATAAGAAGGGAGGGGCTGCTGGGGGCTCTGGGTTCCCGGGCGGGTCCAGACGCTTAAGCCTCTGGGCGCCAGGCGTTGGGTTCCCAGGCGCTTAAGCCTTTTGGCGCCGCCAACGGGGGGGGGGGGGCTGTGTGTGCTCTGTGGGATGTCTGGTGGCGCACACGGCCCCACCCCTCGTTGGACTAGGCATAAAAAGGGGAGCTCCCTAGACGATCGGGGCCAGTTGTAACTCAAGACCCAAGACCCACGACCAGCCATCTGAAGACCCTGGGATGTTGTGAGAGCGAGTGGTGGGACTCTGGAACTCCCGACTCTACGACCTTGGGAGGGCGAGTTCCAGAGCGTAGCCAGAGTAGAGTATCTAGGCTGTGTACCTAGGCTGTGTACCTAGGCTGTAACAGAGTATCAGGACTGTTGGAGTGTTGTGTTGTAATAAAGAAGTTACCTCTACAAGTGTCTCCGGAACCGTTACACCTACATGACTTTACCAATAGAACCAAAGAGTATAAAGAAACTAGGTTGTTCCCAACACTTTGCGGCAGCTACCTTAAATGCTTTGATCCAAATTGACACTGATACTATACGGCTGAAAGAGGGCAAACTAAAATATTTAATTCCTAGACTTGGAAATAAGTTGAATTAAACCACGACTAAAATATGAAAAGTGTGTGTTTACTTGTTTTTGAGTATTTGGCTGCTAGAAACTTCCACAGCCACTTTGTTGAGCTATCCCCCCTTGAGACACGAAAACGCAAAAACTTTCAAAAAGCCTACAACACCTGGTATTCCCAGGCAGTCTCCCATCCAAGTACTAACCAGGCTCGACCCTGCTTAGCTTCCGAGATCGGACGAGATCGGACGAGATCAGGCGTATTCAGGGTGATATGGTCGTAGGCGAAAGCTCAATGAAGATTCAGTGAATTCATCTCTAATGTACCGGTATTCATCTTGGAATAAAATTGTTCAACTTCTCCATAGTGTGAAGACTCCGCCTGCAGTCATCCTCGCATTCACGGTGGAGTTCAACTCAAGACGTCTCGGTGCAAAGCCAAGTGGTCTCATCTCTGGAGCAGCAGCAGCAGCCTCCCAGTTGAGCATCTATCTCAGAAGAAGAGTTGTGATCATACTTATATACAGTATTCGTGTGTATTTAAACCATGACGTACAGAATGTGTTCATCCACTGATGGATGAATCCCTGTCCTGGGGGTTGATTGAGCATACTTCACCACGCTGGTGGACGCTGCGGGTTGGTGGGGAAGTGGTGGGGGTGGAGAGAGGCTGACCTGGTTCGCATATCACTCGACACCACCGATGTTAGCCGTGCCCGGGATTCTAACTCAGCTCAGCAGCTTCACTGCACCGTGACGCTGAGAGCCACGGCGCCCTAAGGGCTGTGGTCTTGACAGTGGCAGAAGTGAGCTCTGGGCTCGCGATATGAAGTTGGTGGTGAACACGAATTTTGTGGGTAACATTGACTCGCTGTGAAAATGTCATCAGCCATATCAGCCGGAAGAGTCAATGTTGGAGATAAGTTTACTAAATCTCCTTTCAGCTTTCGCCTACGACCATATCACCCTGAATACGCCCGATCTCGTCCGATCTCGGAAGCTAAGCAGGGTCGAGCCTGGTTAGTACTTGGATGGGAGACCGCCTGGGAATACCAGGTGTTGTAGGCTTTTAGTTCTCGGCTTTTGCCTCTTCCCGTCGGCAGGGGGAGCGCTGTCTACCCCGCGTGTCGCTCACGCACAGCGGGGCTGGCGGGTTCTCGTCCCTAGGGGGCACCGCTACCTCGGCCTCAAGAATCAGAAGGTAACTGGAAAACTATATTTATATTTTTACCAGGTAAGGCCCACTGAGCTACATAGCTCTTTTTCAGAAGTGACCTTGCCACAAATAATAGCTCAGCGAAGTGGCTCATCATCGTGTGGACATTGATTGCAGCCAAAAATTCTAAAGAAGCTAATTTCCCATCGAGTTAAAGCCCTTTGAGCTAAGATGCTCTTTTGCAAGGGCATCTCGGCCGGCAGACATCACAGCATTCCAGAATTTAAAAAAATAAAGTAGAAATGATGTAAAATTACATTCACACTTCAACTTTAGTTATTTTATTCACAGAGACACTTTTAATGATGACAGAGGTGGTATCATGGAGATATTTTTTCTACCTATGTAGTGACATAAGAAGGGAGGGGCTGCTGGGGGCTCTGGATTCCCGGGCGGGTCCAGACGCTTAAGCCTCTGGGCGCCAGGCGTTGGGTTCCCAGGCGCTTAAGCCTTTTGGCGCCGCCAACGGGGGGGGGGGCTGTGTGTGCTCTGTGGGATGTCTGGTGGCGCACACGGCCCCACCCCTCGTTGGACTAGGCATAAAAAGGGGAGCTCCCTAGACGATCGGGGCCAGTTGTAACTCAAGACCCAAGACCCACGACCAGCCATCTGAAGACCCTGGGATGTTGTGAGAGCGAGTGGTGGGACTCTGGAACTCCCGACTCTACGACCTTGGGAGGGCGAGTTCCAGAGCGTAGCCAGAGTAGAGTATCTAGGCTGTGTACCTAGGCTGTGTACCTAGGCTGTAACAGAGTATCAGGACTGTTGGAGTGTTGTGTTGTAATAAAGAAGTTACCTCTACAAGTGTCTCCGGAACCGTTACACCTACATGACTTTACCAATAGAACCAAAGAGTATAAAGAAACTAGGTTGTTCCCAACACTTTGCGGCAGCTACCTTAAATGCTTTGATCCAAATTGACACTGATACTATACGGCTGAAAGAGGGCAAACTAAAATATTGAATTCCTAGACTTGGAAATAAGTTGAATTAAACCACGACTAAAATATGAAAAGTGTGTGTTTACTTGTTTTTGAGTATTTGGCTGCTAGAAACTTCCACAGCCACTTTGTTGAGCTATCCCCCCTTGAGACACGAAAACGCAAAAACTTTCAAAAAGCCTACAACACCTGGTATTCCCACGCAGTCTCCCATCCAAGTACTAACCAGTCTCGACCCTGCTTAGCTTCCGAGATCGGACGAGATCGGACGAGATCGGACGAGATCGGACGAGATCGGACGAGATCGGACGAGATCGGACGAGATCGGACGAGATCGGACGAGATCGGACGAGATCGGACGAGATCGGACGAGATCGGACGAGATCGGACGAGATCGGACGAGATCGGACGAGATCGGACGAGATCGGACGAGATCGGACGAGATCGGACGAGATCGGACGAGATCGGACGAGATCGGACGAGATCAGGCGTATTCAGGGTGATATGGTCGTAGGCGAAAGCTCAATGAAGATTCAGTGAATTCATCTCTAATGTACCGGTATTCATCTTGGAATAAAATTGTTCAACTTCTCCATAGTGTGAAGACTCCGCCTGCAGTCATCCTCGCATTCACGGTGGAGTTCAACTCAAGACGTCTCGGTGCAAAGCCAAGTGGTCTCATCTCTGGAGCAGCAGCAGCAGCAGCCTCCCAGTTGAGCATCTATCTCAGGAGAAGAGTTGTGATCATACTTATATACAGTATTCGTGTGTATTTAAACCATGACGTACAGAATGTGTTCATCCACTGATGGATGAATCCCTGTCCTGGGGGTTGATTGAGCATACTTCACCACGCTGGTGGACGGTGCGGGTTGGTGGGGAAGTGGTGGGGGTGGAGAGAGGCTGACCTGGTTCGGATATCACTCGACACCACCGATGTTAGCCGTGCCCGGGATTCTAACTCAGCTCAGCAGCTTCACTGCACCGTGACGCTGAGAGCCACGGCGCCCTAAGGGCTGTGGTCTTGACAGTGGCAGAAGTGAGCTCTGGGCTCGCGATCTGTAGCTGGTGGTGAACACGAGTTTTGTGGGTAACATTGACTCGCTGTGAAAATGTCATCAGCCATATCAGCCGGAAGAGTCAATGTTGGAGATAAGTTTACTAAATCTCCTTTCAGCTATCGCCTACGACCATATCACCCTGAATACGCCCGATCTCGTCCGATCTCGGAAGCTAAGCAGGGTCGAGCCTGGTTAGTACTTGGATGGGAGACCGCCTGGGAATACCAGGTGTTGTAGGCTTTTTGTTCTCGGCTTTTGCCTCTTCCCGTCGGCAGGGGGAGCGCTGTCTACCCCGCGTGTCGCTCACGCACAGCGGGGCTGGCGGGTTCTCGTCTCTAGGGGGCACCGCGACCTCTGCCTGAAGCTGACAACAGCTGAATTTGACAGCCCTGATCGTGTAGAAGACTTTGAAGCGTATTTCCAGTTAGTCATTATCTGGGGAAAAGTCGTGAGTGAAGTTTGGGGTGTGGGGCACGGGGGGAAATGGCCCCCAAACTAGTTACATGAATTGATTTATTTTCAGTAGTTTACAATTAAGCACCCGCGATTCCGAAGGTAAGGGACAAAGCGAACCCCAACCCCCCAAATATCGAAGTCAATCTCCTCCTTTTGGACAAAGCCCTGAGCAACGATTGACTGGCAATGAGGGCAGATCGGGGGATCAAGGAAGAGAGAGCAGTGGGGAGTTTTGAGTGCAAAGTTTCTGGAGCGTGTG
Source organism: Lampetra planeri (assembly GCF_965212315.1). Taxonomy (NCBI): domain Eukaryota; kingdom Metazoa; phylum Chordata; class Hyperoartia; order Petromyzontiformes; family Petromyzontidae; genus Lampetra; species Lampetra planeri. The sequence goes on from NC_136129.1 coordinate 4,637,458, forward strand.
TTATCTGCTGTATGGTTCATCAACACAGAGATCTTTGCTGAACACCGCATGAGCTGAACCCTTTCACATTGCATGGACGTGATGGATGGCGATGGTTGATAATTCACTGTGTCACAATAATGTTTTTTTGTTCCTGGGTAGTAAGTGTAATTTCCTAATTGCTTATTCCTCAAACGTATATAAAATGGCTATTTTTAAATCCTTTATATTAAGTTCGCTTGCTTGCTTGCTTGCGTGCTTGCTTGCTTGCTTACGACCGTGCAAATCTTTCGGTCGTTTTTTAGCCCACTTCCCGTGATCCAATCGAGCTGACATATTCCACACAGACTCGTTGTGCGAGGCAATTAATGTTCGTGAAAAAAAATTCCCAAAATGTTACACTTTTTAGGCAAAAAATTTTTTTTTACATATATTCAAATAGAACTCATTCATGGCTTTGGCTGAACGTCACAGTGTAAGAGCCCAGAGCGTAACCCCTCCACAGGCCGTGGCGGAGTAGCACAGATGGTAGCGCCCTTGCTTCCCATGCCAAAGGTTGCGGGATCGATACCCGCGTCCTCCACAGGCGAATATATTTTATAATTATTTATATTAAGTTCGCTTGCTTGCTTAAGACCGTGCAAACCTTTCGGTCGTTTTTTAACCCACTTCCCGTGATCCAATCGAGCTGACATTTTCCACACAGACTCGTTGTGCGTGACAATTAATGTTCGTGAAAATGTTTTTCCAAAAATTTACACTTTTTAGGACAAAAATATTATATTTAATTACCAATTGCTTAATGGTGCAATGCAATCATCTGACCCATAGGTGGCAGCCATCTCAAGCCAGAGGACGAGAGGACTCAAGCCGCCACGCATATAAAGGATTTATAGTGAAAAACTTTGTTTTTACTGGTTATACTTATTTTTATTTAAAGCTTTCGTGACTGCAGGGATTCATATTCTTGGTTCTTTTGGTAAAGTCACGTAGAAGGGAAATAATAAAATAATACAAATATAATATGACTTTACCGAAAGAACCAAGAAAATGGCTTTTATTCCCGCAAACTTTGCTTTTGTGACCAGGACAGTGATATTTTGAAATGTACCTATTTTCAATGAGAAAACGCGGCGTGCATTTGAGTCATTCCTTCACGTTAAGTCCTGGTCACAAAAGCAAAGTTTGTGGGAATAATAGCCATTTTCTATACTTTTGAGGCATAAGCAATTAGGAAATAACACTTACTACCCAGGAACAAACATCGTGTTACATAGTGTATTGGGTACTTTCATAAAAATTTACAAACACAACTTCTGTAAAAGCTAAAATTTTCTATTAAAAAAAACCTGCTGATTACCTTGTGCGAATACAATAATAACTAAAAAAAAAATATTGTTTCCAAGTGTAATTTATTAACGGGAAATCAAATGGATGCAGCGATTGCAATGTTTACGTCAAAAAGACACGGACATTTTCCATGAAACAACCGCGCTGAAAGCAGTGAATGAGGACCAACATCCTCACCACTTTTACCTTGATTGGTCCATCTTAACCATCACCGGCACTTTAACCACCACGTTAACCATAACCACCACGTTCTACACCGTCGTATCAATGATCATATTCATTATGATTATTCGTATCAATAACCATCATTGTAGCCATCGCTACCTGAACTATGATCACCTCTTCAGCCATCTCCACCATACTAACAATCACCTTAGCCATCACCTTTAGAACCAGCTTAGCCATTATCATTGAATAAACCATCATCACCTTGATTATCAATGCCTGAATCATCACCACTTTAACAATAGCACTTAAATAATTATCATCACTTACACCAACATCATCATCATTATTATTGCACTGACAGACATGACTACTTACACACTACTTGGGAAATTATCTGTTCCTGTTCATGTCTACACCAGCATAGACATAAAGGTACGCAACCATTTGTCAACAAAAAACTTTCGCACGCAGAAATATACGTGCACTACCAAGAGAAATAGTTGTCAGTGTTTATAACCGGGTTTGGTGGTGTGATATAGCATTTTTAGAGGCGAGGATTGGCGGATCACACGTAGATTTGTGGAACTCCCTAAGCCGATGCTCCCCAAGATGAGCAAGCGATGACAGCATAGTGGAGAGTTTTGGGTGTCACCCACTTGTATGCGTGGATGTGTTTTTACAGGTACTTCCATTTCCTCCCACATGAAGCCAAATGGTATTTCATGCAACTGGTCAAATATCTCAATGCAGGAACATCGGGAAATAGTCTTCAAGCTCAATGAGACTTTTTGGAATCAAAATAAGGCATTACAGTTGCTATCGGTGGCACGTAACAATTACTAATATCAATGACCATAGCCGACATCCTGGCTTGATAAAATCGACGAACCAAGGCTTGATGCCTTCATGTTGGGCCTCAAGATTAAGACCATGATGCCTTGAATATGTGACACGAAGACAAACCATCATGCCTTGATGCGAGGCCAAGGCACACTCATCAATGAAGGAAAACAACATGACGTCCAATGTGTTTTTTGATTTCTAGTTGCACACAAGACTTTAAACTGCAATTTCTCTGTCATTTACAGTGGTGTAAAATTAGAGAAAGTATAACTTAAGGGTGATTTATACAGCTGCCCATATACATGTGTAGGATTGCTGGGATTGTAATTGTGTTACTTTGTGTCAGATTTTGCCATCAACCAGAGGGGTAGACGTGCACCCGGTGCTTAATTTGACCTGGAATGCTGTTCTGGGCATAAAAAAAACAAATCACAAAAAGTTATATTACTCTGATTATAATCATTTCAACTCGTAACGTGCCGCACAGTATTTGCCCACGTTCCAAGTGAGATAATGGCTCAGAAGGGCGACCCACCACAGCCAAGCAGCAAGGCAGCCGCGCAATGAACCGGCGCTACAAACAAATTTCCCAAGCTATGAAGTCGTCGATATAATGAAGGTGTTAACATGTGGGAGGAAACAGAAGCACGAGGAGAAAACCCATCCGTGCAAGGGGACAACATTCTATTCCATGCAGATGGAACGGGTGGAGTCCACATTTTCTGTACCGCCTTCTCACGGAAAGGTGGAATATGGCACGTGTACAGTTTCACAACATTTCAGACGCTGTCTCCCCGACAGACCTGGTCTTCACCTGAGGACGGCTGCTTGCGTTGTGGCCGAAACGTCGTGAGAATTATTTTATTATGTTTTATTTTTATTATTTTATTATTTCCCTTCTACGTGACTTTACCGAAAGAACCAAGAAGAATATTTGTGTGATCAACCAACCATTGCGTCCTTAGTGCTGGATTACAGGCGTGCGTGCACCACCAATCCTGCTCAGGAATCCTAAGGCTATAGGATACAATAATATAGATTATGGATAGGTATGTATTGTACTAATAGCCTTACCTCAATAATCCCTACTCCAAGCCAGCCTCGCAGCATTCTGGAAATATAATATTAAATTAATCTCTGTGTGTACCCATAATGCACTGGCAACAGGCCACCATTTCAAACATTGTGTTTATAATTAGGAGTTCCCAATTTCACTGCAGTTGTCAAGAATCTCTTTTCACATTCTTATTTTAAATAAATAATAACTAGCATATTTTGACTCTGTCAAGCCCATTATGTATATTTACACTCATTACAGACTTAAGACATTTATTACATTTGATAATTATGTTGTTCTGAAATCTTTTTTTCAAATACGTTTGACCACTTTTTATTTCTGCTTACAATGAAAATGTCACTTGTAAAAACATCGTTTAAGCAATAAGTATGACACTGCTTCTTGATACTAAACCAACATCAATTAACATCAATTAAGCTATGGCACTGGCTGCGTGTAGATGTTGCAATGCTTTTAATGTTTTGGTTGTCAAAACCACAACTTTATTCATCGAGATGACATTCCTCTGCTATTTGGATGACTTCTAGCATAAAATTATCCTTGTTCTAAATGCACAGCGCAATTATAATAAGAAAATTTTCCTGCTTTTTAAAAAATCTTCCCATTAAACACACCTGACAACCAAAACATTTTTGTTTGCAGATGTACAACACAATCGACATATACGGTATTCTGCTATAAATTATCACACATTTCCATCACGGTCAACGCCACTACTAGACAAAGCTAAGGTGCGCGCGATGAAGTGATGTGGGGCTAAGCTCATGACGAGTTTCATCACGATCACTCCACGTAAAATTTCATTTAAAAAACGAGAGAGACTACTGTCCCCGCAAATGTGCAGGAAGAAAAACCGAGTCTTTAGCACTTTTGTCTCCACAGATTTTGATCCAATCACAGAGCAGATGTTCGTCTATTCACAATACTGTACCTTCCCTTTGGTGCGAAACCATTTGCTGTATTTCCAATTCCCAGCGCTTTAGCTCCTAATTAATGACATGCGCAGGGAAGCCACGTATTACATTTTCGTGTAGGATTAGGGGTTTAGTGTTTGCAGCTCGGGTTTATTGTTCTTTTTTTAGAGATTATAGTGCAGTATTTTCGGTTATGCTTTGGCATTTCAGATTAGGGTTGAGTGTTAATAGTTATCGTTTGGTGTTATAGTGTAGGGTTATGTTTTAGGATGTACGGTTCGAAGTTGGCGTTCAGGGGTTAGAGTTCATGGTTCAAAGTTAGGGTTTAGAGTTCGGGGTGATGATTGAGGTTTCGGGGTGAGACTTGGGGGCCCGGGGCTAGTATTACCCAAGTCAGGTTTTATTACCACACGCGTGTGTGTGGGGTCAGTAGTCTCTGCCTTCAAAATAACGCATATCTGGAATGTGGAGAAGTTCACTCTTGACTCAAGGATACCACGACACAACGGTACGACTCCACTGAGGGAGGCGAGAGAGGCTGTGACAGCGTTGGGGTATCTCACAAAGCGTGCTTGTGTGTCCCGTGTAGCGTGCACGACACAATCAGTGTGGGTCACATCGACTCAGAGAGCAGTGTGCACCTTCCTACATCTGCAACCAATCTCAGTCACCTGTTAGCGTCACTAAAAACTACGGTGGCAGGTAATGACCAATCACACACTCGGCTAAAGCTTTTGTTCGTGGTCGAAAAGGCTCGGAACTTGTTAACCTGCAAACGGATTCCTTGTTTCTGGACTTGTTAACGTGCGATCTGATTTGACAGGACTAGAATTATTATTGAGATTCACTTCTCATCCCCCACCCTTCCCCACCCCACCATTATCGGGTAAATTGTCGAGATTCAGGGGGGCGATCTTAGAACTATGATTATTTTTTTTGGGACTCAGTTATACAGTTTTGTTTGTGCTATTTTCCGAATTGACTTGCTCATAATTTGCTCCAAATAAAGGATAATGATATCAATTCATGAATTGAGATAAATCCGTGAATCAATTGTTACAACCCTATGAAAAAAAGCCTAGCCCATGAAAATCAAATGTTAAGAAGCCTAACCATTAAAACGAATCCTGTTGTACCATAACAAGGCCAACCTCGAGAAATGGAATTGGCTCTTCACGAGCCTATCCCTACAAAAAAACTGACAGCAGGTCAACAAGCCTCGGTCTATAAAAAAAAATGTAAAGAAGGAAAAAAACAAGGATTTTGAAATTTTTAACGTAACACTGTCCATTGGATGATAACTGAGATTATAGGGGTGCACTGTTCAAACACCACACTGAACAGGCCGGAATTCAAGCCTAGTCACGTGACGAGCCACCGGGCTCGCTCCACCACTCTCGAGCTGAGCCACCCAACCCTTGGCCCTGCGATGGCAAAGACACAGAGAGAGAGACAGACGCAGACGCAGAGAGAGAGAGTGAGCGGTGGATCACTTCTGGATGTCGCACTGCAGAAGCAGCACGATGGATGGGTCGCTGCGAGCCGCCTCCTTGAACTCGTCGAGCGAGATCTGATCATCGTTGTTTTTGTCCATCTTGCTGAAGATGCGGTCGACACGCTGCTCGGGAGTGAGGCCATCCTCATTCATCTTCATCATGATCACCGTGCCCACCATCTTGTAGATGGCCTTCGGGGCGGGCGAGAGGATATAAAGGGCAAGAAGTGCACGTTGAAATTTGAAATGTAGACAAATAAGACTGACAATATTAAAACTGTGGCGTTTGGTCTTTGATTACAGGTGCCTATGGAGGATTCTATGGATTGCATGGATAGGGTGCGCCTTTTGGCGTCATCTGGTCCAACACCATGTGAGACTAGGCTCTAAGGAAAGCTGTCTCGGGTGTGGACCAATCAACTTCAAGGACAATGCACATACATTATCAGAGTTATGTTTTTTGTTTGCATTACGACTGCAGGTATTGTGGTCTATGCAAACATGACTCCTTGTAAAAAGGTGTCAGTTTTGTTGCCAGATAAAATGGTAAAAAAAAACAATGATCAACTCATAAGTTCTGAATAAATTGCAGCTGGAAAGTGTTGTACACATAATCAGTAAGCATGTGACGATGCACAAATTCACGTATTAAAAGTAATTTTCATATTTTCTGTGACAATCAGTTTACTTAAACCATCTCACCTCAGTGATCTGATACATATCCCAATGTTGATCTCACCTCACTGAACTAAACCACCTCACCTCCATACCATTTAAATGTATAAATAATCGAAATGCAACTGCATTTTAAGGCACTATACAAGAAGAAAGACGCATTCGAGTATTATGAGATGACGTGGTACATTTAAATGTTAAGGTGAAGTGATGAACTATCGAGTGAAGGGCATGGAGAAAAGTTGAATTCTATATTGGACAAGGCACATTTCATCTTCTCGGTTCTTTCGGTAAAGTCACGTAGAATGGAAATAATAAAATAATAAAAGAAAACATTAAATAATTCTCACGACGTTTCGGCCACAACGCAAGCAGCCGTCCTCAGGTGAAGAATAGGTCTGTCTAAAAGACAGAGTGTGAATGAGCTTTAAAACGAAATTTAAGGCACATTTCGATGGAATTTGCGAGTCATCTGAAAAGAGGATCAACACCTTAATCCTGGACTCAAACAAAGACGCGTGAGTGGAGCCATGTGGATAATCAGGAGAAGGGAGTTTCAGACTGCAGGGGCAACATCAGTGGAGAAGCAGCGATCTCCATTTGAGAAGAGGTCGACCGGGAGTTTCGACAATGACGTTCTCTCACGTCGGTCTCACCTCAGTGACGACATAACAATGGCCGTCTCACCTCGATGATCTCCAGCATCTCGCGGCGAGAGATGTGCCCGTCTCCGTCCAGGTCATACATGTTGAAGGCCCAGTTGAGCTTCTGCTCGAAGTTGCCGCGTGAGGTGATGCTGAGGGCGCAGATGAACTCCCGGAAGTCGATGGTGCCATCGCCGTTCTTGTCGAAGGTGCGGAACGCGTGCTGCGCGAACTTCGACGCATCTCCATAGGGGAAGAACTGGAATGATAGGAGGGCGAAGCGCAACACAGAAGGGTGATATTCTTAGGTTATCAACCACGCAAAAAAGACTTAATTACACTTTTTTGGACCATCTTATCTGACAGGCACTATTTTACTTTACTTTACCGAGTGTTAACATCCCCAGTTATTTTTAACAGTACTCTCTTCATTGTTCAGCCAGCATTGGTATAAACATGGCGATTTTCGTCCCTTTGTTCTATCATGTGTATCAGACCTCCCCTCCCCCTCTCTGTCCATTGTGTTGGCGTGTGCAGCAACCGCGTCCAAGCCGTCGCCCATTTTTTTGGCCCTCCCCCTCCCGCCCCCCTCCCTCCCGATACGTTCCATTCATTGGCTACCACATTCTGATGAGCTCCCCCCCCCTCTCCTCCCCCCTCCAAACTTGCTTATAAGGGATTACATCTTGAATCATTGCCTCACTTGATGCAGCTAATCTGGCTGTGACGGTCCCACCTGATGACGGAGACTTGTGTTGCCTCCGAAACGTCGTGATTTTTGTTTTTATTTTATTTTATTTTCATTAATTTTGATGTTTTACCTACGTGACTTTACCGAAAAAAACCTAAGAATATGATTCCTTGCAGTCACGAAAGCTTCAAATCTAGAACAGAAGGGTGAGATTACAATTAACTGTGCTTACATGGAGAGGTGCCATGGGTGGTACGGTACAGCACGTCATGAATCCAAAATGTTCATTTCAAAGGTGTCAGTTTTGTACCAGTTAAAAGGGTAAAAACCTACCATTATATTTTGCCACTGGTAAAATAGATCTCATAGTGTTCATTTCACCTTGTGTACATGCCCATGTACATCCATCCCCCTTTGTTGATCCAAATCTGAGTCTCACTAGAGGTGAGACTCACGCCACTAAGGAAAACAAACTCACCGTTTGAATACATATTTAATTACAGTCATACAAGCTGGACATGCCAGACTAATAATATTACTGTATAATAAATACATGGTGTGTTTTCTAATAAGCATGCCTCAGGCCACTTTGTTAAGCAACCTCATCATATTGTTTACATAATACAGACTGGGCTAGCCAGTACATAAAGCGAGCCTAATGTCATTGTTCAGCAACGAGCAATGACCAAGTTCATTTCAAGTTCAAGTTCATTTATTAGGTATAGCCCTGTGAGCCATTCGGCTCTTGAATCGGGTGCAACCGCAACAAACAAAAAACAAAAACATGAACAAAAAATATCTTAAAGTGAATATGTGACTAAGTGCAAACAGAAAATCCAAGAAAAGACAGCAAAATATTGCAGAAAAATCACCGTACACCAACGCTGTGTGCAAAAATCTCAGTGGGATGCAAGTCAAACAACAACAACCACAAGACAACTTAGATTAAGGCCATCAGTCTAACTCTGTACTACAACAAACAAACATGGCCAAACCAATACACTTTTCGAAATCACCAAATAAAGCCATGAAAGCAATGAAAAAGCAATCATAGGAACTGTGACAGAATTTCACAATAAATGGCATAAACAACATGTACTACCAAAACCCTGCAGCCATAGCTGGCTGCATGAGTCACTCCACAACAGCAGCAGGAGCATCAATCGGAGTATTATACATCAAGAAATATCCACTGCTGGATGAGGGCCTCCTTAAGCCTTTATTGTTTTATATTTATATCATTTTATTATTTCCCTTCTACGTGACTTTACCGAAAAAACCAAGAATATGAATCCCTGCAGTCACGAAAGCTTTAAATCAAAATTTGATTGACGATACTTCACTATGCTGGTCATTGCGAGTTGACGATGTGGAGGGGGGGTTATCTAGGACTGGCTCGGATATCACTCGCCACTGGTGTTAGCCGTAATTTGGAGTCTACCTCAGGCCATCAGGTTCATAATTCATAGAGATTAGCAGTCTCCTTGTCAAGAATAACCTAGATTTTTTTAAAAATACAGCATCACACAAAATTACAATGATAAACCAAAACAATAAATAAGATCACACTTAACAAAACGATAACTTAAGGTGAATGTGTGACATAAATCGAATAAATTGAAAGAGTTTGAACGAAAAGTGAAAATAAAGTGTTCAATAATCAGAGTCGAGCCGCTGCTCCTCCGAATTCGAGAGGAGCAGTTGAGGTGGTGCGAGCACCTGGCAGAGGTCGCAAACGGGTTTTGATTCCTTACCCGTACCCGTACCCGGCCGCACCAGGGTCGCAAATGGCGAAATGGGTACGGGTAGCCGTTCCCTACCCGTACCCTACCCGAAATGAGTGACAAACGGCTACTCACCAGTGACTCACGGCCTACCCGTACCCGGCCGCACCAGGGTCGCAAACGGCTACCCGTACCCGGGTAGGGTACGGGTATAGGGTACACGGTTGCGACCTCTGGCACCTGGTCAGGATGCCTCCGATAGACTCACCCTGGAACTCTTCCGGCCACATCCTACTGGGCAAATTCCCCAGGACCGGCCCAGGACACGCTGCTGGCGGGACGACGTCACTCGGATGGCCTGGGAATGTCTGGGAATTCCCCAGGAAGAGCTAGAGTCTGTCCCCAGGGAAAGGGAGGTCTGGACTGCCACTACTCAACATGCTGCCACCAGGACAAGCGGATTGAGAAACGAACAATAATCGTTCGCTTAAAAATAATGAAGGCTCTTGTAATGCCTTGTCATGTCATGGCACTATAGAAAGTATTATACTGGTAGGAACCTCCTGGTTACACCAGCCCACAGGGGATTATTTGTCCGTCGTGCAGGGAGGGGCTGGGTGGGGAGGGGAGGGTGGGGAGGGGAGGGGCTGGGTGAGGAGGGTGGGGAGGGGCTGGGTGGGGAGGGTGGGGCTGGGTGGTGGGTGGGAGGGGTGGGGCTGGGTGGGGTGGGGAGGGGCTAGGTGGGGAGGGTGGGGAGGGGCTGGGTGGGGGGTGGGAGGGGTGGGGCTGGGTGGGGAGGGGCTGGTCACCCCGTGGTGCCCTTATAAAACTCAACGTTTAACCTACTCACGCCGGCTTGTGCCCGCCCTCACAGTTGGGCATATTTGCGGAATACACCATGCCGCCGTTGACCCTGGCCATTGACCGAGCAACCCAACGTTCCTACCAGCTCCCTCCGCAGGAATGTGTTCATGTAGGAACAACGATGAATGTATCACCTTCCAAATTATAACGATGGTCTTGAATGGCTAGAAAGATGAAAATGTGCACATATGTCGTCTGGTTGAGCTCAACATAAATTTGAGGAAAACAAAAGTCAAGTATGAAAAGTTCGATGCACAAAAAATATATCTGTTGGAGGGACACAACTTGAAAATATGTCACGTTCTAATTTTTTTAAATTATGATTCGAATTTAACATGTGAAAAGAAAGCTCATGTGTATGAGATCGTGGCATCGTGAGGCAGCGGGAAGCAGAGGTGGCTTGGAGAAGAGGCCTTCATCTAACATAGGGTAGGCTCAATCATTGCTTTACAAATATACAATTGTCATCTTTCGATTTAAAGCTTTCGTGACTGCAGGGATTCATCTTCTTGGTTCTTTCGGTAAAGTCACGTAGAAGGGAAGTAATACAATAATAAAAAATAAAACATAATAAAATATTATATTATTATATTACTTTATTATATTATTTTATTTTATTATGTTTTATTTTTGTTATTTTATTACTTCCCTTCTACGTGACTTTACCGAAAGAACTAAGAAGACAATTGTCATCTTCAGTAGTTGACATGCCATGGAGTGTCACGTTAAAGCAGATAGGTGGGCGAAGCCCACGACGAGATTATCTAATATAATAATGTACATTAAAACACTGAGGTTAAAATGCATTACGCCAGCCATTAAGAGAGGTGTATTTTCTTTGTAAAGGAACTCATGAATCACAAAGTGCACAGGATTAACATAAACTCAGCATTGGTGTCAAATTAGCAAGGCACTTGTCACTCTGTAAAATGTAAAAATGGCAACACGATGTAGCATCTCGTTAAGCCAACATGTTAAATAAGTGTCATGTCAATTAGTAAAGTAGTACCAGAATACATATTTAATCAGTGGTACAAGTTGGCCAGCCCGATACGCGAGCCGTATGATATTTTATTAGGCAACTTCATCTGCTGATTATTTACAAAATACAAACTAGCAGGTCTAATGCAACGTGAACATTCGAACATGCATTTCATTACGGTAATACAAGCAGACCACCCCAAAAACATTATAAGAGCCTCATGCTGCTTCATGAAGCAACCTCATCATCGGAATAAATATTTCAATAATACAAGCTGAGCTAGCCAATGACCTTAAATTAGATTTTAATGCCACTTTGTTAAACAACCTTAAGGACAATCCATATTTTATTATCGTGTAAGAAGCTGTGCCAGTCCAATAAGCGAGGATTTTGCCACTTTATTAAGCAAACCTCATCATTTTATATACCAACCCAGCTTAAATATACGCTACAAGCCTGGGGCGTTTCATTCAGACGCTGTCTTCCCGACAGACCTGTTCTTCACCTGAGGACGGCTGCTTGCGTTGTGGCCGAAACGTCGTGAGAATTATTTTATTATGTTTTATTTTTATTATTTTATTATTTCCCTTCTACGTGACTTTACCGAAAGAATCAAGAAGAACAAACAAACCTCATCATCTGAATAAATCTGAGCTAGCCAGTCCGTTAAGTGAGAATCACAACACTTTGTGAAGTAACCTCGGCATGTAAATACTGTAACATATTCAATAACAATGAGGACAAGCTGTGGTAGCCCATTAAGCGAGCCTCGTACTACTTTATATACATTAAAAAAAACTAATTACGTAAAATGAATCCTAATACAAGCTGGGTTGGCAGGTCCATTAAGCAGGCAATTTATTAACCATTTAGTCATCGCGAATAAATATTGAAAGAATACAAAGCATGTCTTACTAGTCCGATAAGCAACCGTATTATATGAATGCGAGTACTGTACATAATTAACCAGAATAAAACAATCTGGACAAGCCAGACACTGAAGCGAGCCTCAAAGTCACGTTGTTAAGCAGCCTCAGGATCTGAATAGAGCACATTCATTTAAAATGGCACAAGCTGGGCTTTTTATTCCACGCAGAAAATATCATGCAATTTTGTTAAGCGGCCTCATCCTCTGAACACGTTGAGTTGGGCTTGTTTTTTCACTATGAGACCAGATGGTCCAACACCAATGGAGACTATAGGCTCTAAGAAAAGCTGTATCGGGTGTGGACCAATCAACTTCAAGGACAGTGCATATCATTATCATTATCAGAGTTGTTTATTTTTGTTTCCATTTTGACTGCTTGTGTTGTGGTTATTGCAAACATGATCCCTTGTATAAAGGTGTCAGTTTTTGTACCAGTTGAAAGGGTAAAAACCTATTACTTGTTTTTTTCAATTAAGTGAGCCTCCTGCCAAGTTATTCATCAACCTTTATATAAAAATTATTACAGAAACACAACCTGCCAGAGACAAAACATGTGCACATATAATCAGGGAACAAACATAAATCACAACCATCATATTGTGAATTAAGAAACGGAAATGGGCTTGGGCAGGATCCGTCACGATTCGGGAGGATGGCCGGTGAAAGAGACTACTAAGAGAATGGCAGCCAAAGAAGAGAATCCGCCAAAAAGGACAACCACCGCAGAGATGTAGGCATGAGACGGTCAGTTATGTGCAGGTGAAGGATGGTAGCAGCATGGACAGGCCTTCATCCAGCAGTGAATTGACAATGACTGATGGTGATGAACACAAACTGGACAAGCCATTCCAAATCATTACAATAACGCAGATGCACCTTCACGTAGAGCTGTTGAAACTCATTGAGGTTGAGGCGCCCGCTCGGACAGTCCTTCAGAAAGCCCTTATACCACTGCTTCAGCTCCTGCTCATTGAACTCCGTATTCTTCAGCAGGTCCTCCAGAACCTCGGGTGCCAGCTTGCTGTTGTGCTTGCCCATGGCTGCAACTGCACGCAACACAACAGCTGGGCATGGGCACATGGGCCAGACTCTGCTGCTGATAAGAGTCAGGGAACTTTCATCTGAAACATTTCCAGCGTTTGCCTGGCGTAAATAACAAATGCTGCTGGAAAATATTGCTCCGTAAGGGTAATAGGCTGATGGATAGAAAAAAATTGTATTTCATGTAAATAAAAAATATTTAGAATGGAATTCATGTCTGTTCATTATACACTCAACACGTTGATCATCGCAATGTCTTATAACATAAAAAAAATACGTAAGCTGACATTTCAGGCAATGGCTCTTCTTAAAAGCACAGAAAAACATGTACACTGTGGGACCCGAGGAAATGTGGTACATTTTAAGAAGGTTGACCATTTTGATGTTGATATGTGAGCAAATGTCTATCAGTAAACATTGATTATTATCAAACTATAATGTAGAAAGTTTAAAATCTATATGTATCATGGTGATTATAAACGATGAATAATCTACTATTGGATGAAGGGCTTCCCAAGGCATCACGATTCCTTCATGATCCTGCGATGCAACAATCCACATAGAATAACAACTAATATTTATACATTGCTTTGAATAGAAATACAAAATACCAATTCTAGATTTGAAGTTTTCGTGACTGCAAGGGTCCATACTTTTTTGTTTTTTTCGGTAAAGTCACGTAAAATAAAATAAAATTTAATTAAATCACGACGTTTCGGAGGCAACACAAGCTTCCGTCTTCAGGTGGAACCGTCACAGCAAAATTACCTCACTTCACTTGATACAATTACTGCATCACTTGATACAGCAAAATTACTTCACTTCATTTGATACAATTACTGCATCACTTGATACAGTAATCTTGCTGTGACGGTACCACCTGAAGACGGAAGCTTCCGTTGCCTCCGAAACGTCGTGATTTAATTTATTTTTATTTTATTTTTTACCTACGTGACTTAACCGGAAAAAAAACAAAGAATACAAAATACCATTTTGGAAATGTAATTGTATATGTATAAAACGCAAATATTTGTTACGCTTGTGATTCAGTTAATTTAAAACATGGTTGGTGCACCACGCACGAATCGCACACAATCTTTCTGGAGGAGTAGGAAATGACCAGCAGATGGCAGTACAGCAAGTTGGATTACAGAAGTTGATGGATGATGCAGATTTGCGAAATAAATCCCAAACCAGCTGAGCTGCGAGGTAGCCATGGTATTAACAAGTATACAAACATGGATTATTGAATTAATCTGTGCGGATCTTTGAGTGTGTTATCTCTTTACACATTTGCACTGGGTACTCCGGTTTCTTCTCCCACATGCAAAACACTCGTTAAAAAGGAACTGGTCAAACATTCCAATGCAGGACCCCCCCCTTGATAGATATTCTAGAAACTTAGTAAGGCTTCAGTGTATAAGTACAGAACACTGTAATTCATATTATTTTCTGACAGGTAGGAGTGGTGGTGGAATAGCGCACCTTTCACGGGTGTGATTTCCGGGTACGACTATGATCAGTGGATAGGGACATTTTAAACGGATTTCCTTAATCTCTGACAACTGTGTGACGCTGATATTAGAGTGCAGGTTTAACTCATAATCCCATCGTCCCTCCACAAAAAAAACTTTTTTGTTGCATTTTGTGGAAAGTGATCGTGGTTGCTCTGCGGATGAAGGACTCTTCGTTATCAGTGGTGTAGCATGGTTGGCATGAGTACTGTTGAAAGAAAAGGTAATGGGACCCCTGTGTAATTCCCCCCTCCAGCCCGTGAGGCCCTGTGCAATGTGCACCACCTGTACACTCGATAGATCCATGGACTCGTGTAGAAACCCACAGACTGAAATAGTAACCTATAGGCGTGCACTCACATAAAGACCAACAGATTCACATAAAGACCCAGTGGCCTAGTGTGGTTGGCATGGGCCTGGTGCATGGAATGAATGGGGGGGGCCTTTCAAATTCCACTTCTTCATAACCCAGGGCCTGGGCCCGTCTGGCCCATGAGCCGCCGGTGCAATTGCACCGCCTGCACACTCCACCGTAATTCTACTCTTGGCATGGGAACGTGGAATTTCCACCCCCAACTGGTTTGCTCAGGGAGACACTGACATTTTTTTTTTAAACATGATTTCGGGGCATGACGCATAAGTATAATGGCTAGCGAGTGACGAGAGGCATGAGTTACATGTTGACGAGACATCTGATACACGTCGCCATGGTGATACTTTCGCTTCGTTGGTGATGAGGAAAATTATGACAAAAATCTGGCAAAAGTGAACGTTTCTCCAGTAACTCGTGAATCTATGACCAAATCACACTAAATACGCCCCGGCTCATCGGATCTCGGGTGTTATCCAGTGTTGAGCCACTATGAGATCTCTTTTACCAGTGGCAAAATCTAGTAGTAGGTTTTTACCCTTTTAAACTGGTACAAAACTGACACCTTTATTCAAGGCATCATGTTTGCAATAACCACAACACAAGTAGTCAAAAAAGCAAACAAAAAGAAGCAACTCTGATAATGATAATAATATGCACTGTCCTTAAAGTTGATTGGTCCACACCCGAGACGGCTTTCTTTAGAGCCTAGTCCCCATTGGTGTTGGATCAGATGACACCAGAAAGCGTACAACTCAAACACAGTGCAATATCAGAGTATTGAGAGCTCGGGGTAAGCATTTACACTTACTATGAGATCTCTTTTACCAGTGGCAAAATATAGTAGTAGGTTTTTACCCTTTTAAACTGGTACAAGTGTTGAGCCTGGTTAGTAACGGGGTGAGACTCGGGGCTTGCCATGTGTTGTAGGCATCACGCTGGGAAGTGTGCCCAGGAGATGGCAGTGTTTAGTTTTGCCCCCTCATCATTCGAGATGGGTATTCTCTTGGATCTGCCGTTTCCTCCTCATGTGAATCCACGCTGGTGAATGGATTTGGCCAAACATTCGAATCATATTCTTAGGTTTTTTCGATAAAGTCACGTAGGTAAAACATCAAAATTAATAAAAAATAAAATAAAATAAAAATCACGACGTTTCGGAGGCAACACAAGTCTCCGAAACGTCGTGATTTTTATTTTATTTTATTTTTTATTAATTTTGATGTTTTACCTACGTGACTTTACCGAAAAAAACCTAAGAATATGAATCCTTGCAGTCACGAAAGCTTCAAATCTAGAAACATCCGAATGTAGCAGAAAGCCCTCCCTGAGGCTCGGCGAGGTTTCACTAAGTAACTAATTGCCATTCACACTTTGAAATACTGTACACTTGAAATACATAAAAACACAAAGTATTAATAAATGTTTATTTTTAAACCCCAGCCCTTTGTGAATTCACAACTGGGGGAATGCCTTCCTCATTCCGTGTCGGTCGTAGGGGTTTTACTTGACCATACATCACCACGCTTATCGGTGTCTGACGGTGAAAGGGAGCCCAGGACAGGTTCAGACACCACTCACCACTGATGTTAACTGTGAACAGGAATCGCATATCCCCATGTGGATTGGCAGGAGAGGAATTCATGTAAAATCCATCAACATTATAACAGTTGAACACTCGAATTCATGTATTAAGCGGCGAAGACAAACACCCTAGTGCGGCATTTATCATAAATATGGATGGGGCTAGCGTTGTTTGCGAGCACCTATCAAAGCCGGCACGGCGCACACACACACAAACGTGTGTTGATCATGACTATTACTTTGAATAACAACCTGGTAAATGCTACAACGGGAAAATACAAGAGGTACCCCATAACCAACACGAGGCGGGGAGGCATTCTTCGAGCAGTGGGAAATAAAAATGAGTGTACATGAGCATTGTTTCAAATAGAAACTAGTAATCAAATAAATACTTGAGCGTTTAAGGTGGCGGAGAGCACAGAATGACGATATAAGCGGGTAAATGTGGCTCAGGTTGATGTGGATCGGCTGAGTTTTATCGGGTGACGAAGGGGTCAGATAGAGGATTTGGTCAAGGAGCGAATTAAATAAGCGGACAGTCCTTCGCACATCTTTCCGTCGACGTATAAAAACACACAAAGGCGTTTTTCTTTCTTTGTTTGTTCGATCCCATCAGACACACGCGGTCTTCCTCGTGAGGAGCACGTCATTTTGAGCGACGTTGATTCACCACAAGCAAACCTCTGGACCCGGTTTCGACATCTTACCGGCTCATCACAGCGTGTCAGACTCGCCTGAAACAGTGGCGGTGAATTCTATTAAACGTCCAATTTAACACGCGCAAAACAACATCGCTCCTTAGCGTCTCCGTGGCGAAAATAAGCGTTCGAAATAAATAAGCGGAACAATATCTGTGGGTTCTCCAAAGCCAAAAAAAAGCCAAAAATAAAAATAGAGAGAGATCAAAGTTATACATGTTTCTTACGTGGTAAAACAATGGTGAAAATAAACCGTCGGGGTATATGGCGGCAAAGCGATGGGATAAATGAAATGGGAAAGGATCGGATAAGTGATCGAATAAAAGGGGAGAAGGTAGCGGGGCAAATGATCGGTTAAAGTGACGGCGTTAAGGAACCGGGTGAGTAAGCGAGGAGATGTTAATTAAGGTAGAGCAAGGGGTAAAACGATGGGGGTAGATTGCCGAGGTATTTGTTGGTAAATGATGAGGTAAACGGTGATGATAAATGGTAAAATTAACGTGGGGAAATTGTGAATGAAATAAAGGACGAGCTAAATGGTCAACTACGAGGTAGATCGTGGAGTAAATTGTGGTTAATCGATGAGGTAAAATAGTCACGGTAAATGATGGTAAGTTACCAGGTCAATTATGTTGGCGCCGCTAAACGATGGGAGTAACGTGGCAATACACGACGGCGTGAAATACGAGGTGTGTGTGGGTCGTGAAATGTTGCGCTAAATACGAGGTTAACGGTGGAAAATCATGAGGTAAATTGTGGGCGAGATGGTGGTAGATGGTGGTAAACGATGAGGTAAATGACGGTGTAAATGGTGGGTGAAGAGGGAGCCGGCAACGATTCCTACCTCCGATGTCGCTCAGCCTCGGAGACTCGCGGCGGCAGCGAGAGACAAATCGCGAACCCAGCGGCACGGGGGGCTGAAGCGCGTGCGCGAGTGTGCGTGGATGTGTGTGTGTGTAGATGTGTATGTGTGTGTAGATGTGTATGTGTGTGTAGACGTGTGTGTGTGTGGATGTGTGTGTGTGTAGACGTGTGTGTATTAGATGGGTGTGTGTGTAGACGTGTGTGTGTGTGTGTAGACGTGTACATGTGTGTATGTGTGTGTGTGTAGACGTGTGTATGTGTGTGTAGATGTGTGTGTGTGTAGATGTGTGTGTATGTGTGTGTGTATGTGTGTGTGGATGTGTGTGTGTGTGTATGTAGATGTGTGTGTGTGTATGTATGTGTATATGTGTGTGTAGACGTGTGTGTGTGTGTAGATGTGTGTGTGTGTGTGTGTAGATGTGTGTGTGTAGACGTGTGTGTATGTAGATGTGTGTGTGTGGATGTGTGTGTATGTGTATGTAGATGTGTGTGTGTGTGTGTATGTGTGTAAACGTGTGTGTGTGTATGTGTGTAGACGTGTGTGTGTGTATGTAGATGTGTGTGTAGACGTGTGTGTGTGTGTATGTAGATGTGTGTGGATGTGTGTAGATGTGTGTGTATGTAGATGTGTGTGTAGATGTGTGTGTGTGTAGATGTGTGTGTGTAGACGTGTGTGTGTGTATGTGCGTGTGTGTGTATGTAGATGTGTGTGTAGGCGTGTGTGTGTGTATGTAGATGTGTGTGTAGACGTGTGTGTGTGTAGATGTGTGTGTGTGGATGTGTGTGTATGTGTATGTAGATGTGTGTGTGTGTGTATGTGTGTAAACGTGTGTGTGTGTATGTGTGTAGACGTGTGTGTGTGTGTATGTGTGTGTAGACGTGTGTGTGTATGTGTGTAGATGTGTGTGTAGACGTGTGTGTGTGTAGATGTGTGTGTATGTGTGTGTGTAGACGTGTGTGTATGTGTGTGTATGTAGATGTGTGTGTGTATGTAGATGTGTGTGTTTGTACGTGTGTGTGTATGTGTGTAGACGTGTGTGTGTATGTAGATGTGTGTGTGTGTACGTGTGTGTGTGTATGTATACGTGTGTGTGTAGACGTGTGTGTGTGTAGACGTGTGTGTAGGCGTGTGTGTGTAGACGTGTGTGTGTGTATGTGTGTGTGTAGACGTGTGTGTGTGTGTATGTGTGTGTGTAGATGTGTATGTAGATGTGTGTGTAAACGTGTGTGTGTGTGTGGATGTAGATGTGTGTGTATGTGTGTAGACGTGTGTGTAGACGTGTGTGTGTGTAGATGTGTGTGTGTAGACGTGTGTGTGTGTGTAGACGTGTGTGTGTGTAGATGTGTGTGTGTATGTAGACGTGTGTGTGTGTATGTAGATGTGTGTGTGTAGATGTGTGTGTATGTAGATGTGTGTGTGTTTGTGTGTAGACGTGTGTGTATGTGTGTATGTGTGTGTGTATGTAGATGTGTGTGTGTAGATGTGTGTGTGTATGTAGATGTGTGTGTGTATGTAGATGTGTGTATGTAGACGTGTGTGTGTATGAAGATGTGTGTGTGTGTAGATGTGTGTGCATGTAGATGTATGTGTAGACGTGTGTGTGTATGTGTTTCGCAAGCGTAGAGAAGGGAGGGATTGACTGTGGCCGAGAAGACCTGAAGCTTCGTGTGGAGCGACAGACCAGGTAGCTTCCACACAGCGTTACGCAACCGATGAAAATATATTGCCGCTCGATTGATTCGGAGTGAGACCTCTGCTGTTAAATTGGAGCCGGTCATAAGCACACTGCCCAGGTATGGGAAACTCTCCACTCTCTCCACTACTGCCCCATCACCGATTGGGAGTTGTGGGGGTGGAGTGTCCGATGGTACAAAATACCCAGGCAGGTGCTTAGTTTTGGTGGGGCTGATGGTAAGGCCCCACCTCTTAGTGGCACGCTCCAGTCTCAGCAGCAGCGTCTCCAACTCTTCCTCTGAATGAGCAGCTATTACCAAATCATCGGCATACATAACATGGTTGACCAAGATCTGGGCAAAGTCCCATCGGTGAGCTCCTCCGGCAGGCAAGGCTGCGTTGGCTTGGTCATGTAGCCCGCATGCCCAGCCACCGCATGCCGAAACAGCTTTTGTTCGGCGGGATCGAGGGGGCTAAACGGGCGCGGCACGGGCTAGAGAAGAGATGGAGTGATGTGGTACAGGAGGACGTGGCGCTGAGTGGACTTGCCGATGACTGGTACCAGCGGTGTCAAGATCGGCCTCTGTGGAGGAGGCTTGTGAAGGACGCTACTTGGCAGTTGGAGGCAGTCGCCCTCCAACAACAACGGAGGGCGGAGGAGCGATGCTCACAACAACGAGCGGAGCGCCGGGTGACTAAAGCACAGCAAGTTGGCACAGTAGGGGGCACAGGTGGTGCATCAGCCAGTCGTCTAAGTCAGTCCACCCGTGGCATTTGGGTCTGCCCCGTGACCTCCTGCAAGCTGGCGTTCGACACTTCACGTGGCCTCAAGGTGCACCTAGACTGGCATAAGCGTCGTGGTGACGTCACCGCTACTTATTGGCGAATAGCGGTTGTTGTGTGTGTTTGTGTAGACATATGTGTGTAGAGATGTGTGTGTGTGAAGCGGTAGTGTAGCGGTTAGAGCACTGTGCTATGAATCTGGCGACCCCAGTTCGATTCCCGCTCACGGCTACTAACAACAGTGACGATTATCTGAACCGGTCCTGGGCCTCCCCTAGGTCGACTCAGCCTCAAATCAGTACTTGGTGCGATGTGTAAACATCGCCACTGGGGAAACAAAGGCGGCCGGGCGTGGTGCTGGCAAACCTCCTCCCCCCTCGTGTGCCGTGCTGGCCTTCATAGGTGCTCGCTAAAAGCACTTATCCTCACAGGCTGTTTAGGCTCTACAGGGGGATCTTTGTCTTACATATACAACACACACAGGGATACAAGTACAAACGCAGCTCACAAGACATACCACACAGTAAAGCAGGAACGTTGGCTCAAACTTGGCATGTGTATTGGTTACATACAGACTGTGCATACATACACACAACACTCCCAGTCCCACACACAAAATACGCACGCATACAAATTGCTCAATTGGAATGAAAAATAGAAGCCAATCGTGCCCTCATCCTGGCAGACTAATGCCCGTTCGCGGACCACTGTGCAGTAAGTCAGTTTGTCCCAACAGGGACAGCTGCCAGTGGGGGTGCCCTTTGAAACGTTTTGAGATTAGATGCAAATCGCCGTTAGATTGAGCGCGAACACAAACATCATCATTATATACACACATATATATATACAATACATAACACATATTATACAAAAACAACAACCGCCAGAAATTTCGATTTAAAGCTTTCGTGACTGCAGGGATTCATATTATTGGATTATTAGGTAAAGTCACGTAGAAGGGAAATAATAAAAGAATACAAATAAAACATAAAATTCTCACGACGTTTCGGCCACAACACAAGCAGCCGTCCTCAGGTGAAGAACAGAGCTGTCGGTAAGACAGCGTTCTAATGAATGAACGCTGTCATTGGGATGCTGTCTTTTATTTTTATTATTTTATTATTTCCCTTCTACGTGACTTTACCGAAAGATCCAGGAATAACAACTGCCAGGCTACGTTCACTTTCACACCACGTGAAGTGTCGAACGCCCGCTGGCAGGAGGTCACGGGACAGACCCAGGTGCCACGGGTCGACTGACTGAGATGACTGGCCGATGCACCACACAGATGCTGGACATACACATCATCCACACACATCACACGCATGCATGCATACATACAGATGCATCACGTTATACATACTGACAAAACACAGAAGAAGTCAGCGAATGTGGACACGATACACATCACACACAACTACAACAACAACTACAACAACAACTACAACAACAACGGCCATTGAACATCACGTGACGGCAACGGTCACCAAAACGCTAGTTGTGCCAGGCTATGTGCACTTTAAGGCCACGTGCAGTGTGGAAAGTTCGCAGGTCACGGGACAGACTGAGTGAGATGACTGGCAAATGCACCTCCTGTGCTATTCAGTTATCGTACATCAAGGCCGTTGCCATCGAGTCAACATTGGAGGGGACCAAATCTTCAAGGGGGTCTGGGGGTCCCCCCCTCCCCCAGAAAAAAACATCTCAATTTGAAAACGAATTTCCTGCCTAAAATATTTAAAAATTCACTAACACATGAGATGGACTTTTTATTTATTTTTTTAAAATAATGTCTAATAGTGTATTGTATTAATTCTAGATTTGAAGCTTTCGTGACTGCAAGGATTCATACTCTTAGGGTTTTTCGGTAAAGTCACGTAGGTAAAAAATAAAATTAAAAGTTAATAAAAGTAATAATGGAAATAAAATAAAATAATAAATCACGACGTTTCGGAGGCAACAAGTCTCCGTCATCTGTCGAGAAGACTCTGTTCTCCACCTGAGGACGGCTGCTTGCGTTGTGGCCGAAACGTCGTGAGAATTATTTTATTATGTTTTATTTTTATTATTTTATTATTTCTATTCTACGTGACTTTACCGAAAGAACCAAGAAGATGTTACACACCAATCCAGGTTCTTATTTAAGGCTGAGTGGAGCGGTGTAAGGCCACCACTCCCCACAAACACACACATACTGAATATACACAGCATAATACACGCGGTGACCTTGCCTATAGCGGTAACGCGTTAGCCGCTTGTTGCAGAGATTCACGGTTCGAATCTAGTAGCCGCCCTGGTTATCACTGCGGGTGTAATAACCACAATAATACTATGCGCCGTCTGCTTTCCTTTACAGTGAACGTTACAGATCCAATGACGTCATTCGCAAGCGTATGCCATTGTGTTTCAGCGTCAGGATGCAGATTATGCAAATGTAAAAATTACCGACCAATTTCTCAATTGGGATTACATATATCAATCATTGCCCCCTACTGGCAGACATATGCCAGGTCATTTAAAATGAGACTCATACTGGTCTCTTTAGTTCTCACCTGGTTAAACAAAATAAATTGGAAAAAAATTACAATACATCACATTACACACACAGACACAAAACCACACTCGCAATATAAAAAGTGAAACATGCGTAGACAATACACCATATACCGATCATATTAGCACGGTTGGCTACTTATGGTGTAACATAAGTTCAACATACATACGTAACAGATACAAACCTATGCAGACTCATGCATAACACATGCGCAAGCACATCACTCATAGATACACATAATACATACACACTACGCACACCACCACATATACAATGCAACGAATAAATAAACAACAAAAAAAACACGCGCGGACACACAATACACAAATATAAAACACAAATATTCATGAGTTCTCTCCTGGGTAAACAAATCTCTTCTGGATAAACAAATCACAGGTTTCATTTGTTACCGCATTCTCACACTGTTGTCCCTATATTTTCAAGCTGCAGAGACAAGTGCATCTTATATAATCCGGTAAATTGTATATTTGCATACATTTACACAGACACGGGGCACAAAGTTTGAGGTTTTACTTAATACGGTATTAGAGGCGCTCTACATATACCTGAACGCTGTCACTTTCGATGCAGACATCATCCTCAATTCACGGCCGAAGCCATCGTCTCCTTACGCACGCGCCATGCCAGTTGTTTGACCATACTTCCCCAAGCTGGTCAGTGTGGGTTTGGGGAAGGACCTATTAAGATATTCCTCCCCACAGCCGCAAAGATCCCCCGTATATCCTGAACAGACTGTTGGGGCAAGTGCTGTTAGCGAGTACCTATGAAGGCCTGGACGGGATACGCCCGTCCGCCTTTGTCTCCCCAGTGGCGATGTTTTTACGCATCGCACCAGGTACTCATTTGAGACTGAGTCGACCTAGGGGAGGCCCAAGACCGGTTCAGATAATCGTCACTTGGTGTTGGACGTGAGTGGGAATCGAACTCGGGTCGTCAGGTTCGTAGCGCAGCGCACTAACCACTACACCACAGCTCAACTACACACACATACACACAGCCTACAACAATAATACACAGACACAAATGCACACGATATCATTCATATATTGTATACATTCACAATACAGGTCAAGGAATGACACCGCATGCTATACACAAAGACAAAGATCATCAAATGAGCCTGTTGTCTGAAAGTACACAATTTATGTATGTTGAACTTCTTTCGCACCGTACGTAGCCAACCGTGATAATCGTAGGTGCTGTTAGCGAGCACCTATTAAGTCCAGCACGGGTGGGTAGCCCACCGCCTTTGTCTCCCCAGTGTCGACGTTTACACACCACACCAGATACCACACAAGATACAGTACTGAGACCACCTAGGGCAGATAATCGTTACTGGCGTTGACCGTGAACAGGAATCGAACTGGGGTGGCCGGGTTCGATATTCGTCGCGCAGCGGGCTTGGCACTGCACAACCGCTCCTCACTGCCCAATGCAATACTGTACAGTACATTGCTACACACACGCACAAAGACAAAAGACAAAGGCAAATAGTGGCTCGGTGCACGAACAAAAATTGCCCTTATCTCCGTAGAGACACCCAGCCCTCGGGCTTGAACCTAGAATATCAAAAGGTGCTGGATGGGCTCCCCGATTGCCCATCACCACCATGACCCCCCTTGAGAAAAGGCACCTGGTCGCCTGTGATAGCGGATAATTTTAATTTTCACTTTGTGAAAAACATTTTTGGAACATCGCATGATGCATTCAAAGAGCAAGCCTAATAAAGCAGCCTCTGAACAAGACGTGACATTTGAGGCAGGGCCGTTAAGCATGCCTGATAATCCCAAGTTAATCAAATATTTATAAGGTTTCCGTTCATGCTTCTTTCCATTTTTTTTACTGTTATTGATAAATTATATTTTGAACCCAGGTTTATGTTTTTGCACGTTGAAAATGCTAACTTCGGCGATGAGCATCATCGTCATTATAATCGGTCGTGGTCAATCCACTGCTGGCTGAACATCTCCCCAAGCCATCGAACATCACTCACAATCTTGCAATGTAATAATCCACCCAGCACGTGGACACGGGCCCGAATTCATTGCTCCGTCTCCTCGGTAGGTGAATTGCCGGGCGTGTTCCGCTCCTCGACTGCCATTCCATCATTATTCCTCAACGTGCAGTGACGTGTCCTGTCCAATTCGATTGCTTTTCTAGAGAGTTCGATGTCATTATCCTGGGTATGGTATCTTATCCACGTGACCCCCCCTTTTATGGGACCTCCTTTGCCATTTTTTCTGGCAACAAAACAGGTGTTAAGATGTTAAAACACCAAACTGAAACCTTTTACAAGGAATCATGTCTGCATTAACCACAGTGCTTGTGGTCATAATGCAAACAAAAAAACACACTGATAATATATGCATTGTCCTTGAAACTGATTGGTCCACACCAGAGACAGCTCGTCTCAAACATTCTCAAACATTTTCACGAGTCCCGGTTTTTTCCCATTATTCCCAGAATTCTTAAAAAATGTAAATTCCCTGCTAAACCATATTAGCGTAGTCATATGTATTACACCTTAGGTGTCTGAAATCCGTGTTGTACTTGACTGCACATCTATGCTCCTCATCTTAACCAACCCACACTGACCAGAATGATGCAGTGTTGCCAATAACCTTCACAACCTTCATGGCATGGTGAGGCCCTCATCCAGTAGTCAATTTATAAATGGCTACAAATGATGCTCAGTACTAAAAATGAGTCATTTAATATGCATGCACTTGTATGCATGTTGACCTTCTTTCACACAGTACGTAGCCAACCGTGTTAATTGGAGGTGCGGGGAAAGGACAACAAACTAAACACAAAAGGCAGTCGAAAGAAATTAGTTTTTCAATCTAACATCGGAAGGAAGAGCGTTCCAGACGGCCTCAGAAGCACATCTGAAAGCACGCGATGCAGTGGCCGTCTTTGTTCGATGACTAGCCAATAGCCGCTGCGAGGATGGCCGGAGTTCGCCTGATGGTTTATGCTCCTTGACCAGACCAGCAAGGTATTGTGGTTCCTTTGTGGGCAAGCAAGAGCTGCCTCAATGAGACTCAAACCCCTTCTTCAGGAAGCCCCTGCATTCGGGGGTGTTTGGCCAATTCCATTGAATGGGTATGTGTGACTTCGTGTGGATGGAAACCGAAGAAAACCCATCACACTTTTTAGATTTGAAGCTTTCGTGACTGCAAGGAATCATATTCTTAGGTTTTTTCGGTAAAGTCACGTAGGTAAAACATCTAAATTAATGAAAATAAAATAAAAACAAAAATCACGACGTTTCGGAGGCAACACAAGTCTCCGTCATCAGGTGGGACCGTCACAGCCGAATTAGCTGCATCAAGGTTTTATTTTCATTAATTTTGATGTTTTACCTACGTGACTTTACCGAAAAAACCTAAGAATACCATCACACTTTATCCGAGGGTGTGACACTCAGCACTGCCAGCTCCTGGTCATATCTCACAGCCCCACGCCAACAAACACCTGGTAAAGTCCAATCATACACTACCCAGGATGAAACCGGCTTCGCTTTCGAGATCCGATGAGAAACACTCACGCACTCGGAGCGATGTATTTTTATGGAACGTTGCCCGCCACATTCATGCAGCAGGGTTCTGCATTAGGATATTTTCACAATTCCATTTGTGAGAGTTTTGCTTCGTACAGGACCTGCACAGAGTGGAGAGGGAGGGAGGGAGGCTGTCATCCAGCGGGGGTCTTGACAAAGGGCTGTACGGGTACACGCCTCAAGAGCCAGCGCCATTAATTAACTTGCGCTAATCAAACTGCGTGTGATGTTGCCTCCCTTGATCCATGAGCCAAGCAAATGACCAATGCATCCTACCTACAAAGGCAACAACAAAAACACCCGTATTGCCTTAAGATACTGCTGGGGCAAGTGCAGGTAGCGAGCACCTAATATTACCGGAAACGGTGCACGAGTGGGTGGGTGGCCAGAACCACACACGACCGCCTTTGTCTCCCCAGTGGCGATGTTTACTCACCGCACCAGGCACTCATTTGGGGCTGAGTCGACCGAGGAGAGGCCCGGGACCGGTTCAGATTATCATCACTGGTGATGACCGTGAACGGGAATCTAACTCGGGTGGCTGGGTTCACGCTAACCACTGCGCCACCACTCTCGCGCAACATGCAATCCGCAGGTGCCATGATGATTTCTCTTCAACACAACTATTTATTTCCTATTTCTCCCGGAGAATGACATGAATTTTCTGTGCCAGAAATTTGCCACGATCGTTGCCATAGCGACCGAAACACACCGCTGGGCCCTCTCGATTTTTTTTTTAAACTCACCCTTCCCTCCCCGCGCACCCCGCTCACTGCCACCCCGACTGCAATTTTCGCTGTCTCCCCCACCGTAATTGAAG
The DNA here is from genome assembly GCF_965212315.1 of Lampetra planeri. Classification (NCBI taxonomy): domain Eukaryota; kingdom Metazoa; phylum Chordata; class Hyperoartia; order Petromyzontiformes; family Petromyzontidae; genus Lampetra; species Lampetra planeri. Next base: position 4,665,279 of record NC_136129.1, read on the forward strand.
ATATATTTTTTTTTTTTGGAAATCAATGTCATTAAAATTTCGGAACCATTATTTCGTGTGTTTGCGTGTGCGTCCTTTCTTTCATCCACCGGTCCTCCGGACGTGCGAGAAAAACCGACCGCTCGTTGACCGACCCCGTTGTTGTGCACGCCGCGTGTCGTACTTATCGCACGCGCGCACACGCACGCGCCCGCGGTGTTGCCGTGCGCGTGATGCGCGCTCGAATTTACAATTCATCTTCGTGTGGAAATGGCGCTGCGACTGCTCTTGTTGTTGTTATTATTATTATAAATATTTTGGCGGCCGATAGCCAGAAGCGTCAGTGCGCGCGTGCCTCCCACCCGCCCAGCCTCCCCCAACCTCAACCCCCCCCTGTCCCCCGCGCCAGTTTGCACGGTTCGATTCTCACAGCCGCCTGGTAAATTCTGCACACCGGACCGCGGATGCTAACCCTGTAGTGAGGCATATGCTAAATGCGCCACGGTGGGGGGGGGGGGGTCGGGAGGGGGGGGGTCAGCGCGTGGCAGTGTTGTGACGGTAAATGCGCCGCGCTGGGCATTTCTGGCGCACACAGAGCGACAAAGAGGCCCCCTTCTCGGAGCTCTCACTCTCTTAGACTCCAGAGGGAACATTTTTATCTTTTTATTTTTGGCCAACTCGTCCACGGTGGCCAGGCCGTCTTGGAAAAACATGCGACCCACACTTTAACCCACCAAACGGGATCAGCCAATCGACCATCTAGTGGTGGGTACATCTATAATGCTGGGTGCAAAGAGGCGGCGGGGACATTTAATACATTAACCCGTAAAAACAAAGTTTTTCACTCTAAATCCTTTATATACGTGGCGGCTAGAGTCCTCTCGTCCTCTGGCTTGAGATGGCTGCCACCTATGGGTCAGATGATTGTCTGCCAGCATTAAGCAATCGGTAATTAAATATTTTTAAAAAAATTCCCTAAACAGTGTAACATTTTTGAAATTTTTTTTCACGAAAATTAATTGTCACGCACAACGAGTCTGTGTGGAAAATGTCAGCTCGATTGGATCACGAGAAGTGGGTTAAAAAACGACCGAAAGATTTGCACGGTCGTAAGCAAGCAAGCAAGCACGCAAGCACGCAAGCAAGCAAGCGAACTTAATATAAAGGATTTAATAAGTATAACCCGTAAAAACTAAGTTTTTCACTATAAATCCTTTATATGCGTGGCAGCGAACTTAATATAAAGGATTTAAAAATATATTCGCCTGTGGAGGACGCGGGGATCGATCCCGCGACCTTTGGCATGGGAAGCGAGGGCGCTACCAACTGCGCTACTCCGCCACGGCCTGTGGAGGGGTTACGCTCTGGGCTCTTATACTGTGACGTTCAGCCAAAGCGATGAATGAGTTCTATTTGAATATATGTAAAATCTTTTTTTTTGCCTAAAAAGTGTAAAATTTTGGGAATTTTTTTTCACGAACATTAATTGTCTGGCACAACGAGTCTGTGTGGAAAATGTCAGCTCGATTGGATCACGGGAAGTGGGTTAAAAAACGACCGAAAGATTTGCACGGTCGTAAGCAAGCAAGCAAGCACGCAAGCACGCAAGCAAGCAAGCACGCAAGCAAGCAAGCATGCGAACTTAATATAAAGGATTTAAAAAGAAATACTCTGTAGTTTCACGTTCCGCGCCGGGAGATTCTAACCGGTGAGCTCCGGATTGCAAGTCGAGTGAGCGAACTGTTGTTACACATAAGACAGCTTCCTCACAAGTGTTGTATCCAGCGCTTTCGCGACCAATGTCATCCACGTTAAAGGTTTTGTAAATGTTGTGGGTTTTGCTCTCCAACACACCGGTGTGCTGAACGAGTAACGAATTTCCCACGTTCTGTCTACGTGACAACACTTGCTAATTGGCCGCGTCGGGTGGTGGCGGATTTAACCCCAATATAAAGCTTTATGATGGAGCCAGAGCTTAATCTGTCACTGAATATTTTCGCCGGGTCGCTGGGAGGCTGAGAGACTGGAGATGATGGCACGTGACTGGTAGTCACGTGCCACTGGACGTGATACCCTAGTCATTCCGCACGATGTGCATGGGTACCCAACAGGGTTAATTATTTTTGCGTTGAGCCAATATTGGCGGGGTGTTTTTTTCTTCTTCACCGAGTATCGCAGCACCTGAGCGCTAGACGGAGTGCCTGGCCGGGGGTGAAACCCCAATAACATGCTGGTGGGGTGGGGGTGTAACATTAAAATACCACATCATATGCCTCAATACCCCTAGTAGGAGGGAGGGAGGGTGTATCTCAGCTCGATTCAAACAACAATCCTTTCCTGCGAGTCACCGAATCGGTGCAGATACAGGGTGATACTTTAAACACACTCCACCAAAAAATTAATCGTCAGCATCAGCCATGATCAATCAATCAATCCACTGCTAGATGTTTTCCCCAGCCTCCGCTCCTGTACCCCGCCACCATCTCCGTTGAATCCCTGCGAAGCGCCCAACGAAAAGAACTAGGCCAACATTTTAAACCCCAACGCCTCCACACGTCTCCCAGCAATCTCCAGCACAAACAACGTATTCGGCCGTTTGACGCCCTCTCCTGATAGGCACACTTCTCAACAGAGCCGCTCTGCGTTGCTTACGAAGTTCACTCACCGGCTTAGGAGGAGGAGAAGAAGAAGAAGAGTAATTATAAATCAGTGGGACATCTATAGAAGGGATGTCCCTGTAGTTGTAAATAAAATAAAGTGACGGTATTTGTAGCCAAAGACCGGACGCGCCTGTTGGGAGCGCGTGGCGTGCGTGCACGCGCGCACGCGCTGGATCAATAATTAAAAGATACGAATCCACATGCGCCCCTAATTGGACCCCCAGACAGAATGCATCTGACTCATTATGGGGGCCTCACCTTCACCTCTCTCTCTCTCTCTCCATCCACAACAATGCATGCGTAGTAAGTCGCAGCGACAACCTGCGCATTACAATGCATGTACATACGAGGTGGCCGGATAAGTCAATGGATTCATAATGGCCGTGTCAGATCGCCGAGGCAACAAGGTTCGCTGCTGGCTTTTGGTTTGAATGCTGGCAGCCGGTCCATGTGCCTGTGATTAAACTGGGTGACGTGTTTGATCATCTGAGTCCACACACCGATCACTCAAGGTCAAGAGGTTGCCATCACCAGTGCCGCTGATGTCACCACAAGGTTCCGTGTTTACTGGGTTGTCGATAAAATCAACAAGACAATGTAACGTCCGCTGTTTAATGGTCTATTCGTCGGGTCCCTTTGAAATATATGGCCGCCAAACATTCTGGCTCCCGAAGGCTGGAAACCCCATATAAGCCACGCCCACAACGAAGCAGCTAATTGTCAATGACGTCACCAAGCCCCGCCCGTCAATTCCCATCTAGCGACACACACAAAAACGGAGGTGAAGATTATTTTTTCTACGAAAATTTTTTGTGTTTTCTGATTAGTCGAGCAATGGAACCAATAATAGGTAGAGTGGTCAATGACTTAAATCAGAGGGCCCAGCTCTACTCTAAACGAATCGACTCTGATAGCACGATGTCAACAATTGCAGAGGTTTGATCAAATATAAAAACCAGAAAAAATATCGACTACTCGTGTTTGCAGCACGGAATCACGATTACAGATGCAAACGAAGCCAACGAATAAAGTAAACACGATAAATAAAAAAAACACGCAACTTAAAATTTAACTGCGTTTGCTTTGAAGACGTCGACAAAAAATACTGAAAAAGGCCATAAATAAGAAAACAAATCAACAAATAACATCGTAAATTAATAAAGTTCATTTTAAAATATTAATGCTCAAATGTTTAGTCTGAAGGAGAAAAATACCAAAGCAGGAACAAAATAAAACATTCATGAATTGAAGTCAAACCCAATTGTATAAAATTCAACGAATTGCTACTTGTTTTCAATGTCAATGCGAATTGTAAAAGGCATACATTGTGAGGGATGGAGTGGTGGTGCTAGTGGTTATCGCACTGCTCTATTAACCCTGTGACTCGAGTTCAATTCCCGGCCACGGCTCACATCAGAAGGAACACAAGACTACAATGGTTTACTACACAGTCCATCGCTTGGGTTGCATGGCCACATTCACACTCCTGTGGCTTGTCATTTAAATGTTCAATGTATAAAGGAGATGTGCGCATTGGCCTGTTGATGTTCTGATGTGGTTGATAGATACAACACCGGTGTCTTCCTAGAGGAATGTCAAAACCGGGGCGTATGTAGAACTTCTTTCGTACCATACGTAGTCAACCGTGCTAATTAGAGGTGTGATGAGAGTGTTTATTCGGGAGGTCCGCGTTGTCCCACTCTGTTCGCCAGCAGCGTTCTTCGGGCCTTGCATGGACTCGGCAAGGTACATTGTTGAGGTCTTGCTTGATGCCAATTCCTGCTCAGGATCCTCCAAATGGACCAGCACCACCACCGTTCATTAGCGAGAACGTGCCAGTGTGTATCCAAACGTTACAAGTCCATGTCTGAAATGTAAACACTGGCCCACGACTATAACGGTTAATGTCGATGGCTGTTCGAATGTGGTAGTTATGGTTACCCGTGCCATGTGGTCGCCATATTGAATGCATCTCCCGATGCGAGGACATCATCATCATCATCACAGCTGCCCTCTTCTCTCATGCCACAGGCTACCAGTCAATTATCGCGTGGACTATATGATCCTGATGCTGACCTACAAGGCTCTCAATGGGTTAGCCTCGCAATATTTTCAGGAACAGATCCGTGTTTACTCTCCAACGAGGTCCCTGAGATATTCGGAACGCCTTCTTAGTAACTCGAGGTCAAGGCTCTGTTCCTGTGGTCATGTGACTTTTGCCACTGCGCAGTTCCCAAACTATGGACGCAGTGTTCTTCACTAATTTTCAGAGGGGGGGAGGGGGGGGGGGCACTTTCGCCGATAAGACATCATCAAGTGTGAGGGCCGCCACACAACCCCCTTATAGGGCCGCACAAAATGGCTACCAGAGGCCGCCATTAGCCAAAGGGCCTTGCAATGAAGAACACTGCTGTGGACCAATGCTTTGCCTTTTCTCAAAAGACAACCCGAGTCGTCGGAGCTACTGTAGTTAATGCCTGTCTTGAAAACTCGCCTGTTTAAACTGAGACTTTATCCCTGAATTGTTCTGGCCGTTTACCCTGCAGGTTCGGTTTAGTGCCTGCTTTCCATACACGGTGGCATATTGGGATCTACGGATGAAATGCGCCTTACAAGCTTTAAAGTATTATTATTCACTTTTAAGTAAAAACAAAATGTTAATTAAATGAATAGAAATGCGGAAAGTCATTAAAAATGTTGTCTTACTTTTAGTTGTTTAGAAAAATGTTATTTAATTATATTCTCGTAATACAAAAAGTTAATTCAATGCGAATTTATACAATTATATTAAATTAATCACCTTGTCAGTTTTAATCCGCGATTTATTTTACAAGAGGGAATTTTAATTGATATTTAGTTGTATGCTAATTTGTGTTTTCTTTTTCACATAAAGTGTGGGGAAATTCGTTTTGTTAATGGCAAAATCTTTACACAACCTCTGCCTAAATACCCACATGGTTCGCAAGTCTCTCGTGGTAAAGAAACACTCATCGTCTCGATGTTCCCTTCCATACATGTGGGCACGTCCAGCTCTGTAAATCCACTGCTGGACGAAGGGTCTACCCTTTCTCTGAATTTCAAATCGAGAAAAAAAAATTCCAATCAATTTGACTGCAAAGAGCCAAACTGCTGGTGGCTATGCCGGTGGCCTGTAATCATTCAGCACTGTAGAAACAGCGAGAGTTGGTGGTTCAAACAAATGATGCGAAACTCCTTTCCCATTGGGCATCGAGAAGGAGCCATACCCTCGTTTTCTCAGCAGAATGCGGTATAGATCAAATGTGGACTCCACCTGTTCCATTTGTACGGGACGGAGCGTTGCCCTGTTGCAAGCTTCGGTTTTCTTCGGGTGCTCCGGTTTTCTCCAATATCAGTGTAACACGTAGACTTTTGCGACCAATATCATCCATAATACAGGTTTGTTGGGTTAGATGTTGACCGATAACATCTCAATATATATAGGACCGCAGAGCTTGGGAAATTGCTGATAGCCTCCCCGCTTCTTTGTGGTTCCACCTCGCGTCTCCGAGTCATTCAGGTTGCCTAATGAAAAAGAGCTATATAACTCAGTGGGACTGACCTAGTAAAATTGCAAAAAATTGTGAAATAGTAAAAAAAATTGTTTCAATGTGAGTGAATACTGTGCGGCGGTGGTGCATTACAAGTTTAAATTATGTATATTTTTATTTATAAAGGAACAAAAACTGTATAAAAATATATATACACACACACATTGATACAAAATAAATGCACATTGATGTCTCAGAGAAACGTGTGCAACCAGCCCCATCCCCCACTCACGCACACACGCACGCGACAAAGACAAAGACCCGTCATATAGCCATACGGACTGTCGGGATAGGTGCTGTTACCGAGCACATATAAAGACCGGCACAGCAGACAAAGAGTTGGGCCAGGACCACACCCGACTGCCTTTGTCTTTCCAGTGCTGATATTTACACACCACACCGTGTCACATTTGAGGCCGATTTGACCTTGGTGAAGTCCAGTACCGGATCGTATATATTTGCCAATGACGTTTGCCGACGGCGGGGATCGAACGCAGGTCGCCGGGTTCCTTGCACAGTGCACTAACCACTACGTTCCCGCATACACACACACACACGCGCCGCGCGCACACACATACACGCGCGCGCGCACATACACACACGCACGCACACACACGCGCGCGCGCACACACACACACGCGCGCGCGCGCGCACATACACACACACACGCGCCGCGCGCACACACACGCGCGCGCGCACATACACACACGCGCGCACACACACGCGCGCACGCACACACACAGACACACGCGCGCGCGCGCGCACATACACACACGCGCGCGCGCACACCCACACACACGCGCGCGCGTACACACACACACGCGCGCGCACACACACACGCGCACAATTTTCCCAGCTATTTTGGGGATGTGGAAGCGTTTTTGCGGTTGCCGTGGTGACGGGCTAACGGGCGTGCGTCAGTCGGACCGGAACGCGCGTGGCAGCACGGGGCAGTCAGTCGCCCCCCACTGCGCCACCCACTTCCCCTCGAGGGCCACATTTGCATCCCACCTCATTTCCAAATATCACAGCTCTGGGAGTTCTTCAAGCTCCAACTATCAATCCCCTCCCACACTCCGAATCCAGCTCTCAGAACCTCAAGTCTCAAGCCCAGCTCTCCCTACCCCTCCCTCCCACGGAACCAGCTCTGTAAGCCTCGAGTCTTTATGTCTCAAACCCGAACGCTAATCCCAGCTCTCTCTCTCTACCTTTTTAACTCGGGTCTCATAGTCGTAAAATATCCGAGCCAGGTTTTTGCCGATCTCAAATCTCCCACCTGACTCCTAGATGGATGCAATTGATGCTAAATTTCAGAGACTGAAATCGGCCACAGAACGTACTCACCAAACCCAGGACACAAAAGCTTGAGTCTCTCACCCACCTTTCTCTCAATTCTTAGTTAACAGGAACTGAGGTCTACCACCAGACTCTATCATGGACCTCAAGTTTCAGAGGATGACATCTTGCACCCATCCATCTCTCTCACCAATAGCAGCTCAAAGCCCTTGTTAATTGCAAGAAGTTACTTGACATAATTTCAGAACTTGTTCTGGGATAGCCATTTCCCGCACGCCGTCCTGTAATACAACTCGAACTGTCACTCCATCTCGCGAGACGACGCCAATGTAATAACACAGGTGACAAAATTCGATGAAAAGTAAAAAAACGAAGGTTAAATTATAATTATTTTCGAGCACCCAGAATTGAAACTCCAAATTCCAGCGGCACTGGCTCACTTATTTGATCCGACACGGGCATCATCCTCATCTCCCTGCGCTCGGGTACACGGACACCACGGTGAACGAACAAACGAACGAACGGATGAATCTTCTTGGTTCTTTCGGTAAAGTCACGTAGAAGGGAAATAATACAAATAAAACATAATAAAATTATTCTCACGACGTTTCGGCCACAACGCAAGAAGCCGTCCTCAGGTGATCTTCGTTTTTTTTACTTTTCCTCGATTTTCGTCACCTGTGTTTTTACATTGGCGTCGTCTCGCGAGATGGAGTGATAGTTCGTGTTGTATTACAGGACGGCGTGCGGGAAATGGCTATCCCAGAACAAGTTCTGCCACAACGCAAGCAGCCGTCCTCAGGTGAAGAGAACGGCTGCTTGCGTTGTGGCCGAAACGTCGTGAGAATTATTTTATTATGTTTTATTATTTTATTATTTCCCTTCTACGTGACTTTACCGAAAGAACCAAGAAGATGAATCCCTGCAGTCACGAAAGCTTATAATCGAGAATTATTATATTATGTTTTATTTTTATTATTTTATTATTTCCCTTCTACGTGACTTTACCGAAAGAACCAAGAAGACGAATCCCTGCAGTCACGAAAGCTAATAATCGAGAATTATTATATTATGTTTTATTTTTATTATTTTATTATTTCCCTTCTACGTGACTTTACCGAAAGAACCAATAAGACGAATCCCTGCAGTCACGAAAGCTTATAATCGAGAATTATTATATTATGTTTTATTTTTTTATTTTTTTATTTCCCTTCTACGTGACCAAGAAGACGAATCCCTGCAGTCACGAAAGCTTATAATCGAGAATTATTATATTATGTTTTATTTTTTTTATTTTATTATTTCCCTTCTACGTGACCAAGAAGATGAATCCCTGCAGTCACGAAAGCTTTAAATCGGAACGGATGAATGTAGCATCTCGAGCAGACCTGCCACTGCATTTACAGGCCGTGCACATATCGAAATGTGCTTGTCGTTGAATTGAACGCAGACAGATTGAGCGAGATACGCCGCGAACACGCTGGGCTTTATCGTCGTATATACGGCGAGTGAGTACAATAGGCGTGCGGGCTACGGCACGGAGGGTAAGCGCGCGGTAATTGTGACCGAGCTGCGTATCAGATTGTACCTGGCACGTGCATCTGCGATCATTTAAGCCTGCAGCCGGGGCAAGGCAACTTGCGCTTTGTTGCACAAATGACAGCGTTTAAAAAAAAAACACACGCGCGTTATTAGCGTGGGAGTAAAGGGTTTGAACCGCGTTGCTGCAGCTACCCCGCTGCGGTAAGGGACGATGAGCAACATTGGACTTGCAATCCAGAGGTGGCTGGCTCAAATTCGATCTCAACCGTGTAGGCGAGTAAGCAACCACCGTTACAGTCGATCGTCGGTGTCGTATGCCTTGGACGTAAAGTGGTGGTGGGGGGGGTTACTCGACCACTGTGGAAAAGTAGGCCAAGAATTCTCTCAAGTGGGGATTTGTTTTAGAGCTCCTTGAAGGGGGGGGGGGGGGCGTTTTCCACCAGCAGTAACGTATATTCCAAGAGCGGGTAATTGTTTAAAAATGTGGTATCTTTGCACCGCAATGGGCGGCTATCGCGAATGACAACGTGAAGACGACAGACAGCGCGTAGTATTCGTACGGTCAATACGCACCGCGGCGATAACCAGGGCGGGCGTGGCTGGATTCGAACCGCGAAATCTATGCAACGGTGGCTGTATCATCACTGCCATCACCCGTGTCCGTCTCATCATCGTGTTACCCATAATTGCCCGATGATGCTGGATGCAATTACCAGAGAAACGTCGTGCTGCTTAAAAATTGGAAATGTTGTGGTTTCACGCTTCAACACACCGGTGGGCTAAAGCAGTGAACTATTTGTCTTTTGTCAACGTGACACTTTTTTACTGATTGGCCGTGTCGGGTGGTGGAGGGTTACGACACATTTATAAATAACGCGATCTAAACCCAAAAAACGTTGATTATAAATAATATTGGTCGCGACAGCCTACGTGTTAAACTGATCGTGTTACCGCTCGGTCGTGTCACGACACACAGAGCACTTGTATACATCTTCAACGGTGTGTGCTTTGAACAAACTGTTTGGGGATGCTGCTGCGTTGGCAGCGGTGCAAGAACACAGTTTAAACAACTCAACATTCGTCAAGAACACCGTGGCCTTAAATGACAAAAAATATATAAATAGGCGACGTTTCAGGCAATGGCCCTTCTCTGCTATGGAGCAGGACTGCTGACCAAAACGTCGCATATTACACTGGTCTACAGCCAACATGCTTCCGAAATAAATGTAGTCCAAGTTGACTAATTCTGGGTCACTGAGAATGAAAATGATGCATAAAATTGTTGTTTGGTTCTAGTTTTCAAGATATGCTACTGGGTCAGTATATACGACCCTTGACTTGAGAATGGTGGAAAATAAGTGAGTTATAAAGGAAAGGGATCTCAATTTAAACCAGAAATTACGAAAATACATCTCCTATGAATAAATCTACGACTGGGTTTGGACAGTACTTGCTTTCTGAGCAAAAACAATGAATGATGCAATCTGAACCTGTTATTGCATCATACATTATATGAATTGCATCATGTTATTCCTAGAAGTCATGGATGATGCAATCATAACTAGGCTTGCATCCCTCTGCTGAACAAATTGCCCTATATCGGCTCTAGAAATCATACAGTGTCGTGCTCTCTTATTTGTCAGTGTTTGATTTTGCAAAGGGACACATTTCTGTTTAGCCAAAGTGAGCAGAGATGCCTCGTACTTGTGTGAACAAAGTAGATAACTTCTGCTATGTTTGTGGTGAAGTGACTTTTGCATCACAAAAGTGCAGTATAACTACTATGGTTAAGAAAGCCTATCACCTTTATTTTGGCTGCAAAATTGGAGATCAGGACAAGATGTGGGGCCCACACATATGCTGCAACACTTGTGCAACAAATCTTCGCCAGTGGTTGAACAGGAAAAGTAAACTACACTATGGGAACCTCATTTGCCAGTAAAAATATGATAATTATATTTTTAGGTTTTTTCGGTAAAGTCACGTAGGTAAAACATTAATCTCTCATTTACTTGATACAGCTGTCGTGGCTGTGACGGTTCCACCTGAAGACGGAAGCTTGTGTTGCCTCCGACACGTCGTGATTTTTATTTTATTTTACTTTTATTAATTTTAATGTTTTACCTACGTGACTTTACCGATAAAACCTAAGAATATGAATCCTTGCAGTCACGAAAGCTTCAAATCTAGAATATGATAATTGGTTGTTTACTCTTCTATTTGGCAACAAAACTGACACCTTTTTACAAGGAGTCATGTTTGCATAGACCGCAATACCTGCAGTCATAATACAAACAAAAGACATAACTCTGATAATGTGCACTGTCCTTGAAGTTGATTGGTCCACACCCGAGACAGCTTTTGGCGTCATCTGGTCCAACCCATATGAGACTAGGCTCTAAGGAAAGCTGTCTCGGGTGTGGATCAATCAACTTTAAGGACAGTGCACATTATCAGAGTTATGTCTTTTGTTTGTATTATGACTGCAGGTATTGCGGTCTATGCAAACATGACTCCTTGTAAAAAGGTGTCAGTTTTGTTGCCAGATAGAAGGGTAAAAAACCAATTATCAGGAAAAGTAAATATATGCCTTTTGCAGTGGCAATGAGTTCGAGAGCCAACAGATCATATCAGCAATTGTTACTTCTGCATGGCGCCTCCAGTTAGGAAAGGTATGTCAAAGAAGGAAAAGTGGACTGTGCATTATCCAAACATTTCATCAGCCATACTCCCAGTACCCCACGGAGTAGGACTGCCGGTTCCTGATGCACCAGAATCATTCTCACTTGAGTCAGACGAGGAAGAGGATGAAACTTACCATCAAGGTCACGTGACCCAGATTTTCTCCCATCCTCCTCTTCTGAACCACACCTCATAACACAAGGTGAACTGAAAGACCTTGTCAGGGATTTGGAACTACCCAAGAGTAAGTAAGAGCTATTGGGCTCCAAGCTGCAGCAGTGAAATCTCCTGGCAGGTGATGTTAGGGTTTCCATGTTCCGGGACCGTCAAAAGGATTTTGTCCCGATCTTCTTCATGGAAGGTGATCTTGTAGCCTGCAACAACATCGATTTTGTGATGGTAGCCCTCAACATCGTTCATGATCCAGATGAGTGGAGACTGTTCATTGATTTATCGATGATGAGTCTTAAAGCTGTTCTGCTGCATAATGGAAATGTTTTGCCATCAATTCCAGTTGGTTATGCAGTCCATATGAAGGAAACCTATGACAACATTGGACAACTTTTGATGTGCATAAACTATGACCAACATCAGTGGCAGCTTTGTGGCGATTTGAAGGTTGTTGCTCTCTTGCTTGGTCTGCAGACTGGATACACAAAGTACTGCTGTTCTCTCTGCGAATGGGATAGTCGTGCGAGAGATTCCCACTACATCAAGATAGATTGGCCACTCCGACAGTCATTGGAGCCTGGGAGGAAAAGTGTTCAGCATCCACCACTTGTTGAATCAAGAAAGAGTTTGTTACCACCCTTACACATCAAGCTGGGGCTGATGAAGAACTTTGTCAAAGCCACGGACAAAACACAAGCAGCTTGCAAGCACCTCCGTGGAAAACTTCCAAGGTTAAGTGAAGCTAAGATAAAGGAAGGTGTCTTTGCTGGTCCTCAGATTCGTGAACTTCTTCGAGATGATGCATTTGACGGTGCGCTGCGTGGCAAGGAAAGGACGGCATGGAACGCCTTACAGTTAATGGCAATTCATTTTCTCGGAAACAACAACACCTCCTCAAGGCATACCAAAGACTTGGTTGCAAAATGTCACTCACGATAACATTTTTGCACTCTCATCGAGATGTTTTCTCACCGAACTGCGGAGCAGTGAGCGACGAACATGGTGAGCGATGTCACCAGGACATTGCGACAATGTAGCAACGCTATCAGGGCAAATGGAGCCCATCAATGCTTGAAGATGATTGCTCGACAGTGACAAGAGATGTTCCATTTAATGAATACAAGAGACAAGCCAAGACGCGCCGAGTAAACACTGAATATAAGGACTAAACTATGTACATAATAGTTTGTTGCCTTTTGTTTAATAATAATAATACATATTATAGCCCTTTTGCTGATTTTTAAAAGTGTTACATGAACAGGACAGGCGACATGTTATCGTGTAAAGCAACCATAAACACATGAAAAGACCTAGGTTTACCATTTATTAGTCAAACTCGACTATCTACACAATATACATAGACGTAACATGTAAAAACTTAAATATCATGGGAACAGTAGCCGATCAGTTGTTTTAATTGTCATATTTGAATTCAGCACATCAAAAATCCATAATCAACAGCGCATTTCATCTCTGAAGCAGACGACGTCTAGAAAAGTGTAGACCAGTGTTATACGATGATTATTGACGAATGTGTTGAGTTTGTTGGGGGGCATTGTAAGTGTATTGGCTCGTCCAGTTTGTGTGATTAGATGCTGTATATCAGGGCGTTATAATCCTTTAAAACAAGGTCAGTCGAGGCATTCTGGCCTAACACAATGAAAGGGCTTATTGGATATGCGTGTGGCCACTGCTCAATATGCGGATGATAAGAGACAGTGGTGAAATATGCCATTGATGCTAATGATGATGTATCACTCGTAATCATTAATAAATGATGACGATGATGATGGTAATTCATTTATTATATAATCTTTTTTTTGTGAGATGGACACAGTTGATGGCAGTGATGATACAGTCACAGTTTATGATTATGCGGCATGGTGACGATGCAGCCACTTGTGATGATTTAGCTACTGGGTAGTGATGATGATGCTGCAGCCACTGGTGATGATGATGATGATGCAGCCACTGGTGATGATGATGATGATGCCACTGGTGATGATGATGATGCAGCCACTGGTGATGATGATGATGCCACTGGTGATGATGATGATGATGTCACTGGTGATGATGATGATGATGCTGCAGCCACTGGTGATGATGATGATGCAGCCACTGGTGATGATGATGATGATGCCACTGGTGATGATGATGATGCAGCCACTGGTGATGATGATGATGATGCCACTGGTGATGATGATGATGCAGCCACTGGTGATGATGATGATGCCACTGGTGATGATGATGATGATGTCACTGGTGATGATGATGATGATGCTACTGGTGATGATGATGATGCCACTGGTGATGATGATGATGTCACTGGTGATGATGATGATGATGATGCTACTGGTGATGATGATGATGCCACTGGTGATGATGATGATGATGTCACTGGTGATGATGATGATGATGATGCTACTGGTGATGATGATGATGCTGCAGCCACTGGTGATGATGATGATGCAGCCACTGGTGGTGATGATGGTGATGCAGCCACTGGTGATGATGATGATCACGAAGATGTATCCACTAATGATGATGAATGGGGAAGGTCCAGTGGAGGCGTGCGCATTCAATCAAGATCTCAAAGAGCTGGGCAAGTTGTGAAAGTGCTGTCCCATAAATTTTCATTCTGTAAAAAAAAAAACAGGGGCATCCCGATGAAATGTAGCTTTTAAATCGTAAGCTCATTGGAGTCCCATTGTAAAAGGACGGAAAATCTGGAATAATGCCTCTTACGCACTGCTACTGTGAGTCTCGCAATCACGTTTAAACAGGAGGCAGATGGCGTTACAAAAGGCCTCGAAAATAATGACCGTCAATTAAAATGGTAATGAATTGGCGAGCGCTCGAGGGAATCGTGTCAGCGGGAGCAACACCGAGGCAGCGCTGCTGAGAATCGGGTGGAAATCTCTATCAGACATACGCTCGGCGGTGTTTATACATAAATGTTCGTTTGTCTTTGTCATTTGCGTGGTTCAGGAGGATGTGGAGCTGAGTGGATTTGCAGATGACTGGTACCAGCGGTGTGTCAAGACCGGCTTCTATGGAGGAGGCTTGTGAAGGGCGCTGCTGGGCATTTGGAGACAGTCGCCCTCCAATCGAGGCGGAGGGTAGAGGGGCGAAGCTTTTGAGCGAAGCGTCGGACGGATAAAACTCGGCAATGTGGCACGGTAGGGAGCACAGTGGTACATCGGCCAGTCATCTCAGTTAGTCAACCCATGGCACCTAGCTCTGTTCCGTGACCTCCTGCCACCGGGCCTGCGATAATTGCCTCGAAGTGCACCCAGCCTGGAACAAGCACTGTAGTGACGTAACCGCCACCTGGTGGCGAATGGCGGTTGTTGTTGTTGTGTGTGGTTCGTTTTATGATCTCGGCCCTGTCACGAATGTTACGTCGATTGTGTCTCCTTCTTCGTGTTGAGTCATGGACTCGCGAGATGGACAGGCTCCAATATCCGCTGCATGCCGCCGGTGTTCGCCGTGACCAGAAATCGAGCGACCAAGATCTTAAATCGACGCGTGTGCCACCGCACCGTTCCATCTTCAAATGTCGTATAGACATAACTAACACATCTGTACAATACCGATGTATTAATACTGGTAGGAACCTCCTGGTTCCACCAGCCCACAGGGGATTATTGTGTTCGTTCGTCCGTCGTGATTCCAAAAATAGGAGGGGTGGGGCTGGGTGGAGAGGATGGGGAGGGGCTGGGTGGGGAGGGTGTGGAGGGGCTGGGTGGGGAGGGTGGGGCTGGGTGGGGAGGGGCTGGGTGGGGAGGGTGGGGCTGGTTGGGGAGGGGAGGGTGGGGAGGGGCTGGGTGGGGAGGGTGGGGCTGGGTGGGGAGGGGCTGGGTGGGGAGGGTGGGGCTGGGTGGGGGGTGGGAGGGGTGGGGCTGGGTGGGGAGGGGCTGGTTACCCCGTGGTGCCTCAGGGTGACGTCATCATTTAAATGATGACGTCATTTAAATGATGACGTCACCCTGAGGCTGCTCTATTTAAGAACGGAAGCAACAGGAGAGCTTCACCATTCTTGCCCGTTGAAGCTGATTGTAATTATCAGCGAAACGTCGAACTACTCAAATTTAAAATGCTGCGGATCCTCTCTTCAGCACACCGGTGGGCTAAAGAAGTGAATTATTTTGTTCTTTGAAAAACGTGACACATTTTTTACTGTTTGGCCGTTTCGGGTGGTGGAGGGTTACGACACATTTATAAATAACGCGATCTGACCCAAAAACCTATATTATGAATAATATTGGTCGCGAAAGCCTACGTGTTAAAACAACAACCTGACTCACGAAGCAGCGAAATAAACAAGCATGGTGAACACGACCAGCTCATTACCTTCACATTTCGTACAACTTTATTTTATTCAGAGTTACAACGTCGTCCTGGAACACGCTGCCGCATACTAATCCGCACAACACGCTCACATTTTGTTCCCTGCCAGCCAAACATTGATTTTTGACGCGCGACATCAAGTCTAATCAACACGGCTGAAAATATGTAATTTCGCTTCCGGGCACTCGAATGCAAGAGGAAAATCGCGCGTGAATTATCACGGCCTCCCTTACAAAGCTGCCCCGATGTTTTCCCGAGGCCCAGGACTGAAAAGGCCCACGGATGAATGCCCATGCGGAAGTCCCCCCCTCCCTTCCCGACACTGATTAAGTAACGGCAGAAGAAAAATCAGGCCCGATGTTGCGCCCTCTTGTTTGATGCCCAGGGAAAACGTGGATTTTTCTCCGCGGGTCCTCCGGTTTTCCCCTCCACATTTAGAATCAACGTCACGCGTTTCGAGTATTTGTGTTGCTGTACATTTCCACGTGATGATAAGCCGCTTCGTTGAGCTGCCATTTGTGGCCAGGTCGTTTCTAAAATAATAGCTCAGTTGGCCTTACCTGGGAAAATAAAAAATAGTTTAAAATTTCGATTTAAAGCTTTCGTGACTGCAGAGATTCATCTTCTTGGTTCTTTCGGTAAAGTCACGTAGAAGGGAAATAATAAAATAATAAAAATACAACATTATAAAATAACTTTTTTATTATGTTTTATTTTTATTATTTTTAAAGTCACGTAGAAGGGAAATAATAAAATAATAAAAAGAACCCATGATAATTTAATTATTTTGCGTGATTTTACCGAAAGAACCAAGAAGATGAATCCCTGCAGTCACGAAAGCTTTCAATCGAAATTTGACCGAAACTAAATAAACTTGCAAAATAAATATCTAGAACTGAGCGATGCGGACGATCCCGTAGCCAGAACCCACGACGTATCACGACACACGACGCAGCAGCAGTGTGGGCGTCGTTCCATAGTTACTCGTGTGTCGCTTTGTGCCACGAGTGCATTGACACGCAGAGCAAGGAAAACCACGCAAGTGAGCTGCCCCCAAGGAGAGGCGGCGCTATTCCTTGCGACCCAACGGATGGCGTTGCGTTGTTACCTATTACTCAATTACCCTATATTATGCTGGTAGGAACCTCCTGGTTACACCAGCTCACAGGGGATTATTGTGTCTGTCGTGCAGGGAGGGGCTGGGTGGGGAGGGGTGGGGAGGGGCTGGGTGGGGAGAGTGGGGCTGGGTGGGGAGGGGAGGGTGGGGAGGGGCTGGGTGGGGAGTGTGGGGAGGGGCTGGGTGAGGAGTGTGAGGAGGGACTAGGTAGGGAGGGTGGGGAGGGGCTGGGTGGGGAGGGTGGGGAGGGGCTGGGTGGGGAGGGTGGGGCTGGGTGTGGCGTGGGAGGGTGGAGCTGGGTGGGGAGGGACTGGTCACCCCGTGGTGCCCTTATAAAACTCAACGTTTAACCTACTCACGCCGACTGGTGCCCGCCCTCACAGTCGGCCATATTTGCGGAATACACCACGCCGCCGTTGACCCTGGCCATTGACCGAGCAACCCAACGTTCATACCAGCTCCCTCCGCAGGAGGAATGTGTTAACCAGTTCCAGTTGTCAAGGACTTCCCCTAACGATGGAGTTAACCGTCGCCTGGAATCGAATTCGGGTGTCCCGGTTCGTAAGTGAATTGTGCTTCCACTGTGCAGTCACATCAGTCATTAAAATCGGACGTGCGATGAGCCCTTAAAATGTTAGTTACATTATGGAGATCAACAATGGAATATTATTTTTTTACTAGAAATCATCGGGAATGGAATGTTGACGACAACGAGTGTGAACACGCATTCCTGCACCACGCATTCCAGGAAGAACGCCATGCTACAATATCATTCCGTGCATTTCTGTCAACATAGACAATGTACAACATTGCGCAGGCCCTTTGCCAATCGGCTGATGGATGGAGTACGGAAATTATGCCGTGGCTGTCAATTGGGGAGGGGGGGTGGGTTGATTTAATCATACTTCACCACGTCGGTCAGTGGGAGTTGGCTAAAGGGGTGAGGGGAAGTCGGAAAGGACCGGTATTACTAATCTATTATTAATTTAAACTAAACCATTTTTTATTTTTCGATTTAAAGCTTTCGTGACTGCATGGATTCATCTTCTTGGTTCTTTCGGTAAAGTCACGTAGAATGGAAATAATAAAATAACACAAATAAAACATAATGAAATAATTCTCACGACGTTTCGACCACAACGCAAGCAGCCGTCCTCAGGTGGAGAACAGGTCTGTCGAGAAGACAGAGCTAAGGCCTACGGAGCTATAGAGCTATTTTCCAGAAGCGAACTGCCCACAAATGATAGCTCAACGAAGTCGCTTATCATCGCGTGGACGTTTATAGCAACCAAATACAGTACTCTAAACGTACGCCGATTTTAAATGTGGAAGTAAGCACGTAGATTGCATGGGAAAGCTACAATGACATGCATTGTCTTGAGTTGGTGCACAACTATTACCAGTCTTAGGGTTTTTTCGTTAAAGTCACGTAGTTAAAAAGATAAGAAAAATTAAATAATAAATGATTTATTTTCATTTATTCTTTTATTTTATTATAATAATAAATTATCTGTTTTCATTAATTACTTTAATATTTTTCTTATTTGTCCCCTACGCGACTTTACCAACCTAAGAGTATGAATCCT
Organism: Lampetra planeri; assembly: GCF_965212315.1. Lineage (NCBI taxonomy): Eukaryota > Metazoa > Chordata > Hyperoartia > Petromyzontiformes > Petromyzontidae > Lampetra > Lampetra planeri. The sequence continues at coordinate 4,684,231 of NC_136129.1, forward strand.
TGCAGTCACGAAAGCTTCAAATCTAGAACTATTACTAGAACAATCTTTTCGTGTTTAGTTTGTTGTCCTTCACCCCCGCACTTCCGATGAGTACGGTTTGCGACGTACGGTGCGAAAGAAGTTCAACATACATATATATACACACACACATCAGACAAAAAACCAGGGTTTTTAATGCCCTGGGAAGCCTTCAGAGATGTTTCCAGGACAACAGCTGCCTCAACAAGAGGGCGATCCTAAGAAAATCAGGACAGGTGGCAACTCTCCATCGAGCAGGGTGATTGATGATGATGCTGCTGCTGCTGCTGCTCCAAACAATGGTGATAGTGGGATCGTGTCGGGCAGATGAGGCCGGAGCAACAGGACATTACTGGACATCCTTTTCACAGGTTGAGTCACAAACCGTACCTCTCCATAACAAAGGCTCACCCTCTTAAGCCTCACCTTACCATATGAATAAAAAGTGTGCTGTACTTGGCCCTTCCACCCTCTCCAACCATTATATAAACGGAGTGGTAGCTCCTGCAATCTCTCATTTACTTGATACAGCTGTCGTGGCTGTGACGGTTCCACCTGAAGACGGAAGCTTGTGTTGCCTCCGAAACGTCGTGATTTTTATTTTATTTTACTTTTATTAATTTTAATGTTTTACCTACGTGACTTTACCGAAAAAACCTAAGAATATCTGTAGAACGACTTGACGTGTGTGAACGATTGCTGTATAGCTCGTCTGATTCTTCCCAGTGTAAATACATATTCAGATTCTGACTTTGCTGTTGTCACAGCAGAGACCGCCGTCAATTTTATCCCCAAAAAATCCAGACGCCAAATTCCCCTTCCGCTGGTACCCGAACGCCTCGCTCATTAGCGGTTGCCGGGCAACCGGGAGACGACGTCACGTGACGCCCACCCCGCCCCCTGGATCAGAGCCCCCCCCCCCCTCGTTCAAAGCCCCCCCCCCTCGTTCAGAGCCCCCCCCCTCGTTCAGAGCCTCCCCCCCCCCGTTCAGAGCCTCCCCCCCCCCTCGTTCTGAGCCCCCCCCTCGTTCAGAGCCTCCCCCCCCCCGTTCAGAGCCTCCCCCCCCCTCGTTCAGAGCCTCCCCCCCCTCGTTCAGAGCCCCCCCCCCCCCTCGTTCTGAGCCCCCCCCCTCGTTCAGAGCCTCCCCCCCCCCCTCGTTCAGAGCCCCCCCCCCTCGTTCAGAGCCTCCCCCCTCTCTTCTGAGCCCCCCCCACCCCTCGTTCAGAGCCCCCCCCTTCGTTCAGAGCCTCCCCCCCCCTCGTTCAGAGCCTCCCCCCCCCCCTCGTTGAGAGCCTCCCCCCCTCGTTCAGCCCCCCCCCCCGCCTTCCCTCAACAGTTGGATCACGTGACCCATTCGTGCACGCGCACGGGTTAATTAGTATGCAAATGAGATGGCGCAAGCCGGCTTTTGCAGATGGTTAATGAATGGGCGGGGAATGCATGGGGCGTGCACTTGTACACACACGTGTGTGCGTGTGCTCGTTTTTGTCCGATGGTGGTAGAGTGTTGAGCAGCGCTTAGCACGGCCAATATCGGTGACGAATATCTAAACCGGTCCCGGGCCTCCCCTAGGTCGACTCAGCCTCAAATGAGTACCTGGTGCGGTGTGTTAACATCGCCGGGCGTGGTGTTGGTCACCCACCCCCTCGTGTGTCGTGCCGGCCTTCGTGAGATTTCTCGCTTACAGCACTTGCCCCACCAGTTTGTCGTGGCTATACGGGGGGGGGTTCTTTGTGTTATAGTGTACAGAACATGTACGTTGCGGTGCATACAACGTGCATGCCCTCATACATCCACCATATGCATGTGCGTTTACTGAGTGTCCATGTTGCATGGTGCGCGTCTATGTGTATGTACACATTTAATTAAGAACCAAATGTTCACACGTTCGTGTACGCATTTAACAGGGAATCTACATTAAAGTGCAGCAGTGTTAAGTCAATCAACTGCCGGTTTTGCAGGTCACTTGACCATCTACTCAATCACGCCGGTCAATGCGGCTTGCTGAAAGCGGCAGGGAGTCTGAGTACTGTACAACAATGCTGAATGATGCGTTGCCCTCTGCTCCCCACAACGCCTATAACACCTGGTTTATTCATTGGGGGGTAGGTGAGGGAGTCGCCAATCCAACCACTATTCAGTCTAAAACCTGCTTAGCTTCCCAGATCGGACAATATCGGATGCATTGCGGGTGGTAATTGATTGCAGAACAGCACAGGCTCTTCTGCAGTTAATTAAACCCAATTATGGAGTAATTTTAATTTCTCTGCCCTTTATATAACCAGGTGAGAGGCCGAAACCCCAAGAGACGGCTCTCAATATACCTGCTTCTAAACTAAAGGTCTCATTGGAATGCGCGGTCAGCTGCCTGGATGTCCTTGCTTGGTGTACTTGCATTGAACATCCCAATCGTATTTATATTATTTTATATTTATAGAGCGCTTTAGCTCAAGGCGCTTTACAGAGTTTAAAAGCGGTAAAAATATATATATAGAGAGAGAGAGAGTGATTAGATGGCAGGGACGTGGAAGAGCCGATTAATGAGTGACCGTAACAGAAGGCACATCGGGCTCACGAAAGGGCAGGGTAGATGACGGCAAAGAGTGGAGGGGTGAGTGGAGGGAATGATATTACCGATGTTGAGATATTACCAGAAAATTACTAATTTGGGGTTACACATGGGAAAACGAGTCCTGACACTCAGTGAGGCTTTTCTGAGTAAACAAGCATAATATTATTATTATTCTAAACCTCTTCTCTTGTCACGTGCCCTATCCTGTATCTCCTTACACTGCATCCTCCCATCTCGGTCTCCCTCTATGCTCTGCACCGGTGGCATCTTAACAGCCATTCTATTTTTGGGTCTTTGTGTCAGTCGATGAGTTTCTGCGTGAGACTGTGGGTCCCTGCAGCAGTACATGGGTCTCTGGGTGAGTCTGTAGATCTCTTTGTTAGTCGACAAAATTGCTGTATCATCTTGATGCAGCAAATCTGGCTGTGACGGTCCCACCTGATGACGGAGACTTGTGTTGCCTCCGAAACGTCGTGATTTTTATTTTATTTTTTATTCATTTTAATTTCATTTTTTACCTACGTGACTTTACCGAAAGAACTAAGAGTATAAATTCCTTGCAGTCACGAAAGCTTCAAATCTAGAATTAAGGTTATTGGGATTGATGGATCACGGCGGGATGGGAGTGTGCGACCCCATGGGCTGTGCTGTGCAAGCTTTGTCTTCCAAGCAACGCTTGTCCATCTCTTCTTTATGTCCCATCTATCTCACACCTAGTCTCTGTTCTGGAAACGTCTCTCTCAGATTTATCATGAATACATCTATATCATATCACATCTCAATCTCGTCCGAATACACCTTTATCCTTTACCCAGGAGCCAAATAACATGTGCAGATTACAGACATTGAATGTGCTTCGGATCTTCAAATATATGCTAGAAACATCCCCCAAAGCACACCGGTGCCTTCTAATTTCCATCTTAGCGACAACAATGACACACACACACACTGTCGGCATGTTGCGTTATTCTCTCCGACAATTCCCAGTCGTGGTTGGTGGATGTTTAGTTTTTATTAGGCTCTGTCTTATATATATATCTCTCTGAGACTCTGAGCCCCTGAGGCCCTTAGCTCTAGTGACAAGTGCCTCTGCATCTTGACAAGGGCAGCAGCCTTTCGAAAATTAATTGCGGTGGATGTGGCCATGGAATACAATATTCCGACCTTACGCTCAGCCTTTCAATTATTCATTCGTTCGGATGTTTCATTTATTTTCTGTTGAGATTAACATTGTTTCCCTTAAGTAACCCTCACTATGCTGGCCCAATCTCGGCTGACGGGGGGGGGGGGGAGAATGCGCCGCGAGTTAACGGTCCCGATCTCTCCTCTCTCTCTCGCCTCGTGTTCATCCCCCGGAGGCCGTGTTAATGGAAGGGGTGGGCAAACCAATTGGAGAAACTCATCGGGCAGAAGCGCGCGTGCAGACAGAACGCGTTGCAAGTGGTTTCTAGGCGGTGCCAAACTGTCCTCCCCCTCCCCCCCCCCGACAGTGGTACGGGATGTCCTACCCGGCCACATGAGAGCCCTCTGAGATACTGATGATTCCTAATCAAGGCGAATCCCGGTATACCGTCGTCTTGTTGTCCTGCTTCCTGTTGTTAATACAAAGTTGCAAGTTTTATCTCCTTGGAGTTGACGGTCGAAAGCTAGCCTGCCAGTTGGCCACGTTTACTCAAATGCATTTTCATGGTGACATAAGACGGGATGGCCACAATTGCAGTTCTTCAGGAACTGCTGGTGGATTTTGCATAATACTAAAAAGGCCGAGTGCTTTTTGTACGCGCTTTTGTGTGTTGTTTTTTTATCACGTCTCTCCGTAGCACATGTGCATCTATTCCGCGTAGACGCACAGCTTTTTTGTCAATCCACTGCTGGATGTTGGTCTTCCTCCGTACACGGCGGCGTGGGGTTGGTTGCAGGCGTACAACGCGGGAGCATAGAAGCACAGTAATGTACAACAAATGACAGTATTGTGCTCCACTGCCCTCTACCGTCCACCGGGTAACCCTGCTAACGAATGCAATGTTGTTCTTGGTTCTTTCGGTAAAGTCACGTAGAATGGAAATAATAAAATAATAAAAATAAAACATAATAAAATCATTCTCACGACGTTTCGGCCACAACGCAAGCAGCCGTCCTCAGGTGGAGAGCAGGTCTGTCGAGAAGACAGACGTCGTGAGAATTATTTTATTATGTTTTATTTTTATTATTTCCATTCTACGTGACTTTATCGAAAGAACCAAGAAGATGAATCCCTGCAGTCACGAAATCTTTAAATCGAATTGAATGTTGGGGTCTATGGCAGGTCAACCCCATAAGAGAACTAAACAGGCAGAAGTCCTGTTTAGCTTCCGAGATCCGATGAGCGAGGGTGCATTCTGGGGGGTTTCTTCACCGCCTGCATCCATGCGTACACTCAATATATACACACAAGCGTGAGAGCACCATAGTGCATGATGCTGTATGGGGCCGTCCATAAATGACGTCACGCGATTTGGGACGATTTTTGACCCCCCCCCCTCGTCACACGGCATCACAAAAAGTAAGACCCCCCCCCCCTTAAATATGACGTCACAAAGCTCTGCTCCCCCCCCCCCCCCCAAAACCATATTTCCATTTTGAAAATAGAACATGCTTCAAATCGCTTTAAACTATTGTCATTGTAGTGCGTATTTAAAGTGGCGCTGCTCTCTAATGTCGTAGGAGTGTTGTTATAACAATTCTATTTTTATTTAAAGTTGCCCATTTTGATGTGACGTCACATTTCTCAACCCCCCCCCCCCCTCGTCACACATTGTTACAATTGTCTGAACCCCCCCTAGGTGCGTGACGTCATTTATGGACGGCCACTATACACGCACCTAATACGCAGAGGCCGTTGTGAGCAACTGATATAAACTATAACGATGTCCTACATGGGCTAGAAAGTTGTTATTTGGAGTCGGCGACACTTCAGATGCGCAGGGGTAAAAGTAAGAATCCATTGAGACTTGAACTGGGACGAGGGAGCCGACGGCACGGGTAGCTGGTGATCATAATGCAGTTACAGACTCATTCTAGATTTGAAGCTTTCGTGACTGCAAGGATTCATACTCTTAGTTTTTTCGGTAAAGTCACGTAGGTAAAAAATGAAATAAAAATTAATTTAAAAAACATTTAATATCGATTTGAAAAGCTTTCGTGACTGCAGGGATTCATCTTCTTGGTTCTTTCGGTAAAGTCACGTAGAAGGGAAGTAATAAAATAAGAAAAATAAATTATTTTATTATTTTATTATGTTTTATTTTTATTATTTTATTACTTCCCTTCTACGTGACTTTACCGAAAGAACCAAGAAGAAAAATAAAATAATGATTTCATTTTTTACCTACGTGACTTTACCGAAAAAACTAAGAGTATAGTTACAGACTCGGCAGGCCCAGACTCGCGGTGTGCGCGTGTTCTTTCGTCTCATTCTACACTCACACAGACGCGTACGCGCGCGGGTCTTCTTCACGCTAATGGGGGTGGCGGGGATTGTAGTCAAACGGTAGGTCAGCAGACACTCCGGCTGCAACGTCTCGGCGTCTTTAGCCGCGGCACTGATGTGCGAGGCATCTCGATAAAAAGGCACCCCGTGTCTCCAATAGAACTCATTGCCTCGACGACCCGCAGAGGTCCTGCATCAATGTCGAGTCGTCGTCTCTCACGGCGTCTCGTTAATGTCCCCCACACACACTTCGCGTGCGTTGTGTTTTCTTCCCCCCCCCCCCCCGCTTGAACTACGAGCACCGACATTCGATGGCCAATTTGTGATTTCACTACCGCGAGTCTCGCCATCCGGGAGGTAGGCATGTGCCTGAGCGGGCTCTTAATGTACCTTTCTTCATTACTGACAACTTGCAGCTCAGCACACGGCAGATGCCTGCGCAGCGCGACTCACGACCTCCTCTTGATACCAAGATCCAGGATGGTCATCGTGTCTATGCGCCGCTTCTCGGTGGCAGCCCCAACATTCTGGAACGATATCCCTCTGCACATTCGCAGCATCACCTCAATCGCCTCCTTCAAGAAAGACTTAAAAACTCACCTCTACCATCACGCTTTTGAGCGACTCTGAGCTCGGCTCCGCGCCTCTGAGTTGCGGCCGCTACGTCTGCAAATTTGCGCGCGTTACAAATTGAACTATTATTATTATTAATGTAAGCACTGTTAAATTCGTGTAAATCAATCGTTTGACACGCTTTCGCGTAACAATATCATCCATAAGAGGGTTTTTTTGGGGTTATATCGCGTAAATATATAAATGTGTCGTTGAAACTCGCCACCACAGGGACGCAGCCAACTAGTAAGGGTTCATTTTCTTGGTTCTTTCGGTAAAGTCACGTAGAATGGAAAAAATAAAATAATAAAAATAAAACATAATAAAATTATTTAAGAAGATGAATCCCTGCAGTCACGAAAGCTTTAAATCGAAATTTAGTAAGGGTTGTCACGTAAACAGAACGTGGCCAATTTGTCACTAGTACAGCACCACCGGTGTGTTGGAAAATCAAGCCACAACATTTACGATGTGAGTACGACGTTTCGCCTGATGAAGCTAGTTGTAATTACTGGCGAAACGTCGTACTCATATTGTAAATGTTGTGGCTTGGCTCTCCCACCACACCGGTGTGCTGTACTAGTATACTGCACTATACACTACACTGTACACTACACTATACACTACACTATACACTACACACTAGTGCTGTACTAGTGACGAATTGGCCACGTTCTGTTTACGTGACAACCCTTACTAGCTGGTGGCGGGTTTTCACGACACATTTATATATTTACGCGACCTAACCAAAAAAAACCCTGTTATGGATAAGTCAATCGTCATTGGCCACGATCTATCCGTTGCAGAATGAAGTCCTCCATCCATCGGTGGATGAAGGCATCCCAGATACCGCCAACTGCCGCCGTTCTGCGATGTAGCAATCCATCAAGCACACCTGCACCACAAGATCATTTCATCGCTCCCATCTCCGAGCATTTCAAACATTCGTTTGACCGCTCCACTGTCGCCACCAGTAAACGCACAGAGGCGAGAACAGATTGGGGGGGTGAGTACGAGCGTGGAGGAGGAGGAGGGGGGACTGGGATGGCAACTGAAATTGATTTGGGTGCCGCCTGTAAGCCATAAACATCACTGTGTACCCTGTCGCATAAAGGTCAGCGTCAGAATGCATCAACATTATTCACGACACGCAAACGTGCACACGGGAATTCAATTCCTGGCCTGGTGTGTGCAGCCATTTGGGGTGGCGGTGGTCATGAGCATATGCTGCTGCCCATTCTTATCTCCCATAAGGAAATTGGGTCTTGGATAAATGTTACGCAGTGACGTACTATTTAGCCCACATAATTCTTCTGGGAGCCCTCTTCTGCCCCGTATAATCATATGAATATTCCACAGTGCTGCCCTGTTTACTAATCCCACAATTGCTAGCCAGTGCAGTTAAAGTGTACAATCAAAAACATCCTAGCCAGTACAGCTGTTTTAAAATCCCAGAATTCCGAGCCAGTGCAGCTGTTTTCATTCCTCACTGATGCTGCTACCACGGTGCTTTTGTATGTGGCAGTGCATCTGTGTTTACGAGCGCAGCTCATTTGTCAAATCACATCTGGCTGGAGTGTGTATGGCAGGATATGTATATAACTCGACATGCCTGCGGTCTGGAAGGTCACCCACTAACGTTACACACTCGGCAATATTTCTTTTTCTTGCATCACGCAATGCAATTCTGCGTCCACCGCCCTTGGACAATAAGTGCATTTTTTTTCCACTGCTGGATGAAGGCCTCCCCAATTCATTGGGGAAGCGTGACTTTACTTCACCACGTTGCTCAGTGCGTGGCTTTGATCAAGACCCTGACGCCGGTATATTTGGAGTTTGCGTGTTCTCCCTGTGGTGGCGTGGATTTTTCTCCGTGTCATCCGGTTTTTCCCTCTACATTTAGAAACATTAGTTTTGAGTAGATAGCTGCTATACATTTCCACGTAAGCCACTCCGTTTAGACATTATTTGTGGCCATGTCGCTTCTGAAAAAGAGCTATATATACCTGGTAAAATAATTTTTATTTATTAATTTAAATTTTTTTACCTACGTAACTTTACCCGAAAAAACCTAAGAATAAAAATAAATATAGTTTAGTTGTTTAGTTTGTGCCCAGATTATACTCAGGTTGACCCCCGTTCTACCGAGTCAGTCAGGCACATAGTTGGCACACGGCTCGTACACGGCTCGTACACAGTTGCCAAAGTACTCGACACAGTTCGCGTAGTTGCCGCGGTGCTTGATGAAGTGTCAGAGAGACAGAGAGCAGCTGGCCAAGGCAAAACCCAACGAGTACAAGGGGATGCGTCAGCAACGGCATCAGCACGGAGGTTTTCGCGGAGAAACCTCCATTTTTTCGAGAGGATAACAATCGAAAGGTCTGCACGGGGTGGGTGTGAGAACCCGCTTGCTCTGCTGTTATCTTCTGGCTACCTTGTGGTGGATCACAGGCCGGATCAAGATGACTTGGAGAGTTCGAGAAAATTCTGCACCAAGTGTGAGTCTCCCCCTAGGTTGACTCGGCCTCAAATGGGTACTCAGTAAGGACTTCCACTCGGTTAACCCAACCAGAGATGTCTGCCGAGTGGGGCCGTTTGATCATGGTGCTTTCATGAAAATCTCATGGGAGGATGATATTACATCGTAATTATCGTTTATTTTTTGTTAGGTATTTGCATATTAGAAACACTACAGCACCAAAAAAATATTTCGTACATTCTTACGGTAAAAACTCTCAAGAATAAAAAAAACCGGACGAATGAGGGTGAATGCACAAATAGGATACGGGGGTGTTGTTCACGTTATAGGGCCGACTCCCATCTCCCCCCCCCCTCTCACCCCCCCCCCTCACCCCCCCTCACCCTCCCCCCCTTAAGCCCCCCCCTCACAATCCCCCCCACAATCCCCCCCCCCATCCTCCCCACCACCACTGCTCACGGCGATAGAACCTATATCAGTCATTTTCCAAACTGCAGGTTTAATTAGCGATCGTTTCCTTTGAAATCAAAGCTACCATAATTTAAGAGGTAACTTGCAAATCGCCACATATAAACTTAATAAAATACTACGTACTATTACATCATATTTCTTTTAAAAATAAAACTTTCATTATAACCACACTAGAAATACATAGATAAATATAAAAGCCACCAGCCCACCTTTAAAATACAGTAATATCACCAGGGGCATCCTCCGTTTCAAACATTTGCGAAAATTCCAAGAAGGTGCCACCATCCTTTAAAAAAAAAAATCCCAGAAGTCGCCACTCTGGTGGTGCCCCACTAAACAATCCCAGAATTCCCCACTGATGTTGCCGCCTCGTTTTAAAATTCGCAAACATTCCGAGAAAACGACCGCGCAAAAAAAAGTGTACATTTCACCGACGAAGGCAACGTTACACGGCCGGCAGAGCAAATGTACAGCCATTTCGTACAGTACCCAACACGCAGCACGCACGCACGCACGTGTGATGGAGCGATAGAGCAGGCGAGGAATGTACAGCTTGGTGAGCGATGGGCGGAGAGAGGATGATTGGCACCTGGCTGCAGTGCAACGCATGCTTTGGCATTCACGGGGAAACCCGTTCAGGCTCTGGTGCAACAATCGAGACCGTAAAAGAAATAAGTTATTCGTCCGAAAATGTGGTTCGCCAAACCAAATCCGATTTTCCCCACGAAGCAAGACAGTTTGCGGAGCCCCACGTTGGCTTACGTTACCTACCGAAGGCATTTTCGAACACGTGGAAGAAAAACTGAAAATATTTCTGACCACGATAATTATTTTTTGTATTTTACCAGGCAAGGCCCACAGAGCTACATAGCTCTTTTTTCAGAAGTGACCCAGCCACAAATGAGAGCTCAACGAAGTTGCTTATCACGCAGAAATGTATAGCAGCCAAATACTCGCAATGAATGTTTCTAAATGTGGAGGGGAAAACCGGAGGACCCGGAGAAAAATCCACGCAACCACGGGGAGAGAGAACATGCAAACTCCAAATATACAGCCGTCAGGGTAGGGATCAAACACACGACCTCCTGTATACCAGGCGAGGTAGTTAACATCTCGCCACCATGGCGGAATGTTAACGTTAACCGTTACTCCGAGAAGTGACTAGATAACCATCCAGTACATGTCCTCTGTGTCGTAAAGTAAAATCAGCACGGGGAATTCAGGCTCCTGCTCAAAATTGCAGCCAACTCAGGTTGATAAAATCATGGAAACGTGGCACACATTAAATGTGCTGGCAGAGGCACACAGAGACCCATAGAATATCGTAGATGCCCGGTAACTCACACTAGTCCCACAAGCTCAGACACTGTAGTGTGCTGACATTAGCTTTTTTCATTTCAGTACACAGCTTCCCAAAAAACTAGTCTGGTGGAAGCCCAGCGCTGGTGCATCACTATCGCCACACGTTGCCTTTGTGTTCCCATTAATGATCAATTAACTTTCGCCTGCATGATGCTTCAACGTCATCATCGGAGCCTGGCAAACCAGAGCTGGACTCTGTGGTCTTGTCAACCTGGAGCCACGAAGGCACGTGGCCCGTCACGGTCCGCGTTTTGGCGTTTACCAAATCTTTTCGATTCACATGCCAATTAAGCCACTGCGCACACCACACGCCGCGCCCAATGGTTGGTCGTCACGGAAAGCTGTACCCTGGGGGGGGGGGGGTGTTTGCACGGACTCGAGGGTTTCCCAAACGCGAGTCCTCGCGACCTCCCACCACACTCCGTCTTTCCGCCTTCACCAATTGGACTCCTCCCATTCAAATAAACTCGTTGCACGCTGCACGCGCCCGATGTTTGTTAAACACGCCCACGTGCTGCGGCAGTGGAGCAATTACCGGCTGTCTGCGGCAGTGTGGAACACGTGTACACATGCACTGCCGTGAGCTCAATCTTCATTGGAATCGGCTTAATCGACCCAGTCAATTGCTGATCAGGGCACGTGGTACGTGTTTAACAATCATTGGGCGCGTGTAGCATGGAACAAGTTGATTTGTATTTGAGTGGTAGAAATACATTTGTAAACGTGGGAAAAAAAACTTGGTGTGGGGGGGGGGGTGGTTCACGAGGATTGGAGTTTGGTGAACCTTGACATGAGCGTCTTGCAAAATCACTCAATTGAACTATATTAAAATTGTAAATAACATGTATATTAAATATGGTCCAGATTAGTTACATTTCAACTCTTCTTAAATGTGCTGCAGTATCCTAAACGAATTGACGTGAGAGCTCGCGCTTTCCAAAAAGAGGCAATGCATCACGCATCTCAAGGGGCCTGAATTGAATCTCCCGGTAAAATGAAGGCGACGACGACGACTACGGCCATTCGCGAGTTGCTCCATGACCACGTGACCGGTCATGGAAGCCAGCGGCGAGCACAGCGCTGGGGACGCCGATGGCCCATGGGTCAGAAGGAGGCCACAACCTCGCTCCATGCGGCCCATGGCCAATACCAGGCTTCCACTTAGAACCGGCTGTGACCCAGGTGCATTGTGGATACAAGAGTACTACACAAGCAGAACCCCATTGTGTGTCCCCACGATAGCCTAGCCAATAGGCCGACGGTTTAAATAATCATTTGAAGGTACTGTATGTGTGGAGACACACGACGGAGTTGTAGTTTGTTTGTACTTTAATTGGGTGACGGAGGAGGCAATATTTTCGAGCTGGCAACAAGTCTGTGTTTTCAAATTTCGCACGCTCAGTCACAGGCAGGAGCGACTGAGGTTGTGTGTGTTAATGTACCATTGGCCGCCAAAGGTATTTGCAAGTTCTATTCGGCCTTCTGGCCGATTGGTAATGGAACGTGCAGGACTGAGATGGACGGTGGCAGCGCTGGCGTGTGAGGGATGGTTGACGGCATGGCGAGGACTTCATCCAGCAGCGGAGAGACAATGGCTGCTGCTGCTGCTACTGATGATGGATTCGGCCCTCCGCAGGGAATTAGTTGCCCACCCCCGTGCGAGCAGATGGGGCGCTCCGCACGGTTGCTCGCACCATCGCTGCCTCATTGGTCCGAGCGTCGCTCTCTCTCTCCCAGGCGGCGCTGTCCCGAACCACCATCGGCAGCATTGAGGGCGCCCTCCAGAGGGCGGGAGCGGCGACGTCGGAGCAGCAGCCAAGCAACTTTGGGCGAGTGGAGCCCGTCGAGTTACCTGCCCGCCACCGCCGCCGCCGCCGGCGTCTCGTAGAGCAGCACCCCGCTGAAAGTGGTGAAGGGCCGATCGGAGGAGGCCACCTCGCCGCTCGCCACCTCGACGAACACGAGGTCGCCCACGCTCAGGCTCAGGATGACGCCGAACACGCCGGGGCCCGAGCCGCCGCCGCTGTCGTGCGTGGCGCGTCGCTCCGACGCGTTGCGATCGGACTGCCGGCGGACGTTTCCACCGATGAGGCGGTTTCCCTCCTCTTCCCCACCGACTCCTCCTTCCGCCTCGTCCACTTCCTCCTCATCGTCCTCGTCCTCCTCTCTTTCCTCCACGCCCTCCTCCTTGCTGTCTTTGGCGTGATGCGAACGGCTGCCGTTGATGAAGCCGGGCTCCGAATGGCTGGATATTTTTGCCGTGTCCACCTGTGGGCACGGGGTGAGTGGTCATAGGGACGCAAGCCAAATGGACCGCGTTGTGCACTCGGATTCGCGGTCTCGTTTTACGTAGACTCAAGACTTTTCACGTGTCAAATCAAAGCTGTTCACCTGTCAACTTTCTTAAATTGCTGCAGCTTTCTTAGGGCACCGCAGTGTTCAAGCACGAGGTTTCAAACTCCAAGTGAGCATCTACCCTGAAGGAGGGCTACGGCCTAAACCATCAATTTTCTACATACACTCTCCTGCTATAGTTTTACATAATCCCTTTGTTAAGTATCGTCAAAAACCACGAAGATCCACACGGTGTACCGGAACCTTCATCCAGCAGTGGATTGACACATTTTAAATTTATATGATTTGAATCTGGAGGAATCCGATGAGCAATAAATCTCTTTTTCACAGATGTCCAGTCGTTTTCTCGGGTTTATGATCCCATTTAGGCAGTTGCCCAGCTATTTTACCCAGGAGATCCGCGGTGAGTGAGCACAGCAGCAGCAACAACATTAACACAAAAATATCACGCGATTTTGGACGATTTTTGACCCCCCCCCCCCCCTAGTCACACGGCGTCACAAAAAGTCAGACCCCCCCTCAAATATGACGTCACAAAGCTCTGCCCCCCACCCCCAAAAAAATAAAACATGCTTCAAATCGCTTTAAACTATTGTCATTGTAGTGCGTATTTAACGTGGCGCTGCACTCTGATGTTGTAGGAGAAAACATTTATTAAAAAGTCTATTTAATTACGTAGAACGTGTTGTCTATATTTATTTAAAGTTGCGAATTTTGATGTGATGTCACATTTCTCAACACCCCCTCCCTTCGTCACACATCGTCACAAATGTCTGACCTCCCCCCCCCTAGGTGCGTGACGTTATTTATGGATGGCCCCTTACGGAATATTGCGCGACTAACAAACGACGTGTTTAACAGACAAAGGGCTGCCCATCACCCAGCAGGTTAAATCTCTAGGCCGCAGTTGGTCAATCGGCGGGTCACGTGTGGTGGGGTAAAGCGTTGGTATCTCGCAACACCTTCCGAGCCGTCTGGACATCGTGGTTTTTAACACTGTTGTTGATTTGTATGTGTAATGACAGTATGCCATCTAGTGGCCATGGGTGTTAACTACGGGTGTGGGTGCAGCATAGGACGATACACACGTGAGCGACCACAAGGGGGGGCGTAACTGGGCCAAGGGTCAAAGAGCGGATTGAACTGGAAGCTCCTGGAACCCATAGGAGAGTTCGAGAAGAAGGGCGTGGTCAAGGGCGGGGCTTGGCCACACTGAGTGAATATGAGGGAGAGGAAAAAAATTAACCAGTAAAAACAAAGTTTTTCACTCTAAATCCTTTATATGCGTGGCGGCTAGAGTCCTCTCGTCCTCTGGCTTGAGATGGCTGCCACCTATGGGTCAGATGATTGTCACAGTGCACAACGAGTCTGTGTGGAAAATGTCAGCTCGATTGGATCACGGGAAGTGTGTTAAAAACGACCCAAAGATTTGCATGGTCGTAAGCAAGCAAGCAAGCACGCAAGCACGCAAGCAAGCAAGCGAACTTAATATAAAATATTTAAAAAGGGGTTCGGGGCTGTCGTGGGGGTTCGGGTCCTGGCTGTCGTCGCTGTCATTGCTGTCATCTCTTAGTCGTCGTCATCGCTGCATAGCCAGCCAACTATACAGTCGTCATCGCCGTCGTCACTATATAGCCAGACAGTTATATATAGTTGTACGTCGCCGCTATCGCTGTACGGTTGGCTCAGCTATAAGTCAGTCAGCGCTAATGTTACTCTGTGACCCTGTCGTTAAAGTTTTAAGAAATAAATAAAAAATCCTCTACAGTCGTGTCTCTAAAGTCGTCTCATCACATATGCAAGCACTATTTGTTGTTTAATCCTGTTTGTGGCGAGGTCTGGCTTGGGTTCCGTGTAAATGATTTTTGCTCTGGTTGATCTGCACATTCTCTACCTGCAATGATATCTTGTAACTGCCACCACTGCCCACTGTCTTGGACTGCGGTATACGAGTCTCTATGTAACTACACGCACCTGTACTTTACTCTATGAATCTCGATTCAACTCTACGCCCTTCGCGTGGCAGATTTGTGCCAGAAAGGTGCGACATGCTAACCAAAAATAAATGTACTTGACTCGATGTAACTGCGATGTCCTGTTGCTGCTGCCGCTTCTGCCGACCACCTTGGGCAGTGGTCATCCTTGTAACAGAGCTACTTAGCTCAACGGGGGCCTCACCGGCTGAGACAATAAAGCCTGAGTCTTCAGGCCAAAAAGCGTCGCTATAGAGTCGCATTTTTGGCAGTGGCGAGAGCGAGCGATTTCTGGGATGCACATTTCAAAAAGAATGTGGCTGCGGGGCAGGAAAGGCCACCTCCTCTCATCGTCGTTACCTGAGCCACGGTGCGACCGGCTGCTGACAGCCACGCCACGACACCCTGCCCGTCCGCCGACACAAGGGTGCCGCTGAAGAAGTAGCGTCCGTCGTACGGAACGCGGAAAATCCCTGCAGACAAACACAGCGTCACACGTGCCGTGGTCGTAACGTGGTGGTGTAGTGTATAGTGTATGGCACGCACCTGTGTCTGAGTCGTAGCGTGGTGGTGTAGTGTATAGTGTATGGCACACACCTGTGTCTAGGTCGTAGCGTGGTGGTGTAGTGTATAGTGTATCGCACGCACCTGTGTCTGGGTCGTAGTGCTGTCCGTCATTCACATAAGTTTTGTCGAACGCGACGACGCGACCCCGGGGCGATGACCGAGTCAACGCCGCCGAGAACGCAGCTCGGTGGAACTCGTGCACCGGGAACCCTGCACCATCACCACACCATCACAGCTACTATCATCACCAACATCATCACCAACATCATCACCGTCACTACCATCACCACACCATCACAGCTACCATCATCACCAACATCATCACCGTCACTACCATCACCGCCAATATCACCACCATCATCAGCTCCATCATCACCATTATATCTGCCATGCATACTTCATCACGTCACCTCGTGACATGACACCAATTGGAATAAACACGGGAAACACAACAACGCTGTATATATTACAGAGAGATGTCAATCGCTGCGCACCAAATTCCACTGAACACCTGAGCGGCTGGGCGCACGGGCGAGCGACTCACCGGCGACAGGCATGGGCAGGGGCGGCGAGGTCGTGGGCCCGCGGTGAACCACCGCGGCCTCCAGCGCGGCCACGTCAGCCGCCTGCGCCCTCAGCGTGGCGTTGACGGCCTCGACGCCGGCCCACAGCCGCTCGCCCTGGCGGCCCAGGGCCTCCCGCACGGCCGCCACCTCGCGCCGCATCTCCAGAAGGGCGGCCGCCTGCACCTTGGGGCCCGCCGTGACGGCTGGCCCCGCCGCCCGCTCCTCGGGGAGCGCCGCCCCCTCCACGAAGGCCGCCCGAGCCACCGACGGGGCCCCGTCCACGGAGGCCGTCGCTATTGGCGCCGCCGCCACCGGCGCCGCCCGCTCCGCCGGCGCCGCCCTCTCTCCCATCGCCGCCCTCTCTCCCATCGCCGCCCTCTCTCCCATCGCCACCCCCTCCACGGAGGCCGCCCGCATCATCGCGGCCCTGGCTCTGATGGCCCTGTCGTCTCGGAGCGTCGCCCCTTGCCGCGAAGTCACCGCCCTCTCGCCCGCGACCATGCCCTCCACGGACGTCACCCCCATCGCGGCCGCCGCCACCTCGCCCAGCGCCGCCCTTTCTGCCGGCGCCGCCCTCTCTCCCATCGCCGCCCCTTCCACGGACGCCGCCCGCATCATTGCGGCCCTGTCCCGGACGGCTGGGCCTTCCTTGTGAGCCGCCGCGGCCGGCGTCTCCTTCTCTCCCGGTGCCGCCCCCTCGGACTTGAAGCAGCCGCCGTCCCCCAAACCCTGGCTGCTCTTCTGGGAGCCCTGCAAACGAGTGTCATGCGGAGTATGAACACGATTGCCCGGTATAAGTGTGCGTATATGACAGAATTTATTGCCTGCATTCGCTGCATGAATTGTGGAGCTGTGAGCATCGGATGAGCGATGAATGTCTGACGAGGTTCAGCCAAGTGTCACGTGAATGACGCATCGCCCCCTTCCTAGGACGGTCCGCGCGCTCGTGCGATGTGACCCATGGCATAGGGGCAGTGAGGGGCGGGGGGGTCCTGGGGGGGGCGGGGGGGTGCACGTGGGGGGGGGGGGGGCTACAGCGTACCTCCCTGCAGCGCGTCGCCCCATCAGAGGCGACGCGCTGCGCCACCAGGCCGAGCTGGCCCTGCAGGCGCCGCACGCGCCAGTCCTCGCGCGCCAGCCGGCTCGCCTGCTCCCCCAGCAGCCGCCGCACCTGCTGCACCTCCCCATCGAGGCGCTGCTCCGCCTGCGCCACCGACTCGTTGACGCGCCGTGCGCTCTCCACGCGGTACTCGCTCACCTGCGAGACAGAGCCAGAGACTAACGTTGCCTCCCGTACGCGGGCTGTTGGGCCGAGTGCCGTTAGCGAGCACCGGGGGAATGCCAGCAGGCCGTGCAGAGGGGTGGATGTGGCCAGGAACCAGGCCCCGCTGCCCCCCGAGCTGATGTTTTGGGACGTGCCGTAGTTGGTTGTCAGTTAAGGCTGAGTGGACCTAGGCAAGGCCCCAGTACCAGTTCAATAAATACTTACCGCTGATTCTAGCCAAGGCCAGGGATCGAACTGGCAAAGACACAATGATCCGAGCACATGGAGCAAAACCCGACCACACACCGGGGGGGGGAGGAGGGGAGGGGGGGAACGTGCAACCGCACGACCGTGGAAACCTGAACTGTGGCACAACCGTCACGAGCGGCTCCCTCGCTCCCACGGCGGGCTCACCGAGTCGCGCAGGCCCCGCAGCGTGCGGTTGATGGTGCTGAAGTTGAGCTTGAGCAGCGTGATCTCTCCCTGCACGGCGCCAAAATCCCCGTATTCGACGGCGTCCTCCCCGGCTCCCCCGCTGCGTTGCTCCCAGCGCCGCACGCTGGCATTGAGCGACGCCACGCCGGCCTCCACCGCCGACAGCCGTGCCAGGACGTGCTCCACGCGGTTGTCGTCCGTGCAGCAGCCGCGATCCTGGGGCCCGGCGGCGTCCGTTCCATTAGCGGCCGCCCCCCCGGTCGTCACGACGACGCCAGTACCGCTGCCGCCGCCGCCAGGAGGCTGCTGCCGCGCCGCGTCGGCGATGCGAACTTCCAGGCTGAGCGTCGTCCGCTCGAGCTGGGACTTGAGGTCGGCCGCCTCGCCCGCCACGAGGCCGGAGAGGAAGTCCCGCAGGTGGGAGCAGCGCTCTGGCAGACACGTGTCGGACGCGTTGATCCGCGCCTCCAGCCCGTCGAGACGGGCCTCCAGCGCCACCACCTCCCCCGTGATGACGGCGCCCGGGATGACGCCGGGGCCGCCCAGCACCTGCGGGCAGGGGGATCGCGGTTAGAAACGCCGTCGCCGACACATGTACGTCCAAACTTAATTTGGAGCTTTCGTGACTGCAGGAATTATTCTTTGGTTCTTTCGGTAAAGTGACGTATAAAGATAAAATAATAAATTAAATTAAATACTAGCATACGACGTTTCGATTGCAACACAAGCAATCGTCATCAGGTATAAATGAAATAGAAACACAAATCTAGTATACTTAGACATGTAATGTAATACAACAGAGAGTCGGATAACATAACAGTCAACACCCTATCTGGTTGATTACGTTCTTCCTGAGAATGCTAAATTTGAGAGAGAGATTAAACACAGAACCAGAAACATAGACAGACATATAAGCAGACAGATATCGCAGAGATACATAGAGAGAGAGCAAACATAGGCACAAAGAGAAACTACGCCTCTGTGTCGAGGCTTTAAATAGAGAAAGGGGGGGGCGGGGGCGGGGAGAGAGGGAGGGAGGGGTTAGAGAAATGTACGTCCACCGTCGTGGTCTCAGAAGGGGGCACGGTCGGCGGACAACACTCGAAGGTCCGCAGAGGTGGGTGCACAAACCTACTTGCCGTGCTTCTGCCTTCTCCAGGCCACCCTGTGCGCAGCGGGGAAGCGAGGCGCTTCAAGCACACACCGAGTGCCCGCGTGTGCAAAGACACGATCATGAGACTGACGCTACGACGATAAAACCAAGAGTATTGAATTAAACACCTCTTCAAAAGCAGCGTCGTTAAGAAGTGTCGGTCACTGCAAGTTCCCCGAGTCGTAAATGCCAGAGGCTCCAAACTAAAGCGAAGACCCTAAAAGTACTCTTAGGTTTTTTTCGGTAAAGTCACGTAGGTAAAAAATTAAATAAAATTTTTATAAAAGTAATAATTTCTATTATTACTTTAATTATATTATTACTTTTATTAATTTTTTACTTTATTTTTTACCTACGTGACTTTACCGAAAAAACCTAAGAGTACGAATCCTTGCAGTCACGAAAGCTTCAAATCTAACCCTAAAAGTAGCGGGCGAAACGCGCCGTGCCGACCTGCGCGGCCGCCTTATCTCTCGATATCTCGATGCCGAGAAAAACGCCTTCCCGCCCTCCCCCGGTGGTGATAGTTGTTGTTTTCTCCGCACCCCTCTCTCGAGGTCGGCGAGCCGTCCGTCGAGCGTGGTGGCGGCCCCGGCGCAGCAGGCGGCGGCGCCGTCCGCGTCGGTGCGAACGCCCTGCAGCTCGCCGTGGAAGGCGGAGAGCGTCGCGTTCACGTGCTGCTGCAGCGCCAGCTGCGCCCGCTGCGCCCGCTGCTCCAGCAGCGCCAGCTGCGAGTCGCACGAGCACAGCCCGCCGTGGCCACCGCCGTGGCCGCCGCCGCCGCCGTGACCGTTCATGCGCTCGTCCACGCCGTTGAAGATTTCGCCTGTCGGACGAGGGGACAGAGAGAAGAAGATACATTCGCTCGTGAATGATTTCGATCGAAAGCTTTCGTGACTGCAGGGATTCATGTTCTTGCTTCTTTCGGTAAAGTCACGTAGAAGGGAAATAAAAAAATAATAAAACTTTTACTATTAAATTCTCACGACGTTTCGATTGCAACACAAGCAATCTTCATTAGGTGTGAAAACCACAGTAAGAATTGTTTTGAAAAAGTGGCGTTTTTTTCTTGAATCAATGCAAATGTTAAAAGGCTCGCTGGCTGGTTAGAGGGAGCATGAATGTGAGACTTGAGTGGCATATTTGCGCCAGAAAGGCGCCACGTACGTAAACAAAAAGAAAATTGACTTGACAAAGCACGTGCGGACTGCTATTTTATTAACTAAAATGTTATTCCGGCTCTGAGACTTAAAATGCCGGTTTTCCTGTCTCGCGACGACCACGACTCTCGAAGGCAGGAAGGGGGAGGGAAGGTGCTTCCTCCGGTGCGGCCCGGCGCAATCTACAAAGCGCCTCGATACCGACCGCACGTCAACGATGCTGCACAGAAAGCGAGCGTCGCGACGCAAAACAGAAAGAGCGCGCGAGGCGGACAGAGGGTTAGAGCCTCCCGGGGGAAACGCGGCGCCTCGAACCCTCGAACGAGCGGCCGAGGGCCCTCACCCTTGAGCTGCAGGATGCGGTCGCCCAGCAGGGAGTCGAGCACGGCAAGGTCGGGGTGGGGGAACTGCTGCTGCGGCGGAGGGGCAGGCGGGTGGTGGGGGACCCTGTCGGCCAGGCGCTGGATCTGCTGTGCCTGCCCGGCCACGGTGGCCTGCAGCTCGGCCAGCGCGCGGTCGCGCTCCCGCAGCTCCTCCCGCAGCGCCACCACCTTCGCCATGACGTCCGGGTACGGCTGGGGGGGGAAACGCGCAGGCGCAAGACGCGGGTAGCCCTGTGAGCGAGTGGCACCCGTGAATATTCTTAGGTTTTGTCGGTAAAGTCGCGTTGTTGCCTCCGAAACGTCGTGATTTTTATTTTATATTTATTTTACTTTTATTAATTTAAATTTTTCACCTACGTGACTTTACCGAAAAAACCTAAGAATATGAATCCTTGCAGTCACGAAAGCTTCAAATCTGGCACCCATGAAGTTCCGGCGACACGGCACACGAGTAGGGGTTGGGTGGCCAGCACCGGGCCCCTACCCCCCCTCACCCGGTGTCCAGTGCTTGCCGAGCTGCATTGGCTTCCGGTTGCCGAACGATGCATTTTTAGAAGGTCGCACTCATCGCACGCAAAGTGCTTGCCACGAATGAACCACAATACCAAGTATGAATGCATGTTGAACTTCTTTCGCACCGTACGTAGCCAACCGTGCTAATCGAAGGCGCAAACTCCGGTCATCCCTGCAGTGGCTTTTGGCTAGCCATCGAACAAAGACGGTCACTGCATCGCGCGCTTTCAGATGCGCTTCTGCGGCCGTCTGGAACGCTCGTCCTTCCGATATTAGGAAGCCACTAGAGCCGTGCAGTTTTAAATCATCATCTAGATTGAGAACTCATTTGTTCAGACCCCTGCACCTCCAATAATCACGGTTGGCGACAGACGGTGGAAAAGAAGTTCAACATACATACATTACCCCACCTCCCTCCATTACGTCTCTGTACCTCGGCATACATCCCAGGAGTCTTGTCTCCGCCGGGCACGACCTCGTGACGATGGTCGGGAGGCACGGCCTCGAAGCCCACGACGGAGTCGGGCGCCTCGCCATGGGGAGGGCCGGCGCCACGCTCGTGCACCACGCCACCCACGAGCGCTTGGATCATGTGGCGCGCGTCCGCGTGCAGGGAGGCACGCAGGCCGTCCGTCATGCCCACCAGCGAGCCCTGCGTCTGCTCGAGCACCAGCGTCACGCGCCGCACTGCCTCCTCCAGCCGATCGATGCGCTCACCGTAGATGTCCATGAGGGGCCTGCCGCCTGTTGGGATGAGGGCCAAGGTCAACATTGAGATGTTCACCGTGGCCATAACCGCCGGTGCCGCCGGACTAAACGGACCTAAACTTTAATTATTTTCCGAGTAAGGTCCGCTGAGCTACATAGCTCTTTACACCATTGGAACCTCATTTGCCAGTAAAAATATGATAATTGGGTTTTTACCCTTCTATCTGGCAACAAAACTGATACTTTTTTTTACAAGGAGTCATGTTTACATAGACCACAATTCCTGCAGTCATAATGCAAACAAAAAACACAACTCTGATAATGTGCACTGTCCTTGAAGTTGATTGGTCCACAGCCGAGACAGCTTTCCTTAGAGCCTAGTCTCATATGGGTTGGACCAGATGACGCCAAAAGGCCATGTGAGACTAGGCTCTAAGGGAAGCTGTCTCGGGTGTGGACCAATCAACTTCAAGGACAGTGCACATTATCAGAGTTGTCTTTTTTGTTTGCATTATAACTGCAGGTATTGTGGTCTATGTAAACATGACTCCTTGTAAAAAAGGTGTCAGTTTTGTTGCCAGATAGAAGGGTAAAACACCAATTATTACATAGCTCTTGTTCAGAGATGACCTGGCCACAAACGATAGCTCAACAAAGTGGCTTATCGTGTAGAAATTTATAGCAGGCAAATACTCTCAACGCATGTTGAGTCTTACATGTGGGGGGGGGGACCGGAGGACCCGTGAAAAAATCCACACGACCGTGGGGAGAGAGAACACGCACATTCCAGAAAAAGACAGGCATCTTCATGGTCAGGATGGAACCCGCAACCTCCTGTAGACGAGGCGAGGGAGCTAACATCTTGTCACTGCGGTGTCAGCTCAGCACTTCTGACCCCTGTGCCACTCGACTAACTCGTGTTTGTACAAAGACAAAGACTACCCGTATAGCCTTAACAGGCTTTAAGATCAAGTGCTGTTCGCGAGCACCCATGAAGTCCTTCCCACCACCATGCAGGTTTTGACAGATATTTTCACCACACTTCACCCATGCTGGTCAATTGCCGGTTGGCGACGGCTTCCAGCACAGACGCGGGAGCACGAGAGAACACCGCAGCAATTGATTCTTCTGCACTGCACTTTGTTGACCGCAGTGTAAGCACGGCCCCGCAGCGGCCGATGACAACCCGGCGCACGGGGATATTGGATGCGTGCGGGAACACGTGCGGGGGGAAATGCGCCGTGCGCGCGACGCACGGGCATGGGACGAGTGCGTACTTTTCGGTGGATACTTGGGCTTGAAGCCCGGTTTGGTTGGGTCACCCTGAGCCCCGCCTGGGGGGGCCCCCGGCACCATGGCCCCCGGCACCTTCGGGGCTGGGCCCCCCACTTTGAAAGGCCCCCCACCGGTGGGGACGCCTTTGACGAAACCGGCTCCAGGCACTGGGAGGGAGAGCGGGGGGGGGAGGGGGAAAAGAGAGGGGCGGGGAGAGAGGGAGGAGGAGCGATGGAGGGAGGGAGGCAGATGGGCTCACATGGAGCTCATGAATTCGCACGCATCGGAATGAAGACACACGTTTGGCACATGCGTATACGCGCACGTGCCTCGCATGCAGGCAGATACACACGTGCACATGGTTAGGGTTAGAATTACAATTGGGGGGTTGAGATTCGGGTTCGTGTCAACACTGTAATCTACGTCATTGTGCGCGTGCTGTTATGTTATTCTGTCAGAGTTGTGTACTGTGAATGGTGAGAATATTTGTACGTTGGTTCATCATCGGTCACCTGCGATAAGGGTCAGGTTATAGGTCAGGGTCAGGGTGATGTTCTGGGTTAGAGTCAGGATTTGGGCCATTGTCACTATTGAGGTCAGATTTGGGGTTCAGATCAGGGTTATAATCAAAGATAGGGGTTACGATAGGGGCTGTATCACTGGTCAGATTAAAGGATACATTCTGGGTTAGAATAGGGCCACGGTTAGGGTCAAAGGCAAGTATTAGAGTTAGCGTCAAGGGGCAGCTTTAGGGAAACGGTTGGGTTACTGGTCGGAGTGAGGGGGGGGCCACGCTTTGTGTTGGAGTCAGGGCCGCTCACCTGAACCCGATGGGGGGGCCCCTCCCCCGACGCGGTCGAGGCAGCTGTCCCCGCCGAATCCCGGGCAGCAGCGCCACTCGATCTCGGTCACCGTCTTGTAGCCCAGCTTATAGTGCGGCCGTAGGTACGTGCGGTACCTGCGGCGACACGGGCAAGCGGCGGTGGGGCGGTGGGGCGGGGGGTGGGGTTTATCCGCTGAACCAGTGGCCACTGTGAGGTTCATCTTCTTGGTTCTTTCGTTAAAGTCACGTAGAATGGAAATAATAAAATGATAAAAATAAAACGTAATAAAATAATTCTCACGACGTTTCGGCCACAACGCAAGCAGCCGTCCTCAGGTGGAGAACACAGGTCTGTCGAGAAGACAGAGTCACGAAAGCTTTAAATCGAAATTTACTGTGAGGTTGTTGCTCGCACGAGGACAGCGAGGCAACAAACTGTGAGTGTCTGGGTTGGAGCCCTGGGGCCCCGGTGTCTTGCCAGGAAGGAGGTTGTCACCCATGTTAGGATACAGAGCCAGCACCTCTGAGGTTCTGGGGTGAATTCATAGATCAGTCCCCGAGGGGGCTAATACTCCTTTTTTCTTCTTGGTTCTGTCGGTAAAGTCACGTAGAATGGAAATAATAAAATAATAAATAAAAAACATAATAAAATAATAGTGAGAATTATTTTATTATGTTTTATTTTTATTACTTTATTATTTC
This sequence comes from Lampetra planeri, assembly GCF_965212315.1. Lineage (NCBI taxonomy): Eukaryota > Metazoa > Chordata > Hyperoartia > Petromyzontiformes > Petromyzontidae > Lampetra > Lampetra planeri. Next base: position 4,709,091 of record NC_136129.1, read on the forward strand.
CATTCTACGTGACTTTACCAAAAGAACCAGAATCCCTGCAGTCACGAAAGCTTTAAATCGGGGCTAATACTGTAGTGGGCATTTAAGAATTCTCCCAGAACCTCTGAGTACCTGGGTTCAACACCTGTAACTGGACGACACCATGGAGGCTGACATTAGACATCTAAGCCCTGGGGCTGCGTGTCTCTCCTAGGAATCTTTATCTCGCGACAGAATACTGAGCCAGCATATCCGAGTGCCTGGGTTCGATTCTTGTAACTACGTCTCCTAGGGGGCTAACATTAAGACATTTGGTGATTCACTCAGAACCTTTTGGGTGTCTAGGTTCAATTCCTGGAAAATGTGTATCCTCGGGCACTGCGACTGGACATTTTAATAATTGTCCATCCTTGCGATCCAATGGAATTGCGATGCGATTCAAGAATTTATAATTTTGTTTATTAATCACTTGGATCGTTCCTCATGTTTTTTCCTCTCTTTGCAGTTTCGTTAACTCCACAGGCCTGAAGTGACACACGAGCGCGACGTGCCACGTGCGCGAAACCACCAATACAGCCATCGATTCTTACAGGATCGTGAGTGCCGACAGCCAACGCGTCATTACACACGTGTCGTTACGCGCGAGTCGTTACGCGCGAGTCGTTACGCGCGAGTCGTTACACGCGAGTCGTTACACGCGAGTCGTTACACGCGAGTCGTTACACACGAGTCGTTACACACGAGTCGTTACACACGAGTCGATACGCGTGCTTCATTACACGCGCGTCGTTACACGTGGCAGGCTGAAATGACTGTCGCTACACTCGGCCAACACCTCTGATGTCTGGCTTCTATTCCTGGAGCAGATGCCAATTTCAGAATCAGTGGGCCCAGCAACCTCGAAGTGTCTGGGTAAGAGCTCTGAGAAACTGATGCGCTCTAGAGGGCTCCGGCTCATATCTGGAAACTGAACCAGCTCCCTTGAGGGTCAGGGTTCAATTACTTAAGCTGGCTGTCGCGTGCGGTTTTGATGCCAGTGTCAGAGACACTTGAGCCAGCAACCTCCAAGCACCAGGGTTTGAGCCCTGGGTCTGGTCACCACGCACAAGTGGTTGACTTCCCACCCGAGTATTCATTTCTCACCGGATGTTTATTTATTTATTTCCGGGTCACAGGGAGAGTGGAGCAGGCGGCGATTCACTCGTAGCCCCAGACAAAGCGAGAGGCATACTGGACGTGGTCTTCTGGGAGTGGAAATATTTTACCGAGGTCGCCGACTAGGCTTGCCACCTGTCCTGATTTTCTCCAGAATCTTCCTCTCTTTGAGACAGTTGCTGTCCTGGGAAACCTCTAAGGCATCCGAGGACATTAAAGATACCCGTTTCTGTCAGTTGCGTAGTAAAATTGATAATAATCATAACTTCAACTTGTAACGCGCTGCCGCCGCCGCCACACAGTATTCACTCGCTCTTGTAGAGAGAGACCGAATCAGAAGCACGAGGAACCAGATGACAAATGGGAAGGCAGCAGCAGCAGCCACTCGATAAGCCGGTGCAAACAATTATCCAAGCTCTGCAGTCCTCAATATGTAAAGGTGTTATCAGACTATTAAGGAGTCTTTACACGTGGGTGGAAAGTGAAGCACCCGGAGAACACTATCCCATACAGATGGAAAGGTGCAGTCCACAATTGCTGTGCCGTATTCTCCTGGTGAGCCAGGGTATGACACCTCGATGCCCACGGGCAAGGAGTTTCACAACATTTGCGTGACCCACCACCCTCGCCTCCACAGTGCTGATCTGGAGGTATGTGCCACCAATAATTTAAAAAATAATGAACCACTCAAGACAAAACAATTACACGCAGTTCAACCCTCCACTGGTGTCGTGAGACGTTCCTCTTCCCACGAAACGCCCCGGTTATTTCCTCCTTTTTGTAGCTGAGGGGCGACCACCCTTATCGCCCATCGGACCACCTACCCACTTTACCAACAGTAACCCGTCGAAATTAAAACCGGTGGCAAAGCCGACGGCTGCGAGCGGGAGATTCGAACCGTGGCCCGTTCCCGTGGGGCTGGGCCCCTGCGATCCTCACATGAGCGGCCGCTGGCACTTGCCCTTGGGCCAGGAGCAGGGCCTACGCTCGGCCTTCACGTAGGAGTCGGTGCCGTTGATGACGGCGCACGAGATGGTCCGGGTCACCACGTGCGCGCACCAGTTCCTGCGGAGGGAAATGCCCGACACGAGGGGGGTGAGGGGGGGGGTCGCACAACACGGAGGAGGGGGGGGGTAGAGAGAGGAGAGATGACGTCTTCGCTCCCACAGGTCAGCTCAGCCTGAAATGAGACCTCAGTGTGGGTCGCCAACCCCCCCCCTCCACCTAGGTTGACTCGGACTGAAATGTGGAACCAGTAAAAAGCAACTCTTAGACTGACTGAAATGTAGAGCTGTTGAGTCGCCCCAAGTATGAGTGGTTGTGGGTCTCCCCTAGGTTGATTCAGACTGAAATATCGACCCAGTGAGGGCCTCACCTAACTTGACCCAAACTGAAACTCAGACTGCAGTGTGGGTCTCTCTTAGGTCTACTCAGCCTCAAACGAGTACTGTACCTAAACAGTGTTATTATGAACATCACCGACATTGAAATAAAAAGTATGGAAGGTGACGTTGAAGTGAGGCCATGTGAGCGCCATGACGGTGGCGAATTAAATATAATTTATCTCATGAACCAATCCACAATCTTGCGTAAAGACAAAGACGGGCCAGGGGCACGCAGCCGAGGCAAATCGTATCGACAAGAGCTACGTAGTTGATTGGAGTTTGTGACTGCCAGTGTTCTATATATGCAGCACAGAAATAGGTGGCTCGCTAACGGCACTTGCTCCGAACAGTGTTATGCAGTGAGTAGCCAGGGTTATAATAATTGTATTTTTACCCTTTTATCTGGCAACAAAACTGACACCTTTTTTTACAAGGAGTCATGTTTGCATTGACCACAATACCAAAAGGCGTCATCTGGTTCAACACCATGTGAGACTAGGCTCTAAGAAAAGCTGTCTCGGGTGTGGACCAATCAATTTCAAGGACAGTGCATACATTATCAGTTATGTTTTTTGTTTGCATTCCGACCGCAGGTATTGTGGTCAATGCAAACATGACTCCTTGTAAAAAAAGGTGTCAGTTTTGTTGCCAGATAAAAGGGTAACAAAACAATTATCATATTTTGCTACTGGCAAAGAAGGTTCCAATGGCGGTAGCCAGGGTTACTTAATTTTGTTATAAACTGAACACAGTAACACACCACAGGGCAGAAAATAGCGAACAAAAAAATCCACTCGACAACATTCGTCAATAACACGGCTTTGACTTACACAACAGGGTCAAACGGCCGCATTGAAGATGGAACCGTAGGGCCCAAAACGTCTCCAACCACGCGCCAACGTTGGCGCATAAACTCTTGGGTGTGTATTTTTTGGGGGCCATCACACAGCAGAGGGGTTTCCCACGCCTCCCAGTTTGCCAATACCGTATTACCCGCTCCGTTACAAACGAGGGAAACAACACACGCCGCACGCGCCCGATGCTTGAGGAGGCGCGCGACGTGGGGAGAGGGGGAGGGGTGCCGAATCTAATCGAACAAAATAAACCGAGCAGGTAATTCAATAGTACAGTACTGTATCCCTCTTATATATCTATACCTGCTCCTCCACACACACACAAAAAGAAAACCTATTCTAGATTTGAAGCTTTCGTGACTGCAAGGATTCATATTCTTAAGTTTTTTCCGGTAAAGTCACGTAGGTAAAAAATTAAAATTAATAAAAGTTTAATAAAATAAAAATAAAAATCACGTTTCGATTGCAACACAAGCAATCATCATCAGGTATAAATGAATTTTTTTGTTGCTATTTCATTTATACCTGATGATGATTGCTTGTGTTGCAATCGAAACATCGTGATTTTTATTTTAATTTTATTTAACTTTTATTAATTTTAATTTTTTACCTACGTGACTTTACCGGGAAAAACCTAAGAATAAGAAAACCTATATTTAACGCATTTCCACCAGCCACACGCCACTTTTGAGAGTGGCTATAGATTCAGCAACGCGAGCAGAAACTCTGGACCCGTTTCAACATTTAAGCAGTCTGGCTCGCTTGAATACAGTGCTGTAATCTCAGCCAGGCTTGCTTAAATACTTCTAAGAAGAAAAAGAAGAAGTATGCGCAGGGACAGATATTAGCGAGAGATCTATAGACCCATTGTCTGAAATTGTGTGAATTATATTCTCCACACTGACCCGAAAATTGATGTTTTGTTATCTAATTAAGAGCGATCTCGAGGTCACGAGTGACAGAACAAAGACCGGAATTGTCTTGAGCAAACTTGGGGCAAGTGCTGTTAGCGAGGGCCTTTTGAAGGTCTACACGACACATCTGTAAAAGGAAGAGCTTTATAGCTCGTCGGATTCCTCCAGTCTAAATACTCATTCTGATTCTGACATTAACGGGTACAGGGGGTGGCCAACACCGCGCCCCCGCCCGTATTTGTCTTCCCTAATTCTGATGTCTACACACCGCACCAGGAACTGTTACAGACAGCACCTCATTCAAGGCTGGAGCGCCCAGTTCGGATAAAATCGTCGAATTCGTAGCTGAAGTGCGCTAACCACTGCGCCACCGCTCCCCATGTCACTGGGACGCATACGCAGGCAGAGTTGATATAAATCATGTTAATAATGAGTATTAATTAATGTATCGATGCACCCGGTTTCGGCAGGATCTTTCCAACACGCCCACTCATGTGATCCGCTACGGTCATTGTGACTTTCCGAGTTGACCAGCTTAAGTTATTACACCCTACGCGCGCCTGATGATTGCTCGACACGAGGGTTGCGTCGATGATTTCGAAGCATTTGCGCGACACGCGCGGTATACACACAAACGGGACACGCAACGCAGAGACACGCACGTAACCACATGGAGACACGCACAAACAACAGATCCCCCGTGTAATCTTAACAGACTGTTGGGGTAAATCCTCTTAGCGAGCAGCTATGAAGACCGGCACGGCACACGAGGGGGTGGGGTGGTCAGCACCCCGCACGACCGCCTTTGTCTCCCTAGTGGCGATGCTTTACACACTGCACCAGGTACTCATTTGAGGCTGAGTCGACCTAGGGGAGGCCCAGGACCGGTTCAGATAATCGTCACTGGTGTTGGCCCGTGAGCGGGAATTGAACCCGGGCAGCCAGGTTTGCAGCGCAGTTCGCTCACCGCTACACTACCGCTCCCCATACGCACACACAGACACACAGACACACATCAGCAGAGATACAAAGACATACAGACACACGCACCAACTCCGTCTCAATTTGAATCGACGCGCTGTCCCGTCGGACGTGTTTATCGCCGCATTCTCCCGATTATAAGACGCTCCGGAAAGTCAGACAAACCCCAAACTTGTGCCCGACGCCCCGAATGAAGTTGTACAAAATCTGACCGCACACACAGACACCCACCGGATGAAATATGCACCGCCAATTTTTACTTTAAAAGTGGTGCGTAATCACCCGGTGAGCGCCATCATCGGGCGCATATAGCGTGTAACAGCTTTGCATTGCGACTGAATATAAAGCAACGCTCACAGCCAGTCTCGGTGGTAGAGTTCGGGAGATGCCCGCGAAATCGTCTCCACTCCATCATCCCACGTGCACCACCAGCCAAATGCGCGAAACGCATGAAGATGCCCACTCGACACGGTAGCGAGATGATAATTACCACGCCTGGCATGCAAGGAGGATCGTGGGTTCGAACCCTACCCTGACGCCTGCTGTATAATATTTGGAGTTTGAAAGTTCTCCCCCGTGGTCGCGTGGATTTTTCTCCGTGTCCTCCAATCGTTTCCCCTCTCCGTTGAGAAACATGCGTTTCGAGTATTTGGCTGCTAGTAATGGGCCACATAAACCGCGTTTTTGAGCAATAATTTGCGGCCAGGTCGATTCTGAAAACGAGCTATCGATATTGACCTGGTCAAAAAAAAAGTTTTTTTATAGTTTTAGTTTCGTATTCCTGGTTCTTTCGGTAAAGTCACGTAGAAGTGAAAAAAAAACAAGAAAATAATACAAATAAAACAATTAAATTCTCACGACGTTTCGATTGCAACACAAGCAATCATCATCAGGTGTGAAACCCACAGCAAGAACATTTTAAAAAAAGGTTTTTTTCCCCCTTCTACGTGACTTTACCGAAAGAACCAAGAATATGAATCCCTGCAGTCACGAAAGCTTTAACTCGAAAGTTTTAGCTTCTTGGTTCTTTCGGTAAAGTCGCGTAGAAGGAAAAAAATAAAATAATAAAAATAAAACATAATAAAATTATTCTCACGACGTTTCGGCCACAACGCAAGCAGACGGCTGCAGTCACGAAAGCTTTAAATCGAACGTTTTCGTTTCACCACTGGTCCCGCCAGCGAGGCCAGATCAGAGCTAACAATGTCTGGCCGCGTCGCTCTCTCACCTGTGTCGGGGAGGGGAACGCACGGGAGGGGACGGCGCGGAGTAGAGACTCATTCGGTACGGGGAGCCGAAGTGTCCCTTGGCTGTCGTTCCGAGAGGGCCCAAGCAACACAGGGCGACCAGCAGCACCAACAACGGAGCACCGGGGACTTCAGCCAGAGCCATGATCCGGGGTGGGTGGGTGGGTGGAGGATGCCTCCCTTGGTGTTGATGATGATGCTGGTGGTGGTGGTGATGGCTGGTGGCTGTGATGATGGAGAAGGTCACTTTTCCGCTGCTGGAGTTGAACTGCAGCTCACGAGGTCCATGTGCGTCCGCTCGTCTGTGCCGATGCTGTACTTGATCAATCAAATGATCGGAACTAACTTATAGATTCGTTTCTCTTTGTGTGTGTGTACGTGTGTGTGTGTGTGCTGTTGACCTGGGCCCAAGTTGTGAGTCTCTCGCTGTTTGCGTGATTTTGATTTTTAAGCGAAGCTACACACGGGTCGACAGGCGCTCCAATGTTGTCGCGGGTTGGTTTTTTTCTCCCTTCTTCTCCGTTCCTTTCAAGTTCCTCCACCTCAGCCGAACGTGGCCAGAACCATCGGAACAAAACAAAAAAATAACGGGAACAAAGTTACTCGAGCAACGCTTTGCCAAGACTTTCTCCCCAGTTACAAATCATCATCATCATCATCGAGAGAGAGAGAGAGTTATGGGAGCGATTGTGATGGGCAGTTAATAACGAGGGCAGTGACGATGATGCGAAAATGCAGGGGGTTGATGATGATGGCGGTGGTAATAATGATGATGATGCTGTAAAAAAAATCGGAGACGCGATGATGACGATGGTTAACGATGTGCAATGATGATAAGGGATGAATGCTGCGTTATGGTGACGGCGATATCGACGATGACGACGACGACGATGCTAAATGAGTGAAGGCAGTGATGATGAGCGAAGGCGATGTGATTGTGATACCGGTGGTGACGCTGCCCTAGGGACGATGCGGTCACTCTGCGAGCCGATCCTCCCTCGCCTCGGCTGCCCCTTCGCGTCTCGCGGCCCTCCTCGTACTCCGTCGCATTTATTAATAAAGTGGGGGGCGGGTGTGTGTGGGGGGGGGAGGGTGGTGCCTGTTTCCTCTCCTCCTCCTCTTCCTCAGCCTCGTCCCATCGCAAAATGTTTGCCCAGCTTCGGTAAACACGAGCCGCCCGCTTTGATACGGCCCAGTTCAACCCCCCCCCCCGCTGCCCACCGATCTCCTTCACAATCTCCCCCTTCGCGCCTCTCTTCATGTCACGCCTATTTCTCATTCTCATCCTCTCTCTCTCTACCCTTAACTTCTTAACTTCTTTCTTTGCAGATCTATAGCCGCGCCCTGGCTCTCTCGCTCTCTCTCTCGCCCCCTCCCCTCCTGCTGCTACTGCTCGACAGCGAACACTGGGCTGCAAGGGCTCCCGGACCCACGTTTCCGTGCAGCGCTGCGGCAACACGAAGATGCAATGACTCTTGGCTCATTCCTCAGAGAGGCAGGAGTCAGGGTCCATGGAGCAACATCACTGAATAGCACTCGGAGACTAGAAACGGGTCGGGTTGCTACCTCCGAGCTACAAAATCCCAGGGCCGTGTGATCTACCTCGTAGCCCAGGCCCTAAGCTGCACAGCGCCGCCACAGAGGACATTGATTCCCGTCGAGGTGCCATGTACATCGACGTGAGATCGCGTTTTCGCCCTCGCATGGTGCGGATTTTCTCAGGGTGATCCCATTTCCTCCCACGTGTAAACTCATTAATTGGCCAAGAAAACACCTTCATGTACAGGGCGCTTCAAAAAGATGTCGACACTTCTGGCAATTTGCAACAAAACCACAAGAAATGTTTGTGCCTCCGGGCTCTGGAGACCACCTGGAGAAGATTCCCAGGCACGCGTTGACAATGACGGCGAACAAGTGGAGGCTCCTTTAACTTTCCCAAGCTATTAGTATTTGTTATCATGTCGCAGTGTATTATCCGTTCTTTTTCCACAAAAAAAATAGTCCCATCATGTAAGTGTTTAAAAAAAAAAATTGAAGCACCCTGAATAGAGGACTGCAGAACTTGGGGGGAGGGCAATTTGGCACCAGCCATGACTAGCTGCTGCTGCTGCCTTTACCACTTGTCTGTGGTTTCTTGCACCTCCGAGGGCGAATTCTCTGCTGAGGCGCGTTATGCAAGTTGACATTCTCCCTTCATCTGACAATACCATGAGCAAGCCAGTCTGGAGTCTTTCTCATCACCAGCCGTCAACTATCCACAGCTGGACAAAGGCCTCCCCCCCAAGCCGACCGAAAGCCACTCGGGCTGCCGCGATACAACTCTCCACCCAGCACCTTGCACAGGGACCGACTTCATCTGCCCCTCTCCGCGGTGGACGATCGAGAGCTTAAGACCGAGGGAGACGGCCGTCACTTTGTGGACGCGTCGCGCCGGTCTGGAGGCGCAAACTCCGACAAATTGCGCTCACTTTAGTCGGCGATCGACGTTCGAGGTGGACTGCGACCCTAAAATGAGTAGCGCTGCCGCCTCACGTGGTACCGACCGCCCCCACCCCCCCAACCGTGATCCGTGGATTAAACAAGCAACTGGAGACACCGGTGTATGGCAGCCAAGAGCAGTTAATGAGAATGCTATTCGCAAGAGGTCACACGTTTGGCGCAACGCTCCTTCAGGAAACTAAGCGCGATGAATGAATGTGGTGGACGTCCTCTGGAACGTTCCATTCCTTGGCTGCCACTCCGTCGTGAATCCTGACCACCGGCCGTCGTCCACCCTTGCTTCAACGCACGTATGTACTGTATGCTGGACTTCTTTCACACCGTACGTAGCCAACCGTGCTCATGGGAGGTGCGGGGGAAGGACAACAAAAACACACAAAGTTCTAAAGAAATGAGGTTTCAATCTCGATTTAAAAGTGCATAGCTCGAGTGGATTCCGAATATTGGAAGAGCGTTCCAGACGGCCGCAGAAGCACATCTGAAAGCGCGCGACTCTCAAAGTCTGCTGCATTGGCCGATAATGAAGGCTTGCTTACAAACGGCTGACTTTTTTCAAAACAACTTGGACTGCTGATGATGCACAAACGCAACTCTACGTGCCACCAGTCTGCAGAAGGGCATTCCTCTTCAGGAGAGGGATTGATCGGCGACGTTTGAAGGTTCACGTCGTAGTTGGCTAGTGAGCCAGGCTTCAGGAGTGGCCTGGTAAAAACCCTCGATCGCTGTAGGCGAACGATTGAAACTGGCAGTGGCGGGAAGCTATGCGGCCCGTGGTTTGAGATTGGTTCAACAGTTGCCGCACTGGGGGATATATTTGCAATTACAATAGAGAATCACGCGACCATACGCAAATGCATCCCAGAGTTGTATTAGACGGACAAAAACAATCTCAAAATATTCGTCAACACTGCGTTAAAAGCAATGGTCCTTATTACAAGCACGTAAAAATGTGCTATAACGGCCTTTTGCCAAAAAAGTGTTGACGAATGTGTCAAGTATAGTAGTAGGTTTTTACCCTTTCAACTGGTACAAAAACTGACACCTTTATACAAGGCATCATGTTTGCAATAACCACAACACAAGCAGTCAAAATGCAAACAAAAAGAAACAACTCTTTTTGTTTGCATTTTGACTGCTTGTGTTGTGGTTATTGCAAACATGATGCCTTGTATAAAAGTGTCAGTATTTGTACCAGTTGAAAGGGTAAAAACCTACTACTATATTTTGCCACTGGTTAAGGAGATGTCTCAGAATGCGTCAAGTGTTTTGTTATTTGTGCTTGTGCACCCGCCATCAACAGTATTTTACAAGTCGGACCGAGGGGCCTGGTGTGGTAACCACCCAAGGGCGCGGTGGGCACCCACGTGTGAGCTGTGTGCTCTGTGCGGGTACAAACACAGCGCGTGTAGTTTGCGGGCGAACATCTGTCTACACTGTAGGCGTGGGTTTGTGTGCTGGGTTGGCTGCGGTCATGCCACCTTTCCATCTCCTTTTATGTTTGCAACGGTTTGAGAGTCGCATAGTTGACTGCGGTTTCGCGGGCGACAATGCAGCTGTGTCCCCCCCATCGAGTAGCAGCGGATAACCGCTTCGGTCATGGCCACAAGCTGTCGACGAGTGAACAAATTCACTGGTTTCACAGTTACGGAACTTGCTGTGGACCTGCACAAGGAAGTCCATTGTTGGGTTCTTGTGCGAGTCTATGGCTCTTTACTATAACGTTTGAGTCATCGACATGAGACTATTAAGGCCAGAGCAGAAATTGGTACCGCCTAACCACGTCTTACCAATTTAATAAGGTTAATTGGTGAATTAATTTGCTGACCCCACCCATGTCAAATGGTTCTCGCATAATTTACTGCTATTTGGCACAAATAAATAGGAGACACTCAAGTTCGTGGTACAAGTGATATACTGTACATCTCATCTCGGCTCATGAACTGTGGGTCTCAGTGGCACGCAGGATGCTGTACACATGCTATATGGCTGTTCTGCTCCATTTTGGACTCCTGGAGGGAGGTCCGTCCTCTCAATGTGAACACTGCTGACTTCGGAGGCTACCGAATGGCCCAGGACAATGCGACTGTATTTTGAGTTGTTTGCACCTTGCCTAAATGGAATCATCACTCAATTTGATTTTGTGACCATCTGTAGAGGAGTTCAAGGAGGCAGCCAGGGGGATCGGTGTGCTCCTCTTGTCTGTATCACGGAAAATTGAGCCAGCACCGCTCAAGGCTCCCAGGTTATAATCCGATGACGTACATGTCATGAGTTTTTCTCCTAATTCCATTCCGAAAACGTACACCTGTGATGACGTGCACCTACGTCATCGGAACGGAATCGGAAGAAAAACTAAACTAAAATAACTTTATCGGTACGTCAAGTCAGAAGACGTATGAAGGCTCCCAAACTGGGCATATGGCACAGTTTGGCGCAATCTGTCAGAGTACGGTCGTGTCACTCTAGTTCTTTGCGGTGAGTTCGATGTCTTGAAAAACAACGGCGGTATGTCTCTAAATAAAATTAACCCGAACCGCTTGCGCGTTCTGAGATTTATGGGACCCACCCTGCAACTTGCAGATGTCTTGAAATGGGAAAGGTTTGGGCGAACATTTCGCCAGGTTTGGCATAATTAAGCAAAGCGATGGGGAAAAAACACCCCACTTTAGTTTCAGTTGTTTTGCAACAGTAATGAGTTTCATAGTCTTTGCCAAGCCAACAATAAAATTTGTAATAATTTACAGCTTCGTCAATCCACTGCTGAAGGCCTCCCCCACAGCACGTCTTGTCACAAGGGTTGTTTGACCATACTTTACCATGCTGTTCGGTTGTGGGTTGGTGAAGGATGGGTACGTGGAGGGAAGGGGGTGTGTGACGCAGTCCCAATTCCGCAGTAACACACCGCGAACGTTTGCCATGGGCCGGGAGTCAATCTCACGTCCCCAGATCGGCACGTGTAAGAGAGCCAGGAGTACACATTTTCACCATTTCCGTTTCCACGATCAGTTTTCTTTTGCAACAATACACAAAGCATAAAAGAACAAGAAAAATACCTTTTTTTAAGTAAAAACACCTGTTTATTTAGTTGTTTGCAAAATGGGCCTATGGCAAATATGCGTTTTTAGGCAAGTAACAAACGTTCAGTAAAATAAATGTACAATGTTTCACAATTGCCATCTGTAGTGGCCTACAATACTATCATTAGTTTTGAGCCTTCGTCTTAAATGGTATCATACATACAGCATATAAATGACCTGTACACAATATAATTCAACATATTTAAAGTTTACATTTTTTTTTACCTTGTCAGAACTTTTTTTCCTCTAATTTGGAACGGTAGACGCAAACTGCACGGTGACATTCAAGGTGCACGTTAACGACTTGCTCCGCGTTTGCGCTGCTGATTTGCACTCAATTGACCGCATTCCTAGATGTTTGAAGGGCCTCCATTACAGGGAGCTTCTAGAGAACTCCTCCAGGAGGCATTTGACTATTCCACCCTGGAGACGTTCGTTCTCGCAGGAGGTGAGAGCACCCACAATTCACCCCACCCATTCGTAGGGATGGGTTGACAGACACGATGGGGGCGGGAGGGGGGGGGATTTAAAAAACAAATCACTCAATCTTTTAAATAACAGCCGCATTGTGGGATGATCGAACCGGCAACCCCTGGATTACAAGTCAAATGTGCCGACCATTTGACCACGAGCAGCTTCGTCATAGCTTTCCATGTCACTCGAGTGGCCAGCAAAATTTTATTTTGCAGTTTCTTGATCGGTTTCCCCAATTAATGTCCACCATTGGCCATGTATCAAAGTAACTGTTGCCACGTGTCAAATTCCACGAGGAGGGTGTGCTTGAGAAACAACAGATGTAGTATGCCAATGAAGAGATGGTGGCCACCGACTTTAATCAATCACAGTGACCCAAACTAATACACAGTTCCGCATTTCAGCCGCCACGTGATCACCCCGAACCAAATGACGCCCGTCAATGGACGATGCACGCGAGTGACGCAGAGTAACGCCGAAGTTGTAAATCTTAGCATTTTGATGGAAGGATTCATTTTTCCTTTTTCACGAACGGTTTTCTAATTGAGATATATTCATTACTTACAGAAGAGACTGGGAAAAGTTAGACAATGTGGTTGGAAAAGAAGCTGCTGCCTTTGCATGTGTAGGCAATGTAGAACAGCTCAGTACACAGAGCGTGGGATCAAGTGCGTGCGAGCGACAGCACGGACGTGACGTCAAATCTAATACAAAGCTGGTATCAACAGCGATAGCAACGTACATGTGTATGTTGAATTTCTTTCCCACGTACGTAGCCAACCGTGCTACACGGACAAGCAACGTGAAACTATAGCTATGATAAATTAAATAGCACACCTAAAACTGTAAACACTGACCTTGACTGAAGATTAACATTTGTTCAGCAAGGCTTATTTACTCCCCAGTTTTCCTCATATCCATCCATTCGTTTTTAGAAGAATTAAAAAGCATGAATCCTGTTTCGTTTCCAAATCTCTCACCGTTTCTAGTTTCAAAATCAGACTCCATCGACCGGCCTGACTGAGGATAGATAATATGTGACCGCCCGACTTACGGTGGTGCACTCCTCCTTTTAAAAAACACAACAAGAACTAGAGTCCTTTCAGGAGAGAACTATGACTGCGCGTTCGCCCAATTATCAGAGTGTACGTGGTGAAAGCGCAACCGGAAACGATCATGTGCATACCAGAAAATAATCGAAGATTGATACAGGTAGGTCAGTGACCTACTCACTTGTACTGCTCGCTACAAGGCCGCTTCATTAGGCCAGTCAGAATCGGAATCTAATGCACACGCAGTTCTCTGCGTGGCCACCTTTTGAAGTGCTCAGGAGCCCACCCACGCCTGGCACGAGCTTACCTCCAAAACGGCGACAAATCTTCCCAATAAAGGTGAATTCCTGTCTTCGCGCTTTCGCAACGACAGGCGTGCACAGGCAGGATCGATGATCGTCGGGACAAACCAACGGGGTCAGGAACGCAAGCAACATCCAAGCTTTCGTTTTTCGAACCTACGCGGCACATTCTTCACAAATTTAAACGCACTCCGGTAATGCTTGGTTGGGGCACGTAGCCGCGCTCATCCCAGTGTCCCAATGCAGCCTCGTCTGTGGGCCATAGGCCAACATGAGTGACCCCTTTAAATCAGATGGGGGGGGGGGGGGGGTGGTGAAGAGTTGGTTATACCAGCGCCTTCCAGCTTCTGCCGCCCCCTTTCTTGCTGTGGGGGCGGCATTGTGTTCCATTACCCACAATGCCACCACGATGTTCTTAAATGTCCCAGACGAGATTTTCGACTGGTGAAGGCCGTCACAGCTTGCGGCGCTTGCTCCTGATGGGGGTATCGGGGCTGCTGCTTGTTCCATTGTCACTGGGGCAGGGGGGACGAGGAGACGAGATGGACATGGCAGGAGTGAGATATTCAACCTGGTTATTCCTTTAGCAGAAGCCGGCTGAATGGCTACAACACAAACATTACAAATGTTCGTCAAATCAAATGTCAGAAAAGTGTTGATATTTACATTTTAAGACCAGGAATTAACCCCCGATTAAGCACATAACCAAATTTATCATTGGTGACCAGGCCATAAATGACTCCACTTTAGAACCTGCTAAAATCAATGGTGGTTCAAAGCTGGACTCAAACACCAGGATACCTCTAGCTCAGCGCTGCCAGCTCAGCACTCTGATTTCCGAGCCACCCGGCCGCCTCCTGATTCATGTGCTTGATGCCCTCTGCGTTACCCGAGGGGGTGAGGTAAAAGCTCGATGAAGGAAGTTCTCTGAAAGGAAGGATTCTTGAAAAGAAAACCCGAAAGGCAGAAAAAGACAGATGCTGCTTGACCGAAGGAAGTTGAAGAGAGGGGGGATGGAGGGGGTTATGCACAGTAAAATGAAAAGGAAAGCTCAAGATCGGATAGGATGGAGGGAGTTTAATCCTTAGACCTGACGTTGGGCAGAAGACCCAAGTAGGCCTGGTGAGCCTGGTTGTTGCCTGTGGGTTTTCACGCCGCTCACCTCCCACTGCGCCGGGCGGCTTCCCGTCGGCCACGTCTGTGGGTCAGAGGGGTCGAGGGAGTCGCCGAGTCCAAGCCATTACCACCAGTGGATATGTACGAGCCCCGGTGGTCAAGGGTCACGGGCATGCCGGCTTTCAGTCCAGGCCGTTGTGGGGTCATCCCTAAGGCAGTGAGGGGGGGGGGGGGGTGGGGGGGGGACATGTAAAAATTAAATTGCTTGAAATTGATTCTTACGCTCGCAATGCGTGCAGTGAAATGCGTGTGTGAATTAAAGATAAGCATTTACATTCATTAAGTGTTGAAATGCGAAGGCAGAGCGCTCCAAAGATGGATGAAAATATAACGAGGTCAGGGTGAACCACAAGCAAAGTACAGAGGGGAAGGAAAGAGAAGCCAAAGGGTGTAAAGAGAGCGACGGGCAGAGGAACACAATCGACGGGTGAACAAGACGCCGACTCGCACACACATCGCAGGTTCAAAGACATTCAACGGAGAATTCCATTTCCGGGAAGAGAACAATCTGGGAGAGGATATGGGACTAGCTATGGAGTCATCGGAGAGATGCGAGGATCAGGATGATGGTGTGGGGGTCACGGCTCGTGGCAATGGGGGCAAGCGGCCTCACCAATTTTATGCTCGAGCGAGCGGAGTTTCTGCTCCGAGTCACGCAGCTCCGCCTGCTGCTGCTTCATCTGCGGCGACCGCATCTCGTCCACATGCGAGCGCAGCTCTCGCTGCACGTCGTTATGCTGCTCGATGGCCGAGCGTAGCTCTTGCAGGTAGCCTTCGCGACGCACGCACACAACACAAAGACATACATCGCCTGTACAGCAGAGGTCGCAAACGGGTTTTGATTCCTTACCCGTACCCGGCCGCACCAGGGTCGCAAATGGGTACCCGTACTCTACCCGTACCCTACCCGAAATGAGTGACAAACAGCTACTCACCAGTGACTCACGGCCTACCCGTACCCAGCCGCACCAGGGTCGCAAACGGGTACCCGTACCCGGCCGGGTACGGGTAGCCGGGTATCGGGTAGGGTACGGGTATCGGGTACCCGGTTGCGACCTCTGCTGTACAGCCTTAACAAACCGTTGGGGCAAGTGCTGTTAACGGACACACCTATGAAGGGCGGCACGGCACACGAAGGGGTGGGTGGCCAGCACCATGCCCGGTACTAATTTGAGGCCGAGTTGACCAAGGGGAGGCCCAAGACTGGTTCAGATAATTGTCACTGGTGTTGGTCGTGAGAATAGGAATTGAACTCGGCTCGCCGGGTTTGTATCGCTGCACGCCAACGGCTACACCACGCACACATGCACACGCAACCCGCACAAATGTGCCCGAGTGTAGCCTCTGTGTTTATTACCCAGGTGATAAATACACCTGCACAAATTTGCTCAGAATGGCGACCACAGCTGCTGCCAGTGCCCGCTTGTGCTGGAGTGTCGGGGGACAACAGTGGTTGTTATTCACCGGGCAAGTGGCTCGAGTGTTTCCTAAACCCACACCACGACGTTAACCCACGAGACGACGGTGGAGCCGTACCGATCTGGCTGCTGAGCTCCTGGCACTCGGCGGGGAGGGGCGCTCCGAAGACAGCACCGCGGAGCTTGGCGAGCAAGGGCGCGTGGTTCTGCTGACCGCCGAACTTGCCGTTGCTGCGGATTCGCTCCCCATTGCGCGTCAGCAACGTCGGGCAGAACATCGACTTGACGACCTGAGGAGAGATGCGGTGCGGCGAATACAGATCATCCGGCGCTGTAGACCACCAGGTTATATACTTCCCAGTGCGACGACTAGACCAGCCAGCTCTAGAGCAACAAGTGTTACACCGCCCATTGTTACCACTCAACGAGTGATCATTACACAACCCAGTACTGCTGATAGACTACCCATCACTAGACCATCTTAACACGAGACCACCTGGCCCTCACACCTGTCTCAATCACTGGACCACTCTGCACTAGCAATTCGTTGGCCAACCAGCACAACTACGACGACACTACCCATCGCTAGGCCATTCAGCCAGTGCAACCAACATACTACCAGTCACCAATACCACTGGAACACCTATGACTTAACACCCCACGCCACCTCTAGGCCACCCAGCGCCACATCTAGGCCACCCAGCGCCACACCTAGGCCACCCAGCGCCACACCTAGGCCACCCAGCGCCACACCTAGGCCACACGTGGGTGCCTCACGGTGCTCACCTCCTGCCTGTAGCGGTTGGCCGTGTCCAGAGAGTCCAGGATGATGGCATCCCCCAGCAGCTGTGAGAACACTGCAGGGGACACACAAAAGGAGCAGCCTGGATTCTAAGGACCGCTTAGGTGACACGTCCCTCTCTCTAACAGCCCAGGGGCTAGAGCAGAAATCGGTACCACCTAAGGTAAGCAAAACTTTTAGTCTTGCTGATGTATTTATACAGCCGATAAGTGAATTATTTGATAACCCCACTCTTTTAAGATGGTTCTCACCAAATGCACCATTTACTGGCCACATGAATGAACTGGAACCGCTAAAGTGATGCCACCTCCGGTGGTACCGACCGGTGAAATATCTGCTCTGGCCCCACAGACTGTCAAGTGTAATTCCAAGTGTGCTACTTGCAACGCTTCTTTGAGCACTTCAAGATTTTTTGCCCCCAAATTCTGTCAATGCCCATGTTTCTCTCCCACCTGTCATGGCCGTTAACATACCCCGATTAAATATGTTCCTCTGCTGACACCTTGGTATGTTGCTTTAAATAATTAGGATTTGGTTTTCAATTTTTTTAATGTATAAAAAAAATATCATCTGGATAATCCCTGGAGAACGAACGTCATCGTTTGCAAAGGTTGCCCAGATTGTCAATCTACCCGTAGCACGTAGCAAACGTGTCCATAGTCTATAGCGTCTTCCTGGAGTAGACCGACCTTCCCTCGTCCACCTCTTCGTCAAATAATTTAGATCCCGTTCCACCTTCACCAACTGCACCAGGTGCACATGAACTCCGCCATGTTTTCCAGGTGTGTCCCCCCTGACAGGTACCTGTCAGCTGTTTGGCGAAACTTGTCGTACGAGCCTTTGGTTGGCTCCCCTTTACCTTGAACATTAATTTGCTACCTTCTCCTTGATCAAGTTCTTCTTACAGCTCTCCTGAAGCTCATTCCCATTGGACGCTGGAATTATTACATATATGTGTGTGTTGAATTTCTTTTGCACTGTACGTAGCCAACCGTGCTACTTGGAGGCGAGTCATTCGCACAGCTTGAAATGTTTCACGCGTGTTTTTTGGCATGAATGACGTAACGCAAATATAATTGTTACAATTGCGACTACAGATTTGCCTCACTTTACGCGATTCTGCAGAAACGCAGCTAACCTATTCCATCCAAAATTTGCTCTACGCAGTTTGAATGCAATCATATGTGGCTATGCGGTCAGTTTCGCAGCGGTCTCACTTTGTGCGTCCTTATTTTGTAACGCATCTGCCGCACAAAGCGAGGGAAACCTGTATTCTACATTTATATTTGTTCCTTTGTCTCCCTTGATGCAGTAAAAAGAAGCCCCCTTCAGCGGGCCTCTCCCAGGCTAAAAAGGGCACCTACATCTAAATAACGCACGGCTGTTACGCAAGACGCTCATATATAAGGGTGGAAAAATTCTTACGAAAAAAATTGTGGCACCTTTTCCTTCGAGCCAATTCACTAAATTGTAAACGAATGCATATTTATGAATACGCCATGAGCAAATTGCGTAATTAGACCGAGCAGATCCCAAAAGGAAAAAATTTAAGACCATCTTGGGAGTTAAAACATGTTTAAAATATCTAAATTTTTTTCGTTCATATATATACATATATCAACAGCTGGAAAAGAATGTTTCCATCGGTGCCAAGATTCCACTTATATAAATGTCGAACTCAGTCCTTATACATGAATTAAATACGTTGGCAAAAAAAAAAAACCCAGCACACATTCATCACCTCCTTTTAAATTGATGGGAGCTCTGCGAACGCCACGATTTTAATCTGTTCCACAAAACCTGCAACAAAACTGCCCCTGGACGCGCTCCCCACCGCGCCAGTTCTCAGAAGCTAAGCCGAGAGCCTTGGTTAGCGTCTCGCGTAGGTGACCGCCAGCGCTTGCCACGAGCCCCGGTACGCACGCTCGGCACGAGTCAGCCTGGCGCCGCTACTGAAGAAGTCTCTCCCCCCCCCCCTCCACCATTACGCGATCTCTACACGCAATCCTCTTTCCTCTAATTTTTCTGTCTTCTCCTCTCCTTCTCCCCCTTTCTCTGTAGTGCACACCGGTGCTGTGTGCACTGCTGCGGTGTGGTTCGTGCTGATGCAGTGCAGGCGTGCACTTGTCTGGGTGCATGATGGTGTGGCGGTGCAGGTGCGCTAGTATGAGTGGCGTAGTCAGAGGGTGTACTGGTGTGGCTGTACGGTGGATACTGGTGCGGTGCGGGCACAGCCTGGTGTGTGCTGGTGCAGGCGTGGTGTGTACTGGCGGTGTGCTTTGTGCCCTGTTGCGTAGTGGGACTGGTGCAGGTGCGGTGCCATAGTGGCACGCGTGGCATACCGATCTGGCATTGCTGCTGGTGCTTTGGGAAGATGAGCAGGTGGCGCGCGTACACAGGATTCCCCTCCACATTGAACCACGGACGGCCATTGATCATGTGTGGTAGCGGCCTGTACGCAAGCACACAAAAAGACAAAGATCCCCCGTATAGCTTTGACAGACTGTTGGGGCAAGTGCTGTTAGCGAGCACCTGTGGCACAAGAGGGGTGGGGTAACCATCACCACGTCACGTCCGGCCGCCTTCGTCTCCAGTGGCACATCGCACCGTGTACTCATTTGAGACTAAGTCGACCTAGGGGAGGCCCAGGACCGGTTCAGATATTCGTCGCTAATGTTGGCAGTGAGCGCGAACAGAACTCGGGTTGCCGGGTTCTTAGCACATTGAGCTAGCCACTACACACTCCCGCTCCCCACGCATGCGAGCGTGCGAACACACATGTGCCTGTGAAAACACACACACCCCCACACGTGTACACGTACACGCCCGGCCACATTCACCCAGTTGCCTTCCTCTTCATCATGCCAATGGAGTTCCCCACAATGCATCAGTACTAATCATTGGTTGGCCGATGGAAAGAGTGGGCCTGGCTCACAAAACAATGTACGTGCGCACGCAGAGGACGTGGACGCACGCATCGTTACTTTTGCTACAAACTTGAACAAAAATATTTTAATCAGTTTAAATGGAACCACTCTAATTTAACAACAAGAGAGCTCATTGCAACTCTTCCATCGCAAATGCGCAATTAAACTGCTTAACAGTGGGTCACATATATTTTCTGCAATGTCCAGCATGTTATTTAAAAATATTTACTGGCTCAAGATTTTTAGCACATGTACATGCAGTGGCCAGTTTTGCTGTGCTTACAGAGATATGGCGTGTCTACAAATCGACTAACTCAGCACAAATTCGGCCCAAGTTGAAATCCTGCTGTTGCATCTGGGGTGGAGCACCCATTTCCAAGCTCACTGGCAGATGGTGTAACTAAACATAAAGCAGTCAGGGTGATTCATGATCCAGCACTCACCAATTCACTCCAGTCACTTGCTCACTGGCAGTCAGTCGCCTGGTTATCACTCTTCGTTTGCTACGAACATGTCCGTCCAGCGCTCGCTGAGCTGCATTGGCTTCTGGTTGCCAGACAAATACATTATGAGGTAGTACTCATTATACACAAAGTGTTTGCTACAAATGAACCACGATACCTTGCTGATCTCGTCTAGGAGCATAAACCATCACGTGAACTCCGGTCATCCTCGCAACGACTTTTGGCTAGCCGTCGAACAAAGACGGTCACCGCATCGCGCGCTTTCAGATGCACTTCTGCGGCCGTCTGGAACACTCTTCCTTCCAATATTAGGAAGCTACTGGAGCTATGTACTTTTAAATCTAGATTCAAAACTAATTTCTTGAGAACTGCTTTTGTGTTTAGTTTGGGCTCCTTCCCCTGGACCTCCTATGAGGACCGGTTGACTACGTATGGTGCGAAAGATGTTCGACATACATAAATGTGTAGTAACATGGAATGGGTCTCTACGTAGCATAGCGCTGGTTGCTGGCAGAGAAGGGAGAATCTGCAGTTGCACCAGCCCTGTCTGTCAGCAGGTCACGTGATAAGCCAGAGAGAGGGATGTAGGGGAAAGGTGATAGAGGGGGCACGTGAGGCGAGCCTGGGAACCCGCTTGTAGGTTCGAGAAGGGGGGCATGGTCGGGGCAGAACGAGGCCACACTGGAAAGTATAAAAGGGGACCCCGAGCGAAGGCCCGGGGCTGTTGCCTGGAGTGGGATCCCCTCGTCGTGCTGCTGGAGTCTTCGCCGCCATCTTCGTCTTCACCTTCTCGCAGGCAGTCTGCCAGCTGTCCTGACTGGGAGTTGTAGTTACCTCTTGTCACCTGTGAAGGCTGATAATAGAGTGCCTCCTACTCCTAGTGTCTCTGAGTGTGTACACCATGGTATGTACACCATGGTAATAACCTTGCAACTTCCCTCTTGGAGTTCTGCAGCCAGGTTAAGAATTCCCAGACTGTTCTGTTCCATCCATGCAGTGTTCAACCACCACAATCTATTTAGAAATTCCCTCCCATCATAATATTCTCCCTCAAGCTCTTAATAATAATAACCTCATTCAATTCAAGAAACGTGTTATGCTCTTAACTATTAACACCATCAACAGTGCTATTCGTTTCGCCATCCAGTTGGTGTTTTGGGCCTGCGCACAGCAACGATGACAGGCTCCCTCCAACGCGAAGAATTTTAACTCTCGCTGGAGAGAAATGTCGCTTTAAACATCGCAACTGTCGCTGCAGACCACCCAGGCAGGGCCGCGCTCGCCGCCTCCACCATAAAAACGGTTCAGCAAACAGCTGAAGGCGACGCGCAAGATAAATAGGCTTTTATTTTTATCTCCTATTTCATTCTTTTATTTTTATTTTTTTTATCGCTGCCACTGCTGCCGCCGCCAAAGTCACATGTTTGTGCTTCAGCGTTCACGTGGGTGTTAGTGGCCCCGGGATGGTTGGTCCCCACCCCTCCCAACCCCCTCCCAGCCTTTCATTGCAACATTTAAAACAATATTTTAAATGTAATAAACTCCGTACATAAGTGCACTTCCTTCCTAGGTTGCTAACTAAACTGCGAGTGAATATTCCTGTCAATGACGGGCGAATGGGAGGGGGAATGGAACTGTTCCTGTTGGGCATGAACAGTTTCTGAAGAAGCTCTCGCCAATGGGAGCGAAACGTCAGATTTTGCGCCAAACAACACGAAGTACATCCCGAAAATGTATTAGAGAGCTGTACGGCCAACAAAAAAAACCTACGTAAATGGCGTCATCTGGTCCAACCCATGTGAGACTAGGCTCTAAGGAAAGCTGTCTCGGGTGTGGACCAATCAACTTCAAGGACAGTGCACATTATCAGAGTTATGTTTTTTGTTTGCATTATGACTGCAGGTATTGTGGTCTATGCAAACATGACTCCTTGTAAAAAAAGGTGTCAGTTTTGTTGCCAGATAGAAGGGTAAAAAAACAATTATCAAGATGAAAATAGAGAAGATTTTTTTTGTAATGAAAGCCTTTTGGAGAATTCTTTCGGAGCAAGAACATGCAACAAGCAAGGAAGTCCTGACAAGAATAGATACAGGTAAACATGCGTTTTGGAGTATTTGTCTGCTATAATTTTACACATAAGCCACTTCGTTGACCTATTATTTGTGGCCAGGTCGCTTCTGAAAAAGAGCTATACAGCTCAGTGGGCCTTACCTGGTAAATTAAAAAGTTTAGGGAGTTTAATAATTGTATACCCTATGATCTTGCCATTCCACAATCTCACTCGCACCAGCAGAGCAAATTGAATTGCTCTATATCTACTGATTATCCTCTCGGGCATGTCCCCTCCAATGGCTACCACGGTCATCAGTTTCGGCCACCAGCCAGCCCTAATCAGAAAACTGCAATATTTCGGACGTGTGACAAGTGTGAATGGTGACCGGTTGCAGAGGACGGTAACACTGGAAGGTGCCGCAGAAAAAAGACATAGCATAGCGCGGTATGTAAGCCGTCTTGGTTGAAAGACACAGCGACGGACAGAGAGAAGAGGAGAGACCACCGCAAAGCAGGTGCCTGTGATGGAGAGTAGGAAACAGTCACGCACCAATGGCCCAATAGGCCGAGGGGATTAGAAGGAAAACACAAACCATGAGAGTCGGCGGCGCGCGAGAAATATCCCAGTTACATCTTGGGTGGGGAGCTCGTGAAGCTTCAACCCACGTGCCTTGGCAGTGCCGGCATTGGCTCTGAAAGCGGCCTGCTTCCACCGCACATCGCGCTGCTTCAGCAGCGATGGACCGTGACTCGCCGAGCGGCCAAATAAGCGTGACGGATTCAGATTTGGCAGCGGAGACGTTTTTTTGCTGGAAAATATATTTTCTTGTACGTGATCATGGGGCAGGGGCGCACAAACTGGCAATGAGTAGCAGGAAATGTACCGCCCAAACATGGAAATAACGGGCACGATGCAGTGCCCTCATTTTAGACTGCGAGCGAGCGACACCACACTGCTCACGACTTGCATTCCGCCCAGCTGCCCCTTACTTGGCAGCAATGCGCATGTATTAAACGCTGCCGATTGTGTACCCAGGAAAGCCTGAGCCAGAAGACTCAAGAATACCACTACCGTGCTGAGAGTGTCATTGTCTTTCCATGGTGGCGAAATGTTAACTTCTTCGCCTGGTATACGGGAGGTTGTGGGTTCGATCCCGACCCCGATGCCTGTACATTTGGAGTGCGCATGTTCTCCCCGTGGTCGCGTAGATTCTTCTCCGGGTCATCCAGTTTTTCCCCTCCACATTTAGAAACATGCGTTTACAGTATTTGGCTATCAATTATCATATGATAAGGCACTTCGTTGAGCAATCAGTTATGGCCAGGTCGCTTCTAAAAAATAACTCTATAGCTCAGTGGGTCTTACCTGATAATATATTTTATATATATATATAGTTTATAGTCTCTACTTGAGACTCCTCTGTCTTCAGTAGTCAGACCATTCTGGTGTTCACACAACCCTACACCAGGGCCCATTTAGCCCCCAATTTCAGATGAACCCGCCTCAATAATGTTGCCGATCTCCCCAAAAGGAAACTGGGGTTGGAATGTATAATAATAATAATAAAATATCCAATTATCCAGTAAAGTCTCACAGAGCCTCGTTGCTTTCCTGCATTGGATGTTTGACTAATTTTGGCTTGTGGGAAGATTCTAGAGTAAGTGGAGTTTTCTCCACCATGCACGCGAGGAGGTGACATTCAATGCCCTCATCTCCCAGCTACCCAAGCACTAACCCACTCAGCTCTGCTTAGCTTCTGAGATACGATGAGATGGGATGCATTTATAGGAAAGTTTGAGCATCATCGAGTGATACGAGCTGTTAGCTACATGACGGTTAGATGTCACGCGAAAAAACATCCTCGGGCGAATTCAAACGGCAACAACTTGGAGCCATATTTCTGGTGTAGAACGGTTCTCGCCCGATCATGTTGTTGGGAAAACTACGGGTTAATCGTTGGTTCCAGTGCCAAAAGATAATTCTTGTATTTATTCGTGTTGCGCAGGACGGAGCCTGAGAAGCAGGTGGCGAACACATGTGGTGGTTTGCGCGCGCCGCGCGGAACGGACGCAGGGCCCACTATGAGCTCATCGAAGAGTGCAGTTTTAACATCAAATTGCTCGCTCGTTCCACGCTCGTCGCCGAGCAGGCAACCACGGTGGCGAGATGTTAACTGCCTCGCCTGGTATACACGGAGTCATGGATTCGATCCCGACCCTGACGCCTGTAATATTTGGAGTTTGCGTGTCTTTCTCCCCCACCCCCCCCTGTGGTCGCGTGGACTTTTCTCCACATTTAGAAACACGAGTTTAGAAAGTATTTTTGCCGACGTAAATTTCCACGCGATAAGCCACGTCGTTGAGCTTTCATTTGTGGCCAGGTCGCTTCTGAGAAAGCGCTATATAGCTCAGTGGGCCTTACCTGGTCAATAAACAAATAAATAGAAACAAAGCGGATGAACGTGAAGAAGGTCCCCCGCCGCTGAAACATCAGACACGGCAGCAGCTGGATGAGTCAATGCATCACCAGACCACGGGGGATGGCGATGGCTTGGGAAGCCCTTCATCCAGCAGTGAAAAGATCATGACTGATGACGAAAATGACAATGGTGAACGTGTACTGTAGGACTTGCTGCTGTAATTTCAGCTTCATAATGTGCTGCAGTGATAGGCCACTGGTCCGGCGGTTAGCGCAGCGCTTCGTTTGGAACCTTGCGAACAGAATTTGATTCCTGGCCACAGCTAACAGAAGTGGCGAGCGAAGTCTGAACCGGTTCTTGCCCTTGCCCCACCCCATCGCCAAACCCGCACTAACCAGCGCGGTGAAGTATGGTCAAACAAACCCCTGCGGCTGAAATGACGCGGGAAGGCCTTCATCAATCAGCCGGATGACAAAGGGGCTGTTAATTATTACGTTGATTACTATAATCAAATGAAGTGAGGAACTGCCTATTCCAGCAGGACCTTGCGTCGTCGTCAGTGGGGACTGACCCCAGAAACGATGGCACGGGAACTAATGGCATAACCGGTTTGTTAACCATAACCACGGCACGGTAATCCTCCGGCTGTGAAAAGGGTAGCTTGCCACGTGTCGCTCATCGCATAGACGGGGGGTTCGTACACGAAAACCTGTCGCGACTGGCTCTGCTCGAATTCAAGTGAAAAACCTATTTGATGCAATGCGCTGTGCATTTAGTGGTAGCCGAGCTGACATCATGAAATTCATGGCTCAATCTCAGGAGGCCGCACTTAAAGAAAGGAAACTTGGAATTGAACCAAGCATCTCAGCACTGCTAGCTCGGTACTCTCTCTGTATCTCGGATCTCAGTGGTGATGGCTCAGGGTTTCCTGTTTCGGGGATTTCAGTAATCAAACTGGCTCAGTGCTCTAACATGGGCACTGGTATTAGTCCCGTGAGCCACCGGGCCACCGCTGCTGAACATCTAAAAGCATTCGTCTTGGCCGGCGGAACAACTTTTCCAGTTGACGGGGATTTTCATCATCTGGAGATGATGTTAACTTGCTGAACAAGTCTCAAGGCTGTGCCCATCCCACTTTTATGGAGGACCCACAGATTGTAAGGGAGCTCAGTTTTCTGTAACGGCCCAAAGTAGTGTTATGGCTGTATGGCTGGGTCTGTATAATGCTGACGATCTTTGGTTAATGTGATACCAGTATATGGTCATCACAGTGCATAACCAGTGATGTTTAAGTCCAGTCCTGAGAAATTGAGCTCCTGTGCACACACGTGCTCTGTTGTGGCTTGCAATGCATTTGTGGGTATTTCCCATGATGCCACATGGTTAAAGAGGCGTCACCATAATCACGTGCTATTCAACAGCCATGCTCACCATAATGTAGGGTGTCTTCGTGAACAAGTGACAAAGCGCTAACTATAGCGCCAGCAGTGTGTCCCTTTGATGTAAGTTAGATCATTTAAAAGCAGCAGCTTTAACCAATGTGCAATTGTCAGTAACATGTCCAACGTAGGAAATAAAGTAGACAAACTTACAAAGAATAATTTACACGTTCACCTCAATTGCTCATTTGGCTTGGTGTGCACAGCCTCCGGTAGAATACCACTTTCAAAAAAACCTTGGAAAGTTCCCTCCAATTCAAGCTGCCATGCAACAAATATTCTTCTGTAGCAGGGAGTGGGGGAAAAGTGCACCCTCCCACCCCTAGTGCGCAAATTATATTTTTAAAAAAAGTTACTTGAAGGGATTTCAAGAAAAGTTCTGCCACGTCTGCTTCTGCGGGTCGTTCTACAAGCAAACGGGGTGATGCACTGCTCTGCACAAAATCTCCCAACGGATGAATACAACTGGGGAAAAAGAGACAATGCTTCAAATCGCTTTCAATCGACCATCCTACCACTTGCACCTCCACCACGGATTTATCCAAGCTTCTCAATGCAGCTCCGCCCGGGACAATGACACGGTCTAGCAGTGGTATGTTTCGCCCCACTTGTTGCAGAGGTTCACGGTTCGAATCCAACGGCCGCCCTGGTTATCACTGACGCTCCGAGAGATTGAATCAATTAACCGTGAAGATACTACCCGCAGTCTGCGTCGCAGTAGACGCTAAAAGATCCCCTGACATAATTTTCATGAGCAGGCCACTGTGTGCCAGCGTCAGCTTCCAGATTTGCCCAAATTCGAAGAACACCCACAAATCACTCAATTGGGATAATACAGGTAGCAATCATCGCCCCCCTCCTCGCAGTCTGATGCCCCGGAGTCACTCTAGCAAATGACACTCATCCTGGCCTCTTGAGTTCTTACCTTGCTCAACAAAATAGATTTGAACCGATGACTTTAATAACTGCACCACAGATGTACACAAATGCCCGGTGATTAGCGGTGGGGGGGGGGTGCAGCCAACGCAACTGAATCACCAATCTATTCCAGAGCTTTGCTTGCAAGGGTTTTTGGTGCCACAACAGGCAGCGAGGGTGTCCCCTCTTGCGAGGACCAAAATAATAAGCCTCACTTGTTCCAGGCAGACAGATTTCTCCTGAAGATGGAGCTCAGGGGCAGCAGCTGTTGCTGCCCGTTGGTCTCGACGTAGATCCGCTGGGCGGCCTCCGTCGTGAGGGTGAGCAGGCAGTCCATGTCGCCGCTCATGTGCCACGACAAAACCCTCGCCACCTCGTCGTCCTCGATCAGTGCCAAGTGGCCCAGCTGCGGGGCACGCACATGCAAAGACAAAGGCCCCCCCCGGGTAGCCTTTAACAAACTGTTGTGGGCAAGTGCTGTTAGCGAGTAGCGCCAATGAAGGCCGGCACAGCACACGAGAGTGGGTGGGTGGTCAGCACCACGCCCGGAAAATATTTTATACGCACGGAATAAGGTGCTCATTTAAGGCTGAGTTGACCTTGGGGAAGGCCAATGACAGGTTGCTGGGCACCGCAGGCTGCGAAAGTTGGCCGTGGCTACAAAACCCGAAATCCAGTCACCGCAGGTGAGGCAAGGTGGGCGAGGTCAGTCGGGGAAGGGTGAACAAGCGGATGAGTTTATGGGAGATGGGCGAGTTTTTAAAGGGTGGTTGAGTTTGTGGGTTGTGGGTGAATGGGCGAGTTTGATGGTTGGTAGTCATACGAGTAAAATTCGTGGTGGTGGTGGTGGTGATTATTGAGTATTGGTAGAGAGTCAGAGAGTGGCTGAGCACGTGGAAAGTGGGGCGAGTGAGGTAAATGGCGGTGGGTGAGTTGAGTAATGGTTCAGTGCTGGTCAGGTGGACAATCGACGAGCGAGTGAACTAGACGGTGGAGGTTTGGTGAACTGTTGATAAAAGGTTGGATCAAAGATGGTTAGAGGGTAAGTGGACGAGTCGCTGCGGGGCAGCGATACCGTGGGCGAACGAGCGAGCGAGCGAGCAAGTCCACGGGCGAGTTCCTGGAATCCGGGCGAGCACTAAATTAAGCGGGCAGGCATCGTTTGTGCAGAAAAGGCACCTTGCCCAGGATTTCCTGGTCGACGCGCGGGTATGGCGGCAGGGTGCACGTGCGGCGTGGCTGCTGCACGAGAAGCTCGTGTCGCTCCTTGAGCGATCCCATCAGCTCATCCACCACCTCCACCTGCACGCACAGGGGGGGAGGGGGGGGGGGCACGTGGACTCCGCCACGCAGACACAGCTGAGTGCGCGGGCAAGGAACTCTAAACCGCTGGTTATGAGCGCAAGCTGCTGTGTTTCAAAGTCCACTCTAAACGTCACTTCCGACGACAAGGAGTCACACGCAACACACGTGGAGGGCACCAGATGAGGGCATGAAGCACAGTGGCTCACGAGACACAGGAGCGCAAGCGGCTCGCTGTTATGCACGCCCACACGCAAGACGAACACTGCCGGTCAGCTCTTGCCTGCTGCTGTTGTTTTGGTTGCACAGACAACGGAGCGTGTCTGGGGCAGGGTGTTTAGGCTGAGCGGACCAGCCTGTGTATTGGGCAGTATGACCGAGTGCCGCGACTGGTGGGTCTCACCGTGTTGAGCTGCATGTCGGGGACTTTCTGCTTGCGGAGATCCGCGCGCAGCTTCTGCTCCTTGGTGGCGGCTTCTCTCTGCCCCACTGCAGCGGGATCACAACATCGGCAAACGTAAACACTCCGCCCATACGCGCGGCGTAACGTTGCCACATCTCACGACCTCCGGCTGCCTTCACTTCGCATCGCTCTATCTAAGCTTCCGGTCTCCCTTACTCTGTTTACCATCGCTGTGCGGTCTCCGTGTTTCACATCCCATCTCCGCACCTCGGTTTCCAAAAGCATTGTTGCACGTGTCGGCGTGGGTACATGTGCGAGCACACGCGTGCATGTGTGTGTGGATGGGGAGCGGTAGTGTACCGGTTAGCGCACTGCACTCTGAACCCAGCAACCCGAGTTCGATGCCCGGTCACAGCCAAAGCTAGTGACCATTATCTGAATCAGTCCTGGGCTCTCGTGTACTGCATCTCCGATTAGCACGGTTGCTACGTACGGTACAAAAGAATCTCGACAAACATACATACCCTGTTGGCCTGCATCGGTACGCATGAACAGCACTTGCCTCAACAGTCTCTGAAAGGCTCCATATTGTTTGTGTATGTGTGAGTGTCCACATGTAAGCGTGTGTGTTTGTACATGTCTGTGCATGCGTGTCCATCCGTAAATGCGTGTTTGTCTTTGTCCGTGTCTGAACATGTGTGCGTGTCTGGACATGTGCTCATGTCACCTTTGAGCTCCTTCACGAGCTTCTCCTTAATTTCCAGCATGCTCCGCATTTTCCCCACAATGCTCGACAGCTGATCCCGTTGCTTCGACAGCGCCGCCATTTCCTGCTGCTTCTTGCCATCTGCAAAAACGTCGGGGGAGGAATGTGGTGGTGGAAACATGCAGCATTCGATTCCACAGGACACACACTCTGAACTGGCTTCTTCCTGTCTGGTCTCATGAGCAGATTTTGGCCTACACTCTCGCGTGCCAAGTGCGAGAGTCTTTATTCTAAATAAATTACGAGCCGGTCGAGTTGCCCTTGCTTTTGCAGACCAAAATCACCCGGCAGCCTTTCTTTAAACAAACTCTGGACCGGCTTTGACCTTTTTGACCTCATCAACAATGGTGTCTTTGGGGTTTGCTGCAGCGGTGGCTGTCATAACCCATCGCCAGAGCAAGAGTGGGATGGGCAGGAGGCTGCCGCGGGCGTCGGAAACGAAGCAATCAGCGGCAGGGGCTGGTGGTGGCTCCGGCTCCAAGGTACGTTGGGGCAGTGCCGGCGCCGCAGCAGTTTGTGTGGGGTGGGGTGAGGATGGCACATTGCTCAGGGTAACCAGGTTGCCTGGCTACGGCTGTGGTCGTACCGTTGTAGAACATGAAGGGGAGTCTGTAGGGCTGCACGGGCGGCTCTTTCGGCAGGGCCTCGCCGCGCACCTCGAAGCACAGCACGTACTTTGCGCTGTCGTGGCCCGGTGTGTCCTCCGCCAGCACCAGGCTCTGCGGCACGAGGCGTAGGAGGGAGGGGGGGGGGGCGGAAGAGACCACGGGAGAGAGAGAGATATACTGTCACACGGGCGGTTCAAACGCACAGCAGGGCACACTCCTGCTAGGTGCAGTTGTAGCAAGGGCTACCGTCGCACATGGGGTACAACAAGCGCATGGGCAGCAGGAAACACAGCAAGACAGGAAACACAGGGGCACCCGACACATGGAAGGACATGAGAAGAATGGCGGTTCGTTGGTCCGGGTTTCAAATGTAACAAAGTTCGCCTTGGGTTTTCCAGCCTAAGGTGTCAACGCGTGGAGGGTGGATTGAGAAACTGGAATGCGCTGGCAGTGGCTTCCATCGCTTTCTCCACGGTGCAGCCCAAGCAGCCTCCCAGGAGAACCGGTGTTGTGGGAGCCCACTACTTGTGCCTCACCATCACCACACATTGCCTCTGAGAGCTCTAGTTATCAAGGAGTTCACTTTGCCACCTACTCAACCTGGAGGTACAAGGTACCAATTTATGAGACACAAGAGGGTATGAGAGAGAAAATCACCAAACAATGGAGGGCATGAGACACAAGACACGTGACACAGGAGAACATGAGACGCATGGTTGGTCCACTGGTCTGTATTGCATCAAAACAGTTTATTATCTTTATAAATTCCTGATTAAAATCACATGTAACCTGAAGGCAATTAAACAACACACGTTGAAAAAATTACGCTTATTCAACATCCCGAGCCCACTTGAGGGCCGCAATGTTTCTAAATTAATCATTCAAGGTACAGCACTAAAACAACATTACGCGACGCCGGGAAACAAAGAGGAGCCTTCATGCTCACGGCTACAAAATGCAAATGTAGTGGCAAAATATTTTCCTTGGACACAACTTTGAATAAAAATGAAGAAACTTGATGACAAATTACGGGGTTACATCTTAGAGTAATTAGCGGCTTGCTGGACCTCACACTTTAGAAACCAGGAGCCAAACGCCCAGAGGAGCCGCGTGCCCAGGGAGCTGCCTGGCACAAGTCGGGCCAAACTTGGAATACAGTTGCCATATCTAGGGGGGGGGAGCCCCCAGTTCCTAGCTCACCACAAAAAGATCAGAATCAGAATACTTATTTATACTGGAGAAATCCGATGAACTATAAAGCTACTTTTCACAGATGTCCAGTAGGGGCGGGTCAGAACATTACAACGACAAACAACACCAACACACAACAGGAGTGCAAAGTATAGGAAATGTAAACAAATAACTTTTAAAAAATATACAAATAAAACTAAACTATGTTTATATCACCTGGTAAAGCTCACTCAACTATTAGCCTCGTGTTCAAAAGCAACCTGGCCACGAATGACAGCTCAACGAAGTGGCTTATCACGTGGACATTTATAGCAGCAAAATAATCTAAAAGCATGTTTCTCTACATGTGGAAGTAAAGGTGCAGCCCGACAATTGCTTGCTCATGCCACTGTTGGCAGAAAGGCCTCCAAGAGAGCCCTAGACTACCCCTCGAGGTTATTTGGCCTATTTTTTCCACGCTCACCAGGTGTCTTGGAAGAAGATCGAGTACCCACACTGTATCCCACCCCAGTTGAACTGGCGATTGACTAACTGTGCTGAACCCAAGAAACCTGCCCTTTGCTTCAACTGACGCACCATTGATTGAATCAAACAGGAGTCCCTCTGTGTTATGCTGCTGAAAGGTCGGTTGTTATTTTTTTTTTATAGATGCTGCAATGTCATCGCCCGCAAGAGGAGGCAATTCCACTCGCCGTGTGGGTGTCAGTACTGTAGCTCAAATGACAAATGCATGGCCAGGAACCAAATCACTCGGAAAGAGCCCGATCCCATCCGATTTCAGTCGCTGAGCAGCGTTGATTCCGGGTGGCACCATGTATGAACTGTCATGCACAAACAGGCTGTCACAGGGTTTGCGGCGCTATTTGGTGGGCAGCAAAGAGCAGTACAGAAAAATCCATTTGTCATACTTGTACATCTATGCTCCATGGTGTTGGGCCAGTACGGCCGTGCGAGCAGGGTGGCATTTGCGACCCAAAGCAATGCATCACTGCCGTAAACACAAAACCAAGCCGAAAGTTCACCTGCTCACCCACTCGCTCCCCCATCCACCCACTCCCCCGCCCGCTCGCTCGCTCCCCCATCCGCTCGCCCGCCTGCTCGCTCACTCGCTCATCCCTGCAATGTCTTGGGCCCGTGACATTTTTCACGATGTGTGGACAAAGCTAGCGTTGTGGCGCGAAGGTTTTTCTTTCTTTTTCGGTGCAAAATGAAGCCGCACGGTCACTCAGACAAACAAACACGCTGGCAGGCAAGGGGACAGCAGCCTCCCTCAGGGGGATGATGCTCACGTCAGGGCATGGCAACCAGCGCGCCTCGGAGTGCCTGGGTTCAATCCCAGGGTGTAGGTGTCTCTTAGGAGGATGAATTCAAAGTAAGAGCAATAAGCACAATAGCTTTGAAGCACTGGATTCAAGCCCTGGGACTAGGTGTCTCTCCAAGGTTTGATGTTCATGTTAGAGTAATCAGCCAGCACTTATGAGGTCCTGAGTTCAATCCATGTGTGGGTGTCTCTCAGAAGTTTAAAGTCCAGGTTATAGCCTTTCCTAGTAAAAGAAAATAAAAAAGTTTGTAGCTACACTACCAGGGCACTTGAGTACACGCATGGCCAGGAACTAATGGTACCAGGGTTCCCAGTACCAGGGTTTCCCAGGGCCACGGCACCACTTTGCAAATGCGATGCCAACACCCACGCGCACACAATGAAAGTAGCACAACATCAATGGCACGGGAAAGGGCTGGGCCTGGTGCTTTCCTCTCCACTCCACACGCCTGGCTGGCTCCCACCCCCCAGAAGAGCACGTTGAGTGCAGTGGTCTCTCTATTAAATGAGACATGGGATGCATGAGCTCCTCAACCCCACCCAATGAAGACAGCGCTCGGTTACTGCTGTGTCTCGGGGCAGCCGAGGCTGCGCAGGGAAAATGCGAACCACGATGACCCACGTACTAATCCACGCCTCGCTGGAAAGCAGAAATGGCCCGTGGAGCTGAATATGACAATGGTGAATGTACTGCGGAAAGGAAGTGCACTTGCTGCTGTAATTTAAGCTACAAAAACTAATCTCATCAGCAGCACAAAGTACAGGGGACTTGTGAACTCGCAGAGAAAGTGCCAAAGAATTGTTTGAGAGCCTGGGTGGTACTCATTTCTCATTGGAAAGCCTCTCTTTTATTTTTTGATTTTTTGAAATCACGGTGGCTGAGCACAGGCCCAAAGGCACAAAACGCCAATCGGACAGCGACTAATAGTAACTACTGAAAGTGAAACAGATACGGTTTGTTACGTTTCTTGAAATTGAGTGGAGGTTATGGGAACTGGGGAAACGGAGAAGATTGGGAGGGAATTCCAAAGTCGAGTAGTGCAAGAAGCAGAAAGAGGATGGGAAAAAATGTGTGCGCGTTATATTTCCTTTGTAACGCAGGTTTCCCTTGTTAAAACAGTCTCAGTCTCAACGGACTCTCCTCTGCTTTTCAATCATGTGAATCTTGTGATCCATGCTCTAAATAAGGAATGGATCGGCTCCGAGCTAAGCAGCCAACATTTCACATTCCCATGGCAAGAACCAGGACGATCACTTTTTACTTCACATGAAGGCACCACTCAATTTTACTACCGCAGTCGACCCCCGACTGGGAATTGAACCTGCATCCTGACTGTGAGTGCACCTGGAGAGGTGACAAAGGTGGGGGTGGTCGGGGGGGGCGCGGTTTTATTAACCAATCAATCATGTTCACAGCTTAGACACACAGACATAAAGCTGCTCACGTCCCCCACAGCCACAGAGGATGTGCGCTTGCTTAACAAGCCTCTCTGCCATGCCAATTCAATTTGTTTTCAACGGACGCCCCACGGTTTGTAGGCATTGCCGCTCGCCGTTAACGGCGCCCGGTAGACTCGCTACACAAGCCTATTGGGGCTGCAACACAATGATTATGACGATCATCAGCCATGATATATCTCGCACCTGAATGAAGGCCTCCCCCCCCAAGCCATTATCATCCCTCACGGTCTTACATTCCAACAAACTATCTACGCCCTTGCACCCATGCTGATTTCCATTTTTGAAATGTACTTGTACTTGGCCTCATTTACGCTCCGTCGCCTTCAGCAACCCGCATGAAGTATGATCAAAATAACCCCCACAACCCACACAGCATAAGAGATGCAGGTGGGGGGGGGGGGGGAGCCTCATCCAGCAGTGGACGAACAAAATCGCTGTACATGTACAAGGGGCAACGATCACAATGTCGGTCAGTAAATTGAACCCAGAGTGAGATTTGAACTTGCGCGCTTGCAAATCGCAACAAGGCTGGCACCGTCGCAAACCAGCTACGCTGACAATTCAGGCGACAGCCAAAACGTCTCACTTTTAATCTCTCTGTAATCAACAAAAATAAACCAGCTATGGCTGCAGCAGCGGCTCTCACGGCCATCACGGGGCTTTTGCTTTTTTATTCTCAATCCCAGCCCCCCCGCCCCCCCCCCCCGACTGTCGTCACCGACGCCGTAATCCGCTCCTCGCTGCCACAAACAAAACCAGGGCGCCGCGAGCAGCCGTCCGCGCCGCCGCCTGTGCCCCACGATGGCGGAGAATCGATCATCATTGTTCACGGGAAACGGCTCGGGCCACGCGGCGGCCTCGCCGACCGCCGATGTGCGTCTCAATCGCCGGCCGACGTTTGGCTTGGCAACCACGCCGTTTGGTTTGGCGAGAGGCATTGGCGTGACGTGAAGAAAGAAAAAGACAGGGGCGGGGGGGGGGAGGATTGATGGGGGGGGGGGTTATGGGCGTGTGGAGGAAGGGCGGGTGGTTGTGAGCTTAGAGAAGAGCGGATGGAGGAAAGGGTTGGTGGATGGTAGTGGGAGAGGAGGCTTTGGTAGAGGAAGCGACGGGGTAGGAGATGTTGAGGGGGTAGGGGGGCGACGGCCAGAGCCAAATCAAACGTGGCATGGGTGGATGCGACCATGGGAAGAGGAAAAACGCCTCTCGCTCGCTTCCCCAACGTCTTTTGACGGCGCAGAGGGGCGAGGCTATGGAGGGATGTGCAAACAGGCTAGGGAAACAACCAAACGTGTTGCGCAGGCATTCACGCACGTGCTTGCGTGCCCACTAGACATTGCAAAACAAAGACCTTCCATGTAGCCTGCATAAGACTATTAGGGCAGGTGCTGTTGGCGAGCATATATTAACGCCAGCACACCGCTTTCATCTCTCCAGTGCTGATGTTTATGTATGCACTGGGTGCTCATTTTATGTTGAGTCAACCTACGGGAGGGGCCGATGTCCATTTCAAGCAATTTTCAGGGAACAGCAAAGCTAACCACAGCACCACTGCCCCAACACACAATTGCCACAAACATCAGCAGTGGGATTTCCACATTCCTGTGGAGAGAGCAGGACCATCCGTACAAACAGCAGCTCTGGTTGGCTTCTCACAAAATGGTACATGTGTTTTAGCAACCACTGGGCGATCGATGCGCTCGACCGGGATTTGAACTCGTAACCCGATTGCGAGCTGGGCACTCAACCCACCGCGCCAGACATGCTCGGAAATAGACATACACATGACACACGTGCACCCTAGCACACACACACACTGAGATGTACGCGCAAGTTCAGGATTTGAGGAGCAGTGAGAAAAACATATCAATTGCTGTTGATATTGGCAGCCGCAAGGCAACAGGACATCCACAGAGAGAATTACGACGTCTGTGGCAGGAGCTGCGCCATAAATAGTAAATATGGCGGTAATATTAATTTTGGTGAGGCCACAAATCAAATGGCCAAATCTAAGTTCGTGCTTCAGGACTCCGCATTCGAGTAAGAACACCGACATGCACACGCGCTGCCTGTGTTTGCATCTGGAAGCGAATATCCATTGCCGCGCACAGCTGTTTTTATAGGACTGCTTGTTGCGCAGGTTTCCTGAATTATGTTGGTAATTAAATCCGACTCCCATCCCGGTCATGGGAGACGGACGATTCTATGAGTAGAATTTGCCTGAAAGTGGCAGATATAGCGGCTGCGTGTTAAACTGCTTTGGTTTCAATTTATCAGACCCGAGTGCAGTACAGACGGACGGAATCATGGGACGCATGCAACATAAAGAACCAACACCTCACCACTGAACGAAAAGCAGAGGTCCCTGGCTTCGACCTCCCTTGAAGACAGTGGACAGCACTCAACCAAATTCGCACAGGACAAGGGGGATGCGGCCACCTGCTTCACAAGGGGAAGATGGGTGATGTGACCTCCAAGTCCCAGAGCGTGGAACGTATCGCATTAACCTACCCACTCAGATCTGTGCTTCATTTATCGACTTAGCAAGTCAGGAAGCCACCGAGTGGATCGCCAAACTAGACGTCCCATTGGAAGCTTCTCCCGTCATACAAAATAAGAAGTGCAGTACAACTACCAAGGGTGGAACGAGTCACCAGCAGTGACGACGACTTGACGAACATGAAGAGAGGAAGCACTATTGGGCGTCTGTGAAAAATAAATAAATAATGTTTCTAAATAACTTTCGCTTTCAGCAGGCGCCTCCCCACTGCGTGTGCAACCACCCGTCAACTCCGCCATTTCCACGTGCTCCACACCTCTCCACTTTGCAGCGCAGCAAGAAAGCACGCTTCCGGCCGCAAATCTCAGCCGGCGCCGTGTTTCCCGGTGTTCAGGGTCCCTAAGCAATTGACACCCAAGCACCCCCCGCCGGCCTTCCCCACTGGCATTTCAAGTCCCTTCCAGTTCACCAGAAGTCACTTTCGCACATTTTAGGTCACGTCCAGGTCACTTTCGGGTGAGCGTTGGTCATTTCAAACGGTTTTGGGAGATTCCCGGCGACGGGAGGAATCTTTCCGCGACAGTCAATCGCCATCGCAGGACGTGCGATTGTCAAGTCACCAGTGCTTCCTCCACATTACAGACGCGGTGAACTTTGCTGTGGAATTTGTTCAGAACGCAAGTGGCCCCCATTCTTTTTACCAATTTCAAACTAAGGTTGAAAGCATTCACGAGTTAACTCAGTTTGCCCATTCATATTCTGGTAGGCACTGTAGTTCTCGTAAATCCGATCCAATATGAACCAAACTCCAGAATAATAACACAAAACATGTCAATAGCACTGCCTTAAAAGTAAATAACATTTAGTACACATGTGCTATTTAGAAAGGAAATTGCCCAAAACTTTGCCTATTTTCTTTCTTTTAAGGCAGTGGTGTTGACACAAACGTTGAGATTTTTTTCTAAACTGTCCTTGTCCAACGCAGCAGCAGCAGCATCACCATATAATTTGTCCAAACTTTAGGAGAACATTGTGTTACCTTTAGGGATTTACCCAATAAAAAAACATAAAATCTATCGGTCAAATTGACCAAGAGGTTGCAAAATACTGGGAGGCACAAACCAAAGCAAAAAGGAGCATTGCATTTTCAAATTTGCAAGCATGCCCGTCTTCACAGCTTCCCATCAGCTATCATGCTGTTAATTAAATACTTCAAAAGACAAACGCATATTGGAAAGCGTCACATAAACCACGTGTATGCATGACTTTTCCCTGACCTGGTTGTGATATTAAAGACTTTTGGAAGTTACCACAGATCTAACGGACAGCGCACGCAACCAACGAACTCGGACAATCGCAATTACTGACCAACCGGGACAGAAAGAACGACTTAATATCCACCATTAAACAAAACCGCAGTTCTTTGGTCACATCAACAGATTCAGCGAACCATCCGAAAGCCAGCGGATAAATCTGGGTCCACACCAGGGCGATCGGTCGCGCAACTTAGTTGCATGCAACCGAATTCGCTTAGATGCGAACATTTTTGCAACTGCTTGCTTGCAGCAAAGACAAACTCGACTCCAAGCGATTCCGCTTGGCGAATCTCCAAGACATGGACTCCGGCCTGATCCACCGATTGTCACGGGACTTGAAAAAAAATTAACCCGTAAAAACAAAGTTTTTCACTATAAATCCTTTATATGCGTGGCGGCTAGAGTCCTCTCGTCCTCTGGCTTGAGATGGCTGCCACCTATGGGTCAGATGATTGCCTGCCACCATTAAGCAATTGGTAATGAAATATAATTTATTTTTTCCTAAAAAGTGTAAAATTTTGGAAAAAAATTTCAAGAAAATAAATTGTCACGCACAACGAGTCTGTGTGCAAAATGTCAGCTCGATTGGATCACGAGAAGTGGGTTAAAAAACGACCGAAAGATTTGCACAGTCGTAAGCGCGCAAGCAAGCAAGCAAGTGAACTTAATATAAAGGATTAAAAAAAAAGAAGAGGGCGCAGGAGGAAGACATGGCGATGGATTCGGAGCATCGCAGGACTTTCACAGCTTCAACCGCAAACAGCTGATTCGCGAGGCTGAGAACCGGGCGGGGAGAGGAGGTCACGAGCAGAGCCGCCAGCACGGCGCCCCTCAACCACCTCGTCATTAGGCCGGGGCACCACGGGAGGGGGATGGACGGGCACAAGCGGCGCGTGGACTACCCGCACTGACATGGCTCAAGCGAAGCGGAACAACGTTTCCGGCTCCCGAGCAGCAGCCTCGCGGCCCGTGTGTGCGGTTAAACGCGACGGCTAAGTGAGCCATCAGCCGGGTAGTGGATGTCAAGGGACTGGGGGCTAGTGATCATTTGAGATTGAATGAACCGTCATGATTCATGGGTCGTAAACCATAGGTGGCGATTCGAACCAATAGTCAAGGAACGTTTTTCCCCCCATTGCGGTGAATGCGGTGGCGGCTGTGGTGGCAGCGGCAGGGGGTCATGTAAACCCATCATGACGTGAACAATGAATGCGGATTTCATTGAGTTTCATGCGCGCAGTTCAACACGTGCCGTACCAAATGTAAGAATGGATTTTAATCGATCGCGAGCATAAGAACAGATGGAGATTTATGAATCAATACATCCGTGCTGTCGACTGCCTGCCCCCAATGGCGGAGCCAGGATTTTCAGGTAGGGGGGGCAACCCCTCCAGCAATGAAAAATGATCGGAGTTGTTAGTAGGCAAGGACTTGTCCCTTGCTTTTTATTCGACGCGTGTGCGGCGATGGCGGAGCCATCGATCGAGGGTCGAATTCGAACCGTGTGTGATCGGCATCACGCTCGCTGAAGGTGAATGCCTTCAGGGAAGTCGTGCACTGTATATGCAACTGCGCACAATTCTGTGAGTCACTTATAACCGCTTTGCCGTTACTTATTGCCAATTATGGATTCAGATTATTGTCCTATCATCTCATAGAGTCCCTGGCACGTAATAATATGCTACACAGTGGCAGTCGCAAAATGCCGATTAATTTCGATCGGATCATTGGGGGGGCACGTGCCACCCCACCCCGACACTGGTTCCGCCAGTGCCTGCCCCTGTTCAAGCGCAGGCTCGTGAGCTTCCCTTTCATCCTCTGCCTATGACTGATTGCCTCCCCCTCTCTCCCTATAAAGAACAAAAAATGCCTGTTTTTGAAGAGCATGTTGCAAATGCGGTCGTATTTAGAAGCTTAACAAAAATCTAAATTGTATTGTAATTGCATTGTGGACGTCATTGCTTGAAAGAGTTGGCGACTGTAACGATACACTTAGGCCATGTCATCCCAGATGGGAAAACTCGCCCTGATTGTAGATTGCAAAACAAAGAAGCATGAAAAAAATACAAAAATGCTCCGTGATTGGACACACACACAAAAAAAACAGCCGCTCATGGGGCTCCAACCAAGGTCTTTGGAAGTACTGACTTTGTGTTCTGACGACCAATCAGCATCAGCCTCCTGAGACATCACAGCCGAGGGCTTGAACCCAGGTCACCTCTAAAGGTGCTGGCTCAATGCCCTGACATAGGCACGCACCCTCTAAATCACCCAGCCTCTTCCACTTTTGCTTAACCGAGTGCAGGCAAATAAATCCATATTATTTTTCCATTTAGAGTCCACATTCGGGGGGA
The DNA here is from genome assembly GCF_965212315.1 of Lampetra planeri. Taxonomy (NCBI): domain Eukaryota; kingdom Metazoa; phylum Chordata; class Hyperoartia; order Petromyzontiformes; family Petromyzontidae; genus Lampetra; species Lampetra planeri. Next base: position 4,749,848 of record NC_136129.1, read on the forward strand.
AACGCCATGCCCGTTGCTGTGTGTGTGCAAGCGAGTGAGCGAGCAGGTCTGGGTAGGCGGGGGCTCATTGTTTCTGTCTTAATTTAAGAGCGCACACGCAAGCGCGGCTGTATTTATAGTTTCCCTTTAGCTTTCTCTGAAAAACCCCCCGGAACCAATATGGCAGAGTAAATGTGATTACTCCATTGCATGGTCAGGAAATAAGCGAGGAGATTAAAAAAAACACACACACAAGTTGTGGGGCACTTTTGGATTCGATCCACAAAACTGCGCGCGGCTGGACGTACTCACCGCACGCCCATCTGCACTTGGAATTTCCTAACAACTAGTGCAGCTGCAGTGGCACGCAGGCACACACACGCGCACACGCAAACATTCACACTCACGAGCATTCATTCTCACACGAAGATCAAAGACAAAGAACCCCGTATAGCCTTAACAGACTGTTGGGGCAAGTGTTGTTAGCGAGTACCGATGGCGGCCGGTAAGGCACCATACTCATCTAAGGCTGAGTCGACCTAGGGGAGACCCAGGACCGATTCGAATAATCGTCACTGGTGTTGACTGTGAGCGGGAATCGAACCCGTATTGCCGGGTTCACTCCCACTCCCCACATTCTCACACACACAAAAATAAAGACTGACGCACACATGCATGAACGAGGACTTGCACGGGACGCAATTATGAAGATGAACTAAATAAATGAATATGAACGTAAGTAAGCTGAATGTACGCACGCACTTATGCATTCACACACACACAAACTTGCACAGGACGCAAATGATTAGGAGCTAAAAAAACGAATCTGAACTGCAAAAATTGAAAACATGCATGCGCACACATCCATACAAACACACGAACACGAGCTAAAGAAACAAAGATGAACTTAGCAAGTCGAGCACACTGACACACGGACGGAATGAGACACACGCACGGGCACACTTACGCAAATGCACGTGCACGCATGGTGCTCTGCCCAACACACTCACACACGCACACGACCACACAATCCACACACACACAATATCGCATGCACACACAAATATAACAACACACCTGCATATACAACAGTTGACACACACAACACAAACAGCCATGCAGTCATACAGGTGGTTGAGGCAAGTGCTTCAGGCTGCTATAGCACCCGAGGGGATAGCGTGGCCCACACCACTCCCATCCAGTTTCTAATGTTTATATACGACAACCAGTTACATACACATTTAAGTCGGAATCGGTTGTGAAGACGCGGGCAATTTCATAACCACTCGCCCCTTATATTGTCTGTAGTCAGGATTCAAACCCAGGTCGATGGGATAGGATGCAAGAGCAGTGTGCTAACCACTGCACCACCACTTCTTTTGGGGTGGCCTGTCCAAAAGCTGTTTGGGAAAGTAGAGTTAACGATCACCTATGAAGGCTGCCGACATGGCATGAGTATTTGTGGTGGCCAGCACCGCGCCCGGCCAATTAATGATCATTACACACTGCACCAGTTACTCGTTGAAAGTCAAGTTGACCTAGGGCTAGGACCACCACTGATGCTAGCTGTGGCAAGGAATCGAATCCAGATCGCTTGGATAGGAGTGCAGTACGCTAACCACAGGACCGCTACTCAAGCAGTGGCCTGTCCACATACACACACGTATACACAAACTTAAAAGCCTGTGAATACACACACACACACGCCCGGTCACGTGACATTTGCACATGCCAAACACTGGGAATTCAATTATCCACATCAAACAGCTCCGTAGCATTCGACTCGTGACTGTCTACATCTAAGAGCACGCGTCTTCATCAACTAAAAATGCGTGCGCACCATCCCTCCCTCCCATCCAGAGCCCGGCACCGTTAACAATCCCACTTTCACTCCGCGGGCCATTTTCGCTTTCCAGCGAGGCGTGGATTAGTATGTGGGTCATCGTGGTTCGCATTTTCCCTGCGCAGCCTCGGCTGCCCCGAGACACAGCAGTAACCGAGCGCTGTCTTCATTGGGCGGGGTTGAGGAGCTCATGCAACCCATGTCTCATTTAATAGAGAGACCACTGCCCTCTACGCGCTCTTCACTCATTATAACTAAAGGGCACCTGTTCGTCAATCTAAACTATTATTTTTTTCACCAATTAAGGCCCACTGAGCAAAAGAGCTCTTCTTCAGAAGCGACCTGGCCACAAATAATAGCTCGAAGTGGCTTATCATGTGGAAATTTATAGCAGGCAGACAATTTGAACACGTTTCTAAATGTGGAGGGAAAAACCGGAGGACCCGGAGAAAAATCCACGCAACAACAGGGGATAACATGCATACTCCAAATATACACAACCTCCTGTATACCAAGCGAGGTAGTTAACAATGCGTGTGAAATGTCATGGTTTAAGTCTCTCTGTCCTGCCACCCACACCAACTCCCCCACAAGGGCTTTAAAAAATTTACAAAATTAATTCCAACTGTCAACAAAAAAAAGTAATTGGAAGAGAGTTTAGACATTTCTAAAACCCCACGAAGATTAGAACAGGGTTTCAGCCACATTTTTTTAACCTAGGCCGTTTGTACATAGCTCATCATCACCACCACCTGGCTGGGGAAAAATAATTCCAGACTCTGGAGGTAGCAGAAGATAATTAGTAGCCCTCCTACTGAGTAAAAGGTTGATCGAGGGCATGGATAGAAAGCTTTGGTTGCTGGAGCAGAGAGTGCACTAAGGAGAGTAGAGAAAGATGAGAAGAGTGTTATGGGGAGCATAAAGAGATGAGAGGAGAGGTAGGAGACAGTGGAGGAGAGGTAGGAGACAGTGGAGGGGAGGGGAGTCGAGTGAGATGATAGCTACAAACGTCTTCTTGGTTTTTTTTCGGTAAAGTCACGTAGAAGGGAAGTAATAAAATAATAAAAATAAAACATAATAAAATGAAACAATTCTCACGACGTTTCGGCCACAAAAAAAAAAAGCTACAAACGTATTACACACTTATTAAAGACCCAACGTTACTACACGGCAGGGGTAGGTCACTGTGTGCCAGCCAATGTCACTGCCCAAAACCTTAATCTGAAAATGACCCATGGCCAAAGGCCATAATAACAACACGACATCAACAAGACGTGATCGCAATCACCCGCGTGCACACAGGGCCAGCGTCGGAGGCCCCCCTCGGGAGCCCTGGCTTCGGCACCGAGCGGATGACATTTGGGTTAAATCGGGACGTTCCGATGGAGCGTTAAGAAATGTTGCTGCTCCTGCGGCATGACGCAGGCAGGGCTGCCAGATTTTTGGGGGGTAAACACCGCCAAAAAAACTCTGGAGCCGAAGGGCCCAAAAGCGCCCGATTGCTACAGCGGGGTCCAAAAAAGAACAGACGTTGTTCAAAAAGTAGTTTTTTTTCTGAATCACATTTCACAACAGCCGATTGTGAAGAAAATATCACAGTCTGGCAGCTTCGAGCAATCCGTTCACAGTCGGGTGACATTGCCGTGGCTGTGAACAACAACAAAAACCACAAACACCGTCACCACGAACCCGAATACCACAATCACCACCGCCACGACAACCACCAGCATCACCATCGCCACCACTGCCAAATGCTCGACCGCTGGCTCACAAAGCACTCGGGAAGTAATTTGTCAAGAGTGACACTGCCCGTGCAACGCCTTGGCTGCTGTGCATTGTGTCTTGGGGCCGTGTTGGTTTTTGTTTTCTGATCGGCATTGATAACAAGCTCCGAGCAGCACTTTTGTTTTTTTACTCGAGCACCTACTTACAGAACGGAACGACCACTTGTATGCATACTTCATGCTCGCGCGTCTTTAATAGGGGAATAAATATTAACGTGAATATATATCGTACGAGTGTGCGTATGTGAGGGGTTTTTTTTCCTTTCAATTATAGTACCACATACCATCATTCTAGTTGGCTCTGCCATCTGGCCCAAAGTCAAAGGAAACGTGGAATTTTTACCACTGCCTTGGGATCATCACTGCTCATTTGAGTAAAGTGACACCTTGACTTTGACATAAACATCGAGGATAACAACATCTGCAATGGTGGAGAGTGGTGCAGTGGTTAGTACACTGGCCCATGAACCCGGCGACCTAGGTTTCGATTCCCAGCCTCCACGTCTAAGATCAGCGGCGAGCGATACAACACATTCCTGCGGAGGGAGCTGGTAGGAACGTTGGGTTGATCGGTCAATGGCCAGGGTCAACGGCGGCGTGGTGTATTCCGCAAATATGGCCGACTGTGAGGGCGGGCACAAGCCGGCGTGAGTAGGTTAAACGTTGAGTTTTATAAGGGCATCACGGGGTGACCAGCCCCACCCAACCCAGCCCCACCCCTCCCACCCCTCCCCTCCCCTCCCAGCCCCTCCCCACCCTGCCCCTCCCCACCCTCCATTCTCCACCCAGCCCCACCCCTCCCATTTTTGGATGCACGACGGACGGACACAATAATCCCCTGTGGGCTGGTGTAACCAAGAGGTTCCTACCAGTATAAACTGGTCCTGGTATTCTGTCGCTTCTTAAACCCACGCCGTTGAGTCGCAAGGTGAAATTTGGTCAAACAACCTCCAATGACCAAAGTGGAATGGCGAGGGCTTCATCCAGCAGTTGACTGACGAAAGACTGTAAATTATTATGTATATTATTATTATATGCATGTGACATGTTAATGTTACACTTAGGCTCATGGAGTGAATAAAAACACTGCAAACAAAAACAGAAAAAAGCAACTGATTGTTGAAACGAATTACGACCCCATAATCTTCACGGGGTGGGGGGGGGGTGAATTATTGTCCTCTCTACTGAGGGAGTGGGGCTCAGGGGAGATAAGGCCGCTTGCTACATTCGTCTGAGACGCACTGGGCCGACACCGCCTAGACGCTAGGCTGCGAATCGGCGCAGCAACCCGAGATGAAAGCGTGTTCCCCAAGCGTGGCCCAGTTTAACCGTCTCGGCGCCGGCCTCTGACGAAACGAGGAAAACAATACAACATCGCTCGTGCGGATTCGCTTTTTTCTTCTCGGGATTCGGCCGAGCCCCAACTCGGCGGGACTCTGTTCCGCGAGGAAGGCACAGAGCAATCCACTCACTCATCTGCACAGCTGATGAACCGGAGCAGCGAGTCGCATTGCGTGCGCGAGCATGTGCGCTGTGTGAATGTGCGTGGGTCTGTCCCAATATTCTGTGAGGATAAACAGGGAGAGCTGTGCCTTTGTGCGTGTATGTGGACGTGTGTGTATTTGACACACGCGCACAATGCATGCGAGTCTGCCCCAATCGCTTATGAGAATGAAAAGGAGGAACTTTGTGTATGTGCGAGTATGTGCATGTGCGCATATATTCACGTGTGTGTACGTTCGTGTGCACATATATGAATGTTCATGTGTGAATGTTTAAGTGCTTATCTTTGTGTACACACGATTGTGTACACTGTATATGCTCGTGTAAATATATATGTGCGTGTGTGTTCATGTGTGGGGAGTGGTGGTGCAGCACTCACGAGCACTGCGCTACGTAACAACACCAATGACGATAATTTCAACTGGTCCTGGGCATTCCCCTAGGTTGACTCGGCCTCAAATAAGTACCTGCCGTAGTGTGTAAACATCACCACTGTGGACAAAGGCGGCCAGGCATGATGCTAGCCACCCACCCCCTTGTGTGCCGTGGAGGCTTTTGTAGGTGCTGAATAACAGCACTTGCCCCCAAGTCTGTTTAGGCTACGCGAGGATCTTTGTCATTGTATTCAAGTGTATATGTGCACAGCTGACAACACTGTGCGCGTCCTCTCTCTGTTCAGTTGCCCATCGTCATGTCGCTAGCACGGGATCCTCCCGGTGTGGACGCGAAAGGGGGATGTACACCACCGCACAGCGTCAGCCGCAGTGCACACACCGCAATAGTGCAGGCCACCACGATGGCGGCTGCAGAAGCAGCAGGAACAGGGCCGATCGGCACGCTCGCTCGTTAAAGTCCGCTTAACGACGGCTCGTAAAGCTTAACGACATGCTACATTTCTGTCAGAATTATGAGCACAAGCCAACACCCTAAGTGGCATAAAAGCACCTAAAAATTAGTGGCTGTCTACGAAGATTAGTCACGGAGGATTTGGTGTAGCCACGAGCAGTATTTCTGTTTCGTGCGCATGCACGTGTGTGTGTGTGTGCATTAATTAAATTCAATGTCCTTTATTTAACCAGGTGCGAGTCGTGATTTGTTTGGAAAGAGAGGGGGGAGGGGTCTGGGAAACCCTAGTCGGGACGTGTTTTATTTTACGACCGAGTTGCGGGTAATTTCAAACTCACTATTTGAGCTACCGGCCCTGGCACACAAAGATGCCCACGTTCGAGAATGATTCCCCCATGGTCCTTGACATCCGTTCTGCCGCGCACAGCGGTGAGCCTTGGTAATATTAATTTAATGAGAATATTTGGCCAGGAACAACACTGTGATACGGACTACATTCGTTTTCACAGGTGTCCTGGATCGATCGGCAGAGAGAGCATCGTAAATCACCACGCAAATCCGGAAGTCAGGTCCAATGGCATTCGATCTCTGAAGCTAAGCGGAGTTGAGTCTGGTTAGGACTTGCATGAGAAATGACCACGCATGGCGAAGAGGGTAGCTGTAAAAGACTATATTAAGAAATTCATCCGTGCGAAGTTTTGAGTGTCACCCCCTCGTATGGGTGGTGGGTTTTCTCTCCGTGTACTCCGGCTTCCTTCCACATGAAGTCAAGCATTCATTTTAAACACAAGAGAAATGCAGATTTGAATCCAGAATCTTGGTGTTGACAGCTCTGTGCTGTGACGCAATATTGGCCTCTGTACTGTCCAGCCATCTCCAACAGAAAAAACAATACCATGCCCAGTGTCTATTCTATATTTATTCATGCAGGTTTTTAAAAAATACTTTCTGAAAATGTTATCACGACTGTGCTCTAAGAGCCATGCTGCTATGAGACGGAGAATCGATGTGTATCTCTCGCACAGCAGTACAATCCCTTGGTCTTATTACCGAGCTTCCTCGTAAGATCCCTTATATTTAGCTCTGGTTCACATAGTAGGGGGCAGCTATATTTCACCCACCCTGCCACAAACAGCACTGGATGAAGGCCTCTCCCACGCCATACTGTTAACTCTAAGAGCTGGAACGTAGCCAAATTAATTGCAGAATTTATTTTAACACAATTTATTCGTGTAATCACTGTTAACCAGGCTGAGACCATCAACTCACGACAAATTAAAACCAGGTTTCATCACAGGCGGCTCAAACCTGCCATTGAGCTTACAGTGCTCAGCGGTGGCGACTTGGCACTTACCTTGGAGCCGCTCGGCCATGTGTGCATGTAGAACTTCTTTCACACCATACGTAGCAAACCGTGCTAATCGGAAGGTGCCACACCTCTGCCGCTCACCTGAATTTTGGCGACGCCGGCGGTGAGTGGGACTTGGACCGAGGGTTTATGTCCAATGAAGAGCGGCCGCTCTTCCCCCTCTGTCTTCTCCTCCGTCTTCTCCTCACTCCCCTCGATGGTCACCTCCACCTCTCCGTCCAAGTCGCAACCGGTCGGGTTCCCAAACTGGTCCTGCGACGCGACATGCCGTGTTATCGCACACGGGTGATGTCCCCTTTCTTAATCCACTGCTGGTTGGCGAAGGTAGGGTCAACAGCGTGTGGGAGCATAGAAGTACAATAGACCAATGGATTTACCGCACTGCCGTCTGCAGTCCACTAAACAGGCCCAGCAGTTGTGCATGACGGTCGCCCATCCAAGCACTTTGCGGCTTCTATCTGTGATCTAATTAATAACCACCAAGAACCATTCGCTAGTAGGATACGCCCAACTTTCAGAGTGGGGCTGTTCCCCTGCATTGAGATGTTAGCCAAAGCGACCTCCATTCGCTCTCTTAGATAACTGGTAGGATGAGCAGATACTGGGCCGCAGTGCATCTGTAATGTAGCCCAGGGGTCCACAATCCGAGCCTCTTTACCGACTGCTTCATGACGGAATGCATGTATTTATTCACATGCATAGAGTTTTGTACCGAATAAAAAAAAGCAAGCTCTTTTTCGATTTAAAGCTTTCGTGACTGCAGGGATTCATCTTCTTGGTTCTTTCGGTAAAGTCACGTAGAAGGGAAATAATAAAAGAATAAAAATAAAACATAATAAAATAATTCTCACGACGTTTCGTCAAGGCGCCCTTCCCCCCTTCCAACCCAGCTTAAATATACGCTCCAAGCGTGGTGGTGTTTCATTCAGACGCTGTCTCCCCGACAGACCTGTTCTTCACCTGAGGACGGTTGCTTGCGTTGTGGCTGAAACGTCGTGAGAATTATTTTATTATGGTTTATTTTTATTATTTTATTATTTCCCTTCTACGTGACTTTACCGAAAGAACCAAGAAGACAAGCTCTTTTTGCTACTTCTGTTGCTGACTCCTGATCGAGCCAATAACCACCGGGAATGGTTTGCTGGGTGGACGCCCTAATGGGTATGAGCCACACCGGCCTGCCGGTGGGTGCCACGAGAACGCAGGAAGCGCCGGGACGCTCACCGTGAGCCGCAGCGTGACGGCGCGCAGGAGCGTGCGGCTGTCGAGCGAGCGCGAGTTGGACACGGTGAGCGTGGCCGGTGTCACGTCCGGCTGCAGTCGCTCGGGCGGCCCCGGCTTCACCTCCAGCGTGACCTGAATTGGGCACGCGCGTGGCCAAGAGAGAGCGGGACGCGGTCAAGGAACGCAAGTGCCCTGTCTGGCTGGCCTGACCACGCTTACACTATGGGAACCTCATTTGCCAGTAAAAATATGATAATTGGTTTTTTACCCTTCTATCTGGCAACAAAACTGACACCTTTTTACAAGGAGTCATGTTTGAATAGACGGTCTATGCAAACATGACTCCTTGTAAAAAGGTGTCAGTTTTGTTGCCAGATAGAAGGGTAAAAAAACAATTATCTGCCCGCGCTTGTTTCACCCGGAAAAGCTTTGCCGAGTCTCGAGACACTTTTTCAGGAAAGTCCTGCCAAGTTTTCGCAGCAGGGGGGCGATGCTGCTGCTGTGTGTGTGTGTGTGATTCCAAATCGAGTGATTTGCTGGTAATTTTTGAGCATTGGGATGTTTGTCAAATTACGGTTACATTGTCTTCACAGCCCCTCACTTTGCAAGTCTCTTTTCCATCTCTGCCAATTTCTCTCTTTTTAAATCCTTTATATTAAGTTCACTTGCTTGCTTGCTTGTTTACGACCGTGCAAATCTTTCGGTCGTTTTTTAACCCACTTCCCGTGGATCCAATCGAGCTGACATTTTGCACACAGACTCGTTGTGCGTGACAATTAATTTTCGTGAAAATGTTTTTCCAAAATTTTACACTGTTTAGGAGAAAATAAATAAATATTTAATTACCAATTGCTTAATGGTGGCAGACAATCATCTGACCCATAGGTGGCAGCCATCTCAAGCCAGAGGACAACTCTAGCCGCCACGCATATAAAGGATTTATAGTGAAAAACTTTGCTTTTACGGGTAAATTGTTTTCCTTTCCCTTGTTCCTCTATTGTTTTATAGATCACAACTAAGGACCCCCTACTTTTCAAATGAGCATTGAGGCGGTGCTAATCTGCAGTTTACAGCCATAATTCTAGATTTGAAGCTTTCGTGACAGCAAGGATTCATATTCTTAGGTTTTTTTCGCTAAAGTCACGGAGGTAAAAAATAAAAATTAATAAAAGTAAAATAAAAATAAAATAAAATCACAACGTTTCGGAGGCAACACAAGATTCCGTCACACAAAAATAATATTCAGGGCCTACCTTGGCTCCTCCCACCCTCAACCAGTATATATACAAATACTGTGTTCTTGGAATTTCTCTCACTTGATACTGCTATCGTGCTGTGACTATTCCACCTGAAGACGGAAGCTTGTGTTGCCTCCAAAACGTCGTGATTTTATTTTATTTTTATTTTACTTTTATTAATTTAAATTTTTTACCTACGTGACTTTACCGAAAAAACCTAAGAATATTACAGCCATAAGTCAGTGGTGGAAATTCCACATTCCGATGGTGGGGGTTCGTCTAACCGTAGGTAAACTGTTGTTGACGTCCCCACAAAGTGGTACTTATTTTCGACCATTATCCCCAGTGGGATGATTCACTGGTTGAAATCGATACGTATTACAAACATCACAAAGCTACGACGAGATGGGCGTGCGGTAACACATGTTAGCACACAGACTTGATTCCCTACCACTTACAGCCCTTTGTTAATCCACTGCTGGATGAAGGCCTCCTCATCCAAACAAAACAATTAATCGAATCATGATTTATAATATACGCTTGGTCAAAATGGATTGGCGAAGGTGGTAGGGAAAATCAATCTCAGGCCGCTGGTGTTTCGTAGAGCATTGTGCAAACCACTGCGCTTCGGTTCTGCCCCATCGAGCGTTGGAGAATGGACCGTTTCAGAATCATATACCTTGTAAGTAATGGGTTCACATGACCTCTACTGTCACTAGAAGCTGCTAAATTCCCCACAAATGAAAACAAATTCTCAATTGTCCAAACAAATCACGACCAAGAGCCACGGAAATTCGTCAAATCGCAAGGGGGAGAGACTCATCACATGCCTACTTTGCAGCATTACAGTCTGCTGCTGTATAGAGATGCACATCTGGTGTTAGACTGCCACTCACCAGCATTCCCTTCAGCATTGTCTTATCGTGGGTGTATATGAACTCAATGTTGTACATCCCAGTGACTTCCGGCAGAACTTTATTCCTGCGAGAGACCGGTCCGCACACACACACACCGATCAATGCTCAATGTGCATGTGTGCATGCATGTGCAAGTGTGGGGGTCTATGTTGTATCTATATATAAAAGGGAAATTTGTGAATATGTTTGTCTGTTCAAAATGTTTAGCGTACTCCCTGACATGCAACAAACTTTAAATTTGCCATGTGGGTACTTTCCAGACTGTACACCATGGGGGGAAGGGGGGGGCGCAATAATGCATATATTTTACACGGCAAGTGAGCTGCTGTGACGTCACATGTCATGTGACCCGTATGCGGAAGCGTAACGGAGTGTGCCTGCTGATGTCACGCCACCCCCAAACCCTCCGCGGGTAAAGTGAAATACAAATGTGTTGCAGGTCTAAGGCGTTCTTCGCGCAGCATTGGTTTATTATTTTAGTCGTTTACTGCCGTACGCACCCTGAAGTTGCGTGTCTGCAGCAAGCACGTGTATGTGTACCTATGGACGCACGCACGTGTGTGTGGGGGGAGCGGTAGTGTAGTGGTTAGCGTGCTGTCTGTGTGTTTGTATCTGTGTGTCTGCGTGTGTGTGTGTGTGGGGGGAGCGGTAGTGTAGTGGTTAGCGCTACACTGCGCTACGAACCCGGTGACACGAGTTAGATTCCCACTCACGGCCACCACCGGTGATGATTATTTAAACCGGTCCTGGGCCTCCCCTAGGTCGACTCAGCCTCAAACGAGTAACTGGTGTGGTGTGTGAACATCACCATTGGGGAGACAAAGGCGGCCGGGTAGTAAAGCTAGTACTGTATAAAACATAAATGACGAAGACAAAGATTCCCCCATACGGCCTTAACAGACTGTTGCGGCAAGTGCTATTAGAGCATCTATTTAGGCCAGCACTGCACACGAGGGGGTGGGTGGCCTACAGCCTTTGTCTCCCCAATAACGAATGTTGACAAATCGTACCAGGTACTCATTAAAGGCTGAGTCGACTCAAGGAGAGGTCCATGACCGGTTCGGATATTTGTCACCCATGTTGGCCATGAGCGGGAATCGAACTCGGGTCCACCGGGTTAACAGTGCGGCGCGAACACTCCCCGCTTATGGAAAACAGGTCCACGCGCGCATGCCCACACGGTCAAACGGTTGTTGTGAAAAATTCCACGAAGGTGTAATGCCCAACATGATGGGAATAAATATCTCAAGTAATGAAACCCTTGCACCAACCGGGACCGCCCATCGTGGTGAAGTATGGGTTTTAAAAAGTTTCAACAGCAACGGGTATGGTGTAGAATTGTTGGTTGTTAGGCAGTCACTCACCGGAAGTAGAAATGTCCTTCCTTGTCTCCCGCTTGGGGCATGTTGCACTGGAATGTGATGCTCTGCAACGCAATTCATTAGCGTTACTCAAACCAGGTGATTGCCCGAGGACTCATTCATCCGTTCGTTAACTTTATTCAAACCAGATATATGAAAGTGTTTTGGTTTGCTCATCTATTTTGTTAGTCATACTCGGTGAGTTATAGTGAGATTAATTCATTAAATCCTTAACTGTATTCAAACCAGCTGAGTGGGCCAGAATTCCCTGTGGGTTGAGCAGAAATACACCACCAAACATGCCAATGAAAGATGTTGGATGTGGAATTTTTTAATTTGCACCCGGGGTTGTGAAAGCCACATGAAAACTGGAGGAGGGATGATCAATAATATGCAGCAAACTCTGAAATATTTCATGTGATCAGTTGAGTAGCTCAGCAAATAATGGAAATTGTGATTTCTTTATTTCTACCACTTCAAGTTGTTCTTCAACTCGAGTTCTGGGGTAAGATCAGGCCAAATCGAGCCAAATAAAGTTTCTCATCCTATGGAAACAAGATAGTATCGTTCGAGGGGACCGACAGTGAGATTAGTTTGGTGACGACAGCACAATAGCTCTTCGATGCGTTTTCTGGTTACGACGCGTGACGTCTGGCGTTTTCCTCTCAGCACGTGGAGCGAGACGTCGGACAAGTTCCACGTTTATTTTGTTTAACCAGGTAAGAACTCAAGAGATCAGTATATAGTCTCATTTGAAAGCGTGACTTTGGGAGGGGGGGGGGGGGGAGGTTACCGAAATGACGAAAGCGTTTTCTGGTTACGACGCGTGACGTCTGACGTTTTCCTCTCAGCACGTGGAGCGAGACGTCGGACAAGTTCCACGTTTATTTTGTTTAACCAGGTAAGAACTCAAGAGATTAGTATATTGTCTCATTTGAAAGCGTGACTTTGGGAGGGGGGGGGGGGAGGTTACGGAAATGACGAAAGCTAAACAAATAAAATAAAGGGCAGCAACAAAGCAAACATAAATCAGAACAAAAACAATAAAACATCGCATCGAACAACGTGCATTACAACCTAGAAACACATGACAGCGACGCAGCAAACCCGTGCGAACATACGCAGCAACACTGCGGCGGCATCGTATCGACGAAACCTTGCAACAATTAAAGAGTTCCGTTGTTTGTCCTAGGAGCCTTACTAAATTCACGAGACAAACTCGTCTTTTCAGGAGGATCCGCCCCATTCCGGATTTCAGGCCAATTCCTTCACATGTTGTGATTTTGCTCATGGGGAAAAAGGCAAGATTATCTGGAGAAAAACCCACGCTCCTCAGTGACGGGAGAAATACAACACCCATGATGGTGCCGGAAGTATCTTAAAGTGCACACAAGTAAAAATCTAGAGTACGGCACAAACTCGGTTAGTTCCGTGTGGTTTCCTGAATCATCGGCGCCTGCAAATTGTCCCAAAACCTTCACAATTAGCAATATAACTCAAATTAAAAACCTTAAATAATCCGCAGACATTTCCCGGGGCTAGCTTTTGAGCGGTGCTATTAAAAAACAATCGTGGTCGACACACGTCTAATAGCAGCAATAACGAACATGCTAAATCACTGCGACGGAGCGAGGATAACCTCAATCACGCGATGTCGCGCCGGGCTGCCAGCCGCCAACGGAAAGTCAAAACCACTTCTCTCCGCCTGATGAAGACCGCTTCTGTTGTGATAGAAACGTCGTGGGTTTTTTTGCTTTTATTATTTTAAATTAATTTAGAAATTTTTATAAAAATTTTATTCAACAATTTTTTTATTGTGTTGTTTAGCAATTTTTTTGCTTTTTTTCAATTGATTTTTATTTTAAATGAAATTTTTATTTTATTATTTTATTCTCTATCTACGTGACTTTACTGAAAGAACCAAGAATATGAATTCCTGCAGTCACGAAAGTTAAGGCAAAATTCAGATCCACTCGATAAAAAATAGACATTTACAACATTCATATTTTTGTGGCTGCATTTCGAGAGAAGAGAAGTGAAGCCCATTTGAATCATTCTCATTATTTCGGTAAAAAGCCCATTACTGTACATTGTTAGCTTCAAGGGATGGCAGTACAGCAAGAGGGTTTGTGAACCCGTGCGAGCAATCGTTTGCGCGGGTTTTCTCCGGGTGCTCCAGCTTCCTCCCAATATCCAAAATTCTCCTGAACAGACAATGGCCAAACATCCATATGCAGGGCCCTCGAAAAAAGTCTTGAGACTATTTTTAAGAAGAATTGACATTATTATGAGATTGAGCGCATGGGCCAGCTGCAAATAGAAAGCTAAAATTTCCCTTCCCAAAATAAGTAACTTAATTGGCCTTACATTTCAGCAGATGTGATTTTACCGTTCAATGACATCACACAGAATAACCGTGTAATACTATGAGTCACTGCATAGAAATAATGTCGACATTAATCAATTCAGCTCTATCGGACATCTGTGAGACTACTGTACATCTGTGAAAGAGCTTCATAGCTCATTGGATTTCTCCAGGATAAATAAAGATTCTGATGTACTTAATTTAAATAACTGGGAACTTAGCTACCTCTTCGTGCTTCAGGGGATGAGTTGCGTACGTGCTGACCCCTGGGCCGCTATGCAGGCTGTCCAAATAAACTCGACATTTTAAACGTTTTAAAATTTTCGAAATTCCTTGCCGGGTAAGGCCTGGGAAGAATTTCAAGCCGAGATGCACGCTCCCGCATGGCATAGAAAAAGTGACGTTTTCACCAAAGAGAAATGAGAAAAACCCACAACTAAATTTGCGTCTTCTTAGACACCGAGAAGGAATACCCAAAAAGAGCAAAATCTGCAGAATTTTCGATTTAAAGCTTTCGTGACTGCAGGGATTCATCTTCTTGGTTCTTTCGGTAATGTCACGTAGAAGGGAAATAATAAAATAATAAAACTAAAACATAATAAAATATAATTCTCACGACGTTTCGGCCACAACGCAAGCAGCCGTCCTCAGGTGAAGAACAGGTCTTGTATTTTATTATGTTATATTTTTATTATTTTATTATTTCCCTTCTACGTGACTTTACCGAAAGAACCAAGATCTGCAGATATGTTTTTCTTCAAGTTTTCCAACGCTGCTAACTCGCCGCCAACATTTGTTTCGTGTTTTTTTGGCCACAGAAACTGCCCGCGCCTGCCAGCGTCAGATCCTATCGCTGCGGGAACAGCACACAAGTGTGCGTGCTCCCCTCTCTGTATGTGCGAAGCACCGCCGTGGCCCGGACGGCGGGCTGCGACAGCGGGAGGCCTAAACGGGCGCAGCAAGCGGCGGTGAGAGTAGGAGGGAGGCAGAGAGCCCTCTCGCTTGACGTTTCTCACACGTTGCGGTAGACGCGTTCGCTGTTGAACGTCTCAACGTTCCAGAGGTGGCCAGGTGCGGCTTGGCAAGCTAAATGCCTGTGTCGATGTTATACATGGTCATGCGGGTTATTTCACCATACTTCACCATGTTGATGAAGGGTGGCAGGACAAGGGAGGGGGGGGACGCACCAATTTTTTTGAGAATATAAAGTAGAGAAACGTAATCGAATAAAGATTTGAGAAAATATGTAAGTTGAAGGCATCACACATGCTGTAAAGAAAATAAAGTGGGTTTGGAGGCGATGCTTCGATCGAAGGAATGATGTCCGGTTGATGAGACTCGTGATTGAGTTGCAGCAAAAGGAGGGAACTCGGCGGAGATGGAGATTCTAAATCAGCTCACGTGTGGATTGTTGGAAAGCGGAATCATGACGAATGGCAGTGGCTTCATAAGGCCTTTTATTCAGCAGACGATTGATCATGTTTCTGCTGCTGATGATGACATCCCATTGAGACAAACATCTCCTTAAGGGGAGGACTGACAGGGGAGCCGTGAGCCAGCATTGGCAGCTTGAAGAGTTTTATGTTGCACTTTGCCTCGGGCCGCACACACAGGATGGGATTCTCTCTGCTGGAGAGGATGTTTGCCTGTTTGAGGACCCTCCAGGGATGTGTCACCTCAATTACTCTCTTTGCGGACGCCACAGTTTGTAAGGAAAGGCTATTCGTTTTTACGGCCCTCGTATCTCATGCGGTACAGGGGGCGCGTGTTATGGATTATTATTAATGCCAGACCTGTACAGAGTCACCTAAGACCAAAGTACTCGAAATGAGCCCGATCTCATCATATATCGGAAGCTAAGCAGATTTGAATCTGGATCGTGATTGCATGGACAACCACCGTGCATAACATGTGTAAGAGGCTGTGGAGCTATGTTGTGGGCAGGATAATCAGTAAAGTACAATACATCATTATAATGTACTTAAAATGTACTTCTATACTCCCGCATCGATTTTGCTGTCCAATAACTGTTACTTGCGTACAGCTGTAAACTATGTTGGATTGGCGGGCTCAGCGTGTTTCATTCCATATTCATACATGTATGTTGAAGTTCTTTCGCATACTTCATGGCCAACCTTGCTCATCAGAGGTGCAGGGGAAGGACAACACACTAAACACAAAAAGCAGTTTTAAAAAAATAGTTTTCAATCTATATTTAAAAGTAAACAACTCCAGTGGTTTCCTAATATCAGAAGGAAGAGCATTCCAGACGGCCGCAGAAGCTTTCGTACAAAATCTCCAAGGACCGGTGTTGGTAAAGGAGACAATTGATGGTGGACCAGGTGAGAATAAGGCATGCATGGGGATTGCTGGTGAGAATAAGAAGGCAAAGTCAGGTGGGTAAAGTTGACAGCAGTGGAGTGGGGGCGGAGCAGAAATATTGGAGGGGGGACAGCAGTAAACCTAAGCAGGCAGGCAATGATGGTCGAGCAAACAGGCAAACGCTAATTTGGACGACTCAAAGCTTTGCATCTGTTTGCAGAGTGGGCGATCGTCAACTTTAGCCGCTTACCGTCAAGAATGCCTGGGCCACGAAGGCTACTCTGGAATGTCCGACAAGCCGTGTTGGGCAGAGGGAGGTTCAATCAGACTTTACCGCCGCACAAACATGCAGGAGACAAGCCGACGGGGGCTGATCAAACAATTGAGTTGTGGTGGTGGTGGCGGCGTGCGCGCGTGAACGCACGTGGAAAAAATTCACGAGGACGGCATGGCCCGGAAGATGTGTCGTCACATGGAAAGATATTTTGCCTGTGCATCTACAACACGGTATTGGTGGTTGGCGTGCTGGTGACATAGGTGGGAAAAGTGAGGTTACTCTCGGAAAGAAAGCCTCCATTCATACTGGTGCAGAACCTTCCTTAAAAAAAACGCTCTTCAGACTCCCCCGAACCTCCTGGACGAATACAGAGCTACGGCCACATCACCCGCAATGTGCCCAAGGTCATAAAATGTTGGGCTAGAGCCTGTATAGAACTTGGGATGGGCGAGCACCATACGTGTCACAGGCTATGGGGGCTACATTGCGGATAGCAGAGGGCCAGGCAGCGACGTCTATTGTTGTCCTGGACTTGCATGCTCCCCCAGCCACTCTCTCTCCATCATCACCAGCCTGCAATGACCAGCGCGGCCAATGTCTGGTCAAACATTTTGCCGTGCCCTCAGCCGGCAATGGACGGACAAAGGGCTGCACGACACGTAACGTTACATACGGACCGTTATGTAACTGCACGTGTGCGGACACGGTCGCAACAATGTAATTTTAGCGGATAGGGGAGCTGTCCAGCTGGCACTGACCCTGCATACCTTAGAGGGAGACTTGGGGGAGACTTTGGTGTCTGCATTCCAGATCTTCATGCTCAGGTTGTTGGGTGTCACGTTCTTCATCAGCTTCCCATCCTCAGCCAGAACTTGCACCATGAGGTCTGAGAGCAGGTCACCGCATCGAGCACGTGGCGTAAATTGTTTTGTAATTTTGTTTGTCATTCAAGAACCCAGAATACAAAGAAGATTTTCCGAAGATGAGGAAAAACAGCAAATAACGTGGACCACACCCGGAGCAATACACCCTAAAAATTAGAGACTGACCATGGGCGTCTCTGAGCTCACTGCCCTACAATAGGGGAAATGATCGGGGAGCAGGTTAAATGTGTTTTTAATGCTTTCCAAGCAAGGTTGAAAGCTTTTTCCCCATAAGTTCTGTCCGTCAATCGCACCCATCCGTAACGAGGCGCAACTATACACCTCTCGTAGAGATGATCCAATATGTATATGGTAATAAATAATTTAGTTATACTGCATCGGCAGTGGTATGCACAGGCACAAATAACAAAAAAACTCAACGCATTCGTCAATAACGTTGTTTGTGGCATTAAAAAGGAAAAAAAATACACAATCGGTGATGTTTTGCACAATAGCCTTTTTTCAGAGTACACCACTGGGATTGTAATGATTCACACCACCCCAAAGCGGCTAGGAGAAGCGCTGGCTCAAACATTTCCACGTGGCCTCGTTTTTATTTTTTCGAAATTTTCCGTATGGTTTCTACGATTTTAGTTTGATCCAGTCTCTTCAATGTAACATCGGCCTTTCATGAGCACATCATTGCTATGCATTTCAAGTAATCAATTCTCACACGTACAGTAAAATGCAGAGCATCACGAGCATAAGATTACATTTATATCAGAAGAAGAATTAATTAAACACAAAAAGCCAAACTAAATCCAAAGACTCTTTTTCAGGAGGGGTTTTAATTTTTAGATGTTTTGAACCAATGTTTTGAGTATTTCTAAGTTTGCCAGGAAACCAGAGCATCCAGAGAAAACCTATGTGCATGAGAAGGCAACACAATCACCATACACAGATGGAAAAAGATTGAGGTTAGTCCACTTGTTATACCATCTTCTCACGGCGAGTCAGGGCACATGGCACCTCGACGCCCAGAGGAAAGGGAGATTCACAACATCTGTGTAATCCACCCACCCTCGCATCCAAAATTCTGTACTACAGACAACATGCGTAGCCACCACAGCAAGATGGACAGACACGTCGTCACAAAATAACCGGCACTACAACTAATAACATCGTTGCCATCATGACCACCACCACCATTCCAAGCGCCCACTGAATGCATTCTCACGCACACACTATTGCTCCCAATTTCCGCCAAAATAAAATGGTGCATAACGGCCACTCGCTTCTGAGGGAGATAAACTGCAGTGCAGACAACGCCTCGATTCAAGCAGGTTTTAAACAGCGTTGGCACGTGTGTGTACCCACGCGACGACAAGAATAGACCTTCCTGGAAAGCACGGCACTAAAATATTCATGGCCATGTCTTTTTCTGTTTTCCGCTGTTTTTGTTTTAAAGGAAACGTTGCCACAGAGAGATACGGCCCTCCGTCAACCGCACGTAGAGCCGCGACGGTGCAAGCGCCATGCGCTCATCACGACTACAAAAGTCAAAGTGGTTTCCTCCAAAAGTCAAAGTGCTTTCCTACTTGAAGAAGCAAGGAGACATTGGTGTTCATCTCCTATTTGCAGCCCTGCAGAGAGCCAGCATTGGATATTCTGCATTCTTATGGTGGCAGCGAGGCCATCCATAGGAAACCGCTGTTGACCCTTTCCCAAATTAGTACACATTTCATCGACACCGAAAGCATGGTTGGCTAAGTCAGCCAGCATTTTTAAATCGCAACCTTCCAACTGCGAGTCGCTCCCTCTTCCACTGGGTAAGCTGGCCAGCTTTGTGACACCAGTGTTACAAATGTATCGCTTCCATCACACAGCACCGTGATGTGTTTATTATTAAAAATGCTAATCCTTATTTTCATACTACAGGGTTTTTTGTGAAGTCATTAGTGATGGGGCTGATACCATCGCCTCATTACACATGAGAATGTGATATACGTTTTAGAAACGTATATCACATGCACGACATCCTTCAAGGGTCTATCTTTCACAAAGGGCTGCCCTGCACTCTCCTTAGCTGTGCAGATGGGGGCGAGTGATTCGCTCTGCATCGAGCTGTTGAATTAGAGCTGTAGAATTTACAAAGCCAGATGAGGCTAAATCAAAGCACAAAATCTAATTTTTACACGGTCTGGGACTTCTGAGATAATGAAACTCCCTGCACATACCAAGTCTCATTGGCTTAATCTTCCTAGCAAAATTGTTTTAATTTGGATCGGATGCGCGAATTGTTTAAGGTCACGCGCGGCTTCAAAGACTGTTCCGTCCTAACACGGAACTGAAAAATGTGCCCCTTTGAAGTATCATATTTAGCTATGGCGTGTGTATGGAAGCACGTGTGTGCGCGCACGCGTGCATACTTGTTGGCACGTGTATGTGTGTCACTTTACTGCCTTGGTGACAGCACAAACACAGCTGGCTCGTGCCTAATTACCGCCGATGGCACCGGCGTAACGGTGCCATTCAGTGCCCATTAAGGGGCCGTGCTGGCAGCAGAGTCGACAAATCTCGAGAAACGACAACCAGGCTCAAGCACAACACTGGCTGTGTCGCAACTGGGAACCTCTATCCATCATTAATCATTCAACCGCTCATTAAGCTGCAACAGCCAAAACGAAGGCAGCAATTTGATGAAAACGCACAAGCGCGAGCAAAATGTTAAATGTAATGGTCCTGAACAGGCCCGATCTCGTCGGAACTCGGAAATTAAAGCAGGATTGAGCGTGGCCAGTACTTGGATGGAAGACCACCCTATGAGCGGCTTGCAATCCGAGGGTTGAGCGTTCGACCATCATCCCTCCGGGGCCAATAAAATTAGTTTAAATTTGTATGGAAAACAACAGAAAATGTCCTGTGGATACACTTGCCCCTGCCATAGTAATGCGAAAATTCCACAACAAACAACAAGTTGAGTAGGATTTAACTTTAACTCATACGCTTAGGCTGCGAGGTGGCCAAAATATAGCAGTACAGCATGGATTGTTGAATCCATCTTTGTGGAGATCTAAGTGTTACCGCCTCATGTGTGGTGGGTTTTATCTGGGTACTTAAGAGTTTTCTCACATATGAAGCGAAATTATCATTAATGGCGATGAACAAACAACCCAATGCAGGACGCATCTGAAAAAAAGTGTCCTGAGACTAAACAAATATTCAGTGGTTAACTCATAACAGTTTTCTTTCGTGCAATGATTGGTGACCAGGCCGAGCTGGTCAAACTCGCTCTACTTGAGCAGTTGGTTTAATCTCAGTGGGTACGCAGATTCAAAGCCAGCAGCCCAGCTGTGCTGGCAAGGGATCAGTATGATGGTTCGCTCACTATTTATTGACAAAATCAACCACTCATGACAATACTAATACGTACACATACAAAACAAATATCCCTATTTAGCCCTTTGGACTCTAGTGGCGAAGTGCTTTTAACGAGAACCTACTCAGGCCAAGACAGAGGAGTAATGTGGCTTGCATCTTGCCCGGCCACCTTTGCGTCCCAGTTATGTAATCATCAGCTGATGACAGATTCATTTGTCACTTCTAATTAGCGTTATGCATAGCCAGGAATCAAAACCTGTAATCGCACCGCTGCTCTCCATAATCGCACAGACACACACAGAGACAAAAATATACCCACACAACAACCACCACCACTTGCCACTAAGTGGAGGTGACATCACCCACAGGTGCCTGAACAGACTTTTTTTGGTACAAGTGCTGTAAGCGAGCACGTGTCAATGTCGGCATGGCACACGAGGAGGTGGGTGACCAGCAGCACTCCCGGCCGCCTTATCCTCCCAAATGGCGATATTTACTCATCACACCAGATAACCAATTGAGGTAAAGTTGCCCAGGACCGGTTCAGATAATCGTCACTGCTATTGGCCGTGAGCGGGAATCGAACTCGAGTCGCGTATTAGTAGCACAGTGCGCTAACTGGTGCACCACCGCTCCCCACACTCACGCACACTCATACATACACACACAATGTACCCACACTGGGCAGTCTGTGTGTGGTAGCCATGCCTGTGAGGATGCCTCCCACAGTGTGCTGCACCAGCTTGTTGAAGTCCACCAGTAGCTGCGTGGCTTTGTTGGGATCGGGCAGCACGGACAGGAGGATCTTGGGCCCCTCCAGCACCTGTTTCCCCACGTGGGCCTTCAGCTGCAGCGTGAAGTCTCCGCTGGAGTGTGCCGCACACACAAGGACAGAGATCCCCCCCGTATAGCCTTAGCAGACTGTTGGGCCAAGCGCAGATAGTGAGCAACTACGAAGGCCGGCACGGAACCCAAGGGGGTGGGTGACCAATATCACGCCCGGCCACCTTTGTCTTTCCGGTGCTATTTACACAGCGCACCAGGTACTCATTTAAGGCTGAGTTGACCTAGAGGAGGCCCAGGACCAGTTCAGATATTCTTCACCGATGTTAACTGCGAGCGTGAATGGAACTTTGATAATCTGGTTCGTTGCCTTGCACGCGAACCACTGCGCCACTACTCGCCATGCACATACAGGTGTGCACAGCATAAATACACAAACATACACACATTTTTATACATGCATGTGTATATACCGCCAGTTTTTTCAACCCACTGCAGGATAAGGGCCTCTCCACTCTGGGTGGGTCATGATGTTTACGTGACCTACATCACCACATTGGTCAACATACATACATTTATCACTCACACATAAGCATACTTATACAAAAAAAACACATGCACACGCATACATGTACAAAGCTCTCCCGAGTAGCCTTCAAAAGGCTGTTGGAGCAAGTGTTGTTAGTGAGCGCCAATGAAGGCCAGCACAGCGCACCTATGAGAGAGTGGTGTGGCCAGCACCAAACCTGACCACTGATGTCTCCCCAGTACTGACGTTTACAAATCCCAGCATGCACTCATTTATGGCCGAGTCGACCTAGAGGCGACCCAGGACCATCTCACATTCCACCTCTGCCCCTGCTATGCGACGCGGCGTGGAATGGCTGACTCACCAGGGCGCGTTCACTTGCAGGACCCCAAACTCGGCCTTCCCTTGCTTGTTCGTCTTTTGAGTGGTGGCAGCCGGAGAGAGCTGTTCCACACAGCCACGAGGAGTCAGCGCGACACCACACACAAGCAACATAGCGCAACACAGCAGACGCGCACAACGTACATGCACGCAGGCCAGGCATGGTGTTTTCCGATTTTCAGTTCATTACAAAGCATGGCCTAGGTATGAAATTTCGGATATACGGTGTCAAACCAGAAGCGATGGCACGTGTACGTAATTGACGTCGCTCCTGTGCTCTTCTCACCGCGCAGTGTCACTTTTGTTGGCACGAAGACAAATCAAAGACAAGAATTCCCCCCTATAGCCTTGACAGGCTGTTGGGGAAAGTGCTATTATCGAGCGCCTATGAAGGCAGGCACGGCACCGAAGGGGGTGGGCGGCCCTCACCATGCCCAGCCGCCTTGGTCTCCCCAGTGGCGATGTTTACGTATCACGCCAGGTACTCACTTGAGGTTGAGTTAACCTATGGGAGGCTCAGGACCGATTCAGATAATCGTCACTGGTGTTGGCCATACGCAGGAATCCAACTTAGGTCGCTGAGTTCGTAGTGCAATGCTCTAACCATTATGCTACCGCTTCCCCATACACACACACACGTCCACATGGTGACTGGGGTGGCTGGGACACGCTTTCCCGTCGCATTACCGCTCCCTGAAGACAAGTCACATCTGCGTGCATACACGCTGGGGGGCAATGGCTTCGAAGTTCATGCCACCTCCTCTCCGTCAGTGCCCGGGTCCCCATTGGGGGAAGGGTGGGGAGGGGAAGCTAACGATCCAACCAGTCGTGACTGAATTCTACCAACTCTGACTCTGGTGTGACTCTCGGTGTCAAAACGAATTCGCTAACTAAATAAATAATCCACACGCAATGCCTGCACCGTCGAGATGACCTGGGGAAGTGCTTCTCAGGATACACTCCGCATGCTTCACCACAATCCGTGTATTCCATCTCCGTTTTATTCAAATAAAAAATCCCTGAGTATGGCACTCATCTCGTTAAGTCGTCAGCATATAAAACCTGTACAGTGCAGAAACGTGTAGACTACATGGCCATTACAGGATCAACAACGCAACCCTCTCATCCATCGAGGTTCGTTGGGATGTACTGCGATGATGCCGTGGTATCTCTGCTGATTCCATCCACTGCTAAAATCATATTGAACCACAGACGTATTTCTTTGGTTTTGCATTGAGTAATTAATCCATCAGAGTGAACAAAAATGCTAAGAAAGTAAGCCGAGTCCAGAGGGCGTTTCCCCAAATGCCCAAGTAATTTCTAAGAGCACACTACCCCCTGTTGACCGCGGAATGGACAAGAGACATCTCTCTTTCCGAAGTCCAGTAGGAGTCACATGAGTCCTTTAATGGAATATGTGGGTGTCTTGATGTGCCACATGGGTGCCTTGATGTGTTGCATGGGCATTGTCAGCAAAGTGCCTTTTCGTTGTCTTTCCCCAGCCATCTAAAAATTACGCCCAATTTACTGTCCTGAGCCAGTGGTGGAAGCTTCACATTCCTATGGTGGCGACGAGTCGATATCTAGGACATCCAATGTTGACTATTCCCCATGAAGCGGTACTTATTGTATTGACCCGCAGGGGATGTTGGGCTGAGACAACCACCGACCAGGATTTTAGCTCGCGGCCTTCCGATTGCGAGCAGCTTGCTCGAGCGCTGAGCGACATAGCCGGGATCTCATACATGAAGGAGAAGCTGGAACAGACCTTGAGCGAGTGCGGGGTGATGAGCTGCACACGGACGTTCGGCTGCTGGCAGGGGTTTCCCCACTTGTCGCACAGCTGAACCGTCAAGGGCTTCTCCAGGCTACTGTAGTTGTACACAGTGATGGGCTGCACGCGCACACCATCACAGAAGACAAAGATCTCCACGATATAACCTTTATACAGACTGTTGGGGCAAGTGCCGTTTGCAAGCACCCATGAAGGCCAACGCTGTACACCTGGCCAGTTGCTGATGTTTACACCCAAATGCACACACACACAGCACTAGCTACTCATTTGAGGTTGAGATGACCTAGGGAAAGGCCCAAAACTAGTTCAGATATCACTCACCAATGATGTTAACTGTAGTTGTCAATCGAACTCAGGTCACCGGTTTGAAATGCAGTGCACTAACTACTACAACAGCGCTCGACACCCACACACAGATGCGCTCGAGCATACGTATACATGCACGCACGCACGCGCGCACACACACACACACAACGCCAGCAACACCCACGCTTCTATCTCCACAATGCCAATGTTTTTGAGATCACTACACTAAGACTAAGTAATCATTTCAGAACATGGCCATGCTCCGATTCCAATTGTCATCGGTGACGAGCATCATGGCCAGGAATTGAAACCGGGATCCTGAGCTCATAGCTCTGCACTGCTGGCCAACCATCATACCCCACCACTCACCGCGTAAAGACAGGCACACAACACAATTAGCAACTCAGATGAGCACAGACGATTATTGACTTTAACTTCGCGTCGACCCACGCACTGCACATGTGCTCAGAAAACATCACACGTGTCGAGAGATTTGGAAATTTCGGGGCAGCTAAGCCAATACTGCATTTCATTATCCTTATGTCAGCTAGTACCCAAGGGGCAGTCCCATGCTCGCTGGAGCAGAGAGATGCTAAGTGATGGGTGGTGGTGTCTATGCACGCCTGTAGTCTGGCACTGTGGAGGCGAGGGATAGTGCGACACAAGAATGTTGCAAAACTCCCTTCCTGTGGTACCATACGCTGGGCTCTCCAGGAGGCGGTACAGCAGCTGTGGACTAATCTCCAACTGTTCCATCTGTACAGGATACACAGAGTTCCCCCCTTGCACATGTGGCTTTTCTCCAGGTCCTCCTGTTTCCTCCCATATGTAAATACTCATTAATTCAAGCCCCCACCCAGTGATTCAATGCATTGTCATGACTCAAGCATCGATTCTTTTTGTCTATTTGTCACCGTATGTTGCCATCTGTGCTGCCTCGGCCTCTGTTCAAGTGAAGGGTCTCACGACCTTGCTTTCTTCCCTCTGTCTTTCACCGAATGACTGCCCTATTTTCTCTCCATAAAATAAATATCCCCACCGTTTCTGTTCGTCCCCTCAAGATACGGTCGGTCACATTCCGACGATACATGAACCCACATCATATTGTCCTGTAGAATGCAGAGTAAATTTTGTTTTCAGATGCTGCACCAAGTCTGCGACGGTTGGCGGTGAGCGCGAATAATTAAGAGTGCAAGTGCCTTTTGCGTGTCGTGCCAGGGCAGCAGCTGCAGCGTGGCGGGCTGGCCCGCGTCGAGGGTGACTATGAGGTGTTCTTTAAGGTCCTTGAGCGAGAATAAAATGTCCCTGGGGCCCAGGGGGCCTAACTGGAAGCGAATGCCCTTCACCAGCACGCTGCCGGAGCACTCCTGCCAAACACAAACACACACACACGCAATTATTATTATTATGTTTATTTACCGAAGGAACCCTGACCGAGTCTCAAGAAGGGTCTTGCAAGTTCCCGCAGTTGGTGGCGATGGCTGTGGTGTATATTACATTCAAGTAATTTGCGGGTAAATTCTGAAATTTGGGAGTGGTATGGCCAGAAATCTATCTGGCCACCTTTGTCTCCCCAGTGCTGATGTTTACACCTTGCACCAAGTACTCATTTAAGGATGAGTTCACCTACAACAACAAAAACAGCTGCCATTCACCACTAAGTGATGGTGACATCACCACTGTGCTTGTGCTAGATGAGGTGCCAGGTGGCAAACCCACCACCACCTCTTCGTCATGTCAGACAACAACACTGTGGTGTTTGTGAGTGTCTCACATCCACCACCGTGGATAACCGTAATACTAGGACGGGTGCGAGGGACTGGCAACCCCCTTCGCCATTAATTAATTTACTAAAGAACCACAGCAAACAGATCCAAAAGACAAAGATCCCACGTATAGCCTTAACAGGAAAGTGCTGTTAACGAGCACCCATGAAGGCCGGCATGGCACACGAGGGGGTTGGTGGCCAACACCACGCCCTCCGTCTCCCCCAGTGGCGGTTTACAAATCACATCAGGTACTCATTTCAGGTTAAGTCGACCTAGGGGAAGCGCAGGACCGATTCAGATAATCGTCACTGGTGTTGACCATAAGCGGGAATCCAACTTAGGTCGCCGAGTTCGTAGTGCAATGCTTTAACCATTACGCTACCGCTCCCCATACACACGCACACACACACGTCCACATGGTGCCTGCGGGCGGCTGGGATACGTGGGCGCCAGAGCGATGCAGCAGCGGACGCACCTGCCAGCTCATGTTGAGCGTCGAAAGGTCGAGACCTTTGGCCGAGACATTGAGCGCCGTCGCGAAGCCGGACGACATCACGGTGTTTCCGAACTGATCCGTCACTTCAACCACTGTCGGGAGTGTGAGGGGCAATGGGGTCGAAGGTCAGTCGAGGGGAGGGGGGGCAGGGAGGATAAACAACAAGAAATCCCACCATATGACCATCAGCAGCCAATCAGAAAACTGCTGGATAGAGCGGTGCTTTCTGGTGGCCGGTAGGGGACAGAGCAGGAGGTAAAGAAGCATTTTATTAATTATTCAAACCACCCACACGAGCCCCATAATCGGCACTGGGCTTGCAATGCTGGTGACCATGGTCTGGTGTTCTACATATGCTGGCTAAGTTGTAGGAATGTGGAGTTTGCACCATTTGGTTGAGCAAAGGTACTCCCTTATTAACGTAAACAATGATACAACATACAGTTACAAGTTATCATAATGGCCATTGCTTATCCAGAAGAGCAGAGGTGCCACGATTAATCCCACAAGGCATTTCATGAAATGCGCCGACGATGATGTGTAGAGATCAGCATTGGTGATAACTGCTTGTTGAGAATTCACGCAAATAATATCCAATTTAAACCTTGAGGCTAACAAAACAAGCGAGACGAAACAAACCAAATAAATAAACGAGATGGTCCAATATAATTGCAACGGCACAAACTATGCAAGAGAACATTGGTTTAATAATAATGTAGAGGGGGGTCTTGGTTTAAGAAAGGTGCCTTTAAAGAACTAAAGTTCGATTCCTCGAGTGAACCCAAATGTGACCACCAATCGTGGGAATTTTGGAGACGGACGGCGAATGTGTGGAAAGAGCTCTAGCAAGAAGCACAGGGCAGGACTGCACTCAACTCAGAGGCAGCGACGCATTGAGGCAGCAGGAGCAAGGAGCAGATTTTTCTGAACAGTTGGAAAGACCGAGCGATTAAAGAAGAAGCGCCGTGAGGGAGCGAGCATGAGGGGTGAGCCATTGCATGACCACAGTTGAGATGGAAAACAGTGGCGCGGTTGAGGCTGCCGGTTTCCACACTCACGGATCTCAGCGCTCAGCATCTCGTCCAGTTGTATGATGGGTAAGCCTTTCAGCGTCACCCTCAGGTTCTTGGGCTCATCCGGGATGGCTCTGTGCCCACCGATCGACCACAAAGACAAAGATCCCCCGTATAGCCTTAATATACTGTTGGGGCAAGTGTTGTTAGCGATGAATGCTGGCACGGCACACGAGGGGGTGGGTGGCCAGCACCATGCCCCCACAGCGGCAATGTTTATACATCATACCAGGTACTAATTTGAGGCTAAGTCGACCGAGTGTTGGCCATGAGCGGGAATCAAATTCGGGTCGCTGGGTTCATAGCGCAGCGCACTAACCGCTGCACTACCCGCTCCCCACACACACGGACACCTCTATTAAACTGTTTGAATGTTGCAGGGTTATTCTAAAGATAAAGTCGTTTGACGATTTTTTTTTTAATTCAAGCCATCTTCAACAGCACATCACGAGAGCATTGCAACCCGCAGCCGAAGTGATGGCGAACACCGGTGACACTGCCACTGTGGTCACGCGGTAGCTAGAGAGATGAGGCTATAATGACAACTTTTGTAGACCACCAAGTGTCTCTGTGTGCGTGGAGTTTTATCGACCCAGCTCCAACTTCTGTTCGATTATTATCATTTAATAATGGCTGATTATTAAATAATATCATTGTGCCTTAGCTTGGCTCGGAGAGTGCTGGGCAAATTCCGATAAACAGCATCACCACTCAAGTGGTGTATCTATCGAGTGTGCAGGCGGTGCAACTGCTCTGAGAACCACGCACCAGAGACGGGGCCCGATTGCGAGGCTCCAAACGGAGCGGCCAAAATTTGGACAGCGGGCCGCCTTATTTCATTCCTTGCAACCGAGGCACCATGCCAACCACTGCTGACAGTGCGCCCTGCTGCGTAGCGCCCACCTGATGGTGAAGGAGGTCTCCAGAGTGTTGTTGTCGTCCTGGAAGAAGATCTGGCAGTACTTGGGCTCGCTGGCGAGCGTGGGAACCTTTACGTCCGGCAGAAGGCCCTGCATGAGTAACTCCCGGTTCACCTTGGGGGTCCACGTCACCTTCAGCGTCCGGCAGGTGAAATGAAAGCAATCATCAGACGGAACCATCTCTTAACGACCGTTTAATATGCGCTCTCCCCGTGTGGCCTAAACTTTTCAGAATGTCCATGTCGAGCTGGGCCATTCATCACTTGTCATTGTATGCCAGGCTAAAGTCAGCAAGACCAAATGTCGTGCCCAAGTGAACAAATGAATGAATGAGCGAGAGAGCACATGGGCAAGCAGGAATGAGAGCAAGCGGGCGATAGGATGAGTTTGTTACAGAGCAAGAGAGTAAGAAAGCAAGAAGGTAACAGGATGAGCAAGCGAGTCAGAGGGTAAAGAGGGCAAGTGAATGAATAAGTGAGCAGAACGTAGGCGAAGAGGGTGAGCTTGAGTGAGTGAGGGGGAGAGAGGGCAGGAAAGTGAACGGGAGAGTGAGAACACAGGCAAGAGGCTAGGCAGGCGAGTGAGCGAGTGAGCAAATGAACGAGTAAGACAGAGGGCAAGGTGAGTGACAGTAAACGGGCGAGTGGCAGGATGAGCAGCCGAATGAGCGGGTGACAGGGCAGGTAGATGACAGGGCGGGAGTGGGGGGGGGGGTGAGTGCGCGAGCACGCATGCGAGCGAGCGAAGGGGAGAGGCAGGGGGGGGGGACCCCACCCGCATCTTGGAGACCAGCGTGGCGTTGACCATGATCTCGCGGTCTCCCTCGTCGTACAGCTTGTAGAGGAGATTGCGCAGGTGCTCGCCCGCAGGCCAGTTGATCTCGTCGGCTGGACGGATGAGCGTGGCGCGGTTGTTGCCGAGGTTGAAGATCTGGATGGAGGCGGCGCGGCTGCTGGGCTGCAACTTCACTTTGCGCTCCACGGGCGGAACTTCTTTGTTGTTCTGCGGCGCATCGGCAGGACGCCGCGATGTCAATGCTCACGAAACGACATGCCGTTGGATTCATCACGAGACAATATATTATTTATAAAATTCCCCCGTGATGTTGATTTTTATGAAAAGATATTAATTCTAGATTTGAAGCTTTCGTGACTGCAAGGATTCATACTCTTAGGTTCTTTCGGTAAAGTCACGTAGGTAAAAAATGAAATTAATATTAATTTTCACGTAATTTTTCACAATATATAATTTTTAACAACATTAATTTTCACAATAATATATTATTTTTCAAAATATAATTTTTCATGAGAGGTAATAGGTGCCCCTCCACAAGGGATTTAGGCACACCCAAGTAGTGTGGCGGGCACATGAGAGTCTATCCACTCGGAGCATGCCAAAAGGAAATCTTGTCATCGTACTGCGTGATCTGTTTGTATCCGTAGCCTGCGCCAAACGAAATGGCAAGGACGCTGCACCGATACCTGTATGCTAATGAAGGCCGTGATGATTTTATCCTCCTTGAGAGAGGCGATGTGGATGGGAGGCCCCGTGAGAGTGGCCGAGCTGGCGTTGCTGCAGTCCGCCATGTACACGGGAAGACCAGGGGCGCCCTCAAACTGACAAAGACAAAGAGGCCCCATTCAAAGTTACGGAATGTTGGGGCCAAGTGGTGTTAGCAAGCATCTATGCAGGGCGCTGGAGGTGGCGGAAGTGGCCAGAACAATGCCCGCCGCCTTTGTCTACACATCACACAAGGTACTCATTTGAGGCTGAGTCGACCTAGGGGAGGCAAAAGACCAATTTCAGATAATCATGTGTAGGACGTGAGCGGGATTCGAACTCGGGCACTAACCACTGCACTGCTATTCCCCACACACGCAAACACATGCAGACACACACATATACGCAAGCATATTAATAAAATGCAATTAGTGAACCCTCTGGGGCACAGTGCCACCAAGTTACGTAGGTGCTCCGTGAGCATGCCCTGCTTGCTCCACACATCACCGTGACTGCGAGCGTCCTCGCACCTTACTCTGGATGATCAACTTAGGCAGAGACGAGACGTTCCCCGCTTTGTCCATGATATCCACCGTGAAGTGCAAAGCGGTACCGTTCTCAACCAGCAGCAGCTCCGCTTCGGGCTTCACCCTCAGCATGCTGGGCGGGCCTGCACACATACAAAGAGAGTCAAAGATCCCCCAGACTGTTGGGGCAAGTGCTATTGGCGAGCGCCTATGAAGGCCGGCACGGCGCACGAGGGGGTGTGGGTGGCCAGAACTACACCCGGCCACCTTTGTCTCCCCAGTGCTGATGTTTACACACCACACCTGGTACACTCTTACGGCCGAGTTCACCTCGCGGAGGCCCAAGACCGGTTCAAATATTTGTCACTGATTTTGGCCAAGAGCGGGAATCGAAATATGCCTGCACACATACTCACGCACAAAGATTCCCCGTCCAGTCGACACACTTTTGGGGTAAAATCCATTGTTGCGTTGAACTACTAGGCCCCAAGGTCTACGATCTCCACTTGCAGTCACCCTCGTCAACCGGCACTGACCAGTGTGCCAATGTATGGTCAAACAACCCCCAACAACTTGCACAGCTTGGGGAGGCCCTCATCCGTCAGTGAAGTAACAAAAGGGCTGCGCGTGTACGCGTGTACGAGTAGACATGAGCGTCGTCAAGCAGCGTCACTCGGACATTGCCCATCGCGCAAGCGTGTAGAACCTGGCAGCAGACGGATCTTGAGCATCTGCGTGCTCTCCTTCAGGTTGGGCACCGTCACCTTGAGGTTGAAATTCTGCACGACAAGAGAAGAGTGACTGTGAGTCGGGCCTAAATGCACGGTTTGATACGATAGCAAAGCATCCTACTGTTAGCGTCTGCGGCCCATAATGGAAGCAGCGCTGAGGCTGGAACCATGTGTGCCAACATGTGCGCGCATGTGTGCGGGTGCGTATGTGTATACGTGCCCAAGCGCGTTTGCGCGCCAGTGTTTGTGTGTGTGCAAGTGTGCACACGCGTGTGCCCACCTTGCCCTGGCAGTGGTGCACCGTGCCCTTGGCGGTGACGCCCTTGAGCAGGAGGGTGGTGCCCCTGATGACGGTGCTATCATAAGACAGCTCTAGGCCCCTGCAGGGAGACATGGTGCGGAATTATACAGAGAGCGAGTTGGGGTCACACAAATTAAAACCGATCTGAGCTCGTCGGGAGTCACCAACTCAGGTAACGAATGACGTGTGGTCTGTATTCAAATCATCATAAATGTATCCGATCTCACAAGTTAAGCAACATTGAGCCTGGGTTTAGTATTTGAATGGGCGACCACCAGGACTGGCCAGGTATTGTAGGAGTTGATACTGACAGATGGCCAGGAGACGGCTGTGAGTTATACCCCCTCGTACACATGGATTTTCTGCAGGTACTCTGGTTTCCTCCCATAAGCCAAACACTCATGAATGGACTTGGCCAAGCATTTAAATGCAGAACCCTAGTGGAGAAACGACGACCGTATGCGATGTGCTTACCTTTCCTATACTTTGCACCTTCATCGTGTTTCGTATTGTTTGTTGTTTTAACTTTCTGACCCGCCCCTACTGAACATCTTTGAAAAAGTGCTTTATAGCTCATCCTCTAGTATAAATAACAATTATGATTCTGAACACAGGTGTTGTATGTTGCCATGGGGGTCCATTCCCAGCAGCAGTGCAGACCACTCCACTGTTGTACTGTACAACGTTGTGCTGCTAGTTTTAGCATAATCAGTCACTTCTGTCACTGCAGGGACAAGCGTTTGCGATTGATAAAAATGTTTTGGGTCAGATCAGAATCAGAATGTTTATTTATAGTGGAGGAATCCGATGAGCTATACAGCTCTTTTTCAGAGATATCCAGTAGGGGCAGGTCAGAAAATTATAACAATATGAAAGCACGATGGGAGTGCAAAGTAGAGGAAAGGGAAGCAAATCACAAAAAAAAACTATTTTAATTTTACCAAGTAAAGCCCCCTTTTTTTAAGAAGCGACCTAGCCACAAATGATAGCTCAATAAAGTGGCTTATCACGTGGAAATTTATAGCAGTCTCCTTCACCCGACAGACCCAAATAAATAAAGTTAGCTGGCTGTGTCGGGTAGAGGAAGGTGCATGACAGACATTGGAATTGTACTCCCCGTGACACGACCCAAAAATCTCTTATGAATCATATTGGTTGCGAAAGCATCAAGTGTTGTTCGGGGCTTGTGAGTTAACCTGCGGTCACCCACTAAGGGTATTTGAAAGTCCTATTCGGCCCTCGATAAGGCAAAAGCTTTTCCAACTATGCCGTAAAACGCATGGAGCTGCACGCCGCCAAGCGGGGTCAAGCACACTTAGAAATATGTCGCAAGTGGGGACTGGCTGCTGGCGCCAGTAATTTATGCGAAACGTGTGTGTGTGTGCGCTTATGGAGTTCATTTGTGTGCATTGAGTCCACATGTGGAGTGGAAGCAGTCGGGGTCTGGGGTTTTTTGTACCTTCTCGGAGAAACCAGGTGTGTTCAATTCCTCCTATGCATGTTTCGCGTTAACTCTGACCGTTTGCATCCGTCGCAACTGATTTCCAAAACCCGGCACGCGGACGTGGATTTATTTGTTCTCTGGCTCAGGCCAAGGAGGGGGGGGTTACCCTCAGGCCATTGCAGATAAAGTAATTTGCCCGTAATCAAGTGCCTAAATAAAGGCACGTCACAAGAAAAAAAGAATGTTATATACATGTAGCATTCGCCTTTCTGTATAGACGAGCGTGCGTTTATAGGTGCTCGCTTACAGCACTTGCCCGAACAGACTGTAAGGCTGCACCAAGGATCTTTGTCATGGATTTGTGCATGTGCATATACATGTAAATACATGCTGGGTGCATATATATGTACGTGCTTATGTGTTTATGGGTGTGTGTGCATTCATTCATGTTTGCAGTGAGTGGGTGGAGAGGTAGTTCAACCACTGAGCTACAAACCCAATGACCGAGATTTGATTCTGGGATGCGGCTAACATCAGAGGCGAGCAATGTCAGAATTGGTCATGGGTCTCCCCTAGGTTAGCATGTATATGTAACATGTGTCTATATGTGCGTAACGTAATGTACGTGCGTAGTGTGTGTGTGGTTATATACGCGTCTAGCATGTTTGTGTGTACGTATACAGCACGTGTGTGTGTATTATCAGGTGGTGCAACTGCCAGCCATCTCAGTCGGTGAACCCATAACACCTGAGTCTATCCAGTGACCTCCTGCCAGCAAGCCTTGCACACATCACGGCATCTCAAAGGAAATCTAACCTGGCACAAGCGCTGTGGTGAAGTCACTGTCGGTTTGTAGCAATTGCCAGCCGTTGCTGTTTTTGTCGTGTGTATATATGTATGGCGTGCGTGTATCATGTTTGTGTATAGTGTGTGTGTGCATATATAATATGTGTGTATAGTGTTTCTCTGTCTGTGTCTGTGAGCGAATCTTAAAGCAGCTGGTGTGCCGACTCCTGACTGGCGAGGCTGGGTAATCCGAATAGTCAGTGTGCCAGCCCCAGAGAGCATGTGCACCACCGACTTGACAGTTTCAATTTCCGTTACAGCCACTCAGCTAATTTCTATGGGGAAATTACCAGAGCCGCGCTATCAGTTGCAGACGGATCCCGCAACATCAGTCACATGGGCAAGCCATTGGGCTGGCATGTCGTAGAGTGTCGTAGAGTCGTAAGCCACGAAACGTCACGCAAACTCAACTGCATGTAGACTTGAAGAATGGTGCCACAGGCTCCCTATTCAAGCCCCTAAGTCCACCTCTGCTGTGTGGGAGGTCACTCATTCTCTTCTGTCATACCCAATTGTCTGCAACTCTTTTCACCCACCCACCTGTAGGGTTGACTACCTGCCCTGTTCAAAGCCAGACAAGAGATTCTTATGTTTCCTCTGCCGATGACTGGCTGTCTCTATTAAATAAGCCACACTTCATCTGCTTTTTGATGCCATATGAATCAAAATTGTATGATATTACAGAGAAAAAAAATATCCATTTTACTATCATGCGATGAACAACTCGAAAGAAGTAGGAAACTGCAGCTCTCCAAGAGGTTACTTGAGTAGATCTCAACAGCAATTCTTTGAAATCTCCTTCCTGTGGGCTATTCTCTTACACCGGCTGATGCTTTGATTGCTGCTTTGATTGTGAGAATAACGAATGGACCTCGCGTCTTACAGAACGATGACAACAGGGGAACTGGAATCATATCTCGACTGAGCCAACACAGCGATTGGGCACTCACGCTGCCTCCAGGATGGGCTTGAGTCCCATTGGAGGGCAACTGTCGTGGCCAAACTCGTCCTTCATGTCGAGCGGAATGTTGAACGGGGTGCCAATGAGAAAGGGTGACTCCAGGAAGCCCACGGTGAACTTGTCTGGCTTGGCCTCTGCGCGGGAGTGAACATCAGCAATTACAACTTCAACATCCTGGGACTCTGTATTTTCCGGACGTAGTGCGCGTTGTTTTGCACAACGTCCGACGTTTCGCTCGATGTGCTGGGAGCCCCTGCAAGAACTGGATTCAGTACATTTATTTAATTCAGTTCCTGAACAAGCTTCCAGCAAATGGAAACACAACGAAGAGCTATGCAGCACATCCACAAAAAACTAATGAGTCAACATCCTTCAATGCGAATGCAGACAGGCACAACCGAAGCAAACAGTTGTCAATAACCTGGAATGTTTCTTTGTTTTGTTTCTATCTTTGTTATACTCGCTCTGGTAGCCTAAACGTATCATCAGTATGTCGTTAGCATACCACTCCAATAAATCTAAAATAATCGACTCCAATGCGCACGACTCAACACGTGCATTGGGAGTAGCACCACGGAAACCCTGTAAGCCTCTGGCAGCTGTCATGCACATTGGCCGCCAAATCTTGCACCATCCAAGCTCAGTCAACCCGAGCCTAGCTTCCCAGATCTGCCCAGAACAGGCGCAAACCCCGGAGATCAACTTGTAGGCTCGCGGTCATTAACAGTCTCTTGTCTATCATGGTCTCCCGTGTTAGCCGCTGTTGGTGGTGCCGATGGCGTGGAGCGGTGGCAGTGCAGGTGACACGCACCGGTGACGGTGAAGTGTATGGCTTCCGAGGGCAGTTGGTGCCCGGAAAACATGTTCCCGTTGCTCTCGTTTAGCACCTGCAGCCGCAGCGTGTATTTGCCCCGCTTGTTAAGGTTCTCTGCAAAATCACAAACATTACAAACAACGAAACGTCAATGTGCGTAGTGTCCAATGCAAAAGCAGTTCATGATGCTGGGCGGAAAGTGTGTAGCGTGACTATAAGTATGCATAGTGTGGTGGGAATGTGTGTGTGTGTAATGTGCGTGCGTTATGTGTGTGTGGATAGCGTAGTTCAGTTTTAAGTTTCTTTCGTTTAACCTGGTGAGAACTCAAGATAACCAGGATATAGTCTCATTTGTGAGGGTGGCATGGGGCATTAGCCAGCCAGTAGGGGGCAATGACTAGAGGGAGGTCACAGGCTGCGGCATGGATACTGTGCAGGAGAACTTTCGAATTTGCAAGGGGGAACTAAAGTGCAACGTACGACACCACATGAGCCAAATGCCTGACTTGCACAACACACAAACACACAACATGAACCAACTGCCTTACTAAGACCATGTTGACTCACAGCGTAAACATGTGATCTCCCTGCAAGTGTTCGTTCGAGTGGAGGGGGTGGGGTACGGTACCTAAAAGGATGAAAACCACCGGTATGAATCCAAATTATATTGTATAAGAGGTGTTCGTTTTGTGGCTCATGACTTCAGTTTTAACATCGAGTGATTGAGAAAGACTCACCCATTTTCTTAAACCAGAAAGGCCACTTGCTGCCTCCGTGCTGGCTGATGTGGGACACAATTTCCTTGTCTCCGCTCGTAGCTGGAGTGAACGACGCAAGCAACACAAAGACATCCGGTGTGCAGACACCCGTCTCGCACATCATCCGCTTCGAGAATGCATTTAAAAACCTTCAAGGTGTTTTTGGATTGCATCTGCGAAAGTCCGAAAAACCCGCTGGAACTGCAAGATGGCCAATAGGTGGCAGTACAGAAAGTAGTTTATTTAAACACATTCCTGCTGCCAAGGGAGCTGGTAGGAACGTTGGGTTGCTCGGTCAATGGCCAGGGTCAACGGCGGCGTGGTGTATTCCGCAAATATGGCCGACTGTGAGGGCGGGCACAAGCCGGCGTGAGTAGGTTAAACGTTGAGTTTTATAAGGGCACCACGGGGTGACCAGCCCCTCCCCACCCAGCCCCACCCCTCCCACCCCCACCCTCCCCACCCAGCCCCACCCCTCCCACCCCCACCCTCCCCACCCAGCCCCTCCCAACCCCTCCCCACCCTGCCCCTCCCCACCCTCCCCTCTCTACCCAGCCCCACCCCTCCCATTTTTGGATGCACGACGGACGGACACAATAATCCCCTGTGGGCTGGTGTAACCAGGAGGTTCCTACCAGTATGATTCTCTAGAGTACATCGAGTGTTATCCTCCCACGTGCACAACTCTTTATGCATGGCCATCACAGCCATTCTTGTTGTACGCAATCATATCATGACTCATTCTGAATGAGGGAAAAAACGATCGACTAAGGGCAATGATGATGACTTGTGTACGAACTTTTGACCTTTGACCGTGGTCAAAAAGTCTGCAAACTCACCACTCAATGTAAACAAGAAATAGTGACTGGGTGGTGGAGGACTGCAGACTCACAGTGGAACAGGATCTTGAGCTCCACCAGCAACTTGCGAGTGGAGGTCTGGCCTCCACCGGGCAGCTTCTGCATCGGGTCACCGCGCCTGTTTAGAATTTCCACGCGCAGGGGGCCTGCGAGAGGGGCCGGCAGAGACCATTAGGCAATGTGGCATTGGTCAACACACGCGCCACCACCATAAAACTCCGCAGTACAGTCAGTCATCTGCATCAACTCATAATAGCAGGAACCTCACTCAGAATTGGCTGCATGTGGTCAAGTGATAACATCCCAATCTCTCTAGCTTGTTAAATTACTTATTTAGTGTGCGTTTGTTGACACGACTTGACTATCGTGGTCTCCATGAACGGGATGCTATGCGCAGTGCCTGCCTGCTGTCTGGTCAGCTGTTTGACCAGACCACCGTCCCAGCTCTGTCAGCATGTGATGATTCACACATTCAACAAAACTTGGGTCACCCACAAAAGTGCCGGGTTGTGTGCTTTGCCATGCATGCTGCTCACTGTCCGCTCTGTCTGCTGCATCGTCGCCCTTAAACTCCCCTGCATTGCCGCTGCGCTGTTGGGAAACGCACTTCCAGCCATGAGTAACAGCCTCGTGTTCCCAGTCCCGTCGAGGATTCTCACCTATGGGGGTGCCGGCCGGTCTCTTATCACTCTCGGTCACTTCTCCTCCCTCGGGCCAGGTCACCAGGAACTTGTCTGGAAACCTACATACACGGCAGTGCACACGCACACTTTAATATCCATGCATTACATTTTTTAAAAGGTTGCAAGGTACAGACCTGCAATTGCTTGCTTGCGCCAATGGAGTCTCAACCCAAGACAATGCCCATCCAGAGTGTATTTGGCCTACTCTCCTACACTAG
Source organism: Lampetra planeri (assembly GCF_965212315.1). NCBI lineage: Eukaryota > Metazoa > Chordata > Hyperoartia > Petromyzontiformes > Petromyzontidae > Lampetra > Lampetra planeri. Next base: position 4,788,815 of record NC_136129.1, read on the forward strand.
CCCGGACATCTTGAAGTAGCCACATTTTACCCTAGTGCACCCGATCAGCCAATCGACTAACTGGAGTATGCTCATTTATACTGCTGAGTGGACAGAGGCGGGAAGGGATTTAGGAAGCTTGCCCCACTGTTTCAACTACCACGCCGGGAGATGGAATCGAACTGGCAACCTCTGGATTGCAACTCCAGCGTGTTGACCGTTACACTACAGGCAGCAACCCCCTGTGCGGGAGTCCCCCACTCAAAATGTAAGTATCCAGGCAATGTACCGAGTCAAATACACTATTTAAATAACTAAAAATTGCCTGTTAATTACATACAATGACCACACCTGAGATTTTCCAAGTCAAACAGAGGAAACGGAGCAAGCAAAAGCTCGTGTGAGGGTGTAGCCGGATAAAGAGGGCACCACCCACTTTGCCATTTCGTCATCGATGCACTTCTTGATCTGCGAGATCGACGCTGTACGGTCGAGCTTAGACAGCGGCACGACCCGCAGCTCACTGTACAACTCACGCGGCTCCTGCGAGAGACAGCGACACACGCACCTGTCACAACAAAAGCCGCCACTCGCCACCAAACTGATAAAGTCACCAAGCCGCTTGTGCCATGCAAGGTGCATTTTTTGAGGCACAGCCATCATGGCCACGCACATGCGTACCCTCTCCTAGCAGCGGGGAGCACCCTGCGTCTCCACAAATTATATTTGTAAATATTTTCTGCTCAAATAATTACAAGCCGCTCCTCGGTCACTGAGGGTCAGCCAAGCAGTGCCCACTTGACTGCAAACATGTCGGCGATTGCTTAAGAAACAATAGAATAAAAGCATTCAAAGCATTCTGCGTCTTCACCCACATTCTACGCAGGTGAACAATGAACACGTGATTATAGCCCAATTTCTGTATGTTTGGAATTATTTATGATTTAATTTAATCTGGGCCACCCCTCCCCCCAATTACCCCAGATTATGGAGGCTTCACTGTACCACTGTGGAGGTTTTCACTGTTCTGTGCAGCTCTCCGACGTATTTTCCGGTTTTACCGTGCGCTGTATGGCACGATGTCCAACGTTTTGCTCCAGGTGCTGGCAGCTTGTTCGACATGTGAACTAATTTTAATGGAAAGTTAACTAAGATCACCATTGGTACCTCATTTGCCAGTAAAAAATATGATAATTGTTTTTTTACCCTTTTATCTGGCAACAAAACTGACACCTTTTTTTACGAGGAGTCATGTTTGCATAAACCACAATACCAACCCATGTGAGACTAGGCTCTAAGGAAAGCTGGCTCGGGTGTGGACCAATCAACTTCAAGGACAGTGCATACATTATCAGAGTTATGTTTTTTGTTTGCATTATGACTGCAGGTATTGTGGTCTATGCAAACATGACTCCTCATAAAAAAGGTGCCAGTTTTGTTGCCAGATAAAATGGTAAAAAAACTATTATTAACTAAGATCGTGACACTCGTATTGCGGGTGTGTTGACCGTAAAATACATGCCCTGTCTGCTTCACAGAGGAGGGAAAAGATTCCGTGACGTCATTTGAAAAAAGGAGTAGTAGGCAACGTGTTCCAGCATCGCTATCGTAATTTTCCAAAATCGAGTAACTCACAAATTACATAATCGGAATAACCAATAGCAACGTTGCCCCCCTTACTGGCGGATCATGGCCTACTTTCAGGCCGGTACTCTGTTCATCTTGATCTACAAGCAGCCATTAGGACCCCTAGAATAAACTATCTATTTTTATTTTACCAGCCAAGGCCCACTGAGTTATAGAGCTTTTTTGCAGAAGCGGCCTGGCCACAAATGATAGCTCTACGAAGTGGCTTATTGTCATGTGGAAATTTATAGCAGCCAAATACTCTAAACGCGTGTTTATAAATGTGGAGGGATAAACCAGGGGACACGGAGAAAATTGCACGCATCTACAGGCATTAGGGTTGGGATCGAACCCACGTCCCCCTGTATACCAGGCGAGGTAGTTAACAACTCGCTACCGCATCACCCCTGACTGCATTACAAGAGCATTTATTATGTTACGATAGCAATATACTCATTATGCAAGTCTTGTTTCATTGAGAGTATACCGGTCGGCATGCGTGAGGAACAGAAGCTGCACTTGCTCACCTGCGAGATCTCCATCTCCCCGCCCGTGGCGTACACGTCCTTCTCGTGGTCGCCATACAGTAGGAAGCGCTGGATTTTACCGTAGTAAATGGGCTGTGTTTTAATAGTCTTCACCTGCCGACCACACACAAACGCGCATGTGTATATGAACACACACGTACCAACAAAGGTCCGTCGTACAGCCATGCAAGACTGTCGGGGCAAGTCTTGTTCGCGGGTGTCTATTAAGGCCTAAATGCTGCGTGAAGGGGTGGTGTGGGCAGCACACCACAGCAGGTCAATTTTGTCTCCCCAGTACTGATGTTGACGGACTGCAAAGTTGAGGTTGAATCGACCGAGAGAAAACCCTCACGTGTGATGGCAACACTATTCCATACATATGAAGTATTGGAAAATGACGGCAGGAAACTCCTTGACGGGAACACACTTCTTTTATTAAATCTTGACTCGTAACAATACAACGCGTGGCCTCTCTTCTCACAATGCGCTTCTCTTGACTCTGGATTCTGTGCTGCCGGCTCTCTGTGCCTCGTGTAGACTCCGCGCCTCGGCTACACTCCTCTCTCGCCTCGTGTAGACTCTGCGCCTCTGCTACACTCTCCACTCGCCTCGTGTAGACTTTGCATCTCCCTCTGGCTACACCGTATGCATACTCGGCTCGTGTAGACCTTTCTCTCTCGCTGGCTACACCGTATGCATACTCGGCTCGTGTAGACCTTTCTCTCTCGCTGGCTACACACTATACATTACTCAGCTCGTGTAGACCTTTCTCTCTCGCTGGCTACACACTATACATTACTCAGCTCGTGTAGACCTTTCTCTCTCGCTGGCTACACACTATACATTACTCAGCTCGTGTAGACCTTTCTCTCTCGCTGGCTACACACTATACATTACTCAGCTCGTGTAGACCTTCTCTCTCTCGCTGGCTACACACTATACCTTACTCTCTCTCCCTCTCCATTACTCTCCTCTCCGGGCTCTATCTCTGCACCTTCGTCTTCATTCTTAGATGGTTCCACTTCTGCCCCCTGCTCCTCTGTGCATCACCTTATATACCCCTTCTTCCCGGGAGACGGAGCGGATGCGGACCTCAACGTCGGCACCGCTCCTCAGTTACCCAATCCCCACGCGCTATCCCTACGATCCGGTTCCGCTCAGCGCGTGTTTCCACTCCCCGACCAATCACACCGCGCTGCTACCCGATCACTCCCTCTGGGCGCGTCACCGGCACACAGCCAATCAGCAGCACTACCCCCACCCGCGCACTGACGCCTGCTCCTCCCCGTCAGCGCGCGTCACCACACACACCCCCGTACATACGCGCTGGCACACGACATATACACCCAGCGCGTATCACCACTACATCACCCCCTCCCACATACCTCGCAGCCGGCCCGGCTGCTAACAACAACCAACCGCGACGATAAAACGACAACCAACAAAAAAAAACCCCGTAACCCCCCGAGTGTGCCCCGTAACATAACACAACAACAACAACAAGAATAACTATGTACAGATTGACAATGAACCCGAAAAGTCAACAATAACACGATACGAGCAAATTCGAAACGAACGCGCCCCACGTCCCTGCGACTACACGCAGTGACGAGGCGCTCCAACTGCCCCGACTCCTCACGAGGCAGGTCATGCAAAGTAGCACGACCTGGCGCGAGTCCGTCTGGCTGGTCCATCGTATGGGGCGGGACACTGACGACCGTCCGGCGGTTCCGGCTGCTCCAGACGGCGCGGAACGGGCCTGAAAGGGCCGGCCCCGCCGCGGAGATCCGGCCGCCGGTGATCGGCAGCTGTCAGTTCCGAGACACCTGGGAGCAGATCAGGCGAAGATACGTGTGGATCAGGCAGAGACATTTCCCCCTCTGGGTCGCCGGTCACGTCACACGCCCGGCCATCACGACACAAGGGGAGGCCATATGGAGGCGAGAACGGTTTCAGTCGGGAGGGGTGAACGTACCACCGGCGCTTTCCCCACTTTATCTGAACGCACTGGGGCCGTGCAACGCGCACGACCTCCACGGGTCCCCTCCACGGTCTCAACAATTTAGGCGACGTAGCCAAGGGTGCCTGAGGGCAATGCAGCCAGGCCCTGTCACCTGGTTTCCATTCGTGCATGGACACCTTCCGTGCCCGCAACCGTTCATTAGCAATTTGGCGAGCCCGCGAATTAAGCTGCGCGGCCTCCCTTGCCTCTGTCAGCTTGTGAATATTAAACTTAATATGTTCTGCCAAATTAGAATTAGTTCGTGGAGCGGACAGGCCAAGTTGCGTTTCTATTGGCGGGTCAGCTTCCCGACCGTACATCAAATAGAATGGGGAAAACCCCGTAGCTGCATGGGGGGCCATTCTATACGCGGCAAGGACTCCCGGGACCTGCAGGTCCCAATCTACATGTGCCTCGCACACCTGCTGGCACAGCATGGAAGTCAAGGTTTTGTGGAGTCTCTCCACCATCCCGTCAGTCTGCGGGTGGTACGGGGAGGTACGCACCTTCTTGGTCCCCAACAGATCGCACACCTCTTGCAACAATTTACTCGAAAAATTTTTACCTTGGTCGGTCAGCAGGCGTTCGGGAGCCCCCTTGTCCAGGACATAGCCCTGGACGAAGGCATCCGTCACAGCCGCTGCCGACTGGTTAGCGAGAGGCCACGCCATAGGCCATCGGGTAAAGTATTCGACCCCCACTAACAAATATTTATTCCCTCTCGGCGTGACTGGGAAGGGCCCCAAAATATCGAGTGCAACGAGCTCGTTGGTACGCGAGACCTGAATAGATTGCAGCGGTGGATTAGCTGCCACGGCCGGTGGTTTACGCCTGGCGCACTCAACGCACCCCTTCAGAATATGCACCACATCACTTCCCATTCCCGGCCAGTAATAGTCACGCTGAAGCAGGGCAAGCGTCTTATTAACTCCCAAGTGCAAGAGGCGTTCGTGTGCCGCCAAGACAACCCTCCCCCTCACAGCGGAAGGCACCACGAGTGCGTTCCGCCGGGACAAACTGTCCCATTTCAATAACACGCCCCGCTCAAGTACATAGGAGCCGGTACGCTCCTGGTCCCCCTCGGGACCCCCAACCTTGCGGCGCAACGCTAGCAGCGAGCTGTCCGCCATCTGGAGGCGGCCCCATTCGCTGAGCGACAGCGAGAGCAGCGAGTCCCGACCCTGAGAGGCAGTGGAATCATCCCCGATCGGTGCGCCCGCTGTCGCAGCCAGTGCCCCCATCTCCCCCGCAAGCGTCGGTTTACAGCGCGCCGATCCCGACAAACACGCGCATTCATCACAAGGCAACAACCGCGACAAGCAATCGGCATTCGTGTGTCGCAACCCCTTACGGTACGTAGTCGTAAACTGATAGTCCTGGAGGACTTCCAACCAACGCGACAACTGGCCCGAGGGCTGGGCGACCCTCAATGAATACTGTAGCGCCGCGTGGTCCGTTCGGACTGTAAAGTGACGACCATAAAGATATGGCCTAAACTGCTGCACAAAAAAAACAATGGCAAGCAGCTCGCGACGGGTGACACAGTAGCGCTGCTCCGCCGGAGACAACACCCTACTACCGTAGGCGACAACTCTTTCGACACCCCCAACGACTTGGGATAGCACCCCCCCAATGCCCGTGTTGCTAGCATCCGTGTCCAGCAAAAAGGGACTGGCAAAATCGGGATAACACAAGGGTGGGGCACCCACCAAGGCGTCCCGGAGGGAGCGAAACGCGGCCTCCTCCTCCGGTCCCCATTTGAACTTCACTCCCTTCGCCGTTAGAGCGTGCAAGGGTTTTGCAATAGTGGCGAAGTGCTCAACGAACCGCCGATAATAAGAAGCAAACCCGATGAAACTACGCACGTCAGAAACGGACGTAGGTGTCGGCCACGAACCGACACAATCCGTCTTCGCGGGATCGGTGGAGATCCCCGAAGAATCGACAATGTGACCCAAGTATCTAACGGACCTACGAAGGAGGTGACATTTGGCCGGTTTAAATTTCAACTTAGCCGATCGCATTCGCAAGAACACCCCTCTCAATCGCCGGAGGTGTTCCTCAAACGTTTTACTGAAAACAATGACATCGTCCATATAAATCAAGCATGTATCCCACTGCAAGCCCGACAAAACCAGCTCCATAAGTCGCTGAAACGTCGCTGGAGAGGAGTGAAGTCCCATGGGTAACCGGTTAAACTGGAACAGCCCCCCTGGAGTCCGAAATGCTGTCTTAGGTTTCGACTCTTCGTCGAGCGGCAACTGCCAAAACCCCGATAACAAATCAAGAGTCGAAAAATATCGCGCACCAGACAATGCATCGAGGGACTCATCCATCCTGGGGAGCGGATACGCGTCAGCCACAGAGATCTTATTCAGGCGACGGAAATCAACGCAGAATCGCAGGGACCCGTCCTGCTTCTTAACCAGCACAATAGGCGCTCCCCACGGGCTAGAGGAGGGCGAAATAATATCGGCTTCTAGCATATCGTTAACAGCCGACTGAACATGTTCCTTCTCCACGGGACTCAGTCGGAAGGGATTTAGCCTGACCGGCGCCGCATCGCCCGTTTCAATGTGATGGTGCAACAAATCCGTGCACCCAATGTCATACTTATGTTTACTGAATACATCAGAGAATTCAATGAGCAACTCGCGCAGCGCACCCACCTGCGCCGCCGACAAATCGTCCGAGGCGGCACATAACGAATGGACCCACTCAAGGTCTTCCCTTGGCTCAACGTTCCGCGCGGGGCTCGAGCCCACCTGCGCAACCAACCCATCATCCCCAGGGACCTGCGCCGCGTGAGCCAGCACGGTGCCCTGCGGAATGATAGCTGGTCGCGACCCCGCGTTCAAAACCATCACAAACGGATCCCTGTCAGCCCGCACCAAAGTGTGAGCCACCGATAAATCAAGACCCCCGACAGCCTTGTTAGAAGGACCCAAAAGCATACTCTGTCCCGAAGCCTCCCTCACCCATGGTTTCCGCAACCGGAGGGGAATCAACATCTGTGAACCCGGGGGCACTTGCACTGTCTGCGTCGCCACCGCTTGTATCGTAGCGCACGCCGTCCGAATGTCAGTAGGGCCCGTCAAAAATGAAATCCGGCGACCCGATGGCAGTTCAATGCATCGTTGATCGATAAGAATTTTAATGGGCATTTTAGCCAAAAAGTCAGTGCCCAAAAGACACGGAACTGCCAACGAAGACGAAACGAAAACGGGTCCCGACAATTTGATATCTCCAATGCAAATGGACGCCCTAACCTGACCGATAATGCCCAACGATCCCCCGTTAGCGGCGTAAAATGGCACATCCACTGGAAGCAGCGGACGACATTGGACCGGAAGAATATTATAAATGAGGTCCGATATAATAGTTGCCGATGCCCCCGTGTCCACTAACACCCTAATCTCAACCCCATCAATAGATCCCGTAACAACGGACGAACCCGCCGAAGCAGCCACAATTCTATGCCCCAATTCCGCCCATTCAATGTCTCCCTGGTCCCGGCCGAACCCCCCTCGCCGAACCGAATCCCCGAACCTTAACCGGCCCTCCTCCGCCGCAACGCGGCGTCCCATGTGTGCCGAATAAACAGGCCGAGCGTGTGAGGTGCCGCGACTTGCCGGGGATTGTAGAGATGACTTGGGCTCTCGGTCGTCGTCCAGCCGAGCTCCCATGGCGCGCTGCCGCGGAGCGCGGCACCCGGACGCCACGTGGCCCCGGAGGCCGCAGTTATAGCACGTGACGAGGGTCGGAGTAGATCTTGGTTGCTCCGACTTTCGGCCCGATCGCAGAGGCGACCGGGCCCCCGGCCTCCAGTCCCCTGGTCGTCCCGTGGCGAACGCCTCCTCTCGTGGGCTGACGACTTGGGGTTCGGCGACCACCAAACCCGGGGCTGCGACGACAGCAGCGTTGCAACCAACGCCTTGCTTCCGTTGTAGGGCCTCGTGCGCTTGAATACTCGTGGCGACTCTCAAAGAAGAAATATCAATCTCGTCAGCTGTGTTGATAGGGACCCCCAGGTCCTGCGCCAACTTGAGCAGCTGCTCCAAAACCATCGCGTCTTGGCCCTCCTCGTCCATCCGAGGGAACGCAGCATCAGCAAGAGCCAGCAACGCCGTGCGATAGGCCAGCGCGGTCTCTGTGGCCGTTTTCCGTCTTGCGTAGAACTGATGGCGGCACGTAGAGGGAGGCCCGTAGACCCTGGCCAACAACCCCAGCGCATCCTTCAGCGTGGAGCGGTCCGACTTCCGTGCAGCCCTGAAGGCCGCGAGCGCATCGTCGTCCAGCATGGCGGGCAATGCCCGCAGCGCCGTAGCATCGGACCACGCTGACATCTCTTGATGGGCCAAAAACCTTCGCTGAAATTGGCCCCAGTCTCCGCCTTCCGCCTTGAAGGCTGACAACGTGGGCAGGCGCTGCTGAAAAATGAAGTCATCCGCCTCGTGGTTCCTCTCCGCCTGTCCGTCGGTGTCTAAGATGGTGGCTCCAGCAGCAGACGTAAGATGGCGGACCCCCTCGCGCGCTGATGACGTCGATGCGCGCGCTTGGGAACCCACCACCACGTGGCGCTCGCCGTTCCCGCCAAAAGTAGGCCCAGGCGCAATGGCGGGAATCCCCCATTCGTTTTGGCGGGAATCTGCGGGGCGACCTTGTAAAATGTCCCCCACCGTCCCCGCTCCTCCCGACGAGCTGATCTCCGCCAAGATGGACGCGGCGGCGAGCAGCAGCTCCGCCAGTCGGGAGTGCGCCTCACGAAGCCCGGCGTCTGTCCCCGGTCGCTCGGCCGGCGCCGTCGACGGACCCTGCAGCGTGGGCAAGTCCTCTTCCTCACCCCCCGCCACCAGCGGCCCCGAGTCGTCCAGGTCTTCCTCGCGGTCAATCCCGTGGGTCCTACGGGTCTTCCTCGTCTCCATACTTGGAAGCCCGTTTCACTTCTGACGCCAGATGAAGTATTGGAAAATGACGGCAGGAAACTCCTTGACGGGAACACACTTCTTTTATTAAATCTTGACTCGTAACAATACAACGCGTGGCCTCTCTTCTCACAATGCGCTTCTCTTGACTCTGGATTCTGTGCTGCCGGCTCTCTGTGCCTCGTGTAGACTCCGCGCCTCGGCTACACTCCTCTCTCGCCTCGTGTAGACTCTGCGCCTCTGCTACACTCTCCACTCGCCTCGTGTAGACTTTGCATCTCCCTCTGGCTACACCGTATGCATACTCGGCTCGTGTAGACCTTTCTCTCTCGCTGGCTACACCGTATGCATACTCGGCTCGTGTAGACCTTTCTCTCTCGCTGGCTACACACTATACATTACTCAGCTCGTGTAGACCTTTCTCTCTCGCTGGCTACACACTATACATTACTCAGCTCGTGTAGACCTTTCTCTCTCGCTGGCTACACACTATACATTACTCAGCTCGTGTAGACCTTTCTCTCTCGCTGGCTACACACTATACATTACTCAGCTCGTGTAGACCTTCTCTCTCTCGCTGGCTACACACTATACCTTACTCTCTCTCCCTCTCCATTACTCTCCTCTCCGGGCTCTATCTCTGCACCTTCGTCTTCATTCTTAGATGGTTCCACTTCTGCCCCCTGCTCCTCTGTGCATCACCTTATATACCCCTTCTTCCCGGGAGACGGAGCGGATGCGGACCTCAACGTCGGCACCGCTCCTCAGTTACCCAATCCCCACGCGCTATCCCTACGATCCGGTTCCGCTCAGCGCGTGTTTCCACTCCCCGACCAATCACACCGCGCTGCTACCCGATCACTCCCTCTGGGCGCGTCACCGGCACACAGCCAATCAGCAGCACTACCCCCACCCGCGCACTGACGCCTGCTCCTCCCCGTCAGCGCGCGTCACCACACACACCCCCGTACATACGCGCTGGCACACGACATATACACCCAGCGCGTATCACCACTACACATATACAGTAAAACCTTGGATTGCGAGTAACTTGGTCTGCGAGTGTTTTCCAAGTTGAGCAAATTTTTTTAAGTAAATATTAATTTCATAAACGAGCGATGTCTTGCAATACGAGTACTACTGTAGTACGTACAGTATACGCTTTGTCTGCAGAGCATCACGTGATCACAACTTAGCCGATGGTTCTTCTCTCTCTCGCTGCGGGATTGTGGGTAATGGTCTCCCATGCTCGGTCTCAGTCGGCGTGCCTCACTCGTATAGTCAACATCCGTGCGAGCGTAGACTGTTTACTATAGTGTTGTGACCACGAGTGTGTGCGTAAGCATTTTTTTATTTTGTGTCCAAGTGTAGTGACTGTTCTTTAGTAACTGTCCTGCAAGTGAAAGTCGTCCTACACAATAACCCTCCTCTCCTCTCTCTCGTCTCCCTCACACCAGCCACGATTAAATTGCATTAATACATTTTATTACTCTATATTAAATTTAAATAATAAAAATATAAAAAGGTATTTTGTATTAATCATTTTTATATGAATACAGTATTTTTGGGTTGTGGAAAAAATCACGTGTTTCCATTATTTCTTATGGGGAAATTCGCTGTGATATACGAGTGCTTTGGATTACGAACACGTTTCCGGAACGAATTATGCTCGCAATCCAAGGTTTTACTGTCGCCGTCTCCTGGTGGGCCAGGGTATGGCACCTCCCCGAAACCCACGAGAACGAAGTTTCGCAATTTTTGTGCAAAGCCACCACCGGCTGCCACTACCGCGAGGTCACATCACCGCACCCCTCTCCCCCCCTGCTCGTACTATGCTTACCAGGTCGCCGGTGTTGAAGAGGCGTCCATCCCACTCAATGCGCGAGAACACGGCCCAGGGCGTCTGCATGCGCTTGGGCACGTCGGAGCGTGTCAATGTGCAGCAGAAGCCCGAAAACTTCACCTGCTTGTCGTAGCGCTCATGGCAATCCCTGAGCCACTGCAGGAACTCGCGCTCAATGCGAGCTCGCTGCTCCTGAGAGCGCAAAAGTGGGCGGGGGGGGGGGTGGTCAGGGTGCAGGATGGTGAGTGAAAATGAGGGAGAAGTGGATAGAATGATGTAGACCGTGGCAGAGAGGGAGTGTGGGGGGAGAGAGATGCGATGGAAAGGTTGAGTGAGAGCGTGAGAAAATGAGTGAGGGCGAGCAAGAGAGAAATAGAGTGAGAGAGGAGAGACCAAAAGACACAAGCGATAATGAAATGGGAAGGGAATGGCGAGAAAGCGTGTGAGAGAGAGAGGCGCAGTGTGACAGCGTGGTGAGGGAGAGTGAAGAGCGATGGAGAGCACATATAACACTGCCTCCAAACTCTGGAGACTTGAACCGGCCGGCCACCGGCAGCTTTCTTTCACAAGGAAGGAAACATCATGCATACATAGAAGCATTTAATTTGAAGGACGACGCAGACAGATACCTGTTCAGAAGCCGCCGTCTGGGCAATACCCTTTTCCATTTCGGCAAACGGTCCTTTTTGTATTGGTTCATGTTTCCAAGTTTTGTGCAATAACATTTTGATCAGCGTGCCCGGTGGTTTTCATTTGGGCAAGTCGCTAATGGCAACACAACTTTTTACTAAAGTTTCGTTCATATCGGATCATATTTAGGAGGGTAATAGTAGTGACTCCCCCGACCGCCCCCCCCGCCCGCCCATAAACACTTAACAAAAATCTGCGTTGTGAACGGAATGGCGCAGTGGGCGGCGGTACCTGTCCATTCACGAGGCGTGTGAAGATGGTGTCCTTGCTCTTGAGTCGGATTGCCAAGTCCATGAAGGTCAGCTTGTTGGTGCTCACTTGCAGCCGATCGTTGGAGAAGAGGCAGCCCGAGATGCGGTTGTAGCACTCGGGGGGAACGGAGCCATACTTTTTCGGCCGCTCGCACCATTCAAAGCTGCCGGGGATGGGGGGCATGGCGACAACGGGAGGCAACAGGATGACGGACAATGCTGTGGACGTGCAACGGTGTAACCTCTACGATGTGCGGCAATCGGAGTTGTGGCCAGGAGATGGCAGTGCTGAGTGTCGTCCGAACGTGTAAGTGATTGGTTTTCTCCGGGTTCTGCCATTTCCTCCCCAAATGAAGCCAAACCCTCATTAATGGAATTGGCTGAGCATCCAAATAAAGTGGGACACTCTGTCACTGTGTGCTGTCACATTGTGGTGCCTCCATGTCACAATGTGGTGTCGCCATGTGGCCGTGTAGCATCTCTGTGTGGTGTCACCGTGTGGTAATGTTGTGTAGTATTCCCATGTGGTGTCTCTGTGTGATGTCTCCGTGCGTGGTATTGCTGTGTTATGTTGTCATGCGGCGTCTCCCGTGTTCATATCGCCATCGCCTTGTGGTATTGTCAGCGCTCACTCCTGGATTGTGGTGTAGGGGATGAGCCGCCCGTTCCAGTAGCACTCAAACATGGGACGCTTGCTCTGTGGAGTTGGGTTCAGCATGAATACATCGTAATCCTCCTCGTCCATGAGCGGCTCGTCTGCACCACACGGCGGGGGGTGGATGGAGAGAAAATGGGGATGCACAGGGAAAAGCAGGCAGAGGTGAGATGTGGAGAGATCAAGTGTATGCACGGGGAGGAGATAGGGTTGCACAGGATGGGATACATGGGCAGAGAACAATGGGATGACAGCAGAGAGAACAATGGGATGAAGGTGGATAGAACAATGGGATGAAGGCGGAGACAACAATGGATGAAGGGGGAGAGAACAATGGGATTAAGGTGGAGAAAACAATAGGATGAATGGGAAGAGAACAATGGGATGAATTGGGATATAACAGGATGAACAGGGAGACGATGGGATGAATGCAGAGACCAATGGGATGAATGGGGAGAAAACACTGTGGCCGTGTGGGGAGGGAATAATGAAATGCGTTGTAGCAAGCGGTAAGGCACTCTGCAGCACTGACAGTGATACCGCTAAGACACTACATGGCACTCACTGCGGGTTAAGGCGATGTCCTTGGGGTACGTTTCGTGGTCGTACAGGAACGGGTGGTAGCGGATCACGCCCTCGATGGAGGATCCCAAGTTACCGGACTCGCGCGCGCGGAACTCGAAGGTATCGCACGCCGTGCGGACATACTGCGTCTGCATGTCATCCGTCACCTCGCGCAGGTTCACCACCTTGAGCGCGCGCTGCCGCTCATACAGAGCAATCTGTGGCGGTGGCAGCAGCAGCGACGGCCGTCATCAACACCGCCGCCCAACACCACCAATAACCATGAGCAACAGAAATAACAGCAGCAGAAGCATCACTATCAACAGCACTGCCACTACCATCAGTAGTAGCAGCAACAGCTGCATCATCGACACAAGCACCATCACTTCTACTACCAGTGCCATTAATACCAACAGCATGAATTACACTGGCACCATCACCTCCAGCCACCAATGCTACCAGCACCACCAACCACCACCAGCAGAAACGATAGTAGACACCAGCACCATCACCTCCCACACCATTACTACCAGCGCCACAAACCACCACCAGCAGCAGCAACAACAGCAACTGTGGCAAATTTCATAAACCGCAGCAGTATAAAAGTGTGGGTGCTCTGCAAGGCGCCCGCATTTGCGTGGGATTGCGCAGAGCACTCGCCTTGATGTTGATGTTGGAGGCCACGTGGCGCTTGGCAGCCAACTTGGCAGTGGGCAGCTCATTGCCACGGGAACCGTGGATGTAGTAGTGGTAGATGTGTCTGCACACGGACAGCAAGCGGGCACAGCACCGGCAATCACACGCCCTGCTGTGCTGGGCTACGTTGGTATCCGGAAAGAACCATGTTTCCAGACAGCGCGATCGGAAACACCGATTCGTGTGTTGGGATCTAGGCTTCGCCCAAATGATCATGGCAAAGTGCACGTTCCAGCCTGTTTGGAAATCTACTGCTCGATGAGGGGCTTGCCACACCGTGCGGGAAATGGTGGTTATTTAGACACGATTTACGACACCGATCGTTGCGGGTTTGTTGAAGGCAGGGAGCATTGGCACAGGAGCATAAAAGTACGGTCCAACAAGCGATGTTGCCGCATTGTCTTGCGCTACCTTCCATGTGGCCCTGCAGCCTATGAGACGTGTTATAAAATTGTACATCGGACGATTATTATTTGAAATGAACTGGGTTATTGTAAGTGGTTGTGAAATTTTGATGACAGTAGAACAAGTTGCGACTGATAAGGAGGGGTTGGGATAGGCTTGGTTGTAGCTGGCAGACGACAGAAAGCTGGCATCATTCGATTGGGAAGACAAAGGGGGTCGGCCAGGGGCAGGAGCCAGTGTGTGTGTGTGAACGGTGTGTCAAATCCATCTGTTTCATGCGAGATATCAAACGATCTGGGAAATAGGGTTGGCTTTTGTCATTGTGTATTATGAATCAATCATATACAGGTACTAGCTTTGCTACCCGGCTTCGCCCGGGACTTGGATTCTTGTCCAGGATTCATTTCATATTATTCCCTTATATTTCACCGAAAAAACCCTGAAAAATAATTATGCTTGCAAGATAGAAAAAAGCCGAAACAAATCAATTTAACTAAATCGGATGTTTTTCACTCAAGGAAATTAAACCTTAACCCACTTATACGCAAGGTCGGTTTAGGCAACTCGGGAAGGGAATGACGTGACGAGCTGAAAATAGTCGCATTCCCTTAGAAATTCCAGACAGCGTAAGCCGTGCAAATGTCATGACCTCAGAGCTCAGCGTTCGAGAGTTTTTGCTGCTTCACACAAACAGATGTATTTTCCGCTTTATATTTAATAGCGAGCTGAAAATAGTCAAGACAGCTACGCCGCGCATTTGTGCGGAAGGAGGGTTTGGGGGGGGGGGGGTGTGACGTCAGCAGGCACACTGCGTATCGCTGCCGCATGCGGGTGACATCACAGATGTGACGTCAACGCTCACTTGCCGTGCAAAATATATGCATTATTGCGCCCACCCCCCCCCACCCCAAAATACAAAAGTCTATTTTTATACTGTATGCATTATGTACAGTCTGGAAGCTACCCACATACCAAATTTCAAGTTTGGTGCATGTCGGGAAGTATGCTAAACATTTCTAACAGACACACATTCACACATTTCTCTTTTATAAATAGATACCTAGGTCAACAAAGTAGATGCGTTCCATGATGTCACTTTGTTATCAGAAACTTCTTTACTAGAGGTAGATGTAACATGGGAGACATTGGGATGCGTATCAGGACCTCAGAGAAGGGGGGTATAGAATAGGAAACCATTGCTGCTTAATCGCCTTCACTTTGTCCGCTTGGTTTTTAAAATGGTCTTTAAGGTGGACTGCGCCAACCCGAAGGAACGCACCACATCACTTTTCATCTCTCCCGCCTCTACTCTCCTTTACGATCTGCATTTTTGTTTCCGAAGAGATGGATTTCCGCCGCGCTTCTTTCCCAGTAAGGCCACTCGCACTCGATTGTCAGTTGGATGACATAATGGGGGTAAGTTAAGTTACTTTATCACTGAAAAAAACACGATCGCATTTGACCAAAATGGGCCAAGTGAGGGAGACTTGTGAAGCTTTTTGCCGATTGGCTCCTGATAATGAACAGCACAGAAACCCCACTCGATTGTATTTATAGGACACGCGGAGCATTTAAAGCTTCACCCTTTTCAATTGATTTTCACCATTTCTGAAGATATTTTTTAGATCATTGCATAGTAAGGGGAGCCCTCAACAGCCAACTTCGTAATACAGGAGCTTCGTTCCCAGATGATTTGTTAACCGAGGTATTACTGTTCCTAAACAAATCAAATAGGGACAGGTGTGGGGAAAGAGGAGAGAAGCCGAGGGGGGGAGGGGGGGTACGCACGCGAGCTGGCGCGTCCACGTGTGGAAGGACGCCTTGAGGTAGTGGATGTGCGGCAGTGCAATGCCCGTCACCACCACGTTGGTAAAGCTGGGCTTGCCCTTCTCCTCTGCGATCAGGCTCCGCAGAAAGTGGTCATCGTCGGCGCTCACGTGGGATGAGTCGCCCGGCTGTGCGAGCACATACGGCAACGCGCACACACGCACACGTTCAGGGCGACTCGGGGATGCAGTGGCATAGATCGGATGTGAATCTAGGCAGCCGCCTGTGAATAAGCTGTTCTTCTTAGGTTCTTTCGGTAAAGCCACGCAGAAAGTAAAATAAAATAAAAACAAAAATCACGACGTTTCGGAGGCAACACAAGTCTCCGTCATCAGGTGGGACCGTCACAGCCAGATTAGCTGTATCAAGTGAGGCAATGATTCAAGATGTAATCCCTTAATGATGACGGAGACTTGTGTTGCCTCCGAAACGTCGTGATTTTTGTTTTTATTTTATTTTACTTTCTGCGTGGCTTTACCGAAAGAACCTAAGAAGATGATTCCTTGCAGTCACGAAAGCTTCAAATCTAGAATAAGCTGTTCTCAAGTGTATGCAAGTTGATGATCTCAGCACAGTCACCAATGACCACACAAAGAAACCATAAGCTCATATAGAGACCGGCAGACTCGGTTAGAGCCCAGTGGACTCGTATGTAGAAACTTAAGGCTCACAGACTCAGAGAGATCCACGGGGTCACAGAGAGCAGTAAAATCATAGTTTTAATTAAACTGGGCTTTTAAAGCCCATAGTGTGGATGGCCTTAACTTTGTCTGTGGCTCCATGCCCCCTACGCTTGTGTCTGTCAGTGCGGTGCTCTCCCCACCATGCGGTTGCGGATGTAGCTGCTGTAGATGGCCTCATTGCTGCGCTCCTTCCTCTCAAAGTCCTCCTTGGAGAGGCACAGCTCATGCACGTCCGTGGAGCTGGCTGCCTTGCTGATCATCTGCAAGCCATGGCCACAGCCGGTTGTTGTCCAGTTCCCGCCGCTTACAATACACGTTCTTCACGTCACACCAAACTCTTTTGAGATGTTCAGTATATAAAAAAGACAAAGATCCCCCATCTAGCCTTGACAGTCTGTTGGAGCAGGTGCTGTTGGCAAGTGTCGCCTATGAAAGCTGGCACGGCACACGAGGGGGTGGGCGGCCGGCACCAAGCCTGGCTGCCTTTCACTCCCGAGTGGCTTTATTTACACATCGCACCAGGTACTCATTTGCGGCTAAGTCGACCTAGGGAAGGTCCACAACTGGTTCAGAAAATCATCACTGGTCTTGGCCATGAGCGTGAATCGAACTCGGGTCAGCGGGTTTGTACTGCAGTGCAATAATCGTGGCACTTCCCAGGATATCCTTGCGGAGTCTTGTGACTCTTTTTCAGCAAGGTCCTGCCAAGTTTTCACAGCAATTTAGCAAATTTGGTCCATGACACTAGCACACAATTAGGGCCTACTCTTGCAAATGACGTCATACATCTTTAACATCCACTGTGAAGCAGACGGCGCATGTTCTTGCAGTTACTACACTCACAGCAATAACCGGGGCGGTCGCTGGATTCGAACCGTAAACACCTCTGCAACAAGCGACTGATGTGTATGCATTTATGCTGAACTTCTTTCGCGCCGGTCATAGCCAACCGTGCTAATCGGAGGTGCGGGGGAAGGACAACAAACTAAAGACAAAAAGGACCCTTGCGTACCCCGACTAGTTTTGGCAGTGGGCTGTAACCTCTCACGATCCAGCAATGGAATAATCCACCTAGCACCTGCTGGACTCTAATTTCAGGTTGAGCGGACCCAGGGGAGGCCCTCGGCTCACCCGTGTGCAGTGTCCAATGTAAAAGACGGCTTGTTTGCCTCCGACGCCGAAGCAGGAGATGTCGCTGTTGATGCTGCGCGTCACCTCCACCGGGGGCTTGTAGCCCGAGCCACCACTGCACGGCGATACAAAGACAGCAGACGCGGGTCAGCACACCGTACTCGCAACGCAGAGGTCGCAGGGTCAACTTCCTGGCCTCGGCCATCGAAACAATGACCGAGTTTCTTAAATTGGTCCTCAACCCACCCTACCGCCTCTGTGAACCCGGCAGTATATAAATGGGTTGCACCACAGCAAGTCAATCAGCAGGTCTCGTGGTATAAAGTGTGTGTGTACACCACAGCTCTTCCAAGACATCTGGTCAGGATGTAAGATTAGGTCATCTGCCCTCTTACTGGAGGGGTTCTCTATAGGTCCCTCTAGTGGAGGCCCATCTGCCAGCAAAGGCATGATCAATTAATGCCGGGCTGCATGTTTACCTAAACCTAATACACTACAATGTGTATATAAACCGTCTGAATGTCACCGGGTCTCAAGGTGCTGTATCGAACAGTGGGCTTGTTGATTTTTCAGAGAAGCAGTTGTATGTATAGACGCTAGTCTCGGGCTCTCTGAACATGAATGTAACACGGATGACGCACAACACTTACAAGGCGAATGCTGTTTGCTTTGTTGCTTGCACCTGCCATTCTTACATCTCTATTAAAGTGACAGCCACTGTAATAGGCCCCCATGAGAGTATATATAAGCAGAACTCCGTTTCGTGTCTCCGCATAGATAAACAAATGATTTTGCTGTGAAAATCCAGAGACCGATGGACTGAATTTGTAATTATTTATAACAGGAGAGAGCTCTGCTTGCATATGATTTTACCCATAATGTTTTACAACAACGCAGAAGAAGTTTCTGTATTTGAGGGACTCTTGAGAAAATAAACGTAGCCCGGCTAACACATAACATCTACAATGTAAAAGCTATTTGCGTGAATGACTTGCACCTGCCAAACATACATCTCTATTAAATTAACAGCCACTACAACAGATCACTATTAGAGTAGGTAGCGAGCGGTTACTTCAGTGAGCCTCTCTAAACGTAGCTCGGTTAAAACACATCGCTGACAAGTGGTGCGGTGGCGAGGCGCGGGAGACATGGCACGGGGAAAGGTGAGGCGTGGGGTGAGGCACGGCGTGAGGTGAGGTGTTGGGACGAGGCATGGGCTACGGGTCCCGTTGCATGGCACAAGACAAGAAGTGAGGGCTGTGGGGCTCTGGGCAAAGAGAGGGACGTGGGGCAAGGCAAAGTGCGGGGTGAGGTGAGGTGAGGTGAGACGCGGGGGTGAGGTGAGGCGAGGCGAGGCGAGGCGAGGCGCAGGAGCACGGGGCAAGGAGCGAGGGGTGCGGGGCGAGGGGAGGGGCGTGGGGCGAGGCTCACTCGCTGGCGTCGGGGTCATGTCGCGTGAACTTGGAGAGCCGGTAGACGGCCCAGTTGTTGAGCTGCCGGGGCGTCATGCCGCAACCGTTGTCTGTTACCACCACGGCCGGCCGGCCCTGCGTCTCGTCAAACAGCTGGCGGAGCAGAAGGAGCAGAGCAGGAGAGGGCGGTGGGGGGGGGGCAGAGGAGGAATGAACAGACGGCAAGGTCAGGGTGAGGAGGAAGCGACACGGTTTTGCGAGCTAATTTAAGAGGCATGCATGCAACGATTAAAATCCCACGCACTGGTCAAGTCAGGACCACAGTTCAATGAAAAATAACAAATTACCTATATTTCTTAGGAGTATAACAATGCATCAATTCACCGGTTGTTAATTATTATTTGAGTTGAGAATGCAAGCATAGAAGTACATGTGTACGAATCAATGTTTATCATTATGTCACATGGATTGGAACGGTGTGATCCTGAAGTGGCTGCAGGGTTTCTGAGAACCAATCACATATCATGTATAGTTTGCTCTACAGCCCATGTCAATCCACTGCTGGATAACGGCCTTCCCTATAGGTCGCAACTGAAATAGCAAACTATAATAATATACAGCATCATGGAATACATGGAAATACAATAATTAAAAACTGCAACATTTTACTCAAGAATATACTCAAAATAACAACTGACACAGTGTGCAAGTAATATACGCAAGTAGAATGTATGTACAGTCCCCATATCTCCGAGGCGTGTTCACAGTTTCAACTAAATTGGTTAAATCGCGCCATCGCTTGTTTAAAACTTAATTTCTTCTCTTGCACAATGACAAAACGGATCGGATACATCTGTAGAGTAGAGATGTACGCAGTGCGCACAGTTGAGCGGGTGCAATCGGGGACGAGCAGGTGTGCGCGTTGAGGCATGAGGTTGGCGCCGGTGAGGCGGGAGATGGGGGCGATGATAAGGGTTTAATGAGTGCGACAAGCGCTTAAGTGGGGAGCACGTGAGGACTCGGAATGAGGAGGGGTATATAAGCGTGAGTGCGACGAGTTGTTCGGGGACCAAGAGAGAAGACATCTCGCCGCTGTCCCTCAAGCCGTCAACGGGACCTCGCCCCTCACGCCGTCGCCGGGCGGGTGTTGGCTGAACCTCCAGCCCGGGACAAACGGGTGAGTAGGTACGGGGCAGCGTAGCGAGATAGGAGAGAGTAGGTGGGGTGTGGGGTAGATGAGAGTGGGTAGAAAGGAGGAAGCGGTTTGTGTGTGGTGACAGTGAGAGGCAGTCATAGGTGTGCCTACAACTGGTGAGAGAGTAGAATTAATTAAGTGTAAGCAGGTGACTTGTTACTCCGTGTCAGTGCGAGTAATTTAATACACTACACATCAATAAAGTCGGTAATCCTAATAACTAAGCTTGCCTCCTTCTTATTCTCATTGGAGAGTGGGAGTGTGCAGTATCCTGTTTGAACTCGATGAAGGGTAAGTGTAAAAACTAGCACCATTAATTATAATAAGCTGATATGGCCAGGGAAAAAACAATTTCACAAACTGTTTTTTACAGATTTTTGTAGTGCAGTGTCACTATTTGTAGAGAAAAAAAACATTTAGGATGCAACAGAGGCAATAAATTATTAACTCGCACAACGATTTTATAAGCTGTCATGATTCAGAATCGTGGTCGCATTCAAAAAGCCTTTCTTTTACGTCTCATTTTTACGTTCTTGTTTGTAATATTTCTCAATTTCCTGTGCGGTTTAATCGGCCCTTTACCCTATTTGTAACATGACCAATATAGTTTCCGTAAGTCGTACATAGGTGTGCTATTCATAGGGGGTTCGAGGTTGGAGGGCATACGGTTGACCATATTTCACCACACCGGTCAGTGCGGGTTGGCGAATGGAACATATTTTTGTCTCTTGTCTAGCGAATAACTTTGTCTATGTCCTCTAAGCTGGGTGGAGACACCAAAATGCGCCACTCTTGCAAACACCTGATGACACTGGTTGTTATCTCCAGCAAAACGTCAAACAAAATTGCCAATATAATTTGCTTCCTTTTCAACGAAACTGGTCTGCTGAAAAACTAAACCAACTAGCAAGTTTGCCCATGTGACAACTCGAATTGCTTGCCCTGATTGACAGCCCTGATTGACATGACCACACAATCTAACCCAACATAATCCAATTGTGAATAGTGATGTTGGTCGTGCAAGCCTTTGTATGAAATGATGCATCACGTCCCTCTTACCAGGCGGACGACTATCTCCCTCGCTGAATTTCCTGCCGTGGCCGCCAACGCATTGTCTATGAGCTCAGCGAAGGCGTACGCTGCAAAGAAAAGACAAAAACAAAGATCCGCCTATATCATTTTAAACGGAATGTTGGGGCAAGCGCTGTTAGCGGACACCTAGGAAGGCCAACAGCACACGAGGGGGTGGGTAGCCAGCATCACGCCTGACTGCCTTTGTCTCTCTTGTGACAATGTTGACACTCATTTGAGGCCAAGTCTAAAATGAGTACCGCACCTCGGGGATGCCCAAGATCGGTTAAGATAATCGTCACTGGCGTTGGCCGTGAGTGGGAATCGAACTCGGGTAGTAGCAGGGTTCATAGCCAAGTGCACTAAGAGGCCATTCATTTAGTACGCACGCATGGAGGGGGGAGGGGAGGTTAACCCAAATGCATACGCTTGCGTATGGGGGGTCTACTGACAATGTACGTACGCATAGGAAACGGGGGGGGGGGGGGTGAAGCCTCGATAATAATTTGTCTACATTGGCCTTCAAATGAGCCACAGTTCAGTTTCTTCAGCTGTCAGACAAATACTACCAGGAGAAGTGGGACTGTGGGAGAGGTGTCACTTGTATGCCACCGTACCCCGGACTGATAGCTATCACGCAGCTCAGCAAAATAAGTGTCCAGGGTACACAACTTAATTCTTTAATGCAGCCGGCGGTGGACGATCTGTTTGCTTAAACACGTTAATAGTATTCATCCTTGATCATTATATGGGCAAGTGCGGTTAGCGAGCATCTTTGAAGGTACGCAAGGGGGCACGCCAACTCGCCTTTGTCTCCCCAGTGGTGATATTGGTACACTGCAGTAGATGTTCATTTAAGGTTGTGTAACCCTTTGGGTGACCCCAGGAATGGCTCAGATAACAGCCACTGATGTTACCCGTGGCCGGGAATCGAACTCACTCGCCGAGTTTGTAACGAGCGAACCACTATGCCACCGCACACACAAGCAGTGTTATTAACGAATGTGTGGAGTTTTTTTGTTCCACACAGTAGAGGGCAGCAATTTCTCACCCACTGTCACAGAGTACTGTTTGATGCATGGACAAAGCAATATTTTTAATTCTCAGATCTCCAATTTAGCCAAATTCAGTACAGAATAAAATTTAATGCGATTTTTTTGTGTGTGTATTGGGGGACACGCAGAGACCATCAACTCATTACAACTGAGAACCCGGTTTAACCAAAAGCAGCAGGAACCTATATTTAACGAGAGGATCTCAGCAGTGCCGGTTCAATGCTCTAACCTCAAGCCACCTGGTGACTTCTGTAAAATGCTGTTTTTGTGTTAAATGCAGCAAAAAAAGTGGCTTAAAAAGCAGAATGCTGCAGCATCACCAACAGCACAGCAGCACCACCAAAACCATCAAAAGTGACTGTGACAGTAGCAACAGTAGCAGAATCAGTAACAGCAAAAGCAACAAAAGTAGCGGTAGCAGCGGCAACAGCAAAAGCAGTAACAACAACACTATGTATGTTGAACTTCATTCGTACCGAACGTAGCCAAATGCGCTAATCAACCACAGCCTAACCAACAAGAGCCATAGCAGCAACAGCAGCAGCAGGAGGCGGCGGCAACTCACGCAGTGGGTTCTGCCCCTCGCTGGCGTAGTACTCGTACATGCCGCTCTTCACCAGAGTGTCGTAGTGCGGTAGAAAGTCGATGCGCTCGCACGCCTGTGCAGGGAGCTCCTGCTCCACGGAGGAGAGCACGTAGAGCGTGAGGTCACCGTGGCAGCCCAGCACGCCCTGCTCTGCAGGGGGGGCGGGGGAGGGGCACACGTGAAACGGGCGCATGGACGCACGAGTGACACACATACACGTGCGTGCACACATGTCGGCGCGCAGTCACCGACACCGCCAATAACAACTGGCCAACGGTGGCAGTGAGAGACGATGTCACACGCCCCGCAATGCGCTCCATCGTCGCGATTCGGGGGTTGCCGATTCCACACACTGATCGGTTTCACGGCGCTTTCCTCGAAATACAAGGTGAAAGGTAGAGGTGCAGCCCTGCGTTTTTTCTTTCTCACAACACAACTGGCGGAAGGGCCTCCACCAGAGAGAGTTCTAGAGGGTGTTTTTGGCCTACGGTCCAAGGCTGGCCAGACGGGTTGGAAGAGGTGGGGGGTACCCACATTTTACCCCACCACATGCAACTGGTGTACCCATTTGTCCTGCTGAGTGGACAGAGGTGGGGGAATTTAAGAAACTTACACCATTGGTTTAACTAAAAGCTGCCCATTGTTGCGTGGTGGTGCACCCTAGTGTAATAAGAGCCTATGTCCGGCTCACGTGGTGATCGGCTCTGCCGGTCCTGCTTTACAGCCAATGGGGGGAGAGCCTGGGAGCATGGCCCTGGCGTGATCGAGGGGTGCCAGCTAGGGTGATTGGTTCTGCTGGTGTTGGCCTCAGCCAATGGGAAGACAAGTCAGGGGCGTGGTCCCAGGAGTTGATGGGGAATCTAGAAGATTCGGCGCAGGCTACCAAGGATTGGCTGGAGCGTACCACGTGACCCAGGCATTAAATAAGGGGAGAGATGAACGACACGTGGTCAGACAAAGAACGAAGGAAGAGAGGGGCCACGCGCGAGCTGGGCTCCGAGTGCCACGTGGCGGTGCGTCTCTTGTGGTCTGTCTGCCCACTTCCCGTTGCCTGCCAGCAGCGGGGAGTACTTGTGAACTGGAATAAATAAAAGGACCGATTCCACAAGTCGTCTCCAAGAGTATTATTACACTAGTACATCAGTTTTCTTAACAGAACCATGTTAAATATTGACTTAAAGCTTTGGTGACTGCAGGAATTCATATTCTTTGGGTCTTTATTTGTATATTGTTTTTATTTTTTCTATCGACGTGACTTTACCGAAAGACCCAAATAATAAGAACCATATTTCCATGGAGACTAAATATAGCCCATTCACAGGTTGTCATGTTATTTCATATTGTTTTAATCCACCTGCGCCGTCCTCGGACGACGATGATGACCCGCTCAGCCAAGACTTGACGGACCCGGTTGCCGCGACCGTGGCTGGCTCAACCAAAGGACCGGACAAGGACATCGGCGCGGAGCTGTCTTCGTCTCCGGCCGCGGAAGACGGTTGGCGGCGGCTGGCGGAGCAGATTGATTCTCTTCAAGCTATTCTGCTAAACCTCGTCATGATGGTCGCCTCGTCTGCGGCGCCGGTGCCACCGCAGGAAACGCTGCCGAGTGGAAGCAACCAGGGCTCCTATCAGGCGGTCTCGGAAGGACTGGCCGCCATCACAACCACGGCGGGCGCCACGTGGTGCGAAATCGCCATTTTGGGCGCGGTCGCGAGCGCGCCACCCGATGCCGCCATTTTGTCCGAACCGCGTGGCGCACGCCTGGGGGAGGCGGCATCGCTCAAGGATGGCGGCGCTCGCCGCAGCCATCGCCTACCCAACATTAAATAATTCATCGCGGGCGGCGACTGAAATGCGTTTACTTGGCGGTTCGAATCCGCTTTCCATT
Organism: Lampetra planeri; assembly: GCF_965212315.1. Taxonomy (NCBI): domain Eukaryota; kingdom Metazoa; phylum Chordata; class Hyperoartia; order Petromyzontiformes; family Petromyzontidae; genus Lampetra; species Lampetra planeri. The sequence goes on from NC_136129.1 coordinate 4,813,826, forward strand.
CAGTGAAGTGGACGGAGGCGTTAGAAGCCTTACCTACATTGCTGGACGACGTTTCGTTGGCAGTGGTCCGATCTATTCCCTCGGAAAAGAAAAAAACGCTGAAAGACGCATTTGCCGGGATGGCGGAAATTTACGAACCACCGTCTGACGCTCAGAGGAAGTTCATGCATTGGCGCCGGGGGCCAACGAATCTCCACTCGCCTTTTGCGGGGCGCTCGCGATGGCCGCCTACCCCGACTCCACGGCCGACTTACTCGACCCTTTGATTCTAGCTAAGATGCTGGAGTTGTCTAAGGAAATGGACATCTCGCTACCGGTGTGCGGCCACGAACCGTTGACATCCCGATGGGCCGCTAGGTGCCTCGACGCAAAGGTCAACTTGCGTCGGTGGAAGCAGATGGCCGCCTGGACGGGGGACCCCGCCAAGGATGGAGAACCGGTTGGCTGGGCGCCTTCTCGCGTCGTCCATTTTCCGGACGACGATGGCGACGGGGATCTGGCTGTTGCCACGCCTCGCTGGGTGCTGCGACGGGGGTCCATGGGGCGTCGGGAGGGTGCCCCGACGCCGCGTGGTAATGCCGAGGGGGCCTCCCGGCCTGCGGGGATGACGTGCTTCAAGTGTGGACGGATGGGCCACTTCGCGCGCGACTGCCGGAGTCGTCCCCGTCCTCCTCCGTCGTTCCCGTCCTCCTCCGTCATTCCCGTCCTCCTCCGTCGTCCGTGACTCCACCTTCGGAGTCGCCTACATGGTCGGACCGTATCCCTGGCCAGGCAAGTCGGCGCGCATCGGACACCCGGCATGTACTGACACCTCATGTATCTTCCGGCGCACTAAATGTTCCTTCGGTTCGCGACGCGCATGATGCTGCTTGGGGTCCGCCGCGTACGGTCACTCAGCGGAGGAGGTTGGCGCGCCGTGTCGTCGCGGCCTCGTCGGAGTCCTCCACCGTACCGGGTACTATACAGGGGGTGGACGTACGGATTTTGGTCGATACCGGGCGTTGGCGACTATTATATCCGACGTCATCTTCCACCTCCTGTTTATCCCGGCTTCACGGGTGCGACCGGCTTTTGACGCGTGTATTGCTGCTAATAGAGAGTATGGGTATCATCGGACAGGTGGAAGTTCATATCGCCATTGGTAGTGTAGCCGCATCGGGGACGGTTTTTATTTCATCATCGTTAGCGGTGCCCTGTATGTTGGGCACCGACTTCCTTCGTAGGATGCCCATCAAGATCCTTGTGGATCAAGGCTGTTTGGAACTGCCGGAGGGCCGGAAAATGTTTTTTTTGCCGTCACCGCTGGGTCGCCCATTGCCGTGCCTTGCCGTGCAAGCGATTGCGGACGTCACGGTAGAGGTTCCATCTGGCGCACACATGCTCATACCCTTACGTTATTGAAAACAGTTGGGGGAAGTCTGTCCCCGTCTAACTCCGTCGCCAAGAGTTTTTCTCTTTGTCGACGCGTACCCTGTGCCACGGATGGACGATTCCCTGGATGCCTTGTCAGGAGCGAAAAAAATTTCCACCCTCGATCTCTCGGCAGGATATTGGCAGCGGCCTCTCGATGAGGCGTCGAAACCAAAGACGGCATTTTGTACGCCTCAGGGCCTATTTGAGTTTAACTGCCTTCCTATGGGTCTGAACGCCGCTCCCGCCACGTTCCAGCGTTTGTTGGAGCTGGTGTTGGCGGGGCTACAATGGGACAGAAGTCTCATATACTTAAGACGATGTCATTGTGTTCAATCGCACGTTCGAAGAACACCTCCAACGCTTGAAGGTTGTTTTCGATAGAATGCGGTCTGCTAATCTGAAATTCAAGCCTAAGAAGTGCCATCTTCTGCAACAATCCGTGCGTTACGTAGGTCACATTGTAAGCTCCGACGGCATCGCCACGGACCCGGACAAAACCTCTTGCGTTCGTGACTGGCCGACCCCCACCTCCATGGGGGAATTGCGTCGATTCGTCGGGTTCGCGTCCTACTACCGTTGCTTCGTTCCAAATTTTGTCACCATCGCTAGGTCCCTGCACGTCCTGACGGAGAAAAATCAGAGGTTCAAATGGGGATCCAAGGAAGAATTGGTGTTTCGAACCCTCTGGGATCGGTTGGCGTCCGCGCTGACTTTTCATTGCCCTTATCCTGGACACTGATGCCAGTGATACGGACATTGGCGCCATTCTGTCCCAGCGTAAAAATGGCACAGAGAGGGTCGTGGCATATGGTAGCAGGGTTCTCTCTACAGCGGAGACTCGTTACGGTGTTGAGCGCAGAGAGCTTTTGGCGATCGTGCATTTCGTTCGCCAATATCGGCCTTACTTGTATGGTAGAAATTTTCTGGTACGCACTGACCATGCCGCCCTGCAATACGCGTTCAAAATTGAACAACCGTCCGACCAGCTTTCGCGCTGGCTTGAAACGTTGCAGGAGTTCTCTTGAGATATGTTACCGTAAAGGTACTCGCCACGGTAATGCGAACGCGCTCTCCAGGTTGCCCGGGGGTTCCGCTTGTGCCTGCGCGTCCGGCACTAACCGGTGCACGGTTCTTCCTCAGCCCCCTCGGCCTGTCATGTCCGTGGGGGTGGACTCCACGGAACGTGCGGAACCGGGGCCGGCCGACGGTGCATTGAACCTGCCACGGTCGGTATGGATACGCGAGCAGCTGTTGGACGACTCGTTAGTTTCACTGCAAACTCGGGCTGACAGGCCCCGCAGGGCCCCGTACAAAGACGGTTTCCGCCAGGCTGCCTTTCGGGAGGGCCTATTGATGTGGAAGGATGACCTGTTGGGCCATTGGCGCCTGGTAGTTCCCGTGACGCTTCGACAAGAGCTGATTGGCCAATGGCTTGGGCCCTGTCCGATCAATCGGCGGCGTCCATTACGGATGCGTTCTTGAACGGTTATGTGATGGACAAGGGGGCTTCGGAACGGCTGATCACAGACCAGGGCCGAAATTTTTCATCTAAATTGCTACGCGACGTATGTGACGCTTTGGGCATAAAGAAGATACGCACTTCACCCTACCATCCGCAAACGGACGGAATGGTGGAACGGTTCAACCGTACCTTGTCTGCCATGCTTTGTCACACGGTGCACGAAAAACAGGCCGATTGGGACCTTCACATTCCTAGCATACTGTCCGCCTACCGTATGGCCCCGCATGTCTCTACGGGTTACTCACCGTTCTTCCTCATGTACGGTCGGGAAAACGTGCCGCCGATTGGCGTGTAAATAGGGGTGCCCCGCCAAGAACCAGCGCTGACCCTGCCAGAACATGTCCGGGATTCGATTAGCCGAGTCACGGAGGCGCGGGAGGCGGCGAGAATTGCTACGGCAAAGACCCAGGCCCGTAATGAGCGGTGTGCTCGTCGATTGCGATGCGAAATGCCATGGGCCGTAGGCGACCGGGCCTGGCTTCACTGTCCCCAGGTACCAGTGAGTACTTCTCCTAAATTACACAGGCCATGGCAGGGGCCTGTTGATTTGATAGAGGTACGAAGTCCTCAATGTGTACGTATACGGTCGGGTTCGCGTCGCTGGTACGTCCACACTTCGCGGTTGAAACCCTTCTTTGCTCCGCGCGTTGCTCCCTCATCCCCATTAACTACCCTGCCGGGGTCTGATGCGTCCGATGGGTCACCTCGGTTGCCAGTTGATCCCCAGAAGGGGTCTGGTTTGCCTTCCACAGACTCACAGTCCCTAAACGCTCCGGCTGCTGCGGACGACCCCGCTCCGGCGGGACCTTCATCCGCCAAGTCGGACGCCCAACGGACCGGTGGCGCATCGGGCTGCAGCGGGGGATGGACCTGCGTCTCGTACATGCTCAAAATCTTATTCCCTTTCGTTGGTGACTGTTTGACCCTTCTTGCATAGCGCGTTCATATGCATCTTATCATTGTTGCTGTCGTGTGTTGAATGTTATTCTTACTTACCTTGCCATATGCGCTCGTTAGGCGCCCTGTTAGTGTTCTTACTGTTGCATTGTCTTCATTCTCATCGGCTCTCGTATTGCTCCTCGCTTCGTTTCTAGCCGGGACAGCTAGCCTTTTACACCGGGGAGGGGGGGGGTGATGTAATACGAGAGTTCACCGCCGATCAGTGGGATAGGCTCTGCCGCCTGGGCCATCAACCAATCAGAGGGATGAGCCAAAGTTCAAGGGCGGAGCTCAAAGGCTCTGGGGAGTAACCATCTAGAAGGGTCGTGAGAGGGCGTGGTTGTGGGCGGGGCTTGGTGACGTAGGTCAGGTGATATAAGAAAAAGCCGGAAGAAGCTCGGGGTCAGTGTGTGGAGCCAGGGAGCGGGACCACGTCTCGCGCCTCCGGAAAGCTAGCGGCCATGTGGCGGGCCGGAGGCTTCCTCCTTGCGAGCCGCCTGTCAGCGGCGCACGGGAGCAGGAGAGGGTGTGAGCGAGCCGGCGCGAGCGACAACATCTAACCGCGCGGAACGGGAGTGCAGCCGTGTCAGAGTGAAGAGCGCGGAGCTGTCCAGCTGTCGAGGAATTAATAAATAATAAAGAAGACACAAGTTACAGATCGTCGTCGCAGTGGTTTATTACACTAGTAACAAATAGATATGTTTACGTGACAAACCTTACTAATTGGCTGCGTCGGGTGGTGGTGGGTTTAACGACACATTTATATTTTTACACGATCTAACCTGTTAAATGGAGAATTCCACCAAACAGGCATTCAGCAAAAGTAATGGCAACCCTAGGATGACAGAGAAAAAGATATGCCCCATTGAGTGGACGAGGAGGCACTTGTATGGAGAGAAATTAAATGGATCATCAGGAGCAGCTGGGATATGGCGGTCGATAACAGTAGGACTGTTGTTGCTGATAGTTCGTGGACCCAGCGGCTTTCATAATCGAGTTGGACGAGTGGAAGTTTCGCACCTCCCCTCCCGTTTAACTTCTCTTCATTTATTTTTTCAATCTTTGATTTTAGTGACGGTGGCACCCATATCTGATCACAGTACCCTTTCTTCGTCTCCTCTGGGTAGTTACACACCGAGGGTGAGCATACCATGCGGAATATAAGAGACGACCAAACATTATCGACTCTGGATTCACATCACGACCCTGAATCATGACAACGCACCAGATCGCTGGGGGTGGAAGGTCAATGGGATTGAGCCGTAGTATGCACAGCAAAAGACGATCTCCTGCATCACGATCTTGACTCACCAAAGGACTTGTCATCCTTGATCTCTTTCCTGCTCGTGGTTGTGATGACAAAGCTGTCTTCACTCCCGATGTGGAAGAGCTGGAAAATATGCACACACAAATATTTACAGCGGTGGTCCGGACCGAGGTCTCCGCATTCAAGCACTTTAAGCTGTCACGGCCACTCAGCTTGGCAGTTCCACAAATGAGACGCCATTGTCAAATGTCAACATTACCATAATAAAGATACATGTTTGGACATGTACAGCCCTTTTGTCAATCCACTGCTAGATGAGGGTCTCCTCCGTGCTGTGTGGGTCATGGGGTTTTGGAGCATACTTCACCACACCAGCAAGTGCCGGTTTGTGAAGGCGGGAAGCATGGGCAAGGAAGCTTATAAATGCAGTCCAATGATGGATTTTCAAGTTCCAAGTTAGTTTGTTTAACCAGGTGAGAGCTGAAGACAAGAGGACAGTCTCATTTACAAGAGTGACCTGCTTAAAACAAGGTGTGCTTTTGGAATCCATCCTGATGAGGAAGATGAGCAACCAGCTTGCTGTGCTGCACTGCCATATCCTGGCTATCCTGTGACACAGTAGGTCAGGAGTCTCTCTGCACACAGTAATCTCTGAGTGATCCACCAACTCCAACCTCTGAAGTGGTGGTTTACAGACATAATGGATGCATGCGCGGGCAAAACAAAATCACACAAAACAGTGATGCTGCACGGTAACCACCGTGGTGCTGGTGCAAGAATCCTGACAATTCACTCACCAGTCCACTCGCCAGGGCACAAAACAAATACATCTCGACATCAGTTGCTACATTGTGAAAGTGCTGTTGCGGAAACCAGTGCACAATGGGGTTTTCTCTGTTTACTATGAAAAAATGTAAACAAGCAGCTGTGCCGGGTGGCTCAGATTAAGTTTATTTTTCATTCGTTACATAGATGATCCCATTTATCCAGTTGACCGGCTATTAAACAATGGAGATTCACGGTGCGCGAGCACAGCAGCAACAACCAAACATAAACGTCAATATTGCAGAGAATGGGCACAGGGTCCTTCAGGAATGTGATGTCAGAGATGCTGAGCCGCTTGCCGTAGCTAAGACACCTAACTTTAAATTCAGTTTTCAGGTGCTCTTGTTTAAAACTGGGTTCTCAAGTACTGGGAGTTAATGGTCTTAACCCTCTCACCAATGATGACTTAGATATAGACCCACTGACTTACATAGAGACCCACAGACCTGCTTAAGTCTGAGCATTTATCGGGCACTCTTATGAATCCAGTCCATCAGGAATGCGCAATAATCACAGATGTAAGCTCTTTTGAACATTGTTTTTTTTGTCAATTGCAAAACTGGCTCAGGCTCAGGGGTGGATCCCGAACATGAGCTGGTAACTCGTTCCAGGTCTTCGGGCAGGAGACCCCAAAACTACGCTGGCTGTATCACACAAGGTTCACATAAGGGTACAGCAGATCACCGTGGGCTGCGGATCGAACACGCCATCCATGTGGGTCTGTTGAGGCCGGCACGTCCTGATTGGCGAGATAGGATGGAGTGGATGTATGCAGACTGTTGGAGACGAGTAGGCATAGTTTGTAAGCAATCCTGTGTTTAATAGGAAGCCAATGTAGCACGTCTCGTATCGAAGTCGTGACCGAATCAAATTTCTGCTTCCAAACTATCAGACTGCTGTGTTTAGCACTGACCAGAGTGGATGGAGGTACACAGCAGCGGCACAGCCAAAGATGCTGTTTCAGTAGTACACATGGCTGATGATAAATGCGTGGGCGAGCATCTTGGCTGTGGACTACACTCAACATAGTTGTGAATAAGCTGGGTTCTCGAGAAAACACGTTGGTCTCAGGCAGGTCACCAATACAGCACACACAAAAAACTAAATTGATAAATTTGGTTTTGTATTTAATTTTGTTAAATTCCAGCTCTGACATTTTGAAGTATAACTTTGACTGGTAAGGGAACACTACGCATTATGCACTCCGTTTCTTCTAATGAATGCATCCTTTGTCTCGCGTCAGGATGCCGATAACCCAGTTGGGAAATCATAGAGGTGTCTATCACCTTAGGAGGGGGGCAAGGTGGCCCGGAGTTCAGAGAACTCACCACTTAAGCCATTTTGCAATTGGCCCAAGGCTTCACTCCAGCTGCAGGCACCTGGTAACTCCTGTTGAGCAATTACCAAAGCATTGTCCCTTGCTGCTCAGTGGACGTTTTAAGCTACACATGTACTGTACAGTAATGATTAACGATTCACACTGATTCCAATATACCTAAATATAAATGTGCATGCAAACAATGACTACAGTGAATCCTTGATCAAATATTTAATTCAGGAGACAATAAAACGAAATATTAGATGTGGCAAAGCATTCACAAAAGGAATTATATGTCCTGCCAAAAAACACATACTTTATGCTGTCCAATGCTACTACTCTGCTTATCTAATGGATTATTACTTTGATGCTGTGTATCTCCACCTTCAAAGCTTTGCTCTCTCCACGCATCGCTATGCCATGTCTCTGCTGAACTCAGGCCATAACATCTCCAGCTTCTAGCACCGTACATCTCTGCACTACTCCGAGACGGGCGGAGCGTGGAAATGCAAACCGTGGAATCGTGGACGCAGCACGGAGATGTTTGCATTGCACGCAACAGGGGTCACGTGCAGCTGGAAATATTTATGTCAGTGAGGGCTATGTGCAGACCCAAAGATACATCACAAATGACAATAGCACACGTGGTGTAGTCGTCTGCTCCCCTCCTCCCCCATCTCTTACCCTATGTCTCTTCCCCTGTGCGGTGCAGCCCACGTAACGGGACCGTACTGTCTCTCCCGTATCCTCTATTCCTCTCCTCCTATCGTCTGCTTCATGAGTTTCTGGAACTTTCTTAAGACCTTAATGCTCTCACTCCGTAGATATATAACATCACAGTGGTCTTAGCTACTCCCGTTTATAACCCTAAGCATAAACTCAAACGCTTGTCGTAACACTTAAATCCTAAACTAAACTCAACACCTAACAGTAACCCTTACACCTAACCATAACCCGAACCTCTAACACTAATCCAAAAAACTAAACCCTAAACCATAACTCCTAACAGTGACACTAACTCCAACCCCAAACACTTAACCCAATAAAAACAACCTCTAATCATAAACCATAACCTCCCACGATAGCTAAAGAAACGAGGGCCCTAAACAACGCATCAGGGTGCACGCTAAAGAGGCAGGAATTATGAAGGACCCCTGTCAACAGCTTCATGATTCCCATGAACTCTCTAATGACGGTTTTCAAACTTTGGTGCGTAGTAACGGCCTGCAAGGGCCATGCCAAAAATCTTGTACACGTGTATGTACGTATGAACTGCAGGTATGCATTAGTGGGTGAATCTGTATATTCATGCCACTCAGTATATATGTATAGCATTGGGGGTTTGACAGCACTATGATGGGGGAAGGGGTGGGGGGTGTTTTCACATGTTGTGTATTTTCTAGGGCCACATGTCAGGGGTCGCACTCAAGGCCACCAGGGGCCACCAATTGCCCTGGGGCCTTTCAATGAAGAACACCGACCTAATTACCTTCTCCAGCAACAGCTGACACCCTCTTCTTTGCCTGCCCCCCCACTCCCATATCCCTCTTCTGCACAGACTGGTCCAATGTTCTGTGACCAACCATTTAATTCTCTAAAACTTTCTATTTTCTTTGAAGGTTTGTTTAAAACAGAAATGAATATTCAAAGGAAAAATAATGTTCGGGGTCAATTAATTTGGATGGGTGGGGGGGGTCACAAGACACCTGGATCACCCTGTACACTGCATCCCATCTCTCCTCTCACCAGCGCCACAAGTTTTCTTTTCTATTTTCCTTTCTGTTGCTTTGAGGAGCATCCACCCCAGGTGACAAACACCATGTACTCACCCCCTCCACCTCCTCTCGTCTCACCTGCCACAGGATCCACGGCTACCACTGAACTTTCTAGAACAGTGGTTCCTGACACTCACACACACACCCCACCCCCTCTACTCAGTGAATAGAATGACGGGTTTTATTCTGTAAACAAAACACACGAGACGGTATCTATAACAGTTCTGCGCTGCGTACCACTTCCCCAATATCCACCACCACCGTTACTCTCAAGTGACCCGGGGAGACTTGGCATCCCAGCGAAACTCCTCAAACATTGTCTCTGAGGAACCGCACGCAAATCCAAAAGAGCTTCACCCTCATCCTCATCATCTCCTGTCACCAGCCCCAAGCGTCTCTCAAAAGCTTCACCAAAGTTATCCCCTCGCAACTCAAGATCACAGGGGGGGGTGGTGGTTGATACACGTGTCAACCTCTCTCCCGTCTCCACTCTCTCCTCATTCCCTTATCAACAAACCTCAACCTTCTCATCGATCCTCTCTCTCTCTCTGCCCCCCCCCCCCCCCCCCGTTGTGTGCCCGCGCCTCCTTTCACCTGCGCCACGAGACTCCTGAACTCCCTGAAGAGCTTCACCCCGGTCACGTCCAGGACTTTCTCGCTGCCGTCACCTTCGCTCGTCCTGCGGCGGTCGAACACGAACACGTGGCTCCAATTGGCCCACATCTCGCCGCGGGCCCTCGGACTCGCCGACCTGAGCACGGCCGAGGCAGACGAGGCGGAGGCGTCGCAAACTCCACGCGCAACGCCCGCCATGTTCTAACTCGATAGCAACGCGGCGGCGGAGGATGGACGACTCCGTTGTTCTATCTCTCTCTCTACTCGCTGCTACACCCCCCCCACCCCACCACCACCACTTCCCCGCGAGCCTCCCGTCCCTGCCCCACGAGTCTTTTGAACCCCGGCGGAGGCGATAATTTATCCCCTTGGCAGCAACACGCCGCGTCTTTCCCGCCGCTGCCTCCTCCTCCTCGTCGTGTTGCCACGAGCCCCGCCCCCTCCCCGACGATGATGAACCCGCGACCTCCCGTAGCCCCGCCCCCCTCTCCCCAGGCCTCCCCCCCTCTCCTACCAGTAGCCCCGCCCCCTCTCCCACCAGTAGCCCCGCCCCCATCTCCTCAGGCCTCGCCCCCTCTCCCACCAGTAGCCCCGCCCCCATCTCATGGGGCCTCGCCCCCTCTCCCACCCGTAGCCCCGCCCCCATCTCCTCAGGCCTCGCCCCCTCTCCCAACCATAGCCCCGCCCCCTGTCACAGGCCTCGCCCCCTCTCCCACCCGCAGCCCCGCCCCCCTCTCCTCAGGCCTCGCCCCCTCTCCCACCCGTAGCCCCGCCCCCCTCTCCTCAGGCCTATCCCCCTCTCCCACCCGTAGCCCCACCCCCCTCTCCTCGGCCTCCCCCCCTCTCCCAACCATAGCCCCGCCCCCATCTCCTCAGGCCTCACCCCCTCTCCCACGCGTAGCCCCGCCCCCCTCTCCCCGGCCTCCCCCCCTCTCCCACCCGTAGCCACGCCCCCCTCTCCTCAGGCCTCGCCCCCTCTCCCACCCGTAGCCCCGCCCTCCTCTCCTCAGGCCTCTCCCCCTCTCCCACCCGTAGCCCCGCCCTCCTCTCCTCAGGCCTCTCCCCCTCTCCCACCCGTAGCCCCGCCCTCCTCTCCTCAGGCCTCTCGCCCTCTCCACCCGTAGCCCCGCCCCTCTCCTCAGGCCTCTCCCCCTCTCCCACCCGTAGCCCCGCCCCTTCTCCTCAGGCCTCACCCCCTCTCCCACCCGTAGCCCCGCCCTCCTCTCCTCAGGCCTCTCCCCTTCTCCCACCCGTAGCCCCGCCCTCCTCTCCTCAGGCCTCCCCCCCTCTCCCACCCGTAGTCCCGCCCCCCTCTCCCACCCGTAGCCCCGCCCCCCTCAGTGGGTAAAAACCCAATGAGCTGTTTAACTTATTTTTCAGAAGCGACCAGGCTACAAACGATAGCTCAACAAGGTAGCATGTTATGTGAAGATGTATAGCGGCAAAATAATCTGAATAATCTATGTGGCCTTAAAATAACAAATTAACCTTATGGCGGGACCCCGGGGAAGTCAAAATCGTAATTAGTTTATTTTTGTGCGACTCCGTCCCACCGCGCACATACAATCCACATAAAAAATCGCAGTGGCGAGGACGAATGCGCAAAAGAGGTGAACAAGCGAAACTTTGATGAGCGAATCGTGTAGAGCTCGTGGAGAGGAACAGATCGCAGTGTCGTTCGCCTTCAACAGACATAAAATGACGTCACAATGCAGTTCATGTGAGAGCCGGGGGCTTATGGGACCCCGGGGTCCCGCCATGAGGTTCATATACACATCTCGGGAAATGGCCTTCCTATATAGAGCATGTGCTTTTCTAAAAGTTATATCTTTTTTTTATTTCAAGGCCACTGTTATTGAAGAATGGGTTGATTTTTTTGGTTATTTGTTCATCACTGCCAACGCAATATGACCACACAATTTTACTTCAATTTGATTTAAAAATTGTTTGGTACATGAATAAGTGGCCTACAAAGGAAAAATAAAGAATAGGCGATGTTTAGGGCCATACTGTGCATACAGTAAGCCCTTGTTAAACGCGATAGATGCGTTCCTGAAAAGTGCCACGTCAAGGGTAAAACTCATTCTTGCGAAAACAATTTCCCCATATTCTTGGTTCTTTCGGTAAAGTCACGTAGAAGGGAAATAATAAAATAATAAACATAAAACTATTAAATTCTCACGACGTTTCGGCCACAACGCAAGCAGCCGTCCTCAGGTGAAGAAACAGAGCTATCGGACGCTTTTAATGTTTAATTTGTATTATTTTATTATTTCCCTTCTACGTGACTTTACCGAAAGAACCAAGAATATGAATCCCTGCAGTCACGAAAGCTTTAAATCGAAATTTCCCCATAAATTGTGTAACGATAAATTTTGGCGAGATACGATGTACCCACACACAGTAAGATCAGAATATTTCCTTCAGACTGGAGGAATTCGATGAGATCTTAAGCTCCTTTTCACACATGTCCAGTAATGATGATGGCACCAATAGCTAAGGTTACGCCGCCTTGTCCTGTATTGTTCCGCGTACCATATCACACCGCTCGGCCACACAGCTCAGGAAAAGAGTTCCATGTCAACCGCTCGGAAACCGCGTTATAACGGTGCGTGTTCCGCATTGCGCGTAAAGCGTTCACCAATTAGAAAACCGCGTTATCACGAAAACGCGTGGTGTGAACACGCGGTAGGCCAGGGTTGGGGAACGTCAATTGGTGTGGCCCTGCCAAGGCAACAGTTGTGTAGTGTATTCAGGGGCGATTTCTTCATTAGGGCGATTGGGCGACGCACCACCAACGTCATTCAACCAGAGTCACGCTAGCCGTCACTGTGCCTCTGGATATAGTCCAATCAGCGTCATGCTACGTTCTGTGGAGTACCGCCTCTTTTTGGGCGATTTCCCTCCAGCTGAGAATCGCCCCGAGTGGTCCCATAGACTTACATTCAAAGATGTTTTTTTTCGAACGGGGGCGCTGCAATGCATTCTCTATGGCTTCCGGGAGGGCTCGCCCTAACGTGCTTACGTCATCATACGTGCTTACGTCATCATACGTAAGCACGTTTCATCCAACAATATAATTTGTCGCCACCTAGTGGAATCTTTAATAAAATAAACTTGAGTGGTTTGTTTTAATAGTGAGTATAGAAACAAACAAGATGTATTGTAAGAGTCACTTTATTTTTCATTAATATTAAAGAAGTGAAGTTGCCTTTACATGCTTAAGCTGTTAATTTATCCATTGCATGGGTGGACCTTATCCTTATCAATCATCCAGACATTTGCCCCCCCTGAGAGATTTTGCAGGAGCCGCCACTGAGTGTATTGTATAACAGGACCCTGCGGGGTGGGCTGGTAGGAACGAACAATTGAATGGCTATAATAAAATGAAATGGCAAAAAATGGCCGCCAATAAGTGGATGCCCCGTGGCCCCGCCCTCCACCCACGTAACCCCGCCCCGGCCACCCGTGGCTCCGCCCCATCTCGGTGTCCCCGGCCCCAGCTCGTTGTCCCGCCCCTTACCGCCGTAACCCCGCCCCAACCACGCCTAGCCCCGCCCTCCACCTCGTGCCCACGCCCCCTGCCGCCGTTGCCCCGCCCAGCCCCGCGTAGCCCCACCCCCTGCCGCTGTAGCCCCACCCCCTGCCGCTGTAGCCCCACCCCCTGCCGCTGTAGCCCCACCCAATACACCCCTAGCGGGGGAGAGATTCCCAGGCCTGGCTCTAGGCTGGAAAGCCGCCGACGAGGAGGGGGTAGGGAGTTGTTTTTAATGTAAAAGCTTTAAATGTAAATGTTTCTATTAAAAAACATCAGGGAATGTAACATTGTTAAACATTAACTCCCTTTCACACATGCGGGGGTACGATACGAAGGGAGAGTTTGAGGCCTAGGTCTAGGCTTTAGGGCGCCGTGAGTTAATTTTTAATTTACCTGTTTTAATTATTTATGTAAAAGCTTTAAATTTAAATGTTTCTATTTAAAAGCATCAGGGAATGTAACATTGTTAAACATTAATTCCCTTGCACACACGCGGGGGAACAATACGAAGGGAGAGTTTGAGGCTTTGTTCGAGGCTTTAGGCCTAGCTGTAGGCTTTAGGGCGCTGTGAGTTTTTTTATTTAATTTCAAAGTTTTAATTAAAAGCTATCTCAGGGAATTATAAGGGAATGTTACACGTGTTTAGCCAGGAAAGCCTCATTAATTTAAATGTTTTAATTAAAAGCTATCTGAGGAAATTATAAGGGAATGTTACACTTGTTTAGCCAGGAAAGCCTCACAGAGTCTAAAGGTTTTTGTAGGGTAATGCCAAGTGTTTGCAGTAGGGGGCGATGTTGCTACACGGACGGACGGACAAACGGACGGACGATATAATCTATTGTAGGCTGGTCCACTTCGTTCCTACCAGTAATAGTGTAATGTATAGCAGTCTATAGTAGTGGTGTATTGCATAGTGGAGTGGAGAGCATTGTAGTGTATTGGTGATTTAATTTATCTGTTTTCATTTAGTAGCTATCCTATTAACCAGCTCAACTTCCGCCTGCATTACAAAGCTTTAGTTTGAACTCCATGTCCACCTCCCAGCCCACACCCCACCCCCACTGGCTCCTCCCCCCCACTACTATATAATCCTTCGTCACAGCCATCTCGAGGCATACTCAATGGGCATGTGGTGGAAAGCCAGGAATGTGACGTAGTTTGTCGATCCCCTTGAGCCGTCCACGTGCGCGTGGAACGTAACTGTTTGTGCCTCTAGATTGCAGTACAGCAAGCAGGCTGCAAAACTCGTGTTTGTGAGTGGAGGCAGTGTATTAAACAAATAATTATAATTGGCAAACCCGCCTGGCTTTAAATATTTCTCGAGTGAAGATTTCCTGGGTCAAAGGATCGCTCAAGATGTGTTGGCAACGATTAAACGCCATTCCAATAAATCGACTGTTGTTACTGCTGGATAAAGGTCGTGTTAAAACGATTACTAAAACACACGCAGCGTGTAGAGCTTGCACACCAAGCATCTCGTGGATTGCGGAATAAACGTGCAGAGATGATCGAGAGGTGGCAGTGGTTGATGTGGAATGTGCACACATTAGGGCGCAGCTCCAGTAAATTCGAACATCCTGCGTCTTGCGGTGAAAAACCATGTCCGCAATTAAGAGAGCCACCGGCAGTCCAGTACTCGGATCACCTCAAGTCATTGCCATACCCAGTCGCGTTGGAGGCACCGCAGTAGTTGAGACGTTACCTACTTTGTCTCGTATACAGGAGGCCGCAAGTTCGTGCCTGACCATATTTGGGATTTGCAGGTCTCTCTCCAGGTCCTCCGGCTTTTTCTTTAACGTGTATAAGTGTTGCGTTTTAGAGTACGACTGCTATACATTTTTCTACGCGATTAACCACTTCGTCGAGCTATGTGTAGTACAAGTCGTGTCCTGAACAAAGAGCTATAGAGCTGTGGGCCTCGCCTGGTAAAATGAGTTTGTAATATACCCTCTGGTCTCGTCATTCCACAATCCCACTCGCACCAGTACAGCAAATGTCATCGCTCCATAGCCAAAGGTCGTTCCCTCGGGAATGTTCCTTCCTTTGGCTACCACTTATCAGTTTCGACCATCAGCACCCATCCCCCTTGAGTTTTCTCCAACCCCACCTAATTATCGTTACGTTAACCTTCTACTGCTTGGTGCAAACTACTCACCTGCATGCTTAACCTTGTGCACTTTAGATGTATTCTAGATTTTAAGCTTTCGTGACTGGATTTCGTGAAGGATTCATACTCTTAGGTTTTTTTCGGTAAAGTCCGTAGGTAAAAAAAAATGTTATTGATTTATGTTCATTTATTATTATTTTTTATCTACGTGACTTCACTTTAGATGTTCCATTCTATTTCAGAAATCATGTTTCTGATTCATGTCAATATGCAAACTGAAAACATTCATTTTTAATTCCACTTGCAAAAACTGTTTTGATGTCGATCTGCCCGAAAATAATTGCCCTGGATACACGCATTCTGGGCTGTACGTGTACACAGGTTACAAGGTGGCAGTGGATATCCACACCAAGCTACAAATCCAATGACATTGTTTATTGCAGTGAAAATAGGCACTTTACAATTTATAAATCACTTAAACTGAAGCGCACAACTTTGCCCATGTCCATCAGGAACTGTAATATTTAAAAACACTTGGCCATATCGAATTTTTACATCACTACACGCTGAAAGTTTCCAGTTAGCCAAACGCTGTGGTCTACAAGTGTTTGTTGCCACAGCCGTTTTGACAAATAAAAACATTTAAATAACGCCGTGTACATGGACAAAATTCAAGGACTCGGGATCATGTTGATGTAAAAATGAGCAACAGCACTTTCATACCAGTCCGACCTTTTTTTCCCATGTCAACAGGGAAAAAAATATTTCCCTTCCAACACTTTCATTAGAATGCCAGCCTTCACACAATGCTTGAAAAATCCATTGCAAACGGAGACAATCCAGAACAATTTTCACAAGACTCCAGCACACTCAAAGGGGGAGAGGGGAGAATGTACCTACAACAAAACACACCGGTCTATAACATGCCAGGGGACTTCCAGATTTTACAAAGCCCACAAAATACCTGGCAGCCAACTTCAATTGGGAACCCCCCATACGATTACAGTAGTGCAGTACTATCGCCTGAATGCTGGGCTAGCTGTAACATTAACGAAATTCAGCTGCAGACAGAAACCAGGAAAGAAGTCCGAAGTAGACATGCTACCGACGTGCTTCCAAGGTCCCAGGGGTGCAATGGACCCCTCGCGTACCCCCTCTACGGGAGTCCCTCGAACACGCCGGCGACGGCATCGCGGTCCGCAAATCTTCCTCGCCCACCAAACCTGCAATTTGTATTTGATGTAGTGCACATCAGAAACCACATGCAGAAAAGTGATATCTTAAATCAAGAAAGGAAATTTTAAATGGCAGGGGAGGAATTCCTCACAAAAGCGGAGAACAGGCTTAAAAGGCAGTTTAAACATGAGCTTTCGTGACCAATATTATTCATAATAAAGGCTTTTGGGTTAGATCGTCTGAAGGCCCCAAAAAATAATATCACTAAAGGCATAATGAGTAAGAGTTAAATGTTTGTTGAACTCAACTTTGGAAATCAAAAGTGTTTGGAAAGAATCAGAAAAACAAGTTTTAGGACCTCCAGTGTGGATGAATGGAGGAACCAATGACTAAAGAAACAGCGCCCATGGTAGTCACAAAGGAAGAGATGATCAATGAAGCCAAACGCATTGGTCGACAGCACGGGTGGGGAACCTTTTTTTCTGCCAAGGGCCATTTGGCTATTTATAACATCATTCGCGGGCCATGCAAAGTTATCAATTTAAAATAGCCTGTTATATTTGGTCAAACATTTAATTAACTCACCCCTAATGTGACGGCTGGAACAGACCAAATGATTTCGCGGGCCTTATACGGCCCGTGGGCCGGACGTTCCCCACCCCCGGTCAACAGCAAGACTTTACTACGATTGGGCACGTAACTCTCAATTACGGTTCACCCATTAAAATGCAACGTTATTCTCGCGACACGTGCATTAAATTACATGGGAAACGTGCTGCTTGTGAATGATTAAATATGAACTAAAACTGAGAATTCGGAGGGTAAATTATATCCACGAAAAATCTGAGTAGCGTCTAAATTGGTCCTGCAGCCACCCACCCCACCAGCATGGTGAAGCATGAGTAATCAACTCCCACGGGCGACACAGCAGTCGACCGACAAGAGGACTCTGCATTATTGTAATTATGAGGGCGACTGCCCACCTGGGTCGGTCTCCGCGGAGCTCCTTCTCGCGCTGGTTCTGCTCAAACCGCTCGGCCATCTCCTCTAGCTCCTGCGGCACATCCTGACCGACGCACACATGCGCATAAAGACAAAGATGCCCCCCCCGCCCCGTATAGACTTTAACAGACTGTTGGGGCAAGTGATGTTGTTCAAAACAAGTGCCACTCCGTTGTTCGGCAGTTTCTTGCCGAGTGGAGAACTGTCCACCACCCTGCATGGTGACCTGGAGCCAGAACCAGTCCACCCAGACCTGAATACCAGAGGTCAAAGCAGAACCGGTCCAGCTCCCGACAGAAGGACTGCCTAAATCAGTCTCTCCTTCATGCACAATGCCACACACAAAATAAGATTCTATAAAGAAACACATACATTATACACCTCACAGTTAACTTGCATCTAAGTTACATTAACTTCACACTCACCTCAGCCACTTTAAAACATAACTACAACATTTTATACAACTCAAATTTGAAATTAAATAAATCAATTACAGTATTTTTTTTACTACACACTGCCTAATAGATGAACAAACACATTCACACAAACACAATGGGGGAAACTGTTGTCGAAAGGCTATGTAGTATTGTGCACATACCAAGAGATAACTAATGTTTAATCTACAGTGGGGATTAACCATTCCTGGTCGAGTCACTAAGGCCCAAATGTCTTGAGGTGGTGGACTTGACAAGATAAAACAATCAGTGTAGATTCTCCCTCTCCCAGGGTGAGGAATCGGACCATTCAGCCTCTATCCACTATGGTCACCACTCATGGGCAGGGCGAGTGAGAGTGAAGAGAGTGACCCAAAAAGCCTCTTATGGAGAGTGAAGAGTTTGCGAGTTGTGGACACGACCCACAGACAGTGGGGTAAAGGGACGTTGAGTTGCTTTTGAGATGACTTGTCGAAATGCTGTTGAGTTGAGATGTTGAATTGGTGAGTTGAGATGCTGTCGAGTTGCGGTTGATGTTAGGTTTTTGTTGAGTTGATGTTGAGTTTCCGATGTTGAGTAGTTGTACATGCGGAGTTAGAATCGTCGCTATTCGCAGGCTGTTGAGTTGTGTTCACAAACACGCATACAATCACATTCATTCAATAACTCATACCCGCACACACATGTATGTATCCAAGACAGATCTCCCCCCGTATAGCCTGTAGCAGACTGTTGGGGCAATTGCTGTTACCGAGCACCTATGAAAGCCAGAACGGCACAAGAGGGGGTGGGAGGCCAACACCACGGCCGGCTGCCTTCGTCTCCCGAGTGGTGGCGTTTATACGCACCACACCAGGTACTCATTTGAGGTTGTGTCGACCTAGGGGAGGCCCAAGACCGGTTCAAATAATCGTCACTGATGTTGGCCTTGAGTGGGAATCAAACTTGGGTCGCCAAGTTCACAGAGCAGTGCGCCAACCGCTACACAACCGCACACAAACATACACACACGGACATGCAAATTCACAAGCACACCTATACGTGCACCCACGTACCTATATAAAAAACAAGCACATACCTGTCTGTATGTGTGTGTGTAGGATCTGCTCATATTTGTAGCAAGCACACAAAGGGACAATTTAATGGGCGACTGCTTGAATCACCAATCTTTCCTTCACCAAGGGTTTCTGGGTACACACACCTAAAACAATAATGGTGACACCATTCTGGCGTTCACCAACATAGACTAAGCCCAGGGGTGTTCAGAACTCACAGATAACATCGCCACCCACATGATGGATGAAGTCAATGGGACCAGCTCCTACTCCTCTAAGTGGGAGAAATGGGAGGAGGGGTGGAAAGTGATTCGACGAGAGTTGAAAGGGAAAGGCAGAAAAGGGTTAGAGGAAAAGTAAGACAGGGCATCAGGCTATTTCCGGGCTACTCTTTACACATGTGTAGTGGCTGGAAATGTCACTGTGGTGCCGGGCCTCCGAGGCCACGGCGGGATGTATACCGTTTAAGTGCACACCTCGGACACGGGGTTTCGTACCAGCCCTAGTGGAGGCTTGGGTGAGCGCTGGTTAAGCGCGGTGGCACCACGCACAGCGTGCGGTGCGGGCTCCCGTTGAGAGAGTTGGAGTGTCAACCAGCTAGGGTTACGTTGGGGGCATGATACTCTGGTTGACCTGGGGACATGTGACCGGATGATACTGGAGGGGGGCCACCGGTGGAGGGGGCCAATGGGTGGTCACATGGTCCGGGAAGAGCTCTCGAGAGCCTTCAGGCAAGGGCGAGAGATTGAGAAGGTGGGCGGGGCTAGAGGCGGAGCCTGCCCCAGCACGATATAAGGGGGCCCCCCCCCCGTGAGGGGCTCGGGGTTCTTACTGTTGGAGAGGCAGGATATCCCACGTCAAGCTTGAAGAATCCTCCAGCCACGCGGTCTGGGACCCAGCTTGTGGTCCGGACCGGGATAGTGGAACCCGTGTCTAGTTCCGCCGTAGCGTGGTTAGTTGGGTGGTCACCACCCGAGAGTATGTTAATAGCCTGGAGTATGTTGTGCAAATAGTTTAATAAAACGTGTTGCTCCCTAAAACAACGTCTGCGACTCAGTCGAGACTCACTACACGTGTTGGGAGATTCAATTAATACCCAAAAAAACCCACCCGTCTGGAACTTCCCGACATATACATTCTGATGTTTCCGTGTATCTGCAAGGCTTTGAACATAAGTGTATGTATATGTACGTGTCTGTGGATCCATCTCAGTCGGTCAACTCATAACAACTGGGTCTGTCCTCTGACCTACTGCCAGCAGTGAGCATTCTACATTACACGTAGCCTCCAAAAGTACATCTTGTCTTAACACAAACGCCGTGGTGGCGTCACCGCTAACTTAGCGACCAATGGCAACTGTGGTTGTCATTGTTGTGTACATGCAAATGTATTAACAAGCATCCTCATCCATCTTCTTGGTTCTTTCGGTAAAGTCACGTAGAAGGGAAATAATAAAATAAAACATAATAAAATACAATTCCCACGACGTTTCGGCCACAACGCAAGCAGCTGTCCTCAGGTGAAGAACAGGTCTGTCGGAAAGACAGCATCTGAATGTGACTTTACCGAAAAAACCAAGAAGATGAATACTCTTAGTTATTTCGGTAAAGTCACGTAGGTAAAAAATGAAATTAATAAAAATAAAACAATAAAAATCACGACGTTTCGGAGGCAACACAAGTCTCCGTCATCAGGTGGGACCGTCACAGCCAGATTTGCTACATCAAGTGAGGCAAGGATTCAAGATGTAATCCCTTAAATGCAATCCTTGCCTCACTTGATGCAGCAAATCTGGCTGTGACGGTCCCACCTGATGACGGAGACTTGTGTTGCCTCCGAAACGTCGTGATTTTTATTGTTTTATTTTTATTAATTTCATTTTTTACCTACGTGACTTTACCGAAATAACTAAGAGTATGAATCCCTGCAGTCACGAAAGCTTTAAATCGAAACATCCTCATACATTCGCGAATCCTCTTCCCCTCACCTGCCCGGCCTCCTGCATGATGCTGATAAGGTCTGCCGCATGCCTCCAGTCACTTCGGGTCACCAAAGTCACCGACTTGCCCTCCTTGCTGCCCAGCACGGGGCGGGGGGGGGGGGCACACATCCCATCCCACGAGTGAGCTTCTTGTCAGCAGGTTACAACAATATGCCGTTTGCAGTATGTGGCACGCAGCGCAATCTGCGATCAACCTCCACATTGCAGGTCACAGCACTGTCTCTTTCCTCACACGGCTCTCCTCTCTTTCCCTCCCACTCTCTCTTGTCCCAAGTTCTCATAGGCTCTCAATTCAAGAAACATGTGACGGCTTCATCTATAACATGCATTAATTGGACCTGTGCTCAGAATGGAGAAAAAAACTGACATTGTGTGTGTCGGTGTCACACGTGCAGTGGCGTTTCAATGTTGCATTCGTACAAACGCATGGCAAAACGCATGTACACACTTGCGTAACATTCGGTTGCACGTAGTTTGTGTAGCTCTCACGTTGGCTGGAGATTCTCCATGAATGCTCGTTCCGAGTGATGTACCGTAAAGGAATACGGCATTGTAACGCGCACGGGTTCTCACGCTTGCCTCAAGGCAATGGTAGTGCGCCAATGGTCAGGTGTATATGCATCTTGTGTCAATGGCATCTGTACACAGTGTACCAGTAAGGTGTGTTACTCTACGAAACATTCGAATATACATTTTGTACCACTGTGACCTGTGTGCAAGTCAAGGGTGTACCAGGGCAACACGTGTATCAGCCTCAAGTGCGTGTGTAGTTCTAGATTTGAAGCTTTCGTGACTGCAAAGTCACGTAGGTAAAAAATGAAATAAAAAAATAAAAAATCACGACGTTTCGGAGGCAACACAAGTCTCCGTCATCAGGTGGGACCGTCACATGATGCAGCAAATCTGGCTGTGACGGTCCCACCTGATGACGGAGACTTGCGTTGCCTCCGAAACGTCGTGATTTTTCTTTTATTTTTATTAATTTTAATTAAATTTTTTACCTACGTGACTTTACCGAAAGAACTAAGAGTATGTGTGTGTAGTGTGTGTACCGAAGTGACGTGCTGCACACGGTGTATAGCAGTGATATTGTGTGTGCGCGTGTGTACACAATGCATGCTCCCACCCGGCGCGGCCCGTGCGGCCGATGCGATGCACGTACTCCTCCATGTGGCGTGGACAGTCGTAGTTCAAGACGTGTGTGATGTCGGTCACGTCCAGCCCGCGCGAGGCCACGTCCGTAGCTATGAGGATCCGCACGCAGCCTGCATACGCATCCGTACACCACCACCGCTCCAGGAACACCACACAACACCACGCACCACCGTACACCACGGACACCGCACAATAGGAAATGCCCACACCATGGACATCTAGCACCATGGCCACATCGTGGTCACTGCACACCGCAACAACCACACCAGGTATAATAAAAAACTCATTATGCATTGTTTTAGAGACTTGTGGGTAAAAGTAAATGTAAGTAAAACTCCATTCTGTCCTTCCATATAAATAATATATATGTGCATCAGCATATTGGCTTTCCTGGCAAATGTTATCCAGCAATGTGAAAACAAGAACATTCTGCACCGGTTCCACCTTCCGGGTCTCGTGAAGCTTAACAAATGCTGCTGGATTTCGATTTAAAGCTTTCGTGACTGCAGGGATTCATCTTCTTGGTTCTTTCGGTAAAGTCACGTAGAATGGAAATAATAAAATAATAAAAAATTTACATAATAAAATAATTATCACGACGTTTCGGCCACAACGCAAGCAGCCGTCCTCAGGTGAAATGCTGCTGGGTTTGCCAGATGTGACCGATGCCTGTGGTGTGAAGCCAACGCATTACGGATGACATCACCGCACACCGCTCACCGAGCAGCCACCACTCCCACCGACTGGTGTGCGTGGAGTTCCACAGGCTCTGGTTGCCTCCGCAGGCAGCCAAGTGGGCATTTCCACAGGGTTGCGACACAAATCAATACAGCTTGGATCTATGTATCGTCTGAACATGACTGCATCAAGACACTGCACAGCAAAGTTGGGCGTGCATCGCCAACGTGCGCCGTCTGCCGAGAAGCGGACAAAAAACGCCGCGCTTGGAGAACGAAACCACTGCGATGTAAAATTTCGATTTAAAGCTTTCGTGACTGCAGGGATTCATCTTCTTGGTTCTTTCGGTAAAGTCACGTAGAAGGGAAATAATAAAATAATAAAAAATAAAACATTTAAAATACAATTCTCACGACGTTTCGGCCACAACGCAACCAGCCGTCCTCAGACGCTGTCTTTCCGACAGACCTGTTCTTCACCTGAGGACGGCTGCTTGCGTTGTGGCCGAAACGTCGTGAGAATTGTATTTTATTATGTTCATTTTTATTATTTTCCTTCTACATGACTTTACCGAAAGAACCAAGAACACTGCGATGTAGTAGGGGGGTGGGGGGGGGAATGTGGAGGCTGGGGTGAGAGGGGAGGGGAAGGTGGACACAGGGATGGGAGCAAATGCTCACCGCTGCGGAATTCACTTAGCGCCTGCTCTCGGTCGAACTGCTCGCGGTCGCCATGGAGACTCTGGACATCGAGGCCCATGAGGCAACACTTCGTGGAGAGGTGATCGGCCCTGCACTCATGGGTGTGCGTGTTGTGCAGACAAAGATCCCCCTATATCCATAAACTGCTTGGAAAAGTGATGTTAGCGAGCACCTATGAAGGCCAATATGGCACACGAGGGGGTGTGTGTACGCGTGTGCGTATGACATGCACATGCGTACTTGCACACATGTACGCACATGCGTACGCAACACAAGAACATCAACAACAGCTGCTATTCGCTACTAAGTGACAATGACGTCATTATGGATTGTGTCAAGCTAGGTGGTCTGTAGCAGGTCACAGGCAGACCCCCAGGTGTTGTGGGTTGAGAAGACACCTACACACACACACACCTGTGTATAGACACATGCACGCAAACCCAAATATAGAATCAGAATCTAAACTGGAAGAATCCGATGAGCTATGAAGCTCTTTTTCACAGATCTCCAGTAGGGGCAGGTCAGCATAGGACTTGTTGGGGAAAGTGCTATTACAAAGCACCTATAAAGAATGGCACAACACACAAGGGTATGGGGTTGTGGCCAACACCACTCCTGGCTGCCTGTCTGTCTCGGTGCTGAATCCCCGTGGGGTGAATCGATGACACGTCGACCGCTTTCCCATTATTCCGAGCGGCTCAAAACGCCTTCGATACACCCATGCTGCGCTTTAGACCCGTCACATGCACCAAGACTCCGCAAGCCGCATCGGCCTCCGCAGCCACGACACGCTCGCCCTAGCGACTGCTGCCATCGGATGTGTTGCTATGGCATCGGTTCCCATGGCAGCCGTCTCCCTTCTCCCCAAATTGCCCGCCCCACCGAGCAAAAATTGGTTCAAAGCCAAAGACGCAATTCCAAGGAGGGGGAGCAGAGCGAAGGCGCAAAGCCAACGCTTTGCGCACACGCATGACTAGACAGAACATGGAGATAAGCACCCAGAATTACACAGTGGAAACGCATGACACGCCACACCCTAAAACAAGATGCATTTGGGGAATATTTTTTTTTATAAACGTATAAAATGGCATGCTGCTATGGTGTAATAGTTGGCACACCAAAATTAAAATCGAAATGTCACTCGTTTGATATCCCGGTGTGGCAGTTGAAATGAGTGGGTTTTTTAAATCCCCCCCCCCCCCACCTCTGTCCAAGTGATTTTGATCGTCAGCCTCAACACCACCGACTACATACGCCAATGATGTATTGATAGGCAAAGATTGTACTCATCAGCCATGACCAATCCACTGGTGGATGACGGCCTCCCCATGCCATCGCCATTCAAGAGTCGCTTAGACAGCACCGCAGACAGCACCACGGCAGCACAGAAAACACAAGAGCAGCACGCACTAAATATTGCACCAAAATACAGCACCAAAGCATTAGGCACAGCATCACATGACACCGGCACAAACCACACGTCCGTATCACTGCACACAGTACCACCGGTGACGGCACCGCCTCTCGGCAGATGCCCTTCGTGTCCTCACATGGCCTTTCGCCCCGTGAAGACGAGGACCTTGTCACTGGGCTGCATGCTGGCAAAGAATTTGAAAAGGAAGTCCTGTTTGTCTTCGGGGTTCAGGACCACCACCTCCTGGTGCACCGAATGGACGGCCTGCAGCACAAGTGATGCGCACAAGCGTGTGCATGTACGCATGATGAACTGTTGTACCGTACGTAGTCAACCGTGCTAATCGGAGGTGTCGAGGAAAGACAAACTAAAACACAAAAAGTTATAAAGAAAGAAGTTTTCAATCTAGATTTAAAAGTGCATAGCTCCAGCGGCTTCCTAATATAGGAAGAGCATTCCAGACGGCCGCAGAAGCGCATATGAAAGCGCACGATGCAGTGACCGTCTTTGCTCGATGGTTAGTTAAAAGCCGATGGCAAGGATGACCGGAGTTTGCGTGATGGTTTATGCTCCTTGATGACATCAGCAAGGTA
The DNA here is from genome assembly GCF_965212315.1 of Lampetra planeri. Lineage (NCBI taxonomy): Eukaryota > Metazoa > Chordata > Hyperoartia > Petromyzontiformes > Petromyzontidae > Lampetra > Lampetra planeri. The sequence continues at coordinate 4,839,355 of NC_136129.1, forward strand.
TTGTGGTTTATTTGTAGACACACAAGCAGGTGGCTGGCAGTAAGTACCCTCCCTTCCGCACAGCTCGGTTGAAAACCCATCAGCGTGTAGTGGGGGGGGGGGAACACGCTGCGCAGCACACCAACACAGACAGGCAGCGTGAGCCCCAGTGTTCCCAAGCTTCAAATGCGGTGCACATTGCATGTGGAAAACCGTGCATCTCGGCACCGATGAATTCAGTGGGATTTAACAACTACAGCATTAACCCCCATAAACACAAAATTGGCATTCGCTTACCGATCATTCACAGCCCCTTGTACAATCCACTGCTGGATGTATAACTCCGTATGCCGTGTTGATCATGGGTGTTGTTTGGCTATACTTCACCACACTGGGTCAAGTAAAGTCAAGTTTGTGTAACCAGGTGAGAATGCAAGAGACAAGGATTGTCTCATTTTAAAGAGTCATCCGAGTCGATGTGGGGGTTGGTGAAGAGGGGAGGGTGGCCCATGACCATTTCAGATATCACTCGTCACAGATGTGTCGTGAATGGAAATCGAACAGTGCACGAAAAATGGCACACTGATCAGAAGCGGGAACCCTGAAGTTATCATACAACACAGTACCACATCTCCGTATTCCCGCGTTGCAAGACGGGAGAAGCCATCGCCACTCACCGCCAGATTCAAGGAGCCGACGTAAACGAGCATTGGGTCCTTGAGGTAGGAGCGCGCAAGCCGCCTCACTCCGGGCGGCCACGTCGCGCTGTGCAGTTTTGCATGTGCAGACAAACGGATGCGTGCATGCGAGTAAGACGTTTCGTCCAAAGCCACTGTGTAGAATTTCGCGGCTGCGCTACATCGCTCTCTATGCGTTTTCGGGTTTCTGAACTTACCCAAGAAGCTCCGAGCAAGTGGTCCGAAACAGACATCACACGGCACAACCCAAGAGCGCACCGTCGAGTTATGGCCGTGTCTATTATCGAGCTTTTTTTGTATCTATTGCATTCCATGATTATATGTGCGTGGATAGGAAACGGCCATGTATAACAGGTGTTATAGGCTGCAGGGCTCCATGGCAAACGGCACAAAGCTGCGCATGGGGAAACGCCCGCAGAGGGGGGAGAAACGTTAAGATGGCGGCGGAGGTGGCAGCAAGATCACCTAGTCATGGTAGTTTGCCTGTCTGGCCGCACGTCCAGAAGGATTTTCATGATCTGCGGCTCAAAGCCCAGATCCAGCATGCGGTCAGCTTCGTCCAGCACCTGGGGGCACGGCAGGGATGACGATGACGAAACCATGAAATGAACATCAACACTCGTGCACATCGTTAATTCTTGTCAAGTAAACGAGTGTGGTGACATCTGGAGTGGATATCCTAGTTCCTACAGACTTCGGCCTGAACGACAACAGTGATAATAATCATGGGAAGGCTTTGTGTTTCTGCACCACTGCGAACAGTTCCAAATATTATTATTATTTTCTTTATTCAACCTCTTATTTAATAAGGAACCTGGTTGTACTATCCAGCAGCCGACGTGATGTCAGGCTGCACATCATGAGGATTAGGGGGAGCACGAGGAAGATTGGCGCTCATGATTTCGCCGACTGGTGACGGTGCCGGGAATCGGCAGCTCTCACCAGATAAGTGATGCCGCGCATGCTGATGTGCCCGTTCATCATGAGGTCGTTGAGCCGTCCAGGTGTCGCGATGACGATGTCCACGCCCCTGGTGGCGATTTCGATCTGCTCCCTGCGGTTGCCCCCACCGTAGATGCACACGCTGCGGGTGCACGACCACACAAAAAGCATGGCAGCGTTTAATGCCAAGTTCACCCTACAGAGGCCCAGCTCATGTTTCAGAAACCACCCATCACCGGTGATGTGCTCGCGTAATAATCGCAAGGTACATGTACAAGCTCTTATGTCAACTCACTGCTGGTTGAGAGCCACCGTACATAATGTCAGTCTGACCATACCTCAATATTTTGGTCAGTGAGTCGAAGGTGTGCGGGGGAGGGGAGTAGGAAGGTGTTGGCCAGGACAGTTTCAAATATCACTCGCCACTGATGTTTGCCATGGTCAGGAATCAATCTCAGATACCCCAGTCACTATCATGGAAGTGAAACACCAGCACAACCCAACGCTTCTTCGAGTAGGAAGGACACCAACCGACGTTTAAGCGTTGATGTGATCAGTAATGACCGATGACGTGGGCCCATCACTCGACGATTATTATCAATGTGATCGGTGGAGAATTACAATGTGCGTGACCGATCTGACGTTTCATTGTTGCTGCTATCCAAGCGATTTATTGTTGAGGCGAGTGTTTCGATCGCCGCTGACGTGACCAGCGGCGACTGAACATGAAGAATGCAGTCTGCGCGATTGATGTCGTGGGTGTTTGGCTGCACGGAGGCGGCTCTCGCCTGGTAATTCCCTGGTACGAGTATTTGCTGCACTCCGATTTGATCTGCAGGGCGAGCTCGCGTGTCGGCGTCAAGATCAGCATTCCCGGGCCCTCCCGCTGCTCCCGGGGTCTTCCACCGTGACACACGAAGTACGGGGAGTTGAGGGGGGGGGGCACATGGGAACACTCAGCAGGTGCAGGAGGTGGCCTCTAGGGGGGCTCATGACCAAGGGGGCCAGAAATGCCGAGAAACCACCAGTGATTAAAATTGGTTATCAAGTCTACCGAAGTGATGGTTCTCAACCGGATGATCAAAGTCTGCACAATGAAACAAATCGTATTACATTTTAATTTGGGTTTTCATCAAATATTCCTTGTTTCAGTAACAGCATTCTTTGGTTGGATTAATATGCAAATAAAAGTTATGCCACTATGCGGACAGATAGCTTTTAAGTGACCATTTTCAGCATTAATTATCTAACACAAGGTGGTATGCACTCCTGAGGGGTCTGAATGCAAACCTCTTCATCATCTTGTGACATGACCACGATAACACAATTGCAATATAAATGTTTTAAGTGTACGATTTCAAATATAATTGGACTCTTTTCAACTCATTGATGAAGGCCACTTCACACCTCATGTGCCATACTTCACTACGCTGGTCAGTACACATTCGAGAAGGGTAGGCCCAAGGACTGGTTGAGACATCACTAACCAGTGACGTTATCCATAGCTGGGCATCAAATTCTATAGTTACCAGGTTTCGAGTGTAGTGTGCTAACCACTGCGCCACCGCGCTCCAACCATTTACGAAGCGTATAAATGGGACCACATCTCAAACTGCTGTACAAAACATAAAACCACAAGCAGCAGCAGCGTCGGAATGAGGTGCATTTTGGAACCATATGCTAAGCATCAAGGAGGCACACAGGAACCATTTTAGAAGCAGATAGGACTCACATTGGCTGCAGTGGGGTGTGTGGAGATACTGAGGGACTCGCAGAGTGAAACCGGAAGAGACTCGGGGGACTTGCAGGATAAGGTGGCACTCAGAGACTCACATTGGCTGCAGGGTAAGGTGAATGAACCCTGGGAAGAGGAAGGCGAGTGTTTTCCCTGTGCCTGTCTGAGCGATGCCCACGAGGTCCCAGCCCAGCAGAACCACGGGCCACGCCTGGCTCTAAGGCAACAACGCAAACAACGCAACAGCACAATAACAATGTCTACTCAACACACATTGTCATATAACAATACGTTAAAACTAATTACAGCCGTTTATCAACCCACTGCTATACGATGGCCTCCTCATGCCACGATCATCATGGAAATTGTTTGACCAAACTTCACCACTCTAGTTAGGCGTGGATGTATGCACGTGCAGTACAACGTGCAGTACAATGGATTGTGTAAATTCTGACCATGTAGCCCCGCAGCCTTTAACACCCAGTATGCACGGTGGTTACTCATCCAAGCACCAAGCTGAAGCCTACTTAGCTTCTGAAATCTGACATGATAGGGTGCACTCCAAATGATTTAGTCGTAGGCTGTCAGTCCCAGGCACTGAAATAGAATCCTTGAACCTGGACTTCAACAGGGGGTCAACAGCACAGATGACTGGGGGAAGCGAGTTCCAGACAATGGAGACGGTGAGAGGTTAGTCTTTCTCATTTTTCGAGCAAAGATTGACCGGGGGCTTCAACACAAAACCGTGGTTGCTGGAGCAGAGAGTCCATAAACAGCAGCAGAGGGGAGAGGTAGGAGAGTGCATGGAGGAGAGTGAGATGAGAGATGTAGGCAGGGAACGAGTACTGGATGATATTTAAGATAGTGTGTCATCTTGAAATTGATCCAGGATTAGATTTGGAACCAGTGAAAGGATCAAAGTATTCGGGTGATGTGGTGATGAGCGAGGAGTCTGGAATTCGGGATCATCCAGAACTTGAGGATGAGGGATTTAATGAGAGCGTAGAGGAGACCATTATAATTGCGGAGTTGAGACATGACGCAGTAGCCCTGGTAAGGAAATGGCCAATGTGAGAGATGCTGTGCAGATGGAGGCAGGGGATCCTGCAGAGTAGAGACATTACTGGTAGGAACCTCCTGGTTACACGAGCCCACAGGGGATTATTGTGTCCGTCGTACAGGGAGGGGCTGGGTGGGGAGGTAGGGGCTGGGTGGGGAGGGGCTGGGTGGAGAGGGTGGGACTGGGTGGGGAGGGAAGGGTGGGGAGGGGCTGGGTGCAGAGGGTGGGAAGGGGCTGGGTGGGGAGGGGCTGGGTGGGGAGGGGCTGGTCACCCCGTGGTGCCCTTATAAAACTCAACGTTTAACCTACTCACGCCGGCTTGTGCCCGGCCCTCACAGTCAAGCATATTTGCGGAATACACCACGCCGCCGTTGACCCTGGCCATTGACCGAGCAACCCAACGTTCCTACCAGCTCCCTCCGCAGCAGGAGTGCGTTAGTGGGAAGAGACAGAGTCCCTGGATCAATTATTCTATTATAAAAGCCCAGTATTGCGTGAATCAAAAAATTTTAGAAAGTGGACCCTCCCCAGATGTGGGGGTAAAAAGTTAATCTAACAGATTTCCAAAAATTGTCGACCGCCCCCCCCCCCCCCACAAAAAAAATTACCCAGGGCCCCACCGCCGATGCTCCGCGATGCGCCAACCTGTATGGGTGAAGGCGTGGTAAAGCCTGCGCGACAGATGTTGTCCAAGATGTCGGGGAAATGCTCAAAGGCGTCCGCAAAGGTGCGCACAGGGTTGGGTATGCTGCGACCCCCCTCCTCGCACATGTCCACCACGGAAATGTTATTGTTGCTCTGCCTAGTGGTGAGTAGAGGCCGGAAAAAAAACGGAGAATACAAAGGTTGTTGCCTAATCTTCACCATTGTTTTGCTATGCAGACAGGCCATCATCTGAAACGTCGCCTACTAGATATTTTCCCTTTTAAGGCCAGTGTTCGTGACAATCTTGAGTTAATGTGTGCTTATGCACCACTGCCAACACAGTATCACCGAATAATTTAACATTGCAGAGATGGGCAGTATATAAATTACATTTAATTTAAATATAATTTCATTGAATTCGTAGCTTGTAATTGGAAACTGAATTACACACTTCAAATTGGTAACTTGTATCTAAATTACACAAGACGGGGTGTTAATTGGTAATTTGTATGCGATTACATGTATTTTGCCCATCTATATAGAGCGTAATGCGACACCGGACCACACACCCACGTGCTTTACGCCACTACCACATTGCGCTCACCAAACAGGGACAACCTCCTCCTAGATGAGGCAACCCTCACTCGGCGAAGCCATTCACTCTCTAAATCATATCAACACCATCTGAACTAGACAACCACATAGAAAACCAGTGTCACCTCCAGATCAGATAATCTATATATACACACACAACGTTGACATCTACCGAATGTTGTCCTTCTCAAGACCAGGCCATCCTCCTGTAGACCCTTGCACCCTAGCGCAGAACACCAGTGTCTAAACCAGTGTTCTTTATTGCAAGACCCGCGCGTGATGTACACAAATGTGAAAACACCTAATCGCGCTGTCAAACCCAATAGTTTCAAATGTGGGGTGGCCTTCCCAACAAAGTCTGAAGGCGAAAGTGGCCCTCTGATAATGAGTGACGAACACTGGTCTAAACACCAAGCCGTCCATCCTCGTAGAGACCACGCCATCTCCCTTTAGATCAGACCACCCCTATCGTCTCCCTTGGGACTAAGCCACTCTTCTCTCGTCATCACGTGGCACGAACCTCCACTCGGCCACCTCCTCAGGGCTCATTCTGGTCACGCTCGGCGACTCAAAGTAGAAATTCTTCTTGATGGGAGGACAGTCTGTGGATAGAGGGGGGAGGAATTTCAGGGTGTGGATATGCAGATGGCCGGACCCGCCGCCCCCCTAGAGTTCTTGGATGGTCCGTGTGCGTGTGTGCGTGAATGTTGTCTGTGAGCGCACCATTCCACTTGAGTGCCACAAAGTCGGCCTGGCGTTCGTTGATGCTCGCCCAGTCAATGCGCATCCGCGGGGGATTTTCGGTGTCTTCAGAGTCAGCGGCTGCACCACTCGACTTTGTCCCGCCACCACCAATACCACCTCCACCACCAACGCTACCACCTCCACCACCAACGCTACCACCTCCACCACCAACGCTACCACCTCCACCACCAAAGCGACCACCTCCACCACCAAAGCGACCACCTCCACCACCAAAACCACCACCTCCACCACCAAACCCACCACCTCCACCACCAAAACCACCACCTCCACGACCAAACCCACCACCTCCTCCACGACCAAACCCACCACCTCCACCACCAAACCCACCACCTCCACCACCAAACCCACCACCTCCACCACCAAACCCACCACCTCCACCACCAAACCCACCACCTCCACCACCAAACCCACCACCTCCACCACCAAACCCACCACCTCCACGACCAAACCCACCACCTCCACCACCAAACCCACCACCTCCACGACCAAACCCACCACCAAAGCCACCACCTCCACCACCAAAGCCACCACCTCCAGATCCACCACGACCACCTCCTCCAGACCCATCATGACTATCAACAAACCCACGACCACCACCAAACCCACGACCACCACCAAACCCACCACTGCCACCTCCAACCTCATTTTCACCACCTCCAAATCCACCTCTACAAGCACCTCCACTCACACCACCACTATCATCACAATCTTCAGTCCCACCAATACCTTCCCTAGCACCACCACTCGATACCGTTCTACCATCATCTCTAGTCCCACCGCCCCAACTGGGGTCACCCCTGCCCTCCATACCCTCCCTAGCCGGGTGCCACCTTCCCTGGCTGCCTTGGTGGCTCTTCTCTGCCCCACTCCCCGTGATATTGCGGATCAGGTTGCGGGCAATGCGTCGCGCGCCTGCGCTGCCCACCAGCTGCACGGTGCCCTCGTCCCCATCTCTCAGCAGCTGCGGGTAAACGGGGAGTGGGCGAGTGAAGGCAAAATATCAATGGCTTCAATGCAATACGATTTTTTTTTATATGCATTGAACAGAAATAGTGGGAATATTATTTAATCGCCCCCTCCATTGGCTCCCGATCCAAATCCCAGATCAATTTGGGTAGCAGTGTGACACAGTGGTAACATTTGTTTGCGTTTCACAGCAAGAAGTCCTTGGGTTCAATTCCTGAATTGGGCACCTTTGTGTAGTTTGTATATTCTCTCCCTGTTTTGAATGAGTTTCCTCTGGGTTCTTCAGTTTCCTCCAAAAGCTAATGTAGTCTGGAACTCCCTTCCCCCTTTACATGTGCTGTCAACTCTGTCCAAGTCCAGACTCAAAATCTTCCTCGTGACCACTGCCTCTGACTGTGCCTCTCCACATAAACTAAATATTTCATGGCTTCTCTCCAGCATCTTGACATCCTGTCGCATTTAAACGCAATAGAAATCAACATTGTATTGCCAGGCAGCAATAGTGGTTAAGTAGGATTTTTTTTAATACGATCATTTGGGCTAGGTTTTTGGTCCAGTGCTAAAAAATTACAGTCGTTCTAAAATGGAATCAGTCAACAGGAAGCACAGATGTGGTCTGGAGCAGATCGGCCCCCTTGTTAGAACGAACACAGGAACACCCCCAACCTTAATCCGCGCTCCACTCAGCTTCTCCAGCTCCTGGATTTTGCTGCCACCTCTTCCTGCGGGTCACAGAAAAAAAAACTCTTAAACCAGTCAAATCCCCCTGCAATTTCCATTTGCAGACCCGAGTGGACATTTCACTCCGTGTTTAATAAAGAACACTTTTTTGTGAATCACCTTTTTGGATAAGGGCCTTCCGGCACTGTGGGACTTTGGGGGCTTATATATTTCAAAACGCAGGCAAGTGCAGGTTGGTGACAGTGGGGAGCATAGACATTGGGAGCATACATGTACAGCAATGGAATTTGCTGCTCTTCCCCTGCTAACGTAGCCCCAGCAGAAACCTATAAAAACCACGGCTGGTGATTACTTATCTACCTTGACCCAATGAGATTGTCTCTTATGTCAATCAATTATGACTGATTTAGGTAGACATAATTTGTCCATCCTTTCCTGGTGTCGGACATACCCAGACACTATGACTTTCACATCCGCACTGAGATGGTGTTGACGGTGCAATTATTTTCATGTGCAAACCACTGACCTGTTCCCTAAATAGGCCATATTATTATAAAACTATAATTCCCTTTAAAATTACACGCCCATATACTAAAGTAGGAAATGTTCAACAGCCCGGTTGTCCAATTTGTGCAAGTGGCCAGCCACGAACTGGATTATGAATTCCTCAAGCTCTCAGGCCACGTCAAGTAAACATGGCGAGGCAGTGGAGACCGTACCGATGACCCGCCCAACATCGCCAACATCAATGGAGAAGCTGCAGCAGCCACCGTCATCATCGCCACCATCTTCGGCGTCACTTTTGGCGATTGAATGCGGGCACTCCGACACATACCTCTCCTGCCCATGGACTACACACACACACACAAACATTCCACATATATCCTTTTAACATACTGTTGGGGTAAGTGCAGTTAGCGAGCACAGTACACGAGAGGATGGGTGGCCAACACCACGCTCAGGCAACAAGGTGAGGCCAAGGACCAATTCAGATAATCAACACCAGTGTTAACCGTGAGTTGGAATCACACAGTCAAATAAACCCAACACTCATGTTTACACATGCCACTCGGTACTCGTTTAAGGCCGAGTTGACCGAGGGGAGGCCCTGGACCGATTCAGATATTTGCCAATGTTAGCCATGAGTGGGAAGTTAACTCAGATTACCGTATTCACAGCGCAGTGCACTAACTCCCAACACTGCCGTTCCGCATGCACAAAACATTAAAATAAACAACATTTTTACATTTCAAATGAATAAAGACCTCCCCGAGCCACAGGGTCTTGTTTTGTTTGTAAAAAGTGGTATACCCCGCGGGTTATATGCGTGAAAATACGGTAATGTCTTCATCACAGCAGTGGACATCCTCAGGCGTGTTCCCTCCTTTGGCTGACACTCACTCATTAGTCTCAACCCCTAGTTATCACCATCCTGTCCAGCGATCTTTCCTGCCAAAACCCACTTACATTTGGTTACGGTTAATATGCATTTTGACTCGTGTATATTCCCGAATTCATGAGTTCCTCTCTCCGTCTCTGAACCTACTGTGCCTTGATAATTGACGTTTTCATGGAGTGATATTACCTGCCAAGGCATGGATAAGAAATATTGACATTGACGGAGATATTAGCCAGGCGGTGGTGGTCACGCACGTCTTTAATCTAGCACTGTGGAGGAGAGGGTTGATGGATCACACAAATATTGTGAAACTCCCTTCCCATAGCTCGCCAGAAGGCGATACAGCAAACTGTGGATTCCATCTGTTCCATCGGTATGGGATAAGTCCATTCACACACGTGGGATTTCTCCGGGTGCTCCGGTTTCCACCCACATGTAAGCACTCATTAATTGGCCAATAACACCTTAATGTATAAAGGAGAGCAGAGCTTGGGCAATTGTTGGTTCGGACTCTGCGTGGCTGCTGCATTCCCCTTAATCGGTGGTTCCTCCTCGTGCCTCATCGTTCTCTCTATCTTATTTTATATTTATAGAGCGCCTTCTCTCAAGGCAGATAACAGTCTAAAAAAACGGAAACAAAATAACATGATTTGGATGACATGAGCGCGCAAGCATTGAGGAATAAGTGACCGCGATATAAGGGTACTTTGGGACCACGAAGGGGTTGGGGAGGAACGGGAAGGAGTGCAGGGGTGAGGAGAGGGAATGGACAATAGGTAAGAGGTAAGCTTTTTTTACACCCTTTCATTTAACTCACTCTGTCTGTTGTTGTCGTATCCTCAAATCTTGTAACTCAATTTTGACCCACTTCCCAATGTGGTATCGACTGCAAACGTAGTATACTTATGTCTTAGTGATGACAATACTATATTCTATCATAAAAAAAATGTTACACAATCTTTTTACACGCTTTCAATTAACTCAATGTTCTTGTTGTCGTATCTTCAAATCTGGTAACTAAATTTTAACCCACTTCCCAATATGGTATCGACTGCAAGCTTGGTATACTTATGTCATACTGATGACAATACTATATTCTATCATTAAAAATAAAAAAATGTAAACCATCTTTTTTATATGTTATGTTTCGCCTTGGCTCAAATTGTCCACGCTCAACTGACGTTGCCTGTAAATCACCACGGGCCCTTACGATATGCGGCCACTTCCTGGAGTCGTGGAGTTCTGCCATTACTCGTACTGTACATTTCATTAAAGCGTGTTTTTTAAAAAAAAGTTTTTTTTTTACATTACTTATTTTACGTATAGTTTTTATATTTGACAAGAACCCGGTAAAAGGCACAAACCCGTAACAAGGGAGGGGGGGGTTACAGAAATTTCTCCGACCTAAGCCCGAACTCAGTGCTGCTGGGTTCTGGCTGGGGGGGGTAAGCTTTAAGAGAGGAACAGAAGGTTAAGGAGGGAGACTACTCAATAATGTACAGCGGAAGTTTATTCCAGTGGAGAGGTGTAAAGAGGAAGAAGGACCGTAAACAGGATTGGGCACATGGAGGGACAGAGAGATGGCTGGGGATGAAGAGAACGAGAGGGGCCATATCGAAAGAGATGAGAGGCGCAAGTGAGTGAGCGAATCCTGTGCGGCCGCGTTACATGTTGAAATTAACACATTCCTCCTGCGGAGGGAGCTGGTAGGAACGTTGGGTTGCTCGGTCAATGGCCAGGGTCAACAGCGGCGTGGTGTATTCCGCAAATATGCCCGACTGTGAGGGCGGGCACAAGCCGGCGTGAGTAGGTTAAACGTTGAGTTTTATAAGGGCACCACGGGGTGACCAGCCCCTCTCCACCCAGCCCGACCCCACCCAGCCTCACCCCTCCCCACCCCTCCCCACCCAGCCCCACCCCTCCCCACCCCTCCCCACCCAGCCCCACCCCTCCCCACCCAGCCCTCCCCACCCAGCCCCACCCCTCCCCACCCCTCCCCACCCAGCCCCACCCTGCCCCACCCTCTCCACCCAGCCCCTCGTAGCCCCACCCTCCCCTCCCCACCCAGCCCCTCCCTGCACGACGGACGGACGGACACAATAATCCCCTGTGGGCTGGTGTAACCAGGAGGTTCCTACCAGTATTATCCGAAAAGCGTACAAAGAAAGCGTCGAGATATGCACGCACGGAATGACCAACATACCATATGTGGGCCCTTTCTTGTCAGCAGCTGCTGCCTGTGAAATGGAAGCGTTTAAAGGCAGTCACTGTAATGGCACATTGCTGACATTGTCCCCTCTCAAGCTTTTAATATCACAGGAGACGCATAATTTTCCTTGGATGTATTAATTACACTCCATCCTTACGGTCACGACACACGCATCCGATCTTGCGTACGGAAATCTATTTACGATGGGCCGTGTACGATATAATTTTAATATAAAAATAAGCGGACATGGATAAATTTTGTCCGCTTATTTTTAATCTCTACAACGACGCTCACAAATGGCTTTAAGTACTAATTACGACCGCTATTCTTAACCTTTTTGTGGCTACCGCCCCCCCATTGCATGAACCAACATGGTTCTGCGAAATGAATGTACGAATAATTAACATCAAATGTTAAATCTTGACTTAAAGCTTTCGTGACTGCAGAAATTCATTTTCTTTGGGTCTTTCGGTAAAGTCACATAGATAGGTTCAAAGAAAACAACAACAAATAACTACGACGTTTCGATCGCGTGACTTTACAGAAAGACCCAAATAATATCAAATATATTCTTGGTTCTTTCGGTAAAGTCACGTAGAAGGGAAATAATAAAATACAAATATTAAACGATAAAAATTCTCACGTTTCGACTAATTGCTTGTGTCGCAGTCGAAACATCGTGATAAATTTTATTTTATATTTTTATTATTTTATTATTTCCCTTCTACGTGACTTTACCGAAAGAACCAAGAATATGAATCCCTGCAGTCACGAAAGCTTTAAATCAAAATATCAAATATGTGGTTCCAAATCCTCTATTTTGTGGGGTATCCTAACAAGCGAGTAAGTTGCAAGATAATAAAACATGAATGCGTGATGTAATTTTGTTCGGGCTCGCTGGCTATTCTTGGAAACCCCAAATTGTTTACGATAAATTAGTCTAGCAATGTATTCTATATCTATTCTAGGTTACCATATGCATTCAAATGCTTCCGTAGTAAGTTTACATTGGCAGATTCACACGATTATTGAGCAACGACTCGTGTAACGATATAACTCCACAACATTGGCCCGCGATTAAAAAAGAACCAACCGAGTTACAACATTTAAAACAAATACACCCGTGACACGACTTGTGATAACCGGAGGTGGACCAAGAAAAACTTGAAACTAAATCAACAACAAAAAACCCGCACGACCGCTCCCTCGTACCACGCTAGGTTCGTCGCATTCCCAATCCGACATCACTCGTATCGGGTCCCGAGAGCCTCCGAGTAGTCAAAAACCACCAACTTTCGTAATTTCGTCACTCAATTATCACTTTAAATCCACCACTGTCTTGTTTTTACTGATGGCGGGAACTTGAACTTAAAAAAAAGCTTAGACCACGTGGGCGGACGCAATTCGAGTGCGCGCGCGCGCGGAGTCGGTAAAAGGGGGAGGAGCCTGTGGAATGACGTCACGTCATTTAGTGACGGTTCATGTACGTGACGTCATATCATTAGTGGGGAGATGACGTCATATTGAAATTACACGCGTTACCCCCCCCCATCCCCCAAATTCGTCAGGAATCTGCGCGGTGATTCCTGTACAATGTACGCAATGGATACTGCTTCAGAGCATACGGAGGTGGTCTCATACCTGTCAACCTGCCCTACTTTATTGCAGACCAATTAAGGACCTTATTGGTTACCCCCGTGCCGCTTATAAACCTCAACGTTTATCCTACAAAGTCCCAACACAAGGGAGAAACACAAACAAATAGACACAAACACGTTTATTTAGCCCTATTTACAAATAGACAAACCACGTTTATACTGGTAGGAACCTCCTGGCTACACCAGCCCACAGGGGATTATTGTGTCCGTCCGTGATGCATCCTAAAATGGGAGGGGTGGGGCTGGGTGGAGAGGGGAGGGTGGGGAGGGGCTGGGTGGGGAGGAAGAGGGAGGGTGGGGAGGGGCTGGGTGGGGCTGCGTGGGGAGGGGCTGGGTGGGGAGGGGAGAGTGGGGAGGGGCTGGGTGGGGAGGGGAGGGGCTGGGTGGGGAGGGGCTGGGTGGGGAGGGGCTGGGTGTGGAGGGTGGGGCTGGGTGGGGGTGGGAGGGGAGGGGCTGGGTGGGACGTGGGAGGGGTGGGGCTGGGTGGGGAGGGGCTGCTCACCCCGTGGTGCCCTTATAAAACTCAACGCTTAACCTACTCACGCCGGCTTGTGCCCGCCCTCACAGTCGGGCATATTTGCGGAATACACCACGCCGCCATTGACCCTGGCCATTGACCGGTGATTCAGTTTGTTCAAAAAAGCAAATGTATTTCTTGTAGAAGATCAAACAAATTAATGTATTTCTAGATTAACATGAAGCAATGCAAGGAAACTCTGGACCTGTTTCAAATCTTGTATATTCCCAACAACGACGCTGGTGATTATTTTGTGTGAACTTAGTGTGATCGACACGGCGGGAAAATCCATTTAGCAGTAAAGGCACAGCAAACTAACTCTATTGCATATTTGCACGAGATCGAAGCTTCGTTTATGAAATATAACTCGCATGTTTACGGTCACTTGCTCCATTACATAACTCAGATGATGTTACTCGCCGTCAAAGTAGTCAGAATCATACGTGTATTATACTGGAAGATCTTGATTTGAAGCTTTCGTGACTGCAGGAATCCATACTCTTTGCTTCTTTCGGTAAAGTCACGTAGGTAGACAAATAAAACAAAATAAAAATAATATATCACGATTCTTTTTTTACGCCTGAGGACGACCGCTTGTGTTGCGATCAAAACGTCGTGATATATTATTTTAATTTTGTTTTATTTTTCTACCTACGTGACTTTACCGAAAGAACCGAAGAGTATACCGGAAGAATCCGATGAGCGATAAATGTATTTATTTTACAGATGTCCAGTGGTGACATGCCTAGACCTCTATGGCAATACACTTATCAGTAAATTGAATCGTAAGGAAACTTGAAATTGTATCCGACAACCTGGGCGTACAGGCATATGCCACGCATGGGGGAAATTAGATTAACTGGGAGAATGTATCGTGAGGCAGAGTAAATATGTTTGTATTGGTGACAGATCGGACACCAAAGGGGTGGCAGTATTTACTTAACATAAAAGCGAAATAATAAAACACCTCTCTGAACGTCACACGAAATGTAAATATGCTACTGGATATGAGGCTTTTGGGTTAGATCGCTTCAATGTGTGTCGTTAAACCCGCCATCACCCGACAGCCAATTAGTAAGGTTTGTCACATAAACAAAACATTACTAAATTTCGATTTAAAGCTTTCGTGACTGCAGGGATTCATCTTCTTGGTTCTTTCGGTAAAGTCACGTAGAAGGGAAGTAATAAAATAATAAAAATGAAACATAATAAAATAAAAATACCCACTTTATTTTATTATTTTTATTGTTATTATTATTTTATCACTTCCCTTCTACGTGACTTTACCGAAAGAACCAAGAAGACAAAAACATTACTAGTGCAACACAAGGGTGTGTTGGAGAGTAAACCCACAAACATTTACAATTCGAGTACGACGTTTTGCCTGTAATTACACCAGCCTCATCAAGCGACTGCCAGAGTTGTGGAGAAATCCTCCTGTGGATAATATTGGTCGCGAACGCCTACGTGTTAAAATGCAACTGGACGTCTGCGAAAGAGAGCTTTACAGTTTAAAGCTTTCGTGACTGCAGGGATTCATCTTCTTGGTTCTTTCGGTAAAGTCACGTAGAATGGAAATAATAAAATAATAAAAATAAAACATAATAAAATAATTCTCACGACGTTTCGGCCACAACGCAAGCAGCCGTCCTCAGGTGAAGAACAGGTCTGTCGGGGAGACAGCGTCTGAATGAACCGAACTTAAATATACGCTCCAGGCGTGGTGGTGTTTCATTCAGACGCTGTCTCCCCGACAGACCTGGTCTTCACCTGAGGACGGCTGCTTGCGTTGTGGCCGAAACGTCGTGAGAATTATTTTATTGGTTTATTTTTATTATTTCCATTCTACGTGACTTTACCGAAAGAACCAAGAAGAAGAACTTTACAGCTTATCGGATTTCTCCAGTCTAATGATTCTGAAATGTGTTGCCGACAACACCGGAGTGCTTGCGATTTGTACGCCAAATCCCAAGTTAGCATACCTCTCAAGGGGCCGTCCATAAATGACGTCACGCACCTGGGGGGGGGTCAGACATTTGTGACGATGTGTGACAAGGGGGGGGGGGGGGTTTGAGAAATGTGACGTCACATCAAAATGCGCAACTTTAAATAAATACTAGCAGAAGTACCCGGCGTTGCCCAGGTGAAAAATATATTTCTTAATAACCTTACATATGTACACAGATGGGCTGCTACCCCTGCCCCCCCCCCCCCAGCCACGATCTCCTCGGCCGTTGTGCAGTAATATGTACGGCCTATAGTGTGGTGGGGTGTCGAGGCCTAGTACCGTGCAGAGCCTCCGGCCTCGCCTAAATTGCCCACCCGGATGAGGCTGGGTACTGGGGCCGTTACCCCCCCCCCCCCGCGCTACAATAATACTGTCTAATCGCTATAATTTTATTATCTACCGACTCTATAATAGTAATTGCACACATTGGGGTGGGGGGGGAGTGAAGAGGACGTGAAACTTTGATGAATTTACCTCAGAGTCGCGTGTTAATGCGTGCGCATATTTTTAACGGGAATTAAAAATGGCGTCCACCCCGCAGCGAATGCGTCGCTACCCGTTGCCAGGGGCAACCGCCATGGAAAACCAAACGGACCAATCGTGTCTCGCAAATCCCTCACATTTCGTCCAATGAAACTGCGTATGGTCCGGCGACACACAGACAGACAGACACACACACAGACAGACAGACAGATTTGCGATTTTATATATATAGACTAGCAGAAGTACCCGGCGTTGCCCGGGTAAAAAATATATTTCTTAATAACCTTACATATATACACAGATGGGCTGCTACCCCTGCCCCCCCCCCCCCCCCCAGCTACAATCTCCTCGGCCGCTGTGCAGTAATATGTACGGCCTATAGTGTGGTGGGGTGTCGAGGCCTAGTACCGTGCAGAGCCTCCGGCCTCGCCTAAATTGCCCACCCGGCTGAGGCTGGGTACTGGGGCCGTTACCCCCCCCCCCCCCCCGCGCTACAATAATACTGTCTAATCGCTATAATTTTATTATCTACCGACCCTATAATAGTAATTGCACACATTGGGGTGGGGGGGGGGAGTGAAGAGGACGTGAAACTTTGATTAATTTACCTCAGAGTCGCGTGTTAATGCGTGCGCATATTTTTAACGGGAATTAAAAATGGCGTCCACCCCGCAGCGAATGCGTCGCTACCCGTTGCCAGGGGCTCGCAAATCCCTCACATTTCGTCCAATGAAACTGCGTATGGTCCGGCGACACACAGACAGACAGACACACACACAGACAGACAGACAGATTTGCGATTTTATATATATAGATAGACAACACGTGCTACTTAATTGAATTGACTTTTTAATAAATGTTTTCTCCTACAACATCAGAGTGCAGCGCAACATTAAATACGCACAATGACAATAGTTGAAAGCGATTTGAAGCATGTTTTATTTTCAAAATGGAAATATGGTGTTGGGGGTGGGGGGGCAGAGCTTTGTGACGTCATATTTGAGGGGGGGGGTCTGACTTTTTGTGACGTCGTGTGACGAAGGGGGGGGGGGGGTCAAAAATCGTCCAAAATCGCGTGACATCATTTATGGACGGCCCCCAACCCCTTATCAGTGCCTACTGATTACATAACAATTCAGACCATATTGGTCACCCCGTGCCCTTATAAATCTCAACGTTCATCCTACAAAGTCCCATCAGAATGGAGAAACAGACAATCTAATTTGCCCGTGTTGAAACGGCTGTACGCCGTATGGACATAAAAACTCAAATTTGCCTGTACAAGAATACGGGTAAACCGTATGGGTTGTCAGGTATGAGTGTGTCTTTCTCCTATATAGGCAAGACCCTTGCCGATCTCGTGTTCGACACCCACGTGGCGAACACTGCCTCTGTAGCCGCGGCGCCGTCAGTCGGGCTCTGTCCCCCACCTCGTTACGTAGTGGATGGTCGTTGTCACCACCGCCCCAGAACAGGCTGATGAATATTCACATTCACTGAACATCCCTTCCAGAAGTGAATATTTACATTGATTTCTAATTGCACAATAACGCTACAATCGGTGTGTATAAGCATCTTGATCACCTTACGGTGTAGTTACAGCAAAGCAATCGCTTACCCCTTTTCTGCCGTTCAAATGTTGTGTCCTCAGGAAATGTCTCTTATCAGTCCCTCCAGAAAAACGCGGAGTTTTTTGGTGATTGTTGCGGGCAAAAATCGTTGATTATGCGGCACGTTTTCTTAAAAAATGCGATGGAATATGCGGGATATTTATGCAATTTTATGCGATTAAATTGCGGGAACTTGCAAAAATTGCGGTTTGATGAAAAAGAGAAAAAAAAGTGATTCCCCCAACACCCTATTCACTAGGCTACTACTTTAATGTAAAGAGTCATTTCTTATTACTTCCTATGATAAGCAAGCATACTACATCACAGAAAGTGCTGGGAATATTTAAGTTCTCATCTTGTTTTATTTCAGACCTTAACAAACAGATGGCTCAAACTTACAAAACATTGAGTCGAACAAGTTCTGTAGCTTTACAAAATGAATATGCTACAACTTCTGTAAAAATGAATAAATAAAATATTAAAAAATAAAATGTGTGCTTCCTGTTTTACAGAGGTAGCTATGCAAAATAATTTGCCCCCACTGTCATGCAACACACTGGGGAACTGCTTTGCGCGGTCTTTTGCGCTTATGTTTGTTGGCAAATGAGAAAGATTTGCGGGCTTCATCATGGTTTCATTGGCATCGCGGGGTTTGCAGCTTTTCAATGATGTCGCGTAATGAGTGACGTCACTTCATAACGTTCCCATGGCAACAGGGGAAATGGCTGCGCTTGTGTGAAGTAAACGCAACATTTTTCAACTTTCTGCTAAGATATATGTGACTTTTTGCAACGAAAATGCGGGGATTATGAAATAATGCAAGCCCGCATATTTTGCGCGCGGAAATCTGCAATTTATGCGGCGAAAGTGCGGCGTATTTGAAAAAACGCGCCCCCCGCATAAATATGCGGACTTTGGCTGATTTTGCGTGAAATCTTGCGATCGCATAATCGCGTTTTTCTGGAGGGACTGTCTTATTAGCTGAACCGCTGTTTATATGAAGCAACTGCTGTATATCAACCTCTCCCCCGTTAGATAGCCCCCTTTCGTGGCACCGCGCTTTCAGATGCGCTTCTGCGGCCGTCTGGAACGCTCTTACTTCCAATATTAGAAAGCCAAGACATGCGCTTTTAAATTTAGGTTGAAAATCAATTTCTTTAGAACTGCTTTTAGTTAGTTCGTCCTTCCCCCGCACCTCCAATTATGGCTGTCGGCTACGTACGATGCGAAGTTCAACGTACAGGACATTCATGTGTAGTGACATTGAATGAGTCCCTGTAGCGCGTGGCGCTGGGAGATTGATAAGACAATGGGATTGGGGGTAGCTGCCCGTTCTACCGGTTGGGCCTGTGGGCTTGGTACGGAGTCTCCTGGGAGATCCAAAGGGGTGCGGGGCCGAGGGTGGAGTCTGGCCACGCTGGGGAGGATTAAAGGAAAGCTCCGATTTAAGTCGGGGCTGCTGCTATCTAAAATAAAACTCGCCATGTTCTCTTAAAGCTGTGGATCTGGAAGCATGTTGGCTGTCCTGACCCGGTATGTAGTTATCCCCCATGGCTGCAAAGGCCGGAATAAACACGAGTGCCTCCTATTCGTCTCTGAATTGGTACACTACACATGTGAAGTATTGGAAAATGACGGCAGGAAACTCCTTGACGGGAACACACTTCTTTTATTAAATCTTGACTTGTAACAATACAACGCGTGGCCTCTCTTCTTCACAATGCGCTTCTCTTGACTCTGGATTCTGTGCTGCCGGCTCTCTGTGCCTCGTGTAGACTCCGCGCCTCGGCTACACTCCTCTCTCGCCTCGTGTAGACTCTGCGCCTCTGCTACACTCTCCACTCGCCTCGTGTAGACTTTGCATCTCTCTCTCTGGCTACACCGTATGCATACTCGGCTCGTGTAGACCTTCCTCTCTCTCTGGCTACACCGTATGCATACTCGGCTCGTGTAGACCGTTCTCTCTCGCTGGCTACACACTATACATTACTCAGCTCGTGTAGACCGTTCTCTCTCGCTGGCTACACACTATACATTACTCAGCTCGTGTAGACCGTTCTCTCTCGCTGGCTACACACTTATACATTACTCAGCTCGTGTAGACCGTTCTCTCTCGCTGGCTACACACTTATACCTTACTCTCCTCTACTCTCCATTACTCTCCTCTCCGGGCTCTATCTCTGCACCTTCGTCTTCATTCTTAGATGGTTCCACTTCTGCCCCTGCTCCTCTGTGCATCACCTTATATACCCCTTCTTCCCGGGAGACGGAGCGGATGCGGACCTCAACGTCGGCACCGCTCCTCAGTTACCCAATCCCCACGCGCTATCCCTACGATCCGGTTCCGCTCAGCGCGTGTTTCCACTCCCCGACCAATCACACCGCGCTGCTACCCGATCACTCCCTCTGGGCGCGTCACCGGCACACAGCCAATCAGCAGCACTACCCCCACCCGCGCACTGACGCCTGCTCCTCCCCGTCAGCGCGCGTCACCACACACACCCGTACATACGCGCTGGCACACGACATATACACCCAGCGCGTATCACCACTACATCACCCCCTCCCACATAGCTCGCAGCCGGCCCGGCTGCTAACAACAACCAACCGCGACGATAAAACGACAACCAACAAAAAAAACCCCGTAACCCCCCGAGTGTGCCCCGTAACATAACACAACAACAACAACAAGAATAACTATGTACAGATTGACAATGAACCCGAAAAGTCAACAATAACACGATACGAGCAAATTCGAAACGAACGCGCCCCACGTCCCTGCGACTACACGCAGTGACGAGGCGCTCCAACTGCCCCGACTCCTCACGAGGCAGGTCATGCAAAGTAGCACGACCTGGCGCGAGTCCGTCTGGCTGGTCCATCGTATGGGGCGGGACACTGACGACCGTCCGGCGGTTCCGGCTGCTCCAGACGGCGCGGAACGGGCCTGAAAGGGCCGGCCCCGCCGCAGAGATCCGGCCGCCGGTGATCGGCAGCTGTCAGTTCCGAGACACCTGGGAGCAGATCAGGCGAAAATACGTGTGGATCAGGCAGAGACATTTCCCCCTCTGGGTCGCCGGTCACGTCACACGCCCGGCCATCACGACACAAGGGGAGGCCATATGGAGGCGAGAACGGTTTCAGTCGGGAGGGGTGAACGTACCACCGGCGCTTTCCCCACTTTATCTGAACGCACTGGGGCCGTGCAACGCGCACGACCTCCACGGGTCCCCTCCACGGTCTCAACAATTTAGGCGACGTAGCCAAGGGTGCCTGAGGGCAATGCAGCCAGGCCCTGTCACCTGGTTTCCATTCGTGCATGGACACCTTCCGTGCCCGCAACCGTTCATTAGCAATTTGGCGAGCCCGCGAATTAAGCCGCGCGGCCTCCCTCGCCTCTGTCAGCTTGTGAATATTAAACTTAATATGTTCTGCCAAATTAGAATTAGTTCGTGGAGCGGACAGGCCAAGTTGCGTTTCTATTGGCGGGTCAGCTTCCCGACCGTACATCAAATAGAATGGGGAAAACCCCGTAGCTGCATGGGGGGCCATTCTATACGCGGCAAGGACTCCCGGGACCTGCAGGTCCCAATCTACATGTGCCTCGCACACCTGCTGGCACAGCATGGAAGTCAAGGTTTTGTGGAGTCTCTCCACCATCCCGTCAGTCTGCGGGTGGTACGGGGAGGTACGCACCTTCTTGGTACCCAACAGATCGCACACCTCTTGCAACAATTTACTCGAAAATTTTTTACCTTGGTCGGTCAGCAGGCGTTCGGGAGCCCCCTTGTCCAGGACATAGCCCTGGACGAAGGCATCCGTCACAGCCGCTGCCGACTGGTTAGCGAGAGGCCACGCCATAGGCCATCGGGTAAAGTATTCGACCCCCACTAACAAATATTTATTCCCTCTCGGCGTGACTGGGAAGGGCCCCAAAATATCGAGTGCAACGAGCTCGTTGGTACGCGAGACCTGAATAGATTGCAGCGGTGGATTAGCTGCCACGGCCGGTGGTTTACGCCTGGCGCACTCAACGCACCCCTTCAGAATATGCACCACATCACTTCCCATTCCCGGCCAGTAATAGTCACGCTGAAGCAGGGCAAGCGTCTTGTTAACTCCCAAGTGCAAGAGGCGTTCGTGTGCCGCCAAGACAACCCTCCCCCTCACAGCGGAAGGCACCACGAGTGCGTTCCGCCGGGACAAACTGTCCCATTTCAATAACACGCCCCGCTCAAGTACATAGGAGCCGGTACGCTCCTGGTCCCCCTCGGGACCCCCAACCTTGCGGCGCAATGCTAGCAGCGAGCTGTCCGCCATCTGGAGGCGGCCCCATTCGCTGAGCGACAGCGAGAGCAGCGAGTCCCGACCCTGAGAGGCAGTGGAATCATCCCCGATCGGTGCGCCCGCTGTCGCAGCCAGTGCCCCCATCTCCCCCGCAAGCGTCGGTTTACAGCGCGCCGATCCCGACAAACACGCGCATTCATCACAAGGCAACAACCGCGACAAGCAATCGGCATTCGTGTGTCGCAACCCCTTACGGTACGTAGTCGTAAACTGATAGTCCTGGAGGACTTCCAACCAACGCGACAACTGGCCCGAGGGCTGGGCGACCCTCAATGAATACTGTAGCGCCGCGTGGTCCGTTCGGACTGTAAAGTGACGACCATAAAGATATGGCCTAAACTGCTGCACAAAAAAAACAATGGCAAGCAGCTCGCGACGGGTGACACAGTAGCGCTGCTCCGCCGGAGACAACACCCTACTACCGTAGGCGACAACTCTTTCGACACCCCCAACGACTTGGGATAGCACCCCCCCAATGCCCGTGTTGCTAGCATCCGTGTCCAGCAAAAAGGGACTGGCAAAATCGGGATAACACAAGGGTGGGGCACCCACCAAGGCGTCCCGGAGGGAGCGAAACGCGGCCTCCTCCTCCGGTCCCCATTTGAACTTCACTCCCTTCGCCGTTAGAGCGTGCAAGGGTTTTGCAATAGTGGCGAAGTGCTCAACGAACCGCCGATAATAAGAAGCAAACCCGATGAAACTACGCACGTCGGAAACGGACGTAGGTGTCGGCCACGAACCGACACAATCCGTCTTCGCGGGATCGGTGGAGATCCCCGAAGAATCGACAATGTGACCCAAGTATCTAACGGACCTACGAAGGAGGTGACATTTGGCCGGTTTAAATTTCAACTTAGCCGATCGCATTCGCAAGAACACCCCTCTCAATCGCCGGAGGTGTTCCTCAAACGTTTTACTGAAAACAATGACATCGTCCATATAAATCAAGCATGTATCCCACTGCAAGCCCGACAAAACCAACTCCATAAGTCGCTGAAACGTCGCTGGAGAGGAGTGAAGTCCCATGGGTAACCGGTTAAACTGGAACAGCCCCCCTGGAGTCCGAAATGCTGTCTTAGGTTTCGACTCTTCGTCGAGCGGCAACTGCCAAAACCCCGATAACAAATCAAGAGTCGAAAAATATCGCGCACCAGACAATGCATCGAGGGACTCATCCATCCTGGGGAGCGGATACGCGTCAGCCACAGAGATCTTATTCAGGCGACGGAAATCAACGCAGAATCGCAGGGACCCGTCCTGCTTCTTAACCAGCACAATAGGCGCTCCCCACGGGCTAGAGGAGGGCGAAATAATATCGGCTTCTAGCATATCGTTAACAGCCGACTGAACATGTTCCTTCTCCACGGGACTCAGTCGGAAGGGATTTAGCCTGACCGGCGCCGCATCGCCCGTTTCAATGTGATGGTGCAACAAATCCGTGCACCCAATGTCATACTTATGTTTACTGAATACATCAGAGAATTCAATGAGCAACTCGCGCAGCGCACCCAACTGCGCCGCCGACAAATCGTCCGAAGCGGCACATAACGAATGGACCCACTCAAGGTCTTCCCTTGGCTCAACGTTCCGCGCGGGGCTCGAGCCCACCTGCGCAACCAACCCATCATCCCCAGGGACCTGCGCCGCGTGAGCCAGCACGGTGCCCTGCGGAATGACAGCTGGTCGCGACCCCGCGTTCAAAACCATCACAAACGGATCCCTGTCAGCCCGCACCAAAGTGTGAGCCACCGATAAATCAAGACCCCCGACAGCCTTGTTAGAAGGACCCAAAAGCATACTCTGTCCCGAAGCCTCCCTCACCCATGGTTTCCGCAACCGGAGGGGAATCAACATCTGTGAACCCGGGGGCACTTGCACTGTCTGCGTCGCCACCGCTTGTATCGTAGCGCACGCCGTCCGAATGTCAGTAGGGCCCGTCAAAAATGAAATCCGGCGACCCGATGGCAGTTCAATGCATCGTTGATCGATAAGAATTTTAATGGGCATTTTAGCCAAAAAGTCAGTGCCCAAAAGACACGGAACTGCCAAAGAAGACGAAACGAAAACGGGTCCCGACAATTTGATATCTCCAATGCAAATGGACGCCCTAACCTGACCGATAATGCCCAACGATCCCCCATTAGCGGCGTAAAATGGCACATCCACTGGAAGCAGCGGACGACATTGGACCGGAAGAATATTATAAATGAGGTCCGATATAATAGTTGCCGATGCCCCCGTGTCCACTAACACCCTAATCTCAACCCCATCAATAGATCCCGTAACAACGGACGAACCCGCCGAAGCAGCCACAATTCTATGCCCCAATTCCGCCCATTCAATGTCTCCCTGGTCCCGGCCGAACCCCCCTCGCCGAACCGAATCCCCGAACCTTAACCGGCCCTCCTCCGCCGCAACGCGGCGTCCCATGTGTGCCGAATAAACAGGCCGAGCGTGTGAGGTGCCGCGACTTGCCGGGGATTGTAGAGATGACTTGGGCTCTCGGTCGTCGTCCAGCCGAGCTCCCATGGCGCGCTGCCGCGGAGCGCGGCACCCGGACGCCACGTGGCCCCGGAGGCCACAGTTATAGCACGTGACGAGGGTCGGAGTAGATCTTGGTTGCTCCGACTTTCGGCCCGATCGCAGAGGCGACCGGGCCCCCGGCCTCCAGTCCCCTGGTCGTCCCGTGGCGAACGCCTCCTCTCGTGGGCTGACTACTTGGGGTTCGGCGACCACCAAACCCGGGGCTGCGACGACAGCAGCGTTGCAACCAACGCCTTGCTTCCGTTGTAGGGCCTCGTGCGCTTGAATACTCGTGGCGACTCTCAAAGAAGAAATATCAATCTCGTCAGCTGTGTTGATAGGGACCCCCAGGTCCTGCGCCAACTTGAGCAGCTGCTCCAAAACCATCGCGTCTTGGCCCTCCTCGTCCATCCGAGGGAACGCAGCATCAGCAAGAGCCAGCAACGCCGTGCGATAGGCCAGCGCGGTCTCCGTGGCCGCTTTCCGTCTTGCGTAGAACTGATGGCGGCACGTAGAGGGAGGCCCGTAGACCCTGGCCAACAAACCCAGCGCATCCTTCAGCGTGGAGCGGTCCGACTTCCGTGCAGCCCTGAAGGCCGCGAGCGCATCGTCGTCCAGCATGGCGGGCAATGCCCGCAGCGCCGTAGCATCGGACCACGCTGACATCTCTTGATGCGCCAAAAACCTTCGCTGAAATTGGCCCCAGTCTCCGCCTTCCGCCTTGAAGGCTGACAACGTGGGCAGGCGCTGCTGAAAAATGAAGTCATCCGCCTCGTGGTTCCTCTCCGCCTGTCCGTCGGTGTCTAAGATGGCGGCTCCAGCAGCAGACGTAAGATGGCGGACCCCCTCGCGCGCTGATGACGTCGATGCGCGCGCTTGGGAACCCACCACCACGTGGCGCTCGCCGTTCCCGCCAAAAGTAGGCCCAGGCGCAATGGCGGGAATCCCCCATTCGTTTTGGCGGGAATCTGCGGGGCGACCTTGTAAAATGTCCCCCACCGTCCCCGCTCCTCCCGACGAGCTGATCTCCGCCAAGATGGACGCGGCGGCGAGCAGCAGCTCCGCCAGTCGGGAGTGCGCCTCACGAAGCCCGGCGTCTGTCCCCGGTCGCTCGGCCGGCGCCGTCGACGGACCCTGCAGCGTGGGCAAGTCCTCTTCCTCACCCCCCGCCACCAGCGGCCCCGAGTCGTCCAGGTCTTCCTCGCGGTCAATCCCGTGGGTCCTACGGGTCTTCCTCGTCTCCATACTTGGAAGCCCGTTTCACTTCTGACGCCAGATGAAGTATTGGAAAATGACGGCAGGAAACTCCTTGACGGGAACACACTTCTTTTATTAAATCTTGACTTGTAACAATACAACGCGTGGCCTCTCTTCTTCACAATGCGCTTCTCTTGACTCTGGATTCTGTGCTGCCGGCTCTCTGTGCCTCGTGTAGACTCCGCGCCTCGGCTACACTCCTCTCTCGCCTCGTGTAGACTCTGCGCCTCTGCTACACTCTCCACTCGCCTCGTGTAGACTTTGCATCTCTCTCTCTGGCTACACCGTATGCATACTCGGCTCGTGTAGACCTTCCTCTCTCTCTGGCTACACCGTATGCATACTCGGCTCGTGTAGACCGTTCTCTCTCGCTGGCTACACACTATACATTACTCAGCTCGTGTAGACCGTTCTCTCTCGCTGGCTACACACTATACATTACTCAGCTCGTGTAGACCGTTCTCTCTCGCTGGCTACACACTTATACATTACTCAGCTCGTGTAGACCGTTCTCTCTCGCTGGCTACACACTTATACCTTACTCTCCTCTACTCTCCATTACTCTCCTCTCCGGGCTCTATCTCTGCACCTTCGTCTGCATTCTTAGATGGTTCCACTTCTGCCCCTGCTCCTCTGTGCATCACCTTATATACCCCTTCTTCCCGGGAGACGGAGCGGATGCGGACCTCAACGTCGGCACCGCTCCTCAGTTACCCAATCCCCACGCGCTATCCCTACGATCCGGTTCCGCTCAGCGCGTGTTTCCACTCCCCGACCAATCACACCGCGCTGCTACCCGATCACTCCCTCTGGGCGCGTCACCGGCACACAGCCAATCAGCAGCACTACCCCCACCCGCGCACTGACGCCTGCTCCTCCCCGTCAGCGCACGTCACCACACACACACCCGTACATACGCGCTGGCACACGACATATACACCCAGCGCGTATCACCACTACACATGCATTAGTATGTCCAAACATTGTAGCCAGAATGATACGTATATTTCCGGTAAAAACCATTTTACAAATAAAGAAAATATCAAAACAAGCATCAATCTTCCATTGACCCCATGGTAGTTAGAAACCACATCGTTATAGCATTAGATCATTGTCTACCTACGTGACTTTACAAAAAGAACCAGAGTATGAATGTTCCTTGTTAAGTTGGCAAAATCCCAACTTATTTGATAACAGTATGCGAATCTTTCAAACAAATGTGGTGTCGTGGATCAAGCGGTTACACCATTTTACAACTGGCACCCATGAACACATGCACAACATACACGCACATCGTGAGGCAGTGTCACACTAAGTTTATTATCAAAACGAACACAACACGCTACAAGGTAAAGAGCTTAAAACTTAACCACGTCCCAACAAAATCCAGCCACGAACCCAGCAACCAAGCTCTGAGGGCCACTCTGCAGCTGCACATGGGGTCAAGTCACGCACGGAAAAATCACGAGCATGCAAACTTCTTTGGCATCTAACATTCATCCAACAAAAGACTAATAGCTTTTTGGTCCTCAAACTTTCAGTCTAAATTTTGAGCATATTCAGTCTTGCATACCTTTAGGTGACCGATTTCTGCAGAAGCATATTAGTCTTTTGAAGACTTTCCAAGAAATAACTTCTAACAAGCATTGCTTCACAATTTGACCAGTTGTCCAAGACCATTACAAATCGGCATAAATGTGTACGTGCTCATTAGGCCCAAAGCAGTGTTGGCACGTCCGAACGTACCAAGGCCTTAAGCGTGACCTAGTGCAAGACCGCAGAGCGGTGTAAGGAGGCAAGATGTGGCGAAAAGCACTCAGGGCAACGTCTTCACATACGACAGTTTTAACAAGGTAACCACTAACAACCCCACAAGGCGCAGGGGCTGTACAGCACGGAGATTCGGCCTTGAGTAAGCGTCACAGGTCTGCCGAGACGATGAATTAAACTTGCAGAGGGCATATTCTTAGGTTTTTTTGGTAGTCACGTAGGTAAAAAATTAAAATCACGACGTTTGAGGCAACACAAGCTTCCGTCTTCAGGTGGAACCGTCACAGCACGATAGCTGTATATGCTCACTTGATACAGCTATCGTGCTGACGGATCCACCTGAAGACGGAAGCTTGTGTAGCCTCCGAAAAGTCGTGATTTTTATTTAACCTTTATTATAATTTTAATTATTTTACCTACGTGACTTTACCGAAAAAAACCTAAGAATATGAATCCTTGCAGTCACAAAAGCTTCAAATCTAGAATTGCAGAGGGCACACATCGCGATAAATGGCGCGGCCGTATATAAATGAAGTGGTTAACCACGTGAAAAAACCCAGTTTTCCAAAAATGTTACGTGACCACGCAATTATCCCTACGTCACGATCAGGCTGTGAACGAATACCATTAGGAATTTACGGTGTTTTTAATGAATGGCTGCAAGGCATGTACAAGCATGAAATGCACCAGAACGTGAGGTGGAACTCGGTTTGAGGAGTTATTGCAGCCATATGCATTTCATAAACATTTCAAAGCCAGTTCCCAAAAGTGTAACGGCAGATGCCAAGTGGCAAACGTAGTTTCCTCACAGCCGGATCACGCAGCTGTGATGTCATGAAGCTCAATTCCACCTCAGACAGATTCTCGATTATATAGCATGAAAGGGAAATACCACAAACCACACAAGACCTCAAAACATGGCAGCAGCTCTGGGAGTTTTTGGCAGTTTCCAGCTACATTTTTTCTCCAAGAATAAAACTTAATGGACATGCGACATCTTGCAAATATTTGTTTTATAACGACGAATCGGTAACCCTTTTCGAGATTTTAATGATCTATCGAATTTCACGAGGTTAAGAAAATGTAGGTGGAAACACATTGTGCCCGTCAATAAGCACATTTCCTCATGGTCACGTATATAGCAACGAGCAAAATACAGAAGCACGTAGGCATGAAGGTGAAGCAATTACAAGACTGAGTGCACATCACAAGCCAGACATCCAATAAGCAGAATATTTTAGCATTGAGATTTCTTTTTTGTAATGCAGACAAAGCAGTGATCTCCCTTCATATAAAGTATTACCTCCCTAGGAATTGCCACGTCCCACGTGTGTATTTTGTAGTTAACTGTTAGATATACTGAACCTAACACTGGTTTAAAAAATTACATGTAAATGACAGGCAACTTGACTTAAGCATGGGTGTAGGGAATGCAGTGTATATACAGCCAGATAATCTAGGGCCAGAGCATGGACGCAGGTCATAGGAATGGCCTCCGCTCTCTTCACTAAACCCTCATGGCACAACAGCTCAGCAGAAACAACTTTTCACTCCTGTTAATTTGGGATGTCCATCAGTTGGCCTCCACCATCGATTGACAAGTAAAACAAGATGGAGTTGTATTGTTGTTGTTTACATACAACTATTCCACAAATTGTAAAGCAGGAGGAAATCGTGCTTCACAGTACTTACAATGAAAATTTTTTTTTTTTACCAATGACACATTTCAGAACTGTGCATTAGTTTTAACCTGTTATTTAAACATTTGCCTGCTTTTATTAAATCACACCACAATGTGGGATGGAAATGGCAAACTATATGCAAAACCCAAACCCTCCCATGCAAGTCAATGCCGAACTCCCCCTTGCCACTTTATACGGCAACCCAGTATCTATGGAACATCCATTTGGATTAATTGGAATCCAGCCAACATTTCAACCGATCACCGACTAAATCAACTCATTACGCCTGCACTATGGGTGGCAATGGCGACACTAAAAGCATGTTCAGTGCCAGGGGGTGTGGGTGGGTTCGATTTTTCCGATGCAGGAGGCAAGGTGCGGCGTTTCTCATGGCCGTGGTGTCATGGGTCAAGGACGACCGTGCCGTGACGGTGAGGTGGAAAGGGAGATTGGGACAAGGCAGTGCTCTATTGGCGGCACGGCTCTGGGCACTTCTCCTTGTTTTTGCGCACCTCCTCAGCACGCTTCTCCTGCAAATACAGATGCGCGCACATTTTAGGGGTGTCATACTATAGTGCGACAACAAGCAGCATACCGTATTGTGCGGTGGTTCAGGCTTTTTTTTTTTAATGGTGGTCCCCCTCCAATCCAGCCCAATAATCCCCAAACCCCCCTCATCACACTCAATGCAGTTAAATCTTCATTTGGAATGTGGGATGTAGTGGTAACAGAAGGCTACACAAAGCCCTTTTTCTAATTTAGTGTCCATGCCACAGCCAGGACACCACCCTGAAAGGCTTTGAGGGCCAACCCCACAAGTTAAGTACTTCAGGTATAGGTCAGGAGCAGGCACTGAAATTTGTGGGTGCACAATGCAGTATGTTCAGTGTAGTATCCTGCAGTTTGTATTGTGCAATGTATTTCAGCTGTTACCGCTGTGAAGCATCATAAAACGCTGCCTAATACTGCATTACAATATATTCATGCAAGACCCTTTCATCATTCCAATGATGGAGGGCCTCCATGACAATACGTCACGATTCTTGTTGTGCGATGTTGATGGCAGCCAGATTTTGCAGCATCGTGCCAGTACAATATATTTTTCTGCACTGCCCTCTGCTGACAGTAACCTAAAACCGTTTTTTTATGCATGGTCTGCACCTATTCTAGCACTATCCAGCCAGCTGGGATCGGGCACACAAGATGGCTTTATGTTAAATGAATAAGCATTGCATAAGGATTAGAGAACTAATTTTAGAATAATCAGAACCCAATATCTATGCTGAATCTATCCTTGGCAATTCTACAATTTCAGACACATAATAATTTGGTGTTTTTTAAATTTTCTATGGACACTATGTAAACCAATTAGGTACCATCGTTCAGAAATAAATAATTTGTAAACCTCTCAAAAAGGATAAGTGCTCATTAAATACCAATGTCGGGACACTATGCTACAAATAAATCCCAAAACTGAGCGACATTAAAATAGCCTTGCAAGGTAGGGGTAAGTGCAGCCCATGCAGTATAAAACCACGGGGTGAAGAGCCACTCACAGACTGGCGAAGCTTCTCCATCTTGGCAGCAAGCAGGGCCTCGCGGTTCTCCTTGTTGGAGCCCATCTTGTTCTGCAGTTTCTCCTCCGACTGGCGCATGAACGACTGGTTCTCCTCCTCGGCCTTCTGCAGCACCTCCTTCTCGTGCTCGCGCTTCTCCGCCAGCTGCTTCAGCACCTGCGCCTCATGGGACTGGGCGAGAAGCAGTCGGTTTTTAGGATTCGCAGTCGGTATTTAATACACAAGAGTAAAGCGCCAAGTGCCCAAAAGGTCTCGTCTCCTGTTCCGTACATGGAGGTGCTACAAAGGGATTTAAGTTACATGCAATGTTCATAAACAAAAACCACAGGAATACGAGCAAAACTGAAAGGCTAACAGCAAAAATAAGTCGTAACTACACTAGGCGCGGTTATTATAACATAGGTCGAAATTGAAATATAATAAAAACAACGTAATAAGTCAGACGTGTGCCTGTCCAGGCTCGTAGGTATGGACGTGAAGTGGCGAGTTGACAGTTGAGCGACTCCCCCTATGTGGGTGCAGTGCACAAATGCCACGCCAAATTACCCCAAGGCTTTGGGAATACAATAAATATTGTACCAAACAGACGGTTTTCTTAAATAGTATAAACGAGTGGCTAAATCTGACTATCCACATGCACTGTACACAGCAGGGAATAGCCTATGAAGATTACTCTTTATTGCAATTAACCAAGCAGCCCGTTCAACAAGGTGTGGAATTGTATCACTAAACAATTATCAGCTCTCCAAGGACCGAGATGAATGCAGTTTATTTACAATCAGCTGAGAGCCCATTGAGACTTAAATCTCTTTAAGGGAAATCATTTCAAAAGTTCCAAGTTCCTTGAACTTGAAATGAAACAAATATCAAAGAGCCTAAAGGACAACATATGTTGGAAACAAAATGAAGCTAATTCTGCATACCATTTGTAACAGTAGATCAACTTGCACAGAAACTGTTGAAATTCACACCACTGAAAAATTAACTACCATTCCTAAACAGTCATTGCTACTCAGGTCTCTATGAAAAGAACCAATGAACCTTGATGAGCTCTCACCTGATTCAAGGGAAGGTAACCATCAATGGCAATACAAAGCGTATCAGTGGGAATGACGTCAGATCAGTTAGCACTGTACCTTCCTGCGCTCCTCAGCAGCAAGCAGCTTCTTCTGGATCTCCTCAAGCGAGCAGTCTTTGCGCGTGGGTGAGAAGGGTGGCGCCGGTGTGCCCGTGCTGGGCTCCTTGAGGATCACCTCGTAAGCCGCGCCCGACGCACGCTTGTTCAGCTCCTTCACCTCAATTGCCTCGAGTTCCTGATGCTGCTCGCACACAAGCACACACACGAGGAGTTGTTTATCGAATCAGTTGAGACCATCGCTTTTTTTAAGATGAAATTGAAATCGCCATTGCAGAGTGGCAGCTTAATTGTTGTTTCTGAACGGAGTTATTATTTTACACTTTCGAGCTGGGATACCTGGATAAAGCAAAAAAAGCGTAATCAACCATCTTCTTGGTCAATTGGCCGAATCCCTTAAAAAGTGGCCACCCTCCACATAATTAATCCCAAAAGCAAGCAAACCCTTCCAATTACACCCAACACGAGACCATGGCCGATGCCAGTGATGTCACCAAGCACATAAAGCATCAATTGTGGAAACAAAGGTGACACTTAACTATGTGTTATCCGATTCGTCGAGTGTTCAAACCGATAAATCGATTACTTAACTTCAAATCAGAATTATCAGCTACACACGACAGCGTTGGTTAAATTAAAGTGCTTAGGATTTGAGACTTGCAGCTGTTGTGTTACCCACTCAAAACAGTAGACCTGATGCTCTAAAAACACACCATTGTGCAAATATTTCAGTCAAGCCCTCTCACCAACCTCACTAAGATATTAACTGTGCCCAGTTAAAATGGCTGAAAGTCTGAGCAAGTTTAATTATTAAGTTAGAATTAAAAGCTACGCATATATGCATCCAAACAGACTCCCTTATGCACACAAATTCACAAAAGACAAAGATGTTTTTAGTAGACAGTTGCCATTGCTAGTAATGTAGTAATCCAGTATAGGCAAAAATTGCACACATGGTCAATGTGCATATTGGTACTGACTTTGGGTATAAAATAACAGTTCACTCACCCTCCAAGCATCACTCCCACACCAGACAAAACAACGTTTTCTTCCAAATCTCAAATGGGTAAAACATAATTTAGCGTAGTTACCAACTAAAAGGCAAAACAAGATAATTACGAGGCACATGTTGTGCAACACACAAGTGGAATAATTAGCAAGTGGTCAGCAAGAGATGCGTTATGCATCCCTTGTAAACATTCTCCACACCCAATTGGAAGGAAAGGCTGCTGATCTTTGACCTTCCCATTTCCTCACTAGAAGTATTTTAAATAAAAACATGCCTCCTTTCCATAGGATGCCCATATTCCATTGTTATGTACTGCATCTTGGAGACGTGATGGCATTTGTGCCATATAAATCCAAATTGTATTGTAAAAGTGCCCCTTTGTCTACACATCAAAACACTATCGCTGTGCAATGCTACTTCACTGCAGCACAATGCCCATTTATTTTCCTCAAACCTTATCCTGATTATTCAATAAACTATCTTCCATTATAGAACGACCCACTTTTCCTATCCAATCTACCCTTTGAAAACTAGAGGAACCTTTTTTCCCCTTCACTAAGGGCCAGAAAATAGCAGTAACCCAAGCACACACTATTGCCCTGAAGGGATTCATTGTAAATCCTTATCGCATCTCGGTGGCCAAGCAGATGGCAACACTGCCCAAGGCTGGCGACCTCTACAATCTGTTGCCATGAGCGTTGCACAGTAGCACTACTCCCCTATTTTTCCACAGAAGTGGTGCCCAAATAAAAGTTCCCAGGACTCTGCACGGGCTGGAAATTATGACCTGGCTTTTCAAGCTCAGGCAGCAACAGTGTCAGTAACTACAAAGGCCGATCTGACATTTCAAGGCACTGTCACACCCAGTGTCAAGGCACAATTGTTGCGCAGCTATGTTGCGCAGCTTCAATTGAGCTCACAAAAACAAAATCAATAACCTCACAATCCTACCGTTGCTTTCAAGTTTCCTGCATTGCACCTATCTGTGGAATTGGTTTAAGCAGTGGCAGGCCACTTGGATTTTTTCCCCATCCCTTTGTCTAATAGCTGACGTTATGCCAAGAAGTTTAGTTTCATTTTAATGCACGTACCATACCACAATAGGCTCAATTAATGTTGTACATCTTAATTACAGTATTTACAAAATGGGTGTATTTTAAAAAAAAGACTTAAGTCGATTACACTGATCTGCCCAAAACTTAAGGGATTGCTGATAACAGGCAGATAAACACTCGAGGCAAACCCCTTTTGCAGCCACAAGCGCCAGCCACAGTTGCTACATCAGTATGCTTGCTGACATGTCTGACATGGGTGTGTGCACCAGACATTTTGTCAAATGTAATCAGCAATGCACAGGTTTTTTTCTGTATGCTGAAATCTTAAAACGGGGCGAGGGAAGCAGTAGAAATACACACCATATTAGGCCAAAGAGCTCTTAAATTTGAAGCTACAGGGCTGCTATGTATGGAGCGTATACCAATGTCCATACTACCAACTTTTGAATGAAAAGGGTTCGGGAATTGCACAGATCCAAGAATCACAGGACAGAATGTTCGAGAAGGGCATTTTGAACGCGACGGTTTGGAGTAATTAAATCTGTCTCCACAATAGGCGACATGTGGACACGTTCACACGCATCTCAGCCGATGCACCAATGACATTAGCATATCAATTACGCATCCGTCAAGGCGAAAGTAGAGATTTGTGATTATTTTTCGGACAAATCTGTGGAAAAGTGTAGGCAACATAAAATCGCATGCAGCTAACAGGATGAACTAATGCACCCGACATAGCAAGCCACATAATGCTCGTACGACAGACACCCACCACGCCCATGTACGCGAATACGAAAGCAAGTAAATTAGGCATCACACCACAACCAACAGCTGCCAGGGCTTAACAAAGGAATGACAAATACTAAATTGAACACGCGGTATTCGCAAATCAAAAAATAAAATCACAAATACGAAATTATTCGCACACTAAAAAAGCAACTAACTGCACACAAAGGCACACCGACAAATGCACGAACAATTTATGACACGAACATTTGAATTACGTTTAGGAAGATTGGAGGCATGGATTACAGAACATACGCAGGTGAAATTTACGTTTTCCGCCCCCCCAAAATACTGCACATTCATACAAATGGGCTCAGACAAGCCACATCGCTCGGGTGGTGAATAGTGACCGGATTGGAAGGCAAAGGAGGCATCCGTTCATGGTGGAGATGGAGCGAGGGGGAATCGGCTCGTGCGCATGTTATTACAATCGCGAGAGCGTGAAATGGCGACGGCTTGTTGGGCGTTCAAGGCCCTTCATCCAGCAGTGGACGGATAACGACGGGCAAATAGACAATGTGTACAACGCAAGGACACCACACGGAGTACAACACAATGGATAGACACAAGACGTCAACAGCAGTACAACGCACAGACACCACACACACGGAGTACAACACAATAGATATACACAAGACGTCAACAGCAGTACAACACCACACACACGGAGTACAACACAATGGATATACACAAGACGTCAACAGCAGTACAACACCACACACACAGAGTACAACACAATGGATAGTCACAAGACGTCAACAGCAGTACAACGCACGGACACCACCACACACACGTACAACACAATGGATATACACACAAGACGTTAACAGCAGTACTCACGTGTGCATAACGGAAGATTGATGTTTAATAAACTCATTGGGAGACAGGCTCGTAAAGATAAAAAAGCGTCTGTTTTATTTCCCGCCAGAATGACACACCACATGTTCGCGTTATTTATTTTATTTTCTGTCATCTAATCTAATTTCGGCGGGAAGGGCGACGTTTACGTAAACCTCCCCCCCCCATCTCTCTACACGTCCAGCGTTGTTGTTAAATCAACATCACAAGAATTTACAACCACGGGTTTTGATTTATTGTTCCCACGAAAGCAACGAAAACTAGCAACTATCTTTGTAGGAGTGCCCCAAGTGTTATTGTTCTTGGTTCTTTCGGTAAAGTAGAAGGGGAATAATAAAACAATACAATTCTCGTTTCGATTGCAACACAAGCAATCGTCATCATCAGGTGAAGACCTGTGGCCGAAACGTTGTGAGAATTTTTATTGTTTTATATTAATTTTCTTTTATTTCCTTTCTACGTGACTTTACCGAAAGAACCAAAAAGATGAATCCCTGCAGTCACGAAATCTTTAAATCGAAATCTAAGTGTTATTGTTTGCGATAAGGCTTTAGAGATTAAGATATAATTCAATTAAAAGCGACAATTTGTTTTAGCAAAACGGACACTGGTTGACGAAAATTAATGCTTTCTGCTTGTGCGATACGCCCCAAAGTGTATATATTTTTAGTCGTTCGCTAACATTTGCTAATTTTCTACCAATGTATTCATTAAAAACATGATAGTATTAAGTGGTTTCGATTGCCACCGTGGGTTCTAAGGAGGCTGCTTGGGCTTTATTCTTTACACTTGACAGTCGACCACGCCGCTTTTGTTCACAGACAATGAGGACCCCCCGCCCCACCAACACAAAAAAACGTGGCAATGTTTATCTGCAATATTACTACAAAAGTATAAAGCTTAATTTTTTTACACGTAACGAGATAATGTACCGATTTTAACACAGATATAATCTATAGTAATACAAATCATTGTTAAGTGTATTTCACATGATATCCGCCGTCACGTATTTTTGCAGATAATACTGCAGTTATTTTACACACTTATCGCGATTAAATGCCTCAAAGTGTTTGTTAAATTTAAACACGAGTCAAGGCTTAATTATTAAGACCGTCGCATTACGCAATTATTTATTCATCCGCAGTCCTATTTTGCATATTTTACACGCTATTGTCTCAATTTCGTGAATAATCATGCACGAACAGGTAATTATTTACTTATTTTTAGACATTACCGTAAAAAAATGTTTAAATTCTACGCGATTCGAGCCGAAACAAAAGCGCGCGCTCAGCACCCGCCCCAAAACAAATAATATTAAAAATCATTTCATTTTTCCGACAAAATAACCTCGTCACAGCCACTCACAAAACACACCTTCGCATGGAAAAAAAACAAAGCATAAATCACATTACTAACCAAATAAAATATTACTTTCATACAAAAAATTTGCAATAAATGGAGGGAAACGACGAAACCATTCCCCTCGGCTCAGCAGCATCTGCGCTCTCTAGGGGCATTGTTCAAAACGTCGTCTGTATTTATAGTCTTTGTTGGTGGTAGTGATAGTGGACGAAGCTATTGCCTTTTTTTGTTATCATGCTCAACGTAATTTATCCCTCGATTCGTGTCACAACGGCTCCCAACAGAACCTCGCCTTCGGTTTGCCCACAAAAGCCTTAACGGAGGGTCGCGACTTTACCTCACGAATTTTGCTCGCGGGCACGGGAACCCGCCTGAATCCTACACCGCTACGTCTGGGGCTTAAGAGATGTTGGTGGTGGTGGTGGGAAGGAGGAGGAGGAAGAAGGAAAAAAGACGAACAGCTCTCACCTCAGCCATGGCTCACAGCTTCTGTCTCTGGCGCAAATTGACGACTGAAGACACCGCTCCGTGGCGCGCGCGAGCGACTGTTAACACCGCTGGCCCCGCCCCCCAACAACAACCTCCTGCTGTGATTGGCTCGGCGTGGATACCCCACCAACCCCCACCTCCACCAATCCCCCCCCCACCAATCCCCCCCCCACCAATCCCCCCCCCCACCAATCCCCCCCACACCAATCCCCCCCCACCAATCCCCCACCCACCAATTCCCCACCCACCAATCCCCCCCCACCAATCCCCCCACCCACCAATCCCCCCCACCCACCAATCCCCCCCCACCCATCCCCCCACCCACCAATCCCCCCCCCACCCACCAATCCCCCCCCACCCACCAATCCCCCCCCACCTATCTCCCCCCCACCAATCCCCCCCACCAACCCCCCCCACCAATCCCCCCCCACCATTGTGGGACGAGACGACAGCAACAAAAAAAGGGAGGGGGGAGCTCAACTCGGCCTCTCCTATGCGCATGCGCGCAACCAACGGCGTTGCAACAAAACACGAGGCGTGTGGACAGAGAGGGGGGCGGGGGATAGGTTGCAAAAGCTTGCAAGCTTTTGGCGGGAAAGCATCTCCAAGTCGATTTTTATTGGCCCGCGCGTGTCACGTGACGGGGGCGACGGGGCTGGCAGACAGCCCCGCCCCTCCCACCACCCCCACTGAGCAAAGCTGCAACGGCTCTCGTACAGTTGGCGGGAAATGTAATTAGCTTATGATTGGTTTAGTGCGTTGTCACGTGACCGGGGCCTCCTCGTGACCCACTCGGGAGCGAAACCGAACCCGCTTGGGTTGGCGGATTGTCGTAAAAAAACAACCCACAATTCTCATTGGTCCGTGTGCGTCACGTGGTAACGGCCGACAGGTTTCTCGCGATGGCCGAGCGAGAAAAACAACCCCCCCACAGCCCCTCCCCCCACAAGTGTTGTTGGCGGGAAGAAAATAACTTGATTCTGATTGGCTCGTGCGCGGCAGTCGATGTAATTAGACGACCCCTCCCCTCCCCCTAACAAACAAAATAGCCCCCACCCCACCGCCGCATTTGGCGGGAAAAAACATGTCAGTTATCGGTCACGTGGTAGAGATCGGAAGGTTATCGAAATTGTTACAGTAACAGTGGAGGAATTTGGCGGGAAAAAATGTTTCAGGCGAATGATCAATACGTGGGGCGCGGTGATGACTGACAGTGAAATGCATGCAACACTCGCACTATGATAACCACTTTATAACGAAGCCTTTTCGTTAATGAATACCTATTATTGGTTCTTTCTGTAAAGTCACGTAGAAGGGAAATATTTTATTTAAATTTAATATTTTATTACGTTTTATTTTTATTATTGTATTATTTCCCTTTACGTGACTTTACCGAAAGAACCAAGAAGATGAATCCCTGCAGTCACGAAAGCTTTAAATCAAAATTTAATGCATACCTGTCAAACCCTGATCAATGCCAACATTTTTCCAGACCAAATTGGTCACCCACGTGCCCTGAAAAATATCAACATTCATCCCACAAAGTCCCATCGCAAGGGACAAAACGCAAAGAAATAAGAAAAAATGTGACTTGAAACGTCTGTTCAGTCTAAACCTGACAAATAAATGTCCCTGTACAAGAATAATGGGTAAACCGTACTTGTTGACACGCTATGTTAATGGTTCTGTATAGTATAGAACACAACAACAAAAACAGTCGAATTCATGACTGGTTTGCTGCACATTGAGTCGGGTGGAGGTATGTTTAGACCAGGCTATGGGCTATTGCCATGCGAACCCTGACACATTGTTTTAACAAGTCCCACTGATAATTAAGAAAGATAAACGAATGTTGGTCTGCAGTCTTTTTGTCAATTCACTGATCCACTGCTGGATAAACCACGCCACGTATTTTACACTTCAATGCGGGTGTTGGCGATGTTATGGGTTGTAGGTTCGGTTCAGATATAAATCGACACTTTTTCTACGGTTGTATGTGGTTAATGGCTGTGGCCAGGAATTAAATGTTAACACAAGTTAGCAAGTTCATAACACTGCTCTCAAAACCGCAATCAGCCTAATCACCATGCCACCACTCTAGACCTCAAGAGCTAAAACCGATCCATAATCTCCCTGCTGAAATTGTTGTCC
Source organism: Lampetra planeri (assembly GCF_965212315.1). Classification (NCBI taxonomy): domain Eukaryota; kingdom Metazoa; phylum Chordata; class Hyperoartia; order Petromyzontiformes; family Petromyzontidae; genus Lampetra; species Lampetra planeri. The sequence continues at coordinate 4,879,305 of NC_136129.1, forward strand.
ATCAAATAATAAACAAGTTACAGTATAGTATTCATACCTGTAAACCCATACGATTTGCCCGTATTCTTATACAAGGAAATTTAGTTTTCAGCTCCAAGCGAGCAATGTTTTGGTCTATGTGTTTCCTCCCTTGTGATGGATCTATGTAGGATTAACTTTGAGATGTATTAGGGCACGGGGTGACCAAGAAGGTCTGTAATAAGATAGGCACTCATAAGGAGTTGACGGGTATGAGTATTTATTGAAAAATGTTTGCGGCGTAAGTCTCAATATATGTTTTAACTCAGCACATTCGTCAACACTGCCTTATAACAGAGACAAACACACATTGGCAGCGTTATAGGCTGATGTTTTGGGCAATTCTTCAAGGTTTTAAGCTTGCGAACCATGCGATAGCTTCGGGGTTGTAGAATGTGGTTATTCGGGATATAGCCCATTGCTTGGTTTGGGGAGTCGCAAGTCACTGTGTGTCATCTTTAAAAAAAATCCACTTTGAAGAAGTGCACCTCCTTCAGGGAAGGAATCCGTGGCTTTGGCATTAGGGGTGCACGCCACCGTGATTCCACTCATCCACTGAGGTGGTGAGATGTTAACTACCTCTCCTGGTATACAGGAATTTGTGGGTTCGATCCTGACCCTGACGCCTGCACATTTGAAGTTTGCGTATCTTTATCCCCCAGGTCAAGTTATTTTTTTTCTCCGGGTCCTCTGCTTTTCCCCCCACATTTAGAAGCATGCTTTTAGAGTATTTGCCTGCTTTAATTTTCATATAAACCACTTCGTTGAGCTATGAGCGTCCAGGTCGCTTATGAAAAGGGGCTATATTAACATACCTGTCAAGCCCTTATCAGTGCTTACCTTATTACTGACCAATTCAGACCGTATTGGTCACCCGGTGCCCTTATAAATCTCAAAGTTCATCCTACAAAGTCCCATCACAAGGGAGACACACAAAGAAAGACAAAAATGCCCGTATTGAAACGGCTGTACGCCGAAAGGACCTGAAAACTAAATCTCATTGGAAAAAATACGGTTAAACCGTATGGGTTGACAGGTATATATGTATGTCTCTACAACTATTACTCGCTTAGTTTTAGATTCACCCGTTCACTAAGATGCGAGGCTGCAAATAGCATCGTGCAATCTTTTATTTGTCCGCAGCAAAAACCAGACGAAAACTGCCCGCAGGAGCCTGGATTCGAACCGGCGAAAATCAGACTCGGAGGCAACCCAAAGGCAGAGAACCAAACACTGTGGTGAAATAAACGGACCACACCATCTGAAGAAACCATGACAAACACGAGACAAAACCCATTCAACACCACAGGAAATAATTGAAGTGCAATCTTAACTTTGGAGTGGCTGTACAAACTGGTGTAGTATAATGGATTCCTGCTAAATCCCATATAAGCCACATCTGAATGACATTGCCATTAATAGTCTGAAGCTCACATGAATCTGAGTTTAAATCCAATACTGTTTAGTGAGAATCCCACTTACCAAAAGAAACTCTTTATTATGCCAAATACCAGGCATGCAATTAGTACAATTCAAAGCCATGATTGAATTAACACATTAATAAGTCTCCTTTGTCATCTCAATTGTAGTTTCTCACTTTTCATGCCACATTTGCAGTTATGTTTACGCTATTTGCATAAATACATTGTATTTTTGCATTCACATTTCATTTTACACGCAATTAGATGCATTTATCGTGATTATAATCTAATTTAAATCGATGAATCATTGTATCATCACATGTCTACTCAATAGCATATACGCATTTGTAGTAACTCCGATAATTTTATTGGCTCGTACATTTTTTTTTCCCATTGCAGCACTAACATCAAATTGGAGCTCTACACAGCCACAGGGCAGCATGAGTCAAAGGAGCAGCAAGTAACGCTGCCCTGGGTTGCACACCAGGGATGTGCGGTCAGGGGAAGAAATGAAAATAGCTGTTACGAAAAGTAAAAAAAAGAATCAAATAAAACAAATATTAAGATTTTTCCACTGATCTGTGTTATAAATGTAATTTCTGTACGATTCCAATAATTTTTATAGTCAAAATCGACAAATTTGCGGAGCTCCGCTGCAAATACAGGAAGAGACGAGAGTTGAGGCAGCGACGCGCTCAGCCTCCCCTCTAATTGCGCAACCCCTCAGTAACTGGATGTACCGCGGGCAATAAGCGCGTGCCTGTTACTATCTCAGTATGTCACCAATGTAATGTTTATAGACCCCTTAATTTCATGTCCTCGCCTTCCATACTCCAGGAAACTTATTTCACGCATGTGTATAAATATATTTAGGCTCGCTGGTCTCGTCATGAAACTGCAATGAAAAAGCACCAGGGGAGGCAGCTATCACATCTGCCTCACTGAGGGGGACGTCTAACACGCCCCCCTCAGTGAGGACACGCCCCCTCAGCGAGGCCACGCCCCTCCATGAGGCCACACCCCCTGTGTGTGAATCTGGCTCTGATACTAGCCAGTGCCTCCCCAGCCATTGACCTCACCGTACATCACTGTTGCACACATGGGGTTGTACAGGACGTCAAGGCTGCAAGAAAAAATGTGTGCAGCAGGCCTTTAACTGAGAATATACAAGTGCAGGGTGAAGTCAAAACGGGCTAGGTAACTCCATATTCTCCGGATAAAAAAAAACCCTCCGGAAAGTAAGATGCATCCCAAATTTGTGCACGGTGTCAACAAAGTTATGCAAGTTTGATCACACTCACCTACCGGAATATAAGATGCAACTTTTGTTTTAAATTAAAGGGAAATTTGCTCAATCCGGAAAATACGGTAAATGTTGTCCAGCCCACAAGGCATGCAAAACCACCACTGAAGATACACACCATCAGAAAAGCATTTCTAACAGTTTCCATATATTTTAGTTTGCTCTTTTTTAATAAAAATAGCAATATTCAAACATGTTGCAGCTACATTTCCCCCTCCCATTAATTACACCCCCCTTGCAGAGGCACAGAGCACATTTAAATTCAATTCAAATCCCCACACAGAGAGCAAAGCTGCACATCACGTGGAATGACCCGAAAGAGTGCCACCACTGGCCTCCACATGGCAACCTTAAATTGTCTTACACAAACACAATGTCCATTCTTTGGCTGTGCAAACAACATATTTTTTCCCAGTGCCTATCTACAGAATAAGCTTAGAAGAGCTGGGCTGAGTAAATTAAGTGCAAAACAAATGTTTACATTATAATTCGTGACCAGACCGAGCCAATCAAACACTCCACACAAGAATCGTGGCTGACGGCCAGAGATATAAATCAGCTCTACTCCATGCTGATGCAAACATCAGCATCAGAGAACCCTGGGCCACTCCGATGCAACATTGTGAAATTAATCATTAATTTAACGAAGTGCCAGAGTTAATTAATTATTCAAAACCACTTCTTGGTAAATCATAATTACGCAGGGAGAAGTTATTCATTTTTAGCAATTTAGTTGTATATCATTTTCAGATGACATTTGGATGACAATGGTGGCACACAATATGCTATTCTTACAAATCATGCCACGGAATATTTAAAGTCCATACTTCAGTACAGTTGGCTTTGAAATTGCCAATGTCCCATAGAAGTTACTTGGCGGTTATAGCAGGAACTTTAGTGTAAACTCAATTGCAAACCAGTTCAGTGGTGTGGTGAGTGTGCTAACCCAGAGGCTACCAAGGCTCTTTGTCGATTACATCAAGGCCTCCATAATACAGGTTTTTTTTGGGTTAGATCGCGTAAATATATAAATCTGTCGTTAAACCCGCCTCTATTTGCCAATCAGGCGATGTGCCACAATTATGTTCTTGTACGGCACACAGAATTACAACAGATTCAGAAGGTGATTTGATCTGATTGGGGTAAGGAAGACAAGTAACCCGCAGCTATAGAATATATACACAAAAAAAATCCAATAAACACACGTGGAGTTGGGATTGCATCGCAATTAAGGACGGTTTAGAACATTCAATGATTTGCATTATAGAAGAGAAACGAGGGGAAAAATTGGAAAGGTGGAGCAGCAAATAAACAAATGGGAAAATAGGCAGTGGAGTATGGTATTTACTGAACTGAAAGCAATAATAGGGTGGATATTTGCTATTCAATCTGATACAAATCGAGTACGATTTGTCTATATATTACGGCAGCCAAGTTACGCGATTGCAGTTTCCTAAACAGGAAATTCTAGGCAGAGGTACGCCTTCATCAACAGCGAACAAATTCAGTGATGAGAAAAAATAAAATACAATTTCAAATCCACCACAGCATCAATTCCAGGAATTAAGACATTTTGTACAGAACGAGCCACCCCTGAAAATGAGATTAACTATTACAGTAAACATACACTGAATTCTTAAGCTATGTCAGGAGATGCTGTGCGAAGCTTACTTCCAGGCTCACCAGGCCTTTCTCAATTTAGCTGAGAGTAGATTTTTGAAATAACCTAACACAATCTTTATAGTCCATCTTACAGCAGAACGTTGCTTTTAAATTTCATAATGACCAGGTGGGCTTTAGCGGGAATCGAACTCGTGTGTCCCGAGTCAACGGCGAGCATCCTAACTGCTCGGTTATCCAGCAGCATACATAACCATTCACATCGCCCTCTGCTGGATTAAAGGCTGATATATCAGCACCAAATAATCCTGATTTTTATTTTGTAGAACAATCACTTTGAGAAGGGGTGGGGGAAACCTATGTCGGCACAGATTAATTTCACACGGCCCATGACCATGAGGACCCAGAACTTTGAAATGGCCACAAGGTATTTATCCGATGCTGCACGCATCTCTAATGAATAATTAATCTAGTCACTAGAATGGAAGATTTTCAACCTTATTTGAGTAAATTCGGTCACTTCAACCACTACAAAGCTCTCTTTATTCCAGGTCGACACGCAAGTTAATTTTTCGCATTATCAAATGCCACGAAAAGGTGTGTGGTACTACGTGCCCCACCAAAGGCAACCGAAGGTCCAACTCGGCCCTCGTTAAGGAGAAAAATTACCCCCGATTTATATCCTTAGCCGCAGTTCAGCAGACAGCCAAACGGCGTGGGCGTGCCGACACACGGGTTGCGGCGATCCTTGGAGACGAGCGAGCTGGCGAGTAGCGACTGTTTTGTCAGCAGCAGCGCCGCGCCGGCTGACCCGCTCCACGCAGCTGGAACCCGGGCCGATCCGACGAGTCCTGGCTGCCAGGAGGCACGCGCTCGCCTACACACGCGCAGGTACGGGTACGCACAACGGTGGACAGACATGGCATGTAAGAAGGGAACGCGTTAACATGACAAAGACACACGAGGAATATTGAACTTGTGCAAATAGGGTCATGTGGATGTGTACAGGTGATGCATGTGATAGACATGTAAGGGCCACACAATACACAGGGGACACGCGCACAGCGGACCGACACACATGCATAAATGTGGACATAAAGAACACATTCTTGGTTCTTTCGGTAAAAGAACCAAGAATATGAATCCCTGCAGTCACGAAAGCTTTAAATAAAAATAAAGAACACACTTAAATCTGACACACAGGACACAAATCATACATGTGGCACAAGGGAGACACACACGGAAGGAACACACACATACCGATATATATAGAGAAGTGTGTGGGATGGTGCTACAGACAAAACCAGTGGTCACACATGTAGACGGTATGACATCATAATATGATGCGACGTCACAACGTCCGTACACCTTACAGGATGGCGTTAAGACATCATGTGGCCCGTCAGGACACGCTAGCTTAAGTACATGGCTCGCTTGAAAATTGTTGGGAACACCCGGGTGTAGTGCACGGGATGGCGGTAGCGTTGAACGCACTGATGCGAGCAAAGATCTCGCAGATGTTGATGGCCGACTTGGCGCTCGTCTCGATGAAGATGGCGTCGATGGAGTCGGCGTAGTCTCTCGCATCCTGCACGGACACCTCCCTGCGCACCCACGCACGCACCATCACCACAACTGCACCATACTAACACCAATACCATCGGCATCACCACAGCACAGTGCACATACAGGGTATCAGCAAAAGTCAGGAAGCATTGTAATTTTATGAGACTCTGCGATCCCCGTTTGTGAATTTCTGCACGAGACATCCCCCACAAGGGTGGAGGAATGGATGGAGAGTTCCCTCCGAATGGCTACTCAAGATCTCTGGACCTCACACCTCTCGACTTTTGTCTGTGGGGGCATTAGACGCCTGTCATTTTCAACAACCGACCCAAACACATCAAAAAAACCTAAGAATATGAATAAGAATATGTAAAAATACGAGCCAAGTGTGCCAAGACGTGCATGGAAGAATTTCTTTACTCAGTGTCACCATGCCTAATTAACCTGCATTTAAAGTAAGAAGTGTTGCTATTCAAAAATAGCTGTATACTAGAGAATGAGGACATGATGAGGAATGTTCAAGGCAGCATGATACAAAATGCTGTGGTTATGATGTACAGCATAACAGCATTCTGTCATTGTATGGTGCGACTATCATAGCACAGCGTTCTGTGGTTGGCATATAGAGAGTGTGGTAGCAGTAGCGTGGGGTAGTCTGGTGTGGCTGGTACGGTACGGCGTGCAAATCTGCGCATACCTCATGTCATCCAGGTCACACTTGTTGCCTGCGATGGCGACGATGATGTCCTGGGGCCCGTGCTGGCGAAGTTCCCGCACCCATGACTTTAGCATCTGGAACGACTCCTGGCACCCAGAGACACAAGGACATGCTGTTACAGGGACACAAGGACATGCTGTTACAGGAACACAAGGACGTCCTGTTGCAAGAAGACAGACGTAGAGACAGAGACGCAAGGCCACAAGTACGCAAAGACACGGAATTGGATGACAAATCTGGATTGGTCAGACAGTAGAGTGAAAGGGAACGGCTTTGCCCAAGCAGGTGATTGAGGGAAAATTCTTTGGGAAAAGACCGCAAGATTTAAAAAGAATGGCTACACGAGACAATGCTCAACAAGATGAGGACAAAGAGAGCAGCGGAAAGCAGAGTGGAGAAAATTGTGCCTCGGACCTGTCCATAGACAGAGCACTTAATGATAAGGATTGATTTAGTCAAAAAAAATAATTTTCAGAACAATGTCACGGGCTGTTCGGGCTGTTATTATGCTCTTGTTATCAGCAATTTTCACACTCTTATAAGGCAGCAGTGTAAAATTACTCCTTTGAAGCAATTGTGGCCGGAAAGTAATCCGGACGCCAGTCCTGACTTCCTGTAAATTCAGCAGTGGCGGCGGATGCCCTCACCTCCTTGGTGATGTCATAGACGATCACAGCAGCGGCTGACCCCCGGTAGTACATGGGTGCCAGCGAGCGGAACTATGGGGCACAACGCCGCACCAGAACATGCAAGTATGAGCACAACAACGACAATAACGATTTACGTCAATACAGTGATTTACACAGTGGGGCTACGTCGTGGGCAGCAGCGAGAAGTGCAACACGATCAAACATGTTTCTGTGCTCCACATGCGTATGCTCCCTGCTCCCACCACCAAGAGAATCAGAAGTTAATTTTGCGAGTAAATATCGTTGAGCTATACAAGTCTTTTGCAAGGGCGACTTGGCCACCAGTCGCCAAAAACCCACAATGACCAGCATGGTGAAGTATGGTCAAGTAACCCTCACGACTCGCACGTCGTGGGGAGACCCTCATTCAGTGCCAGATTGACACAAGTTTTTGTACGTGTGTAACGGTGTTATTGGGCCAAGATGCGCCGTTCTCATGCGGTAGCCGGCAATACCGGCCTCATGCCAATAGGGGGCAACAGAGGGACTGAGCCCAGCGCTGAGAGTCTATGCGCCATAGGGTCCAACGGTTACCCTATGGACCAGTATGTAAAAGGGGCAAACCCCAGACCCCAGGAGGGTGGACTGGGGGATGACATCATCCCCGGATCCTTCTCGAAGGTTCGAGAAGGAAGGCGTGGCCGGGGAGAAGCGAGCCACGGCTCTGTATAAAAGCCGGACATCTGGACGGTCCCGGGATTCGTCGTTCAGCTAAAGACAAAAAGAAGCCTCCTGAAGACTGAAGAGCCCCGAGGGCAGAGCCGTACTCCTGGCAAGGGTCGGCTCCAGCTTGTTTACCAGTGAAGATTCAAGCTTCACTCGCGGAGGAATTGTAGATTAGCCAGTGAGAGGCGTAGTAGTCTGGAGAGTAACCTCCATAGTGTATCGGGTGTGAGGGGCCGTTACCTCTCTGTGTTAGGTGTTAAGTGTTAAATAAAAACTGTGTTGCCTCAGAGAAGCCTTCTTCTAGTTATTCAACCCACAACACGTGTGTAGTGACATATAATGGGTCACTACGGCGCCTAGCGCCATCTACCGACAGAGAGAGGAATTGCATGTGTAGTAGCCCTCTGCCAGCAGAGGACACGATGTCATGGAAGAGGTCTCCAGGGGAGCATCCTTCTGGGGGCTGGCAGAGTAGGGGGCATTTGAGGATGTAGTAGCTCGATTGGCAGGCAAGGGCACGTGATAGGACAGGGTAAGGATGTGGGCCAAAGGTGACAGAAGGGACACGTGGTGTATGGCCCAGAATCTTCTGGGAAGTTCCAGAAGGGGGCGTGGCCGAGGGTGGAGCCAGGCCACGCTGGGGGGCATAACAGGGTGTTCTCGGGGTCCCATTGGGGTTGTCTGCTGGAATGGAACCCGCCGTGCTACATCTTCTCCTCGGTCTCCGGTCTTCGTGCTCGGCATCGTGGGTCAGGCAGTGTGCCGACTGACTTGACCCGTTTATATAGTTACCCCGTTTTGGTGACTGGTTATGTAGTCACCCCGTTGTGGTGGTAGAATAAACGTATAGCCTCCTGAATTTCTGTGTCCCTCCAGTGAACCCACTACACGTGTACGCAGTGTCGATATGCATTCACATTTCAAGACAGTTATAAGTGGGGTGGGGGTGACAGGGCAGGGAGAGACACTGTCGCAAAATCACTGTAATGAAACAAACAGGGCCTAGGACCAACAACAATGAGCCCAGGGCAGCCAGGGCAGCGAGGGCAACACCAACAAGTTCCAAGGGATCCTAGGGGGAGGCTGAAGCATGCGTTCCATGTAGTCAAGTAAACATGTGCTCATGTGATATGACTGCACTAAAAACTCAGCTGCCAGGGGTTCGATTCCCAGTGACTACTAACTTCATTTGCAAGTGGCACTTAAACCAGTTCATCCTCAATTAGGTTGATTCAGCCTGAAATAAATACTTGGTGCAATGTGCATACATCATCAGTGAGGCTCGGTTTTGGCCCCACGACCCTCTCTCATGCACTCTAAAGCCTTAACAGGTGCTCGCTAGAAGCCCCTGTCCCAACGTTCTGCTTGTTATACATTGGATTGATGTATGCGAGTGGGTATACTCACACGCTCCTGCCCAGCTGTGTCCCATATGAGATACTTGTGAACCTCGTTCCCTTGGGGCACCGTCTTGGTCATGAAGGATGCCCTGAAGGCAGAGAAACCACAAATGGGTATATTAATCCTTTCAGTGACAATTTCACAAGTTTCAGGCCATGGCATTATTCATCCAAGGCTTCATCTTAAAAACTCCCAAGGTGTTGGGCCTGGCCGGTGTGGCTTGGAGGTCATTAGGCTCCCTCTGCAGAGATTCTGGGTTAAAATTTTGGGATTCAGTAGCCCGTGATGAAACCAGGTGCTGACGTAGCGAGTTGATTTGTCTCAACTGGGCCACCAATTGTTGCATAGAAAATCAAAACATTTTAACTTGACTGCCTTAGCTTCTCGTTAGTAAAAACAAACTGTTTGGCTGTGATGCTGACATATTAAATGGCGTATGGCAAAGTACCCCCCCCTACCGTGAAAAGGATAAAGGCCACCTGAAGGATTATTTCGTGAGAAGTCTGTTATGCAGCCATTCTCTGACACATGCGGTATCCTGCACTATGATATTTTCAATTGGATTCTCTTAACCTCATTGAATGATATAAACAGCACAGGTGAAATAAATTTGGGAAAAATATATATTTACACAACTTTCCATAAAAATACATTAGGCTCCTCATTTTCATACAGTATGAGCTGCCGTTCTATTAATAATTGCCAAATAATGTATTTATTCAAGAAAGTACTTTTTGCAAACCGCAAACACACTGCATACACAAGGAAATATTTCGTCTGGAAACACGTTTCCTCTTCCATACGCTGGCGCCTCTACGTTCCACGAAACTCCACGCAAGTCCAATTAAGAGCCAGGAAAGCAGAATAACACAACTCAACCAACGAGCAGGAAGCTGGGGGAAGGGAGACGGGGGGGGGGGTGGAGGCTGTGGAAGCATTGAGTCATGGAGCCAGCCACGACGCACCCGATGGTTGGGTTGATGTTGGGATCAAAGTTGTCCTGAACGAAGCGGCACACGATGCTTGACTTGCCCACCCCGGTATCCTGGATCACGTGGCACAACAAAAATGGCAAACACCGTCAACAACAACGGTTTAGATTTGAAGCTTTCGTGACTGCAAGGATTCATACTCTTAGGTTTTTCGGTAAAGTCACGTAGGTAAAAAAGAATAAAATTAAAGTTAATAAAAGTAAAAAAATACGCAAAATTTATTATTATTTTATTATTTTTACCTATGTGACTTTACCGAAAAAACCTAAGAGTAATAACGGTTTAGACTGCTAGCCTGGGTAAGAAGAGAGCGTTCCATTTGAATGTCAATTAGTGTAATTATGGCCACGCATCCACATGCTCAAAGCCACATACTTGCCTACTTAAACGTGTAATGTTATAATTGCGCTCGTACATATAACCACTTATCCACAATCATACACAACCACTCCCAACTCCCCACCGACACATAACGTACATTATTTACCACACTCACCTATATACACACATTCACCAACATGACCTCATATAAAAGTAGATTCACACACTTAAAAAAATCACACTATCCCACAATCACATTTACCACGTAAGGGGCCCACAAGCTCACTCTCATCCATGTCTACAGACTAATAGCTACACATACTATAAACTAGTCAACCAAACATCCACATAGCCACTTAAATAAACTACAACTTCAATTCGTCATTAAGTGGCGATGGCGTGAAACACGGCGTTTGTGCCAGGCTAGGTACACCTCGAGGCCACGTGAAGTGAGGAAGGCTCGCTGACAGGCCACGGGGACAGGCCCAGGTGTTATGATTTGATTGAATGAGATGATTACAGACTCGTATACAAAACCAGACACTAGAACTACTCCCGATCGCCTTTATCTTCCCAATATGTATCATTACAATCTGCACCAGGTACTAATTTAAGTCCGAGTCAGGCTAGCGGAGGCCCAGCACCCATCAGATAGCGCTCACCATTGATGTAAGCTGTGGCCAGGAATCACACCTTACCACACTACAGATAAACTTGACACCTAAACGCACACATTACAAAAACAATTCGCGACACCACGAAACCGCACACACCCACAACCACACACAGACACAGATAAAGATCCCCTGTGTAGCATACACAGGTTGTTGAGGCAAGGGCTGTGAGCGAGCACATAAGCATGCCGAAATATCGCACAACCAAACACACACCACCACACAATCGCACAACAAATAACCATACTTCACCACTATTTTGAATCCTCGACCGAACCCACCCAGAGCAGTCAAACCTTCAACGCTCACACTCAACCACGTACTGCGTCAACAACAACAACAACAAATCACTCGCATAACCACACGAGTCTAATGCACACGAGCATATGACCACACACGCACAAAGATAAAGATCCTCCGTGTTGATTTTAACAGGACGTCGTGGAAAGTGCTGTGAGCGAGCACCAATTAAGGCCATTAAGCTGCTGTTCGCTCGCCTATGAAGGCCGCCACACTTGACCACTCACCCGGAACAGATAAACTTTTAACTCTCACCTACAAGCACCGATACAGCCACGCGACTTACAAACCAAATAGCCCTTTAACAGCAGACTGCTGGAGCAAGTGCTGTTGGCGATCAGCTACCAAGGCCGACACGGCCAGCACCACGCCCAGTCGGCGTTGTTGTTGTTCTCTTCAGTGGGGGTTGCTGACACACCAACAACAACACCACCATCATCGCAAACGGGCACTCATTTGAGGTCGAGTCGACCTAGGGGAGGCCCCAAGATACCCGTTCAGATATTCGCTCACATCGTTATTAAAAAACTCTTGAGCGGCGATGGAACTTGGGTCGCCGGCTTCGTAGCCCAGTGCGCTTAGCCACACTGCATGACCGCTTCCCACAACACTACTTGTACACACAGCTATACACATGCACCCACGCACATACAGACAGTCATACTTCGCACATACACACAGTCATACTTCGCACATACACATAGTCATACTTCGCACATACACAGTCATACTACGCACACACACACAATCATACTTCGCACATACACACAATCATACTTCGCACATACACACGATCATACTTCGCACATACACACAGTCATACTTCAACAAACCACTGGACCCCGCCACTCACCCCGAGCAGGCAAACCTTGAGCTCCCTAAGCGCCATGGAGACGCCGCATACAGAACTCGCGTTCTCTTCCTCACCAGCTTCTTCTTATTCTTCCTCCTACCCCCCCCCCCACCGCCGCCGCTTCTTGTTCTTTATCGATAATAAACACAGATAAATAGACGCAAACTTCAACGCTCGCGACGCCAATTCGAGGCGATCATCACGGAAGGAGCCCGCGGCCCGGCACGACTCCGCTGCGAGCGACACGGAGATGCACTTCACTGTACGGGACTGTACCGGAAGTCTGCGACCCTCCCTCCCACAGTGCAGCGCGCGCACACACGCGCGCGCGTCAATCGTCCGATGCCAATTTGATTGATTTGAGAACGATAAGGAATTTGCGGTAACGTGGAACCGCTTTGTCAATGAATGGCAACGGCTGGATGAAGGGCTCTCTCTCTTCCACACCGCGCTGATAATGGATGAGATTGGGGGGTGTTTTTTTGGTTGTTATACTTCACCCCGCTGGTCGGTGCGGGTTGTGTTGAACGGTGAGGTTCAATCGTCTCTCCGCAGCTGATGTTTAGCCATGGCCGAGAATCGAGCTCAGTAGTACAGACTACAGTGGTTCATAGCGCCGTGTGCTAACCACACAACACCACCGCTCCCCTCGCTGTGTAACTTTGTTCGTGGAACGAGATCGTGACCTTCGGGATCAGTGTCTGTGCGTGATGCTCAATGAGCAAGATTAAGGCACCATCACAGGGCTCAATGTCCAAGGCTCATCGAACCAGATCAATGTACCATTAGCGTCCATTGTCTGTGCTTGAGAATCAATTCGCAAGATTAAGGCATCTTAATAGTTCGTTTTACCGGGGCTCAGCCAGATTAAAGCACTCAAGTGTTCATTGTTTGTACCTTAGACTTAAAGAGCCAAAAGCGCAGCTAGGATTCAAGATATGTACCTGCGGCTCATACAAAATAAGGCACCATTACTGTTCAACGTGATTTACGCCTCGATTCATGAAACCAGACAAACGCATTGGAGGGATTTTTTGGGGTTCAGCGGAAATGCCTGAGTCTGGGCATATAATGTGAATTAAGTTGCCCCGACAAACGTTTTGCTGAAAACAACACGTGGTTCCAGCAGTAGCGCACGTCACGACCACGGAATGAAGCTGTTGACGGTAGCGGTTTAGAAAAATAGAAGAGGTCCGCGGGTGTAGATCTGACACCAATAAAAAATGTTGGGGTGCTTTGACATTTTTGGTATTGTTTAGTCTCCCTCTGCAGAGTAATCGTTTAACTGCCGACAGGAAATATTTACCAAAAAAAAAAGCCGAGGCATTACCGTCAATATGAAATAACAATGAATCGTTACGTTGTGGAAGATGTTGGGCAGAAAATCAATGAGCAAAAAAAGCAAATGTTATTTAAAACGGTTTTATTTTTATTCATATTACAGCTACCTTTACAGCTCGGAAACACACGCAAGGCCAAAGGGCACCGTCCTCATCAACTAAACTTACATCAACTCAAACATATGAATCATTTATATTTTAATAACATGTCTTTATGTACATACAACCAACTCCCCTATAAAGCGACGGGGAACAAGAATGAAATTGATGTCATGAATATTGGCTCTGGGAGCTCGGGTTTCAGCCACGATGTGGTGACTTAGAGGGACACTTTTGGCGTTATTCAAAATGAAAATACATGGGGGGGGGGGACTTTTCTTCAGATTTGTAGCAAAACATTTGAAGTGATTTTTAAAATGCGAGACAATCATATTTTTCGCACTTGTAGTTTACAATTGATCCAATAAAACCGAACTATTAAGGTTTATGACCTGTAAGTTGTTAAAGTAAACTGACTTTATTGCAATATATTACCAATTAGTAGAGTTTGCATGCATTCACCAGTGCAAACAAGTCAAAACTAAATATTTGCTTTTAACTGGAATCTAATTTTATGACCGTTTCACATGTTTTTTTTTACTGAAGATGAGTGATTTTTTTGGCATTTTAACAATGTTAACTCAATAGTGTAATGCCCAAATATCCCCATAACATTTGCATGACTTAAGCAAAAACTTAACTTCAACAGCCAAAATAATTCCTTAAATGTGTGTATTTTACCAGATGAGAGACCATGAAGACTGTGTATCATATGAAACGGGTAAATATAACTACATATTGATTTTTATTTTTGAAAATGTTCACAAATTGGTTTCTGGCGATTTTTCACTTTCAGATTATGGGAATAAACCAAATAACGATGCCAGATAATGTATTTTTTTAAAAGCCCACCTTACAGCTAGTCCTTACACTTTCCTGCATCTCTTATTACACGTTTACCAATCACCATGAACATCACTTTACCTGGCTTACACTCAAATGCCAAAGCTTGGTAAAAGAGAGAAAGGACTAGAAGCTCGACAATGCAGCATGAAAGAACGTCATCTCTACCCACGGTTCAAAGTATAACTTTCCAAGTGAGCAAACGTAGATAAAATGTTTTTTTTTTATAAAACGTGAACATAACACACACATGAGCCTGAAAAAAGCGTGTAACTCGATCTAAAATACATAACCAACAACCCTAATGGTTATGAATGACTTTTAAAATGTAATGTCTAACAGGTTAAAATATATATTTTTTAATAAAGCCCGATTGCGGGAATGATGTTCGGCTAATATTCCTCTCAGGAGTATGGTCCTGTATCGTATTTTGTTGAACTTCTTTATCACCGTACATCGCCCACCGTGCTAATCGCAGGTGCGGGGGAAGGACAACTAAACACAAAAAGCAGTTCTAGAGAAAGGAGTAATCAACCGAACACCATGTCAAAACCAAAAAACATAAACTTGCACAAAAAGTGGTCCATTTGAATAAGGTCTGTGAAATCTGATACCACATTAAACAGATATTGATATAAGCAATGGATGCCTTGGCGTTAAGGCTTGCCAACATCCAAAACCTTAGTACATAGGGATGGACTTGTAAACGCACCACTGGATTACATTTCTGCTAAAATCCAATTTCAGAACCATGCTTGTTAACAAATCAGGTTGTATTCCCCGAATATCTTCACATGTAAATGGATCCAAATTTAGCAAGATCAACAATCAAACCCCACAAGTTTTGTAACGTGCAATCGTTCAATGGGTTCACATTTCTACACCACTTTTGGGTCTCGACAGTTCTACGGAACCCATTTAAATCCACTCGTCTGCTCGCCCCATGATGATCATCCAAAGTGATCATTTTTTTGCTCGACCCAAATGCTAAAGAATCCCCCCAATTTGACCACACCCTACCAACGACTCTTTCCGATTCTCACCGGCCATTATTCAGCCTGGTTGGAGCTGATTTATATCAACGATTGTCTTTCAAAGGAGATCTGGGAGGCCATAGGCAACTCTAATTTATTAACAAAATGTCCCGTTTTCATTATCAAATGTAGGATTTCTTTAAGACATGGAAAATCTTACATTTAGCAATACTGCAAATTGTATTAAACTGCCTAGTTAGCTTACAGATCTCCCTTGCAAGCGATAATTGAGTTTCATATGGTAATATAACAAACTTATTTTATACAAAGGTTTTCATATTTAGGGAACATCGAAATGGGTTCTGCAATTCTGGTTATTTTTAAAAATCTATTTCCTCTATGAAACTTGTGGATGTTTTTTTTAGAATTAAATTTCAGTTCCCTCAATTTATTATTATTTATGACCATATGAATATTGTTTAAAAATAAAATGTTAAACCAGTGTTGATGCCACAATTCAAATTTCATGAAAAAAACTGAGAAATAAACATTGCCAGTTGGCCACTATTAGCACACATATTTCTGCAATCAAAATAATCATGAACATTTACTAATTTGTTTAACCAATAATTGTAAATGTGGGCTTAACCAGGTTTTAGAAAAGGAAGCCATTCCAAAAATAGTTCACAATAGTTAATTATGTTCACTTAAAACAAACTAGAACATTCAAATAAAACCATTGTGCACTGAAATTTTCATTCAATGAAATCCCTTGAGCTGCACCGAGCAGTGGTGAGATCTCGAAGGGAAATCAAATGGCTGCCACACCTCTTGGCCAGGGAGGGTTATTCAGCCCAACGAACCACACGAATGGATCAGCTACCTGTACCAATGGCTGACGTTCTCTAACAAACGCCAGTGATGAATGTGGCACCAAAATAAATAACTAAAATATTAATCAACAAATGGTCTGAGATTCAAACTCAGCTGCACAGTTCTGTGAATTTAGCTCTTCACTAAGTTTGCTTGGCTTATACCTACACTTAAAAAAGCATCAACTCTATCTGCACAAGCACATCCATAAAATTAGCATGTTTTCCCTATCCGTATCGATAGAACTACCCTTTACACTATCCTTCATTTTAAAAAATCCCTTGCAACAACACTACGTTTGTTATAACTAACCTTATACGTAACATACCTCTAACTGAAACACAAACTTCACCATTTCAGCTAGCCAGCTTTGTTATTCCAGCACCCAATAGAAATATGGTATTTTTTACATTTCTGGCATATTTTTTATTTTATGTTTTTATTCCTTTCTTAATACATATAATTATCAACACAAAATGTACATTTTATGCACTGCATCATTTCTCACTGTCAGGACACGTAACTTGATTAAAATTTTCCTGGAGGCACAACTAGAGGGCATTTAGTGACGAAAATAATCCTTTCTGCAGTATGTGTAGGCAACAGTTCAAAATGCAAAAGCACCAAATCTGACAGATGTCGCTTGCAACGTAATTTAAATAGAGAATAGGAGTCATTAACTAATTCCCAAGGTCATAGTGTGTATAGTGAAGCTGTCAGGGTCATAACATAACAGTACTGAAAAACTATACATTAAACTGCATCTGCACTAAACTTGGTGCTTTCATCGCAATTTGAACATTCATGTTATTGACCTAAAGAGCTGCACTCATGTGGCCTAAGACAGTGAACATTTTTATATTAAAAAATCATAAACACAGCATATACACGCACACACACAGTGCTTATACACACATACACCGCATATTGATACTGTGTATATGTGTATATGTACGTGCCATACATGTGCATAATTACACCAGACTGCACGTGTATACACTGTACATGTGTACACCTCTACACTGAGTGCATGTACATGCACTGCGTGGACAGTGTATATACACGGAGTGCATATTGTACACATGTGCAGGTAAACATGTGTATGTACATATATATATACACACACAGTGAATTCCCCCCAAACCGTTACAAGTCTCCCATTCTCACCATCAGGTAAGACAGGGCTTGGGAACGAGATTTCAAACTGTGAAAATTACCTGTGGGGGTGAGGAGGCGTGGCTGAGGCAAGCATTAACAGGTGAATAAGTGTACTCATGACCTCCTTGAGAGGGTCAGTGGCAGCACCGAGTGTTTACAAGTATGTGCATGTAAATATAAAAAAACAAACACAAATATGCACACACTTGTGCACACACATACAATAGCTGCATCTCACTGCAAAGAGACGCTCTGACTGACACTCAGTGCCAAACGACGGAGCGGTACAAAAGGGACAGCGGCGGTGGTGGCTGTAGCGTCCCCCGTCCCCCCCCCCACCCCCCCCCCCCGTTGCTCCATCCCACCACCTCCTATCCCTCCCCCTCGGTACCACTATGCACGCGCATGCGGCCGTCACAGGTTGTGAAAGCGTGGGCCGGGCGTGGCCACGATGTCGCCAAATGGCGCATCTTGCCGCAAGTCGATGGCCTGCTGCTTCTTGAGCACCAGGAAGCTGTAGAACTTCGCCGTTGCCTGCTTGCGGTTGTTCCGTCGGCACAAATCGAGCAAGCTCACCGAGTCGGCGCCCGTCTTCGCCAGCACCCGCTGCGTGTAGTGGAAGGAGGGGGGGGCAAGCAGGGAGTAAAAACGAATGGCAGCGGTAAGAGACACCAGTTTTATCCCAGTGGAAGCGAGATGTAAAAAAAACAGCACTGTGGCATTTGTCTAATACAACAAGATGAGGTTATGAAGTGAAATTATGATAATTTTAACACTCCAAATATCCCCCACGTCATCTCTCCATGCATCACGACCCTGGACTAGTGTTGACAAACATTGGTGTAAAACAAGATAGCAAGCATGCTATGATACACACTTTCAATCTAATCAAGCAAATGCGTAACATGCAGTATTTAAGATTTAAAAGACTCAATCACCCTGGTTAATCTTGAATGGGAACCCAGGGTGAGACAGACGTTATGAAGTTCAAGAGAAAGACCCACCCATAAGGCTTAAACCTGAGGTTGCAGCAGAGGCTAAGCGCTCTGTCAGGGCCATTATGAACACTTTGAGAAAGCCATCCAGTTCCAAGGCTTAAATCTCTGTGGTGCTGGCTCAGAGTGATATCAGCCACCCGCTATACTGTGTGGTCTCATTGTTACACCTTCAAATAGCACGGTTGGCTAGGTACGGTGCGAAATAAGTTCAACATACACACGTTATCGCTGCAGGTGCTATGAAGCAGGCAGACAACAAAAACAGGTGGGTTATGTAAGTGACGTGGGGTACCTGTAGCGCATGCAGCATCTGTTGTGTGCGTTTGTTCCATCTCTTCTCCTCCTGGTCCTGGTTCTCATCACCAACCTCCTGTGGACACACGCAGCATGTAAAGTTGTTTCCGAGACATGCAGACACCCCCAGGCGGTGTCAAGTTGTAGAACGTTATCAAAACACCCGCGAAAAAAAAAAGGTGCGTTAAAAACATACGGAAGCACCAAGGCTTTTGCGACGTTGCAATGTCCAACCCTAATTGTTAAATGATCTTTGACCTAACCAACGACAAAGATAAGCTCTTTGATTTTGGCCTTACCAACAGCCGAAGGTTCGTGCTCTGACATTATGCAGGAAAGACATGTGTTTAAATGCATACTTTTACGAATCAGAACTTTTCTCATTGACATGAACCCTGCAACCTCCAAAATGTTAACATAATATCCATAATATAGGTTTTTCTGGGTTAGATCGCATAAATATGTGTCGTTAAACCAGCCAATTAGTACGGTTTTTCAAATAAAACGAGCATGCCAATTCGTTACTAGCGTAGTGACATTGAATGAGTCACTGTAGCGCGTGCCACTGGGGGATTGGTAGACAATGGAATTAGGGGTAACAGCCCAATCTACCAGTTGGACCTGTGGGCAAAGCACAGAGCCCTGTGGGGAATCCAGAGGAGTGCGGGGCCGAGGGAGGAGCCTCGCCACACTGGGCAGGATAAAACGCGAGCTCCGACTCAGTCAGGGCTGCTGCTCCGGCAGTAACGACAACGAGCATCATCAGGCAGACAGACAGATTTATGGAGAAATCCTCCCTATTTCGTTCCTTACAGGGATAGATGTGATATCACTTGTGAGCCCTTCACGTGTGAAGGGGGGGGGGATTAATTAATGCATATAAATAACAATGGGTATCCATTGCCAGTTGGGTTATTTCATATGGAAATCAAAATACATTATGCAAGCACATTGTTCTTGTACCGCCTGTCATTTGTGTGCACTAAAACAGCAGTTCTAGATTTGAAGCTTTCGTGACTGCAAGGATTCATATTCTTAGGTTTTTTTTACTTTACTGAAAAAACCTAAGAATATGTTATTGTCTGTGACAGGTTATCCCCATTGACGCATGGTGACCTGGATAGGCACGGATTTCAACAATGTATTATTTGATGATTCGCTTCCAAGCAGCACTAAGCCTGTAGCTATCCGAACGGTAAAACAAATTCTCAATTTCAATAGATTCTCTAATTAGTCTTGGCCAGTAGTAACTCGTTTTGCACAGAACTTCAACCTCATCAAAATAAATTTAGTGTCCTTATTGGTACGCATGTTCTGCCACTGCCGACAGTTGTATTTGGGAGTATTTAATATTCCTTTGGTGTTCTTTTCGTCTCATGCTGATCATTCTTCCTGTCTGCTCAACATAACAATTTGCCACAAGTGCAATTAATCCGGTACACACCTTCTGTTGATAGCTTCGGTAATACATCTTTAGTACCAGATATCAGTTTATGTATGTTTTTGGTCTGTGCCAAATCTGACTCGGATGTTTGGTTTTTCCAAAAGTCTGCCTAGTTTATCAGTTACTCCCGCAATGCACGGTATTTTAATAGTTTTAATTACTTGGTCAGTTTCAACTTTCATGTTATTTGATTGGGTTTTGGCATTTAGTGCCCTGTTGATTTGTGCATCATTGTAAGTGTTCAATTACAGCGCTACTTTAACATGTTTAATTTCACTTCTATGCAGGCCGAAATAGACGCGAAAGCCTATGCGTTAAACTGTAAAAAAAATAGTTGGTTTTCTTTGATCGAATCATAGCCCCATACCATGACAATTCATGGAATCGCGAGTGGGGTGATTCGTTTAACAGGCCTAGCAAGCGGTCAAATATATTTACGGCACATATAGATTGAACACAACCGATTCTTGCACACGCAATTCGAATAACATATCACAAGTGTAAAAATGCATTTTAACTTGTGACTTAATAAACAAATCGTTCCAATCCCTAATAAATCAGGGAATCGCTGTGTCTCTGAGGGAAAGAAATGGCGCTCTCACCTCCTCCTCCTCCTCCTCTTCTCCCGTCTTTTCCTTGGTTTTCCCATCGAGAGCCAAGTTAATGTCGGAGACGGTGCTGGACTGCTCGGTCGGCTGTTCGAGGCTGGCCGACACTATCGGCTGCTCGTCCAGCATCGTCAGCTCCAGCGGAGGGGGCTCCAAAGTGGTGTCCGGCTTCCGGGTCAAAGGAAAATAGGTTATCGGATGCGTCAATATTATGAGAATACCAAAAAAATCATCATCACGTGCTCTGTCACAGCACTCTCTCAAGGGAGGTGGTGAGGGAGGAGGGGGGTGAAAAATCAGGCAGTAGTTAGAGCAATACGCTATCAAACCAGGGTGATCTGAGTTCGATTCCCGGCCATGGCTAACATGAGTGGCGAGTGATATCTTAACCTGCACTGGTCCCCCATATTCACCAAAACACACTGTTTGTGAAGTATGGTCAAACAACACCCATAAATAAAAGTGTTGAGAGGCCTTCATACCGCAGTGAATTGACAAAGGGCTGTAATTTACAGTACTAGGGCACCACGGTGGCAAAATGCTAACAACCTTGCCTGGTATACAGGAGGTAGTGGGTTCGATCCTAACCCTGATACCTGTTTATTTGGAGATTGCACGTTATCTCCATGGTCGTGTTTTATTTTCTCCAGGTCCTCCGGTTTTTCCCTCCACATTTAGAAACATGTATTTACAGTATTTGCCTGCTAGAAATTTCCACCTAAAAAGCCACTTCGTTGAGCTCTAATTTGTGTCCAGGTAGCTTCTGAAAAAGAGCCATACAGCTTAGTGGGCCTTACCTGATAAAAAATATATTTTTTTAGCAAATAAAAAAGCTGTAAGTTTTAAGTTAACTTGTGTTATCACAGCATTGATGTATGGAGTCGCATAACTGATGTCACTATAGTGCCATGACGAAATGCTTGACAATTTTTTTATTCCTTTTCTTATTAATTAAGCTTCTATCTTTTATCAGACAGCCTGGAACATGCAGTCTAAGTCTGTCCTGATCAGGTAAGACCCATGTATGTGTTTTTGCATTGCCTCTTTTAATAACAGGTGTACATCACTCACAAGCATGGGCTCCATGAATTCTGGCGGTGGCGGCACATCCTGCGGCGTCTGTGGCGTGTGCTGTGGCGGCGGTGGCAGCTCAGGCTGCGGGGTGGCGGGTGGCGCCAGGTCTGGTGCAGAGAGGTCACTGGCCTTGCGCTTGACCCCCTTGCCGTGCGAGGGTGTGGCGGGTGGTGCCAGGGGCTGCTGCTGGGGGGCAGTTCCCTTGTCATCCATGCTGGCACGCGACCCCTCCACCACCAGTGTAGACTCCTGCAGGCGACTTGGCTCCTCCGCAATCACCTCGTCTTGACACACGGGAAGACATGAACTTAAACGCGGGTATGCGCATACCACGCTGACACACGCGCAGGCAAGCAGACACAAGGTTACATAGAGACACAAGCACATACAGAGGCGCTTATGAACATACAGAGGTTCATAAGCTTGTGGACACATGAATATAGACACCTGGCCAAGCAGAAACAGACTCGCATACAATAGCACGTAGACACAAGCACCGAGACAAAGGCTTATGAAGAGACACGGGCACATTAAAACAAACTTTCAGAAACAGGAACATCCACGCAGACATCGATATGGATACAGAGATTTACAGACAGATGTGATGTGCCGAGTTAGTCACTGATGTTGCCATTAGGTTACACTTCAAGGATTGTAATTTCCCAGTGTAGTGTCTCCTCTTTGTACAATGTCCCCATGATTATCTTCGCTTGCCACATTCCCCTGTGCCATATCTCCTGTGTGTCTGTGTCTACCCATGCCTTGTGTCTGCGACACCACCATACCGATGATGTGGTGTCCATGTCGCGGGACCTCAGGGTTCTCGCACTCTCTCATGAGCTCCTCCAACGCGTCAGCCTCGCCTCCCTGTCTCCTCTTACGCAGCTCCTCCGCCACCACCGGCGCCAGGCAGCGTGAAAATAGCTGCTCAAGACATAAAGGTGGTAGGGGTCAGGGCTGTCAAATAATCTTCAAGGCTATATCTCAACACATCCATTAGACAGAATTCTATTAAGCTGTGCTAAGGGGTAGTTTACCTCCATGGCTGGCTGCATCAAGGTTGTTTATAAACTTTTCCTTGACCACCCTAATATTGCTAATTCGACTTCACGTCTCCCAGATCCAACTAATTGTGCACCACATAACGTTTTCCTAAATCACTATTCCCTTTCTAACCATTTCCCAAAGCAAAACTTTTCCAGGTAAGTCAACCTCTCATACGACATCCCCATGTCATCCTTGCTTGGGTTTAATTTCCCTAGCTCACCTTTTTCCAGGTCTACCCAAGTAGACCATTCCAACAAAGGGAACCATTTTCCAGATCTCATTGCCCCAAAAAACTGTCCAAGCTCACTGGCTTATTTCCCCTTTTCACAGCTAATTCTTTCTCAGGCCACCCTTTCCTAGGTCTCCCAGCCCCACATTGCCCTTTACCAGGACTCTCATCCCCAGGTCACCTTGAGCAGCTGGCTGTTCCATAGTGGCTGCGCAGGCAGAGAGAAGAGCTTCTCGACTCCACCACTCTCCTTCCACATCATGAGCTTCTTGGTAGGCGGTGCCAGGTCGAGTGTCGTCAGGATGTCCGAGTAGTCACTGAGCTGTGAGCGGATAGTCTTACTGTCCAGCTCCTTCAGGCTATCCACAATCAGCTTGCGCTTCCGCTTTGCCTTGATCTCCTTGACTGCGTGCAACATAGTTGGTGGCAGGGGATGGGGGTGCAGTCAGGGACATGTTATGCATATTAAACATTTTTATAAATAAGCATGGGGTGGCACTACATTTTATCTGAAGCCCTGAGCATGTGGCAAGGGCCAGTCTTTCCAATGGAGTCATTGATCAGGAATAACAATTGAACGGAATCAACTCCCCAGCCAACCCAGTTTTAAATGTTATTTTCAGTCAAGCACTTTAATGACAGCACCATCTACCAGGTAAAAATCCAATCCCGAGTGTGATCTTCAACAATAAGACAATGAATCATTCTATGTTGCGTTTACTATAAATAAGGACCTTTGCTGAAACATTACCCAATTACACATTTTTCACATATAAGGTAATGCTAATGATGACTGTGTCTTTGTAGTAATGTGTGTTCATGTATGTGGGGGGGGCACAATATTCAGTGCACCACACTTTAAACCCAGTGTTCCGTGTTCAATTCCTGGTCACAGGTAAACATTAGTGGTAAGTGACATCTAAACCAGTCCTGGTCCCCCCTCTCACCAATATGAACTGCCCAGTGTGATAAGTATGATCAACCAATTCTAATGACCAACAATGTATGGAGGCCTTCATGCAGTGGATTAACAAAGCCTGCACAATGATGAATGCTTTTGAGATTCTTATATTTAATTCCACATCACACTTAATAACATCAGTTACTTAATTTCTGATTCCACTTCTATCCAAATTATTCAATAACACCTGGATAGTTGTGGTCCCCCAATAATTGTGGAGCAAAAAAAGTACACATCTGTGCTGGAGAAAAAGGGGCGGTGGAATAAGGCAGCAGTATGTCCCATGATGAGTGATGGTTAGTGCTTTACCCGTGATGTCGATGGGTTCCAGAGCGAAGGCCTCACGCTCGTTGGGCACCAGCGTGGTTTGTTCGGCCAGCGTAGGCACAGGCTCCGCCGCGTCATCAGACACGGGGCTCATGGGTCCGACCACTGAGGCACAGGGGAGTAGTGATGGTAATTACAATCTAAATCATATAATATGCAAGTAATCTAGTGTTATCAATTAAATGTAACTGACAAAGCACAATCAACACAATACAATCTAAGCAAAGCAATAAAAATGCATAAAATATAATGCAAAAAACAGTACAATCACCACACATTCAGTGCAACAATCACAGTATTGTAAAATAAACTAAATATATTATCAATGCAATAAACGCAACACTAAACAAAACAGAATACTATCATCAATCAAAACAATCAATACAATCACTTTCAAGACTAAATGAACTAAGCAAGAAATGCATTACCATCATCGTCATCATCCACATCATCGTCATCGTTGGGGCCATGAATGGGCAGCCCCACGTCGTCCTCCGAGGCCCTGATAGCCGGATCGTCGAAAATTCCAGGCTCGTTACGCAGGAGGGTATCCACTGCACGCGCACACCACGCACAAATGCTGTTAGCAAGCACCTATTAAGCAAGGTAGATAAGATATGAGGGGGTGGTGCAGCCAGCACCAGAGAAACCTGGCCACCGAATTTTCTAAGGTATTGAACTGACACCCAGTCAATGTTTATCTGATGGATGGCCATTCAGTCTGCTGCCCCTGCTGTCTGAATCTCCTAATGGTGACTACTTCCTGTTTTAAGTCCAGGCCTATTACCATTCCTCTTTTGAACGTCTGACTTTTATCTCCCCCAAAAATCTACTCAATTGCAGTTTTGTCCCTCCACTCGCCTCTCTGTTACTTCCCTCCAAGTTAAAAACTCAATCAACCACGTATTTTCACACTAGTACATGTGTACATGGCCAGCCCTTTCTCAATCCTCTGTTGAATGAGGGCCTACCGACATCGTATGGGTCGTGGGAGATATCTGGCCATATATCGCCACGCTTGACTGTTTGCCATTAATTCAAAACCGCATTGTATCATGGGAAATAGAATTAATAAACAAGGGTATGTTTATCCAGGAAAAATGTAGGTTGAAAAAACACATTAGTCCATCAGCCTTTTCATACAGATATTTTCCAGTTAGTTCACCCAGGCAAACTCTAAACTAGCTTCGACTTTCTGAGTCGCAGAGTAACAGCGTAGTAACCACAACCGAAATAACACAGTAACTGCAAAATAAACTGTGCATGCCGTCTCACCCAGAATGCCATCCTCGTCACCAAAACCATCGTTGCCTTGCCCGCAAGGCTCCTCTGTGAACTCCAACGGGTCCAGGTCGGGCGCAGTGGGTGGTGGTTTCTCCACATTGATGCCACCAGCGATGACAACCTCTCTGCCGGGACTGACCACGTCGGCACGACTTTGCTCGGCGTCGAACAACAGGCTCGAACCAGTGATGCTCACCAGCATGTCTTCGCCCAGCGCGGAATTGCCGTGGCGCTCGATCTCAGGTTCATCTTCATCCACGCCAAATCCAGCTGGGGTGAGGGGGGTGTCAGGGATTAGTGGTGCTACTGGCATTTGCCTCAGGTGGTCGGGTGGCTCAGCGGTAAAAGCACTCAGCTGGCAATGGTCACTCGAAACCAGGCAGCCACTTGTGATAAACTGGCATCTTCGTGGCCTCTAGTTTGAACTAGAGCCCACTTAAAGGATCTTCGTGGTAACTCTGTAGTATACACTTCTATGGGTTGTTCTTTAACACAATGGGTTTCACTGCTCTGCCAGAATGCAAATGCATCATTTGTCTCGTGACATGAAACGGAAGACAACATTTGGATAAAACAGTGGGGAAAAGACAAAAAATGTTTAAGGGCCATGGGGCAAGCATGGTCGCCTTACCATAACCTTCATCCTGCAAGACCTGCAGCGTCCCCACATCCTCTCGCATGGTGATCTCCTCCAAGCGGCTCTGGTTCAGCGTGAATTGCTGTGCCACGTCAATGTCCCTACACGCGGCACGCACATTGATCAGTGTTCCGTACTTACATACACTGCACTCAACAGCTTTAGCCACAGGGCATGTTACAGAACACAATCACACAGGGAAATATACCGTGGATCTCCTTCCCTTAATCTCAAATGTGTTATGAGCCACTGATGTTTGGGACCACGTAGGGAGCATATCAATGGATACACTCATACATACTAAGACAAGCGGGTATAAACAGACACTTACACATACATGTGTAGTGACTTAACTCGGAGACGCTAAGTCTTGGAGGCACTTATTTTATTTAACCGAGCACCCTTTGCGCAATACACACCCTACGCTGGTACACCCTACGCTGGTACACTCTTCTGTCGCTCGTTTATACACAACTCTACGTGGGTTGCTAGCCTATACACAACACTAGCAGTCTAACACGGACGGTACTGAACCGAGACAGGCAACTACCGTCTAGCAGCGCAATATCGAGTGAAGACGACAGCGACGATGGCGATGATTGATCTTCAACAGCAGGACGGGGATCCCACTTCAAACGACAGCCCTGAGCTCTTGCTCAGGGCCCCCTTTTATGCTCCCAGTGTGGCCCCGCTCTGCCCCGGCCACACCCCCTCTCCAGAACCTCCAAGCGGGTTCCCGGGCTTCCCCCAAGTGCCCCTTCTGTAACCTTTCCCCCAGATATCCCCTCTGGTGTATCACGTGGCCTGCTGACGTCAGGGCTGCTGTAAGCCGCAGATCCCCTTCCCCGCCAGCGCAATGTTGCTACATTGCTAATTCTATGTCACTACACATGGACAAAAACACCCTCGAAAGCCAGGCGAAATGGGCAAGTCCTGTTCTCGAGCACCAACTAAAGCCAGCAGGGGTATAGCAAAACACCAGGCCGCCTTGGTCTACCCAGTCCTGATGTTCACCCACTGCACTACTCATTTAAGGCCAAGCTGACCTAGATGAGACCCAAGACAGGTCCATACTAAATACACTGGTGTA
Organism: Lampetra planeri; assembly: GCF_965212315.1. Taxonomy (NCBI): domain Eukaryota; kingdom Metazoa; phylum Chordata; class Hyperoartia; order Petromyzontiformes; family Petromyzontidae; genus Lampetra; species Lampetra planeri. The sequence continues at coordinate 4,907,127 of NC_136129.1, forward strand.
CATGACCTGGAATCAAAACTGCCGGGGTATTTGCGCAGTGTGTTAACCACTGCATCGCTGCTTTCCACACACATACAAAGACAGACACATTGAGGTAGGAACAGTTATTCAAGCGTACCCGAGGTCAGGCAGAGGCTGGTCGAAGTCATGGAACTCCTCAGGCAGTGTGATCGCATTGTAAGCAGCCTCTCTGTTTTCCTCAGGAAGGTCCACAACACCTGCACACATATACGTACAAAATCACATATCCCATACACGTACCCCACATACATCTATATTACATGACTTGTAAACATGCAATTAAACAAAACCAATAGCTTATACGCCCGTGCACAATTCAAGACATAGCACCCTCTGCACTAGCTAGTGCCAGTGGCAGGAACATTTGAGAATGCACGTGGCAAAGGACTTAATTTTCTCGTGTCAGGTAAGGTCAACTGAGCTATATAGCTCTTTTTCAGAAGCGACCTTGCTACAAATGATAGCTCAACGAAATGGCTCATCATGTACAAATTAATTGCAGCCAAATACTCTAAATGCATGTTTATAATTGTGAAGGGAAAAACTGGAGCACCACGAAAAAAGAAAACGCAACCGCGGGGAGAACATGCGAACTCCAAATATACAGGTGTCAAGGGTCGGGATCTAACCCATGACCTGCCGATCACGGCAAGGTATTTAACATCTCATCAGCATGGCGCCCGAGGACCAACCCAATACCGTGCTCTTCAGTTTGCAGACACACAGGGAACAGAGCAATTTCCTCACCAGGCCGGAAGGCCATCTTGATTTTAACGAAGGCTTCATTGCAGTCGGCGAGGAGGTACTTAGCCTTCCGGCTGTAAATCCGCACAACACCCAGCAGCAGATGGCCCGACGTACGCAACGCCATTTTCACCTGCGGCATGAGGACGAATAAATAAGCCAGAACAGTTTAAGTTCAAGGCTATCGTCATTGGCAATCATTGCTAGCTACTGTCACAAAAGTAATTTTCCATTCCGTAAAAAATTTTTTTTATGCATAATGTAACAAAAAATGGACAAATATGCTCGCCGCTCCCCCTAGTAGTTAACTGATATGACAATTTTGAGACCAGCTCAGCATGGACTACTATTGTGAACAATAACAAGGGAACAGTGCTCAGATAAGTGGGCTTCACGAATTGTCCAAAAAGTTTATATTAACCATAACCCCCACATCAGTCACACATCCTTACCGAATGTGCATAGGACTCACAAAAATTATAGGGGAAAGGTCACATCACATCAGGGCGAACCTTCGGTGAGATGATGCTCTCAACACTGCTCTCGAGGTTGCATTCAAACACGTGAGCCTTGGTCAGCTTCTTGTCCCAGTGGGCGGCCAGCCAGATCTTGGCCAGCGGCCCCCGCTTGCTGAGCACAAAGTGTGCGTAGAACATGGTGGCGGGAGAGTGGACGGCGGGTCTGGGACGGAACGCTTGCCTCCCTCAGATGGAAATTTCGCCAGCGCGCCCTGCCACATCACACACCGATACAACCACCATCACCATCACTGCAACAACTAACCCCTTAAAACTAGGGGTGGGGGCACTTTTCCTTACCGAGGGCCGAATCTGACTTTCGTATTCTTTTCGCAGGCAACCAAGCATTAGTTAATGCTAAATTTTGATCATGCCAATACTGTATACATTTACTTTGTGCTCCATACGACTCGAGAAACAACAGTTGACCAACTGTGCAAACATAATATACACTATTGCTAGGTCTAAAAATGTTCTATTCTAGTGCTGCTAAGAAGCTTGCAGTGATGACTGGATATCGTTTGCAGGCCGTTTTGAAGTGGTCAGCTTTATATGGCCCCATGTGGCCACAGACTGCATAAAAGCAAGTCATGGACCGATTGTATCTGGCCCGTGGGTTACAGGTCCTCAAACTTCTGAGTTAAGTAGTACAAGCAGGTCTATTACAAGCTAGACTGCAAATTAATGCACTAAAATAGCATAATAGGCATGTAATTATGATCAATTCGTCGATGAAAATCCATTCTTACACTCAGAATACATTCATTTAATTGTGCGTGTAAAAATAGGTTATTGTATGTTTGTATATTTTTTGTAAATGGGTTACTTAAATTCTCCAGGCAACATTCATTCCAGACACAGAACAAAAATAACCAAATAAAATCATGACCCCAAATCACAACTGATTGAATTTCAGGGGACACCATCACATGCATAGCAATAAGCTAATATAAAAAAAATTGACGTAAAGTCTCTTATTGTCCAACGTGATTTCATATTTTATAAAAAAAAAAAAGAGGTATGGGAAAGTTGGTACTGTAAATAAATTTCAACCCGTGTTTCTATGAAATTTACAACAGACCCTCATGAATTGCAAATGCTTTTCTTTTCTATAGTCTTGTACGTAAAATAATACATCAATATCCTTTATTTAACAAGTTCTGAGCTTGTTGATATTCATTTCCTATTTTACAATGGAGATTTCTGGAACAATAATTAATGAAAGACTTAATTTCTGTATTTTACGGTACTGTTTATGTAATGACACTCTTCACATCTTGGCTATAACACGGATATAAACCGAAAGTATAACAACGTTTTTTACATACATTTTCACCAAATGTGTTCGGTAATAACGTTTTTCAGTGAGTACACAGCCTATTTGTTCACTGTTCTAAACAGTTTTGACGGCATAACGCAAAGCAATGTGGTTGCTTTGATACTGGTAAATATACGTGTGCAACTAATATGTAATAGTGTAATTATAAAATACACAAAGTTACAGATTTAAAATGTTTGTATACCTCTAATTACTTGTTTGCTATGTATGGGTTAATTTACACCATGGACAGGCTTACAAACGAGCTGTTCTATCCCAATCTATGTTCAAAGTGAAATATTTCAGTAATTAACAAAAAATATCGTGTCCAAGTAATAAAAATATGATTCATTATAGCTTTCTAAGGGGTTAGACCACGTAATAAAATGGCCAAATTTATATTGTAACCCTCTACCACCCAACATAGGCAAACAAATGAAATTGTTAAGAATTAGGTCCGCAAGGAGTTTTAAACCTTACAAGATCTCAAAACGTTGTGACCACGCCTCGATATCCCGAAGTATGCAAGCTAGGCCAGTGATCCCAACATTTCGGGATCCTACGAAATTTCAAATTAAAGGTTGGAAAACATCGCAAAAGACTATAACAAAACACAATTGCTCCAAAGAGGCCAATATGTTGACGTAAATACGTGTTATTATATACGGTACGCGTTTGGTTTATGCTTTAATTCAACGTATAACACATACCCAATCTACCAATTCATACATAATAATTACGTATAATCCAACAGTCAGAAATAGCACTATGTCTTCTTCACATCTTTCCTCCCGCCTTGTTAGTACTTTAATATTCATAAAAAGCGAATACACATTAGGTTTAGGGGATACATTTCATAAATCAACCCCAAGTTTTCCTCAAAATATCGAAATTAGCATCAAACACATTTAAAAAAATTACAAGATTATTCAGTCGAGGTGGATTTTCACAGCTGGCCACGGAGTTTTGTTGTCCTACCCCCCGAATCGCACAGGTTGGCTACGTACGGTGCGAAAGAAGTTAAACCTACAGTACTGTACATTGTGGATACACTCGCTCGTTATGTAAACAATGAACATTCCACAACACAAAATCGCAACCACAGCACGAAACGCGACTTATAACGGTGCATACATGCTAACAAAAGCACTAACAATAGTTGTTATATACAAAACATGTAATGAACAACGAAGTGGTACCAGCCAGGCCACGCGAAAAAAAATCCACAAGTTCGCGAAACAAACACTGTTGTCACGAATGCGTCAAAACCCCAAAGGCACGAAATATAAACTACCGCGGTGTTACTTAACATCGCTGATAACCGAAAACGCAAAATTAATTTAACGTTTAACGGAAATACAAATAATGCACAGGCCTCGCCTCGACTAGTCCCAGGCCTCCAGTGTTAACGCGCCGCATCAAAGACTTTTTAACTCAACTCGCAGTCTCGCTGCATAAGCGCAGACACTTTCACAGAGCACAACGTTAGCACGAATCAAATAATAAAGTTGTAAACGTTATGCGAATTGTATTTTAATAAGATCGAGTCATTTTACCTCAGCTTTCGCGCCGCCGCTCGCTTCACGGTGGCTACGCCGCGGGGCACGACGGGAATAAAACAAGATGGCGGCTGGTGCCTTCCCGCCAAAACTCCGTTCAAATTCGACGAGAAGTAGTGCGCGCAGTGAAACGGCTTTAAACCTTCAATTATCGATCACATACCGCACATTTATTTCCATGAGATTGGATTCGATGCGATATATTTTTTACAAATGTGTTTATCTTTGTGTGTGACGACGTACTGTGATGTTTTTGACCGACGCGGATGAATACAAAGCCAGGTGACTTTGCTGTTGGTAACTTGTGGGTGATGTTACCGTGTGTTTTTGTAGTCTTCCGCCGGGACTATTTGTGGCACTCTAGTCAAGTTAACAAGCAATTGCAGGGCTGCGCCTCCAGCTGCATTATGAAACTAAACTATTAAACCATTGGAACCTCATTTGCCAGTAACAAAATATAATTGGCTTTTTACCCTTTTATCTGGCAACAAAACTGACACCTTTTTTACAAGGAGTCATGTTTGCATTGATCACAATACCTGCAGTCGGAATGCAAACAAAAAACACACAACTCTGATAATGTATGCACTGTCCTTGAAGTTGATTGGTCCAGACCCGAGACAGCTTTCTTTAGAGCCTAGTCTCACATGGTGTTGGACCAGATGACGCCAAAAGGCGCACAACTCAAAGACAATGCACCATCAGAGTATGAGAGCTCGGGGTCAAGCATTTACACCATTGGAACCTCATTTGCCAGTAGAAAAATATAATTGTTTTTTTTATCCTTTTATCTGGCAACAAAACTGACACTTGTTTTTACAAGGAGTCATGTTTGCATAGACCACAATACCTGCAGTCGGAATGTAAACAAAAAACACAACTCTGATAATGTATGCACTGTCCTTAAAATTGATTGGTCCACACCCGAGACAGCTGTGAAACTAGGCTCTAAAGAAAGCTGTCTCGGGTGTGGACCAATCAATTTTAATACCGTAAAATATTTTTAATTGTTACATTTTTATTATTTCCCTTCTACGTGACTTTACCGAAAGAACCAAGAAGATGAATCCCTGCAGTCACGAAAGCTTTAAATCGAAATTTGCATCATTGTTTTAACTGAAAAATCCTAAGAGTTGGAACTCACGATCTCTGGATAGCAGGTCCAGTGTGCCAAGCATTATACCACGACAGCAATCCTCTCACCGAGATTAACGATGGCATAGATTTCACAATCTCACACTGGCATTTTGCACAGGAAGACAGACACACGGACACAGTTGTACATTTATTTTCATTAACCCAATTAGTTTTCACTGATGTGGTTAGAGTGTTTTTTTAGCATCGGCTCACATCCGAGAAGAAACTTTCTAAACATCAAAACGTGGCACAAACACAAATATTGACACCACACAACCACTGCGACAATTACAGTTAATCGGTTTCAGGATCATTACATTAAGCATCAACATTTTAATTCCCACAGTACACATTATATCTCTAGTTCCTTACAGTGGACTTGGTTGCTGCCCCCAAGTAGCATTCATGTTATGGGGCACATCGAGAAAAAAAGTGCGTTGTCGTACAGTGGGGAGGATAAGCCAGCCCCCCCCCTTTCCCAGTGGAACATCTGAGCCGGGCCCTCAAAAAATGGGTGGTGTTTTTCCACTGGCTATTTGCTGTGACGAGCTGGAACCAAAAACGTGATGTGCTGCTCTCGCATATCTGAATCTGGGCTCGGGGGCCAAGGAGGGCCAGAGTTTGGGGCTCGTGGTTTATTGTGACGGCGGTGCATTGCAAGAAAGATAAGCAACACAGTGTCGCCGCGTCACCTTCACGTCTCGACTTTTTCATTGTGTACACATCATCGGCATCACGGCTCTGCTTCCACAGCAGAGGTCGCAAACAGGTTTTGATTCCTTACCTGTACCCGGCCGCACCAGGGTCGCAAACGGGTACCCGTACCCGGCCGTACCCGTACCCTACCCGTACCCGGCTGGGTACGGGTAGGGTATGGGTATCGGGTACCCGGTTGCGACCTCTGTTCCACAGGGGAAAATTCTGGCCTCTCCCAAGTCGTGCCGGGCTGGCTTGGCACAGCCCTGGCGCAGCTCAGTTGTACAGTGAGAAAAAAAGAGGTATCTGACGTGAATGATCCCATAATTGCACAAGTATAAGAAAGATGTACAAGTCAACACTAAATTCCTTTGTGAGAATGATTTACGCACCATTAGTGAACTTAAAACAGTGAAAGGGTTCCTTTGCAAATGAGCTGCAGGCAGCTCGATTGAGCCAAATCATAAATTGCTCCACATACCACAAAAATACGGCAAAATAAAAACAGGTTTCAGCTTGACTAAATATCTTCAGTCAGGTCTAGCCATATGAAGCAATGGTAAAAAGGACACCCTGATTTTATGGTCAGTAGCTATCCAAGATTGTCCAAAAAGACTGAATCATTAACACATAAATTCTATAATTATATTGGAATATTAGCAATAGCTCAACATAAAACGAAATGTATTTTTACTTGTGTTGTATGTGTAAGCATGTCAGAGTTTCTCTATGGGCTGCATGTCTGCCTGTGTGTGTACTTGTGTCCGAATTGATTATTGATGTTGTACATATTTGTGCCTTATGGGTGTGTGTTGTGCAGTAGTGACATGAAGGTCTGCAGTCAGTGCCAAACCGTGTTACCATCACCACCTAGCCTGGGCCTCCACATCAACCCCTCCTATACAGTGCCTGGTGTGGTTGCAGTGCGGTCATGAATATCAGCATAGGAAAAACAAAGGCGGCCCGGAGGTAATTTTACCAGCTTTCACCACCTACTCATTCATGTGCCATCCTCACCTTAATAACTGCTTATCAACAAGCCTATCCAGGCCAAAAATAAAAACTGTCTTGTGTGTATGTGCATGTGTGTTCTTGTGTGTGTGCATCCGCCTACAGTTGAGTGAATGAGTATGCCTGCTGGATTTGTGGAGTGTTAGGTGCACAGTTGTGCTGTCATTTAGCCTCTGGTCTGTCCAGTCGCCTCCTCGGACTTGAGCTGCTTTCCGAGATATTCCCTAGGGTGCAAGAGACAGGAGGGAAGGTAGCAAACACAACAATGATGTAGTCAACACCGCAAGTCGCAACAACTTTGGGATGCATCCAACCGTGGAGAATGACTGGCAACTCATGACACATTGTTGAGCTAGGCTGCAGATGGTGCTCTCGCTCTCAAACGACATGAATTGTACCTGCACCTTACCAAGTTTGATTTATACCCGTTTTGAATGCCCCCATAAAAAATACGGCTACAGGAATGAAATTGTAGTCAATAAGGTTAAAACAAGGGAAGGACACTTTTCTTAATATCGATGCTTCAGCTCACGACACACACAAATCGAATCGCGTGTGTAAGCATTTATATTTTTGTTCGATCCATAAGTGTTGCATGTAATGGGCTCACATGACCTCTTCACCCACTTTGCTACATTTACCACAACACTAAGTAATTACAGGACTGAATAGCAACATTCTACATGCTCACGCATCTATACTCCCTGCCTTCACCAACGTGCACTGAACAGTGTGGTGAAGTTCGATCAATAACACTTGTGACTCGTATTGCGTGGATTGCAAATCCAACGGTGGATTGCAAATGTAAATATGAATTTTTTGATTTATATAGCGTCGTTCATGCAAAGTGAATCTCACAATCACTGAGGAACCACAGATAAGCTGGAAGGCTGCCAGGCAGTGGGCTGGCACCAACAATTACCCAAGCTCTGCGTTCCTCTAATATAAAGATGTTTTCAGCCAATTAATGAGTGTTGTACAATTTATGAGTGAAATATTATATTGGTGTTATGCAGGTGTCCGTTAAAAACGCTTGGTCTCGATAAACTCTCACCTGGTTTAAATGGCGATTTAATGACAACATTAATATCGTGACACTTGTGTCCGCCTGATGCTCCTGTCGGTGTAAAAGCCCGTAGCTCACGTGAATGTGCAGTGTGCGTGTGCACTGAGGGTCCCACCAGTTGTGAACCATGAGCTTCTGCACGGCGAGCAGGGCGTTGTAGCGCACGTGCTGGTCCTCGTGGTGCATGTGGTTCATCACCAGGGTCTTACCACCCAGCTGCTCTATAATTCTGAACAAATACAAACACACAACGTAGACGTATGCTTACGTGTTCACTACGTAGGGTCAGCATCAGCACCGAGAGCCAGACTGCTCACTAGAGACACCTATACAGGTAGTCCCCGACTTACGATATTTCGATCTTACGATGGCGATAGCGATATGACAAAATAGTAAAATATTTAACATTTTGCCCAGCAGGCAAACGCAGCAGCGTACGAGGTACGATACTTTACGGTGGGACGCTGCCGGGATGTACTGTACGCATATAGTTTATACAGTACGGTACTGTAAATTGCTCTGTTTTGCTAAATTATCACCATTCTTTAAGACTCCCGGGTAGGCTAGGCCATTTTCGACTCACGATATTTTCGACTTACGATGGGGTCGTCGTAACGCATCTCCATCGTAAGTCGGGGACTACCTGTACTCCTTTTCGACTACCACATCCAAGCCAAGCCAGCGGGGGACCTTCACGTTATGGATATTTGCGAAGCCGAGCCATAACCAAACCATGATACGATGGCCTCACAGGACATCTGAATCTGGCTCTGGGTCAAGCAGAGCCAGGGGTGGATGGAGTTATTGACATATTCATTGCATATGACGTCAGCGGCACAGTTCCGCTTCTATAAAACTAAACTTTTTTATTTTACCAGGTATGCCCCACTGAGCTAAATAGCTATTTTTCAGAAGCGACCTGGCCAAAAATGATAACACGAGGTGGCTTACCACGTATAAATGTATTGCAGCCAAATTCTCTAAAAGCATGTTTCAAAATGTTGAGGGAAAAACTGGAGGACCCGGAGAAAAATCCACGCGACCAAGGGGAGAGAGACATGCAAACTCCAAATATACAGGTGTCAAGAGTCGGGATCAAACCCACGACCCTCCTGCATACCAAGCAAGGAGTTAACATCTTGCCACCGCTGCGCTTCTGGAGCGGAAAAACAACCTGGCGCCTCCTGAGCCGCACGAGGCTGGCTTGGCGTGGCCCTGGCGCAGCTCGGTTGTACCATGAAAAAGAGGTGCTATTGACAAGACGGCATCCATCTAACCATAATCCAGAGCCACCCCCACATAACGAAGTGTGTAGATGATGTTGGTGTATGGGCGCGCTGGGCTGCGACGAGCGAGCGAGTACCGTTTTCCACGGGGATAGTGCCGCACGTACTCCCCCACGTCGTGCGCTGCCACGGCCAGGATCTGAGGCTCCTCGGAGCGCTCGAGCAGACGTGTAAGAATCCTGAAAAACCAAGCACAAAAAGCAAAGATAAAGATCCCCCAGTATATCCTTCGCAAACTGTTGGGGCAAGTGCTGTTAAGTGAGCACCTACGAAGGCCGGCTCGGCACACGAGGGGGTGGGTGGCCCGCACCACGCCCGGCCGCCTTTGTCTCCCCAGTGGCAATGTTTACACACCACACCAGGTACTCATTCGATGCCGAATTGACCTAGAGGAGGCCCAGGACCGGTTTAGATATTCGTCACTGGTGTTGGCTGTGAGCAGGAATCTAACTCGGGTTGCCGGATCCGTAGGACAGCGTGCTAACTGCTATACCACGCGAAGCGCTATACACACAGACACATACACACACGGAAAGCACCTCAAACACAGAAAGGGTGAGACTCACTTGAGCAACTCGCAGTTCTTCTCGTTGAGTCGTGCCGCGTTTTCACGCCAGAACTTCTCCGACTTGTGCACGGGGCTCCACTCCAGCCGGCCAGACTTCAGCTCCGAGCTGTACTCGTCAAATGAACTGCAATGCAAATATGTAAGTACACAAAAGATAAAAATAAGAATCCTCCATTGAGCCTTCCAGACTATCGCTGCTAATTAAACCTCTGAACAACACATGAGGTGGTGCGATAGACACCACGCCTGGCCGCCTTTGTCTCCCCAATACTCATTTTAAAGGTGCACACAGATGTACAAGATCTCCCATATAGCCAATACAAGCTGCTAGGGCAAAGGGCAGTTCGCAATCACCTATTAACATGGCACATGAGGTGGTGTGATCAGAACTACACCCGGTCGCACTCACACAAACACACACACCCATGCTTGCACACGCATCCCGGGAGCCCGTTTTGTTTGAACCGCGTGTGCACCTGAGGTCCTGTACGCTCTCTCCGAGTTTGTCGAGCAGAAAGCGGATGTCTTCCGAGATATCCTCATCGTCGTATTTCTGCTGCTCCAGGTTCTCCAGCTGCTTCAGCACCTGCGGCACGGTTCAATGACGATTAACGACGACGATGATAACACAAGTCAAGGTTTGTCGTGGCTGTGACGGTACCACCTGAAGACAGAAGCTTGTGTTGCCTCCGAAACGTCGTGATTTTTATTTTTATTTTATTTTACTTTTTAATGTTTTTACCTACGTGACTTTACCGAAAAAACCTAAGAATATGAATACAAGTCAAGGTGCAACAATGGATTGATTCATCATCATCATCATCATCCGTCTTAAAATCACTGACAGTTTCCATGATGTATAACTATTTGGTGGTCTTCAGTCTAAGTTGGTACGATTTAACAGGACGCTGTACAGGTAGTCTCTCTACTTACGATGGAGATGCGTTACGACGACCCCATCGTAAGTCGAAAATATCGTAAGTCGAAGATGGCCTAGCCTACCCAGGAGTCTTAAAGAATGGTGATAATTTAGCAAAACAGAGCAATTTACAGTACCGTACTGTATAAACGATATACTGTATGTATTTATTAATTACAATACTGTATTGCACAGTAAAATGTAAAGTAAAAAACAAGGTAAATACTTAGCCTACCTACATGAACTGCAATTTAATAGAAAGTTTTTTCAGGAAACAATCCTCTCTTCTATAAAAACTTTTAACATGCTTTGAAACACAAAAAACACAGAAAAAAATACACGCGCTAACACCGAGACAACTTAACTCCGTCGACCGCTGGTCAGAGTGAGGCATCACACAAGGCGGGAGATGCCTACATCCCGGCAGCGTCCCAACGTACAGTATAGTACCGCGTACGCTGCTGCGTTTGCCTGCCGCGCGAAATTAAAATATGTAACAATTTTGTCGTATCGCTATCACAATCGTAAGATCGAAATATCGTAAGTCGGACCATCGTAACTCGGGGACTACCTGTATTTTAGTCGGTGCTGCCATAGCTCAAAGGTTCAGCTCACCTTTCCCTGGATCATGGCAAGAGCGTACTCCTGCCGACTCTCACGCTCCACACTCTTCTCCAGAAGATTCTGTTCCACACACGACAACCACCACAACAACCATTACATTCCTCAAGCAACACTTATCACACCACTCACCATCACAACCACCACAACAATCACAACCACCATCTCACCATCATCACAACACATAAAACAACACCCATCATGCGTATGTATGTATGTTGAACTTCTTTCACACCGTACGTAGCCAACCGTCACAACCACCATAGCAATCATCACCTCCGTAAAAATAACCACCTCCACAATGACAACACTCACTGTTACCATGACCGTCCCCCACCACCACCATCGTGTGTGCTCATGGTTGCGTGTGTGTACCAGCGGGTGCATGTGTGCGTGTGAGTGTACCTGTGCATGGATATTCACTGTGGGTGTATCCATTCATGTGCAATTGCCCATGTATGTGGTTTTACTACTGCATGTTACATTTTCTAGTATGTGCACAAGATTGTACATGTGTGTGTGCGTATGCATGTTGGGGCAAGTGCTGTTTACAAGTTAACGACGTTTGGCTTTGTGCACGAGTGAGTGTGTGTGTGCGAGCGAGAGAACCAGACATACACGGAAGGTGGCAAGGATGATGCGGGTGACCTTCTCCTTGACTGACTCCTGCAGAATGTCGGACAGCGTGGTGACCATGTTATAGCGACGGATGCTCTCGCACATCTGCGGGCTGAACGTGAGCAGCCAGAGACAGAAGATCATCTGGTACTGCAGCTGGAAGCCACACTTGGTGTGCAGGACCGACATTACACTGTGGAAGCACACACACACACAGCGGAAAGAGAGGCATGGTGAGAGATACGCAGTGGAGTCTATGTGTGTTTGTTTGAGCATGTGGTCCGCGTGAGTGTGTGTGTGTGCATTGCCACTGGTTCGTGTGTCTTTCTCTTTGTGTGTTCCTGTGTGTCTCGGTGTGCGTGTGTGAGTGCAGTAGTGGAGTAGTTAGCGCGATGCGCTAAGAACCCAGCGACTCAAATTCAATTCCTGGTCGTGGCTAACAAACAGTAGCAAATATCTGAACTAATCATATGCCTATCCGTTGTTGATTCAGATTTTTAAATGAGTACCGGACATAGTGGTGGTGGTCACACCACTCCCTCATGTGCCGCCAGCCTCCACATAGGTGCCCAATAACAGAACATGCCCAAACAACCTATTTCGGCTATATGGAGGGTCTTTGTCTTTGTGCCATTGGAGTGTGTGTGAAGAAGCATCACTCACCAGCTGACACCATCCATCTCCACCCAGGCGAAGCGATACTCGTTCACCCTGAGCATGAGCTGCAGGCATCCGGCCGAGCACTGCAGGTACTGCGAGTTCTGCACAAGCCATAACGGCGACAGAAATGTCAGTGACTTGGTAGTGGTGGGCAAAGACTTGTGATGTTTAAGTCACTTGTGGAATGCAGATCCGTTAACGACAGTGGCTTAGAAAAATATTAATTCACCCCAAACGTGGTCTGGGTTGATGCTGGTTTCTTAAATTGTATACATTTCTAAATCACTACGCAAAGCCTTCACTACAACCTCACTGCAATGACGGAGCATCTGACTGATTTGAAAGTATTTTTTGTTGTTGCTATGGAACCTTCCAACTCGCCTATTTAGTTTATTTTCATTTGAAGTTCTCAAATTAATTCGACCACATTTAACGCATGTGTCGGGAATCTACTATAAACTCTCACATGGTAACCTTTAGTGAGAGGCACCGTGCCGTCATTTCCCTGCGGCGTCTCGTGTTTTGCACGGTTCTGCTGGAGCGGACATACCTCGGTCGGTGAGACATGGCCACCGTCTTGTCCACCTGGGCGATTTTTCTACGCATTACACACATTACACAAAGGGAGAGATAGTGTGGGTCAGCAACTCAGAAGCATCACAACTGTGTTTAAGACAAAGGCGATCAGGCGTTCATGTGCAGCCAGTGCCAGTTAATTCATATGTTTCTTTCCCCCAGAATATTTGTTCCCCCTAGGAACAAATATATATTTCGGAATATTGGTGAACATTGGTTCTCCTTTAAACTATTAACTATTTTTTATTTTACTAGGTAAGGCCCACTGATCTACATAGATCTTTTTCAGAAGTGACCTGGCCACAAATGATAGCTCAACGAAGTGGCTTATCATGTGGATAGTTATAGCAGCAAAATACTCTAAATACGTGTTTCTAAATGTGGAGGAAAAAACCAACGGACCCGGAGAAATATCCATATGACCACGGGGAGAATATGCAAACTCAAAATATATGGACATCAGGGTCGGGATCGCACCCACTGCCTCTTATGTACCTGGCGAGGTAGTTAACATCTCACACCGGTGGTGCCCATTGCATATTTGTACCCCTTTATTTTTTTGTTTGTAACAAGTAATCATACAAGTCCTATGTCCATGTATGTGTGGCACCTGTGAGCCAAGCTGTGTCTTGAGCCAGTTGAAGTAGTAGGTCAGGTCACTCCCCTCCATCAGCTCCTTGCCCCACGCCGCCAGCTTCGCAATGATCCGAGCAGCCTGCGCATGCGGCCACACAGGTGAGCACGCGCACGCACTCCAACGTGGCAACAGAGCGTGATAATCTCCAGCGAAGGCAAAGCCAAAATACACTCGCCAAGTAACTAAATTAATTATATTATTTAGGTTGGTGAAACACGTGCCTAGCTGCAAATGGTGCTGTGTAAGTCTGTAGAGCCTGCACTGATCAGCGTACTGCAGTGCGATGGTGGGTTAGCTTCACCAACCCATACTGACCAGCGTGGTGAAGTTTGGTTAAACAACCCCCGTGACTGACACAGTGTGCAGAGGCCTTCATGTAGCAGTTGATTGACAAAGGGCTCTAGTTGCTCCATCGCCTTTTGACCACATCACCCAGCATTTACCCGATCTCGTGAGCCCTCATAGCTTAGCCTAGATAGTGCTTGGATGGGTGGTCTCCGCACATACAACTGGTGTTAGAAGCTGCTGTGAGCCAAGAAGTGGGCATTAGAGGGCAGTGTTGCAAAATCCATCATTGTACTGTACGTCTATGCTCCTACATCTATGTCGCCCACAATCATCAACCCGTACTGACTGGCGTGGTAAACTACAGTCAAACGAATGGCATGACACGCACGGCGTGGGGAGGCCCTCATCCAGCAGTCCATTGAGAAAAAAGCCCGTGTGCTTACATAATAATGGGGAGAAGATTCAAATCACTTGTATAACAAGTAATAACATGGCGACATCCATGCTGACGACGCCCAAGAGTGTGCACCTGGTGAACGGTGAACTGGTCCTGGCGGTTGAGCATGGGGAGGAAGTAGGACCAGGCCGAGGACTTGTTACGCCTGGCGTGGTCAAAGAAGATGGACACGCGGCTATGGTCCTCCTAGTGAATGCAACGTCACGAGCAAATAAAAATATAGTTTGCACCACAACAGCAAAAAACACAATGGTGGCAAGGCCACAGAAGTAATCCCCAAGCAAGTTGAGTGGATGATGCTCTTGAAGTAACCGGCATTAATTTCAAATTAACCATTTCATTGCCACACAATCATAGTTATGAGTGGCACACTTGAACCAAAATAGTAATTGACCACTCGATCAACGTGGAGGAGAGGAAAAAGTGGTGGAGGAGTCACCTGCAGCATGTCGTCCACCATGGTGAGCAGCAGCTGCACCGTTTGCTCACGCGAGATTTGCGACATCAGATTCAGGAATGTCTTGGCTGTCTGCACACGGAAAGCAGGCATGACACGTGCACACAAGGAAATGACCACATGCCCTTGGGGACGTGGTTGATTCCCACGTGTAGACACAGTCAATGCAGAGTCCGGTATATGCACGTGCACATGCACTCAATAAACTTCAAACAAAGCTTTTCACGGTCTGTTCTGTTAGTGAGCACCTTTAAGGTTGGCACGGCACACGAGGGGTGGTCTGGAGAGCACAACACCTGGCCAGCTTCGTCTCCGCAATGCTGATGTTTACACACTGCACCAAGTATTCAGTTAAAGCTGAGTAAACCTACAGAAGGCCTAGGACCGGTTCAGATATTCTTCACTGTTGTCAGCCATGGCCAGGAATCTAACTTGGGGAGTCAGGTGTATAGCACAGTGTGTTAACCACTTCTGCTCCTCACATACTCAAACCCACACAAGAACCACACCAACACGGACACACATATATACATATTCACACAGCCTCTCACTGTCACTGCACGTGTGTGGGTATGCACCTGTATGCCCTCCGTCTCCAGAATGTGCTGCCGCTGGGCGGTGGGCATCCGCTCGAATCGCTTGATGAACTCGCAGTCATCCTGGGAGATCATCTGACTCCTGCCAATGTGGCACAGCACAACGCGACACAGTACGCCGTCAGCACCCCCAACCTTCCATGCATCAGCGATGATCGGTGAAGTCTTTGATTCAAATGTATTCTTGCATTCATGGTACTTGCGTTGAAGTGTGGTAAAAATCTATATCTTTTTTAAATTCACCTATGTTGTATGCAGTACTCCAGGTGAGATTTTGAGTCTCAGCAATTTACCCTCCAATTTTGATACTATCTTACACATTAAATGCCAATGTCTTATGGACAGCCCTTTGACAATGCAATATTGGATGAAGGGCTCCCCACAGCACACTGCTCATGGGGGTTGTATGATCATACTTAACCACATGCCGGTCAGGGTGGGTTTGTGAAGGGGGAGTTGACCAGGACCGGTTGAGATATCACTTGCCACTGATGTTAACTGTGACTGTGAATTGAACTCAGGTCACTGGGTCCATAGAACGGTGCACCAGCCACTGCGCCACACATCCCCACCACATTTTATTGTCTATTGAGACTCATGTAGATATGAATGTAGGTGTTTTTTTAGTACACGTTTATCAATGTTCACATCTAGACATGCATCTTCCATATATGTTGCATTGTTATTTCTATGCACCTGATTGTTTAAATATTTTGCTCGCTTTAATAATTTGATGTTGAACACCGGAATTGTACTCAAAATGTCATTTCTTTCATTTTACTTCTTTTCGATTTTACCAGTTTGGCATTATACCTATGTATTGACATTGCTACGTTTGATTTCATTTGCTGTGCTTAAATCGTTGTGAATAAGAAGTGTTATGTTTGTACTTATTTGACAGATTTTCCTTGAAAAAGACAGGCCCTCACCTGGCTATAGAGAATATTATTTGATATAATCGAAAATACTAATCTGTCCCTGAGTGTTATACCTAGAGGAACACATGGATCAGGGGACAAATTAAAGACATCATATTCACAAGTAATAAGATTCAATGGGCTTGGGCAGGATACATTATTATTAGGGATGGCCAATGGACGATACTGGTGATCAAGTGGCAGGATACGTATGTACATTGAATATGTGTCTATGAATATGCGACTGTAAGCAAATATGAATTTGCCAAACATGGGTATACCAGTTCATGTATAAGACCACGTTGGATTGTCGCATCACGAGACCTTGTGGGATAAGAGCTTGGGCAGCCCTTCATGCACCAGTGGATACAGCATGGCTAATGGGGAGCCCTTCGTGGAGCAGTGGATAGAGCATGACTAATAAAAACGAATCTCTTTAGAACTACTTTTTGTGTTTATTATGTTGACCTTCCCCCGCACCTGTGATTAACATGGTTGGCTACGTACGGTGCAAAAGAAGTTTCAACATACATGCATACGTGAAAGCTTATCATTGGAAGAATTGCCCGGTGTAACGCCACGGGTCTGGATGCATCACTCACTGGAGGTAAGACTGCCAGTTGACGCTGGATGAGCGAACCTCTGCTGCCTTCGCCGCCACGATGTTGGTGGGGACGAACTCGGTTACTTCATGACGATCCATGGTGCTACAACAAAGACAGAGGTTCACATGAATAGACTGTTGGGGCAAGTGTTGTTAGTTAATACACACGCACACACACATGTCCGACGTTTTGCTACGCGTGCTGGAAGCTTATTCAGGAACATAAAACACATTAGAGCTATATAGTGTAACTACGAAAACCCACACGACACAGGTATTGCATTAATCGTATGATTGTAATCGATTACTTGCTGTTTATGTAAATTAAGTGTTGTCAAAGAACCCCCACAGCCTACACGGTGTGTGGAGGCTCTCATCCAGCAGTGTACAGTATTGACAAAGGGGGCTATGCATGTACGGTACATGGAAAGTACAGTTCGTGTATATTATGTGCAGTTGTACATTTTTGCTAATGGACTTTCATGATGGTGGGCAAAACAATTTGTACCAACAAGCCAAAACATTTCGATTTAAAGCTTTCGTGACTGCAGGGATACATCTGTCTGTCGGAAAGACAGCGTCTGAATTCAGACGCTGTCTTTCCGACAGACCTGTTCTTCACCTGAGGATGGCTGCTTGCGTTGTGGCCGAAACGTCGTGAGAATTATTTTATTATGTTTATTTTTATTATTTTATCATTTCCCTTCTACGTGATTTTACCGAAAGAACCAAGAAGAAGCCAAAACATTGATAAACACAAATGAGATTATTAAAATGAGACGAAAACTGCGGGGGGGGGGGGGTTAAGGGAATTGTGACCCCGAATCTTGGCAACATCCAATCTCTGTGCGGGTCATGCATCATCACTGTTTCTTGGTCACTGTACGGTGTTCATTTTAGGTCCGGGGAGCGGTGGCCATAGTACGCTGCGCTATGAACCCGCGTTATTGACGAATGTGTTGCGAATTAGTCGTGAACCCGGTGGAGATCACGGAGTCCGATTGCTGGTCACTGTTGATATCGGCGGCGAGCGATATCTGGCGCGGTTCAGGCAACTACCCCCGTCGTGAGAAACCGGCATTGACCAGCGTGGTGAATTAATGGTCAAGACAACTCACACAGGAATGTAAAACGGATAAGAACGATTCATGTAAAGAGTCACCACGCAGGCCGACGAGTGCGGCCTACACCGCGGGAGTCACCATCGGCCTCGACTTGTTACCCCTGCCGCCTCAGCGCACCATTCGCCCGCTAACCAAATGACCAAGCGGGCCGGGAGTCGTCGAGGGGTTAACAAAAAAATATAAATGTTTCACGGTGAAATTAAACGACGCGACACGAGCCGCTGGGTGATTGTGAGGGTAAAACTGATACGACGGCACACGGAATAGTTTAATTTATATCATTTTAAGACGAAAAACCTCACCTCGACTTCCCGTCGCTCCACACGGAGCTTGCGGAGATCACGGGCGGTCAGGTGACGGTGACGTCATGCGCAGGGTCCTTAGGGTTCCGAGTCTGCAGTGAGACTCATAGGGGCAGACTAAGGTAGTGTTAGGAGCCTTGGGGTGCAGTGTCTGTGGTGAGACTCATAGGGGCAGACTAAGGTAGTGTTAGGAGCCTTGGGGTGCAGAGTCTGTGGTGAGACTCATAGGGGCAGACTAAGGTGGTGTTAGGAGCATTGGGGTTCAGAGTCTGTGGTGAGACTCATAGGGGCAGACTAAGGTGGTGTTAGGAGCATTGGGGTCAGAGTCTGTGGTGAGACTCATAGGGGCAGACTAAGGTGGTGTTAGGAGCTTTGGGGTTCAGTGTCTGTGGTGAGACTCATAGGGGCAGACTAAGGTGGTGTTAGGAGCCTTGGGGTTCAGTGTCTGTGGTGAGACTCATAGGGGCAGACTCAGGTCGTGTTAGGAGCCTTGGGGTTGAGTGTCTGTGGTGAGCTTCATATGGGCAGACTAAGGTGGTGTTAGGAGTCTTGGCGTTCAGTGTCTGTGGTGAGACTCATCGGGGCAGACTAAGGTGGTGTTAGGAGCCTTGGGGTGCAGAGTCTGTGGTGAGACTCATAGGGGCAGACTAAGGTGGTGTTAGGAGCATTGGGGTTCAGAGTCTGTGGTGAGACTCATAGGGGCAGACTAAGGTGGTGTTAGGAGCATTGGGGTCAGAGTCTGTGGTGAGACTCATAGGGGCAGACTAAGGTGGTGTTAGGAGCATTGGGGTTCAGAGTCTGTGGTGAGACTCATAGGGGCAGACTAAGGTGGTGTTAGGAGCCTTGGGGTGCAGAGTCTGTGGTGAGACTCATAGGGGCAGACTAAGGTGGTGTTAGGAGCATTGGGGTTCAGAGTCTGTGGTGAGACTCATAGGGGCAGACTAAGGTGGTGTTAGGAGCATTGGGGTCAGAGTCTGTGGTGAGACTCATAGGGGCAGACTAAGGTGGTGTTAGGAGCTTTGGGGTTCAGTGTCTGTGGTGAGACTCATAGGGGCAGACTAAGGTGGTGTTAGGAGCCTTGGGGTTCAGTGTCTGTGGTGAGACTCATAGGGGCAGACTCAGGTCGTGTTAGGAGCCTTGGGGTTGAGTGTCTGTGGTGAGCTTCATATGGGCAGACTAAGGTGGTGTTAGGAGTCTTGGCGTTCAGTGTCTGTGGTGAGACTCATCGGGGCAGACTAAGGTGGTGTTAGGAGCATTGGGGTCAGAGTCTGTGGTGAGACTCATAGGGGCAGACTAAGGTGGTGTTAGGAGCCTTGGGGTTCAGAGTCTGTGGTGAGTCTCATAGGGGCAGACTAAGGTCGTGTTAGGAGCCTTGGGGGTCAGTGTGTGGTGAGGCTCATAGGTCGTATAAGGAGCCTTGGGGTTCAGAGTCTGCAGTGAGGCTCATAGGGGCAGACTAAGGTGGTGTTAGGAGCCTTGGAGTCAGAGTCTGTGGTGAGGCTCATAGGGGCAGACTAAGGTCGTGTTAGGAGCCTTGGGGTTCAGAGTCTGTGGTGAGGCTCATAGGGGCAGGCTAAGATCGTGTTAGGAGCCTTGGAGTTCAGTGTCTGAGGTGAGCTTCATAGGGGCAGACTCAGGTCGTGTTAGGAGCCTTGGTATTGAGTGTCTGTGGTGAGACTCACCAGTGACGAATGATATCTGAACCAGTCCTGGGTACTCCTCACCCCTCCACGAATCTGCATTGACTAACGTGGTGAAGTATGGTCAAACAATCTATACAACGGACACTATGTATTGAGGTTTTCATCCAACTGAAATGGCAAACGGCTGTAGAATACACAACGACGCGCTTGAGGCCACGTGAAGTGTCGAAGGCTCGCTGCTGGCAGGAGGTCACGCGACAGACCAAGGTGCCATGGGTTGACTGACTGATATAACTGGTAGATGCACCACCTGTGCCCCTTACTGTGCAAACTTGCTAGATTTTAACCCTTCGGTGCTCCGCTCGTTGTTGCCCTCCTCTTCCCCAGCCCGTGTCGTGCCCGTTTAGCCCCCTCTGCTTGGGCATGCGGTGCCTCGCCTGCCGGAGATCAGAAACCCAGTCTCACACACACACACACACAACTCACACGCAAGTGATAGATATAATAAACAGCACAAAGTCAAAAGCCCGTATAAACTACATAGATTGTTGGGGAAACCTATATAGGTCGGTATTACACCAATACCAATAACCACCATTCACCACCACGGCGCCTGTGTCACGCCAGTTGCACCATGAGGCCACGTGCAGTGTCGAAGGCTCCCTGACAGGAGGTATCAGGACAGACCCAGGTTCTATGGTTTTTCTGGCTGAGATTACTGGTAGATGCACCAGCTATATGACCTACTGTGCTAACTTGCTGTATTTTATCCACCCGGCGCTCCACTCGTTGTTGTGAGCGTCACTCCTCTGTCCTCTGTTGTTGCCGGAGGTCGATTGCCTCCAACTGCCCAGTAGCAGCTTCCTTCACGAGCCTCCTCCATAGAGGCCGATCTTGACACCGCTGGTACCAGTCGTCGGCAAATCCACTCAGCTCCACATCCGACCGTACCGGATCAGTCCATCTCTTATCCAGCCCATGCCGTGCCCGTTTAGCCCCCTCTATGCGGCCAAACGGAAGCTGCTTGGGCATGCGGTGGCTTGTCTCCCCACCAGGCACTCATTTGAGGCTGAGTCGACCTAGGAGAGGTCCTGGACCGTTTCAGATAATCGTCACCGGTGTTGGCCGTGAGCGGGAATCGAACCCGGGTTACCGGGTTCATAGCGCAGCGCGCTAACCACTACACCACCGCTCCCCACAATATATAACAAAGACAAAGATCCCCCATATAGCCTTAACATACTGTAGGGGCAAGTGCTGTTAGCGAGCACCAAACAATATATATCACACACATACAGAACCACCCAACAACCACATAGAATCACACAAAGCGTACACACGCGGGGTAGATATTGCTGGCTGCACCCACAAAATCTCGCACACAGATTCACTCACACACACGGGATGGACATAGCAGACCCAGCACACACACAGAATCACACAGACACACATATTTACACTCTTTCTCACACGCGGGATGGACATAGCTGACCAAGCAGACACAGAATCACTCACACACACATTTGATAAATACAGCTGACAGCACACACACACAGTCACTCTCACACAGATTCACACACACTGCATAGATTTTGCTGACAGCACACACACACACACAGTCACACAGATTCACACACACTGCATAGATTTTGCTGACAGCACACACACAGTCACACAGATTCACACACACTGCATAGATATAGCTGACACCACACACACACAGTCACACAGATTCACACACACTGCATAGGTTTCGCTGACAGCACACACACACACAGTCACTCTCCCACAGCTTGACACTCTCACGCGCGCATACATTCGCACTGACGAGATAGACATAGCGGCCAGAGCAAGCACACACACCACACACACAGTCACGCAGATTCACACACACACACATCACAGATTCACACACACACATCACAGATTCACACACGCGCGGTCAGAGTGCATCATTCTCCGCGGTGCCGCTGGAGAGGGAATCGTGAGCTGCTGCTGCTGCTGATCATCATCATCGTCGTCGTCGCTGTCGCTGCTGCTGCTGCTGCAAGTGGAGGAGGAGGAGGAGGGATGCGCCGAGGTGGAGCAGAGACGAGCAGAGACGAGCAGCAGCAACAGCAGCAGTAGCGCATAGAGGTGAGAGCGAGACGGGACGAGGCCGGCGGGGGGGGGTTGGCATCGCGCACGGAGTCCATCGCCACTCACTCTCATCAGCGCAAGCGGCGGCGCCAGCATTAATCCGACTCGAGCATTTTTTGTGTTTATATAACGCCAGCAGCAATCGACGCTAGCCCTTGATACAGCACTCGCATTTATGCAAACCCAATGGCTCGGTGGAATACCGGCAATTCACACAACGTTATCATCGAGACAATGCCGGCTTTGGAACAATCATCGCACAGCTGTCCACCGCTGACACGAAGGACACCCTTAGAATATAAGAGCGTGTCCATCGATAGCATTAGCTACGGGGCTAGGATTATTAATACTCGCGCCTATGCAATGCTCGCATTGATGCCGCACGCGCATTTCACGCGCAGAATTCACCGTCAGCACGAACGCGTTAATGGCATCGCAAACACAGCACCCGTCGTTAGCACATGCGCAGGATTCGTATTGAATTCAGCATTACTACTACGATATAGCAGTGGCAGTGTCCCACACAGAGCATCCATCATTAGCATTCAAACTAGCATTAATACAGTCCTAGCATTACACACGCAGCACCTGTCAACTAGCATAACATACGCGAATCGAGCACGAGCATCGATACTCGGTTGAATTCACATCTACCGTCTCCAACACTACCAATAATTTTTGCATCACCGCTTGCTTTACACCATACATCTCCATCGCTAGTATTATTAATCTAGGGGGAATTACTAGCAGCATTATTAGTAAATAGTAGTGACCCGGCCATCATCGCTAACATAATGACCAGCATCGTCGTCGTCATCATCAGCACAAAGAAGAATAGTGTAACGTCGTAATCATGACCAAAATTAGCAGCTAGCATCTTAACTAGAATGTATACTTCCGTGTCGTATATCTCACGGTAAAATTAAATGCGAGCGTGAATGCATCTTGATTAACATCGAGTGTCATTAATGCAATAGTATCCTATCAATAATATTTCCTTAGATTCATTATAACAATTTCAATGTCGTAGTTCTGAATATTACCATTTCTAATACATTTAATTTCAACTCTATTCACAATTTTAATTAAAAACATGTTGTGTATTTTATATCTCTCATGTTATTCAATGTAGTAATTATAAGTGTCAGCAGTGCTTATTACAAAATACACTGGTATAACACGGTATATTATTACAGTTCAGTATGTAATATTGAAAATTACTGTTTTCATTGGTGCATAAATTTAATGAAATAGTTTAGTATTGTATTTTATTGTGCTTTATTACAGGAATAGGAGTGCCTGTGCACTGTATAGCAAGGCCTATCACAGGCTTTGCCTATCCTACACACTATTGCTGGTGTTGAATGTGAACTGACCTAATATATTAAGGTATTCATTTGTGTGCACATATAATGGACTTGACATGTAACATTATTTCTTATACAAAAAATTTTTTTACGTAACTGTGCGTGTACTATGTTAACATTTTGATGTATATATGTTATACATTGAATGCATGAAAGGCTAACCTCACTGTGTCCTTATGTATTCAACACGGTGGACATTGCACTGCAGGAGAGCATAAACTGACACATTGTGCGAAAATATCGAGTCTCATACATCCATCTCCCAATGCGTGTTGGCCAGTGCTCCGTCGTTGAGCTTTTAGGTACAGACTAACATACCAAGTTCCGATGGCCAGGATAGTTCGATACAAACGGAAACAACCATTCTTGTATTAATATGTGCACCCTTCTCCGTCGGTGATAATTTTGTCTGTCACAGAAGAACGATTATGCTGCTGCTGCTAGTGATGATAATGAGGGAACTAGGTTGACCCTAGTGGGAATTGAGCTCATGTTTCCACGACTTGAGATAACCCTGCTTCTTTGCCAAATGAACCCTACAGCCCATTCCGGCTGCACACTCTCTCAATACAGGACCTACTATATATGAAAGGCTTCTGACGCACGTGTTGTGTGGGGCGTGTGTGGGGAGCTGTTCACACAATGGGTGCTGAAATTTTGACTTAAAACTTTCGTGACAGCAGGAATTCATATTCTTTGGTTATTTCTGTAAAGTCACGTAGATGGAAAAAAAGTAAATAAAATAAAAACTGCGACGTTTCGATCACAACACAAGCGATCGTCTTCAGGAGGTTATCGTCTTCAGGAGGAAGATGATTGCTTGTGTTGTGATGTATTGTTATTTTTTCTATCTACGTGACTTCACCGAACGAACCAAAGAATATGGATGCTGAAAGTTCCAACAAAGTTGTGCCGTGGTGGAACTACAAGTAGGCACATAGCCCTCCGTCCAAGATTATAATATAAATCAGTTGAAGGCAACTGTTATAACCATGAAGCCCAGTAAACTTTGCCACGTTGAGCAAACATTGGCATATGGTTCGAACCGTTGGACGAATGTTGACGCAAAGCTGGTCCAACGTTCCACGTTTACTCGGCGTTTACCATTTAAGCTATCTCCCTCAAGGGGGTTCCATGGTGCTTGGTTACTCTTTTGCGAAATGACCGGTTGCAAATGCCTTTACATCAACGACTTAGTCAAATCAGTTTGTGCTGCAGTAATCTAGTTTGCCTCTGACGAAATCAACTAGAGTGCACTTGATCTCGTGAGACCTCGGAAACGAGGCACGTTTGACTGGATAATTCGTGGAGCAGCGACCACCATGCACAGCACAGGTGTTATAGGCTGCTGCGCTGTCGTTGCTGTTGCGGTCTGCAGAGCAACACGATTTATTGGACACGACTGGACTGTTCTCCCCACCCTCACCCGCCTGCGCTCACCAGCACGAAGAATGATCAAATAACACTCGCGACCTGCGTGGGGAGGCCCTTATCCAAAAGTGGATTGATCAGGAGGAGCTGTCTGTGTACTGGTTGTACCTCCTCCAATGAGGTTCTGATTTTCAGCGCGTTTGTCTATTTTACTTTCTTCCTCAGCACGTTAATTATAATGAAATAGTTTAAGGAGATTACACTCAGAATGTCTCGTAAAAAGTAGGCTTTATTAAGCAATTTAAGTCTTTATCAAACAACTTCGGGAGCAACAAGCACTATCCTTCGGTAACGAAAACCGTCTCTCTACCTAGTGTATATCCGGTCTCAAGCACGCACTACTAAACCACCGCCTGGTGACGTGTCAAACGCTCTACTCTTGGAGTTTCCCAATGTGGCCATGTGACCTAAAGGTCTTACGCCTTAGCGTGTCACGTGACAATGCTAACGATGATGATGCTGCTGTTATCTTGAACCAGCAGAAGAGACGCGAGAGGGCTGGACATGCGCAAGAGGCAATCCTCCGTTGGAGGGCTCACTGCCGCCACATCCACCACCACCACCACCGCTACCGCCACCACCACCACCACCACCACCGCCACAACTACCACCGGCACCAGAGAGGGGTCACCGGACACACGCGCAACCGCCCGTGGCAGCAGGACCGTCCATCGAGGAGCCCCCCAACAAGGAGCCACTAACACCTGCTGCTTCTGCTGGTGCTGCTGCTGCAGCTGCTCATGGTACCATCACTGCCATCGCCATCATCCACTTCATCTTCCATAGTCCATGCCGTCGTCCTGGAATTCGTGTCTATTCGCATCGCCACCATCATCGCTACCAACCAGAGATGGGGGACGATTGACAAAAAAAGTCCCGGTCTGTGCTGCTCGTTCCAAACAGTGCTTATGTTCTATTATGATATCCTCAGGATGTTATCTGGAGTGTTCGTTGAAACCCCGCTTGAATTATTGGAATGCTCCTTAACAATCCATCAGTGAACATCACTGACTACAAGCAGGGGTTCAGAATATGTACATACATGATATATTAAACTGTGCATGATAAACAAACTGCCTGATAAAAAAATAAACTGACACCTTGCACAGAGTGGAGTGGATGAATAAATAAAAACATTTCGAAGAACACACATTTTATTAATTAAATTGGAATGAATTATCAAACAAGAAAGAGATGAAGTTTCTAACATTCCGTTCCTATTGTTTTAACTCAGTTACGTCCTGCATTCTGTTGAATGACTTTCAATCATTTTCTGGAGCATTCATTAGTTCCATGTACCGTTCCCCTTCCTCGCTATCAACTTCACCATCACATCTGCTTTACCATCATCAGCCACCTTACCATCATCATGCACTTCACTGCTATCAACCGCTTTGCCACAACCACCACCACCATGGCCATCACCGCTTCACCATTAACACCCATTTCACCATCAAATATACGCACTCGTGCATGTCCTCACCGTACGGCCCCACATCTACACGTGTGTGTGTATGCGTGCACCATGCAGCCTTGCCATCCGGAACCGAGAGGAAGAGGATGTGGGGCGGCGTACATCGCGGGACACAAAACTGGAGAGCATCCCCAGCCCTGGCGAGAGGTGGGAGCCGCGGGGTTGTACTCGCTACGTAAACACACGTATGCAGACAGACAATCAGGGCCCCAGTTGCTGTTGGGTTCGTTTGACCATGAGCTGCGGGGTATATGGATAGATCAGGTTATATTGTACGGTCAAGCCTAACTCTAAACCTAACACCAATCCTATCCACTCCTGGTACAGTTATACTACATGGGGCAGGGGGTACAAAATAACCCGCGAAGATGATCCTATATGACAACATTTCTCACTTTCCCTACCGAAAACTGGTCAGTGTTGAAAGAGTTTTCCAAAATTTGGAGTCACAAACCGCAGCAATAAGGACTATTGGCAAATAGAGAAACACATTTTGCCCTGACAGATACTGGTTGGCTTCTGTAGTGTTAATTAAATACTCTCGAGGAAATTTGCATTTTGGAAAGCATTACATAACCTGTGAATATGCATATTTTTTCTTACTTATTTTCACTCGACAAGGCGATGATATAAATAGTAGCACATTTACCATTTGTTTCACAGGTTTGCCGTTCAAGCCAAGCGGTTGCCCTGGCTAATACTGTGGGTATATTAACCAAAAGTGCGCACCATCTACTTCACAGTGCAGGCGATCATCGACTTAAGTCGGTTTGACTTATGTCAATCTGCACTTACGGCAGGTCGCCAATTGCCACACCAGCGTTTATTACCCACGGTGGTCGGACTCACATTTACGCACGACACTGACTCAGGCACCGGTTCTGCGCAGTTTTTCGCTCAGTCCGTCGGCTCATCGACTCGCTCCAGTGCTAAAACTCTCTGTGAATTCTTCATGATTATTTAGCATTTTTATTGATTTCATCCTTTAAAACGGCTGATAAAAGGAACGCTTCGTGCTCTAGTGATGGTGTTGAAAAGCATATGTAGTAGAAAGGCGATTTCTGTATTCAATCCAAATAATCCAGGAATTATGAAGAATCAAGGTAAAAACCGTCATAAACACTATTATTGTACTTCATATATGATTGATTCAATATGCTATTTGTATTCGTATCAATAAAAGTTGCATATCAGACTCTCGGTCAGGAACGTAACCCCCGATTGTAGAATTGTTTCTCTAGGAAAATCTGTCTCGACTTACGCCGTTTCGAGTTACGGCACCTTTTTTTTAGGAAAGTAAACCTGACGCAGTTCCAAGGACCGCCTGTAGATCCCATGAACTTATCCAAAAAAATAATAGGCCATGTGTGCCAGCATCACGGTCCAAATTTGCAAGTTACTTAATTGGGTAAAGCCACATACAAGTGTAATGCGAGCGTAAACGGGGTTCGCTGGTGGGCTCTGGGCCAATCATACGGCCCGGGGTATTGGGGGGCGGAGCCCAGTATGGGGGCATATGAGAGGGCCCGCCGTTCACCTCGGGTCCAATCGGAAGTGAGGTGAATGGGGGTGGAGCCAGCAGGGCGCTATGGGAAGGCCGGATCTGAAGGTCCGGAAGGGGAGGAGACAGGATCACGTGGTGAAGGGGATATAGGTGGGAGCCCAGAAGGGCTCGAGGTCAGTTGGGAGAGTCACGAAGGTGGACCATATTGGGTGGCCGGAGGGAATCCGCGCCATCAGCCACGTGGCTGAAGGGGCTTCGGCACACCGTCGGCCAGTGGTGTGCAGAGTGGAGAAGCGGAAAGACTGACGAGGAAGCGCGTGCGGGGCGCGCGCGAGGAGACGCTGGTCCGCTGTCGGGACCAGCAGGGTGCGAGGAAGAAATTGAATAAAGAGCAACGGAGACCAGCAGTGTGTGACGAAGTCTTTTATTACACAAGCATTAACTACCGCGGGACAATACTTAGTGACAGCCTTGGGTGCTATAATAATGGCACAGATAGCAAATATACTGATGATTTGATTTGTCAACAGTGCTCCGTCTCCCGAGGAGGTGCGTGCCTGGGGCCGCTCGTTCGACCGGCTCATGCGCTCGGCGGCTGGACGGCGAGTCTTCCGCGAGTTCCTGCGCTCCGAATTCAGCGAGGAGAACCTGCTCTTCTGGCTGTCGTGCGAGGAGCTGACACACGAAAGCGATCCCGCTGCCATCGAGGAACGCGCCAGGAACATCTACGAAGACTACATCTCCATCCTGTCTCCCAAGGAGGTCAGAGTCCATGCCTTCTGCATTCATCTGTGTCCATCTATGCATTCCATTCCCATGCACCCGCTGAAGAAATCTGTGCGACAAAGCTTGGAGATGTTGCACATTTGGAATTACACTGAGACAGCAAGATGTAGATGGGAGCATTCAAACTTTTAAGAAAAGAAAGTTGTTTGGGCAGGACAGAAAGCCTTGGAGATGAGGAAAGGGAGTGATGGAACCAGCTTGTGTGTAGGGTTAGGTGGATTAATACATTGCAGGATTGTGAGATACGGTGACGGCTTCATCAAGCAGTGGACTGATCATGGCTAATGATGATTGATCAAATAGTTCAACAATATGTTAGTCCCTAGTCCAACAGCATTCACCCAGGTAACACGCTGCATACTGTTGTTTGACAGTGGCTGCAATTATGCTCATCATTCCTTGAACACTCATCACTGCCCTGTCTGGGGTTTGCACCATTCTGCCTGCGATTAATACAGCTTCATATTCTGGCGAATTAAAGTCGGTAACCTCATGAACAACTTCATGTTCCAACATATTTCGGTGAAATATCTCCTTTGTGT
Source organism: Lampetra planeri (assembly GCF_965212315.1). Classification (NCBI taxonomy): domain Eukaryota; kingdom Metazoa; phylum Chordata; class Hyperoartia; order Petromyzontiformes; family Petromyzontidae; genus Lampetra; species Lampetra planeri. The sequence goes on from NC_136129.1 coordinate 4,936,713, forward strand.
GTCTAATAAACGGCAGCATCAGGTCTAATGGAGGTCAAAATCTTGACCAGTAATCGTTCCAACATCTCAGTTAAAATGATTCTACTCCATATTTTGCTGAATAAACATCCCCATCCTAGAGCATCTCCACTCTTTTTTTAATCGTTAAAGCAAACTCCACGACATGCCTACTGGATGCCTGCATAATCAATTATTCAACACCTCCACATTCCATACCTTGTAATGAACACATCTACTGTACATAGTTTGTCCAAAGAAAGTGGCAACAACGATCATAAATTCATGACCATACTCTTGTTCCAAGCATCATCAGCAAACTAACAACTTTTCTTCGTCGTCTGCGTTGAACATATCTTACACTGCTTGATTGATGGAGGCCATCATCTTTAATGTCAATGCTTCAACATCTGAACTTTTTTTCGGGAAAACATCTACATTATTTCTAGATTTGAAGCTTTCGTGACTGCAAGGATTCATATTCTTAGATTTTTTCGGTAAAGTCACGTAGGTAAAAAATTAAAATTAATAAAAGTAAAATAAAAAATAAAATAAAAATAAAAATCACGACGTTTCGAAGGCATTATATTGTGTGCCTAATTTCAACTTCTTCTTGTGTCTTGTGCTAAATAGAAATCATCATTAAAATTATCAACCCATTAACAGCTCCATGTTTAATATCTCAACCATTATATTCACCTAACAAATGCAACTATCAAACGCACTAACCCATTAACGTCGTCGCGTACAACATCTGTTGTTCCATTTACCTTACAAGAGCCATCATGAAACCCATCAGCATCCCCATGCTTAACACGCCATTCCATCCATGTAACAAAGGCTGCGTCTTCGCCCCCCCCCCCTCCATTGACCCATAAACATTCGTGGCGGACGTCCGTGAGATCGTATGGCATTGGGGGGCCGTGCCGCGCAGGTGAGCCTGGACTCGCGGGTGCGAGAAGTCATCAACAGAAACATGCTGGAGCCCACACCGCACACCTTCGACGACGCGCAGCTGCAAATCTACACGCTCATGCACCGGGACTCCTACCCGCGCTTTATCAACTCGGTGCTCTACAAGTCCCTCCTCAACTCCACCAGGGCCTCCTCGACCGCCGGCTCCTCCTTGTCGGAGCCGTAGTAGGCCGGCGACGGCGGGTGACGGGAGAGCGATATTTTGGCCGCGGGACGTGGGGTAGGTGCGCAGACGTGAGCTGCGTTTGTAAAAAGATGTGTGGGCAGATGGGCGTGTGTGGGGAGTCATAACAATGCTCCCTCCTCAATGCTGGAGCCTGTTTGATTTGGGGTGAATGACGCGTTCTCAGGATGAACTTTAGTGTGGGCCAGTCGCGGGGTCCAAAGATATAACAAGGGGACACCTAGTTGTTAACAAAGAGGCCTGTGGGACCTCCCCTTCTCGAGATAATGTGAGATCCTTAAAGAGTTCTGTATGCTCGGCAAATCTTTAGGCTGAGCAGGGAGAACTTTGCGTAAAAAGAAATACAAGGGCTTAACCTGAACGGGCCTTGAAGCCGGGCAGGAGGGTGTGTGTGTGTGTGTTTACTTCACTGTTTTTAACGATAAGCAGGGAACATTCCACAGCCCATCATCTAACCGACCATTAGACCACTCTTGAGCACAGTAATGCGGCTTGCATCTTTTTTTTTTGGGCCAAGTTGTACGGTGGCGGGGCGGTGGGTTGCTATGATTAACGAGTGTCTCCTTCTCTTCTCTGACATCGGAGTCGCTTTAAAGAAAGAAGACTTGGTCGAGGGATTTCCTCACTTTCATTTGTTGCTTCAGGAGGTTGAGTTAGAGCGATCTTTTCCACGGTGCTGAACAGTGAGACGCTTGATGGGTGGCTCAGTAAGTTGTTTCATAGCCTTTATGTGATGAGCAGTACAAGCCGAACCTAGCTGCTTGCTTGCTGCTCACGGATGTGCATGCAACTCCATGATGCTCAGTGTTTTGAAAGGTAGGGCCGGCTGAGAGGCAGCTTAAGAGAGGTAATGATTTAGGGACACGGAGTAAAAATGACATTTACACAAACGCATAAAATATGGGCATCATTGCCTTTTTGGCTTTTAGTGGTTTTTAAAATGGACTTTTTTAGACTTTGTATCTTCAGTTTGATGAGTCGGAGAGCAGATGCAGCCTCTGAGTTTCCCATAATCACCTTCTCCAGTTGACGAACATCTCTACCAACTTGGAAAATAAAATATGCATGTGCACGCCAGTACAATGCACACATATATTATATTATTAAACACACTGAGGATAAATACATTGAAGCAATCTGGAGAGAGAAATAATCTCCACAATACCACAGGGCTTGAAATGTGCCAAGCACCCTGTAGTTTTCACCAGCCTTGCTAAAATGCTGAAAGTGTGGCCGTGCTGAATCTTATGGCAGAAAAACGGCAATGAAAATGTGATAAAAAAAAAATATTATCTTCACTTGTACAGATATTTTAGTTTTCCTGTGAGCTGCAGTGACAGTGCTGAAGGGAGTCAAGGGCGATTTTTCTTCCCTGCCTTTCTCACCAGAAAAGCTGTGTTCTCTCTCTACAGTCTTAACGGTGTCTTCAGCAATGTTTAGGCTGCAGCACTGCTGCTGTGCAAGCCCAGGTCAGCGAGGCCTTCGTAATGTGAAGTTGAGTATTTTTTGTTTAATTCCTATCGATTTAGGCCTGAGGGCGAGACATTTCATGGTGCATAAGTGACCGGTAAAAGGCATTTTCGGTGAGCAAATGCCTTAACAAACCTTTCAATGAATCAATTTATTTAATTCCAAGGCCTAGGTGAGGGTTTCACCATGGGCGAGGTGGACAGCATGCTTTATTTATTGATTGGTTTTGGCTGAATGCATGGGAAATCTCAGTAGTAAGCCTTTCCAAGTGTATTTCCATAAGGGCCAGATTTGCATTATGTAATCTGGCCAGAGATTGTGAACGTGAGGGCTGGGGATGGGGTGAACACTTAAGTACACTTAAATTGAACGGTGCCAATATGTTGCATGCAATTTACTTGATGTTTACTAACTACGTGAAAAAAAATTCTGCGCCAGAGAAGTCTAACTTTTACGTTGTGTTGCTTCTTTTGCGCGGTAGAGTTGAGCTGACTGAAAGAACACTCTATTTTATTTACTGTAATCATTAATAAGGTTACGCTAGGCCCGCCAGCCTGTAGACCAACCAACCCCTCTCCTAGAGAAGCCAGTTTCAAAGTGCTAGACAAGATACACAGTGAGATGGCGGATTCTCCTGGGGCAGTTCCCGAACACAAGGATCTAAGGGTCTGCCGCCTGTGAGAATCACCACAATGGACGTTTCTTATCCCCGTGCCTCCATTAGCATAGCACGATCGGCATGCCACAACTCAAGATGAAAGTTGATTAAGCCAAAAAGATGGGGGGGGGGGGGGGACAAAAACAACCACGAATATTCTATAAATTATCATCAAAACAAAAATACACCAAGTTATAACTGTAAACAAAAAATGTTGCACATTTATTTCATTTTAAATTATGTAAATATATGTACATACAATTGCGTGTGAAAGACAACGCAAGTTTGAAATGTGTGTTGCGTTGGTCTTTTAATTTATACACCAGGGGGGTTTTTAATTGTTAATGTTTCACGAGCAATAAAAAATATATATATAGAAAAAAAGAAAAGGATTTTTGTAAATACTTTATGAACATCAAGTCCATTTCCTTCTAGGGGTAGCAAATAAGTAATCGGGACAGATTTAATTGCTATTAATTTATTTTTCAGATCAGATATGCTTTAGTTGCTGAAGCTCAAAGGTTTCACGTGCTTGAAATGCTACTTTAAGGGGAAAGCGAGTGCTGACGCAGCATCAATTTGCAAGTTGGCGTGGCTTTTTGTGACTTATTTTCAGTCTGAGATTACATTGAGATCTCTAACTGGGGCTGCAAAATAAAATATATATTTTCCTTCACGTTAAGTGTTAATTTTCTTCACCTCGTGAAAACTGTGCCAAAACATTACGTTTGGTGCCAACATCAAAATATTTGTATAAACTTTACTGCTACTTAAGTTTTTCTGCTTGTGCTGTATAGCCCCCTGATGTGTTTTTGGGTTGTACTGCATGTTGTTCGACATGATGTCGGGAAACGAAGAAACTCCCAGCACATGGAGCAATACGTCAAACATTCATTCAGTTCGTGTACAAGCTCCCAGCACCTGAAACGAAATGTCGGACATCATGGCGAACACGCTGTTGAACCCGAAAACACACCAGTGCCGTGAATGTTTCTAAGAACTGAAAAAAAGAGACGTGGATTTTATGACCGTGTAATATCCCATTGTGAACATTTGGAGGTTTTTTTGTTATGCCAAGATGTGGGTTTGACATATTTTATTGCGAACAGCATCTATTGAACAAAGTGTGACGTCTGCCTTCTGCCATTGTGCAGGGTGTAACGCAAACCCAAATATATGGACGTGGGCTGCACCTATATGCTATGAAGCAACATATAGCGTAATGCCACCAATGTATATTATTTTACTTACACCACACTCTTCGACAGTACGGTATTCTACACAGCAAGCATGCAACAATTCATTGGTTAAAATATATTCAAACGGTCACAATATATTAATTGAATCATGCATCGTACAATCTATTATTTACAATTAAAGTACGTTTAGGCAGAGCGTAATTTCTCAAATATTTTCTGGGTTACTAATAGAAGACTGGATTAGGTGGCAGATGAGCAATATCCACAGCCATAGCGAGAGGGATACTGGATGTGGTGTGCTGGGTGAAGACATTTCTATTGGCCGCTGACCCAAACAAACCTGGCTGAAAGTAAGCTCCATCTTCAAGCTAATAGGTCAAACCAGATTAGAGAGAATACAAGACAAATAAAAGACTAACAGGAACTAGTAATACTCTTTGGTTCTTTCGGTAAAGTCACGTAGGTATAGAATAAAATAAATCACGACGTTTCGGGCGCAACACACAAGCGTCCATCATCAGGTGGGAAAGCATGGATTCCTGCAGTCACGAAAGCTTTAAATCAAGAAGGAACTAGTTATTGACAAAAAATGGAATATCAAAATTGGTAAATCACTACATATCGACCTATCTACTGTAGTTAAGGTAAAATACGACATTGGGATTTAGCTGCTGAACATATTGCCATATGCACGAATGTCCATTTAGTAGTAGTGAAAAAAATCGATATTCCTATGGCAAGGATCAGTCTCCCCCATGGGACGTATTCGTAAGAATGTATTGCCATGCATATCAATACTAATAACACTATTAACACAATTTTTGTTCCAGGGTAGTAAGTGTTATTTCGTAATTGCTTATGCCTATAAAGTATAGATAATAGATATTATTCCCCACAAACTTTGCTTTTGTGACTAGGACAGTGATATTTAGAAATTTACCTATTTTCAATGAGAAAACGGGCGAATTTGTGTAATTTCGTTCACATAAAGTCAGAAAAAAACAACATATGAATAAAAATGAACATGTATTTATACTAAAGTAATACAAACATGTCTACAAAAGATTTAGAAGCGAGTCGTTTTTCGAGATTGTTCCTCCCCACAGAGAACTCGGTCTGCTGTGGCCAGTCCCGCCTGTGGTAGTGCACCTTGGTGTCTACATCTTCAGTTCGGTCTGATTATGTGCTAAGTCGGGGAGTGTTATGGAACTCAACTATTTATAAAACAGCATTACATTTGACTCATGCTTAGTTTTTTTATAGTTGCGATGTGTAGGTCTCAAATGGGTTGTGCCATGCATTGTTTGAACATCATGCTGAACAAGACGCGGTACATTAAAAACCCATCGGCGAGTATTACATTTAATGTAACAGTGTAAAGTACATTGTGTACTTTAACTGTAAAGTTTTATTTTTATTACACTGTAAACATAATTACATACTGTATGAGTCGCGTGCATTCTATCGAATATGGCAACGTTAGCAGTTTTGTTAACATAGTGTTTACCACTAATTGTGTGTTCAATTGAAGTGGTCGTCAGCATGAATTTGTTCTAAGGTCAGTCATTCAGTCTGTGAGACCAAGGTCAGAGTCTGTTCGACGAACATCACAAGTCATTCAGAGTCTGGTAGACGAGACCTCAATTAATCTTCATTTGTTTTGCTTGTGTATAGAAACACCGAAAGCAAAAAAAAACATAAAAAGAAACATATACAATATATGATGAACTTTGTAACATTTATTTTGAAATGTATTCGCTTTTCCACAAAGCAAACAGTTCAGTTAAGAGAGTTTTATGAAGTTGCAGTCTGCCCTTTAGGTCGGTTTCAACTTTTAAGTTCGAGAGCAAGTACGTGTGAACGTCTTTTGACGCGGGGGAAAGCCGAGGCTATAGTTGAGGCGGATTTTCGAGATCGGCGATATCCTGCAAAATATGTTTTCGATTTATTGAATCGCAATAGAAAAACGATGATGAAAAAAACCGTCTTTGTTTTCGTTCCAAGTGACCTTGACCTTTAACAAGGGTGAAGGGAACATCTCAATTTAGAGCCCACATAGTCTGTTATGGGCACATTTTCTTTATTTCTTCACGTTGACTCTGCTGGTCTATAGTACAGGTTGATTCATTTATCGATGCCCCCCACTGATTGCCAATGACCCTGGTCTTGTGAAGAATGTGGCTGGTTGAGACGTTTGTATGTTGGACTGGCCGAGATTGAACATTTGCATGACGCCGGTGTGTCAACTGGTATAACCACACTACATTTTTTTTTCTTGTCGGGTCACAACGAAAACTGCGTGTATGTGGATTGTTTATTAAGTGTGTAGAGATTGGTGGGAGGCTTGTCGAGGCTTTGAAATAAATGTATCCCTATGACTTTGGTGGGGTATCGTGAGGTGGTGGCGGAAACTAGGGGAGGCCTTCATCAAGAAGTGGATTGATTAAGGCTGACGATGATCGAGAAATAGATCACCCTTTATATCTCGTTTGCAAGATGGTCATATGCTGTTGAATAGATTGGCCACGAAAAACCACCGCAATGATTTTGTACATTTGTTTTATCTAATACCTGAAGCACTAGATCGGCAAAGTCAACAGTGATGCCAAATGTGCTGTGCGGGGCAAAGAGAGATCAATGCATGTGTCTATCCTTGTCTTTGACCCAAGACCGTACAACACTGTAACGAGCGGTGCATTGTGGGTCCAGGTTATTCATCTAGCCAATCGGCAACAAGCAAAATGCTCTCTGCAATCATTCTTTGGCTGGTGCTTGAATCATTGAGATAGGTGTCAGTTACTTTACATACGTTTTCACTTAAGTTACTCAGTGAGTTACGAACTACATTTTTTTGGAAAGATATTTTCCATGCTGTAATATCTGCGTTTTTTTTTAAATACGGCTGTACAAAAAAATGTACTCTACTTGGATATATCTCCAGTATGTACATGCACAGTCTCTACAATGAGCGCCTAGCGGTCTCATTTTTTGAGAACGAGATACCGAACACATTTTATACAAACTTACTCGAACGTTAAGCTCATTTTAAATGCCCTACCTTTGTGTAATAATCAAATATCTATATAGTATTGACGTTAAGGGTGCCCATAATGAATAATAAAGTAATAAGCTTGAGTCCATCCGTGTTTATATCTCGTTCTCTAAACTTTTGTGTGATCGACTAGAGCTCAGTCGTAGTCGAAAGTGCATCTATTAGTGTTGATTGTGTTTAATGTGTGCTGTCTTAGAATGTGTCGGATTCCAATTCAGTGGAATTGGCTGATGCTCTATGAGCCCGAGGCCCCCTACTGAGATGAAAGTTCTGTCGGATGTGTCGCTGAAGATGTTGTTCCGAGGAAGTTATTCCGAACCATACTTTACTATAATCGGATAATGTTCTGAAGTTAAATTCAACAGCCTATTAATGGCAGCTCAAATATGAGGTTATGTACAATGTAATTTGCAACATGGACTATATGACTAACATGTGATAGACATGTCGCCTGATACACACATATGAAAAGTTGTGTAATTTAGGTCACTTTATAGTTAATTAAAAATGGGACCTAAAGCACACGTGGCTGTGTCGAGGGGGGGGGGGCAATTATCCTGACACTCAGTAAGTGAACATGCATAATCTATATTGTTGATTCCCACTACAGCCATCCAGGTAACTTAACAACAAACAGCATTTTTATGCATGGTATACCGTAATCGCAAGTCCCCCATAACAATGAGCTAATTGGAAAGGTTGAAAAACGTCCATCTTTAAGGTCAGATCGTGTGTCTGCTGCACAGCAGCTGTGGGATCTGGCAAGAGGGTAGAAAGCGTTGACGAGAGGTGTGGTGGTATCAATGGCTTTGGCCAAGATGACATCTTGATCTGGAGGAATATAATCCCAATGTCAAAGTGCTGAGGCGACGTTCTTGAGATAATGGGTCTGAATGATTGTAAGCCAGCTAAGATAAAACCAGGTTCTCTGCACAAAATGGCATGACATTTGGTTTCCCAAATTTGGCTCAACATTAAATGTACTGAACTGGCTGGCTGACTTTGGAAAATCAAATTCAACTTAATACAAAGATTTAAAAAAAATTATGTGCAACAACAAAATTAAATGCTGAGTGTTTGGTGTGTGCACGATGCTGCTGAATCCAATGCTAATTTATATTAGCGTGGCACGAAACACACACAGCAGGCCACCACCCCTGGGAATTGGTGCTATTTCCACCAATTTCCCAACAAGAAATCCCATTGCACCTGGATTTTTTCAGTCCACCGATCCTGACGTGTGACTGATGATCGTAATTGTTCCTGATCAGGAAGACAATGTAACATAAAAGTATTATTTCCCAGTGAGTATTTTCTATCGTTCCATTTCGCCAATGTTTTAAAAAACTGTGTTGATGCAGACTTTATAAGGGCTAAGTGTGCATATAACTGCATGTCATATTAATACATGAATGCTTGTGTCATATAAAACACATGCACACAATCACACAGCGCACATTTCACTCGGTGCTGAATGCGTAGTCACATTTTTACCGCCACATCCAGTACTGAAAATGCTGCATCCCATCACTGCACCCTTGGTGCTCATTTTAGGCCAGGCTGGGGAGACCCAGACCTTGTTCACATAACGACTGCGACTGGTGATGTGCAGGATGAGGAATTCAATCCGGGTGGGTGGGACCATAGTGCAACATTGAATCACTACACCACCACTTGCTACACATGCACACACACAGAAATATTTTACAAAGCTCTTTCTCCAGCACCAGAAACAGCAGGTGGGTCTCGAGAGAGGCTTTTCATTTTCTCGATTCATGCGTAACCTTGCTCTAGAACTTCCTGTCAAAAGGCTGCTTTGTGCTGGTTCATCACTTTTTAACAAAGAAACATATTTACTCATTTTCTACACAAAGAACAACAACGGATAACTGTAGATGGATCCGACTCGATTGCTCAACTGTATGAGTGTGAAGCACTGCTTTTATTTCGGGGTTTTTCCCCCCTCTTAATATGTAAAGCGTACTGTTATGGCTCGATCAAGTTGGCAACATTTGTTCTATTTCACTGCGAATTAAACAACGCTATTTGATTTCACTCTCATTGGTGTCGAAATCTCTATACAAATTACTGATGAAGTTGCATGTCTGGTGTTCCTTAAAATGTAATCTTCTTTCTAAACCAACACGGAGTCCCCTTTGCAAAGGAGATCTTGGATTTCATGGCCACGCTTTGAATTACATTGAGCAACAAGAAGAGTAGCACGTGGATTAGACAACACACAGGTTTGAGACAAACAAGAAAAAGGACTTGGGATGAACACATCACTAGAAGGATGATGGCTGATGGTAAAGAATACCAATGGAATCACGGCCACACAGAAGAAACGTGCAAACGAGAACGTTCACGGCGGAGATGATGTGATGAAATCAGCTCGTGTGCATGTGCCAAGTGGATTGTTACATCACAGGACTGTGAGGATATATCGCAACAGCTTGGGAAGGATTTGATCCAGCAGTGGATTGGTCCTTGTTGAAGATGATTATGGAAGAACAAGTTAAGTTTATTTAGTTTAAGTGTTATACTTCAGGCCACAACACCAGCACCTCCGATTAGCGTGGTTGGCTACGTATGGTGTGAAAGAAGATCAACATACACATACATGTGTAGAGGAGTAGAGGAGAGTGGTGGCGTCGTGTGCGCTGTCCGGTGCGGTGACATCACGGGACGTGGGGTCGCACGCGCTGGGCAGTGCACGTGACGTCACCCCTCCTAGGGTATTTAAGGGAGACCCCGTGACGTAAGCGGGGTCACTGGAGGAACGGGGATAGTAGAAGGGGTAAAGAGGGAACCAGGGATAGTGATATGTGTTAATAAACCCTGGCGGAAGCCCCTAACTCACCTCCGTCTCCGAGTACCTCCGTCTACTACTCAACACATGCATACCAGCATAAGACAACTTGCTCTAACAAATGTCACATTGTGTTTAATGTCCATTTTACAGCAGTTGGTGTACTCTGGTCATTTTCTGCGCAACCCGCTGAGGAGGTGTTGTGGGAATCAAACTGCTGAAATCGCCAACAGCGACACCAGCTAACGGCTTGCATTGTACAACGAGATATTAAAGCAGTGTAGGGGTTTCCGTCTCTATTTGTGCTCACGGGAAACTGTGGGGTTAAAACACATGCGCCGTGGAGACACAGCCAGGTGCGTAGTTCCTAAATTGACCCAGGCATTGTCTTGTATTTGGGGTTCATGTCAGGACTGTATTCAGAGTTGCAGGAGACCCTTGAATACCGTGGGTTTATCTTTCGCGACTTAGATCTATCGCGGGCAACCTCTTTGTCCACCAATTTAGCTATCGCAGGGGTTAGTTTTGGCCTTTCGCGGGTATACTATACCCGGACCGTGGTTTATGGAGAAACAAATAATGACGAATACATGTTATTTATGCACCAATGACACTTTAGCACTCAATACTGTAATGACTGCTGCACACACTCGCATACGGGCGGTAGAGTAGGAATTTGAGATGGATTTACCTTCCAGTAGTGCCCGCAGGAGATGCAGAAGGCGTAGGTCGTCATGGGCACGAACAGGCCTAGCTTCTTCTTCACCTGTAATACACAGCGACCGTCACCGAGGGTGGTAACCCCTAACCCTGCTGAACTACACATGCGATAACTTTGCTAACAAGTATCACCCTCGTTATAAATCATCAGTGCAGGACAGTATACTCTTAGTTCTTTCGGTAAAGTCACGTAGGTAAAAAATGAAATAAAAATTAATAAAAAATAAAATAATAAATAACGACGTTTCGGAGGCAACACAAGTCTCCGCCATCAGGTGGGACCGTCACAGCCAGATTTGCTGCATCAAGTGAGGCAGGGATTCAAGATGCAAGCTCTTAAATACAAGTTAAGGGGGAGGAGAGGACAGCCCTGATGAGAATACAAGTATGTGTATCTACATGCGTACCTTTTGTCAATCTACTTCTGGATGAGGGCCTCCTGACGTCGTGCTGGTCATGGGGGTTATTTGCCTAGTTCACTACACTGATGAATGCAGGTTGGCCAAGGCAGGTAGCATACGATGTGGTAGCATAATAATACAATATACCATGGACTTTGCTGCACTGGCCCTCTGCTGCTCACAATATAGACTCGCAGAAGCCTATAACACCGATGTTTATGCACGGTGATCATCCAATCCAAGAACTTTCCATGCTCAACCCTGCATACGGCTGTGCACGTAGGGATTTGCAATTCGACCGAGCACGTATAGCCGTTTACGTATGTGCGCAGGTGCGCATATACATACTACTGAGTGCCTGCATGCTGCTGCCCACCTGCGAGTACGTGCATTTGAGTGATGCCACACTTTGGGCAGGGCCACAGGTCGGATTCCGTGGCTGCAACGGCCTGCAGCTGGTGCGCCCGCAGCGCCACCTCCATCAACGAGCGGCGGGTTTCCTTCAATTCGTCGCTCGCCATCTCCTGCCCCGGGAGGTAGTGGTGGTGGGTGCGTGGTGTAAAAACGTGCACTTAATTTGGCTAAATTGCAGCTTTGAGAATGTAAAAATGGCTATTTGACCGTCATGCAACAAACATGACTCTTAAATGGCAGAGCAGGTGGGAAAGTGCTGTTCCTTACTGTTTGTGCCAGGTCACTTGAAGCGATCCAGACAGGTAGCTGTGATATCCGCTTACGGATCATTTTCTCACACGTCTCACGACGATAGAGATAGTGCAATTGGATACATTTTGGGTAAATACAAAAACTACTTAAAAGGACAAAAAGGTCATGCAAAAGCATGGATTTTGTAACGGTTTCCAACATGCATTTTGCTAGGAAGTATCCAATTGGCAATACTAGGGATAGTGCTCGTACCAAGCGTGAAAACAGTATGTCGCGTTTATTCCATTTCAAGGAGGGGGTGGCATTAACTCGAATGTTATCTTCCTGCGAGGTAGAATTTAGCTTATGCGCAGTAGTGAGATGAATAATGACTGTGAGAGATGAAGATGTTGGTAGGATAGATATTCAAGCAGTGGATAGACCATGGACCGGGGAAGGCAACCTATGGCTCCGGCGCCGCATGTGTGGTGGTGGTATTGATGCACACACACGCCGAACCGGCCGACTTACAATATTTACCGGTGCGGGTGATAGTGTCAACTCTGGCCAGGCTTCCTGAGGGGAGGGGGCTGGGAGGCCTATGTGATCCCACAGAAACCCGCCCCTCGGTGGGAAATCGTATAAAAGGTGGGACCCGGAGAGCAGAGAGGCAGTTCGACCCAGCAAGACGAAGAACCAGTGAAGACTGAAGGCCAGCTAGCTAGACCCTGGGACTCCACTGACCCGCTGTCCTTTTGAGGGCCGGGCAGAGCAAGCCAGTGGTGCGACCCCAGAGCCGCGAGGGCCGATGTCCTTCTAAGGGCCGGACTTGTGGTGTGGCTGGTGGTCGGAACCTGTGCCGAAGCTGGGCCGGGTTAGCTAGCCTCCTCAGGAGGAAGGTCTAAAGTAGGGGAAGTAGGGAGTTGACGTGGGGCGTTAGCTGGGGAACACTTCCCCCGCTAAGAACGGATGAAGAGGCCGTTACCTCTCCGAGTGTCAGGGTCGCTACTCTGCTGTATTGAAGTTATCTGTAATAAATACGTGTTGCCTCCATCAACCTTCTCCGTCGTTATATAAGGCCACTATACACATGCGGCTCTCTACGGACTGCTTCGTGACATAATGTATGTATTCATATGCAATGCGGCTCTTAAAATATTGAGTTTTGTACCGAATTCGACAAAAACGTCTCTTCTTGCTATTTTGACCCTGAATACTGACCGCGGCCACCACCATCTGCCTGCACTTGATGCGGATGCTGCTCTGCCTCTCGCATGGATGCATCGTCTCAGCAACCGGAGAAGTAGAGCATTTATTGCCCGCAGTTTTGACGCTGTCACAAACATAAAAAAAATATGGAGTTTTTCATCACCAGATGAGAGCCCACTGAGACTCAACAGTAGTATTTTGGACAGTGTTATTTTCCACCGTCGTGCAGTAAAAACCATGGGGAAATTTGTTCCACGTCCCTCTCACGCTTCAGCAATATGTTCCAGGGGGCAGCAGAGACTGCGTGGAGGAGGCTTGGGATTATTTCATTATTTAGCCTAGCCAGCGGTTTTCTTGTATTAAGAATTAAACAATTATAAGTGAGCGTAATCAAATAATACATGCAAATTTAAGAGTTATGAGCAATGAGTCTGGTTAAGCGTAGTGAGTCTGTTACACGTCAAGTCAGGGTTCAAGGTCACAAATGTCAATGTAAATGCATGTGTCAGGGTTAAAAGTCATGGGAACCACGTCAGCTCACAGAGTTTTGATCACACGGGATGATGCAGGAATGCTCGCCCCAAGGTCATGGGTCACACAGGATTCAGGTATCATCTTCCTATGAACATCTGCAGGACACAACAACAGACACCATTCGTGAAAAAAGTGGCGGTGATGTCACCACAGCGCTTGTGCCAGGCTAGGTGCAGGACACACACCACACAACACATGTTCAACTGCACATCGACACTTTGGTTCTACACTTCATTTGGTTAAATGCCAGCTCTGAGATTTAAAATACCACTTTTGCCACCATACAACGAACATTACTCACGCCTGTCAGTGGGTGGGAAAGTGCTACTCTCTATTAGACCCGATGGCAGAGGTCATGAGGACTCTCAGATGTAGCTCTGTGGTATCAGCTCCCGTCAGCGATTCTCATCACAAAAGATTATAAAAGATCAGAGAGGATATTTTACGTCGTGAACCGATGCTGAGAGCGCCATTGGGGGAAAATTTAAGAAATTACAAAAAATAAACTGTTTCGTCCATGCGCAGCCAGGTGTTTTTTTCCAGCTCTTGATGAGCGATCGTGCAACAGAAACCACCTCCTCCTCCGTGCTGAGATGGCGAAGGGAATTCACAGCCAACCCAATCCGGGACACCTGCCAGAAAAGGGGTAAAGGGTGAGGCCATTGACGTGGTGAGAGGCAGGCAACTGCGTGTGGTCCAGATTAGTGGACATATATCAGTGCAATCATCATCATAGAGCCATGCTGGAGGAACTGCTGGATGAAGGCCTCCCCAAGTTGTTCCCATCCCTTACGGACTCATGATGTAGCTCCTGCACATGAGCTCATCTCATCGCTCCACCCACAAGGCAATGTAGTAGATGTCTGTCTGCACAGCTTGGTAATACTGCTAGGAACCTCCTGGTTCCACCAGCCCACAGGGGATTATTGTGTCCGTCCGTCCGTCGTGAATCCAAAAATGGGAGGGGTGGGGCTGTGTGGAGAGGGAGGGTGGGGAGGGGCTGGGTGGGGAGGGAGGGGCTGGGTGGGGAGGAGAGGGTGGGGAGGGTCTGGGCGGGGAGGGAGGGGCTGGGTGGGGAGGGTGGGGAGGGGAGGGTGGGGTGGGGCTGTGTGGAGAGGGAGGGTGGGGAGGGGCTGGGTTGGGATGGAGGGGCTGGGTGGGGAGGAGAGGGTGGGGAGGGGCTGGGTGGGGAGGGAGGTGCTGGGTGGGGAGGGGAGGGTGGGGAGGGGCTGGGTGGGGAGAGACTGGTCACCCCGTGGTGCCCTTATAAAACTCAACGTTTAACCTACTCACGCCGGCTTGTGCCCGCCCTCACAGTCGGGCATATTTGCGGAATACACCACGCCGCCGTTGACCCTGGCCATTGACCGAGCAACCCAACGTTCCTACCAGCTCCCTCCGCAGGAATGTGTTTGTGTAGAGAATATACCGAACAGTGATAATTGTGGGTACTGCCAGGCCATAAGAAACAAACCATTAGTTTCACATTACAGTGCCTTGAGAACACTATTAATTTCACATGGTGGTTGCTTTAAAAAAATTGTTTTAAAACACAATTAAATTCACAATGTATTGCCTTTAATAAACTATTTTTTACTTTACCAGGTAAGGCCCACTGAGCTATGTAGCTCCTTTTCAGAAGCGACCTGGCCACAAATGATAGCTCAACGAAGTGGTTTATCGTGTGCAAATTTATAGCTGCCAAATACTCTAAAATACATGTTTATAAATGTGGAGGGAAAACCCGACCACGGGGAGGGAGAACACATGCCAAATATACCGGGCGAAGTAGTTAACATCTCGCCACGTGGCACCCTATACATGTCGGTACTTTAAAAGTACTATCGAGTGCCTTTCATGCACACTAATTTCACGCCTTGGCTTAAAAAAAAACACCTTAACTCTTTCACCTTGGTGCATTGAACACGCTTCATGGCAGGCAAGGGTTAACTTTGTTGTCTTTTTGGTTTAAAGCTTTCGTGACTGCAGGGATTCATATTCTTGGTTCTTTCGGTAAAGTCACGTAGATAGAAATAATAAAAATCTAAAAAAGAATAAAAATATAAAAAAAGAATAAAAATATAAAAAATAAAAATAATTCTCACGTTTCGACTGCAACACAAGCAGTCGAAACCTCGTGAGAATTTTATTGTTTTATATTTTTATATATTTGTATTTTTTCTTAAATTTTTATTATTTAATATTTGTATTATTTTTCATATTTTTTATATTTATTTTATTATTTCCCTACTACGTGACTTTACCGAAAGAAGCAATAATATGTTGTTTTTGTTACTGCAGCGATCTTCGTTACGTAAACATTAAAATCCCAACACACCCTGAACTTTAATTGAGGGGGGATGTAAAACTTTTCAGTAATACACATTAACTGTAAACTAATAAAAAAAAACTTGTAGTTTAAACTTTTACATGCACGGCACATACTTAGTTTACACCACTATATAAGCAATACAATGGAAAATATTTGAAGGTTAATGTCGATAACTTTAAAGTGTCACGGTCTTAAGCTAAGGGGGTTGGCAATCTGCGGTTTTTAAAGGACTCCTTCGTGACGTTATGTATTAATAACCGTCTCGTATTCACACATGCATTGCGTCTCTCCCGAACTATGGAATTTAAAACAAAATATCGATTATATCGCAAAATATATCTTTTCCCCTCACGTCTCACGCCGGATTTCAGTTTTCCCGCGCTTTCTCAAGGCCTCCCCCACGGCTCCACCCCCAAGGCCTCCCCCCCAGCCCCCACCCTCCCAGCTTTCCCCCCACAGACCCCCACCCCCAAGGCCACCCCCCCACGCCCCCAGCCCCCACCCTCCCCAGCCCCCCCCCACGCCCCCACCCCCAAGGCATCCCCTCACCCCCCACCCTCCCCAGATTCCCCCCCAGGCCAGCCCCCACGCCCCCCCCCTTCCCCCCCACCCCCAGCCCCCACCCTCCCCCCCAGCCCCCCCACCCCCAAGGCCACCCCCGACGCCCCCAGCCCCCACCCTCCCCAGCCCCCCCCCCACGCCCCCACCCCCAAGGCATCCCCTCACCCCCCACCCTCCCCAGCTTCCCCCCCAGGCCAGCCCCCACGCCCCCCCCCCCCAGGCCCCCCCCCTCCCCCCCAGCCCCCACCCTCCCCCCCAGCCCCCCCACCCTCAAGGCCTCCCCCCACCATCCCCCCCAGCCCCCACCTTCCCCCCCAGCCCCCCCCCCACGCCCCCACCCCCAAGGCCTCCCCCCACCCTCCCCCCCATCCCACCCCAGCCCCCACCCCCAAGGCCACTCCCCACCCTCCCCCACCCCCCCACCCCCAGCCTCCCCCCGGCCCCCACCCTCCCCCCACACAGCGGCGGCCATTCCCCCCGTAGCGTCACGACGAGCAATGGCGACCCCCCCGCGCCTTCCGCGTGAAGACGGAGCCGGCGTCCTCCGGCCGCTCTCCGCGGGTCGTGGCGACGGCTTCTTCGCAACTCTGGACGAGCTCCGTCTCACGCAGCAGCAGCAGCAGCTCCTCCACGACGCCAACACCTCGTCCTCGACTCCGCAGGCGAAGTTCGTCTCGACACGACGCCTCGGACGGTCCGTGAGCGGAATGAGGTCGCTCCGACAGGATTCACGTCGCTGTTTAAGGCCCCCAGACCACATCGCACTACCTACCCCTCTTACATACAAAGTGTTTAAATAAACAACAAACAGGTTTAACAAATTAGAATGGGTGAAGATAGGAGAATGGGAAGCTTAAATGGGTTTCCTCACATTTACCGACTCGATGCCCCCCCTCAACGTGTTACCTCAACATTCTCACGGTGTTGTAGCGGATTGTGAGAAACTCGACCAAAGAACGGAAAGACGAGGACATTGTGAGAGATGAGAGGGGGTCATTACACACGTTTACGAATGCCTCTTTATATAGCCTGATTTTTCTCCGGGTCCTCCAGTTTTCCCCTCAACATTTTGAAACATGCTTTTAGAGAATTTGGCGTTAAAGGGAGAGATTGGTACGGTAATGTAAACGAGTTTCATGGAAAATGAGCCCCGTTGCCACAGCTGCTGTACTCGTGTGCGACTACGGTGCTCATTTTCCATTATACTCGTTTACATTGACATGCCAATCTCACTCGTTTACATTGACATGCCAATCTCTCCCTTTGACGCAGCTGTTGTGGGTGCGTGCGGCGATGGGACTCCTTTCCATCTCTGACCCCGCCTACTTACCCTTGGGCAGAGGTCGCAAACGGGTTTTGATTCCTTACCCGTACCCGGCCGCACCAGGGTTGCAAACAGGTATCCGTACCCAGCCGGGTACGGGTTACCCGTACCCGATACCCGGCCGGGTATGGGTAGCCGGGTATCGAGTAGGGTACGGGTATCGGGTACCCGATTGCGACCTCTGGGATGAAGCCATGTTGCAGGCGCGGGTGGGTTGATTCTAGGAACTTGAATTGTGAGAAGAGACAAGACGTTGGGAAATGAGTGACAAACGGTTACTCACCAGTGACTCACGGCCTACCCGTATCCGGCCGCACCAGGGTCGCAAACGGCTACCCGTACCCGGCCGGGAACGGGTAGCCGGGTATCGTACGGGTATCGGGTACCCGATTGCGACCTCTGCCCTTGGATGAAACCCACCTCAAACATATATATAACCTCTTGTTGCAGCAGCCCTTTCTTGTTCAGCAGTTCTACTGCTGTATCTTTCCACCTGATGACGATTGCTTGTGTTGCGATCGAAACGTGATTTATTATTTATTTTTCTAACTACCTGACTTTACCGAGAGGACCAAAGAGTATGGATTCCTGCGGTCACGAAAACTTCAAATCAAGATTGTAACACACCTGTCAATCCCTTATCAATGCCTACCTTATTACAGACCTTAATAGTCACCCGTGCCCTTATAAATATCAACGTTCATCCTACAAAGTCCCATCACTAGGGAGAAACACAAACAAATAGACAAAACAAATAGCCCGTATTGCAACGGCTGTACGCCGCATGGACCTGAAAACTCAAATTCCCTGTACAAGAATACGAGTAAACCGTATGGGTTGACAGGTATATTCTAAGTACTGAAAATCCGACAAATAATTTGTTATTGTGTTGGCAGTGTGGTGCATAACCACAATAAACGCAACACATCCGTCAATAACACTGACCTTAAGAAAAGTATGTATAAAATTAAAACAACTATCTTTTTTTTGACCAGGTAAGGCCCACTGAGCCATGCCATTGACGTCACATTCAATATAGCTCTTTCACAGGGCTATATAGCTTGGGCAACGTTTCAGGCAATAGCCGGGTGGTGGTGGCTATGCACGCCTCTAATCCAGAACTGGAAGCGAGGTTTGTTGTTAAACTCCCATCCTGTGGGCGTCGAGGTGCCACATACCTTGGCTCATCAGAAGGCAGTACTATAAGTTGACTAATCACCATCGGTTTCCATCTGTATGGGGATAGTGTTGCCCCCTTACATGAGTAGGTTTTCTCTGGGTGCTCCGGTTTCCTCCCACTTGTATAATAAACATCTCATCATAAATTGGCTGAAAATATCTTAAAATAAAAACCGACTGCAGGACCCTCATGAAAAAGAGGCCTGGATAAATAAGTCAATTATTATAATTATTCTTCCCTGAAAATAGGCCAGCGAGGTAGAGTGAATAGTGACTTTACGTTTGGCCTCTCTGTGCTGTGATGAATAGCCACTGCCCATGTTACCTACATTTCTTTTTAAGGCAGTGTTATTGACGAATGTGTTTTGAGAAAACCAAAATTTCACCTCTCAAAAAAGCCTATGTATCCTTTTTTTTATCAAATACCCTTCAAATCCCTCTCGTTCATGAAATGCAAATCTCACATTTGGAAAAAAAATCAGTTTCAGTGTTTTCCCCTCATTGTGGTTTTCTTCAAATGATGCAAACAGCTAAATAATATTTTCAGTTTATAAGCTTACCTGGTTATGAATATGAATTCCTGCAGTCACAAAAGTCTTAAGTCAAGATCTTACCTGGTTAATTTCTTTTTGAAATGAAGCACTTTTTACCAATGCCCAATTTATGACATTTGGTATAGTTTCGCACCTTTATATGGCTGAAGATTTATGATTATACGATGTATATTTAAATATATATATTTCATACTATGATTACACAAGTACTGTAAATATTTTAACTCCATTTTATTTTTACCATATTTTATCCATATAAAAAAAGTTTAACCTATTTTATAAATTTTCTTAAGGTGACCAGCCCAACTGATTCTTAAATGCAGAAAATGTCAATGGAAATGTTAGATATGGAAAAATTCACAGTGTGAATGTAATAATGTGGTTTAATTGCACAAAAAAATATAATGTTATAACCATAAAATCCGATGAATATTAAGGATAAGACTGTGACATTTTTCAATGGCAATTTACAATCTAGCTGTGGTGACTGAGCCCACTGACATGAGGTTTTGTCTGCAGGGAGGAGGTGCTGAGGGCTATTGAGGATGTGGCAGGCAAGGTGCTGGCCTCCATCGCTAGGAAGCAAGCACCATCGCTCTCATGTGTCGACCGGCACAGCTGGGCCACCGTGCGGTGAGCTGCACGTCAACGTGCCCTCAAAGGGTGCTTTCTGGCAATCGCAGTGGCCAATACCTCCTTTTCCAATGCACAGGAAGTACCGCATTGTTTTTCCTTTGCAACAGCCGAGCCGTGCCATTGAACATCGCATGCAATGAACGAGTTCAGATGTACGTAGGAGACGTGGTGACTTGTCTCTTCACAGTGCATTGACATCAAATGCAATGATCAAGTCATTTATTCCACCTCAAACCAGACTCGGACATCTTGTGAGACCGGCGTAGAGTATTATGGTTTGGCTCTGGCTCGGCATGGCAAATAGCTAGCAGAAACTCAACCATACCGTGAGGACCTGGGGCTAGCTTGGCTCAAATGTGCCAGTGGAAAAGGGGTAAAAGAAACATATTGGGATAGAAAATGGCCTGCAAGTTGGCTCAGTCAGCAGTAAAGCACATGGCAGGTTAACTGGTTTGATCGTTATTAATACTGATCAATGAACTCCAGCCTGGCTACCCTACTACCAATACAGTACTTAATATGCATGTAATGCTTCGATGTATCGATTAAAATTAATTCTTACCCTCAGGATACATGCCGTATGAGAAATTATATGCTGTAACATTTAGTAAGAAACAACACTGCAAATTATATTGTAAAACGAGGTTAATGAGAATCAAATAAAACATGCAGTTCATAAATCTATCAAATCACTGGAAGGGTGAATAGTTGAATGCCAAATACCTAGAGCTGTTTTACACGGCAACCCACACTTTGAGGAAAATCAACAGGGGTTGTCATATTGATACTCATCATACCATAGGAATATGTAATTTCCAACACCGGCTCTCGGCTCTGAACTGGAGATGAGCACTGCCTCATGCTGAACAGAAAACCACCAACACAATTGCTAAGGGTCCCATCTGTAAATGGTAAAATTACCCCATGTTAACAATGTGCTTATGTGAAGGAACCACCTCACTCGCCATGTGTCTTCAGATTCAATAAGGAGGTGGGGCTGCAAATGCTGCCTGAACTGGTGTTAAGGGAGCAGAAGTTCACAATGCAAGGCTCCATGCTGAATTTTTGTGAGTAGTGCACTCACAAGCACATTGCTCATCCAATCCACCCCTTTTCAGTTTTCTTTTTTTAGCCCAGGTGATAACCTATTGAGATTTGTTGTCTCTAGCAAAATAAACTGAAGCCATATAATAATATATTTATATACACACACCGTAAAATGTATTTACAATTCTGCTGTTTTTTTAAATAAAAATGTGTACTTATGGACCGCACACTATGACCTCTTGTGCATGATGTTAAAGGGTCTTCAAAGTCTTTACAGCAGATGGCTTACTTTGAGTATCACCATTTCAAAAACATGTCCTGTAATTTAACTATACACAAATGTCTTTGCAAAAGTTAATGATATAATGCAGCCCTGGGTCCAAGAGACCCAGCATGACGTCTTTGATATACTGTACATGTGACAGGCTCTTAGATGACCTAATACAAGACATGTAACTTATTACATGAAGGGATCAATAATTAATATTTAGTGACCAAATATACATGAATGCTTATATGGGTCTTGTTGACTAGTCAACTGAAACAGTGTAGAGTAACATAGTACATACAGGGTAACAAAGTACATATTTCCGTTTCACGCTCTCATATGATACAATACACTTGGTAGATGTGGCACCGTAAGTATCTTACTACTGTTTTGCCATGCCATACGATGCGTGTGTTAGGTATGACTATGAAAGTCCTGCACATGATTTACAATCTCGTGCAGACCAACCAAAACTCAACTAAGAGGTAAGCCAAGCTTCTATGTGTGCGCATTGAAGCATATTTCCATGCATGACGAAAAAGATGACTGTAAATGAACGAGAATGTGTGCAAGCACCTTTGTGTGTATGTTTGTCTGGTTATGATTTTAGAGACATCTATTACCAATACCCCACGTTGTTCAGAAGCCAGACCATAGTTAACAATATTGTGGACAACATCGCCTGTCTGCTGAGGGTCCCTCGGGACTGTCTGCACGTGGTAAGAGGGTCTACAGTAGTAGCACGGGAGGGGGGGGGGTAACATCGGCTAAGATACAACCCGAAAAAATAAAGCACTCTTATGTTGCTATTGACACCCTGGACACCATTGCAAATGAGATGTTTCATCTCAAGGGATTATCCAGGTGAAATACTTTATCAAATAAAAAATAAAGATACATGACAGGCATCTATGCATCATTTACTCGATTAAAATACATTCTTACACTCGTCGAATTGTGCGTGTTAGAAATGATAACTTGCAATGTATGCAAAATATATAAAAATTGTTAATTCTACATTTCGACTAATGGAGTAAAACACCAGAAAAACAAAACAAATGAGATGGTAAAACTGATATATTCTACCTTTAAGGATAACTTCCATCACTCATTAAGGTCCTAGCCCTATCATTCATCCAATATATTTTCTCATCCTGGATTACTTGCAATTTTAGTCTTAATGTTGGAAAAAACATTTTTTTTATATTCCAATCAAAAGTCATGTAACCATAAACATTCCACTGTTTATCCGATACAAACATATGTACACGTGGCCCAAATGGGTTCACTGTGATTGTCCAATGTCCAATTGCAGCAGTCCACCTCCAAGGGCTGTGTGGCCGGCAACCTTTGCTACATCGAGGAGGACGGAACAAAGATCTCCTGCACCTGCAGTTCTAATGTACGCACATATGTATGGGAGGCAGAGTAGACTGGAGGTTGTTTTCTCATTGTCTCACTGATAGAGGTTGCAGTAGAAGATGCTGTTGTGTTAAAAAAGCACTGCTGCCACCAGAGTTGATTTTGGCGAGGTGGCTCAGAGGTCAGAACTCTGAGCTAGCATTACTGAGATCCTGTTTCCAAATCCAGATGGTTGCCTATGAATAAACCAGGGTCTCAGGTATAGAAAGCTGGTCTTAGCCCGGGCACCTCTGCAATGACTGGCTTAATTGCAGCTCTGAAAAAAAATTGGTTTGACTGTCAAGTGACAACCATTACTCTTGGTGGAAGAGTGTGTGAGAAAGTACTGCCCCTATTATTTCCACCAGAAGTTACTTGAACTGGATGTTAGAGGAAGCACTGTCATATCCACTACCATGGGCTGTTGTCTCACACAAAGATTGTACTGCTTTGCGAGAGATCTGATGGGAAATTAATCGTGGGGTTTTGAGCTCACAGGTGAAGGTAATTTGCATGTGGTTAGGCATACCATAAAATCCATGCATGGGGAAGGGCAATGTTGGAGTTAGAAATAGGGTTTAGGGGATACCGATTGGCAACATAAATATTTTCAAGACCAGCAGTGCCAATGTCGACCACAGATTTTGTTTATTGTGAAGGTGGTCCAGTGTTGAAACGTGTCACTGTGTGCCGATTACAGGGAATGCTGGTGTCTAATAATGTGCAGGGAATGCACAGTATCCTTTAATGCACAGATTGTTGGACTTACAAATACACGATTGTCTGTTTCATCATGCTGTGTACGTCTTTGGCCTTTTACATAATAGTACAGCACCTTTGTCAATCCACTCCCCACACTATGCAAATCATGGATTTAGAAGAGTACAAACATGTCCTCTCATGCCCGCAACTTAGCAGTACTGTACTAACACACAATAATAACTAACATACACTTCTCCTATGACTAAGATCCGAACATAAGAATCCAGAATATTTCAGGGGTGCCGACTTAGTTTCTTGACAATGGCATTACACCATATGGCCACAAGGATACATTTCTGGAATATATTCTAATTATATCTTAACACACTACAGAGACGATTAAGACATCCTTCCCACACAAATAGCCTAAGACTCATTAATCTTTATGGGTGCATCCAGCTCAAATATCCATGAAAAAAATAGACATCGGTATTGGAGAGCACTTCACACACATACACGTGTGCACTTGCATACACACAAATGCGTGTGCATGTACACATGCACACGTAATGTAAGTGCGAACCTGCCTCCTGAGCCTCGTAGACCTGACGACAAAGGCACGATTCGTGCTTGTTGTGGAGAAGGATGCCACCTTTCAGCACCTCCTGGATGATGGCTTCTGCAAGCGATTCCACCCTTGCATCATGGTTACGGTACCAAGTCTTACAATCGTGGCAGCAATAATAAAAGCCAACACACACAAAATACGGCACACTCACTGAAAGAAAATAATTATGGAAAATCTAAACATTAACCTTAGGATTTATACACTGGTTAGGCAAGCGGCCCTCAAAAATAGAGATTGAAAACCTTTATTACGTAAAATGAAATCAC
The DNA here is from genome assembly GCF_965212315.1 of Lampetra planeri. Taxonomy (NCBI): domain Eukaryota; kingdom Metazoa; phylum Chordata; class Hyperoartia; order Petromyzontiformes; family Petromyzontidae; genus Lampetra; species Lampetra planeri. The sequence goes on from NC_136129.1 coordinate 4,961,464, forward strand.
TTCCCTGCTCCGGTCAATGGCATGATGACTGTTGCTGGAGCCAGTGTAATCCATGTCCTCTCTACGGAAACCAGGGAAAAGGCGTCCCGGACGTGAACACGCGACTCCTAGTACGAAAGCTATGGGACACCTTCCACATCCCCACCCTGGCCTTGGTGGACGCAGATCCTCACGGTAAAAGGATGTGCTGAATTGCCCGCGACATCTTGTTCAGCTGATCTGGTTGGTATATACGGGTGTCCCATCATCCACGCTCTACAAATCGGGGTTAGGGGATGAAAAACTGGAAACATCAGTGCACACTTGAAGGTGTTTGAATGTTCCTGCTTTCTAACTGAAACAAAATAGGTAAAGTTTCTTGAAGAATTAGTGCTAGGCAGTGTTGTTTAATTCAAGGCTATTCGTATAAATGACACATTATGGTGGGAGTCAATTCATCCTTAACACAACAATTGCTGTTGAGTTGAATTTGACACTAAGTGTTGCTCATTTTACTGACTGTAGATGGAATGACGAACCAGACCAATGCATACTCCCATCAGCATTAGAAAAGTATCTTCATTAAAGTACATTTCTTGTATCATAACTAGGTTGTAAAAGTACAAACATGAACAAGAACATGATTTTTCAAGTAAAAGTTTATTTTCTTTCTACACAGTATAACATTTATGCTGCAGTCTGAGCTAAGTATGAACATTTTAACAAAGTTTTGTTTTTCAGGATTTGAAATTATGACAATCTACAAGTATGGGTCCCTGGTAAGTGGATAAAAAACACATTTAACTTAATTAACATGACCGCTAGACTTTCCAACCTCCGAGTATTTATTCGAAGGCTGGGAAAACTAGACATTAGATACAGGTCAAAATGAAGACTAAGAATATACATTTTTTTTTTATCAAACATCACCATTTCGGAAGTTAAGAAAAACTACTAAACTTGTACGTTTCATATTCAGCGTAACCGAAATACACTTTTTCAAGAAAATGCTATAATCTTTTGCTACACTTCACTCAGTGTGACCTGCAGGCACACCAAGACATACTCAGCTTTTATTAAGATTGGGTGGAACACGCTGTAATGAAATATAGTGACTAACTCACACGTGCTAAGTTCACGTCATGGTGCAATTATTTAAATAAATTGTATTAAGCGTTCACTCTTTGTATGTACGAACGCCTTTCGCACTGTACGTAGCCAATCATGCTAATCGGAGGTGCGGACACTGGTGCCCCCTTAAATCTGGTTCCAAACCTGAGCGATTAGTTACACTACTTGGTTGCACGTAACTGAATTGCTTATATGTGGACATTTCAAAAACAAGGTGCGAGCAGTTACACAATCTGTTACTTTTAGCAGAGACAGACTAGAATTTCAAGCAATCTGGTCAGAAATGTGTAGCAAAGTATTTAATTTGTACATTTGCAAACTATAATTGGTTATTATAATCCTGATATAGGTGGGGGTGGAGCTAACCATAAAAGGGTAAATGCCAACTCTTAAACACCAACCTTTTTATGCACTTTAGCCACTCAGATGTGGACAAAGCAATTGGAAAATATGAAGTTGTGCAATTTCTGCTGCAATCTTGCACAAATGATCACTCAGGCATTGACTCAGCTTAAAGCTGCTTCTGGCTAACCCATACTTGTCCTGTTGTCCTTACAGTCCATGTCCTTCGATGCTGCCAACCTAACTGTGCCAACCATTTGCTGGCTGGGTGTGCTACCCTCTGAAATAGAGAGGTGGGTCCCACTACTTGGCTTAATTTCACGTCTTGGGATTGTATCTATTACTGGGTGGAGGTAGATTATCAACCATCAACCCCCTTTTCAAACTGTCCCAATGTACTGGCCAGATCTGTCACCAAGTCACCTGCCACTAAACAATTACTGTATATGTTTTTTTTTATCCAAGAAAGTATCACCGAGTCTTAAACACTCCTTTTCAGAAGGGTCCTGTTTCAGGATGTTTGGATCCAAACTTCATACTGGTAGGAACCTCCTGGTTACACCAGCCTACAGGGGATTATTGTGCCCGTCCGTCCGTCGTGCAGGGAGGGGCTGGGTGGGGTGGGGAGGGGCTGGGTGGGGGGTGGGAGGGGTGGGGCTGGGTGGGGAGAGGCTGGTCACCCCGTGGTGCCCTGATAAAACTCAACGTTTAACGCTTGTGCCCGCCCTCACAGTCAGGCATATTTGCGGAATACACCACGCCGCCGTTGCCCCTGGCCATTGACTGAGCAACCCAACGTTCCTACCAGCTCCCTCCGCAAAAATGTGTTAATTTAGTTTGGTAAGAAACCAGGGTACCAGGAGAAAGCCCACGCATACTCAGAGAATCTCACTCAAACACCACACAGATAGGTCCGCAACCTGTTTCCTGGACTGTATCCTACTGCCATGTCCTCATTTCCCTGCAGCTAGATGTCTCATGCGCACAATTTGTGCATGACATATACCAAGTATCTTAAGTATAGACGTGCATTATAACCAAGTACACTCAGCAACTACGCATATTCAGGTAAAATGCACTCCTAAGTGTTGGGTATTGGTGAGCACCTGTGTGTGTGTATACGTTAAGTGGGGAGCGGTAAAGTGTAGTAGTTGGCACACTGCATGACGAACACAGAAATTTGAGTTGGATTGACGCTAATGGCCAGAAATCGGTAACGAATATCTAAACCAGTCCTGGACCTCACCTAGGTTGACACAGCCTTAAGTGCCGAGTCCAGTGTGTAAACATCAGCACTGGGGAGATAAAGGTGGACAGGTGTGGTGTAGACCACACCATCTTATTATGCACCATGCTCCCCTTGATAGGTGCTCACTAACCGCATTTTCCCCTACAGCACGTGAAATGCCAGACGGGGAATATTTCTCTTTATTCCCTGCTCCACAGGTGGAACATTCCCACAACTGTGCTGCTGCCACTCTCTGACAGAGACCAGAGGAAGCTGCGGGAGCTGTTAGGCAGGCCCTTCATGGAGCTGCACCCCGAGTGGCGGAATGAGGTTAGAAGCTGACCTCAGCGTCCCTCACAAACTGAAACTCGTGCCATGGCTACGAGCTTGCGTGATGAGCAAGCGTGTGTGCACAGGATTCCTTCACTGGTGGATTTTCAAACTGGCTAGGGTTTTTCTAAAACTTTCAACCAGTTGCATAAGACACCTTAAAATTTTCCATTAAGCAAACAAATATTGGACTGCGTTGGCAGTGGTACACATGCACGATTTATCAACACTGCCTTATAAAAGGAAATATACATAGCAGGTAAAATATATATATACAGGTCATTGGTGTCTGGGTTGGGTGCTCCTCACAAGATATCAGGTTGACTTCGCCTAAACTGACATTCAGACCAGCGAGGCTTTCCACGAAGTTGGCTCAGCCGAACATGAGTACAACGTATGACCCTTCAATACATTAAATGTGAAGTAATAACCACAAGATAACTTCTACTAAGTCAACTTAGCCTGAAATTACCATTTGCAAACACCTCCCATAGGTTGACTCGGCTGGATATCAGTCCTTGATGAAGGCCTCCGCCAAGTTAACTCGGCCTGGAATTACCACCAGATTGACCCCTGATAGGTTAATTTAGCCATAATTCAAACCAGTCAGTGCTTTCTCGAGGTCCAACACAGAATTACCACCAGGTTAAGACTTCGACTGAGTCAATGTCACATACCAGCGATCGCATTTGCCAGGTTTGAAATGAGTGCGTCTTGTATTTCAGCTGGAAATATTGCAAGCACGTGCCGTGAAGGCAGAGATGCAGGCACTGGAGTCGATCTCGCCAGGGCTACTTAGCCGCTACTACCTGCCCAACAAACTGCAATTTGGGGGGTGGCTGTGAGCAACTGTATCCGAGGTGGCTCTGGGCTTGGGTGTAGCTATTACAGGAACAAACCCAAAGGACAAACATGTTTATATTTTAAAAGTACACTTGCTAGGTTTATGAAAAAAGAATAGGCTAGGTTATTTGTGTCCACTTGTTTTGAAAGATTCTCCAGAAGTAAAAAAAGATTACATTTAAGATAACTTGCTCTTCTCTGCTCTTATGAAGTGCTGTGAAACATACTGGTAGATTTGTGCCATTGTGAACTTTTATATCACTTATGATATAAATTAAGCAAAATTTCAGGCATCTTATTTGTGGCCATCTTGGATTTGTGTAAAGTAAATCTTTATCTTGATAGCTATCTGTCCTTGGAGAAGACCGCGACGTCACTTTCATACGTCTAAATACATCGGCGCAGCAACACCACTGGAATATGAAGGAACACCTAAACTTACTTTTAAAGTAATTTTCTCATTCATGACGTTTTAAACTCATGTTGGATAATCCAACACACACCCTCGATATGCATCAACAGCTGTTTGATATTGCGTTGCGTCTTCCTTCAAAGATCCTGGAACAACACGTAATGTGGATTAAGTCACACATTTAATTTAGATGCTGTGGCTATAATAAAACGGTCATATGACTTAAAACGTGACTGCTTTGAGCGATCAATGAACCAAGATAATTTTAGTCAAGAGGCAACTAGCGTCACTGCTGCTCGTACAGTCACTAAATGTTTTCCTCCAACCCTGTTAAGTATTTAAGTTTATTTATTTGGCTGTCAGACGATGGTCTCCTGTGGCTTTGTGTCTTACACCTGCCAGATGTTTGTGCAGACCTGCTGTCTGGTCTGCTGTGTCCACAAAAGAACACGATTCCATCAAATTACAAATGTCCCCGGCATGTGGATCCTAATATTCAAGCTGTTGTTTACCTTGTGAGTTAGGAGTCTGCAGCTGCTGTATCGCTCACTCAGTGCTCGACATTTTTTCCAATAAATGTGTTAACAGCTCATTATTTAATTTATATTTATAGCTCAGTGGCTCGGCTAAATAAAGCGTCGTATGCGCTCACACCCAACTTGAGTTGTGTACAGCTTTCCTGAAATGTTACGCATGCTCTGACCCTATTGTGTATGTTTACCAGAACCCCGTGTTACAAGGTTCAGGAAGGTTGTACGTGCATCTGTTAACCGTGTCTCAGTGAGACTACATTTAACATGGTTCATTTATGTGTTTACCATCATATGATGAGTACAGCAAGGGGTATTCCTTTAACCAGTGCTTGTAGATGGAGCCTCCACGCTGCAGAGGACAAACATACATACTCTGTCACACAAAAAAACTACAAGACAAAGATATTCTCTTTATCCCAGACAAGTTGTTGAAGTAAATGAAGAACAATGTCGCATATACGATCATCACATATATGCCCTGACCATTTAACTGCCCACGAGTGCAGTAATTGTGTGTGCTGTGACTGTCATTTTCTTCGGATGTTCACAAATCCAACCTTTTCATATTCAGCAATGTGTTCTTAACCTCGCGTACATTTACTTCTCAAACACTGTATTTCCCACGATTAAAGCAGTTTGTGCTTGATTTTTGTCCAGTGGCCTATTTGTGCATGGCTTATCCATCATTCTATAGATCTTCACACATCTGACATGTTCACATATCCACCTATAGTCCTATACCTCAGTCTCCAGTGAGTCAGATATGTGATGTATAGTGTGGTAAGCAAGCACACCTTAAGACTGATGCCAAATAAGAGCAGTGTAGCCAGCACCACATCATAGTGATACATCACGTCATCAATAAAGGAATGTCATGATTCACCCTACTATGATGCCATGAATTTCCATACGTCGAGGTCACAAAAAGAAATTTGGTTGTATAATTTGTACTGTTTCTATGTTATTGTCTGTTCCGTATGTTCTCCCTCGCCTGTTCAATTATCCTAAAACAAATATTTTCATATAAACTGTACAAACAGTAACGACAATACATTTTAAACAAGCACAATTTTATGAATATCAAAAACATAATACATTTGAAGCATTACATAGCAAACATCAAGTAATTTTAGTCTGGCCCGGTTTCTTACGTGATAAGCGGATGAGCAAGTGTCTAATTATTTGCATTTTTAACAAAAGGAACATTAGGAGCCGTCCATAAATGACATCACGCACCTAGGGGGGGGGGGGGTCAGATATTTGGGGTTTGAGAAATGTGACGCCACATCAAAATGCGAAACTTAAATAAATATAGACAACACGTTCTACTTAATTAGACTTTTTAATAAATGTTTTCTCCTACAACATCAGAGTGCAGTGCTACATTAAATACACACTGCAATGACAATAGTTTCAAGCGATTTGAAGCATGTTTTATTTTTTTTGGGGGGGGGGGGGGTCATATTTGAGGGGGGGTCTGATTTTTGTGACGCCGGGTCAAAAATGGTCCAAAATCGCGTGACGACATTTATGGACGGCCCCTTAACAGCAAAGCGGTACCAGAACCAAAGCGTTATAAATAAGTCTCGATCTCACCATCACTCCCATGACTGCATTGAGCAATCCAGCTATTTTGTTTTCTAGGCATGAAGCGGATATGTAGGAATTCATTATTTATTATGTGTTGTGTATGTAATGGGTTCACGTAACCACTGCAGACATTAGAGGTGCTACATTCACAATGTAAAACATATATGTGTAGAGGAGTAGAGGAGAGTGGTGGCGTCGTGTGCGCTGTCCGGTGCGGTGACATCACGGGACGTGGGGTCGCACGCGCTGGGCAGTGCACGTGACGTCACCCCTCCTAGGGTATTTAAGGGAGACCCCGTGACGTAAGCGGGGTCACTGAACGGGGATAGTAGAAGGGGTAAAGAGGGAACCAGGGATAGTGATGTGTTAATAAACCCTGGCGGAAGCCCCTAACTCACCTCCGTCTCCGAGTACCTCCGTCTACTACTCAACATATGTATAATAATACGTATTGAACAAAAATATTTTTCTTATCGTATTGCGATCCTGGATCAAGATAATGTATCTAATCATGAGGGGGGCCAATCATTACATGGCCGATGTCTACCGGTCATGAATATTTAGTATCCTTTGCTGAGACTAATTTGCCATGATCATCAGGTACATGCAGTGTACAGTGGCTTAATTTACATAAAATCAAATGTGGGAGCGTGCGGATGTTGTGGGGATTGGAGTTTAGAAAAATTGGTTTACAGAGTCGTCAGACGCTCAGCTAGATGTTGTCTGCCTCTGTTGCCTCTCACACCTGCTTTCGCTGGCTTGGTCCGGCCGCTCCCAAACAACGTGCAATGGTGGTGTCTCCATTCCCTCCAAAAACCCTGCACTCGCACCATCCATGGCCCCTGGTTGCCCATCTGCAGCAACAACGAAAGCCTTTAGGTTATGTAGGTGCATGTACAAGGGTGTACCAGTTTGTGTCTGTGAGTGTACATGTGTGTATGAACGTGTGAGGGTATGTAGGGAAGAGCATGTGCCTATGGGGGTGTATGCGTTGAGCCGCTGGTGCAGGTCGCGCAGCATGTATTTCAGGTGGGCAATGGTGTCACGCTGCTCCATGCGCAGCAGGTCCAGCTGCCAGTGAACATCCAGCACCTCCTGGCACACCGACGACAGTGAGCCCGATGGAAACGGCCTGCGCACACACGCACAGGCATACATACATACATGCAAACACTTGCACACAGATCCGTGCAAACACATGCATTGACACCATGAGCTACTCCATTCCCATCCGGGTCTGTGGGCTTGGAACCAGGGACTAACCGGGGAGACTGAGGCCTGGTGGTGGAAAACATCTCCTTGGTCTCTCCGTTTGTGTGGTCATCACGCACGTACTCCCTGAGTTCCTCCAGACCATCCTTCCAGAAAAAATAATTAAACATTGCATCAGGTCGTCGTTTGAGGGCAATTCAACATAGAGGAGGCCCAGGAAATGTTTATACCACTTGCCCCAGACTAGTGGTAAATGTTTTGCACATATCCATCACTGATGATTGAGTGATGACTACGACTCCCCATAAAAGATCAAAGCATGGCGATTACAAGTTTCAATGAAGACGCAAACTGCAATAATTTAGGAACATCAATCTAGGTTACAGTGCACTGAGAGGATCAAAAATGGTAACTGGCAATGTATGTACATACAACGGTTCACCAACTCACTAATTGGCTGACCTGATATTATCGGGAGAAATAGTGCACCTCTCACTCTAGCATTTAATAACAAAGAGTGGCCTACATTTTTGACTTTTTAGTTAACAAGACTGAAAATAAACAATACATTAAAACTGTCCATTGTGCTAAGATGGAATTCTTACTCAGGTAACTGAGATTACAGTGCAATAAGCAAATGATTGCACAAATGGCACACACACATCTACACACGTAACAATGTATACATGTAGGCTTCTACACAATACAATCATTCACACGCAGAATCAGTGACATGCATACCTGGATTTCACACGCTGCCGTGAGCAACTCGGATTCTGTCTGTACCGCACTGCAATATAAAAAACAACAACACGTGAGTCTACGATGTGCTTTTGGGTGGTACCGTGTGTTCGTTATGTTGTTTGACGTTTGGCTCTATATGCTGGGACCTTCTTTAGCAAGTGAAATATTGGACATCATGCTGAACAAGCGGTACAACCCTAAATCACATCAGAGAGCTGTACGGCACAACAGTGAAAACTTACACACTAATAAATATACGAGTCCATACTCTTGGTTCTTTCGGTAAAGTCTCAGTAAAAAAATAAAATAGAAATACGTTTCGATTGCAACACCGAAAGAACTAAAGAGTGGATCCTTGCAGTCACGAAAACTTCAAATCTAGAATGAAATATACGAGTCACTCACAGAATGACAATCAGGTATTATTGCCAGTGCACCCATACACTTTAAAAAATAAAACTTGTGCTGCTTTAGCAATCAGGGTAAATTTGTCCAAAGGCCCAAAGTGCCAAGTGGCCAGCAATAAACAGCGCAATTGTCATAAATAATATTTGTGAAAGGCGCCAATCATTTTCTTGAATTGATTCTGCTGATATTAATCTTGAGTGGATTGATGCCGGCAGGGGACCCTGATGGCGCATGACGGCTGGCGTCACCCCTCCAGTGTGTGTGGGAATGCCTTCGTCTGCTTCCGATGAATTTTTAGTTGATAACGGTGGTGATGACAATGGTGAAATGTTGACGCTGATGACATTTTAGAGAGAAGAGAGGAAAAGCGGCGGGCGAGGTGGTGGGGAGGCCGTGCGTGCGTGTGTGCATGCACCGTTCGTGGCCGTAGGAGGCGTGGAGTGGCGAGCATTCGTTGTGCAGGAACCGGCGAGTGACCTCGCGATCCCCGCGAAACAACACGCTCTTCTCTAGCCCCAGCAGCACGCTGGCGCGCTGCATGTACATGTTGGCACGCGGGTCCTCGCTCACACTGCATTCGGACACGTACCGTCACGAGTGTACCGTGGTATAGTAGCGATACAATATACCATGCAATATGATGTCCGCGATAATTGCATTGTCAGTTTTGCTGCATATCGTTACACCATGATTATCGTTGCTCATTGAATTATCTTTTAGATACGTTATTTCCCGAGAAAATAAGTACGAAATAACAAACCCCTAATAATTAATGTTCTAAATAAATACCTATTATTTAGTGCTTTGCTAAATGTTTTGGCAGTCACTGATAGCATGGTGGTTATATGAAGTAATTTTCTGTGTAACTGACAGCTTGTGTACTCATACATAGGTTGTAATCTTGCAATTATTAAACTATTTGTGGCAGGTTTATGGCAATTTAACTGTAGTTGAATAACTCAAGATTTTAAGTAAAACATTCATTGTGATGCTCTTTTGTGTGCAGATCATTGATGATCAGGCTGGCACCATCAACTCACTACACTTAATCACGCTTGTTATTAGGTGTAGTGGTCACTGCAACTTGTACCAGTTCAGATATCATTAACTGCAGATGTTAGCCATGTCCGGGAATCTAACCCAAGTCCAAGGGTTTGTCGTGCAGTGCGTTAACCACTGCGCCACCCCGAATCATAACAATTCATGAAATCGCTGGCAGAGTATTGGGGGCTGTTGTTAGAAGCAGAAATCAAGAGTGTTGAGGGCACGGTTGAGTGGGTTGTCGATCGGCTGAGAGCGTGGGGGTAGGACAAGGGGGCGGGCGACCTCTCGTAGGCGTCGTTGAGCATAGCCACGAAGATGTTGAGACAGACGATGGAGACAAGGCCCACGTAGGAGACGACGAGCAACGGGGTCATGAGCGGCGCGTGGGCCAGCATGGCCAGTGCCTCGTATTCGTCCGTAAAGCCCAAGCGCAGCACTTGGAACGCCGTCATGTGACCCGATGCCAGGGTCTCGATGCCAGAGTCTACGCAAAGCGCCAACAACATCATCAGCGATGTGCTTATCATCAGCAACTTGACAACGCCCACATCCTCATCTTTGCCATTGACACGTGAGCATCGTGAACAGTAATGACTGCGAGTGGTATGTGGAACAAGGTAATGCGACCACAAGCTTTGGAATTTATAGGTAACATTTTCACTGACACGCGAGTCGGGCACGTTGCATTTGAACGGGCTTTCCCTTTCTCTGCGCAATAAGGTGATCGGTCGCTGTGACGTTGCCAGCGAGAAGTGAGGCTCACTGTGGAACACGAGGAGGAACGCGATGCTGTACGGCACAAAGAACTGCAGGAGGAGGAAGAGGAGCTTGAAGAAGTGGACCGCCATCTTTCCCAGCATCACGATGAAGGGGCCGATCACCCTGTGGCTCGCAGTAACCCACACATGTTCACACACATCACAGAAAGATCCTCTGCATACCCTTTTACGGGCTATTGGAAAGTGACGTTAGTAAGCACCTTTTGAGGCAGGCACAGCACATGCAACGGTAGTGCAGTCAACATCACGCGCAGCCGCCTATATATCCCTATTACGGATGTTTTACAGAATGCACCATGTACCCATTTTAGACCGAGTCAACCAATGGGAGGTCCAGGACCGGTTCAGATATCACTCTCTACTGATGTTAGCCCAACCACACATACACCTACCCAGGAACTCCTGTGGAACTGATTTGTCCACTGACTATTCAGTGGTCGTCTAAGCAGTGACTGCTGTTCTTGCATTGAGTGAGCAGACATCTGCCTAGGACCCCAAGTGAGCGCCTTCTAAGGCCAACACAACATAAGGGGGTGTGGCCAGAATGATAGAAGTTTAATACAGGTAGGAACAACAGGTTCCACACTGCCCACCAGGGATTATTTGTCTGTCGTGCATATGGGGAGGGTGGGAGGGGTGGGGTTGGGTGGAGAGGGGAGGGTGGGGAGGGGCTGGGTGGGGAGGGAGGGGCTGGGTGGGGCTGGGTGGGGAGGGGCTGGGTGGGGAGGGTGGGGCTGGGTGGGGTGTGTTTGGGGTGGGGCTGGGTGGGGAGGGGCTGGTCACCCCGTGGTGCCCTTATAAAACTCAACGTTTAACCTACACACTACACTATACACGACACGATACACTACACTTATACAGATCGGAACAACAGGTTCCACACTGCCCACCAGGGATTATTTGTCTGTCTGTCGTACACGAATGCGCTGTCCAACCAAGTTCCTACCTGCCCACTCCGAAGGAACGTGTTCAAAGTCATAGTGCGGTTCACTAACCACTATACAACCGTTTTCCATACACTTAAAAATAAATGCAGACAAATTACACATCACACACAGACACAAGCGCGTGTGTAAACTGGGTCCCACCAGAAGGACCGCATCTGCTTGAGGTTGCACATCCACAGCGGTACTATTGCCACGGCTGCCAGGCGCACGTGGGTGCAGGCGAGGGCGGCGCTCGGCCCTATCACGTCCGCCACGTGTGTCACTAGCGCCGCCAACAGCACCAGCAGCACCACCCAGTCCAGAACGTTCCTGCAACGGGGGACACAGGCACATGGCGCACACACACACACACACAGGTGAAACACGGGTGGTTGAGAGACAGGTAGCCGAGGCACGTTGGGAGAAACAAGCAGGTGAGAGACATGCATACAAACAGAAGGAAATGTGTTGTCTGTGTATCCCTGTTTTTTTATAGCCATGAGTAAGAGAGTTTGGAACAAGACTGTGTACTGGGAAGTGGTATATGTATGACAGATAGGGGAGGTGAGGACATAGAGGCATACTGTGTGGATGCGAAAATACGAAAGTAGTGGGATGGGAGGAGGTAGGGGTCACTGTTACGGGAATCGAACCATTGACTCGACACGCGGTGGGTCAGTGGGGAGCGCACTCACTGCTGTCAACCCAGCCGTCCAGCAGAGCTTACCAGTAGTCCAAGAAGTAGAAAGCCTGTGATTTTTTCAGCTTCTTCATCTGGTTCTGAAGGTCGTCGCTTTCCTGAATGCAGCGATAACCAAAGACAATTTGTATACCCAAAATACATCCAGGATTAATGCAGTGGGATAGCTATCGAGTGTGCAGACGGTGCAATTGCACCGGGGCACATGGGCCAATCTATATATCAATGTGTGGGCAAATTGGACAGGGGGCGGTCACAATTTATTCCTTGTACCAGGGACCATAGGAAACAAGCTAGCACATTATACACATTGGGACGTACGGACATATCAAACATATTAAAGAAACTAGGATATCTGGACACTGGAACATTATAACACACTTGAGTACAGCACAAGGACACAAGATGACAATTAAGTCCACGGCAGACTGGGCTGTCGGGCTGGCCTGCAGGATTCAGAACGGAACGAGCACCCCCTGAATCCTCTTACCTTAGGCCAGCACGGGTGGCAGAAGCGGCGGTCGCTGCTGATCTCCTGGTACCGCAGCTCCTTCCAAGCAGCGAACGAGCGGCGAGAGGAGAGGAGCTGGCGCACCTCGAGCACCAAGCGCAGCAGAGCGTGAGAGCCGCACCACAAGGCGAGCGCCACCCGCCACCAGTCCTGGCCAAAGCAAAGGCTTTGTACGTTAACTTAACGGCTGCTTCTTCTTGGTTCTTTCGGTAAAGTCACGTAGAATGGAAATAATAAAATAAAACATTATAAAATAATTCTCACGACGTTTCGGCCACAACGCAAGCAGCCGTCCTCAGGTGAAGACCAGGTCTGTCGGGGAGACAGCGTCGGGGAGACAGCGTCATTCAGACGCTGTCTCCCCGACAAACCTGGTCTTCACCTGAGGACGGCTGCTTGCGTTGTGGCCGATACGTCGTGAGAATTATTTTATAATGTTTTATTTTATTATTTCCATTCTACGTGACTTTACCGAAAGAACCAAGAAGATGAATTCCTGCAGTCACGAAAGCTTTAAATCGAAATTTAACGGCTGCTGATAAACGTTAACATGTCAACTCGTACGGCTCTCCTCCAATGGGTTTTCAAATTGTCGTGTGTCGTTCAGCATGATATCCGACGTTTAGCTCTCTACTTTTCCGTCAGTTTGACATTTCATTCAATGTGTTGGAATGGAAGAAGCTCCAAGCGGGTCGAGAAAAATATCAGACTGAAGAAGCTCCCAGCATATGGAGCCGACCGTCACAATTCGTGCCGAACAACACATGGCACAACCAGAAAACGCTTCACAGAGCTGTGGTTACATCAGCATTGACACCAGCGAGCTACAGCATGACTTTCAACATTTTGCTCCACGGGACCGTACTAAAGAAGCTCTCAGTATGTGCGGATAAATCTCAGACATCACACGAAAAAACATGCAGTATATCCCGCAAACACATCATGGTGTGATGGCTACATGCGAGTGTTCATGCTAGTGAGCTGTGGCAGGCCGGTGCAGTGCGATGCGGGGCGGCCGTGCCTTGGGGAAAGTGTAGACGTGGCGACGGGGCCACGGCACGGCCACCAGCAGCACCATCCACGTCACGATGAACGCCATCTTGGTGGTCAAGGTCCAGCAGTTCCCTTTCCTGTGGGCGCACACATACACACATCACCATCGCGTGAATAGACAAATACATATGTTTATACTGGTAGGAACCACCTGGTTCCAAATATGGGAGTGGGGTTGGGTGGAGAGGGGAGGGTGGGGAGGGGTTGGGTGGGGAGGGCAGGGTGGGGAGGGGCTGGGTGGGGAGGGTGGGGAGGGGCTGGGTGGGGAGGGTGGGGCTGGGTAGAGAGGGGAGGGTGGGGAGGGGCTGGGTGGGGGGCAGAGGTCGCAACCGGGTACCCGATATAACATTGATTATTTAAAACATTATGCATGCATCATAAGCTTAAGATATGATATTAATTGATAAATCAATAAGATTGTCACACCTCTCGCAGACACCCTCAGACTGGAGCCTCACAAAAGGAGAGAAACAAACCTCTTAGATTAGATAGAACACTTACAGGCCGTATGCATTCCACTTGACGTCGATGAACATGCGTACAACCGGGTGGTCCACGACCTGATACAGCCGCCTCATCACCACGAGCTCCAACTGCCAACATCGACAAGGCAGAGGGGGAGGAGGGGAAACGAACAGTGGCAACAGCAGGAGAAAGATTGTGGTGGAACAGGCACTGCTACACCCCTCACCTGCGCATGAGAAATCTGAGTGGTGGCGCAAGATGTGAATTAGCTATCACACTGCAGACAGCAAGGCTCTGTGTCAAAGGCCCAAGTCAACGTTCACTCCTCTGCTGCCCTCAATCTGAAAATCCCTTTCCCCCAGCCATCCGTGCTGTCAATTTGATTTAATTGATTTCATGGTGTATCAGCTGCATGTTAACACGTGTATATTATTTATTATTATTTAAGACTTATTTATAGCTGGGAACTTCTTCTCGACGTGACTCAATACGTGGTTCTAGGAACCCTTTTTAAGCAGGGAACATTTTTAGGAGGGGCAATGCCCAAGCTTACAGTATTTAATGGGTGGCAGTCTCCTGAGCTCAAGTCTACTGCCAGTGGAAGGGGTCAGTGTGTGGTGTTGGTGGCAACTCCAAGGAGTTGTACATAACTCATCCACAAGAAGATCTTAAATAACGCTTTGTGGGATTAGATGCAGCTTAACTTTCTAAAGGTGTGGTCTATTGGTCTATTGAATTGAATATGCTGGTGCCAATGCTTACCAAGCTCTTAACAGGCTTTTCTTGATTATCTGTATATAAAACAAAAATAATAACAAGTCAGTTCCAGTGGCTGCATGTGCATAGTTTCACCCTATAGGCATTAACCAATGTTGTTTGTTGGGTGTGTTTGGCTGTGTTTTATTAATGGCTCTGTGCAAGCGGTGTAATGATGCATCGATTCAGTGTTATCGATCAATAAATGCGTGATATATGCATCGAATGAGTCGCGTAAAAATGGATGTGTCTTTGATTCGTATGCATTGTATGCAATGTTAAAATATCAAGTTGTTACACACTGCACACGCATGATGATTTTTAAACATGTCTCATGTGAAGTATACAAAGCTCGCTAATTGGAATTCAGCTCTACTTCATGGAAGTCAAACACGGAATCTTTTCATTTCAATCGGCACTCTATACACCTCGTGGAATGTGTTTAGCAGTCATCAGACATGTGCAGTGTGCAAAAACTCAGTATGTATTTAAAAGGAGGCAAGCATTGGTCAGTGAATGGTGGCACAGTGGTCAGTGCACTGCCCTATGAAACCTTTGTTCAATTCCTGCCTATGGCTAACATCTGTTGGAGATTGATACGTGAACCGGTCCTGGAACACCAATCCACATTCAGTAGCGTGGTGAAGTATGGTTAAACAACCCGCCACAGCCAACACGGCATGGAGAGGCCTTCATCCAGCAGAGGAGTTACAAAGAGCTCTACACAAAATATGTTATTACTGCAAGATGTACAGTGGTGGCTTGCAAAGAGACAGTCTTTGGGAAACCCTGTCTTAAGTGGTTGGTAAAATAAATACCACTCGGTGACAATGGATAGCTCGGCAGGACGTTAACAGAATAATCTAGAATTTCCACAACTGGCTCTTGACTAAACAGCAGAGGCCTCACCGGATTCTGCCGGCTCCAGTATTTTTAGGTAGAAGTATTGCTTCTGGTCAGACTCCTTTATCACGCGGAGCTGGTTCAGCGCTAGCAGCGCCTGATGGAGACACACACAGGCAGCGGGCAAATTATTTTTTAAAAACACCGATGGCACTTGAGTTGAAAAATAGCTGCACCTTGTACTGGTTTCCCTTCTGACAGCGACAGCTGCCTAAAATAAACGTGAAAACTTGGGAAGAAACACAGAGAACCCACAGACAGAGCAACACATACAATTGGAGAACATTGTTTTCCAATCATTAAGTTATAATTGTTTAACTTACTTCACAAATCTAAAGGTTTAATTCAACGTATAATTTGACTCAAGTTATTTCCTAAATTACGAATTCGGAAGTCCAAATTTGAAATAAATAGGGAACAAGACTGATGGCTCAAAAATAATCATGCAGTGATGGTGACAGCAGCGGTGCTTGTGACAGTGGTGATGGATTAGTGGTAGCAATAGAGTGGAGGTGGCGATGGTTGTGGTTATAATAGCAGCAGCAGTGGTAAAAGGAGCAGTAGTGGTCTTGGCGCTAGTATTCGTGATGACAATGGTTGCGGCAGTGGTAATAGCAGTATTCGTGGTGGTGAAAGTTGTGGTAGTTGTATCGGTGATGGCAGTGGCAGTATTATTAGCAGTGTTTAAAGTAGTGCTAACGGTGATGGTAACAGTGGTAGTAAATGTTGACGCAGTAGTCGCAGTAGAGGTTAGTGTCAGTCGGAGCAGTGGTGGTGCTATCAGTTGTCATGGCGGTTGTTGGTGGTTGTGCTGGTGTCACCATGTCAGGAACGGTGTCGAGAATGACGCTCAGGCAGGATGTCCCCAACGAGTCCTCGGCACCAGCGTCCGCCCCCACGTTCAGCAGCAGCTGCACCGTGCCGCGCTGGCCTACCCAACATTTTAGTTGTGGTTGTGTTGTTAAAAAAGTCTCAAGCACAGGAGAAAAGGAGGACTTGAGACAGAATTAGGATAAGAATTATCATGTATAGGGTGCTTAGATTTCTCAGCAACTCATGAGTGCCTCACATCTCGTATCAACTATTTCTATGCCTTTGCAGTTTAGCCAAGGGGACCCCCAGTGGCAGCTGTACAGGTGCATCACAACATATAATCAGCACTGGACTGTAAATCGACATGAGTTAGCCAGTAGGGAGAGATGGTGTTATATGGATTTTCCCAATTCAGTAATTTTGTGAGTAATTTACCAAATTTGGACCGTGAACGTAGTATACATGGCCTACCATTTTTTTGAATGTCACCGGTTCTTTAACGTCCACTGTGCAGCAGACGGTGTGTATTCATGGTTAGTACGCCTCGCAGCATTAAGCAGGGCGGCCGCTGGGCAGGAACCGCAAGCCTCCGCAACAAGCGACAAACACGCTACCACTTGGCCATGTCAGCCAATTTCCCATCGACAAAATTAGACCCATCGCGGCGGTGCTGGCGGACCTACCGTGCTTGGCGGCGAGGAAGAGCGGCGTGCGAGCGCGGTAGTCCTGGGCGTGGATGTTGGAGAGGCGCCGGTATAGACACTCGAGGGCGGCTCGCGCGCCGTGCTTGGCGGCGTAATGAGCGGCCGTTTGAAGCTCCTCCCGCGTCGCCGCCTCCACATCGCCTGCCGGGGCCAAAAACCACACACGGCGGCCGAAACTCTTTACTTAGGTCAAGGTCAATTTTTGTAGACTGACTTAGAGGAAGACACAAACTAACATCTTGGAGATACGGTCAGTAACGTCGTAAAAAAAATTAGTGATGTGTAAGCAACTTTAGAAAATGACAGTTACACAATGCACAAATAAAGGTTAATGGAACCAAATAAAGTGAAAAAGTGCTCTACAATAGGGAATATGCTTTACTGTACTTTAAAAGTGAATGGTAATGGTTGGCAGCGGTGTCAATGGTGGTGGTGTTAGTGATTTGCGGCAGTGTTGATGGCATCAGTGGCGATGGAGGCGGCTTTAGCGCGCGACAGCGGTGGCCGTGGCCACCTCCGTGCTTCACAAAGAAGTCGATGACATTGGGGTGGTCCAGTGCGGCAGCCACGTGCAGGGGCGTGCGTCCATTCGTGTCCGGCTCGTCAACGTGCGCGCCACGTTCCACCAGGAATCGAGCCGCGTCAAGGTGCCCTGCCTGCGCCGCCTGTACGAGCGCGCACACACACACGCAGGCGTTATAATACACAAAACAAAGATCCCCCTGTAGCCTTTAGCAGACTGTCGGGACAAGTGCTGTTAGTGAGCACCTATGAAAGATGGCGTGAAAGCACAAGGTAGGTGTGGGCAGCACCATGCCTGCTGCCTATGGCTCCCAAGTGGTGACGTTTACACACCACACCAGGTACTCATGTAAGACTGAGTTGACCTAGGGAAAAGCGCAGGGGACCGGTTCATCATTGATTTGGCCATGGCCAGGAATCAAACTCAGATCGCCGGGTTCGCAGCGCAGGTGCACGAATCACTACACCGTCGTTCAACCCTTATACAAACACACACACTAGCGTAACATTTTTAACTCAAATGAATTCAACAGGTCTGCCAGAAATATGATCCAACACAACTGTGCATTTAAAGGCACTGATCTGGAAAGGGGCTTTTTAGGAGCTCGGGGACATTCGGAAATTGAAAGGTGAAGTTCATAGTGGCGCGATCGGAACGCTAATGGAAAGAAACCCAACCGTGTGCAGTGCCGTCTGGCCGTACTGGTCCTTGGTGTTCACGTTGGCACCGCTTCCAATGAGGCTACTGAGAAATCCAACGTCAAGCTGCTGGGTCAGAGGGCAGAAAAAATACAAGAAAACCAGCACACTTATGGAGCCTTTGCTGTCTGCTGATTGAGGTGGACATCGGTGGTGGATTTAAGAAACTTGTCCAATCAATCTTTACTTTATCTGCCAATATCGCACTCAATAGCGGGAATGGTACAGAGGGCATAGAGGAAAAGGAATGAAAAAAAAACTGTCACGACCTCAGTGGCTAACACGGACTGAGCCAAGTAAATTGGAACTTCGTCCATAATAAAATGCAATCGTGTGCAACGAATATCATCAGGTAAGTAGTAAATAAAAGAAATAATAAGTAAAGAAACAGAGAGGTTTTTTGTTTTCTCATTTTACATTTTATGAGGAGTCAAGTCTGAATAGGTGTGTCTTGCACAGTCCAAGGAACTGAGAGACACTCGGCGCGTTTCGGATGTCCAGTGGCAGGCGGGGTGTTCCAGATTTTTGGGGCTGCGTTCGAGAAGGTTCGTCGCCCCAGCGCCGGGTGAAACATCCTGGGCTGGGCAAGTCACGCCGTTCTCGTGGAACGGAGTGTGCAAGTCTAGCGAGTTATCATTACACGATGGAAACATCTGGCCTAATATAAATAACACGAATAACTACACCTATATAAACACAGGTGGGGGAAGCTCTGATCACCTCATGCTGCTCTCTGTCACCGCAGCCCAGTCTGTGGAAGTACTCCAGGAAGGCCGTGTTGAGTGTTGCCTCATTGGGCGGTGGTCGATGCTTGCTGCTGATGCTTGCACAGGCCTCATGTGGACTTGAAGCTGCTCAGGTTCACGGGGGATCATGGAAGTCACAGGGTGGAGCTGGGAGGAGACCTCTCGATTTCCACGATACGTGACCTCCATAACAAAAACAAGACTGCTCGCTCCAATGAGCAGATAGCAAACATTGGAAGACACTGCAGATCGACCACCACTGATATCACAGGCACACCTCCGATGAGCACGGTTGGCTACATACGGTGCGAAAGAAGTTAAATATATATACATACGGCGTTCTGGATTCAAACCCAGAATCGCAGTCGTACCAGCTCATCGCTCTGACCTCTGAGTACTAAGCCACCTCTTAATGAATCAACACCAACAAGAAATGCTGTTTGGCACTCACACGGTGTGAACAGAATGGACAGTCCTACAACTGCTTGCAATTTTTATCATCTCGACGCACGTCCGATTAGCACGGTTGGCTAAGTACGGTGCGAAAGAAGTTAAACATACATACATATACATACATGCACTAAAAGAAGAATTGCTCAAGCGGCTGGAGCAGCATCTTTGGGTGGAGAATCCCCTCCATTCTGGGTCCACCGGGTACTGCCACACACACACACATATCAGTTCATCAAACGGCAACCATCTGTTCGTGAGAACCTATTCAGGTCTTCACGGTTGCCGTGTTAAATCCCATAAAGACAGCGGAGACCTCAAACTGCATCGTGGCCGTGTGACCTTTAATTGGTTAACTGATTAAAATTGATGATTGCACTCAAGATACATGCATACAATGGCATCACGAGGGACCAATTTTAGTGGCAATGTATGCACATTATAAACACGTGCAACTTTTATAATGGAGAAAACGAGACTGAATAGACGAGATAAAAATATATTTTAATATAAAACCGTGACCTTGAAGAATGGTGACAATCAAATCGTGTTGGAAGCGCAGGTGATCCATGACATGCTTCCTGAATTGGTCCACGGTAAGCCTAACAATACAGTACTCGACAAGCGGTCTTATTACTATAAAGGGCTCCTGCAGTGGCTTTGGGAGAGGACACAAAATATGGAACCCCTGAGACACGCTGATTGGAGAACATATGGCCCCAAATCCTCAACTAACATGACATAATCCTAATCAGACATGATCTATCTACTGCAGGAGACATGCCTCACCCATGTCAACACCATCTCTCACGGTATTGCAATACAATAATACCGTTATCCATGTCACTCATCACATGAGCTGATCTCATCATACCCAGTGCTCATCCTCACTCCTTTGGCTGTCATTCTGTCACTAGCCTCGTCCATGATCACTTTTAGTAATACGCCCTTATCCAAGCCGTGCCTTCAAGTCAAGATTTTGCCTGTTTTCTGATCCACGCGTTCTTCTTTCTAAACCTCAGAGTGCGTACAGGCACGCACCTCTTAACGCTTCTTGTAGTGCTTTTTAGTTTGTTACATTCGTTGTGTAGCGTCGTTCTGGACAAATATATTATTTGGTTTTGCAAACGTATTACACGTACGTACGAGTTGGATTCTGGGGCAAGGCTCAAATCAGTGGCGAGTTGATGCCTTAATCGTTCCAGGGTTCCACCTTTTTACCAACCCGCATTGGGCAGTGTGGTGAGGTATAATCATATCTGTCAACCCCTTATCAGTGCCTCCTACCTTGTTACAGACCAATGCAGACCTTATTGGTCACCGCGTGCCCTCTTATAGATCTCAACGTGCATGCCACAAAGTCCCATCACGAGGGAGAAACACAAATAGATACCACTGAATATGTCAACCCCTTATTAGTGCCCCCTACCTTGTTACAGACCAATTCAGACCTTATTGGCCACCCCGTGCCCCCTTATAGATCTCAATGTCCATGCCACAAAGTCCCATCACGAGGGAGAAACACAAATACATTTTTGTTGCCCGTATTGAAACGGCCGTATGGACCTGAAAACTAAATTTCCCTGTAAAAGAATAGGGGTTAAGCCGTATGTGGGTTGACAGCTATGAATCTTTGGTCAAATGTGCCCCCCCATAACCGATACGGTGTGGGGGTAAGGCCTTCATCCCGCAGTGGAATGTACTAAATGTATATTTTGCATAAATGACGACATACATTGATATTATATTATTGGTTCTGTCGGTAAAGTCACGTAGAAGGGAAATAATAAAATAATATAAATATAAAACAATATGAATCTTTGCAGTCACGAAAGCTTTATATCAAAAGACATACATTAAGTTAAGTGATCTGGCTATTGCATTGTACGTTTGTTGAATCGCAACGTACGTAGCCGACCGGGAAGAATGAATTAAACACACACAAAATGATGATCGATGAGCCCATTGGTGACAATTCCACGTTCTTGTGGCGGGAGCCAGTCTGTCCACAAGACAACCACTTGATTTACTACAAAGTAGTCGCGATCTTTATGAAAGGCTGTACGAAAACCGAATCCAATCAGATACATCAGGCACATGGAAAATGTTACGTTTATTTATTAACTCCCATATTATAAACACATGAAATACGTTACATAAAAAGCGCACATTTAAGCGAAATGAAAAAATAGCAAAGTCGTATTACAGTACAGTATTGCGAATACCGTATTACTGCTAACACTAACTACTGTAATCATTGAAAAAACGATACATTGCACTTTCATTTGATTGCAAATACATAATAATAATTAAAGCATGCCACGCAATAACACCCTCGAGTTAATTGATTTAATAAAAAGTACCTCCATACGTGAGTTACGTGAAGAAAAACAAAGTTTTTTTTTACAGATTTCTTTCCTCTCAAGATGTTCACGGGGAAAAAAAGAAACCTCGAATAAGTTCACTAACTTGCACTTTAAACTCGTTTCGTAATTATTATGATAAAAACATTTGTAAAGTTTAACGGCGATGTGAGTCGAAGGGCCTCGCTTTTGCGCGGGAAACAAACGACCCCGTGACCCCGTGAGCACGTGGGTCACGTGGTCGTGACGTCACCCGCGGGTGATTTGACCACACTTCACCAACATTGGGGCAGGACCAAATCTTCCAGGGGTCTGGGGGTCTCGCCCCTAAAAAATAAATATAAATTTGAAAACGAATTTCCTGCCATTTCCTGATTAAATATTTTTTTAAAAAATCACTAACACATAGGATGGATTTTTTTTTACAATTATGTCTAATAGTGTATTGTATTACATTGCTCCGTTTTTTTATTTTTTACCTCTTCTTGTTTCATTGTATGTAATGGCAGAGATTAGGGATTAGTAAAGTACAACCATAACCACAATCATATAAACAGAAATCTATTTTATAGCAATATATTGGGGGGGGGGGGGGCATTTTGAGATTATTTGAATATTGGGGGTGGGGGGGGATGTGTCCCCCCCAAGTAGCACCCACGACAACCTGTGACACCTTTTTATACCCGTGGTGGTCGCTCCATAAAAGCCACTCTCCAGCCCCAAACCCCCCCTGCTTAGCTTCAGAGATCCGACAAGATCGAGCGATTTGGGAATACGTGAGATCTCTTTTTGTTGTTGTGGTGTTTTCGTGGCCGAGGAGGCAGAGGGAACCTGAGCGTCCTGAATTAAAAGAACAATAATAACCCATATTAAAAGTTATTACATTTTGCACCTACAAATCTTCAACACAATATCATACCTATTTGCTGTACTGCCCCCTTATATGTACCTTATTTTTTCCTGAAGGTGTGCGTAACGCACATTTTTATTGCTCCATCTCAAGCGTGATCCACCAACGCTAGTTTAAAGTGGTTAGATAAATGAAATCATACTTACAATGCAATTTTAACGTCTGGGGAAGATTTACATATTTCCCAGCCCTAACTCTATCTCTTAACAAAAAGACAATCCCGGGAAAACCAGGACAGGTGGCAACTCGACATCACACCACCGTCTCCATATGGGCGGCACAGCCTCCTTAAGCCCCACCCCGCTTCTTTGTGCCGTTTTGATTCGTGCCACCACGTGGTCAGCAAAGCAGCGTGATCTGCACGTGGTCGTCGCGTCCCTGCCACAGCATCTCGCCTTCAAAGTTCACCAGCCCATGCTTGCGAGCCCGCAGCAGGATGCCCACGAGCTTGTCGGAGACACGGGCGTACGTGTGGAAGAGTCGCCCAAAGGCAACCTGCGTGCACCCGTCGCTCCCCGGCTCACCGATGCGCCGGATGAGGTAGCACATTTCCAGCATCTCCTTGCGCACGTCCTGTTGCGCACGAGCCGCCCTCTCGGCCGTCCGCGTGCCCTCCTTGGGCCTCCCGTAGCCCTCTTCACCCTTCTGCGGCAGCGTGGACAGCGCCTGCTCCATGTCGAAGCGCTGGCTGAATGGGTTCAGCTTCTGCCTCTCTGTGTAGTCGTCCGACCATTGCTCCCAGGCGCCGCGCAGCCCACCGACACAGCCACCCGAGCCAGGCGGGACGCGCGGACCACCGACACCATACTCCCTGCTACTGCTGTTGTTGCTGAGAGGGACCCGTGGGCGCCTACTTGTACTTGCTGCTGCTGACACTGGCTTCTGCGAACCTCCTTTGGGCTCCAAGTCCATCGCTTTCTTGTTGCTCCCTAAATCTGTTGAGCCTTGGGACTTATGGGGCTCCTGCTTTGGTTGTATGTCCGAATGTGTGACTTTTTTCAATTCCTGTTTGACCACCCCATTGCTCTGTAGCTGGTCGTCTCGGATGCTATGGGCGTTTGATGGTTCTTGATCCTCCACGACCGTCATGATGGTGGAGTCATGCTCAGCAGATACCCCGTTCAGCTGACTAAGCTGCTTTGCAGTCTGCATGGGAGTGCATTTCTCTGGCTTGGGTGTAACTGCAGTTGGTGTTTGTCCTCGATTGACTGAGTCCTTCTTCACAACGTGCACCTCACCGGAGATTGGGGAAGCTAATGGACTGGTGACAGGTTTCTTCACTTCCACATAAACATTCTCTGGAACTGACTCTTTCAGCTTTATGTTGGCGGTTATACTTTGACATGTATCTGTCGATGGATTGCATATCTTAAAGGTCTTTCCTGCAGTGCTAGTAGTAGGCGAGGTTTGTCCTGATAAATTGAAGCTTAGTTTTGACACCTCTTTGAGTCTCCTAGATTCATTCATGTCCTCTTTGGAGCCACTGGTATCTTGCTTTGGCTCGGATTTATGATCACTGGGCCTGTCTTGCTTCGTTTGGAGGGACCCCACTGGGACACGTTCGGTCGGGCTGAGGGTGCCATTGGAGTAAGCTGGTGGGATAGCTGAATGAACACCTTGGTCTGACGAGGTCTTCTGGGAGATGGACACCTGCGAAGTGCTGCGAGATAAGTGTCGGGCGTTCGCCGGGGTTGATTCATAGCTCGTCTTGCCCCACCCACTCGACAGGGTAATCACCATTTTTGAAGAACACAGTGTATTCTCATTCGTTGGTGGGGGCGTCACTGGACCGATCGCCTGGTTCTCAACTTGTGCATTTAAAGGTCGATCTCCTCCAATGGGCTTATTCAGATGTTGTAGAGGGGCGGATTGCAACAAAGGGCAACTGATTGGCGAACGGGCACAAGCTGGTTTGGTGGGGCTATGAGATTCAGTCGTACAGCATTGATCAGTCTTACAAATGCCGGTGGTCTCACAGCGCAGTGGTTTCTCCAGCTGAGTCGACTCCAATGTTTTGCTCATACTAACAGGCTTTTCTGTTTGTGGT
Organism: Lampetra planeri; assembly: GCF_965212315.1. Classification (NCBI taxonomy): domain Eukaryota; kingdom Metazoa; phylum Chordata; class Hyperoartia; order Petromyzontiformes; family Petromyzontidae; genus Lampetra; species Lampetra planeri. The sequence goes on from NC_136129.1 coordinate 4,986,607, forward strand.
TCAGCAGAACGGTCTTGAGACGCCAGATTGGTACCCTTGTTGATGCCGTATTGACGTCGCCTGGATCGTTGCACAGGTTGTTGTTGATCCGGCTGAGGAGGCTCTGAATTGCGGGAGCTGATGGCAACACTTGCCTGAGGATTGATGGAATCTTTTGATAGATCAACAGTGGAGCCTTGCTTTGTTATTGAACCGTTTGGTACAGGTTTTTTTTGCTCTGGTTTGCACCCATTCGAGGTCGCAATCCGGCCAATGGTGGACGAAGACTCGCATTGCTTGGTGCCATCAGCCCGAGTTTCAGCGTTCCCAACCTGCTGCTCCAAACATTCAGATTTTAAACTGGTGTTAGCTGATGGATCAGAGGTAGGCTGTACAGTGCTTGTGTTTGTCTTTAGTCCTTCACTCAGCTCGTTCGCTCCGCGATTGGGTCTCTTTATCGCAGGCTGATTCGACTTACTCGACCTGTTGATCAAACGGAAGCTCGCAGCCTTTTTTGCAGCCGCGCGATCTCGTAATTCTTCCATGACCCCATTCCACACGACACTGCGTGTCGAATCCTCCTGCGCTGTTTCATCTGAGTCGACAGACTCTGAAGAGTCGGGAGGAGGGTTTGCAGAAGTAGTTGAAACTGCTGCAGCATCCTGGTTACCTGCTGGCTCAACTACACGGCATTGTTCGCGCCTTTTTCCTTGCTGTTGTTGCTGTTTTGGCTGCATCTGCTGAGGTTGTAGACCTACATGCTTGAGCCCCTGGCCGCTGCGATGGTTCAAAATCGACTTGTTTATAAGGTCTCGCATTTCTTTGTCATTTTGAGTTGTAACATTGTCTGCTGCTTTATCATCCTGCAATGGCTTTTCGAACAGAGTTGATTTGACCTCACTAATGGGCAAGTCGCCATTTGACACATTTAAAATATCTCTGTCTCCATTCTCCCCAGATTCACCACAGGCCTTGTTCTCAAGTCTTTTATCTTCTGATGGCTTCTCTCGTTGACCTGAACTTAGTTCATGGGATTGCTTCTCAGTCTTTGTGTTGGCCTCAATTGAAACACCTTTGGCTTCCAACATTTCACGTTGCTCAATCATCTCACCATTCCGCCTCCTCTCCTTTAGCTTTTCTGACCGTGTCAAACTCAATTCTTGCTTCAGCTGCTCATCGCTTGACTCGTTTAAAACATTACTTCCTTCCAACATTCCACCCTTCTCAACCACCTCACCATTCTGCATCCTCTGCTGTAGTTTTTCTGACAGAATTGAACTCAACTTTTTCTCCAGCTGATCATTGATTAACTTGTTTAAAACATTACTTCTCCCCAACGTTCCACCTTGCTCGATCACCTCACCGTTCCGCCTCCTCTCCTTTGCTTGATCCACCTGAGCCGGCCTCAGTTCGCACTCTGGTTGCGCATCGCTAGACTTGTCAGGGACACAACGGTCCTGCCGTGCACCTCGCTCCACCACTCTGCCGTTCACCGCCCTTTCCTGCAACTTCTCGGAAGCACGGCAGGTCCGATCGTTCGCGTTACCCGGGTCATCATCCTGCCGACTTTGTGATCCCTTCCCATCAGTCTCCTCCGCGCCACTTGGCTCGTCCCTCGTGCCGGGGGACGTTGGTTGTGAGGATGGCCCTTGCGTGACGGGCGCGCGGTTGAACTTCTTAAATATATCCCCGAGGGAAATCTTCAGCTCGGACGAGCCTCCCACCACCATGGTGCCTCTTCTCGTGTATCACCGCTCAACCTATCAGCGTGTCAAGGGTGCGAAAGGTACAGAAAGCATGAGAATCTCTGACTCATTCGGTTGCCTCAGTTTCGCTGATAGTGTTAGCCAATTCTGCTTACCAGGAATACACAAAAACCGTTAAATACGATTACATATACAATACACTATTGTTAGACAATTATCCATAAAATATTAAATACAACTCATATTTAATAGACAAATCGAGTGAATAGTTATATCTTCATATAAGTCGATTATATTTTACATATGGAATACACTGCCTACACAGTTGGTTTGATTGGGATACACAGGAAATTATTAACCGATACATGGACAAGTCGCCGATTTCCCATTTAAAGTAGAAGACATCGCTTAATCTACAAGAATAATTAACAAAAACATCCTTTTCCTGATGACGACCGCTTGTTTTGCGATCGAAACGTCGTAGTTTTTTTGTTATTTTTTTTGAACCTATATACGTGACTTTACCGAAAGACCCAAAGAATATAAAAACATTTCCCTTTTGCAAATGTATGTAAATAACAAATGAAGGCAAATTGACGTCTCGGTTTCACATGATAATACATTTTTATTAGGCTTACTTTATTTTATTAATTAAATTTCCAAAGCCTTCATAGTAGTTTTTTTAACCGTAATAAACACCAAGTTTTCTAGCAAAATAAGATCAATATACACACATCTTTAGTTTTGTCAAGATTAGGCAAAGTGAACATTTGAACTGTCATTCGGGTATAATGAGATCAAGCAGCATGGCCTTTAGCGAGCTTGCCAAACACTTACAGAGCCAGAGAGCAGAGCAGCCTCAAGTGCAGCAGCGGGCCCCGTGTGTCTGTGGCTGCCTTTGGGCCTGTGGGTTAAATATAGGACGGTGTGGCATCCCAGGCGCTCGTGCATGCATCTGCCATGGATAAATATAGAGAGGCTGCCACGTTATCCACACCTCCCCTATGCATCAGCAAACTACAAAGTGCACCCAGGATGTTCACGGCTACAACACGCCACCCTTGGATGGCTTCTCCCATCTAAATGGGCGTCGCTATAGTGGAGAAGAGACGATGGCAGTCAAAGCAAGGGAGATCAGAAGTATAAAATAAAAATCACAGCGAGACCACAAAATACAAAATATAGAACAATGTAACGATACAAAAATTGAGGCACGACTAAAAAAACTAAATTATAAACAAAATATTCCAATTGTTCAATCACTATTAAATACTAAAAAATAACGTGACTATTGTATCCATAACATGTCAGTATTCGAAACACACAGGGTGATACATTTATAGATGCGCCACTTAAACAATGATTGGAGGAACAACACTGGAGGGAAATCCGGTGTCTTCGTTTCAAAGCCTCTACAGGTCTCCCGCCACCAATCTCAATGCACACGTTAAATCTTCTGGCGCCTCTAGCTCTGTAAGACATGGAAAGCATCGTTTTCACAACATCTAATCGGCTGTTGAGACGAAAGTGAAAGGGTCGTTTAAAATCGATGGGGCATAATACTGCAAATTTATCGCCCTTCATTAAAAACACAAAACCCCACGTATACCGTTGAAGTAAACGATCGAAAGGGTTAAAGTCAGGTTTGGGATGGCGTAGTTTGTAAGAGTATTCCATACGTGATATTGTTGTAAAAGAGGATTTAACAAATTGAACCATTGGCCTCTCTCTCGAACATTGTATCAGAATGTTAAAACACCTCCGAAGCCGCGAGGCTTTACTTGCGGAGCTAGATTAGGCAACTGTTTGTGGAAACTTGTTAGTGAACACCTTGGCGAGGAATGTAGGCGAGAGTAAATTCATTATTGTTGATAAAGGAAGGTCAAATGAAATATATAAAAAAACGGATTAAAGTCTCGTGATAACCTGCAGATTCTGACCGGAACCATCAATGTATGACTACATCACGCGGAATAATAATACATTTCAACTCATAACGCGCTGTCGAACATTATTCACTCACTCTCATAGACAGAACGACTCATAGGCGCAAAGAGAAACCACAGACAAGAGGCAAAGGCAGCAGCCACGCAGTGATCCGGCGCCAAGAGTTTCCCAAGCTCTGCGGTCCTCTGTATATTAAGGTGTTAAAGAGTGTTTGCATCTGGGTAACAACCGGAGCACCCGGAGAAAACCCACGCGTGAGGTGGCAACACTATCGCATACCGATTGAACATGCTGTTTGTCTGCATTTTGCTGTACTGACTTATCCTGAAGAGCCATGGCAATGGCACTTCATCGATGCCCACGGGAATGAACTTTCTCATCTTTTGTGTGATCCACCAAGGCTTGCCTCCAGTGCTGGATTAGAGGTGTGGATAGCCACCGCAGGTGGGCCATCGTTATTGTCAGATTTCGGAAGCTAAGCGGGGCTAAGCGTGTATACCGCTGGAATGAATCGCCATGCCCACCAGGTTGTCAAATGTGGTTGTAGGGACGAATAAATCCATCGTTGTATGCCCCCCGCCCGCCTCCATCAACCCGTACTAACCAGCGTGCGTAACAAAAAAAACTCAACACATTCGTCAACAAGATTGTGGCCTGAAAAGTAAAATTGTTTAATCGGCAACGTTTCGAGAAATGGCCATCAGTCGATTGACAAAAGAGCTGTCTGTGCATGTTAACCACAGAGGCAGGCCATACGGGAGATTCCTCAGCCAAGCCCAAGGGGGTCTCCTTAACACCAGAACTGGTCACCTCAAGTGACACTCTCCGGTCTGTCAGCTTTTACAATCAGCGCGGAGCTTCATCCTCCCAGTGCAGGGAGCTGGGTTGAGGATTTCTGGAGGGAGGGCCTGTGCACATTTACAAAGTGTACCCAAGACACATTGGCCGAGACATTCCTATGGGTAGGAGATAGGGGATAAACTTAGACTTCGATGTGTGTTCAGGTTGCACCCCGTGTTGTTTGGAATGATGTCCGGCGTTTCGCTCCACCTGCTTGGAGCTTCTTTATCATGATTGGAGCACGTGGGTGGAAACGTTGGACATTATGTCGGACAGCACGTGGTATACTACCTGACAAAAACATTGGAGCGCTTATACAGCACAACCACTAGATCCAGCGATATTGATATTGCCATGGTAATACTGGTAGGAACGAAGTGAACCAGCCTACAATAGATTATATCGTCCGTCCGTCCGATGTCCGATTAGGTGTAGCAACATCGCCCCCTACTGCAAACACTTGGCAGGACCCTACAAAAACCTTTATACTCAGTGAGGCTTTCCTGGCTAAACAAGTGTAACATTCCCCTATAATTCCCTGAGATAGTTTTTAATTAAAACATTTAAATTCAAAATTAACTCACAGCGGCCTAACGCCTACAGCTAGGCCTAAAGCCTAGAACTAGGCCTCAAACTCTCCCTTCGTATCGTACCCCCGCCATTTCATTTTATTATAGCCATTCATTCATTTGTTCGTTCCTACCAGCCCACCCCGCAGGGACCTGTTTTGTTTGTCTATAGGTGTATATTATGTTGATCCGCAGCCCTTTGTCAAGGTAGCAAGCCACCCCAAGCCGACGTGTCGGTCATGGGGTTGCTGGACCATACTTCACCACGCCGGTCAGTGTGGATTGGTAAAGAAATGTGTTTAGGGTTCAGGTTTTATACCAAAAGTAAAAACTAAGTGTCAACACCCAACTCGTTCAACATTTACGACAGTGGGGAGGAGCCGGGGGAGCGGTGACACAGTGGTTGGCCCACTGCGCTTTGAATCCACAAAAACACATTCCTGCGGAGGGAGCTGGTAGGAACGTTGGGTTGATACTCATACTCTTAGGTTTTTTCGGTAAAGTCACGTAGGGAAAAATAAATAATAAATATAAATAATAAACTAATATGAATAATAATGGAAATAAAATAATATAATAAAATAACGTTGGGTTACTCGGTCAATGGCCAGGGTCAACGGCGGCGTGGTGTAATTCCGCAAATATGGCCGACTGTGAGGGCGGGCACAAGCCGGCGTGAGTAGATTAAACGTTGAGTTTTATAAGGGCACCACGGGGTGACCAGCCCCTCCCCACCCAGCCCCACCCCTCCCACCCCGCCCCACCCAGCCCCACCCTCCCCACCCAGCCCCTTCCCACCCTCCCCACCCAGCCCCTCCCCACCCCATCCCCTCCCCACCCAGCCCCTCCCCACCAAGCCCCTCCCCACCCAGCCCCTCCCTGCACGCAGGACGGACACAATAATCCCCTGTGGGCTGGTGTAACCAGGAGGTTCCTACCAGTAATAAGTTCGTTTTGGCTAACACCAGTGGCGAGAGATATCTGAACCGGTTCTGGGCTCTTCCCCCCCACCCACAGCCGCTACACCAACTTGCAAAGACCGGCAGAGAGAGAGAGATGTGATCAAACAACTCCCATGACTGACACACCAACGTGGAGAAGCCTTCATCCAGCAGCTCGCGGATTAACGGAAGTCTGTAAAAGAAAACAGTGTTCACAACTCGGTACTATTTTGAGATCTTACCACATCGCCGCGTCAACAGGGGGAGCACTTCATTCAGCAGTGGATAGAAAATGGCAACTGCTGCTATTGATGATGATGACATCTGCTAAAATATATCTCGTAAAGAACAACACTTGCCCAGGAGTAATGGTGTTAAACATAGCATCACGCGTCATGCCACTGACACGGGTGTTTGCGTCATGGACGGACGGCAGCTGGGAGACAGGGTGATGCATTCCCGTGAACGTCCAGAACTCTCGTGCCATCAAACAGCATTACAGTATTACTATACATAGTGTATTGGTATAGGGGGCTCCAAAATGTGAAATCGCGAGTGGTTTTGCTCCCACACGAACGCGTCGGGGTGGAAAGCCGCCTAATGCAGCAAACGCTGAGCCGGCCAGCAATCCCGGATCGCCTACTGGTAACACTTGAGAACGCGGTGGTTGATTTTGTTATCCAATGTGCAATCTCTTTGCGAGCCGCCAGCAGCGACGAGTTCAAGACATATTGCTTTGACAGTCATACGACGAACATTATTCTCTGCAGCAGGGCAGGCGTAAGTGCTGCCCCTCTACTTCGTAGGCCAGAGTTCACTCGAAGGGACCTTATGGGTAGTACTGTGACATCCGCGTCGACGGACCGTTGTCGAACATGAAGATGTTCTAGATTTGAAGCTTTCGTGACTGCAAGGATTCATACTCTTAGGTTTTTTCGGTAAAGTCACGTAGGTAAAAAATAAATAAAAAGTTAATAAAAGTAATACCTAATGCAGTCATTTTAGCTGTGACGGTCCCACCTGATGACGGAGACTTGCGTTGCCTCCGAAACATCGTGATTTATTATTTTATTTTATTTCCATTATTACTTTTATTAACTTTTAATTGTATTTTTTACCTACGTGACTTTACCGAAAAAAACTAAGAACATGAAGATGTTGTACTGCTCTGCGAAATCCGAATGGATACTTCGTCTCGTAGCGTGACACCCATGGCATATCATCATCAGCCACGATCAACTCACTTCTAAAGGCTTCCCAAAGCACCATCTCTCACAATTCTGAAATGGAATATTCGACCAGACACCTGTACACAAGCTGATTTAACTGCTCCACCTCGGTAGACATTCTCTTGGTGTAAAGCTTTCGCGACTGCAGGGATTCATCTTCTTGGTTCTTTCGGTAAAGTCACGTGACTTTACCGAAAGAACCAAGAAGATTCTCTTGGTGGTTTCATTCCTTGGCTGTCATTGTTCCTGGCCATTGGCCATCCTGATAGCACAATTGGGATACAATTGTACGTGTGCTCGTCATCATCTTTTTCCCAATTGTTTCCACTCATGTGGAATCTGCCTCCCTAGTGCTCTTTTTCACCAATTTCTGTTCTGGGCCATGATCACCATGTCGACAGCAGTCCTCCCATCACATGAAACCGCCTCTTCCTGCACCTCCGACGAACACGGTTGGCTACGTATGGTGGGAAAGAAGTTTAACATTCATTCTAGGCCGATTCCTTGGTCTCTACCCTGGTGCTTTCCTATTCATCACCTATCTTCCCATTTCATTTGAATCAACGACTGTACCATTCAGCGTGTGTGAGACGGGTACCACAAACCCTTCTTCCTTGAATTTTTACTCAATCCAGCCTTGTATACCTGAAATACATCTCCCATCCTGTCAATGGTGCACATCTGCTCCATGGTTTTTCCCAAGTCCAGCATTCAGACCAGTATATGAATATTGGTCTTGTATACCGTTTCTTTAAATGTCTGATATACTATACATGAACGTTATATAACACATTCCTGCGGAGGGAGCTGGTAGGAACGTTGGGTTGCTCGGTCAATGGCCAGGGTCAACGGCGGCGTGGTGTATTTCGCAAATATGCCCGACTGTGAGGACGGGCACAAGCCGGCGTGAGTAGGTTAAACGTTGAGTTTAATAAGGGCACCACAGGGTGACCAGCTCCTCCCCACCCTCCACCCAGTCCCACCCAGCCCCTCCCCACCCAGTCCCACCCTCCCCTCGCCACGCAGCTCCTCCCTCCCCACCCAGCCCCTCCCTGCACGACGGACACAATAATCCCGTGGGCTGGTGTAACCAGGAGGTTCCTACCAGTATAATCACGTTAGAGCTCGTTGCAAGGGAGGGCCTTGAGATGTAGGGGGGCATTTGTTCCACAAGTATTAATTATTCAAACAGCACGCTTGCGTAAATCAATACGATGTATGTACTTGATGATCTCTCTGAAAAAAATGCGGAGCACAAATATTTAAGTTCAGAAATTTTATTGAAAACGGACACAAAATAGATAAAAACATGCGCAAATACATCAACATTACCACCAACAGGGCAGGCGGAAGTGAGAACTTGCACCACAGCCTCCAGACTCGCCTTCCTTCACAGGCTCAAAACCACACCCACTTTTCATATCTCCCATCATAAAAAAAGTAGGTGGAAACATCGATAGCGCCTAAACACACGCTAATCTGTTAAAACGGAGTAAAAAAAAATACAAAATATAACCCACAGACGTGACAGAATTTGCTTTTGGGACACCCTTATTTGCAATCAATTCTAAGAGTTGAATTTCAAACTTTTGTGGGACAAAACCTCGTGTGCTTTATGTGACACTATTGAAACATGTATACGATTTATAACAGCCTCCATTCACAAAGACAAACCTTATTGAGCTCTGGTTGTCAGCAAGATAATCATGGGGACGCTTGTCACGGATTCAATTATATCAACCTGACCGTGTGACCACTAACCCAGGCTAAACACTTGAGTTGGCTCATGCCGGCATGCATCCCCCCCAGCGAAAGGATGCATGTGGAGCAGTGGCAGCTTAAGTTAGAGCGGGTAGACGGCTAAAGCGAGACACCCTGAGGTCATAGTGATAAGCTTTCCCTGCAGTGGATTAACTTAGCATAGCTCAAGAGCTCTCACCGCAAAATGGAAACGGGAGTCAATTAGCGTTAGCAGTTTGTGTCAAGTTGAGCTTTTAACATCGGCTGCAAGTGAGTCTGCAGAGTCTCTGCAACAAATCCAAGCATGTTTAAATACTGCGAGACATCCATGAAAGATAATGCCTTTATTTTCGTCTTATATATCTCCAAGGTGGATTGGTGGTGCACGAGTCCCGTAAATGAGAGACCCAAGTTGAAATCCCAGCCACGGCTAAATATTAGTGGCGAGTGATATTTTCGTTGGCTCTGGAAACTCTTCCCTCCCCTCTTCACCAATGTACACGGAGCACAATGGTGAATTACGTTCAAACATCCCCTGTGACAGAGTGTGGGAATGCCTTTATGCAGCAGTGGATTGGTAAAGGGTTATGATTACTTGTAATCTTCAGGAAATAGACATTTCAAAATAAGTGAAATTGCATTGTAAAATACAATTTCAATTTGTGAAACTCTCTTCCCGTGGGAAGTAGAGAAGCCATACTCTGGCTTGCCAGGAAAAGACAAAAGCACAATGCAGACTGATATCATGTTCCATCTGTATGGGATAGTTGCTCCCTCGCACATGGGTTTTCTCCAGCTGCTAGTTTCCTCCCGCATGTAGATACACTCATTAATGGGCTGAAAACATTTAAAATTGTAGGGCTTGGGGGTAATTGTTTGTGCTGGGCTCACCACCTGGCTGCTTTCTGGCTTGTCTGTGGCTCTCTAGGAACTGAGACGCAATTTGGATGAATGACGCTACATGGAACCAAGCAATATTTTTCAATAGCTCAAATTGATAAACTGGAGTCAAACAATCTTGCCAACCATATTTCCATTCCATGGGCTGAAAGTCTGTGTGAGCATGTCGTAATAATTCACGACTGGCTGAACACAGGTCTAGACAGTTAAAGGCATTCTCCTGTGCATGCCGAACTTTTATCGTGGCCACAACATGAATTTAGTTTAATGGCCCTGCTGTTTGGCACAACTTACATGAAAAAAAATACTTAAAGGCTTCCCAGATTTGAACCCAGCAATCTTAAGATTCCCAGCTTAGTGATCTGATGTCTTGAGCCACCAGGCAAGTTAGAATGAGACAATGGGTTTTCAAACGAACTGTCCAGATACAATGACATTTTTGAAGTATGGATGTCTAAAAGGCGCTCTCGTCATGTGAAACGTATTCAATAAAGGTAATGCATGTGTTTCACCTGAACAACGTGCTCTGTAACAAAATAAAGGTCAGATGAGAAAATTCCGCATGGGAATGGAGCTCCATTGGCTGCTGTCATGACACCTGTTAATTCTGATGGTAATCTTATTTTTATAAACATATAAAAAAAAAGGTCTCACTGGTAACAAATAAGGTTCCACCAGCCCTCCCAACCCCCTGCTCAGACTTAACTGGAAGAATCACTACTTAAAAAAAATATCTATGACTTTACTTAAAAATCACCCATGCGTGAGATGTTTAATTAAATCCCTATTTGTGTAGAAACAACCAGGATTATAGAAAACACCATTCGGCTTCCCTTCCATTAAACGATAAACAAAATCAACATCAATTTATGCAAATTTTTCACGAAAAATGTTTTATACCACACTGTGATAATCTTAAAAAACACACATTATACCCGATTTGTGTCTCATAACCCAAAAGTAAATTAACCCATACTTGCTCCGAGTTTGGATTTATGGACACTGGGCTTGTCCGATGATCAAATATGACGTCAAACTTTGCCCCACAATTAATCATTATACATCTGTGACATTGGATTGGATAGGAAGTAATCCTAAAGTTCCTTAAGATTGGCCTTTATGTATCCCTAACACCCCTTACAACTAGACCTCATGTATTTGTATGCCCGCTTTCATTGGCGTGTGATTCTCCCCAGATCTCATTGATTATTGACAGTAAATCAATACCGAGGACTGTTGTGAAAACAGCCCGCTGAGGGCTGTGGGGAAGGATGCGAGCCACGTTCAGGAATGCCGGCCGGGGCTCAGGAATGCCGAGGTATAGAAACGCCATACCCGCTGGGGGAGGAGTGCTGCTGATCTTCACGAAATGAGCTGTGAGCATAGCAACGCATGCGCGCACACACACACACAGGGCACACTTTTAGGCCAAGATTTTAGGGACAGGTGTTAAGCGAGCACTTTGCCAAAACTATGCCACCGAGCTTAACTTCACACACACCACACATACAGATGCATATCACACCAGTCTGAAAATGGGTTCAGTGTTTGCATCTCTTACCTCCTTCACCGCCTGTTTAATGAGGTCCTTCCTCTCCGTGAGATCAAAGTCAGGAAATTTCGCATACACCTGGCAGTACGACACCACCATCACAGCCCCATGTGACACAAGAACACAAGAACACAAGGCACAACTCTCGTACTCCCCTCTACAACACTAGCAGTCCTCCGTACCCGGTGTATCCATATATCCAACACTAGAGCACAGTATCCTCAAAATCTTCCTTTAACCACTCCCGTGAAAATCGAGTTAAATTGATGAATCAATGCATCTTTACACCCCAAATGTCAATTTCCCTTCAGCTAGAATGGCCAATGCCTCCCACGCTTCCTTAACCAATACCAGAGTTCTTCAACTATAACTTCCCGTGGGCCACATGACTTTACGTCACATGGAGATATGTTATGACGTCTCATCTCCACGTCTCTCATTTGTTATCTTGCTATAACCTCAATAACCTCTATCTTCTGTCTACAGCTGTCTCATCTATATTTCTTGTTTATCTCTCTGTCATCATACTATAATCTGCATATTTTCATGTCACGGTGAGCCATAACCCAGTGGGCCTTCCTTTTAAGTGCACTATCTTCCTTTTCCTTCACCACCCACTTCCTCCCAAACTTTCTTTCCCCACTCACAGCTTCTCGTCCACCTACCACCAGTGCCATCACATTCAACATCCTCTAACGCCCAATCCTCCCCCATGCCCTCCCGATATCAAATCCTTCTAGCCATCATCACCAACTCCCCCCTCACCCTTCCCTTGCAGCCCATGCCCCGGTCTGCCCCACACACCTCTTTGCACACATGCTTCATGGTGACGCTTTCCAAGTCGGCTCCGTCGAGGAGGAGGCGCACGGCTTGACGCAGATCGTCGTCGGACGGCGGCCTTTTTGTCTTTTTGATCAGGGGCTCGTCGTCCGAGCTGTCGGACCAGTCTGAGTTGGCACCATCACCAGCGCCACTCGCTGTGCATGTGTATGGGGATGGATTAAGCAGATCAAGACATGTATAAAATCTTCTTTGATAGTTTTATACAAATTATAATTCAGATTTTGTGTCTAAATTAGTCCTTGAACGAGTTGTCACTGAATTTACCATTTTCGACATTTATTACTGAATACTCGGGCCCCTTAAAAATGGTTGCTGCCCACACATTTTGCTTCCCTAAGGTGGGAAAAACCCACCACAAGCCATGGTCAGTGATGTGGCCGATGATGTGAGATGTCACCAAGACTGCCGCAAGTGATTTTTCTCCCACACGAACACGTCGGGGTGGAAAGCCGCCTAATACAGCAAATGCTGAGCCGGCCAGCAATCCCGGATTGCCTCCTGGTAAAGTTTCAGAATGCGGCGGTTGATTTTGTTATCCAAGGTGCAATCTCTTTGCGAGCCGCCGGCAGCGACAAGTTCAAGACCTTGGTCCACACATTGACGCAGGGATACGAGGGCCCGTCGACCCGGGATGAAGGCTGAGCTGGTGTGGTACCGTGACTTCCTGGTTCAGGAACCTGCCATTGTGGCATCCTACTTGAATCCACAGCTGCCGAAAACGACAGACCAAGACGAGCTAGTTACACTCAAGGGCACGATCCACTGTTCTGTAGCATCGCTACTTGGACGTGCTCGCGTTTCCGCCGACGGCAGTCGCTGCCCACATGGAGGAGGGGTCGCTGTTCAGCACCCTATTCAGCAACGTCGGCAGCTCCATCGAAGATGAAGTCGATCGTTTTCTGAGCATGGGCGTCACGACCGCCAGCGCCTTCATTGACGTAATGCAGTGGTGGTCTCCCTGCAAAGATCTGCTCCACGCCCACTACAAGATGGCCTGCGGCTACTTGGGAGCACCGGCGACGTCAACTCTCTGCGAACGCGCGAATAGCGGAGCCAGGCGGGAGTTCACATGCGTTTGCCAGTCGCTGTCGTCGACGCGCTTTATCCAGTCCATGTGCTTGTGATCGTAGATTGCAGCCGGCTGCCTGAAGGTCCCGTCTAACCGGGCCGGAGTGGCAAAAGATCTTATTGCCTGCCATTCGTCCAAGGACGACGGCAATGACGAACTTGATCAGGTTGTTGAGATCGTCATCGACCAAGACGACTGGGATGAGGTTATGGAGGACGATGTCGTCGACAGCCTCAACGCCCGATTACAGAGTATTCAATACGAATAAAGCGCTCTACCTCGCGTTTACCTGTTATAACCTTTTTGACGTGTAGTACCCCGGTAATTACCCTGTAATCAGGTCATTTGTATGGGGTAAGGGTAGAAGGTAGGGTAAGGGTAGACTCGTTGCTTTTTAACTTTTACCTTACCTTGCTAAAGGATAAAAGGTAAAGGTAGAGTGATTGTATTGTGGTAAGGTAAAAGGTAGCGTGAAGGTAGGCTCGTTGTTTTTACCTTTTACCTTACCTTGCCGCGGACTATGGAGATACGAAAAAATAGACTGCAAATATGTGATAAACAAGGCAAATGTGCAGGAGACATGCAGTACAAGGCATACCTGGCTTCTTCTTAGGCTGGGGTGCTGCAGCTTTCTTATTGGTGCTGCTGTCTGCCTTCTTCACGTACGCTTTCAGGTCGGCCCTCTTCCGTTTCGTCTGCGACTTCTGTTTCGGACTCTTCCCTTTTGAGGACTCCTTTTCCTGTGGAGAAACAAATGTTATAATATAATGAATTCCCTTTTGTTTAACCAGGAAGGCCTCATTTGGGCTCAAAACTTTTGCAGGAAGGTCCTGCACTGGGATGTTCTTACCATTTACCTTTTCCCCTCAACTTTATCCTAATTGTGCTCTTGGTTTCATGTCATGCGATGAATCTATTAGCGTAACTTTTTGATGTGGAGTGTGTTGGTCCCACAGCTCACATTTAGCATGAATTATAACAATCTTACACACGCACTTTTAAAAGATTCAAGCCCCTGTTTACACAGCTCTGTCGCAACCCCACAGGTGGCACCTTTAAGGTTGGGCTGGATGTGTCCTCTCCCTCCTCTTCCTCTTTGGCCTCTTCATCGGCCTCGCCGTCACTTGAACTGTCACTGGAGATGACTCTGCGAGCCCCTCCCCGAGCCTTCTTGTTTCCACCCTGAGCCTTCTTGGCTCCACCGGTAGCCCGGCCGCCCCCCTTCTTACGGCTTGAGCCTGGGGCAGGCTGTGAAAGGGGAAAAATACCAAAGTGAAAAATCAACCGCAACTAGATTATGGTCAAATTACATACTGTCGGCATACAAAAAACCTTGATACGGTGTACAGGGCAGTCACATTAACATCAACACATCCAAATAATAAACACAGTTTTTAATTAATAAATCTTTACTTAGAGCTTTCGTGACTGCAGGAATTCATATTCTTTGGGGCTTTCGGTAAAGCCACGTAGATATATATTTTTTCAACGGTTTTATTTAACTTGACTCCTGTTTGTTGTGGTCAAATCTTGTAATCAAAATTTTGTCTACTTCCTGTTGTCCAATCAATTGAAAATTTGCACACGTACTCAGATCCGGTGATAATGCCTGTATCAAAAGTGGCACCAATTCGTCAATTAATTGGCTCCTTTTCAAGCAATTACAATTTTAGTATGGACCCCTTATTAATTATATATTTTTGTGTAGGTCAAAAACGCCGCGGTCCCTAAACTGTCCAATCGCCTCGCACAAAAAGCAGGCGCCGCGTGTCTCAGGCGCGCCTGCTCCGTGTGAACGAGTTATGGGCACCATCACTCCACACACAAACAAAAGTTGTACATTGAAGATTAATTTATAAATTAACCAATTATTTCAAGTAAGCGTTGATGTGGGAGCAGGCGCCGCATCATTGACGTACTTCTCGAGGGCGAGTTCAACAAAGTTGTGAATAAAACCGTTGTTTAAAAAAAAAAATATTTCAAGGAGTTTATTTCACCTGATGATGATTGCTTGTGTTGCGATCGAAACGTCGTGATATTTTTATTATTTTTCGATCCACGTGGCTTTACCGAAAGACCCAAAGAACATTGAATTAATATTCAACAAACACTTCTGTCAGAGGCCCTGGGTGTAAGGTCTTTTTAAATCCTTTATATTAAGTTCGCTTGCTTGCTTAGGACTGTGCAAATCTTTCGGTCGTTTTTTAACCCACTTCCCGTGATCCAATCGAGCTGACATTTTCCACACAGACTCGTTGTGCGTGACAATTAATTTTCCTGAAAATTTTTTTCCTAAATTTTACACTTTTTAGGACAAAAATATTATATTTAATTACCAATTGCTTAATGGTGCAATGCAATCATCTGACCCATAGGTGGCAGCCATCTCAAGCCAGAGGACGATAGGAGTCTAGCCGCCACGCATATAAAGGATTTATAGTGAAAAACTTAGTTTTTACGGGTTATACTTATTCCCCCTTACCTCATCTTCATCGTCCCCATCCCCCTCTCCAGCCTCATCCTCCTCCTCCTCATCTTTACTCGACTCTGCATCCCCTTCTTCCTTCTCTTCTTCCTCCTCTTCCTCCTCCTCTTCCTCATCATTGCTCGAGTTGGAATCTGAGGGTACCTCTTCATCATCTTTCTTTACCACCTTGCGTTTCTTTTTTCCGCCAGCGGACCCTGGAGTTTTTTTCGAGTGCGAAGCTCTTGAGCCCCGTCCGGAGCTCTTCCGCTTGTGGCTCGACTTCGGCAGAGACTGACGAACCAAATAACCAGAGGGCAGAGATGTTACATCAGAGTCATTGTGTTGTTTAAAAAAAACACCTAAGAGGTTCGTTTTCAGAATTTAGTATTCTGCATGGAGTTTATACGCTGACGATTGTGGAATTTCAGTTGTCCAATTATATTATCTAGGAAATAGCTCCACTTTATTCAAACAACAAACCCCGCTTCTTTGACGATGTCCAGGTTACTCTAGTTATCATGCAAGTCTTTTCAAAGCTATTTATATTTCCACTTGGCTTGACTTCAACATCAGAATTCGGGTCAGCAAAATTGCTCCTAGGAATTTAGAGTGAGCACTATGTTGCCATTGATGCCGTTTAGTGGTAATTAGGTGGCATTGTTGGCATGTGTACCTTATCATGGCTCATGTGAAACCGTGAGTCAATACCCATATACTCCACAGGCGTGCAAATGTGTGTACAACTTGCACCTTGCCAGAAGACTTGGGCTGCAGCAGGAATTCCATTATGCGCGCGACGACCTCATCCTTGTTTCCTCCCTTCTCTAAGTCCAGCACATCACAGAAGCTAGCCTTCAGCACGTCCTTGTGGTACCTGCAGTGGTGCAGCGATACCAATTAAACACGTACAAAAAAAACCCCAAACATACCCTTATTGCCATAAATATTACTTGAAAAATTGCAGTTAGTCAGCATCAATTCCCATCCACTGTTAACATTTGTGTCAAGTGACATCTCAACTGGTGATGGGGCCTCCCAAAGTTAACTCAGCCTTAAATATATATTGTCCACGTGAAAGAATGCCACAACATACTGTATATAAAATAAGTTTTGCTGGCTGGCTGGTGCGTGGGTGGGAAAGTGCATGGTGGTGATGTCACCACACACGTGTGTCACCACACACACGTGTGTGGTGACATCACCCGCATCCTACAGCATTGAGTCGGGTTCATGCATCGTGCTGATGTCATGTGTTCCCCCCCACCCACCCCTTCGGCCGGCCATGCACCCCGCGCAAATGTGCAAGCAGTGCCAGTGTTAGCATAAACATTGTTCAGACCAAGTTCCACGTAATGCCCACTCCACAAACAAGCGCAAGATAGGTAGCAATCACCACTGCAAGTGCAACACACATGTACCACACACACAGACACTTAACATACACATCTACGAAACACACACGTATTACAAACACAGATGTACGACACACATATACCACCAGCCTACACACAAAATGTAAAATCCCCTTAACATACTTCTTGATTGAGTCCTCCTTGCGCTTGTATATATCGCTGTCCTTGGAGAAGGAGAAGCCATTAAACTGACGGATGTTCTTCTTGACTTCTGTAAGCTGTAATAAAAAGTCACAGGGTACGATTAAAATTAGGAGTTTATTCATTACCCTTGCTTCTTGTTCGAAGGGTCTTGGCGAGGACCCTCCTGAAAAAGTAATGAGACTCAGTACAGCTTTCCTGGGTAAACAGGGTATTCATTACCATGGGATATATCATAGTAAAGAGTGTTCCTTACCACAGGATAGCTCATGGTAAGGATACAGTGCTTACATTGCCTGGACGGTTGTAGATAACCTTGTGCAGTGGCTTCAGAATATCAGCCTTCATTTTATTCATGAAAAAGTTGACCCTCTCGATTTCACCCAGCCGCTCTCCTGTGCCTGCATGAGCACACATGGAACATGCAATTGTCACATGATCAAAGATCTCCCATGTAGCCAATATAGGTGGTTGGGACAAGTGCTGTTAACAAGCAACCTATTGAAGGCTGGGACGGTGCACCAAGTGGTGGTGTGGCCAGCACTGTACCTAGCGTTTTGACGATAAAGGTTTTAGTTTATCATGCATGCATAAGCCTGTACAGGATGATTAGACAACATATGTGGCTAAATAAAACGCAATCAATACACTTTACTTACGCAGAAGCAGGTGAGACCTGAGTGAAAATACCATACCTGTCAACCGTTATGGTTTACCCATATTCCTGTACAGGGAAATAAGAGTTTTCAGGTCCATACGGCGTACAGCCGTTTCAATACGGACAATATTTTTTTGTTCATGTTTCTCCCTTGTGATGGGACTTTGTAGGACGAACGTGGAAATATATACGGGCACGGGGTGACCAATAAGGTCTGAATTGGTCTGTAATAAGGTAAGCACTGATAAATGGGTTGACAGGTATGAAATACCGAGAAACAAACATTCAGGGTACAAATATTGAATGCAGAAAAACTGAACCAATCGAATTTAAAGAGCACGGTGAAATACGAGGGTAGTGCAACGGCAAGGGCTCACCCTCCTCTATCTTGTGCGTTTCAGCCTTGGACTTGGGCGCCTGGAAGCTGAGGCGCTCCACCTTTTTCTTCTCTCGCTTCCCCTCCTTCACCACAGGGTCCCGCTCCAGTAGCCCCACTGAGAACAAGGGGCCCGCGGCAAAGTTGAGAGCCAACGCGATCGTCATCGATGTGATCACAACGCACGCAGATGGTCACCATTATTTTGATTGGGTCTCTAAAACAAGAGACTGATGATTGGGTCTTTAGACAAGATGAACTTGCTCTGTTTTCAGCCACAATAATATGTAAAAAGTATTTTCACGTGCTCCACAATAATCATATCAACGGTATCTGATGGGGCATTTTGCAGAGCAGTCTCTGATTGGGTCTTTAGACAAGGTGAACTTGCTCTGTTTTCAGCCGCAATAATATGTAAAAAGTATTTTCACATGCTCCACAATAATCATATCAACAGGAATACTTACACTTCAGCTCTTCCTCCTCTGAACTCTCCTCACCCTGGTCCGATTCCCCCTCCTCCTCTTTCTTCTTAGTTTTCTCCCCCTTCTTTTTCGCCTGCACCTTTTTCTTAGACTCTTTCTCGTCTTTTTTCACCTCCTTCTTTTCATCAGTCTTCACCTCCTCGGTATCTTTTTTATGTTTCTCTTCCTTCACCTCGGTCTCCACTGCCTTCTCCGGCTGTGAAGGGGGTGCCACCTTCTCTCCAGCCTCAGCATCGCTGGCTTTGGCGTCTTTCGACATGACGACTCGAGGGTAATCGCAAGCCACTGGGGGTGGTTAGCAGTCGTCCTACGCGGGGCAGGGAGGGGCGATGCTACAGCAGAGGGCAACATGGTGCAGCACAGTTATACGAGTGAAATGCGGCAAGGAAAACGTCCAACAAGGAACACGGATCAAGTGTCAAAGACTGCTCGACTTCACTTAACACGTATCTACCCGATCTATATATCTTCTCTTACACAAAATGAAAGCAAAACCTCTGGGCGGGAATGTCCACGTGTTTTGGTTGAGCCGACGTGCACTCAATGATCTTATGAACAAATACATTTGCGCCGTTAACATTTGATCGCCAAAGAGCTCCAGTGAGGTTACAGTAGCCTTATAAATGCGTTAAAATTAAGTAAAAACAAGTGTGAGATACCGAGTTCGCAGTGGTGCATTAATAGATAACTAAAACTCAACACCTTGGTCAATACCACTCACTTAAAATATAAAAAATACAATAGATGACGTTTCTGCTATAATTAGTTCCCGAAACATCATCTATTATAATTCATTTAGGATTTAAAGCTTTCGTGACTGCAGGGATTCATCTTCTTGGTTCTTTCGGTAAAGTCACGTAGAATGGAAATAATAATGTTGTATTTTTATTATTTCCATTCTATGTGACTTTACCGAAAGAACCAAGAAGATTCATTTAGGAGTTTAAAAAAATGTTTAGTATGACCCCGAGCTCTGAGATCGTATGGGGGGGGGGGCTCTCCACTGCTGGATGGAGGTCCTCACCACACACGTGGCGGGGTCGTCGTGAGTCTCACTTTGACCATACTTCACCACTGCCACCGCAAATGATTTAACCACCGGGCGGCTAAGCTAACCCACACACTCTTGAAAAGAACGCGGTGTTTTGTTTTGCGAGCTTGAAATCAACCGATTGCAAATAACTCGAGAGATTGTTGATGCTTTAAAACCGGCGTAGTTTTGATCGCGTTGCTTATTTAAGCTATACATCACAAGAGTTGCGAGCGAGCGTCGTTAACCTCACAAGGCCCCAACATTTGGCATTCAGCAAATAACAAGCGACGCAGTCGTAAAACACAATAACACGAACTGCACATTACAGCATCTCCCCCCATCCTCCGTACGAATCATCAAAGCGAACGAATTAATAACACGAAAGATCTCGGGTGAATAATCGCGTTAATTGAATCGATAAATCGATGGCTTGAGCTAACGTGTATTAATCTCTTTTTTTTTAAGGGAACATTTTTAAAACTCGCTTTAATCGAATCATTGCACGTACCGGGCCGTGAGCGCTACGCTCGTCGAATCACTCTGTTGAGTTGCGTGTATTGTAATTTTTTTTTTATATTCGTGGTTTAATTTTTTTCTTTGATTGTTTTAGCAACAAAATTGTTTTTTCTGTTTAAACGCGAAGCTCCGTGTCGCTCATCTCCCGCGCGCGATGTCAAGATGGAGGCAAAAAAAATAATAAAAAGTCCCCGCGCGAGGCCCAAAAGCCACCGCCGGCCAATGAGAGGGCGCCGCTTGGGTCACGTGTGGATCCGGTGGGCACGCGCTGAGATTCTTGGGTTTCGTGGCATCGTCTGCAGCCGCTCCGCCAATCGTTGACGTCAGGCAGTCCCCGCGTCTACGCAAGGGATAGGTTCCCGAGAACGATCCGTAACCCGAATTTTCCGTATGTCGGAAAATGGACGATGTCCCCGCAAAATCAAGATAAATTCCAATTACTTTAATCCGAGTGAAGCCGCAACCTCACCGCGCTGGACTACTTGCGTTTGCATAAGTAACGCAAACACTTCCGTGCATTTTTCGATTTAGAGCTTTCGTGACTGCAGGGATTCATCTTCTTGGTTCTTTCGGTAAAGTCACATAGAAGGGATAAAAAAACATTTTTATAAATAAAATCATTTTTTATAAAAAAAAATGTTTTTTTTTTAAATTTCCCTTCTAAGTGACTTTACCGAAAGAACCAAGAAGATTTCCGCGCATTTTATTATTTTGCAACGAGAGTTTCCGTAAGGGTGGATTTCCGTAAGTCTGGTCGTCCGCAACCCGGGTAACTGTGTATAATTAAAAAAAAATCTACAAGTTCGTCAATAACACTGGATGTGTGTGGCCTTGAAAGAAAAAGTATACACTTAGCGATGTTCTTGGCAGAGGTGGGACAAAGTCATTGTTATGCAAGTCCAAGTCGAGTCGCAAGTCATCAAATTCATGACTCGAGTCTGACTCGAGTCCAAGTCACATGACTCGAGTCCACATCTCAGAGGTGGGACAAAGTCATTGTTATGCAAGTCCAAGTCGAGTCGCAAGTCATCAAATTCATGACTCGAGTCTGACTCGAGTCCAAGTCACATGACTCGAGTCCACACCTCTGGTTCTTGGGCAATGCTCCTCCTCCAGAGCACATAGGGAGGCAAAAGAGACGGTGTGGGAAATGAGAGTTGGCGACTTGCACTTATTTACACCATGGGACCTGGTGAGAATACCATGATTAAAACTATTAATATTGATGACCAGTTTTGGAATTGGCATGAGAATAGTTGATTGACTAACGAATCCTCTAAATAAAAAAGCATAACTCCTAAAGCGTACAAATTTTCAATTCAAAGTAAAATGATGAAATGCTGCTGGCACATGCATTGCGGGAAGATGTTTTCTTGTCAGCACAAGCCACAATCCACTTAAGAGCGCGAAATCCACAAAATAACAGGAGCCTGCGGGGTGGGCTGGTAGGAATAATACTAATACCGGTACAGGGATATCGACCGCACACACACGCACACACACACGCGCACACACGCGCATAAACGTACACACGCACACACCGCACGCACACAAAGACAAAGATCCCCCGTGTAGCCTGAACAGACTGTCGGGGCAAGTGCTGTTAGCGAGCAGCACCTATGAAGGCCGGCACGGCACACACACAACAACAACAACCGCCATTCGCCACTAAGTGGCGGTGACGTCACCACGACGCTTGTGCCAGGCCATGTGCACCCTGAGGCCACGTGAAGTGTCGAACGCCCGCTGGCAGGAGGTCACGGGGCAGACCCAGGTGCCACGGGTCGACTGACCGAGATGACCGAGATGACTGGCTGATGCACCACCTGTGCCCCCTACTGTGCCACACACACACGTACACACACATGCACGTACACACACACACACATGCACGCACACACACACGTAATGAAGTTGTGTTGCTACGCTTCCAGTTCGCCGTGAATAACGATCCGAAGCCCAATAGCGCCCATTCATCACGCCGCTCGAGTGGGCCGGACACGCACACACGCACACACACGCACACAATCACACATATACACACACGCACACACGCACACACAGACACGCACACACACGCGTATACACACGCACACACACGCACGCACACACGCGCATACACACACGCACACACACGCGCATACACACGCGCATACGGACGCACACGCACGCACATACACACGCGCATACACACACGCACACACACATATACACACCTCTCACCTGCAAGGCAGCGGTCGCCGCTTCTCCCACATCTCTCGTCGCGGCAGCTGTAGCGATGGTGCAAGTTTGTTGTTGTAAAGTAATTTTGAAGCGAAGTTTAAAGTTTTGCCGTGATGGCAGGGGGAGCGGGCGGTAATCTTGTCGGACAGGGTCATGCCAAGTGTTTGCAGTAGGGGGCGATGTTGATACACGTGTGAATACGATGTAGTGAACACGACAGAGATGTGGTGAACACGGCAGAGATGTAGTGAACACGACAGAGATGTAGAGATGATAGTTAACACGACAGAGATATAGTGAACACGACAGAGATGTAGAGATGATAGTGAACACGGCAGAGATGTAGTGAACACAGCAGATGTAGTGAACACGGCAGAGATGTGGTGAACACGGCAGAGATGTGGTGAACACGGCAGAGATGTAGAGATGATAGTGAACACGGCAGAGATGTAGTGAACACAGCAGATGTAGTGAACACGACAGAGATGTAGTGAACACGGTAGAACTATAAGCGAGTGAATAGCAGCAGCGACGAGGCCTCTCGCTGCCTCTGCTCTGCCGCTGCCGGGCTGCAGATTCAGCCGAGTCAGGTACCACTGCCAATATGCACAACAACAACAATAAACGTGCTGCGTTTCATCTCTGTGTTAATAAGCCTGCCGCACTAGGTCTCACGAAGCCTGCCGCACTAGGCCTCGTGCCGTGCTTTTCGTGCACAAATAAGGCGATTAAATGTATCTCGTCTCTGTGTTAATAAATGTTTCTTGTCTCTGTGTTAAAAAAACGTGCTGCGTTTCAGTAAAGTAATTTTTTTTTATAAACGTGCTGCGTTTCATCTCTGTGTTAATAAGCCTGCCGCACTAGGCCTCACAAAGCCTGCCGCACTAGGCCTCGTGCCGTGCTTTTCGTGCACAAATAAGGCGATTAAATGTATCTCGTCTCTGTGTTAATAAATGTTTCTTGTCTCTGTGTTATAAAAACGTGCTGCGTTTCAGTAAAATAATTGTTTTTAAATAAACGTGCTGCGTTTCATCTCTGTGTTAATAAGCCTGCCGCACTAGGCCTCACGAAGCCTGCCGCACTAGGCCTCGTGCCGTGCTTTTCGTGCACAAATAAGGCGATTAAATGTATCTCGTCTCTGTGTTAATAAATGTTTCTTGTCTCTGTGTTATAAAAACGTGCTGCGTTTCAGTAAAATAATTGTTTTTAAATAAACGTGCTGCGTTTCATCTCTGTGTTAATAAGCCTGCCGCACTAGGCCTCACGAAGCCTGCCGCACTAGGCCTCGTGCCGTGCTTTTCGTGCACAAATAAGGCGATTAAATGTATCTCGTCTCTGTGTTAATAAATCTTTGTTGTCTCTGTGTTATAAAAACGTGCTGCGTTTCAGTAAAATAATTGTTTTTAAATAAACGTGCTGCGTTTCATCTCTGTGTTAATAAGCCTGCCGCACTAGGCCTCACGAAGCCTGCCGCACTAGGCCTCATGCCGTGCTTTTCGTGCACAAATAAGGCGATTAAATGTATCTCGTCTCTGTGTTAATAAATGTTTCTTGTCTGTGTTAAAAAAACGTGCTGCGTTTCAGTAAAGTAATTGTTTTTAAATAAACGTGCTGCGTTTCATCTCTGTGTTAATAAGCCTGCCGCACTAGGCCTCACGAAGCCTGCCGCACTAGGCCTCGTGCCGTGCTTTTCGTGCACAAATAAGGCGATTAAATGTATCTCGTCTCTGTGTTAATAAATGTTTCTTGTCTCTGTGTTAAAAAAACGTGCTGCGTTTCAGTAAAGTAATTGTTTTTAAATAAACGTGCTGCGTTTCATCTCTGTGTTAATAAGCCTGCCGCACTAGGCCTCACGAAGCCTGCCGCACTAGGCCTCGTGCCGTGCTTTTCGTGCACAAATAAGGCGATTAAATGTATCTCGTCTCTGTGTTAATAAATGTTTCTTGTCTCTGTGTTAAAAAAACGTGCTGCGTTTCAGTAAAGTAATTGTTTTTAAATAAACGTGCTGCGTTTCATCTCTGTGTTAATAAGCCTGCCGCACTAGGCCTCACGAAGCCTGCCGCACTAGGCCTCGTGCCGTGCTTTTCGTGCACAAATAAGGCGATTAAATGTATCTCGTTTCTGTGTTAATAAATGTTTCTTGTCTCTGTGTTAAAAAGCGTGCAGCGTTTCAGTAACGTAATTTTTTAAATAAACGTGCTGCGTTTCAGTAAAGTAATTTTGAAGCGAAGTTTAAAGTTTTGCCGTGATGCGCCGGAAGCGACGGCCATCTTGTTTAATTCACATATCGCAGGGGGAGCGGGCGGCCATCTTGTCAGACAGGGTCATGCCAAGTGTTTGCAGTAGGGGGCGATGTTGATACACGGACGGACGGACGGACAAACGCGGACGGACGGACGGACAAACGCGGACGGACGGACAAACGCGGACGGACGGACGGACAAACGCGGACGGACGGACGGACAAACGCGGACGGACGGACGGACAAACGCGGACGGACGGACGGACAAACGCGGACGGACGGACGGACAAACGCGGACGGACGGACGGACAAACGCGGACGGACGGACGGACACATTAATCTATTGGTGGTCTGGTCCACTTCGTTCCTACCAGTAAAAGTCGTTTTTTACACATCCCATCAGCCAGGCGACCTGAGAGTGAATCGTTTCATTAAAAATGGTTGACCAGAGGAACAAACTTTGGGCTGGTTTTGACAATCAGTGTCTCACCAACAGAGTGAGTGAACGCTGGTGAACTGCGGGACGTTCATATGCAAGGGCCCCTCTGTTAGCTAACAAAGTCTGCAAGTTTTGGTTTAAACACACACACACACGTACTGTACGTAAATATGGTGACAACTTTTACTCTGAGATAGCTGCTCAGAACTGAGATGTTGCTCCAGAGCTGAGACCACCACTTGGGTTTGCACCGAGACGTCTTGAGTTGAACTCCACTGTGAATGCGAGGATGATTGCAGGCAGTGTCTTCACACAAGAAGTTAAGCCACGTGCAAAGGTGGGTCACAACTAAGTTAGAGATAAGTTGACGACTTATATGGGTAACATTTACGCGCTGTGAAAATATCATCAGCCGGAAGAGTTGGCGTTGAAGATGAATTTACTGAATCTTCACTAAGCTTTCGCCTACGACCATATCACCCTGAATACGCCCGATCTCGTCCGATCTCGGAAGCTAAGCAGGGTCGAGCCTGGTTAGTACTTGGATGGGAGACCGCCTGGGAATACCAGGTGTTGTAGGCTTTTTGTTCTCGGCTTTTGCCTCTTCCCGTCGGCAGGGAGAGCGCTGTCTACCCCGCGTGTCGCTCACGCACAGCGGGGCTGGCGGGTTCTCGTCCCTAGGGGGCACCGCTACCTCGGCTAGTAGCTGACAACAGCTGAATTTTACAGCCTTTGTCATTCCACTGCTGGATGAAAGTCTGCTCAAACCACGTCGGTTATAGTTTTTGTTAACCATATATCGCCACGCTGGTCAGTTTTTGGGTTTGCGACGTCACTTTTATTTCTCCGCACGGCTGAAACATTTATTTACAGCTGCCTGATTGAACGTTCACAGCCCTCTGTCAATCCACTTCTGGATGAGGGCCTCCACATGCCGAGTGGGTAATGGGGCTTATTTGACCGCGCGTCCACGCTGGTCCCTGGGGGTTAGTGAGGGCGGGAATCTCCGTACATAGAAGTGGGGTGCAACAAGCGGGTGTTGTGCACTGCCCACTGAAGAGGGGATAGTGGGAAATTAGAGTTGGCGTCATACAGTTATTTACACCATGGGACCTGAATAATATGTTAAAAACTATGAATTTTGATGACCAGTTTTTTTCATTGCCATAAGAATAGTTGAACTATTAGTTGGGATTGAGTCACACATCCTTCAATCAATCAAAATAATGACTACTAAATAATTCTTATTTATATTAAAAGTAAAATGATGAAATTATCTTTGGCACAATGCATTGTAGGAGAATGCTTTCATGTCAGCACCAGCGATAATCCACTGAGCGCGAAATCTCCAACATAAAAGTATTTTTTACACATCCCATCAGCCAGGTGACCTGAGAGTGAATCGTTTCATTAGCAAAGGTTGACCACAGGAACAAACTCTGGGCTGGTTTTGACAATCAGTGTCTCATCAACAGAGTGAATTCTGGTGAACTGCGGGACGTTCACGTGCAAGGGCCCCTCTGTTAGCTGTGGGTCCCAGTGGAGCACAAAACTCTACAATGCACGACACGGAATGACCAGGCGCGTAGTCGGTGCAGCTTTGAGGCCGAGGTAGCGATGCCCCCTAGAGACGAGAACCCGCCAGCTCCGCTCTGCGTGAGCGACACGCACAGAGTGGAACGTGCATATTTAATCTTAATTTTGTGGGGAGCACGGCCAACTCGGGGTGAGCGTGTTCCATTTGTTTAACAGCTCTTGGTCAATCCAAGGCACTGTCATGTTCATCGTGGTTATGCAAATTAAGATAGAACTCTAAGCAAACAAAAACCTGATGAATTCCAATTCTGAATCCCAAGAAGTCACGAGTTTGACCCCGAGTAGCAGTGCCCCGGAAAGACATTGAAACGCCAGTTCGGCTTCGTGCGTGTGAAACGTGGAGTAAATAGCGCCCCCTGGAGACACGAAAACGCAAAAAGTTTCTAAAAGCCTACAACACCTGGTATTCCCAGGCGGTCTCCCATCCAAGTACTAACCAGGCTCGACCCTGCTTAGCTTCCGAGATCGGACGATATCGGGCGTATTCAGGGTGATATGGTCGTAGGCGAAAGCTCAGAGAAGATTCAGTAAATTCATCTCTTAACGCCAACTCGTCCAGCTGATGATATTTTCACAGCGAATAAATGTTACCCACAAAATTCGTCAACTTATCTCTAACTTAGTTGTGACCCACCTTTGCACGTGGCTTCACTTCTTGTGTGAAGACACCGCCTGCAATCATCCTCGCATTCACGGTGGAGTTCAACTCAAGACGTCTCGGTGCAAACCCAAGTGGTGGTCTCAGCTTTGGAGCAACATCTCCGTTCTGAGCAGCTATCTCAGAGTAAAAGTTGTCACCATATTTACGTACAGTACGTGTGTGTGTGTGTTTAAACCAAAACGTACTGACTTTGTTAATCCGCTGATGGATGAAGACCTCCACAAACCGTGTCTGTCCTATCCCGGGGGTTGATTGAGCATACTTCACCACGCTGGTGGACGGTGCGGGTTGGTGGGGAAGTGGTGGGGGTGGAGAGAGGCTGACCTGGTTCGGATATCACTCGACACCACCGATGTTAGCCGTGCCCGGGATTCTAACTCAGCTCAGCAGCTTCACTGCACCGTGACGCTGAGAGCCACGGCGCCCTAAGGGCTGTGGTCTTGACAGTGGCAGAAGTGAGCTCTGGGCTCGCGATCTGTAGCTGGTGGTGAACACGAGTTTTGTGGGTAACATTGACTCGCTGTGAAAATGTCATCAGCCATATCAGCCGGAAGAGTCAAGGTTGGAGATAAGTTTACTAAATCTCCTTTCAGCTTTCGCCTACGACCATATCACCCTGAATACGCCCGATCTCGTCCGATCTCGGAAGCTAAGCAGGGTCGAGCCTGGTTAGTACTTGGATGGGAGACCGCCTGGGAATACCAGGTGTTGTAGGCTTTTTGTCCTCGGCTTTTGCCTCTTCCCGTCGGCAGGGGGAGCGCTGTCTACCCCGCGTGTCGCTCACGCACAGCGGGGCCGGCGGGTTCTCGTCTCTAGGGGGCACCGCTACCTCGGCTAGAAACTGACAACAGGTGAATTTTACAGCCTTTGTCATTCCACTGCTGGATGAAAGTCTTCCCAAACCACGTCGGATATAGTTTTTGTTAACCATATATCGCCACGTTGGTCAGTTTTTGGGTTTGCGACGTCACTTTTATTTCTCCGCACGGCTGAAACATTTATTTACAGCTGCCTGATTGAACGTTCACAGCCCTCTGTCAATCCACTTCTGGATGAGGGCCTCCACATGCCGAGTGGGTAATGGGGCTTATTTGACCGCGCGTCCACGCTGGTCCCTGGGGGTTAGTGAGGGCGGGAATCTCTGTACATAGAAGTGGGGTGCAACAAGCGGGTGTTGTGCACTGCCCACGGAAGAGAGGATAGTGGGGAATGTGAGTTGGCGTCATACAGTTATTTACACCATGGGACCTGAATAATATGTTAAAAACTATGAACTTTAATGACCAGTTTTTTTCATCGCCATAATAATAGTTGAACTATTAGTTGGGATTGAGTCACACATCCTTCAATCAATCAAAATAATGACTACTAAATTATTCTTATTTATATTAAAAGTAAAATGATGAAATTATCTTTGGCACAATGCATTGTAGGAGAATGCTTTCACGTCAGCACCAGCGATAATCCACTGAGCGCGAAATCTCCAACATAAAAGTATTTTTTACACATCCCATCAGCCAGGTGACCTGAGAGTGAATCGTTTCATTAGCAAAGGTTGACCACAGGAACAAACTCTGGGCTGGTTTTGACAATCAGTGTCTCATCAACAGAGTGAATTCTGGTGAACTGCGGGACGTTCACGTGCAAGGGCCCCTCTGTTAGCTGTGGGTCCCAGTGGAGCACAAAACTCTAAAATGCACGACACGGAATGACCAGGCGCGTAGTCGGTGCAGCTTGAGGCCGAGGTAGCGATGCCCCCTAGAGACGAGAACCCGCCAGCTCCGCTCTGCGTGAGCGACACGCACAGAGTGGAACTTGCATATTTAAGTCTGTGGGGAGCACTGCCAACTCGGGGTGAGCGTGTTCCATTTGTTTAACAGCTCTTGGTCAATCCACTGCCGGGTGAAGGCCTCCCCACAAGCCACTGTCATGTTCATCGCGGTTATGCAATTTAACATAGAACTCTAAGCAAAAAAATACCTGATGAATTCCAATTCTGAATGCCAAGTAGTCAAGAGTTTGACCCTGAATAGGCAAGTGCCCCCTATAGACATTGAAACGCCAGTTCGGCGTCGTGCGTGTGAAACGTGGAGTAAATAGCGCCCCCTGGAGACACGAAAACGCAAAACGTTTTTAAAAGCCTACAACACCTGGTATTCCCAGGCGGTCTCCCATCCAAGTACTAACCAGGCTCGACCCTGCTTAGCTTCCGAGATCGGACGAGATCGGGCGTATTCAGGGTGATATGGTCGTAGGCGAAAGCTCAGAGAAGATTCAGTAAATTCATCTCTTAACGCCAACTCGTCCAGCTGATGATATTTTCACAGCGAATAAATGTTACCCACAAAATTCGTCAACTTATCTCTAACTTAGTTGTGACCCACCTTTGCACGTGGCTTCACTTCTTGTGTGAAGACACCGCCTGCAATCATCCTCGCATTCACGGTGGAGTTCAACTCAAGACGTCTCGGTGCAAACCCAAGTGGTGGTCTCAGCTTTGGAGCAACATCTCCGTTCTGAGCAGCTATCTCAGAGTAAAAGTTGTCACCATATTTACGTACAGTACGTGTGTGTGTGTGTTTAAACCAAAACGTACTGACTTTGTTAATCCGCTGATGGATGAAGACCTCCACAAACCGTGTCTGTCCTATCCCGGGGGTTGATTGAGCATACTTCACCACGCTGGTGGACGGTGCGGGTTGGTGGGGAAGTGGTGGGGGTGGAGAGAGGCTGACCTGGTTCGGATATCACTCGACACCACCGATGTTAGCCGTGCCCGGGATTCTAACTCAGCTCAGCAGCTTCACTGCACCGTGACGCTGAGAGCCACGGCGCCCTAAGGGCTGTGGTCTTGACAGTGGCAGAAGTGAGCTCTGGGCTCGCGATCTGTAGCTGGTGGTGAACACGAGTTTTGTGGGTAACATTGACTCGCTGTGAAAATGTCATCAGCCATATCAGCCGGAAGAGTCAAGGTTGGAGATAAGTTTACTAAATCTCCTTTCAGCTTTCGCCTACGACCATATCACCCTGAATACGCCCGATCTCGTCCGATCTCGGAAGCTAAGCAGGGTCGAGCCTGGTTAGTACTTGGATGGGAGACCGCCTGGGAATACCAGGTGTTGTAGGCTTTTTGTCCTCGGCTTTTGCCTCTTCCCGTCGGCAGGGGGAGCGCTGTCTACCCCGCGTGTCGCTCACGCACAGCGGGGCCGGCGGGTTCTCGTCTCTAGGGGGCACCGCTACCTCGGCTAGAAACTGACAACAGGTGAATTTTACAGCCTTTGTCATTCCACTGCTGGATGAAAGTCTTCCCAAACCACGTCGGATATAGTTTTTGTTAACCATATATCGCCACGTTGGTCAGTTTTTGGGTTTGCGACGTCACTTTTATTTCTCCGCACGGCTGAAACATTTATTTACAGCTGCCTGATTGAACGTTCACAGCCCTCTGTCAATCCACTTCTGGATGAGGGCCTCCACATGCCGAGTGGGTAATGGGGCTTATTTGACCGCGCGTCCACGCTGGTCCCTGGGGGTTAGTGAGGGCGGGAATCTCTGTACATAGAAGTGGGGTGCAACAAGCGGGTGTTGTGCACTGCCCACGGAAGAGAGGATAGTGGGGAATGTGAGTTGGCGTCATACAGTTATTTACACCATGGGACCTGAATAATATGTTAAAAACTATGAATTTTGATGACCAGTTTTTTTCATTGCCATAAGAATAGTTGAACTATTAGTTGGGATTGAGTCACACATCCTTCAATCAATCAAAATAATGACTACTAAATTATTCTTATTTATATTAAAAGTAAAATGATGAAATTATCTTTGGCACAATGCATTGTAGGAGAATGCTTTCACGTCAGCACCAGCGATAATCCACTGAGCGCGAAATCTCCAACATAAAAGTATTTTTTACACATCCCATCAGCCAGGTGACCTGAGAGTGAATCGTTTCATTAGCAAAGGTTGACCACAGGAACAAACTCTGGGCTGGTTTGACAATCAGTGTCTCATCAACAGAGTGAATTCTGGTGAACTGCGGGACGTTCACGTGCAAGGGCCCCTCTGTTAGCTGTGGGTCCCAGTGGAGCACAAAACTCTAAAATGCACGACACGGAATGACCAGGCGCGTAGTCGGTGCAGCTTGAGGCCGAGGTAGCGATGCCCCCTATAGACGAGAACCCGCCAGCTCCGCTCTGCGTGAGCGACACGCACAGAGTGGAACTTGCATATTTAAGTCTGTGGGGAGCACTGCCAACTCGGGGTGAGCGTGTTCCATTTGTTTAACAGCTCTTGGTCAATCCACTGCCGGGTGAAGGCCTCCCCACAAGCCACTGTCATGTTCATCGCGGTTATGCAATTTAACATAGAACTCTAAGCAAAAAAATACCTGATGAATTCCAATTCTGAATGCCAAGTAGTCAAGAGTTTGACCCTGAATAGGCAAGTGCCCCCTATAGACATTGAAACGCCAGTTCGGCGTCGTGCGTGTGAAACGTGGAGTAAATAGCGCCCCCTGGAGACACGAAAACGCAAAACGTTTTTAAAAGCCTACAACACCTGGTATTCCCAGGCGGTCTCCCATCCAAGTACTAACCAGGCTCGACCCTGCTTAGCTTCCGAGATCGGGCGTATTCAGGGTGATATGGTCGTAGGCGAAAGCTCAGAGAAGATTCAGTAAATTCATCTCTTAACGCCAACTCGTCCAGCTGATGATATTTTCACAGCGAATAAATGTTACCCACAAAATTCGTCAACTTATCTCTAACTTAGTTGTGACCCACCTTTGCACGTGGCTTCACTTCTTGTGTGAAGACACCGCCTGCAATCATCCTCGCATTCACGGTGGAGTTCAACTCAAGACGTCTCGGTGCAAACCCAAGTGGTGGTCTCAGCTTTGGAGCAACATCTCCGTTCTGAGCAGCTATCTCAGAGTAAAAGTTGTCACCATATTTACGTACAGTACGTGTGTGTGTGTGTTTAAACCAAAACGTACTGACTTTGTTAATCCGCTGATGGATGAAGACCTCCACAAACCATGTCTGTCCTATCCCGGGGGTTGATTGAGCATACTTCACCACGCTGGTGGACGGTGCGGGTTGGTGGGGAAGTGGTGGGGGTGGAGAGAGGCTGACCTGGTTCGGATATCACTCGACACCACCGATGTTAGCCGTGCCCGGGATTCTAACTCAGCTCAGCAGCTTCACTGCACCGTGACGCTGAGAGCCACGGCGCCCTAAGGGCTGTGGTCTTGACAGTGGCAGAAGTGAGCTCTGGGCTCGCGATCTGTAGCTGGTGGTGAACACGAGTTTTGTGGGTAACATTGACTCGCTGTGAAAATGTCATCAGCCATATCAGCCGGAAGAGTCAAGGTTGGAGATAAGTTTACTAAATCTCCTTTCAGCTTTCGCCTACGACCATATCACCCTGAATACGCCCGATCTCGTCCGATCTCGGAAGCTAAGCAGGGTCGAGCCTGGTTAGTACTTGGATGGGAGACCGCCTGGGAATACCAGGTGTTGTAGGCTTTTTGTCCTCGGCTTTTGCCTCTTCCCGTCGGCAGGGGGAGCGCTGTCTACCCCGCGTGTCGCTCACGCACAGCGGGGCCGGCGGGTTCTCGTCTCTAGGGGGCACCGCTACCTCGGCTAGAAACTGACAACAGGTGAATTTTACAGCCTTTGTCATTCCACTGCTGGATGAAAGTCTTCCCAAACCACGTCGGATATAGTTTTTGTTAACCATATATCGCCACGTTGGTCAGTTTTTGGGTTTGCGACGTCACTTTTATTTCTCCGCACGGCTGAAACATTTATTTACAGCTGCCTGATTGAACGTTCACAGCCCTCTGTCAATCCACTTCTGGATGAGGGCCTCCACATGCCGAGTGGGTAATGGGGCTTATTTGACCGCGCGTCCACGCTGGTCCCTGGGGGTTAGTGAGGGCGGGAATCTCTGTACATAGAAGTGGGGTGCAACAAGCGGGTGTTGTGCACTGCCCACGGAAGAGAGGATAGTGGGGAATGTGAGTTGGCGTCATACAGTTATTTACACCATGGGACCTGAATAATATGTTAAAAACTATGAATTTTGATGACCAGTTTTTTTCATTGCCATAAGAATAGTTGAACTATTAGTTGGGATTGAGTCACACATCCTTCAATCAATCAAAATAATGACTACTAAATTATTCTTATTTATATTAAAAGTAAAATGATGAAATTATCTTTGGCACAATGCATTGTAGGAGAATGCTTTCACGTCAGCACCAGCGATAATCCACTGAGCGCGAAATCTCCAACATAAAAGTATTTTTTACACATCCCATCAGCCAGGTGACCTGAGAGTGAATCGTTTCATTAGCAAAGGTTGACCACAGGAACAAACTCTGGGCTGGTTTGACAATCAGTGTCTCATCAACAGAGTGAATTCTGGTGAACTGCGGGACGTTCACGTGCAAGGGCCCCTCTGTTAGCTGTGGGTCCCAGTGGAGCACAAAACTCTAAAATGCACGACACGGAATGACCAGGCGCGTAGTCGGTGCAGCTTGAGGCCGAGGTAGCGATGCCCCCTATAGACGAGAACCCGCCAGCTCCGCTCTGCGTGAGCGACACGCACAGAGTGGAACTTGCATATTTAAGTCTGTGGGGAGCACTGCCAACTCGGGGTGAGCGTGTTCCATTTGTTTAACAGCTCTTGGTCAATCCACTGCCGGGTGAAGGCCTCCCCACAAGCCACTGTCATGTTCATCGCGGTTATGCAATTTAACATAGAACTCTAAGCAAAAAAATACCTGATGAATTCCAATTCTGAATGCCAAGTAGTCAAGAGTTTGACCCTGAATAGGCAAGTGCCCCCTATAGACATTGAAACGCCAGTTCGGCGTCGTGCGTGTGAAACGTGGAGTAAATAGCGCCCCCTGGAGACACGAAAACGCAAAACGTTTTTAAAAGCCTACAACACCTGGTATTCCCAGGCGGTCTCCCATCCAAGTACTAACCAGGCTCGACCCTGCTTAGCTTCCGAGATCGGACGAGATCGGGCGTATTCAGGGTGATATGGTCGTAGGCGAAAGCTCAGAGAAGATTCAGTAAATTCATCTCTTAACGCCAACTCGTCCAGCTGATGATATTTTCACAGCGAATAAATGTTACCCACAAAATTCGTCAACTTATCTCTAACTTAGTTGTGACCCACCTTTGCACGTGGCTTCACTTCTTGTGTGAAGACACCGCCTGCAATCATCCTCGCATTCACGGTGGAGTTCAACTCAAGACGTCTCGGTGCAAACCCAAGTGGTGGTCTCAGCTTTGGAGCAACATCTCCGTTCTGAGCAGCTATCTCAGAGTAAAAGTTGTCACCATATTTACGTACAGTACGTGTGTGTGTGTGTTTAAACCAAAACGTACTGACTTTGTTAATCCGCTGATGGATGAAGACCTCCACAAACCATGTCTGTCCTATCCCGGGGGTTGATTGAGCATACTTCACCACGCTGGTGGACGGTGCGGGTTGGTGGGGAAGTGGTGGGGGTGGAGAGAGGCTGACCTGGTTCGGATATCACTCGACACCACCGATGTTAGCCGTGCCCGGGATTCTAACTCAGCTCAGCAGCTTCACTGCACCGTGACGCTGAGAGCCACGGCGCCCTAAGGGCTGTGGTCTTGACAGTGGCAGAAGTGAGCTCTGGGCTCGCGATCTGTAGCTGGTGGTGAACACGAGTTTTGTGGGTAACATTGACTCGCTGTGAAAATGTCATCAGCCATATCAGCCGGAAGAGTCAAGGTTGGAGATAAGTTTACTAAATCTCCTTTCAGCTTTCGCCTACGACCATATCACCCTGAATACGCCCGATCTCGTCCGATCTCGGAAGCTAAGCAGGGTCGAGCCTGGTTAGTACTTGGATGGGAGACCGCCTGGGAATACCAGGTGTTGTAGGCTTTTTGTCCTCGGCTTTTGCCTCTTCCCGTCGGCAGGGGGAGCGCTGTCTACCCCGCGTGTCGCTCACGCACAGCGGGGCCGGCGGGTTCTCGTCTCTAGGGGGCACCGCTACCTCGGCTAGAAACTGACAACAGGTGAATTTTACAGCCTTTGTCATTCCACTGCTGGATGAAAGTCTTCCCAAACCACGTCGGATATAGTTTTTGTTAACCATATATCGCCACGTTGGTCAGTTTTTGGGTTTGCGACGTCACTTTTATTTCTCCGCACGGCTGAAACATTTATTTACAGCTGCCTGATTGAACGTTCACAGCCCTCTGTCAATCCACTTCTGGATGAGGGCCTCCACATGCCGAGTGGGTAATGGGGCTTATTTGACCGCGCGTCCACGCTGGTCCCTGGGGGTTAGTGAGGGCGGGAATCTCTGTACATAGAAGTGGGGTGCAACAAGCGGGTGTTGTGCACTGCCCACGGAAGAGAGGATAGTGGGGAATGTGAGTTGGCGTCATACAGTTATTTACACCATGGGACCTGAATAATATGTTAAAAACTATGAATTTTGATGACCAGTTTTTTTCATTGCCATAAGAATAGTTGAACTATTAGTTGGGATTGAGTCACACATCCTTCAATCAATCAAAATAATGACTACTAAATTATTCTTATTTATATTAAAAGTAAAATGATGAAATTATCTTTGGCACAATGCATTGTAGGAGAATGCTTTCACGTCAGCACCAGCGATAATCCACTGAGCGCGAAATCTCCAACATAAAAGTATTTTTTACACATCCCATCAGCCAGGTGACCTGAGAGTGAATCGTTTCATTAGCAAAGGTTGACCACAGGAACAAACTCTGGGCTGGTTTGACAATCAGTGTCTCATCAACAGAGTGAATTCTGGTGAACTGCGGGACGTTCACGTGCAAGGGCCCCTCTGTTAGCTGTGGGTCCCAGTGGAGCACAAAACTCTAAAATGCACGACACGGAATGACCAGGCGCGTAGTCGGTGCAGCTTGAGGCCGAGGTAGCGATGCCCCCTATAGACGAGAACCCGCCAGCTCCGCTCTGCGTGAGCGACACGCACAGAGTGGAACTTGCATATTTAAGTCTGTGGGGAGCACTGCCAACTCGGGGTGAGCGTGTTCCATTTGTTTAACAGCTCTTGGTCAATCCACTGCCGGGTGAAGGCCTCCCCACAAGCCACTGTCATGTTCATCGCGGTTATGCAATTTAACATAGAACTCTAAGCAAAAAAATACCTGATGAATTCCAATTCTGAATGCCAAGTAGTCAAGAGTTTGACCCTGAATAGGCAAGTGCCCCCTATAGACATTGAAACGCCAGTTCGGCGTCGTGCGTGTGAAACGTGGAGTAAATAGCGCCCCCTGGAGACACGAAAACGCAAAACGTTTTTAAAAGCCTACAACACCTGGTATTCCCAGGCGGTCTCCCATCCAAGTACTAACCAGGCTCGACCCTGCTTAGCTTCCGAGATCGGACGAGATCGGGCGTATTCAGGGTGATATGGTCGTAGGCGAAAGCTCAGAGAAGATTCAGTAAATTCATCTCTTAACGCCAACTCGTCCAGCTGATGATATTTTCACAGCGAATAAATGTTACCCACAAAATTCGTCAACTTATCTCTAACTTAGTTGTGACCCACCTTTGCACGTGGCTTCACTTCTTGTGTGAAGACACCGCCTGCAATCATCCTCGCATTCACGGTGGAGTTCAACTCAAGACGTCTCGGTGCAAACCCAAGTGGTGGTCTCAGCTTTGGAGCAACATCTCCGTTCTGAGCAGCTATCTCAGAGTAAAAGTTGTCACCATATTTACGTACAGTACGTGTGTGTGTGTGTTTAAACCAAAACGTACTGACTTTGTTAATCCGCTGATGGATGAAGACCTCCACAAACCGTGTCTGTCCTATCCCGGGGGTTGATTGAGCATACTTCACCACGCTGGTGGACGGTGCGGGTTGGTGGGGAAGTGGTGGGGGTGGAGAGAGGCTGACCTGGTTCGGATATCACTCGACACCACCGATGTTAGCCGTGCCCGGGATTCTAACTCAGCTCAGCAGCTTCACTGCACCGTGACGCTGAGAGCCACGGCGCCCTAAGGGCTGTGGTCTTGACAGTGGCAGAAGTGAGCTCTGGGCTCGCGATCTGTAGCTGGTGGTGAACACGAGTTTTGTGGGTAACATTGACTCGCTGTGAAAATGTCATCAGCCATATCAGCCGGAAGAGTCACGGTTGGAGATAAGTTTACTAAATCTCCTTTCAGCTTTCGCCTACGACCATATCACCCTGAATACGCCCGATCTCGGAAGCTAAGCAGGGTCGAGCCTGGTTAGTACTTGGATGGGAGACCGCCTGGGAATACCAGGTGTTGTAGGCTTTTTGTCCTCGGCTTTTGCCTCTTCCCGTCGGCAGGGGAAGCGCTGTCTACCCCGCGTGTCGCTCACGCACAGCGGGGCTGGCGGGTTCTCGTCCCTGGGGGGCACCGCTACCTCGGCTAGAAACTGACAACAGCTGAATTTTACAGCCTTTGTCATTCCACTGCTGGATGAAAGCCTGCCCAAACCACGTCGGTTATAGTTTTTGTTAACCGTGTATCGCCACGCTGGTCAGTTTTTGGGTTTGCGACGTCACTTTTATTTCTGGCGCACGGCTTAAACATTTATTTACAGCTGCCTGATTGAACGTTCACAACCCTCTGTCAATCCACTGCTGGATGAGGGCCTCCACATGCCGAGTGGGTAATGGGGCTTATTTGACCGCGCGTCCACGCTGGTCCCTGGGGGTTAGTGAGGGCGGGAATATCTGTACATAGAAGTGGGGTGCAACAAGCGGGTGTTGTGCACTGCCCTCTGAAGAGGGGATAGTGGGAAATTAGAGTTGGCGTATTGCACTTATTTACACCATGGGACCTGAATAATATGTTAAAAACTATGAATTTTGATGACCAGTTTTTTTTTATTGCCATAAGAACAGTTGAACTATTAGTTGCGATTGAGTCACACATCCTTCAATCAATCAAAATAATGACTAATACATCATTCTCATTTATATTAAAAGTAAAATGATGAAATTATCCTTGGCACAATGCATTGTAGGAAAATGCTTTCATGTCAGCACCAGCGATAATCCACTGAGCGCGAAATCTCCAAAATAAAAGTATTTTTTACACATCCCATCAGCCAGGCTACCTGAGAGTGAATCGTTTCATTAGTAATGGTTGACCACAGGAACAAACTCTGGGCTTTTCGATTTAAAGCTTTCGTGACTGCAGGGATTCATCTTTTTGGTTCTTTCGGTAAAGTCACGTAGAATGGAAATAATCAAATAAAAAAAACATTATAAAATAATGCAGGTGAAGACCAGGTCTGTCGGGGTCTTCGCCTGAGGACGGCTGCTTGCGTTGTCGTCGAAACGTCGTGAGAATTATTTCATTATGTAGTATTTTTTATTATTTTATTATTTCCATTCTACGTGACTTTACCGAAAGAACCAATAAGAAGAAAAAAAAACTCTGGACTGGTTTTGACAATCAGTGTCTCATCAACAGAGTGAATTCTGGTGAACTGCGGGACGTTCACGTGCAAGGCCCCTCTCTGTTAGCTGTGGGTCCAAGTGGAGCACAAAACTCTGCAATGCACGACACGGAATGACCAGGCGCGTAGTCGGTGCAGCTTTGAGGCCGAGGTAGCGATGCCCCCTAGAGACGAGAACCCGCCAGCTCCGCTCTGCGTGAGCGACACGCACAGAGTGGAACGTGCATATTTAATCTTAATTTTGTAGGGAGCACGGCCAACTCGGGGTGAGCGTGTTCCATTTGTTTAACAGCTCTTGGTCAATCCAAGCCACTGTCATGTTCATCGTGGTTATGCAAATTAAGATATAACTCTAAGCAAACAAAAACCTGATGAATTCCAATTCTGAATCCCAAGAAGTCACGAGTTTGACCCCGAGTAGCAGTGCCCCGGAAAGACATTGAAACGCCAGTTCGGCTTCGTGCGTGTGAAACGTGGAGTAAATAGCGCCCCCTGGAGACACGAAAACGCAAAAAGTTTCTAAAAGCCTACAACACCTGGTATTCCCAGGCGGTCTCCCATCCAAGTACTAACCAGGCTCGACCCTGCTTAGCTTCCGAGATCGGACGAGATCGGGCGTATTCAGGGTGATATGGTCGTAGGCGAAAGCTAAGAGGGGATTTAGTAAACTTATCTCCAACGTTAACTCTTCCGGCTGAAATTGTTATATTTTCACAGTGAGTAAATGTTACCCACAAAATTCGTGTTCACCACCAACTACAGATCGCGACCCCAGAGCTCACTTCTGCCACTGTCAAGACCACAGCCCTTAGGGCGCCGTGGCTCTCAGCGTCAAGGTGCAGTGAAGCTGCTGAGCTGAGTTAGAATCCCGGGCACGGCTAATATCGGTGGTGTCGAGTGATATCCGAACCAGGTCAGCCTCTCTCCACCCCCACCACTTCCCCACCAACCCGCACCGTCCACCAGCGTGGTGAAGTATGCTCAATCAACCCCCGGGATAGGACAGACACGGTTTGTGGAGGTCTTCATCCATCAGCGGATTAACAAAGTCAGTACGTTTTGGTTTAAACACACACACACACGTACTGTACGTAAATATGGTGACAACTTTTACTCTGAGATAACTGCTCAGAACGGAGATGTTGCTCCAAAGCTGAGACCACCACTTGGGTTTGCACCGAGACGTCTTGAGTTGAACTCCACCGTGAATGCGAGGATGATTGCAGGCGGTGTCTTCACACAAGAAGTGAAGCCACGTGCAAAGGTGGGTCACAACTAAGTTAGAGATGAGTTGACGACCTATATGGGTAACATTTACTCGCTGTGAAAATATCATCAGCCGGAAGAGTTGGCGCTGGAGATGAATTTACTAAATCTTCACTGAGCTTTCGCCTACGACCATATCACCCTGAATACGCCCGATCTCGTCCGATCTCGGAAGCTAAGCCGGGTCGAGCCTGGTTAGTACTTGGATGGGAGACCGCCTGGGAATACCAGGTGTTGTAGGCTTTTTGTTCTCGGCTTTTGCCTCTATCCGTCGGCAGGGGGAGCGCTGTCTACCCCGCGTGTCGCTCACGCACAGCGGGTCTGGCGGGTTCTCGTCCCTAGGGGGCACCGCTACCTCGGCTAGTAGCTGACAACAGCTGAATTTTACAGCCTTTGTCATTCCACTGCTGGATGAAAGTCTGCTCAAACCACGTCGGTTATAGTTTTTGTTAACCATATATCGCCACGCTGGTCAGTTTTTGGGTTTGCGACGTCACTTTTATTTCTCCGCACGGCTGAAACATTTATTTACAGCTGCCTGATTGAACGTTCACAGCCCTCTGTCAATCCACTTCTGGATGAGGGCCTCCACATGCCGAGTGGGTAATGGGGCTTATTTGACCGCGCGTCCACGCTGGTCCCTGGGGGTTAGTGAGGGCGGGAATCTCTGTACATAGAAGTGGGGTGCAACAAGCGGGTGTTGTGCACTGCCCACTGAAGAGGGGATAGTGGGAAATTAGAGTTGGCGTCATACAGTTATTTACACCATGGGACCTGAATAATATGTTAAAAACTATGAATTTTGATGACCAGTTTTTTTCATTGCCATAAGAATAGTTGAACTATTAGTTGGGATTGAGTCACACATCCTTCAATCAATCAAAATAATGACTACTAAATAATTCTTATTTATATTAAAAGTAAAATGATGAAATTATCTTTGGCACAATGCATTGTAGGAGAATGCTTTCATGTCAGCACCAGCGATAATCCACTGAGCGCGAAATCTCCAACATAAAAGTATTTTTTACACATCCCATCAGCCAGGTGACCTGAGAGTGAATCGTTTCATTAGCAAAGGTTGACCACAGGAACAAACTCTGGGCTGGTTTTGACAATCAGTGTCTCATCAACAGAGTGAATTCTGGTGAACTGCGGGACGTTCACGTGCAAGGGCCCCTCTGTTAGCTGTGGGTCCCAGTGGAGCACAAAACTCTACAATGCACGACACGGAATGACCAGGCGCGTAGTCGGTGCAGCTTGAGGCCGAGGTAGCGATGCCCCCTAGAGACGAGAACCCGCCAGCTCCGCTCTGCGTGAGCGACACGCACAGAGTGGAACTTGCATATTTAAGTCTGTGGGGAGCACTGCCAACTCGGGGTGAGCGTGTTCCATTTGTTTAACAGCTCTTGGTCAATCCACTGCCGGGTGAAGGCCTCCCCACAAGCCACTGTCATGTTCATCGTGGTTATGCAATTTAACATAGAACTCTAAGCAAAAAAATACCTGATGAATTCCAATTCTGAATGCCAAGTAGTCAAGAGTTTGACCCTGAATAGGCAAGTGCCCCCTATAGACATTGAAACGCCAGTTCGGCGTCGTGCGTGTGAGACGTGGAGTAAATAGCGCCCCCTGGAGACACGAAAACGCAAAAAGTTTCTAAAAGCCTACAACACCTGGTATTCCCAGGCGGTCTCCCATCCAAGTACTAACCAGGCTCGACCCTGCTTAGCTTCCGAGATCGGACGAGATCGGGCGCATTCAGGGTGATATGGTCGTAGGCGAGAGCTCAGAGAAGATTTAGTAAATCCATCTCTAACGTTATCAGGATTCTGCTGATGCTATTTTTTACAGCGAATGAGCGTTTCCCATGAAACTCGTGTTCACCACCAGCTGCAGATCGCGACCCCAGAGCTCACTTCTGCCACTGTCAAGACCACAGCCCTTAGGGCGCCGTGGCTCTCAGCGTCACGGTGCAGTGAAGCTGCTGAGCTGAGTTAGAATCCCGAGCACGGCTAACATCGGTGGTGTCGAGTGATATCCGAACCAGGTCAGCCTCTCTCCACCCCCACCACTTCCCCACCAACCCGCACCGTCCACCAGCGTGGTGAAGTATGCTCAATCAACCCCCAGGACAGGACAGACACGGCGTGTTGTAGGGCTTCATCCATCAGTGGATGAACAAAGTCTGGACGTCATGGTTTAAATACACACAAATACTGCATATAAATATGATCACAACTCTTCTCCTGAGATAGATGCTCAGCTGGGAGGCTGCAGCTGCTGCTCCAGAGATGAGACCACTTGGCTTTGCACCGAGACGTCTTGAGTTGAACTCCACCGTGAATGCGAGGATGACTGCAGGCGGTGTTTTCACACTATGGGGAAGTTGACCAATTTTATTCCAAAATGAGTACCGGTACATTAGAGATGAATTTACTGAATCTTCACTGAGTTCTCGCCTACGACCATATCACCCTGAATACGCCCGATCTCGGAAGCTAAGCAGGGTCGAGCCTGGTTAGTACTTGGATGGGAGACCGCCTGGGAATACCAGGTGTTGTAGGCTTTTTGTCCTCGGCTTTTGCCTCTTCCCGTCGGCAGGGGGAGCGCTGTCTACCCCCCGTGTCGCTCACGCACAGCGGGGCTGGCGGGTTCTCGTCCCTGGGGGGCACCGCTACCTCGGCTAGAAACTGACAACAGCTGAATTTTACAGCCTTTGTCATTCCACTGCTGGATGAAAGCCTGCCCAAACCACGTCGGTTATAGTTTTTGTTAACCGTGTATCGCCACGCTGGTCAGTTTTTGGGTTTGCGACGTCACTTTTATTTCTGGCGCACGGCTTAAACATTTATTTACAGCTGCCTGATTGAACGTTCACAGCCCTCTGTCAATCCACTGCTGGATGAGGGCCTCCACATGCCGAGTGGGTAATGGGGCTTATTTGACCGCGCGTCCACGCTGGTCCCTGGGGGTTAGTGAGGGCGGGAATATCTGTACATAGAAGTGGGGTGCAACAAGCGGGTGTTGTGCACTGCCCTCTGAAGAGGGGATAGTGGGAAATTAGAGTTGGCGTATTGCACTTATTTACACCATGGGACCTGAATAATATGTTAAAAACTATGAATTTTGATGACCAGTTTTTTTTTATTGCCATAAGAACAGTTGAACTATTAGTTGCCATTGAGTCACACATCCTTCAATCAATCAAAATAATGACTAATACATCATTCTCATTTATATTAAAAGTAAAATGATGAAATTATCCTTGGCACAATGCATTGTAGGAAAATGCTTTCATGTCAGCACCAGCGATAATCCACTGAGCGCGAAATCTCCAAAATAAAAGTATTTTTTACACATCCCATCAGCCAGGCTACCTGAGAGTGAATCGTTTCATTAGTAATGGTTGACCACAGGAACAAACTCTGGGCTTTTCGATTTAAAGCTTTCGTGACTGCAGGGATTCATCTTTTTGGTTCTTTCGGTAAAGTCACGTAGAATGGAAATAATCAAATAAAAAAAACATTATAAAATAATGCAGGTGAAGACCAGGTCTGTCGGGGTCTTCGCCTGAGGACGGCTGCTTGCGTTGTCGTCGAAACGTCGTGAGAATTATTTCATTATGTAGTATTTTTTATTATTTTATTATTTCCATTCTACGTGACTTTACCGAAAGAACCAATAAGAAGAAAAAAAAACTCTGGACTGGTTTTGACAATCAGTGTCTCATCAACAGAGTGAATTCTGGTGAACTGCGGGACGTTCACGT
Organism: Lampetra planeri; assembly: GCF_965212315.1. NCBI lineage: Eukaryota > Metazoa > Chordata > Hyperoartia > Petromyzontiformes > Petromyzontidae > Lampetra > Lampetra planeri. The sequence goes on from NC_136129.1 coordinate 5,030,703, forward strand.
GCAAGGCCCCTCTCTGTTAGCTGTGGGTCCAAGTGGAGCACAAAACTCTGCAATGCACGACACGGAATGACCAGGCGCGTAGTCGGTGCAGCTTTGAGGCCGAGGTAGCGATGCCCCCTAGAGACGAGAACCCGCCAGCTCCGCTCTGCGTGAGCGACACGCACAGAGTGGAACGTGCATATTTAATCTTAATTTTGTAGGGAGCACGGCCAACTCGGGGTGAGCGTGTTCCATTTGTTTAACAGCTCTTGGTCAATCCAAGCCACTGTCATGTTCATCGTGGTTATGCAAATTAAGATATAACTCTAAGCAAACAAAAACCTGATGAATTCCAATTCTGAATCCCAAGAAGTCACGAGTTTGACCCCGAGTAGCAGTGCCCCGGAAAGACATTGAAACGCCAGTTCGGCTTCGTGCGTGTGAAACGTGGAGTAAATAGCGCCCCCTGGAGACACGAAAACGCAAAAAGTTTCTAAAAGCCTACAACACCTGGTATTCCCAGGCGGTCTCCCATCCAAGTACTAACCAGGCTCGACCCTGCTTAGCTTCCGAGATCGGACGAGATCGGGCGTATTCAGGGTGATATGGTCGTAGGCGAAAGCTAAGAGGGGATTTAGTAAACTTATCTCCAACGTTAACTCTTCCGGCTGAAATTGTTATATTTTCACAGTGAGTAAATGTTACCCACAAAATTCGTGTTCACCACCAACTACAGATCGCGACCCCAGAGCTCACTTCTGCCACTGTCAAGACCACAGCCCTTAGGGCGCCGTGGCTCTCAGCGTCAAGGTGCAGTGAAGCTGCTGAGCTGAGTTAGAATCCCGGGCACGGCTAATATCGGTGGTGTCGAGTGATATCCGAACCAGGTCAGCCTCTCTCCACCCCCACCACTTCCCCACCAACCCGCACCGTCCACCAGCGTGGTGAAGTATGCTCAATCAACCCCCGGGATAGGACAGACACGGTTTGTGGAGGTCTTCATCCATCAGCGGATTAACAAAGTCAGTACGTTTTGGTTTAAACACACACACACACGTACTGTACGTAAATATGGTGACAACTTTTACTCTGAGATAACTGCTCAGAACGGAGATGTTGCTCCAAAGCTGAGACCACCACTTGGGTTTGCACCGAGACGTCTTGAGTTGAACTCCACCGTGAATGCGAGGATGATTGCAGGCGGTGTCTTCACACAAGAAGTGAAGCCACGTGCAAAGGTGGGTCACAACTAAGTTAGAGATGAGTTGACGACCTATATGGGTAACATTTACTCGCTGTGAAAATATCATCAGCCGGAAGAGTTGGCGCTGGAGATGAATTTACTAAATCTTCACTGAGCTTTCGCCTACGACCATATCACCCTGAATACGCCCGATCTCGTCCGATCTCGGAAGCTAAGCAGGGTCGAGCCTGGTTAGTACTTGGATGGGAGACCGCCTGGGAATACCAGGTGTTGTAGGCTTTTTGTTCTCGGCTTTTGCCTCTATCCGTCGGCAGGGGGAGCGCTGTCTACCCCGCGTGTCGCTCACGCACAGCGGGTCTGGCGGGTTCTCGTCCCTAGGGGGCACCGCTACCTCGGCTAGTAGCTGACAACAGCTGAATTTTACAGCCTTTGTCATTCCACTGCTGGATGAAAGTCTGCTCAAACCACGTCGGTTATAGTTTTTGTTAACCATATATCGCCACGCTGGTCAGTTTTTGGGTTTGCGACGTCACTTTTATTTCTCCGCACGGCTGAAACATTTATTTACAGCTGCCTGATTGAACGTTCACAGCCCTCTGTCAATCCACTTCTGGATGAGGGCCTCCACATGCCGAGTGGGTAATGGGGCTTATTTGACCGCGCGTCCACGCTGGTCCCTGGGGGTTAGTGAGGGCGGGAATCTCTGTACATAGAAGTGGGGTGCAACAAGCGGGTGTTGTGCACTGCCCACTGAAGAGGGGATAGTGGGAAATTAGAGTTGGCGTCATACAGTTATTTACACCATGGGACCTGAATAATATGTTAAAAACTATGAATTTTGATGACCAGTTTTTTTCATTGCCATAAGAATAGTTGAACTATTAGTTGGGATTGAGTCACACATCCTTCAATCAATCAAAATAATGACTACTAAATAATTCTTATTTATATTAAAAGTAAAATGATGAAATTATCTTTGGCACAATGCATTGTAGGAGAATGCTTTCATGTCAGCACCAGCGATAATCCACTGAGCGCGAAATCTCCAACATAAAAGTATTTTTTACACATCCCATCAGCCAGGTGACCTGAGAGTGAATCGTTTCATTAGCAAAGGTTGACCACAGGAACAAACTCTGGGCTGGTTTTGACAATCAGTGTCTCATCAACAGAGTGAATTCTGGTGAACTGCGGGACGTTCACGTGCAAGGGCCCCTCTGTTAGCTGTGGGTCCCAGTGGAGCACAAAACTCTACAATGCACGACACGGAATGACCAGGCGCGTAGTCGGTGCAGCTTGAGGCCGAGGTAGCGATGCCCCCTAGAGACGAGAACCCGCCAGCTCCGCTCTGCGTGAGCGACACGCACAGAGTGGAACTTGCATATTTAAGTCTGTGGGGAGCACTGCCAACTCGGGGTGAGCGTGTTCCATTTGTTTAACAGCTCTTGGTCAATCCACTGCCGGGTGAAGGCCTCCCCACAAGCCACTGTCATGTTCATCGTGGTTATGCAATTTAACATAGAACTCTAAGCAAAAAAATACCTGATGAATTCCAATTCTGAATGCCAAGTAGTCAAGAGTTTGACCCTGAATAGGCAAGTGCCCCCTATAGACATTGAAACGCCAGTTCGGCGTCGTGCGTGTGAGACGTGGAGTAAATAGCGCCCCCTGGAGACACGAAAACGCAAAAAGTTTCTAAAAGCCTACAACACCTGGTATTCCCAGGCGGTCTCCCATCCAAGTACTAACCAGGCTCGACCCTGCTTAGCTTCCGAGATCGGACGAGATCGGGCGCATTCAGGGTGATATGGTCGTAGGCGAGAGCTCAGAGAAGATTTAGTAAATCCATCTCTAACGTTATCAGGATTCTGCTGATGCTATTTTTTACAGCGAATGAGCGTTTCCCATGAAACTCGTGTTCACCACCAGCTGCAGATCGCGACCCCAGAGCTCACTTCTGCCACTGTCAAGACCACAGCCCTTAGGGCGCCGTGGCTCTCAGCGTCACGGTGCAGTGAAGCTGCTGAGCTGAGTTAGAATCCCGAGCACGGCTAACATCGGTGGTGTCGAGTGATATCCGAACCAGGTCAGCCTCTCTCCACCCCCACCACTTCCCCACCAACCCGCACCGTCCACCAGCGTGGTGAAGTATGCTCAATCAACCCCCAGGACAGGACAGACACGGCGTGTTGTAGGGCTTCATCCATCAGTGGATGAACAAAGTCTGGACGTCATGGTTTAAATACACACAAATACTGCATATAAATATGATCACAACTCTTCTCCTGAGATAGATGCTCAGCTGGGAGGCTGCAGCTGCTGCTCCAGAGATGAGACCACTTGGCTTTGCACCGAGACGTCTTGAGTTGAACTCCACCGTGAATGCGAGGATGACTGCAGGCGGTGTTTTCACACTATGGGGAAGTTGACCAATTTTATTCCAAAATGAGTACCGGTACATTAGAGATGAATTTACTGAATCTTCACTGAGTTCTCGCCTACGACCATATCACCCTGAATACGCCCGATCTCGGAAGCTAAGCAGGGTCGAGCCTGGTTAGTACTTGGATGGGAGACCGCCTGGGAATACCAGGTGTTGTAGGCTTTTTGTTCTCGGCTTTTGCCTCTTCCCGTCGGCAGGGGGAGCGCTGTCTTCCCCGCGTGTCGCTCACGCACAGCGGGGCTGGCGGGTTCTCGTCTCTAGGGGGCATTGTGCAAACCCACCGCGTTCTAAGAATAGATTTGACCCTTTCTGGCAATAAAAGAGGTGTTCAGATGTTAAAACACCAAACAGAAACCTTGTTGCAAGGAATCATGGTAGCAATCAGTGTCAAAGACAATGCATGTCTTACCAGAGTGTGGTTTTCTTGCATGTTCACCACGAGTATGTGTGGTTATACTGGTAGGAACGAAGTGGACCAGACACCAATAGATTATATCGTCCGTCCGTCCGTCCGTGTAGCAACATCGCCCCCTACTGCAAACACTTGGCATGACCCTACAAAAACCTTTACACTCAGTGACGCTTTCCTGGCTAAACAAGTGTAACATTCCCTTATAATTCCCTCAGATAGCTTTTAATTAAAACATTTAAATTAAGCTTTCCTGGCTAAACAAGTGTAACATTCCCTTATAATTCCCTGAGATAGCTTTTAATTAAAACTTTGAAATTAAATAATTAAAACTGTGAAATTAAATAAAAAAAACTCACAGTGCCCTAAAGCCTACAGCTAGGCCTAAAGCCTAGAACTAGGCCTCACAGTCTCCCTTCGTATCGTACCCCCGCGTGTGTGAAAGGGAGTTAATGTTTAACAATGTTACATTCCCTGATGTTTTAAAATAGAAACATTTAAATTTAAAGCTTTTACATAAATAATAAAAACATTTAAATTAAACATTAACTCACAGCGACCTAAAGCCTACAGCTAGGCCTAAAGCCTAGAAATAGGCCTCAAAGTCTCCCTTCGTATCGTCCGATTAGGTGTAGCAACATCGCCCACTACTGCAAACACTTGCCAGGACCCTACAAAAACCTTTCGACTCAGTGGGGCTTTCCTGGCTAAACAAGTGTAATAATATATTGTTTATATTCTTTGGTTATTCGTTCCTACCAGCCCACCCCGCAGGGTCCTGTTAATGCGTATCACATCCAGGTTGAGGCGACCGGACTACGTTTGAATGGGACGTCTACAGCTAAGGTCGTGGAGTGGGGCCGACCATAAATGACGTCACGCACCTGGGGGGGGGGGGGGGGTCAGACATTTGTGACGATGTGTGACGAGGGGGGGGGGGTTTGAGAAATGTGACGTCACATCAAAATGCGCAACTTTAAATAAATTTAGACAACACGTTCTACTTAATTAAATATACTTTTTAATAAATGTTTTCTCCTACAACATCAGAGTGCAGCAGCGCCACATTAAATACCCACTACAGTACAATGACAATAGTTTAGAGCGATTTGAAGCATGTTTTATTTTTTTGTGGGGGGGGGGGGGTCAGAACTTTGTGACGTCATATTTGAGTGGGGGGGGGGTCTGACTTTTTGTGACGTCGTGTGACGAAAGAAGGAGGGGGGGGGGTCAAAAATCGTCCAAAATCTCGTGATGTCATCAGAGGCGTAGCTAGGATATTTTGCGCCAGGGGACGAACTATAAAATTGGCGCCCCCCCCCTCCCCCCCGTTTAATCACATTTTCCTATTACATCGAATAAGGAATAACAATTAAAATTTTAATGAAACATTGTATAAAGAAGCACATTTACAGAAATTATATTACATGGCTCACTCAGTCACTGTCGTAGACTGGTTGACATAGTCTACAAAATATACATTTTCTTGATTTCACTGTCGCAATCTGGTCAATCACGTAATACAAATCAGTTTTTTTCAATGTTTCTCTTTCAACGCTAAGAAGAGCAAGATCGCTGAGACGATCTTGTCCCATTGAAGCACGACAAAATAAGTTTCAATTTGCTGAACGACTGCTCACAGCTTGCAATTGAAACTGCTATTGTTAATAAAATTTGCAGTGAAATTCGCTAATTCGGAAATATGTCGTCTCCATCTCCATAAAACACAATAAAACCAAGAAGATCCAAAGGAGTTTCTGGTAGAACTTCATTCCGGTTACTGAGCAGCATTTTGCAATCTCCAATTTCTGTGAAAAGTTCGTGGCCATTGATGTCGGTGTCATAGAAATTTCCGAAATCTGTGCAATTTCGACGAATTGCATCGACATCTGTGTCGGATAGAAGAGTTTTGACGTCCAGCAGAAAACCGTATTGACATCTCCTGTTGAAGTCGATAAAATACGCTCTTCATAACGCGCACAATGTCTTCTTCTGCTGAAAGTCCTGCATCTCTTGCCAGTTCTCCTGGCATCTTCCGACGTCGCCTAATTCTTCTGTCCACATCGATCCCCCATGCAGGCTGTGCATCTTGTTTTGGCGTTGTCTACAGCAACTTGGCTAAAATCATCACGAAGCTTGACAAATTCATGCTCCAAAGATTCAAGATTAGTTGCTGCTTACTTGAAATTCATAGTAGGATCCTGTAAGCGCTTCTGAACACGATCAATTTTTCCAAGAATGACATTCCAGAAATGTAATAAAACTATGAAGTTAAGATTCAATACGCATGCCTGTAACTGTTCTGCATCACTTCTGGTTTCAGGCGTTATAGTTACGTCCTCCGATAATTTGTCTAGTAGCCTTACTAGTTCATCCAGTCCTTCATAGATAGCTTTAACAGCTTCTGATCGTGCACTCCAGCGTGTTTCAGACTCCCGCTTTACTGTGATGGGCACAGCTTTTTTTAACTCTTCCCAACGAATTGTTGAACGAGAGAAAAACAAATATATACTTTCAACTGTTCCAAAAATTGTGACGACAAGTGGATCCTGTTTAGCTGAGTGTACTCCTGCTAAGTTTAAGCTGTGGTTGTCACAGTTGACAAACAATGCTCTGTGATTTTTGTCACATATTCGTTGTTGACTAAGGCTGAAAGACTGCGCCTGTCTGTTGTTTGGGACGTTTTTCCATGTAAGTTCTTAATAGGCGCGCGTACCAAAATGTAATTACATGACATGTTGGCTGTGTGTGGCGGGATATATAAACTTTTAGGTTGAGGTGTAGATTTGTGCAGTAGTTTCAGGCTGCCGCGCCCGCCGCAATAAGTTCTAATGTAACGTTGTAAGCCTCATTTTGGCGCCCCTTTATCTTGGCGTCCGGAGACATATGTACCCCCCTGCCCCCCCTAGCTACGCCTCTGGATGTCATTTATGGACGGCCCCTTAATCGCTCGCAGGTGATGGCGCTGTTCGCGGTCCTTCTGTCCGGGCGACAGCCGCGGTGTACACGAGGCGTGCGCGTTTTACCGCGTGCGGCTCCGAGGCCAATCAGCAAGGAGCGCGTCCCTCCTCGAAGGCGCTCACGGAGCCGAACGACGCAGTGGAGGAGGGAGCCGAACGGGCGGACGTCGCTCCCCGCCTGCCCAGCGAGGGTGGCGGGGTTGGAAGTCGGGCACAATATAAGGATCTTGGTGATGAATAAAAAAACCCCACCCACACATTCATTGGGAACATCCTCACCTTCTTGGTTCTTTCGGTAAAGTGATCACGTAGAATGGAAATAATAAAATAATAAAAATAAAACATAATAAAATTATTCTCACGACGTTTCGGCCACAACGCAAGCAGCTGTCCTCAGGTGAAGAACAGGTCTGTCGATAAGACAGAGTTGCAATCAGTGTCAAAGACAATGTCTTACCGACAGACCTGTTCTTCACCTGAGGACGGCTGCTTGCGTTGTGGCCGAAACGTCGTGAGAATTATTTTATTATGTTTTTTATTTTATTATTTTATTATTTACATGCTACGTGACTTTACCGAAAGAACCAAGAAGAAGAATCCCTGCAGTCACGAAAGCTTTAAATCGAAAAAACATCCTCACCGTTATCATTACTGACGTTTATGGCCCATCCAACCATCACCACCAACATCGCTGTCAATCTTTTACCAGAGACAAATTTAGACTCTATTGGTCACCCCGTGCCCCTTACAGATCCCAACGTGCATCCTACAAAGTCACATCACAAGGGAGAAACACAAACAAATTGATAAAAAACTCATGTTTTTGCCCGTACGCCGTATGGAACTGAAAACTCCCTGTACAAGAATACGGGGTAAACCTAATGAGTTGACATGTTTGTAGCAGTGTAGTGTATAGTGTAGTGTATCGTAACATACACGGAATGCCACCACCGCAACAGCAGCAAATGCGTTTGTCTCTTGACAGATTAACACGGAGGCTTTCGCCTGCTGGCTGCCTGCGTCGGGTGGTGTTGGACGACACAACATTTGTGCATTCACGGCGATCTCACCCAAAACACCTCCACGCTGTAAGATCGAGTCACATCGTCGCCATGGCCACGGCCAATCCACTGCCGCGACTTTGCTCTACAGGGTTCAGGGGGGGGGGCGTGTGGGGGGTGTGCGGGGGGGGGGGTGTGTGGGGGGGTGTGCGGGGGGGGTGTGTGGGGGGGGGGTGTGCGGGGGGGGGGTGTGTGGGGGGGTGCGTGCGGGGGGTGTGCGGGGGGGTGCTTGCGGGAGGGGCGTGCGGGGGGGGCTTGCGGGGGGGGGGGGGGACGTGCGGGGGGGGGCTTGCGGGGGGGGGGGCTTGCGGGGGGGGCTTGCGGTGTGGCGTGCGGGGGGGGGTTTTGGGGGGGGTGTGCGGGGGGGCTTGCGGGAGGGGCGTGCGGGGGGGGGTGTGTGGGGGGGGGCTTGCGGGAGGGGCTTGCGGGGGGGCTTGCGGTGGGGCGTGCGGGGGGGGGTTTAGGGGGGCTTGCGGGAGGGGCGTGCGGGAGGGGTGTGTGGGGGGGCGTGCGGGGGGGGTGTGTGGGAGGGGCGTGCGAGGGGGGGTGTGTGGGGGGGCGTGCGGGGGGGTGTGTGGGAGGGGCGTGCGGGAGGGGTGTGTGGGGGGGCGTGCGGGGGGGTGTGTGGGAGGGGCGCGCGAGGGGGGGTGTGTGGGGGGGCGTGCGGGGGGGGGCGTGCGGGGTGGGAGGGGCGTGCGGGGTGGGAGGGGCGTGCGGGGTGCGTATCGCGGCGCCTCTATTCGTGACAATGCGGTAAGGGACGCGGCGCCTAAGATCCGGTTCCTCGCCCGCGTCGTCTTCGTCGACGACGGATCCGGTTCCGCAATCAAAATGGCGAAGCGCGGGAAGACGTCAAAGGTGGCGACGAAGTTGACGGGGGTCGAGGCGGTGCGGACGCAGCCCGAGGAGGACAAGAAGAAGAAGAAGAAGCAGGAGGCGATGTTAGAGGAGGGGCACGAGGAGAGGCAGGAGAAGAGGGAGGAGAAGGGGGGTGAGGGTGAGGAGGAGAAGGGGGGTGAGGAGAAGGGGGGTGAGGCGGTGAACGTGGAGGAGGATGATAAGAAGAAGCAAAACAACAACGAGGCGGAGGTGCAGGAGGCGCTGGAGAAGATCGTCAACAGCTGGATCCTGGACTACGTGTTCTACGTTGGCAAGCGGCTCTTCGACGAGGAGAACTACTTGGAGTTCGGCGAGATGAGGGACATCATGCAGAGTACGTGTCTCCCCCCTCCCTCCATCCTCGCCTCTATCACAGCAGCTGCGACTCGTGCGTGTAACCCCGTGCCCACAACAATAACAAACAACAACGGTGTTGTTTGTTGTTGTTGTTGTTTATAAATCACCAACCTCGCCGCATCTCCGATTTAAGCACGGTCGGCGACGTACGGTGCGAAAGAAGTTCGACAGTACGGGCGACCCTCACTGCATCATGCCGATATCGATTTAGCGTGTCGATATCGATTTAGCGTGTACAGTCGTGCTGTGTTCTCAAAGAGAGTTATACCAAATGTGGATCTCCACGTGGGATTCTAGATTTGAAGCTTTTGTGGCTGCAAGCATTCATAGTCTTAGGTTTTTTCGGCAAAGTCACGTGGGCAAAAAAGAAATAATAAAAATAATAGAAATACAATTATTCTATTATTATTGCAATTTTTAAAGTCACGTAGGTAAAAAATAAAGCATAAAAATAATTGAAATAATATAATAAATGTATTATTATTTCTATTATTTTTATTATTTATTTTTTACCTCCACGTGGGAGTCAAAGACTGGAATCGTAGAGGAAGGAAGAACGAGTCCAAGATAATTCCAGATTTGAAGCTTTCGTGACTGCAAGGATTAATACTCTTAGGTTTTTTTCGGTAAAGTCACGTAGGTAACAGTTCACCAACTCTGAGGCTAAGCAATTGAATGGCCAAATCACTTGGAACTGAATATTTAATTGGTTTTTTTTACCCTTCTATCTGGCAACAAAACTGACACCTTTTTACAAGGAGTCATGTTTGCATAGACCGCAATACCTGCAGTCATAATACAAACAAAAGAACATAACTCTGATAATGTGCACTGTCCTTGAAGTTGATTGGTCCACACCCGAGACAGCTTTCCTTAGAGCCTAGTCTCACATGGGTTGGACCAGATGATGATGGACCAGATGACGCCAAAAGTGCGCCTTTTGGCGTCATCTGGTCCAACCCATGTGAGACTAGGCTCTAAGGAAAGCTGTCTCGGGTGTGGACCAATCAACTTCAAGGACAGTGCACATTATCAGAGTTATGTTCTTTTGTTTGTATTATGACTGCAGGTATTGCGGTCTATGCAAACATGACTCCTTGTAAAAAGGTGTCAGTTTTGTTGCCAGATAGAAGGGTAAAAAAAACCAATTATCATATTTTTACTGGCAAATGAGGTTCCCATAGTGTACTGAATATTTACTTGTTGCTTTTCATTGGTCATGCAAAATCATCAGTGGTGGTTAGTATCAGAGGTGGGACAAAGTCATTGTTATGCAAGTCCAAGTCGAGTCGCAAGTCATCAAATTCATGACTCGAGTCTGACTCGAGTCCAAGTCACATGACTCGAGTCCACATCTCATAGGTGGGACAAAGTCATTGTTATGCAAGTCCAAGTCGAGTCGCAAGTCATCAAATTCATGACTCGAGTCTGACTCGAGTCCAAGTCACATGACTCGAGTCCACACCTCTGGTTAGTATTGTGCAAGATTGAGGGCTCCTCGTTCAGAATGTGTCCGCTGTTGTTATTAATAACTCCCATGTAATTGTGTTTAAAGTACTTTTGCTGTGTTTAAACGGTAAAGGAGTTTGTGGAATGCGCACCCTGTTATCATATTGAATAATACCGTGTTTTAATAACAATACCGTTAGTTTTAATTCCCGTTGCTATTTTCAAAGTGGGCAATACTGTTGTGGTCGAAACAGAAGAAGAGTCATGGCGTGCTCAGGTGCATTGGGCACATTGCCTCACCCCTTATTGTTTTCAGTAGTAACATGCGGCATTTTCATTAGTGTTTCAACAGCTACAATGGGCAGTACTGTGTTAGGGAGTGCTGAGCAGTCTGGGATCCGTTGTAAATGTGTCATTTGTAATTAATTGCAATTACTAGTCGGGTACTGGGTGAGAGTGGTGAGAGAAGATGTGGTCTATTGCAGTGTTTATCCGCTTTACTTTATTTCTTTTTACTCATATTATTGACACAGCCTGAGATTGGTTAGATTGGTTTTGTGTTCACGCGTGTATGTATGGGTGTGCGCGCGTACACGTGAGCATGGTGTTTATGTATCCGCGTGCAGTGGTGATCCAGCGTCCTTTCAAGCAGACCCTGGAGGCGATGATGAAGCTTCGCGTTTTGCAGCTGATGTCACGCCTTGCCGAGGCTCAGAATCTCGGTGAGTCTGGCCTACCGAAGAATTAGATTAACACGTAGGCTTTCGTGACCAATGTTATCCACAGAGGTTTTTTGGGTTGCATCGTGTAAATATAAATGGGTTGTGGCAAATGCTATGTTGGTCAGACAGGACGAGTGATCAGCATGAAACTAAAAGAACAACCGTGCCAACAAGGACACTCAATTGATTTTTATAATGTTGAAGTTCTGTGCAAAACTAGTTACTTACTGGCCAAGAATAATTCGAGAATCTATCGAAATTGAGAGAAATTAAAATAATTTTAACCGTTTGGATAGCTACAGGCTTAGTGCTGCTTGGAAGCGAATACTTAAGTAATACACTATTTAATTGCATGCCTGTACAGGTCACTAAACGTCTATGGGGATTAACTGTGAGCAGACAACAGGTACTGAGATTTTCGTCCACACAAATAACGGCAGGATGTACAAGCACAATGTACATGCATAATGTGCATGCATAATGTATGTTAATCACCCTATGGATAACACAAACGGTAATGGATATCCATTGTGATTTATATGCACACATTAACACCCCACTCTGGCCTTCGCATTTGACTGGCTCACAAGTGACGACATCGCATTTATCCCTCTAAGAACAAAACGGGAGGATTTATCTAAATCTGTCTTTCACTTGATGATGCTAGTCGTAATTACTGGCGAAATGTTGTACTCGAATTGTAAATGTGGGTTTACTCTCCAACACACCGGTGTGTTGTACTAGTAGATAACATTTAGATTGTGTTTATTAAACACGTACAATCGTGTGCTGTCTGCTGTTCTATGTGCACAGAAGCGCAGTTTGAAGATGACAGCCTCACTCCAATGGAATCAGCTTTGCAGGTGCTGACCATCATGGAGGACGAACTAAAGATCTCACAACCTCTGACCAAGCTCAAGGAGCAATTCAAGATACAGGTAACGATGGTAGTGTCTTCGTAACAGGTGCTTGCCAATCTGCTGCTGGATGAATGCCTGTCGTTCATGGGGATTGATTCACAAATACTTTACATTGGTTAGTGCTGGTTGTTAATGATTGAAAGCTCAGAACCGATTCAGATATCACTCGCCACTGATTTTAATCGTGGCCTGGAATCAAATGAATGTTTCTGGGTTTGTAGAATACTCAGTCAACCACCGTGCAGCCATTCCCTCCACAACAGCTAATCCATGATAAATGCATGACATTTTGCGTATATCAACACTTGCATAATTTTTCCCCAGTTATATTGTTGACGTTGAATTTTTGTGTTTTTTTTATTCTGTTTCTTTTTAGGCAGTCATTCTTTGCTTTATTCAAAACGACTATGTCAAGGCTGCGGAGGTGTTCAAGAGGCAGTTTGGCAACAGCAAGACTAACAAGGTATGATGACAAAAACCTTTTTATATGTACAGTAAATGTTAGGCTTGTGTTTCCGATATTCAGAATTTCAGATTAATCTATTCATCAAATGTCAGACGATATGAATTTTTTTTTATTTTAGATTGATCCAAAAACATGAAGTCATGTCATGAATATGATGTAAAAGTTGTTACGTGGCATTGGGTGACAATTGTCATATAAATGATCTGCAAATCTGAAAATTATCAGAAATTGTCCTTTAAAATCCACATTTTTTCATCTGAAACTCATCCTTGGAAATTTGTTGTGTGCAGCCTGTGCTATATTGAATGTGAGCTTTATTGAATAACTTTTATCGCCTTGAGATTTTTAACAACATTTTTTTATTTACTTAACTCACACTATGATTTGGTACTTTAAAGTAAACTATACTACGAGATGGTGAGACTGCTAAATAACAGATACATGTGAAAAGTTATTTATTGCCGATACTGTCCTCACCCAGCCCTTGAAGGATGAACTACAGGCCGCTTTGAAGAATCGCAGCGTTCCCGTGTCTTTGCTGACCACCTACCCACTCAGCCAAATCTTCCAGTGCGTGAACAACTTGATAGAGCCCCTGCTGAGTCTGCAGTCACTACCCTTCCTGCTCAACGTAAGGAATGATGAGAGCGCATGGGCGGTTGGGTGGAAAGCCCTTCCACAAATAAGGCGATGACTGTCGTTGTTGAGTTGGACAACTCTGTGGCCAAAGTAGAATGACTTGTGATATCGTAGCTTGCAATGTCGCAAGTTCCGTTTTAAATGAGATTTGGTGTAACTCAGGAGTGTGTATGATAGTTTCGACATTGGGCGTCTTAAAGTTAAGATACTTCGTACATGAATAATGTAGCTATCTTTTGCCACAGACCGAGTACGTCATTGGTGCTTGCTTGTCGGCCTGGCAGGTGATTGGCTGGTGTAGTGATAGTGTAATCTCTCGCAACAGCTCTGACTAACGTGAAAGTTACACTTTCACGACAACATTCGTGTTTACTTTGACGTCCAAAGCCTACATGCGAGCTCTGCGATATGAAAGTATTTCAAGGTGTGCAGTGTGTAACTGTTGTGTTCTGTCGGCAGGCATCAAAAAAAGTCCTACAAGCCAGGAAAGAAGCCAATAAAGGGTAAAACACCCCTTTATTAACCCTTCCCCTCTGCACCCTTAACTGTTGTATATTACCATCTACCTATATAGGTCAAACATAACCACACTTCTCGTTGTTGGGCGGCGTGTGTATTTTCAAGCACGTTATTAGCCGTAAGTCTTTTTGTAAAACAAAACAAGTGGAATGAGTTTTCAGACTTTAGATTATATAAGTTACTCGGTTTAGCCCAGGGGAAAAATATATTTCAAATCTTATCTTGTCTTAAAAACATAACATATACATACACAAATACTATGCCCCCCCTCCAAAATTATTTTCAACACCCCCCCCCCTCCCAGTCAATTTGTATTTTGTCGGCGTACGTACCTACACACCCTACATACAATAGTAGTATCTACTGACTCTATAGTAGTTCCTACTGACTCTTAGAGTAGCATCTAGTGATTATATAGTAGTATCTACCAGAGGTGTGGACTCGAGTCATGTGACTTGGACTCGAGTCAGACTCGAGTCATGAATTTGATGACTTGCGACTCGACTTGGACTTGCATAACAATGACTTTGTCCCACCTATGAGATGTGGACTCGAGTCATGTGACTTGGACTCGAGTCAGACTCGAGTCATGAATTTGATGACTTGCGACTCGACTTGGACTTGCATAACAATGACTTTGTCCCACCTCTGGTATCTACTGACTCTGCAGTAGTATCTACTGACTGTGCAGTAGTATCTAGCTCTACAGTAGTATCTACTGACTCTATAGTAGTATCTACCGACTCTACAGTAGTATCTACTGACTGTACAGTAGTATCTACTGACTCTACAGTAGTATCTATTGACTACAGCAGTAGTATCTACTGACTCTATAGTAGTATCTACTGACTCTATAGTAGTATATACTGACGCTACAGTAGTATCTACTGACTCTACAGTAGTATCTATTTAGTATAGAAGTATCTACTGAATCTACAGTAGTATCTACGGACTGGAGTAGTATCTACTGACTACAGTAGTATCTACCAACTCTACAGTAGTACTGGTAGGAACCTCCTGGTTACACCAGCCCACAGGGGATTATTGTGTCCGTCCGTCGTGCAGGGAGGGGCTGGGTGGGGAGGGGCTGGGTGGGGAGGGTGGGGAGGGGGAGGGGCAGGGTGGGGAGGGGCTGGGTGGGGAGGGTGGAGAGGGGCTCGGTGGGCAGGGTGGGGGTGGGAGGGGTGGGGTTTGGTGTTGAGGGGCTGGTCACCCCGTGGTGCCCTTATAAAACTCAACGTTTAACCTACTCACGCCGGCTTGTGCCCCCCCTCACAGTCGGCCATATTTGCGGAATACACCACGCCGTTGACCTTGGCCATTGACCGAGCAACCAAACTTTCCTACCAGCTCCCTCCGCAGGAATGTGTTAAATACCAACTCTGTATTAGTAATTTCTGACTCTACAGTAGTCTATTGACTCTCTCGTATTATCTGCTGAGTACAGTAGTATCTATTTACTCTATAGTAGTATATCCCAACTCTACAGTAGTATCTACCGACTCTACAGTAGTATCTACTGACTGTAGTAGTATCTACTGACCCTACAGTAGCATCTACCGACTCTACAGTCGTATTTACTGACTATAGTAGTATCTACTGACCCTACAGTAGCATCTACCGACTCTACAGTCGTATTTACTTACTCTATAGTAGTATCTACTGACTGTAGTAGTATCTACTGACTCTATAGTAGCATCTACCGACTCGACAGTCGTATTGACTGACTCTATAGTAATATCTACTGACTGTAGTAGTATCTACTGACCCTACAGTAGTATCTACCGACTCTACAGTCGTATTTAGTGACTCGACTTATTCCAAAGCGGTCGTATACCGAGGTTCCACTGTACGTGACTTTACCGAAAGAACCAAGAATATGAATCCCTGCAGTCACGAAAGCTTTAAATCGAAAAGTAAACCCAACAGTTTGTCAGTTTAAAGCGTTGCAAGGCATGCGCAGACAGACAGAGAGACAGACAAAAAATTACTTTTATAGGTAAGATAGCATGAATAAGCCTTGTGGGTGTAATGACTTGCACACCCACCCACCCCATGATTTAAGATAATTGTGATTGTGTCACACATCGATTCAACATTGACCTTCCTTTTTTATATTGTGGTGATTGTAGAAGCTGCTGGTGGTTTTAGGGGTCATATGGACCCATTATGTGTAGTGGGCTCAACTGAGTCGCAGACATACTTCTTAGAGGCAACACATTTATTTATACCAACACGTTAGCACAAAGGGGTAACTGCCCCTTTACCAGATAACAGCCTATGGTGGTGGTCCACCAGCTAAACTACGCTAATCACACCTGTGGGGACCCGGTTTATATGCTCCCGGGTCGTGGATGGCCCCGCCCTTGGCCACGGCCACCTTGGAGAAACCTCCGGTCGTTTCTCGACCCTTGACGTAGGATCTTTCCTCCGACACGTGACCACCCCCTAGCCCCCACCTGGGGGCCCCATGTAGACTTTACTGGTCACGTGTCCTTCGGGGTCAACCAGAGTGCCATGGCCCACAGTAACCTAGTTCTTGTGGCCTGCACTCTCACCCTACCCTGTAGGGGTCAGCACTACACGCAGAGTGTGGTGCCACTCAGCGCTGTCACTCAGCGCTCACCAAGCCCCCTCCAGGGCTGGTACTACACCCACATATCCGCGGTGTCCGCGATGTGTGAGTACATCGCACGCCGTGCTTCACTAGAGCCGGCATTACCCAGTGACATCCACGATGTCGCTACATACGTGATGTCAGCGATGTGAGTACATCCGCACGCCAGGTCTCTTTAGAGCCGGCACCGTAGTGACATCCGCGATGTCACTACATATGCAACATGTACAAATTGAAGTATTGATTCGTTACACGTGATTTAATGTATGTGTAACGGGTTCCGGAGACACTTGTAGAGGTAACTTCTTTATTACAATCCAACACTCCAACACTCCAACAGTCCAACAGTCCAACTACTCTGTTACAGCCTAGGTACACAGCCTAGGTACACAGCCTAGATACACTACTCTGGCTACGCTCTGGAACTCGCCCTCACAAGGTCGTAGAGTCGGGAGTTCCAGAGTCCCACCACTGGCCCTCACAGTGTCCCAGGGTCCTCACATGGCTGGTCTTGGGTCTTGGGTCTTGAGCTACGACTGGCCCTGATCGTCCAGGGAGCTCCCCTTTTATGCCTAGTCCCCAACGAGGGGTGGGGCCGTGTGCGCCCCCAGATATCCCACAGAGCACACACAGCCCCCCCCCCCGTTGGTGGCGCCAAGCGGCTTAAGCTCCTGGGCCACCCGGGAACCCAACGCCTGGCGCCAAGAGGCTTAAGCGTCTGACCCGCCAGGGAACCCAGCGCCTGGCGCCAAGAGGCTTAAGCGCCTGGCCCGCCCAGGGTCCCAGAGCCCCCAGCAGCCCCCCCCTTATGTCACTACATATGCACCCTGAGGCAAAAAAAAATATATTAATCGATAACATATATGCTTTGGTTAGCTGTCTAAGATGTCTCCCTATATATCTTTAAGTTAATTAAAATAGCTGAGAATATCCAAGCCTTTTAGTAAATTAAGTTACAATGAAGGTAATTCATGATCTACATCTTGTTTCTCGCAGCTCTAACGCATTCACCTTCAGTCACCCGGGTATTGGATCATATATTTTGTTGGTTGTCTGTATTTAGATGCGTGTATCTTGATTTACGGCAATGGTGAAGACCAATGGGCGAGTACTATCTGTCCTGGGGTCTGTCCTAGACTCGGCTTTAAATTAGTACGTCATGCAGTGTGTAAACATGCAGTGTGTAAACATTACTGCATGTGGTTCTGGCCACACCAGGTGCTTGCTAACAGCATTTACCCCAACGGTCTCGATGTAAGCTACAGGATGGATCTTTGTGTGTGTGTGTAGACCGGCAGCTGATCGCCCTGGTACCAGCAGCGGAACAGGCAGCAGTGGCAAGGTTTTTGTTTCGTGCTTCGAGGTGCGTGATTCCTTTGTGGCGCTGAATGCATTGGGGGGCGGTGGTGATGAGCGGGTCTCCCTCAAGCTCTTCCAGGTAGCCCTTGTGTCCTCTCCATAAAATATGGTTTCACGTTAAAATGTTGATCGTCTGTTTAGCGAGTCCAGACTTTTGAGACCTTTTCCTTTGCCAAAGGCTGATGGGCCTATCTCTTTTGCATAAACATTCTCACGGTTTTATGTCCAGCATCTTGTAATTCAGTCACATTTAGACACTGTATCCAAATTGTAACGTATGTTTCTAGATTTGAAGCTTTCGTGACTGCAAGGATTCATGCTCGTAGGTTTTTTCGGTAAAGTCACGTAGGTAAAAATAAAATAATAATAATAAATGAAAATAAATCAATTAAATCACGACGTTTCGGAGGCAACACAAGCTTCCTTCATCAGGTGTGAAAAGGCACAGCAAAATAACTGTAAAAAAAACCTAAGAGTATGTAACATATGTTTTTATGGTCAGCCTGCAGACTCTTGTAATTGGGGTTATTTTCACCTCAACCCTAATTTCTAAATACAAAAACACCCAAAATATTACGTTAAGTACTTATGTAAATGTTGTTAAACCCATGTGATCAATACAGCTGCAATCTGTTAAGATTAACAAATGCGCTACTTGCAGGAGATGGAGGGTACAGATTTCTTGCTGGAGAATGCCATCCCCTCAATCGCGAAGCCTGTGACAAAGACGAAGAAGCCACAGCCTACCCCACTGGTGGCGACAGCACCACCGGCTGCACCACCGGCTGCACCACCGGCTGCACAACCGGCTGCACAACCGGCTGCACCGTCAAACCCAGCGTGTCCGGACACCTTGCTTGGAAACCACCCCCAGGACATAGCTGCCACCACTCCTCACAAAGGAGGTGGGGAGAAGTGCAAACGTGGCGATCATTCCAGCAGCAGCAGCACGGATGACTCCATTTCTTTGATGTCTCTGCACAAGCGCATCCTCAGGAGAAGGCATAATGCCTTGGACAGCGGGGTGAGTGAATTCTGGTCACATACATTAGCTGTGCACTGAATAATCAGTTTTATCAAATTCAACCAGAGGTCTGTCATTTGAGGTCCGGTTCACTCCCTGGGACCATGACTACGCGATCATTGTTTGGATCTGGAATGT
Organism: Lampetra planeri; assembly: GCF_965212315.1. NCBI lineage: Eukaryota > Metazoa > Chordata > Hyperoartia > Petromyzontiformes > Petromyzontidae > Lampetra > Lampetra planeri. Next base: position 5,049,848 of record NC_136129.1, read on the forward strand.
AATTTTTGTCATGCTTTCCTCTGACTTTAATGGGCTTGTCTTGGTTTGTCGGTAAAGGTACAGCCATTTTTTGTCAATCCGGTGCTGGATGAGGCCCCCTCCCCATGCCGTGTGTGTCGGAGGGGTTTCTTCACCACACAGGTCAAGATGGGAATCGTATATAGAATGACTTGAAGTTGTGGGGATAATTGGGCAATAATACCCATAAAGGATATTAATGGGACACCGATATATAACTCAACTGCTCTTCCATCCAAAACCTGATGACCCCTGTTTCCAAACCCCTTTATTTACCCCCTGATCTAAATTTGATCTGTATTGACTGAGTCTTAATTGGCGCTCGCTGATGGGGCCTTCGGTGAAGGTCCGAACAATAAATGGGATCCATTGGCTGTTTTTCCTGCAGTCGGAACACTCGGACAAACATAGCCCACAAGTCGTGAAGAAGTTAAAGGTGCACAACCCATTTCAAGTCAACGGCAAAAACACAACGGCGAACGCACCCCATCGTTCCAAGCAGCAGAAGTTGGCGACAAATAAGAGGTGTGGCTCGTGCAGATTTCTACATTCATCTTTGCCACCAAAACCAGCAGCAGCTATATGACCATCGCTTCCGTCGGCAGCAGCAGCAGTATCATCATCATTGTCCATAGTAGAGGTTTTTTTGGGTTAGGTCGCTTAAATATATAAATGTGTCGTTAAAACCCACCACCACCCGACACAGCCAATACCCAACACAGTCATCGTCACCACTTATGGTAACCATAGCATCAGCAGCAGCATCGTCGCCACAAACACCAACATCAGCAGTAACATAATAATCACTCGTATTAGCAGCTGCATCATCACCACTACTGACAGCACAGTAGCTCCATAACCAACAACAACAACCGCCATTCGCCACTAAGTGGTGGTGACGTTACAACGGCGCTTGTGCCAGGCTATGTGCACGTTGAGGCCACGTGAAGTGTTGAACGCCCGCTGGCAGGTCACGGGGCAGACCCAGGCGCCATTGGTCGACTGACTGAGATGATTGGCCGATTTACCACCTGTGCCAACTTTCTGTGTTTTAGCCGCCCGGCGCTCCACTCGTTGTGAGCGTCGCTCTTCTGCCCTCCGTTTTTGTTGGAGGGCAATTGGCCAGTATCATATTTTATGAGCCTCCTCCACAGAGGCCGATCTTGATACCGCTGGTACCAGTCATCTGCAAGTCCACTCAGCTCTACATCCTCCTGTACCACATTACTTCATCTCTTCTCTAGCCCGTGCCGTGCCCGTTTAGCCCCCTCTATCTGGCCGAACAAAAGCTGTTTAGGCATGCGTTGGCTGGGAATGCAGGCTACATGACCCAGCCAACGCAGTCTTGCCTGCCAGAGGATCTCACCGATGGGATTTGTCCAGATCTTTCAAGGATTTGTGAGCTCCTCACACAATCCAGCCTGGTTAAACCCAGGATGGATCGTAGGCAGGCCAGCCTAAATGTTTCTAACCGGCGAAGATGTTCCATTAGGGGGGTCCACGTTTCGCAAGCGTAGAGAAGGGAGGGCATGACTGGCCAAGAAGACCTGAAGTAGTGTAGCATGACAGACCTGTTAGCTTCCACACAGCGTTACGCCGCTCGACTGATTCGGAGTGAGACCTCTGCTGTCAAACCGGAGTCAGTCATGAGCACACTGCCCAGGTATAGGAAACTCTACTCTCTCCACAACAGCAGCAGCATAAATGACTCTCTACCATCAGCATCACCAACAGCAGAAGCAGTACCAGTACCAAGTACAGACAGCAGCACCGTGGACATCAAGACTATTCGTATCCACAGCATCCACATCGCCAAGAGCAGCAGAACGAACACCAGCAATGACAGCAGCAGCATGACCATCACCAGCATTAGTTTCACAATACATAGCAGCAGCAACATCACAACCATCGCTCACACTACAACCACCATCAGCAACAGCAGCATTATTACCACCAACCGAGGCAGCGTTGTCACCACCACCACTACCTTCAACTTCTGCATCACCATGCTCATTACTGTGGTATTGGTGTTATATTGTATGTCTGTTGATCATCTTTTTCACCATACGTAACCAAACGTTAAAAATGGACAGCAGTGAGTGCAGTGGCTAGTGCACTGCTACTAACCCTGCGATCTAAGATTGAAGCCTATTCACGACCAATAACTGCGGCCGGGATTGGTGTTGTCACCCCACCCCCTTGTGGGCCGTGCCGGCCTTCATAGATGCTTGTTAATAGCACTTTCACCAACAGTCTGTTAAAGGCTATATGGGGAACTTCGTGTTTGTATAATGTTTATAACCAATATTGTTTATGGTATTGGTGTTTTTCCTACTCTTATATATTTGTATTTTTTATAGTTTGCAGTCCCTTAGCAGATCCGAGGGGTGGCTTGATTGTACTTCTGATGCTTCACAAAATGCGTCATTGGGTGAGTACATGGAGATTTTGTGCTCAAGTGTTTTTATCGGTACTGATATTGCTGTTGGGACACTGCACAGACAAATAATATTGACGGCAGTGCATTGGGTTTGTGCAATATACCTAAAAAATATTTAAAAAGAATAATCCCAATTAAAAATGATCCTTGTATACTTTGATTCTGACAAAAAAAAATTCAAGTAACTGTTACTTTGAAAGCTGAACATTTGCTTTTATAATTTGTACAGGAACGTCAGTGATTTCAGCCGACTCCTCCATCGCTGGACGCAAAAAGAGGGTGAGTTGTAATACCTGTTCCATCACCTTCTCAATTATACCTGTTGTCCACAAAACAACTGGGGCCCATGTCCATCAAGTCATGGCTCAGGCTCCAGGTTGGTTATCCACTGCAAAATCTGAGTCGTGCTGTTGACGTTATAGGCAGTGAATAGTTATATTCGACAAATGGTTACCCCATCTCTGGCCCTGATTGGCTCCGTGAAAAATTTCAGAGGCTTTTTTGAGGCCAGAGTTATCCTGCATCAACTCTGACAAATCGCCAGCAGAAAATCATCCATACTCTTGGCACTGTGCTGGCATCGCTCGAATGTGTCTGAAAAAGCTTATAGACGCAGATTTACAGCTCTATTTTGATGGGAAATTTCTCCCCTAGGGCAGTAAAAAATTACATTGTCCAGTCTAGTAATTTAGAGACAGCCAGAAAAGCATATTGAGATGAAATAATGTTTAAAACATTTTATGAGAATAAGATGTCATTTGTATTTTAAAAGTAAAGGTGCAACCCTGCAAACACTTGGTCATGCCAACTCTGACGGAAGGGCCTCCACTAGAGATAGTTTTAGGGCACTGCCCGGAGCGGGCCCACTCTTCCACACTTGCCACACCTTGGAAGAGGTGGGATTACCCACACTTCACCCCACCACATGGAGACTTTTTGATCAGCTAACTGTGTTTATATCCATTTATCCTTCTGGGTGGACCGAGGCAGGTTTATTTCATAAACGTGATACATTTTTCAACTACATACATGGGGAGGTTGAATTATAGATCCAGTCCGCCACAGAGACGATCTGGCTGAAGAAAGGCGAAAAGAAAGTTGAGTGTGCTAACCATGACACCATAGCAGTATCTCACAAAATGTTATTGTTTTTATCGCTATACATAAAGAACATGTTTTAGTTACCATCCCTTCTTCCCCAACTTGCCCTCTTCCCAGCAGCACTGGTCTGCTTCCGAGACGATCTGGCTGAAGAAAGGCGTGAAGAAGTACGGCACCGGCAACTGGGCCAAGATCCTGGAGTCGTACAATTTTGTCGGCCGCTCCAACGTGATGCTGAAAGATCGTTGGCGCACGCTCGTCAAGCTGGGAGAGGACAAGCTGGATGTCTAGCGGCCAAAGATACATGCTCTGCTCGTCGCAAATTAAACACCTGCACACCCACAGTCCTGATAGTGTTGCCAAGTGCAAAAGTGGTGGTTGGTCTTTTCTCGTACATCTTGTTACCGTTCTGCAACTGAGCTGAGCCAGTCCGGCATGGCTCTGTAAGTGCCAGTTGGTTTTTCCACTGCAGAAGCCATGTCGCATCGCTGATGTCACACGCAGTGAATGAATTGAGACGCACGCAGATGACCCAGTGACTGTGCTCGCCGTGTACTGACTTCACGTCGCACGCGATGAACGCGTCCTTAGCCGAGGCCTGCTTTTGAGGCCAGCTTAAGTGTGGAGCATAACCAATGGAAAACCACCTGTGCACCGTGAGGGCCCCATACTGGCTCTGCCCAGATGTCCTAGTCGAAAAGGGGTATAGATCCAGTTGTTTCAACATGGCCGGAAAATGTAAAACAAAAATTTACCACTGCCACGATTAAAGTCCGCGTAAGAACATTTACTACGGGACATATATAATGTGTCCTTCAAGAGAAGCACACATCTGATGAAGAGGCTAGAGTATTATGACATAAGTGACGAATTAAATCCAAACTGTCCATTCAGAATGTCTGAGGCCACAGTTTAAATTCTGTCTAGGTATAATTTATTAGTTGATGTTACGTTTGGACACCCTGTATATACATTTCAAGTTAATGCAAGGATAGTTGCAGTAAGTCCTCGTTTAATGTGGTCGATGCGTTGTGGAAAAGTGCCGCATTCAACGAAAAATTGTCCCCATAAATAATTTAACAATAAAGTGTGGAGAGATACAATGTACGCGCACAATAAGATTGTGGGATAACTGAGGGTACGCCACCGCATGACTATCTTTCCGCGAACTGTATCATACTGCTCGGCTGCGCAGCCCAAGAAAATTGTTCTTTATCGACCACTCAGAAACTGCGTTGTAATGAGGCGCATTCCGCGTTACGTGAGAAGTGTTCCCGAACGGAAGAACCGCGTTACAGTGAGGGAGGACCTGCCGTACATGAGCACACGTGCGCACTGTCACATTCAGAATTTTGGAGTCTTGTACCTGATACTTTTTAATAAAAATAAAAGTAGCCAAGTTTATATTGTCCCATATAAAAAGTAAATACTCTCTTACTATAGCATCACACGACTTGCACTGGTGAGTCCAATTCTTTTTTTTATATGCCTTGTAGTTTATTTAATTCTTCCTCATAGCAGGCTGCAAAGTTTAGTTTTGCGCTGTGTGGGAATGGTGTTTGTATAATACAACCACAAAGGACACCCTTCTGAATGAATTTTTACTTTAATTCACAACGATGCAATTATAAAAAAATGTGCATGAACCAGAAATTATTTCATAAAATGTAGTCGTCAAATTGGGTTGTAGAAAGGATGTTGGTATAATTGTTCGCACACTGGACTTGCAGTCAAGGTGTCACTGGTTCAATCTCCCGGCATTGAAACTTTTGACACAGTGCCGAGATGTTAACTACCTCTCCTGGTATACAGGATGTTGTGGGTTCCAAACGAACCCTGACGCCTGTGTGTTTGGAGTTTGCATGGTCTTCTTTGAGTCATGGATTTCTTTCCCGGTATTGCCTTCCACATTTTAGAAACATGCGTTTAAAGTATTTGGCTGCGATAAAGTCCCACGTGAAAAGCAATTTTGTCGAGCTATCATTTGTGGCCAGAGCGCTTCTGAAAAATATCTATTTAGCTCCGGGGACCTTACCTGGTCAAATAAAAGGATTCTTACGTTGGTGCAAGTTTAGTAAATTCCCCCTACCCCTCCAGCCAGCAGTATAAATGGGTTCAGTCGATCGGCAGGTCGAGTGTGGTGAGAGTAGAGCTCCCTCTCGTGGACACCTTTCTGCCAGCACTGATACAAGTCATTAGCTGCACGTTTACCTGATGGACACAACTTGCTTCGATGGCGAAAAAGGCGAGGAGATGAGACATTGCTCCGGATTTGCAGGTTCCTCGATAGTAAACTTTATTTTATTGTAATTTTTACTTCATTGAAAAGCGTAATTGTGCGTGTACATAGGACGTAAGCGAGATGGCTTGCACAACATCTATAATCTCTTCCCACTGTCCCGCGGTGCTCATCCTCTTGGATGCGTTCCCTCCTTTTGACTTTCGTCTGTCGACCACAAGCCCTCTTAGTGATGTATGTTGCCTAACTGCCTGATAATAAATATGTATCATTTTCGTTTGTTCCCTAATCCACGGGTTTTTTTGGTCGAGACCTCTTTCAATGCTTTTTTCGAGTGCATCTCTGCACTTTTCAGATATTTTTCCTCCTTTTTTAAGTAAATGTTACTGGTCCATGTGCAATAGTAACTAATATGCACTGCAATCGTGTTTTTGTTTTAGGCACATTCGTATTTTACCTTTTGTTATCAGTTTGTTTTTAAAAAAAATAAGCCCAAATCTTCATTCAATTAACTGCAATGCGGCCAAGGAACGGATTCGTGGGCACGTGTGTATCTTTACAACTTTTTTGTATTGCAGTCACATTTGTATTTTCTACCATTAGTCCGCGCATACTTGTTATAAATGTACAGTTGAATGTCCAAAATATTTCCGTAACATAAATGAAACTTGCGTGGAAAAGGTTACAAACGAAATACAGTTCAGGTACCGTTGGTTCCATGGCAAGCGCCTAAGCCTCACTTGTTCTCGTCAGTGTGTTCATCCCATCAATTCTTATCTCTGCTCTTTGTTAGTCTCGCAATTACATGTATGTTCAATGTTATGATCAATGTAGGAAAGTAGATTTATCGTACTTCTCACCTTCAACCCGCACGGCGTGGGGAAACCCTCATCCAGCAGTGGCTTTACAGCTGTGACGCAACGTGTACATCATCAACACCACCCACAATTTCAAATTCCTGTTTTTTTTTTTACACAACCTATCGGTCCAACGGCTTTCCTTCTGGGAGTTGCATCATTTCAGCAGCATTAAGTACCTGTTCTTGACAAGCAAAACTCCGGAGAGATTTCGACATTAAGTGTCTCAGCAGCAAAGTCCAGGCTTACTTGAATCGTTGCTGGTGAACTGCCATGTTACAGGCAAGGGTTTACCTGTTAGATTTAGGGTCTTAGTTGGACCCAAAATTAAATAATACAAACTCTTAGGTTTTTTCGGTAAAGTCACGTATGTAAAAAAATAGTAATAAAATAAAATGAAAGCAACCACATTTTCATTTATTATTTTATTACTATTTTTTTACCAACGTGACTTTACCGAGAAAACCTAAGAGTATGAATCCTTGCAGTCACGAAAGCTTCAAATCTAGAATTAAATAATACAAAGCATACCAATAATGTGCATGCTTGTTGAATGTAGGTCACGAATGACAAAATAATTCAACACGTTCTTCAATGACACACTGACCTTAAAAGGGGAAATATATACTCGGCGACGTTTCGGGCAATGACCCTTCTTCGTAGCACATGAAACGGAGTATCACCAAAAACTTTTAAGTTAACAAAATAGCTCAGTTTCGATTTCGTGTCGTTTCCCCCCACCACCACGATCCTCTAAGTTAAAGGAGCGCAAGACGGTGGAGAGCTCAGATGGGAGTTTCAATGCCTGAGATCGGCCGGCAGGGGGCGCGAGATTGATGAGTCGAGGCGTGAGCTTCGTGGCGGCCGTTGCATGCATTTGGACGTAGCAATGAGATCCCGGCTCGTGTTGCCTGCAGCAGACGCGAGACGGATTGATCGGTCGTTCTGCAAAAGTTAGGAGCTGCTGATATAATCACCATCTTTTCAGGGAATTCAACTTTTGGCTCGGGTTGTGTTGAATGCACCGTATTTCGGAACATTTTAAAGGTAAATGTCCTGGATCAAGGCAGTCTGCGATTTCTGAAAATGTCTGGCACAGTGTTCGACCTCCAAAGCCTTTGTGAATTTCAAGATTTTATACCAAGGTTTAAAATGTTCTGACTTGATGATCTGGACAAATGGCAGGGCTACCTGAGACGTAGGTTGGGGCCTATGAGCGGCAGGCGGGGCCATCGTTTAACAAGAGCGAGGCTATTTGTCGAGTCGGCCGGGCTAGTGCTTGAGTGGGCGTGGTTATGTCAACAATGGGCGGGGCTGAAGGAGGCAGTAAGAGCTCACCACATTTCCCAGTTGAGCCTCCCAGAAATTAGCATAATATTCCATCGTCTGTTTTTATCATGTTAGTTCTAAATCCTTTCACAAAGTGTGCCTTGAGCCCATGATTATCAATACGTATGTCTAGCCAATCCCATATCTTCTCTAATCCCAATGTCATGTGTACTTTGAGCCCATAAAAGCACTTCTGCACTTACAAAATTTCTGTTGTCACAACAATTGCCAATTCTTCAAACATGGTTCCAGCACATTATTTTTAGAAAAGTTAAAAAATACTTTATTCACGTGCATTTTAAAAGGGACATTTGTAACAGGTACACATCATGGATAGGTCACAAAAATATCGGGACACGATGTTTTACAATGGAGTGCACACTGGAAGGAAAAGACAGATCCGTTAAGGATGTCAAGAGAAAGATTTGGAATGTTACTTGGGGGTCAGTCACTGGCAGCACATGGCTTTGCTCTCATTGTATGGAATGTATTAATACTGGTAGGAACCTCCTGGTTACACCAGCCCACAGGGGATTATTGTGTCCGTCCGTCGTGCAGAGAGGGGCTGGGTGGGGCTGGGTAGGGGGTGGGAGGGGTAGGGTGGGGGGTAGGAGGGGTAGGGAGGGGCTGGGTGGGGAGGGGCTGGTCACCCCGTGGTGCCCTTCTAAAACTCAACGTTTAACCTACTCACGCCGGCTTGTGCCCGCCCTCAGTCATATTTGCGGAATACACCACGCCGCCGTTGACCCTGGTCATTGACCGAGCAACCCAACGTTCCTACCAGCTCCCTCCGCAGGAATGTATTATTTATGCTTCGATCTAACCTCAGTGGGCTATTGCGCAGTTATAAATGTAGACATTTGCAGTCCTTTTCGTCAATCCACTGCTGGGTAAGGGTCTCCCCCACCAATGGGTAAATGAGGGTTATTTGGTCATACCTCAACAAGGATGGCCAGTGCAAATTGGTGAACAGAGGGAAGGCATGGACGTGGGAGAAAATAAGTACAGTACAACAATTGGATTTCCTGCACTGGCCTCTGCTGCCCAACACGTCGGCCCACAGCCTACACAACACGCTGCCGCGCACGATGGTCGTCCTTCCGCGCGCCACACAGGCTCAACTCTGCAAAGCTCGTGAGATCCGATTAATTTGGGCGCATTCCTGGGCGATTTGGTAAGAGGTGAGCACAGGGTGATCCGTTTATAGATACCCCACTAATATAGATACCCCACTAATACACTTATAAAACCTTTCAACCCTCCCCTCTAATATAAAAAGCGATCGCTTTCACAATACAATATATTCAATCACCTGTTGACAAGACAGCAAGGCTGTCAATGTAAATCAGTGGGGTACGGACGAGTGGATCATCCTCCACAGTATACGCCACTTTCAGATTTGGTTGGCGGTTTTTGGAGTGTGAGAGGCGGTGGAGCGTGAGATGCGGTGCTCCCGAGGGTCGTCTACTCGAGCTTGTGCTTGTTGCGGAGGCGAATGATGGTGCACAGAACCCAGAAGTTGAGCAGCAGCATGAGCGTGAATCTCAGCAGCACTGCGTCAAGCGGCAGCCAAAAAGAAACAACATTGCAACAAGGCCAGCTATTATTTTTAAAAGTTATATCACGTAAAAAATATATATGAACATGAAAACAGGTGCATTTTGAGGAGCGATGGTATATTTCGTGCTGCTTGATTTGCTTATTCTAACTTTGCTAGTTTTAAGGTTAAAGTGTCCAATTTTTAGCGTTTTTTCACGAAATATTTAATTTCGATTTAAAGATTTCGTGACTGCAGGGATTCATATTCTTGGTTCTTTCGGTAAAGTCACGTAGAAGGAAAATAATAAAATAAAAATAATACAATAAAACGTCGTGAGAATTTTATTGTTTTATTTTTATTCTTTTATTATTTCCCTTCTACGTGACTTTACCGAAAGAACCAAGAAATATTTAATGATTGTAAGTAATAAGTGATATACGTCACTTTGTCAAATCATTGTTGGATTAAAGCCTTCCCATGCCATGCCAATCATGGGGTTGGTTGACCATACTACACCAGCTCGTCATTGCAGTTTGGTGGAGGGGCCCAAGGCCCTGTTCAGATTTTGCTCGCCACTCATGTTAGCGGTGGCTGTAATTGAAAATGAACGCAGCTGGACAGGTTCAGAGTGCAGGGTGGCGCAGTGGTGAATGTTTATATTTGTTCAAATATACTTTCTTTTGCTGCTGTAAGACCAGTGGAACTGCTTAAATTTAGAAGAAGAAAAAAAAAGGATAAGCATCAAACACTTACCGGCAAAGTCTTGAGTCGTCATGAATGTTGTGAAAATTCTGGCTGTGAAGTCAAGCACAGGCAGACACCCACATGAAAAAATGCACAAAAGGTACAAAGACTCCCCATATAGCCTTTAGCTGACTTAAGGCAAGTGCTGTTAGCGAGCACATATGAAGGCCGGAACGGCACACGAGGGCGTGGGTAGCCAACGCCACGCTCGGCTGCCTTTATCACCCCAGTGGCGATGTTTACACACCGCACCAGGTACCCATTTGAAGCCGTGTCAACCTATGGGAGGCCCAGGACCGCTTCAGATAATCGTCACTGACGTCGACCGTAAGCGGGAATCCAATTCGGGTCGCCGGGTTTGTCGCTAAGCACACTAACCACTCCACTACCCTTCCCCTCAAATTCAAACACACACAGCTTCAGTGAAAACGAGCAATAACTGACTGAATGTTGAAATTCAGTCCCCACCTTAGCAATTTGATAAATTGTTATGATTCAGTAATCATGAGATTCGATAATCAGTTTGTCTTGATTTTGCAACCTCGTTCGGACATATCGCTTCTTGTTTGTTCCATGTCGTTTGTACAATTGTGTCAACGTCTGCTGAAACGTAACAGTACTGAATATAATTAGCATTAAATGTGCTTTTTTGTAATTCTCCATTCTCACGTAAAATTTCGTTCTGCTCTTAATTTTCCTAAACCCAGCCGCGAGAATAAAAAAATGTGCTGTCCGTCTGTCACGAGATGACAGAGCGGGGTGGAAAAGTGCTGTCCTATAAAGTGCATCCCAGAGGCACAATGGAAGGAACTCCGGTATCCGCTCCCGTGGGCCGTTCTCCAAAAACAAAGGGCCTCACTGCTTTGCGAAAGTTCCGAATGGATACTTCGTGACGTGACGCGACACTGATGGCGAAATTCGGATAAAATTGGGGGGAAAAAGTATTTCAAAATGTAGAATAAGGGTCGCATGTGTCAGAGGGCTGTGCACACCTGCACTTGTGTACACGGCCATTGCCCAGGTAGCGGCGCTGAGCTGCCCCGAGTCCTGGCTCTTCCAGAGGCTTCCGAGCTGAGCCAGTTTACTGCTGACACCTACCATGGTGCAACAAGCCTGCGCGCACACACACACACTCGTTTTAGATTAAAAACAAATTTCTTTAGAAATGTTTTTTGTGTTGTTTTGTGCTTTCCCCGCAAATTAACACGGTCGGCTACATACGGTGCGAAAGAAATTCAATATACTGTACATCAAGGCCGTAGCCATGGAATCAACATTGGGGGGGACCAAATCTTCCAGGGGTTCTGGGGGTTCCCCCCCAGAAAAAAAATCTAAATTTATAAACGAATTTCCTGCCTAAAATATAAAAAAATGCAATAACACATAGGATGGACTTTTTTTTTACAATAATGTCTAATAGTGTATTGTATTACATTGCTCTGTTTTTTCTTTTTTTACCTTGTTTCATTGTATATAAGGGCAGAGATTAGGGATTAATAAAGTACAACCATAACCACAATCATATGAACAGAAATCTATTTTATAGTAATATATCGGGGGGGGGGGGGGTGAGGTGTCCCTCCCAATATATTATAATTACGGCCTTTATATACATACACGTACGTGCTAATCTATATGAACGGATACATTACAAGACAAAGCTCCCTCCCCATAGCAGTAACAGACTGTTGGGGCAACTGCTGATCGTGAGCAGCTATGAAGGCCAGCCCGCCCTTGGCTACGCCTCTTTTCCCGATCCTTCGGGAGGGTCCAGGACCCACCTCACAGTGTTCCTCAACCCTGGTCCCCCCCCCCCACCTTTTCGCACATCCGGTCACGTGCCCCTCCCTGTTTACCCAGCCTCTCCCCAGGTATGGCCATACGGTGCCAGGTAGAGGCTCCGCCCCTACAGTATCACTCACATGGTACTGTCTCTACATAACGGTCCCCACATCAATGACACTCCACATACACTAGTACATCAGAGGTCGCAACCGGGTACCCGATACCCTACCCGATACCCGGCTACCCGTACACGGCCGGGTACGGGTACCCGTTTGCGACCCTGGTGCGGCCGGGTACGGGTAGGCCGTGAGTCACTGGTGAGTAACTGTCACTCATTTCCCAACGTCTTGTGAATCTTCTCACAATTCAGGTTCCTAGAATCAACCCACCCGCGCCTGCAACATGGCTTCATCCCAGAGGTCGCAATCAGGTACCCGTTTGCGATCCTGGTGCGGCCGGGTACGGGTGATGATTCAAAACCCGTTTGCGACCTCTGTAGTACATACATCTACACGAGCATACATATGCACATGCTTGCAAATGCACATGCATAAATATCCATGTCCAAACATTTAATTCACAGGAATGCAAATACAATCTTAACTCACCATGCAGATATCTATGATCCAGTCCTTTAGCGTTATGACCTTGATAGCGACCAGACATCTGACATGTGGTTAAAGAGCTCTGGATAAAGATGCACCGTCATATCATAAGTCATGACCATCAACTTCTCTCACGGTCCTGCGACAATAACAATTAGTCCAGCTCGTACAGATTTCTTTGCTCCATGTCTGTGGAGGACATCCTCCCAAGCATGTTCCCTCCTTTGGCTGCAAACCTATCATCAACTCGAACATTGGCCATCATCCTTTAAAACTAAACTAAACGTTTTATTTTACCAGTTAAGGCCCACTGACCTATATATAATTTTTTCAGACCTGGCCACAAATGAAAGCTCAACGAAGTGGCTTATGTGGAAATGTATCGCAGCCAAATACTCTAACCGCATGTTTCTAAATGTGGAAGGAAAAACCAGAGGATCCGGAGAAAAATCCACACGACCACAGGGAGAACATGCAGACTCCAAATATACAGGCATCTCAGGGTCAGGATCGAACCCACAGTCTGCTGTATACCAGGCAAGGTAGTTAACAACTTGTCACCGTGGTGCCCTTTGTTGCAAGGTGTTCTGCCAGAGGCCACGTGCATTTCTACACGGTCAATACGATACCTCTAACTGGCGTTACTCTCTAATCCACACGTGTTCCTCTTCCTGCCACGCGGTGTGATCCCAAGCGACAAGGTCGCCGACCCGAGCTTCTCGTGCGTCAGCTTCCACAGTCTGGAACTCGTCATCGAATGACTCGAGGCGTTTGGCGCTCGGCTTGTCGCGACCCCCCGTATTCAAGCATCGCCTAAAAACGAAAACTCTTCCGAGGCCATCTCCTTCATCACGTAGCCGAGCAGCGGAGACGGAGGCCTCCACGCTCGGGCGACGTCTGCTCCGGTTTACGTTGCTGCTCTCAACGATGGCACCTGACAAGCAAATCTGAAATTTATTATCATCGCCCTGGGTGCGAATCCCTCGGTTGGCACCCTTGATTCAACTATGACTTCAAGGATAGCAAATGAATTGTCTCAATCCAGCTGTTCGTGGCTGCACAACAAAAACACGAAACATTTGGCGACACTGCATTGGTATCGGTGGATAAGCAAGAATCGCAAAAAAATCAACACATTCGTCATTAACAAAACAATAAAAATGACACTTTGCATTATTCACTTATTAGAGGCTACACAGCTCCCAGTGCTGTAATAGATGTTGCTTTGAAGGCCCTATGGTGTAAAGTGCAGTCTCCAATCCAAATCAAATCAACGTCTATAGCCTATTTTTGTGTAGAAGGGCTACTGCCAGAAACATCACCTATTCTATACTTTGCCTTTAAAGGCCACAGGGTTATCGGACACATTGTTGTCGATCGAACAATGTATCCGATTTGCTAAATATGTGCAAGTTAGAAATTGCTTCATTATCATCAACGAATGTGTTAAGTTTTGTTTTGTCATACCTGCTGGACAGTGTGTTATGATGAATTTCGATATTTATTTTCCCAAGTGGGCATCTGTTGAGCAGTAGTAGTGCATAACAATGTTGTGCAGCCTTCTGAGCTGGATTAAACCTATGACCAAATCACCCTCAATGCATCTGATCTCATAAGATCTCGGAAGATTAGTTGGATACGAGCCTGGATAATGCTTGGATGGGCTACCACGACGCATAAAGCAGGTTGATATAGAATGTGGGGGCAACTTTGTGGGCATCAGAGGGCAACTGCTGCAACATCGATCGTTGTACTGTACTCTGACTCCCATGTTCATGCTCCCCACCGTCATCCATATGTACACTGACCAGCATGGTGAAGGACAGTCAAATAACATCCGTAACACGCGTGGCACGGGGAGGCCTTCATCCGGCAGTGGACTGGCAAAAGGGCTGTGCATGAGGATACAAGGTGGCGTAGAAAATGATGCTGAGTCCCAGGTTTCCATTGTAATACAGTATGAGCAGCAGCAACAGCAAATCTGTGGGGAGAAGATTTTGGAAGTGATTTGACAACTCACAAAATGTGCTACAGAGTGCGGCAATTACTCTTGAGATGTACCTATATACAGTTCTTTGTCATTCAACTAATGGGCGAAGGCCTCCCTACTCCACATTCAGGTCATGGGGGTTATTTGACCGTACTTCACGCTGGCCAGTGCGGGTTGTTGAAGGCCCGATGGCCTAGACATGGATGCATATACAGTACAATGGATGTTGCTCTTTCATGAATGGCCAGCATTGGGGTGTTAGGATAATTACGTGTGGGACGAACCCAGTATCCAGAGAAAATCCACCAAGCATACGAAGTGAGAACGCTGGACGGTCTGCAACAGATAGGTTCACAGACCCACTTGCTGTACTTGCATATTCTGGCCACCTCGCAGCCCAAATATCTACGCGATCCACCAATCCCTGCCTTCAAAGTGCTGGATCGCAGCTCGTGCCACCACGGGAGTGCGAGAGCGTGATGTAACGAGGACTTCAGTTCCACACTGCAAAGTGAAGTGTTATGTACCGAGGACTTGAGTTCCGTGTTGCAGAGTGAAGTGTGATGAATAAGGTCCTGACTTTCATACTACAGAGTGAAGTGTAATGTCATGAGGACTTGAGTTCCGTGTTGCAGAGTGAAGTGTGATGGAATAAGGACCTGACTTTCATACTGCAGAGTGAAATGTAATGTAATAAGGACGTGATTTTCGTACTGCAGTGAAGTGTATTGTCACGAGGATTTGAGTTTTGTACTGCATAGTGAAGTGTAATGTAATAAGGACCTGACTTCCGTGCTGCAGTGAAGTGTGATATTGTGATGAGGACTTGAGTTCTGTACTGCAGAGTGAGTTCTGTTTAATGGTTGTCGGGACTGAAGCAACTTCCCCCATCGCCCACCTTGGACCACAAGGATCGGGTACTCGAAGTAGGTGGGCGCCGGGTAGCCGTAGTACATCTGGTACGCGAGGAATATCACGAACCTGTGCGACATAACCACCATTCAATCGAAAGTGAAGTACATTTTTAAATCAACGTGCGTTCGTCTTGGCTCGTGTTTTTTTTATTGGAGAGCGGTGGTGCAGCGGTTGGCACACCGAGCATAAAAACTCAGCCAACCTGCGTTGGATTGGAGTTTGGATTAGGTGTGGAGTTAGTACTGTTGGGTCAAGGGTTAGGATAACGTTTAGGTTCAGTGTTAGGGTCAGTAACTTTAACAAGGTAAAGGGTTCGCGTCTATGTTATGCGTTCTGGTCAGGGTTATACCAGGGGTAGGTAGAGGCAAGGTTGCGGTAAAGGGTATATTCGAAATCCTAGATTAGGGTTAGTAGCAGCAACTATGGTCAAGGTTCGAGTTTAGAAAGATATATTGATTCTATGTTAACGTTATCAACGGGGATACAGTCAATCCAGGGGTTAGCGTTAGGGTAGTCAAGGGGGGGATGACAGCGTAACGTTGAAGCGCTCAGCCCCCCCATCCCCAATGCGCGGGGCCCGGGGCTATCGCCCGATTCGCTATACACTCGGGACGGCTCTGAGGGCAAGGTGGAGGGGATTAAGGTTTTTTTTTTGGGGGGGGGGGGGGGGCTCAGTGTTAGCACCAAGGTATAGGGATGAGGTTGTGAGATCTGGGATAGGTTTAGAGCAGGGGTTGGGAACCTCCGGCCCGCGGGCCGTATGAGACCCACGAAATCATTTGGTGTGGCCCTGCCAAGGCAACCGCAGGCGGGACTCAAAATTCACTAAATCTAGGAGCAAACCTGGAAAAGCAGTTGCGAGTAGCAGCAACATCCTCAATACCAGCTAACATCACACGCCTCGCCAAAGAGAAGCAGTTCCAGCCCCATCGCATTAGGGGCGAGTTAATTAAATATTTGACCAAATATCACAGGCAAATTTTGAAGTTGATCATTTTGCATGGCCCGCGAATGATGTTATACATATCCAAATGGCCCTTGACAGAAAAAAGGTTCCCTACCCCTGGACTTTAAGAGGCTCAGGTGGTGGTGGTAGTGGTGGTGGGGGGTGTCGGGGCGAGGTGTGTCACGCGTGTCTCGCTACCCGCCGAGTTCCAGCAGCAGGCTGGGCAGACTGAGCCCCCGTGAGCTTCTGCTATTGACGAGCAGCACCATCTGCGGCAGCTTGAGCACCATGCTGACCAGCAGCGTGCTGAAGTTCGCCGCGTCCAGCAACAAATCCATGCTCCCAATTAAAACGAGATACGATAACAACGACGACAATCACCGCGACACAAACCACGACGTTTAAAGGCTCCCCTCGCAATGGACGTGACCAAGCAGCGCCGTTTAGATACTCCGGACCGCGTTGGCAGTGGCGTCGCGTGATTGGCGGAGTCCGCGCGAGTGCCGCGCTTCTGATTGGCTCGCAGGGTGGCGGGGTAGGGGTGGGCGGGACGGAAAAAGGGGGCGGGGGCACGGTTCCGCCAATGGGAGATGGTCTTATCCCCCCCCTCCCACCCCCCTGCCGAGGGCGTTGCTTATGTGGTTTGGGGAATGCAAAAACGATCCTTTCAAATTCTTAGGTTTTTTCGGTAAAGTCAGGTAGGTAAAATAAAATTAATAAAAGTAAAATAAAAATAAAATAAAAATCACGACGTTTTGGAGGCAACACAAGCTTCCATCTTCAGGTGGAACCGTCACAGCACGCTTGCTGTATCAAGTAAATGAGAGATTCCAAGAGATACTACCCCGTATATATTGAAAGCGATGGGTATTACCTTGTTTTCTCGGCATCTCTTGAGGAAGGCCAGCGTCTCGAGAAGCTGTGACTTCTTGTCTCGTCTGTTAAAAACTCTAACAGATCGTTTCAAGGTGTAGGAGTGCACCAACGCGTCCATGTGCAACACGTGGTGAGATAACACTGGTCAACAAAAACTAATTCTGGCCTGGAATTTTGCAGCTGTTTTAGACTAATTTCAGGGTGCTGATTCCAAATCTGATCTCAGATTTGCTCTATCACATCTCATTTTTATGCTATCGGCATACCCCATTTTCATTGATTTTACCCGAAATTAACTCTGTTACTTATGATTGCAAGTCAGTGACTGCTTTAGTGTTAAATTATGGTGCTGTATTTTTAGAATAGTGTGTTTATAATATCATTTTATGTAGATATCCACATTTATTTAATATCTTTCTTCGGCAGTTTTTATTGAAAATGCAATGTTTTATATCTCAAAAACCTGATGTGATAGACAAAAACTGATGCCAGATTTGGAATCAGCACCCCAAAATTACCTTACAACCGTTGGAATACCTTATGCCAGAAAAAGTGTGTTGACCAGTGTATAATCTGATGCGACGCTTCAAGCACGTGGACACAAACTCCCCCACCTACCCCCTTGGAAGTATTACATCTGACACCGTGACGTGGAAGCGCGCTCCCCCCTCCCCTGCCCCCCAAAGCGTGGGGCCCGGGGCGCTCGCCCCGATTGGACGTAACCTGTTAACATCTGTGGTATAAAGAAGGGCGCATCTCTGCAATTGATTGCAAAACGCCACTGCTTCTGGAAAGGATCTTCAGTGCTGCTGCAACGATCTCCACTCCGTATGGAGCAAGTCGAGTAAGGGTTGTTTTTGGCCTACTCTTTCACGCTGGCCAGACGTCTCGGCATTATTTTGGGAGGCGGGGGGGGGGGGGTTACCCACACTTTACCCCACAACAGGCGACCTGCTGGGCGACTGTGTTTGTAACCCATTTATGCTGTTAGATTGGAAGATTTCAAAAATGTGCTTATTTGTTGCAACTTGCCACGTCCGGGGTGGAACGACCCGGCGACGTGTCCAGTGTGCTCGCTAGCCAGTTACACCAATGGCAGTATCGTGGAATTAATAAAAAAAAATATTTCAACAGGAGTGTGTAGCCCCTTTTTTGGGTGAAGTATGGTCAAATATCCCCATGGCTTGCAAAGCGTGGGGGGGGGGGAGGTTTTCATCCAGCAGTGGTATGCCCAAACAGGCGCTGTACCTGTACAATGTACAATTTATACGAGCCTGTGTGTATAGAGAGAGGCACGTTGTAACGCGAGCCTCAATGGCGAATTCCCCACGACGGGGAGCTGACACGCTTGCACGTTACTGAATGCATTTTTTTTACTTTAACCCGCGCACTGCTGCACAGTCGCGTCATTCATTGAGCAAATAACGAGCGCATTTAAACATTGGAGAAGATGGAAAAAGCTTTAATCAATTGCACTGCGAAAGAGCTCGTTATGCCCATAATGGACGCCAGCCATGTGGGATATTAACTGTTTCAAGAAAAGTAAAGCGCGCTTTGTGGCAGGACGAGCCGCAATTGACTTGGCGATGGAGATGCAAGCAAAGGGGGGAAAACGCGCACCTTGACATCAGCCGCACCTAGTTTACACAACAAAGGCTCATTCCTAACGGCGTGCTTCAGCCGCACCGACCCTCACAAAAATAATATTCAGGGCCTACCTTGGCTCCTCCCACCCTCAACCAGTATATATACAAATACTGTTTTCTTGGTATTTCTCTCACTTGATACAGCTATCGTGCTGTGACGGTTCCACCTGAAGACGGAAGCTTGTGTTGCCTCCGAAACGTCGTGATTTTTATTCTACTTTTATTAATTTTAATTTTTTACCTACGTGACTTTACCGAATAAACCTAAGAATATAAGCTCACGAGGATGGCCACCGAGGGGATGCAGCGTCTGGATCGGCTCGTGCGCAGGATCCAGACGGATCGTTCCATGGCAGGACCGCGAGAGATGGCAACTGCTTTTTGGAAGCCTTTATTCACCAGTGGATAGATCATGGCTGATTATATTAACGAGTATAGGGAGAGAACATCTTTGACACACATAGGTATTCAGCGAGGATTTTAGTGTCTTCTCTGGTCTGTGCGCTGCGAATGATGGTACAGACCTCTTATTCAGGGTATGGTTGACGGATCCCCAGAGATCACCGTGTCGGTAAGACTCCCAACCTGTAAGGGCTTGAGGTGGGCTTTCTCCAACTTGCAAAGAACACTCGTTTACAATAGAAATTTGCCAAACATCACAATAAGAGAACAGAGCACTGAGCTTGGCAACCGCTGAGACCCTGGGTTCGAATCCAGGAAACCGCACGTGATTAAACCAGGTTAGCTGGTGCAATGAGTTGATCGTCTCAGCCTGGTCACATTTGTATGTACTTTGGTGAAATTCCAGTTCTTAAAATTGAAGATATCGCTACGACCGTCGTGCTAAGAACATTGCTCGCAATGGCAGAGCTTGGTGGGAGAGTGCTGCCACCTATAGCATGGACCAGAGGTTAATACTGGTAGGAACCTCCTGGTTACACCAGCCCACAGGGGATTATTGTGTCCGTCCGTCGTGCTTTCCAGAAATGGGAGGGGTCGGGCTGGGTGGAGAGGGGAGGGGCTGGGTGGGGCTGGGTGGGGAGGGGCTGGGTGGGGGGTGGGAGGGGTGGGGCTGGGTGGGGAGGGGCTGGTGACCCCGTGGTGCCCTTATAAAACTCAACGTTTAACCTACTCACGCCGGCTTGTGGCTGCCCTCACAGTCGGGCATATTTGCGGAATACACCACGCCGCCGTTGACCCTGGCCATTGACCGAGCAGTCCGACGTTCCTACCAGCTCCCTCCGCAGGAGGAATGTGTTTGGAGGGATCCCAGAGGTAGCTCTGGGATATCCAATTCTGTGGATAAAACACGGAGGGTTGCCACCGCTGACCGACAGATAACCTATTGGATACTTGACATCTTAACATAAGGGACCGTCCATAAATGACGTCACGCACCTAGGGGGAGGGGGGGGGGTCAGACATTTGTGACGATGTGTGACGAGTGACGAGGGGGGGGTGTGAGAAATGTGACGTCACATCAAAATGCGCAACTTTAAATAAATATAGACAACACGTTCTATCTTCTTGGTTCTTTCGGTAAAGTCACGTAGAAGGGAAGTAATACAATAATAAAAATAAAACATAATAAAATAATTCTCACGACGTTTCGGCCACAACGCAAGCAGCCGTCCTCAGGTGACAGTGTCTGCTTAATTAAATATACGTTTTAATAAATGTCTTCTCCTACGACATCAGAGTGGAGCGCCACATTAAATACGCACTACAGTACAATGACAATAGTCTAAAGCGACTTGAAGCATGTTTTATTTTCAAAATAGAAATATGTTTTTTGGGGGGGGGGGGGGGCAGAGCTTTGTGACGTCATATTTGAGGTGGGGTTCTGACTATAATCACCCAGGAATGTCTGTCCTAAACGCTCGTGACGTCACTCCACATCGACCAGCCCCCCTAATTAATATTCATGAGCAGGTGACATCCTCCAAATGGACACCGACCCACCACTCCTCATTAATAATCATGAGCGGGTGACGTCACTCAATATGGAGAACTCCCCCCCCTCACTAATAATCAGGCGCAAGTGATGTCACTCCACATCGAACAGCCCCCCTCTTTAATAATCATGAGCAAGTGACGTCCTCCAAATGGACACCCCTCCCATTATCATTAGCTACTATAATGAGCCAAGAATGTCTGTGTGCAACGCTCGTGACGTCACTACACGTCTACCAGCCCCCCTCATTAATAGTCATGAGCAGGTGACGTCACTCAACATCGAACAGCCCCCCTCATCAATAATCATTAACAGGTGACGTCCTCCAAATGGACACTCTCCCCCCCTCCCCCCCATTAATAATAATTAGCGGCTGACGTCACTAAAGATGTGGGGCGAGGCGCTTGTTCTCTCTTCCTCGGAGTCAACTCACAACCCTCACTACAAAGGCAGAACCCCCACGTCACGCGATCTCCGTCACGCTGTTGAAACATCAAAGTAAAAAGGACGTCGTGATGAACAAGGGATTATAACCTTCAAATGAAATAGGTCTGTGTCACCGCGCCCTTACAAATTGCACACGAATGAATGCAATGATGAATGCAATGAATATATCACGTGGCGGTCTGCTGTTCGCTTACAAGTTTCACATTTACTGCAATACACCCGTCCTTGGACGAGCAAAAGGCGAGTTGTTATGGAGGGCATGAAGCGACATTCTTCTCATTGTACCGTCCGTATGCAGGACGAGACCCCACTGACCCTTGAAATTGCGATCGTTCCAGCGTCCTCGCTTTTGTGTTTAACCCCCGTGCGCTCTGCGCGGTAGAAGTTTGACCGGGACTTGTGACATTCCGCAGCGTAGGTGCGAGGTAGGAGACATTGGGGCACAGAAGCCATCCCGTCCCCCATCCCCTTACCTCCCCCCCATCCCCACCACCATCCACCCACCACCTCCTGTTCATCTCACAGTGACCTCTGTGCATAATACATTACTGAACCACAATACTTTGCTGATCTCGTCAAGCAGCATAAACAATCACGCGAACTCCGGTCATCCTCGCAGTGGCTTTTGGCTCGCCACCGAACAAAGACGGTCACTGCATCGCGCGCTTTTGGAAGCGCTTCTGCGGCCGTCTGGAACGCTCTACCTTCCGATATCAGGAAGCTACTGGAGCTATGCACTTTTAAATCCAGATTGAAAACGAATTTCTTTAGAACTGCTTTTTGTGTTTGGTTTGTGTGTCCTTTCCCCGCGCGCCTCCGATTAGCACGGTTGGCTACTAACGGTGCGAAAGAAGTTCAAACATACATTTATTGACACGTGCATGGACAGCTCCCCACGCCGTGCATAAAAGAGTGTTGCGTGGCACTCATCTCCATTGGCGGTCCTGAATCAGTGGTGACAATGCCACATTGCTATGGCACGGACCAAGTCCGTTCATCTTAAACCCCATCGCATTCCGCCACCTGGATATTTACATCAGTGACTTTTGTAAGGGAATGTTAACACTGACAAGAGGGTTCTGTCACGTATTGTTTGTTCTAAGTACAGTATCACCGCCGTTGTTTGGTAGGTCGCTTGTGACGGGGTAAAGTGTGAGTAGTTTCTCCCACTTCCGAGAAGTCTGGCCAACGTGGAAAAGGAGGCCAAATATCCTCTCGGTGGGCTCTAGAGTGGCGGTGGTGGTGGTAGTGGAGGCCCTTTTACTTTGCAGTGGCGTGAGAAAAACATTGCATGGTTGCACCATTACCTAATTCCCTTGTTACTGTCTCTGTATTTCGGAATTCTCCACAAATGCTACTCAAGTTAATAACCCCCAAGAATTTCTCACTGCCGTCTCGCTCGAGGAGGGTAAGAAATGATCTCAGGAGCCCTTTTCTTCGTGTTCCCACTGCCACATTTTATATACCGTACAATGTGTTCGCGTACATTGAAATAGGAAGGGAAAAAAAGCCACCACGTTTCTTTCATATTGCGGCTTTGAACCTTCCTAAGATATTCAGCAGCATGAATTTATTTTTGTTTCCATTCGCGTGAGACTGTTTTTTTGCTTACGTGAAACCAACTTGGATCGAATTAGTGTGTACACTGCAGCTATTTGCGTGCCACTTACACACAACGTGGGCAAATGCAGACATGTAAATTAACTTTTGTAAAATTACTCTTTCACATTCACTTCCAAGACTAATAACTCCCAATTATCCGTGGGGAGAATATCCGAGTTGCTGACTAAATCGTGCTCATTTGCACTTCTGGTTTAATGTGACGTTCTTACCCGCCCCGACTGGACTTCTGTGAAAAATAACTTTATAGCTCATCGTATTCCTCCAGTATAAAACACATTCCTGCGGAGGGAGCTGGTAGGAACGTTGGGTTGCTCGGTCAATGGCCAGGATCAACAGCGGCGTGGTGTATTCCGCAAATATGGCCGACTGTGAGGGCGGGCACAAGCCGGCGTGAGTAGGATAAACGTTGAGTTTTATAAGGGCACCACGGGGTGACCAGCCCCTCCCCTCCCCACCCAGCCCCAACCCTCCCACCCCCACCCAGCCCCTCCTTCCCCACCCAGCCTCTCCCCACCCTCCCCACCCAGCCCCTCCCCACCCTCCTCACCCCACCCAGCCCCACCCTCCCTACCCAGCCCCTCCCCACCCTCCCCTCCCCACCCAGCCCCTCCCCACCCAGCCCCTCCCTGCACGACGGACGGACACACTAATCCCCTGTGGGCTGGTGTAACCAGAGGTTCCTACCAGTACTAAGGTATATCGATGCATTGTAACGCAGATTTGATGAGCGCTCGCTTCTCCAGGAACGCATCTTGAGCGCTAAGCGAGGTCTGCCTGTTCTGTGAACCGATTACTTTGAGAAACAATACAACGAGATGGCGCATTCTACGACCCCACGCCCACAAGAAGATGAAACATACACGTGTTTTTAAAGCTAATTTATTAAACGTGGTTTTGCATTGTCATCGATTCCTTTTATACAGATCATCTCTTTACCCCTTCCATTACCCCAGATGGTTGAGAGTTAACTGTGCCACTGTATCGTGTGAAATTTTGCACGTGTTTATAATTGTGCGTGTGTAAAACATGTGAAAAACACGTTATGCCCATGAATGCATCTTGATATGTCACCTTGAATTTCACCCAAATACTCCTTCTAGGCAGAGACAGCAAACTTATATACGTGACAAATAGCGCCTCTTTAGCCTTGCATATTACGGAAGTCCATTGATGTGAGCACCTAAATAACCGCACAGATTCCCACGCTGTCAAGTTTATTTGAAGACAACCCTCAACGCAAAGATCCCCTTCCCCTACTCCCCGTGTAGCCTGCGTAGGTGATTGGGGCAAGTGCTTTTAGCGAGCAAGCACCGATCAATACCGGAACGGTACACGAGGGATGGGTGGTTGGCCAGCACCACGCCCGACTGTCTTTGTCTCCCTAGTGGCGATGTTTACACGCCGCACCAGGTACTCATTTGAGGCTGAGTCGACTTAGGGGCGGCCCAGCACCGGTTCAGATAATCGGTGGCCGTGAGCGGGAATCGTACTCGGGTCACCGGGTTCGTAGCGCAGCGCTAACCGCTACACTACCGCTTCCCCACTCCCAATTGCCCACAAAAGACAAAGACCCTCCGTATAGCCTTAACGTACTGTCGGGGCAAGTGCTGTTTGCGAGCACCTATTAAGTCCAAACACCCACACACCTCCCCACTCGCACACACACACAGCCACATATTCAATCACACACCCTCCCATAGACGCGAACTCACCACCCCGCACCCCCCCCCCCCATGTGAGCTTGTGTTGGGCGGGTTGGATTAAATTGCCTCGCCACCCGAGCAGTTAGCGGGCGGGCACTTAGTGAGCATCTGTGAGCGAGCTGCCGCTCCCTCTCTCTCTCATCCCAGGCTCCGCGTGCCATCGTCGGGTGGTCTGTGTGGCCGCTTTCCACGCAAGATGCTCGCTTACCGCCGGACAAGGTATCTTCTTCTCGACACCTACCTGCACTTCTCGTTCAACTTGCAGTGTGAAATAAGAAATACATTAACAGCGTTCGTCAAGGCCGTGACCCAAAACGTCGCCCATTATATACTTTTACATCTAAGGCAGTGTTATTGTTCAGATTCAAAGCTTTCGTGACTGCAGGGATTCATCTTCTTGGTTCTTTCGGTAAAGTCACGTAGAAGGGAAATAATAAAATAAAAAAAATTAAACATAATATTGATGAATGTGTTGAGTTTTTCGTCATTATTATATGTTATTTTTGCTTGCACCGCTGCAAACGCAGTTGCGGCAGCAGCAGCAGCACCAACGTAATTCGTTGAATGTGGAATTTTAGTCAAGGCTTTGTGGATTTCATTGCGTCATTCCCTTCAGAGATTTGCAACGGTATATTTGGGTTATTATAAGTGTTGTTGGCTGTCAAATGTTTACTCAAACACTGAGGTCTTAAATATCCCTCGCCCCACACCCATTAATGTTATCGGAGCAGCCAATCGGTGCAATGAGGAAATCATTTAACTGTATAGCCTGTACGGTATACACATGTAGACGATTGCCACATGCAGTGTACCGCAGTCTCTAAATAGTCCTGGCCTGCATTTTCTTCCTTCAGACTTACAGCGGTAGTTAATATTGTCACGTGCATGCATATTAAGTCACGCTTTGATCTTCGGAGGTAGACGCAGAAGGAGGAGGAACCACACCTGTCAACTGTTTTAGCGAAACGGGTCACTTTTTTCCCGTCCGCACGACCCAGTAAATACGCATGGAACGTCGGAGCGTCCAACGTTGGTCCAAGGGTTCCGAACCAAATTACAACGTTGGTTCAACTGTTTGAACGTTTATTGTGGTGGAGGTTATGGCTTTTATAGTGTTATTCGGAAGCTTAAGCAGACTAACTACGATGTCGGTGAACTCAGAATTGTTTGAATTTGAGATTCGCATCAAGCGCATCATTGTCAGTTAGCAAGACATTTATTGGCTCATTGCCGGAATTGTACTGTGTCGCGTAGGCTTTTGTATGATCGCCTACGACCAGATCTGATCCTGCATAGCGTTGCTATGGGGTCACCGCCGCGCACATACAAGTTGTAATCGGCTGCTGCTTGGCTACATCGCGGGCATCCGAGGGCAGTTGAGCAAAATCAATTGCTCTGCTGTACTTCTAAACACCCACATCCACGCTCCTCGGCCACCTTCACCGATCCGCACTGGTCAGCGCTGTGAAGTTTGGTCAAAGAAACCTCCACGGACTCAGGCGGCGTGACGAGGGCTTCATCCAGCAGTGGGTTGACAAAAGAGCGGCACACGTACCGTATACGTGCACATGTGGAGCATTTATAATGCACACGCGTGTTACTAATACGTACAGCAATACATTCCATACGTGCGTTGGCAATGTTTATTACTGTAACACAGCGATAAGTTGAAATGGGGTGGTGTGTGTTTGCAATGTTTGTGGAACAGTTCGGCAAATGCCAGAGGCGGAATTGCGTAAATATGTTAAAGGAACTGAAAACAACATAAATGTCTATTTATTTTACAAGATAAGCATTTTTTTCCAAATTGCTACGGTGCAATTATCTGCTTTTGATGATAAGCTCTCCGTAGATGGTCATGATGAATGTCACGTGTGATGTGTGAGTGTAAACGAAGCTAAGCATGCGTCTTCCATAGATTGACTGCCCACAACGCATTTGCCTGGCAGCAATGAGTCGTATTCAACATTTTTTTACATTTTACCAGGTAAGGCCCACTGAGCTATATAGTTATTTTTCAGAAACGACCTGGCCGCAAATGATAGCTCACCGAAGTGGCTTATGTGGAAATTCATTGCAGCCAAATACTCTAAAGTCTAAACGCATGTTGATTCGAAAAGTGGAGGGAAAAACCAGAGAAAAATCCACGCGGCCACGTGGATCGAGACAGCGCAAAGTCAAATTATTATACAGGAACGTGGATTGGTATGGGCCCTGGTGCAAGGAACGAAATGAGGCCACACCGGCCCAATTTGTATCCCTCTTCGTAGCCTGACACCTTGGCCCCTCCAGCCCATGAACCCTGGTGCAGCCGCACCTCCTGCACAACCTCGATTGCTACGCCGCTGGCAGTAAGTAGGCTGGCGATCGGCACGTGCAGAGTTGCGTGTGTATTGTCTCCGGGCTCTCCGGTTTCCTCCCACACGAACCAACCGTTACAAACAGGAGGAAAATAGAAATTGGCCAAAAATTAATCAAAAGGAAAATAATAACAAAGTAGGATTATAATTCCTTCTAATTATCCAGAGAAGATTCCTACTCAGGGGGTCCTGCTGTACTGGGATGTTCGGCCATGTCCATGGACAAGAGTTTGGCATTGTGTGAAAAGAAATCAGGGTACCCGGAGAAAACGCGCACCCCTGGAGGGGGCGTGGGGACTTGAGTTAAATGTCCGCACCGATGGACTCATTCCGCTTCTCTACTCCAATCTTCTGGCCACCATTCAGTCGAAGAATCAGCTCGGTATTGAGTTAAATGCAGTGAGGGATTCCTGAGTAAAGGAAGGGGAAAACTAATGAATGCGTAAGTGGGTTCTGGGAGTGACTGCTCTTAGGAGGAGTGCGCCTGCCTTGGTGGTGATGATGATGATGATGTTAATTTTGGAGCTTTCGTGACTGCAGTTATTTCGGTCAAGTCACGTATGAAGATAAAATAATAAATTAAATAATAGCATAATACGACGTTTCGATTGCAACACAAGCAATCATCATCAGGTATAAAATAAATAGCAACAAAAATCTAACCAGAAAACTATAGACAGACATACAAGCAGACAGATATCACCAAGATACATAGAGGGAGTAACACCCTCTCTGTGCCTGTGTTACTCTCTCTATGTATCTTGGTGATATCTGTCTGCTTATATGTCTGTCTATAGTTTTCTGGTTAGATTTGTGTTGCTATTTATTTTATACCTGATGATGATTGCTTGTGTTGCAATCGAAACGTCGTATTATGCTATTGTTTAATTTATTATTTTATCTTCATACGTGACTTTACCGAAAGAACCAAAGAATGATGATGATGATGTTGTTTGTTTCGCTGCTGTTGCTTCTGTTGGTTCTGCTGATGGTTGTAATGATGATTATGCTGCTGCTGAGCACGCTGCTGTTGCTGCTGATGCTGTTGCAACTAATGCTGATGATGATGATTTATGCAGTCACAGTTGCGGCTGCCGCTGATGATGATTTATGCTGCAACAGTTACTGCTGCTGCTGATGATGATGATGATGAGAATTGCCTATTATAATAACGGGCAGCCCGCACGTAGCTTTGTATTTGACTAACCGTGCACCCCTCCCTCCCTTCGGATGTGCCGTCCTGTCAGCCAGCCAGCAAAACCCTTTTCTAATATAATATGAAAACGACGCTGGTAATACGGATAAGAGTGAGGATGTTTGTTATTGTCACGTGTTTGCGCTGCCAGGTGTGGGTTTCTCGGTGTGGCACGGAGCCTCACGTGCCTCCTCCTCCTCCTCTTCATCCTCTTCACCTGCACGAGCGCGCGTGAGTACAGCCACGCGGACCTGTGACACAGACGGTCACGAGTGAATGAATGAGGCTAATGATAATGATTGAATGAATGAAGTTGATGCTGTGGCACAGACGGTAACGAGTGAATGAATGAGGCTAATGATAATGATTGAATGAATGAAGTTGATGCTGTGACACAGACGGTAACGAGTGAATGAATGAGGCTAATGATAATGATTGAATGAATGAAGTTGATGCTGTGGCACAGACGGTAACGAGTGAATGAATGAGGCTAATGATAATGATTGAATGAATTAAGTTGATGATGAGTGTGTGAATGAAAAGCTGGCACACTGAGGGTATGAATTAATGAAGCTAACCGTGATCATTGTCGCACCTCCGATTAGCATGGTTGGCTCCGTACGGTGTGAAACAAGTTCAACATACATGTATACACACAATAAATGAAGATAATGATGAGTGATTGAAGCCGAGCGAGTGAATGAAGCTCATTCTGACTGAATGCAAAGCTAACGATGATTGAATAAATGAAAGTGATGAGTGAATTAATGGATTTGACGAGTAAATTATGAGTCGATAAATGCAGCTTATGAGTGAGTGAAGGAAGCATACGAGCCCAGGAATGAATGTCCAAATGAGTGAATGGCTCACTTAATCTAATGACGAGTGCATTGGCACGACTGTGAATGACGAGGCTTTCGGGACGATCAGGGTGTTGCGACGGCTCCCTCGTGTTCGCCCCTTCAGAGAACGTTGACGGCGAGGAGGAGGAGGCTTGTCCCAGGGGCTACCACGGCAACGACGATCTGCCCGGTGAGCAAGGGGGACACGTTCGAGAGAGAGACAAACACCAGAGGTCGCAACCGGGTACCCAATACCCGTACCCTACCCGATACCCGGCTACCCGTACCCGGCCAGGTACGGGTACGGGTACCCGTTTGCGACCCTGGTGCGGCCGGGAACGGGTAGGCCGTGAGTCACTGGTGAGTCACCGTTTGTCACTCATTTCGGGTAGGGTACGGGTACGGGTAGGGAACGGGTACCCGTACCCGGCCGGGTACGAGTACCCGTTTGCTACCCTGGTGCGGCCGGGTACGGGTACGGGTAAGGAATCAAAACCCGTTTGCGACCTCTGACAAACACACACGGATGGAGCGCTGTGACACGGACGAGAGACGCACAGACAAGCGGAGACAGCCGAGGACAGTGTGGCCGAGAGCAGCGATTGGATGAAGTCAAAGGCCAAAAACAAAATGGCTCCCTGCCCTGCACCAGCATTTTTGGGGTGGTTATCCTTGCTCGTGGTCCTGAGCTCTTGCTGGAAATTCCACATTCCTATGGCATGCCCCAGTCAATGTATTATCTATGATCCTGCCCATTACAAAATTGTTTCTCGCTGACCTCATGACCTCTGGATCCTGGCTTTGCACGTAATTCGTGTGGTGATTTTATTCAAGAAGTCATTATTTTTGTTGTTGTCTAATTGTTTCCCATTTCTTGTATTGTTTCTCATCTCGTCTGTGCAGCTGTGTTCGCTATATTATCTCAAAGCGTTAGCGTTTCATTTTCATATAATTTTCATCAATTGTTAACAATCGACTCTGGTGGGCATAGTTCAATGCAGCTATCGTGAGAGTGAGGCTCAGTTTTAATCGATGGACTAATACCTTATTACACATTCGTACTCCTAATTAGCAGCGCGCTCAGTCTGGCACTGTAGTTAGATGTACCATATGGTTCAGTCGCTGCTATATCTGTCCAATATGTTATTTGTTACACATTTGTTTCAATATTTCACCTGGAATATCCCTTGAGGTGAAAAAGAATCAGCATATTTATTTAGACTGGAGGAATCCGATGAGCTGTGATTTCACAGATGTCCGGTAGGGAGGGACAGGTCAGCAAGTTACAACAATACAAAAGAAACGATAGGAGTACAAAATAGAGAAAAGGTAAGCAAGTCACGACACATCAAGGCCGTAGCCATAGAGTCAACATTGGGGGGGACCAAATCTTCCAGGGGGTCTGGGGTCCCCCCCCCCAGAAAAAATAATCTAAATTTGAAAACGAATTTTCTGCCATTTCCTGCCTAAAATATAAAAAAAATTCACAAACACGTAGGATTGGTTTTATTTAGTTATTTAACAATAATGTCTAATAGTGTATTGTATTACCTTTTATTGTGTTATTGTATGTAATGGCAGAGATTAGGGATTTATAAAGTACAACCATAACCACAATCATATAAACAGAAATTCATTTTATAGCAATATATTGGGGGGGACATTTTGAGCATATTTGAATATTAGCGGGGATGTGTCCCCCCCAATATATATTATAATTACGGCCTTGCGATACATCACGGGTGTATAGCGCTTTGCTTGAAATTAACATTGCATCAAGGGGTTTATTCCACCTATGTGCACGCACATGCATTGTCGCGATGGAACCAAACTTTTCTCCTGAACTCTTGACCTCCGCTTGACGTTTGGCCCCCAGGGTACGACCTGCTGTCCGGCATGCAGGGGGCGTACCGGCTGGGCCCCCGTGCGCCCCAGCGCGTGGCCGGCTCCACGCCACTGCAGGTGGCTTACCGGCTGCACCGCGACGCCATGCTGCAGCTGCCTACACGGTGGGGCTCGGGGCGGGGTGGTCCGGGTTTTACCGATTTCGCGTCGGTCCACGTTTATTGACGCACATCAGCGGCCGTTCGGCAGCTCGCGTGCAGCGGTGTAAAGCGTTGCGACTCCCACGTCTGCCGAGACGTCTGACCAGTGTGGAAGAGTAGGCCAAATCATCTCCAGAAGGGCTTTCTGTAGCTCTCTCTCGAAGTGGAGGTCCCTCCTGCCAGCAGTGGTGCGAGCAGGCTCTTGCAGGACTGCGCCTTTACCTACCGTTACATCGAGAATTTGATGTTTCACTGAGAAAGTTTGCCATTTTTGAGTAACTTTCAGAGTAGGAAATCAAATGAGGGCACATTCTGACTCGAGTAAACTCTTGACCAGTGGTATTGATGGTAAGTAATGCATGGCATATGACCTTTGACCTAAGTACAAAAAAAACAAGCAAAAACATATTCACCACGCCAATCTTATTTTTCCCGTGCCACGAATTTTTTGTTGAGATTTAAAGAATAGGTTTTTTATTGTTGTAAAATATCGGGCAAGAAAAAGGGCTATCATGCATACTTCTTCTTTATAGCGGTGTGCTCGCTAACAGCACTAGCCCCAGCAGTGCATTAAGGGCGTCACACGGAGTGAGCGAGGTGGTGGGGGGCTGAGGCTTAGTGATCTCTGTGTTTGTGTCCGTGGCGCGGCAGGTCCGTGTACCCGCGGGGCGTCCCACGCGCGTACTCGCTCGTCTGCACGTTCCGCACGCTGGGGGGCAGCCCCCCGCGGGGGCCCTGGTTCCTGTGGCAGCTGACGGACGCGCAGGGCGGCCTGCAAGCCGGTGTGCGCCTGGACCCCGACACGCAGGTGGAGGGGGGGGACAAGCGGGCCGCGGTGTCACGTGGGGGGGGGGGGGGCGTCGTAAAGTAGCACGTGGAGATACAGGATGCACAAGCGCGACGCAGCAACACACAACGCAAAAACACGGGATGCAGTGATATGAGATGCGCTGATAGAGGACACAGCAATATGAGACGATGATGATGATGACGATGATGATGACAATGATGATGCTGATGATGATCATTGCGACGACGATGATTACGACCACGATGATGAAGATGACGATGATGAAGATGACGATGATGACAATGATGATGACGACAACAATGATGACGGTCAGATTACTGATGCAATGACAACGAGGGCGACGACAATGATGATGACAAATATGATGATGACGACAATGACAACGACAATGACAATGACGATGCCGACAATGATTCAGACGAGAACAACGACCACGATGCTTATATGCACGATGTCCCGTTGCCGTCGTCCCCCGTTCGTATCAGACGCTGAGCTTCTCCGCGCTGGGCGAGGACGGCTCGCTGCGCTCCGCGTCCCTGCACGGCGGCGCCGCCGTGGCGCGCCTGGCGGACGGCGCGTGGCACAAGCTGGCGCTGGGCGTGGCGGCGCACGGCCACGTCTCACTGAGCGTCGACTGCGGCGCCCCCGTGCAAGGCCTCCTCGAGCCCCCTGGCCCGCTCGCCCGCGTGCCCCCCGACGGGACCGTGCGCGTGGGCTCCCTCGTGGGCCAGCCCGGCTCCTCCGCCGCGGTGAGACCCCAAATGCGGCGGCTGCTGCTGCTGCTGCATCGTAATAGGGGTGCTATGGTGGCGAGGATGTTTCTGTTACGCGTCATCGCTTTGGGATGTTCTGTGTTCATATTTTGTTTGTTGCGGTTGCACCCGACTCAAGAGCCGCATGGCTCACAGGGCTATAGCTAATAAATGAAACTTGAAACTTGAGGTGTTAACTACCTCGCCTGGTATACAGGAGGTGGTGGGTTCGATCCTGACCCTGACACCTGTTGTATATTTGGAGATAGCGTTTTAGAGTATTTGGCTGCTATACATTTCCACGTGATAAGCCACTTCGTTGAGCTATCATCTGTGGCCAGGTAGCTTCTGAAAAGAGCTATATAGCTCAGTGGGCCTAACCCGGTAAAATAAAAAGTAGTGCGTGAGAAACCGGAATAATACGCCGACGTGCCGACTGCTTCACAGCATCTGGGTTTCTACATCAGCATCTAAATTCCCTGTGTGCCCATGTCCCTGTGTCCCCATGTCCCCGTGTCCCCGTATCCCACTATTCCTATGTCCCTCTACTACGTTCTCACGTATCCTTATCCCGTGCGTCCCTGTCTGTCAGATGGACCTGCAGTGGATGCTGCTGCACTGTGACCCCGGCCGGGCCGCGCGTGAGACCTGCACTGAGCTGCCAACACCTCAACCGGTAATGGCCGCCCATCCGCCCTGCCTGCCTGCCAGACCAACCCAGACAATTGTCCAGCTAGTCCAGGGCTTGGAAACCCGCGGCTTCGGAGCCGCGTGCGGCTATTTGGCTTCCACCCTTACGGCTCTTTGGCTGCCCCTTCGCGGGAAGCCGTATATTTATTTTTTATCATTTTTTTAAATCTTAAACTTTATTTTACGTAAAGGTAATTGATTCAAATATGGCAGGGAATGAGTCATTATGCAAGGTATTCGTGACAACACAATGTACAGTTAAACTGTATTGTTAAATAATTACGAAGGGGGAAAAACTTAACAGACGCAGCTTATTCACCTATCACCTATTTTGTTTATTTAAGTCAGAATGTGTTTGCCGTCTGTTGTATACCTGCTGTGTTTGTGCACAAGCTCTCAAACTATTTTCGTCAAAGACAAAAACAAAGAAAAATGGCTCTTCTTCTTTGAAATGTTGCCGACCCCTGGCCTAGCCACTCTCTGCCTAGCCTGTACAGCCACCTGTTAATATTTATGTCTGTCCAACCAGCCACCTGGCGATTTAGCCTGCCTGTCGATAATCACATGGTCACCTAGGCATCTGCCTAAAATTTCACTTGGCCCATTTAATTTGCCTATCAATCTCGACATGTCTCCAACTAGCTACTCACTAGGCCTTGGCAAGGTAAGGTAAAAGGTAAAAGGTCAAAACAACGAGCCTACCTTTACCCTACCTTTTACCTTTCCACAATACAATCACTCTACCCTTACCTTTTACCCTTTAGCAAAGTAAGGTAAAAGGTCAAAAGCAACGAGCCTACCTTTACCCTACCTTTTGCCCTTACACCATACAAATGACCCGATTACAGGGTAATTACTGGGGTACTACACATGAAAAAGGTTTATAACAGGTCAATGCTAGGTAGAGCGTTTTATCATATAGAATACTCTCGATGATTCCAATTTTAAATGGAAGCCACGGACTGCGCCACGGAGCTTTTAGCGAGCAGTAAGCAGGGCATTTACCGGGTAATACTTTGCGCTACCTTTACCCTACCCTTTACCTTACCCCTTGGCATGTCGACATCTTCACCCTTTACCTTTACCCTTTTACCTGGTAAAAAGGGTAAATTACCTTACCTTGCCGAGGCCTACTACTCGCTGCCTAGTCTGTCAGTCACCTTGCGAGCTGTTCACATAACTCTCATTCCGTCCAGTCATTTGGCCAGCGAGTCATCTAAGCCGTCATTAAGACAACTATCCTCTCCAGATATTCATTCCATGGTTACCAGAGAATCAAAAATAATCCTGCTCAGAATACGTTCAAGAACTGAACCTAATCCTGCCAAGCATGCACGTGATATGGCTGGTGTGATTGCCTCGTGTGTTTGACTGGCATTAAGCAATGGCTCTGATTGGCTTGCATGACCAAATGGCTGCTATAGGTTGGCAAATTCAAGTGGCTGATGTTCAGTCTTTTGACTAGCCATCAAACAAACATAGTCACTGAGTCGCGCGCTTTCGGATGCACTTCTGCGGTCGTCTGGAAAGCTTTACCTTCCGATCTGAAGAAGCCACTGGAGCTATGCGCTTTAAAATCTAGATTTAAGACTCATTTATTTAAAACTGCTTTTGTTGTCCTTCCCCCGCACCTTTGATTCACATGGTTGCCTACGTACGGTGCGAAAGAAGCTTTATATACATACATACATATTCAAGGGTGCCTGATGTGTGCACATGTAGGAGCCGTTTCGCGCGTCATGGATATAGAACAGGGTTCGCAATATGGCTGGTCCCAATTCCCCAATTTCGCAGGTCGCGTTAGCATCTGAGCTCGATCCCCCATCACATTTGACAGAGGCCCGTTATAGCCACTCGGCTCCCTCCGGTACGCACTCACGCCGCCACCCCCTCCCTCACACTCTGGGCACGTGTTTTTTTCCCTCTCTCAAGCCACGTCCAAAAAAGAAGAAAGAGGTGTGAGGTCACGTCCATGCAGCCGGGCAGGTCTGTCGGGAGTCCGTCTCAGAGGGTTAGCGCTGACGGCCACACGGGTAGAAGAGACTCGGTCCTTCCTAGCTTCCTAGAACGGCGCGACGATTCTGGCTGAGTCACTTGAGGCCTTCGTTGCCGAGGGGCCTTTGACGCTGAGGAGGTCTTCAACTGCATGTGAGGCGGCGGCAGCAGCGGCGGTGGTGGCACGAAGCCTCGACAAGGCCGACTTCTCAACAACGTGTCGTAGAAAGGGGGGAGGAACACCACCCTTGAGTTTTTGGTGTTGGAAGATCTGGGGGTGGATTCTTTTCCACCGTTGGCTTCGGGAGCCCAGGCTGGGCCGAGTTGGTGGGGATTTTCTGCCGAGCGTTGAGACATGGCCGCCGCACGAGGGTCGGACTGTTCCTGCAATTTCGTCTCCATCGTTGTGTGGATTTTCTTGGTCTCGACGCAAAGTTTAGCACAGGTGAGCCGAGATGGAGGCAAGGGTCTTTCTTATTTTGTTTGGTTGCGTTTTCAGGTTGCGCTTCTCGTTTTGTCGGACGTTCGTCAAACAGCTCGTGGCCCCTGATGCGTGATGGACGCTCACAAACTTTTGAGCGAATTTTGTTGAGGATATTTGGACTTTTTTGGGGCCAGTTTGTGATTTTATTTCATGGAGAATTTGTGACTTTGTGGAGAATTTGTGACTTTCAGACAGGAGACCCCAGGTCGATTATTTAACAGCAGTATCGTTGGGAAGAGTTACACATGTGGATGTTGACGCCAGTGCTGTTATTATACAGGGCGATCCATTTCTAGACACCTCAATTACATAACGTGGATACAGTATAGAGATAACGGCGGCATCATTATTTCAAAGCCTCTGCACCTCTCCCACCAATCCTAATACGCACCAGTCAGCCTTTTAGCACTCTCACTCTGTAAGGTATGGGATCCATCGCTCTCCAAATATTCAATCGGCTGTTGAGAAGAAAGAGATTTCTGATTAAGGAATCCATTATTGATAAATGCATAATTCTGTAATACGCTCTATTTTATTATTACTGGACTGTATTATTGCTATTGATGAGATGTTGATTAATGATGTAACAGTAATGTTGCTAATGATAATGAATATAAAAAAACATAAGCAGAGTTCAATGTTAAATATAAATTAATATTATAATAATTACTGCCGGTCTTTTTTTATTCCTCTCTGAGTAATCAGTTTGTTTTTGCCACAATAATCTTAAAAGACTACAGCACGGTCTGGATTTATATAGCGGCTAAACCTCACCGCATCTCGAGATTCCATATAGAAACAGTGCGGCATATTGATAAAAAACAAAACTAAATTACTCATATTGTGTGTATTGGCATGAATGTATGATCGATGTAATTATTATCATTGTGAGAAAGGATATGTTGGTAGATTTCCGCCTGTAGAAAGACATTGGTTCGTGAGACACTAGGAATGAACATTTTATTTAGTGAAATAGACCCCAAGAGTGGTGGACAGTTTTGAAATCCCTCCGCATGTGAGCATTTGTATCTTTAAGATCAAATAGTTTTTTGAACCGGCGCATTTTAACGCTCGGTGTGTTGTCATCGCTAATCTTATCTTCCCTTAAAGGAATTTATATCGTTCCTTTTAACCAAGGCGGCTTTACAAATAATTGACAGTGGTTCATATTAATGTAATGGTAGAGATGAGGTGAATGAAAATAGGTGAGAGGAAGCAATGGGGGCAAAATCTGTGATGCGTGAATTCGGTGCAAGCGAAATTGATGACGGTGAACGATGAATGGATTTAATGAATGGGGAATGAGTGAAAGCCATATAATGGGAATATGAAGAGGGAAAAGTAACGGTGGCGGTTATGAGGTGGGAGATTAAGGGGCCGTGGGGGGTGAGCTCGGGGTAACGATAAGTGAGTTTTGAGTGAGGAGTGGAAACTCGTGAGCGAAGGTGACTGCTTCATGTGGAGGTAAGGAAGGTTTGTTCCAGTGAAGGGGGGGGGGGAGAAGAGAAAAATAACAAAAACGCGGATTGAGCACAGAGGAGCATTGCTGGCAGAGTCGACGGTTCACGAAACGATTCTCTGGGGCATTCGGCTGGCTGCTTCACACCGAGCTGACGGCTCGCATGGCTGTGGTGGAATTGACAAAGCGGTCGTTATGCTGCAGAAATATCTCGGGAGGTGGAGGCGGTGGGGACGCTTTGAGAATTA
Source organism: Lampetra planeri (assembly GCF_965212315.1). Lineage (NCBI taxonomy): Eukaryota > Metazoa > Chordata > Hyperoartia > Petromyzontiformes > Petromyzontidae > Lampetra > Lampetra planeri. The sequence goes on from NC_136129.1 coordinate 5,087,487, forward strand.
GCGACGGGTCGGCAGGAGTGTGTGGACTAATTAGTTTCAAAGACAATGCATATACTATCAGAGTATGTTTTTTGTTTGCATTCTGACCGCAAGTATTGCGGTTAACGCACACATGATTCCTCGTGAAAGGTTTCAGTTTGGTGTTTTAACATCTTAACACAGCTGTTTTGTTCATAATATAGGTTTTTGGGTCAGATCGCGTTATTTATAAATGTGTCGTAACCCTCCACCAACAGCATTTTAAAATTGTAAAATGTTGTTGATTCTCTCTTCAACGCACCGGTGGGCTAAAGAAGTGAATTATTTTGTCCTTTGAAAAAGGTGACACATTTTTTACTGGTTGGCCGTGTCGGGTGGTGGAGGGTTACGACACATTTATAAATAACGCGATCTGACCCAAAAACCTATATTATGAATAATATCGGTCGCGAAAGCCTACGTGTTAAACTGACCTGTTTTGTTGCCAGAAAAAAGGGGGAAAATCCCTAATCTCACGAGAAGGGATTGAGGCTGAACGATGCAGTGGAGGTGGCTCGAGAAAATAGAATCGTGTCGAAAATTTTCGTTGGGCTCTCATCATCGTCGCCAAAGAGCTGACGGGAGGCACAGATGACGACTGACGGTCTTGCCGTGTGGCGAAATGTAAAAAGATCGCGTGACGAGCTTGACCGAAAGAGTAGAGCTCTCGTATGTATCTTGAACTTCTTTCGCACCATACGAAGGTGCTGGTCACTGTCATTCAGTCTGGTGGGTCTGTGTGCGTGTCTGCATCAGTAATCTGTATGGCTGCGTATCCACGTGTCTATCCGTCACTACGTGCGTCTGTCCGAGTATTATGTAATAAGGTGGTTTTAATAACAGCGGTGGTCAGGTTTTTTAAAAATTAGTGTACGAGTCGTATGTGTGCTCTGCGTCACTCTGCATGTGTCTGTATGTGCGCGTGCACGTCTTTGTGTCTGCGTGCGCGTCTTTCCGTTTGTGTTTGGATCTGTCTGTGCGTGAGTATCTATGCGGTTGCATGTGTCCGTGTGCATGGGTCTGTGCATTTCTGTGTATGCATGTGTGTGTCTGTCTTTGCCCCTGCGTGCGTCGGTGTGTGTCCGCGCATGCGTCCGTGTGTGTGTGTCTTGTCTGCGTGTGTCGGTCCGTGCGTGCGTGGCAAACAGAGCTCCCTCTGTAACGTCGCTCCGTTTCACACGTCCGGGGCACCTAAGGGACCACGGCTCTCACCGACTCTCGCTTCTCCACTCGCCCTCCTTGCTTCATTCCTTGACTCTTTCATTTTCCCATTCATCCTTTCATTCCGTCTCTTATTGCGCTGCCTTCCTTGGTTACCCGTTTACGTATTAGTTCACATTCTCGTTGGTGGCAGTCACATGTCAGTTGATTATTTGCGTGGTCCATTTGTCTTGGTTGTCATTGTATTTAAAGTGTTTGTGCCACAAACGGACGTGTAATATTTTCACGAAAGGTTAATTAAAAAAAAATTATGTTATTCACCTTAAATAAGACTGAGAGTAAATGAAGATAATTTATCTACGACCGAATCACCCTGAAGTCGCCTAATCTCATCCGATACCAGAAGCTAAGCAGTTTTTAGCCTGGTTAGTACTTGGATGGGAGTCAGCCTGCACATAAGCGAGTCGGTTTATTCTGGCTAAGGCCCACTGAGCCCAGAAGCTCTTGTTCAATGTCAGCCCAGCCAAAGCGGCTGATACGGTTAGCAACCACTTCACGTGGGATATGGGACATGTTTACAGCGTCTTCTTGGTTCTTTCGGTAAAGTCACGTAGAAGGAAAATAAAAAAAATAAAACATAATAAAATAATTCTCACGACGTTTCGGCCACAGCGCAAGCAGCCGTTGTGGGCGAAACGTCGTGAGAATTATTTTATAATGTTTTATTTTTATTATTTTATTATTTTCCTTCTACGTGACTTTACCGAAAGAACCAAGAAGATGAATCCCTGCAGTCACGAAAGCTTTAAATCGAAAAATGTTTACAGCGGTCACGTAAGACTAAAAGCAAGGACGTTTTAATAAACGTGAGTCATATACCAGGTGGGGCATTGAGTCGGCCATGAGATGGACGTACAGCAATGGATTCTCTGAATCTATCTGTGTAAAGCTTTGAGTGTTACTCGATCTGAGTAACGTGGCCAGACTTGCCAATGGAGGGCCTCGTGAAGAAGTGTGCGCCTCTGTGGCCTTCCAGAACAAAATAAAGCAAATTTCGATTTAAAGCTTTCGTGACTGCAGGGATTCATCTTCTCGGTTCTTTCGGTAAAGTCACGTAGAAGGGAGATAATAAAATAATAAAAATAAAACATAATAAAATAATACAATTCTCACGACGTCTTTCCGACAGACCTGTTCTTCACCTGAGGATGGCTGCTTACATTGTGGCCGAAACGTCGTGAGAATTGTATTATTTTATTATGTTTTATTTTTATTATTTTATTATCTCCCTTCTACGTGACTTTACCGAAAGAACCAAGAAGACAAAATAAAGCACTTTACTTATTTATATTAACTTGACTGAACATAACATCTAGGAGCTGGCAATGAGTAGAACTTATTTCAAATTTTATGGATCAGAAACGTGGGAGAATTTTCAAGAAAAGCTGAAAATTGCGCAAAGAAGTGTGGAGAGATGCACGCTTGGAATTATGCTGACAGGTAGAAAAAGTAACGCGTGGGTCAGAGGACATTCGCATGTTGGAGAAATATGATGGTCTTAAGATAAGCGGCCTTGGGCAGGACACAGTTAGGGCTGGAAGGGATGGTGGCTGATGGTTGAGGTTTACACAAAAATAGCAGCTCAAGGAGGATTGACTACATTGGAGATGATAATTGCTTTTTTTGCCTTTATTTCTGGCAACAAAACTGACACCTTTTTTTACAAGGAGTCATGTTTGCATAAACCACAAAACCTGCAGCCATAATGCAAACAAAAAACATAACTCTGATAATATATGCACTGTCCTTGAAGTTGAATGGTCCACACCCGAGTCAGCTTTCCTTAGAGCCTAGTCTCACATGGTGTTGGACCAGATGACGACAAAAGGCGCACAACTCAAAGACAATGCACCATCAGAGTATGAGAGCTCGGGGTAAGCATAATCTGGTCCAACGCATGTGAGACTGGGCTCTAAGGAAAGCTGTCTGGTGTGGACCAATCAACTTCAAGGACAGTGCATATATTATCAGCGTTCTCTTTTTTGTTTGCATTATGGCTGCAGGTATTGTGGTCTATGCAAACATGACTCCTTGTAAAATAAGGTGTCAGTTTTGTTGCCAGATAGAAGGGTAAAAAAACAATTATCATATTTTTTACTGGCAAATGAGGTTCCAATGGTGGTACATTGGAGATAGAGCGTGGCATCACAAGACCACGTGGGTTGGCGATGGCAGGCAGAGGCCTTCATCTAGCAGTGGATTTAACCGCGGCTGATGATGATTGTGTATACAGTATTTGTGGAGCTGCACCACCCATCACAGTTGCAATGCATCGGGCCTTCGTCATCAGTGGTTGTCGCGCTTGGGAAATTCCCTGGAGCGATTGCCAGACAGCTAGAGCAGAAATTGAACTGTGAACTGACGTAGTCGGGCTTTGCACTGACATCACGAGGCCGTACGTAACGATTCACCACTCTCTCCCCACTCACACAGTGATTCAGTGAATCTTTGCCATTTTGAGATTGCGATTTCATTCAAGAAATCGATTATTTTGTCAACATTTTTAATGGATTCAGATGTCTTGTTTCTATTTTTGTCTCATTTGTGGCGTTGTGTTGGCTTCATTTGCCCAAATGTACCATTCGCATGTCTAAATGGCCCTAAACTAGACACAATTGATTCACGTGCATGTGATCTGATTTATCTTGTGTGTGAGAATTGATTTTAATCATATGCATATCTATGCCTCTTGCAAAGAGAGTTAGCTACGTCAGAGGTCTCTTGTCTGGTTCCGTGGTGTATATATGTTGAACTTTTTTCGCACCGTACGTAGCCAACCGTTCTAATCAATTCTTACATCGGTCATTATACTCCATCATCGTCCCTCCGCCGGCTCGTCAAGATACCCACCAATCACGAGCCACACGACATCACCTCTTTCAATCGGCCAATCACAGGCCTTTGGGGAGACTCCGCCACCGACCAGAATTGATCTGTCTCATCCCATGTAGCTTTTCGCCAAAAAATTCACAGGGCTTCCTCGAATTGTTTTTTTTTTGCCTAAGGGAAATTTGAGCTCTATAGAAATGCTGGCCCAAAATAATTCAAAGCCTTCACCTTACGTATATTTTTATTTTTTACCAAGTTTAGGTTATTTTTTTATTCCTGTTCGCCGAGATGTTGTGGAACTTTAGTCTTGACTCTGCGAGTAAAATAACAACGGGATCACAATGATGCTGCTGCTGTTGTGAAAGCAAATAAAATGCCACGGGAAACGGGGCAGGGGACGCATCATGGGAACAACTGACGCAAGATGGGAGACAAAATCAGCGATGGAGTGAAGACCGAGAGAAGGGAAGAGAAACAGCGGAGAGAAGGGCGAGAAACGGCAGCAGCAGGGAGGTGACATCACAGGGTTCGGAGGCCGTGACTCGACGGGGCAAATGGGTGAAAGAAGGGGATGTCAGAAACCGGGAGAGGCCTTTGCCCAGAAGTGGGAAGTTGTGACAGGCTGAAGATGAGAACACGATGACAGGCCATGGCTTAGTGCATGGTATCCCTAGTTTTTGTTCTGGTTTTAGTTTCCCACAGCGTTAATGATGTATATAGACATTGATGTATATATGGGATTGATTCGCGATGGTTGATGGGCACCTCACAGCCTCGTGTATAAAACATGTTTTTGTCATTCAGTCATCAGTCAATAGATGTCTCGAACAAGCAATCTAAAACAATCACAACAGCATTAAACATCTTTGTCCACTCTTCAGGTCAGGTCGTGCCCCCTTGCCAATTTTTTTTCATTTTCGGAGAGGGGAATTTTACTTTTTGCTGGTTTATGACATGTTGATAAATATTGTTGAACTTTTAGTTCTCGATTTACAAGCAGAATGGAAAAACAAATCTTTAAGTATATCAAGTGTTATGATGCGTATCCTGACATGGTATAATTTTGTCGCTGAAGATGTTTCTGTACACCGGTAGACTGGATGGATAAGTGGCACATGACTCAGTGGCCACGGTCATAGAGGGACAGTGGGTGAGATGTGTCGGGTGTGATTGTATATCACCGTTTGCCGACCTGAACACACCCGGCTGGAATTAATTGGTGTGAATTAGCTGGAATTTTCCCCTGTGAATTTGCTGAAATCTATTTGTGTGAAATGTGCTGGAATAAATCCGTGTGAATTTTCTGGAATTAATATGTTTGAAATTTGCTTGAATTAATCCGTGTGAATTTTCTGGGGTAAAAAAAAACATCCGTGAAATTTGCTGGAAATAATGCATGCGGAATTTTCTGGAATTAATCCCGTGTGAAATTTGTTGGAAGTAATCCGTGTGCAATTTGATGGAATTAATCAGCGTGAATGTTTTTTGAATTAATCCATGTGCAATATTCTGTAATAAATCCGTGTGAATATGTTGAAATTAATCCATGTAAAATTACATGAACAAATGAATTCCTCACCACGTGCACCAGTAGCAGTCATTATCCATGCCTGCCATGGGCCTCCCATAGGTCGACTCAGCCTAACGCCGCGTATGCGTGCGTGTATGCGTGTGTGCGGTGCAGACAATTCCTGGACCGCAAGGAGCGCCGGGGATTCCTGGAACCGATGGAGTGGACGTGAGTCAGACCGCCGTTTCCCCCGCACCGCATATTATCTTTTGTCCCACGTTAACCAATGAGCACATGGTGAATAAACCGGGTGCGGGCCTCCTCAATGTGGCAAAAGTTAAAGGTGCAGCCTCGCAATCACTTGCATATTCCACCGCTTGTGGAAGGGCCTTCACTCGAGAGAGCTCTGGAGAGCCTCTCTTGAGGGTATCTTTGGCCGACTCTTCCACGCATACAAGACATCATGGAAGAGGTGGGAGGACCCACAGTTTGCCCCACCGCATGAGCCCTGCAGATCGACTAAATGGTGTATCCAATTATACTGCTGTATGAATGTGGGCGGGGGGGGGGGGGTTTAAGAAACTTGCTCTTTATTTAAACCGCCGCACCGGGAGATCGAATCGATTGCAAGTCCCGTGTGCTCACCGTTACACCCTACGTGTCATCGGCATGAAGAGAATACTCGGCTCGGTTGTGTATTTGGTCAACGTCAGAAATGCATGGTGCTCGCCACACCATCGCCACAACACGCTTTGTGTTGCGTGCAATATTTGGCATTCGCAAAGCGCACTCATCCCTGTGGCGTCTGTGTGTGTGTGTGTTTGTGTGCCTCCGTCTATGTGCAGGGTGAGAGGGGACCGGTCGGACCACTAGGAAGAAAGGTGAGATTTTAAGTCGGTCATAACCATAGTTTTATCGCCTGACTTCTTTATGCACATGTGCCGCCCTTTGTGTCAATCCAAGGCTGGATGAAGGCCTCCCTATGCCATGAGGGCCAATGGAGGTTATTTGACCATACTTGATCATACTGGTCAGTGTCGGTTGGTGAAGCACGAGGATGTGGAAGCTTAGAAGTACAGCACAACAGTACCTTTTGCCGGACTGCTCTCTGCAGCCCAATCACGACAGCGTGATTGTCCATGGTGGCCGCTTATTCCCAGCGAGATCAACGCTAAAGCCTGCATAGCTGCTGAGATCTGACAAGGTTTAGTCATTGGCTGACCTCTTCATAGGCGCTCACGTGGGGCCGTGTGCTTTCATAATTTCAGAATAAAATCTTGCGTCGTCCTGGGCATCTCTGCCAAAAACCAAGGGATGTCCTCCTTGACCACCTGGCCAGAGCCTCTTGACTTTCCACTGGACTTCCGAGAAACTCACCAGGGTCTCCTGTCCTTTGACTCTCGTGAAATACTCAACCCATTCGTCAATAACACTTCCCTAAAGAGGAAAAAAAAGATGTTATAGCAGAATTTCATGACGGGCAATGTTTCGGGCAGTATTTCTGCAATGTCCACACAACATTCACCGGTTACATAATTTGTCGTCATAGGGTAGTGTTACTGATGAATATGTTGTCAATGCTGCTTCTGCAGCACTGACAAACACGGCGTTTTTCTTGCTAAATTTCCAATGGTGTTCTTCAATTCAAGGCTTCAATTCATAGACGTTGTATGTAATTGGTTCACACGACTTCTCTGGTCACGTGAGGCTGCTCCATTCACCGCAATGATGCAATGTGGATCCTCGCTCTCGGATCGAATCCACCACAATTCATTGAATCGCAAGGGGATGGAAGGTGGGGGGGGGCTGAATCGTTACACCTCTAATGTACACAGTTGTTTCGCCCTTGTTAAACGGCATAAACCCGGCTCAGTCTGATCCCAGCTGTGGTGTCGCGGTGCTCCTCTCCCATGAAGATCACCTCTGGCTCAGTCTCAGCGAAGCGTGAGCCTGAGCACTGGCCGGTGACCCCCACGGATATTTAGAACCAGTGTAATTTCCCAACCTTGCCAAATTAACATTCCATTGTTATTCAGTTCATAGCCTAATAATGTTCACAGACTTGTTTTTCCTTCTCTGTATTAATTTGTGTTGCCCATTATTCACCAGATCGCGTGTTTTCAGATGCGCTTCTGCAGCTGTCTGGAACGCTCTTACTTCCGATATTAGGAAGCCACTGGAGCTATGCACTTTCACATCTAAATTGAAAACTCATTTCTTTAGAACTGCTGTTTGTCTTCTTGGTTCTTTCTGTAATGTCACGTAGAAGGGAAATAATAACATAATAAAAATAAAACATAATAAAATATAATTCTCACGACGTTTCGGCCACAACGCAAGCAGCCGTCCTCAGCTGAAGAACAGGTCTGTCGAGAAGACAGCGTCTGAAGGGTTGTCCTTCCCCCACACCTCCGATTAGCACGGTTGGCTACGTACGGTGCGAAAGAAGTTCAACGTACATACTCCCCCACAGTGGCACGTATGCATGTACTGTATGTTTAACTTCTTTGGCACCTTGCATAGCCAGCAGTGCTAATCGGAGGTGCGGAGGGTTGTGGGAATTGTATACATTTAAAATTGGGACGTTCCATCGAGTTGCCTGCCACAGCATCGACCCATCCCAACAACTCTTCCGCCACCATTTTGCATTTGAAACGTCGATGTGTTGCTTGCGCGACTTGTTTTGTTTCTCAGGGAGAGGTGCGTGCGCTGCCTCCGTGTTTTTCTACAGCGTCTTGAGATGCCGTCACTTTCAGACGCTCCACAAGCCCACGCCTCTTCATCGTTGTCGTCGTTGTCACTTCGCTTGTGGGTCGGCGTTTGCAGGGTGCCAAAGGAGAGTTTGGACAGTCGGGGCCAAGGGGACCTCAGGGCCCACCCGGCCTACCTGGCATTGACGTAAGTGACCGGCTTTTTTGAGTGGTCTTTTCAAAAACACTGGGCTGTTCAAAGTCAACGCATATTCGTGTAGTAGTAATAATAATACGAACGGACACGTACAGTTCTGTGTCAATCCACTGCCGGATAAGGGCCTCTCCACGTCGTGCCGGCTGTAGGGGGTTGTTCAGACCATACCTCACCTTGCTGGTCAATGCGGGTGAGTGAAGGTGGAGAACATAGATGTGATGGGAAGGAGTACCGTATGTGTGCACTGCCCTCTGCTGCCCGTAGCGTATCTTTGCTGGCAGCCTGTAACAACTGTTTTATGCACGGCGGTTGCCCATCAGAGCTCTATACAGCCCTGGTTAACCTCTGAGATTGAGATAGTTCCTCATTATTCGTTCATCAGATAATACCAAATACTAATATCAGTTATCCAGGGCAACTGCAGAGTCTCAAAGCTCTGCTTCAGGGCAGTCTCGCATTGGGATTCTTGACCAGTTCCTTTTCCATTGACTCGTTAAAAAAACTTTACAAAAATCGAACTCTTACCGTAACTCGAACCCTAACTGTAGGAGATCGCTAGTAGACTACCAACTGTTATAGCCAAGGGAAGATTTGTTTGAATATATTCCAGATCACTGTGGTAAGCTTGAGTAGGAACATGACCAGCAGCCACAGTGCAGTTAGCGAGGGGGTATACTGGATGCGGTGTGCCGCATGCATTAAGAGTTTTATGGTCGCCAACCCGGACAGAGAAAGCTGAAATTAAGCCCTGTTTACAGCCCTGTTGTGCGAGTTTTCTTTCCGTGCAATGAGATTCCATGAGACTCGATGAGCTGCGGGCCGTATTCAATTGGTTTAGGCCTCCCTTCCAGCAGTTGGGTTCAAAAAGAGGGCCTCTATTTTCAGCAAGGAGGAACAATCATACATATGGCATCGCTTCCGTAATGGCCTTCCCACACGAGTTTGTCCTCGGAAGTATTTCGGAAGCAAAAATGATGTAACAATTCAAGCGGCACAACGTGGTGATGTCACATCACGTGAGGTGGACGTCGCGAGGTCACGACCTCGTATGATGGCGTCATCGAAAGGGGGAGGCAAGGCGTGGCAGCTCCCGCACACGCCCTGTTGTTTGTGAATAATTTTAGCACTGGTTTTCTTATGCAAGTTTATGGCCGCCCTTCGATCAACGTTGGCTGGTATTCAATGGGACAAGTCCCTCACAACGACACAATTTGATACGAAGGTTTTGTTTTTATTGGATCATCTTTACCAGAGGGTGAGACACACACAAACACACACCCCCCCCCCCTGTTACAGACGGATGGACGTACAGACGTAGATAATTTCTCAACGTTTTGAACATCAGTTGAAAAAGCACTCAAAACACCTCCGGTTATCCTTGCCCCTCCGCCTCTCGACCTCCTGACAGCTGCCCCTGGGGTCACCCTCGCAAGGAGAGCTGAAATTTCACGCCCGTCTCACAACGCAAAGCACCCCCTTTCCCTCCCTCCCCACCGTCTCAGTAAAAGCCTCCCTCCAAGGGCCCGCGTGGGCAGCATTTGGGAGAATCCACGTCGCGTTTGCTTGCGAACGATGCAGCGCGGGTCACAGTCGCCGCTTGGTTTTTTTTGGCCTGTGGGCCTAGACTCCACAGTTTCATTCAAATGTTGCTTCGACTTGCTTTGGTTTTTAATGTGAGGTGGAGCGTTCCATAGTGCGAAATGCACTATGGAACCCGGTGTCCCTGATTTGTCTGTCATTCGGTCAGTGCTTGAGTTTGTGTCTCTGTGATGTTGAGTTACAGGGCCGTGTTGTCCCTACTATTGTCTCGGGGCTTGTGTTCTCTGTGTTTGTTTTGCTGTGTCGACACTAGGTCAAATGAGTCGCTGGCAAGTCTATAAAGATTGTCACGAGGGAGACAAAGGTGGCCGGGCGTGGTGCTGGCCACCCACCCCCTCGTGTGCCATGCTGGCCTTCATAGGTGCTCACTAACAGCACTTGCCCCCACAGTCTGTTAAGGCTATGAGAGGGATCTGTGTCTTTGTTATGCTATGTAATATGTAATGTTGTGTGATGTCATGTTTTCAGTGTTTCTCCTATTTTCCTCCAGGCTTGTATCTGTGTGTGATGGTGTGTATCGTACATTGCCAACCATGCTAGTCAGAGTTGCAGGAAATGCTGTGTATGATGTTGCGTGATGTTGTGGTGATGTCACATTGATGCCGGGTCAGTCATATCTATAATGTTCTCCTTATGGCTTGTATTATTTCGTGATGTTGCGTGATGTTGTGGTGATGTCATATGGTCTCTTGTCATATCTCCAATGTTCTCCCCAGGGCTTGGCCGGTCCTGATGGGGCTCCTGGCCCAGTGGGGCCTCAGGGTGTCCGGGTGAGTGGAGGCCACCTGTTATGGATGCACCAGATGCACCCGGGCATTATGAACACGCCTCCAATTTGTGAGAAACACAGACACACGACGTGGCCACTATGAGCCCATCTCAGCTGCGTGTAACTCACAGATGTAGGGCACGGCCATTAGGAACGACATTCCTTGGTGTCACGCGCACGAACCCCACACCGCTGTGGTTATATCAAAAAATGCAGACGTCGCCGTTGCGAGCCCATCCAAACTATACGACACACACTTTCAAACGATACGATGCACACTTCAAATATATGATACGCACACGTAAAAACTCTCCACACGTGTAAAACTATATGAAACACACATTTCAAAGAGGTTCATAATGTTATATCACAAGCAGGGGAAGTGGACTTTATGAAATCCCTCTTTCAACTGTGTAAAAATCACAAACACGTGACATGGCCATTATCAACACATCCCACACCCTGCGTTGGGCACGGACACAGCACACGGAACTTTATGAACCGCATGCTTTTCACGTTCTCTTCGTCGGATGGCCTCAACCACACCAACCAAAGCAGAAGAAGATGAGAGAGAGAGAGATAGGGAGAGTTTTGTGTTGCGCAAGAGATCCGGCGCGCAACACAGGCGCATAACGCGCGGCTCACGGTCGTTGTGTGTCTTGTCGTTGTGTCGTGTCGTTGTGTTCAGGGCGACGTAGGGAGAGCTGGGCCCCCAGGACCGTCTGCTCCCCCAGGGGCTCCGGTTTGTAACCCTCGTTACTCTCAGTCTCGTGGCCTAGTGGTCAGCACACTTCGTGGCTGGGCCAGTGTGTATGGAGTTGACGGTTCAATTCCTACCGCAGCTATGCGGTGTGTCTGGTTGTTTCTCTGGGCGTTAAAATTGGCACCGGTTAAACATATAAATGCTTATGCTCACGCTGTACGATATGCGCATCGAATCGTGCGATTTTTCTTGATTTGTGTGGATTTTTTTGCGTGTGTCATCGTATGTACACGTACAACTTAGACAAAGAGATGAAACTTATACAAAGACATAAAAGTTCCGCCCTCGACAAATTCTGCAAATTTTTTTTACCAATTCTTAAATCGTGACCTTCAATTGTGACAATTGTATAGCATAGTGAAGGGGACAATATTTACAGGCCTTTCTGTTGAGTTTAATTGATGTTATCCAGACTAACTTTGCTTTGCGCGCGTGTGTTTTTGCACATTTATGTGTATGTGTGTACACGTGTGTGTGTGTGTGTGTTTTTTTTGCGTGTGTACGTGCACGTGCGCGCGTGTAGCCTCTTGGAAGGCCAGGCCCCCCAGTAAGTATCACTTTATTATCTCTTTCAGCAACTTATTTTTTTGACAGTGAAATTTCACTGCGATGTTTCATGATGACGAGGATGATGTTATTCTGCTGCTGCTGCTGACGATGAGGATAACGGTGCTGCTGCTGATGAAGGTGACGTGTGTTTTTTTTTGTGCCAGGGCTTGGCGGGTGAGAGGGGCGATCAAGGAAAGGATGGACCCCGTGGCCCCCGTGTGCGTTTATCCCCACTCGGGTCCCTGCATTCATTACGCGTTGCCATCATTCACGAGGCATAGGGCTATAGGAGTACACTTAGCTTTGTATTACACGCTGAGATGTAGGCTCGTTATTCACTTGACTTAAAGCTTTCGTGACTGCAGGAATTCATATTCTTTGGGTCTTTTGGTAAAGTCACGTAGATAGGTTCAAAGAAAATAAAAAAAAATAAAAAAAAATTCCCGATGATAATAACAGAACAAAAAATCTTCCTGATGACTAACGCTTGTGTTGCGATGGAAACGTCGTAGTTTTTGTTGTTATTTTTTGTTATTTTCTTTGAACCTATCTACGTGACTTTACCGAAAGACCCAAAGAATATTTGTTATTCACTGTTAGAATTAAGTGTAGTTTTATTGTTGGAAACGCACTAAAGGTTAGGCCACTAAATGTTCCAGTTTCAGAAAATGTGGCCCGAAGTCCCACAGCATTTACAAAAAAATCTGGATTTTGTCCCCAGCTACAAAATATCCTGGACTTGTGGCTCATCTCGTGAGGACAGGACGATCCAACTAGTGGATAGGGCTCTCTGGGTAGTGGGTGGGGCTGTATGCATAGTGGGTGGAGCTACCCAAGCAGTAGGCAAGGCTTCTTGCTGTGGTAGGAGGGGCTATCCGAGTAGCGGGCGAAGCTACCTGCACAGTGGGTGTGGCTACATGCACTGTGGGTGTGGCTACATTCACTGTGGGTGGGGCTACCTGCACAGTGGGTAGGGCTACATGCACTGTGGGTGGGGCTACCTGTACGGTGGGTGGGGCTACCTGTACGGTGGGCGGGGCTACCTGCACAGTGGGTGGGGCTACCTGTACGGTGGGTGGGGCTACCTGCAAAGTGGGCGAGGCTGGCATATTAATGGGCGTGACCTATTTGAAGTAGGTGGAGCCAACTGTGGGTGAGGCTTGCGGGTGAGCGAGCGTGCCTTTGCAAACATGGGTGAATCTAGATTTGAAGCTTTCGTGACTGCAATAATTCATACTCTTAGGTTTTTTCGGTAAAGTCACGTAGGTAAAAAAGAAATAATAAAAAGACGGAAGCTTGTGTTGCCTCCGAAACGTCGTGATTTATTATTTTATTTCTATTATTTTTTCTAGTATTTTATAATTAGTTATTTTATTATTTTCCTACGTGACTTCACCGAAAAAACCTAAGAGTATGGGTGAATCTGGCAGAGAGATGGGCTGCGAGCTTACATGTCCTGTTGAGCCTCATAGAAAGTTGGTAGCTTTAATTCATGATGAGATTTATGGTGCCAAATTATATTTTGGCACGATAGGTTAATTTGAGTTACCTTCTGCACTCTTTTAAATTGTCACCTGACATGCCACCTGATGCATCACCTGTACTGCTTGACATGTCACGTGACGTGACGCCTGTTTTATCTTGCTGGTGTCGCGTTCAGGGTCGTGTTGGCCTCCCTGGGCCCCCTGGACCTCCTGGCCCCATTGGAAAAAGGGTGAGCCCCCCCGCCCTGCCCCCATCATCCACCATCACCTTCATTGCAACTCTAGTCCTAAACTGAGCTGGTGTGATTGATTGTGCAGTGAAATCTGGGTTCAGATTAGGGCTATGAAGCCGGCCTCTTCTGATTTAATAACACTTCACTGTGCGTACAGGCCACAGCAGAGTGTCACGCATCGCCTGCTAAGTTGGAAGATACTCAGACTGCACAGCATCGTGGGACGAATACCCACAGTGCCTTTCATGTCTGAACCGGTGTTCAGTGCTGTCAGTTTCACGTACAGTCTGATATGCACAGTATGCACCTGTCCTCACTTGCAGCCTGGACTGTCCCAGATGCCCCAGTTGGCCTCGTCGGCCACGCAATGACTGTTGGATGAGCCGAGTGGAGATATTTATTTGAAAAGTGAGCGCATGTTGGTGTTTGTTTAATATCCGTGTTGCAGGGTCCACCCAGCAATTTGGAACGCGAAGGAAGTGGAGTGGGAGTGGTGAGTGAAACACTTTTAAAACATCTCCCTTCCGAGTCTTATACAGATCGCACTCTCGGCATCCAGTCATGAGACAAAAACTTTATTCCGATCTCTCAGAGCAGAGCAACCCTTCATGTTCGAGAACACGCCACGGAAGTGCTCAGTTCAGTTAATTTACTTGGTATAGCCCTGTGAGCCGTTCGGCTCTTGATTCGGGTGCATCCGCAACAAACTAAAACATGAACAAGAAAACATCTTAAAGTGACTACGCGCAAACAGAAAAATCCAGGAAAAAACAGCAAAGTATTACAGAAAAAGCACCGAATATCAATGCTGTGTGCAAAAATCCCAGTGGGATGCAAGTCAAACAATAACAACCATAAGACAGTGGATGTCACAGAGCTGCCCCTGAGAGTTCTTCAAGTGGAGCCATGGTGGCGAGATGTTAACTACCTTGCATGGTATGCAGGAGATCGTGGGTTCGATACCGACCCTGACGCCTGTATATTTGGAGTTTGCATGTTCTCCCCGTGGTCGCGTGGATGTTTCTCCGGTTCCCTCCGGGTTTTCCCTTCGCGTTTAGAAACATCCGTTTAGAGTATTTGGCTGCTATGCATTTCCACGTCATAAGCCACTTCATTGAGCTGCCATTTTTGGCCAGGTCGCTTCTAAAAAAGAGCTATGTAGCTCAGTGGGCCTTACCTTGCGATATAAAACATAATTTGTGATCTCTGGTCTGCAGAGTAGGGGACAGCACTTTTCCACCTGCCTTGCTGCAGAGAGTAATGTTCGTTGCAAGAGTTTCAATCCAACATTATGATTGTGTTTTTTTGTTGTAAAGTTATTCATTTACTGGGCGAAGGTGAGTAGAATGTTTACGTTGTTTGTTCACGTGACCCCTGCAGCCACTAGAGGAGCTACAATGCACCACAATGTAAAGTAAAGAATACATAGCTTAAATGTTGACTTAAAACTTTTGTGACTGCAGGAATTAATATTCTTGTTTTTTTCGGTAAAGTCACGTAGATAGAAAAAAGAAAAGAAAAAAAATTTAATCAGTTGAAAATAATAAAAGCAAAAAATCCACGACGTTTCGATCGCAACACAAGTGGTCTTATTATTTTCAATTTTTTTTGTTCTATCTACGTGACTTTACCGAAAAAAAACAAGAATATAATACATAGCTTTTTAAACCAACGAGACCCAGGGTATCCCTCGGAGGACGCTTCACCAAATGAGACTGGTAGACCTGGTCTGCTGAAGTCGTGGGTGCCGTGTGGCGCTGTGTCACGTGTCTACGCCTTTCTTGTGTCTCGCAGTGCCCCATCGAGTGCCCCGCCGGGCTACCCGGGCACCCAGGCCTGCCGGGGTTCAAGGTGCGTCTCACTGACTTTGTCTTGTGAAGTGCAGGCCTTCACAGGAGCTCGCTAACAGAAGTTGTCCCAGGAGGCTGGAGTTCGTGGACTGGCGGCCTACGGGCCAGATGGGGCTTACCAAGAGACAGAGGCGTAGCTAGGATATTTTGCGCCCGGGGACGAACTATAAAATTGGCGCCCCTTCCCGTTTAATCACATTTTCCTATTACATCGAATAAGGAATAACAATTTAAATTTTAATGAAACATTGTATTTAAAGAAGCAAATTTATACAAATGATATTACATGGCTCACTCAGTCACTGTCGTAGACTGGTTGACATAGTCTACAAAAGATACATTTTTCTTGATTTCACTGTCGCAAACTGGTCAATCACGTAATCAAAATCAGTTTTTTCCAATGTTTCTCTTTCAACGCTAAGAAGAGCAAGATCGCTGAGACGATCTTGTCCCATTGAAGTTTGAGGTTGAGGTGTAGATTTGTGCAGTAATTTCAGGCCTCCGCGCCCGCCGCAATAAGTTATAATGTCACGTTGTAAGCCTCATTTTGGCGCCCCTTTACCTTGGCGCCCGGGGACATATGTACCCCCCTGCCCCACCCCCTAGCTACACCTCTGCCAAGAGATCCGGCTCACCGAGATATGAACAGATCAGTGAGATGAAAGAGAGTTAAACAAGATCGCGATTACAGAGTTGTAGACACGAGGTGCCAATTAGCGGTCACGTGCAGAGGTTATGACCTCATAGCACGATTGTGACCTCATAACGTCTGTGCACATGACACTTTGATGTTGAGACATCACATGACAGCGCGTGGTCCCACCAGCACACACGAAAAATATAGCCGAAGAGATGAGTGTATGTGTGTGTGTCAGTGCTACAATTACAGTTATATGTGTGTGTGTGTGTACGTGTGTGCGGCTCCGCGCATGTATATGTGTGATAGCATCATGTGTGTGGTGCCAGACTATGTGCGACCAGCCTGGCACAAGCACCGCAGTGATGTCACCACCCAATTAGTG
Organism: Lampetra planeri; assembly: GCF_965212315.1. NCBI lineage: Eukaryota > Metazoa > Chordata > Hyperoartia > Petromyzontiformes > Petromyzontidae > Lampetra > Lampetra planeri. The sequence continues at coordinate 5,104,241 of NC_136129.1, forward strand.
GCAAACGGCGGTTGTCGTTCTTATAACGGTTTGTTTTCGCGTTCTGATCTTGACCACCTGGGTTCGATTCCTAGCCGCCGATAACGTCAGTGGCACTTGTTATCTCAACACGTCCTGGGTCTCTCGTAGATCGACTCAGCCTTGAATGCGTATATTGTGTGCGGTGTGTAAAAATATCAGCACTCTGGGAAGACAAAGGCAGCAGCCGGGCATTGGTGCTGTCCGCACCACCCCCTCGTGCACCGGGGAGACCTTAATAGGTGCTCGCTAACAGCAATTGGCCCAACAGAATCTGGTGCTCAAACTGTGGTTCCTCTGTGTGTGTTCTGCAGGGCCACAAAGGGTGGAAGGGGGTTGCCGGCGAAGAAGGAAAAATCGGCAGTCGGGTACGTTGCGCCGCGTCTGCTCTCACGTTCATGATCGCGAGGATCGTTAATCAATCGTCAATTTTTTTAGCAGTCGTTTTCTGAAACCGATTGTCGATTCCAACAGTCATTGGAATTTATAATGGATTTCCGGTGCGGTTTTAGTCCCGATTGAGCCTCATAGCAGATAGCAGCTGGCAAAAACAAATACACACTTAAAGCAGTCAAGAAATGCACATATAAACAGATAGTAGGGAAGGAGTGTTGGTGCAGTGGTTAGCGCGCTGTGCTATGAAGCCAGCGGCCCAGAGTTAAATTGCCGGCCACGGATAACATCAGTGCCGACGAATACATAAACCGATCCTGGAGGGTTTTTATGGATGCATGTTTTGGTGTTCTTTGAAAGTAGTTTATGTTGTTAGGTTATGACCTCAATCCCAGGTCATCAGAATTGGTTTTAAGTGACCCAGAAGTCACATGCGAGTTTACCACCCATCGTTTGGATAAAAGCGATCGATGTTCATGGATAAAAAATATTTTGATAGCACATTAACATATGAATAAAAAAAATCTGATATTGCATTCTGGTGATATAGGTGATGCAGTAAATGTCTCGGTAGCAGCGTGGCTGGCTGTCTCGGGCTCCGGTTTTTTATACGTAAATAGTTTTCTCGGGAACAAAAATCTCTCGACCGCCACTCGGATATCTTATTGACACGTTGTTGTGTCTCTCAATGAACGGACGATACATGTGGTTGCTCCACGTTAACGGGGAAGCGTGGAAGAGGAGGCCAAAGTTCCCCATTAGAGGATCTCTCTCTGCCCTTCTACCATGAGTGGTGTGGGCAAAGTAGTTGCAGGGCTAGACCTTGACCTTTAACTGCGTGTTCAAAATCAGTTTATTTATACTGGAGGAATCTGATGAGCTATGAAGCTCTTATTCACAAATGTCCAGTGAGGGCGGGTCACAAAGTTGCAACAACAAACAAAAACACGATAAAAGTGCAAAGATTAGGAAAGGTAAGTAAATCACAACGAATACCCTAATTTTATTTGACCAGGTAAAGCCCACTGAGTTATTCGCTTCTTTTTCAGAAGCGACCTAGCCACAAATGATAGTTCAACGAAGTGGCTTATTACGTGGAAATGTATAGCATTCGACTAATCTATGAACCTGAACGCATGTTTCTACATGACAGGGAGACATGGGTCCAGTCGGAATCATCGGCGACCGGGGCACCGTGGGATTGCAGGTGAGAGCGTCTTTCCATCCCCGTCCGCTTTCAGAGTACATTATTATAAGGTTGCATTCATTACACACAAAATGCTGACCACAAATGAATCACAATACCTTGCTGATCTCGTTAAGGAGCATAAACCATCATGCAAACTCCGGTCATCCCTGCAGCAGCAGCTTTTGGCGAGCCATTGAACAAAGACGGTCACTGCATCGTGCGCTTTCAGATGCGCTTTTGTGGCCGTCTGGAACGCTCTTCTTTCCGATATTAGGAAACCACTGGAACGATGCACTTTTACATCTAGATAGAAAACTAATTTCTTTAGAACAACTTTTGTGTTTAGTTTGTTGTCTTTCCCCCCACCCACTGCTGCTACTGTCGCCACCGCGGTTATATCGCTGTAGTGACTGTGCTCGTTTGAACTTTCCAGGGAAAGCGTGGACTACGAGGAAAAACCGGGGAACCCGGGACAGTCGGAGACCGGGTGAGCCTGATTCGTTAACGGTTGCCGTGGTTTCGCAAGATAAGAATTTTTAAAACAATAAGCAAAAAAAAATCCCCAAATAAATTCATTTAACCGATATTGCTGAAATATTCGCAAATGCTGATAGATTAACCTGAAAATTACTCATTTGGGATTACACTCAGCAGCAACATCACCCTCCCCCCCCATTGCAAAAACTTGGCAGGACCCTCCTGAAAAAGAGTATTGAGACTCAGTAAGGCTTTACTGCTCTCATCATCATCGCATCAGCTTGGGTCGGGCAACCTGGGAACCCCACCCACTGCTCAGGAGCTGTGCCCACTGCGGCCGTCTGGAACGCTCTTCTTTCCGATATTAGGAAGCCACTGGAGCTATGCACTTTTAAATTTAAATGGAAAACTAATTTCTTGAGAACTTATATTTTATGTTTAGTTTGTTGTCCTTCCCCCACACCTCCGATTCACACGGTTGGCTCCGTACGGTGCGAAAGAAGTTCAACATACACAAGCAGAATCAAAATCATAATCTTTATTTATCCTGGAGAAAGTCCGATGAGCTATGAAGCTCTTTTCTCACAGATGTCCATTAGGCATGGGTCAGAAAGTTACAACAACAATCAAGCCCCACCCACTATAGACCCACTATAGAGGAAACACACTCGTCTTAAGGGATAAAGAGTTACATGTCCGAGCAACTTTTGTTCCTGTGGCACACACCACGGAAAGCGGAGGAGAGTCAAGGATGCAATTGATAGAATAAAAACAAGGATTGGGAAGAGAGAAGAATGATAATGGGAGAGAACAGGAATAGGTTGGAATAGGGGATAGAGAAACGGGACCAAAGGGTCTGGAAAGATGAGGATATAGAGGAAGAGGCTAGGCAAGGGCCTTGACACTGCTGCACGGAGCAGCGTCTGTTTTTACAGGGGGGGAGGGGCGGGATTCAGCATGGGGGTGGCCACTCAGAAGCCACATGACATACAGGAGGAGCTGATTTAGATATCTAGTTAGGGTGCTTGCTTAAATACCTCAGCAACTCACATCTCATCGGAATCATTCCAATGCCCTGCTGCGGTTCTAGCATAGGGGGTCCACCAGTTGCAGCTGTTTCTGTGTGGCACAAGGTGAACACTGCACTCGTCGAAAAAAATGGGCATTAGTCTACCAGTAGGTGGATGATGTTGCTCTTGTTTTTCCCCAATTCAGTTTTTTTTTCCATATGGCAAATGTTTTTTTAAATTTTCGCATGTGTTTATATATGTGTGCGTGCATTTGTTTGACAACAGGGCCTTCCTGGGATTCCTGGCCTCCCAGGAATTGCGGGCGCACAAGGCCCACTGGTGAGCATCACGTGAATGAACCGAGTCAGGAATGAACACCTAGACACATGACCAGATGAATGAATGAACGAATGCATGGGGCACAAAGGAAGGAGCTGAGATTGAGCTCGAATGAATGAATTAGTTAATCGTCCAGAAAATGCACATGTTAATTAACCAGCAGGTAAATGAGCAAACGAATGAATACAATTAACGAATGGCTGCGTGATTTTGAAACAGCGAAGATGGTCGAATGGAAATGTGAGCGAGTAAGTGACGTTAAAGTGATTGAACTTCGGTTCTCAATTGCAGCGAGTTGATGATATCAATCCTAGTCACCAGTGGCTGCAAAAAAACCCATCAATAAATTCCAGCTGTGATGAACTGGACAAAAAAATTGGTTCGACTGTCATGGCACATTTATTCATTTGAGTAGCAGAACGGATAGGAGAGTGCTGCCTCTTGCGTTGTGGAACTGTGGGTCGCACAGAGATGGCTCTGTGGTTTTCGTTTCCAAACGCACTGCACTGCAAGAGTTGCGAATGGATTCGCAGTCTCGTGAGATGACACTCAGAACCCAATCGGGATAAACCTGTGCGCGTGTGTTTTTTTGGTTTGTTTGAAATAAGTGAGCGAATTACGTCGAATACCAAGAGACGATGTGGCTCAGCTGGCTCGAGGCAGGAATACGTAGCCGAGCTGTGTGGCCCAGTGTGCCGCGCAGCACGGGAAGGACGAAGCTCCGAGTCCTTTTGGTGAGGAGGGATTGACGGATGCGCGAACGAGCACTGACGGGACGTTGCGTGCGTTCTCCACAGGGTGGCGTCGGCCAAAAAGGCTACCATGGCGTCGAGGGCCCACGCGGAGATGTTGTAAGTGGTGGCTTCTTGTGATCCCCACATGGTGCACCCACTGGTGCAGAGTCTTGTCCTTGTCGTGACACGCAGACATACGCAAGGCGGGGTGGAGTGGTGGTGCGGGTTTTTGGCGCACTGTGCCATGATCCTGGCCACCCGAGTTCCATTCGTGACAGCGACTAGCGCCAGTGGCGAGGAGTGATTTTCTAACCGGTTCTGGCTGGTTTGGGCTTATAATAATATAACAGTAATAATAATTATACATTTTATTAGCATATTTCTCAAGTTTTTTTTCGTATAAAGAGATATTAGAATGCAATGGGCCCTCACCTAATTTAACGAAGGACATCAAAGCGGTTGAAACAGAAACTTGACAATTATAACTCTTGTTTACTTCTCAGTAAAGAGGCCTGCATTAAAATGGGTACATTTATTAACTCGTCACATCCACAGCACAGACCGAAAGTTTTAAATTGGAAAACCTCATCATTGTCCTCATTCCATATTCTAAATGCACCTCATGCGTTGATGTCTAACAGATGCCCCACAGCAACCAATTACTCTCTGAAGAAATACATGAATAAATACAATACAATATATCATCATCAACCATGAGCAGTCCACTGCTGGATTAATGCTTGCCCAACCCTTGAACGCGTTCCGTTCCTTGTCTGTTCTTCCATCATGGTTGATGAACCATCGGCCATCACTCCTTCGAGCGAGCGTGTCCTGCCTTTGACTCGTGTTTGTTCTCTAATCCACGTGTTCCTCGATCGGTCTCTCAATGCAATTCTAGGAATGCATCTCTCCACGCCTCTTAGCGCACTATTCAGTTTTGCTCCTTGTTGTTTGTTCATTGTTGATTTATTTACAATGAACCGTCGAAACAATCTCTGCAGTGACGTAGGGAAACAGGCTTCTGGCTCTACATGTGCAGCCCAGTGTTCTGAAGGCCTCCTCCACACTTGCTCACGTGTTGTTCTCTCTGTGCTGCAGGGTGTAGAGGGGCCAAGTGGATTGCAAGGGCATCAGGGGGTGAAAGGGCAGTCGGTAAGTCACAACCCTGGGCAGTTCCACGATGTCTGACGTACATTGCCGACACTTTGCGGATGTGGGGTCAGTCATCACGAGAGAGAAATACTCATCAAATACCGCTGTGCCGGACATACGTCAAAATACTTTTAATTTTATGATGTGCTTGGCTGGAAAATACAGTTGAAGAACCCTGCTTTCATTTATTATCAAAGGAATCGTCCTCGGAATTCTTCAGCTCTACGGTGTTTCTTCTTTATCTGGGTTTGTAGCGTCCATTGTTTCTCTCAGTGTGCCGGGAGCTTCTTCAGAATCTGATTTAAAGCTCTCTCAGCACGTGGACCGAAATGTCGGACGTTGTGCCTTGAGCAACGCATGGTGGCGCAGCTCAAAAACATGTTGAAGAGCCGTGTGGCAGCACGACCACAGAACCCTACGCGGTCGCGTTAACGCCCACTCATTGGTTTTTGTTTCAGGGCATTAATGGTGGGGATGCACGAGATGGAATTCCTGGCAAGAATGGAGAAAAGGTTTGTTGTCCAGATGCACGCGCTCGCGCTTTGTGTGTCTCTGTGTGTTGCTGGATATGGAGGAGGCTCATGAAGGACGCTGCTACTGGGCAGTTGGAGGCAGTCGCCCTCCAACAACAACGAGCGGAGCACCAGGCGGCTAAAATAGAATAAGTTGGCACAGTAGGGGGCACAGCTGGGTACATCTGCCAGTCATCTCAGTCAGCCAGCCCATGGCATCTGAGTCTGTCCCGTGACCTCCTGTCAGCCAGTGTTCGACACATCACATGGCCTCAAAGTGCACTTAGCCTGGCACAGGCACCGTGGTGACTTCACCTTCACCTAGTGGAGAATGGCGGGTGTTGTTGTTACAGGATATTTCAAGAATAGATGTTTTCGTGCTGTGCCGGCCTTCATAGGTGCTCGTAACAGCACTTGCTCCTACAGTCTGTTAAGGCTACATGGGGGGATCTTTGCAACGGGATAGGACAACGATGTCTATATGTAGAACTCTCCGGCAGCAGCAGCAGCAGGGCAACTCTGCACAACATCCTCTTCTCACTACCGCACGTCGTGTCTCCGTGGCAACCGCCGCCGCTTAGAACGCGGCCACCATCACCACTCTACATTCCCAGCAGCATCGGCGGCGTTCAATCCGCACCGACCTTAAAGAGACACCTGAAGGCCTCTGGCCTCTCTCGCCTGGCCCTCGAGCGGCACTGCGTTCGGCTTCGCGTCTCAGTCACGGTCATTGATGTCCGTGAAATATTGTGTCTGACTCATGAATCGCATTTTTATTATTGGATGAGGTCCGTTTCCAGGTTAAGCTGCGCTTTTCCGTTAGAAGTAAGCAATGTAGGGAGCAGAGTGGAGTGATTAAAACTGACCCCCGTATTTAACGAAGTTCCCTTGCTACGCCTAAACATTTGTCTCATCTCTAGGGTTGCCACCTCTGATGTGCAACACATTCGGGGACAATTCATGGAAAGAGAATAAATATCCCACAAAACTGGAAAACGGAAGAACTGCATGCAAATGCGCTGTCTTGAGTAGTGATCATCATCATCATTCTTATGCAACTGATACAAAAAATTTAATTTTAATGTCCCTGGAAGACTTAGAGATTCCCCAGGACGGCTGCTGCATCCTCAACAAGAGGGGGGATCCTGGGAAAACCAGAACAGGTGGCGACCCTAAGTTTGGCACCACGTGTCATTGTCACAATGTTCTGTTTTGTGTTGGCAGGGCGATGCTGGGCGCCCAGGTGTCCCTGGGGAGCGGGGCCCCGGAGGAATCCCGGTAACGTCATCGTCATCATCTTTGGCGCGATCGTCATCATCATCATCGTCGTCGTCATCATTGCCGCCATCATCATCATAACGATCATTTGCATAAAATACGTCAAAGTGATTTTCTGCTCAAATGGGCATTTTGAGGCGGTGCTCATCTCCTGTTTCGAGCCAGTGGTGGCAATTCCACATTCCCATGGCAGGGTGAGTGTATGTATAATTAAACATAATGACTGTTCTTACCTTATTATTTGCCATCTTTTTCAGGGTGTACAAGGCCCCAACGGTATCAAGGGAAACATCGGGATTCAGGTAAAGGAAATGGAACAAAATCCGGTTGGTTCTGCGTTCGCAGGCGTCAACGCGTAGATCGTCGCACGGCGAGGCTCACGGTGCCCTCCGGGGGGTCGACCAATTGGCACGACCTTCGTTGACGACACGGCTGAAGCGCTGATTTAACAGCGGCCGTAGGTTTATATGGGAGGTAAGCTCAAGTTGGCACAGTCGGGGGAACATCTGGTGCATCTGCCAGTCATCTCAGTCAGCCAACCCATGGCACCTGGGTCTGTCCCGTGTCATTACCTCCTATCAGCAGCGACACTTCACGTGCCTTCAAAGTGCACCTGGCCTGGCACAGGCGCCGTGGTGACGTCACTTTCACTTAGTGGCGGGTATTGTTGTTGAAGCTCAAGATGAGTTTTGTTTAAGCAGGTGAGAGCTCGAGAGCTTAGAATAGTCTCATTTGTAAGAGGTCCGTGCAGGAGACGTGGTGAGGAGAACCTTCTCAGAATCTCAGCTCAGAGCTGCCCCTGGCTAAGTTGTGTGTGTGAGAGTGGTGGGGAGTGGTATTGTAGTGGTTAGCGCACTGCGCTTTTAACACGGTAACCCGAGTTCAATTTCCCCTCACGGCCAACATCGGTAGCGGGTATCTGAACCAGATTCTGGGGCCTACCCTAGATCGCATCGGCCTTAAATGAGTACCCAGTGCAGTGTTTAAATATCAACATTGGCAAGACAAAGGCGGCCGGGTGTGGTGTTGTGGCCACTCACCATCTCGTGCGCCGTGCCGACCTTCGTAGGTGCAACTCGCGAACAGTACTTGCCCCAACAGTCTGTGAAGGCTGTACGGGGGATCTTTGTCTTCGTGTGGAGTGGCTAACGATGATGCGTGGCGTGTGTGTACAGGGCGACCCAGGACCCATGGGTGGCATGGGGCCCCAGGGCATCCAGGGTGTCGCGGTACGTACCGTCGCCAATTGACGACGACAACAAGAACATTCACGAGTCTTCGTTGCTCCCTATGTCGTTTTCTAATGTTGTTTACGAGCCTTTGTAGTTCGTTGTATTTTTGTAGATAGTGCTACGGGAACTTTGTTCCTGGCTGCAATTCGCAAAACAAAAAATAAACAATCGTTGGGCCAAGGTGGAGCAGACAACTAAGAGGACATAGAATCGAACGTAATAGAAAGAAAATTAGCGTTTTGAGGCGGGTTTCAAGCACAGCCGCTTTCTCCGAATTACGAGCAACTCTGGGCAAAGCATTTCCAGTGTTGTTAGCGAGTAATTCTAGATTGGAAGTTTTCGTGACTGCAAGGATCCATACTCTTTGGTTCCTTCGGTAAAGTCACGTAGGTAGAAAATAATAATTTAAAAAAATGAAAATAAAAATAAAAAAGTGAAATCAACTAAATTAAATTACGACGTTTCGGGCGCAACACAAGCGTCCTTGTTAGCGAGTCTTTGTTGGTCACCTCTCCTCCTTCAATTCCGTTGGCTTCCAGTTTTCTACCGCTGTCTTTTCAAACACCTGGGCATCCTTGTCTTTTCTGATTATCTTGTCTCTCTCATCTCCTTCCACGTCTCATCATTGTTCCCAATCTTCTCTCTGTCTGTCTCTCTCTCTCTCTGTCCCTCCTACTCTCTGTGCCCAATCCCGCTTTCGGCCCTTCTCCCTCCATGCACCCCTGCACTGGAATAAACTTCCCCTGAACATTAAGCAGTTCCCAGTGCCGGCTTAAGCGAGTGCAGGGCCTGTAGCATATGTTATAAAGGAGTACTAAATGAACAATAAAAAACACGTAAATATGAAAACACATTTTTTTTACTGGCATAGTAAAGTAATTGTATTTTTTCATTTGCTATAATACGACAAATCGCTAACCTTAAACACCCAGTCATTCATAAAAGTTGAAGGCGGTATAGTACTATAGTAATAGAGCAAGTGCAGAATCACTGAACCGGAATTGATAGCTTGTAAGCATTTAACGCGGGGCCCTTGAAAGTGTGGGGCCCGTAGCATTTATAGCAGTGACGTGCGGTGAGGTCAATGGCTGGGGAGGCATTGGCCAGTGTCAGAGCCAGATTCACACACAGGGGGCGTGGCCTCATTGAGGGGGCGTGGCCTCACTGAGGGGGCGTGTCTTCACTGAGGGGGCGTGTCCTCGCGGAGGGGGCGTGTCCTCACGGAGGGGAGCGTGTTAGACACGTCCCCCTCAGTGAGGCAGATGCGATAGCTGCCTCCCCCTGTGCTTCTTCAATGCAGTTTCATGACGAGACCAGCGAGCCTAAATATCTTTATACACATATGTGAAAAATAAGTTACCTGGAGTATGGAAGGCGAGGACATGAAATGAAGGGGTCTACAAACATTACATTGGTGACATACTCAGATGGTAACAGGCACGCGCTTATTGCCCGCGCTCCATCCTGTTACTGAGGGGTTGCGCAATCAGAGGGGAGGCTGAGCTCGTCGCTGCCTCACCTCTCGTCTCTTTCTGTATTTGCAGCGGAGCTCCGCAAATTTGGCGATTTGACTACAAAAATTATTGGAATCGTACAGAAATTACATTTATAACACAGATCAGTGGAAACATCTTAATATTTATTTCATTTGATTATTCTTATTTTTTTACTTTTCGTGACAGCTCCCCTTAGCGCAAGTCCCTGATATGTAGCTACTTTTGCAATGAGGATAATCCGGCACTGGCAGTTCCCCCCCCCCCTTAACCCTCTTCCGTTCCTCTCCATTGCCCATTCTCTTTCCTCCCCTCACCCCTCCCCTCATCCCCGTCTCTCCCCTGTCCTTTTGCGATCCCTAAGTACCACTCTATCGCTGTCACTCATTCCTCAATCCTTGTACGCCCCTGTCAACGACATCATTCTATTCTGTTTTGTAAATGAGAAGTTAATGAGGCTTTTTTGGCCGCTTTGTAATGTGTACATTTTGTTAACGGAGTCTTTCTTGGTTCGTGTGTTTTGTATAAATATTTTTTATGAGTCTTTGTTCGTCGCTCTGTAGTGTATAAATTAAAGTTACGGAGTCTTTCTTGGTCACTGTGTTTTGTATAAATATTGTTAACGAGTCTTTGTCGTTCGCTGTGTAATGTGTAAGTGTTGTTGACGAGTCTTTGTGGATCTGTTCGCAGGGAGATCAAGGAGACGCTGGGGACATTGGTCCTGTTGGCGGCAGGGGTCCTGCTGTAAGTGAAAAGGCGTCCGGGTACACTTGTAATTCAGTGCCCGATTGAAATATCAATATACAAATGTTTATGTTTTGCAATTGTACTGAAGTTGGTTGATTCGAATGAGAATGCTCATCGCAATCCAATAGAGAACCCTTGCCTTGTCCTTTATAGAACCATCGTTTCACCAGATACAGACACCTCATCCCGTTAAGTTTTAGCCAATTTCAATCGAACACGGAGTTGTATAACCCTTCATGTGTCGGGGGAGCATATAAAGTACATTACAACAATGTATTCTGATGCACTGCCCTCTGCTGTCCACCCACTTCACCCCTCAGCCTATAACAACTTGCCGTGCATTGCAGACACAAACCTTAAGCACTGTCCAGGTTCAAACCTGCTTAGCTTCCGAGATCTCACAGGATCGAGCGCGCTGCGGGTTTCTGATGTAGCTCTCCAGTGCATTTTCTGGTTATTACCGAGTGCCGTTTGGCACGATGTCCGACGTTTCGCCACCACACCCCGGGAGCTTCTTCAGAAAACTGAACGAGCTGGATGTCCGAATCGTCCGACATGGTGCCGGGTGACACACGCGGTACAAATAAAAAACACAAACACAACAGGGCACTACACGACACACGGTGAGTTTCGCGTCCGTGCCGACGGCGCTCTTACCAGGCAGGGCCCTGTGTGTCGTTACAGGGGCGGCCCGGGCAGATGGGCCCCATTGGGCCTCCAGGAGAGCCAGGCGTACAGGTGAGATGGCGTCATCGTTGGCATTATTATTATTATTGTTGTTGTTGTTACTCTCGTGTACATGTCGGGTCGGATCTGCGTTGCCACACACTGTGGTTCACTCCGTTTGCTTTTAAGGCCAGGTAAAATACAATCCGGTTGACACGACAAGCGTTCATTTCTTTCGCCGAAGACCTGGGTGAAATTAATGCTTTGTTAAGAGTAGAGGTTCAAGTGCCACATATGAAGCCGCAGAATTAAACATCGTGACTACGAAATGTTCTCGAGTGAAACGAAGCTTTTAGACAAAAAAAAATCTCAGCAACAAAGTGAATGTTTCTAGTTAAACCACTGCACAGGTGTTGGTTCCTCGTGGAGCGTAGAGCACCAACGCTGCACTGCTTTCCCAAGCCACCTGTGCGTTGTGATGTTTATTGTTACTGAAGAAAATGCGATGACGTTTTTAATTCCCTTTTTGTTTTATTTTCATTTCTCAACCAGGGTCCCTTGGGTGACCCTGGAGTTCTGGGCTTGCCCGGAGCTCCCGGACCCCTCGGCATGAAGGGTCACAAGGTGAGAATTCCCACAGTGCTTTGCTTCAGCGCAGCGTCTCTCGGTGTGTGTGTGTGTGTCCTATTTAGCGCTGTCTATGATATTACTCAAGACCTTTGCATTAGACCAGTGTTTTTCATTGCAAGGTTCGCGGGCCATTGGGGGCCTCTGGTGGCATTTGGTGCGGCCCCTGACAATACACAAAAGTGAAAAACGCCTTGCAGGGGGTGTGGGTGTCCCTCACGCTGATGTCTTATCGGCAAAAGTGCCCCCCTGCTGAAAATTAGTGAAGACCACTGCATTAGATACTCCCATCTTCTTGGTTTAAATCGAAATAGATACTCCCAGTTGCATCCAATTGTTCAAATTACTGTCTTCCACAGCTTCTTCAGCGCGGTGTCATCTGTGGGTTAATTACTGGTGGGGATTTCTGGGTAAATCAACTATGTAGCATCGAGAGCTCCCTGTGTAGTGGAAGCCCTTCCGTAGTAGTGGAAGCCCTTCTTACCTACCTCTGCAGTCCAGCGACTAGCACAGGGTTTGGCAACCTGCGGCTCCGGAGCCGCATGCGGCTCTTTAAGGGCTGCTTTGTGACGTTACTTAATCAGGACCACAGACTCATATTCACATGCGTTGTGGGTCTTCCAATAGCGATTTTTTTTTCTTACCGAATTCCCAAAAAATGTCTTTTCTTGTTATTTTGGCTGCTGACCCCTGGACTAGCGGCTGAACAAAAGACTGTTTCTGAAGTCGGTGTTGGCACTTGAATAGGCTTTACAAAACTTTGAAATGACAGGATGTGTTTAACAGTCAATGGGTATCTCTCATAGGGTGATGATGCTTATGCCCGTGTCGAGAAAACTAGGCCAAAATGTATCGGTTTGAATCCTGCACTTTCCGGAAAGTCGAGATTCAATTGAGTTCTCAGGTATAGCGATTCCATAGGCCCAAGTGGTCATCTATGAATGCGTGAAAAGACATTTTCGAAAAAAAGATTTGCTCTGTGGCACGGTTGCTCATTATGCAGGTCTTATAAATTTGAGGGGGGAAGCAAATGCCAAAGAAATATCAATTTTGTGGATTTTCAAATGTAAAGCACTAATCCTTTTTTTCCAGGGAGGGCGAGGAAATGGCGGCCAAAAGGGAGACCCTGTGAGTAGTTTCTATTGCTAATGTTCATATTTTATTTTCATAGTTAGGATTGTTATTATTGTTATGATTGTAATCTCCCTTACAACACGTATTTTTCTCGAGATTTTGTCAATATGATAGCTTATGAAACATGGATGCGTGGTAAATGATTGAATGCTGCATGACTAATTTTTTTAATGTGGTGTGATGATGGATGCACGATGTATAATCTCTTTTGTAAGGATAATGAGAAGTGTATATGTGGTAAAATGGTAAAATAATATTTCATCGTGGTATGATGGTAATGGTGATGTGCGAGATATAGGCTGATTTTCTTAGGCATGAAAGTTGCAATCTCAATAATATTCTTAACATTCAATTTGCGACTTTAATTAACACATTAAAAACTCTCAACTAACCGAATGAACGAGTGGAAATATAACAACAACAACAATGCATCTCTTGCCTGCGGTCAGGGTTTGGACGGAGGCTCCGGCGTCAAGGGGGATGACGGCAATAAGGTGAGAGGAACTCACCGGCAACTCGCGCAAAAAACCTCGGCGATGGTGGTGGTGGCTACGGCTGAAACGAGCTGTGCGCGGCAAAAAAAAAAACCTGCCATGAAATCGCGTCTCGAAATGTGACCGCGTCTCGAAACGCCGAAGAAACAAACGGTGATGGGTCGTAGAGAGAGAGAGATCACCAAGACGACGATTCCTGCAAATCCGTAGTGCTTTTATTCTCCGGATGTTTCTACGGCCAAATCCTCCGGTCCACACATCGCTTCTCTCGGGTTCACTGCTCGCTCAGGAGGTCCCAACGAACGCGCACGCTGTCCTCTTCTGCAGTAGCAGAGGAAACTAGCCTGGTTGCTACTCTGACTGCCTCCTTAAATTCTGTTACAAATGCCTTATTAAATGGTCGTGGTCTATGCAACTCAAGTAAAACGCTTCCTTCCTGTGTAACATTCTTGCTACTCCATCGGCTGTTTTGGCCGGGTCGCCATTTGAAAAAGATCACTCCATGGCCCTGACCTGAAATAAACTGACTAAATCACCACCGCCATCGTGAATGTTGTGAAGAGAAACCGTGGACATACGTGTTTATTTAATTGTGCGGACACTGTGAGAATCAAACTCCACTTCCTGACTATGCGTGGGATTTGGATTTGAGCTGCGTGGGATTAAACCGGGTTCTCAGGTGTATCGAGTTGATGGTCCCAGCCCACTGACCGATGACTGCGGATAAAAAAAGAGCATTTGGTTAAATGCTTTTTTTGCTTAATTTAGCTCGCAGAATTAAGGCAGCAATATTATTGACGAATGTGTTGCGTTGTTCGGTGTTTGTGCTTGTGCACCGCTGCCAATACAGTCTCACCGAAATAATTGGTAAATTATAAAGATCACTTGAAGGGCTCTGAGAAGTAGTTCTGTGATCTCTGCCTCCACGGGCCATTCTCAAACACACAGGGTATGTACTGCTCTGGGAGAGTTCGTTGTGGATTCTTCGTTGGGTGGCATTGCCTCTTGACATGGCATGGATAGCACGACTGGGATAAAATTGGGGGAGGGGTAGGGGTGGGGGAGGGAACGACAGGAATACAATAATTCCTCGATATACAAAGTAGATGTATTGAAAACTCGTATATTGAATAACTTATAACATTGATACAGAGGATGCGTTCCCAGCCTTAGTAACGTACAACTTCATGCTATAAAGACTTCATAACCGACTATTCATATCGTAAACAAAGCCCATTTATATCGAAAATAATATATTTTATACTGTACAATATCAAAATAAATAAAACAACTGACGCAAATAAAAGAAACCGTAATGGTAGGTTTTTACCCTTTTAACTGGTACAAAACTGACACCTTTATTCAAGGCATCATGTTTGCAATGACCACAACACAAGTAGTCAATAAAGCAAACAAAAAGAAGCAACTCTGATAAGGATAATAATATGCACTGTCCTTGAAGTTGATTGGCCCACACCCGAGACGTCTCTTTATCAGAGTTGCTTCTTTTTGTTTGCTTTATTGACTACTTGTGTTGTGGTCATTGCAAACATGATGCCTTGAATAAAGGTGTCAGTTTTGTACCAGTTAAAAGGGTAAAAACCTACCATTATATTTTGCCACTGGTAAAAGAGATCTCATAGTGTAAAAGAAACCGTGTAAAGAATCCATATCTTATTATAATTGTAGTCACATTTATATCATACTCTAGATCAACACATGTATTATTCATCTCAGTGTATGAATTTATTACTTTAACGCTTTCTTATTTTAGCTTTCTGTATAAAATAATGGTAAGCAATCCAAAGATTCGTTATCTACCGAAACTTTGTTTTATTATCGAATATACGCATATCGAGGTGTCTGCTGTAGGTGACAGCGGGACATCTAGGACTGGTAGGGGAAAACAATTAAAATCTCGTGCGCTGTGAAGTGAACACCAAGAACTCCAGCCACATTTCGATTTAAAGCTTTCGTGACTGCAGGGATTCATCTTCTTGGTTCTTTCGGTAAAGTCACGTAGAAGGGAAGTAATAAAATAATAAAAATAAAACATAATAAAATAAAATAATTCTCACGACGTTTCGGCTACAACGCAAGCAGCCGTCTTCAGGTGAAGAAGACGGCTGCTTGCGTTGTAGCCGAAACGTCGTGAGAATTATTTTATTTTATTATGTTTTATTTTTATTATTTTATTAACTCCAGCCACGAAGACGACTCTTGGTACGGCCGGCACGTGCGCAGACAACGAGCCGGCTACGCGGAACGGATCGGCCTCGTGATCGATTTAAACTCCTTCCTTCTTTGCTTTTCACCCTCGCAGGGACCCGTGGGAGGCAAAGGCCAAAAGGGGGCGGTGAGTTTTTGAGAATTGCATTCACCGCACGCAACACTTTTTTGTTAAAGACCGTTCACGTTCAGAAGTGTTGCCGCTCACTGACACTCAATTCACAGTCGACTGCAGCCAGAGCACCGTTGTGGCTGGGCCTCGTAAACCGTTCACTGGGTTTCCATTGAGAAGTCGGAGAAAGAACTCGGTTTGAACGAATGAATGTCGATCTGTTTGTCAATTCACTGCTGGATGATGGCCTCACTAATCCCATGCTGTGTCGATCGCGGGGTAACTGCTGCTGCATGACGAACCCGGCGACCCGAGTTCGATTCCCAGCCACGGCGAACATCAGTGGCGATTGAACAGGACCCTGCGGGGTGGGCTGGTAGGAACGAATAACCAAAGAATATAAACATAATGTATTATTACACTTGTTAAGCCAGGAAAGCCCCACTGAGTCAAAAGGTTTTTGTAGGGTCCTGCCAAGTGTTTGCAGTAGGGGTCGATGTTGATACACGGACGGACGGACGGACGATATAATCTATTGGTGGTCTGGTCCACTTCGTTCCTACCAGTATAACTGAACAGCTCTTGGCTCTCTCCCGCTTACTTCACCAACCCACACTGAGCGTTGTGGTGAAGTATGGTTAAACATAATCCGCACGTTCTCTCGAGAAGCCTTCTTCCAACAGTGAATTGACAACGGACATAATATCAGTGTAAATAATATTGTTACAATTTGTAGGTGCTGAGTGGATTGTTGCTTCGTGTGATCGCGAGAGATGGTGCCGTCTTGGGGAGACCTTCATCCAACTTGCGGATTGATCATCGATGATGAAGAAGATTTTTGAAAATAGTTTTTTTAATTAAACAAGAGCCGGTACAAATGCACGAGCGAGGGGGAGAGGGGCCACATATATTCTACTGACGACAAGCTGGAGGCAGGGGAAAGGGGATGATGATGATGCTTCATGATATCGGTCTAAACGCGTGTCTGTGTCTGCTTTGTGTACCTCCCTGCCCGTCATTTATTGCTCGCCCCCCTCCCCTTCTCTCCACCTTGCTCCTGTCTCACTAACGCAATCAGCCGGGGCCCCTGGGTGAGATGGGCCCTGGAGGAGCCAACGGGCCCCGTGGGGAGCTGGGCCCGGAGGGGAGGCCCGGGTCTCAAGGCAAGACGGGCACCGAGGGGGAGCCTGGGGTCCCCGGACGCTCGGGTCGACCAGGGCCTCCCGTGAGTGATGTGATTTAGTGTGCTGATCTTAAAGGAGCATTGGAAATTGGTGATACTCCGACTGATGCTCCTGCTGCTGTGGAGTGACTCATGCAGCCAGCTATGGCTGCAGGGTTTTGGTGGTACATGTTGTTAATGTCGTTTATGGTGAAAATTCGGTCACAGTTCGAATGATCACTGTTATATTGCTTTTATGGCTTTATTTTGGTGATTTCGAAAACGTTTTTTGGTTTGGCTATGTTTGTTTGTTGTAGTACGGAGTTAGACTGATGGCCTTAATCTAAGTTGTCTTGTGGTTGTTGTTGTTTGACTTGCATCCCACTGGGATTTTTGCACACAGCGTTGGTGTACGGTGCTTTTTGTGGAATATTTTGCTGTCTTTTCCTGGATTCTCTGTTTGCACTTAGTCACATAGTCACATTAAGATGTTTTCTTGGTCATGTTTTTGTTTGTTGCGGTTACACCCGATTCAAGAGCCGAATGGCTCACAGGGCTATACCAAATAAATGAAACTGAAAAAAACTGAGTGATGCGCGCGAGGACTGCGGCGTGACCGGTTTATCGCCCTGGCATCCACGAGGGTCGATGCGTTTTCAATATCGATAATTATAGCTCCTTTCCCGCCGCTGTACCTGCAAGTTAAAACGCTTTTAGGCAGATCAGATTAAGCATTTGGAAAATCTGAATAAAATTTGTGTAGCCAACACTTCCTGCAAAATTGAGGTTGTAAAGTTTAGTTTTTTTGTTTAACTCTTGCGTACTCCTTCGTTCATTCCCCGCCCCGTCACAGGGACCGATCTCCAGCGAGCAGAGAATCCGCGAGCTCTGCACACGCATGATGACCGGTGAGTGTGCCCAAGCAGCCTGCACCAGGCTATACCCACGAAAGCAATGGCACTGTTCTGTTTTCATTAATGTTAGTTTTGTAAAAAAGATTGTTCACATTTCCCATGCGTTTTCAAGTTCTACCGCATGTCCAACGTTTCGCGTTACGTGCTGTGAGCTTTCAATTCGGTTTGCGAAGAAGCACGTGGAGCGAAACGTGAGGCGTCGTGCCGAACAACACCGAGCGGTACAGCCATGAGACACGATGGGACGGCGATAAACAATCCTTTCTCTGCGCGTCTCTTTCCTTGTCGCTTGTGGCCGCCACTACCCCCCACCACCCGTCGCCCCCTACACCCGGCCCTGCACCAGACCAGGTGGCCCATCTCTCCTCCAGCCTGCAGCGACGTGAGCTTGGAATGCCGGGCCTACCTGGGCCGCCTGGCCCTCCTGGGCCGCCCGGCGACACGGGAGTCACCGGCCTGCAGGGCCCACGTGGCTCGCCCGGCCTCAAGGGACCTTGGGGCATCATGGGAGACACAGGGCCCAAGGGTGAGATGGCCAAGGAACGTCTTGTCGGCACACAGATGTGGTGGGGCGTTTAGTCCTGTGTGTGTTTAGGGTTAGGGTGCATGTTTGGGACATTCTGTAGTGCTTAGGCCATTGTTTAAACTATCAGACCTAAGTTTAAGCCATTAGAGATGTTATATTTCTGCCAGTATGCATATTGGTAACAAACAAGGCAGATGTGAATGACATCCTGGCGAGAATATAGTGAAACGTAACCCAAAAATTAGACCTGGCTGAAAATTCCCCAAAACAAAACCTAAAAAACTACAAGTACATTTCATAATTACGCTTGAATGTTAATGCTTTGTTGTGTGTACACATGTGCGTGTGGCCAGGTGAACTGGGCACTACTGGTGACAAAGGAGCTGTAGGAAAGGCCATTAAAGGCTCTGTGGGAGATCCAGGTCCTCAAGGTAAGGGTGGTAGTTGCACGGGCGGAGGAATCAATGAGTGGAGTTCATGGGAACAATAACCGTGGTAGTAGTGATGGAAAAGTGATGAAGTGAGCTAATATTTCATAAATCCGGGGCTCACTGTGGCACCCCCAGGTGTTCCGGGCCCTGAGGGCGTGAGCCGGAATGGACGAGATGGGTCAGCGGGCGACCCTGGAGATCCGGGACGCGTCGGACTTCAAGGGTCATCCGGTGCAGCCGGGACGGCCGGAATCTGCGACAACTCGGCGTGCGTGCCCCAGGGGCCGCCATTTATCATCATCAGCAGCAACAAGAACCACGGCAGCGGGAAGAGCAAGAAACGACGTCACGCAGCGCCGCGTCACACCCGGTCATCGCACTTGGCGTAGACGTGTGACCCTTGAACCCTACGCCCCGCACGGCCTGACCCCGATGACCCCATGAGCTCAGCACGAACGGCCGCCCCTTTCACGTGACCTCTGCCCTCCCCTTTTCCTATCCCTTCTGGCTTGCTTTCATCACAAGCACTGCTTATTGTTCCACTGCAATATTTTCTCATCGCTTACTCTCCTCCACATTTTTCCTACTTTCCTCATGGACTTCTTTCCCAAATTGTCTCTCCTGTCCAGCCCGTGCTCATCGAGTATTCCCCTCCGCCATCTCGTTTCCTCCCCTCAGTCTTCTCCCTTCTTCTTTTGTCGTGCTCTCGGTTCTCCCGATGCCTGAGCACGTCCCGTAGAAATTGGAGAATTCCCAAGCGTGGGAGAGCGGTTGCCGTGATGGTGAATGCTTCACGCTCAGCGGGAAGAGAAGGTGACGGATGCAAGGACAGCGACGGGATTCTCAAGATTTTTTTTTTTATAAAGCAATGGTTACGATGGTTTTTTCTTTCACACACCGACCAGTAAGCTGCGAGTAAACGTTTCCCGTCAACCGAAATATTAGTGACAACTGTGGGATGTTGTGAAGCCTATGACCCCCTAAAGAGTTTACTTAATTGCTCTCCGATGCATTAAGGTATACCAAGTTACAACCGGAAAATGTATACGAGAGCTCGACAGCACAACCGCTAAAATATACCCAGTACTAAGAGTTTACTTTCCTAGAACCCTCACATTTTTTTTCACTCCTATTAACTACACACACGCACAGCGAAGTGATCAGCTTTCCTGTTTGGTGCTATACTCGTGTATATTGTTATTACTGAAGTATTGATTTGTTAAGGAACAATGGCTTGATGTGTTGAAAATTTCTGGATTCGAGGCGGCCCCGGTGGCTCAGGGAGGCTGATACTACAGCTCTCGTAAGAGCAATGAGCCAGCACCATGGAGACGCTGGGTTCAACTCCCGGGTTTCCCAAACGAGATTAACGCAGGCTCTCAAGTGGAGGCGCTTAATTGGTTTAGCCCCGTCATCACAATGGCGCGAAAAAAAAATCTTGTTTTGGGGTTTTACGTTTAATTTGGTCACGCCCAACACTCGTGAGGGCTTCGAGTAACAGAAGATGGGCACAAGGCAAATCATTCAACATCGGCATAGGCGAAGGCGCCGTGCGGAGTGGTGGTGGTTTATTAAAACTTTTCAAGGAAGGCAATTGGAATATTCCTGAAGTTGGAACGTGACTGACATCAATACAAAGCCCCATAATGGTTTGCCATGTACCTCGCCACTGATCATGCGTTTGGGCCTTTAAATTGGTGACAAAATTACTTTTAAAAATGTAATGAATAAAATGTCTTAACTTGAAAATCGCCTGTATGCTAATTATTGCCTTGTGGGGTTTTAAATAAAAAAGTAACATGTGGACAAAGAACCTTTGAGATGTCCTGAAGGATTCCTCTGTTGACACTTGCCCTGATTTTGCAGACTTGAGCACATTTTATCCTTGATATTGTGTTTGTCCTACTTGGGACCTTAACCTTGGTCCCGAGTGGGAAAATTCACAATTTATTTTCACCCATGAAAAAAAATCAACATGAACCCATGTCGTTGTTGGTCCAACAAAAATTTTAAACGTGGAAAGATGTGTGTCGAGGACTAGAGGCTTGGGAATCCGATTTAAGGGCTCAAAATTCAGAATGTATCATTGGAGTCAACCATTGTTTCTTTTCAGCACCCTTCCAAAACCTCCGTATAGATTCTTTGTGCCAAATTTAATCATTCTGTTCCTTCTAAAACATTCGATTAACACGTATGGTTATGTAACAGGCCTTACAGAGCCTTCACTTGATATTGACCGATTTCGACGAACACTGGAAAAATACATGTAATATCTGGAAACTTCCAGTCCTCACACCACTTTAATAAAGGGTCCATTGACTAACGTTAGTCTCATCCCCTAACACACACCTATGGGATGGTGTAGCGCCCACTAGAGAGTGCATTTCACCCGCACCAGAAATTCTCATTGACCAACCGAAATGGCCCATCCACTTAACACATTAGGAACTTTGGGTTGCTCGGTCAATGGCCAGGGTCAACGGCGGCGTGGTGTATTCCGTAAATATGCGCGACTGTGAGGGCGGGCACAAGCCGGCGTGAGTAGGTTAAACGTTGAGTTTTATAAGGGCACCACGGGTGACCAGCCCCACCCAGCCCCTCCCTGCACGATGGACGGACACAATAATCCCGTGGGCTGGTGTAACCAGGTTCCTACCAGTAACATATACTTCCACAGATCTAATTTACACACTGTAATTCCATACATAAAATGGGCTAAGCCTTGCACAATTTCTTTTGGGGGGAGGAGTTTCAATCAGGATTTAGCTTAAAGTGAACTTTTAATTTAATAAAACACAAATGCCATCATAGTTTGAAAGTTGTCTTTGTTGCCAGTGACAATGTACAGGAACAATGAGACCCCAACAAAAAAAACATTACCATCAACTCGGCAAAAAAATGAGCAAAGCTTTCAAGCAATGGCCATCAACCGAGGTACAGGGTTAACCATGTTTTTCAGTACGAGTTTACTAATGGAAATTATTACAAAAAGAAAACTTAAAAATAGGAAATACATATTACCAATTACAAAAATACAATTTGCAATAAGCCTGCTAGTTCTGATGGTCATGTTTATTTGGCCCGTGCTTTTCAAACAGACATCGACTGGTTGAACCTTTACACCAATTAAAAACCCTTTTACATGGTCTTGTTAAATCTAATTGCTTCACGATGCAATTACGTCTTTAGGTCATCACTTAGATGAGATGGTGGGCAATAGACATTTAACGATTCATCAATACGTCTATCAAGTTGAATCTTACTCGCAGTACACGCATTGAATCATGCAATAATCGGTTTTAATTTGTATATGCAGTGTGTTGGGAGAACTGGTGTATGTTCCCGTTCTGCACTATGAACCTGGTGGCCTAAGTTCGTTTACCCGCCACAGCAAACATCGGTGGCCGAGTGATATGTGAAATGTTAACTGGCCTCCCCCCCCTTTGGTCACATCATCCCCAACATGTATACCCGACGTGTATCAGTGCTGGGGAGTCAGACGGCCAGGCGTTGTGCTGGCCACACCATCATCCCCTCGTGCGCCGGCACGCGAACACCATTTGCCTCAACACCGAGGCTACACGTGTGATTTGTCAAGATATGTTTCAACGGTTATGGTGGTGGTGTGTGCATTGCTGGGATTGGACTGTTGCACATAAAACGTGGTGCTATTTGCTGAAAATTAATTTTCAGAATACAGCTACACAAAGAATGTTTCCGTTCAAGCGACACACAGCAAAACTCAGGTGCAGAATGAGACAATAACCAGCAGGCACAGATTGTCCGGTAAACAATCTTCCGTTTACTAAAGGGTCCACCAATACTGCTGCTAGGTGACAACTCGCAACGAAAACCTCTTCCCGTCTCCTTGTGGTGAAGCCTCTTAATTAAGCTGGCGGATGAGCTGGTTGATGGCATCCCCGCGGTCACCCGTGGGGCCGGTTTCGGACTCCTGGCCGCCCTTGCTGAGCCGCGAGTGCCGCGCCACCGACAGTATCATGGGCTGCAGGAAGAAGGCGGTCGTGCGGAAGTTCTTGCCAAGCGTGAAGATCTCGTGGATCACGTCCTCCAAGCACACCATGCCATGCTTGCCTGCGTGAGCGCGCACACACACACACACCACCGTCGAACGTCACTAACCACGCCTTTCCGTATTCATGCTATTTGTATTCATACAGCATCCTAGTGCGACCGCCACCTCAAAACACTGTACATCTTCACTGTGGCTTCATTGTTACATTACAATTTGGATGTATACGTCCATAAATTCATCCGACTGGCATCAGCAAATAATTATATAATTTATTATATTACAAATTTAGTCGTATCCCTTCGTCATCTCGCCTCAAGTCAAGCGTAAAAACGCGGCTCCAAGCAATTTTCTAAATGAGCATGGCTTATAAGGGTATGTGTGGCTGAATGTTGTACGATTGTTAAGTGCAGTGTGATGATTAGAATGGATATGGTAAAGTGCCTTGGAATGGTTCTGACAGAGGGGGAAATATAAATGTGAATGATCGTTATTAACAACTTATTGGAAGACAATCAGACACATAGACCAAGATCCCCGTATTGCTTACAAAACCTAAAAGATAAGAGCAAGTGATATTAGTGAGCACACAAACTAGTATACACACGAGGAAACGAGTGTGGTGGGGTGGGAGTATTACCCAGGCGGTCCTCAATCATGGCGTTGTCGGTGAGAGGGCACAACTTTCCGTTCACCTTGGTCTGTCCCCGCTTCAAGATCAGCTCACGCACAGACTTTAGGTTTGGGTACCTGGTGAGATTCAACACAAACACACCCAGTTTGACATACAAGCACGTGGTGTGGCCGGAATTAGGCTACACAAGCTAGCTCAGTGGTAAAGTGGACCACAATGCTACCTGGCCACCGAAAACCTAATTTCCATAGACAGCAAACTCAAGTTGACTTGAGCAGATCTGAGTAGGCCCGATTTTTCCCAGAACTCGAGTGTATGGACAACTCCCGTTGTGTCAGTCAAAATTTTACAAATGGCTTGCATATCACTTCATCATCAGCCCCTACAGGCAGACTAATGCTGGCCAGTGCTGCGTTCAATGCATCCCTCACAGGACAGTTGCCACCAGGGGTCCCCTGCTGCAGACAGCCGCAATGTGCAGTGCATGGGAGGTGCGGTATAAATATGAAGTTACGAGGATGGCGATAGGCAAGGGTGGGATTTTCATCTTACCCCCACGCGATGAAGGGCTCCACCTCGCGCAGCATGTGCAGCGACGTCTTGCCAAGTTTGATGAAAACGCCCGAGAAGATGCGGCACAGACGCAGCAATTGCAGGCAGCGCTTTGCCTTAAAGCTGCACGCGTTGCAACTGTGAGAGCAAAGATAGTTAACTGCTGATGACCAGAGGCATTGGGTAGTGTTGCAATGCCTGAATGTTATCGACTCATCGGCTATGATCGTTCCACTGCTGGACAATGGCCTCCGTAAACACCCATCCCTAACAGCGCTTATTCAATCAATCATGATTCTCCCCCCCCCCCCCCCCCCCGAAACATTCCCTTACCAGGTGAAATAAAAAAAGTTTTAGTTGGGAATGTGTGATTTTTTTTCATTTTTAATACACAAAGACAAATATACTGGGGTGGCACTTTTCCAGCAGTGGATTGACAACAATTTCCCATGTACATTATTTGAGAAAGGAAGCAGGAGAGCTGTCCACGCAAGCGGCAGCTCCCACCCACGTTGAACTTCTTTGGCACCGAAGTTGCGAGGGAAGGACAACTGAACACAAAAAGCAGTTCTAAAATAAATGCATTCTCAAATTGCGTCCGTGTCATCACCTGCGCACGCGCACGGCGAAGATGAGCCGCGGCTCTGCGGGCGGCGTGAGGTGGGGCCCAGGCTTGCACTCCAGTCGCTGCAGACGCACATCGTCGCGCTCCCTTTTGCGGCTGTCGCGCAGAAACTGCTCCGCGCGCTTAAACTTGATCTTGCGCTCGGTCTTCGAGCCCTGAGGAGAGGGGTTGTGGAGGTGAGCGAGGACGAGCAGACGCTGAACGTGGACCCTGTGAAACCGTCAAGTATTGTTGGGTGTTTACCCTTGGTAAAGTGGACGTAAAAAAAACAACCCATGCAATTAATATTATCACGCGCACGGGTAGGTCAAAATAATAATTTAAACAATATTAGTCCTATCTTGATTTGAAGCTTTCGTGACTGCAGGAATCCATACTCTTTGGTTCTTTCGGTAAAGTCACATAGGTTGAAAATAAAATAAACCACGACGTTTCGGGTGCAACACAAGCGTCCGTCATCAGGTCCTGTGTACTGACATTAGTCAACCTGCAGTGCCAATGGACTAATGGCCACGGGAGGTAATGACAGGGGAGTCAGCTTGCAATGCGAGTGGACTGGTGGCTATGGGATTGATCGACAATAGGAGCGTGGCCAGAGGACAGTCGAGTCTGCTGGTAGAGCGAGCGGTCTAGAACCAGCGAGAAGGTCCGGGAATGGGGGCGTGGCCTCAGACTGTATACAAGGGAAATTCGCGGGAGACTCGGGGATGTTGCAATGGGGTCTCTCCGCCTTTTGGGAGTGTGAGCACATGGCTCCTTGAATAAAGAAACCATCTCAAGACAAGTGCGTCCAAGTCGCCATTACATCTGTATCAATCGAGTGCTGAATGAAAGCTTCCCCACGCCACCGATGGTCGTGGGTGGCCGGTTGGCCACACACTTCGCCACGTTCGCCAGTGTACGTTGGCGAAGGTTGGGCACAACCCATGACCGGTTCAGATAACACATTCCTGCGGAGGGAGCTGGTAGGAACGTTGGGTTGCTCGGTCAATGGCCAGGGTCAACGGCGGCGTGGTGTATTCCGCAAATATGGCCGACTGTGAGGGCGGGCACAAGCCGGCGTGAGTATGTTAAACGTTGAGTTTTATAAGGGCACCACGGGGTGAGCAGCCCCTCCCTACCCAGCCCCACCCCTCCCATTTTTGGATGCACGACGGACGGACACAAGAATCCCCTGTGGGCTGGTGTAACCAGGAGGTTACTACCAGTATCACTCGCCACTGATGTTAACAGCAGCCACGAACATTAAAGTTAAGTAACTGGGTGCCAATTTCATAACCCAAATTAATTCCTTTAAGTCGAACCGAGCTGTAAATGCTGCGCTTTGTAGACTGGGTTGGTGGATTACACACATTATGTACGGACACCCACATTAAAGGCTACAATTGTTTTCAGTACAAGACGGCATAGCAAACCGGTTGCCGATTTGTAAGTATTCCCAGCTGGATCCTTCTGTAAGTTTTTTTTTTTTAAACTCAGTGGAGCACCCTAGGATAAAGATCATGGTATAATAATCGTAATGTTAAATATCATTAAGAGTCAAGGCAGTTGCTGAAGTTTACCTTCCTCTGTTGTAAATTTCGCTTCTTCTGCGTTTCCTTGATGGCCTGGTAAGCCTTCCGCTTCTTCAGCAGGTTCTCAGGTACTTTGGGCAGCCTCTTCACTTCTCTGCACAAATCAGACACAAGCCCACACAGTTATTTGCGTGGACAACAAAGCACTACAGTGTACAGGCCTGCTTCGCCTTGCACCAACACACGTAGGGTAGGCCTCATCGCCGAGGCTCTGCATTGGGATGCTCCGCCAATTCCACTACTTATGATGAGCGTTTGTCTCACGTGGCAAACTCACCACAAATGCGAAGGGATAACTCTCAAAGCGCCGCACAGATTGATAACGGGAAATGCAATATTTGGAGTACCACTATCTCAGTGGTCCCGGCAGCCAAACTAACAAGAGCCACTTTTGGCGTCATCTGGTCCAACACCAATGGAGACTAGGCTCTAAGAAAAGCTGTCTCGGGTGTGGACCAATCAAATTCAAGGACAGTGCATATCATTATCAGAGTTGTTTCTTTTTGTTTGCATTTTGACTGCTTGTGTTGTGGTTATTGCAAACATGATCCCTTGTATAAAGGTATCAGTTTTTGTACCAGTTGAAAGGGTAAAAACCTATTACTATAAGAGCCATCTTTCTCAAATTCGGTAAAAACTCAATACTTCAAGGGCTGCAATGTACTGTGGTGAATACGTGACGGTGGCCCTTGACAAAAATCATCACGGAGTCCTTAAAGAGCCGCATGCGGCTCCGCAACGCTGGTTATCGACCCCCCCTGGAAAATATCTCCTCTCCTCGATAACCACACCGCGGCGTCGTTTAAAGGCCGCGTCTTAAACACGTGTCGCGAGTGTGGAAGATCCCGCGTGAGCAAAAGTTGCATCGCTTTACCCGAGATACAGTCAAATATAGCCAGCCACTGCTGTACCTCACGTCTACGAAACCACGTCTAAGCTCTCCAACGCCATCACTACACCCGTACGGCCTCGTGAAGTATTGTCAAACAAAACCCAGCCCACGGTTGTGGCGACAAAACGGGCCTGTTCCGCGTACAGTAACCGCCGAGCACGCAACCGTACGCCCGTGTTAAGACATTTAAGCACGCAAAAAATCCCCTCCATAACCCGATAAATCAATTAATCGACGTGGTATTTAATTACAACACAGGTTAATCGACGTGATATGATCGATGTTCGTGAAGGATGGCGATGGATTGTCCGCATAGAGAGGCCACTTACTCTGAATCCGCCATGGCTGCTCGAGAGGGAGGAGGGTACAGGCCGTGACGTCACGAGCGAGGTGCGGGGCGACGGAAGCCCGCAGTGTTCATAAAACGCGTTCTCAGAATAAATTTTTATATACTGGAGGAATCCGATGATCTGTCAAGCTCTTTATTTCCCACGGATGTCCAGCTGGAGCGGGTCAAAACGTTGTATATAATAATACAAAAACCACGTTAGGAGTGAATAGTTTTAGGAAAGGTAAACAAAACGCTTAACAAATAAAACGCAACTATTTATAACCCCACCATTCAATTAAAATTATTGTGTATCTGCGTATGTTGAACTTCTTTCACACCGTACGTAGCCAACCGCGCTAAACGGCGTTTGCGGGGTAAGGACAACTAACTGAACACAAAAAGCATTTCGAAAGAAACGCGTTTTCAATTGTTTGGACGATTTTTGACCCCCCCCCCTTCGTCACACGGCGTCACAAAAAGTCAGACCCCCCCCTCAAATATGACGTCACAAAGCACTGCCCCCCCCCCCCCCAAATATTAAACATGCTTCAAATCGCTTTAAACTATTGTCATTGCAGTGCGTATTTAATGTGGCGCTGCACTCTTATGTTGTAGGAAAAAAACATTTATTAAAACGTCTATTTAATTAAGTAGAACGTGTTGTCTATATTTATTTAAAGTTGCGCATTTTGATGTGACGTCACATTTCTCAACCCCCCTCCCCCCAGCTGCGTGACGTCATTTATGGACGACCCCTAAGCGGTTGCACATTATGCTGGACAACTTTTATCTTCTATGAACACCAATTAAACGACTACAGTACTAAGAGTTTAAAGCGTCGTTTAAAAAAAAAACGCTAAGTACATCGAGCCGCGGCGCTACCCGTAGTAGGTAGAGCGTTGCCGTGCTACCATGGCAACACGTTGTTTACACAGAGCGGGGAGCGAGGCCGCATGGGTGACACGTGGAGTGGTTGCCACCGGTTTAAAAAAAACTAAAGTTTAAACCCTAACGCGGTTATCTCAGCCGCGATAAACTATAACAAAATAAACACACCGGCATTATAAGGAGACGCCTTCAACGATGGTCCTCAGTAAGTATATGCACACGGGGCTCGCGATTGACACGCGCGGTTCGACAAAGCTGGGTCAGACCCTTCGCTTGAGTGAGCCTCGCGTGATTTATCGCCCATCGCTTGTAAAGTTGGTAGCCAACTGAGGCGCGTTGTCGTTTTAAACGCTTTACAAACTAAGGTTGAAAGGCCGAACTAACTCAAGCGGACTCCGTGGTGCAGTGGTCAGCGCAAATGTGCAATCAACCTGGCCACCTGAGTTTGGGTTCCAGGTCACGGCTAAAATGAGTAGCGAGGGCTGCAACTGTCCCATAACAAAAAAAAACTTTTGGGGCCGTCCATAAATGACGTCACGCACCTAGGGGGGGGGGGGGTCAGACATTTGTGACGATGTGTGACGATGGCGGGGGGGAGTTGAGAAATGTGACGTCACATTAAAATACGCAACTTTAAATAAATATAGACAACACGTGCTACTTAATTGAATTGACTTTGTAATAAATGTTTTCTCCTACAACATCAGAGTGCAGCAGCACATTAAATACGCACTACAATGACAATAGTTTAAAGCGATTTGAAGCATGTTTTATTTTGGGGGGGAGCTTTGTGATGTCATATTTGAAGGGGGTTCTGACTTTTTGTGACGCCGTGTGATGAGGGGGGGGGGGTCAAAATTCGTCCAAAATCGCGTGACGTCATTTATGGACGGCCCCTTTACGAAACCAAAAGAACCATACATTCCAGTGACTTCTACGTTCAGCTGAGTCTCACGTTGTAAAGTTGGGACACAGAATCGCTTTGCCAATCGCGGTCGCTTGCATGGACTCCCCCAGCCTCAAGGTGGCGCACCCTTCGTGCTGTGGGGTGGGACAGGTGACGACGGACCGTGTCGAGAATGGCACACTCGTGGTGTGAGCAGTGGAGTTAGCACTGCCATACGAACCCGGCGACCTGAGTTCGATTGCCGCTCACTGCCAACACCAGTGACTACTGTATGAACCGATCCTGAGAATCCCCGAGGTCGATTCAGCCTGGTGCTATATGTACATGTCGCCACGAGGGAGACAAAGGCGGCCGGGCATGGTTGCTGCCCCCCCCCCCCCTCGTGTGCCATGCCGGCAAGCAGCACTTTTCCCCAACAGTCTGTTAAGGTTATACGAGGACGACCTTTGTCTTTGCTGTGTTGCGCCGCAGTCACCGAGGTGCTGGTGCGAAGCCGTGCGGAGCACAACAATGGGGAGCTCTTCTCCCTGGAGGAGCTGTCCCTGCACCAGCAGCAGATCGAGCGGCTGCAGCACCTGGACGTGTGGTGCCGCCACCTCAAGACGCTCTACCTGCACAACAACGTCATCCCGCGCATCGGCACGGACACACACGCGCACAGCACATGACGATAGCAGTGAAGGACTCCCCGCACGCCGTGGCAGTCGTGGAGGTTGTTTGTCCATATGTTTGAATCGCGCAAGTCAGGACTTCGTTGGTAAAGGGATGGAGTTCCCAGGACCGGTTTAGATTTCACTCGCTGACGATGTTCGCCATCGGGGTTGAGTGCAGTGCGCTATGCACTCCGCCACCACTCTACGCTTAAACACAAATTAAAACAAAAACTCGCAAAGAACAAAATCAATTGCTGTACTAGTGTAATGCTCAAACATCTACACTCCCAGACTTATCAAATCCATATTGACCAATGTGGTGAAGTATAGACAAATAACCCTCACCCAGCAGTATTTACAATTGCATAGCACTCTGGTCAACTCGCAAACATTAACGTCGCTTAGTATAGCTTGATACTACTCTCAAACTAACGCTTGTGTTACGTTGTTGTGAGCTGTGCTGCTTTGCGTTGTGTTGTGCAGAAAACCTGAGCCGGCTCAAGGAGCTGGAGTATCTCAACCTGGCTCTCAACAATGTGGAGCGAATTGAGAACCTGCAGGGTGAGAGAGGCTACCACAGTGCGGTCTGCTGTCCTTTATCCAGCGGGGACTCTGTTGAAATTCATTATCTATTTAGGGTGTCGTGTGTATGTTAAACTTCTTTTGCACATTCGTAGCCAACCGTGATAATCGGAGGTGCGGGGGTAGGACAACAGACTAACCACAAAAAAGCAGTTCTAAAGAAATGGGTTTTCAATCGAGATTTAAAAGTGTTTAGCTCCAGTGGCTTCCTAATATCGGAAGAGCGTTCCAGACGGCCGCAGAAGCGCATCTGAAAGCACGCAATGCAGTGCCCGTCTTTGTTCGATGGCTAGCCAAAAGCCGCTGCGGTTAATCACATATTTGTTATTTTAATGAGAATATGAGTTGTGGCTGATTTGAAAATACTTTGATTTTACTTGGGGTCACAATTTATGCATGGCTGAAATTGTGTCCTCAAATTCTGACAATTCATCGGGTTTTTTTTTTGGAGGTGGAGTTTAATCGTTGTCTTCAAAATAAAGGTGAAAAGGTATAGATGCAGCCTTGTAATTTCCTCCTCAAACCACTGCTGGCGGAAGGGCCTTTACTAGAGGGAGCAAGTGAGCCCCACTCGAGGGTATTTAGGTCTACTCTTCCACGCTGGCCCGACATCTTGGAAAAGATGGGAGTGCCCACATTTCACTGCACCATTTTACCCCACCATGCGTGACTGTGGGGCGTACCCATTTATATTTATGGGAGAGACTGAGGTGGGGAGATTTAAGAAACTTGCCCCATTGTTAAGAAACTGCCATGCCAGGAAATTAAACCAATGACCTCTGGACTCTATCAGAGTATGCAGAAATATATTCCTCAAGGTAACTTTCTGGTGGGTGTCTCTTCTGAGTGTTGGGAGTATTTAAGTACTGGTAGTCACTGACTTCTCTTGCATCTACAACTCTCCTTCTTGACTCCCTGCTGGGCCCGTCATGGCAGGGTGCGAGTCTCTGCAGAAGCTGGACCTGACGGTGAACTTTGTGGGTGAGCTGAGCAGCGTGGAGACGTTGCGCCACAACCCTCTCCTGGAAGAGCTCTTCCTGGTGGGAAATCCCTGCGCTGACTTCGAAGGCTACCGCCCCTACGTGGTGGCAACGCTGCCACAGCTCAAGGTCCCCATTTTAGTTTCTCCCGCTTGTGTTTTTTTGAGTTTTTGTTGCTAATTAATCCCGATTGTGCTATCGCCGTCAAGCCATGAAACCAGAGTATTCGGATTTCTCGCAGAGCAGTGCAAGAAAAACCTTGTGAAAGAATGGCCCACAGAGAGCTACCTCCAAAATCCCTTCAAGTCGGCACAGTAGCAGGCAGCACTTTGCTCTTTTCGATAGCGTGGTTGGCATGGGCCCTGATGGCCATCTACACCTGTACTAACCCATAACCATACCGCCCTCATTCCCGCTATCCCTAATTTTACATCCCCTCACTCCCTGTTGCTTTCTTTTCCCATTTGCCAAACTCCGCTCTCTCCCGTCTTCTCGCCTCAACTTTGCCCCCCTCCTGTCCCTCACCGGTCCTGGTGTGTGGCTGCAGCATCTGGACGGGCAGGAGATTGAGCGCTCGGAGCGGATCCGGGCGCACCAGGAGCTGGAGTGGACGCGGCGCCGCGTTCTCGAGCAAGAGGCCGAGTACCTGGCTCGGCGCGCCCAGCAGAAACTCTCCTACGCCGGGTAAACACGTTCACGGCAACGGCACAGCCAAACGGCGGTCGCACATTCACGGCACTGCTTCGTAGCAGTGTAACAACTCCCTGTCCACCATTCGCCGATTTGTCCTAATTCGGTGGGGGCATGTAACGATTCAGCAATTATTAGGGTCACAATCTCATTAAAGATGTTTTCTTTTCATGGTAATGTGTACTGTCTTTTTTGTGTTGTGTCTTGTGTTTGAACTGTCTTGTTTCGTTTCATAAGCCAAAAGGTGACATTTACATATAATTTACATTCATCACAATTAATCTGTTCTTACATGCACAATTCGATACGTATAATGTGCTTTTAGATATTCTGAGTAGTGACATGTGTTCTCCTTTACAATGCCAGTTCAGACAGGTTAAGCTATCACCTGCCACTGATGGTAGCCGTGGCTGGAAATAAAACTCTGGTATCTTGCTTCAGAGTGCTGTACGCTAAAACCACTGCACCACTGCCTCATTCAATATAATGTCTGCTTCATGTAAATTACTTGCTTGTCAGTATGCTTTATGCCAGACCAGTTTGCAGAGTTGATTGCCTGATCGATCTCCACGACAGCCACCCGTTGAATTCTGTGGAGAGTTGTACCAAAACTTGTTTGTTGCCTTCTGCAGAGGCAACGTTACATATCCAGCAATGGCATAGCATAAAACAAATTGCGGTGGTTTCACAACCTACGTCTCTTATTTGAAAGTTACAATTTCGAAACTCTGGTATGACACTACCGCACAATTTGTCCGCTCTTGCGAATGGCAGGATTTTAACTGCATGGCAAATGGTGTGCTTCAATCATCGCAACACTTTGTTGAAAAAAAGGTGACGTGTGTGATTATGTGAATTGAATCCGGAAACTGCATGGCCACTGCCGGTCGTGGGAGCTGCCAGTCCAGGTTGAAATTAGTAAGCTGCAGGATGGCTGTGTTGTGAGTTTGTGGTTGTTGCGATTCTCGGTTTCACGTGTCATACCTATGTACCAGAAGTCGCAAACGGGTTTTGATTCCTTACCCGTACCCGGCTGCACCAGGGTCGCAAATGGGTACCCGTACCCGATACCCGGCCGGGTATGGGTAGCCGGGTATCGAGTAGGGTACGGGTATCGGGTACCCGATTGCGACCTCTGGGATGAAGCCATGTTGCAGGCGCGGGTGGGTTGATTCTAGGAACTTGAATTGTGAGAAGAGACAAGACGTTGGGAAATGAGTGACAAACGGTTACTCACCAGTGACTCACGGCCTACCCGTACCCGTACCCGGCCGCACCAGGGTCGCAAATGGGTACCCGTACCCGATACCCGGCCGGGTACGGGTAGCCGGGTATTGGGTAGGGTACGGGTATCGGGTACCCGATTGCGACCTCTGCTATGTACAGTGCTCTGTTCAATTGTGCTTCTTAATTATGTTGGCGCATCACGATTGAACACTTGTGAGGCGCGATATCAAGAAATTAATGAAAAACAATTTGTGACCGTTTGACACGGTGTTAATTGTTTGGCACCTGGCGCTGATGGCTTTCAGGAATTGGTGTTAATTATTTATTTTCTCCATGCTGTCCTTGCAGACAGGAAAACGACGATGAGACTCGGAGGCATGATTCGAACGGTAGTGTGGAATCGAACCAGAGATTCTGGGAAGAAGAGACGGAGTTCACACCGGAATCACGATTGGAAACACACCGGCACTTGGAGGAAAGCCGCAAAGCCAGGGAGGGGAACAGGTGTGAAAGCGTGCGTGGCGTAGTGGTTAGTGAGTGCACTGTGGTACGAACCTGGTGTCCTGGGTTCGATGCCCGGCCACATCTAATATCAGAGGGAAATCATATCTGGGACGTGTTTAGCGAGGCCGACTCAACCCAAAACGAGAACCGGGTTGCGGAGTGTAAACATTACCACTGGAGAGACAAAGGTAGCTGAGCCGTGATGCAATTGTGTTTGATTTCTTTCAGTCTCGTTCATAGTTGTGTTTGTTCCATGAGCCTAAATGTCCCATTATTGTATAATTTGCATATGATGTGTGTACATTCTGAAAAATTTATTCGCACATTCATTAATCCATGCATTTAAAGCAAGCGTAATTTTTAATCGATGAATGCACCATTACATACTTTTTGTTCATGATCAGGTGAATGGCAGTGTGTGGTGGACTTATCCTTTAAACAGTTACACCTTGGTCATCTTTGGTGTTTACTATCGTTTGTGATTTTAGATTAAGTGGTTAACTATTGTATTCAATTCACTAGTTCAGTATCTGAATCTCAAAGCAGTTTGAGCAAACCTTTGTCGTACGTTGATGCTAAATCGAGTCGTGATAATTCTGAAGCCACCAGTGAGGAGCTTTATTGGTCCGAATTTGACGAACAAAATCGACGCTTACAAATAATATCCGCGTAAACGTGACAATCTTGCCGGATGCTGGACAAGAAATTTGGCCTAAAACTACGACGACGTGGCATAACCCATCAACAAATACCGCATAGATTATTGTACCGGCTACGAAAACCTATGTTCTAAGTGAACTACTGCGCCGTTTGGTTTTGTGTAAAAGGGGAGACACGAAACAGCCCAAGAGGGAACGCACTCTCATCACGGCCGACGGGCGCGTTTTGAACGTCAACGAGGCCAAGTGAGACGCGGCGCACAATCACACCCCACCTACCGGCAAAACACACGGTACAGCAGCATACAGACAGGCAGCATACAGGCAGGCAGCATACAAGCGGTACACTGGGTGGAGCACAGCAAGGCAAACAATTCAGACGGCACAGCACGCTCAGCAGAGTCCTTGACTGCTCATGCGCATCATAGCACCGCACGGTAAAGTACACGCAGCACGGTGCATTCGGCATATACACAAAGTGTAGCACAATGTGGAAATATGCACACGGAACGGCGCATTCATATAGCAGAGTACAGCACACACCAGCGTAGTACAGGTAC
Organism: Lampetra planeri; assembly: GCF_965212315.1. Lineage (NCBI taxonomy): Eukaryota > Metazoa > Chordata > Hyperoartia > Petromyzontiformes > Petromyzontidae > Lampetra > Lampetra planeri. The sequence goes on from NC_136129.1 coordinate 5,139,398, forward strand.
AGCCCGCTTGTCAATCCACTGCTGGATGAGGGCCGCCCCACGCCATGTGGGCAATGGGGGTTTTTAACCATACTTCACGTTGGTCAGTGCGTGTTGATGAGGGCAGGGAATCATGGATGTGGTAACATAGAAGTAGAGTACAGAAATGGATTTTGTTGCACTTCCCTTTGTTGCCCAGAATGTAGCCCCGCAACAGCCTGTAACGCTTGTCTGGTTACCCATCCAAGCACAATCGAAACTCAGCCGTGCTTCTCTTCCGAGATCTGACGAGAGCGTGCGCATTTGGGGAGGTCGTAAGCACAGCACAACATAGTAAAACAAAAGCAGTCAAGCACATTCAGCACAGCACATGGCTGTACACTTTGCAGAGGACACAGCATTATGGGACAAATTTTTCAATTGCGATTTTACACAGCAATCAATGCAAATGAGATTATACCCTGATCTCTTGAGTCCTCACCTGGGAAACTCCAACTTGAAACAGCACAGTGCACACCAGCTACAGTGGTTCACTCCGCAGGGCAGTAACGAGAGTGTACGTGTTTGCAGGTTGGATTTCTCACTCACGGAGGATGATGCCGACAGCACGCTGGTGTTAGACCTCGCCGTTTACAAGTGAGACGACTTGTTCAGGACAACGTGATCATCGTCATGAAACGATGCGGAAGTGTTGCGTCACATGCTTGGTTAAAATGAGTTGCAGTTATCATTGACCTATGGCCAAATCACCCGAAATGCATTCGATTTTGTTAGATCGCAGATTTTGTTAGATCACAGAAACTAAGCAGGGGTTGAAGCCCTGGAAAGTGCTTGGATGGGCCACCACCGTGCATAACAAGCATTATAGGCTGCTGCGAGGCTACACTGTGGGCCCACATAGGGCAGTGCATCAGAATACATTGTTATACTGTACTTCTATTCACCCATGTCTATGCGTGTTCTCTACATTTGTAATTCTGCACTGCCAAGTGTGGTGAAGTAGGGTAAAATAACCCCCCATGGCCTGCAAGGCCGTCAACAATGATCAGCTTGACAAAACGGCTGTGCGTGTAAATCTGTGACCAGACTGAGACCATCAAACAACACACGAGAGCTTGGTTTAACCTTGGTTTAGGAGCCGACAACTCAAACCAGTTACAGGTCTCCTTTGATCTGTGAATACTGATTCCTTATGAGCTCACTCAGTGTTTTCACCTTGGCCTCACAGATATCTGGACACCTCTCTCATTGATGTGGATGTGCAGCCCAATTATGCACGCGTAACGGTGAAGGGAAAGGTCAGTATGGTGTGACATTATATACGCTTAGCCGCAGCAGCAATCGAATATTGCCGATGGTCATATGACCTCCCGCTTGGCATTTGATTCTTGATCAATGGATCTGCCCATTTTCACAACTGCACCCCATCCCACCCAAACCCCACCCCACCATCCCTGCAGGTGTTCCAGTTGGTTTTGCCGGAAGAAGTCCAACCGGATAGGAGCCTTGCACAGAGGTCACAGACCACGGGGCACATGCTGCTCACCATGCCCAAGGTATTGCTTTTTAATTCAGGACATTTGGGCTCACTATACCAAGGTCGCGCAGTGGTTTTGGCATGTTTCGCGTAAATAATTGTTGTTTTTACTCTTGTTAGCTTGCACATTTCTTCCCACCCTGTAATGTCCTGTCGCTCCTGCCACCATTGATGGTCTGCCGAGCTCAATTGGCCTTACCAGCTGAAATCAAATATTGAGTCCGAGTCTGGTTAGCACACAGTGTGCTAGGAACACGGCAACCGGAGTTGGATTTCCGGCCACGGCTATTATCATTAGCGAGTGGTATCTGAAATAATTCTGCGCACCCCGTTCACCAACCCGCACTGCACAGCGTGGTGAAGTATGGTCACACGTCCTCCGTGACCAACACGGCATGGGTAGGCCTCAGAGGTCGCAAACGGGTTTTGATTCCTTACCCGTACCCGTACCCGGCCGCACCAGGGTCGCAAACGGGTACCCGTACCCGTACCCGGCCGGGTATCGGGTAGCCGGGTATCGGGTAGGGTACGGGTATCGGGTATCCGATTGCGACCTCTGGTAGGCCTTCACCCAGCAGTGGATTGTCAAAAGGGCTATAAATTATTATAGTAATAATACTAAATATTAAGTCCATACTACAGGACCTACATACTTGCCATGTCATAATTAGATTCTTAAGCTCATGGAAACAGTCATTGCATCGCATATGTAAGAATACATTATTTACAAATTCTGCAAATGATACACTTTTTGTGACGTATAAAAAAATGGAGTGGATTAGAGTGTACAGATGAGACAGAACAAATCAGAAACAAAAATCCAAACAAGATGGTAAAAACTAAACAGAAAGAAATAGGTTATTTAGTCAAATAGGTGCCCCACACTGTGTACAGCATCGTACTGGAATCAGAAGAAAAACCAAAATAACGTTATCGGTACTGAGGCTCCCATGCGGCCATACAGGAGGGCGTATGGCACAGTTTGCTGCCAATTATCATAGAGTGCGGTCGTGTCGCTACAGTTCTCTGCGGTGAGTACAATGTCTTTTAAAAACAACAGCGCTATGCCTCTACGTAAAATTAATGCAAACCACTTGCACGTTCCGAGATTCAGCGGGTGAACGAGACCCACCCTGCAACTGGCAGATGTCTCGGGACTGGAAAGGGTTAATAGAATCACACGGACCTATAGGCCACCCTGCAGGATCCGAGCAATTGCTTAAGAAGCCACGATTTACCAGTGATACAGAAAAGAAAGGCCTTTACTAGATAACACCCACTTTCCCCCTCTTTTTGCAATTACATTTCAGCAATTTGTACGTAGATTATTTCATTACCACGTTTACACGGACATCCATTCCCATGGGCAAAAGTGGTTTTATTTTAAAATTACGATCACTTGAAGTAATTATTAAAATGTGGCCAAAGTGCACAGATACATCGGAACGCAATGGCTCCCTCGTGCAATCGACATTACGATGTTGTTTAACAACGCTGTTATGGCCAAAGTATTGCGTCTGAAATCATTATGAGACGCGGGGTGGATTGAGCAGGATTTAAGCTGACTGCTGTGCGTGCCATCGCAGTGAAGAGCGGCTTACACTTTTTTGTTAAATCGTTTTATAATGTGTGGCATTCGTGTCAAATCACAAGAAGACCTTTCTACTCCATCTCACACAGAGTAGTGCATCCCTTTGTGTTCAAGAACGGCCCGTGGAAGCGAATATTATAGAGCTACCCCGGGGTCCACCAAGTAGTGGGCAGCACTTTCTTACCTGCTCTCAGATATGAGTGTAATCTTCGTTGCTTGATGATCATTTAAAAATATATATATAATTCTAAGAGATGGAATTTTTTGCCAGTTTAAGTGAAAAAAATGCAGTTTCATTTGATGGGTTTTATTTTCTTCTGTGCAGTCATTGGCGACCGGGCTGAGACCACGAACGCACTGGACACTCGAGAGCCTGGTTTAATCACAAGTGACTGCCTGGATTAAAATCTCGGAGCCACCCAGGTACCACCAGACTGACACTTTGATTCTCATACACAGGTGAAGGAGGTGGTGAAACCTCAGGTGGTGAAACCAAAGCCTTGTGTGAAGAATCATCCCAAGGAGGAGTGCACGTCACCCACAACCAGCAATCGGTACAGCAACCACAGCGGCAATTTCATGAAATAATTTAATTGACATCCAATGGTATAGAGCATGTGCATCTGCATGCATTTGGCTGTGTATATATTTCTACGGACGAGAAGTGGCACAGTGGTTAGAGCACTGCACTCCGAATTGCGCTATGGGTTTAATTCCCGGCTTACGGATTATTTCAGTAATGAGAGATTTATGAATTGAGTCCCCTTGCACGAATCAGTATGGTAAAGTACGGTCGAATAACTCACATGACCGACATGGCTTGGGGAGACCTCAGTCCATGCGGTCTAAACGGTATTTGGCGATCGCTACCTACATCACTAAAATTTCCGCTGGATTTGATGATCAATTCTACGCCTTTAGAATGGAAAATCGAGCTCTAAACCGACTGTTGATTTGTCGATGACCGTGCGTCAAACTCTGGCCTAATTCGGGATCTGCTCATGCATGCAGCGGCGACTCGAGCCAGGGCTCTGCGCACCAACACCTCGAGGTCGACCCCAGTGCTCGCCGCGGCATCGATGTCGCCACCATCGTCCGGGACGCGGGTCGCTGCGCCACGGGACGGGCACCGCCCTCCCAGCCGCCCCCTCGTCCTGTCGCGTTGCCCGCCGAGGGTCCAGCCTTCGTCGACGACCCCGACGTCCCTCCGCTCATCTGAGCAGTGGCGTAGCATGGGTGACGCGGGTCCTGGTGCAACGAATTAAATTGCCCCCCACCCTCCGTCCCATTTCCTCACCCATTGGAGCTTGGCACCTCGGGCCGCTCCACCACATATGGGCTGCTGTGCACACTCGACAGCTACACTAATGCATACGACTGCCTGTCGCGACAATGCTTTGGTCACGGAGGTGGCTGAGTGTGTCAGGCCCTTGATGCCTACATTAAAACATGAGCCTGTGTCTCCTAAGAGGCCTGGGTTCAAGCCCTGGGACCGATTGACTTTCAGGCGATCATACCCATGTTAGAGCACTGGGCCAGCACAATGAAGGACTTCGGTTCAAGCCCTGGGGACTGGGTGTCTTCGACAGACGGCTGATGTCTGCGTTGCAACACTGAGGTAGGGTCTCTAGTCGCCCGGGCTCTGAGACCAGCCACTGGAGTTTGATGCTCGGGAAAAACTGAGGAATCCGTGAAAAACTTTCGACTCGTGTACATCGTGTTTCAGCCCCGAGGGCTAAGTTCTCATGCTCCATTCAGTGTTCGTCAATCGAGGGAACATCCATGGTACGTGATTATATTTTTATGGAATAGAGACATGGAGATGTTATTAATATTTTACACCTTGTGGCACAACAATAAGTTTCAGATTTGGGATTTTTGGCATTGACACACAGTGGTCTGAACAGTCTTTAACGTCAACTTGACAGCTGATGACAAGCTTTGGTTGATAATAATGATAACAGCATCTCTCTGAAAAGAATCCAATGCGCAGAACTAAAAGATCGGATAGAATCAGAGTGACTGGGGGCTTAGTGAGGGTTAACGTGGCATTGGCTCAGGATCAGCAGACATCTGCGAGAGGATAATCCATCACAGCCCTCCCCCACAGCGATGGGCCATAGCCTGCTAATGGTGTGTGTGTGCATGACATGCATGTACGGATGCGTGCATGTGTGTGTGTGTATGCAAGTATGGGGAGCATTAGTGAAGCGGTTATCACGCTGCGCTACGATCCTGGTGACCTGAGTTCGACTCCCAGTTATGGCCAACGATAATATCACCATCTTGGCTCTATAATATCTGATGTGTTTAATAATACAGTCAATGGTCATGAGACTCATTAAATATGCATGGATTTGCACTGAATGAGATGTGTGCTTGTATATATGTATGTGTGTGTGATATGGGTTTGATTCCCAGCTATGGCTCACATCAGTTGTGAATACTTGAACCAGGGATGAGTCTCCCTCTAGCTCGACTCAACCTTAAACGAGTACCTGGTGCAGTGTCTAAAAATCAGCACAGAGGAGTCAAAGGTGGCCTGCCTGGTCTTGGCCCCACGTAGCCCTTGAATGCCTTTGCGGCCTTAATAGATGCTCGCTAATAGCACTTGCCCCAGTGGTCTATTAAAGGCTGCACAGAGCAAGTTTCGTCTTTGCATGCCAATGCAGCTTGCAAGTATTAGGGGGCCATGCATAGCTGGAATTTTAACTTCTATATTTGGGGGGTGTGTTATAAATATATATTCCAATCTTAATTGTAAACTACTGAAAATAAATCATAAAGGTGTCCAGATTGGGGGGGGGGGGCATTGGCCCTCCATGCCCCCCCCCGCAAACTCCACCCATGGGGCCATGATACCCTTCATCATCACGAGCGGCTTGGGCCTCCTTTAAGTTGACTCAGCCTAAATTAAGTACTTGGTGCCATGCGTGTCAACATTAGCACTGGGGAGATAATGGCGACAAGAATCGATCTTCACCAACCCACTGTCCCACTCGGTTATGAGAATAAAGTATGCACCGTTATTGGAACATGTCAAAACATTTCTATTATACAACAGGCATGGACCAATGCATCAATTAAACATTAACATATTCTTATGCTGATGATACGTGCATAGAATCGTGAAAGAATTATGTATTCAAATTATATGCACATTGTATGCTAATTTTACATTTAGGCTAACGGAGCAAACAAAACTATGGAAATGAGAAAGATGAAAAAAACATTGGAAATAAAGGAGATGGCAAAACACCAGACTAAAAGAAACGTGATTCTTTAATTGAATAGTGGCCCTGAATCATGACAGTTGAATCAACTGTTACATGCCTGTTATCTAACTTCGTAGCCTACTTTAAAATTGCAAGACAAGAGAAAGCCGTATTAAACCAACCTGTGGTCTACTCAGTGACCTATTTGTCAACACACTCATTCACCACTCAGCGAGTCCTAAGTTGATTTTTTAAACCCACCACAGTCGTTCCAACGGTCTTCTTGTTTTGTATGGCAAGAGGCGGTGAGCATCTCGCCGTGATGCCGAGATGCTAACCACCTCACCTGGTATAAAGCAGGTCGTGGGTTCAATCCCGACCCTGATGCCTGCATATTTGGAGTTTGCATGTTCTCCCCGTGTTGATTTTTCTCTGGGTCCTCCAGTTTTTCCCTCCACATTTAGACACATGCGTTTAGAGGAAATGGCTGCTTTAAATTTCCAAATGGTAAGCCACTTCGTTGAGCTATCATTTGTGGCCAGGTCGCTTCTGAAAGAGAGCTATATAGCTCAGTGGGCCTTTCCTGGTAAAATAAAAAAAAAACAGTTTATAGAAGTTTAGGTTTAATGAATCAGCCAGTGGACAGCTTCAGGAGTTGCCTGGTGAATATCTCAAACGCTGCCAGCGTTTGAGATATTCAGGTATTCATCCAGATGGTTCTTCTTTCTCGTGGTTTTTCTTTCCCGGTTGCCACCAGACGCCAACCCTGCTTCTTTATCCTGGCTTGGGACAGGCAGAAACAAATTTCTGGTGGAGTTTCTCATGGAGATTCATATACTTTGCATATAAATCCACAGGCAGGCCACCTTTGTCTTCCCTGGTGGTGATGCTGCTTACACACCACACTAGGTACTCGTTTGAGGGTGAGTCGACATAGAAGAGACCCGGGAAAGGTCGCTGGGTTCATAGTGCGGTGGAAAAACTGCTGCGCCATCAGTCCATCCTGTATATCATTAGTCTACAAAGCACCCTGCACCGTATTGCAGACGAATGAATGAACTTTAAAGAATTCACAATCTGTGCCAGTAAAATTGCACCAACGTATTCATATTGGATGTCAAGCGTTGGAAGCGTTTCATCCAGCACAAACTTTCTTTTTTTTCTCTCCACATTCTCGGTGTAACATTTTCAGCACTCAATTCCATTTTATAGTAGGAACATGTATTTTTTTTAAGTGGATAAAAGCACGCAAGGTTATATACCCGGGGCTTTGCCAGCAGCTGGCACAAATTACATGGAATTTAAATAAATATATTAAAATCATCACTTATTTAACGAGCCGCGTGAAACAAAATTGACTTTGTCTCTCTTTTAAAAAGGCATGTCAGACTTTTCCACTCTGCCGTGGTTGGAGTGAATTCTAAAGCATGGACAAAACAGCGGCTGTTGGGTTGCATAAGAATGAGGGTACTGAACGAGTCGTAATGAGAGTGCATGGCAAACGCACTTACAATATTACCGATGAACGCTTTCTTTACCACTCGTTTTCAGAGGGCTCTAACTTGCCTTTATTTGCTGGCCTGTTCGACTGAATTATAACTACATTACAAATCTCCGCGATGTGTTTTCGGCATGATGTCTAATGTTTATCTCTACGGGCTGGGAGCTTCTTCGGGAATTTAATTGTTCTTCAACAACACAGTACAAACCGGAAACAGATCAGATGGCTATATGGCAGAGCCGCGAAAATACACTCAGATCCAGCATTATGCATCCTCCCAAAAAAAAACACTTCAGCAACCATAACAAATGTATTTTAGCTGCTAATCACTGACCCGCTATATACCACAATCAACAGTCCAACCTATTGCATAATCTTTAAACAGCACAAATATTACAGGGGCAGATACAGCCAAAGTGTCGTAGTTTAAAGAGAGGGCCTGCTATCTTGCAAACCCAGTCCACACAGCCGCCCTCCAGCCGTCATCGTACCCCCTAGTGAATGACAGCGATGTGCATCAGACACGATATCGATCGCGGAATCACGACCCATGCCCTGCGCTTTAATTTAAGAAAAAAACGGAGAGTGAACATAAAAAGAGCGAGCTATTGGCAATAACCGTGGCTCTGTTGTGTGTCCGCCCGGGTGACAATAAATAAATCACGGACAAGCGTAACGTGGCGCTGATCAATTTTTAAAGAGCCCATCGCACAAACACCATCATTTAATGCCGTTAAATCAATCGGGCGAAACCCATGCGTGTGCATCCTCGTGCGGTCGTTTGTCTAAATTACAGCCGCGTTTCTGCGCTGGCTGCGACGTCTGACCGTGGCCGTAGCAAACACTTGCCGATGCGGCTCTGGGTTCAAGGAGATTCACGAACTCCACGCACCAGGCCTTTTGGGCAATCTTGCACACTTTGTTTCACGGTGGGTGGATTTCGATGAAGCTGAATAACGCGTGTTGTGAAAAATAAGAAAAGTAAAATGGGCTTCATCTTCTTGGTTCTTTCTGTAAAGTCACGTAGAAGGGAAATAATAAAATAATAAAAATAAAACATAATCAAATAATTCTCACGACGTTTCGGCCACAACGCAAGCAGCCGTCCTCAGACGCTGTCTTTCCGACAGACCTGTTCTTCACCTGAGGACGACTGCTTGCGTTGTGGCCAAAACGTCGTGAGAATTATTTGATTATGTTTTATTTTTATTATTTTATTATTTCCCTTCTACGTGACTTTACCGAAAGAACCAAGAAGATGAATCCCTGCAGTCACGAAAGCTTTAAATTAAAATGGGCTTGGTCAGGAAACAAGATCGCAAGAACGGGTGGATGCCGATGGTCAGGAATAATGACGGATTTGCGGCCGCGGGTGGGGGGGGGCATGAATTCGGCTCATGTGCACGTGGCTTGGTGGATTATTACATGGCAGGGTCTCGAGAGAAAGTGATCGCTTGGGGAGGCCTGAAATCAGCGGTGGATTGGCCATGGCTGACGATGAGTGGACTTGGAGGATCACTGTGCAAAGCTGCTTGCTGCTGCTGTGTTTCCATGCAACGTTTAGATGAAATTTAAATTGAGCTGAAATTTGTTCAGAGCTGTTTCTTATTTATTTTTCGATCGTGATAATGTACATCAATAGTCAAGTAATTAGAATGATTACGAAGCGAAATGAATTGGCATCACCAATGCCTATCACGATAGAAAATCGTCATTTAGGAATACAAATTTTTTTTTAAACAACAGTCAGTTGTCTCGGAGCTCAGAGCGCTACGCCAGCTCAGTTTGAGACCTGGGTTCAAATCCTAGGCAGTCATCCGCGATTAAACGGGGTTTTCAAATATAGCGAGTTGACAATGTCAGATTTGGTTTTGCACTTCATTTCGTTAATTTCCTCGCTCTGAGAATTACAAAATATCAGCTTGTCTGTCACGTGACAATCTCATAGCAGCAGCAGGGTGTGACCCCACCGGATGTGTAATAAACAAAAATGGTTATTTGAAACATTTGACAGAATTGCTATATAGACGTGAAAAAAACTTATCTTCTTAAACCATCCTCCGACACAAGGGGTGCACTGCTCTGAAAGATTTCCGAATGGATTCCTCGTCCTACAACACGATGCCGATAACACATAGCACAGAAACACCCACGTGAACGTAAAACCGTGGAGTGTTTTATTGGCATCTGAGTGGGAGCGGTATTGAATGAAAATGTGGAACCTATCACAATTAACGAACGAGCATACAATCTAATGTACGTATCGATCTGAACGGTCTGAATCTAAACCAACGATGTGATAAATAACAGGAGGCGGAAACCTGCTTCTTGCAAATTTGGGATTTCAAGAGAACATTATAATGGTGATGACGACGATGAGCCAGCACTGTCTCATTACCGACCGAGTCTCCTGGGCATCTGTGCGGATGTCATCGTGACCCTGTCTTTGCATGTAGTCTCGTGTGCACCGCATGCACCCCGAGTTGTGAAAACACCGAAGCTGACTGAGCCCGTTTCCTCTCGAATACTGTGAAGCTGGAGCAAAGACAAGATGTGTGACAAGCTCATAACCTGTATACATTCACACGTGCAAATCGATGGCAGCTAATGATCACGTTAATATCGTGTACGGCGCTGTTTTTAAAACTGTGTGTCGTGTCTGGGTGGCTTAATGGATTTACACTATATTCTTGGTTCTTTCGGTAAAAAAAAAACGAAGCTGACTTACCACGTTTCCTCTTTTTTGCCCACTACAGCAAATTATTTCTTCTTCTTGGTTCTTTCGAAAGAACCAAGAAGATGAATCCCTGCAGTCACGAAAGCTTTAAAACGAAATTATTTCTTGCTGTGGCTGTCCCACCTGATGACGGAAGCTTGTGTTGCTTTCGAAACGTCGTGATTCGAATTTATTTTATTTTATACCTATACGTGACTTTACCGAAAGAACTAAAGAGTATGGATCATTGCAGTAACGAAATCTTAAGATCTAGATTTCTTTCGGTAAAGTCACGTAGAAGGAAAATAATAAAAGAATACAAATTTAACATAAAACACGCGTGGAGCTTTTGGGGGGTTGAATCCTGGGCTATAGTACCAATCGCACTCAGCTCTCGTGTTAAGTACTGTGTGTGTGAGAGAGATCAAACCCAGTTACACACATGTTAAGGTGCAGGCCCGCAGTTGCTTGCTGATAGTTCAGGGGCTTCCGCCGAAGAGATTGAGCTCTCGAGGGACCCCACCAATTGGTATTTGGCCTCCTCTTCCACGCTGCCCGTATATCTTAAAAGCGATGGGGGTACCCACACTTGAACCCACTACACGCATTTATACTGCTTGGTGGGGAGAGGCAATGAGGGGAGGGAGATTTAGGAAGCTTGCACCGTCGTTTCAAATGTTGTGCCGGGAGATGAAATTGAACCGGCGACCTCTGGATTGAAAGTCCAGCGTGCTCACCATTACTCCACGGCAGAAGCATCCCAGTTACAGACGACTATGTATGAAATTAATATATAGCACGGATGCGTGGCCAACCGTGCTAATGGGAGGTTGCATGTGGTGGGTTCGAGTGTGACTGCATACACACACATACAAACATTCACCAAAATTTAACCTCGTGGCGGGACCCCGGGGTCCCGAATACACGGAGGTCTAAATCGTAAATTTATTTATTTATTTTCGGCGACTCCGTCCCACCGCGCACATAAACGCCGCGACCCACCAGAAATCAATCCTCTCCTTCTTCACCAAGCACCCGTCGCGTTGCCAACATTGCCGTAGTCATAAACAAAACTTTTAAACTTTGATGAGCGCATCGTGTAGAGCTCGTCGAGAGGAATGTATTGCCGTGTCGTTCGCCTTCAACAGACATAAAATGACGTCGCAACGCAGTTTATGCGCGAGCCGGGGGGCTTATGGGACCCCGGGGTCCCGCCATGAGGTTCATATGTCCCGATTCAAGAGCCGAATGGCTCACAGGGCTATACCTAATAAATGAACTTGAAATGAAATGAACTTAATATGTCGGTTGTGGAGACTTGGCGTGAGGTTCCTCATCTGCACAGCCAGACACGGAGCGATCTCAGCTAATGACTCTCGAACGGCCCTTGCAGGTGGCACGCACCCAAATGGCGGTCTTCATTCATCTTAGTGGATGTGTTCACCATCAATCTGTGGACGTTAAGAACAGTGAGTCTCGTTACACACCCGGGTGCGTATGTGCACGCCCGTCTGTAGATGCAGCGGAGTTGGAAGCAGTCGCCCTCCAGCAACAACAAACGAGCGATGCTCACAACAACGAGCACAGCGCCGGGCGGGTAAAACGCGAAGAGTTGGCACCGTGGGGGGGCACAGTTGGTGCATTTACCAGCCATCTCAGTCAACCCATGGCAACTGGGTCTGTTCTGTGATCTCCTGCTAGCGGGCCTTTAACACTTCACATGGCCTCAAAGTGCACCTAGCATGGCACAAGTGCCGTGGTGATGTAATCGCCACTTAGTGGTGAACGGTGGTTGTTGTTGCGACCTGAGTTCGATTCCCACTCACGACCAACATCGGTCGCGAATATCTGAACCGATCTTGGGCTTCCCCGAGGTCGACTCAGTCTCAGATGAGTACCCGGTGCGGTGTGTATATAACGCCGCTAGGGAGACAAAGGCGGTCGAGCTTGGTGCTGGTCATCCACTCCCTCGTGTGCCGTGGTGCCAGTCTTCAGAAATCTTCACCAACAGCACTTTGCCCCAACATTATTTAAAAGAGTTTAGATCGCGTTATTTATAAATTACTAATCTAGTATATTATTACAATAACCCCCCCCCCTCAAATCGTTGCACCTGATGAGTTAATGAGTTAATGATGACGTCACCCTGCTGCTGTTCTATATAAGAACGGGAGACAGAGGAGAGCCTCACCATTCTGGCGAATTGCCCGATGAGGGGGAAACTGCCCTGGCTCGCCAGGGGAGACACCAGGAGCATCGAGGTGATCCTTCCAGCCCGTCCGGATCTCAAGTGAGACCTAGCCACCAGCCCCGAGGCCTGCGAGGGCCCTGACCGTGTGGCCAGGGATGACCACGCTGCCAAGAAGCGGGGACTGCTGGAGAATGGAGACGGAAATCGCAACAGACGAAGAGGGGAAACGGCGAGAGTCAAGGACCACGAGGGCCACCCGAGTTGCTGAAGGAGACCGGGATGACCGTGCCGCCCAGCTTATGCTCGCAGCAGATGAAAAGGAAGCAGGGAGAGCGCCAAGAGAAATGAATGCCACCTGCACTGCTGAGGGAGCCAGGGACGACAGAGTCGGCCAGACGGTGACTGCAGGAGACAAGAAGAAGACGTAGCGAAAGCAGAGGGCCACCGACACCACCTGTGCCGCCGGAGGAGACTGGGACAACCAGACCGACCCGCTGGCAGCAGGGGGATGCGTGGAGGAGGCACGGAGACGGATGGAGGGGAACGTGGCGGAGGCACGGCAGAAGGAGAGGATGGAGGAACTGGATGGGAGGGTGGGAGCTGATGGAGTGGGTGAGGGAGGCCGAGGAGAAAAAGGTATGGCGTCCGGAAGCAGAGAGGCGGGCGCCCCCGAGCGGAGGGTGGAGAACGAAGCCAGGGAGACGCCAGCAACCTTGGGGCAGGGGGAGGCCCGGAGGGAGAACGCGACAGTGGACGCTGGACCGGTGGGAGCTGGGAGGCCCCGGGAACGAGACGGGAAATGGCGAGGCGGGGCAGGGGTGAGTCTGACAACACCTCATGTCAAACGACATAATTGCGTCAGAGTAATGATGAAGGACGAGGTAGCAGAAGAAGTGACCATCGACCGAGCAACCTTTGTACGGTCAATAATGATGGGCTTGCTAAAAATAGAGCCGACAGACTTGTACTGTTTGATAACTCTGCCGGGAGGGAGGGCGTTTGATGTAAGCTTCAACTCAAGCCCACTGCTACAAATATTTATGACCCGCTTCGAGGAAAAGGCGGAGGAGAAGCCATTGATATCAATGAAGCTACAACTGTTATCAGAGCTGGACACGAATGTGGTGACTATTTTCCTATACAATGGAGCCCTACATGACCACGACGTGGAGGTCTGGCTAAGACAGCACTGCTCGGTACTGTCGGGCTGTAAAAAGGTGAGGGACTCAGTGGGGATATGGACAGGGGCAAGACAATGGAGGGTGCGGCTGAAAACAGAGGGAGGGACCTTGAGACACATCCCGAGTGCCCTGAACATAGGAGGCAACCGGGGATATGTTGTGTATGCCGGACAACCTAAACTGTGTAGGAGGTGTGGGGGCAGCGGTCACCTGGCCGCAGTGTGCAAGACAAAAGTCTGCTATAGATGCAAGGCACTGGACCACGAGGTAGAAGAATGCAGTGTTCCGGCACAATGTAACCTCTGTGGTAGCCGAGAACATCTGTACAAGAATTGTCCGGAGTCGTACGCCAACAAGGTTAGGGCGTATAGGGTAGGAGGAGCGAGGGATGAGGAAGGGGGTGGGACCAAACTGGACCCGGATAAGGAACTGGTGAGGGAAGGACGTGGGGAGGCGGCTGAGCAGCAGCCACCAGCAACGGACGGAGGGGGAGAAGGGGAGAGGCATGCAAAAAGAGCAGAATTGACATCGAGCGAGCAGGAAGAGGGCCTGGCGGGGGAGGGGAGCGACGGCATGGGCAGCATCTCCGAGACGACCGTGGAAGACTGGGCGGAGGCGGTGGAGGAGGATGAAGGAAAAGGGGAACGACAGCAGGAGGAAGGCGTTAGCGAGACATGGGAGGGACCAATCGGAAGGAAAAGGAGGATACGGAGAGCCCCAAAAAGAGGCGCCCCTTCAGGCAGCACAGAATCCTCGGACTCCTCGCCGGATGCAGAGGCCTCGAGGGAGAGGTTGGAGGAAAGGGTGGAGAGCCGCCACAGGGTGAACCCCTTGAGAACAAGGGGCGAAATAAAATTGCGGGAACTGGCGAATGAAGACGGTTACGGAGGGCGAGTGGAGAAGGCCACTTCGGACTGAGACACATCCCAACATGGAACTTTCCATGGCGTCCGTAAATGTGAGGAGCTTGAAGGGAAAGGGGAGGAGAGGAGCAATAATACAACTGCTACAGGCTACCAAGTGGGAGGTGGTCTTCCTCCAGGAATGCCACCTACCATACACCCTGGGCCGGGAGGAGCTGTTGGAGATCTGGGATGGCTACTACTTTTGGTCCGGGAGTAATGAAAATCGATGCACGGGGGTGGTTACCCTCCTAAGCAGGAGGGGTATACAGATAGTCGGGTCCCAAGAGGTGATCCCGGGGCGCCTCCATTATGTGGACGTGTCTTATGGAGAGGCAGACCTGAGACTAATAAATGTGTACGCCCCCACGACGTGCACAGAAAGAGTGGACCTATGGAATAATGTAGCGACCCTACTCGTGACGAGACGGCAAGTCATAATGGGGGGTGATTTTAACTGCCCGTTGTGCCTGGCAGACCTATTATCGGTGGCTGGGAGGAGGAGGCTCGACCCTTCCTCTAGGAAGTTGAAGGAGCTGATAGAGGATTTTAAAATGACTGACACCTTCAGAAACGTACACCCGGTGAGACCGGGATACACGTCGGATAAGGGCGGTAGAAGGCAATCACGAATAGATTTCATCTTTGTGTCTGCCAATGTGAAGGTGGATGGAGCAGACCTGGAACCCTTCCCCTTGTCAGATCACAATTTGGTGAAGGCAAAGGTCGGTATTCCAGGTGGCCTGAAGATGGGGAAGGGAACCTGGAAAATGAATGTGAGCCTGTTGGAAGACAGAAGGGTTGTGGGAGACTTTGTAAGGAAGTACGAAGACTGGACGACCCTGCAGGAATGCTTTGCCACGAGGGTGGAGTGGTGGAGCATGGTGAAGGGCCGGATAAAGGCCCTCTTCCAGACACATAGTAGAAGGAGGAGTGTAAACAGGGAACTGCAGCTGTGGAACGCTAGAATCGAGAAGAAGCACAGGTTACTTGAGCTGGGATTCCCGGTGGGTGAGGATATACGGAGATTGAAGGGAAGGTTATCCTCGGTATTGGAGAAAAGAGTCAAACAAATGGCATACAGGGCAAGGGTCAGGGCAACGGAACAGGGATAGAAATGTACGAGTCTCTTCTTTAAGAAATGCAAGGCAGGAGACAACACACTTAGGGAATTTGTGAGTCCGGTCAGAGGCAGGCAGGCAACGACAGAGGGTATGATAGAGATAGCGGAGGAGTACTATGGGGAGTTGTATGGGAGGAAGGGAACGGATAAGGGAATAAGGGAGGCACTACTAGGGGAGCTAAGACATGAGGTTAAGAACCCAGAGGTACTGGGAGGGAGGATCCAGATGGAGGAAGTGGAGGAGGCAGTGAGGAGGCAGAATAAGAATAGGACGCCAGGACTGGATGGGATTCCAGCAGAATTCTATATTACATTCTGGGATTTAATGAAAGGGGACATGCTGCAGATGTATAGGGAAATGCTGGAGGGCGGACTGGTGCCAGAAGAAATGTGTGAGGGGCTCATCATACTGATGTATAAGAAGGGGGACCGGAGAGAGTTGGGAAACTGGCGTCCAGTTACGCTCCTGAACTCGGACTACAAGATTATGGCAAAAATAGCTGCGACGCGCCTGGGGAAGGTGGTGGAGGGAGTAGTCGAACCCGACCAGACGTGTGCGGTGCCAGGAAGAAGGATTTCGGACTCCCTGATTTTATTAAGGGAGGCAATAGAGGTAGAAGGAGAGAGGGGATGCCCCCTAGGGCTTCTTAGCCTGGATCTTGAGAAGGCTTTCGACCGCCTCTCGCACGAGTATATGTTCGCAGTGTTGGAAAAATAGGAGTGAGGGGACCCTTGGTCGATTGGGTGAGGCGTCTTTACCAAGGGCTCAAGACCAGACTACTGATAAATGGGGAGCTCTCGGGGACAATTCCAGTAGAGTCAGGGGTGAGACAGGGGTGCCCGATGTCTGCGGTTCTATTTGTAATGTGTATGGAACCCCTTGCACAGGCAATGAGAAACAATGAGGAGATTAAGGGGGTGACCATCCCCGGGAATAAGGAACAGGGGAAGGTGGCGCTATATATGGATGACGTAGTCGTGCACTGTAGGGACGTGGCATCAGTGTGGGGGGCCATGCAGGAGACAAACCGCTTCGGCCTGGCCTCCGGCTTGAAGGTGAACGCGAGGAAGAGCGAATTGATGGCCTTCGGGGACCCGAGACTATTTGAGGGCCGGCCGCCTGAGTTGGGGATAAAGACGGAGGAAGTCAAGGTCTTGGGAGTGTCCTTTTGCCGAGAGAGGTCGGCGGAACGAAACTGGGACGGGAGGATAAAGCAGGTAAAGGGACAGTTAGGCAAGTGGGCCGGGAGACGGCTCACGATGGAAGGGAGGATTCTGGTAGTGAGGGTGGTGGTTTTACCAACACTCAACTACCTCGCATATGTGTTCCCGCCAGGTAGGAGGGAGGCAAAAATCCTGGAATCGCTGTTGTTTCAATTCATTTGGGGAGGCGGGATGGATAGAGTGAAGAGGGTGGTGATGTGTAAACGCGTCGAGAACGGGGGGAAGGGTGCCCCAAATATTGCACGTGTGCTGTCCTCAATTTTTGTGTGCAACACTTTGAGGTTATTATTTTCCGAAGAGCCCCGGGGGAAGGCCGCTTGTAATTTAAGGTATCGCCTGATGTGGCTCCTGAGGGGGCTTGGGATGACCCAATTACCGGCGGGCACGCCCTTGGCATGGCCACAAGGATGGCTGAATGCGGCGGTGGGTGACTACATAAAAGAGTACAATTTGAGTCAGAGAGGGGGACCGTGGAACTCCAAGGAGGTATTGGCCAAAGTAAACGAAGGGGAGGCCTGCGAGGGGGTGATGGGCGCAAAGAGGACTATGTACCGTCAAGTGTGGAGGAACACTTCATCAACGGCGCTCACAAAAGAACAGAGAGATCTGTCCTGGTTGGCGGTGTGGGGTAGATTGGAGACGAGGGGCTTCATGTTTTCTCGCCGAATGGCACGTTCGCCCAAATGCCCGAGGGGCTGCAACACAGATGAGGACGCGGTGCACGTCATGGTGAGGTGTCCCTTCGCACAGGAGGTGTAGAGACAGAGCAGTCCGCTGTTGTCCTGGTTTTACCCGTCGCAGGTGATAAGTCGGGACATTATGTGGGGAGTCTTAAGGGAGGTGTGGGGAGATTACAGAGATCGAACGTGGGCCATAATAGGCGCGACAAAGGAGGCCTTGTGGGGAGCTCGCAGAAAAGAGTTGGATGGGTCCCCTATATCACCGTTGGAGGTGTGCTACTGGGCGAGGAAGTTGCTAGAAAGGGTGATGGAAGTAGACCGGGTTAGGCTGGGATACAAGGCCGCTGGTGTGAAGTGGAAGTGGCCCCTACCCGGGGTGGGGTAGCGAGGGGACCGGCGGGTATAGGGAAGGGATAGTGAAGGATTGCCACGCACATTTTAGCCGGCCTGCTAAGTCGTGTGGGCGAGGAATGTACGTGTTCGATCGGGGGAAGGCCATGTGATGGAGCAGCGCATGGGTGAATGGTGGTGATGAATGTGAATAAGGGGAATGGGCGGTGTGCGTTATGGCGGCGAGCTTTTTTTGTTGCATTGTATGTGGGTGGAGTCCGCGGATGTGACGGAGACTCGAAGGGGCCAACCGGGGCGCCCGGGAAGGAGTGGTTTTCAGTACTCTATTTGGTTTTCCTTGTACCCGCTGAGAAGTTAATAAAAACCTTTAAATCGCAATTACCAGCGAAACGTCGTACTCAAATTGTAAATGTTGTGGTTTCACGCTTCAACACACCGGTGGGCTAAAGCAGTGAACTATTTGTCTTTTGTCAACGTGACACTTTTTTACTGATTGGCCGTGTCGGGTGGTGGAGGGTTACGACACATTTATAAATAACGCGATCTAAACCCAAAAACGTTGATTATGATCATTTAAAAGAGTATACGGGGGATCTTTGCCTTTGTGTCGCATTTGCTACACGTCTGAACACGAACTACCATCCACCCATTGAGATGTCCCGTTGGTACAGCCCGCTGCTTTCTGCATTGTAATCTCACTGGGCTGACTCCAATGGGGGCATTAGGTGCACAGATTTTTTTTAAATATGGTTCTGTCCAATGATTTGCTATCGCATTAGGCGTGGGCTCTTAAACTGTGTCTGTGAATATATATACGCAGTATATGCCGAATATATCACAGGACGGCATGATTTAAAACTTGTCTTACCGAAAATCCATACGACATTGGTATGGATCTTCAAAGAAAAATATTTGCCAAAGGCCACATGTTTTATTAAACCATCTTTTATTGTCACTCTTTAATAACGTGTCGCGGCTTTAGAGGTGGCTCCGTGTGTGTGTGTCTGTCTGTCTAATCCTACCGTGGCTGATGCTGACGTTACTATAGGGTGATAAGCCATCACTGTTGGATCCTTGGGTTCAAGTCCTGGGTCTGGAATGATAATTAATGCACTCCGCATTAATGTCAATGGAGAGTGATATGTTAACCGATCCTGGTACCACCATCACCCACCAGAACTGATCAGCACGGTGAATTATGGGAAAATAACCCCAATGGCCAACACAAGTATGGACAGGACTTCATCCAGCAGTGGATTGACAGAGGGCTGTAAATTAGTGTGACTTATCACCCAGGAACAAAATCGCCCGGAATGAAATCGACCTCGTCAGGTACCCTAAGCTAAGCAGGTTTGAGTCTGGAGCAGTCCTTGGATGGGTGATCACCATGCATATGACAGGTGTTGTAGGCCGCTGCATGGCTGTGCATTTCATACGTGTGCAGACAGTTTCATCGCAGTCACTAACAGTGGCATAGATAATAATGATAACACACCGACACGCAATATCCATCGCAGTCACTTGATTTTTCCAGCTATCGACAGATGGTCGTGGAGCAAATCCGCTCGCAGTCCAGTGGCTTGTGTAAGATAAACCCTTTAAGGGTGAGGCAAAAGCTCCAATATTGCTTCTAGATAATTTCTCAAAGTCACCCTGTCCACCGAAGGATTTCTAACGGTCTGAAAACGCTTCGTCTCTGCTTACCAAATGTCAACGCATGATTAGGAGCGTAACTGGGTTGAGGAACAAAAAAAAAACATTTAATTATATATTTTAAAAAACCTATTAATTCGTTCTCCTCGCAAAGGGTGGGTGGGGGTTTCTTTGGGGGGGGGTGGGAGGGCGGGGGATGGTTTGGGTACCAACTGAGATTTTCTGCATAGCACCGCGTTACCATGGCGATTATAACCATCGCCATGGCGACGGAGGAGACGAGCCAATGGCGAGGCGGCTGCGCGTCTGGCCGTGGTGGGTGACCGGAGACATTGGGGACCGAGGGAGCCACCCCCTCCCCCCGCCCCTCTCCTCTCCCTCTCCTCCCCCTCCCCCACCCCTCTGCCTCTCGCCAAAATTCGCCCCCCCCCCCCTGCAGCGATGCGCCCGGCGCAATTTGCATTCTTAATACGTCCAGCGAGCACGCTTCGACACCAACAGCAAGAAGGCAAAGATGCCTCCACGTGCAGCCTGAACAAACTGTTGGGGGCGCAAGTTGCTGTTGGCGAGTGTGGCATCTGTGAAGGCCGGCCACACGAAGGGAGGGAGGGTGATGAGGGTGGGTGGCCAACACCATGCCCGGCCGCCTTTGTCTCCTGAGTGTTGATGTTTACACACCTCACCAGGTAGTCATTTGAGGCTGAGTCGACCTGGGGGAGGCCCAGGACCGGTTGAGATATAATCGTTCCCCACTGTTTAGACACCGACACGACACACATCTATCCTAAATAACATCGTCATCATCAGCAGCAGCAGCAGCCTGCCATGGTCAATCCACTGCTGGTTGAAGGCAGGGCCGGATGAAGATTTTGTCGGCCCCCTGAGCTGCACGTACTGTGAGGCGCCCAGTAATATTATCAAAAGCAATACAAAGTTAAAGAAAACATATAATTACATTTTTACGAGGCTAACAACAATCAAAATTCAGCATTCACAAATGAAATAACTTTTCACTTCAATCTCTGGCGGAGGCCCATGGGCCGTCGCCCCTAAAGCCCCCACGCCTTAATCCGGCCCCGGATGAAGGCCTCCTAAAGCCACCGCTGCTACATCTCACGATCCTGCATGTCCGATGTGTACATGGTAGAATGTACGCCGTTCTATGGCATGGTCTCGTCTTCTTGGTTCTTTCGGTAAAGTCACGTAGAAGGGAAATAATAAAATACGTATTTTATTATGCTTTATTTTATTATTTACCTTTAAATCGAAAAATTGTCTCGTCTCTTTATAATATCAGCAATTTTTTAAATTCCCCTTGCACCATGGCATGCAGCCTCACCAGATGGGGCTGGGTTTTACTGACGGCAGAGAGATGCTGATCATCATCATGCTGTTGCTGCTTCTGATGATTCTGCTACTGTTGCTGCTTTTGATCATGTTTGGGAATAAAGCCACTGGCGATCGTGATGCTACTGATAGTGACGATGGCGGTAATATTGCTATTGAAGATGGTGAATATTCTGATGCTGACGCTGCTGCTGCTGATGATGATGATAATACTGACAACCACAATCATCACCACCCTCAACAAACAGCAGCGTCGTGATTGTCCACCGTCTAAGCTTCAGACTCTTCCAGCAGATGTCAAAAATGCACGACGAGCGATATGAGGACAACGAAGGGGTTACGGCTATTTTTAAGCTTCGTTTTTTTTTGCCTCGCTCACGTAAAACGATCATAACAATAAAAAATATAAAAATCGCAGCAGGTGTTTGGGATGACAGCAGCCTCTGGGGAGAGAAGCCTCGTGGCGCAGCTGATTTCAATGAGCGATGGCGGCTCCACGACCTTGGGCCACTTGACCCAGTTTGTGTGGAATTGCGACGGTTCGATTCCCGCTACCGACCACTTCGGTAGTCATTCGTGACGGGAATTTATCAAAGAAAGGACGTCTGCTCAAAGGTGGACGCGGCAGAGGCGCGGATGACATTTTGAAGCCATGACGGTCGGCGTCACGCCACTATCATCGCTATCAGCAGCATCTGTGGAAAAGAGCTTTGGGGCCGTCCATAAATGACGTCACGCACCTAGGGGGGGGGGTCAGACATTTGTGACGATGTGTGACGAAGGGGGGGGGGGGTGAGAAATGTGACGTTACATCAAAATGCGCAACTTTAAATAAATCTAGACAACACGTTCTTTATTCAATAGACGTTTTAATAAATGTTTTCTCCTATAACATCAGAGTGCAGCGCCACATTAAATACGTACTACAATGACAATAATTTAAAGCGATTATTTGGGGGGGCAGAGCTTTGTGACGTCATATTTGAGGGGGGGTCTGACTTTTTTGGGGGTAAAAAATCGTCCAAAATCGCGTGACGTCATTTATGGACGGCCCCTTTAGAGCTTATCGAATTCCTGCAGTGTGAATACATCTTTTTATTATAATTCATTACCAATACATCGTCAGAAGCAGCAACGGCAGAGCCGTCATAATCAGAAGTAGCACGAACACAACCATCACTCTAAGAAGCATCATGCTCATATGATCAGTACTATACTAACGTAATATTTACACTCACTAAAATATAAACACGAAACGTATTATTTGCCCGTGCATAACGTCACCCTCTAGCGCGTCTATGCAACGGTCATAATATGAATCTAAATGGGATGTCAATCGGTTATATGGAGGGGGCCGATCAGCCTGTAAAGCTCTGGCCATTGTACAGAGAGGCGGACCGGCACATTGACTGATGGACTCTCACGCAGAGTGGTTAGACAAACAGAAAGGGCAGGTCAAGACGTACAGGACGACCTCATCTATTCACTTGGCAACAGCAGCTCCCCCGTTCCTTCCCCGTGCCGAGCCAATCCCATTGACCGCTTCCTCACTGCATGGCGGTCGTTGTATGCGTGTGGGCAACCGAGGGTTTTTTTAGACGTGGGTATAGCACCATGGACGTTATTAACATCCCAGCACGCCTATGTTCGCTTACTTGCCACGGCTCCACGTCACAGATTGAGTGTCATCAGCTCCGGGTCTTTGGGCCTCTCCTATAGGTCGAGGGAGGGCTTTAATCGGGCACTTGATGATGCACGGCGTGTAATTATCAGTGGGGAGACAAAGGCGGACTGTGCCGTTGCGCTCGCCACAACAAACTCTTGCCCCAACATGTCTACGTAGGCCACGACGGAGTGGGCGGGTGATGGGGACTTGTTTATCTTTGTCTCTGCCTGCCTATTGCCTCTAAACGTCTCTAATCCCTGAGATAGTGATGGGGCTGGTGGGGAGGGAAGGTGAGGGGGAGGATGGGCCGGAGGATGACCCCCTCCAATGCACCGGGTCTCTCACACCACGCTCACCTCTGATTCCCACTCCGCTCTGCACTTGCTATTGCGATGGAGAGGCACTTGCCATTCGTTGTTGCGACGCTCATCCTCGACACGCAGCAACCGGCGCTGCGAATGCTGCGATTGTTAAGCAGGGCAAGGACAGCGCGGCATTGTGGGAATATTAAATCGGGCAGCAGCAGCAGGGATGCTGCCCGCGTGTTGTGATGACGAGCACACTGGATTTGCAGTCCAGAGAGTATTCTTAGGTATTGATCTGAAGCTTTGGTGACTGCAGGAATCCATACTCTTTGGTTCTTTCGGTAAAGTCACGTAGGTATAAAATAGAATTATAATAAATTAAATCACGACGTTTCGGGCGCAACACGAGCGCCCCTGTCTTACTGTGGTTGTGACCCACCTGATGACGGGCACTTGTGTTGCGCCCGAAACGTCGTGATTTAATTTATTTTTGTATTTTATTCTATACCTACGTGACTTTACCGAACGAACCAAAGAGTATGGATCATTGCAGTCACGAAAACTTCAGATTTAGATTGAACCACCTCTGAACTGCTTTTTATTTTATTTGATCAGATAAGGCTCACTGAGCTATGTAGCTCTTTTTCAGAAGCGAGCTTGACCACACATGACAGCTTATCACTTGGAATTTTATAGCAGCCGAATACTCTCAAGTTAAACAATGTTGCAGGTTTCTTAAATCATCCCACTTCTGCCCGTCCAGCAGTATAAATTGGAATACCGCAGTTTGTCGATTAGCAATGTCTCACGTGGCGAGGTAATGTATGGGTACTCTATTTAAAAAATAATAATACTCTGGCCAGCGTGGAAGAGGAGGCCAAATACCATGTAGATCGGGCTCCCTAAAGCTCCCTTTGGCTAAAGTCATTCTGCCATTAGTGGCATGGAGCAAGTAACTGCAGGCCTGCGCCTTTATCTTAACAGGGTGGTACAAATGATTAATTCTGAGTTTATTAAACAGGGTGGCATGGCTGTAAATATTAGAATTGATAAACCAGCATGCAAGATGATCAACTAAATTGGTAACAGTTCACTGCAGAGGCACGAACTGCATTCTGTGTTTTGCTCTGTTTGAAAATATTTACAGGGCAATGTCGGTCGAATGGTAAAATCGTATTATTATTATTCCATCATCAAACCCAAATTTCCTTCCCCCCCCCCCCCTAAAACGAAACGAAACGATATGACCTCATAAATATCCTAATGAATGCCGGTACGGAACACGAGGGGGTGGATCGCCAAGACCACGCTCGGCCGCCTTTGTCTCCCCATTCACAATATTTACACACCGCGCCGGGTACAGTACTCATTTGAGATTGAGTCGACCTAGGTGAGGCCCAAGACCAGTTCAGATAATCGTCGCCGGTGGAATCGAACTCGTGTCGCCAGGGTCGTAGCGCAGCGCGCCAACCGCTACGGACACACGCACTCACAATCATTTCACCCCGTTCCATTTCTCCACAACGCCCACAGTTGTGGTAAATGCAAAAAACAAATCAACCTCACACTGACGCCGTGCACATAACGTATTTATAAGTCCCATGTGCTTGAGGGGTTTGAAATTAAAACCACGAGCTTATCCGCTCGCACACAGACACAGCTGAAATTAGGGACGCTAATGAACGAGATGATGAATGCAGCCTGACGTATGCGGGTCACAAGTTGGACTCCTGCTAAGAAAGCCAGCCGGCCACCCTGCGACACACTGATTGGACAGGTAGGCAATTGTGTGCGCGCGCACAACCCTTAACCACTCGTCTAAAATTCAACAAAGTGGCATTGCACGGTAGTGAGATCTCCTTCCTCGTTTCAAGTTCAAAGAGTGAGTGAGGAGGTGAGTTGGTGAGGAGGTGAGTTGGTGAGGAGGTGAGTTAGTGAGGAGTGATCTAAGCAAGTGAATGAGTGAGTGAGGGGTGAGCTTGGGAGCGATTTGATGGGTGGGTGGGTGAGAGGGTGACGGGTTTGATTGAGCAAGTGAGTCCGTGAGTAGGTCAGTGAGGTGAGTGGACACGTGAGTGAGTAGGTCAGTGAAGTGAGTGGACGGGTGAGCAAGTGAGTCGGTGAGTAGGTCAGTGAAGTGAGTGGACGGGTGAGCGAGTGAGTCTGTGAGTAGCTCAGTGAAGTGAGTGGACGGGTGAGCGAGCGAGTGAGTGAATACTTCAGTGAGGTGAGCGAGCGAGTGAGCGAGTGGGGGTGGCCAGTGAGTGAGAGGTTGTATCTGCGGGTACCAGTGAGCAAACATCAGCAATGAAATCGCCTTCCAATCGCCCTTCACAGTTGTCCTTGATTTACAAAACAGGCCGTACACTAATTGTCACGGTCATTGGTAATCCATTAACTCACACTGCCACACTCTTACAGGCGCGGCTAATAAAAGCACGCAGGTAATGTTAGACACTGAAATTAAAACTGAGTCAGGGTCAGCCACTGGCGCGTTCACACACGGCCTGTGCACCTCATCGAGCATCAACGCCGCATTGCAACAGACCAGGGGGTCGAAAACCAAAACAACGAGCTGAGCCGTTTTGTTTTTTTGGAATTCGGCACAAAAAAAACCCCTCAATATTTCAAGAGGCGCAATGCACTGTGGTGAATACGAGACGGCGGTCCTTAATATAATTTCTTTT
Organism: Lampetra planeri; assembly: GCF_965212315.1. Classification (NCBI taxonomy): domain Eukaryota; kingdom Metazoa; phylum Chordata; class Hyperoartia; order Petromyzontiformes; family Petromyzontidae; genus Lampetra; species Lampetra planeri. The sequence continues at coordinate 5,165,247 of NC_136129.1, forward strand.
TTGTGTTTAGTTTCTTGTCTCTCTCCCCCGCATCTCCGATTATCACGGTTGGCTACGTACGGTGCGAAAGAAGTTCAACAGACATGCATCATGAATAATGGTCACGAAGCAGTCTTTCATGAGCCGCAGGTTGCCGATCCATGGTGAACTGGACTCCCATGGTGAACTGGGCTCCTATGGTGAACTGGACTTCCATCGTGAACTGGACTTCCATGGTGAACTGGACTCCCAAGGTGAACTGGACTTCCATCGTGAACTGGACTCCCATGGTGAACTGGACTCCTATGGTGAACTGGACTCCCATGGTGAACTGGACTCCCATGGTAAACTGGACTCCCATGGTGAACTGGATTCCCATGGTGAACAGGACTCCCATGGTGAACGGGATTCCCATGGTGAACAGGACTCCCATGGTGAAATAGACTTCCATGGTTAACTGGACTTCCACGGTCAGGGGTCGACAACGAAAATAACAAGAAGAATCCGTTTTCTCTTTATTTCGAATTTCAAGAACCGCACCACAGTCCTTGAAGAGCCGCATGCGTGTCTGGAGCTGCAGGTTGCCGATTGCTGCAACAGACAAAATATACGTGGCGGGGATCTCACACACACACAGGTTGACTTGTCTTTCCGGCAATCGCGATTCCTCACAGTAATAATAACTGAAAAAGGCGGCCCCGTTGTCAAAACAAAAACAACCCGGCGCCTCGTTTCTGTTGTATCGCAGCGTTAGCGATGAATTTTGCTCAGCCTGTGCACCGCTCTACTCCCGACGCATTGTCTTGTATTTTATTTGTATTCCCTCTCTACTGCATACACGGAATAAACACAGTAATTCCCCGGACCGTTATCACATTTCCCACTCCACCGCAGAAATCTTCCCCGGGCCGTGGCTCCCAGTAACCTTTTGACGTTCTACACCGTGCGGTGTAAATGCCAAGGCTCCAACAGCGAAACAATAGCAGCTGTAACATTATTACTACTCGGTGTTACCCAGAAAAAAGCCTCACTGAGTCTCAAGACTCGTGTTCAGGAGGGTCCTGCCAAGTTTGTTCAGTCGGGAGGGCGGGGCAATACTGCTCTGTGTCATTCAAATTGTGTACATGTGCGAGGCATGCTTGTTTGTTTACTTTGAATGTTTTGTCCAACATCAGTTAAGGGAGGACACCGGGGGAAAAAAACACCCCCCCCCTCCCATGCAGAATAGACAAACTCCACACAGCAAAGTCGCCTGCGTCAGGAATCGAACCCAGGGCCCTGTTTGCCTTGAGGCACGAGCGTTACGAGTGGCCTTGCCACCACCCTGGTGCCCCAGGCCGCCGTCGTCTGCTCAATCCAAAACCGTAACGACGATCCCAGGCGTAGCGGAGAGAAACGTGCCAGGCGGCTGCCTCGTTTCATCGACAATTTCCTACGCACCTCTCCGCGTTGTTTCAATTACTTTAGTACGGCAATTAGTATTATTATTATTATTATTGCGGCGTTTGCATTTTATGTCGGTTCGTACGCATGGTGCAATCTTATCGGGGGATTGTTTGTTTTCTTTCAAGTGCACACAGGGGTGCCCTTTATTAAGTCAGCGTTTACGATGAATAAAAACAAACCGCGGACTCGCTGTAATTAGACGCGGGAGTTACAATTGAGGCAACGCTGATGAACGACGCTCGTGTTATAATTAGTGGTGGGCCAGGACCCCCGGGCGGGTTCCCATCTGTCAAGAGGCCACTGTGGGGAGACACCAGTGGGGCTGGTCAGCGGGCCCCCGTCTGTTTGACCGCTACTCCACTGGGACGACCTATTCAATTCACACTGCGTGTATGTGCACAGTACGTTGCACTTCTTTTGCACCGTACGTAGCCAGCCATGCTAATCGGAGGGCGCGGGGGAAGGACAACAAACTAAACACACAAAAAGCAGTTCTCAAGAAATTATGTTTAAATCTCGAGCATGTATCATCACAGGCACAGATCCACAACTGTTTATTATTATAATTAATTATTTGTATTTTTTTTTTATTCCGTGAAATTTATCCGCGACAAATTTCCGTGAAATGTTGTCGCCGATCAATGCGGCGTCAGCTCAGCGGGTTGCATTGACTCAACGCCGCTTGCCTCGGCAGCCAGGGCCTGCACAGATTTCAATTTAGATGAACGGCGTGCGCACTCCACTTTATCGTTCGTTATCCTCAGCCGCAATTACTATCGTGGGGAACGAGAGTTTATTTTAGCACTTAAGCGACCAGTCGCTGCGACGACGACGATTATTGCGGCCGCAATTGATCGGTGAGGTGTGACTGGGCGAGTGAGTAGTGAGTGGCTGGGTGATTGACTGATGGGTGACAGGGTGGGTGAGCGAGTGAATTGGTGAGCGAGTGAATTGGTGAGCGAGTGAATTGGCGAGCGAGTGAATTGGTGAGCGAGTGAATTGGCGAGCGAGTGAATTGGTGAGCGAGTGAATTGGTGAGCGAGTGAATTGGTGAGCGAGTGAATTGGTGAGCCAGTGGGTCGACAGAAGGTAGTTGGGTGAGTGAGGTTTGGAATTAATCGGAGATGGGTGAGAGGGTGGGTGAAGTCAATGAGGTGAGTGAGTGACCCGTGCGAGTGATTGCGCTGTTAAATGGGGCTGTGCGTGGGTGTGTGATTTTATGAGCAAGTCATGAAGTGATGGGGTGAGCAGTTGGGCGAGCGAGCGAGCGAGCGAACAAATGACCGTGTAAACGTTTAACCAATCAGCATTCACAATCATACGGGGTTGTCTAAGCCAACAGGAGGAACGCACGTGGGGATAAAAAAAAGCCACGTGGATGACTGTTTTTATGTTTATGTAGTGAGATCTTCCGTGAGGCATCGGTAGACGCAGCGTCTCCTCTGCGAGACGCGTCATCTTCCGCAGAGGACACGGAGACTCTGACGCGTCCCGTCTGTCTGCTTGTCACACGCGTCCCTCTCTCCTATCTCTGCCGCCCCCGATAGCTGCAGGAACATTGTCAAACGAGCCACATTTCTCATACAACTTCACCCCTCCCTCCCTCCCCCCAAAGAAAGACAAATATACCCCGTGTAGCCTTAACAGACTGTTGGGGGCAAGTGCTGTTAGCGAGCACCCATGAAGGCCGGCACGGCGCACGAGGGGGGGTGGGTGGCCAGCACCACGCCCGGACGCCTTTGTCTCCCCAGTGGCGATGTTCACACACCGCCTAAGGTATTCATTTGAGGCCGAGTCGACCTAGGGGAGGCCCAGCTCCGGTTCAGATAATCGTCACGGGCGTTGGTGGACGTGAGCGGAGAATCGAACTCGGGCCGCCGGTGTTCGTAGCGCCGACCGCTACACCACCGCTCCCCCGCACCCGCCACACACAAACCACGCGAGCATCGTCAATATGCAGGAGGAGGGGCGAAATAAAATCTCCAAAAATCCATTACGGTCGGCAAATAGCAGCGGCGCGGCGTCTTTAACGGGGGGGGGGTGGGGAATGTAAAACTGCTTGCACGTCTCGCCTGCTTTTGAATGCGGCGTTGCTTGCGCACTTGGAGAACCCGCGGCGCGGAATGACTTATGCGGAGTGAGCGTCCGGTGCGCAGTAATTGCTACGGTCTGTCGACTCATTACCACACACCAGATATTGGAGACAGCAGGGAAATTGGAAAATCAATGTTCTTCTCTTCAACGCCCCCACCCCCCCTACCCCCCACAGACACACCCTCTCCACCACTACCCGTAAGTCTAATAATCCCTGAACGCACCACTGGTACCGCCCGACTTAACAATCGCGTAATTCCACACTGGAGCCCGCCCCGAGCTAACAACGTCATTATTTCACACGCGCGCCACGCTTTAGATATCGTTCTACAGGGCGGTCCAGATGTCTCTGTGATCCCCATTTATTTCCCTGAAACGTAATGTAATTTTTGAAAAGTCAGGTTTATTTTAAACATGAATGAATATGCAAAGGGGAAAAAATGTTCTGGGTCAATCAAGGCCGTAATTATAATATTTATTGGGGGGACACATCTCCCCCCCAATATTAAAATATGCAAATATGCTCAAAATGTCCCCCCCCCCAAATATATTGCTATAAACTAGATTTATGTTTATATGATTGTGGTTATGGTTGTACTTTATTAATCCCTAATCTCTGCCATTACATACAATGAAACAAGAAAAGGTAAAAAAGAAATAAACAGAGCAATGTAATAAAATACACTATTAGACATTATTGTCAAAAATACATAAAAAGTCCATCCTATGTGTTAGTGAATGTTTTAATTTTTCAGGCAGGAAATTCGTTTTAAAATTTAGATTTTATTTTTCTGGGGGGGGGGACCCCCTAGAAGATTTGGTCCCCCCCCCCAATGTTGACTCCATGGCTACGGCATTGGGGTCAATTCATTTGGCGTCACAAGACATCTGGACCACCCTGTACAACAACGCCGCCCTATTTAGCAATCCCAGAATTCTACGCCGGTGCCATCCAATGAATTAATTCCACAGTGCCACATTGGCGCAACCTGATTTCCCTTTTGATTCAATCCCAGAATTCCACGCTCGTACGACCGTATTTCGGGCTGCTGTCATGGTGTAATAATGTTGAGGACACTTCTCAGTGGCGTAGTAACGACATCATCAGCTCAGGAGGTGAGCGGCAATCGGTCAGCTGGGGCCCCCAATGTTTGATTTGTCTCGCCCGGTCGCACTTAGGCTACATATCGCGGTTCCTCTTGCCTACTCGCACCATTACGCTCACGGTGTTGAACATTTAACGCTGCAGGGGTGCTACGTCTTCGCAGAATAAGTTGTTGTTGTTCTTTTACACTGTTTATCTCACGGTGGTTTGCCAAGGGGGCCCTATTTCGTGGCTTTGGCCACCGGGGGGGGGGGCGGGGGGGGCAAGGCACCCCCTGCCCCGATGCTAGTTACACTCCTGACACTGCACTTGCAATCCAGGCGTCACTGGTTCGATCTCCAGGCTCGGCAGTATAAATGGGTACACCGCACTTATTATATAGCCAGGTAGCATTTGCTGGGGTAAAGTGTGGGTACTCGCACATAAACATCGAGACAACACATGATGACGTCACCCTGCTACTGCTGCTCTATTTATAACCGGGAGCAAGAGCAGAGCCTCATCATTCTGGCGAATTTCCCAATGATGCTGGATGCAATTACCAGCGAAACGTCGTACTCGAAAATTGTAAATGTTGTGGTTTCACTCTTCACACTTTTTGACACTTTTTTGCTGATTGGCCGTGTCGGGTAGTGGAGGGTTACGACACATTTATAAATAACGCGATCGAACCCAAAAACGTTTATTATGGATATCAACATCGAGACAGCTGGCCAGCGTGGAAGACTATCCCAAATACGCTGTAGATTTTCTCTCCAGAGCTCCCTCTCATAGAGGCCCTTTCACTTGTGTATCAGAATATGTATTTATACCAGGAAAATCCGATTAGCTTTAACAATATTTTTTCATAGATGTCCAGTTGTTTTCACTTGCAAGGGGCGTGAGCGGGCAGTTGCCGGGCTGCAGCTTTACTTTCTCACCACCATATTTAACAATTCCACAATGATATTGCACGCGATTGAATGATTTCAGAATTCCACGCTGTTGCCAGCCTGTTGAATCAACCCATATTCTTCAATTGAGCTTTGGAGAGAATGAAGATGTTGCCAAATTCTTACATCCCTCACCATTTATTGAAAATCTGTGAAAAAGCGCTTTATAGCTCGTCGGATTCCTCCAATATAAATAAATATTCAGATTCTGGAGAGAAACAATTTCTCCAGCATCGCTCCCCTTTCAGTGGCTGTTCAGGAAAGTTAGAGGGCTTGGGCAGAACGGATCACGGGTGGAAGGGACGATGGCCAAGACTGGGGACGGAATGGTAGCCAAAAGAGAGACCACATCCGAGAGGATAGCCACCGTTAAGACTGATCGTTGAGATCAGCTCATGCAAAGAAGCTCGTCGAATTGGGGCATCGCAAGCCTGACAGCACGGGGGGAGGGGGGGGGGCTTAAATAAGTAATGGCTTGATCATGGCTGATTGATGAAAATGATTAACTCCCTGCAAACCCAAGTCTCGATGCCAAACCGATGAGCTGTGTAGAAACTCCCTTCCCTTTGCTTCGTGGATGAAAGCACAGCATGGGAATGGAGAAATGGCGGCGTTTGGGCAACAACAACAACAACAAACCCCCTCCAGGCGTCGCAATGTCAGCACAGATGGTGGCGAGATCGCGGGCGGGTCGTGCAATTCTTAAGATGCATGGCCACGGCAGGTAAATTGGCTGAACTCGCTTCACCTTTGTACGCGTCCGCGTGTGTGTGTACGCGTGTGTGCGTGTGTGTGTACGCGTGTGTGTGTGTGTGTACGCGTGTGTGTGTGTGTACGCGTGTGTGTGTGTACGCGTGTGTGTGTGTGTGTGTACGCGTGTGTGTGTGTGTACGCGTGTGTGTGTGCGCGCGCGTGTGTGCGTACGCGTGTGTGTACACGCGTGTGTGTGCGCGCGCGCGCTCGCCAGTGTGTGCACGTGCATGCACAGTGCGTGCGTGCGTCCTTGTGCAGCACGTGCCTTTGGGGAGTTGTAGCGTAAGTGATCAGCGCTCTGCGTTGCGACCCTGGCTCCCCAAGTTCGATTCCCGGCCACGGCTAAAATCGGAGGTGATTATCTGAACTGGTCCTGAGCTTCCCTTAATAGGTTTACTCAGCCTCAAATGACTACCTAGTGCCGTGCAAATATCAGCACTGGGGAGACAAAGGCGGTCGGCGCGATACTGGCAATACACCCGCTCGTGGGTCGTGCCAGCCTTCACGAATGCTCGCTAACAACACGTGCCGCAACAACTTGTGGAGGCTACACGGGGGATCTTTATATTCGTTTACATGTACATGTGTGTGTGGGGAGCGGTGGCGCAGTGGTTAGCGTGCTGCGTTACGAACCCAGCGGTTCGAGTTCGATTGCCGCTCACGGCCGACACAAGTGACGTTTATCTGAACTAGTTATGGGCCTCCCCTAGGCCGACTCAGCCTCAAATGAGTACCTGGTGCGGTGTGTAAACATCGCCACTGGGGAGACAAAGGCGGCCGGGTGTGGTTCTGGCCACCGTGTACCGTACCGGCCTTCATAGGTGCAACTCGCTAACGGCACTTGCCCAAAACAGTCTGTTGAGGCTATAGTGGGGATCTTTGTCTTTGCGCGTGTCCTTACAGCCAGCCCTGGCTCTGTCACGTGGCTATTGGAAAGGAGACGGATTGTAGTGGGTGGTCCATTATGACCAGAAGACCCCGAGAGAGAGAGAGATCGAGTTTCCTAATCCGATTCTCGGATGAAGTAAAAATGAAATAAAGCAGAGAAGCGGTTCACTCATTTCACCAACGCATTATCAGAAGCTCCGCTTTCAGCAGGGACATTCCCTTGAGCACTTGCTGGCGTGCAAAAATTCAGCTCCGAGCCCAAGAATTCAACTATTTCGCCTTCAACCGCTCACACGCCACCGTGCTGATATGCGCTTATCTCCGCACGCCTCCACTGAGCTCTACAAATGCCGATCTTTGAGCGCGTAACGAGGGAAGGGGAGGGGGGGGGATTATAATTCTGTACAACACGGACGCCAAATCGTTGTTCGTTCGTGTGCAGGAGTGGCTGAATGCGACCGCATCTCGAGGTTCTGGTACGCAAGCGGTGGGCATATTTAGCGTGGGAGAGCGCTGCTCTTCATTGTAAGGCCCTCTGTCCACAAGCGGCCCCTGGTGGCCTTTAAGGCGGCCCCTGATGTGCGGCCACTCCGACAATACACAACATGTGAAAACAACCCCCCCCCCCCCCCCCATCATCGTGCTGTCAAACCCCCCAATGATTTCAAACGTGTGGTGAGCCTCACATTGATGATGACTTATCGGCGAAAGTTGCCCCCCCCCCTCTGAAAATGAGTGAAGCACACTGGTCTATGGTCTGGTTGAGATATCACTTAGCATGTTAACTGTGGCCAATGTTAGTCTGTAGGCAATGTTAGTCTATGGGCATTGTTAGTCTATGGGCAATGTTAGTCTATGGGCAGTGTTAGTCTATGGGCATTGTTAGTCTATGGGCATTGTTAGTCTATGGGTATTGTTAGTCTATGGGAAATGTTAGTCTATGGGTATTGTTCGTCTGTAGGCAATGTTAGTCTATGGGCAATGTTAGTCTATGGGCAGTGTTAGTCTATGGGCATTGTTCGTCTGTGGGCAGTGTTAGTCTATGGGCAATGTTAGTCTATGGGCATTGTTCATCTGTGGGCAATGTTAGTCTATGGGCAATGTTAGTCTATGGGCATTGTTCGTCTGTGGGCAATGTTAGGCTATGGGCATTGTTCGTCTGTGGCCAATGTTAGTCTATGGGCAATGTTAGTCTGTGGGCAATGTTAGTCTGTGGGCAATGTTTGTCTGTGGGCAATGTTAGTCTATGGGCAATGTTAGTCCATGGGCAATGTTAGTCTATGGCCAATGTTAGTCTATGATCAATGTTAGTCTGTGGCCAATGTTAGTCTATGGCCAATGTTAGTCTATGGCCAATGTTAGTCTATGGCCAATGTTAGTCTATGGGCAGTGTTAGTCTATGGGCAATGTTAGTCTATGGGCAATGTTAGTCTATGGCCAATGTTAGTCTATGGCCAATTTTAGTCTATGGCCAATGTTAGTTTATGGGCAATGTTAGTCTATGGGCAATGTTAGTCTATGGGCAATATTAGTCTATGGGCAATGTTAGTCTTTGGGCAATGTTAGTCTATGGGCAATGTTAGTGTATGGGCAATGTTAGTCTATACCTCTCTCTATGATCATGGCCTTCCTTTCACTAAGCTCTCCCCGTGATGTTTACTCAACAACTCCGCATCTCCTCTCAGTTGCATACAGTTGCTCAAATTGCTCTCACGGTGGAACTTAAATCGCCGTCTTCCCCAGATTCTTGTTGTCATACTTCTCATGGGCCCGGTCAAAATCCTTCACATTCAGTCCCTTGTGTTCTCGTTACGTGTTCAAGAAATATCTAACTCTGCCTTTCCCTAATTATTCTGAGTAAATTGTCTTGTTGTGCAGCCTGCTTTTAATCCGTAGTAGATTTAGATCTTTCTATGAATAAAAACTTTAGAAATTTAGCCTCCCATGCGATAACTATGCATATTCATACACGGTCTCACCACATCGCGCACACAAATCACTTCACTGAGAGCTGCATTTTTTCTTTACTGCTTTTCATTACATGAATTCAGCATCGGTGTTCGTAATTGAGTAACTCGTTGTTAAACCCGATTAATTGGAGCGCAAATATAGACGGCGACACGAGGTGTGGGAAGGGAGCTACGGAGTGGAGTTCGGGCTGTGAATTACAAAATACTGTTTTGTTCATGCGTACATCTCAGCCCTTTAAGCTGGGGTGAACTGCATCACGTTAATGATAAATAAATACGTACACCTATTAATTATGCAAATGTTCATCGAGTGCAGTCATTTTGGCGACTGTGCCAGGTCGCGAAGACCATCAAATCGTCCAACATTTACATCCACCCCCTCGATTGAAGACCGAAACTGGAGGATTTCTCCACAATTTTGTATGTCGCTTGATGAGGCTGGTTGTAATTATCGGCGAAACGTCGTACTGGAATCGTAAATGCTGTGGGTTTACTCTCCAACACACCTGTGTGCTCAACTAGCAATGAATTGTCGCGTTTTGTTTACTGACAACCATATTCTTTGTTCTGTCGGTAAAGTCACGTAGAAGGGAAATAATAAAATAATAAAAATAAAACATTATGAAATGAAATAAAATTCTCACGACGTTTCGGCCACAACGCAAGCAGCCGTCCTGTGGCCGAAAAGTCGTGAGAATAAAATTGTATTATGTTTGATTTTTATTATTTTATTATTTCCCTTCAACGTGACTTTACCGAAAGAACAAAGAAGATGAATCCCAGCAGTCACGAAAGCTTTAAATCGAAATTTACGTGACAATCCTAAATGATTTGACTGTCGGGTGGTGGCAGTTTTAACGACACATTTATATGTACACGATCGCACCTAACAATCCTCTGTTATGGATAATATTGCTCGCGAAAGCCTTAAATGTGAAACTAAGAACTATGGTTTAACCACATGCGACTGGACCTCAAATGTGAATTCAGAATCTCTGCCGTATTAGCCGAATGCTCTTACAAAGCCATTAGAAGGCACCTCGAGACATGCGACCACCTATTTATAGACCGTATATGAGCATTTTTAAAGCATCCACGCATGTCTATACCTATAGCACTCATGCTATTTCTATATGGACGGGGGCGGGGGGTGGGGAAGAGAGAGATGCAACAGAGAGAGGAGATAGAGAGAGAGAGAAAGGAGAGAGATGCAATAGAGAGATGAAGAGAAGAGAGATAGATTAAATCTATAGCCCTCGGCCGCAGTGATATTGGTTTCCCCCCCCCTGATGTGGTGGCGGCGCAGGAGGAATGGAATTATTTTCTGTGGAAGATGAAAGGAACCAAATAAGTAAACTGTGAAAGTCAGTCTATGGATGCGCCTGCAAGTTAAACAAAGAGAGAGAGAGATGGCGAGACACAGCATGGGGGTGGTCATTTAAATGTGAACGACCAAGGGATGGTGTAGATGGATGATTGGGGGACACTCATGGTAAAGGTGACGTTGACAAAGATGTCACCGTGGCAGATCTTCATGATGATGGTTATGATGATGGTCACTATGTAGATGATTGAGATTGTTGCTTTTTCACCTTGATACCCCTTGTGACGATGATGCTTAATTATGATGAAGACAGATGTGATGTAGATTATCATGACGATGACGACGAACCTGGCATGGATGTTGCTGTTGTAGATTATGATGCTCTTCCTCACGATGACATTGATTATGGCGATGTTGGTGATGATGGTGGTGATGATGATGAGGTTGTTTGTGATGTTGGTGATGTTGTTGACACAGTAGGGGGCACAGGTGGTGCATCGGCCAGTCATCTCAGTCAGTCGACCCGTGGCACCTGCTGGGTCTGCCCCGTGACCTCCTGCCAGCGGGCGTTCGACACTTCACGTGGCCTCAACGTGCACATAGCCTGGCACAAGCGCCGTGGTGACGTCACCGCCACTTAGTGGCGAATGGCGGTTGTTGATGTTGGCGGTGATGTTGTTGGGGATCGTGATGTTGATGGTAATGATTACGGTGTCGTTGGCGATGATGTTGATGTTAGTGACCGTAGTGATGATGGTGATATTGATGTTGGCGGCGACGTTAGTGATGTTGGTGATGATTGATGGTAATGGTGATGATGGTGATGTTAGTGATGTTGGTGATGATTGATGGTAATGGTGATGATGGTGATGTTGGTGATGTTTGTGATGTTGGTGGTGGTGATGTTGTTGGTGATCATGACGGTGATGTTGACGGTGATGCTGTCGATGTTAGCGATGTTGGTGATGTTGATGTTGGTGACGAAACCGCGCTCATTTACGGAAGTCTCGTGCCCTGGAGACGACGCGCGCGGTGGAGAGGGAGCGAGAGAGCGAGCGAGCGAGCGGTCTCCCGTCATCCCCACTCAGCCAATTAATCCGGCTTCGCCAATTAGTGCAATTATCCGCGTCGTTTGGGGATTATTGGGACGAGGCGAGAAGAGGGGGGCGACAATTGGGCTGGTGTGTGGGGGTGGTGGGGTGGGGAGGAGGCACCATCAACCCACGCATGCACGCGCGCGCGCATAGTAGCAGTAGTCGCAAAGCCTGCATGCTTTTTTAAACTCCAGTACAGAATCAGAATCCGATGAGCTATGAATCTCTTTTTCACAGATGTCCAGTAGGGGCGGATCAATACTCACGACCCCCCCAACCACCACCACCCCCCCCCCCCCAACCACCACCACCCCCCCCCCCCCCAACCACCACCACCACCCCCCCCTCCACCACCACGCTATACGTCTTTCCGCCTTCACCACCAATTTACTCCTCCACATTCGAATTACACACGAACTCGTTACACGCTGCACGTGCCGGATGATTGTTGAACACGTTCCACGTGACGCAGCCAGGCAATTAAGGCTGTCTGCGTTAATAGAGCCGATTGAAATGAAGATCGAGATCTCAGTGTATGTGTGGGGAGCACCAACGCGAAATGCTCTGAACTTGGCGTCCCGAGTTCAATTCCTGTTCACGGCCAACATCGGTGACGGTTTTCTGAACCGGAGCTGGGCCTCCCCTAGGTCGACTCGGCCTCAAATGAATACCTGCTGCGGTGTGTAGATATCGCCACTAGGGAGACAAAGGCGGTCGGGCCTGGTGCTGGCCACCCACCCCCTCGTGTGCCGTTCTGGCCTTCATAGGTGCTCGCTTACAGCACTTGCCCCAACGGTCTGTTTAGCCTTTACAAGGGGTCTTTGTCTTTGTATGTCACGTGTGCGTGTACACGCGTTCAACTCGTGGCTCCCGTGCAGTAGCGTAACGAGCGTGGGGGCCGGGGGGGGGCCTTGGCCTCCCCTGGTGGCCAAAGCTACGAATTTGGGGCCCCCCTTTCACAACCACCATGATAATTTTTTTCAACAACGGCGTAAAAGAACAAAAAAACTAGCTTAAAACGCGGTTTAATTGTTGTTGTTTTTTTTTTATCAAAATGCTTTCATTTACGTTCCACGTTTTATTTTAATTTGATTAGAGTTGGTCACGTTTCGCGACCGTGCAAGACAACTCAAATATTGGGGCCACACCTGACCAATTGCCGCAGCGCCCCGAGCTGATGATGCAATTACGCCACTGGTCCTGTGACCTGTACATCTCTCTCTCTCTCCCCGACTGTGTATATGATGAACTGCGTAGGATTAGGTATGTATGGAGTGCGTCTCGCGGGTAATGCGTGTGCCCATCACAGCTCACGTGGCTCTCTCTCTCTGTCTCTCTGCGCGCACTGCGCACGCGAAATTAATCTCCCGCGAATTCCATCCTTGCGCGCTAATTTCTCGCTAATGGCCCCATTCATCGCTCTCTCTCTCTCTGTCTCTCATGTCCCTTTCTTCCAACCCCTCGGGTCCCCGCTTCATCCATCCTTCCCCTCGACCCCCCCCCCTTCACTTCGCCAGCGAGACCGACGACACAGCAAGTGAAAGCGAATAATAATAAGCAGAGCTGCATTTTCTCTCCACTCGTCAATGAACACGTTAACCCGGCGCTCTTCATTGCAAGGCCCAAGGGCCACTGTCGGCCCCTGGTGGCCTAGAGTGCGGCCCCGGACAATACACAACGAATGTGAAAACACCGGCCCCACATCATCATCATCGTCGTGCTGTCAAACCCCAATGGTTTCAAATGTGTGGCTGCCCTCATGTGAAAAGGAGTGAATAACACCGCGCTAATACAATCAGCTGGCTTTCGTCATATTAGCATTCATTTTGTTGGCTTTTCGGTCCGAATATTATAAGGTTTACGTGCTATGAAGAAAGGCCATTGCCTGAAACGTCGCCAATTATAAACTTTTAATGTGAAGGCCACACAGTGTTATTGACGAATGTGTTCAGGTTTTTTTGTTGCAATTTTATAAAGCAGTAGCGATGACTTTCGGATTAAAAAAAGTCGAATTTTTTAATTACTTTTTCGCATCATTTGTTGTATATGTAAGGACAGTACGAGGGGGGGATGTGAGGACAGTACGGCTCCCCGTGGCCGTGGTTACTCATTACCGTGACGGGAACAGACAGGGTCACGTAAGGGTGATACGGGACCTAAGTGGTCATGAATAATCATTGATGCGACGGGCATTAACAGGGTGGCCGTGAGGAGAAGCAAGGGACCTAAATGGTCGTAAATTGTCGTGAGGACAGAGACAAACGGCCAGGTGCGGTGAGAGAGAGTTCGGGAAGAGGGGCGTGTCCGTGTGGTGAGGGGGATAAAAGCCGGCGTGGAACAGGGCTCTGGGCTGCTGCTGTTGTGGGGGAACCAAGGAGCTGTCGTCAAAGTCGTCGCCGGCGACATCTTGGAGCGGGTCGTCTTCATCATCGTCCTGGAACGGGCACCTTGTCGTCTTGGAAGGCTGGAGTTCTGTTGTCTCCGTGACTGCTACGCGTCCGCTCCTGTGTAGCTAGCCAACTACACAGAGAGCGTGGCGTAGAGTCGTATAAGTTACGCAGGGGTATGTAGTCGCTCGTGGTTACTTGTTAAGTTACCAGTGAGTCGGCGGACTTTATTCATGACAAATATACATATAACTGAACAAGAAGTGTCTCTGAGAGCTACATTAAATGTACGAAATACAAAAAAAAAATCAATTTATCGACAATAAAGACGTCAATCACTTTTTTGCAGGAAAAGCGCGCGTGCGATGTCCCTGCACGTGGCGCGAAGGATTTCGCATCAGTTCCGAGACATTTTCAAATCGTTCTAAATATCGTTACCTCGGCTTGATTTTCGGATGTATCTGAAAATAGGTAACACGCCACTCTCGAGTAGCGTTTATTTAAGTGGGCAATCTCTAAAATTTTATGTTGACCCTCTGCTGGTCCTGGATTTCATCAGCAGAGCCAAGCTTGCTGAACAAATGCCGCTGGATTACGATATGTCATTTGGCAAGACCACTCCATTGCAATTACAGGGCCCTGTTCATCGCAACAAAGAAATGCCATACCACAAAACGAAATGCGTTTCTGTGGAACATATTATGGGTAAAATGTCAGAAACCTTACTGTGTGAGCAGGACTATCTTCTGTAGCTACAGGTAGAACACAAATATTAGTCCATAAAGCATCTTGGATTTCCAGAGAAATATTACCAATCAGCATTTTTTTAAAGCATGAAAAATAAAGCCTGGACCGGTCTCGTCAGCAGAGCCAGGCTTGCAAAACAACACACTGTAAGATTGCTTCCTCCTGAGGTACAAACATCAGGGACCTATCATGGGAAGAATAATATCTCACAATACCGTGTCGCCGTATTCTCCAGATTACAAGGCCTCTCCTGCACACGGTGTCAATAACGTTTTTACAAATCTGATCTCTCACGCATACACATCGACCGGATTATAAGACGCACCCTCGACTGTTTCTTTAAATAGAAGTGTGAAGTGGGAGAGTGCATCTTATAATCCAGAGAACGAGGTAAATGCGTTGTCTTGAGCGGTGGGTTTATTGTTGTCGTCACGCAACCGACAAAGCCGGCATTGCCGTCAACATCCATGGGAAGATTTCACGGGACGGCTGCTGCCCCAACCAACCAGGAGACGATCCCGGAAAAAACCAGGAGAGGTGGTAACCGTAGGTCACAGTGGGAATTCATGTTGCCGACAGCGACGGCTTGGAGGAGCCAGGGACAGAGGGAGGAGGGGGAGAGTGGGGGGTCAGAGGGGGGGGGGCTCAGATGGCACGCGGGGTCGGTGGGGGCACAGGGGACACGATAAATTACCCCTCTTGACCCCCTAAACCGAGCCAGTCGAATAACAACAGGTCAATAGGTCAGATGGGCGGTCAATTTAGACGGGTTAATGTGTGATGATATCGGCCAGTTGGTGGCGATGGCAGATATCTTGGGTAATTGATAGCAGGTCAGATGAAATGGAAGGCCGGCGAGAGAGGGAAACGCCTCGCTTTGGCGAAACCCTCATCCAGCAGTGGATTGACCATGGCTGGGGATCCACGGCTTCCTTTGCGTGGGGAATGAGAGTGCGCGAGTGTGGTCGCGTGCCTGAGTGTGTGGGTGCAGCGGTAGTGCAGAGGTGAGCGCGTTGCGCTACGAAGCCGGTGGACCGAGTTTGATTAACACTCACGGCCAACGCCTGGTGTAATATCGTCACTGGGGAGACAAAGGCAGTCGGGCGTGGTGCTGGCCACCCACCCCATCGTGTACCGTGCCAGCCTTCAGAGGTGCTCGCTAACAGCACTTGCCCAAGAAGTATCGTAAGGCTACAAGGGGGGGAGTGTCTTTGTATGAGTGAATGGAGGAGTAAGTGAATGGATGAGTGAGTGGCTGTTACCAGGTGACGGTTATTATTAATCTGGGTTCCTTGCACCACCCATCACTACTTCTTTCATTTCCTAATGGGTGTAAGTGTATGAGCGGGTGTGCGCCTGCCGTCTGCGTTGTGAGTGGTTGAGAGTGAGGGAGCGGTGGCGCAGCGGTTAGCGCACTGCACTCCGTACCTGGCGACCCGATGATGTATCCATTCACACAGCGCGGAGGAGGGCAGAGGAGTGGTAGTGTGGAGTGGGGTGGAATTTAATACACTGGGCACCGCGGTGGTGAGATGTTAACTACCTCGCCCGGTATACAGGAGGTCGTGGCCAGGTCGCTTCTGAAAAAGCGATAACTGCTATTTATCTGGTAAAATAAAAATAAAAGATGAATAGTTTCTCTTTGTTGGACCTTTGGGTAAAGTCACGTAGATAGGTTCTATTGTATTTTTTTTTTACCTATCTACGTGACTTTACCGAAAGACCCAAGAATATGAATTCCTGCAGTCACGAAAGCTTTTAAGTCCAGATGGATAGTTGTTAAAAAGAGGGGCGCTCAGGATCGGTTCAAATATCACTCCGTCGCTGATGTGAGTGGACCTTACCTGCTAAAAAAAATAGTTTCGTTAGTTCGTAATAGTTAAAAAAAAACTCGCAGCGTCGTTTCAACTGCCGCGCCTGGAAATCGATCGATTCGAGCAGCGTGCTGAACATTGCACCGCTCCCATGAAAGGAGAATCCACGGCGGGAGTTCGGCGTGGATAACAATTACAATCATCCCGGCGCCTGTCACGGAATCCCATGACGGGATTAAATTGGATTCTCTCCCTATATCGCGGTATTAAAGGGAAATGGTTGGTAATCTCTCCAACCACGGATTTGTTTGAATGTGTGTACGTGTGTATGGACCGTGAAGTTGGGAGAGGAATCGTTGTGGTTCGAGCGCTGCGCTAGAAACTCTGAGACCCGAAATCAAACTCGGAGACCCGAGTTCAATTTCCGCACACGACCAGACACCGGTGACGATTATCTGAACCGGTCCTGGGCCTCTCCTAGGTCAACTCAGCCTCCAATGAGTAACCACTGGAAAGACAAAGCTGGTCGGGCATGGTGTTGGGCACACCATCCACTCGTGTTCCTTGCCGGCCTTCATAGCTGCTTGCTAACAGCACTTGCCCCAACAGTCTGTTAAAGGCTACACAGGGGTGCAGTGTCTTTGTGTACTCGTGTGACTCAGTCTAAAGTATGTGTGTAAACGTGTGTGTACATGTGTGCACGTGTGTGTGTGTGTGTGTATGTTGTGTATGACTGCACCGCCAGTGGCTTTTGTCGCATGGTATCGTAATGTCTCGAGATTTACTCATTAGGTTGACCATCAGGTTGACTCAGCCTAAAATCAGGATACGCGTGTGTGATCGGTGACACTTTCAATCTGATGCTTGTCTGGAATTCCTCTACGTCGACTAAGCCCAAAAGGAAGTAATGCGTTTGTATCGTCAGGATTCAGAATCTATATCTATACAGTACAACATATCATCACCTGTCAATCGCCGGGGGGCAATGAAGGAGCGGAGGATGGGGATTGGCTGGGATTTGCATGCAAATCACATGCAAATGAGGCTTTACATCATTATTGTTTACACGCGTGTCGAATGCAGGTGAAGACGACGCCTTCTCTAATACAGGTTTTGGGTTAAATCGCGTCACCACCCGGCACAGCCAATTAGTAAGGTTTGTCACGTAAACAGAACATGCCAATTCGTTACTGTTGTACTAGTACGAGTAACTGTTGTACTAGTAACGAATTGGTATGTTCTGTTTACGTGACAAACCTTACTAATTGGCCGTGGAGGGTGGTGGCGGGTTTAACGACACATTTATATATTTACGCGATCTAACCCCCCCAAAAAACCTGCATTTTGGATGATATTGGTCGCGAAAGCCTCCTACGTGTCAAACTGACGCCTCCTCTGTCTGTATTCCTCCTTGCCTTCATCGGCTCGCTTGCCAACGTGTTTACGGTCTCGTGAACGGCGCGTCAACGACCCTGGACGAGCGGGGAGCTGTCTTTAACGATTTAGCTGCTACTCACTCGTGGAGGAATCGCAGAAGAACCGTAAAATAAGTAAAGGAGCGCACGCATTAACACTTTAACAAAAAAATATTCCATCTCTCTCTCTCACTCGCAAACGTCACGCACCTAGGAGGGGGGGGGGGGTCAAACATTTGTGACGATGTGTGACGAGGGGGGGGGGGGGGGGTTTGAGAAATGTGACGTCACATCAAAATGCGCAACTTTAAATAAATATAGACAACATTAAATAGACTTTTTAATACATGTTTTCTCCTACAACATCAGAGTGCAGCGCCACATTAAATACGCACTACAATGACAATAGTTTAAAGCGATTTGAAGCATTTTTTTTGGGGGGGGGGGCAGAGTTTTGTGACGTCATATTTGAGGGGGGGTCTGACATTTTGTGACGCCGTGTGACGAGGTGGGGGGGTCAAAAATCGTTCAAAATCGCGTGACGTCATTTATGGGCGGCCCTATAGTTTATCTGCCATCCGGGATAATCTCACACGTGGAATAAAGCCCTGCAGAGTTCCCGAACTGTGGTTTAAATAAAACGAATCAATGCATCGGTCCGGTTCTAAATTCACAGGGCGCAAGTGCGTAAATTGAGACAAAGTGTACTGCCCGTTCCACTTAAAGGTCCCGCCAAGGTTTTTGTTTTAAGTGGAGATGAGGGATGGGAATTTAAATGCAGCCCTGCGTCTCGGCCTTCTGGCAACGATCAAAGGTGATTTCATGAGCCTAAGATTGCAGCTGTTTTTGAGACGGGGTGCTAAGGCTTCGCACACTCTTAGCGTTGAAATTTACAGCTGTGCTGATGAGTGATAAGGGGAAAAACTACTCGCCACGTGCATGGGCCTTCATGTTTTGTTCGATGACACTTTGGCGAATAAGGAGCCATTGTAATCTCCACCACCATTGTAATCTCCACCACCATTGTAATCCCCATCACCATTATAATTTCCACCACCATTGTCATCTCCACCACCATTGTCATCATCTCCATCACCATTGTAATCCCCATCACCATTGTAATCCCCATCACCATTGTAATCACCATTGCAATCTCCATCACCATTGTAATCCCCTTCACCATTGTAATCAGATCTAGATTGCCATTATATTATCATCGTATTCCTTGTAAATTAAAAACAATTCACCATCATCATCATCATCATCATCGATTCCATATCTTCATCATCATGAATATGTTACAAATTGTGCACCCAATCTTATACCAATCTCAAAAGCTAAGCAGCTGTTGTAGTTTCTGGCGACAAGGTCACCAGGCGAAGGGACTACACCAAGGGGTTATTTAATCTCCCTGCGTAGGGTACCAGACAAATCCACGTGGCCTCCCACGTGAAGCCAAACTTCCATTAATGGATTTGGCGAAACATCCAAATCCAGGACCCTCATGAATGGGAGGATTGAGATGCAGTGATATTTTCCTGAATAAATAAGGGCCACTGTTATTTTCACCATAGCACCATCATCATTGTCACTGCATTCATCTTTTTTTTACGTCATCATTTCGACAACGTGACGTTCAGTTCGGTTTATAAAAGAAAAACCAGGAATACAGTATTCACTGGATTCTAAGATGCTCCGGAATGTAAAACGCACCAGAAACTGGTGTCCTTTGTCAATAGCAAAAAAAATCTACAAATCCGGTCACGCACGCACACATGCAGCCACAAGATTATGCGACGCATCCCCAAATGTATGCTTTCAAATGCTACACAGTCTAGGTAAACGAGTGCATCTTATAATCCGGATCATACCTTAAAACCTGTGAAGCTGCTGTTACCCATACAATGGCAGTGAAGATTGCATTTGATTCCAGGCCGTGAGAAACGTGTTATCATATTTTTGCTCGGCTATAAACATGTTTGTTTTGTTGTTACGGGCGAGAGCCAGATCGATGAGAGGTTACTTTCATCGATGTCCGCTACCGACCCCTCTCATCGACTTTGAGCCCGAAGTGTTTTCACGGAGACAGCGACCCCGGCTGTAGAGGCCACACGCTGTCGATCACAGAAGTCACCTTCAATGAGCTGCACTCGCCCTGCTCGAGTTCCACATCCACAGAGGGGCGATGTAGAAGAGGGCTCAGGAATACACGTGTGTGTGTGCGTGTGTCTGTATGTGCGTGTGTTCCACACACACACACACAAACACGTGTAGTGGTTAGCGGTTAGCGCGCTGCGCTATGAACCTGGCGACCCGGGTTCGATTCCCGCTCACGGCAAACACCAGTGACGATTATCTAAACCGGTCCCGGGCCTCTCCTAGGTTGACTCGGCCTCAAATGAGTACCTGGTGCGATATGTAAACATCGTCACTAGGGAGACAAAGGCGGCCGGGCGTGGTGTTGGCCACCCACCCCTTCGTGTGCCGTGCCGGCCTTCATAGGTGCTCGCTAACAGGACTTGCCCCTACAGTCTGTTAAGGCTAAATGGGGATCTTTGTCTTTGTTTTGTTCCACACTGCAGCCTCCCAGCTGTGGCCTACATTCACAGAGAACACCGTGCGTGCCTCACAGAGTCCACAATCATATAGACCCTGCGTCTGTACCCTACACTCGCAGAGACTCCATCATCCCATGGGAGTCTTAAGAGGCCGTCTCACTCCACTGGAGTTCACAGTCGTAGAGACCGTCACTCGAATTACTGCTCGAGTCCACAATCAGAGCGACGGCCGCCCTCTGGTTGTACTCACTCGAGTCCGGGCCCACAGAGACACTACACGCCAGGCGGAGATGGTCGTTGTTTGTGTGGCCGTGGGTTCAATGCTCTGGGCTCACGGGTTAGGCGTTGGCCATGATGAATGAGCCTGCGAGTAAGCGCGCGCGCGTGCGTGCGCGTGCATGCGCGTGCGTGCATCCATGCTGGAGCGCGCGCGTGCGTGCGCGTGCGTGCGTTCTGGAGCGCGCGCGGCGACTCCCCGGCCACGGGACGATGACAACAGCGGTGTCGCCATGGTAACGGGGGAGAGAGGAGCGGAGGGGAGAGCCGAGAGGAGAGATGCAAAAAATAATGGAATAGGAGAGAGAGAAGGAAGAGAGGAGAGAGTGGTTTACAGAAGGAGGTAGAATTAGAGAAGAGAGAGCGCGTGGAGAGACAACTGAGAGACAAAGCGGAGGATGAGACAGAGAGCGAGAGAGAGGAACAGAGACGGTGAGATGAGGACGAGAGACAAGAATGTCGATTGGAGACAGGGGAGGAGAGACGTCTGTGACGTAGCTACTGAACGGGTCCGTGCGCCGATCCACAAAGAGGGGAGAGAAGGGCCCGTCTCGTTATGTGGACACAGAGGGTTGCGTGCTAACCACGCTCCACCCGCCGAGAGAGTGGAGGCGGGAGGAGAGAAATAGATGAGGGAGAAGAGAGGAGATTATGAGGCCGAGTGGGTAATAGGCAAGAGATGAGAGAGGCAGAAAGAGCAGGTGGAGAGAGGCACAACAAAAGTAGAACAAAGATCTCCCGCTATAGCCTCGAACAGACTGTTGGGGCAAGTGCTGTTAGCGAGTAGCACCTATGAAGGCCGGAACGGCACACGAGGATGTGGACGGCCCAACACCACGGCCGCCTTTGTCTCCCCGGTGCTGATGTTTACACATTGCACAATGGTATTCTTGTCGGGCTGAGTCGACCTAGGGGAGGGCCCAGGACCGGTTTAGATATTCGTCACCGGTGTTAGCCGCGAGCGGGAATCGAACCCGGATCGCCGGGTTCGTAGACGCAAGCGCGCTCACCACTGCACCACCGCTCCCCATTCAAATGCACAGCGACACACCGCTTAGCTTCCGCCGGTCACGGAAGCTAAGCAGGTTTTGAGCCTGGATAGTTTTTGTTTGATTACGTGCGATGACCATGCACAGCGGGTTGGTATCGGCTTACGGGTTACATGGCGGCCAGTACACATTTGTGGATATGTTTCGGTATTCGTCGGTTCGATTCCTGACCACGGCTAACATCAGTGACGGGGTGATGTTTGAACCGATCCTGAGCTGCCCTGTTAGAAACTAAACGATTCAAAACGTCATTGGAACCTCATTTGCCAGTAAAAATATGATAATTGTTTTTTTTTTACCCTTCTATCTGGCAACAAAACTGACACCTTTTTACAATTATCAGAGTTGTGTTTTTTGTTTGCATTATGACTGCAGGTAATGGGGTCTATGTAAACAGGACTCCTTGTCTTCTTGGTTCTTTCGGTAAAGTCACGTAGACTTTACCGAAAGAACCAAGAAGATGAATCCCTGCAGTCACGAAAGCTTTAAATCGAAATCACTCCTTGTAAAAAGGTGTCAGTTTTTTTTGCCAGATAGAAGGGTAAAAAAAACAATTATCAGATTCAAAACGTGTTTTACCAGCTCTTTTTAAGAAGCGACCTGGCCACAAATGATAGCTCAACGAAGTGTATAGCAGCCAAATACTCTAAACGCGTGAAGTTCGTTCTAAACGTGGAGGGAAAAACCGGAGGACCCGGAGAAAAATCCACGCGACCACGGAGAGAGAGAGAGAGAGACGCAAACTCCAAATATACAGCAGCAGACGTCAGGATCGGGATCGAACCCACGACCCCCCTTGTAAACCAGGCGAGGTTGTTGTGAACAGTGTGGACAAGCAACCTCCTTACAAGACCCGCGCAGTCGGTAGGGGAGGCTGTCACCCAGCCGTGGTTTCACAAAGGGCCCCTGGCACACGATGACGATCGCTTGGACACTGCGGGCGCGTTAGATGATTACAACGTAACGTGTACATTACGGACACGCGCGAGGGAGCGATCGCGAGGGCGATTGCTGATTGCGCCGTTGATTTTCGTGGCTCCTGGGGATCCCGTGGGTTTCATCGCCTGCCCGGTGAATCCGTGGACGCTCGAACGCACGGCGAATCGATGGACTCTTTAGCAATTACCTATGCGGGTATCTGGAGCACCACACACCGAGCGGCGTAGCATTTAAGGGGCCCACACTCTGCCACCGTCCCGTCGAGTGACCACACGATGCTGTAGAGCGGCAGCCGTGCAATGCTGGTGGTGGCCCCCGCTCGCGTAAAGCTCCTCTGCATGTGAGCTCTTGTCCCCTCGGAGTGATCTTCGCAATGTTGTGGTGCAGCAGTAGCAGCAGCAGTCCGTTTGAGTTGTTTTTTTGTTGTCATTTGCACCCACAAATCCTCACCCCCCCCCCCCCCCATTGCGGGTCGTTTGGCCATACTTCACCATCGCCGGTCACTGCGGGTTGGTGAAGCGGATGCGTTCGTGTGGGTGAATAGATGCGTCACGACGGCGAGATGTTAATTACCTCGCCCGGTCTACAGGAGGTGTGTGGGTTTTATCCCGACCCTGATGCCCGCTAGGGATATTCGACGCCTGCATGTACAGACGGGCACGCACGCCCGCCTCCCGTGTGTAAACGAGACGCTCCGTTCTTAATGTCCACACATTGATGATGAACACATCCACCAAGAAGAATAAAGACCGCCACTTGAGTGCGTGCCACCTTCAAGGGCCGTTCAAGAGCCATTAGCCAAGACCGCTCCGTCTCTGGCCGTGCAGATGAGGAACCTCGCGCCAAGTCTTCACGACGGAGCTTTGATCAAATTAGGCGCAAAAGCAACCACAAAAACAAAGATCCCCCGTATAGCCTGGACAGACTGTTGGGGCAAGTGCTGTTAGCGAGCACCTATGAAGGCCGGAACGGTACACGAGGGGGTGGGTGGCCAGCGCCACGCCCGGCCGCCTTTGTTTCCCCTGTGGTGATAATTACTGTACACCGCACCAGGTACTCATTTGAGGCTGAGTTGACCTAGGGGAGGCCCAGGACCGGTTCAGATAATCGTCACCGGTGTTGGTGGCCGTGAGCGGGAATCGAACTCGGGTTCCCCGGGGATCGTAGCGCAGCGTAGCGCTAACCTTTACACTACCGCCACCCGCATATCCCCACCCCCCCACACGTGTAACACACACACATACACACGTGTATGTGTGTGTGTTACACACACACATACACGTGCGTGTGTGCGCGCATATAAATCTCTGCTCGCGCCGTGAGCCGCCGGCAGTCAACAGTTTGCGATGTTCCTCCTCCACTGAGCAGCAGCTGCAGATGCAGCAGCTGCAGCAGCAGTAGCAGCAGTCCCCTACGCTCATGCCGGATCCCCGCCTATCCCTGCCGACAGGGGTCCGGGTGATGGAGAACGGACGAGTGTTGGAGGGGGTGGAGTGGAGGCGGCGGGGGCTGTGAATCCAGCGGCACAGGCGGAGGAGAGCGGGGCGCGTGTGCATCCCGGGGACTTGTTTGAGCGGAGATTTTGGGGAGAGATTTCCTCATCATGATGATGGGCGGCTCGGATTTGCTGCGGGTCATGGTGATGACGACGATGGTGGTGGTGGCGCTGATGGTGGTGATGGTGCCGGAGACACGCGGTAAGGCGATGTGCGCGTGGACATGTACATACGTGCGCATCAATATACAGACACCAACATTTGTAGACACTTCTAAGACAAACGACGAACGATCCACCGGTTATAGCCTTTGCAGACTGATTAGGACGAGTGCCGTTAGCGAGCACCTATGAAGGCGACTTCTAATGCAAAGACAACGGATCCCCCCCCCACACCCCCCGTGTAGCCTCTAAAAGGGCTGCAGGGGCAAGTGCCGTTAGCGAGCACATCTGAATGCCGGCACGGTACACGAGGGGGTGGGGTGGCCAGCACCACGCCCGACCGCCTTTGTCTCCCTTAAGGCCAAACACGCGGTGTTTATTGGCGAACGTGCTTTATATTTTACTTTTATTAATTTTAATTTTAAATTTTTACCTACGTGACTTTACGGAAAAAAACCTAAGAATATGAATCCTTGCAGTCACGAAAGCTTCAAATCTAGAACGTGCTTGAGTTTGTTGTTAATTGTGCTCGCGCGCCAATGCATACAGCAGCAGCGGCAGCAGCAGCAGCGCCGTTGATTGAACGCTGACGGCCCTGGCTTAAGAATGCGCAACAGATCGAGAATCCTGTCCGGGGATCTTTGAACATTGCGGTAAATGTTGTACCGTAATATGAGACACACGCAATACACACGTGTCATGGGCACATGTACACACAGCTCTGTTCACGTGCATGTGTGCGATTAGATTTAAGTGTGTGCGTGTGTGTGAAAACAGGTGTGTATGGGGAACAGTATATAATAGACGACGTTTCGGGTAATGGCCCCTCTTCATGGCACACACAGAGAGGTCACAGAGATTTAAGTTTATTATCTGAAGACCCCAATGGGAGGCCGAGTTATGTCTTATTATTATTATTATTATCTTAAGACGCCATCGGAGACCTGCGCTGCAGTGGATGTTTCCCTAATGTCCGATCAGAAATACTGGCTCGGGTATTTAATTTCCCGAAACAAAAAACTCCGATCAAAGACCGCTTTTGGTAAAGTCTATTGTGAACACGGTAATACAATTATAATGCTAAATACCAAACGTAAAGACACCGCTGCGGGATATGTAGACGAACAGGACAGGTGGATTTGACGTTCCATCTATGCCCCCCCCACCCCCCCACACACATGAATGGCAATTACATTAAATTTCGATTTAAAGCTTTCGTGACTGCAGGGATTCATCTTCTTGGTTCTTTCGGTAAAGTCACGTAGAAGGGAAATAATATTATGTTTTATTTGTATTATTTTATTATTTCCCTTTTACGTGACTTTACCGAAAGAACCAAGAAGAAGGGCAATTACATTCATAAAGACAGCGTGCGTCTCCCGATGTAAAGTGTGGCGTTAAACACTCATCGTCATTTTCGTTGTCATTCACGTGGACACGAAGCCATTGTGTGCCAATGCCATAAATATAAATATTTGTTTTAAAACAACTCCCACCGGTACCTAAACTGTAAGTGAAATCATCGTTAATCTCCCAGTGCATTTAACCTTGAGAAACAACAACAAAAGGAACAATGAACCTCCTCCATGGGCTTTCACTGGGTTAAATATAGGACGTGGTATTTTGGCAGTGTTACTCGTCTAGAATACAGACCAAACCTACAACAAGGGGTGGCCGGGAGGTTCAGAGGTCAGAGCGCTGAGCTGGACGCAACTGAGATCATGGGTTTGAATCCAGGTTTCAGCTGTAATTATGTATGTGTGTTGAGATTCTTTCGCACCGTACGTAGCCAATCGTGCTAATCGGAGATGATTATCTCAGGCCAGTTTCCAATGGCTGCACGCACACACACAAAAACACACCCCACTACGTTAATCTTGGTTCTGCACTCAGCGTTTGCTAAATTCCGGCTTTGGAAATTAAAAATATGAGATTGACTGATAAGCGACAGATGTCACGCGCTCAGGTGGCAGGGCGAATGGAAAAGGCGGCTGCTCAGCACTGCATCTGCGTGGACCAGAGGTTCCCTTGAAATTGTCTGAGATGTAGCTCTGTAATATCCGCTTCCGCGGGCCGTTCTCGAAACAAGCAGGGTTGAAATGCTTTGCGCGAAAAAAAATATGAATACATTATTAGCCTCTTGACACGAAGCCGATAATGCAATCAGACTACCAGCGGAAGATGGGGGGGGGCGGGGGAGGACCCAAAGTGACAACATAGAGACAGGTCTGAGGCTGACTGAGAGACAATATTGGACACTGGCCATTAAGTGCCTCCTAGCTCTTAGCTAACGGAGACCTTTTTGACCTGAGCACGGCCGTCATATTCACCCGGACTTGACTCGGGCAGTCCCGCCCACCGCCAGCATGGGCCAATCAAATTGCTCACTGGCAGTGCCTGTGGGGAGGGGTTATGTCAGGTTAATAGGTTAATCATAAGTTGAGCGGTGGCGCAGTGGTAAGCGCGTGGCGCTGCGAACTCAGCCACCTGAGTTAGATTACCGGGCCCACGGCGAGTGCGACATCAAAAGCCGTCCAGGGCTACCCTCTTCAACCAGCGTGGCGAAGCATGGTCAAACACCTCCGATTAGCACGGTTGGCTACGTACGGTGCGAAAGAAATTCCACATACATCAACATACAACTGACTCGCCCATGTCCGATACGGTGTAAGAACGCCTTCATTCAGCAGTGAATTAACAACGTGCAGTGATAAAAAGCGAAAATGGTAACCCCCCTCCCACCCACTATTCACTAGGTGAAGGTGAAGATGGGGGGGGGGGTCAGAATAAAAACATTATCTCCCTACTCACCTCTGTCGCTATTTTGTAATTCCAGCGATGCACATTCTACATCCATCCCTCTACGGTTCGTAAGCGGCGAGTTACAAAACCACCATTGATTTATCTGCACCGGTTGTGTTGCGGTTGAAATTGGGGTTACAGTTTCTGGGTTAATGTTGAGTACAGTTGTGATGAAACTCCAATTCCCCTGGGCTTATTGTACAGATCTGGGCTAGGTCTCTCGTGGGTGTGTAATTAATTGAGATCTATCCTTTGGTTCTGTCGGTAAAGTCACGTAGATTAAAATATATATTTTTAAGTGAATAAAAATATCACGTTTCGATCGCAACACAAGCGGTCGTCATCAGACTTTACCGAACGAACCACAGAATATGAATTCCTGCAGTCACGAAATTTTAAGTCAAAATTTAATTGAGATCTCCACCCGGTCGCCGTTGGGAGTGTCAGGGATCACATCTGGCCCACAGGTCTCCCGTGGATTGGTAATGAATTACTGTATTCTATGAATGAGACCTGCGAGTCAATGAATGTATGGGTTCACGCCTGAGTTAGGGTGGGCGCCACGGTGGCGAGATGTTAACTACCTCGCCTGGTATGCAGGAAGTCGTGGGTTCAATTCAGACCCTGACGCCTGCTGTATATTTGGAGTCTGCGTGTTCTCTCTGCCCGTGGTCGCGTGGATATCTTACTCTGGCTACTCAGGTTTTCCCCTCCACATTTAGAACCATGAGTTTCGGGTATTTGGGTGCAATTTATTTCCACACGACGAGCTGCTTCGCTGAGCTATAATTTGTGGCCAGGTCGCTTCTGAAAACAGAGCTGTATAGCTCAATGGTCCTTACCTGGCAAAATAAACAATTGTTTAGTTTAGGGCGAAGTGTTTAACGCGTTTTATATCGAAAATCCCCACGCTCCTTTTGTTAGCAGTGGCGTCAACAACATTATTGTCATAATCATCGCGTGGCGTAGCGTCGTTTAGAATGGGCCCGAGTGCAAAGAATGGAATGGGGCCACCCCCTGTTGGAGTTCTCCTCCCTCTGGGCCCCTCCGGCCAATGGACCCTGGTGCAGTTGCACCGCCTGCGCACTCAATAGCAAGATTCGCCACTCTTCGTTCGGGTTCTCAGCTTGCTCAGGGTTAGGAGCTGTCCGTAGGTTTGTATAAAGCGTCCTATAAATGAGGCCCCAATTCTCCTCCGCTAGGCGGTTGCGGGTTAAGTGCTCAATGGGGTTAAATGTGGACCTCTCGCTCTCATTGTACGGGATCGCATCTGGGTCAGGCGCAGGTCTCCTGTGGGGTTGTAACGAGGAATATGAATGAGACTGTGAGTCCCTTAGGACCTCCAAATGAGTCAGAGTGGCCCAGCGACCAGCCCCCACCATCTCCAAATCCATCCCCCACCACCTCGCTCCCCTGTGCCGGAGGAGCTCAATCAGCCAAAGCCCCCCCCCACATCGCTCCCATCCACCAGCCCCCCGCCCCTAAAAGCCAATTAGTGTGCACCCACACGCACTGCCAGCTTTGTGTCCCACATGCACGTCCTTGTATCTGTGTTGTCCTTGTTGATATGATCGCGTGTGTACCTGTGTGTACGTGTGTGTGTGTGCGCGTAGCGGTGGCGTAGTGGTTAGCGCGCTACGCTACGAACCCGGCGACCCGAGTTCGATGCCCGCTCACGGGCCACCACACCAGTGGCGAATATCTTAACCGGGTCCTGGGTGTCCCCTAGGTCGACTCAGCCTCAATTGCGTACCTGGTTCGATGTGTAGACTTCGTCACGAGGGAGACAAAGGCGGCCGGGCGTGGTGCTGGCACACCCACTCCCATCGTGTGCCGTGCCGGCCTTCATAGATTTTCGCTAAGGGGCCGTCCATAAATGACGTCACGCGACTTTGGACGATTTTTGACCCCCCCCCCCTCGTCACACGGCGTCACAAAAAGTCAAACCCCCCCCTCAAATATGACGTCACAAAGCTCTGCCCCCCCCCCCCAAATATAAAACATGCTTAAAATCGCTTTAAACTATTGTCATTGTAGTGCGTATTTAACGTGGCGCTACACTCTGATGTTGTAGGAGAAAACATTTATTAAAAAGTATATTTAATTAAGTAGAACGTATTCTTGGTTCTTTCGGTAAAGTCACGTAGAAGGGAAATAATAAAATAATAAAAATAACATTTTCTTGCTGTGGATTTCACACCTGATGATGATTGCTTGTGTTGCAGTCGAAACGTCGTGAGAATTTTTATTTTTTATATATTTGTTTTATATTTGTATTAGTAGTAGAACGTGTTGTCTATATTTATTTAAAGATGCGCATTTTTACGTGACGTCACATTTCTCACCCCCCCCCCCTCGTCACACATCGTCACAAATGTCTGACCTCCCCCCGCCCCCCTAGGTGCGTGACGTCATTTATGGACGGCCCCAAACAGGACCGGCCCCAATAGTCTGTTGAAAACTCCGCGTGTGATATTTGCATTCGTGCGGCATTCGGAGCGGTGGCGCGAGTGATGAGCGCGCTGCGAGTCTACGGCCAAAGTCGGTGAACAAATACTTGAACCGATCCTGGGGCCCTCCCCTAGGTCGGCTCGGCCTTAAAAGGAGTTGCGCGCTGCGAAGGATCAGAAGTTGATTTCCCGAAGTAAAGCCCATTGAGATGAGAGGGCCACTCGGTTCGCAGACAACACTAAAGGCGGTGCCGTTGTTGTCACCAACATCAGGTGCGGCGGAGGTGATGGCGAGGAGTATCCACGCGGAGGAGCGGCTGCTGCAGGCGCTACTCACCGGGTACAGCCGCTGGTCTCGGCCCGTGCGCAACAGCACCCACGTGGTGTACGTGCGCTTCGGGCTGTCCGTGGCGCAGCTCATAGACGTGGTGCGCACGCAACACAGACACACACAACACACACACAACACACACGTTCGAGATTTGAAGCTTTCGTGACTGCAAGGATTGATATTCTTAGGTTTTTTCGGTAAAGTCACGTAGGTAAAAAAAAAATTAAAATTGAAATTAATAGAAGTAAAATAAAATAAAAATACAATTTTATTTTAATTTTATTTTAAAGTAAAATGAAATAAAAATATTTTTTTATTTAATTTTACTTTGATTAATTTCAATTTAAAAATTTGTTTTACCTACGTGACTTTACCGAAAAAACCTAAGAATACAACACACACGTGTATATACAAAGACAAAGATCCCCCGTGTAGCCTTAACAGACTGTAGGGGCAAGTGCTGTTAGCGAGCACCGATGAAGGCCGGAACGGTACACGAGGGAGTGTTTTTTGTTTGTTGCGGTTGCACCAGATTCAAGAGCCGAATGGCTCACAGGGCTATACCTAATATATGAACTAGAACAAGGGTGGCCAGCACCACGCCCGACCGCCTTTGTCTCCCCAGTGGCGATGTTTACACACCGCAATGGGTACTCATTTGAGGCCGAGTCGACCTAGGGGATGCCCAGGACCGGTTCAGATAATGGTCACTGGTGTTGGCCGTGAGCGGGAATCGAACCCGGGTCGCTAGGTTCATAGCGCAGCGCGCTAACCGATACACACACGTGTACACACAATACACTTGTATACACACACACAGCACACTTGTATATACACACACACGTCTCTATACACACACACACGTGTATATGCACACACACGTGTATTTGCACACACACGTGTATTTGCACACACACGTGTCCAAGCGTGTACACACACACACACAAAGATCAGCATTACTTTTTTACTCACGCGACCCGCCCCCCCCGAAAAAAATCAATTACCAATCATCATATTGGTCGCGAAATCCGTCTGCGTGTTTTTTTTATTTGCCCCCCCCCAATTAGCCGAAATATATAATGAGCATGTCATTTGCATTCATTATAAGTAATCAATTCACACACACACACACAGACGCGCACGGCGATTCAATCAATGCACGTGTAGCGAGCTTATTCATTGATTGGAAGTGGTGAATCGTGCCTACACTAAATGTGTTGTCGTGTTTATTGTTTTTATCGTACGGTGACACCTGTCTGACGAGGAAGACGTGTGAGAGATGTCGCTTTTGTCTCGCAGGATGAAAAGAATCAAATGATGACGACTAACGTGTGGCTAAAGCAGGTAATTGTTCATCAGTCACTGCACGATTGTCGTGGCCGTCGTGGTGTCGTCGTCGTTGTTTTTGTAACATCTCGACGTTACGAATGGGTGGCAGCGATGGTGTTGGGTGTTAACGGTGGTGCTGATGTTGGTGGTGATGTTCGTTATTATGATGATGATGATGTTTGTGTTGATGGTGGTGGTGATGTTGGTGGTGATGTTCGTGGTGTGTATGGTGGTGATGTTGGTGGTGTGTATGGTGATGATGTTGAGGGTGTGTATGGTGCTGATGTTGGTGGTGATGTTCATAATGATGATGATGATGTTTGTGTTGATGGTGGTGATGATGTTGGTGGTAATGTTCGTGGTGTGTATGGTGATGATGTTGGTGGTGATGTCCGTGGTGATGATGTTGGTGGTGATGTCCGTGGTGATGGTGGAGCTGATGTTGGTGGTGATGTTCGTAATTATGATGATGATGATGTTTGTGTTGATGGTGGTGGTGTTGGTGGTGATGCCCGTGTTGATGTTGGTGGTGTGTATGGTGGTGTGTATGGTGGTGATGTTGGTGGTGATGGTGACGGTAGTGCTGATGTCGGGGGTCATGTTCGTAATGATGATGGTAATGTTCGTGTTAACGGTGCTGCTGATGTTTGTGGTGATTTTCGTGGTGTGTATGGTGCTGATGTCGGTGATGATAATGATGGTGATGGTGACGGTGTTGATATCGACGACGATTATGTTGGTGGTGATGTCTGTAGTGTGTATGGCGATGATGTTGGTGGCGTGTATGGTGATGATGATGGTGTTGATGTCGGTGATGATGATGGTGTTGATGTCGGTGATGTTGGTGGTGGTGGTGCCCGACGCTAGGAGTGGCACGACTACAAGCTGCAGTGGGACCCCGCGGACTACGAGAATGTCACATCCATCCGCATCCCGGCGCAGCTGATATGGGTGCCGGACATCGTGCTCTACAACAAGTGCGGCACCACACCGGCACCGCGGGCACGCACAGCAACACCGCACCAAGGGACCGTCCATAAATGACGTCACGCACCTAGGGCGGGGGGGGGGGTCAGACATTTGTGACGATGTGTGACGAGGGGGGGGGGGGTTGATAAATGTGATGTCACATCAAAGATGCGCAACTTTAAATAAATATAGACAACACGTTCTACTTAATTAAATAGACTTTTTGAATAAATGTTTTTTCCTACAAAATCAGATTGCAGCGCCACATTAAATACGCACTACAATGACAATCGTTTAAAGCGATTTGAAGCATGTTTTATTGTAGGGGGGGGGGCAGAGCTTTGTGACGTCATATTTGAGGAGGGGGGGGTCTGACTTTTTGTGACGCCGCGTGACGAGGGCGGGGGGGGTCAAAATCGTTCAAAATCGCGTGGCGTCATTTATGGACGGCCCCTTAGACATGGAGTGACACGGGGCTGAGACGGAGCCATACGGGGCCACACCACACCACACGGAGCGACAGACAGCCTCGTAGCCACCGCGCACACTCTACGCGCCCAGCCGGACAGGCCCCACGCAGTCACGCAGGGCCACGCCACGACGCACGGAATTACGCAGAAGACGCACGCTGGGATTACTCCGCACGGCATCGTCGGACAGGGGCCCCACGCGCGTTTGTGTCTGTTCGCGTGTGGGGAGCGGTAGTGTAGCGGTCAGCGCTCTGCGCTGCGGACCCGGCGACCCAAGTTCGATTCCCGCTCACGGCCAAACACCGGTGACGATCGTCTGAACCGGTCGACTCGGCCGCAATATGAGTACCTGGTTCGGTGTGCAAACATCGCCACTAGGGAGACAAAGGCAGCCGGGCGTGGTGTTTGTCAACCACCGCCTCGTGTGCTGTGCCGGTCTTCATAAGCGCTCGCTAACAGCACTTGCTCCTACAGCCTGTCAAGGCTACACGGGAGATCTTTGTCTTTATAGCGTGCAGAGTGTCACAAAGGCACCGTGCCGCACAGCGCCCGCTGTGCTGTCGACGCGTCGCCGCCTCGTTGTTCCCATCCGCACCGCGTCACGTCGCACTCCAGCGGGCCAGCCGAGAGCACGGAGCACGCGGAGCCACGCACAGTTCCAGTAGCGCCATCCAGAGTGTGCAGGCGGTGCAACTGCACCGGCGCCTGCGGGGCCCGGTGGGGGGCCAGGCGACCGAACGGGCTCTGCGCGAGAGGAAGAAAATTGAACGGGACCCGTGCCGACCACAATATTCCGCTGACTCCACATCGTCAACCTCCTCCTACCTCTTCCTACCGATCTCCACCAACCTCTACACCCCCCCCCCCCACCATCTATTTTCTCCTATCTCCATTGATATCCACCCACTCACATCTCACCTACCTCCGCGGCTGTCTGTCCCCATCGTGTCCCTGCTGTGTATTTGGATCTTTCTGCCCGTGTCGCCACGTGTCACTGTGTCTGTGCTGCCTTCGTGTCCCTGCTGTGTCTCTCCTGCCGTCCCCACCATGTCCCCGCCGTGTCTCTCTGTGTGTCTCTTCCTCACCGTGTCCTCACTGTGTCTCTCTGTGTGTCTATTCCTCACCGTGTCCTCACCGTGTCCCCGCCGTGTCTCTCCTGTCGTCCCCACCATGTCGCCGCTGTGTCTCTCTGTGTGTCTCGTCCCCACCATGTCCCCACTGTGTCTCTCTGTGTGTCTATTCCTCACCGTGTCCTCACCGTGTCTCTCTGTGTGTCTCTCTGCGTGTCTATTCCTCACCGTGTCCCCGCCGTGTCTCTCTGTGTGTCTATTCCTCACCGTGTCCTCACCGTGTCTCTCTGTTTGTCTCTCTGCGTGTCTATTCCTCACCGTGTCCTCACCGTGTCTCTCTGCGTGTCTATTCCTCACCGTGTCCTCACCGTGTCTCTCTGTGTGTCTCTTCCTCACCGTGTCCTCACCGTGTGCATCTCTCTCCCCCCCCCCCCCTCTCTCGGTGTCTCCCAGCGCGGACGGCGACTTCGCCGTGACGCACGTGACCAAGGCGCAGCTGAGGCACACGGGCGACGTGCGCTGGACGCCGCCGTCCATCTACAAGAGCTCCTGCAACATCGACGTCACCTTCTTCCCGTTCGACCAGCAGAACTGCAAGATGAAGTTCGGCTCGTGGACCTACGACAAGGCCAAGATCGACCTGGTGAGCATGCACACGGACGCGGACCTCAAGGACTACTGGGAGAGCGGCGAGTGGGCCATCGTGAAGGCGGTGGCGAGGTACAACACCAAGAAGTACGACTGCTGCCCGCAGGTCTACCCGGACATCACCTACTCGTTCATCATCCGCCGCCTGCCGCTCTTCTACACCATCAACCTCATCGTGCCCTGCCTGCTCATCTCGTGCCTCACCGTGCTCGTCTTCTACCTGCCCTCGGACTGCGGCGAGAAGATCACCCTGTGCATCTCCGTGCTGCTGTCGCTCACCGTCTTCCTGCTGCTCATCACCGAGATCATCCCGTCCACGTCGCTCGTCATCCCGCTCATAGGCGAGTACCTCCTCTTCACCATGATCTTCGTGACGCTCTCCATCGTCATCACGGTGTTCGTGCTCAACGTGCACCACCGCTCGCCGGCCACGCACAAGATGCCGCGCTGGGTGGTCACTCTCTTCCTCGACGTCATCCCGCGCTGGCTGCTCATGTGCCGGCCCGTCCACTCGACCATCGGCAGCGCCGGTGCCGGCGGTGGCGGCGGCGGTCCCGTTGCCACCGCTGTCCCCAATCTGACCGCGCGGAGGTCTTCCAAACACTACTTCCACCAGCAGCAGATGATGCAGCAGCAGCACTGTCAACAGCACCACCAGCACCACCAACAACGTGGTAACGGTCACAGCGGTGGGGATCACCACCTCCATCAGCTGCGGAATCTACAACTCCAGCAGCAGCAACAGACGCAGCATAATCATAATCAGCACCAGCACAACCACCAGCAGCAGCATCATCATCAACAGCAGCAGCAGCAGCAACATCAACAGACGCAGCAAAATCATAATCAGCACCAGCATAACCATCAGCAACAGCAGCAGCAGCATCAACAGCAGCAGCAAGGGGATGACGGCTGCAATCTGGGCTTGGTGCTGGACCTGGACGGACTGCAGATGACGACCGACGACAAGCCCAGGGCGGCGTCGTCCTCGTGCACGTGCAACGGGGTCGGCGCGGCGGCATCGGCGGCGGCGTCAGCGCCAGCGTCGCCAGCTCCTTGGGACCGCTGCGGGGGGGCCAGGGCCCAGGGAGGACTGGGAGAGTGCCTGGATTTCTCCGCGGCACCCGCGACCCTCTGGCAGGCCATGGAGGGCGTGTGCTACGTCGCCGACGAGCTGAGGGCCGGAGATGCCGACTACGCCGTGAGTGGTGGTTGTGGTGGTGGTGGTTAGTGCACTGCGCTACGAGCCCGAGTTCCATTCCTGTTCACGATCAATGACAGTGACGGGGAATGTTTGATCCGGTCCTGAGCCTCCCCTAGGTGATCATCATCATCATGATCTTCATGGTTCTTTCGGTAAAGTCACGTAGAAGGGAAGTAATAAAATAATAAAAATAAAACATAAAAAAATAAAACATAATAAAATATATTATTATATTATTTTATTATGTTTTATTATTTTATTACTTCCCTTCTACGTGACTTTACCGAAAGAACCAAGAAGATGAATTCCTGCAGTCACGAAAGCTTTAAATCGAAAAATCATCATGATCAGGCATTCTCATTGTCAACAGCATAATCTACATGAACATCATCAGCATTGTCATTATAATTAACATCTGCATCATAATCAACATCACCATCAACGTTGTTGGCATCATCATCATCACCAACAGCAGCAGCAGCATAATCAACATCATCAGTATCAGCATCATCGGAACATCGTTGTGATCACCATTGCCAACAGCATAATTGGGATCAACATCATCAACAACATCACATGCATCAGCACCATCGCTATAATTATCATCATCAAACAACCATCAACGATATCCTAAATTGTTTCGTGAGATGTCATGCTATGAAATACCGTAATTCGTTTTTTCGAATTCAAATATCCAGCAGAGCAGAGATAATTTAAAATCAGCACCGTTTGTCTGATAATGGGAAACCATTCATTGGCCAATTTTTTTATTAAACCGTTCATGGGGAAATATTTTTTTAATTGTAATCCTCATCAGGCCCCATGGTGTTTGCTGCTGTCTCAAACTCTTATCCATTCTATCTCTCTGGCCTCACTATTGTATGTGCTATGAAAAAGGGTCATTGCCCGAAACGTTGCCTATTATACCCCCCCCCCCCCCCTTTAAGGCCACGGTGTCATTGACGAATATGTTGAGTTTAAATTAAAATGCATTATTTGTACGCGTGCACCACTGCCCATGCAGCAGCACCACCAAATAATTAATCTGATAAACAGCGCCGCCTGCTGATCATCACCACCACCAACACCTCCAAAGACAAAGGTCCCCCGTATAGCCTTGACATACTGTTGGGGAAAGTGCTGTTAGCGAGCACCTCTGCGACAGACACACACCAACGCATGATCCCACCAGCTGAGGTCTTGAGAGAGGTTGAGGCTCAACTAAAAGCTGCCAGATTTCTGGGAGGCTCAACCGGGACTCATGGGGACGTTAAGGTCCATACCCCTTCCGTGAACTCAGTCCACTACTCAGGTCTCCCACGCCTTGGGCCGTATCACGAGTTGAGCGTGAAGCCAGAAGGTCTATCAGGGCGCCGCACGGTGGCTAGGAGATGTTCACTACCTCGCCTGGTATACAGGAAGATCGTGGGTTCGATCCCGATCCTGACGGCTGCACATTTGACGCCTACATATACACACGGCCATGGGCACACGCGCCCGTGTGTAATGAGACGTTCTGTTCTTAATGACCTACATTGATGATGATGAACACATCCACCAAGAACAACGAAGACTGCCCCCCGTGGTCGCGTAGATTTATATCTGGGTCCTCTCGTTGTTTCCCTGCTATAGATGTCCACATAATCGGCCACTTCGTTGAGCTCTCATTTTGTGGCCAGGTCGCTTCTGAAAAAGAGCTATATAGCTTTTATACTATGAGACCTCCTTTACCAGTGGCAAAATATAGTGATAGGTTTTTACGCTTTCAACTGGTACAAAAACTGACACCTTTATACAAGGCATCATGTTTGCAATAACCACAACACAAGCAGTCATAGTGTAAATGCTTACCCCGGGCTCTCAATACTCTGATAGTGCGCTGTTTTTGAGTTGTACGCCTTTTGGCGTCATCTGGTCCAACACCAAACTTCAAGGACAGTGCATATCATTATCATCATCAGAGTTGTTTCTTTTTGTTTGCATTTTGACTTCTTGTGTTGAGGTTATTGTAAACATGATGCCTTGTATAAAGGTGTCAGATTTTGTACCAGTTAAAAGGGTAAAAACCTATTACTATAAAAAATAGAGTCTATAGATTCCAATTAAACCGGAGGTCAAAGTGTTGATGGGTGGGGAGAGGGGTGGGGGGTGCAAGAGGGTGGGGGCGGGCGGATGGAGGGCATCAGGACAAACTCTCTGACATCGCCTGGAGTAGGACTCTTCCTCGCTCATCATCTTCCCGGGGTGAACGAGGAGCTCTTGTTAGACTTTGGTTCATGTGCCACGCACCTTTCCCTTGCTTCCGCTGGTGCAGGTGAAGGAGGACTGGAAGTACGTCGCCATGGTGATAGACAGGATCTTCCTGTGGGTCTTCGTCCTAGTGTGCATCTTCGGGACGTTTGGTCTCTTCCTGCCCCCCTGGATCGCCGGTATGCTGTGACCCGGACAGCGCTGGACGCGTGACGCCGGGATCTTCCATTCGCCGATTTAGGGGGTGGTGGAGAGAGAGAGAGGGCTGGGATGGGGGATGTGTGTGCGGTATTGATGAACGATGGAAATAGTGTTTTGATGTTTTGAAAGCGTTTAGAAGGTAAATTAATACAACTATTTAACAGGGTTGAACGAACGGAGGTGAAATTGCGAAATTCATAATCGTCGTTATTTCTGACCGCCTGACGTTTAAGGCACATTTGTCATCAAATATCATCATCATTCAGTTGCTGCTTAAACAAATACGACTGCGTAATGGTGTGTGTGTGTGTTTTAAGGTCTCATCACAAATTATATTTATATTGTGGTTAAACGAAGATGGTCGCGTGACGTTACGCAGATATATCCGTTGTGTTCGTTAAATTGCCACGCATCATTGCACACACAGCGCGTGTATGTATTTACTTATTGATTACAATGTATTATGCACTGTGTGTGTATATATACACATACTGGATGTTTATAGCACGCCATCTATACTCGTGTGCAATGGACGATGTGTACAATGTTACACAAACACACACAGATACATAAACACACACAGGTACACAAACACAAAGATCCCCCGTGTAGCCTCTAACAGGTCTTCAACAGACTTTTGGAGCAAGTGCTCTTGGCGAGGACCTATGAAGGCACAGGAGAGGGGGTGAGTGATGTGGCTAACACCACGCCCGGTCGTCTTTGTTTCCCCAGTGCTGATGTTTACACATTGCACCCAGGTACTAATTTAAGGCCGAGTCGATCTAGGGGAGGCCCGTAATAGGTCCAAATATTCGCTACCACTGTTATTGGTCGTTGGCGGTAATCAAATTCGGATCGCCCGGTTCGTAGCGCAGTGCGCTAACCGCTGCGCCACCGCTCCCCATAATGCCACACACACACACTGACACTGTTACACACACTCAAAGGCGTTGTTGTTTGAAATAAACCATGGTTCCTCTCGTCTGAGTCAGCTCCTTATTCGCAGGAACTCCCCTGCAGTCGGCAGTCCTGCATTACAGTCCATATATACTGCATTTACAACGCAATGATCTGCTTGCGTATGGCAAGATGGTTCAGGAACTGAATGCCCATGACGAGGCCTGCTGCTGCTGGCCGCAACAAGACGACTTCAACAGAGAGAGAGAGAGTTCGTGTCGTTTTGCTGTTCCTCCGCTGAAGGAGCGCAGACGACAGTCGCTATACCATACGGTCCATCATTTGTGATGCATAGCCACGATCGCCACCCATGAGACTTGTCTTCAGTGTATCGAGATGGGTCCCTATCTCTATGAGTCTCTATGATTTTTCGATTTGAAGCTTTCGTGACTGCAGGGATTCATCTTCTTGGTTCTTTCGGTAAAGTCACGTAGAAGGGAAATAATAAAATAATACATAATAATAAATGTTTTTATTATGTTTTATTTTTATTATTTTATTATTTCTCTTCTACGTGACTTTACCGAAAGAACCAAGAAGATGAGTCTCTATGAGTCTAGTATCTGTATGGGCCTCTATGAGTTTACTATATATCGTCCATAGTTTGGGTTGCATAGCCACACTCGCACCTCTCTGTGGCTTGTGCATTTAAAGTTTAATTTGTGAAGGAGATATGCGCAGCGGCCTGTTGACGATGACCTGGTGATGCGATTGATGTCACGGCCAGTGTTTTCGATGAGAAGGGGGAGGAATATAGTAATAGGTTTTTACCCTTTCAACTGGTACAAAACTGACACCTTTATACAAGGCATCATGTTTGCAATAACCACAACACAAGCAGTCAAAATGCAAACAAAAAGAAACAACTCTGATGATGATAATGATATGCACTGTCCTTGTAGTTGATTGGTCCACACCCGAGACAGCTTTTGCAAACATGATGCCTTGTATAAAGGTGTCAGTTTTTGTACCAGTTGAAAGGGTAAAAACCTATTACTATATTTTGCCACTGGTAAAGGAGATGTCTCAAAGGGGGGAGGAATCTCAAACGCACGATGAGACCCCATCATCAACCGAGACCTCGGCAATGTCCCTCGCCGTCGACTCGAGTCCCGATCCTCCTCGTGGGATCGTGCTGCTGTCACCATCCTAGAACCAGATTTGAAGCTTTCGTGACTGCAATGATTCATATTCTTAGGTTTTTTTCGGTAAAGTCACGTAGGTATTTTACTTTTTTAATGTTTTTACCTACGTGATTTTACCGAAAAAAACCTAAGAATATCCGAGAACCACACGCAGGTCCGCGTTGGACGCTGGCGAACAGTGTGGAACAGCATACTCTTAGTTTTTTCGGTAAAGTCACGTAGGTAAAAATTAAAATTAATAAAAATAAAAATCACGACGTTTCGGAGGCAACACAAGCTTCCGTCTTCAGGTGAAACCGTCACAGCAAAATGACGGTTTCACCTGAAGACGGAAGCTTGTGTTGCCTCCGAAACGTCGTGATTTGTATTCTTTTATTTTTATTAATTTTTATTTCATTTTTTACCTACGTGACTTTACCGAAAAAACTAAGAGTATGAATCCTTGCAGTTACGAAAGCTTCAAATCAAGCGTGGAACATCGCAGACGTCCAGAAGCAACATCTTCATCGAGACCCCAAACATCACCGCACCTCCTGGCTTTCACATTCCTCCTCGAAGACACAGGCGGTGTCGCCATCAACGGCATCTGAACTTCAACAGACACGCGCCACAGTCGTGCGACGATGGGCCACGCAACCCAGAACTGTGGATCGCGGAGTAAACCACCGGTAGTCTGCGCTTCTACGACGGAGGAGGAGGAGCAGCAAAACTACACGAAACGAACTCGGCCATTGAAGCCCTCTTGTCGTGACTGGCAGACCTTGACGTTCGCATTTGATCTCCTGGACGTATCACTGCCACGACGCGCAAAGAGTGTTATACTGGTAGGAACCACCTGGTTCCACCAGCCCACAGGGGATTATTGTGTCCGTCCGTCGTGCATCCAAAAATGGGAGAGGTGGGGCTGGGTGGAGAGGGGAGGGTGGGGAGGGGTTGGGTGAGGAGGGGCTGGGTGGGGAGGGGCTGGGTGGGGAGGTGCTGGTCACCCCGTGGTGCCCTTATAAAACTCAACGTTTCATCTACTCACGCCGGCTTGTGCCCGCCCTCACAGTCGGGCATATTTGCGGAATACACCACGCCGCCGTTGACCCTGGCCATTGACCGAGCAACCAAACGTTTCTACCAGCTCCCTCCGCAGGAATGTGTTTATAATTAAGGGACCCGGAGGCAATCTGTGAGGCTCGTGACGCGTGTGTCCGGGTTGGCTACAGGACGCCGTGGGGGGTTGATCCTCATGGCGGTACCCCGGGGTACCAAATAATACGAAATGGCCGAAACAATAAAATATTTTATTTCTGGGACACTCCACGATGTCGAAACGCAGCGAGGACGATTGCGCCGAAACCCTGAACGCTCGCGGTACGCACCGTGGTGGTGCCTCGTGTACAGCTCGTCGAGATGAGTCGATTGCCGCATCGCCGACCATCAACAGACTAACAATGACTGCATCACGGACATTATGCGAGAGCCGGGTGACTATGCCACCCCGGGGTACCGCCATAAGGTTAATTTGTTAGACACCACCCACCGCGTAGGTGTTGGCCTCTGTGTTCTCTGTAGCTCTCCCAAGTGTTTTCCCGTTGTAGCGCGTTTTTGCTCCGCTCGATGTCCGACGTTCCGCTCCACGCTTCCTTCCACGTGTCGGCAGCTCCTTCCGGGAAATGAACAGCGGCTCCCGCGACGTCCAACGTTTCGCTCCCCACGTCCCTGGAGCCTATTTGAGGAGCCGAATTGGATCGAAATTTCAGTTGCCGAAAAAGCTCGGGGGCAGGTCGAGCGAAGCATCGGACGTGGTGCCGATTCGCATGTCGCAGAGGGTGGCACCAGTGGTGGACTTTGCCTCCGAGCTGCATGGTTTGCGTGGAATCATCTGTAAAGGCAGGAAGCCATCATTCGCTCCCATTGCACACAAAGTGCTCGCCACAAATGAACCACAATACCTTGCTGATCTCGCCACGGAGCATAAACTATCACCACGCAACAGCAGCGGCTTTTGGCTGATCATCGAACAAAGACGGTCACTGCCTCGCGCGCCTCTAGACGCGTTTCTGCGGCCGTCTGGAACGTTCTTCCTTCCGACATTAGGAAGCCACTGGAGCTATGCACTTTTTAAAATCTGTATTGAAAACTAATTTCGTTAGAACTGCTTTGTTATTTCTAGATTTGAAGTTTTCGTGACTGTAAGGGTCCATACTCTTTGACTTTTTCGGTAAAGTCACGTAGGTAAAAAAAAAGAGAGAAAATAAATTAAATCACGACGTTTCGGAAGCAACACAAGCAACCATCATCAGGTGTTGACTGCTCCAGCAAAATTACTTTTGTTATGTTCATTTTGTTGTCACTCTGGGTGACAGCAGTGCCGGTCCCAGCAGAGGGATAACGAAATGATCGCTGAACATCACGGACCAACCCTCCATGCAGCTGTGAATATGCTACTGCTGCTGCGTGGCTATGTTGTGGGCAGTGCAGAACAATACATTGTTGTATTGCACTACACTCCAATCTATGCTCACACGTCTAATGCTACCCCCCCATGCTTCATCATCCCGCCACTGGTGGTGAAGTATGGTCCAATAACGACTCGCACCCTGCA
The DNA here is from genome assembly GCF_965212315.1 of Lampetra planeri. NCBI lineage: Eukaryota > Metazoa > Chordata > Hyperoartia > Petromyzontiformes > Petromyzontidae > Lampetra > Lampetra planeri. Next base: position 5,208,093 of record NC_136129.1, read on the forward strand.
GTAGTCGTGGATTGACCAAGGCCCCTTTGTGGATTAGTTCATTATTACTACTCCACCACGGCGCATGTGCACAACTTGATGTATTGTGCGCTCACATTCTGCCAAGTCCGCATGTTCGAGGTCTGGTTCGTGTTAAGGCGTGGAGGCAGGGTAGGGGGGAGATGGGGGGGAGATGGGGACGGGGGGGACGGGGGGGGGGACGGGGGGGAAAGGGGGGGCGCTTGGGAGGTGGAAGGTGGGGGGTGGGAGACGCAGGATGGGGGGAGACGTGGGGGGGGGGCATGCGGGGTGGGGGGAGACGTGGGGGGGGGGGCATGCGGGGTGGGGGGAGACGTGGGGGGGGGGCATGCGGGGTGGGGGGGAGACGTGGAGGGAGGCACGCGGGGTGGGGGGAGACGTGGGGGGGGGGCACGCGGGGTGGGGGGGAGACGTGCGTGGGGGGGAGACGTGGGGTGGGGGGCACGCGGGGAGGGGGGGAGACGTGGGGGTGGACGGGGGGGGGCTCTCTGTCTGGCCAAAGGTGTTTACTTTAGCTCACATTACCTCTGCCGTGGGGATCTTGCAAACACGTGTGAACCTGCGCAACGCACACACAAAGGTCCCCGTATAGCCTGCATAGGATGTTGGTGCAAGTGCTCTTAGCGAGCACCTATTAAGGCCAGCAACGGCGCGTGACGGCCATAGCCCTGGAATGAAAACTCTCAATCCAATAAATAAACAACAAAAACCCACTCCATTATCTGTGAGAAAAGTCCCTTGAATTAATTGGACCGTCCTCGTACAGGTAGTCCTCTACTTACGATGGAGATGCGTTACGACGACCCCATCGTAAGTTAAAAATATCATAAGTCGAAGATGGCCTATCGCTATCGCAATCGTAAGATCGAAATATCGTAAGTCGGACCATCGTAACTCGGGGACTATCTGCACATACAACCCTCACAAAGGTCAAAAGGTCAACGGAGATTTCGTGCTCAGACGAGCGGCAGTCTTCTTCTTCGTCCGGCTGGCTGATGTTCATGTAAGAGAGCAACTGCGGTCGTCGAGCCAGATGATTGCGGCGGTGGGAGGCATCGCGGAGTGTGGCGGTGCATCGCTTCTGCGATGATGCCTCCTCCTTCGTATTTGTGAATCGGGCCTTGAGTTGTCTATGTTAGATCTTCCATGGACCTGTGCTGGCTAGCAGCAGTCGCCGCCGCACATCGCCGGAGAGGTTTAAAATGTCCTTTTTGTGCGTCATCATCAAGGATACCCGCTTCTGCCACGGTTTGTTCAGATGCAGTGTAAGAAGGTTGGCCACAAATGAGCATTGAGGCAATCTCACGTTTACAACAGTGGGCCAGTGGTGGAAATTACACATTCCCACGGCAGGAGGCGCGTCTCTTCCTAGGACGACCACAGTTGACCTCCCGACAAAGCGGTAACTATTTTATCGACCCGGATGGATGGTGGGCTGAGTCAATTCCCCCATCCAATCAGGATTTAAACATGCACTCTTTTTACCGATTGTGAGCCGTTCGTTCTACCACTAAACCACATGGCCGGTTTACACCCTTGCACACGTGTTAACAAACACACATCCACCAACTTCATGATTTGTCATGAGCACTTCTTTACATGAAAAATCAAAACAAACGCCCCCCCCCCAAAAAAAAACCCCCATATAGAGCGGTATGATTAAATTTTTAAATCAGAATGTGAATATTGCTTATATCAATTGAGTTGGTAAGCCTGCACACACACAGGCAGATTTCCATTTAGCCAGTGTGTACTGCATGGATATTATACAAAGATCCCCCATATAGCCTTAACAGACTGCAGGGGCAAGTGCTGTTAGCGAGCACCTATGAAGGCCGGAACGGTACACGAGGGGGCGGGTTGGCCAGCACCACGCGCGACCGCCTTTGTCTCCCCAGTAGCAACGTTTACACACCGCACCAGGTACTCATTTGATGCTGAGTCGACCTAGGGGAGGGCCCAGGACCGGTTCAGATAAGCGCAGCGCGCTAACCACTACACTACCGCTCCCCACACACACATACACACACGTGTACCTAATGGAGCACATGCCAAGGCGCTTTACTCCCGGCCTCCCGTGCCTGTAATGACTTCCCTGTGTGTGTGTGGCGTTGAGGGAGCGGCGGCGCAATGGTTAGCGCACCGCGCAACGAACCCGGCCCGCATGGACATCCATTCCCGGTCAGGGCCCACCATAAGTGTCTGGTGCGGTGAGTAAAACATCAGCAGCGGGTGGGGAGACAGCTGGCTAGTGGTGTTCTTAGGTTTTTTCGGTAAAGTCACGTAGGTAAAACATCAAAATTAATCAAAAATAAAATAAAATAAAAATAAAAATCACGACGTTTCGGAGGCATAACAAGTCTCCGTCATCAGGTGGGACCGTCACAGCCTGATGACGGAGACTTGTGTTGCCTCCGAAACGTCGTGATTTTTATTTTTATTTTATTTTTTATTAATTTTGATGTTTTACCTACGTGACTTTACCGAAAAAAACCTAAGAATATTAATCCTTACAGTCACGAAAGCTTCAAATCTAGAATTGGCTAGTGGTGCTTTCCGCACCCACCGCCCTCGCCTTCTCTCAGTAGATGCTCTCTAACAGCGCTTGCTCCAACAGTCTAGACGGGGCATCTTTGGTTTTGTGCAAAGCCGTAATTATAATATATATTGCGGGACCCCCCCCCCCCTTAATATACTTAAAATGTCCCCCTCCAATATATTGCTATAAAATAATAATAAAAATAATAATAATTGCGATGCTATGTAAATAAATAAAAAAATTTGCTAATCTTTAGCCACAATATCTGGACTTGTCTTCATATAACAATGCAAAGATTTCTGTTTATATGATTGTGGTTATGGTTGTACTTTATGAATCCCTAATCTCCGCCATTACATACAATGAAACAAGAAAAGGTAAAAAAGAAAAAACTGAAATTTAATACAATACACTATTAGACATTATTGTAAAAAATAAATAAAAAGTCTATCCCATGTGTGAGTGAATTTTTTTTATATTTTAGGCAGGAAATGAGTTTTCAAATTTAGATTTCTTTTTTCTGGGGGGGGGACCCCATACCCCCTGGAAGATTTGGTCCCCCCCAATGTTGACTCCATGGCTACGGCCTTGGTTTTGTGTATAATATTCAGCGTAGTCTGTGTGCGAGTGGGGAATGCTGCAACATCGGTGTCGCGTTACACTGCGAGGATTCTTCCGCAAGGCCCGGGACCTGTGAGTGTGCGATCCCTGTCACAAGGACGGAGAGAGGAGAAGCTCACGAACCAATCTCGTCCCAGACCTCTCCACCACCGCCGCACCCCCCATCCACCACCCTCCGCCCTGCCCTGTCCACCGCCACTTAAATAGAAGCCATGCTGCGGGTCTGAGCCCCTGAAACAGCGAGAGTTGAGGCCGGGAGTTTCAAAGTCTATAGGAGGGGAGGCGGGGACATCGGGAGAAGAGATTAGGGAGCGCGGGGAGCCAAGAATTCGCAGTCGAAAGGAGGTTGGAGGCTCAATAGTGTATGCGGTAGAAAACCCAGGGATATATGTGAGACCAAGAGGGAAGTAAATCGAGACATCTAGGACCTTGCAAGCGTCTGAGGACTTGTTAGTCTCTGAAACCAGCAATTGAAGAGACCAGGCCACCAAGAGGCTAGGAAACGCAGAGTCAACAAACCAAGAGACCAGGATTCTCAGAGCCCAGACGTGCAGGAGACCACAGATCTAGGAGATCAAAGAACAGGATTCTAGGTGACAAGAAGACAAGGTGCTGAGATCAGGAGGTCAGCTGGCAAGGAGGCCAGAGGAAACCAGTATCCGAAGAGTCAAGGAGATCAGTGCTTCTTGTAATGGGGGCTCCATTCACCGGCTGCCTGGCCTTAGGGCTCATGCTCGCCGCCTGGAGCCTCGGCTCCACCTCGGAGCCTGGGAAGGTTCGGCCGGGCCGTCAGCACGATGAGGTAAGTGCGCCCCCCATCCTGGAGAACGGGACGTTAAGAGGGCCCACACGCAAGGTGGCTCGGAGAGTCGGAGCGCCGCACTCACACCGCTGAGATGCTGGGTTCATATCAGAGCAGCTCTGCTGCTTGTCGTTGAACTTCTTTCGCACCGTACGTAGCCAAGCGTGCTAATCGGAAGTGCGAAACGAGTTTTCAATATCGATTATTTAAAAGTGCGCAGCTCCCAGTAGCTTCCTAATATCGTCCAGGAAGAACGTTCCAGACGGTCGCAGAAGCGCGTCTGAAAGCGCGCGATGCAGTGGATCGTCTTTGTTCGATGGCCAGACAAAAGCCGCTGCTGCGAGGATGACCGCAGTTCGCGTGATGGTGGTTTATGCTCCCTTGACGAGATCAGCAAGGTGTTGCGGTTAATTTGCGACAAGAACTTTGTGTGTGTGTGTATACAACGTTCGGCGACCTTGTGATGCGGCCGGGTCCTCAAGTGTAACGAGTTGATGGGCTCTGTGCTTAATTGGGATACACTCCACAGTTCTGAGACTTAAAAAGGATATCGGTTTGAAGGCCAGTGTCCGTTTACATTCCTCGCCACCTTCACCAAATCTGCAGCAACCAACGTGGTGAAGTATGGCCAAACGACCCTAGCGGTGAGGGGAGGCTCTCATCCAGCAGTGGATCGACAGGGGACTGTTCACTTGCGTCGTGCGTGTGGCACCTCGAGTGAGAACAATCATGCATGCGCGTGGATTCTGTACTGCTTTACAGCACGCGCTTGTATGTACGCAAGTATGTTGAACTTCTTTCGCACCGCACGCAGCCAACCGTGCTAATCGGTGCTCGGGAAGGACAACAACAAAACAGTTTATAGAAATTAGCTTTCAATCTTAGGGGCCGTCCATAAATGGCGTCACGCACCTAGGGGAGGGGTCAGACATTTGTGACGATGTGTGACGAGGGGGGGGGGGTGAGAAATGTGACGTCAGATAAAAATGCTCAATTTTAAATAAATATAGACAACACGTTGTACTTAATTAAATAGACTTTTTAATAAATGTTTTTCTCCTACAACATCAGAGTGCTGCGCCACATTAAATACGCACTACAATGACAATAGTTTAAAGCGATTTGAAGCATGTTTTATTTGGGGGGGGGGGCAGAGCTTTGTGACGTCATATTTGAGGGGGGTCTGACTTTTTGTGACGCCGTGTGACGAGGGGGGGGGGGTCAAAAATCGTCCAAAATCGCGTGACGTCATTTATGGACAGCCCCTTATATGATTTAAAAATGCATAGCTCCCAGTGGCTTGTCCTGGGTAGCATTTAATTAACCACTTCGAAAGCCGACGGCTAACTATCATGACAAAATCCGTTTGCATATTTGCAAAGTTAATTTGTTTGCTCTGTTTTTTTCGTCTTCAAGTATTTGCGCAATAAGCATTTTTGATCAATTCAAGTAACGACACTTTGCACTGAGATTTCGTTCGCCTTGGATAATTCGTTAAGACAGTTTTCGTGGCCACATGTTACAGCCGACGGACGGATAGAGCGAATGCATTAACGCACCAACATTAATTGGAAATCTTTCAAGAATGATGATGATGACGACGATGGTGATGCTGGTGGGGTGTGCGAGCAGAGAGCGGTGGGAACGGCGACCGGGCCGTGTCCCTTTGGGGTCCCAGGCCCCTCTGGCCGCGATGGCCTGCCCGGACCCAGCGGGACCCCGGGAACTCCTGGGGTCCCTGGCCTGCCTGGGAGGGACGGGACCCCAGGGCTCCCTGGCAGAGACGGCCCCGCCGGGGAGTGCGGGGAGCGAGGAGACCGGGCCGAGCGAGGGATCTGGAAGCCCAACATCAAGCAGTGCGCGTGGAACGCATTCAACAACGGCCAGGACCTGGGCAAGATACAGGTGAGGACACCTGTAACAGGTACAGACGGTCCATACCTCAACTCCTTATCAGGGCATACCTTATTGCAGACCAATTCAAACCTTATTAGTCACCCCCGTGTCCTTATACATCTCAACGTTCATCCTACAAAGTCCCATCACAAGGGATAAACACAAACAAATAGACACATTTTTTTGCCGTATTGAAACAGCTGTACTCCGTATGGACCTGATAACTCAAAATTCCTCTTGATGTGAAACTTTCGTGACTGCAGGAATCCATACTCTTTGGTTCTTTCGGTAAAGTCACGTAGGTAGAAAATAAAATCAATCACGACGTTTCGGGCGCAACACAAGCGTCCATCATTAGGTGGGAAAGCATGGTCTGCTGCTGAGGCAGACTGTTTTGAAAGGTTTGAACTGGGAGTAGCTCAAGGATTATAAAGAAGTGGCCGGAGCAAGTGATGTTAATGTGAGAACTTTACATTTGGTTGACATTGAAGTAGCAGAAGAGACTGTCCTGTTATCTAAATGGTCCCAATCAGAAGTGGACATTATACCACTTATTCTATTTTATACCTACGTGACTTTGCCGAAAGAACCAAAGAGTATCAATATCCCTGTTGAAGAATACGGGTAAACCGTATGGGTTGACAGGTATGAGACGTCACCTGTATATATCACTTGCACATGGACATCATCTATAGATATCACTTGGACATAGACATCACCTGTACGAAACGGTGGACGTTAAAGATCCCAGGACATCATTTACAGGCCATTGTGTGCCGGTGTCATAGTCCCACTTTGGCAAATTGGAGAAAAAAAGATATACACCACAAATCACTGCGAGAACTTCGTGACAAAAAAAAAACGTCACGAGACTCACTTTTTTTCGATTTAAAGCTTTCGTGACTGCAGGGATTAATTTTCTTGGTTCTTTCGGTAAAGTCACGTAGAAAAAAAAATCTGTTGATATGAAAATTCCTTTGTCAAGGCGCCCTTCCTCCCCTAACCCAGCTTAAATATACGCTGCCAAGCTTGGTGGTGTTCCTTCAGACGCTGTCTTTCCGACAGACCTGTTCTTCACCTGAGGACGGCTGCTTGCGTTGTGGCCGAAACGTCGTGAGAATTGTATTTTATTATGTTTATTTTTATTATTTTATTATTTCCCTTCTACGTGACTTTACCGAAAGAACCAAGAAGAGACTCACTTTGTCAGTGACGTTTTCCTGGCCAAACAAGCAAAATAATACAACAATAATAATAACCATGAATCTGCTATACACAAGCTTCTTCTTTCGTGCAAAGCCCATGGTAAATTTAACCTTTTACCTTCCCCCCCCTCACTGACCTTCACTGCCCCCCACTTCCCTCTGGGCGCCCTTCCCTACCCCCCCCCTCCTCCCTCCCCACAGTCGTGCACCTTCACGAAGGAGCGTGGTGACAGCAGCGTGCGCGTGCTCTTCTCGGGCGCTATGCGCCTGCGCTGCTCGGTGCCGTGCTGCTCGCGCTGGTACTTGACCTTCAACGGCGCAGAGTGCTCCGGCCCGCTGCCCATCGAGGCCATCGTGTACCTGGACCCGGGCAGCAGCCCCTCCGAGACCAACGCCTCCATCAACATCCACCGCACCACCAGCGGTGGGTAACCCGCCGGATTGTACACGGTGGCTAGGAGATGTCGATGACCTCGCCTGGTGTACACAGGAGGTTGTGGGAACCAAACGCCTCCATCAACGTCCACCGCACCACCAGCGGTGGGTAACCCGCCGGATTGTACACGGTGGCTAGGAGATGTCGATGACCTCGCCTGGTGTACACAGGAGGTTGTGGGTTCCATCCATGGATGACTGTATTATACGAATGAGACCTGCGAGTCAAGGAATGTATGGGTTCACGCCTGAGTTAGGGTGGGCGCCACGGTGGCGAGATGTTAACTACCTCGTCTGGTATGCAGGTGGTCGTGGGTTCAATTTGGACCCTGACGCCTGCTGTATATTTGGAGTTTGCAAGTTCTCACCGTGATCGCGTGGATTTTCCCCCCGGATCCTCCGGGTTTTCCCCTCCACAATTAGAACCAAAACGTGCGTTTCGAGTATTCGGCTGCTGTACAATTTCCACGTGAGAAACCAACTTCGTTGAGCGTATTATTCGTGGCCAGTTCGCTTGTGAAAAAAAAAGTTATATAGCTCAGTGGGCCTTACCTGGTAAAATACTAAATAGTTAAAATAGCGAGAGTTAAATAGTGTTGTTGTTGCTGCTGCTGCTGCGGTGGTGGTGGCGGCACGGCACGCGACGGACGACAATCGGAGGCTGACAGATGTCGAATATTCGACTGGGAGCGCAACGATCAAATCGGCGCTCACTGCTCGGACGAGCAGCGCACGACTGGCGATGGACTAAAGTGGCAAGCAAATCGTGTCAGACATCATATCGCGTGATCGGCATCATTTGACAGATGAACATCATTTGGGTGACGGGCATGGCCGGATAACGACCCATCAACAAGCGTTGCTCAACTCACGAACATCGCTCAACTCACGAACATCGCTGACCGATTAGCGTCATTTAACTTTTTAAAAAAACATGACCTAAATGATGACCGCTTGTGGAAATTAGGCGAATTCCACCGAGCAAGATTGACGACCAACACACAAGTGATGGGCATTCGACCGACGACCACACCCCCCCGCCCCCCGATCAAACTTACAACCGAATGACCCTTCCTCCTTCTGTTCGGCAGGGAGTTGATCAGCAACGTGGCTACGATCGCGTTGACGTTAGCACCAGTAGATGGCTTCAGGTGTAGCCCTCATGGTGAATGTCGGCAACGTTGAAGCGAGAGTGGCGGCTCCACCGATGATAGTCATCGGTTTTCAAATTTTTCAAAGTTGCTGTGCACGGGCCGCCGGAATGCAACAAAACGCCAAATCGCCAGCAACGAACGGCACTATTAAATGTGCAATCGATACGAGTTAATAAGTGTATTGAATTGAGCGTGGTTGTTTTTAAAGAGCTTGAGAAAAAAGAGATGATGGGAGGTGAAATTCCGAATTGGAGAAGGGCGAGGAAAAGAAGCGGAGGTGACTTTGACCTGCCGTGTGCGGTGGTTGAGCACGGAGTCCTCGCCATGGGTGGGCGAATCTGAGAGTGAAGTTTCGTGGGAACGGTAACCGTGGTCGTAGCGATATAAGCGCCGTGGAGGGCTCCAGAACCACCGGTGGGTGTACGGCGGAGGTGTATCAATTCTAGATTTGAAGCTTTCGTGACTGCAAAGATTCGTACTCTTAGTTCTTTTGGTAAAGTCACGTAGGTAAAAAATGAAATAAAAATTAATAAAGATTAAAATAATAAAAAAAATCACGACGTTTCGGAGGCAACACGTCATCAGGTGGGACCGTCACAGCCAGATTTGCTGCATTAAGAGGTGTATCAGCTGTACCTTCCCTTCTAGCCCCGCCCACCTCCCCCTTCTAGCCCCGCCCACCTTCCCTTCCAGCCCCGCCCACCTCCCCCTTCTAGCCCCGCCCACCTTCCCTTCTAGCCCCGCCCACCCCCCACCCTCCCAGTCCCTGACTGCCACATTTAGATAAGCTCCTCCCCCCTCCCCTGAACCAGTATATAAGATCTTGTCTCTTGGATTTCTCTTCACTTGATACAGTAAATTTGGCTGTGACGGTCCCACCTGAAGACGGAGACTTGTGTTGCCTCCGAAACGTCGTGATTTAATGTAGTTATTTTTATTTCATTTTTTTTTACTTACGTGACTTTACCGAAAAAAACCAAAAGTATGAATCCTTGCAGTCACGAAAGCTTCAAATCTGTACGGCAAGCTTCTTTCGAGCAGTGCGTAGCCAACCGTGCCGATCGGAGGCGAGCGGTACAACCCTAAGTGAATCGGCGAGTGCCCGCTCATCAGAGGTCGCAAACGGGTTTTGATTCCTTACCCGTTCCCGGCCGCACCAGGGTAGCAAATGGGTACCCGGCCGGGTACGGGTACCCGTTCCCTACCCGAAATGAGTGACAAACGGTCACTCACAAGTGACTCAGGGCCTACCCGTACCCGGCCGCACCAGGGTCGCAAACTGCTACCCGTACCAGCCGGGTACGGGTAGCCGGGTAGGGTACGGGTATTGGGTACCCAGTTGCGACCTCTGCCACTCATCAATCCGCCGGAGTGATTTTTTTTTTGGCGTTCGTGCGTAACCGTGCGTCTCCGCTGCCTCCACCCTCCCCCGCTTCCCCGTGCGCCGCCAGTGGAGGGTTTGTGCGACGGCGTGTCGGCCGGGGTGCTCGACGTGGCGCTGTGGCTGGGCACGTGCGCCGTCGGGGGCTTCCCGCACGGGGACGCGTCCACCGGGTGGAACTCTGTGTCGCGTCTCATCATCGAGGAGCTCTTCAAGTAACGGGCCGAGCCTTCTCGCTCGCTTCCCCCACTCCCCCCCCCCCACACATTGAAACCGTTCAATATTTTACTTTGGAGTATTAGTGTCGGATTATGAAGTCAGTAAAAAACTGGTTCACACACATGTTGTTGTATTGGGACTTTCTTTCACCGTACATGTCCAAGCTTTGGTAATGATATTTCATGTGTTAATTCCATCTACTTTATATTCGTGGTTCTTTTGGTAAAGTCACGTAGAAGGGAAATAATAAAATAAGAAAAATATAAAATAATAAAAATTCTCACGACGAAAATTATAAATTTCGTAACATTTTCTTGGTGTGGATTTCACACCTGATGACGATTGCTTGTGTTGCAGTCGAAACGTCGTGAGAATTTTGATTGTGTTATATTTTTATTATTTAATTATTTTCCTTCTATGTGACTTTACCGAAAGAACCAAGAATATGAATCCCTGCAGTCACGAAAGCTTTAAATAAAAAAAATCATCTACTTTGTTTACCCAGAAATGATTCAACAAGTGTCAACTCTTTCTGGAGGTTCCTGCCAAATTTTAACAGTTGGGCACAATGATTGCCATGTGTACTCCCAATTAAGTCATTTTCAGGTAATATTTTCTAATTTAGCAAATTTGGACCATAACACCACCACAAAATTGCCTACTCTTGCGAATGCCGTCACGGGATCAAAAATCTTGATTTGAAGCTTTCATGACTGCAGGAATCCATACTCTTTGGTTCTTTCGGTAAAGTCACGTAGGTAGAAAATAAAATAACACAAGCATCCATCATCAGGTTTGTGCCCAAAACTTCGTGATCTATTTTACTTTATACCTACGTGACTTTACCGAAAGAACCAAAGAGTAAGATCAAAAATGTCCACTGTGAAAGCAGATGGCAAGTAATATTTTTAAGATTAATATGCACAGTATTAAGTCAGGGAGGCTGCTGGATATTAACCGATAACACACAAATAATGTTTAAAACCTCTTGTGTTACTGTTGGAATAAAGTTTACTTTCGAATACAGAACTAATATTTAATAGAGGTTGATAATATTACACCGTCATCCCGGTTACTATCGAGTGCGCTCAAACATTTGCACTGCATTGACTTTCACACGCAATTGAAGGGCATCTCTTAAAAGATGCTACGGCCCACACAGCAAAACACATAACCATTCCCACCAGGTGTTGGTGGTTGTATGGAAATTAATAAATTAGGCAAACTCTGGGAAGTTAGAAAAACAAATTAAAAAAAAGTTTTTATTATACCACTTATATAGCGTGTTGCGTTACAAGACGAAAAACATTATAGATCAAAATGTTTCCAAAACGAGATTATGTTCAGATCAAGTCACAGAGCCTGACTCACGTTAACTGTACGTACCCCTATAGTAGTAGTGTGTCGTAGTGAGCAGTGCCGAGTGGTAACTCGGCTACTCACACGTATACACGGTACCGTTAAATTAAATAGTTCTCCGCTGAAAAAAAAAATTAGACTATGGAACTGGCAAAAATGACCACGAGGAGTTGCAAAAATTCTTCTGAACTTTTCAGACGATCAAACACAAGCTCGTTAATATCCAGTATGGATTCATCTCCCCACAAATTGTGATTTGTATAGTTTGAGTGGTCTCTCACTGTTAATATTATAAAATCAGCTGGAGATGAGGCTGGCCACCTTATCATTTTTACCAGGGCTTTGTGTCTAACTGGATACATTTCCGGGCCGTTGGTAGACTGGAGCAGATGTGTAACCAATAGCTATAGACATAGCGAGCGGAATTGCTGGATGTTGGTAGTGTGTGCCGAGTGCGGTGATGAGATGTTCCAGATCGCCAACCCAGACCCCGTCTGAAATCAAGCCCCGACTATTACGTGTATGGCCACCTCGCCACAATTTTAACATTCACAGGGCAGGTCCCACCTCTTCATGGACAGGTGACGTTTAACACCGTGTCATCTTCATTTTAAAGCCACTCAATCCTTCTGCCCGACGACGCGATGTCAGAGGAATTCGCGGATGACCCCTGTTAAAGATCTCGCCATACAATCATGCCCAAATCATCATCATCATATAGTCACGTGGCTGTACCTCGTAAACCGTTCTTATGCCATTCACTGGGGGGGGGGGGAATCACAGGCCCATAAGGCTTCACTTTTATTTTATAGACAGCAAACTGTTGCCAAACGACCACTTTTCCAGAAATTAGGGTAGAAAAAATTGGCAAGTTTTAAAAGCTCACCCATACCTCGTAAACCCGACTACTGTACAAAACGTTTCTTGCAATGCCTCGAGCTTGAGCACAGTTTGTTTTTCCAAAACAAAAACTCGCGCAAAGTGGACATTTTTGCCAGTTAAAAAATATAATAGAACCCAACAACAACAGCAATGTCACTGAACGCGCACATTCTTAAATATAAACGTCATTAAGTTATAAATGTTATTACTCCTAATTGCATCCTGTTATGTCATTAATTTATGAGTGATTACATGGATGTGCAAGCCCCCTGGTTAATTCATTAAGTCAACTACAAAACTCCGTTAATAAAGACAAGCACTATGTTGACATGGCAAGACGACATTCTAGCAATCGCAATGGCCGTAGCAAGATTCGTATGTGTTGATCGATTGATGTTCTTTAACTTCATCAAGGGTAGAGAGATCTCCCATATCTCCGTTGCAAGTGGGATGGGAGTAAAACAAGTCGCTTGTCAATTTGGGTCAGGTGAATGATGTTCCTACTCTGAGAATTATTGAAGATTTTTTCGGTATCGAAATCGTAGCCGACGGGAGCTCTTGCTCGATATGAACGCTCCGCAGATCCATTATCGGATGGCCGTGCCGAGGATTGAACCGTCACATTTCGAGCTCAGCGTGCCGACCACTACTAAACCACGCACGAGTCTGCCCGTAATTTAGAATGAGCGACTTTGAGTTTAACATCGCTTTTTTAATTGAAAACCGATGTCAGAAGCTACAGAACTTCGTCGAAGCCAGTTATGATTAGGTTGCATGCAAACAAATGCAATCCAACGACCCAATTTAGATCGTAGCAGGGACATCCAATTTGCACAAAATGTTTAACTGAAGTACACTTGAATTTGTGTTCAATTAGTCCAATTGCTTCCCATGGGAGACAATGAGAGCAGCCGGATATTGCCATGGAAATGGAACATAATGGGTTTCAAAGTGTTGAGATTGATTTTTTCATATGGCAATGGGTAAAAATCTCCATTTCAAACGTTTGGACTTAATAATGCGTATCGTCTCATTATGAACCGTTCATTCGAAAGAGAAACCCGTGATTAACTTGAACTTGCCGAGCACTAACTGTTCTAATAAAATAACAAGAGGATTTTTTTAAAACGGATTATTATATAATAACACTACCATCAATTATTTCAGTGATATTAAAGACAGATTATAAAAAAAAAAATATGATAATCTTACAAACGTACCAATCACTATAAATTACAATGAAGAAAACTGTGAGCAGTCCCAGTCCACATGAGTTTCTAACGCACGCTGTAAAGAAATCAGTCTGATACAATATTAATATTACAAGCGAGCCAAGTGAATCCACACAGTGAGCCTCCGATGCATGTACATTATCAAGTAGTCTCTGATACAGTATTTAGTGTTACAAGCTGGCCGGTACGGTCCATGCAATGAGCCTTAACTGCGCAGGTCATCGTACAAACTTGGCGACTGGATAGAGCCTTAAAAGCATTACAAGCCGGGCAACATCAGTCCACCCAATGAGCCTATGAAATGCACCATAAGACGGTCTCGTCTACACCGATAACATTAAGAAGACATCTCCAGCCAATGGACATCCCCATCCAGTGGAATAACAACGTCCGCAGACTGAAGCATCCTGTTCCGAGGTATAAATGTTTGGGCCGAACAGCTGAGAGAAACGCACTCCCCTAAACGTACTACCCTAAAGGGGTGGGGGAGGTAAACACAGTAGCGATGAAGCAATTCGGATGTGCAACACATTGTCACAACTCAGGATCGCGATTAGATTTAACAAGATATGTTGTTTAAACGTTATGGTTAATGGTAGTGTCGTTGTGATACTTTACACAGGAACGGTGGTTCCCAACCATTCTGGAACCCTTGGGCCAAACTTTGACATGTCAAGGACAACTTTTTGCAGACCACCAAGGTGGTATAAAACACCGTGCGTTTCCCAAACAAATATCCTATCTGCAAAAGTTCCTAACGTGCCATGGGTTTTGAAGCCCACTGATGGTTTAGTGGACCGCATGTTGGGAGCCACCGACATTGAACACAAGATTCGATTAATTTATCGTGAGCGTACATATGGGTTTATACGACTGGATTCATCATTACATCGTAACAACCCGAAGACACTGCCCGGTGCCAAACAGCCTGGTCCAACTCGTGAGCTTGCCGAGGCTGAAGAACGACCTGCGTCAATTGCGAGGTAAGAAACGCAACGTGGCAGCTATACATTGCTTTTACGTTTACCAAGAATCATCAGTGTAGTTTTATCCCTGCTCTACTGCTGGCTGTATAGAAACATCTTTATCTCTCCCCCCTACAAAACTGTTGGGGCCTCTGGTCAAGAGGAACCAGCGCAGAACAAATATTGTCAGATGTGATTAGAACATGTTCCTTGAGCGGATGAGCAATCTCTATTCCCATCGCCTGGGCTGCGCGGCACAAACATTTCTCATCTCGGCAGAGTTTACGTATTTTTTTTTGAGAGCCAACACTACAAATGCTGACTAACGTACCAAAGTAGCGAGCCTCCTGAAATGCGTCAACCAAAAACAAAAAGTCGACGGGTGACTTTTGTTTAAAAAAAATAAAAATGCAGAATCCTTCAAAAGGGGGCTCAGCCCAAAAGCAGCTGTGACATTTAAATGACCTGGTTATTTTAATTTCAAATTAGTTACATCAGCATCTAACTCTCACCTTCCCCAAATGTGAAATGTGAAAAACCAGATCAAAATGCCACGTTCCTATGCCACGTCAAGCGACTCGCGACCGTGGAGCCTTCATTACACCGGATGATGAGTTTACAGTATTGATCGATTTCCCCCCCTCCCCCCTCCCCCCCAAGTTACACATTTCAAGCACCATGAACATGGGTAGTATTAGTTTTTAACCAACGAAAGTTAAATGTATCGAGAGGAAATGATATGCGGACATGAGCCGCTCGGACGGACACGATGACGATTCTAAATTACAGTCAATGGGAGGGACAGGGACTTCACTTTCCCCACCGGGGGTTGCCACCTGTACTGGTTGCCCCAGGATCGTCTCCTCTTGTTAGAGGCGGCCGTCCAGGGAAATCTGCTCGTCTTCCGACGACATTAAAAGTCCTGTTTTATTTACGAAATACACCGCTCAAGGCAGGTGTGTGTGTGTTCCACGTGTACTTTTCTCCCATCCTTTGCTATTGCGAGATGTGTCTTCTTCCCATATGTCCCGGTTTGTTGTATCCCAGAGGTGGCAACCCGATTTACCACGAAAGGGAGGTGCAGCAAATGAGTGTAAGCGAGGGATTACAGTTATGGTTAGGATCATGGCTGGGCTTAAGGATGTTTTTAGTGCTAGCGGTTGGGCTATTGTCCGAGCCAAAGTTAAGAGTTTAGCCAAACCACAAGACGTTACTTATCGCAGGTATCCATTCAAATTTGACAATCGTCGCTGCAAGAATCCAGTTTTTGTGCTACACCTCCACTTCCGAAGGCCTTCGTGTAGTTTGAGAGTTTAATAATGTGCCCACGTTTCGTTGTTTCGGCTTTACCCACCATAAAAAAACGGTTAATTTTCGTGCGCCCTTGCGCAAATGTCAGCAAACCAGGTGGAAAAATCCCAAACTCCCTTCACCCCCCTCTCCCGCACGCCAAATTCACAAACACACTCCCACTGAGCGTGCGTGGCAACCCGCACGCCACAACAACGCAGCCGTGTCCCCACCCACCTCCAGGGTGAACACGCCTGTGGAGGGATTCGTCGTTATCTTATTGCCGTCCTTCCTGGAATGAACCGCCGATTCGCAGCAGCTCTGAGGTTATTATTGTGCTCACTGCTAGAATGTGCTACGTCGTACGCAAAACCTCTTTTGCTGCTGTTACCACGGAGCTGCACTGTTCGATGATTAAGAGATTAGCCGACAAAAAAGATCGACTCTCGATTAGAGCTGCAAATAGCGACCAATCGTGTCACCGACCGGAGCTCTGTTGCCATCGATTAGCCGTGAACGACTGGTACAGTATATACACGTTTGTTGTACTCTATTAGGCATTTCCATTAGTTATTTGCATGGGTTAGTGTGTGACACATAGTTGCATGGGCAGACACTGCGAGCCGCAGTAAGGCACCCCAATGAGATGAGGGTTCTCTGTATCGATCACCAGTAACTGCAACTGTGTGTGGCATGCCTGCTAGCTCAAGACACCGTGTAAACAGTATACTCGACTAAATAAATTTTCCTGCAAAGACTGACGATTTTGAAGCCGACCTAGTGAGACTAAAAAATATGAACTGTTGCAGCTCTCGTCTTGTTCACCCGATCCAAAGCGGTCAGGCTGGTAATCGAAGGGAGAGGGAGGGGAGGGGGGAACTGGGCCCCCCCCTCCCCTCCCTCCCCCCCGAGGCTCTCCCCAAACACGGGAACCTCGCCTACTCGAGTCATGCTCCCCCTATGGGTGGGAATCGCTGAACCAGCGCCGACTCCCAGTGAAAGTGGGAAATGGAGGGAAGATTTGCCGATATTCAACAAGTCCCGTTTTCGTAAAACGCTGGCAAGTGTCGTGTGCTCGTGTTCTTAGTGCACGCGGGAAGGAGGTATGCGTTGTGTACACACGAGTGGCGTAGGCCGAGGTGAATTGGCCAGCGCCGCCGTGCGAGAGTACCTTGGTAACAAGCGAGAGAGAGAGAATGCGGTTGTACGTGTGGGTGAGGATGCGAGTGTAGGAACGTGCGTGCGAGTGTTGATGTGCGCGTGCGTTAGGCGTAGAACTCCTTGGCGGGCGGTGGTTGGAAGACCGGCTCCTTGGTGTCGGCCAGGGCGTACGAGCCCTCGTCCTTCTTCTTCATACGGTAAATGAGAAGCAGCACGAGGAAGGCGGCGAATAGCAGCCCCACCACGCCGCCGGCAACCACCGCTGCGCAACCACAACAACAACCACCGCTGAGCACAGAGAACACCATACATGTGCACATCGACCACAACAACAACCGCAGAGGAGTCAAACTCGCTCACTCCACCCAAAGATTGCTCCGTTACTCGCACCCTCATACCCACTGCCCGGTCAAGTGCGAAACAGAAGTTGACCGTCTCACACGCTCAACTCCACCTTACCCAATAACTCCGCTACTCCACCACCCACTCAGCCACTCACTTCACTTGACCCACTCGCTCATTCGCCCTGTCCATCGAATTTCAATTCCTCCGCTTATCCACTAATCTCACCCACCCATCGATTCGCTCGCATCATACCGCACCCAACTTGCCCATTCACACACCCACTCGTCCATTCATCCCCCGACAAGCCCATTCAACCAACCCATTTTACTGGTAGTAACCTCTTGGTCACACCAGCCCACAGGGGATTATTCTGTCCGTCCGACGTGCATCCAAAAATGGGAGGGGTGGGGCTGGGTGGAGAGGTGAGGGTGGGGAGGGAGGGGCTGGGTGGGGAGGGAGGGGCTGGGTGGGGAGGGGCTGGTCACCCCGTGATGCCCTTATAAAACTCAACGTTTAACCTACTCACGCCGGCTTGTGCCCGCCCTCGCAGTCGGCCATATTTTCGGAATACACCACACGCCGCCATTGACCCTGGCCATTGGCCGAGCAACCCAACGTTACTACCAGCTCCCTCCGCAGGAACGTATTCTCACTCACTCGCCCTCCGACCGCCCCCACCACTTGCCCATACCTGCAAGCACCTCCGTGCGCTCGAGGAGGCTCTCCGCCGTCGTTTTGCGAGCCGACACCTCGTTGTTGACGGGCTCCTCGGGGCGGGGCCGGCCGGTGCGTGGCGTGCCCACCTCGTTAGTGTCCACCTCGTCCCCGTCGCCCACCTCGTTGCCGCCGTCATCCCCGATGTCGCCCACCTCGTCGCCGGCCCGCCCGATGCCCCTGCCCTCGGGAATTCGGTTGTCGTCCGGCGAGGAGACGGTGGTGGCCGCAGCAGAGGTGGCCTTGGGAAGCGCAAGACGCACGCGGCGTCAATATAAAAACGCGGAGAGCACGGTGCGTGTTATCAACGTGGAGTCATACGGTACATATTGAAGCATCGGACATGCCTTTCACTAAATCACCCAGGCTACCCTCGACCTAGCCTCGAAAGCAAGATAAGCAGATTTGTGCCTGGATAGTGCTCTGATGGGCGGTGCACGAAACAGGTTGTTCCAGGCTGCTGTGCGCATGCGGCTATGTTATGGCAAGGCGAGGACAACGCTATGCTAGGATGTCTTTGGAAGGGTGTCTTTACTGGACATCTGTGAAAAAGATCCTGGACACCTGTGAGAAACAGCTTTAGAAGCTCATCGGATTCCTCCAGTATAAATAAAGATACCGATGCTGGAAGGTGCCGGCACAGCTTTTCTCGGCTCGCTAACAGTTGGTGGAACCGCAGAGAACGCGCGTTGGGCCGCGTGCGTACCGAGGGCCCCACCTCCGCGGGCTGCTCGCGGGGTCCGGGCGGCACGGGGCGGTTCGGAGGCGTTGGCGTGCTCGTGACCGTCTCCTCGTCGTAATCCTCGTTGTCGTCGTCCTCGCCCTCCGTCTCCTCCGAGTCGGCGGCGTTCCCACGGGCGGGGGGCTGGGGAGGGGGTGGCGGGGGCGGGGGGCTGGTCCTCGCCGTCGTTGCTACCGCCGCTGCCTCCTCCTCCTCCGTGGCCGGGGCCTCACTCACCGGGCCCAGCGTCCCCACCGGGGGCTCGGCCTGCAGGCACGGACGGAAGATGGTGGCGCCAAGACGGCAATCAACCCCCATGCACAAAGACCCCCATCTGTTAGCGAGCACCTATGAAGGCCAGCACGACACACGAGAGGGTGGGGTGGGCCAGCACTAAGTCTCCCAAGTGGCAATGTCTACACACTGCACCAGGTAGTCATTTTGAGGCCGAGTTGACCTGGTGTTTGGCCAGGATAGGGAATTGAACTGGGGTCGTCGGTTTTGAAGCACAGCACGCTAACCACTGTGCCACCGCTCCCCAAACCCAACACAAAACCCAACAAATCAACGTTTAGCCACGGGGACTGGCAGGTAAGCAGGATGGGGACGGAGTGTGGTGGTGGTGCAGCGTGTGTACCTGTACCAGTGTGGTGTTGTGGTTCATAACTGCGTTCTATCCCTGTGGTCACGTGTATTTTTATCCAGATCCTCTGGTATGTCCCTCCACATTTAGAATCAACACGCGTTTCAATGCGACCTGTTGGCATAATAAGTAATATTTAAAAAAAACATTTTTTAAAGACACTTTTATGAAATGTACTAGTAATGGAAGAACTCCACGACTCCAGAAAGTGGCCCCGAAGCTTGCCATAACCGTCAGTTGACCGTGGTCAATTCCACCCAAGCCGAAACATAGCATATAAAAAATGTTTAAAAAGATATATTTTTTATTTTTATGATAGAATATAGTATTGTCATCAGTATGACATATCAAGTTTGCAGTCGATACCACATTGGGAAGTGCGTTCAAATTGAGTTACAAGATTTGAGGATACAACAACACCAACAACAACAGACTGATTTAAATGAAAGCGTGTAAAAAGAGCTATACAGCTCCGTGGTCTTTACCTGGTAAAATAAAGAGTTTAGTTTAACTGCAGCAGGACATTACGTACGGTGTGGGGATGTAGTGGTGACTACCTGCAGCAGCAGGCTAATGAGCCGTTTGCGATTACCTGCAGCCACGTAGGTGCAGTGCGTTAAGGCGGTGGCTGCGTTTACCTGCAGCTGGACGAAGACACGGCCGGGCTGGGCCCGGGGCTCTGCGTGCGTGTCCTGGTAGCGAACCGTGGTGGCCAGCTGCTCGCTGGGCAGTGTGGCTGGGTAGCGCACTTTGTCCTGCGAAGAATATCTCAGCACGTCCTCCAGCGAGACCAGGCCTGGGTAAGTCACAAAGATACAAAGATTTCCCCGTATAGTCTTAACAGACTGTTGAAGCGAGGCCTGCTAGCGAGGACCTATGAAGGGCCAGCATGGCAACACGAGGGGGTGGGTGTACGTACAGATACGCAAGCAAGCACTCATACATGCCTATACAAAGACAAAGATCCCCCGTGTAGCCTTTAACTGACTTTTGGAGCAAGTGCTGATAGCGAGGACCTATGAAGGCCAGCATGGCACCACGAGGGGGTGGGTGGCCAGCACCACGCCCGGCCGCCTTTGTATCGCCAGTGGCGATGTTGACACATTGCAGTCATTTGAGACGAGTCGACCAAGGGGTGACCCATGACTGGTTCAGATAATCATCACTGGTGGTGGCCGTGAGCAGGAAATGAACTCGGGTCGCTGGGTTCATAGCGCAGCGCCCTAACCGTTGCACTACTGCTCCCCACGTCATACACACACACACAGACGCGCGCAAGTACACAGATAAAAGCCTTGCACGCAAACTTACACAAAAAGGCACACGTGAAGGTATGAACACAAAACTCAGAAACTTAAGCATTCGTTGTTTGGAAAAAATCTAAGCATTACGGACAGTCAGAGAACTAGCTCATAGCGGGACGGGACACGAACCGGAGCCGGATCCGGAGCCGTAGTCTGCCTCTGCATCGTCATCGTCATCGCCGACCTCGTCGTCCGAGCCCAGGCCCGACGCCCCTCCTTGTGTGTCCAGGTAGATAACATCGTCCATAGTGTAGGGGCTCAGAGATGCCTGCACACGCGCACACACGACACGGTGCTTTAGGACAATACATGGCTCGATCATCATCACCATCGTGAGCCACGATCAACAGACTACTGCTGGATGAAGGCCTTCCCCAAGCCATTGTCACCTCTTGTGGTCCCGCATTGAAAAGCAGTCCCGCCTAGCAGCTGTACACAAAGCCAATTGCATTGGCCTGACGCCTGAAAAGGCTTGTGCATTATTTTGCTGCCACTGTACCGCTATATAAAGAGCACATTACACACCTCTATACAACATCTTTCACCCTACCTCTGTGCGCTGTGAAAAAGGGCCATTGCTCGAAACGTCATCCGTTACACACCTCTCTCCAAATGCAGTATTATTGATGATTACGTTTAGTTTTGTTGTTATTTGTGCTTGTGCACTACTGCTAAACGCAATGTTACCACATAACCTCTATGCAATTATCAACAAACCGGTGTTGCTGCTGCTGACCCAGTAATAAACCAGCACGTTTGTTCACGTGACGACTGTGTTGGGGTGGAAGAGGCTTTACGACAAACATTTTATTTACAAGATTGGACCCAAAATTTGTTTTTAATGAAAATCGGGTCGTTGAATGTTCACTTTTCACAAAGCAGCAAGCATTTGGATGCACCCTAGGAGGGATGTTGGGCAGAGTCGAACCCAGACAGGGATTCAAACGTGCAACATCAAAACTGCGAGGCGAGCACTCCAACCACTCCACCACCCAGCGAAATAAAACCCGATGTCATGGAACAACACAGCACACACGCCAATTCGAGATATTAACCACGCAACTCAAAAACAAGATCATATACTACAGCCACATATCGATTACATCACACATACAACGCAGAAACACACAATCAGCTGCAAGGCAATTGATTTGCTAATTCCCTGCAGAAATTATGGGGTGCCCGCGGTAATCGAACCATCAACGCAGTGTAAAATGGCTCAGCGGGGAGCACGGGCCGATCGCGAGGCTACCACGCCACTTTATGAATGACCCCGAAAACCACTCACACTGCTATTTGGGCTCCCGAAATCCCCACGTGCCTTAAAATTCCCAGGCTGCCTAAATCTCCCATCTCACCAAATGTGATGACACTGGAGGCTGCCTCGAGGCTCACGTCTGTATAACAAAAAAATAATAATCAGAAAACAGATGGACAGCTTCACACACTCAACATTCTTCTTGGTTCTTTCGGTAAAGTCACGTAGAAGGGAAATAATAAAATAATAAAAATAAAACATAATAAAATACAATTCTCACAGACGCTGTCTTTCCGATAGACCTGTTCTTCACCTGAAGATGAATCCCTGCAGTCACGAAAGCTTTAAATCGAAATTTACACTCAATATTCCTCAAAGCCCACCCATCCACCAGCCTCCTGTTAATCTGTCCACGATAAAACCAAGAGTTTTTTTTTGGTTAGACCACGTAAATATAAATGTGCCGTGAAACCTGCCACCACCCAACACAGCCAAGAAGGTTCGTCATGTAAACAAAACATGCGAATTCGTCACTAGTTCACCACTGGTGTGCTGGAGTAAACCCACAACATTTACAGTTCTAGTAAGCCGTTTCTCGCCTCTTCTTCAGGCGACAGCCAGAGTTGCCGAGAAATTATAAATGTTGTGGTTTTACCTTTCCAACATACCAGTGTGCTGAACTAGCAACGAACTGGCATGTTTTGTTCATGTGACAAACCCAATTGTCTGTGGTGTCGGGTGGTGGCGGCGGCTTTACCGACACATTTATATTTATGCGATCCAACCCAAAAAAACCCCTCTATTATGGATCATATTGGTCACGAAAGAAAACGTGTTAAACTGATTAAACCTCAGTCGTTCAAGAATCCTCCTCACTCCTGTTTACCTCTCTCACCTCTCCCCAGCTCATCTGCCCACCCTCCCATTCCCCTCCGATCCAAGGCGCAATTGTTGCCTGCACTCACAAGCCAAAATCCCATTATGACATGGGGTTGGCTGCTCGTATTTTCTTTCTCCATGTGCTTCTACCTGTGTCGCGTCTCTCGTCACATCCACTGCACTCATCTTGAGCCTCCAAATCCTGCCATCTCACCCTTGGTCTTACTCTACTCCTTTCGATCTGCCCCTGTGACATTCTCCAGAGCCCTTCCTCATTGCATCTTCGTTTCTTAGGAACATGTGCCGAAACCATCGAAGTTTTGCCTCCCTTCCACAGACATTCATAATCTCAGCGAGGTCTCAACCCTTTCAACCTCTTAGTGCCAGCCAGCATCAATCTCTGCACCATGAGTGTCCACTCTTCTTCTAGTTGCTCCTTCGGGTCTGAAAAGGCCCTGCTACTGAAAGAGTACAGCTAGCCAGTGTGCAGTTTCCAGGTCATGCAGGGAGTGGTGCTGTTGTTACAGAATATGGTCACACCGCGCACGCCTTAGCCCTGTTCAACATTGCACCAAAATAATAAACAGAAGATAGCGGAGGCACCGAACAAAAAAAACGCGAGAAATTCTGGAAGCGAGATGACATCGAAGCCAGTAAAACCAACAACACAAGCACAAAAGTCCTTTGGTCAGACCATAAATCGGTACCAGCTGTGGTGATAAACCTTAGAGCTACCCTTTGCATTTTATGGCCAATTAAAGTGAATTATGAGATAACCGACTCATTGGAAAAGATAATTCACTCACTCTCCTGACAACGAAAGGGGTACCGCAGAAGATTTGTCAACTCAAAACGATAACGGACCAGTGAGATTTCCGGGGTGGGTCCCAAGGACTGCAAGTCAATCACAGCACAGACTCCCATAATGCACCATGAGAATCAAAAAAACAAAAATGGCCGTGGTGCTGCCCCTCTTCAAAACCGCCATCCCCCTACCCCAACCCACCCGCAACCCCTCGGCCGACCCCTGACCCCGTCAGTTTGTGCCGCAGTTTTAACTTTCAAAAGGCATACCTTCTCAAAGGACTACCATAGAGGTCATGGTGCGTGTTTTCTTAGGACAATGGCAACGCTAAACCTCTCATGTGAAGTGACCAAGCCTCTTTATTCCCCTTTTATTATTAAATTCTAGTCTCTATAGAAAAGAAAAACAAATTAGGAAAGCGAAGGGGAGGGGTTTTAAGAACACAGAAATGTCACTGGCTAGTCGCGGGGCCACTCCCGAGTCTCAATGCACGCGTCGCCGAGACAATCACAGGGCTGTTTTTGCTCGGAATTTGCGGCATCTGCGTCTGTTCTTTGTGCCTCGAATCGTGCAAATGAGCGGACGCAGTGCCCTCAGTCTCCGGCCTCAAGACCGTGCCCACCCTCCTCCCCCCTACACACAATGGCAAAGATGGCTGAAGTGGGGGGGGGTATTCCAGGGTGAAGGGTCCGCTGTGTTGAGCCAAATAACTTTGGCACAGTGTGGAGGTAAATTAAAATAGGCGTTCGTGGGAGTCGGCCATTGTGTGGCAATGTCAGGGCCCATAATCCAAAGTCTGAAAAATTACTTACGATTAAAAAAAATCCACGAAACGGTCCTTGTGCAATCAACTAAAGCATGATCACGCAAAACTTGCCACCCATACGGAGCTTCCCAAACCATTTTAATTTGTTATTAAACAAAACTCGCTTTTAATTTGTGCCCCCATCTTGTCAGAACTCGGAAGCCAAGCAGCCATGAGCCTGGCATAGTGTTTGGATGGGTGAACAACTTACACAAAACAGGTTGCCATTCGACTGTGGGACCTATATTGTAGGCAGCAGAGAGCAATGTATCAAAATCTATTGTCTTGCTGTACTTTTAAGTCCTCACGCTTATGCGCTCCACCTTCACCCACCCACAACTGAATAGCATAGTTATGTTTGTGTAAAATAATACCAATGCCCCGCATGGTAACAGGAAGCTCTGCTTCAGCAGTGGATTTACAAAAGCGCCAATCTTTTGACAATCACTAAATCCCCAAGGTCCTGTCACTCATCTGCCAAGTACTCGTATATGGCAGTTTCGCACAGTTCAGGAGTGGCCTGACCCTGATAAGACATAAATGGCCATTCACCGAGTAAAAGTTCTCCAAATGTGGTCAAGGCATTGGTGCACAAGTTACAAAAGTCTATTTTTGCAGGTTAAATCAATGAAGCTTCTCAAAGTTATTTATTGAGTGGCTTAAGTTGGAATTGAACTGGCGATCCAGGAACCGGGAGGCTAATTAAGGAATTGGGTGTCACTCCAAGACAGGCAGCGGTCTGCGAACTGATCATTTCAAAAGGTGCTGGCTGGCTCGGCTTTCGCAGGAGTCGGCTCTGTGAGTCACCCAGCCATTTTCACCCCCATTTCTTTTGTCAGCAATGTTCAATTAAAAATGTCACTTTGTCTTTGGTTATATCTGAAGTAATAGCTTCCCTTTTGTTTGCATTACATTCCTCAAAAAGAAAGAGAGTTAAAAGAGGAAATTAAAATTATCTGAATTTTCAGTTCTAATTAAAGCAATACTTTAATTTTCGGCAGTACGCACACCAACGTCGAGCGCACCTCATCGCCAAGACTAAATTAACGAGGCTTCAACGACCTGGGTTCCATTCCCAGCAGTGAGGCACAATGCGAGTGCCAAGTGGCGACTGAACCTGGCCTGGGCCTCCCATAGTTTAACTGGGACCTAATATAAGCAACTGGTGTAGTGCACAAGTATTTATCATCGTCACCCATGATCAATCCACCGGTGGACAAAGGAAGGCCTACCCTCAAGCCATTGCCATCTCTTGTGTGCCTGCGATCTTTTCCGTAATGGCAGCGCACAAATAATGGTAAAGGAAAAATAACAGCTAAGCAGGCACAAGCCTCGATAGAGCTTTTATGTGTATCCACAATGAACTAACAGGTTGTCATAGGGCTGCAGGGCTACGTTGCAGGCAGGAGAGAGCACCGCTGCAACAACAAAAAAACACTGTTGTACTGTACATCCATGCTCCCACGCACAGTCCGTCCATGCTTTCATGAACCCATATTGACCAGCTTGGCAAAGCATGGTCAAATAACTCCCATAATAACACATTCATTTTATTTCACAATTCATGCTAATTGCACCCTGTACCGCAGTACATTAATTATATATAAGGATGAAATCCTAGATACTAGCTACTACCAAGCAAATTAAAAACCTACTACCAAGCAAAATGAATAAACGAATAAAGAAATGGCACCAAAACAAAAAAGGCGCAAACAACAACAAAAAAGTTATCACAAAATAGAGAGAAATTAATCCATAAGGTCACATCCCAGATCACAATCCCAACTTCTCAACAAAACCAGAAAACCTTCACAGGAGGGGCGGCGACGGCGGAGTGGCAAAATATTACGACGAATTTAAACCAATTCGCACCTCCGACTAGCACGGTTGGCTACGTACGGTGAAAAAGAAGTTCAACATACATAAATGCATACAACCCCAATCGGTCAAACGTCCAAAATGTGATTGCCTATTTTCAGAGTATAACTGACACAGCATGGGAGACGACTTCATCCAGCAGTGGGCTGACAAAAGGGCTGCACGTGTACAGCAATACCACGGTTTACGTCGGGGATGCGTTCCCGAAAAGGTGCGACGACAAATATCGAAACGACGTAAAATCAGAAACGATTTACAGGGTAGGTTGGGGGCGAAGGCTGTGGAACGACCTCAAAGGGGGGGGGGGAGGACGTAAATCGGGGTATTACTGTAAAATGTAGTGCAGGAAAGCTGGCACGGGACTGGTCGTGTGCGATGATATGGCCACACCAGCTATGAAGTACACTTTGCTACCTTCATAAGTTTTTTTTTACTCCAAGTAATTACTTGCCTTATGGTATATTTATCTAGGATGAAGGATAACATGTCAATTGCATTATGTCTGTGCCCATCTCTACGTGTGCTTGAATAATAACTACGAGCGGTTGCGTGCAAGCGAATGTTTTGAGTTGGGAGAGTATATGTATGCACTAAACAGGCAAAAAATATCGCTCATTAAAATCAACATTAATGCCAACATTCTTTCCTGTAAAATTCCCCGTGCACGTATATTATTTCACATGTGTTCAATTCCTTATATGATTCGATGACCTGTATTTAATCAGGTGAGGAGGGCGCTTTGAGTTTTACTATTTCATTTGCAGAGAAAATCAGTTAAATTGGTGGGGGGTTAAGGGGGGCAACGGGAAACCTTTATAACATTTTCCGTTTAAATCTTGGATTTACGAAACTACCACATGAGGACTGACACCGAATAAATTACACTTTTTATATCGCGCCCTTGAGCGGTACATCGTGATGTGCTATATATGAAAACATTTCAACCTTCCACACAAAACAAGATCAATACCGTAACGGCAACAACATAAAAATCTACACGACACAATAACATTGGGGTGAAGAGATTTGCACCAACTCATTTGGTCCAAGCGCCCTGCAAGTGTTGGCATAGAAGCGAGCGTTCATTCACAAGTAAGTTGCCAATGATGACGTACACCACAGGCGCATTTTAACACGCACTCTACACGGCGCGGCATACAAAGTTCTAATAATAATGTGTGTGACGCAAAAACGCCGGATGGCTGCCACAGTAACCGAACCATCGCAAATTATCCGAGCGCCAAGACCAGCGACCGCTCCCTGCCTAAAACACCCACCCCGGGTAGTGTCCTGTACTCGAAATAACGTGGGCGCATATTATAACCATGAGCCACGTGTAAGGTTTCCCACCCCCCCCACCCCCAATCTGCACTGTTATTCGGGCACAATGGATGCATTTTTCTCGTCAATTACAGAGTTGATTATCAATGCCGACTCGACTGTTAGCTGCATCTGAACGCTGATCAGAAAAGTCAAGTGTCAGCCAGATTACTACCGTACTGCAACTATTCGGCTTGGATTTTCGGTGCCGTTGAGATTTTTCCCCCCCTCCATTTATTTTATATTCTTTTAATATAAACAGCAATATGAATAACATGACAGCCAATGGTCAGAACACTTCCAAGATGATGGGTAAAACGGAGACGGAGCGATATTATCAGCTCCAAGGTCCAGGAGCGTTGATAGATGTGGTAGCTTAAAAGAGGCCTTCATCCAGCAGTGGATAGAGAATGGATTATGATGACAATACATAATACCACAAGCAGTACACATGGGCTAAATCTGGTCTTCATGGACATAACTGGGCTTTGTTGACATTGGATTTGCCAGGGCACCCGACTCCTGCATCCGCCTAGCACATTGGGGACAGTATTAAAATATTGACTTAACCTTATCAACGTCGTGGGACACGAGAGCCAAAGCGCCCGCCACCGTCTATTACTGCGACGGAGGCTTGGCCAGCAGGCGATTGTCGTGCGGCGAGGAGTCACACTGAGCGACTGAAGTGGCCCCGCTGTCCCAACAACAAAACGACATTGAAATGCCATTTCCTCCGCCAGCGAGCTTATTAAAACTCACTGGGGACACACCGTGAGAGAGAGAGGATTCTCATGCGAGCTCTCCCCGCAAGCCCCTTCTCTCCTCCATGCGCCACACAAGTCTGCATCTAATTATGCCCAAAGGCTGACGTCACTTATTACCAGTCACTTAAAGCTATCCGAGCGACAAATGGAAGGCGTTATAATACCGAGGACATTGCGCTGGAAGTCGTCATTAGAACATTGAGGCTGTTTATATGGTTTTTTTTGTTCAGCTCTCCAAATAACCCTTCTTGCAGTGCGTTACCTCTCACAGCAGACGTGCATTGGTGCACCGAACACCGTGTGTTTGCAGTGTTATCTTCCACATACGCATGCATGCACGCACCACACCACATGTGCAGATTAACACCCCGGTAACACGACGCAGCTTTTCCCGAATGATAGCCTCCCAACTAACCATCTCAGACACCGGACTTCATATTCTGCGTCTTAACTCAGGATCCAGGATTAGTATATAGGCTCAGCTAGAGGAGACCAAATCACAGGATCAACACCCTTGAATCTAATTCCAAGACAAGGAACCAGTACCAGTGTCAGGTTTTTGTGGACATTGTCTTTTTGTTGTCATTTTCTCCCAATGTTATCTTTATTGCACCATCGGAGCCATTGAAAATGGGACAAAGCATCCATTCGGATCTCTCACACAGCAGTGCAATTCATGGACTACGTCTCGATTAAGACTCGGTTCCGAGAAACTGGCTTTCAGGCTCACGAGTCCTCAGACTCATCTGTACGAGACCACATTTTCAGGGAACAGACCGCCGGACTCACTGACAAATGGCTGATTGACAAGCGTGCCGACCCCCATGTCTACCCGACCGCCCCAGTCGCAACTGGATCTGACCTTCACAACAGTAGGCTCTCCCAGCAGCGCGCGTGTTAATATGGCATTAAAAATAACGCGGAGAGCTCAAGGTTTTAAAAGGCATGCGGCACGTGTGATTAAAGCGTTCCCAGGTCGATGCCCTCTCCAGGCAACCCTGCACATGGTGCCGAGTGGGGGTCTCTTGGTGGCGCCTGCACTACGATAATTTTCCAATTGTCCGTCTGTTCTGGTTACATCTTTTCAAACTGCCTAAGGTAGCTTGAGAAAAAAACATGATATGCCTTTAATGTTGTAAAGAACACCTAATTGATTGTACATGGATGTAGATATGTAAACTCCATGTGGAACTCCTCAAGAAGGATATGCCCAAACAACCAAATGTAAGACCCTCTTGAAATAGTTTGGAGACTCAATGCTTTCCTTGATAAGAGGAAATAGCCTCGCAAATGTTTTTGCGTTGTACCGTGTGCCGTTTGGCATGATGTCTGACATTTCGCTGCGTGTCCCTGGAGACCTTTTTTTTTGCTTCCTCAGAAAGCTCATCGCATGTGGAGCGAAACATTAGACATCATGCGGAACAACACGTGGCACAATCCAGACGACATCAGAGAGCTAACTGTGAGGAAGGTTAAACCTGAATGAATTCTGCAGTTGCTGCTGCCGCTGCCGCTGCTACGGCTGGGAGCAAGGGAGGTAGGGGCAACAACAAAGTGGAGCTGGGAGTTCGTTTGAGCTCGGAACCCCACGGGAACGCAGCTGCCTTTCCGCCCACGTCCGTGGATGGTGACGGCAGCAAATTGCTCCAAGGTGCTGCGGCAGCGCTTGCAGTTGCCTTCGAGCACGGTAGCGTTTCCCCCCCCCGCCCCCTTTCCGTGAATGTTTTTTTCCCCGTGGCCGCCGTCGCGGTCGAATCAATTTCACGCCGCACGGACGTGCGCTGGAAAAACGCACGAGTTTTACTAATTTGCAAAAAGAAAGGAAGGAAGAAAAACTCGTGAGATAGGCTCTTTTAGGAATAATTCTCTGTTGGCCACGTTAATAATAGTGCGTGTGTGTATATATATGCTTACCATGACATTTATTATCCATTGATTATTATGATGACTTTCACCAGCCCCCACCGGTCAGGACCGTGAAGTATGGTCAAATAACCCCCACAATGTAGAGAGACCTTCATCCGGAAGTAGACTGAGAAAAGGTCTGTAAAAATAAATGATTATTAGGTGGGGGGAGGGGGGGCTTGGTGGCGCAGTGGTTAGGGTACTGCTCTATGAACCTGGCTACTTGAGTTTGATCCCTGGCTATGGCTAAAATCATTGAGGAGTAATATTGGAAGTGGTCCTGGGCCCCACACCCATCACCAATCTGCAATGAGAAGCATAATGATTATAGCCAAACCACTCCCCTGATCTGTATCATGTGGTGATTTAATCCAGCCGTGAAATCGCAAAGATGCTGTTAATATCTAACATTATTGTTTTTTTTGACCTGTTGAAGACATTGCAGGAGTTGTGGCATCACGTTCTGGGACAGTTGCCCAAATATTAGAGACCTCGGGCAGCTCTGCTGCCTGTAGCGGACCCACAACACCTTGGGGTCTCCCCGTCTTCGCCACACATGGAAAATCGTGAAGCAATTGTGCCGCTAATATATTTATTTTTAATTAAAGAACAGGAACTGCTCCCCACCCACCCCAATTCTCTTTCTGGCTGGACATCAAAACGGTGCTGGTATGTGTGCACGCCGTCACGCGGTCTGCCCCCGTGTCGCTCCACCAAGCACTTTAAATGGGGGGGGCCCGCTGCTCGCTGCCGTGCGGTCGTCGGGGCCTGAGTGAATGGGGTGAGCCCCTCAAAATCGGCACGCACGCCGAATTCCTGGGGCCGCTGCCGCGGAAACATGCGACCACACTCACGCACCAAGATACCCCCGCTTAAGACTACACAGCCTGCTGGGGCAAGTACCATAAAGCGAGCACCTATGACGTCTGGCACGCCACATGAGGAGACTGTGTGGGCAGCACCATGCCTGGCAGGCCTTTGTCTACCCACATGCGGCCTGTTCACACACCACACCAGATACTCACTTCAGGTTGCGTTGATTTAAGGGAGGCCCAGGACCGGTTCAGATATTTCGGCACAGATGTTAACTTTGGTTGAGAATGTAACACTGGCCACCACTCGTAGCGCAGGTCTTCTAACTACTACGCTACTACTCCCTAAAATTCCCACAATGTGAAATATATATATACGCACACACCAATTCCCAACCCGCCACCATTAAACATCAAAGACTTGCGAAAAGGGAGGTTGTACGTACGCTACATGTACAACCCTAATTGCCAATCCACTGCGCCCATGTCTTCCTACTGCTGATGTTTACACAGGTAGACGTTTATGGCCAAGTCAGACTAGGTCATGTTCAGATGTAACTTGCCACTGATATGAATTTAAACAGGTCACAGGCTTGAAGTGAAGTGTATGAAACAATTCTAGATTTGAAGCTTTCGTGACTGCAATGATTCATACTCTTAGGTTTTTCGGAAAAGTCACGTAGGTAAAAAATTAATAATAATAAATATAATTGAAATAATAGAAATAAAAGAATATTATAATATTAATTTTATTTTATTTATATTATTATTTCAATAACATTTATTATTATTTATTTTTTACCTACGTGACTTTACCGAAAAACATAAGAGTATGTATGAAACAACTACCCCACTGTTACCCCCTCACACGTTTAAGTGTTCTCTAACAGGAGCTATTCCGTCAGGAACAAGAAACTGTTACAGGACTTCACTCACTTTTGAGGGCCATTAGAAGCCCTTCAAGTGTGAAGAGGTGTGGTTTTCCCAGGACTCTGCCAAAAAATATGCTGCAAACCTCGTAATAAATGGCACCTTGTTGAGTGACCGCACATGATAAATTGGTAAGTGAATGCTCAGCAATTATTGGTTTTAACAGACAACTTCTTATAAGTGATCGATATAACTGGGTAAAGGTGCAGTCCTGTAAATACTTGCTCACGCCAACGCTAGCGAATGTGTACCCTCATTGACCTTTGTCATGCATAGTTGTCTTTTTACCCAAGAGTATCCTGTTTAAAAGACGTGAAAATCTCAAAAGGCTCTAGCTGATTAAAATAAGGACAATGAGTTCACTACACCCTAGATAGAACTTAATCGCTATGTATACATTACTGGCACTGTTCACACAAGCGCAAATCGAAGACGAAACCGGTGACGTTTGCCATAGAAAGTAGTGAATCCATAAAAACCCGAACACTCATCATCAGCCATGGTCAATCCGCTGCTGTACTCAGGCCTCCCTAATCCGCCTCCATTCCTCGTAATCCTGAGATATACGGTGTAATCCACATAGCACCTGCACCCACACTTATTTCGTTTGCTCCATCTTCACAGGTGGACGTGCTAGCGGACGCATTTTGTTCCTTTGATGCCACCGTCATCGTCATTTACGATCTGCCATCAACGCTTGTCGTGACAAAAATAAACAAAATCGAACAGGCAAAATTATAAAAGTTTATTTGAGAAACAAACACGCCTATGTTATGAATAAAGACCAGATTGTTTCATATTTAAACTGCCAATTAAGAAATGTAAAAAGATCCATACTCTTTGGTTCGCAGCTATATAATCCCTTGTCACAGCCATCTCTCTTTGGCATGCTTCAGCGATGGTTTTCGCTGTGGTTGTCCCCACCTGATGACGGACGCTTGTGTTGCGCCCGAAACGTCGTGATTTTATTTAGTTATTTTCATTTTTATTTTTTTTTATTAAAAAATTTTCACCTACGTGACTTTACCGAAAGAATCAAAGAGTATGGATCCTTGCAGTCACGAAAACTTCTAATCTAGAATGTAAAAAAAAGATCATTCGCCTGGACACACACCGCGAGATGTGATAGCGGTCGATGCAGGCAGGAATGGTGACGGAATGGCAGCCAAAGAAGCCAGTCACCGTAGCTCACGAGTTTCAGCTCCTCACTCATAACTCACTTATTTTCTCCGAGCTCAACCCCACGATACCTTAATCCCCCCCCCCATAACCGCCACCGTTACTTTTCCCTCTTCATATTCGTATTATATGGCTATCACTCATTCCCCATTCATTAAATCTATTCATCATTGACAGTCATCAATTTCGCTTTCACCGAAATTCACGCATCACGGATTTTGCCCGCGTTGTCTTCCGCTCACCTATTTTCGTTCACCCCCCATCGCCACCATCAACACATTCAATATGTAACAACCATTAATTCTTCGTAAAGCCGTCTCGGTTAGGGATAAGTCGGCGCCCAAGAGGACATCTGAGGTCAGTCGATGAGCGCGATGGTCGTACGAGACCGTTAGAATTCGTCGGCATGGGGAAGACCCTCATCCAGCAGTGAACAATGGCCCACGATGATTCCTTACCACTTGTGGAATACTGCTCCGTGTGTCGCTCTACGCTTACGACTACATCACCCGTAATGTGCCCGATATGGGAAGCTAATCCGGTTTGAACCCGTCCAATGCTTGAATTGGCGACCGCCGTCACTGAAGCAGACGCTGTGGGGCGATGTCAGCAGTAAGAGTGTAGCAGCAGCAACAATAATCCATTGTTGGATCGTATTTCTATGTCCCCGTGTCCACGCTCCCCGCTGACCAGCGAGGAGTGCGATGGGATAACCTCAACGAACCCACACGGGTGGTGGTGGTGGGGGGGAGAAGCCATCATCCAGCAGTGGTTTACAACAACAAAACCACAATCGATGTTAGACAACCGATGATGTTCGACAACACTCTTCTCAATGCACCGTAGTATTTTAATGTCCCCTTCACTCTCACACAACCACACACACAACACATATACATCCCTCCTCGAGCCCGAAGCGAGGCGTGGCCCACACGGTCCCTGGGATAGCGGAGCCTACCGCCTCCCTCCCACTTTCCCCGGCAGAGACGCTCCAGTCAAGTGGGGTGGTGAGCCGTCGTGTAAAGACCCACCACCTCGCGTCTCTCTCGCACCCTGCACCAGGCCCCTCGCAGCCATCTGTCCGAGACTCCGAAGACGAGGCAACAACTCGGAACCCCCATCCCGAACCAAATGAACCCCGCGGAGCATCACAAACTCCCCTCGTGCGAGGACCCCCCCCCACACCGAGGCGAGGCGCGGCCTACACCGGCCCTCTGCTAGCGGACCCTACCGGCTACCTCGTGCCCTCCTCGGCAAGAAGCGGCCCCACCACCCCCCTCACCTCCGCCTGGGGCTGCGAGGTCGCGGGAGTCGCTACGGCGAGCGCCGCGAGCAGCAGGGCGAGAAGCAGGGCGCGCATCTTGAGACGTCGGCGAGTCGGAGATGAAGAAGGACGAGCGAGCAAGGGCGATGGGGAATGTTTTCAAGGCAAGAGGAGCGTTAGGTTGGGTGTGGGGAAGGGATGAGGGGGTTGTATGGGGGAGGTTAAAAGAGAGGGGAAAGTTACGCGAGAGTAGCCGCAGCCTCCCGCGGGCTGAACGCTTCAGCGGAGTCGGACAGCGCACGGGAGGATCGGAAGGTCGCGGCGCGTTTTTATTTCATCTTCCAATCTTCCGGAAGAATCATCTCGAGTCGATTCCACGGCGGGTCGATTATATCTCTCGAATCGATTCCACGGTGGTTGACTATTCTCTCAAGTCGATTCCACGGTGGGTCGAATATTCACGCGAGTCGATTCCACAGCGGTTGACTATTCGCACGAGTCGATTCCGCAGCGGTTGACTTTTCGCTCGAGTCGATTGCGCAGCGGTCGACTATTCGCGCGAGTCGATTCTGCAGCGGGCGACTATTCGCGCAAATCGATTCAGCAGCGGTCGACTATTCGCGCAAATCGATTCCACAGCGGTCGACTATTTTCTCGAGTCGATTTCACAGCGGTCGCCTATACGCGCGAGTCGATTTCACAGCGGTCGACTATTCGCGCGAGTCGATTCCACAGCGGTCGACTATTCTCTCGAGTCGATTTCACAGCAGTCGACTATACGCGCGAGTCGATTCCACAGCGGTCGACTATTCGCTCGAGTCGATTTGGGTCTAATTTGTTATTAAAATCCTTTTCTTACTTAACTCGTTTTCTTATTAAAAGTTGTCTTTAATTGCTGGCGAAAGGTCGTACTCAGATTGTAAATGTTGTGGATTTGCTCTCCAACACACCGCTGTGCTGAACTAGTAATTAAATTGCCACGTTTTGTTTAAGCGACAAATCCTAATTGGCTGTCGGGTGGTGGCGGGTTTAACGACACAATTATATATACGCGATATTACAAACAAAACCCTCTATTATGGACTTTTATTTTTGTTGTACACGAGATTGTGTACGCTTTGCGTTGGACAAGGGAAAAACACATATACATTCCTGAGTGTACCGCATTTAAATAACAAAAAAAATGTATTCGTCGGCCTATGTATTTCCTTATCAGAATCAATGCATTTATATTGGTGGAATCCGATGACCCATAAAGCTCTTTCACAAATGTCCGGCAGGGGAGGGGTAGGTCAGAACGTTACGACACAAAAACACGATAGGAGTGTAAAGTATAGGAACGCTAAACAAATCACTTAAAACATGTGCTGCACAAATAAAACGAAACTATATATTTTTGTACCTTGCCAGGCAAAGCCCACTGGAGCAATTCGCTTATTTTTCAGAATCGATCTGGCCACAAATGATAGCTCAACGAAATGGCTTTTCGCGTGGAAAATGAAACTAAAGTACGAAATTTTTGATTGAAAGCTTTCGTGACTGCAGGGATTCATATTCTTGGTTCTTTCGGTAAAATCACGTAGAAGGGAAATAATAAAAAAATAAAACAATAAAAATTCTCACTGGACAACAAACACGTTTGCTGATGAGATCCATAATGTCTAAACCGACTTTGGAAGGCATTTCATCCAGCGGTGGATGATAATCAAATCTCAGAATATTCAGTGTCTTGGATTGTGAACTCCCTCGCCTGGTATACAGGAGGTCCGTGGGTCCGATCTCGACCCTGCGTGTATTTTTGTCTAGGGGTCGTCCCGTTTTTCCCCTGCACATTTAGAGTCCACACGCGTTTCAGAGTATTTGGCTGCGATACATTTCCGATTGATAAGCCACTTCGTTGTGGCCACGTCACTTCTGAAAAAGGGGCTATACAGCTCAGTCGGCCTTAGCTGGTAAAATAAAAACAATTATTAAACAAATGTTTTAATAGGAATTAATCTATTGATCTTCCGGAAGAAACCTCGCGTGTGAATGAACTTCAACTAAATCCCCACCACTTCCCCTTCTGGAAGATTCCCCCACCGAGCACGTTCCCCATTGGAAAGTGCTGGGTTGCTGCTCTTCCGGAAGAATCTTCAATCTGCGGAGAAGCCCTCGTTATACTGGTAGGAACCTCCTGGTTACACCAGCCCACAGGGGATTATTGTGTCCGTCCGTCCGTCGTGCATCCAAAAATGGGAGGGGTGGGGCTGGGTGGAGAGGGGAGGGTGGGGAGGGGCTGGTCACCCCGTGGTGCCCTTATAAAACTCAACGTTTCACCTACTCACGCCGGCTTGTGCCCGCCCTCACAGTCGGGCATATTTGCGGAATACACTACGCCGCCGTTGACCCTGGCCATTGACCGAGCAACCCAACGTTCCTACCAGCTCCCTCCGCAGGAATGTGTTAATTATCACGTCGCCAATAGGCAGGCGACATTGTGTAAATTAAGGCACGGGTTGTTTCATTCGCTGTATGAAATATGAACGCGTGCGGATACCATGGGTTGCGTTGGCGGCTCACGTCTTTTGTGTTAGATTTCACAGAGTGCATACGCGGCTTTACCCCGTAAAAATGTTTTGTTAAAAGGTTTATAATCTCAACTTGTAACGCCCCGCCGCAAAGCATGACATTAAAACGAAGATCGAGAGAGGAGGAACCAGACACGCTGGAAGGCAGGAACCAGGCAATGAGCCGAGGCCAAATCCCACCCTCCAAGCTCTGCGGTTCTCTACATATGTGTTCAGCCAATGAATGAGTGTTTACATGCTAGAGTGGGGGGGGGGGGGCAATGTGAAATCCCGTACAGATGGAACAAGTGGAGTCCACACTTTGCTGTACCACCTTCTACCCAGACAAGGTTTTGACTCCACCTCGACTCCCACGGGGAATGTCACAACATGTGTGTGATCCATCAACCCTCGCCTCAACAGTGCTGGATTACATGCGTCTACAGCAACCACCGCCCAGCACCAAGGGGTTACTTAGGGGTTCAATATATAATTCCAATGTCGCTTCGGCCAATGCGCCTTTTTTACACGCTTTTATTTAACTCACTTCGTCTGTTGTATCCTCAAAAATTTAATATTGTAACTCAATTTTTACATACTTCCCAATGTGCTATCGACTGAAAACTTGGTATACTTATGTCATACTGATGACAATACTATATTCTATCAATAAAAAGAAAATATTTTTTAACAATATTTTTGTATGTTATGTTTCGGCTTGGGTCTAATTGTC
The DNA here is from genome assembly GCF_965212315.1 of Lampetra planeri. NCBI lineage: Eukaryota > Metazoa > Chordata > Hyperoartia > Petromyzontiformes > Petromyzontidae > Lampetra > Lampetra planeri. The sequence goes on from NC_136129.1 coordinate 5,246,060, forward strand.
CACGCTCAACTGACGTTGGCTGTAAATCACAACGGCTCCTTACGTTATGGCAAGCCTCGGGGCCACTTCCTGGAGTTCTGCCATTACTCGTACGGTACATTTCATTAAAGCGTGTTTAAAAAATATATTTAAAAAATATATTTTTCATAGCACAAAAGAGTCATTGCCCAAAACATTGCCTATTATACATGTTTTTTCTATTGAGTGTTAGTGATGCACGCGTTGAGATTGTTATTTTTGCTCGTGCACCAAAACCAATGCAGCATCACCAAATGTTTAAGTTTCAATGACCATGTTCTTATGCCCAAACTATTTTGAAGCCACAAACAACAACTTAGTGCATGTGTAATCGTTTCATAACATGTATTGAGAATAACCACTGCCGTGCACATTTGAATACTCTTTGAATGACATTCAGAGAAAGAGGAACACTTGGATCAGCGACCAAATACAAATGAGACATCGCATGAATTGTTCGGTGAATTTGGGCAAGACACGTTTCCATAAATATGCTAAATTCATCTGTTGATATGTAAATTCCTTTGTCAAGGCGCCCTCCTCCTCTAACCCAGCTTAAATATACGCTGCCAAGCTTGGTGGTGTTCATTCGGACGCTGTCTTTCCGACAGCCCTGTTCTTCACCTGAGGACGGCTGCTTGCGTTGTGGCCGAAACGTCGTGATAATTGTATTTAATGTTTTATTATTTTATTATTTCCCTTCTACGTGACTTTACCGAAAGAACCAAGAAGAAGACACGTTGCTTTAAGGCATGATGGCTAAAGGGAACAGGCGCTGGTAATCAAGCAGCAGCAGCACAAGAGAATGCGCCTGAGTGGCAGTCCACCGCTGAGATGCAGGTTGAGATCGCCTCGTGCAGAAGCCTCATTGATTATGGAATCGGAGGATTATAACATGTCAAACATTGTGGGAAAACCTCTTTAAGGACATGTTTTGTGCAAAAAAAACATTCAGAAATGTTTTATTGAGACTAAACGTGCAACTGAAGTTTTTTAAAATGTTCATCAGATGTGTAACATTTTTTTCAAAAATTCAGTCAGTCAGTTTGCTTACCACTACCTCATCATGCAAAGCTTTAAGAAATAATTGTGGGTTTGGAAACAACGAAAAAGTAAAAACCGAAAAATGTCTGAAATTAACGGTGCATCACACACGCTTCAGCGACCCATCCGACACAGAACCATCGTTTCATCCAACACAGCAGCCTCATATGATACAAAACCTTCCTAATCCATGTGATATTGAACCCTGGTCCAATACAAAAACTCTTATTCCATCAGATACAGACATCTTAGGCAATAGAGAAACCACGTTATCGAATACATAACCTTGATTTATCAATACAGAACTATCATCTCATCTGATATAGAAACAATTGCATCAAATACAGTTGATGTTATCTGATATATGACTCATGTACCATTAGATACAGAACGCTTTTCCTGAATAAGAATACAAAAAATATGCATTTATATCTGTCAGACTACAAGTTTCCTGGATTAATGTTTTTTTTTTCCAGTTAAGCAGGGTTCATGAAACAGACTCATGTATGTGTACTTATTACTCACAATCCACAAAGAGAGTTCATAATACATTTCGATGCAGCACCCTTGTCTTATCTGACACAGCATTAAGAAATGGCACCAGACGTTTCTTCAACAATGGGAGGGGGGGACATTGTAACACCAATATGCCTTCATCAAGGATGTGGTGATGTATTCAGCTGTGGGAAGACATCATGGTGTTGATGTCCCAGATCAGGTTCCTCAGCTGGTCCATGATCACCTTCAGCTGTTGGTTCTTCTGTCTCAGTTTCTGAGCCACACAGAACAGGACAGTCCCACCAGCAAATCAATAAACGAATCAAGTGTACAACCTTTTTTAAAAAGCGGGTCACATTGATAATCTCTTAGCTTCACTGCTGCTCTTTGAAAGTTCCCAATGAATGTATACCGTACTCTTTGGTTCTTTCGGTAAAGTCACGTAGGTATAAAACAAAATAAATTTAATCATTTAATTTAATTTCAATTACGTGACTTTACGGAAAGAACCAAAGGGCATGGATCCCTGCAGTCACGAAGACTTCAAATCTAGATTGAATGTACACGTCTCATAACATTGATACCAATGACACAATTTGGATAAAATAGCGATAAAATTAAGTCTAAACTTCTCTCCGTAATGACGCGAGTCAATAAACGTCCTTTCCCACTGTATAACGAGTCGTGACGATGATGGCGAATAGTTTCTCACCTCTGAGATGTCACGCCGCTCCTCATTAGCGAAGCGAAGCGCCGCCGAGTTCTGGCTCCACTCTTCTGTCCGTGGCGCCGACTCCTCTTCTAGAAACGGAATGTGCTGCTGGAATTGCAAACAAGACGGCTGAGAGGTCAAGGGCAATGAACAGACAATGCTGCCAAAAACGTGGGGAATTACAATTACGTATGTTTTCGCAGTTGTTTCTATCTATCTCTGCGATGTGTTTTTGGGTCGTACTGCATATTTTTCTGCATTATGTCCGACGTTTTGTTCCATTTGTCCAAATGTAGTACAGTAGTCACTGCTACATCATTGGATTGTGCATTCCGGAATAGGTTTGTGATTTTCGGTGGTTTCAGTGGTGTTTTTTTACTTTTCCTGAAATTGATTTATATATTTTTTACAATATCAATAAAAATAACATTACAAGCTGTAAATGCGCTTTGCTTGGTGCCTGTTTATTGCTGTTCTTACTCTATCAGGAGGGTCCTGCCAAGTTTCTTTGAAGGAAGCGATATTCCGACGTGTAATCATAATTGAATAATTTGTCGGTAATTTTCATCAGTTGTGATGTTTGGCTAACACCAGTTACACTACAAGCATATGTAGCTTTGGGAGTGAACCGGAGTACTGGAGGAATCCCGTGCAGAACAGCGGGGAGATCATACAAATTTTGATTTGAAGCTTTCGTGACTGCAGGAATCCATACTCTTTGGTTCTTTCGGTAAAGTCACGTAGGTAGAAAATAAATCACGACGTTTCGGGCACAACACAAGCATCTGTCATCAGGTGATTTATTGTATTTTATACCTACGTGACTTTACCGAAAGAACCAAAGAATGTTGAACATACAATCTCGACGCAAAAAAGCGCCCGAGTCGGGAATTGAACCCAGGACACGCACCATAACGGATAGACATTCGGGGTCCCAGGGAACACTGCCATTTACCCCGGTATTTCTAGTACAAACTGACGAATCCGATTATTACATTGTGTGTACGTTGAACGTCTTTCGCACCGTATACAGCCAACCGTGCTCATCGGAGAGTCTGGATGAAAGGCCTACGACATAAATACATTCCTGCGGAGGGAGCTGGTAGGAACGTTGGGTTGCTCGGTCAATGGCCAGGGTCAATGGCGTCGTGGTGTATTCCGCAAATATGCCCGACTGTGAGGGCGGGCACAAGCCGGCGTGAGTAGGTTAAACGTTGAGTTTTATAAGGGCACCACAGGGTGACCAGCCCCTCCCCACCCAGCCCCACCCCTCCCACCCAGCCCCTCCCACCCAGCCCCTCCCCACCCCTCCCCACCCTCCCCTCTCCACCCAGCCCCACCCCTCCCATTTTTGGATGCACGACAGACGGACGGACACAATAATCCCCTGTGGGCTGGTGGAACCAGGTGGTTCCTACCAGTAATGTCCCTGAGATTTGACCCCATATGCGAACGGGGCTGTGGAGGCAGCGCGCGCTGCCAAAGTGTGGGGGGGGGTGTGGGGGGGGGGTGTGGGGGGGGCACCTCGGGCTGCAGGAGGGAACAAGTCTCGTTGCATTTGTCGTAGATGAGACGCAGCTTGCGGAAGAGCACCGTCAGCTGTCGCAGGTGCTCCTGCAGCTTGCTCAGCCGGTCGGCGTGCGTGCTCGGCAAGTACGAGCCGCCGTTGGGGAGCTGCACACATCCCAGAGACAGAGGTCACCCCCCCCCATCCCACCACCTTCAACGCCGGATAGACTTTAAAGAATGTAGAGGCAAGTGCTGTTCGTGAATGTGACACCTATGAAAGGCAGGCAAGGTGGGTGGCCGAGCAACGCGACCGGTCGCCTTTGTCTCCAAAGTGGCGATGTTTTACATCACACCAGAGGCATCAATTTTGAGGCCGAGCCAACCTAGGGGAGGCCCAGCACCGCTTCAGATAATCGTCGCTGGTGTTTGTGGTCGCGAAATCGAACTCGGGTCGGCGGGTTCGGGTCTCGAGGGGGTGGTTGGTGGTCACGCAGGGATGGAGCGAGACACACCGGGACAGATGGCGAGGCGTGTACTACTACAAACATACCAGGTTCATCTGGGCTATTCATTCCGGAGTGTGGATCTTACGGTCAGCAGGATGGATATTTCCCGGTGGCTAGATTGGACAAAACCCCAGGCGACATATAAAAGATTAGGGCTTGGAAATAGCCCGCGAACAATACGTGTGTCACTGCAGGCAAAGTTCGTATAATCTTGCTTCATTCGATGAACGTGTTCAGAGTGTGTCTGCTGTACGATCATGAGAGGGCTCTGTTGGCTGGCCACTCTCTTTTGAGTTCCAAGCCCTTGGAACCGTGCCTTCGCCAACTCGCACTGACCATTGAGTATGGTCAACCACCCCCTACGACTAAAACACCACATGTGGTGGCCATCAGCCCAGCAGAGGATCGACACAACGCTCCAATATTTCTATTATTAATATCTCTTGGTGGAGCGGTGGCGCAGTGGTTAGCGAACTGTGCGTTGACCCCGCGCGGTGAAACCTCATCAACCCCAAGGGTGGCACAGTCGGGTTTAATTGTCTTTTTATATTAACCCGATCATCTGAGATTGTGAGAAATCCGGTGTAATTGGTTCTAATTGCAGAACCGCACTTCTCAACGATGGGCTTCATCCATTCCAAGCGAAGGAACTCACTGGCGCCCACGATTGTGGAGAAGCTCGTGTTCATCACGACCAACCTGTCAACATTCTACGACTACCCCGTGCCCGACGGCCCCGAGTACGATAGCAGCACCGACAAGGAAGCAGCCTAAGCTTTGCAGAGTTTCGTATTCAATAAACCAGGTTTTAATTCCCACGAAATCGGCTTTAATTGTATTCAAGAAAAAACCCGATGCCTGCCGCTAGAAAATTTGTTTTTTTCCACCCCATGCTGATCAACAATCAACCACACGTGTGTGGCCTTCGAAGCCATCGCTCACCTGCATGTAGCGCAGTATCTGGAAGATCTCCGTGGTCCTCGTCACGATGTCCTGCACCGTCTCCTGCCCGATGCGGCACAGCGAGGCCATGTTCACCTCGCGCGGCCCGGGGACCCCGGCGGAGACACCGATCCCGGCCCCCCCTCCGACTACCCCCCCTACACCGCTCGGGCCCCCCAGTACCCCTAACGTCCCAGGGCCCGCGAAGCCCTGGCCACCGCCACCGGGAGGCAGCGAGCCTCCCTGACCCGAGGCCATGGTTCACGAAGCGGCTGGTTGACGAGGTAAATCGCTAATTTGGTCAGAGACGGCGTTGCCTTTATTCAAATTCGCACTGTTCCGCCACTGTCCTCGCGCGTCATTTGGGGGCCGAAGCTCCTGAGCGTGACGTCATTTTTTGAAGGGGGTGTGACATGACGTCATCTATTGAAGAGGGTGTGACATGACGTTTTTATTGAAGGGGGTGTGATATGACGTCATTTATTGAAGGGGTGACATGACGTCATCGCTAATTTCTTGGGATTCGTGTAAATAAACGGCTTTGGTATTTGATTAAAAGCTTTCGTGACTGCAGGGATTTCATATTTTGGTTTCTTTCGGTAAAGTCACGTAGAAGGGGAACAATAAAATAATAAAAATGTTATATAGACAAATATAAAACAATATTTTTTATTTTATTGTTTCCTTCTACGTGACTTCACCGAAAGAAACAAGAATATAAAAGCCTTTGGTATTTATTACTGCATACCTGTCAACCCCTTATCAGTGCTTAGCTTATTACATATCAATTCAGAGCGTATTGATCACCCCGTACCCTTATAAATATCAACGTTCATCCTGCAGTCCCATCACGAGGGAGATGCAAATAGAAACACAAATAGGCAAAACAAATGCCCGTTATTGAAATGGCTGTAAGCCGTATAAACCTGAAAACTCAATTTCCCTGTGCAAGAATACGGGTAAACCGTATGGGGAGACAGGCATCTTACTGTAGAGGTATTTATTGGGTTTTCCCCCTCGCAAAACGTGGGCTTTGTATAGTACCACTAAAGGAGGCTTTGGCGCGGAAAAGAAAACCAGGCTTCTTTGATGCCTCCCGAGTCAAATTGTTTTGCAGATCAGAGGCATAATTGCAACTCAGATTTTTGTAATAGCTATTCCGACACAACCTCCACCTACATAGACACCCTTTGGTTGTTGGATAAATCTTGCCAAGTTCCCGATGGATATTAACTCTACAACCCTAGCTTCCTATTGTGCAAATTGTTCATACCATCTTGTCCGCAGTTTTATAACATGAACTTTGTACCCTACAGGTTTTGTATAAAACGCCGATTTATATACATTTGAAGAACTCGTGGTGTGTCAATACCTGCTTGCATTTTGGTGCGTTCAACCAAATTAAACTTGGGACACACTGAATCAGGATGCGTACATGTCAACCCCTTAACAGTGCTTACTATATTAGACAAATTCAGACCATATTGGTCACCCCGTGCCTTTATAAATCTGAACGTTCATCCTCCAGTCCCATCACGAGAAACATTTTTTTGCCCGTATTGAAACAGCTGTACGCCGTATGGACCTCAAAACTCATTTTCGTTGCGTGTAAACAGTATGGGTTGACAGGTATGAGCATGATTATTGTGAATATAAATATGCCACTCGGAGACAAGCGTTGCTGTATCATGTTTTATTGAATTAACTCGAAGTTTAACTTCAGCGAGTTGCAGATAACTCACTCACAAGAGGTCAACAACCAAAGTGACGATCTGATACCTTTGATGGGATCTACGGCGCTCTGATTCACCCCAACATGACAACTCGTCTCCCCGACGTTAAAACTAGCGAAACAATTCTAAGCAGGCAACACAAGCGAGTTGTTGACATCACCGTGAACAGGCCCTAGTCACTGGACAAATGAATTACTTCATATGACCTATTGGTAAAATAACACGAAGCGATTATTCGTTAAGACCACTTAAGGGATAAATATAACTGTCAAGGTGCAGCTCTGTGATTAATTGCTCACTCCAACGATGGTGGAAGGGCCTCCACTAAAGGGAGCTCTAAAATGCCACTCGAAGAGTATTTTGCTCTACTCTTCTTCCACGCTGGCAAAAACGTTTTGAATAAAGTGGGAGCACCCACGATACATTTCACAACACATTACCTGCCAACTCATTAAACAGCAGGTATTCGTAATGAATGACTAATGAATGCTTCTTCAGGTCATCCTGATCAATAGGAACAGGAAAAAAATCGTCGGGCGCGGGGGTTACGGTAATAGAAAACGCAGTGATGGGGCAAAACCGGGTTCGACAAATAAAATATATTATGGGAAACAGGGTTGCGTTCCTGGGTCCAAAATTATCACCCCCTCCCTCTTTGTTTAACAAATTCTAAATTTCTGCCTGTTATTGTTATAAGTCGCTCTCCATTTCTTGCGTGTGCATTCTTTCGATTTTACCGCAACACAAAACCCTTGTCTCCATTACTCTTACCACACCGCGGCACTCACGCCCAACGCTCGCCCCTCGTACTGTCACTTGAATATTAATGATTCGCCATCTAGGTGTCTGTATGACTCACATCTTCGAGTGGACGGCTAGATGCATGTGGCTATGTGAACATTTGCGTTTTGCGTGAGTACGGTTATATTATCACACATTCATTTAAATTCCTTTACACCAGAGGATCTTCCAACAGATGCAGCACTTTCACCTCTTGCAAGCCTATACTACATCTTAGCAACAATCTTAACAGTCAAACCACGTATAGCCGAAATATAACTCCGAAACACAGACCTCATTAAGTAAACTGCATAGCCGAAACACGGGTTGGATAAAACCGTGTTCGGCGAGGTTTTCCTATAATCATTTAAGGGATGTTCAATGAGCAGCCACCTGTAATAACACTTAACCATCAACCAGTTACCCCCAATAATTCTGAATCACTATTGTAATGACTTATCGAAAAAAATCTTGAAACGTGTCCTACCAAAATCGGTAAAATAACGGATAGACGTATTTGTAACAGCAGCAATAATTCAGGAAGCCGCCAAAAAAAATATTACAATTTTCAATTAAATATCTGCCTCATGGTTAACGTGTCAAACTAGATACTTAGATCACTGTCGCAGTGACCAAAATATGAGGATTTTTTTTTTTATAAAATACTGTGACGCCTTTTAAAACATATATTCGTGAAGTGACATTTGGGTAACACAAATCAGATGACGTGGGAAAAATGTAATCATTGCAGCGCTCAATATTAAAGTTATGAACGCTTAAGAAACAAAGCTAAGTGGGCTTAAGAATAAAATTAAGAAAAGAGACAGTGCAACAACATTTTAGAATCAAGGGACCTCCTTTGCCAGTACCAAAATATAATAGGGTTTTCCCCTTTTTTCTGGCAACAAAACAGGTGTTAAGATGTTAAAACACCAAACTGAAACCTTTTACAAGGAATCATGTCTGCATTAACCAGTGCTGTGGTCAGAATGCAAACAAAAAACACTGATAATATATGCATTGTCCTTGAAACTAATTGGTCCACACCAGAGACAGCTTTATTTTGAGCCTCGTCTCAAACGGTGTTAGATCAGAGGACGCCAAAAGGCGTACAGCCCAAAGACAATTGACCAATCAGTTTCAAGGACAATGTATATATTATCAGAGTATGTTTTTTTTGCATTCTGACCACAAGCATTGTGGTTAATGCAGACATGGTTCCTTGTAAAAGGTTTCAGTTTGGTGTTTTAACATCTTCACACCTATTATCAACATTTTAAGAAATTTCTCGAAAGCCAAAGCGCTTTTGAGAAGTTGCTCAGCCCACAATATTGATCATGACCGAAATAATATTTCTAGATTCTCAAAAAAGCCAAGCTATTAGTACTAATTATGCAAAGACAGATTAAAACAACTTGAAATCAGAATACAATACTTCAAATCAATATTTTTTACCAGCGAGGTCTTGAAGAATAATGGTAATCCAGTAGAGATTTATGTAAGCACTATCCGAATAATGTGGCACTGCTAATGACAATGTGGAGATAAGTCTGATATCTCAAACATAAAGAGGTTCCACATGAAGATAGTTATATCGTTTGTAGATGCGAGACATTAGACATTAATTATAGAAAAAGCAAACCTGTTATATAAAACATCAACACAGTAACATTTTATAAGCTACTTCTGGCCTCAAGTAACTCCCAAAATGATTGTAGCTTTAAATGTGACTTGTCCTGTAAATATAAAAAAAAATCTAACCATATTTATGCAAATCTATAATCTAACCACCACTAGCAAATGGAGCTTGTGCACTTAAGGTAATAAACAGAAAAAATGTCATGTTATTTTCTCTCATTTACATGGTAAGCTGTTAAAAAAACATTAACTGTACCACTTCCTAAGTATTTTTAAACGCTTTCATAAAACATTCTAAAAGATACAATTTTCATGCTGTTAACCATCATTGCCAAATGTCGCATTCCAAATGCGACATGGCTGAATGCACTGCACACAATATACTTGGTGGCCTAGTGGTTAGCATGCGTGCCACTGCAAGTTTGCATGTAGTCAATGGTTCAATTTCAGTTTCTGCAGTGCGTTATTTTACCATAATCAACTATGAAGTGAACCCTGTATTGTCATTTACAAATAGTGTATTCAGATCATGGTTATAATTTATTCATATTAAATTTATCGTGCAGTGTTTTGCAAAGCACATCAGATATGTAGACTTGCTTCTATATGGCCAAGACAGCAATTAGAAATATACATACCCAGGATAACGCATATCTTTTAAATGATTATAAGAATCACGAATGGACATGTGGGTTACACAACCATACCAAGTGGAGCTTGAGATAGGTCGCTAAAAGGGCAATTTCATGCTTTTAAGAAGTTATGCTAGAGTTATTTAGCATTGACTTCAGTTTAAGGCTGCAACAAATATTCCAATCACTTATTTATTCAAATAAGCAAGTTATACTGACAATATTTTACGACGTTTAATGCATTTTGCCACATGACCAGGTAAATAAATCCATGCAAAGTATATGCAAATTACATCGAGTTTCCCTGGTAATTACTTCCAGCATGATCGGCCGATTGAGACTGGAAAGCAGGTGGATTGCTTCCCTATTCTGGAAAATTGCCAAATTATGCTGGCTGTAATTACCAGCGAAATGTCATACTCAAATTGTAAATGTTGTAGATTTACTCTCCAACACACCGGTGGGCTGAAGTAGTAACTAATTGGCATGTTGTTTATGTGACAAACCTTCCTGGCTGTGTCGGGTGGTGGAGAGTTACAACACATTTATACTTACACGATCTAACACAAAAAAACTTCATTATAAATCTCAACAATTGACCATTTAAATAGTATTAAAATGTTGCAGCCTTAAGTTTTCTTGTTTAAAAATACTTGTCACAAATATTGTGCATTTACAACTTGAATTGACTGATTCTAGGTTGCAGCCACATTTATTGTAGCTGTGCTACTCCATTACAAGCTGGAGCATTTGTCAACATCTGATCCAGAGTGGAAATACCATGTGGGATGAGACTGGTGACAAAAATCACTGAAATATGGCCCATGGTATGTTATCATCCTTTTAGCGTTTATGGATTATGCCACTCAATCCCCGTGATGCCATCTACTTCTAAATGCACCTCCTCCATCTCTTCGTCATCTACCCGTGTCAGCTGCACAATTGCCATCCCTATGTTTTCATTCTTATCCCTCACCTTTCTGTCGCCAATTTCTCTCTCAAAACCTGTGCTGACCACTATTTCGTCCCCAGACCCTCCGAGCATCACCATAGCAGCTTCATCCATCATGGCCACACCCTCTCCCAGAGTCGCCTCCTCCTCGACAACTCCATCTTCTCTTGGTCCTCCTTCCATTCCAAACTTCCCTGCAGTTCCTCCAGTTTTGTTGCTGGTGGCGGCCGTTGTGCTTCTGGGCCTGCCGCGACCCCCCTTCTTGCTTTTCACCGCCTCCCCTTTGGTGCCACCATCAATGTGTTCTTCTGCTGCAGATTCCGCATTGTTGGGAATGCGCTTGGGTCTCCCTCGACCTCGCTTTACCAGGCTTGTGGTGGTGGTGGTGGCACTGTTACCAGCCGGATCGACAGAGCGTCGTGGACGCCCACGTCCTCGCTTGGACAGGGAGCCACCCTTGCGGCGTCCCCGGCCTTGCTTGGGTAACCCGGTTCGTGTGGCAGTGGCACTAGCATCTGGCATGACTTTGTGCTGCTGTTCAGGCCCCCCCTTCTTCTTACTCTTGGTGCCCAAGTTTCCCCCAGAGCTGCTGCTCGACTCCAGGAACCAGTTCTGTGTAGACACAGTAGGATGTGGGGGCATGGCAGTTGGACGAGTGAGAAGATCCCTCATTTCTGTTACTACTGGGCAATAAGAATGCCCACAATATGGACCCCAGAATCTACTTAAAGGTAAACAACACAAATAAAGGCTCTCTTGTAGATACTTACCAAGGCTGTGTGTCCAGGGCTGTCTGACACAGGTTTGTAGCTTATTTAATGCTAAAAGTTACAAACAGCCACGTCATTATAGCATTCTAGTTATATAATCATTAACTGCATTTTCCTTTAGCTAACAATGTAAAACCATCATGAAGAATGGAGTGAGACCAAGATTGAGTGGTTTTGAGAAATTCAATTTGATCATGAATAGCAACAATGTGGCTCATGAATAACGTTTTCAATCGGTGCACATTAACTGCCACGACATATGGATCAGAAACATAGACTAACAAAGATCAATGAACAAAAGATATACAGCATACAAAGAAGAATGGAGATCCATGCTGAGAATTATACGGAGACAGAAAAGGAAACGCATGCCTTTGGCAAACAAATTAAAAGATCAAAGAGACTATTGATTGTTAACAAAAGTGGGCTTAGGCAAGACATTGATAGAAGTAATGATAAGACGATGGACAAGATTGGTAACACAATGGCAAACAGAGAGCTGCTTTAAGTAGAAAGTTTGAGTGACACCACGGGCCAAATGAAACGAGCTGGCAGGGTGAATTTGGCCTGTGGACTGTGGTTGGGAGAACCCTGCTCTACAGGCGTGAGAGACCGGTGGAATGGGCAGGCCATGTGGGTGTGCAGGGCAACGTACGATGTTGTGCGTGTTGGTGATGTGGTACTTGACCCCACTCTCCGAGCCCAGCTCCTTCTGACAGATGAGGCACTGGTATTGGCCAGTGATGTGCTCTCCCTGAAGAAGACAGAGGAAGAGTTTAAGGTGCACTATCACTGTTTGCACCATCTCTCTTCTGTTGTGTATGTGTGCATTTGCCTGCTGTGCACACATTCACAGTAAGAGGTGCTAAGTGTATGAATTCCATATGTAAGAGTGTGACAATTATAATTCAAATTGGTGCAAAAAAATGAGGCACAGTTCAATATTGATACCAACTAACCTTCTCACAGCTGCTCAAATGTCCTCTCAGCCCAGACACACTTGTGTATGTTGATGAGCAACCCTGACCAAAACAAAACAAATGCATTGTCAAGCAGCTCATACTTATGCCTGTGTCAAAGTAATGAGCCAGCTCTAGGTTTAGATATGGATCCATGATTTACTCAGTTTCCCTGACACAAGTTATCACTTAATGAGAGACACTTGTGTCATGCAAGGTAATTTCCAAGATGCTTTATTCACCTGGTTGGGACATATGACCTCGCCCTTCTTCTTCACATCCCGACGCCACTTTTCCAGAATTTTCGGTATGAAGTTTGGCAGGCCGGGCTTCGTGTACCTTAGCTGCACACGAAGCACATGCACACATAGGCACATACACAACCTATTACAACCAGCCTGAAAGCCGAGTGAAATAAAAAGAATGGGCAGAGATGCGCAAGCGAATGACTACGTTAGCGAGTGGAAGGGAGTGAACGGGGAATCCAAAAGTGAACAGGGCAACAGGAGATGCAGTAAGCAAGTGGGTGTGCATGCCTGGTTGCTGTGTGGGACCAGGTCGTCCTTGATCTTGCGCAGGGGCCAATCGCGTGCCATCTCGCTCACCACCAGCTCATGCATCTGGCGCACCGCCCGCATTGCTGACTTGCGGGGCAAACGATTGCCCTCCGCCCGCATCCCATCACCATTGTCCTCATTGCCATCATCACTGCCCCGCATGTCGTTTTCGCCCCCCATACCTCCTTTGTTGGCAGCCTATGAGAAGCAGTGAAGTAACATTTACTGAACATCCAGGTTGGAGCCCATTAATATTGTTATATTCTTATTGCTGCATTTCTGAGGTGTGCCAGGCAAATGTTGGTACTTTCTAGCATAATACATTGCTTGTGTTTCACAGCTCTGAGGCTTTATAGGTTCAAACCCTGCCCTCTCATTCATGACCATAGGAAAGCATTTACATATCGTTAAAAAAATGTTTTATGCATGCTTAACTCAGTGATGTCACATCCGTTTCTGAAGGTGGTCCACAAGAAAGTGTGTAGCTCCATTTAAAATGTGAGCTACTCAGCCCTATAGAAGTGGGCCACAAGCCTAGCTAGAGATTGCTTGGCATGGAAAGCCTGCCGTGTGTGGGAAGCTAAACCCGAGCCCAATTTTTTTTTTAGTGGTTGTGGGAACATCATTGTTTTACAAGGGAGACCTGGTTGATCGTCGTTTACTTTGGCCAACTCATTCAAGTTATTTCCAGTGTCTCTACCACGCAGGCTGTAAGTGTAGGTGGTACTGACCGGGCTGTGCTTGGCTTTGATGTGGTAGTCGTATCCCGCTTTGGAGTGGTACTCTCGGCTGCAGTGCACGCACTTGTAATTCATAGCTTCCAGCTCCACCGTGTTCTTGCCGCAGCGCTTCGCATGGTACTGATACCCCATGAGGCTCAAAAATGATGCCGTACAGCCCTGCGCAGCGCACACACGCGAATGTGAAGAAGAGCAGGTAACTCTCTGAGTATGCACAATTGAACACAGGGGTACAGAACCGTTTGTTTACCAAGGGCTGATAAGGATTTTTAAATACCTTTGGCGGGCAACCACACAATAATAATGCACAACTTAGTGTTATCCAATAATAGGTAGAACAATTATGATAGATAACATTTACAGGTGACAGAGTGGGCTAAAACTAGAAACACAGTAATTCCAGATAGAAAATATTCCTCTCTAATACCCAACTAGTGCGCCGAAGATGCTTGCAGTAACAAATAACGTTATTTGGATGTTTTGAAGTGGTACACATGTGGTCACAGGGCAGCCAAAATGAATACAGCCTGTGGGTCATAGATTTCCTACTCCTGCTTTAACAGGTGGTGGCGAGATGTTAACTACCTCGCTTGGAATACAGGAGGTTGTGGGTTCGATCCCGACCCTGACGATGCCTGTATATCTGGAGCTTGCATGTTTCTCCCCGTAGTCGCGTGGATTTTTCTCTGGGTCCTCTGTTTTTTTACTGCACATTTAGAAAAATGCGTTTAGTGTTTGGCTACTATAAAGTTGGCGTGATGAAAAGCCACTTTGTGGAGCTATCATGTGGCCATTTTGCTTCTGAAAAAGAGCTATATAGCTCAGTGGGCCTTACCTGGTAAAATAAAAAGTTTAGTATGTCGTGCAAACCATTTTACATGAACTGCATACTGCAAAAATTCTCACCTGCTTTGGACACTTGATCTTGCCTATGCGCTTGATCACCTGCCTCAGTCGTTCCCTGTCAGTCTGCTCGTCCGGCACCTCCCCAGGATTTACCCTCAGCTGGGACAACATGTTGAGAGAGCTCCTTCAGAGTAAACCCGGTCCATATAGTTGACAAAGTAAAGCTGCAACTATTAACTCCTGAAATAACACATCTACCCATTTTTGCTTCAATTGAATACAAAAATAAACGTACAATTTGCACAGCATTTTCTAATGGAGCCGATTCAAAGATCACAGTTAGATGAGATGGCATCATCATCGTCATAAATGCATTATACTGGGTATGAATTACGGTGAGATTCCAAAATGTTGGAGGCTCGATGCCAAGCGTACACTTTTTTAAGCTCTGTTGATTTCAGCACTAGCTGAGAGCACACAGCCAATGCCAATGAGAACCTGGGTTAAGAACCTAGGCGATGGACATCTAAGAATGCTGAGGTATGTCACGGGACAAGGCTAGTAGGTCCTTGGTCAAGTCTGAGCTAAGTGATTAAAAAGTAAAACAAAATACAAAGCAGTTCATAAAAGCAGACAGAAGTGGTGACAGCAACAAGATGAAATGCAATAAACTGTCATAAAAAGACTATGTAAGTGAAACAGTGGTGTGGCAAATGCCAATTCAAATGATCCCAACACTTCACTTAACACGCGGGAAATAGGGGAGGTGAGGGTAGTGGTAGAAGTGCAGGGAAAAAGGAACCCTCGTACGCACCCACTGGTTGTGCTCAGCCAACAGGTGGTACTTGATTCCTGCCAAGGACTTGAATTCCTTGGAGCAGTGCTCGCACTTGAGCCCCTCCTGATGGTGGCACAGCATTTCCTTGTTACTCGTGCACTAACATGCATGACCACGTCATTTCGTCCAGAGTAAAGAGGTTTTTCAAAGGGTTTGCCACTTAATATGCGACTTGTATTAGGACTATCACGAGTACCATAGTTAATGTGAATGATAAAGAGCCAAGGTCAGGGAAAGGGTTATTGTACACAAAGGCTATCTAGGTAACAGTGAGCATGAGAAATATAGCTTGGGAAAACACTACAGTTAAGATTTCCTGCAAAAGCTAAATGGCCATAAAATGCAGGAGAAATTTGGTTAAGTCTAATGAGTTAACGTAGAGGCCATGGTTAAAGACAGCATTGAGAATAAATACATGCCATTTGTAAGGTTTAATTATACTAGGTTTAAACGGAATGGTTGTGACTTAATGTTGGATGCTATATGATTAAGAACAACATACGGCTGCAGGTAGTGCCACTCATGCTGGTATCCATCACCTCTGTGCACTCCTGCCGATGTTTCTTGATTCCCTCCACTGTCTTGCGTATGGCAGCGTGGCAGATGGGGCACGACACCTGACCAGTCTCAGCAATCTCTACACTCCACAGCTCCTCTTGGCTCCCTGCATGTGCACACACACCCATGTATAGACATGAGATTCGCACTTTACCAAATCAGACTGTTGGGTAAAGATATATTTGCAAGCGCCTATTGAGGCAGGCACTCCTCACCACAAGAGGTGATGGGGCTGGGTCAATAGCACTATACACTCTAGAATCCGTCAGGTGGACGACATGTGACATTTCTAGGTCACGGTGCAATTCGAGAATCAATTCTTATTTTGTCTTATTTGCATTGTCTTTTCTGTACAATTTTAAGCCATCTTAAACTCTTACACAGACAATTTCATGCATGTATTTGTGAGCGCATTTATGAATCGTGACATTACTACCTTTGGGGACAAGTCACACACAGTAGGAAGTGGGGAACCTATGGCCTGCAACCTCATTTTGCACGCCCCATGGCAACATGCGGCCTACGCCAAAAAACTATCATTATCCTTTACTATCAGCATATTAACTGCATTAATGAGGAAAAACAAGGGAATATATTCTCCCTGGAAACACTGTTGCTAATTTACCACGGTCAGTCTCCCGGTTGCCTTTCAAGTAGTCCTGAGCACATAGTCAATGCATACAGTCCCAGCGTGATCAAAAGTAGTGTCAAATAATGTGGGGGCCAAAGGTAAGTAAATATTCTACCAGTCCCCAGCAAGGAAAAGGTTCCCCAACCATGCAGTAAAGACAGGAAGAGCCAATGTTGTTCAGGGAAGATGTGTGTCGTCTCACCAGGTGTGTATGTTTCGGGGGTCTTGAGGTTCTTGCGCTGCTGGGTGGCCTCCTTCACCTTGCTCCTCTTGCCACGGGTACGGTACGAGTCGTCGTTGTCTTTACCGTCGCTTGAGCTATGCGAGGACTGCCGCTTCCTGTCTTCTGCCGCTGGGATGCGAGGGCATTGAGAAAGGATGCGAGACAAGGCGATGAATAACGGCAAATGACATGGGGACTGAGACAATAGTCAACGAGACAGCATAACCAATGAGACTGCATTGCATGTAACAATATTTTGGGATGTGACTCTTCATCAACATTGCCATGAAGGCCGTCGTCCCCCCAAGCCATTGGCCATTCCTCATGGTCTCGTGATGCAAAAATGTAGCATAGAGGCTGATTTCATTGCTACCATCTCTTCGGTGGTCTTACTCTTAAGGCATTTTCCGTTTCAGCTGCCACTCCATTTTTAAGTCTTGGCTATCGGTCATTGTCTAGCGGCTTGTCCTGCCCAAGCCCACTTACTTTAATGATCCATACATTTTTACCAAGTCAAACAACATAATAACGTGTATACAAAGTGACATGGTATCGGTACAAAACGACAATACGTGGAAGCAACGTTGATGCAGTTTGGTGATAAGACGACGGTGATAATGTATTATAGTCTCACTGGGCAGAGGGAGATTGCTGTCCTCTGTATCACTTCCAGAGGATTTTGCCAAGTCCAGATTTTTGGAATCACCTACAATGACAATTGAAAACCAACATTAAATAACTCAGATATTCACATCTAGGCTCAAAATGTAAGACTAATTGTATATTGAACCACACCACAAAAACATGCGATTTCATATTCGTAGCTATTATTAGGAGTGAAATCACCCGGAATGCATCCAGACTCATCAGATCTTGGAAGCTAAGCAGTATTGAGCCCGAGTAGTGCTTTAATAGATGACCACCACACATCCAGTTTCGGGTTGTTATAGGTTGTGCCGATATGTGGTGGGCAGCACAAGACTGAAAAACCCCCACTATAGCACCGTACTTTTATGTTCCCACATTGATGATCCTCACTCTCACCAACCTGTATTTACCAGCACGGTGAATAACCTGCACGACATGAGGAAACCCTTAACCAAAAGGGTTGGATGTGTACACATATACATGATCATTTAAGCAAGATCAATCTGTGATCTCAGCGGTGTGGGCTCAGTGTTCCGGCTTACCCCTTATTAATGAAATCTCAGATCAGGTCAAATCAGAAGCATATTTGGTATTCACACTATTCTTAAAGCACAAGGCTATCATGAAGGTGCAATGTGTTATAGATGATTGTGGTCTGCTGTATTTTCATAGTAGGGGGCAACATTGCTATGCGGCTTTATTAATTACGTAATTTCTAATGCTGGCCCAATTGAAAGTGCAGCCTAACCGTCGGCGACAGTACCCAATGTGTCGTGTGCCATGGTTTCCTTGAGGGAGAGAAAGTAGGCTGGCTTGCGGATGGCGCCTGTGCGACCCTTAGACCGGCCCCTGCGGCCCTTCGTCGGACTCCCACCATTCCTGTTGGCGTCTTTCTTCAGCAATGCCAGGGTGGGGGCCTGCTCACTACAGAAGGGTAGAGAAGAGCAATTGCATCGGCCATAATCTTCTCAAGGTACACACAGAATAACAATACCTTCTTGTTTTTAGAAAATCTTATCAAGTTATAGGTAAAGACATGCTAATAAAATGCAGGATATTCCATTAGTAGCTATTTACTAGCACAAATTGAAACACGTCAACTTAGAAAGGATATCATGGGACCTCCTTTGCCAGTACCAAAATATGATAATAGGGGTTTTCCCCTTTGTTCTGGCAACAAAACAGGTGTTAAGATTCTAGATTTGAAGCTTTCGTGACTGCAAGGATTCATATTCTTAGGTTTTTTCGGTAAAGTCACGTAGGTAAAAAATTTAAATTAATAAAAGTAAAATAAAATAAAAATCACGACGTTTCGGAGGCAACATAAGCTTCCGTCTTCAGGTGGAACCGTCACAGCCACGATAGCTGTATCAAGTAAATGAGAGATTACAAGAGCTACCACTCCGTATATATAATGGTTGAAGAGGGGAAGGGCCAAGTACAGCACACTTTTTATTAATATAGTAAGGTGAGGCTTAAGACTAAGAATAGACTGCATAACAAAAGACTGAGCCTTTGTTATGGAGAGGTGCGGTTTGTGACTACGACTAGCCTACATAACAAAAGTGTGAAAAAAAGAAAAAACTAAACCTGGTAAAACAAAACTGGCTGTCTATCAATAACCTGTAATAGTTGTCTGTCAAATAAGATGGTCCAAATAAGTGTAGTTAAATCTTTTTTGCATGGTTAATCACATATTTCCAATGATTACTCAGTTTGTAACCATCATCACGGTTGAAATTATGTCTGTGTTTGTATATTTGTATGGCTTCGTGTACAAACCTTTGATGGTAGCCAGGAGGTTTGCAGAGCACCTTGGTCTCGGAAAAGACAATTTCATGAGAGCCCACAGAGTTGTAGCAATGATCGGCAACGTGATGATGGTTACAAACTGAATAATCATTGGAAAGATGTGATTAACCATGCAAAAAAGATTTAACTACACTTATTTGGACCATCTTATTTGACAGACAACTATTACAGGTTATTGATAAACAGCCAGTTTTGTTTTACCAGGTTTAGTTTTTTATTTTTTTCACACTTTTGTTATGTAGGCTAGTCATAGTCACAAACCGCAGCTCTCCATAACAAAGGCTCAGTCTTTTGTTATGCAGTCTATTCTTAGTCTTAAGCCTCACCTTATCATATTAATAAAAAGTGTGCCGTACTTGGCCCTTTCCCTCTTCAACCATTATCTATACGGAGTGGTAGCTCTTGTAAACTCTCATTTACTTGATACAGCTGTCGTGGTTGTGACGGTTCCACCTGAAGACGGAAGCTTGTGTTGCCTCCGAAACGTCGTGATTTTTATTTCATTTTACTTTTATTAATTTTAATGCAAATTTTTTACCTATGTGACTTTACCGAAAAAACCTAAGAATAGGTGTTAAGATGTTAAAACACCAAACTGAAACCTTTTACAAGGAATCATGTCTGCATTAACCACAATGCTTGTGGTCAGAATGCAAACAAAAACTGATAATATATGCATTGTCCTTGAAACTGATTGGTCCACACCAGAGACAGCTTTCTTTTGAGCCTCGTCTTAAACGGTGTTAGACCAGAGGACACCAAAAGGCGTCCTTTTCATTACTCTGACAGTACATTGTTTTTGTGCTGTACGCCTTTTGGCGTCCTCTGGTCTAACACCGTTTGAGCCGAGGCTCAAAAGAGAGCTGTCTGGTGTGGACCAATCAGTTTCAAGGACAATGCATATATTCTCAGAGTATGTTTTTTGTTTGCATTCTGACCACAAGTATTGTGGTTAATGCAGACATGATTCCTTGTAAAAGGTTTCAGTTTGGTGTTTTAACATCTTAACACCTGTTTTGTTGCCAGAAAAAAGGGGAAAAACCTATTATCTTAGAAGGGATAATCACTGCCCTAACCCTGATAACAGAACATATACAGTGAGATAGCGCTTTGTGTAATGTATGTATGTTTGACCTTTCTTAAAGTACGATGGATGTTTGCAGGTAACAGGTCTAACTAGAATTAAAAGCCAATTGCAATGACCAAAATGAAACTAGGTGATTGTTAAGCATTATCAACATCTCCATGAATGTACTAAGCAATTTATGAGGGGGTGAAGCCCGATATACACTTTATCACAGCACTAGAATGTTAATATAATTCTTGTTTTGAGAACCAATATTTTAAAGACCTCATTCTGAGAGTAGGGGATGGGGGGGGGGGGAAACCCCAGTATTTTGTATTCTATGGGTCTTTCGGTAAAGCCACGTAGATAGAAAAAATAATAAAAATATCTTGACGTTTCGATCGCAACACAAGCAATCGTCTTCTCTCACCTGAAGACGATTGCTTGTGTTGCGATCGAAACGTCGTGATATTTGTATTATTTTTTCTATCTACGTGGCTTTACGGAAAGACCCATAGAATGTATTCCTGCAGTCACGAAAGCTTTAAGTCAAGACCCAGTATTCTGCTTTTGTTAAGATGTTCATGTAAACAAAACTATAGTTACAGGACACTATCAAATATCAGGATATCATATAAAAAGAAAAAAAAACTCAATATATAAGGTTAACACCAGTGTAACCCAGACAGAATGTAGGCCTCTAGTACTATGAGAGGTATAGACGTATGTGGGGGACATGACCAACCTCCCGTCTGCGTGGCTCTCCAAGTGCTCCTTCAGTTGATCCTTGTCGGCGAAGGTGGAGCTGCACTGGGTGCACACGTGCGCCATTGCGTCCACCACCCTGGATACCTGTATTCCCACACATACATGCACGCCCGAGCATGCAACACTGTTTTTGTCGATAGGTGGTAGTGACCGGTGGAATTCTATTACCTTTTCATCAAGCCAAAGATTAAACTTACTTTGTTAAACCAAATGACAGCCCATTGCAACACACTGGAAGCTGCTGGCCAAAACAGCTGCTGCTCCTTCTTCCTGAAGAAAATGTGTCCTTTGGGGCTGGAGGCTCAAAGACCCTGGGCCTCACCTTAGGCTGCTGGGGCAGAGACTGATCCTTCCTTGGTCGCCCTTTCTTCTTGGTTAAAATATCTGGTGTCTCCATATTTTCTGGAGAGATAAGAATACATTATAGCCTCATCACAGTGCTTACTTTATGTAACATATGGTCAGTAGTAATTGCATGGATAAAAGAGAATGTAAGGTAATGTATTGCCATTGTGCTTGTACCATTTGTCATCTTCAATTGTAGTGTTAATTTGACAATTCCCTTATTTCACTACCAACTGAAACATAGCAAATAGTAAAGAAAATGTACACCTTAGCTGTGCAATAATCTAGCCAATGATTTGATTTAAATGGCTGCTCTAGATGTCAGCACAATGTACCAGCACTGCTAAAATAATGGGATCAAATCTTAAGCTTAAGGCACATTTTCAAGTGTAACAGGGCATGTAGCATTTTCAAAAACGATAGTGCAATTTTGTTTTATTAATTTGAAATTACCTTCATTTGACCCTAGTTTTCAGGCTGTGCAAGGAAGATGCATTTGAGACATCGGTGGTAGCTATGGTGATCGTCTAAAATCGTTGACTGAAGTCTCAACATTCTGAAATCAAGATGACTGCACTATAAAGGATACACACTTGTACATATATAGCCCTTTTGTCAATTCACTCTCTGTGCTGTGTTGGTCTTGGCGGTTATTTGACAATACTTGTACCTCCCCACCCCAGGATTGTAACCATATCGTGGTGGTGGGGTTTGTGTTCAAATAACCCTCAGAGCTATGCTGCCTCAAGTCTTGTACTCCTAGTAGAGTCTCCTTTGGCAAACAGGTCTGGAGGGGAGGTTCCAGACAAATAACGATCCACTTTTCACTCTCTCGGTCACGTCATCAGGATGCAAAAGGAACGTCTTCCACGTAAGGTCCTGTATTGCCAGCTGGACTTAGACCACCACTCTAAAGGGGGCCAAAAAAGGCACTAACAAGGACCAACTGAAGGCTGCCTGAACCCTACCCAGCTGAAGGACTGACGCAGAACGCTGCATCTGGTGCCAGCTCTTCCAGCAAGAAGTGTCGAAGCTCAGAGGACCGAAGTGAGCTAAGGAAAAGGAAGCTTCTTAAGAGTCATGAAGCCAGAATCATACCTTCAAGTTCATTTATTATTTTAAGTTCATTTATTAGGTATAGCCCTGTGAGCCATTCCGCTCTTGAATCGGGTGCAACCCCAACAAACAAAAACATGAACAAAAAACATCTTAAAGTGAATACTGTATGTGACTAAGTGCAAACAGAAAATCCAAGAAAAGACAGCAAAATATTGCAGAAAAAAACACCGTACACCAACACTGTGTGCAATCAGCGACTTCACCTGCTCTGTCCGCAGCAGACACTGTGGGTCGAGTATTGGACTTTACAGTCATACAAAATCCCATAAATAGAGGCTGAGGAGGAAGGTCATCATCGGACACAATGGACAACCTTGAATGAACTTCATCTCAGTCAGTGCGAGTTGGTGGAGGGGAGCACAGACATAATAGCGGATGGTGTTCTGCAATGTTTTCCGCACTGCCTTCATGGTAGCCTTATGCAGAAGCCTATAACGAGGTGTTATATGCATGGTGGTCCCCCACCTAAACACTATCCAGGCTTATCCTGCTAATCTTCTGAAATTGGGCGAATTCCGGATTACTGTGTATTGCAGGGATGCGTAGAATTACTGTTGATTTTTTTATGCAATACCCTCTGCCCTCCCCCACCACACTTATAAGCTGGATAAATTAAATGTGGCACCTGTTGCTTCTTCTTTCCTCGCAGAGACATCTACATCGTGAAGCTTAGAACGCGTGCGCCCGCCTTTGCGTGCAGATGGAGACTGGTCCTGTGAAGGTACGGTTGACTTGCTCGGAGAGCGAGTCGCCACCTGGACAAGGGACATGATACGGTTCCTGTTCGTAGTTCACACACACGCGCGCACACACACACAGAAGCCAGGCATCAATATACAAGCTTGTGGGAAAACACATAACCGTGTTGGCATGAGTACAAATTCACGCGGAAGCATTTGTAGACATGTTTACATACTCACCAACAAATTTGCTTTCAGAATTAATGCGACTACTTTATTGATATAATTAGACTAATTCGTTGATTAGAATCATAAACTGTATTTAGAATTGAGGAATCCGTCCTGTAACTATCAAAAGATGGTCGTGGCAGTGTCACTGCCGAGAAGCCACATTTTGAAATCTATTGGGAGATTCTTGAACTAGTACTTACAATTCTCAACGTTTCCCCATGCAAAAACGCTATATTACCAAGAAACTACGTGTTTGCTAATCTCTTTAAAAAATAAAATAACCTCTTTTCTCTCCGCCTCTTGAAGACCAATTGTGTTGCGATCGAAAAGTCGTGGTTTTGCTTTTATTTTCAATGTATTTGTATTTATAATTTTTTTTCTATCTACGTGACTTTACCGAAAGAACCAAGACTTTGAATTCCTGCAGTCTCAAAAGTTTTAATTTGACTTTATATTTCTGAATCTCATCCATAATATTTTTGACACTCATGCTTGTTATATCGACACCAGGACCCATATCTTCAACAAAGTCCTGGCTTATAAACATTTGCCAGTTCACCCGCATCAATTAAATCAAGCCTGTACTGGTGAGACACTGAATATTGAAACCGGTCCAGATTTGCTTTAGACTGAACAAATGCTGAATTTAAGCAATCACATAAGGCCGTGGGGCCCGATGGGTTGTATATTAAAATATATTTCAATATACAGTAATGCAAATATGGTGACATTGTCTATTTTCTTCATACATGGTGAACTAAAAACTCGATATAATCGATACATCGTTACCACCCTAGTGGCCAGTAATGTCATGGCACTGTTACAAGCAAATATACCGTACGATAGCTAATGTAATGTTTCAATATGCAATGTAGTTTTAAAAAAAAGCCCCTTTACTAATATATAATTTTATAATGTATACACTTGAATTAAACTAAGGTAAATGTAATGTGATTTTTTTGTAATATCCAATACATTTCATTAACCAAAAACGTGAAGCATTCTGTATTTTAATGAAAAATATATACATTTAAAAACATTGAACGTAATCAGTAACTTATTACGCCATGCAAATAATAATTGCAATGGTTTTTTTCATAGCAGCAGGCCTCAACTGTAGCGCAATAAAGTTGTAAATTGCTCGAGCATTTTATTACAAAATTGGCCCGAAATACGTTAGGCGTCGTTATTTATCGATTATAATGTCAGCATTTGTAATATGTAAAATAAATACAATGAAACAGTTTAAAGCTGCAGCAAGCCCACCATCCCCCCTTAACGTTCCCTCGCAGATAACCAATCGGTTACAAGCGACACGAGAGGACGCAACTGAACAAACACGGCACATCGGGAAAAGAAACGAATCGCAACAGTGGCGAGAGTAAGTTATCCCCGAGGCGTTGAGCAAAAAAAAAGTCGACACATCTTACGCGCACGCGTTCACCGAACAACAAAGAACAGCCGCTGCCAATAAGTTGACGGCTTCCACACAGCCGCTCTCGATAAAATGGCGTCCGAGGCGACAAATACAAAAGCGCGGCAAGCGACAACGCCGCCGCAAACGCCGCGCAAGATGCAAAAACCGTGGTCAGAAGGAAATTTAAAACATCGTCTCGCGTGCCTGTCGTGTAACCGCGCAAACGAAGTATGTCGGTAGCCGCAATACAAACAAAAAAATATTACGATTTGAAATGTTTCCCCCCCCTTCCCCCAGAGTTCACCACCTCCGCATTCGTTTTCCCCTCCGTCAATGGCAGCGCCCCCCGCCCCTTTCTCGCGCAGTTCCCGCAATTTTTTTTAACCCGACGCCATTTTGGCGGCCATATTGGGTAGGGTAGCCCCGAGGGGGGGGTAGCCCCGAGGGGGAAATAGCCCCCCCCCCCCCCCGTTTTTTTTAACCCGACGCCATTCCGGCGGCCGTATTGGGTAAGGGGAGCCCCTTTCCCCTCTCGCCGTTCCCGCATTTTTTAACCGACGCCATATTGGGTAGGGCAGCCCCCGCCCCCCCCTTCTCGCGCAGTTCCCGCATTTTTTTCTAACCGACGCCATTCTGGCGGCCACATTGGATAGGGGAGCCCTGAGGGGAAAATAGTCCCCCCCCAATCCCCCCTAACGGTTTCAAACAATCAAGTAAAACAATTAATCAGTTAAAAAAAAGCAATCAATCAGGTAAAAATAATCTATCAGTTCAAAAATCTATCAGTTTAAAAATCGTTCAATTAGTCTGAGATCAGCCAATCTTCTCATTTGTTTCGTGCATCTGATATGCGCAGAGTAAACAACTACAACGGTGTCTCGCCGTGACGATGTCACAATTCGCATTGTGTGGATCGAACATTGCACGTCCCTCGTACTTTGTGGTCTGCTAAAGGGGGTTTTCGATGGCGCTGCGAGTCGCTTCTCGATCAGCCCCGGGACGAACCCAGCCGTAAGCTGTACCCACTCGTCATAGCCGTCAACCCCGTGTCAGTATCTCATCACAGACCAATTCAGACCTCATTGGTCAACCCCGTGCCCCTTATACATCTCAACGTTTATCCTACAAAGTCCCGTAACAAGGGAGAAGCACGAACACATGTCTACTCAATTTCCCTGTACAATAATGCGGGTAAACAGTGTGGGTTATCAGGTACGCCACGGTCACATCGCTGGTGGCAACAGCAAAAGCGCGCCACCGCGCAAAATACGAAAACCGCGAGCAGAGGAAACAGAAAAAAACATCGTCACGTGATGCCTGCCGTGTAACCACGCAAACCAAGTTAAAATCCGTCGAAATTTACGAGAAAATATATTACGTTTGAATTTTTTTAAGGATTTATATTCTTAGGTTTTTTCGGTAAAGTCACGTAGGTAAAAAATAAAAATTAATAAAAGTAAAATAAAAATCAAATAAAAATCACGTAGGTAAAAAATAAAAAAAATAATAAAAGTAAAATATAAATAACCGATTTTTATTTTACTTTTATTAATTTATATTTTTTACCTACGTGACTTTACGGAAAAAAACCTAAGAATATGAATCTTGGGTTGGGTTGGGTAACCCCGAGGGGGGGGGACTTATCCCCTCTTTAAGGGTTTCAATCAATCAGTATAACAATCAATCAGTTTAACAATCAATTAGTCAGTCTTTAAACAATCAGTCAATCTTGTCCTTATTTGCTTCGTACGTCTGATTGCGTTTGTGCGTAATATGCGCAGAGCAACAACTGCAATGGCTACGTTCAGGTGGTCTAAGCCAGACGATGTCACAATTCGCATTGTGTGGATCGGGCATTGCATCCCTCTCATACTTTGTGGTCTGCTAAAGGGGTGTTCGATGTCGCTGCGAGTCGCCGTGGAGTCGTTTCTTGGTCATCTCCTGGGACGAACATTGCCTTATTGGCCACCCCGTGCCCCTGATAAATCTCAAAGTTCATCCGACAAAGTCCCATCACAGGGCAGAAACACAACGAAATAGACACTTTTTTAATACTCAATTTCCCTGTACAAGAATTCGGATAAACAGTGTGGGTTGACAGGTTATGCCACGGCAATATAGCTGGTGGCAACAACAAACACACAATCATCAACACGTTCGTCATTCACAGTGTGCCCTTAAAAGGAAACGTTAAACAGGCGACGTTTCGGGCAATGGGCCTTCTTCATAATACATGTACCAGAAAGATTATACGTGATTTGGAGACATTATTTGGTGGTGATGCTGCTGCTGCTGCTGCTGCGATGGCAGTAGTGCCACAAACACAACAAAAACGGCACAACTGCCATCGACAACTTCCTGAAAGAAAAAATATATATAATCGGCGACTTTTCGGACAATGTCCCTTCTGCTCTGATTAAAAAAGGGGGCCATTGTCCAAGGCGTCGCAGATTCTATATATTTTTTTAAGGCTGTGTAGTTGACGTGTTGTGTTTCGAGTGAATTCATTCAAAGTTGCATATTACATCTTATGAGCATTCAAACGATATTTCTTCATGAACAATGTTTTAATTGGCATATAAAGTTAAACTCTTCGTAGCTATCACTTAACAGACAATCAATGCAATGACCAAAAGGCATTAGTAAATAAACTAATTCGTATTAAAATTATCAATTGTTGCTGGCACGCTGAATTTTGGGTCACCCTTTTGTAGTGAGGTCAACGAGAGCCTTCATTAGCATAACGACTTCGTGCTACATTCCTGGGCCGAATAGATTCTTTAGATTATTTGGCTGCTATAAATTTCCACGTAATACGCCACTACGTTGAGCAATCATTTGTAAGAGCCAGGTCGCTTCTGAAAAAGAAGCTAATCGCTCAGTGGGCTTTACCTGGTAAAATAAACAAATATAGTAACATTTTATTTGTGTATATTTATAGTTTGTGATTTGCTCACCTTTCCCGTACTATTTTGTACTCCTATTGTTTGTTCTAGATTTGAAGTGCTTTCGCTAAGTTGTCCCCACCTGAAGAAGGACGCTTGTGTTGCGCCCGAAACGTGACTTACCGAAAAAACCAAAGACTATTGTTTGTTGTAACGGTCTGAACCCGCCCCTACTGAATATCTGTGAAAAAGAGCTTTATAGCTCATCGGATTTCTCCAGTTTAAATAAATAAACTGTTCGCCTTTTGGCGTTGTTCTCTGTTATGACACTGGTGAGACTGGCCTCTAAAGAAGGCTGCTGTGGTGTAGGCCAATCAGTTTCAAAGACGATGACCAGAGATTGTCAGAGCACGTTCAGTTTGCATGTTCACCACAAGGACTGTGTGTGATTAAATGCAGATATGATTCCTTGCAAAAGGTTTCCATTTGGTGTTTGAACATCTTAAGACTCGTTTTATTGCCAGAAAGGATAAAGTCAATTATAAAAAATGTCATACTTTAAATAAATCGATTCTGATTCTGAGCTGGAAGGGGAAGTGGTGGGAGGGGGAAATTCATATCCGATGACGTCACACCCCTTCACATTATGACGTGCGCCCTTAGTAATATGGCGGCTATGTACATGATATCGTTTTCCTGAGGGTACAAATAAAATAATCTACACGCGCAGTGCTTTATGTAATACAAAAAGGGTTGAGGCATTGCCTTAGCAGTGTAGTGCACGAGCACAAACTCGCCACACTTTGCTCAGAGGTTTTCATCCGAAAATAATATTGATAAAGTGACGTTTCGGGGGCAGTGACCCACCCTCCTTTAGAGTAGAGTTGGACTGAAGAAAATGTGATTTGTACAGGCATTAAACCACTGATTTTTACACCGTGGGGCCCTGATGCAATGCTACACGTTATGACCCAGTTTAGAATTGAAATCAAAGTTTCCCAATTCTATGTTTCATACAGCGAATGAAACAACCCGTGCCTTAATTTACACAATTTCGCCTGCCTATTGGCGACGTGATAATTAACACATTCCTGCGGAGGGAGCTGGTAGGAACGTTGGGTTGCTCGGTCAATGGCCAGGGTCAATGGCGGCGTGGTGTATTCCGCAAATATGGCCGACTAAGGGCACCACGGGGTGCCCCACCCCTCCCCACCCAGCCCCACCCCTCCCCACCCAGCCCCACCCCTCCCCACCCAGCCCCACCCCTCCCCACCCAGCCCCACCCCTCCCCACCCAGCCCCACCCCTCCCCACCCAGCCCCACCCCTCCCCACCCAGCCCCACCCCTCCCCACCCAGCCCCACCCCTCCCCACCCAGCTCCACCCCTCCCCACCCAGCCCCACCCCTCCCCACCCCTCCCCACCCAGCCCCACCCCTCCCCACCCAGCCCCACCCCTCCCCACCCAGCCCCACCCCTCCCCACCCAGCCCCACCCCTCCCCACCCCTCCCCACCCAGCCCCACCCCTCCCCACCCAGCCCCACCCCTCCCCACCCAGCCCCACCCCTCCCCACCCCTCCCCACCCAGCCCCACCCCTCCCCACCCAGCCCCACCCCTCCCCACCCAGCCCCACCCAGCCCCACCCCTCCCCACCCCTCCCCACCCAGCCCCACCCCTCCCCACCCAGCCCCACCCCTCCCCACCCAGCCCCACCCCTCCCCACCCAGCCCCACCCCCCCCCACCCAGCCCCACCCCCCCCCCCACCCAGCCCCACCCCCCCCCCACCCAGCCCCACCCCTCCCCACCCAGCCCCACCCCTCCCCACCCAGCCCCACCCCTCCCCACCCAGCCCCACCCCTCCCCACCCCTCCCCACCCAGCCCCACCCCTCCCCACCCAGCCCCACCCCTCCCCACCCAGCCCCACCCCTCCCCACCCAGCCCCACCCCTCCCCACCCAGCCCCACCCCTCCCCACCCAGCCCCACCCCACCCAGCCCCACCCCTCCCCACCCAGCCCCACCCCTCCCCACCCAGCCATCCCCACCCAGCCCCACCCCTCCCCACCCAGCCCCACCCCTCCCCACCCAGACCCACCCCTCCCCACCCAGACCCACCCCTCCCCACCCAGCCCCACCCAGCCCCACCCCTCCCCACCCAGCCCCACCCCTCCCCACCCAGCACCACCCCTCCCCACCCCTCCCCACCCAGCCCCACCCCTCCCAGCCCCACCCCTCCCCACCCAGCCCCACCCCTCCCCATCCCACCCCTCCCCACCCAGCCCCACCCCTCCCCACCCAGCCCCACCCCTCCCCACCCAGCCCCACCCCTCCCCACCCAGCCCCACCCCTCCCCACCCAGCCCCACCCCTCCCCACCCCTCCCCACCCAGCCCCACCCCTCCCCACCCAGCCCCACCCCTCCCCACCCAGCCCCACCCCTCCCACCCAGCCCCACCCCTCCCACCCCTCCCACCCAGCCCCACCCCTCCCACCCAGCCCCTCCCCACCTTCCCCACCCAGCCCCTCCCCACCTTCCCCACCCAGCCCCTCCCCACCTTCCCCACCCAGCCCCTCCCCACCCTCCCCTCTCCACCCAGCCCCACCCCTCCCATTTTTCGATGCACGATGGACGGACACAATAATCCCCTGTGGGCTGGTGGAACCAGGTGGTTCCTACCAGTAATGTCCCTGAGATTTGACCCCATATGCGAACGGGGCTGTGGAGGCGGCGTGCGCTGCCAAAGTGTGGGGGGGTGTGGGGGGGGGTGTGTGGGGGGGTGGGGGGGGGTGTGGGGGGGGGGCACCTCGGGCTGCAGGAGGGAACAAGTCTCGTTGCATTTGTCGTAGATGAGATGCAGCTTGCGGAAGAGCACCGTCAGCTGTCGCAGGTGCTCCTGCAGCTTGCTCAGCCGGTCGGCGTGCGTGCTCGGCAAGTACGAGCCGCCGTTGGGGAGCTGCACAAATCCTAGAGACAGAGGTCATCCCCCCCCCCCCATCCCACCACCTTCAACGCCGGATAGACTTTAACGAGTGTAGAGGCAAGTGCTGTTCGTGAATGTGACACCTATGAAAGGCAGGCAAGGTACACGCGGGGGATGGGTGGCCGAGCAACGCGACCGGTCGCCTTTGTCTCCCAAGTGGCGATGTTTTACAACATTACACCAGAGGCATTAATTTTGAGGCTGAGCCAACCTAGGGGAGGCCCAGCACCGCTTCCGATAATCGTCGCTGGTGTTTGTGGTCGCGAAATCGAACTCGG
The DNA here is from genome assembly GCF_965212315.1 of Lampetra planeri. Classification (NCBI taxonomy): domain Eukaryota; kingdom Metazoa; phylum Chordata; class Hyperoartia; order Petromyzontiformes; family Petromyzontidae; genus Lampetra; species Lampetra planeri. Next base: position 5,277,375 of record NC_136129.1, read on the forward strand.
GTCGGCGGGTTCGGGTCTCGAGGGGGTGGTTGGTGGTCAGGCAGGGATGGAGCGAGACACACCGGGACAGATGGTGAGGCGTGTACTACTACAAACATACCATGTTCATCTGGACTATTTATTCCGGAGTGTGGAACTTACGGCCAGCAGGATGGATATTTCCCGGTGGCTAGATTTGACAAGACCCCAGGCCACATATAAAGGATTAGGGCTTGGATACAGCCTGCGAACAATACGTGTGTCACTGCAGGCAAAGTTCGTATAATCTTGCTTCATTCGATAAACGTATTCAGAGTGTGTCTGCTGTACGATCATGAGAGGGCTCTGTTGGCTGGTCACTCTCTTTAGAGTTCCAAGCACTTGCAACCGTGCCTTCGCCAACTCGCACTGACCATTGAGAATGGTCAACCACCCCCTACGACTAAAACACCACATGTGGTGGGCCGTCATCCCAGCAGACGATCGACACAACGCTCCAATATTTATATTATTAATAATATCTCTGGGTGGAGCGGTGGCGCAGTGGTTAGCGAACTGTGCGTTGACCCCGCGCGGTGAAGCCTCATCAACCCCAAGGGTGGCACAATCGGGTTTAATTGTCTTTTTATATTAAGCCCGATCATCTGAGATTGTGAGAAATCCGGTTTAATTGGTTCTAATTGCAGAACCGCACTTCTCAACGATGAGCTTCATCCATTCCAAGCTAAGGAACTCACTGGCGCCCACGATTGTGGATGAGAAGCTCGTGTTCATCACGACCAACCTGCCCGCAATCTACGACTACCCCGCAGAGGTGGGACAAAGTCATTGTTATGCAAGTCACAAGTAAGTCTCAAGTCTTTGCTCTCGAGTCCCGAGTCAAGTCGAGTCAAAGATGAGGCAAGTCCCAAGTCGAGTCAGAAGTCAAAGCCTGCAAGTCAAGTCGAGTCCAAAGTCCTACCATTTTAGTTTCGAGTCATTTCAAGTCCTCTTACCACAGAAATAAAATTTATACAAATCATGTATGTCTGTAAGATTTGTATTTATTTAAACCTCTTTTTATACAATGACATTCATCAAACACAGTAAAAAACAGAAAATTTAATTTTCACAAAAAATGCCCTTATTTCAACAGCATATTGCACTAGAACAATGCACAGCAGCTTCAGTCCTGTATTGCATTGACCTCATATTGCAAAACAGTTTAACTTTCAAATAGACATGGGTTCTTTTAGCCTAAACTTTTTTAAACATGTCATCAATAAAATCCTCACTCCTCAAAATTATCACTTCTGAAAAACTGGACCAACCTGATAATATAATTGGAATGCCTCCATAGAGACTGGTGTGTATGAGAGAGAGAGAGCTGTGTGGACAGGTGATGAGCAGAGAGTGAGTGTGTGTGCGCATGCGTGCTGTGGACAGGTGGAGGGAGGCCCCTACACTGCATTGCATTTGCAAAAGATCAAATTGGCCAAAAGTCTGTCAGTCATTTGTGCACGATGGGGACGCAGAATGATGCCACCATGGCTGAAAACTCGCTCCACTGGAGCACTAGAAGCAGGCACTGCCAAGACTCGGATGGCTACTTGAAAGAGTGAAGGAAGAGTCTTACTGTTCAGTGCCCAGAACAAAAGGGCATTCTGTCCTTCTGCCATGTCAATGTAGTGACTTAGCTGTACTGCTGGTGGGGTCCCAACATCCCTTTTCTGCCTCTTATGGTATGCAGCAAACAGCCCTTCTCCTTCCATGTCCTCTAGTTCTTCTTCAGCAGGCACCGGCACAGGCACAGGTTGCTCCGTCTCTGCAGCATCTTTCAGGATCAATTCTAAAAAAACGTGTCACAACAGCAGAAACAAAAGAGCTCTTATTACCATTACTGATGTTGATGATACTGTGCAAGACTGAAAATTGTTATTATTGTTAAAGTCAGATTAATATCACATTAGATCCTAGATCAGATTAAGATCAAATTATTTTACGTTGCATTTAAGTTGCATTGCAAGTCAATAAGATTTACCTTTAACTCGTTGTGCCACCTCTGCCTTGATGTCACGGTTGACCAGCACATGGGGCTCAATCCACAGCAGACAAAAGGCTGGATCCAAGGCAGCTGCTTTCAGGTAGACTGTGTCTGAAAAGGGGGCAGTGATCCCTTCTTGAGACTGGGCCATTTTCACATTAATGAAGATCCCAAGAAATCTTTTTTCCAGGGATGCCTGCAGACCTCTGACCAGGCCGCTCAGGAAACAAACTTGAGGCTTCAGCTTCTCAAGATGGTGATTGAGGGACAAGACGGATGGAACTATTGCACTGATTGTAATGACTTTCTCCCCGTGTCAAATCAGTTGCTTCTCCGAACGGTTTCAAGATGTCCACCAACTCCTTCAGCAGATTCCACTCTCGTAGTGTGAATGACAGTTCTTTATGCCCGGCCTTCTCAAGAACTGCGCAGAGCTTTTGCTGATCACAATGAAGGACTGCTTTCACCTGCCGCAGTGTAGAATTCCACCTCGTGCTCACTGCAGCAGGGATGCCTCTGTGCTCCCCAAATTCACCATCGAATATGTCTTTAAACGTTGTGCTTGTGTGGAGCAGGGAGCTAAGTTTTGATAACTTGGAGAGAGAAGGACATGCCGCTTTTGTTTCTTTCAAACCGTCTCCCACCACCAGCTGCAATGTGTGTGCAAAACACTGCAGGCGCTGTTTCTTTGCCATAGCAGCATCGACGGTTTGCTGGTCTTCTAGGGTTAAGTCATGCCATAGCTCAGGATCATCAAGATTATCTCCAGCATCATCATCTTCCTCCTGTTCGCTGGGGAAGCAGACCGTAAATGCCTTGCGCATGTTAGCAGCATTGTCACTAATGATATAGTCCAATTTAGCTTTGATGTTGTATTCATCACATATTGCCTCAAATTGGTCACAGATGCGCTCCGCTGTGTGAGAGCCTTTGAAGCGGTTGCAGGCCAAGAGATTTGTCTTTAGCTGTACCCTCTCTGCATCTCTCTCCATCCAGTGCACAGTGACACCAAGGAATCCCCTCATCTTTCGATCAGACCAAATGTCCACAGTGACTGAAACATGGTCAGTGTAGGCTCAATTGAGTTTTTAACTTTGAACGTCTCTCCTCAGCAAGGCTCTCTGTTTTTGTGGTCAGCGTTCGGCGAGACTGGGGTATACTTGCTGTCCAGCACAGCCAGAAAGTGACGAAAGCTCTTATTTTCCACAATAGATAGAAGAAAAGTGCAATCAATAATCAAGTCAGACAGTATCGCATTGGAGATGGCCTTCTGCTGTGGGTGGCTCATGCTGTAACGCCCTACACGAGTGTCCAGGAATTGTGAGATTGAAGGCTGTTGTGGTTCATCTACGATGCTTTTGTTCATCTGGTATTCTTCATACCTGTAACAGAAAAGAATATGAAACAGATGTCAGAAAATCCCTTATAGCCACACATGTTGTATTTGAAACTACTCTTTACTCATATCAATGTTGTTGTGTTAATATTCATTGTCTATTGTACACTACGGTATACGATAATACATTTCAGTTTCAGTGTATGCAATATTAAGAATATTTTCACTGCTTCAAAAGTCATAAGAAAGCCCTTTCCCTCGAGAAACTGAAGTCATATGCTTTATAGCAGTGGTTTTCAAAGTGGGGACGGGGACCCCTGGGTGCCGCGAGGGGGTGCTAGGGGGGCCATGGCAAGTTGGCATGAAAAGTATAGCAAAACAAAATAATTGAATAAATTAAATAAGTAAAATAAACCAAATTAAACCAAAAATAAGCTAAACAATATCCCCATTAGTTAAGAACTGCACTATAATAATTTATTGCATCTCTGAACATTACTACTATAATCGTTATTATTTTATTATATACTGTATATATCCCAGTGGTGCGCTGCCTCACAGACCTAGACTACGGTAGCACGCTATGTCCATGCGCTGCCTGCTGTTTGGGCATGATATGAAAAGGGAAGGCTAATGGTGGATCTTCTGTGACTGTGTCATCATTTTCCTCTTTACAGTGTATATGTCTTACTATGTTTCCTGTTGTACTTGGATGGGTTTAGGGATGCACCAACTCCATCGAGTTGTGAAAGGAGGTGCACAGAAAAAAGAGTGTGGCACGGCCCATGTCAGGGGGGGCCTTGGCTGGAATCTACTGGTATATGGGGGGCCTTGTCATGGTAAAGTTTGGGAACCCCTGCTTTATAGTTCACTCTCTCCTGCACACCAGATTCCATGGTGCCTTGCTGCATCACACAGCAATTGCAGGTCTACTGCTGCCTCATTCATTGTTTAATTGTGATAGTTTATGTCTTCAGCGACAGTTCAGCTTAGTTGTGATTAACCAAAATTACATAAACGACCTCAATGAGGCAGCACACCAGCCACTCTGAAACTGAACGATTGAAAGAGTAAAACTGGAAGGCCTGTTTTTGTCTCATGTGTGTTGGAGAGACTGAGATATACATTTGTGTTTATCCGTCTAGCAGCAAGGTAGAAATGATACTTTAAAACGGACGTTGACATGATGTTGAAGAGGTTTTCCATCTGAGTGTGTTACACTCATGTACCTCATATAATCGGGGTTCAAAAATCCCTATTTTTGTAAGCATTAACCAGCAAGGGAGACGTGCATTTAATGTCTCGTTGATACAGTAAATATGCAGCAGCTAGTAAGTTACGGTACATCCGATAAGGTGCTTAGCATTCGTTCAAAACTTACCTTTCTTTGTGCAACTTCAGGTGTCGAACAAAGTTAGACGTTGTGGCAGCACCGTCTGTAATCTTCGACCCGCATGTTTTGCAAATTGCAACTCGTTTTTTGTCGACTACATCGTAATTTTTATAGCCAAACGAAACTATCTTCGGTATCATTTTGCCAACTGGCGCGTTGTTGCTTGTTGCGCTTCATTGGTTGTCTTGCAATGTGCCTGCTTAGATGCTGTCCAATCAAAACAACGTGGGACTACAGTGATTGGATGTCGTGCAGGCAGCGCGCGTGCTCTCTGCATGCATACAGGTGATGCACATTTCTTTCACAGATGCAGATAAACTGAGAGCGGCGCGGCCGTGTGAACATTTTTTCCCCCAGTTTTCATGGGAAGTAGCAAGTCTTCTCGAGTCAAAAGGCGCAAGTCCAAGTGAAGTCACGAGTCATTGATGTTAAAGTCCAAGTCGAGTTGCAAGTCTTTGTACATTTTGTCGAGTCGAGTCTGAAGTCATCAAATTCATGACTCGAGTCTGACTCGAGTCCAAGTCACATGACTCGAGTCCACACCTCTGCTACCCCGTGCCCGACGGCCCCCCGAGTACGATAGCAGCACCGACGAGGAAGCAGCCTAAGCCTTGCAGAGTTTCGTATTCATTAAACCAGGTTTTAATTCCCCGAAATCGGGTTTAATTGTATTCAAGAAAAAACCCGATGCCTGCCGCTGGAAAAATTGTTCTTTTTCCACCCCATGCTGATCAACAATCAACCACACGTGTGTGGCCTTCGAAGCCATCGCTCACCTGCATGTAGCGCAGTATCTGGAAGATCTCCGTGGTCCTCGTCACGATGTCCTGCACCGTCTCCTGCCCGATGCGGCACAGCGAGGCCATGTTCACCTCGCGCGGCCCGGGGACCCCGGCGGAGACACCGATCCCGGCCCCCCCTCCGACTACCCCCCCTACACCGCTCGGGCCCCCCAGTACCCCTAACGTCCCAGGGCCCGCGAAGCCCTGGCCACCGCCACCGGGAGGCAGCGAGCCTCCCTGACTCGAGGCCATGGTTCACGAAGCGGCTGGTTGACGAGGTAAATCGCTAATTTGGTCAGAGACGGCGTTGCCTTTATTCAAATTCGCACTGTTCCGCCACTGTCCACGCGCGTCATTTGGGGGCCGAAGCTCCTGAGCGTGACGTCATTTTTTGAATAGGTGTGACATGACGTCATTTATTGAAGGGGTGACATGACGTCATCGCTAATTTCTTGGGATTCGTGTAAATAAACGGCTTTGGTATTTGATTAAAAGCTTTCGTGACTGCAGGGATTTCATATTTTGGTTTCTTTCGGTAAAGTCACGTAGAAGGGGAACAATAAAATAATAAAAATGTTATATTGACAAATATAAAACAATATTTTTTATTTTATTGTTTCCCTTCTACGTGACTGCACCGAAAGAAACAAGAATATAAAAGCCTTTGGTATTTATGACTGCATACCTGTCAACCCCTTATCAGTGCTTAGCTTATTACATATCAATTCAGAGCGTATTGATCACCCCGTACCCTTATAAATATCAACGTTCATCCTGCAGTCCCATCACGAGGGAGATGCAAATAGAAACACAAATAGGCAAAACAAATGCCCGTTATTGAAATGGCTGTACGCCGTATAAACCTGAAAACTCAATTTCCCTGTGCAAGAATACGGGTAAACCGTATGGGGAGACAGGCATCTTACTGTAGAGGTATTTATTTGGGTTTTCCCCCTCGCAAAACGTGGGCTTTGTATAGTACCACTAAAGGAGGCTTTGGCGCGGAAAAGAAAACCAGGCTTCATTGATGCCTCCCGAGCCAAATTGTTTTGCAGATCAGAGGCATAATTGCAACTCCGATTTTTGTAATAGCTATTCCGACACAACCTCCACCTACAAAGACACCCTTTGGTTGTTTGATAAATCTTGCCAAGTTCCCGATGGATATTAACTCTACAACCCTAGCTTACTATTGTGCAAATTGTTCATACCATCTTGTCCGCAGTTTTATAACATGAACTTTGTACCCTACAGGTTTTGTATAAAACGCCGATTTATATACATTTGAAGAACTTGTGGTGTGTCAATACCTGCTTGCATTTTGGTGCGTTCAACCAAATTAAACTTGGGACACACTGAATCAGGATGCGTACATGTCAACCCCTTAACAGTGCTTACTATATTAGACAAATTCAGACCATATTGGTCACCCCGTGCCTTTATAAATCTGAACGTTCATCCTCCAGTCCCATCACGAGAAACATTTTTTTGCCCGTATTGAAACAGCTGTACGCCGTATGGACCTCAAAACTCATTTTCGTTGCGTGTAAACAGTATGGGTTGACAGGTATGAGCATGATTATTGTGAATATAAATATGCCACTCGGAGACAAGCGTTGCTGTATCATGTTTTATTGAATTAACTCGAAGTTTAACTTCAGCGAGTTGCAGATAACTCACTCACAAGAGGTCAACAACCAAAGTGACGATCTGATACCTTTGATGGGATCTACGGCGCTCTGATTCACCCCAACATGACAACTCGTCTCCCCGACGTTAAAACTAGCGAAACAATTCTAAGCAGGCAACACAAGCGAGTTGTTGACATCACCGTGAACAGGCCCTAGTCACTGGACAAATGAATTACTTCATATGACCTATTGGTAAAATAACACGAAGCGATTATTCGTTAAGACCACTTAAGGGAGCAATATAACTGTCAAGGTGCAGCTCTGTGATTAATTGCTCACTCCAACGATGGTGGAAGGGCCTCCACTAAAGGGAGCTCTAAAATGCCACTCGAAGAGTATTTTGCTCTACTCTTCTTCCACGCTGGCAAAAACGTTTTGAATAAAGTGGGAGCACCCACGATACATTTCACAACACATTACTTGCCAACTCATTAAACAGCAGGTATTCATCTTCTTGGTTCTTTCGGTAAAGTCACGTAGAAGGGAAGTAATAAAATAATAAAAATAAAACATAATACGTGACTTTACCGAAAGAACCAAGAAGATGAATCCCTGCAGTCACGAAAGCTTTAAATCGAAACAGCAGGTATTCGTAATGAATGACTAATGAATGCTTCTTCAGGTCATCCTGATCAATAGGAACAGGAAAAAAATCGTCGGGCGCGAGGGTTACGTTAATAGAAAACGCAGTGATGGGGCAAAACCGGGTTCGACAAATAAAATATATTATGGGAAACAGGGTTGCGTTCCTGGGTCCAAAATTATCACCCCCTCCCTCTTTGTTTAACACATTCTAAATTTCTGCCTGTTATTGTTATAAGTCGCTCTCCATTTCTTGCGTGTGCATTCTTTCGATTTTACCGCAACACAAAACCCTCGTCTCCATTACTCTTACCACACCGCGGCACTCACGCCCAACGCTCGCCCCTCGTACTGTCACTTGAATATTAATGATTCGCCATCTAGGTGTCTGTATGACTGACATCTTCGAGTGGACGGCTAGATGCATGTGGCTATGTGAATATTTGCGTTTTGCGTGAGTACGGTTATATTATCACACATTCATTTAAATTCCTTTACACCAGAGGATCTTCCAACAGATGCAGCACTTTCACCTCTTGCAAGCCTATACTACATCTTAGCAACAATCTTAACAGTCATACCACGTATAGCCAAAATATAACTCCGAAACACAGACCTCATTAAGTAAACTGCATAGCCGAAACACGGGTTGGATAAAACCGTGTTCGGCGAGGTTTTCCTATAATCATTTAAGGGATGTTCAATGAGCAGCCACCTGTAATAACACTTAACCATCAGCCAGTTACCCCCAATAATTCTGAATCACTATTGTAATGACTTATCGAAAAAAATCTTGAAACGTGTCCTACCAAAATCGGTAAAATAACGGATAGACGTATTTGTAACAGCAGCAATAATTCAGGAAGCCGCCAAAAAAAATATTAAAATTTTCAATTAAATATCTGCCTCATGGTTAACGTGTCAAACTAGATACTTAGATCACTGTCGCAGTGACCAAAATATGAGGATTTTTTTTTTTATAAAATACTGTGACGCCTTTTAAAACATATATTCGTGAAGTGACATTTGGGTAACACACAAATCAGATGACGTGGGAAAAATGTAATCATTGCAGCGCTCAATATTAAAGTTATGAACGCTTAAGAAATAAAGCTAAGTGGGCTTAAGAATAAAATTAAGAAAAGAGACAGTGCAACAACATTTTAGAATCAAGGGACCTCCTTTGCCAGTACCAAAATATAATAGGGTTTTCCCCTTTTTTCTGGCAACAAAACAGGTGTTAAGATGTTAAAACACCAAACTGAAACCTTTTACAAGGAATCATGTCTGCATTAACCAGTGCTGTGGTCAGAATGCAAACAAAAAACACTGATAATATATGCATTGTCCTTGAAACTAATTGGTCCACACCAGAGACAGCTTTATTTTGAGCCTCGTCTCAAACGGTGTTAGATCAGAGGACGCCAAAAGGCGTACAGCCCAAAGACAATTGACCAATCAGTTTCAAGGACAATGCATATATTATCAGAGTATGTTTTTTTTTGCATTCTGACCACAAGCATTGTGGTTAATGCAGACATGGTTCCTTGTAAAAGGTTTCAGTTTGGTGTTTTAACATCTTCACACCTATTATCAACATTTTAAGAAATTTCTCCAAAGCCAAAGCGCTTTTGAGAAGTTGCTCAGCCCACAATATTGATCATGACCAAAATAATATTTCTAGATTCTCAAAAAAGCCAAGCTATTAGTACTAATTAAGCAAAGACAGATTAAAACAACTTGAAATCAGCATACAATACTTCAAATCAATATTTTTTACCAGCGAGGTCTTGAAGAATAATGGTAATCCAGTAGAGATTTATGTAAGCACTATCCGAATAATGTGGCACTGCTAATGACAATGTGGAGATAAGTCTGATATCTCAAACATAAAGAGGTTCCACATGAAGATAGTTATATCGTTTGTAGATGCGAGACATTAGACATTAATTATAGAAAAAGCAAACCTGCTATATAATACATCAACACAGTAACATTTTATAAGCTACTTCTGGCCTCCAGTAACTCCCAAAATGATTGTAGCTTTAAAACTTGTCCTGTAAATATAAAAAAAATTCAAACCATATTTAAGCAAATCTATAATTTAACCACCACTAGCAAATGGAGCTTGTGCACTTAAGGTAATAAACAGAAAAAATGTCATGTTATTTTCTCTCATTTACATGGTAAGCTGTTAAATAAGTATAACCCGTAAAAACAAAGTTTTTCACTATAAATCCTTTATATGCGTGGCAGCGAACTTAATATAAAGGATTTAAAAATATATTCGCCTGTGGAGGACGCGGGGATCGATCCCGCGACCTTTGGCATGGGAAGCGAGGGCGCTACCAACTGCGCTACTCCGCCACGGCCTGTGGAGGGGTTACGCTCTGGGCTCTTATACTGTGACGTTCAGCCAAAGCGATGAATGAGTTCTATTTGAATATATATAAAATATATTTTTTTTGCCTAAAAAGTGTAAAATTTTGGGAATTTTTTTTCACGAACATTAATTGTCTGGCACAACGAATCTGTGTGGAAAATATCAGCTCGATTGGATCACGGGAAGTGGGTTAAAAAACGAGCGAAAGATTTGCACGGTCCTAAGCAAGCAAGCACGCAAGCAAGCAAGAAAGCACGCAAGCAAGCAAGCGAACTTAATATAAAGGATTTAAAAATATATTCGCCTGTGGAGGACGCGGGGATCGATCCCGCGACCTTTGGCATGGGAAGCGAGGGCGCTACCAACTGCGCTACTCCGCCACGGCCTGTGGAGGGGTTACGCTCTGGGCTCTTACACTCTGACGTTCAGCCAAAGCCATGAATGCGTTCTATTTGAATATATGTAAAATAAAATTTTTTGCCTAAAAGTGTAAAATTTTGGGAATTTTTTTTCACGAACAATAATTGTCTGGCACAACGAGTCTGTGTGGAAAATGTCAGCTCGATTGGATCACGGGAAGTGGGTTAAAAAACGACCGAAAGATTTGCACGGTCCTAAGCAAGTAAGCGAACTTAATATAAAGGATTTAAAAAACATTAACTGTACCACTTCCTAAGTATTTTTAAACGCTTTCATAAAACATTCTAAAAGATACAATTTTCATGCTGTTAACCATCATTGCCAAATGTTGCATTCCAAATGCGACATGGCTGAATGCACTGCACACAATATACTTAGTGGCCTAGTGGTTAGCATGCGTGCCACTGCAAGTTTGCATGTAGTCAATGGTTCAATTTCAGTTTCTGCAGTGCGTTATTTTACCATAATCACCTATGAAGTGAACCCTGTATTGTCATTTACAAATAGTGTATTCAGATCATGGTTATAATTTATTCATATTAAATTTATCGTGCAGTGTTTTGCAAAGCACATCAGATCTGTAGACTTGCTTCTACATGGCCAAGGCAGCAATTAGAAATATACATACCCAGGATAACGCATATCTTTTAAATGATTATAAGAATCACGAATGGACATGTGGGTTACACAACCATACCGAGGGGAGCTTGAGATAGGTCGCTAAAAGGGCAATTTCATGCTTTAAAGAAGTTATGCTAGAGTTATTTAGCATCGACTTCAGTTTAAGGCTGCAACAAATATTCCAATCACTTATTTATTCAAATAAGCAAGTTATACTGACAATATTTTACGACGTTTAATGCATTTTGCCAAATGACCATGTAAATCAATCCATGCAAAGTATATGCAAATTACATCGAGTTTTCCTGGTAATTACTTCCAGCATGATCGGCCGATTGAGACTGGAAAGCAGGTGGATTGCTTCCCTATTCTGAAAAATTGCCAAATTATGCTGGCTGTAATTACCAGCGAAATGTCATACTCAAATTGTAAATGTTGTAGATTTACTCTCCAACAGACCGGTGGGCTGAAGTAGTAACTAATTGGCATGTTGTTTATGTGACAAACCTTCCTGGCTGTGTCGGGTGGTGGAGAGTTACAACACATTTATACTTACACGATGTAACACAAAAAAACTTCATTATAAATCTCAACAATTGACCATTTAAATAGTATTAAAATGTTGCAGCCTTAAGTTTTCTTGTTTCAAAATACTTGTCACAAATATTGTGCATTTACAACTTGAATTGACTGATTCTAGGTTGCAGCCACATTTATTGTAGCTGTGCTACTCCATTACAAGCTGGAGCATTTGTCAACATCTGATCCAGAGTGGAAATACCATGTGGGATGAGACTGGTGACAAAAATCACTGAAATATGGCCCATGGTATGTTATCATCCTTTCAGCGTTTATGGATTATGCCACTCAATCCCCGTGATGCCATCTACTTCTAAATGCACCTCCTCCATCTCTTCGTCATCTACCCGTGTCAGCTGCACAATTGCCGTCCCTATGTTTTCATTCTTATCCCGCACCTTTCTGTCGCCAATTCCTCTCTCAAAACCTGTGCTGACCACTATTTCGTCCCCAGACCCTCCGAGCATCACCATAGCAGCTTCATCCATCATGGCCACACCCTCTCCCAGAGTCGCCTCCTCCTCGACAACTCCATCTTCTCTTGGTCCTCCTTCCATTCCAAACTTCCCTGCAGTTCCTCCAGTTTTGTTGCTGGTGGCGGCCGTTGTGCTTCTGGGCCTGCCGCGACCCCCCTTCTTGCTTTTCACCGCCTCCCCTTTGGTGCCACCATCAATGTGTTCTTCTGCTGCAGATTCCGCATTGTTGGGAATGCGCTTGGGTCTCCCTCGACCTCGCTTTACCAGGCTTGTGGTGGTGGTGGTGGCACTGTTACCAGCCGGATCGACAGAGCGTCGTGGACGCCCACGTCCTCGCTTGGACAGGGAGCCACCCTTGGGGCGTCCCCGGCCTTGCTTGGGTAACCCGGTTCGTGTGGCAGTGGCACTAGCATCTGGCATGACTTTGTGCTGCTGCTCAGGCCCCCCCTTCTTCTTACTCTTGGTGCCCAAGTTTCCCCCAGAGCTGCTGCTCGACTCCAGGAACCAGTTCTGTGTAGACACAGTAGGATGTGGGGGCATGGCAGTTGGACGAGTGAGAAGATCCCTCATTTCTGTTACTACTGGGCAATAAGAATGACCCCAGAATCTACTTAAAGGTAAACAACACAAATAAAGGCTCTCTTGTAGATACTTACCAAGGCTGTGTGTCCAGGGCTGTCTGACACAGGTTTGTAGCTTATTTAATGCTAAAAGTTACAAACAGCCACGTCATTATAGCATTCTAGTTATATAATCATTAACTGCATTTTCCTTTAGCTAACAATGTAAAACCATCATGAAGAATGGAGTGAGACCAAGATTGAGTGGTTTTGAGAAATTCAATTTGATCATGAATAGCAACAATGTGGCTCATGAATAACGTTTTCAATCGGTGCACATTACCTGCCACGACATATGGATCAGAAACATAGACTAACAAAGATCAATGAACAAAAGATATACAGCATACAAAGAAGCATGGAGATCCATGCTGAGAATTATACGGAGACAGAAAAGGAAACGCATGCCTTTGGCAAACAAATTAAAAGATCAGAGACACTGTTGATTGTTAACAAAAGTGGGCTTAGGCAAGACATTGATAGAAGTAATGATAAGACGATGGACAAGATTGGTAACACAATGGCAAACAGAGAGCTGCTTTAAGTAGAAAGTTTGAGTGACACCACGGGCCAAATGAAACGAGCTGGCAGGGTGAATTTGGCCTGTGGGCTGTGGTTGGGAGAACCCTGCTCTACAGGCGTGAGAGACCGGTGGAATGGGCAGGCCATGTGGGTGTGCAGGGCAACGTACGACGTTGTGCGTGTTGGTGATGTGGTACTTGACCCCACTCTCCGAGCCCAGCTCCTTCTGACAGATGAGGCACTGGTATTGGTCAGTGATGTGCTCTCCCTGAAGAAGACAGAGGAAGAGTTTAAGGTGCACTATCACTGTTTGCACCATCTCTCTTCTGTTGTGTATGTGTGCATTTGCCTGCTGTGCACACATTCACAGTAAGAGGTGCTAAGTGTATGAATTCCATATGTAAGAGTGTGACAGTTATAATTCAAATTGGTGCAAAAAAATGAGGCACAGTTCAATATTGATACCAACTAACCTTCTCACAGCTGCTCAAATGTCCTCTCAGCCCAGACACACTTGTGTATGTTGATGAGCAACCCTGACCAAAACAAAACAAATGCATTGTCAAGCAGCTCATACTTATGCCTGTGTCAAAGTAATGAGCCAGCTCTAGGTTTAGATATGGATCCATGCTTTACTCAGTTTCCCTGACACAAGTTATCACTTAATGAGAGACACTTGTGTCATGCAAGGTCATTTCCAAGATGCTTTATTCACCTGGTTGGGACATATGACCTCGCCCTTCTTCTTCACATCCCGACGCCACTTTTCCAGAATTTTCGGTATGAAGTTTGGCAGGTCGGGCTTCGTGTACCTTAGCTGCACACGAAGCACATGCACACATAGGCACATACACAACCTATTACAACCAGCCTGAAAGCCGAGTGAAATAAAAAGAATGGGCAGAGATGCGCGAGCGAATGACTACGTTAGCGAGTGGAAGGGAGTGAACGGGGAATCCAAAAGTGAACAGGGCAACAGGAGATGCAGTAAGCAAGTGGGTGTGCATGCCTGGTTGCTGTGTGGGACCATGTCGTCCTTGATCTTGCGCAGGGGCCAATCGCGTGCCATCTCGCTCACCACCAGCTCATGCATCTGGCGCACCGCCCGCATTGCTGACTTGCGGGGCAAACGATTGCCCTCCGCCCGCATCCCATCACCATTGTCCTCATTGCCATCATCACTGCCCCGCATGTCGTTTTCGCCCCCCATACCTCCTTTGTTGGCAGCCTATGAGAAGCAGTGAAGTAACATTTACTGAACATCCAGGTTGGAGCCCATCAATATTGTTATATTCTTATTGCTGCATTTCTGAGGTGTGCCAGGCAAATGTTGGTACTTTCTAGCATAATACATTGCTTGTGTTTCACAGCTCTGAGGCTTTATAGGTTCAAACCCTGCCCTCTCATTCATGACCATAGGAAAGCATTTACATATCGTTAAAAAAATGTTTTATGCATGCTTAACTCAGTGATGTCACATCCGTTTCTGAAGGTGGTCCACAAGAAAGTGTGTAGCTCCATTTAAAATGTGAGCTACTCAGCCCTATAGAAGTGGGCCACAAGCCTAGCTAGAGATTGCTTGGCATGGAAAGCCTGCCGTGTGTGGGAAGCTAAACCCGAGCCCAATTTTTTTTTTTAGTGGTTGTGGGAACATCATTATGTTTTACAAGGGAGACCTGGTTGATCGTCGTTTACTTTGGCCAACTCATTCAAGTTATTTCCAGTGTCTCTACATTGCAGGCTGTAAGTGTAGGTGGTGCTGACCGGGCTGTGCTTGGCTTTGATGTGGTAGTCGTGTCCCACTTTGGAGTGGTGCTCTCGGCTGCAGTGCACGCACTTGTAATTCATAGCTGCCAGCTCCGCCGTGTTCTTGCCGCAGCGCTTCGCATGGTACTGATACCCCGTGAGGCTCAAAAATGATGCCGTACAGCCCTGCGCAGCGCACACACGCGAATGTGAAGAAGAGCAGGTAACTCTGAGTATGCACAATTGAACACAGGGGTACAGAACCGTTTGTTTACCAAGGGCTGATAAGGATTTTTAAATACCTTTGGCGGGCAACCACACAATAATAATGCACAACTTAGTGTTATCCAATAATAGGTAGAACAATTATGATAGATAACATTTACACGTGACAGAGTGGGCTAAAACTAGAAACACAGCAATTCCAGATAGAAAATATTCCTCTCTAATACCCAACTAGTGCGCCGAAGATGCTTGCAGTAACAAATAACGTTATTTGGATGTTTTGAAGTGGTACACATGTGGTCACAGGGCAGCCAAAATGAATACAGCCTGTGGGTCATAGATTTCCTAGTCCTGCTTTAACAGGTGGTGGCGAGATGTTAACTACCTCGCTTGGAATACAGGAGGTTGTGGGTTCGATCCCGACCCTGACGATGCCTGTATATCTGGAGCTTGCATGTTTCTCCCCGTAGTCGCGTGGATTTTTCTCTGGGTCCTCTGTTTTTTTACTGCACATTTAGAAAAATGCGTTTAGTGTTTGGCTACTATAAAGTTGGCGTGATGAAAAGCCACTTTGTGGAGCTATCATGTGGCCATTTTGCTTCTGAAAAAGAGCTATATAGCTCAGTGGGCCTTACCTGGTAAAATAAAAAGTTTAGTATGTCGTGCAAACCATTTTACATGAACTGCATACTGCAAAAATTCTCACCTGCTTTGGACACTTGATCTTGCCTATGCGCTTGATCACCTGCCTCAGTCGTTCCCTGTCAGTCTGCTCGTCCGGCACCTCCCCAGGATTTACCCTCAGCTGGGACAACATGTTGAGAGAGCTCCTTCAGAGTAAACCCGGTCCATATAGTTGAAAAAGTAAAGCTGCAACTATTAACTCCTGAAATAACACATCTACCCATTTTTGCTTCAATTGAATACAAAAATAAACGTACAATTTGCACAGCATTTTCTAATGGAGCCGATTCAAAGATCACAGTTAGATGAGATGGCATCATCGTCATAAATGCATTATACTGGGTATGAATTACGGTGAGATTCCAAAATGTTGGAGGCTCGATGCCAAGCGTACACTTTTTTAAGCTCTGTTGATTTCAGCACTAGCTGAGAGCACACAGCCAATGCCAATGAGAACCTGGGTTAAGAACCTAGGCGATGGACATCTAAGAATGCTGAGGTATGTCACGGGACAAGGCTAGTAGGTCCTTGGTCAAGTCTGAGCTAAGTGATTAAAAAGTAAAACAAAATACAAAGCAGTTCATAAAAGCAGACAGAAGTGGTGACAGCAACAAGATGAAATGCCATAAACTGTCATAAAAAGACTATGTAAGTGAAACAGTGGTGTGGCAAATGCCAATTCAAATGATCCCAACACTTCACTTAACACGCGGGAAATAGGGGAGGTGAGGGTAGTGGTAGAAGTGCAGGGAAAAAGGAACCCTCGTACGCACCCACTGGTTGTGCTCAGCCAACAGGTGGTACTTGATTGCTGCCAAGGACTTGAATTCCTTGGAGCAGTGCTCGCACTTGAGCCCCTCCTGATGGTGGCACAGCATTTCCTTGTTACTCGTGCACTAACATGCATGACCACGTCATCTCGTCCAGAGTAAAGAGGTTTTTCAAAGGGTTTGCCACTTAATATGCGACTTGTATTAGGACTATCACGAGTACCATAGTTAATGTGAATGATAAAGAGCCAAGGTCAGGGAAAGGGTTATTGTACACAAAGGCTATCTAGGTAACAGTGAGCATGAGAAATATAGCTTGGGAAAACACTACAGTTAAGATTTCCTGCAAAAGCTAAATGGCCATAAAATGCAGGAGAAATTTGGTTAAGTCTAATGAGTTAACGTAGAGGCCATGGTTAAAGACAGCATTGAGAATAAATACATGCCATTTGTAAGGTTTAATTATACTAGGTTTAAACGGAATGGTTGTGACTTAATGTTGGATGCTATATGATTAAGAACAACATACGGCTGCAGGTAGTGCCACTCATGCTGGTATCCATCACCTCTGTGCACTCCTGCCGATGTTTCTTGATTCCCTCCACTGTCTTGCGTATGGCAGCGTGGCAGATGGGGCACGACACCTGACCAGTCTCAGCAATCTCTACACTCCACAGCTCCTCTTGGCTCCCTGCATGTGCACACACACCCATGTATAGGCATGAGATTCGCACTTTACCAAATCAGACTGTTGGGTAAAGATATATTTGCAAGCGCCTATTGAGGCAGGCACTCCTCACCACAAGAGGTGATGGGGCTGGGTCAATAGCACTATACACTCTAGAATCCGTCAGGTGGACGACATGTGACATTTCTAGGTCACGGTGCAATTCGAGAATCAATTCTTATTTTGTCTTATTTGCATTGTCTTTTCTGTACAATTTTAAGCCATCTTAAACTCTTACACAGACAATTTCATGCATGTATTTGTGAGCGCATTTGTGAATCGTGACATTACTACCTTTGGGGACAAGTCACACACAGTAGGAAGTGGGGAACCTATGGCCTGCAACCTCATTTTGCACGCCCCATGGCAACATGCGGCCTACGCCAAAAAACTATAATTATCCTTTACTATCAGCATATTAACTGCATTAATGAGGAAAAACAAGGGAATATATTCTCCCTGGAAACACTGTTGCTAATTTCCCATGGTCAGTCTCCTTGTTGCCTTTCAAGTAGTCCTGAGCACATAGTCAATGCATACAGTCCCAGCGTGATCAAAAGTAGTGTCAAATAATGTGGCTGGCCAAAGGTAAGTAAATATTCTACCAGTCCCCAGCAAGGAAAAGGTTCCCCAACCATGCAGTAAAGACAGGAAGAGCCAATGTTGTTCAGGGAAGATGTGTGTAGTCTCACCAGGTGTGTATGTTTCGGGGGTCTTGAGGTTCTTGCGCTGCTGGGTGGCCTCCTTCACCTTCCTCCTCTTGCCACGGGTACGGTACGAGTCGTCGTTGTCTTTACCGTCGCTTGAGCTATGCGAGGACTGCCGCTTCCTGTCTTCTGCCGCTGGGATGCGAGGGCATTGAGAAAGGATGCGAGACAAGGCGATGAATAACGGCAAATAATGACATGGGGAATGAGACAATAGTCAACGAGACAGCATAACCAATGAGACTGCATTGCATGTAACAATATTTTGGGATGTGACTCTTCATCAACATTGCCATGAAGGCCGTCGTCCCCCCAAGCCATTGGCCATTCCTCATGGTCTCGTGATGCAAAAATGTAGCATAGAGGCTGATTTCATTGCTCCCATCTCTTCGGTGGTCTTACTCTTAAGGCATTTTCCGTTTCAGCTGCCACTCCATTTTTAAGTCTTGGCTATCGGTCATTGTCTAGCGACTTGTCCTGCCCAAGCCCACTTACTTTAATGATCCATACATTTTTACCAAGTCAAACAACATAATAACGTGTATACAAAGTGACATGGTATCGGTACAAAACGACAATACGTGGAAGCAACGTTGATGCAGTATGGTGATAAGACGACGGTGATAATGTATTATAGTCTCACTGGGCAGAGGGAGATTGCTGTCCTCTGTATCACTTCCAGAGGATTTTGCCGAGTCTAGATTTTTGGAATCACCTACAATGACAATTGAAAACCAACATTAAATAACTCAGATATTCACATCTAGGCTCAAAATGTAAGACTAATTGTATATTGAACCACACCACAAAAACATGCGATTTCATATTCGGAGCTATTATTAGGAGTGAAATCACCCGGAATGCATCCAGACTCATCAGATCTTGGAAGCTAAGCAGTATTGAGCCCGAGTAGTGCTTTAATAGATGACCACCACACATCCAGTTTCGGGTTGTTATAGGTTGTGCCGATATGTGGTGGGCAGCACAAGACTGAAAAACCCCCACTATAGCACCGTACTTTTATGTTCCCACATTGATGATCCTCACTCTCACCAACCTGTATTTACCAGCACGGTGAATAACCTGCACGACATGAGGAAACCCTTAACCAAAAGGGTTGGATGTGTACACATATACATGATCATTTAAGCAAGATCAATCTGGGATCTCAGCGGTGTGGGCTCAGTGTTCCGGCTTACCCCTTATTAATGAAATCTCAGATCAGGTCAAATCATAAGCATATTTGGTATTCACACTATTCTTAAAGCACAAGGCTATCATGAAGGTGCAATGTGTTATAGATGATTGTGGTCTGCTGTATTTTCATAGTAGGGGGCAACATTGCTATGCGGCTTTATTAATTACGTAATTTCTAATGCTGGCCCAATTGAAAGTGCAGCCTAACCGTCGGCGACAGTACCCAATGTGTCGTGTGCCATGGTTTCCTTGAGGGAGAGAAAGTAGGCTGGCTTGCGGATGGCGCCTGTGCGACCCTTAGACCGGCCCCTGCGGCCCTTCGTCGGACTCCCACCATTTCTGTTGGCGTCTTTCTTCAGCAATGCCAGGGTGGGGGCCTGCTCACTACAAAAGGGTAGAGAAGAGCAATTGCATCGGCCATAATCTTCTCAAGGTACACACAGAATAACAATACCTTCTTGTTTTTAGAAAATCTTATCAAGTTATAGGTAAAGACATGCTAATAAAATGCAGGATATTCCATTAGTAGTTATTTACTAGCACAAATTGAAACACGTCAACTTAGAAAGAATATCATGGGACCTGCTTTGCCAGTACCAAAATATGATAATAGGGGTTTTCCCCTTTGTTCTGGCAACAAAACAGGTGTTAAGATTCTAGATTTGAAGCTTTCGTGACTGCAAGGATTCATATTCTTAGGTTTTTTCGGTAAAGTCACGTAGGTAAAAAATTTAAATTAATAAAAGTAAAATAAAATAAAAATCACGACGTTTCGGAGGCAACATAAGCTTCCATCTTCAGGTGGAACCGTCACAGCCACGATAGCTGTATCAAGTAAATGAGAGATTACAAGAGCTACCACTCCGTATATATAATGGTTGAAGAGGGGAAGGGCCAAGTACAGCACACTTTTTATTAATATAGTAAGGTGAGGCTTAAGACTAAGAATAGACTGCATAACAAAAGACTGAGCCTTTGTTATGGATAGGTGCGGTTTGTGACTACGACTAGCCTACATAACAAAAGTGTGAAAAAAAGAAAAAACTAAACCTGGTAAAACAAAACTGGCTGTCTATCAATAACCTGTAATAGTTGTCTGTCAAATAAGATGGTCCAAATAAGTGTAGTTAAATCTTTTTTGCATGGTTAATCACATATTTCCAATGATTACTCAGTTTGTAACCATCATCACGGTTGAAATTATGTCTGTGTTTGTATATTTGTATGGCTTCGTGTACAAACCTTTGATGGTAGCCAGGAGGTTTGCAGAGCACCTTGGTCTCGGAAAAGACAATTTCATGAGAGCCGACAGAGTTGTAGCAATGATCGGCAACGTGATGATGGTTACAAACTGAATAATCATTGGAAAGATGTGATTAACCATGCAAAAAAGATTTAACTACACTTATTTGGACCATCTTATTTGACAGACAACTATTACAGGTTATTGATAAACAGCCAGTTTTGTTTTACCAGGTTTAGTTTTTTCTTTTTTTCACACTTTTGTTATGTAGGCTAGTCATAGTCACAAACTGCACCTCTCCATAACAAAGGCTCAGTCTTTTGTTATGCAGTCTATTCTTAGTCTTAAGCCTCACCTCATCATATTAATAAAAAGTGTGCCGTACTTGGCCCTTTCCCTCTTCAACCATTATCTATACGGAGTGGTAGCTCTTGTAAACTCTCATTTACTTGATACAGCTGTCGTGGTTGTGACGGTTCCACCTGAAGACGGAAGCTTGTGTTGCCTCCGAAACGTCGTGATTTTTATTTTATTAATTTTAATGTAAATTTTTTACCTATGTGACTTTACCGAAAAAACCTAAGAATAAGTGTTAAGATGTTAAAACACCAAACTGAAACCTTTTACAAGGAATCATGTCAGCATTAACCAGTGCTTGTGGTCAGAATGCAAACAAAAACTGATAATATATGCATTGTCCTTGAAACTGATTGGTCCACACCAGAGACAGCTTTCTTTTGAGCCTCGTCTCAAACGGTGTTAGACCAGAGGACACCAAAAGGCATCCTTTTCATTACTCTGACAGTACATTGTTTTTGTGCTGTACGCCTTTTGGCGTCCTCTGGTCTAACACCGTTTGAGCCGAGGCTCAAAAGAGAGTTGTCTGGTGTGGACCAATCAGTTTCAAGGACAATGCATATATTCTCAGAGTATGGTTTTTGTTTGCATTCTGACCACAAGTATTGTGGTTAATGCAGACATGATTCCTTGTAAAAGGTTTCAGATTGGTGTTTTAACATCTTAACACCTGTTTTGTTGCCAGAAAAAAGGGGAAAAACCTATTATCTTAGAAGGGATAATCACTGCCCTAACCCTGATAACAGAACATATACAGTGAGATAGCGCTTTGTGTAATGTATGTATGTTTGACCTTTCTTAAAGTACGATGGATGTTTGCAGGTAACAGGTCTAACTAGAATTAAAAGCCAATTGCAATGACCAAAATGAAACTAGGTGATTGTTAAGCATTATCAACATCTCCATGAATGTACTAAGCAATTTATGAGGGGGTGAAGCACGATATACACTTTATCACAGCACTAGAATGTTGATATAATTCTTGTTTTGAGAACCAATATTTTAAAGACCTCATTCTGAGAGTAGGGGATGGGGGGGGGGGGAAACCCCAGTATTTTGTATTCTATGGGTCTTTCGGTAAAGCCACGTAGATAGAAAAAATAATAAAAATATCTTGACGTTTCGATCGCAACACAAGCAATCGTCTTCTCTCACCTGAAGACGATTTCTTGTGTTGCGATCGAAACGTCGTGATATTTTTATTATTTTTTCTATCTACGTGGCTTTACGGAAAGACCCATAGAATGTATTCCTGCAGTCACGAAAGCTTTAAGTCAAGACCCAGTATTCTGCTTTTGTTAAGATGTTCATGTAAACAAAACTATAGTTACAGGACACTATCAAATATCAGGATATCATATAAAAAGTAAAAAAAAACTCAATATATAAGGTTAACACCAGTGTAACCCAGACAGAATGTAGGCCTCTAGTACTATGAGAGGTATAGACGTCTGTGGGGGACAAGACCAACCTCCCGTCTGCGTGGCTCTCCAAGTGCTCCTTCAGTTGATCCTTGTCGGCGAAGGTGGCGCTGCACTGGGTGCACACGTGCGCCATTGCGTCCACCACCCTGGATACCTGTATTCCCACACATACATGCACGCCCGAGCATGCAACACTGTTTTTGTCGATAGGTGGTAGTGACCGGTGGAATTCTATTACCTTTTCATCAACCCAAAGATGAAACTTACTTTGTTAAACCAAATGACAGCCCATTGCAACACACTGGAAGCTGCTGGCCAAAACAGCTGCTGCTCCTTCTTCATGAAGAAAATGTGTCCTTTGGGGCTGGAGGCTCAAAGACCCTGGGCCTCACCTTAGGCTGCTGGGGCAGAGACTGATCCTTCCTTGGTCGCCCTTTCTTCTTGGTTACAATAGCTGGTGTCTCCATATTTTCTGGAGAGATAAAAATACATTATAGCCTCATCACAGTGCTTACTTTATGTAACATCTGGTCAGTAGTAATTGCATGGATAAAAGAGAATGTAAGGTAATGTATTGCCATTGTGCTGGTACCATTTGTCATCTTCAATTGTAGTGTTAATTTGACAATTCCCTTATTTCACTACCAACTGAAACATAGCAAATAGTAAAGAAAATGTACACCTTAGCTGTGCAATAATCTAGCCAATGATTTGATTTAAATGGCTGCTCTAGATGTCAGCACAATGTACCAGCACTGCTAAAATAATGGGATCAAATCTTAAGCTTAAGGCACATTTTCAAGTGTAACAGGGCATGTAGCATTTTCAAAAACGATAGTGCAATTTTTTTTTATTAATTTGAAATTACCTTCATTTGACCCTAGTTTTCAGGCTGTGCAAGGAAGATGCATTTGAGACATCGGTGGTAGCTATGGTGATCGTCTAAAATCGTTGACTGAAGTCTCAACATTCTGAAATCAAGATGACTGCACTATAAAGGATACACACTTGTACATATATAGCCCTTTTGTCAATTCACTCTCTGTGCTGTGTTGGTCTTGGCGGTTATTTGACAATACTTGTACCTCCCCACCCCAGGATTGTAACCATATCGTGGTGGTGGGGTTTGTGTTCAAATAACCCTCAGAGCTATGCTGCCTCAAGTCTTGTACTCCTAGTAGAGTCTCCTTTGGCAAACAGGTCTGGAGGGGAGGTTCCAGACAAATAACGATCCACTTTTCACTCTCTCGGTCACGTCATCAGGATGCAAAAGGAACGTCTTCCACGTAAGGTCCTGTATTGCCAGCTGGACTTAGACCACCACTCTAAAGGGGGCCAAAAAAGGCACTAACAAGGACCAACTGAAGGCTGCCTGAACCCTACCCAGCTGAAGGACTGACGCAGAACGCTGCATCTGGTGCCAGCTCTTCCAGCAAGAAGTGTCGAAGCTCAGAGGACCGAAGTGAGCTAAGGAAAAGGAAGCTTCTTAAGAGTCATGAAGCCAGAATAATCCCTTCAAGTTCATTTATTAGGTATAGCCCTGTGAGCCATTCGGCTCTTGAATCGGGTGCAACCCCAACAAACAAAAACATGAACAAAAAACATCTTAAAGTGAATACTGTATGTGACTAAGTGCAAACAGAAAATCCAAGAAAAGACAGCAAAATATTGCAGAAAAAAACACCGTACACCAACACTGTGTGCAATCAGCGACTTCACCTGCTCTGTCCGCAGCAGACACTGTGGGTCGAGTATTGGACTTTACAGTCATACAAAATCCCATAAATAGAGGCAGAGGAAGAAGGTCATCATCACCTTGAATGAACTTCATCTCAGTTAGTGCGAGTTGGTGGAGGGGAGCACAGACATAATAGCGGATGGTGTTCTGCAATGTTTTCCGCACTGCCTTCATGGTAGCCTTATGCAGAAGCCTATAACGAGGTGTTATATGCATGGTGGTCCCCCACCTAAACACTATCCAGGCTTATCCTGCTAATCTTCTGAAATTGGGCGAATTCCGGATTACTGTGTATTGCAGGGATGCGTAGAAGTACTGTTGATTTTTTTATGCAATACCCTCTGCCCTCCCCCACCACACTTATAAGCTGGATAAATTAAATGTGGCACCTGTTGCTTCTTCTTTCCTCGCAGAGACATCTACATCGTGAAGCTTAGAACGCATGCGCCCGCCTTTGCGTGCAGATGGAGACTGCTCCTGTGAAGGTACGGTTGACTTGCTCGGAGAGCGAGTCGCCACCTGGACAAGGGACATGATACGGTTCCTGTTCGTAGTTCACACACACGCGCGCACACACACACAGAAGCCAGGCATCAATATACAAGCTTGTGGGAAAACACATAACCGTGTTGGCATGAGTACAAATTCACGCGGATGCATTTGTAGACATGTTTACATACTCACCAACAAATTTGCTTTCAGAATTAATGCGACTACTTTATTGATATAATTAGACTAATTCGTTGATTAGAATCATAAACTGTATTTAGAATTGAGGAATCCGTCCTGTAACTATCAAAAGATGGTCGTGGCAGTGTCACTGCCGAGAAGCCACATTTTGAAATCTATTGGGAGATTCTTGAACTAGTACTTACAATTCTCAACGTTTCCCCATGCAAAAACGCTATATTACCAAGAAACTACGCGTTTGCTAATCTCTTTAAAAAATAAAATAACCTCTTTTCTCTCCGCCTCTTGAAGACCAATTGTGTTGCGATCGAAAAGTCGTGGTTTTGCTTTTATTTTCAATGTATTTGTATTTATAATTTTTTTTCTATCTACGTGACTTTACCGAAAGAACCAAGACTTTGAATTCCTGCAGTCACAAAAGTTTTAATTTGACTTTATATTTCTGAATCTCATCCATAATATTTTTGACACTCATGCTTGTTATATCGACACCAGGACCCATATCTTCAACAAAGTCCTGGCTTATAAACATTTGCCAGTTCACCCGCATCAATTAAATCAAGCCTGTACTGGTGAGACACTGAATATTGAAACCGGTCCAGATTTGCTTTAGACTTAACAAGTGCTGAATTTAAGCAATCACATAAGGCCGTGGGGCCCGATGGGTTGTATATTAAAATATATTTCAATATACAGTAATGCAAATATGGTGACATTGTCTATTTTCTTCATACATGGTGAACTAAAAACTCGATATAATCGATACATCGTTACCACCCTAGTGGCCAGTAATGTCATGGCACTGTTACAAGCAAATATACCGTACGATAGCTAATGTAATGTTTCAATATGCAATGTAGTTTTAAAAAAAGCCCCTTTACTAATATATAATTTTATAATGTATACACTTGAATTAAACTAAGGTAAATGTAATGTGATTTTTTTGTAATATCCAATACATTTCATTAACCAAAAACGTGAAGCATTCTGTATTTTAATGAAAAATATATACATTTAAAAACATTGAACGTAATCAGTAACTTATTACGCCATGCAAATAATAATTGCAATGGTTTTTTTCATAGCAGCAGGCCTCAACTGTAGCGCAATAAAAGTTGTAAATTGCTCGAGCATTTAATTACAAAATTGGCCCGAAATACGTTAGGCGTCGTTATTTATCGATTATAATGTCAGCATTTGTAATATGTAAAATAAATACAATGAAACAGTTTAAAGCTGCAGCAAGCCCACCACCCCCCCCCCCCCTTAACGTTCCCTCGCAGATAACCAATCGGTTACAAGCGACACGAGAGGACGCAACTGAACAAACACGGCACATCGGGAAAAGAAACGAATCGCAACAGTGGCGAGAGTAAGTTATCCCCGAGGCGTTGAGCAAAAAAAAAGTCGACACATCTTACGCGCACGCGTTCACCGAACAACAAAGAACAGCCGCTGCCAATAAGTTGACGACTTCCACACAGCCGCTCTCGATAAAATGGCGTCCGAGGCGACAAAAACAAAAGCGCGGCAAGCGACGACGCCGCCGTAAACGCCGCGCAAGATGCAAAAACCGTGGTCAGAAGGACATTTAAAATATCGTCTCGCGTGCCTGTCGTGTAACAGCGCAAACGAAGTATGTCGGTAGCCGCAATACAAACAAAAAAATATTACGATTTGAAATGTTTCCCCCCCCTTCCCCCAGAGTTCACTACCTCCGCATTCGTTTTCCCCTCCGTCAATGGCAGCGCCCCCCGCCCCTTTCTCGCGCAGTTCCCGCAATTTTTTTTAACCCGACGCCATTTTGGCGGCCATATTAGGTAGGGTAGCCCCGAGGGGGAAATAGCCCCCCCCCCCGTTTTTTTTAACCTGAGGCCATTCCGGCGGCCATATTGGGTAAGGGGAGCACCTTTCCCCTCTCACCGTTCCCGCTTTTTTTAACCGACGCCATATTGGGTAGGGCAGCCCCCGCCCCCCCCTTCTCGCGCAGTTCCCGCATTTTTTTCAAACCGACGCCATTCTGGCGGCCACATTGGATAGGCGAGCCCTGAGGGGAAAATAGTCCCCCCCCCAATCCCCCCTAACGGGTTCAAACAATCAAGTAAAACAATTAATCAGTTAAAAAAAGCAATCGATCAGGTAAAAATAATCTATCAGTTCAAAAATCTATCAGTTTAAAAATCGATCAATTAGTCTGAGATCAGCCAATCTTCTCATTTGTTTCGTGCATCTGATATGCGCAGAGTAAACAACTACAACGGTGTCTCGCCGTGACGATGTCACAATTCGCATTGTGTGGATCGAACATTGCACGTCCCTCGTACTTTGTGGTCTGCTAAAGGGGGTTTTCGATGGCGCTGCGAGTCGCTTCTCGATCAGCCCCGGGACGAACCCAGCCGTAAGCTGTACCCACTCGTCATAGCCGTCAACCCCGTGTCAGTATCTCATCACAGACCAATTCAGACCTCATTGGTCAACCCCGTGCCCCTTATACATCTCAACGTTTATCCTACAAAGTCCCGTAACAAGGGAGAAGCACGAACACATGTCTACTCAATTTCCCTGTACAATAATGCGGGTAAACAGTGTGGGTTATCAGGTACGCCACGGTCACATCGCTGGTGGCAACAGCAAAAGCGCGCCACCGCGCAAAATACGAAAACCGCGAGCAGAGGAAACAGAAAAAAACATCGTCACGTGATGCCTGCCGTGTAACCACGCAAACCAAGTTAAAATCCGTCGAAATTTACGAGAAAATATATTACGTTTGAAATTCGTTATCCCGCCTCAAGAGTTCGGACACCTTCTCGCCTTCGTTTTACCGCCGTAAATGGAAGCCACCACTCCCCCTCGAAGCCCCGCCCCCTCAAGACCACGCCCCCTCGAAGACACGCCCCTCTTAAGGGCCCGCCCCCTCCTAAGGCCACGCCTTCCCTCGAAGCCACACCCTCTCGAGGCCACGCCCTCCCTTGAGGCCACGCCCCCTCTCGAGGCCCCGCCTTTTTAAAAATCTGACGCCTTTCCGGCGACCATCTTGGGTTGGTTCTCGATTTGAAGCTTTAGTGACTGCAAGGATTCATATTCTTAGCTTTTTTCGGTAAAGTCACGTAGGTAAAAAATAAAAATTAATAAAAGTAAAATG
Source organism: Lampetra planeri (assembly GCF_965212315.1). Lineage (NCBI taxonomy): Eukaryota > Metazoa > Chordata > Hyperoartia > Petromyzontiformes > Petromyzontidae > Lampetra > Lampetra planeri. The sequence goes on from NC_136129.1 coordinate 5,305,432, forward strand.
AAAATCAAATAAAAATCACGTAGGTAAAAAATAAAAAATTAATAAAAGTAAAATATAAATAACCGATTTTTATTTTATTTTACTTTTATTCATTTATATTTTTTACCTACGTGACTTTACCGAAAAAAACCTAAGAATATGAATCTTGGGTTGGGTAACCCCGAGGGGGGGGGGACTTATCCCCTCTTTAAGGGTTTCAATCAATCAGTATAACAATCAATCAGTTTAACAATCAATTAGTCAGTCTTTAAACAATCAGTCAATCTTGTCCTTATTTGCTTCGTACGTCTGATTGCGTTTGTGCGTAATATGCGCAGAGCAACAACTGCAATGGCTACGTTCAGATGGTCTAAGCCAGACGATGTCACAATTCGCATTGTGTGGATCGGGCATTGCATCCCTCTCATACTTTGTGGTCTGCTAAAGGGGTTTTCGATGTCGCTGCGAGTCGCCGTGGAGTCGTTTCTTGGTCATCTCCTGGGACGAACATTGCCTTATTGGCCACCCCGTGCCCCTGATAAATCTCAAAGTTCATCCGACAAAGTCCCATCACAGGGCAGAAACACAACGAAATAGACACTTTTTTAATACTCAATTTCCCTGTACAAGAATTCGGATAAACAGTGTGGGTTGACAGGTTATGCCACGGCAATATAGCTGGTGGCAACAACAAACACACAATCATCAACACGTTCGTCATTCACAGTGTGCCCTTAAAAGGAAACGTTAAACAGGCGACGTTTCGGGCAATGGGCCTTCTTCATAATACATGTACCAGAAAGATTATACGTGATTTGGAGACATTATTTGGTGATGATGCTGCTGCTGCTGCTGCGATGGCAGTAGTGCCACAAACACAACAAAAACGGCACAACTGCCATCGACAACTTCCTGAAAGAAAAAATATATATAATCGGCGACTTTTCGGACAATGTCCCTTCTGCTCTGATTAAAAAAGGGGGCCATTGTCCAAGGCGTCGCAGATTCTATATATTTTTTTAAGGCTGTGTAGTTGACGTGTTGTGTTTCGAGTGAATTCATTCAAAGTTGCATATTACATCTTATGAGCATTCAAACAATATTTCTTCATGAACAATGTTTTAATCGGCATATAAAGTTAAACTCTTCGTAGCTATCACTTAACAGACAATCAATGCAATGACCAAAAGGCATTAGTAAATAAACTAATTAGTATTAAAATTATCAATTGTTGCTGGCACGCTGAATTTTGGGTCACCCTTTTGTAGTGAGGTCAACGAGAGCCTTCATTAGCATAACGACTTCGTGCTACATTCCTGGGCCGAATAGATTCTTTAGATTATTTGGCTGCTATAAATTTCCACGTAATACGCCACTACGTTGAGCAATCATTTGTAAGAGCCAGGTCGCTTCTGAAAAAGAAGCTAATCGCTCAGTGGGCTTTACCTGGTAAAATAAACAAAAATAGTAACATTTTATTTGTGTATATTTATAGTTTGTGATTTGCTCACCTTTCCCGTACTATTTTGTACTCCTATTGTTTGTTCTAGATTTGAAGTGCTTTCGCTAAGTTGTCCCCACCTGAAGAAGGACGCTTGTGTTGCGCCCGAAACGTGACTTACCGAAAAAACCAAAGACTATTGTTTGTTGTAACGGTCTGAACCCGCCCCTACTGAATATCTGTGAAAAAGAGCTTTATAGCTCATCGGATTTCTCCAGTTTAAATAAATAAACTGTTCGCCTTTTGGCGTTGTTCTCTGTTATGACACTGGTGAGACTGGCCTCTAAAGAAGGCTGCTGTGGTGTAGGCCAATCAGTTTCAAAGACGATGACCAGAGATTGTCAGAGCACGTTCAGTTTGCATGTTCACCACAAGGACTGTGTGTGATTAAATGCAGATATGATTCCTTGCAAAAGGTTTCCATTTGGTGTTTGAACATCTTAAGACTCGTTTTATTGCCAGAAAGGATAAAGTCGATTATAAAAAATGTCATACTTTAAATAAATCGATTCTGATTCTGAGCTGGAAGGGGAAGTGGTGGGAGGGGGGAATTCATATCCGATGACGTCACACCCCTTCACATTATGACGTGCGCCCTTAGTAATATGGCGGCTATGTACATGATATCGTTTTCCTGAGGGTACAAATAAAATAATCTACACGCGCAGTGCTTTATGTAATACAAAAAGGGTTGAGGCATCGCCTTAGCAGTGTAGTGCACGAGCACAAACTCGCCACACTTTGCTCAGAGGTTTTCATCCGAAAATAATATTGATAAAGTGACGTTTCGGGGGCAGTGACCCACCCTCCTTTAGAGTAGAGTTGGACTGAAGAAAATTTGATTTGTACAGGCATTAAACCACTGATTTTTACACCGTGGGGCCCTGATGCAATGCTACACGTTATGACCCACTTTAGAATTGAAATCAAAGTTTCCCAATTCTATGTTTCATACAGCGAATGAAACAACCCGTGCCTTAATTTACACAATGTCGCCTGCCTATTGGCGACGTGATAATTAACACATTCCTGCGGAGGGAGCTGGTAGGAACGTTGGGTTGCTCGGTCAATGGCCAGGGTTAATGGCGGCGTGGTGTATTCCGCAAATATGGCCGACTGTGAGGGCGGACACAAGCCGGCGTGAGTAGGTTAAACGTTGAGTTTTATAAGGGCACCACGGGGTGACCAGCCCCTCCCCACCCAGCCCCACCCCTCCCCACCCAGCCCCACCCCTCCCCACCCAGCCCCACCCCTCCCCACCCAGCCCCACCCCACCCAGCCCCACCCCTCCCCACCCAGCCCCACCCCTCCCCACCCAGCCCCACCCCTCCCCACCCAGCCCCACCCCTCCCCACCCAGCCCCACCCCTCCCCACCCAGCCCCACCCCTCCCCACCCAGCCCCACCCCTCCCCACCCAGCCCCACCCCTCCCCACCCAGCCCCACCCCTCCCCACCCAGCCCCACCCCTCCCCACCCAGCCCCACCCCTCCCCACCCAGCCCCACCCCTCCCCACCCAGCCCCACCCCTCCCCACCCAGCCCCACCCCTCCCCACCCAGCCCCACCCCTCCCCACCCAGCCCCACCCCTCCCCACCCAGCCCCACCCCTCCCCACCCAGCCCCACCCCTCCCCACCCAGCCCCACCCCTCCCCACCCAGCCCCACACCTCCCCACCCAGCCCCACCCCTCCCCACCCAGCCCCACCCCTCCCCACCCAGCCCCACCCCTCCCCACCCAGCCCCACCCCTCCCCACCCAGCCCCACCCCTCCCCACCCAGCCCCACCCCTCCCCACCCAGCCCCACCCCTCCCCACCCAGCCCCACCCCTCCCCACCCAGCCCCACCCAGCCCCACCCCTCCCCACCCAGCCCCACCCCTCCCCACCCAGCCCCACCCCTCCCCACCCAGCCCCACCCCTCCCCACCCAGCCCCACCCCACCCCTCCCCACCCAGCCCCACCCCTCCCCACCCAGCCCCACCCCTCCCCACCCAGCCCCACCCCTCCCCACCCCTCCCCACCCCTCCCCACCAGGCCCCACCAGGCCCCACCCCTCCCCACCCGGCCCCACCCCTCCCCACCCGGCCCACACCTCCCCACTCGGCCCCACCCCTCCCACCCGGCCCCACCCCTCCCACCCGGCCCCACCCCTCCCCACCCGGCCCCACCCCTCCCCACCCGGCCCCACCCCTCCCCACCCGGCCCCACCCCTCCCCACCCGGCCCCACCCCTCCCCACCCGGCCCCACCCGGCCCCACCCCTCCCCACCCCTCCCCACCCCTCCCCACCAGGCCCCACCCCTCCCCACCCTGCCCCACCCCTCCCCACCCGGCCCCACCCCTCCCCACCCGGCCCCACCCCTCCCCACCCGGCCCCACCCCTCCCCACCCGGCCCCACCCCTCCCCACCCCTCCCCACCCAGCCCCACCCCTCCCCACCCAGCCCCACCCCTCCCCACCCAGCCCCACCCCTGCCCACCCAGCCCCACCCCTCCCCACCCAGCCCCACCCCTCCCCACCCAGCCCCACCCCTCCCCACCCAGCCCCACCCCTCCCCACCCAGCCCCACCCCTCCCCACCCAGCCCCACCCCTCCCCACCCAGCCCCACCCCTCCCCACCCAGCCCCACCCCTCCCCACCCAGCCCCACCCAGCCCCACCCCTCCCCACCCCTCCCCACCCAGCCCCACCCCTCCCCACCCAGCCCCACCCCTCCCCACCCAGCCCCACCCCTCCCCACCCCTCCCCACCCAGCCCCACCCCTCCCAGCCCCACCCCTCCCCACCCAGCCCCACCCTCCCCACCCAGCCCCACCCAGCCCCACCCCTCCCCACCCAGCCCCACCCCTCCCCACCCAGCCCCACCCCTCCACACCCCTCCCCACCCAGCCCCACCCCTCCCCACCCCTCCCCACCCAGCCCCACCCCTCCCCACCCAGCCCCACCCCGCCCCACCCCTCCCACCCAGCCCCACCCCTCCCACCCAGCCCCTCCCCACCTTCCCCACCCAGCCCCTCCCCACCCTCCCCTCTCCACCCAGCCCCACCCCTCCCATTTTTGGATGCACAACGGACGGACACAATAATCCCCTGTGGGCTGGTGGAACCAGGTGGTTCCTACCAGTAATGTCCCTGAGATTTGACCCCATATGCGAACGGGGCTGTGGAGGCGGCGCGCGCTGCCAAAGTGTGGGGGGGTGTGGGGGGGGGTGTGTGGGGGGGTGGGGGGGGGTGTGGAGGGGGGCACCTCGGGCTGCAGGAGGGAACAAGTCTCGTTGCATTTGTCGTAGATGAGACGCAGCTTGCGGAAGAGCACCGTCAGCTGTCGCAGGTGCTCCTGCAGCTTGCTCAGCCGGTCGGCGTGCGTGCTCGGCAAGTACGAGCCGCCGTTGGGGAGCTGCACAAATCCCAGAGACAGAGGTCATCCCCCCCCCCATCCCACCACCTTCAACGCCGGATAGACTTTAACGAGTGTAGAGGCAAGTGCTGTTCGTGAATGTGACACCTATGAAAGGCAGGCAAGGTACACGCGGGGGATGGGTGGCCGAGCAACGCGACCGGTCGCCTTTGTCTCCCAAGTGGCGATGTTTTACAACATTACACCAGAGGCATTAATTTTGAGGCTGAGCCAACCTAGGGGAGGCCCAGCACCGCTTCCGATAATCGTCGCTGGTGTTTGTGGTCGCGAAATCGAACTCGGGTCGGCGGGTTCGGGTCTCGAGGGGGTGGTTGGTGGTCACGCAGGGATGGAGCGAGACACACCGGGACAGATGGTGAGGCGTGTACTACTACAAACATACCATGTTCATCTGGACTATTTATTCCGGAGTGTGGAACTTACAGCCAGCAGGATGGATATTTCCCGGTGGCTAGATTTGACAAGACCCCAGGCCACATATAAAGGATTAGGGCTTGGATACAGCCTGCGAACAATACGTGTGTCACTGCAGGCAAAGTTCGTATAATCTTGCTTCATTCGATAAACGTATTCAGAGTGTGTCTGCTGTACGATCATGAGAGGGCTCTGTTGGCTGGCCACTCTCTTTAGAGTTCCAAGCACTTGCAACCGTGCCTTCGCCAACTCGCACTGACCATTGAGAATGGTCAACCACCCCCTACGACTAAAACACCACATGTGGTGGGCCGTCATCCCAGCAGACGATCGACACAACGCTCCAATATTTATATTATTAATAATATCTCTGGGTGGAGCGGTGGCGCAGTGGTTAGCGAACTGTGCGTTGACCCCGCGCGGTGAAGCCTCATCAACCCCAAGGGTGGCACAATCGGGTTTAATTGTCTTTTTATATTAAGCCCGATCATCTGAAATTGTGAGAAATCCGGTTTAATTGGTTCTAATTGCAGAACCGCACTTCTCAACGATGAGCTTCATCCATTCCAAGCTAAGGAACTCACTGGCGCCCACGATTGTGGAGGAGAAGCTCGTGTTCATCACGACCAACCTGCCCGCAATCTACGACTACCCCGCAGAGGTGGGACAAAGTCAATGTTATGCATGTCACAAGTAAGTCTCAAGTCTTTGCTCTCGAGTCCCGAGTCAAGTCGAGTCAAAGATGAGGCAAGTCCCAAGTCGAGTCAGAAGTCAAAGCCTGCAAGTCTCAAGTCGAGTCCAAAGTCCTACCATTTTAGTTTCGAGCCATTTCAAGTCCTCTTACCACAGAAATAACATTTATACAAATCATGTATGTCTGTAAGATTTGTATTTATTTAAACCTCTTTTTATACAATGACATTAATCAAACACAGTAAAAAACAGAAAATTTAATTTTCACAAAAAATGCCCTTATTTCAACAGCATATTGCACTAGTCAATGCACAGCAGCTTCAGTCCTGTATTGCATTGACCTCATATTGCAAAACAGTTTAACTTTCAAATAGACATGGGTTCTTTTAGCCTAAACTTTTTTAAACATGTCATCAATAAAATCCTCACTCCTCAAAATTATCACTTCTGAAAAACTGGACCAACCTGATAATATAATTGGAATGCCTCCATAGAGACTGGTGTGTATAAGAGAGAGAGAGCTGTGTGGACAGGTGATGAGCAGAGAGTGAGTGTGTGTGCGCATGCGTGCTGTGGACAGGTGGAGGGAGGCCCCTACACTGCATTGCATTTGCAAAAGATCAAATTGGCCAAAAGTCTGTCAGTCATTTGTGCACGATGGGGACGCAGAATGATGCCACCATGGCTGAAAACTCGCTCCACTGGAGCACTAGAAGCAGGCACAGCCAAGACTCGGATGGCTACTTGAAAGAGTGAAGGAAGAGTCTTACTGTTCAGTGCCCAGAACAAAAGGGCATTCTGTCCTTCTGCCATGTCAATGTAGTGACTTAGCTGTACTGCTGGTGGGGTCGCAACATCCCTTTTCTGCCTCTTATGGTATGCAGCAAACAGCCCTTCTCCTTCCATGTCCTCTAGTTCTTCTTCAGCAGGCACCGGCACAGGCACAGGTTGCTCCGTCTCTGCAGCATCTTTCAGGATCAATTCTAAAAAAACGTGTCACAACAGCAGAAACAAAAGAGCTCTTATTACCATTACTGATGTTGATGATACTGTGCAAGACTGAAAATTGTTATTATTGTTAAAGTCAGATTAATATCACATTAGATCCTAGATCAGATTAAGATCAAATTATTTTACGTTGCATTTAAGTTGCATTGCAAGTCAATAAGATTTACCTTTAACTCGTTGTGCCACCTCTGCCTTGATGTCACGGTTGACCAGCACATGGGGCTCAATCCACAGCAGACAAAAGGCTGGATCCAAGGCAGCTGCTTTCAGGTAGACTGTGTCTGAAAAGGGGGCAGTGATCCCTTCTTGAGACTGGGCCATTTTCACATTAATGAAGATCCCAAGAAATCTTTTTTCCAGGGATGCCTGCAGACCTCTGACCAGGCCGCTCAGGAAACGAACTTGAGGCTTCAGCTTCTCAAGATGGTGATTGAGGGACAAGACGGATGGAACTACTGCACTGATTGTAATGACTTTCTCCCCCTGTGTCAAATCAGTTGCTTCTCCGAACGGTTTCAAGATGTCCACCAACTCCTTCAGCAGATTCCACTCTCGTAGTGTGAATGACAGTTCTTTATGCTCGGCCTTCTCAAGAACTGCGCAGAGCTTTTGCTGATCACAATGAAGGACTGCTTTCACCTGCCGCAGTGTAGAATTCCACCTCGTGCTCACTGCAGCAGGGATGCCTCTGTGCTCCCCAAATTCACCATCGAATATGTCTTTAAACGTTGTGCTTGTGTGGAGCAGGGAGCTAAGTTTTGATAACTTGGAGAGAGAAGGACATGCCGCTTTTGTTTCTTTCAAACCGTCTCCCACCACCAGCTGCAATGTGTGTGCAAAACACTGCAGGCGCTGTTTCTTTGCCATAGCAGCATCGACGGTTTGCTGGTCTTCTAGGGTTAAGTCATGCCATAGCTCAGGATCATCAAGATTATCTCCAGCATCATCATCTTCCTCCTGTTCGCTGGGGAAGCAGACCGTAAATGCCTTGCGCATGTTAGCAGCATTGTCACTAATGATATAGTCCAATTTAGCTTTGATGTTGTATTCATCACATATTGCCTCAAATTGGTCACAGATGCGCTCCGCTGTGTGAGAGCCTTTGAAGCGGTTGCAGGCCAAGAGATTTGTCTTTAGCTGTACTCTCTCTGCATCTCTCTCCATCCAGTGCACAGTGACACCAAGGAATCCCCTCATCTTTCGATCAGACCAAATGTCCACAGTGACTGAAACATGGTCAGTGTTGCTCAATTGAGTTTTTAACTTTGAACGTCTCTCCTCAGCAAGGCTCTCTGTTTTTGTGGTCAGCGTTCGGCGACAGACTGGGGTATACTTGCTGTCCAGCACAGCCAGAAAGTGACGAAAGCTCTTATTTTCCACAATAGATAGAGGAAAATTGCAATCAATAATCAAGTCAGACCGTATCGCATTGGAGATGGCCTTCTGCTGTGGGTGGCTCATGCTGTAACGCCCTACACGAGTGTCCAGGAATTGTGAGATTGAAGGCTGTTGTGGTTCATCTACGATGCTTTTGTTCATCTGGTATTCTTCATACCTGTAACAGAAAAGAATATGAAACAGATGTCAGAAAATCCCTTATAGCCACACATGTTGTATTTGAAACTACTCTTTACTCATATCAATGTTGTTGTGTTAATATTCATTGTCTATTGTACACTACGGTATACGATAATACATTTCAGTTTCAGTGTATGCAATATTAAGAATATTTTCACTGCTTCAAAAGTCATAAGAAAGCCCTTTCCCTCGAGAAACTGAAGTCATATGCTTTATAGCAGTGGTTTTCAAAGTGGGGACGGGGACCCCTGGGTGCCGCGAGGGGGTGCTAGGGGGGCCATGGCAAGTTGGCATGAAAAGTATAGCAAAACAAAATAATTGAATAAATTAAATAAGTAAAATAAACCAAATTAAACCAAAAATAAGCTAAACAATATCCCCATTAGTTAAGAACTGCACTATAATAATCTATTGCATCTCTGAACATTACTACTATAATCGTTATTATTTTATTATATACTGTATATATCCCAGTGGTGCGCTGCCTCACAGACCTAGACTACGGTAGCACGCTATGTCCATGCGCTGCCTGCTGTTTGGGCATGATATGAAAAGGGAAGGCTAATGGTGGATCTTCTGTGACTGTGTCATCATTTTCCTCTTTACAGTGTATATGTCTTACTATGTTTCCTGTTGTACTTGGATGGGTTTAGGGATGCACCAACTCCATCGAGTTGTGAAAGGAGGTGCACAGAAAAAAGAGTGTGGCACGGCCCATGTCAGGGGGGCCTTGGCTGGAATCTACTGGTATATGGGGGGCCTTGTCATGGTAAAGTTTGGGAACCCCTGCTTTATAGTTCACTCTCTCCTGCACACCAGATTCCATGGTGCCTTGCTGCATCACACAGCAATTGCAGGTCTACTGCTGCCTCATTCATTGTTTAATTGTGATAGTTTATGTCTTCAGCGACAGTTCAGCTTAGTTGTGATTAACCAAAATTACATAAACGACCTCAATGAGGCAGCACACCAGCCACTCTGAAACTGAACGATTGAAAGAGTAAAACTGGAAGGCCTGTTTTTGTCTCATGTGTGTTGGAGAGACTGAGATATACATTTGTGTTTATCCGTCTAGCAGCAAGGTAGAAATGATACTTTAAAACGGACGTTGACATGATGTTGAAGAGGTTTTCCATCTGAGTGTGTTACACTCATGTACCTCATATAATCGGGGTTCAAAAATCCCTATTTTTGTAAGCATTAACCAGCAAGGGAAACGTGCGTTTAATGTCTCGTTGATACAGTAAATATGCAGCAGCTAGTAAGTTACGGTACATCCGATAAGGTGCTTAGCATTCGTTCAAAACTTACCTTTCTTTGTGCAACTTCAGGTGTCGAACAAAGTTAGACGTTGTGGCAGCACCGTCTGTAATCTTCGACCCGCATGTTTTGCAAATTGCAACTCGTTTTTTGTCGACTACATCGTAATTTTTATAGCCAAACGAAACTATCTTCGGTATCATTTTGCCAACTGGCGCGTTGTTGCTTGTTGCGCTTCATTGGTTGTCTTGCAATGTGCCTGCTTAGATGCTGTCCAATCAAAACAACGTGGGACTACAGTGATTGGATGTCGTGCAGGCAGCGCGCGTGCTCTCTGCATGCATACAGGTGATGCACATTTCTTTCACAGATGCAGATAAACTGAGAGCGGCGCGGCCGTGTGAACATTTTTTCCCCCAGTTTTCATGGGAAGTAGCAAGTCTTCTCGAGTCAAAAGGCGCAAGTCCAAGTGAAGTCACGAGTCATTGATGTTAAAGTCCAAGTCGAGTTGCAAGTCTTTGTACATTTTGTCGAGTCGAGTCTGAAGTCATCAAATTCATGACTCGAGTCTGACTCGAGTCCAAGTCACATGACTCGAGTCCACACCTCTGCTACCCCGTGCCCGACGGCCCCCCGAGTACGATAGCAGCACCGACGAGGAAGCAGCCTAAGCCTTGCAGAGTTTCGTATTCATTAAACCAGGTTTTAATTCCCCGAAATCGGGTTTAATTGTATTCAAGAAAAAACCCGATGCCTGCCGCTGGAAAAATTTGTTTTTTTCCACCCCATGCTGATCAACAATCAACCACACGTGTGTGGCCTTCGAAGCCATCGCTCACCTGCATGTAGCGCAGTATCTGGAAGATCTCCGTGGTCCTCGTCACGATGTCCTGCACCGTCTCCTGCCCGATGCGGCACAGCGAGGCCATGTTCACCTCGCGCGGCCCGGGGACCCCGGCGGAGACACCGATCCCGGCCCCCCCTCCGACTACCCCCCCTACACCGCTCGGGCCCCCCAGTACCCCTAACGTCCCAGGGCCCGCGAAGCCCTGGCCACCGCCACCGGGAGGCAGCGAGCCTCCCTGACCCGAGGCCATGGTTCACGAAGCGGCTGGTTGACGAGGTAAATCGCTAATTTGGTCAGAGACGGCGTTGCCTTCATTCAAATTCGCACTGTTCCGCCACTGTCCACGCGCGTCATTTGGGGGCCGAAGCTCCTGAGCGTGACGTCATTGTTTGAAGAGGTGTGACATGACGTCATCTATTGAAGAGGGTGTGACATGACGTTTTATTGAAGGGGGTGTGACATGACGTCATTTATTGAAGGGGTGACATGACGTCATCGCTAATTTCTTGGGATTCGTGTAAAAAGACGGCTTTGGTATTTGATTAAAAGCTTTCGTGACTGCAGGGATTTCATATTTTGGTTTCTTTCGGTAAAGTCACGTAGAAGGGGAACAATAAAATAATAAAAATGTTATATAGACAAATATAAAACAATATTTTGTATTTGATTGTTTCCCTTCTACGTGACTTCACCGAAAGAAACAAGAATATAAAAGCCTTTAGTATTTATGACTGCATACCTGTCAACCCCTTATCAGTGCTTAGCTTATTACATATCAATTCAGAGCGTATTGATCACCCCGTACCCTTATAAATATCAACGTTCATCCTGCAGTCCCATCACGAGGGAGATACAAATAGAAACACAAATAGGCAAAACAAATGCCCGTTATTGAAATGGCTGTACGCCGTATAAAACCTGAAAACTCAATTTCCCTGTGCAAGAATACGGGTAAACCGTATGGGGAGACAGGCATCTTACTGTAGAGGTATTTATTTGGGGTTTCCCCCTCGCAAAACGTGGGCTTTGTATAGTACCACTAAAGGAGGCTTTGGCGCGGAAAAGAAAACCAGGCTTCTTTGATGCCTCCCGAGCCAAATTGTTTTGCAGATCAGAGGCATAATTGCAACTCAGATTTTTGTAATAGCTATTCCGACACAACCTCCACCTACAAAGACACCCTTTGGTTGTTTGATAAATCTTGCCAAGTTCCCGATGGATATTAACTCTACAACCCTAGCTTACTATTGTGCAAATTGTTCATACCATCTTGTCTGCAGTTTTATAACATGAACTTTGTACCTGTTGGATCTATGCCCTGTTTTCCGTTATTAATATTAAGAATAATAAAAAAAAACTATTTCTCTTTTTATTATATCTATATATACCTTTTAATTAAATAATGAAAACAACCCACTACAAACACACCAGGAATCTGTGAAACGGCCATTAAACTGGTAAGAAGTCGGTGACAGAGAGGTCATAGACATCCAGATGGACAAAAGATGTATGGACTAACCTCCCAAAGACATCTGGAGATGTACAGATAAGGTGCAGAGCAAACAACGGTTGAAACTCGCGTTTTCTTAACGTTTTCCTTACCGAAAAGTAGAAACTTAACATAGATAATTAACCAACAAACAATAATTTTTATTATTAGTAATTCCCTTATATTCACCGCTTACATATTATTTAGAAGTATATGTTTCCTATCTACACGACCTTCCGAAAAACTAAAGAGTACGAATTCCAGAAAGCTTAAGTGCATAGTACATTTAACCTCAGGACATTAAAAAAAAAATAACTCAGAATAAAAACACCAATCTCTGCAGAACTAAACTTGGCGAAGCCCAAAATAATAATGTGAAGAGGATCATTACGAAATTCATTAAACATAGACGAATGATAACCACGATACTAAGACCGAAGGAACTCACAAAATATAATTCAAGAATAAATGTAACACACAGGACCACTTATTATTTTATTTGTTTCTTTCGGTTAAGTCACGTCTAAAGATAAAATAATAAATTAAATAAAATAATAGAATACGACGTTTCGATTGCAACACAAGCAATCATCATCAGGTATAATGAAATAGCGACATAAAATCTAACCAGAAAACTATAGACAGACATATTAGCAGACAGATATCACCAAGATACATAGCGAGAGCAACACAGGTAACAGAGAGGGGTGATCGTCTCTGTGTGGTGGCCTTAAATAGACAGAGGGGGGGGGGCGGAGGCAGAGAGAGGGAGGAGGGTTAGAGAAAAAATTAGCATATCAATGAGTGGTCAACAGACGTGGTGCTGCGAATGTGATGGCACGGCAAGCAAGCCTGAAAATCAGGAGGACACACTAAAATTAAATAACCTAGTAAAATATCGAAATGTAATGTAATACAACACAGAGGGTCGGTCAACACACAATTAACGCATAGCCTGGTTGATTACGTATTTCAAAGATTGCTAAGTTAGAATTTAAGTGTGAACAATCTAAAGAGAGGACACAGGCAGAGAAAACAAGTCGCCAGAGAGAGAGAAAAAAGATAAGCTTAAAACTTCCCCGTAGAAGTGGTTCAATCTTAATTTTAGAACTTTCGTGACTGCAGGAATTATTATTTGTTTCTTTCGGTTAAGTCACGTCTAAAGATAAAATAATAAATTAAATAAAATAATAGAATACGACGTTTCGATTGCAACACAAGCAATCATCATCAGGTATAATGAAATAGCGACATAAAATCTAACCAGAAAACTATAGACAGACATATTAGCAGACAGATATCACCAAGATACATAGCGAGAGCAACACAGGTAACAGAGAGGGGTGATCGTCTCTGTGTGGTGGCCTTAAATAGACAGAGGGGGGGGGGCGGAGGCAGAGAGAGGGAGGAGGGTTAGAGAAAAAATTAGCATATCAATGAGTGGTCAACAGACGTGGTGCTGCGAATGCGATGGCACGGCAAGCAAGCCTGAAAATCAGGAGGACACACTAAAATTAAATAACCTAGTAAAATATCGAAATGTAATGTAATACAACACAGAGGGTCGGTCAACACACAATTAACGCATAGCCTGGTTGATTACGTATTTCAAAGATTGCTAAGTTAGAATTTAAGTGTGAACAATCTAAAGAGAGGACACAGGCAGAGAAAACAAGTCGCCAGAGAGAGAGAAAAAAGATAAGCTTAAAACTTCCCCGTAGAAGTGGTTCAATCTTAATTTTAGAACTTTCGTGACTGCAGGAATTATTATTTGTTTCTTTCGGTTAAGTCACGTCTAAAGATAAAATAATAAATAAAATAAAATAATAGAATACGACGTTTCGATTGCAACACAAGCAATCATCATCAGGTATAATGAAATAGCGACATAAAATCTAACCAGAAAACTATAGACAGACATATTAGCAGACAGATATCACCAAGATACATAGCGAGAGCAACACAGGTAACAGAGAGGGGTGATCGTCTCTGTGTGGTGGCCTTAAATAGACAGAGGGGGGGGGCGGAGGCAGAGAGAGGGAGGAGGGTTAGAGAAAAAATTAGCATATCAATGAGTGGTCAACAGACGTGGTGCTGCGAATGCGATGGCACGGCAAGCAAGCCTGAAAATCAGGAGGACACACTAAAATTAAATAACCTAGTAAAATATCGAAATGTAATGTAACACACAATTAACGCATAGCCTGGTTAACCAGGCTATGCGTTAATTGTGTGTTGACCGACCCGGTGTGTTGACCGACCGGTGTGTTGACCGACCAGTCAACACACAATTAACGCATAGCCTGGTTAACCAGGCTATGCGTTAATTGTGTGTTGACCGACCCTCTGTGTTGTATTACATTACATTTCGATATTTTACTAGGTTATTTAATTTTAGTGTGTCCTCCTGATTTTCAGGCTTGCTTGCCGTGCCATCGCATTCGCAGCACCACGTCTGTTGACCACTCATTGATATGCTAATTTTTTCTCTAACCCTCCTCCCTCTCTCTGCCTCCGCCCCCCCCTCTGTCTATTTAAGGCCACCACACAGAGACGATCACCCCTCTCTGTTACCTGTGTTGCTCTCGCTATGTATCTTGGTGATATCTGTCTGCTAATATGTCTGTCTATAGTTTTCTGGTTAGATTTTATGTCGCTATTTCATTATACCTGATGATGATTGCTTGTGTTGCAATCGAAACGTCGTATTCTATTATTTTATTTAATTTATTATTTTATCTTTAGACGTGACTTAACCGAAAGAAACAAATAATAATTCCTGCAGTCACGAAAGTTCTAAAATTAAGATTGAACCACTTCTACGGGGAAGTTTTAAGCTTATCTTTTTTCTCTCTCTCTGGCGACTTGTTTTCTCTGCCTGTGTCCTCTCTTTAGATTGTTCACACTTAAATTCTAACTTAGCAATCTTTGAAATACGTAATCAACCAGGCTATGCGTTAATTGTGTGTTGACCGACCCTCTGTGTTGTATTACATTACATTTCGATATTTTACTAGGTTATTTAATTTTAGTGTGTCCTCCTGATTTTCAGGCTTGCTTGCCGTCCCATCGCATTCGCAGCACCACGTCTGTTGACCACTCATTGATATGCTAATTTTTTCTCTAACCCTCCTCCCTCTCTCTGCCTCCGCCCCCCCCCCCTCTGTCTATTTAAGGCCACCACACAGAGACGATCACCCCTCTCTGTTACCTGTGTTGCTCTCGCTATGTATCTTGGTGATATCTGTCTGCTAATATGTCTGTCTATAGTTTTCTGGTTAGATTTTATGTCGCTATTTCATTATACCTGATGATGATTGCTTGTGTTGCAATCGAAACGTCGTATTCTATTATTTTATTTTATTTATTATTTTATCTTTAGACGTGACTTAACCGAAAGAAACAAATAATAATTCCTGCAGTCACGAAAGTTCTAAAATTAAGATTGAACCACTTCTACGGGGAAGTTTTAAGCTTATCTTTTTTCTCTCTCTCTGGCGACTTGTTTTCTCTGCCTGTGTCCTCTCTTTAGATTGTTCACACTTAAATTCTAACTTAGCAATCTTTGAAATACGTAATCAACCAGGCTATGCGTTAATTGTGTGTTGACCGACCCTCTGTGTTGTATTACATTACATTTCGATATTTTACTAGGTTATTTAATTTTAGTGTGTCCTCCTGATTTTCAGGCTTGCTTGCCGTGCCATCGCATTCGCAGCACCACGTCTGTTGACCACTCATTGATATGCTAATTTTTTCTCTAACCCTCCTCCCTCTCTCTGCCTCCGCCCCCCCCCTCTGTCTATTTAAGGCCACCACACAGAGACGATCACCCCTCTCTGTTACCTGTGTTGCTCTCGCTATGTATCTTGGTGATATCTGTCTGCTAATATGTCTGTCTATAGTTTTCTGGTTAGATTTTATGTCGCTATTTCATTATACCTGATGATGATTGCTTGTGTTGCAATCGAAACGTCGTATTCTATTATTTTATTTTATTTATTATTTTATCTTTAGACGTGACTTAACCGAAAGAAACAAATAATAATTCCTGCAGTCACGAAAGTTCTAAAATTAACACAGGACCACATTAATGTATTACAAACATCTCCTCAGCCACCCTTGTCTTCCAGCGGGGTCTGGCCTCGGAATGACCCGCGCGGGGCGGGCAAGAAGGGAGCAGAAAGGTCGCAAGGAGGGGGGGTGTCTGCTTCTTCTCGCTCTGTTTGTGTTTTTGTTGCCCGCTCACAAGGAATGCGCAGGAGAGGGGAGTCGCGTTTTGAGTTAGGCACGGGCGCACACAGCGAACGAGCAGTCTGGGTTGAGTCGTACTCGGGCTCGCAACTCGGTTTGCGACGCAGCGTTGCGACAGGGCTCACAAGAGAGCTGTGGCAGTCGTGCCTCGAGGAGAGATGGGACGACGAGACATCGTTAAAGTGGCAGCCTGAAAGCAGTCAGTCCGAGTCGCGCTCAGCGGTGCGACGGGGCTCGCAAGAGAGGTGTGGCAGATCGTGCCTCGAGAAGTGATGGAACGAGGAGGAGTCGTTCGAGTCGCAGAAGTCTGAGTTCAACCTGGGTCGGGGCTGGGTTTCAGCCGTGCTCCGGCTGGCGGAGCGTCGTGAGGAAACGAAACACCGATGCCGATAGCAGGTGCCGCTTCTCGCAGAACGAAGTTAAGTGCGAGTGAAGCTGGCAGCTACACGAACAAGAGAAGCACGGAGCAGAGAGAGTGACGAGTGACG
Organism: Lampetra planeri; assembly: GCF_965212315.1. NCBI lineage: Eukaryota > Metazoa > Chordata > Hyperoartia > Petromyzontiformes > Petromyzontidae > Lampetra > Lampetra planeri. The sequence goes on from NC_136129.1 coordinate 5,322,356, forward strand.
ACAAGCAATCAACCTGTAAAAGGGCGGAGATCGCCAAGCGTCGACCAAGCGAGCAAAGCAGAGAGCGCGAAGCAGTGGAGAAAGCCTGGTCAAACGGCTGTGAGGAAGAGGACAGCGCCATCGAATGTGCAGTGTGTTTGAGGCGCACACCGACCAACGACCCAGTGAGAACAGACCAGACGTCCAGAGCGACGGCGAGCATCGTGCCGACTCAACAATCAATCGAGCAGTGGAGAAGCCGGGGGCTGCCACCAAGAGAGAGAAAGCGCCATCGAATGTGCAGTGTTGGATACTCAGACCGACCACCACCCAGTGAGCACAGCCGCGTCGTCCAGAGCCACAAGCCAACACAGTCTGAAGCAAGGGCGAGTGTCCGTGTGAAGTTGGCAGCGATCAAGGAAAGAGCGACAAGAACAGCACGACCCGGGCGTCATCGAGCATCGTGCCAACTCATCATCTAGCAGTAGAGGGAGAGAGAGCGCAAGAGCAGCACGACTCGGACGTCACCGAGCGTCGTGCCGACTCGTGGAGGAGCTGCGCGCTATCCGGCGACGGAATCATCGCGCACCACGTCGGCGAGCGTCGTGGAAACTCAATCGAGCAGTGGGGAGAGAGAGAGCACGAGCAGAGACACGCCCAAGCGAGGGAGCAGCACGACTCGCTGCGGCCACGCCCAACCCAGAGGAAACCTCTGGCCGCTGTTTGTATCCTCCCACACCACACAAGCTAACGACACAACTCCCGGCTCTAAGAATTAATTAATATTACCAGGGGACAACGCACACACAGCACGCACACGAATAAGAAAAATTGTCATTGCGTTTCAGAAAGGGTTGCCATTTCGAGGTGGTGCGTTCAATATCAACGGATCGTGCAAAGCAGTTGCTGCCGTCGAGTTACATGAAAAAAAAAATGTTTAGTCATTCATACTAGGTAATCGTATAATATCGTAAATGCATGAGTTTTGTCATTCATATTAGTTCATTGCATAATCTTGCTCATGAATTATTGACGCATGTTTGACCTGCATGATAGAATGTCACATGCTTGTTAGAATAAAATTGCTTAACACCAACTGTTCGAGTGCTTCTTTCCAAGTCCATGCAAAACTATCTTATTCTCGATAACTGTATCCTGTGATGAGATATGAACTGGTGACCTAAAATAATAATAAACACACTAAGATAATCGGTAAACGTTTAATCGATGATAATCGTGTTATCCTGATGGATATAACTCTGGATAAACGAAGCTAAGCCTAATTATCACAACTGCACACATTAACATCGCAAGCATCCGCATAAATTACTACGATTATCTCCGCGATTATCATAATTTATGCATATAATTACTCACACCATCATAATTTATGCATATTGATACACACATTAACATAATTAATGCGATTTGCGCATTTTTCGGAAAATTATTAATTTTTATTATTTTCATCAAAATTTCATAACCCGACACATACAACATACCCTACAGGTTTTGTATAAAACGCCGATTTATATACATTTGAAGAACTCGTGGTGTCAATACCTGCTTGCATTTTGGTGCGTTCAACCAAATTAAACTTGGGACACACTGAATCAGGATGCGTACGTCAACCCCTTAACAGTGCTTACCAGAGGTGTGGACTCGAGTCATGTGACTTGGACTCGAGTCAGACTCGAGTCATGAATTTGATGACTTGCGACTCGACTTGGACTTGCATAACAATGACTTTGTCCCACCTATGAGATGTGGACTCGAGTCATGTGACTTGGACTCGAGTCAGACTCGAGTCATGAATTTGATGACTTGCGACTCGACTTGGAGTTGCATAACAATGACTTTGTCCCACCTCTGGTGCTTACTATATTAGACAAATTCAGACCATATTGGTCACCCCGTGCCTTTATAAATCTGAACGTTCATCCTCCAGTCCCATCACGAGAAACATTTTTTTGCCCGTATTGAAACAGCTGTACGCCGTATGGACCTCAAAACTCATTTTCGTTGCGTGTAAACAGTATGGGTTGACAGGTATGAGCATGATTATTGTGAATATAAATATGCCACTCGGAGACAAGCGTTGCTGTATCATGTTTTATTGAATTAACTCGAAGTTTAACTTCAGCGAGTTGCAGATAACTCACTCACAAGAGGTCAACAACCAAAGTGACGATCTGATACCTTTGATGGGATCTACGGCGCTCTGATTCACCCCAACATGACAACTCGTCTCCCCGACGTTAAAACTAGCGAAACAATTCTAAGCAGGCAACACAAGCGAGTTGTTGACATCACCGTGAACAGGCCCTAGTCACTGGACAAATGAATTACTTCATATGACCTATTGGTAAAATAACACGAAGCGATTATTCGTTAAGACCACTTAAGGGAGAAATATAACTGTCAAGGTGCAGCTCTGTGATTAATTGCTCACTCCAACGATGGTGGAAGGGCCTCCACTAAAGGGAGCTCTAAAATGCCACTCGAAGAGTATTTTGCTCTACTCTTCTTCCACGCTGGCAAAAACGTTTTGAATAGTGGGAGCACCCACGATACATTTCACAACACATTACCTGCCAACTCATTAAACAGCAGGTATTCGTAATGAATGACTAATGAATGCTTCTTCAGGTCATCCTGATCAATAGGAACAGGAAAAAAATCGTCGGGCGCGGGGGTTACGTTAATAGAAAACGCAGTGATGGGGCAAAACCGGGTTCGACAAATACAATATATTATGGGAAACAGGGTTGCGTTCCTGGGTCCAAAATTATCACCCCCTCCCTCTTTGTTTAACAAATTCTAAATTTCTGCCTGTTATTGTTATAAGTCGCTCTCCATTTCTTGCGTGTGCATTCTTTCGATTTTACCGCAACACAAAACCCTCGTCTCCATTACTCTTACCACACCGCGGCACTCACGCCCAACGCTCGCCCCTCATACTGTCACTTGAATATTAATGATTCGCCATCTAGGTGTCTGTATGACTCACATCTTCGAGTGGACGGCTAGATGCATGTGGCTATGTGAACATTTGCGTTTTGCGTGAGTACGGTTATATTATCACACATTCATTTAAATTCCTTTACACCAGAGGATCTTCCAACAGATGCAGCACTTTCACCTCTTGCAAGCCTATACTACATCTTAGCAACAATCTTAACAGTCAAACCACGTATAGCCGAAATATAACTCCGAAACACATACCTCATTAAGTAAACTGCATAGCCGAAACAGGGGTTGGATAAAACCGTGTTCGGCGAGGTTTTCCAATAATCATTTAAGGGATGTTCAATGAGCAGCCACCTGTAATAACACTTAACCATCAGCCAGTTACCCCCAATAATTCTGAATCACTATTGTAATGACTTATCGAAAAAAATCTTGAAACGTGTCCTACCAAAATCGGTAAAATAACGGATAGACGTATTTGTAACAGCAGCAATAATTCAGGAAGCCGCCAAAAAAAATATTAAAATTTTCAATTAAATATCTGCCTCATGGTTAACGTGTCAAACTAGATACTTAGATCACTGTCGCAGTGACCAAAATATGAGGATTTTTTTTTTTTATAAAATACTGTGACGCCTTTTAAAACATATATTCGTGAAGTGACATTTGGGTAACACACAAATCAGATGACGTGGGAAAAATGTAATCATTGCAGCGCTCAATATTAAAGTTATGAACGCTTAAGAAATAAAGCTAAGTGGGCTTAAGAATAAAATAAAGAAAAGAGACAGTGCAACAACATTTTAGAATCAAGGGACCTCCTTTGCCAGTACCAAAATATAATAGGGTTTTCCCCTTTTTTCTGGCAACAAAACAGGTGTTAAGATGTTAAAACACCAAACTGAAACCTTTTACAAGTGTAATGCGGGCGTGAGCGACCTTCCGGATGTGACGTCACGGGGAGGCGGAGCCAGGTGACGTGGGTGAAAGGTTGGGGTCCTTAAGTGGGTAAACCGGAAAGAGAAGTCAGTCGGGGTGTGAATGGAAAAGAGTGGGGCCACGCGGGCGAACGAGAGGAGGGGGGCACGGACAGCCAGGAAGGCTGTGTGTCAGAGGCAGCGGTGTGGCTGCAGAGAGTCGCAGGAGCGACGAAGAGAGAGAGAGACAGCACGAGGCTGTCAGAGCTGCGGAGAGAGCAAGAGAGAGAGAGGAGCTGCAGCGGTGTGTGTGTGGAGACAGCACGAGGCTGTCAGAGCTGCGGAGAGAGCAAGAGAGAGAGAGGAGCTGCAGCGGTGAGAGCCAGGGGGGCTGGGAGAGAGTAACAGCAGCGGAGCTGCTGTGGGGGCTACAAGAGCGACAGAGGCCAACAGAGGGGCTGCTGGTGGAGACTGGAGAGACATCGGAGTCAGCACTGTGGGGACTGAGCAAAGAGGAGACAGCCGTGTGGGTAATACAGTACGGACCAAATAAAGGACACTGAGCCAGAGATCGTGGTCAAGTCTTTTATTACACTGGTGCCAGAAGTGAAACGGCATGTCGAAGCAAGTGAGGAAGAAGATTACTCCGCCGCCAGCATCAGCTTCATCGTCCGACGACGACGAATTCCCTCCAACCATGGATCCTGCTGGGGTGGTGGAGGAGAGCTCTGCTGAAGCGAGCATGGGGACGGGTGTGGAAGATGTCGGCGCGATGGCGGGGCCGTCAACATCATCGGACGCTGATCAGAGATGGCAACAGATGGCGGTGCAACTGGAGGCACTCAAGGACGTCCTGGCGCAGCTATGTCAACTCGTCACGCCGAGGACGACGGAGGAAGCTGAAGGTGCTCCACGGGCCGCCACGTTGCCTGCCCTGCCGCCGCCATTAGCCACGCGGCAAGAAGCCGCCATCTTGCGCGTCCCGCGGCGCCAAACCGCCATCTTGGACACGCCGCGGGCCGACGCCTTTTTGAATTTGCCTCCAGAACAACCAACAATTGAAGAGAACGTGAAGAGGAGTCGGAGTCGCCACCTCACCACAGTTAAGGAATTCTCCATCGGGGGCGATTGGAGCGCTTTCGCCTGCCGATTCTTGGCGGCGGTACGTTCCGCAAGATGGACCGATGCTGAGGCCTTGGAAGTGTTGCCGACTCTACTGGACGATGAATCTGTTCGCTTTTTCCGTTCCATAACGGCCGATAAGAAGAAGACTTTATGTGGAGTTTTTGAGGAAATGGCCGACGCCTATGAGCCACCTGACGACGCGCATCGGCGATTCGCTCAACGACAACGAGCACCCGAAGAGTCGCCCGTGGCGTTCAGGGGTGCGGTGTTGGAGCTGGCCATGGCAGCATATCCTGAGACGCCACAGGATCTGCTCGAGCCTCTCATATTGGGAAAGATGCTGGAGCTGTCTCGGGATCTGGGGATCCCCATGCCTGTGTGTGGTCATGAGAAGCTCACGTCCAGGGCGGCAGCAAAGTGTCTGGATGCGCAGTTTAATCTCCGTCGCTGGAAGCAAGTGGCGGCATGGACGGGTGGGCCCGTCAAGGAAGGAGGCGCGATGGGGTGGGACCCCACAAAGGCGATCTATGTGCCGGATGAGCGGGGTCCTCGGGAGCTGACGGCCGCCTCCTCTCCATGGTCGGGACGCGGAAGGCCGGGGCCGCGCGCTACGCCATCGGAACGGGGCCGTCGGGATGCAAGACCTGCGCTTCGGCGCAACGATGCCGATTGCTTCCGCTGCGGCCGTAGGGGCCATTACGCCAGGGATTGCTGGGCCCGCTTCCCGGGTCCGCCGCAGCAGGAGGCCACAACACCGGACAAGCCGACCAAGGAACCTCCGAAACAGGCATGTCGGCACGCACCAGACACCCGGCAAGGCTTTACACCTCACCCACCACCTGTGTTGCGCGATCCTATTGTTGTTGTTAAAGAAAGGCCATCGACGGGGCCTTGTCGTTCAGTTACGCAGTGGCGCAAATTGGCACGGAGAGTTGTCGCGGCCGCTACGGGTTCGTCCACTGTACCGGGGTCTATACAAGGTGTGGACGTGCGCATTTTGGTCGACTCGGGAGCGTCTGCGACTATTATATCGGATGTCATTTTCCATCTGTTGGGCATTCCGCCGGGGGCTGTGCGTCCGGTTTATGGGTCGTGCGTCGCTGCAAACGGGGGTAGTATGGGTATCGTGGGCCAGGTGGATGCTAAGATATCTATTGGGGATGTGTCGGCTTCGGGCGTTGTGTTAATATCGAGATCTTTGGCGGTTCCTTGCTTACTAGGCACGGATTTTTTGGCTAAGATGCCCATTTTGATTAAAATCAATGAAAATTGTATTGAATTGCCGGGGGGGCGTCGAATCTCGTTTCTGCCGTCGCCCTGGGGGCGACCTGCTTCGGCCGTACAGGTGCAGGCGCTGTCCGTCGCATCTGTGGACATCCCACCTGGTTCACAGATGCTTATACCCTTGCGGTATCGGAAGCCCCTGCCCAATCGGCTAGGAGCAGTAGGGGTCTTGTTGTCGCCATCCGCCACGATAACAACAGGGTTGGCGTTAGTTGGGGCACAGACCATCGTCCGGCCGGATCAATTACCGTTTTTACAGGTGCTTAATGCGGGGGTGGAAAACATCCGTGTTCCGGCCGGTACGGTTGTGGCACATGCCACTACGGCGTTTGCGACGCGCGATTGTCCGCATCGCCGAGGAGTGGTCGCTGGTGTTTCCGAGCCAAGGGGTTCGGATAATCGTTGGATCGCTACCTTATGTGACGAAAATTCTTCCCTGTCCGTGGGGCAACGTGATGCGCTGCGTAAATTGTTGCTGACGTATTCGGATGTGTTCAGCTCCGATGATTTGGATTTGGGACGCACATCGTTGCTTTCCCATCACATTGAGACGGGCGACGCTGCCCCTATTCGATTAAATTCGCATCGGATGAGTCCAGCGGAGCGAGAACACGTTCGGGGGGCGGTGGAAGACATGTTGGCTGCGGACATTATATCGCCATCTAACAGCCCATGGGGCGCTCCTGTGGTCTTGGTTAAGAAAAAGGATGGCAACTTGCGATTTTGTGTTGATTTCCGGAAATTGAATAAGATATCGGTGGCAGATGCGTATCCCCTGCCGCGTATGGACGACTCCCTTGACGCATTGTCGGGGGCTAAGTTCTTTTCCACACTGGACCTCTCTTCGGGATTTTGGCAGCTTCCCCTTGACGAGTCCTCACGGGAGAAAACCGCATTCCGTACGCCGCAGGGGTTATTTCAATTCAACTGCCTCCCGATGGGATTGAATGCGGCCCCTGCTACATTTCAAAGATTGATGGAGCTCGTTTTGACGGGGTTGCAGTGGGAGACGTGTCTTATATATTTGGACGATATTATTGTGTTCAGCCGCACATTTGAGGAACATTTAACGCGGCTGGAGACGGTGTTCACGAGGATGCGCTCTGCCAATTTGAAATTCAAACCAAAGAAATGCCACCTACTGCAACGGTCCGTCCGTTATTTGGGGCACATTGTGAGTGCAGAGGGGGTGTCCACGGATCCGGAAAAGACGGCGTGTGTTCGGGATTGGCCGACTCCGGCCTCCGTGGGGGATGTTCGGCGGTTTTTGGGATTTGCCTCGTATTACCGAAGATTTGTGCCGGGGTTTGCGACGATTGCGAGGCCCTTGCATCTCCTTACGGGTAAAGGACGGAAATTTGTTTGGGGAGAGCCGGAAGAGGCGGCCTTTCGGAGTCTGCGTGATCTATTGGCTACGGCCCCGACATTGGGTTATCCCGATTTTGATCGCCCTTTCATTCTTGATACGGACGCGAGTGACACAGGTATTGGGGCGGTATTATCACAGTCTAAAGGGGGCGTAGAGCGCGTCGTGGCGTATGGTAGCCGAGTCTTGTCGCCTGCGGAAACACGCTACTGTGTCACTCGTAGAGAACTTTTGGCGGTTGTTTTTTTCCTACGGCAATTTCGACCGTACCTTTACGGTCGTTCTTTTATTGTGCGTACGGATCATGCGGCCTTGCAATATGCACTTAAAATGGACCAGCCATCGGGACAGTGGGCACGTTGGTTGGACACGCTGCAGGAATTTTCCTTCCAAATTCAACATCGGAAGGGAGTGCGCCATGCGAACGCTGACGCACTTTCCAGATTACCAGGGCGCGCCCCTTGTAAATGTACATCGGGGACGCATAGGTGTTCGCCGATTTTAAACCCCCCTCAGCCGCTTACGTTGGCCGTCGAGAAGTCGGATACTCCGATGGAACCCGGACCGACTGACGGGGTTTTAAATCTGCCGCGGTCTGTCTGGATTCGGGAACAGATGATGGACGAGTCGTTGTTGTCCATGCGGAAGCGGTCTGAGGGACAATGGGAGTCCGAGTTCGGCTGTGGGGCCGCGAACCGCTCTCCGAGATGGTCTGCTTATGTGGCAAGAAAGGTTCCAGGAAAGCTGGCGTGTGGTGGTACCAACGTCCTTGCGATTTGAGTTGATTAGAACTCTCCATTGTGACACACTATTGCATTTAGGGGTGCAGAAGACTTTGTTGACGTTACAACGTCATTATTTTTGGCACGGCATGGCGACAGATGTCGTAGGGCACGTGCGCGCGTGCCCTGAATGCGCCCGGCGTAAGCCGCCTAAACATCCTTACGTGCCGCCTCTCCAGTCGATTCAGGTGTCTAGAGTCAATGAATTGGTGGCACTGGACATATTGGGACCCTTCCCACCATCGGCGAGGGGAAATAAATATTTGCTGGTAGGGGTTGAGTATCTCTCCCGTTGGCCGATGGCCTGGCCGTTGCCCAATCAGTCGGCCGCGGCCATCACCGACGCATTTTTGTTTGGGTACATTATGGACAAGGGGGCGCCTGAGAGACTCCTCACGGACCAGGGCCGAAATTTCTCTTCTAAATTATTGGCTGAAGTGTGCGCGGGCCTTGGGACTAAGAAAATACGGACATCCCCATACCATCCGCAGACGGATGGTATGGTTGAGCGGCTGAACAGGACATTGTCTGCCATGCTTTGCCATACTGTGAGTGAACAGCAATCAGATTGGGATCTGCACATCCCCGGAGTGCTTTCGGCGTACAGGATGACGCCCCATGCGGCTACAGGGTCTTCGCCGTTTTACCTTATGTATGGTCGGGAAAACGTGCCTCCGGTGGATGTGCAATTGGGTACTGGGGTAAAGGGACCTCGTAAACCACTCCCTGAATACATTCAGGACACGGTTCGCCGGGTTACGGAGGCGCGGGAAAACGCCCGCGTGGCTACGGCCAAAGCCCAGGCCCGGAACGAGCGGTATGCTCGGCGGTCTGAGGGGGAGTGCCCCTGGAAGGTTGGTGACCTGGCCTGGCTCCATTGTCCGCAGGTGCGGCCGGGGACCTCTCCTAAATTGCACAAACCTTGGCATGGTCCTGTGCGCCTCATTGAGGTTCCCAATCCACAGTCGGCGCGCGTTCAGATTGGGTCTCACCGTTGGTTTGTTCATACGTCGCGGTTGAAACCATGTTGCTCCCCTACGTGATGCGTCATCTCCCAATGTTGCCTTGCCGGGGTCTGTTGCTGCCGACTCTCCCCTGCCTGCGTCCACTGATCTTGCTCGAGCGCCTGTCGTACCTGTTCCAGACAGGTCGGCCGTGACACCGTGGGGGACGAGGGGCCCTGCTCGGAGGGCGCCTGCCAGGTCTGCGAGACCTTCGAGCCCTGCAGCCCTTCCGACCCCGCCGCAGGCACATTCAAAGGACACGGCCAAGACTGATTCTTCGGGAACACGGGACGTTGGTGGACTTCCAACCGCAACAGGAGAATTACCCCGTCATTCATCGAGTTCCATCGCGTTCCCGTTCTGCGAGCGGGCCGCCGACCGTCCGGGACGGGCCGGCGACGCGCACACGCTCTAAATCACTTACGTTTCGTTGATTGTATGTTGTGTTGTTGTTCTTACCCTTGTATTTATTGCATGCTTTCTGTACGTCCGTGATGTTTCTTGTTGTTATTGTTCTGTTGTTATATTGCATGCTTGGTGTCCTTTAGCGCGGAAGGTCGGTTCACCGCATTACGCTTTGGTATTGTTCAGCCGAGGTCGGCTGGGTTTTTTCTACGGGGGAGGGTGGTGTAATGCGGGCGTGAGCGACCTTCCGGATGTGACGTCACGGGGAGGCGGAGCCAGGTGACGTGGGTGAAAGGTTGGGGTCCTTAAGTGGGTAAACCGGAAAGAGAAGTCAGTCGGGGTGTGAATGGAAAAGAGTGGGGCCACGCGGGCGAACGAGAGGAGGGGGGCACGGACAGCCAGGAAGGCTGTGTCAGAGGCAGCGGTGTGGCTGCAGAGAGTCGCAGGAGCGACGAAGAGAGAGAGACAGCACGAGGCTGTCAGAGCTGCGGAGAGAGCAATAGAGAGAGAGGAGCTGCAGCGGTGTGTGTGTGGAGACAGCACGAGGCTGTCAGAGCTGCGGAGAGAGCAAGAGAGAGAGAGGAGCTGCAGCGGTGAGAGCCAGGGGGGCTGGGAGAGAGTAACAGCAGCGGAGCTGCTGTGGGGGCTACAAGAGCGACAGAGGCCAACAGAGGGGCTGCTGGTGGAGACTGGAGAGACATCGGAGTCAGCACTGTGGGGACTGAGCAGAGGAGACAGCCGTGTGGGTAATACAGTACGGACCAAATAAAGGACACTGAGCCAGAGATCGTGGTCAAGTCTTTTATTACACAAGGAATCATGTCTGCATTAACCAGTGCTGTGGTCAGAATGCAAACAAAAAACACTGATAATATATGCATTGTCCTTGAAACTAATTGGTCCACACCAGAGACAGCTTTATTTTGAGCCTTGTCTCAAACGGTGTTAGATCAGAGGACGCCAAAAGGCGTACAGCCCAAAGACAATTGACCAATCAGTTTCAAGGACAATGCATATATTACAGTATGTTATTTTTTTGCATTCTGACCACAAGCATTGTGGTTAATGCAGACATGGTTCCTTGTAAAAGGTTTCAGTTTGGTGTTTTAACATCTTCACACCTATTATCAACATTTTAAGAAATTTCTCGAAAGCCAAAGCGCTTTTGAGAAGTTGCTCAGCCCACAATATTGATCATGACCAAAATAATATTTCTAGATTCTCAAAAAAACCAAGCTATTAGTACTAATTAAGCAAAGACAGATTAAAACAACTTGAAATCAGCATACAATACTTCAAATCAATATTTTTTACCAGCGAGGTCTTGAAGAATAATGGTAATCCAGTAGAGATTTATGTAAGCACTATCCGAATAATGTGGCACTGCTAATGACAATGTGGAGATAAGTCTGATATCTCAAACATAAAGAGGTTCCACATGAAGATAGTTATATCGTTTGTAGATGCGAGACATTAGACATTAATTATAGAAAAAGCAAACCTGTTATATAATACATCAACACAGTAACATTTTATAAGCTACTTCTGGCCTCAAGTAACTCCCAAAATGATTGTAGCTTTAAATGTGACTTGTCCTGTAAATATAAAAAAAATTCAAACCATATTTATGCAAATCTATAATCTAACCACCACTAGCAAATGGAGCTTGTGCACTTAAGGTAATAAACAGAAAAAATGTCATGTTATTTTCTCTCATTTACATGGTAAGCTGTTAAATAAGTATAACCCGTAAAAACAAAGTTTTTCACTATAAATCCTTTATATGCGTGGCAGCGAACTTAATATAAAGGATTTAAAAATATATTCGCCTGTGGAGGACGCGGGGATCGATCCCGCGACCTTTGGCATGGGAAGCGAGGGCGCTACCAACTGCGCTACTCCACCACGGCCTGTGGAGGGGTTACGCTCTGGGCTCTTATACTGTGACGTTCAGCCAAAGCGATGAATGAGTTCTATTTGAATACATATAAAATATTTTTTTTTTGCCTAAAAAGTGTAAAATGTTGGGAATTTTTTTTCACGAACATTAATTGTCTGGCACAACGAGTCTGTGTGGAAAATGTCAGCTCGATTGGATCACGGGAAGTGGGTTAAAAAACGAGCGAAAGATTTGCACGGTCCTAAGCAAGCAAGCACGCAAGCAAGCACGCAAGCAAGCAAGCGAACTTAATATAAAGGATTTAAAAATATATTCGCCTGTGGAGGACGCGGGGATCGATCCCGCGACCTTTGGCATGGGAAGCGAGGGCGCTACCAACTGCGCTACTCCGCCACGGCCTGTGGAGGGGTAACGCTCTGGGCTCTTACACTCTGACGTTCAGCCAAAGCCATGAATGCGTTCTATTTGAATATATGTAAAATAATTTTTTTTGCCTAAAAAGTGTAAAATGTTGGGAATTTTTTTTCACGAACAATAATTGTCTGGCACAACGAGTCTGTGTGGAAAATGTCAGCTCGATTGGATCACGGGAAGTGGGTTAAAAAACGACCGAAAGATTTGCACGGTCCTAAGCAAGCAAGCAAGCACGCAAACTTAATATAAAGGATTTAAAAAACATTAACTGTACCACTTCCTAAGTATTTTTAAACGCTTTCATAAAACATTCTAAAAGATACAATTTTCATGCTGTTAACCATCATTGCCAAATGTCGCATTTGGAATGGCTGAATGCACTGCACACAATATACTTGGTGGCCTAGTGGTTAGCATGCGTGCCACTGCAAGTTTGCATGTAGTCAATGGTTCAATTTCAGTTTCTGCAGTGCGTTATTTTACCATAATCACCTATGAAGTGAACCCTGTATTGTCATTTACAAATAGTGTATTCAGATCATGGTTATAATTTATTCATATTAAATTTATCGTGCAGTGTTTTGCAAAGCACATCAGATCTGTAGACTTGCTTCTATATGGCCAAGGCAGCAATTATAAATATACATACCCAGGATAACGCATATCTTTTAAATGATTATAAGAATCACGAATGGACATGTGGGTTACACAACCATACCGAGGGGAGCTTGAGATAGGTCGCTAAAAGGGCAATTTCATGCTTTTAAGAAGTTATGCTAGAGTTATTTAGCATCGACTTCAGTTTAAGGCTGCAACAAATATTCCAATCACTTATTTATTCAAATAAGCAAGTTATACTGACAATATTTTACGACGTTTAATGCATTTTGCCACATGACCAGGTAAATCAATCCATGCAAAGTATATGCAAATTACATCGAGTTTTCCTGGTAATTACTTCCAGCATGATCGGCCGATTGAGACTGGAAAGCAGGTGGATTGCTTCCCTATTCTGGAAAATTGCCAAATTATGCTGGCTGTAAATACCAGCGAAATGTCGTACTCAAATTGTAAATGTTGTAGATTTACTCTCCAACACACCGGTGGGCTGAAGTAGTAACTAATTGGCATGTTGTTTATGTGACAAACCTTCCTGGCTGTGTCGGGTGGTGGAGAGTTACAACACATTTATACTTACACGATGTAACACAAAAAAACTTCATTATAAATCTCAACAATTGACCATTTAAATAGTATTAAAATGTTGCAGCCTTAAGTTTTCTTGTTTCAAAATACTTGTCACAAATATTGTGCATTTACAACTTGAATTGACTGATTCTAGGTTGCAGCCACATTTATTGTAGCTGTGCTACTCCATTACAAGCTGGAGCATTTGTCAACATCTGATCCAGAGTGGAAATACCATGTAGGATGAGACTGGTGACAAAAATCACTGAAATATGGCCCATGGTATGTTATCATCCTTTCAGCGTTTATGGATTATGCCACTCAATCCCCGTGATGCCATCTACTTCTAAATGCACCTCCTCCATCTCTTCGTCATCTACCCGTGTCAGCTGCACAATTGCCGTCCCTATGTTTTCATTCTTATCCCGCACCTTTCTGTCGCCAATTCCTCTCTCAAAACCTGTGCTGACCACTATTTCGTCCCCAGACCCTCCGAGCATCACCATAGCAGCTTCATCCATCATGGCCACACCCTCTCCCAGAGTCGCCTCCTCCTCGACAACTCCATCTTCTCTTGGTCCTCCTTCCATTCCAAACTTCCCTGCAGTTCCTCCAGTTTTGTTGCTGGTGGCGGCCGTTGTGCTTCTGGGCCTGCCGCGACCCCCCTTCTTGCTTTTCACCGCCTCCCCTTTGGTGCCACCATCAATGTGTTCTTCTGCTGCAGATTCCGCATTGTTGGGAATGCGCTTGGGTCTCCTTCGACCTCACTTTACCAGGCTTGTGGTGGTGGTGGTGGCACTGTTACCAGCCGGATCGACAGAGCGTCGTGGACGCCCACGTCCTCGCTTGGACAGGGAGCCACCCTTGCGGCGTCCCCGGCCTTGCTTGGGTAACCCGGTTCGTGTGGCAGTGGCACTAGCATCTGGCATGACTTTGTGCTGCTGCTCAGGCTCCCCCTTCTTCTTACTCTTGGTGCCCAAGTTTCCCCCAGAGCTGCTGCTCGACTCCAGGAACCAGTTCTGTGTAGACACAGTAGGATGTGGGGGCATGGCAGTTGGACGAGTGAGAAGATCCCTCATTTCTGTTACTACTGGGCAATAAGAATGCCCACAATATGGACCCCAGAATCTACTTAAAGGTAAACAACACAAATAAAGGCTCTCTTGTAGATACTTACCAAGGCTGTGTGTCCAGGGCTGTCTGACACAGGTTTGTAGCTTATTTAATGCTAAAAGTTACAAACAGCCAAGTCATTATAGCATTCTAGTTATATAATCATTAACTGCATTTTCCTTTAGCTAACAATGTAAAACCATCATGAAGAATGGAGTGAGACCAAGATTGAGTGGTTTTGAGAAATTCAATTTGATCATGAATAGCAACAATGTGGCTCATGAATAACGTTTTCAATCGGTGCACATTACCTGCCACGACATATGGATCAGAAACATAGACTAACAAAGATCAATTAACAAAAGATATACAGCATACAAAGAAGCATGGAGATCCATGCTGAGAATTATACGGACAGAAAAGGAAACGCATGCCTTTGGCAAACAAATTAAAAGATCAGAGACACTGTTGATTGTTAACAAAAGTGGGCTTAGGCAAGACATTGATAGAAGTAATGATAAGACGATGGACAAGATTGGTAACACAATGGCAAACAGAGAGCTGCTTTAAGTAGAAAGTTTGAGTGACACCACGGGCCAAATGAAACGAGCTGGCAGGGTGAATTTGGCCTGTGGGCTGTGGTTGGGAGAACCCTGCTCTACAGGCGTGAGAGACCGGTGGAATGGGCAGGCCATGTGGGTGTGCAGGGCAACGTACGACGTTGTGCGTGTTGGTGATGTGGTACTTGACCCCACTCTCCGAGCCCAGCTCCTTCTGACAGATGAGGCACTGGTATTGGTCAGTGATGTGCTCTCCCTGAAGAAGACAGAGGAAGAGTTTAAGGTGCACTATCACTGTTTGCACCATCTCTCTTCTGTTGTGTATGTGTGCATTTGCCTGCTGTGCACACATTCACAGTAAGAGGTGCTAAGTGTATGAATTCCATATGTAAGAGTGTGACAATTATAATTCAAATTGGTGCAAAAAAATGAGGCACAGTTCAATATTGATACCAACTAACCTTCTCACAGCTGCTCAAATGTCCTCTCAGCCCAGACACACTTGTGTATGTTGATGAGCAACCCTGACCAAAACAAAACAAATGCATTGTCAAGCAGCTCATACTTATGCCTGTGTCAAAGTAATGAGCCAGCTCTAGGTTTAGATATGGATCCATGATTTACTCAGTTTCCCTGACACAAGTTATCACTTAATGAGAGACACTTGTGTCATGCAAGGTCATTTCCAAGATGCTTTATTCACCTGGTTGGGACATATGACCTCGCCCTTCTTCTTCACATCCCGACGCCACTTTTCCAGAATTTTCGGTAAGAAGTATGGCAGGTCGGGCTTCGTGTACCTTAGCTGCACACGAAGCACATGCACACATAGGCACATACACAACCTATTACAACCAGCCTGAAAGCCGAGTGAAATAAAAAGAATGGGCAGAGATGCGCGAGCGAATGACTACGTTAGCGAGTGGAAGGGAGTGAACGGGGAATCCAAAAGTGAACAGGGCAACAGGAGATGCAGTAAGCAAGTGGGTGTGCATGCCTGGTTGCTGTGTAGGACCAGGTCGTCCTTGATCTTGCGCAGGGGCCAATCGCGTGCCATCTCGCTCACCACCAGCTCATGCATCTGGCGCACCGCCCGCATTGCTGACTTGCGGGGCAAACGATTGCCCTCCGCCCGCATCCCATCACCACTGTCCTCATTGCCATCATCACTGCCCCGCATGTCGTTTTCGCCCCCCATACCTCCTTTGTTGGCAGCCTATGAGAAGCAGTGAAGTAACATTTACTGAACATCCAGGTTGGAGCCCATCAATATTGTTATATTCTTATTGCTGCATTTCTGAGGTGTGCCAGGCAAATGTTGGTACTTTCTAGCATAATACATTGCTTGTGTTTCACAGCTCTGAGGCTTTATAGGTTCAAACCCTGCCCTCTCATTCATGACCATAGGAAAGCATTTACATATCGTTAAAAAAATGTTTTATGCATGCTTAACTCAGTGATGTCACATCCGTTTCTGAAGGTGGTCCACAAGAAAGTGTGTAGCTCCATTTAAAATGTGAGCTACTCAGCCCTATAGAAGTGGGCCACAAGCCTAGCTAGAGATTGCTTGGCATGGAAAGCCTGCCGTGTGTGGGAAGCTAAACCCGAGCCCAATTTTTTTTTTTAGTGGTTGTGGGAACATCATTATGTTTTACAAGGGAGACCTGGTTGATCGTCGTTTACTTTGGCCAACTCATTCAAGTTATTTCCAGTGTCTCTACATTGCAGGCTGTAAGTGTAGGTGGTGCTGACCGGGCTGTGCTTGGCTTTGATGTGGTAGTCGTGTCCCACTTTGGAGTGGTGCTCTCGGCTGCAGTGCACGCACTTGTAATTCATAGCTGCCAGCTCCGCCGTGTTCTTGCCGCAGCGCTTCGCATGGTACTGATACCCCGTGAGGCTCAAAAATGATGCCGTACAGCCCTGCGCAGCGCACACACGCGAATGTGAAGAAGAGCAGGTAACTCTCTGAGTATGCACAATTGAACACAGGGGTACAGAACCGTTTGTTTACCAAGGGCTGATAAGGATTTTTAAATACCTTTGGCGGGCAACCACACAATAATAATGCACAACTTAAGTGTTATCCAATAATAGGTAGAACAATTATGATAGATAACATTTACACGTGACAGAGTGGGCTAAAACTAGAAACACAGTAATTCCAGATAGAAAATATTCCTCTCTAATACCTAACTAGTGCGCCGAAGATGCTTGCAGTAACAAATAACGTTATTTGGATGTTTTGAAGTGGTACACATGTGGTCACAGGGCAGCCAAAATGAATACAGCCTGTGGGTCATAGATTTCCTAGTCCTGCTTTAACAGGTGGTGGCGAGATGTTAACTACCTCGCTTGGAATACAGGAGGTTGTGGGTTCGATCCCGACCCTGACGATGCCTGTATATCTGGAGCTTGCATGTTTCTCCCCGTAGTCGCGTGGATTTTTCTCTGGGTCCTCTGTTTTTTTACTGCACATTTAGAAAAATGCGTTTAGTGTTTGGCTACTATAAAGTTGGCGTGATGAAATGCCACTTTGTGGAGCTATCATGTGGCCATTTTGCTTCTGAAAAAGAGCTATATAGCTCAGTGGGCCTTACCTGGTAAAATAAAAAGTTTAGTATGTCGTGCAAACCATTTTACATGAACTGCATACTGCAAAAATTCTCACCTGCTTTGGACACTTGATCTTGCCTATGCGCTTGATCACCTGCCTCAGTCGTTCCCTGTCAGTCTGCTCGTCCGGCACCTCCCCAGGATTTACCCTCAGCTGGGACAACATGTTGAGAGAGCTCCTTCAGAGTAAACCCGGTCCATATAGTTGAAAAAGTAAAGCTGCAACTATTAACTCCTGAAATAACACATCTACCCATTTTTGCTTCAATTGAATACAAAAATAAACATACAATTTGCACAGCATTTTCTAATGGAGCCGATTCAAAGATCACAGTTAGATGAGATGGCATCATCATCGTCATAAATGCATTATACTGGGTATGAATTACGGTGAGATTCCAAAATGTTGGAGGCTCGATGCCAAGCGTACACTTTTTTAAGCTCTGTTGATTTCAGCACTAGTTGAGAGCACACAGCCAATGCCAATGAGAACCTGGGTTAAGAACCTAGGCGATGGACATCTAAGAATGCTGAGGTATGTCACGGGACAAGGCTAGTAGGTCCTTGGTCAAGTCTGAGCTAAGTGATTAAAAAGTAAAACAAAATACAAAGCAGTTCATAAAAGCAGACAGAAGTGGTGACAGCAACAAGATGAAATGCCATAAACTGTCATAAAAAGACTATGTAAGTGAAACAGTGGTGTGGCAAATGCCAATTCAAATGATCCCAACACTTCACTTAACACGCGGGAAATAGGGGAGGTGAGGGTAGTGGTAGAAGTGCAGGGAAAAAGGAACCCTCGTACGCACCCACTGGTTGTGCTCAGCCAACAGGTGGTACTTGATTGCTGCCAAGGACTTGAATTCCTTGGAGCAGTGCTCGCACTTGAGCCCCTCCTGATGGTGGCACAGCATTTCCTTGTTACTCGTGCACTAACATGCATGACCACGTCATTTCGTCCAGAGTAAAGAGGTTTTTCAAAGGGTTTGCCACTTAATATGCGACTTGTATTAGGACTATCACGAGTACCATAGTTAATGTGAATGATAAAGAGCCAAGGTCAGGGAAAGGGTTATTGTACACAAAGGCTATCTAGGTAACAGTGAGCATGAGAAATATAGCTTGGGAAAACACTACAGTTAAGATTTCCTGCAAAAGCTAAATGGCCATAAAATGCAGGAGAAATTTGGTTAAGTCTAATGAGTTAACGTAGAGGCCATGGTTAAAGACAGCATTGAGAATAAATACATGCCATTTGTAAGGTTTAATTATACTAGGTTTAAACGGAATGGTTGTGACTTAATGTTGGATGCTATATGATTAAGAACAACATACGGCTGCAGGTAGTGCCACTCATGCTGGTATCCATCACCTCTGTGCACTCCTGCCGATGTTTCTTGATTCCCTCCACTGTCTTGCGTATGGCAGCGTGGCAGATGGGGCACGACACCTGACCAGTCTCAGCAATCTCTACACTCCACAGCTCCTCTTGGCTCCCTGCATGTGAACACACACCCATGTATAGGCATGAGATTCGCACTTTACCAAATCAGACTGTTGGGTAAAGATATATTTGCAAGCGCCTATTGAGGCAGGCACTCCTCACCACAAGAGGTGATGGGGCTGGGTCAATAGCACTATACACTCTAGAATCCGTCAGGTGGACGACATGTGACATTTCTAGGTCACGGTGCAATTCGAGAATCAATTCTTATTTTGTCTTATTTGCATTGTCTTTTCTGTACAATTTTAAGCCATCTTAAACTCTTACACAGACAATTTCATGCATGTATTTGTGAGCGCATTTGTGAATCGTGACATTACTACCTTTGGGGACAAGTCACACACAGTAGGAAGTGGGGAACCTATGGCCTGCAACCTCATTTTGCACGCCCCATGGCAACATGCGGCCTACGCCAAAAAACTATAATTATCCTTTACTATCAGCATATTAACTGCATTAATGAGGAAAAACAAGGGAATATATTCTCCCTGGAAACACTGTTGCTAATTTCCCATGGTCAGTCTCCTTGTTGCCTTTTAAGTAGTCCTGAGCACATAGTCAATGCATACAGTCCCAGCGTGATCAAAAGTAGTGTCAAATAATGTGGCTGGCCAAAGGTAAGTAAATATTCTACCAGTCCCCAGCAAGGAAAAGGTTCCCCAACCATGCAGTAAAGACAGGAAGAGCCAATGTTGTTCAGGGAAGATGTGTGTAGTCTCACCAGGTGTGTATGTTTCGGGGGTCTTGAGGTTCTTGCGCTGCTGGGTGGCCTCCTTCACCTTCCTCCTCTTGCCACGGGTACGGTACGAGTCGTCGTTGTCTTTACCGTCGCTTGAGCTATGCGAGGACTGCCGCTTCCTGTCTTCTGCCGCTGGGATGCGAGGGCATTGAGAAAGGATGCGAGACAAGGCGATGAATAACGGCAAATAATGACATGGGGAATGAGACAATAGTCAACGAGACAGCATAACCAATGAGACTGCATTGCATGTAACAATATTTTGGGATGTGACTCTTCATCAACATTGCCATGAAGGCCGTCGTCCCCCCAAGCCATTGGCCATTCCTCATGGTCTCGTGATGCAAAAATGTAGCATAGAGGCTGATTTCATTGCTCCCATCTCTTCGGTGGTCTTACTCTTAAGGCATTTTCCGTTTCAGCTGCCACTCCATTTTTAAGTCTTGGCTATCGGTCATTGTCTAGCGACTTGTCCTGCCCAAGCCCACTTACTTTAATGATCCATACATTTTTACCAAGTCAAACAACATAATAACGTGTATACAAAGTGACATGGTATCGGTACAAAACGACAATACGTGGAAGCAACGTTGATGCAGTATGGTGATAAGACGACGGTGATAATGTATTATAGTCTCACTGGGCAGAGGGAGATTGCTGTCCTCTGTATCACTTCCAGAGGATTTTGCCGAGTCTAGATTTTTGGAATCACCTACAATGACAATTGAAAACCAACATTAAATAACTCAGATATTCACATCTAGGCTCAAAATGTAAGACTAATTGTATATTGAACCACACCACAAAAACATGCGATTTCATATTCGGAGCTATTATTAGGAGTGAAATCACCCGGAATGCATCCAGACTCATCAGATCTTGGAAGCTAAGCAGTATTGAGCCCGAGTAGTGCTTTAATAGATGACCACCACACATCCAGTTTCGGGTTGTTATAGGTTGTGCCGATATGTGGTGGGCAGCACAAGACTGAAAAACCCCCACTATAGCACCGTACTTTTATGTTCCCACATTGATGATCCTCACTCTCACCAACCTGTATTTACCAGCACGGTGAATAACCTGCACGACATGAGGAAACCCTTAACCAAAAGGGTTGGATGTGTACACATATACATGATCATTTAAGCAAGATCAATCTGGGATCTCAGCGGTGTGGGCTCAGTGTTCCGGCTTACCCCTTATTAATGAAATCTCAGATCAGGTCAAATCATAAGCATATTTGGTATTCACACTATTCTTAAAGCACAAGGCTATCATGAAGGTGCAATGTGTTATAGATGATTGTGGTCTGCTGTATTTTCATAGTAGGGGGCAACATTGCTATGCGGCTTTATTAATTACGTAATTTCTAATGCTGGCCCAATTGAAAGTGCAGCCTAACCGTCGGCGACAGTACCCAATGTGTCGTGTGCCATGGTTTCCTTGAGGGAGAGAAAGTAGGCTGGCTTGCGGATGGCGCCTGTGCGACCCTTAGACCGGCCCCTGCGGCCCTTCGTCGGACTCCCACCATTTCTGTTGGCGTCTTTCTTCAGCAATGCCAGGGTGGGGGCCTGCTCACTACAAAAGGGTAGAGAAGAGCAATTGCATCGGCCATAATCTTCTCAAGGTACACACAGAATAACAATACCTTCTTGTTTTTAGAAAATCTTATCAAGTTATAGGTAAAGACATGCTAATAAAATGCAGGATATTCCATTAGTAGTTATTTACTAGCACAAATTGAAACACGTCAACTTAGAAAGGATATCATGGGACCTCCTTTGCCAGTACCAAAATATGATAATAGGGGTTTTCCCCTTTGTTCTGGCAACAAAACAGGTGTTAAGATTCTAGATTTGAAGCTTTCGTGACTGCAAGGATTCATATTCTTAGGTTTTTCGGTAAAGTCACGTAGGTAAAAAATTTAAATTAATAAAAGTAAAATAAAAATCACGACGTTTCGGAGGCAACATAAGCTTCCATCTTCAGGTGGAACCGTCACAGCCACGATAGCTGTATCAAGTAAATGAGAGATTACAAGAGCTACCACTCCGTATATATAATGGTTGAAGAGGGGAAGGGCCAAGTACAGCACACTTTTTATTAATATAGTAAGGTGAGGCTTAAGACTAAGAATAGACTGCATAACAAAAGACTGAGCCTTTGTTATGGAGAGGTGCGGTTTGTGACTACGACTAGCCTACATAACAAAAGTGTGAAAAAAAGAAAAAACTAAACCTGGTAAAACAAAACTGGCTGTCTATCAATAACCTGTAATAGTTGTCTGTCAAATAAGATGGTCCAAATAAGTGTAGTTAAATCTTTTTTGCATGGTTAATCACATATTTCCAATGATTACTCAGTTTGTAACCATCATCACGGTTGAAATTATGTCTGGGTTTGTATATTTGTATGGCTTCGTGTACAAACCTTTGATGGTAGCCAGGAGGTTTGCAGAGCACCTTGGTCCCGGAAAAGACAATTTCATGAGAGCCCACAGAGTTGTCGCAATGATCGGCAACGTGATGATGGTTACAAACTGAATAATCATTGGAAAGATGTGATTAACCATACAAAAAAGATTTATCTACACTTATTTGGACCATCTTATTTGACAGACAACTATTACAGGTTATGGATAAACAGCCAGTTTTGTTTTACCAGGTTTAGTTTTTTCTTTTTTTCACACTTTTGTTATGTAGGCTAGTCATAGTCACAAACCGCACCTCTCCATAACAAAGGCTCAGTCTTTTGTTATGCAGTCTATTCTTAGTCTTAAGCCTCACCTCATCATATTAATAAAAAGTGTGCCATACTTGGCCCTTTCCCTCTTCAACCATTATCTATACGGAGTGGTGGCTCTTGTAAACTCTCATTTACTTGATACAGCTGTCGTGGTTGTGACGGTTCCACCTGAAGACGGAAGCTTGTGTTGCCTCCGAAACGTCGTGATTTTTATTTTATTTTTATTAATTTTAATGCAAATGTTTTACCTATGTGACTTTACCGAAAAAACCTAAGAATAGGTGTTAAGATGTTAAAACACCAAACTGAAACATTTTACAATGAATCATGTCAGCATTAACCAGTGCTTGTGGTCAGAATGCAAACAAAAACTGATAATATATGCATTGTCCTTGAAACTGATTGGTCCACACCAGAGACAGCTTTCTTTTGAGCCTCGTCTCAAACGGTGTTAGACCAGAGGACACCAAAAGGCGTCCTTTTCATTACTCTGACAGTACATTGTTTTTGTGCTGTACGCCTTTTGGCGTCCTCTGGTCTAACACCGTTTGAGCCGAGGCTCAAGAGAGCTGTCTGGTGTGGACCAATCAGTTTCAAGGACAATGCATATATTCTCAGAGTATGTTTTTTGTTTGCATTCTGACCACAAGTATTGTGGTTAATGCAGACATGATTCCTTGTAAAAGGTTTCAGTTTGGTGTTTTAACATCTTAACACCTGTTTTGTTGCCAGAAAAAAGGGGAAAAACCTATTATCTTAGAAGGGATAATCACTGCCCTAACCCTGATAACAGAACATATACAGTGAGATAGCGCTTTGTGTAATGTATGTATGTTTGACCTTTCTTAAAGTACGATGGATGTTTGCAGGTAACAGGTCTAACTAGAATTAAAAGCCAATTGCAATGACCAAAATGAAACTAGGTGATTGTTAAGCATTATCAACATCTCCATGAATGTACTAAGCAATTTATGAGGGGGTGAAGCCCGATATACACTTCATCACAGCACTAGAATGTTGATATAATTCTTGTTTTGAGAACCAATATTTTAAAGACCTCATTCTGAGAGTAGGGGATGGGGGGGGGGAAACCCCAGTATTTTGTATTCTATGGGTCTTTCGGTAAAGCCACGTAGATAGAAAAAATAATAAAAATATCTTGACGTTTCGATCGCAACACAAGCAATCGTCTTCTCTCACCTGAAGACGATTTCTTGTGTTGCGATCGAAACGTCGTGATATTTTTATTATTTTTTCTATCTACGTGGCTTTACGGAAAGACCCATAGAATGTATTCCTGCAGTCACGAAAGCTTTAAGTCAAGACCCAGTATTCTGCTTTTGTTAAGATGTTCATGTAAACAAAACTATAGTTACAGGACACTATCAAATATCAGGATATCATATAAAAAGTAAAAAAAACTCAATATATAAGGTTAACACCAGTGTAACCCAGACAGAATGTAGGCCTCTAGTACTATGAGAGGTATAGAAGACTGTCGGGGACATGACCAACCTCCTGTCTGCGTGGCTCTCCAAGTGCTCCTTCAGTTGATCCTTGTCGGCGAAGGTGGTGCTGCACTGGGTGCACACGTGCGCCATTGCGTCCACCACCCTGGATACCTGTATTCCCACACATACATGCACGCCCGAGCATGCAACACTGTTTTTGTCGATAGGTGGTAGTGACCGGTGGAATTCTATTACCTTTTCATCAACCCAAAGATGAAACTTACTTTGTTAAACCAAACGACAGCCCATTGCAACACACTGGAAGCTGCTGGCCAAAACAGCTGCTGCTCCTTCTTCATGAAGAAAATGTGTCCTTTGGGGCTGGAGGCTCAAAGACCCTGGGCCTCACCTTAGGCTGCTGGGGCAGAGACTGATCCTTCCTTGGTCGCCCTTTCTTCTTGGTTACAATAGCTGGTGTCTCCATATTTTCTGGAGAGATAAAAATACATTATAGCCTCATCACAGTGCTTACTTTATGTAACATCTGGTCAGTAGTAATTGCATGGATAAAAGAGAATGTAAGGTAATGTATTGCCATTGTGCTGGTACCATTTGTCATCTTCAATTGTAGTGTTAATTTGACAATTCCCTTATTTCACTACCAACTGAAACATAGCAAATAGTAAAGAAAATGTACACCTTAGCTGTGCAATAATCTAGCCAATGATTTGATTTAAATGGCTGCTCTAGATGTCAGCACAATGTACCAGCACTGCTAAAATAATGGGATCAAATCTTAAGCTTAAGGCACATTTTCAAGTGTAACAGGGCATGTAGCATTTTCAAAAACGATTTTTTATTAATTTGAAATTACCTTCATTTGACCCTAGTTTTCAGGCTGTGCAAGGAAGATGCATTTGAGACATCGGTGGTAGCTATGGTGATCGTCTAAAATCGTTGACTGAAGTCTCAACATTCTGAAATCAAGATGACTGCACTATAAAGGATACACACTTGTACATATATAGCCCTTTTGTCAATTCACTCTCTGTGCTGTGTTGGTCTTGGCGGTTATTTGACAATACCTGTACTTCCCCACCCCAGGATTGTAACCATATCGTGGTGGTGGGGTTTGTGTTCAAATAACCCTCAGAGCTATGCCGCCTCAAGTCTTGTACTCCTGGTAGAGTCTCCTTTGGCAAACAGGTCTGGAGGGGAGGTTCCAGACAAATAACGATCCACTTTTCACTCTCTCGGTCACGTCATCATAATACAAAAGGAACGTCTTCCACGTAAGGTCCTGTATTGCCAGCTGGACTTAGACCACCACTCTAAAGGGGGCCAAAAAAGGCACTAACAAGGACCAACTGAAGGCTGCCTGAACCCTACCCAGCTGAAGGACTGACGCAGAACGCTGCATCTGGTGCCAGCTCTTCCAGCAAGAAGTGTCGAAGCTCAGAGGACCGAAGTGAGCTAAGTAAAAGGAAGCTTCTTAAGAGTCATGAAGCCAGAATCATACCTTCAAGTTCATTTATTATTTCAAGTTAATTTATTAGGTATAGCCTTGTGAGCCATTCGGCTCTTGAATCGGGTGCAACCCCAACAAACAAAAACATGAACAAAAAACATCTTAAAGTGAATACTGTATGTGACTAAGTGCAAACAGAAAATCCAAGAAAAGACAGCAAAATATTGCAGAAAAAAACACCGTACACCAACACTGTGTGCAATCAGCGACTTCACCTGCTCTGTCCGCAGCAGACACTGTGGGTCGAGTATTGGACTTTACAGTCATACAAAATCCCATAAATAGAGGCAGAGGAGGAAGGTCATCATCGGACACAATGGACAACCTTGAATGAACTTCATCTCAGTCAGTGCGAGTTGGTGGAGGGGAGCACAGACATAATAGCGGATGGTGTTCTGCAATGTTTTCCGCACTGCCTTCATGGTAGCCTTATGCAGAAGCCTATAACGAGGTGTTATATGCATGGTGGTCCCCCACCTAAACACTATCCAGGCTTATCCTGCTAATCTTCTGAAATTGGGCGAATTCCGGATTACTGTGTATTGCAGGGATGCGTAGAAGTACTGTGGATTTTTTTATGCAATACCCTCTGCCCTCCCCCACCACACTTATAAGCTGGATAAATTAAATGTGGCACCTGTTGCTTCTTC
Organism: Lampetra planeri; assembly: GCF_965212315.1. Taxonomy (NCBI): domain Eukaryota; kingdom Metazoa; phylum Chordata; class Hyperoartia; order Petromyzontiformes; family Petromyzontidae; genus Lampetra; species Lampetra planeri. Next base: position 5,348,593 of record NC_136129.1, read on the forward strand.
TTTCCTCGCAGAGACATCTACATCGTGAAGCTTAGAACGCATGCGCCCGCTTTTGCGTGCAGATGGAGACTGGTCCTGTGAAGGTACGGTTGACTTGCTCGGAGAGCGAGTCGCCACCTGGACAAGGGACATGATACGGTTCCTGTTCGTAGTTCACACACACGCGCGCGCACACACACAGAAGCCAGGCATCAATATACAAGCTTGTGGGAAAACACATAACCGTGTTGGCATGAGTACAAATTCACGCGGATGCATTTGTAGACATGTTTACATACTCACCAACAAATTTGCTTTCAGAATTAATGCGACTACTTCATTGATATAATTAGACTAATTCGTTGATTAGAATCATAAACTGTATTTAGAATTGAGGAATCCGTCCTGTAACACTATCAAAAGATGGTCGTGGCAGTGTCACTGCCGAGAAGCCACATTTTGAAATCTGTTGGGAGATTCTTGAACTAGTACTTACAATTCCCAACGTTTCCCCATGCAAAAACGCTATATTACCAATAAACTACGTGTTTGCTAATCTCTTTAAAAAATAAAATAACCTCTTTTCTCTCCGCCTCTTGAAGACCAATTGTGTTGCGATCGAAAGGTCGTGGTTTTGCTTTTATTTTCAATGTATTTGTATTTATAATTTTTTTTTCTATCTACGTGACTTTACCGAAAGAACCAAGACTTTGAATTCCTGCAGTCACGAAAGTTTTAATTTGACTTTATATTTCTGAATCTCATCCATAATATTTTTGACACTCATGCTTGTTATATCGACACCAGGACCCATATCTTCAACAAAGTCCTGGCTTATAAACATTTGCCAGTTCACCCGCATCAATTAAATCACGCCTGTACTGGTGAGACACTGAATATTGAAACCGGTCCAGATTTGCTTTAGACTGAACAAATGCTGAATTTAAGCAATCACATAAGGCCGTGGGGCCCGATGGGTTGTATATTAAAAATATATTTCAATATACAGTAATGCAAATATGGTGACATTGTCTACTTTCTTCATGCATGGTGAACTAAAAACTCGATATAATCGATACATCGTTACCACCCTAGTGGCCAGTAATGTCATGGCACTGTTACAAGCAAATATACCGTACCATAGCTAATGTAATGTTTCAATATGCAATGTAGTTAAAAAAAAGCCCCTTTACTAATATATAATTTTATAATGTATACACTTGAATTAAACTAAGGTAAATGTAATGTGATTTTTTTGTAATATCCAATACATTTCATTAACCAAAAACGTGAAGCATTCTGTATTTTAATGAAAAAATATACATTTACAAACATTGAACGTAATCAGTAACTTATTACGCCATGCAAATAATAATTGCAATGGTTTTTATCATAGCAGCAGGCCTCAACTGTAGCGCAATAAAGTTGTAAATTGCTCGAGCATTTAATTACAAAATTGGCCCGAAATACGTTAGGCGTCGTTATTTATCGATTATAATGTCAGCATTTGTAATATGTAAAATAAATACAATGAAACAGTTTAAAGCTGCAGCAAGCCCACCACCCCCCCCCCCCCTTAACGTTCCCTCGCAGATAACCAATCGGTTACAAGCGACACGAGAGGACGCAACTGAACAAACACGGCACATCGGGAAAAGAAACGAATCGCAACAGTGGCGAGAGTAAGTTATCCCCGAGGCGTTGAGCAAAAAAAAAGTCGACACATCTTACGCGCACGCGTTCACCGAACAACAAAGAACAGCCGCTGCCAATAAGTTGACGGCTTCCACACAGCCGCTCTCGATAAAATGGCGGCCGAGGCGACAAAAACAAAAGCGCGGCAAGCGACGACGCCGCCGCAAACGCCGCGCAAGATGCAAAAACCGCGGTCAGAAGGAAATTTAAAACATCGTCTCGCGTGCCTGTCGTGTAACCGCGCAAACGAAGTATGTCGGTAGCCGCAATACAAACAAAAAAATATTACGATTTGAAATGTTTCCACCCCCTTCCCTCAGAGTTCACCACCTCCGCATTCGTTTTCCCCTCCGTCCATGGCAGCGCCCCCGCCCTTTTCTCGCGCAGTTCCCGCTAATTTTTTTTAACCCGACGCCATTTTGGCGGCCATATTGGGTAGGCGAGCCCTGAGGGGAAAATAGTCCCCCCCCAACGGTTTCAAACAATCAAGTAAAACAATTAATCAGTTAAAAAAAGCAATCAATCAGGTAAAAATAATCTATCAGTTCAAAAATCTATCAGTTTAAAAATCGATCAATTAGTCTGAGATCAGCCAATCTTCTCATTTGTTTCGTGCATCTGATATGCGCAGAGTAAACAACTACAACGGTGTCTCGCCGTGACGATGTCACAATTCGCATTGTGTGGATCGAACATTGCACGTCCCTCGTACTTTGTGGTCTGCTAAAGGGGGTTTTCGATGGCGCTGCGAGTCGCTTCTCGATCAGCCCCGGGACGAACCCAGCCGTAAGCTGTACCAACTCGTCATAGCCGTCAACCCCCGTGTCAGTATCTCATCACAGACCAATTTAGACCTCGTTGGTCAACCCCGTGCCCCTCATACATCTCAACGTTTATCCTACAAAGTCCCGTAACAAGGGAGAAGCACGAACACATGTCTACTCAATTTCCCTGTACAATAATGCGGGTTATCAGGTACGCCACGGTCACATCGCTGGTGGCAACAGCAAAAGCGCGCCACCGCGCAAAATACGAAAACCGCGAGCAGAGGAAACAGAAAAAAAACATCGTCACGTGATGCCTGCCGTGTAACCACGCAAACCAAGTTAAAATCCGTCGAAATTTACGAGAAAATATATTACGTTTGAAATTCGTTATCCCGCCTCAAGAGTTCGGACACCTTCTCGCCTTCGTTTTACCGCCGTAAATGGAAGCCCCGCCCCCTCGAAGACACGCCCCTCTTAAGGGCCCGCCCCCTCCTAAGGCCACGCCTTCCCTCGAAGCCACACCCTCTCGAGGCCACGCCTTCCCTCGAGGCCACGCCCTCCCTTGAGGCCACGCCCCCTCTCGAGGCCCCGCCTTTTTAAAAATCTGACGCTTTTCCGGCGACCATCTTGGGTTGGTTCTCGATTTGAAGCTTTAGTGACTGCAAGGATTCATATTCTTAGGTTTTTTCGGTAAAGTCACGTAGGTAAAAAATAAAAATTAATAAAAGTAAAATAAAAATCAAATAAAAATCACGTAGGTAAAAAATAAAAAAATAATAAAAGTAAAATAAAAATAACCGATTTTTATTTTATTTTTATTTTACTTTTATTAATTTATATTTTTACCTACGTGCTTTACCGAAAAAAACCTAAGAATATGAATCTTGGGTTGGGTTGGGTAACCCCGAGGGGGGGGGACTTATCCCCTCTTTAAGGGTTTCAATCAATCAGTTTAACAATCAATCAGTTTAACAATCAATTAGTCAGTCTTTAAACAATCAGTCAATCTTGTCCTTATTTGCTTCGTACGTCTGATTGCGTTTGTGCGTAATATGCGCAGAGCAACAACTGCAATGGCTACGTTCAGGTGGTCTAAGCCAGACGATTTCACAATTTGCATTGTGTGGATCGGGCATTGCGTCCCTCTCATACTTTGTGGTCTGCTAAAGGGGTTTTCGATGTCGCTGCGAGTCGCCGTGGAGTCGTTTCTTGGTCATCTCCTGGGACGAACATTGCCTTATTGGCCACCCCGTGCCCCTGATAAATCTCAAAGTTCATCCGACAAAGTCCCATCACAGGGCAGAAACACAACGAAATAGACACTTTTTTAATACTCAATTTCCCTGTACAAGAATTCGGATAAACAGTGTGGGTTGACAGGTTATGCCACGGCAATATAGCTGGTGGCAACAACAAACACACAATCATCAACACGTGCGTCATTCACAATGTGCCCTTAAAAGGAAACGTTAAACAGGCGACGTTTCGGGCAATGGGCCTTCTTCATAATACATATACCGGAAAGATTATGCGTGATTTGGAGAAATTATTTGGTGGTGATGCTGCTGCTGCTGCGATGGCAGTAGTGCCACAAACACAACAAAAACGGTACAACTGCCATCGACAACTTCCTGAAAGAAAAAATATATATAATCGGCGACTTTTCGGACAATGTCCCTTCTGCTCTGATTAAAAAAGGGGGCCATTGTCCAAGGCGTCGCAGATTCTATATATTTTTTTAAGGCTGTGTAGTTGACGTGTTGTGTTTCGACTGAATTCATTCAAAGTTGCATATTACATCTTATGCGCATTCAAACAATATTTCTTCATGAACAATGTGTTAATTGGCATATAAAGTTACACTCTTCGTAGCTATCACTTAACAGACAATCAATTCAATGACCAAAAGGCATTAGTAAATAAACGAATTAGTATTAAAATTATTAATTGTTGCTGGCACGCTGAATTTTGGGTCACCCTTTTGTAGTGAGGTCAACGAGAGCCTTCATTAGCATAACGACTTCGTGCTACATTCCTGGGCCGAATAGATTCTTTAGATTATTTGGCTGCTATAAATTTCCACGTAATACGCCACTATGTTGAGCAATCATTTGTAAGAGCCAGGTCGCTTCTGAAAAAGAAGCTAATCGCTCAGTGGGCTTTACCTGGTAAAATAAACAAAAATAGGAACATTTTATTTGTGTATATTTATAGTTTGTGATTTGCTCACCTTTCCCGTACTATTTTGTACTCCTAATGTTTGTTCTAGATTTGAAGTGCTTTCGCTAAGTTGTCCCCACCTGAAGAAGGACGCTTGTGTTGCGCCCGAAACGTGACTTACCGAAAAAACCAAAGACTATTGTTTGTTGTAACGGTCTGAACCCGCCCCTACTGAATATCTGTGAAAAAGAGCTTTATAGCTCATCGGATTTCTCCAGTTTAAATAAATAAACTGTTCGCCTTTTGGCGTTGTTCTCTGTTATGACACTGGTGAGACTGGCCTCTAAAGAAGGCTGTTGTGGTGTAGGCCAATCAGTTTCAAAGACGATGACCAGAGATTGTCAGAGCACGTTCAGTTTGCATGTTCACCACAAGGACTGTGTGTGATTAAATGCAGATATGATTCCTTGCAAAAGGTTTCCATTTGGTGTTTGAACATCTTAAGACTCGTTTTATTGCCAGAAAGGATAAAGTCGATTATAAAAAATGTCATACTTTAAATAAATCGATTCTGATTCTGAGCTGGAAGGGGAAGTGGTGGGACGGGGGAATTCATATCCGATGACCTCACACCCCTTCACATTATGACGTGCGCCCTTAGTAATATGGCGGCTATGTACATGATATCGTTTTCCTGAGGGTACGAATAAAATAATCTACACGCGCAGTGCTTTATGTAATACAAAAAGGGTTGAGGCATCACCTTAGCAGTGTAGTGCACGAGCACAAACTCGCCACACTTTGCTCAGAGGTTTTCATCCGAAAATAATATTGATAAAGTGACGTTTCGGGGGCAGTGACCCACCCTCCTTTAGAGTAGAGTTGGACTGAAGAAAATGTGATTTGTATAGGCATTAAACCACTGATTTTTACACCGTGGGGCCCTGAGGCAATGCTACACGTTATGACCCAGTTTAGAATTGAAATCAAAGTTTCCCAATTCTATGTGTTGCATATGGCAGCAATATGGTCAGAAGCTAATGCCAACGTGGAAGTCTGCTAGCCACAATTAGAGTGATTCAGGAGAGAGTTCGTGTAGTTTTGCTGTTCCCTCCGTTGAAGGAGCGCAGACTACAATGGTTTATGATACGGTCCATAGTTTGGGTTACATGGTCACAATCGCACTGTGGCTTGTCTGTAATTAATCTCTATGTTTCCCTATGGGTATCTATGTTTATCTCTATGAGTCTCTAAGTATTTATATGGGTCTCCTATCTCTGCGCGTCTCTGGTTTTACGATATGATCCAGTCTGCTTTGTATGGCCACAGTTGCACAACAGTTACACAACTGGCTTATCTGGAATGGTCTATTCATGTAGATGTGTAGTGACATCGCGGGATGTCACTGTGTGGTATCGGCCCTAGAGAGACACGGCGTGCGATGTGGCGACATCACGGACACCACTTGGATGTGGGTGCAGTACCGGCCCTAGAGGGGCTTGGTGAGCGCTGATCGATAGCGCTGGATGGTACTACGATCGGCGTGCAGTGCCGGCCCCTACAGGATAGGGTGTGGGAGTGCCGGCCATGGACATGGGGTTACTATAGGCCGTGGCACTCTGGTTGACCCCAGAGGACACGTGACCGGTTAAGTCTACACAGGGGCCCCAAGTGGGGGCTAGGGGTGGTCACGTGGTCAGAATCGAGATCCTGCTCGAGGATTCTGGAAGGTGGGCGTGGCCAAGGGCGGAGCCAGCCACGCCGCAGAGGATAACAGGACCCTGCGGGGTGGGCTGGTAGGAACGAATAACCAAAGAATTTAAACATAATGTATTATTACACTTGTTTAGCCAGGAAAGCCCCACTGAGTCTAAAGGTTTTTGTAGGGTCCTGCCAAGTGTTTGGAGTAGGGGGCGATGTTGCTACACCGAATCGGACGATACAAAGGGAGAGTGTGAGGCCTAAGTCTAGGCTTTAGGCCTAGCTGTAGGCTTTAGGGCGCCGTAAGTTAATTTGTAATTTACCTGTTTTTATAATTCATGTAAAAGCTTTAAATTTAAATGTATCTATTTAAAAGCATCAGGGAATGTAACATTGATAAACATAACTCCCTTGCACACACGCAGGGGAACGATACGAAGGGAGAGTTTGAGGCGTTGTTCGAGGCTTGAGGCCTAGCTGTAGGCTTTAGGCCGTCGAGAGTTAATTTTTAATTTAAATGTTTTTATTATTTATGTAAAAGCTTTAAATTTAAATGTTTCTATTTAAAAGCATTAGGGAATGTAACATTGTTAAACATTAACTCCCTTGCACACACGCGGGGTTACGATACGAAGGGAGACTTTGAGGCCCAGTTCTAGGCTTTAGGCCTAGCTGTAGGCTTTAGGGCGCTGTGAGTTTTTTTTATTTAATTTCAAAGTTTTAATTAAAAGCTATCTCAGGGAATTATAAGGGAATGGTACACGTGTTTAGCCAGGAAAGCCTCATTAATTTAAATGTTTTAATTAAAAGCTATCTGAGGGAATTATAAGGCAGGAAAGCCTCACAGAGTCTAAAGGTTTTTGTAGGGTCATGCCAAGTGTTTGCAGTAGGGGGCGATGTTGCTACACGGACGGACGGACGGACGAAATAATCTATTGGTGGCTGGTCCACTTCGTTCCTACCAGTATAAGCCGGGTCCCCTAGAAGGAACGGCTGCTGTTGTTCATCCTGAAGAATCCTTCGTCTACGTTCTACGTCCTACAGAGTCTCCAACACGTGGACCTGGACCCAAGTTGTGGTCCTGTCCGTTGTAGCTAGTTACCGTGTAATTAGTGTAGTTAGCCTGGTGGTCACCACCATAGGTTGTTATTCTGTCAAGGGGCAGTTACCCCGTGTGTTGGTGTTAATAAATGTGTTGCCTCCAAAGAGTGCGTCTGCGACTCAGTTGAACTCACTACAGATGTCGAGATCGGCCTGTAAGATGTACTAGTGCGGTTGATGATTACACTGGTGTGTTCGAAGAATATCAAGTTTCCCAATCAAGAGCATAAAACAAAAACATTAAAAATAACCGTGTATCCATCAGCTCCATTTAACAGGAAAATCAAAGGTTATCACACAAGTGCATTCAGGAAAGTCTGGCACTGGTGCAGAGGTCATAATTAAGCCATGCCCATTGCCTCTCTCGCTAGCATGGTGAAGTATGGTCAAATGAACCGCATGACCGATATGATGTGGAGGTCTGAATCCAGACGTGGACTGATAAAAGGGCTGGGAATATTGTTCTAAAAGAAGTATATCTCTACAAATTGCGCCAGCTCTGATGTAAGCCTATTAAGCTATTACAATGATTTAGTTTTCTTTTTATTATTGTGTTAGTTGTCACGAGGATACAAGTCTTGCATATTCACTGTCTGCAACTGAAGTTGGCCAGGACTCCACCACTATCGCTGGTGTCTCACGTAGGTATTTGGTTGGTTTCCCTGTGGGATTCACAGAGAGCCGATTGTTTGAAATGGTAATTGAGAGGTAACAGTGTGGGTCAGAGGTCAGAGCGCTGAGCGAGCTTCCGCTAAGATCCTGGGTTTAAATCCAGGCAGTCACCTTTGATAAAACCAGATTTTCAAGTGTAGTGAGTTCACGGTGTCAGACCGGTCACCAAAGAATGCGTAACATTTGTTTAAAGTCCGACTCTGAAAATGCAAAATATTGGTTTGCCATACGACAAACATTACTCTCAGTGGCATAGCGAGGAGGAAAAGTGCTGCCCTCCTCCTACCTTACATGGGCCATTCTCCGACACGAAGGGTTTCACTGCTCCGTGAGAGATCCGAACGGATACTTCGTTCCGTGAGATGACGTATATTGTACAAGTGGGATAAAATTGGGTTAAATGTTTTAAATGTAAAAAAAAAATAATGAGAATATTGAGTGTTACACTCCCCTATGCGTGGGGTTTATCCAGGCATTGCCTCTCACAAATACCGAAAATACATTCAAATGATAGGATCCAAATTCAAGCGGTCCTCTACTGAAAAAAAGTCAAAAAGACTCGGTGAGAAATTCGTATGTAAAAAATATATTTTTTACTTTAAAACAAATTAAGATATTCATGTAAAGTGCTGTACAAACCTGGTTTGTGTGTATTGGTAGTTTGAAAAAAATACGGTTTTAAATAATGGCGAATAGTCTAGAAATAGTGAACTTTTAAACATTGAAACTTTATTAAAGGTTCAACATTATTATACACAATAAGTGGGTCGTCAAGACAACAAAATCCACAGCTGGGAGGCGGGGGAAGGAGGAAATAAAAAATATAAATATTCTGGAGTCGTGGCAGACTTAAACGTCAGTTTTTTTGGGGATGGTTTTTGTCAAATGAACAGAACAGAGCAAGAAACAAATACGAACGATAAAAGCAACTTAGGACGTACGCAGTTAATTCCCACACAATGTGTGCAAACCACGATAAGCGCGGTTGTTTTTATTCAAGATGAAGTGAGAAAATTGCATTTTTCTCGTTTGTTTGATCCTCTGCATCGCTCTGAGTTAGGTGAGTATCTCGAGCGCGTCATGTGACTAAAATTGATTTATATTCGATTTTTGTAACCGATAAAAAATACGGTCATGTATTTTTCATTCATTTGTTTTGGGGGCAGTGTGGCAGGAGTGGGAGTGAGACTGATATTTTATATGTCATGTATTTTTCATTCATTTGTTTTGGGGGCAGTGTGGCAGGAGTGGGAGTGAGACTGATATTTTATATGTTTAACGCTTTCCAACTCGGGTTGAAATCATTTATGCATTAGCTCCATACGTCTGTAATAAAAAAAAAGGGGAGCACTATAATTATTGTACACATGATCCCATACGAACCACATTGTGGTATAAAGTTGTGTTGCTATGAGCGATTTGCCAAAATTGATCAACCCGTTGCTCAAAACTTGGAATACTCAAACCAGAGAAAAAATAACAAGCATTTGCAAATATGCAAATGACTTTGCCCGGCTAGCGAACAGTGTGCTACTTAAATACTGCAAGGCGAAGGACATGCATATGCATTTAATTTTCCTTTCCAGCTTGCTTAATTTTCTGGTTGGTCCTTTTTGTATTCATGGTTTGACTTCAATTGTTATGAATGTTTTACAAACGTGACTTGTGCTAAATACATACTCTATTTGGGTAATGAGGAGCCCACATCCACAAAGCACTGAAACAGTCTACACCAATAGTCTGCTCCCATACACTTTCACTCAACACATTCGTCAATAACAGTGGCCTTTAAAAAAACGATGTGCTATGAAGGGCCATTGCCTGAAATGCCACCTATTATTATGTTTTTCTTTTAAGGCCACTCTGTTATCGACGAATGTGTCGAGCGCTTTTGTTATTTGTGCTTGTGCAACACTGCCAAACGCAGGAACACCAAATAATTTGAAATAGTTGATTGGGTATGAAAGGGGCACGGATGACAGTTTAGCTTTCAACACATTTGGACTGGCCCCCATTCAACGGATACACACAAAGACACACACACACATACAAGGTGCTTATTTAAGGCTACTGTGACCTAGGTGAAGCCCCCCCAACCACCTGTGAAGCCTGCAGCGAACCCAGCGTAACAAGTGATGATCATAATATCATGGAATAAATCCTTCTTCGGGGACCTAGTGGGTCCCGTTAATAAACCAGAATGTGGACGGGGAAATCCACAATGGCGCGCATCACAGCACAGGGCCACCGACAACCCTAGGTCTCACTTAAATGTGTGATGGTCAATTCACCTGTCCACCAAAGGAAATCTGATCAATCGTGCAAGAGCACAAAGCCCTGGTGCCACTGTGACCAACTTCCTCGGGTGGCTTTAAAGTCAGGTTGGGTTCTTTATTTAAACCACGCAAGTCCGATGATGGGTCAGTGTGCCTTTTGCAAGGGACCCTGGTAGTCTGGGTCCAAGACCATACCAGTTAGTGTTCTCATCTCGACTGAGACCAACTAGGTCTCCTGGTAACTTGGAAATGATATCTAATTATACGAGACGAGCACTGCGTCTCATGGACTGTTGAGACTGAGTGAGGCCAGCGTCTCCGGGTTTCTCTATTTAGAGCGAGTTTAATTTGAGACAATATATATATTCGGCATTACAACTGCAACTAAATGTTAACTACAGTCGTGACACATTCGTGGTAATAAACGATGTGTGTACGCTTAATATTGTACTGACTGCTCTGGCCGAGTTAAATTGCCCGACACGGAGATAACAAAGGCACCCTAACAAGTCAATAGTTATAAAGCGGAGGGATCGTTGGAGCCGTGTTGTTGGTGTGAGGCTTGGCAGTGTCCGATGACTTCTACTCCACAAGCTGTATTCCCAAGTATGTAAATCAGAATCAACTCACTTCTTATTCCAGACCAACCGACATACGCGAATATTTGAATAGCCACGGAAAAGTGGCAGGATCTCGTGAAAACCTCTTGGGAACAGGCGAAACATCGTGGGGGTGCGCTTAAATGCAAGTGTAGGACAAACATATTTAATGACAAGACAATAATGAAGATTACGAGGATGACGATGACGTTGATGACAAAGTCAACTGGATCCAAGACGGAAGCATCTTCTGTGCTGTTTAATTTCACTTCCATAACCGTTGGCTTTTGTCCGTATTTTCAAAGTGTTCCGTCGTTTAAAGGTCCTCTCTGGAAAGAACTTTGCCCGACCAGCTTTATTTTAAGGCGTTTTCACCACCTGTCCCTGAATTCCGTTATCCGCGGCGGTGTTTATGTGTGCAAGTGTGCCCGTCAATGTAGGCGCGGTAATTGTACTCGTGTCATATTTGCATTTTGTCTATATTTCCACGATCCGTACACTGGGTTACCTTCAAATGCAATAATCTATTTACAGACGCCTTACGGAACGTCTGCATCAACGGAACGTACATACACACTGTGCATGTTTAAAATACATTGTAAAATGTCTAATTGCCATACAGTATGTGTGGTATGGTACTGCATTTCACTTTGTGAAGCAGCGCTTTATGCTTTTGTATATGTGTACACACACTACGTGTCATATATACACACTATATACACAAATACAGCATACACTATACAGTATACATAATGCGGTATTTACAATGTACAATGTGTGTGTGTATACATATTTTCCTTTCAAATTTTGCTTCAATTTGTTTATTTTCCAGCAAACATGATTTTTACAGTCGCCAACGTATCACTCCTCCTTCAGCAATGCACACAACGTCACCACTGTTGGTTTTTGTTCAACGAGCAATGTTTCCCCCATTCGTTTTGTTTTTTTTGTGCGCATTTCACATTATGCAGCGTTGAGACTGGAGAGCTTGAAGCACTGTCTTCACGAGAGGGCGCAACCTTCATGCTTGCATAGAACCGACAAGCTGGGTAAGACCAGTCCATTTTCTGAGTTTCAATTCACTCTGGAACCTATAAAGCAAGCTGCTCTCTGCAATGATGGACCGTAAAAAAAATAAAAATAACCCAGAACGAAATAAAAACGGTTTTATGGCGTACGAATGCTGTCTCGCTAGTGTCTCCTTTATGATATCCTTTTTCAGATTTGCTTTTACTTGATCCAAAATGCATCCAGTAAAATCGTTTGACCAGTCAACCACCTAGCCAACCAGTGGGCCAACTGTCAAACGATTCAAGAAGACAGTTACGCAGATGGATCTCCAATAAAGCTTTTCGATCATTGAAATAGCCAATAAAGCCACTCATATGATGGCTGATCTGACAGGACCACCTTTTAGACAGCCAACCATATAACTAATTTATCCCACTAGTCAACGAGGGTCAATCAGTTATTATCCACCAGACAGCCAGCTAGCCAACTATTTGGTCAACCAACCAGACAATGTGAACCACCAGACAAGTCTACTCAACCAGAGACAAGCCAGACACCAAAATGCTCAAATAACTAGTGGGCCACACAGGCGTCCAATGAGGTTGTAATTTTGGGCAGTCATGTGGTCATATATCCAACCCTACCAGCCATGTGGCCGAAAGGCAAGATAACACGTTCCTTCGGAGTGGGCAGGTAGGAACTTGGTTGGACAGCGCATTCGTGCTATCCGTGTCACGCGGCGCAAGCTGCGTGGGGCGGCGCGTCACGTGGTGCCGAGCCCGCCCGAAGCGCTCTATGAAATACAAATCGAGGGCGTGGCTATGCACGACAGACAGACAAATAATCCCTGGTGAGCAGTGTGGAACTGTTGTTCCTACCTGTATTAAACCTCCACTGCACTCAAGTGTCATCTCCACAAATGGTGTGGTCTATTCTCAACCCGCTGGTGGACGGAAGCCTTCCCATATTGACGCCAACAAGCAGCGATGGGCTGCTCGCTTCAGGGAAAGTGTGGACGGCAATTGAGCGATTCCGGTGATGATCAGCAACACCGTTGTGATTTAACCCTTTAAGTTTTGCAGACAACTAGCTAGAAAGCTGTGCTATTGAAAGTGACAGTGGTTGAAAGTGAAATCATGGATTGATATAAAAAAAATCAATGTTAAACATTGCATTTCAAATCATGGTCGATGCACAAACGCTCCATGATTTGTGTCTGTTGTGATTTTAACCGTTGTCACTGCAGAATTGACACTCGATTTAAACACCATGTTTCTCAAACTTGGCTAGTGTTCTGATCAAGGACGGTAAGTCCTGAATGAAAGACCTCCACTCAAGGCAAATGATTACTTCGGCCTGAGGCCATAATAATAATAATAATGGCAATGACATCTTCAATATTTATATTAAATAATGTCATTTTTCAGATTCATGGTGCCTAAAATAACCGTAATGGTATTAAAATTAAAAACAAAATTATCAATAACTTATTTCCAAAATAACGAATACAAATGTAGTAATAGAACAAAAATAAAATTATAACTAAACGGCCGGAACTGTTGTATCGAAACGAATGTAAATCACAAATTTCTTTACAATTGTAACCACTACAAGAGTAAAAACGAAATTAAATATGTAAATGAGCAGTACCGATAACTTAAAAAGACTGGCATCATATCAAGAGTATGAAGAAGCCATGCAGGACATGATTACAAGCCAGTCATCTGCTAAACAGTCTAAAATCGACATCGTTTTGCCAGCATCGTAATAACAAAAAAAAAGATTTATAAAACTGGCCTGGCCAAGCCAGTGGCTCAGTTTATACAATTATTATTAAACAACACATACCGACATGAACATGATTATATTCAGAGGCCACACCGTATTTCCGGTGTGCACCACAAACATTATTTCACGTCTCCCATGATGCAATGCAACATAAGTTGGTAAAAACAAATGGAGAGCATATATGCTTTGATTATTACCTCGGCCTGCATACATTTGTTTCAACCGACAGGAATTTTTGTTTATGCAAGATACCTGTAAATTGTATTGTAAGGAATGCATGAGATGAACGGGCAAATAAACTGTAATTAAATAATGAAGCTAGCAGCGCAGCTCTCTGAAAGTGACCCCAACTTCCGTCACTGGACTTCAAACAGCACAGGTGTGTTTCATTATTTCTTGACTTTGTCAAAAAAGTGAAATTCTAGTGTTAAAGTGATTTTTTTCACGTTAAGTTTAAAAAAAATTATACGACCGTGCTTTTCCCTCAAGGTACCATTTTAATTTTTTTTTGCATTTTCGTCTTGTCAGTTTTTTGTAAAATAAAAACGTAAATAAGAAAACAAACGGTCATAGTAAAAACTATTATTTTTGTACTGATTTGTGTACCTCAAGAGTTCAGCGTCAAGTAAGTCAGCACGCTCACTTCCACTCAGGCTTGTTTATAGTTTGGCATTTTTTTGTAAAAAAAAACACAACCGTTCGATTCTCTTCCTTCGGTCCATCGAAGCAAACACGTGATTGGTCGACGGGTGTGTGTGTGCGATCACATGATTGGTCGATGGGCTCGCTTAGTTATGTTGGGAGGTCAGCCATAGTCCTTTTTGTCTATAGTCTGCAGCTTCCAACCTCCCGTTCCTCCTCGGATCAGGAGCGGCTTCTCCGATACGGAGACTCCGCACCACAAGGGCCCAACGGGCGCGCAGAATAACCACCGAGCCGAAGCAACGAGCCACTGAGCCAGCCAGCATGTGAGAGACGACATGCCACCGAGCCAGCCACCGAGCCAGCTAGCGGAGCCAGCCAGCGAGCCTTCCACTGAGCCAGCCAGTGAACGAGACTCTGTGCACCCGCGAGCTATCCTCGGTGCCAGCCGGCAAGCGAGACTGAGCCAGCGAGAGAGCCTGGAGGTGGTGGTGTGGGGGGCTCAGAGGCGCTCGACGTCGCGGTATTTCTTGCGCAGGATAGAGACCTGATCCTTGAAGAGCAGTGGGTCCATGCGGCTCTGCGTGTGCTGCAGCGGCATGGTGCCGAACCACGTGGCGAACGCGTTCATGCAGCTCTGCCGCTGAGCGAAGTGGTCTGGGTCGGCCCAGCGTGACAGTTTTGAGCCCTACGGGTGGGGAAAGCGAACGAAAATCATCATGATCTGCCCAGCCGCATGCTGTCGTGAACACGTACATGCCAACAAAACTGCCAACAACCACAGGTATGTACGTGCCACCAGTAATACCACCAATGCAATCATAGGTATGTCTACACCACCAGTAATACCACCAATACAATCAAAGGGACGTCTACACCACCAGTAATACCACCAATACAATCAAAGGGACGTCTACACCACCAGCAATTGCACCACCATCACTCCCACGATCAGCACCACCACCAACAGCAGCTGCATCAACAAGCCCAACACCCAGGACCACCGTCACAAGCATGTGGCACAGCAGCAGCAGCAGCAGCACCGCACCTGCATCATGGCCTCCTTGTATTGCTTCTTCTGTGTGACCTTGATGGGTGGCATCTTTATGACGTCCGACACGAGGAAGTTCATGAGGATGTCCTCGCAGTTGGACAGCGAGTCCACCATGTCCCGCAGCGATGCCGGCAGCGCGTGCGTGTATAGGTAGTTGTAGTATCTGCGGTGCGGGAGAAGGGGTGGGGGACACGGTGTTGGGGTTAGGGGGCTAGGACCACTGTTAGGTTGAGGGTTAGTGTTTGTATGTATCCATAATAGAGGTTTTTGGGTTAGATCGCGTAAATATATGAATGTGTCGTTATGTATGTAGAACTTCTTTCGCACTGTACATAGCCAATCATGCTAATCAGAGCTGCGGGGGGAGGACAACAGACTAAATTAAAGAAATGAGTTGTCAATCTAGATTTAAAACTGCATAGCTCCAGTGGCTCCTTAATATCAGAAGAGAAGAGCATTCCGCAGAAGTACATCTGACAGCGTGCATTGCAGTGACCGTCTAAAACTAAACTATTTTATTTGACCAGGTAAAGCCCTCTGAGCTTTTAGCTTCTTGTTCAGAGCGACCCGGCCACAAATTGTAGCGCAATAAAGTGGCTTATCAAGTGGAAATTTATCGCAGCCAAATAATTTAAATAAACTAATGAAAGGTACAGCATTCACTGCACGTGTCCATGTTAGTAGTGTACGACAGCTCTCACCGGTGGTAGAACGCGGCTCCCGTTAGCACCATGGAGTAGTGGTTTGTCCACTTGGACGTGTAGCCCCAGCGGCTCTTGCTGCTGTCCCACAGGTGGCTCCGGGCCGGGTATCCCACGATCCGCTCCGGGAAACTCTGCCACACTACAAACGCAAAGTCCACCTGCGCAAAGCACGCGTGCACACACACAGAAATGTTAGGATCGAACGCTGTTTAGCCAACTCGAAGGTTCATCACCGTTTGGTGTATTATAACCATTTGGGTGGATGGACAGAGGCGAGAGGTTGCAGGAACAGTGCAACAATTGATTTTGCTGCACCGTCTCGCACTGCCCACCACGCATGTACTGTACACATGTTGAACTTCTTTCGCACCGTATGCAGCCAACCGTGATAATTGGAGCTGTGGACCACCACGTGGCCCCAAAGCGAGCCTATGATGCCTGTTTTATACACGGTGGCCACCCATCCAACTTCGCTTAGCTGCGAGTTTGTGTGTATTCTGGGCAGTGTTTTATAAAAGCTGAAGGCAAAGGTGGAGCACTGAAATGGCGTGCTTATTCTACTGCTGGCGCGAGGGGGGGGGGGGGTATCCCGCTGGAGGAACGATGGACAGAAGCGGTGGGGGGTAGGGTGGTGGTGGGGGAGTCCAGTGCGTTCACCACGAGACCGTGGCAGAGTCCATCTCGATCGCATACGTCTGTGCAACCGGTTAGACACCTCGTCGGTGCGTCCCGCGCACACTCGCGCTCACCTCGTCCGTAGACAGCACCGTGTCCTCGTCGAGGCTCAGGACGGCGTCTGTCGTCACGGCCTCGTGCGGCACAAAGCGGCTGCTGATCGTCTGCAAGTGGCGACAAGGGACACCACGTACACGTGAGCGCACGCGCAGGTTCGTAACGAAAAGACAAATCTAATAAGTTGAATTTTGGTATTCGCATCGTTCCTACAGCACAAGGCTATCACGAAGGGCCTGTTTTTCACAAATAAACTAAAACTAAACTCAACAATTTTGATTTTTCCAGATACTGAGCTATGTAACTCTTTTTCAGAAGTGACCAGGCCACAAATGATAGCTCAACAAAGTGGCTTATCAAGACGGACGCCGTTTTTAAATGTGGAGGGAGTAGAATCCGGAGAAAAATACACACAACCACTGGGAAAACATGCAAACTCCAAATATATATCAGGCATCATCATAGTTGGGATTGAACCCACAACCTCCTGTATACCGGGCGAGGTGGTTAACATCCCTCCACCGTGGTGGGGTATGGTCTGCAAGTCGGCAATGTTACCGTGTGGTATTTACCGTATTTGTGGGAAATTTTGCAAATTTCGAAGGAGATGCCAGCCACATGTATCTTCTAGTTTTTAGAATAACGTCACCCGCCGGTATTCATAATCAGAATCCTTATTTAGACTGGAAGAATTCGGATGAGCTATGAAGCTCTTCTTCACAGATGTCCCATTAAGGGTGGGTCAAAAATTTACAACAACAGACAATACAAAAACAGATAGGTGTGCAAAGAATAGGAAAGCTAAGCAAGTCACTTAATAAAAAAAGTGAAGTATACAAGTATTATCCAGGGTGTACGGCCGGGCTTAAACCGCGAACCTCTGCAACACGCGGCAAAATTGCCACCGTTTGGGAAATACACGTCCCGCACGTGTGTTGACATGCGCCGATGCAGCACATGCCAATGCGTGGACACTCCGTACCTTCGCGACTGGCTCTGAGATGATGAGAGGCACAGGTAGCACTGGCCAGAGGCTCCTTGCGGGTGGTGGACGATCGCAGTTCCACAGGACGAGCACCTGCACACAGTGAAAAACACGTCAGCCAGTGATCACCCAACACTGTGTGTGACCCTAGCAGAGAGCTGGTTCACACACTGCACGATGAAACCGGGAACCTGGCCGATGACTATCATCAGGAGCGAGTGATATCCGAGCTGGTCCTGGTTGCTCCATCACCTTAACCGACCCACACCCACTGACCAGCACAGTGTAGCATGGTCAAGCGCCACAGTGGCGAGATGATAACTACCTCACCTGGTATGCAGGAGGTCGTGGGATCGAGCCCGACCCTGACCTCCGCTTTTTTTCCTTTAAACATTTAAAACCTGGACTGTGGACAGAAACGAAGACTGGTGTTTGAGAACTGATAATTAATATAATTAATCCCAATCCCTGGGGATCATGGGAAACGTTGGGCATTTCTAACTGCGTTGGCTGAGAACTCTGCCCCCCACCCCCGCATGTGGCCAGGAGCGAAACTACCGGATTTGCCACACGACTTGCCCGAGACTCACCTGGGCACAGAACTTGGACTTGCCGACCGCCTGGATGAGCTTGATGATCGGCTGCGACTGCACGAGGAGTGGCGAAGTGGCGTGGATCACGGCGGTGAACTTGGCCTCGGGGCTCTGGCCTGGGGGCGGATATGAAAGTGAGTGACGGGAACACACGACGCATAACACACACAACATACGCACACGCACACACGTGCAACGGAGCATGAAGGCACGCACGGGCAAGTAACATATGCACAAAACCACACAAAACACACACGACAAACAGATGAAACACAAAACACTTGAAACACACACACACAAATGCACAAAGATCCCACATATTGCCTTTAACAGGCTGTTGGGGAAGGTGCAGCTATACAGGCTGGCCTGTCACAAGGGGGTGGTTGGCCAACACCACGCCAGACTGCCTATGTCCCCCCAGTGCTGATGATTACACATCACATCAAGTGCTCAATTAAGGGTGAGTCAACCTAAGGGGAGGCCCAGGACCAGTTCAGATATTCATAACTGTTATTGGTTCTAAGCGGAAATTGAACTTGGGTTGCCAGGTTCGATGTGCCGTGTGCTAACCACTACACTAGCTCTCCCCCACTAAAGATAAAGATCCCCCGTATAGCCTTAACAGACTGCAGGGGCAAGTGCTGTTAGCGAGCACCTATGAAGGCCGGAACGGTACACGAGGGGGTGGGTGGCCAGCACCACGCCCGACCGCCTTTGTCTCCCTAGTGGCGATGTTTACACACCGCACCAGGTACTCATTTGAGGCTGAGTCGACCTAGGGGAGGCCCAGGACCGGTTCAGATAATCGTCACTGGTGTGTGCTGTAAGCGGGAATCGAACCTGGGTCGCCAGGTCCGGAGTGCAGCGCGCTAACCACTATACAGTACTACCGCTCCCCACTCTCCCCCACTACGCAGATACACACACACATCATTACTCATGAAACCCCAGCCTCTGCACCTCGCGAATGGTTCAGCTAGGATCTTGTTTCCCCCGGGATGCGAGCCACCCTCTCTGGCACTCACCCAGGTAGGCGTGGTAGAAGGGGTAGTGCGCCAGGGCGGACGAGAAGCCGGGCAGCACGTGGAGACCGCCGGGTGGGTGGTTCCACACAAGCGCCGGGCGCACTGCCACTCCGGCCACACGCTCCCGCACAATCTGGCAGGCACGCGCACACGACGACAAAGTTTAACCCTCCGTATGTGCAGCCTGCGCAGACTGTTGTGGCAAAGCGCTGTTGGACGAGGGACTGCTCAGACTCGTGCGGCACACAAAATTATAGTGTGGCCGAAAAAGACGCGTCCGGCCGTGAACGAGCGAGCGAGAAAGTTAGCGAGCAGGTAAATGAGTGAGAGAATGGGTAAGTTAATGAGCAAGTAAGAGGGCGAGCTCGTGATCGAGCGAGCGAGCAAGCGAGCAGGGCTCACCTCGAGCGTGGTGTGCACAATCTTGTCGATGGAAGAGAAGTACGCGTTCCACAGGAGCTGCGTCTGCTGCCTCATGGCAAGCACGCGGTCGTGATCGAGCCACCGCACTGTCGACGGGATCTGGGATACACGGACATGTGGAGTTCAGGGTCAGCATTCGGGGTTGGCGATAGGGGGTCACAATATTTCCTTGCTGGCCTTAAAGCGCTGACGCCAAGCGAGTGAGCAAGCGACTGGCCTCGGTGGCAATATGCTCTAATTAATGAATACATTACATGCAGTTCAAACTTAACCTCATGTATGTATATTGAACTTCTTTCGCACAGCACGCAGCCAACAATGCTAACCGGAGGTGCGGGGGAAGGACAACAAAGTAAACACAATCGAGATGATTTAAAAGTGCATAGCTCCAGTGGATTCCTAATATCGGAAGAGCGCTCCAGATGGCCGCAGAAGCACATCTGAAAGTGCGCGATGCAGTGACCATCTTTGTTCGATGGCTTAGCCAAAAGCCACTGCGAAGATGACCTGAATTTGCATGATGGTTTATATGCTCCTTGACAAGATGAGCAAAGTATTGTGGTTCATTTGTGTAATGACTCTGACCTTAAAATGTATTTGTTCAGCAACCAAAAACCAATTCAGCTCGGCGAGCACTGGATGGACATGGTCAGATCTAGCAGTACCCATCACGGCACGTGTAGGAGATGAACGCGACATTCTGTTCATGACAGCTTAGGGCACAATACACACAATGCGCTTCGTACGGCAGTGTAAACATTACACGCCTCCCCCACCCCCTTCCAGAAGAGATTTTGATGGTGAGTGTTACAGCGAGGATCGAGTGAGCATTCAGCAGGGTTTACGAGTGTTAAGTCGAGTGAGTGCTTTGGTGAGCGAGCATTGGGGCGGGGAAGTATTAGGGCGTGCGAGTGCTGGGATGAGCGAGTGTTGGGGTGAACGAGTGTTGGGGTGAGAAAATAATGGTGAGCGAGTGTTGGGGTGAGCGAGTGTAATGGTGAGCGAGTGTTGGGGTGAGAGAGGTCTTTTTTATTTGGTATGTAAATCTGAAATGCAATATTAAAAGTTGGAAGCCAAGTTACAGCACAACCGGCATACAGCTGGGGAAAAAGACAATGAAAGGATTTAATAAGATTTAAAAACCATAAATAATTTGGGTTACAGCGCTGGGCTCACCTGGAGGAGCAGCCTCTCGTCTCCGATGACGGCCGCTTTGTTCCAGTCGATGACCTCCGAGAAAGGCAGGGCCCAGCCGTTACTGAGCAGCACAGGCACACACGCCGCCTGCGCACACACGCGCACAAGACAAAGATCCCCCATATAGCCTTAATACTGAACAGACTGTTGGGGCAAGTGCTGAAAGCGAGCACCAATGAAGGCCGACACGGCACACGAAGGGGTGTGGGTGGCCAAGCACCTCGTCTCCCCAGTGGCAATATTTACACACCGAACCAGGTATTCAATTCAGGCCGAGTCGACCTAGGGGAGGCCCAGGACAGGTTTAGATAATTGTCACTGGTGTTCGCCGTGAGCGGGAATTGAACTCGGGTTGCCGGGTTCGTAACGCAGTGCACTAACCGCGACCCTACCGCAAGCACACGCACGCGACGTGGAAACGGGTCAAACACGGGTCACACACGGGTCACACACGGGTCTGACACAGATCTGACACGGGTTTGACACGGGTCACGGACATAGACCAGGCATGAGTCAGACACACGAATCAGACTCGGCTCTGACGTGAGACACGAAGGCAGACCAAACACAAGGCAGACACGGATCACCCCCAGAATAGACATAACAAGTAGGGCAGGCGTTAAGACGCATGGCAACCAAGGGTGTGGCACAAAGATACAAGAGGCACACAGGCGCGTGCACACACACCTCACTTTTACAGCACACCGGCAACATGGAAAGCTTATGGCCACAAACATGGGCGTGAAAATAATAATTATGAAAATTATATACCGTGCAAATCCTCAAGAGTCTCAAGACACTCTTTCAGGAGGGTTCTGTACTGGAATGCTTGGGAGATGTTTGGCCAATTCCACCAATGAGAAAATGAGAATTTGGAATGGGGGAGGAAACCAGTACACGGAGAAAACCCACCACGCTTACGTGAGACTGACTCCCAACACTGCTATCTCCAGGCTACACCTCGAAGCCAAACGCCCAAAACATCTGGCCCGCCCAGAGGGAACCCATCCACGTTTCTTTGTTTTATTTCTCCTTGTCGACCCAGGAAAGCTTCACCAAGTCTCATGACTCTCTTTCAGGAGGATCCTACCAAGTTTTCAAAGTGGGCGATGATTGCGATGCAATTTACAATTGAGTAATTTTGCAGGTAACTTTTGAAATTTGATCAAATCTGGACCATAATGCTGCCACACAATGGTCCTAACTCTTACAAATGACATCGCGGGATCTTTAACGTCCACTATGAAACAAACGGGGCATACTTTTACGATTAATACACCCGCAATATTAAATCAGGACAACCGGTGGATTCCAACCGAAAATCTCTGCAACAAGCTGTGCTAGGCCAGGTCACCGCCCGTGCACTAACCAGGCTCAAAAACCTGCTTAGCTTCTGAGATCCGACGTGAATCGGGTTAATAATTTTGGGTGACTGGGTCACGGCAAAAGTCGTGGTGGGCACGAGCGACGGCGAGCACGGGTGTACGTTAAAGTGCGAGCGCCAGACGCCGTCGCTCCTCCTACCTGCAGAGCCTCGAGGAACCTGAAGGATCCGAGTCTTCTGCCCCGCGGGACGAGACAGAAGGTGGAGTTGTAGAGCATCTCCTTGTAGTCGTATCTGTAACGCACACGAGCACACAGCGGCGGGGGGAGGGGATGGACAAGAGATTCACACAGACCCAAGAGATCCACGGGGACTCGATGACACCTCCATGATAGGGACACACAGCAGCATTGCAGTGGCAAATTTAGTTGCTATAAATGCTGTATTGAATAACAATTTCAAAAAATTAGTTACGCAGAAGCAGGTGAGCATAATTGATCACGTTCAGAAGATGCAGTGCCATTACTGCACGTTCAAAAGGCGTTGTTGTTCGTAAAGCCTAAATAGACAATAGCGACAAGTGCTGTTATAGCAAGCACCGATGCAAGCCAGCACCGCACATTGGGTGGGGAGGGGGGGGCACCACCATGCTTAATGCTGCTGTTTACACACCACACCACATATAGCACTCATTCATGGGTTGAGTCGACTTAAGGAAGGCCGAAGATAATCGACACCAATGTTCGTTGTGGCCGGGAATCGAACTCGGGCCACCGGGGTTTGTAGCGCGGCGGTGCAAACAACTATGATAACAAATGCCATTCACTACCAAATGTCAGCCCAGGTCCCGCTTTGAGATCCCGTCAAGCGTCAGGCTCGCCGGTAGGAGGTGTTTTGTACGGGTTAATGGAGTGAGTTGACTGGCAGATGCAACATCTGGGCTCCCGACTGTGCTACCAGTCTGCCTGATAGTGTCTGTACAAAGACAAATATTCCCCGTATAGTCTGAACAGACTGTTGGGGCAAGTGCTGTTAGCGAGCACCTATGAAGGCGGGCATGGCACATGAGGGGGTCGGTGGCCAACACCACGCCCAGCTGCCTTTGTCTCCCAGTGGTGATGTTTACACACCACACCTCGTGCCAGTTTGAGGCCAAGTCGACCTAGGGTAGGCCCATGACCGGTTCAGATAATCGTCACTGTGTTGGCCGTGAGCGGGAATCGAACTCGGGTCACCGGGTTCGTAGCGCAGCGTGCTGACCACTACACCACCGCTGTCTACACACACACGAACGCACACACGCACAAGTCGACTTGAATGGGAGGGGGGGCCCCCGTCTCTGGTGGAGTTTGATCAGACTTGGCGGTGGCGGACGAGCGACTGTGTGAGCCGAGTCCGGGGATCTCTCCGAGCATCTCGGGTGCTCGCGCTCTTGGGAGCACGCATGGCCACGCCACATCAAACGCCGCGGAACAGCTCCACGCCACCGGATTGTTTAAATTCCACGACGTTTTTTTATACTTTAAACTTAAGGGGATTTTTTTTTTGGTCTGTGTGTGCGTGTGTGACACTGTCTCTCTTTACATTCATTCTTTTTTTATTTCCCCTGCTTCTCTGCCCTCGTTTGAACCCAGGTGAGAAGGGATTTTTTTTCCCCCTTCTTTTTTTACTTTAGTGTTAGTATCTTGTTTCGAAAGATTTTCTTTGCTTTACTGGTGATCCCGGTGCAATTTCCCTGTTAACCAGACGGGGGTTGTTCCCCGTGGCAATAAGACTCGAGGAATTCAACACAGCCATTGAAAAACACATGTTACGGTAACCCCGAGCGACAGAAGTGATGCTTGCCAGGGTGTAGTGGTGAATACACCGGACTCGCGGTACAGAGGTCGTCGTTGAAACAATGGCGCAAGTGTCTTAAATTAGCATTCTTGCTAACGTCTGTCATGCGAGCCATTATTTATTTATTTATAATTTGCAGGTGCAAAATTCACTTTTTCTCTTACCAGGTAAGACTCACTGAGCAATACAGCTCTTTTCCAGAAGCGACCTGGCCACAAATGATAGCTCAACGAAGTGGCTTATCACGTGGACATTTTATAGCAACAAAATACTCTAAATGTGGAAGGAAAAAGTGGAGGACCCGGGAGAAAATCCACACGACCACGGGGAGAACACACAAACTCCAAATACAGCAGGCGTCAAGGGTTGGGATAGAACCTACGACCTCCTGTATACCAGGCGAGGCACCCGCCCCGATATACGATTGGCTACTGCCACCATTGACATCACCGGGTCATTAAGGTCCACTATGCAGCAAACGGAGCACTTTGTTCAGTACAGTAACAGCAAGCAAGTAAAGATTCTCTCCCAACTGTGATTCAATGTACCGGTCCTGTTAAACGCAGAGTCACAATTTTATTTTATCACGATTCCATTGTGCACAGCATACCGAGTTGCGGGCTCATTCAAGATTTTAGACGACAACAATGTTAATGGCTAAAGTGAATTCTATTGCAATGACGTGCATTTCAGACAAAGGTTGAAATATTAATCATACATCGATGACTCTTTGTCAATACACCGCAGGATGAAGGCCTGCCCACGCCGTGTCAGCAATCGGGGGCTGTTTGACCATAAATGCAATCTGGTCTCTTGACACTTTATAAAATTAGAATACAGAGAAGGGGCGGGGGTAAATGGGTCTCGGCGGGGGAAATGTCGGAGACAGAAGACAGCACGGCATCGTCTGCGATGAAGCAACCTGGGATCAGCGCATCCAGCAACAATAAGCTGCAGGGAGAGCCGGGGAAGGCAGGGCAGCACCAATGAGTCCCCCAGGGCATTCTCGGAGAGGCTGAGGCCCTTCGACAAGCCCGAGGGACAGTCGAGGCAGCCACGTCAGCCATCACAGCAGCAAAGCTATCTGAAGCCAAACCCGATTGCGCTGTATCATCAAGCAAGGCAATTATTTTTTCCGGCACGGTGACATGAAAGGATCTGCGGAGGGAGATCACTCAGCTCCTCTGCCAGCCACATCAACGCCCGTGCCGCGTCTCCACCTCGTGGGCTCTATGCCCAAGGCGAATGGAACGTGCGCGCTCGCAAAGCCCAATATCCATCCAAAGCTCCGCGCCTCCCTCCCACGCGCACACGCACGCACATGCACGCAGGCTGACTCAGCCGCCACCACCAACCGCAAAATCAGAAGCGTTCCCAAGGGAAGGGAGCGTCCTCGCATGGTAGGGCGAGAAAAACATTACAATAAAAGGGATTATTCGGTTTGTCGGTTCTGCCACGTCACCAGGCTGCACTGCAAATGTATCCACGTAATATCGGATTGTTTTGCTAATGCGTGTCAGCACACGCTCTGCCACTCACTGTGCGAGCGACCGAGCGAGTGTGGGTCAAGACTAAGGTCGGGAGCGGTAGTAGGGTGGGTGAGCGAACTGAGTCACGTACCCAGCTACCCCAGTGCGATTCCTGCTCCCGGCTAAGTAGCGTTTATACAAAACATCACTCAGCCTTAAAATTAATATCTAGTGCTGTGTGAATGTCATTAGTGGGGAGACAAAAGCTGCTGGGTGAGGTACTATGCCAGCTTTCATAGGCGGTCACGAACAACACTTGTAACGACAGCCTGTGAGGCCGTCTCAAACTATTAAACAATTTTTTATTTTACCAGGTAAGGCCCACCGAGCTCTATCGCTCCTTTTCAGAAGCGACCTGGCCACAGGTGAAAGTCCAACGAAGTGGCTTATCATGTGTAAATTTATAGCAGCCAAATATTCTAAACGTATGTTTCTAAATGTGGAGCGAAAAACCGGAGGACACCGAGAAAAATCCACGCGACCACGGGGAGAACACGCAAACTCCAAATATACAGGTGTCAGGATCGGGATCGAACCCACGACCTCCTGTATACCAGGCGACGTAGTTAACATCTCGATACTGAGGGCCTGATCTGGATTTGTTATTTTGTTTGATGAATGTGAAAGTATGG
Source organism: Lampetra planeri (assembly GCF_965212315.1). Lineage (NCBI taxonomy): Eukaryota > Metazoa > Chordata > Hyperoartia > Petromyzontiformes > Petromyzontidae > Lampetra > Lampetra planeri. The sequence continues at coordinate 5,375,021 of NC_136129.1, forward strand.
CGAATGACGTCCTTCACTCCGCACCCTTTACATGTCATGGTACCGGATAATCCCGTATTACCTGGTGGGGCAAGGCAGGATACTAACAGCTAACACTGACTTACAGCCCTTTGTCCATCTGCTGCTGCATGAAGGACTTCCCAAGCAGAGTCGGCCACAGAGGTTGTTTTGACCGCTTCACTACGCTACTCAGTGTAGATTGATTGGGGGGGTAGGGCAAGTGGCAGGGGGGGGATGCTACCAGTTGGCACTACACACAATTCTTCCAAATGTGTGTGGGTGGAGGTGAATCATTACATCCCTCGGGGGTGTAATGATTCACCTCCGCCCAGGTACTGCAGGGTAAGGTAAAGGAAAGGTAGCGTGGGGTAAAGCAGGCCACTTCAGGCGAGGTTAAGCTGGAGTACATGGTGGCAGTGCATGGTAAACGTGTAAATACATCCCCGTACATCTTACGTAAATCTGTTGGGGCAAGTGCCATCATTGAGCACCTATGAAGGCTGACATTCACACACACACACATCACCAAGCCTGGCTGCCTTTGTCTTCCCAATGCTGATGTTTACACATCGCACCAGCGAATGTATGTTTAACTATGCACACAGTACATAGCCAATCGTGCTAATCGGATGTGCAATATTATTTCAAAATCAAATTGATGTAAGGGAGCAGGACCCAGGGGTTGTCCTGGCATCACTCGCCACTGATGTCAGCTGCGGCCGGGGATCGAACCCAGGTTGCCGTTTTTGTAGCACACTTCACTAACCACTGCCCCGCCGCTCTAATTTTGTAGCTGTGAAGACTCTTGACACATGCACGCACACAACACTATCTCTCACTCACCCTCTCACGTACGCACACACAAACTCTCTCTCACGTACACTTTGAGAGATGAAACAACACGTTGCAATCTTAGATAACACCTACTGCCCTGTCTCAACGCAGCCGCATTTTTGGAAAACCCTCGCCAAAATAGTTCTCAAATAAGCACCGCATGTAAACGTTTAAGGGTTCACTTAAAAAAAAAATCTGCTTACTCGCTTCTTCCCGGCGACCTCTGGATTACAAGTCCATTGTGTTGCTAACCAATTCCCCCACAGCCTCTGCCTACACCCAGCAAATACCCACGGTGGGGGGGCGGGGATCACCACGGTTTGTACAATCGGCAGATTCGCTTGCGATTGAGCCAAGTGTGGTTTACCCCCCCCGCCCCCCACCACCACTTCGAAGACGTCTGTCCGGCATGAAAGTGTCTGTGAAAATACCCCACCACCTCAAAAAGGAAGATGCCAAGTGTGGTTACTCGCCCCCCCGCCCCCCACCACGTCGGAGACGTCTGTCCAGCATGAACGTGTCTGTGAAAATACTCCCCCCCTTAAAAAGGAGCTATTTAGAGGGTCTCTCTTGAAGAGGAGAGCTTCCCTCCAGTAGAGGCATGAGCATTCAATTGCAGAGCTGAAACTTTACATTTCATTCCGCACCCCCCACCCCCCCACCACTAGATTTTTTTGGTTTTTCTTCACAGCATGAATCAAGCACGAGGGTATTCATTAGTACACTGTGCGTGCATATATATGCAGTATACTGTCTCCTCTGCTTAATGATCTTGAAGACAGGTTTGTTTTCCTCGTGGCAGTTTAGCCCCGAGACTGAAACTTCTTGGCCACACAGCGCCCAGGCACGGCCAGTCTGGTGAATGAGATTGTGCGTACACACGTCACGGCTTTTGGCACGAGCCGGATTAGAGAGTTATCTAGGCTCTCGCAAAGAAACAAAAACTCACGAATAAACAAAAGAAAATTAACAAATGAGAAAAAAAAAATTGCCCATTTACAACAATGCTACGGGTGAACAATGCACAAAAATAAAGTAACAAAACGCACATCGGTCGGAAGGGGGAGTCGGGTAAGGGCACGTCACGAGATGAAAAGCTCGCGGAGATGCACGACAGAGAGACACGGGCGCGGAATTCCACCGCGATGCAGAGGAAAGCGCGCAGCAAATGCGAGTTGGACACATCGTGTCGCCTTTGAAAGAAAAAGTTAAGTGCCCCCCCAGCACGCCCAAAACCCCCCAACCCTTTCACCTCCCCTTACTTTTGTTCCTTTCACCTTTGCTTTTCCTTCCCTTTATATATAAAAAAGTCCTTTCCCCTGCTCGCAGTCCCTACGCAAGTACGGCAAGTGTGAACCCATCTCTCTCACTTTCTCCCCAACCCCGAAACGCACAGCATTTCGGGCCTCTGCTCGTCGAATTTCTGTGCCCCCTCCTCTCCCCCCCCCCCGCCCTTGTATTGCCCGTGCTGTGTACCCGGCTCTTATAAAAAAAAATTAGAGAAAAAATAATAAAGTGGGCTTGGGCAGGACACGTCGCCAGTGCTTGCAAATAACAACGGAGTGGCAAGCCAAAGGATGGAATATGTCCAAAATGATGTTGACCGCAGAGGTGGAGCGTCGCGCACTCCACCCACTCAAGAATGAAATTGGATTTGTTGCATTGTGTAAAACCACGAGGGATGGCGATAACTTGGGGAAGCCTTCAGCCAACCGTGGACAGATCACGGCTGACACGCATGTTGGTAAGCCCACCTGCCATGCACTTAAGACAACGGTCCCCCACTTAGCCTTTAACAGACTGTTGGGGCGAGTGCTTTTGGCGAGCGACTATGAAAGTTCGCACGACACACGAGGGGGTGGGTGGCCAGTGCCACGTCCAGCCGTCTGTCTCCCCAGTGCTGATATACACACACCACACCGGGGACTCATTTAAGGCTGAGTCGACCTAGGGGAGGCCTAAAACCGGTTCATATAATTGCCACTTTTATTGGTTGTGGTCGGGAATCGAACTGGGGTCGCCGGGTTTGTAGCGCAGCGCACAAACCACTGCGCCAACGCTCCACACTAGCACATGCATATACGTACGCTCACAAGAACACACACACATACGTGCACACGTGAAAAAGAACACAGGATTCACACTTCCACATGGATTGCAAGACACTCACACCCACACGGGCACCGCAAATACTCACATCCGCACACGTGCGATCGAAGGGTATGCAAAGTACCATAAAATGCGCGATCAAGTTATGCAACATGGCACACCACGCCCGCGGTGCGACTTACTCACCTCACATCCTTTTGCGGTCAGGCACGGACACAATAGCTTTTGCTCAGGGCTGGCAAAGCCAAGGCTCAGGTATGGTGGGTTATGGCAGGTGCCAGTTGTAGAAAGAATGGTTTTTGGCAAAGGCCGGCTGACTTAATAAAAAAAACCCACTCAAAAGCTCCGAGTGGCATGGGTGCGACTCTGCCTCTCTCTCCCACAGCCGGCAATGGTGGCGAATGCGTGGAGATTAAACTAAACTATTGTTACTTTATCAGGTGAGACCCACTGAGCTACATAGCTCTTTTTGAGAAGCAACCTGGCCACAAATGATAGCTCAACGAAGTGGCGTATCCCTAATAAGAGGTCTTTTGGGTTTGATCGCGTATCTAACCCAAAAAAAACGATCTAACACAAAAAAAAACTATTATAGATGATATTGGTCGCGAAAGCCTACGTGTTGAAGTGGTTTATCATGTGAACATTTATAGCAGCCAAATACTCTTGAATGCACGTTGATTCTCAATGTGGAGGGAAAAACCAGAGAACGCGGAGAAAAAAACGCGCGACCACGGGGAGATCACGCAAACTCCAAACTTACAGCAGGCGTCAGGGTCGGAATCGAACTCACGACCTCCTGTATACCCAAGGAGAGGTGGCTAACATTTCGCCACCGTGAATAGCTTCAGGTTGGTGTCATTAGGCGACTTCTCTCCAACGGGTGACTCAGCGGAGGGCCTTCTCCCCTCTTGGCTCAGTACTGTTCCACATGTTTTCCATTACCTGTGCTGGACGCCTCCTATTCGGGACAAGCTTAGCAAAATGTTAAGATGCTAATTCTTCCATCCAACAAAAAACACACGTGGCCTGTATATCAAGCTTGCATAACTGGTACACTTGGGCCAAATATCAGCACGTCATAGATCTATCTAGCTATAAAAAAACTCTCTCTCAGAGGCTTCCGAGAGAGGACCGCACGCACTTGAAAGGGCCTCAAATTGAATGCTTGATGATGCCATGGGTGAAGTATGGTTAAATAACCCCCACGACCTGCACGGTTTGGGTTAGGCCCTCATGCAGCAGTTGATCAGGATGAGAGCTCTACTTGCACATTACGCGGTACAACAAGTGAAGCGTGGGCGTCGACTACAATGCGTGCAGTGACTTGAGATGTGGGGGTTAGCAGTGCACGTAGAGAAGGAGTCATGGGCATGCAAAAGACGCCCACCAGCAGTGAGGCAGGGGACGGAAGAAGGCTCACAACACGTCCAATGAAATCCCTCTTCAAAGATTACCCCCATCTCATTTGCTTGGGATTTCCCCCAGGCATTTCAGTTTATACGAACCCAAAGCAGAGACATGCAAATCCCATACATATGAAAACTCGGGATATTCGAAAAACATTTCCAATGTTGCAGCAACTCCTGCTTAGCTTCTGAAATACGATAACGATCAGGGTTGCATTCCGGCTGATTTGTCACAGGCTCAGGAGAGCAAGAATTTGCTCAAGATAGCAATTTCGACAAGTTGGAAGGAGCCAGCTTCACTAATTAACTGCTGGGGGGGGGGGGGTTAATGGGAGACCGGGCCCATCCTCCCTGCGGTGGCAATTGCCGAGGTCGTCAGAACGATCGAGCGGAGATACCACGTGACCCCCCCCCCAAGCCCCGCAGTGTCGTCGGGTCCGGGTGCGGTTGGGCCCATGGCCAAAGATGTGAGGCCAAACCGCGTGCCACTTGCACAAGAGCATAACGACCACGCGCGCACGCTCGCCCACGCAAGCTCGCCCACACAAGCTCGCCCACGCAAGTGCACAGTCGCCCACGCACGCACGCCGACAGATGGACCCCCATGCACACATTTATGAACTGTACACGCGCGTGCGGGCACATGCAAGCAAAACGCACGCAAGTGCACACGTCTGGACACCCATGCACACAAATGTATGAATGACAAAAAAGGCAAAGCTAAAGATCCCCCATATAGGCCAAGTGTTGTATGTATGAGCCACAAAGACAAAGATATCCCCTATATCCAGAACAGACTGTTGGGGCAAGTGCTGTTAGCGAGCACCTATGAAGAACGACAGACAAATATCCCCCATATAGCCTTAACAGACTGTTGGGGCAAGTGCTGTTAGCGAGCACCTATGAAGGCCAGAACGGTACACGAGGGGGTGGGTTGCTAGCCAGCACCATGCCCTCTCGCCTTTGTCTCCCCATTGACGATGTTCACACCATGCGAGGTACGTATTAACGGCTGAGTTGACCAAGGGGAGGCCCAGGACCCGTTCAGATATTCATCACCAACATTGGCTGCGAGCAGGAATCGAACTCAGGCTGCCAGGTTCGTAGCGCAGCTCGCAAACCACTGCACCACCGCTAGCCACAAACTACACACACATCAACGTACACACGCATCTAATTGCCCGATCGCAATTCCATGGAAGCAGCACTTTTTTTCTAACATTGCCGTGAGTGGCTATGAACCAGTTGCATATTCATATGAAATGATTAACACTTCGAATAATCAGGCTCTTCGAGTTGGTCCCCGCATCTCAAGCTTAAGAACCGATATTATAAAAATGAATCACCGTGACATTCCACGCCTTCTGTGGTGGGATTGCAGGATTTACAGCCCGATCCACGTGTCCTCACATGATACCAAAGCTACCCGATGCAGTCATTGTACCCTCTTGATTGTCTTTGGAATCGCTCAACTTTAATTCGTAATCATTTCAATCGTATAGAGTGATCAACCAGTACATGGTAAATACAAGCATCTTGCCGACAAGCATCTGAAAAAGGATTCACAGTTTGGGAGTTACGGCTGCTTGGCAATCCATGGCTAGAGGAAGGCCTGCCTACTTTCTGCTGGTCGTTGGGGTTGTTTGACCATACTTCACCACTCTGGTCAGTGCAGGTTGGTAAATTGGTGGTGGGGGGGGGGGGAGGTAAAGAGGATGTGGGGGGGAGGGGGGGCAGTCCACTGTCCAAGACCAGTTCAGATATCACTCACCATTGATGTTAGCCATGGCTGGCAGTCAAACTAAGGTCAAGAAGTTTACAGCACAGTGTGCTAACCGCTGCACCACCGCTCCGCCTAGAAGGTGGACGATGGAAATTCCACCGAGCACGAGGCCGATGATGCATTTGTTCAGCTGAACCATTACACCCCCCTCCGTCCACCCCACGTCTCATACGTTGTCGCGCACGACGACCCTGTTACATATTACGTGCTACACTCTGTAAATCACACGTGTCATGTTTGCCTATGTGTTAACATCCGCTTAGTCTGGACCTCTCCACGATAGCGTTTAACCCCGTCGCTGGCTGCCACGTGGCTTCCAACCAGCGCTTGACTCACCATTGGTCGTAAAGTTGCGAATTCAAAACCCAGCATTGGCCGGGCTCTGTGAAATGGGAACAACGTAACGAGAAATCGACAGGGGAAGTCCAATGGCAAGAATTTCCTGTGCCTCCCCCGTTACCCGCCCACACCGACCATCGCGGTACAACCCACATTACCAGCACAAGTGTGTGGAGGGGCCTTCATTAAGCAGTGGCTAAACACCACACCTGTAAATCTAATACAAAATAGCAACCTTTAGCTGTAATGGGCATCATGCACTCCGTTGTAGCCTTGTGGTACTACTGGATAGGTTGTCGCGTTCGCGTTGTGGAACACTCGGATGACAATTATGCATTGTAACGTACCGTGTGTCGTTCAGCACGATGTCTGACGTTTTGCTCCCATTCAGTTTTTTTTTGTTCAGGAACCAAATTGAAAAAACTCCCGGGACACCTGTTCCGAACAGCGTAGGGTGCAACCCGAAAGCACGTTGGGAGAGCTGCGGTTCATAAAAGGCAAAGGTGCAGCCCTGCGATTGCTTCCTCCCCGTCACTGCTGACAAGAAAGGTATCCGCTAGGAGGGAGCTCTAGCAGGTATTCGGTCTACTCTTCCACGATGACCAGGCGTGTTCGAGGCGGTGGGCGTACCCACAATTTACCCCACCACACGTGACTTGTTGCTCGAAAAACTGTGGGTGTAGTGAATAACTTGCAACATTGTTCTAACTGCTGCGCCGGAAGGCAGAAAGAAACCAGTGATATCTGGATTTCACGTCTTGCGTGCCAACCATTTTAGTTTGGAATAAAATCTTCCCAATTATTTGAAGACACTGCATTGGTAGAAGTTCACAAGGGTGCATAATCTGCTATGAGGAAGGACCATTGTCCAAAAAGTCACAGATTGTATGCATTTTTATTTTAAGGCACGTCATATTGACGAAATTGGGTTGAGTTTATCGTCTGGAGCATTCACCGAATCCACTGCAAACTAAAACACGGGCCGGTCCGAGTGGAGCGAGTTCTGCCTCGGGAGACGCGGGGGGTGCAGGTTACACCGACAGTGCAAGTCATTCCACGCTCGTAGTTAAAGCATTTGTCTGAACGGCGCGTGCAGGCGCTTTGACAGGGCTGTGGGGGCCAGGCAGGCAGGCGTGTCCGTGTCAGCCCATGGTGCAGGTACACTGACAGGGTCGTTGGTATTTATCTCAAACTAGGGGGGGGGGGGTTGGGGGGGTGCGGGGGGGGTGGCGGTACAATGACAGCAAAGTCGGGAGAGAACGTGGGCTGCAGGTACATTGATGGGACGTCCTGTGGATGAGGGCCTCCCCGTGCCGTGCGGATCACAGGGCGTTCACTATATTGTAAGGTCGTGCTCATTACCCAACTGTTTGCCACAAATGAACCACAATACTTTGCTGATCTCGTCAAGGAGCATATGCCATCACGCGAACTCGGCTCACCCTCGCAACGATGGCTTTTGGGCTGGCTGGCCACCGAACAAAGACGGTCACTGCACGCGCACTTTCGGATGCGTTGCTGTGGCCGTCTGGAACGCTCTTCCTTCCGATATTAGGAAGTCGCTGGAGCCAATTAGTTTGCAATCATCTAGATCGAAAACGAATTCATTTAGAACTGCTTTTTGTCTTTAGTTTGATGTCCTTCCCTCGCACCTCCAATTCGCACGGGTTGGCCAAGTACGGTGCAAAATAAGTTCAACATACATACATATGACCATACTTCACCACACTCAACAGCGCAGGTTGGTGAAGGTGGGAAGTGTAAACCTTGGGAGCATAGTAGAGCTCAAGAATGGATTTTGCTGCACTGCTCTCTGCTGACAATGTAACCCCGGCAGCAGCCTTCAACACCTGTTTTTTTTAGGCATGTGGTCATCCATCAAAGCAGACCCAGGCAAAAGCTTGCTTTTGCTTCGGAGATCTTAAAATATCGGACACGTTCCAGCCAATTCGGGCATAGGTAAAGTAGTGATGCAAAATCAATTGAATGTTACCCACGTAAAACATTCTTCAAATCGTATTGTAAAACTAAATTTTTTTTGATTTATGACACTAATATGAACACGTCATGAAGCACCTCAAGGGCTAATGGAAAGTACGTGACAGAACTCAAGAAAACATACGAGACATACGACAGTATAAAAAAGGATTTTTCTTTTTAAAATATCAGATTGCACCAAAGAACCATGCCAATTCACTGAATCTCCACAATATAATCCTCAAACTTGTGGGATAAGAATTACATTTTCCGATCCATATTTACCTACGCATGAATCGTTTGTCGGGCCACCGCAGATTACACACACCACCGTGGCCTACGTCAGAAAGCGGAGCCAACCAGCAACGCCAGCAGCAGCTGGCATTGCTCTATAAACGAGGGGGAGAGTGAGCTGCTCCAATCCAGTGTCTGCAGAAGCAATCCAGCACGCGGAGCGAAACGTCGGACACAGAACCAAGCAGCACACGGCACAGCCTGAAAACGAGCCGGAGAGGCAATTGATTCTCGAATCAAATTGTGGACCTCCCCCCAATCCATGACGATTGAACAAACAGAGGCACCGGTGGATCGTTACATGCAACGCAGTATTTGCCCAAAGGTAGGGGGATGGGGGGGCCCACGTACATCTGACAGGAGCGGTCGATCTGGCGACGTTATCTCAAGTGTGGGGGTCGCGCATGGAGGCAGGGTAGGTCAGCGTGTACTTTTTGACGGCTGGCTGGTGCAGGAGCGGCTGACAGGGGGGGACGCGTGGTGTGCTGCCGCTTGCTTATCTTGGGTTTGCAGTGGAGGCACGTTGGCAGGGCAATTCCCATATCCCAAGGCTTGTCATCACACATGTGAGAGGAACGCTCAGATCTCTCGGGCATCAGATCCTCTGGGAATTATTGCAGAGCTCTCTCCCCCACCGAGGGTGGAGGGCAAGTGTGCACCAAGAGAGTTAAGAGCACATGCAAGTTACATGGGAAAGCAATACTAATTAAAGAGGATTTGGGATTTGAAAATTTTACTCTGGAAATTCCCAAATCCTCTTTTAATCGTTAAGAAAATTACCAATGACGGATGCATGACGTTTGCCAAAATTTCAAACATCCAACCAGAAAAGCTTTAAATTATTCTTTTTTTTAAATATATGACAAAACTTGACATATTTAAGCTTTTTTTTTTAATCCAACATGAACTAGGGGAGTAATGATGATCCGAGTAAAAAAAAAACTGGGACAAAATGTATTCAGCGCCATCGTGGGATTTTCCACACTGCTGTACAGCTACAGTTCACATTCATCATTCATAACCCCATCATTGATAATGATCTATCCCACTGCTGGATGAAGACCTCCCCCACACCGCGTTCGCCATTGTAGGTGGTTTGACCGTACTACACCACACTGCTCTGTTTGAGTTGAAGGTGGGTGGGGGGGGGTGTCTGGGAACCGGTCCGGATAGCACTCACTCGCATGTTAGCAGTGGCCAACAATCCAACTCGGAGCCACCAAATTCACTGCGCGGTGCGCCAACCCACCCTACGTCGCCGTCCCAACCCTATTTTCACCACAGCAGGAAGTATTCACTGCTGCTAACGCCCCCCATGTGTGCGCTGGTTTGAATGAAACTGCTAACATGGATGAGTGAATGAACCCACAGAGAGAGGTGGCTGGCCGCCGGGTAAGGGGCCGTCCATAAATGACGTCACGCGATTTTGGACAATTTTTGACCCCCCCCCCCTTCATCACACGGCGTCACAAAAAGTCAGACCCCCCTCAAATATGACGTCACAAAGCTCTGCCCCCCCCTCCCAAATAAAACATGCTTCAAATCGCTTTAAACAATTTTCATTGTAGTGCGTATTTAATGTGGCGCTGCACTCTGATGTTGTAGGAGAAAACATTTATTAAAACGTCTATTTAATAAAGCAGAACGTGTTGTCTACTGTCTACATTTATTTAAAGTTGGGCATTTTTATGTGACGTCACATTTCTCAACCCCCCCCCCCCCCATCGTCACAAATGTCTGACCCCCCCCTAGGTGCGTGACGTCATTTATGGACGGCCCCTAAGTGTGCTTCGTCCCAGTCCCACCGACCTCCCCAACCCCATCTCCCCAAAGCACACCCCCCCTGCCATGTGTCGGCCTTAACAGGAGCTTGCAGACTGCACGCAGACCGCACGCTGGGAGAGCTAAACAGGCACAACCTTTGTGCGTGTTTGCCAGCGGGTTCCACGTGGGGCAGTTAATGTTTAAAGAGATTTGAAACGGGCGCATTTTTAAACGTTGTCCAAAATCAATCAACCTTTTAACCCGGAGCAAATGTTCGAAGCGCAAACACGCGGGGTACACACACGCGTGGACGGGCGGACGCACGTGCGCACGCGTACGGATTCCTAACTGCGTGCGTGTGTGGTTGTCAAGTTAAACGGGGCCATAGCCGATCCATGAAAAACGATGACCAATTTGTCACGGTTCTGGGTGACGATTCTGTTAAAAAAATCTACGAATTATTTTCCCCTCCCATCTAATTTTTTCCCGTGTTTGTTTCTCGCGTTTTTTTTTTGTCAAGTTTGTACTAGCTTTGTTCGACTCATTAGCCTAAGAGTACGTTAGCACGTCATTAGCATATATCGTAAATAATTAATTGCTACGATTCGACTGCGTGTATTTAGAGTGGAGTACCTGGTGCGGTGTGTAAACATTGCCACTAGGGAGACAAAGGCGGTCGGGCGTGGTGCTGGCCACCCACCCCCTCGTGTACCGTTCCAGCCTTCATAGGTGCTCGCTAACAGCACTTGCCCCTACAGTCTGTTAAGGCTATATGGGGGATCTTTGTTTTTGTGGTGTGGCGTGGTTGCCATGGGTCCTGTCCAATTCACCCCTCCGCCGCTACACCCTCCCCTCTTCGTCTGGTGCACCTCCGGCCAGTGAGCAACGGTGCAGTTGCGCTGCCTGCACACTCGATATATACACCACCGCATGAGCGTGGGAGTCAATTGTAGTTGATGAATTGTTACATTCCGAACGATGATAATGGACGATACCGAAGGTGGTTGAAGATGCTGAAGATGATGGGAATGGTGATGATGCTGAAGGTGGTGGTAATGATGATGACGATGATGGTAATGGTGCTCTAACTTTGCGGATACAAAGGTGGTGGTCAGGTGGCCCAGGGGACTAAGTACAGTGACAGACTAACGAGCTATCATCGTATGAGATCCTGAAATCAAAATTCAGATTTTAGCCAATTGCGATTAAAACCGTGTTCTCAAGTGTCAGCAACTAGATGGCTCAACTGGTGCACCAATGACTGCACAAAAACAATATCCGATCATTATTAATTTGGTTTGTCACTCAATTTGGCGTATACCAGGCTCTGCTTCCTAAATATTTCAGCTACATTGCCTCGTGACATTCACACTCTGCTGAGCATATAATAAAGCGCTTCATATCTAAGTGTATATAAGAATACCATGTAAGGATCTTGAGAAGTAGTTCTGCAACACACACTTCTTCTAGGGGTCACTCTCCGACACAAAAGGGGGTACGCAGATTTCGGCGAAAGTGCCCAGCGGAATATTCTTCACTAGCATGACACAATGGTCAAAAACAAAGCCCTCACACGTAGGGCTGTGCAACCCCTACACAACAGGACCACGATCATATCACACGGAATATAAGATCAAACTACTATTATTGTCATTAACATTCTCTGGACTTTCGCAGATATCAAGAGCTTACCAGGTCAGGCCCACTGAGCTATAGAGCTGTTTTCAGAAGTGACCTGGCCACAAATAACAGCTCAACGAAGTGGCTTATCACGTGGAAATGTAAAGCAGTCAAATAATCTAAACGAACGTTTCTAAATGTGGAGGGGAAAAACCGGAGAACCCGGAAAGAAATCCGCGTGACCACAGGAAGAATATGCAAACTCCAAATATACAGGTGGCGTCAGGGTCGAGATCGAGCCCACAACCTCCTGTATACCAGGGCGAAGTAGTTAACATGCTCACCTCCAAACCCGTAATCGCGCACATTGTGGTGTTCCGATTAACACGGTTGGCTACGTACGGTGCAAAATAAGTTCAACATGCATGCGTTCCCATAAGATTTTAGACTTTACTGTGGTTTGCAAGTGCACCGTGTTTGAGATGCAATTTGCATGAATGATGCGATATAAAGTTATTATTCATGCACCCGATCGTGTCAGATCTCAGAAGCTAAGCAGGCTTTAGCCTGCAGTGCCTTCATTGAGGCAAGCACCGTGCAAAAAACAGGTTGTCACAGGGCTGTGGGGGCTACGCGTTGGTCAGTAGTGGGCTGTGAAGCACAATCCACCGTCTATCTGTACGTCTGTGCTTCTGCATCGACGCTTTCCACTTTCATCAGCCTGCACTGACCAGCATGGTGAAGTAGAGGGACACACACACACATACCCCACCAACCGTACGGCATGTGGATTGACAAGAAGGGCTGTACTTGTGTATAACATAGGAACCAGAAGCACATATTATAATATTCGCACACACATTCGCACAACGCTAACTACTACTGCGCAGACATGATTACTACGACACATATATGGAGACCAATATGCTCACACATACTTAAGAGTCAGAGAGTTGGCCACATTAATCTGGATATACTGGTGTATATGTCAAGTTTTTTTGACCAACACCTATTAATGATGTATGAACCGCGCACACACGTGTAGGGGTTCATATGGTCATGAGCACAAACACACACACACCCCCCCATTCACCAGTCTCCCCATTGCTGAAAGATCATGACCACACCAAACAAAACCAGCACTCCATCAGGTACTCGATTTCGACTGAGCCAACATAGGGAGAGAGATCAAGGCCGGGTTAACATACCAATCAATGGCCACCGTTGGACTGCATTGCAGTCAGGGATCAAACCCGGATCCTCTGAGATCGCAGGAGAGTGATTCTGATCCACAAGTGGCCACGTTCCCACGACCGCTGGGTAGAGAGCCAACCCGGTTCACGGACCCGCGTTCCCTTCGACAGCTTTTAACTAAACTATTTTTGGTTCTTTCGGTGAAGTCACGTAGAAGGGAAATCATTTTTAGTATTTTATTATTTCCGTTCTACGTGACTTTACTGAAAGAACCAAGAATATGAATCCCTGCAGTCACGAAAGCTTTAAATCGAAATTGAAACTATTTTTTATTTTACTAGGTAGGGTTCACCGAGCTCCACAGCTCTTTTTCAGAAGCGACCTGGCCACAAATGATAGCTCAACAGAGTGGCTTGTCGTCTGGACATTTATGGCAGCCTAATACTCTAAATGCGTGTCGATTCTGGACGTGGAGAGAAAAAAACCAGAGGACCTGGCGTAAAATCCACGCCACCACAGGGAGACATGCAGACTTCAAACAAAACAAGCGTTAAGGGTCGAGATCGAACCCATGACCCCCTGGGCCGAGCAAGCACCAACCGAGCCGTGCGTCTCGATTGTCGCGAGCCGTGCATCTCCCCCCTTTGCAAAAGGAGCGACATACTTTTTCACCCAGGTTAGCTTCATAAAAACCTAACCCAGGCATGCGTTAAACTTTAGTCACACACAGGGAGGTGGTGGGGGGGGGTGTTTGGTGAGGGCGTGAAGTCCCGGAGCGCGAGAGGTCGAGCCCACAGAGCTGCGCTGCACATTGGGACAAAAAGTCCCAATGTGCAGCGCGACCTGAGTTCGATTCACGTGAGCGTGAATCGAACTCAGGTCGCCGGAATCACAGCGCGCCAACCGCTGCGCCACCGCTCACCTGAGCGCACACGTACACACACGCGTACCCATGCACATGTATACACACGCGTACCCATGCACGGCGGTGTGCCCGGTCGTGTTTGAACAGCCCCAGAGGTTGGGAAGGTGGTAACCTTGGCGAAAGGATGCGAGTGGGTGTGGGTAGGCTGGGTAGGAGAGGCAGGCGTGGGCGTGCGAGGGGGGGCCCGGCGTCAAGGTGCCGCGTGCCGCTGAACCCGCGTGCCCTACCGCCTTGGCTCCGTGGCGCCTCGCACGATGCCAGTGCTGGATTTAGCATGGACGTAGACTTTACATTGAAGCTGGCCCAAGGAATGGTAATTCATTTTAAACGTCCAGTTCCTCTTTTCATTTTTTTTTAACAATTGCGAGGGAGAGCAGAGAGAAAAGCCAAGCATTACAAGGAGATGATGAGACGACAAAAGGGCACTGAGCTTCCGATGGAAATGGCTGCATTCTATATGGATCTGAAATAAAATAAAAAGAGTTTTCACGGTGAAATATTTAATAATTCGATGGAAAGACTGTTTACTTAGGCAAACTTCTTGGATTTCTCAAATTCGGGGGGACCACTTAATCCTGCGAACCCTAAAAAAAACAGAGGGAATCCTTAAGTTTCAGTAGAATTCCCATCCACACATGGCCCCATAAACCCACCCCATCCACACATGGTCTCACAGACACACAAACACACACGTCCTCCCCCTAAACCCACACCATCCACATATACCCTCTGAACCCACACCATCAGCAGACAGCCTCTGAACCCACACCATCAGCAGACAGCCTCTGAACCCACACCATCCTAAACCCACACCAGCCACACAAAGCACCCCCTAACCCCCTACACCATCCTAAACCCACACCATCCACACAAAGCACCCCCTAACCCCCCACACCATCTTAAACCCACACCATCCACACGGGGTCTCCAATACACACACACACAACACACCATCAACTCACAGATTCCCCAGACATACACCGCCCACTCTTTGGCCCAGAATGCCCCACTCTCAGCACACACACACATTCCACACGCCACGGCGACACAGCCACTGGGATCAGGCTCAGCCCGGTCTGTTCGCTCTGTGAGATGTGAAATAAAATATAAAAATTGGTCACGCAGAGGCGCGAACGCCACTCCCCGGCCCGTCCAGCCTCTTTGAATTCAGCTGTAAACCTCAGTCGTGCTGGAATGGAATCACAATTTCATACGCCCGTATGTGTGCGCGTGTGTATGCGTGTACTGGAGCTCGCGTGTGCGTGTGAGAGTGCGAGTCAAAAGTATCGGGAGGCCCAGATACAGGTTCGGATACCGCTGGCACCTAAGAAATGCCGCCAGCTCGCACACCGTCGCGCACACTCGACATTCACTCGTTCACTCCGATATGCTCGCGCTCTATCACTTGCGCACACTCCCTCCTGCACGTACGTGCCCTCTCGTTCGCAATGTCAGCGATTTAAACAAAATCTGCCCTTGGGGACTGCCAGGGCAAGTGATGTTACCAGCAACCTATTCAGAAACAGGATATGTATTTATACTGGATGAATCCGAAGAACTGTACATCTCTTTTTCACAATCGGCATCACACCTGGGCACTGCCTTTGTCTCTCTCGTGTGGTGACGTGTGCCCCTTTGCTATCTACACAGGTTAGATATATCATTTGGACTGTTAAGAAAATTAAGTAGGGGGCTTAGTCAGGGCAGGCCATGTCTCTCGAAGGGTTGATGGCTGGCGGGTGGCCGTGACTAACGACGGAGTGGCAGATAAGGGAGGGAATGCGCCCCAAGAGCACCTCCACCGTGGAGGAGGAGCAATGAGCTCGGCTCACGTGCAGGAACGAGACGAATTGCTGCAATTGCAGGACCGTGAGAGACGGCGACGGCTTTGGTGAGGCCTTCATCCAGCACTGGATTGACCAAGGCTGACGGACAATCCACACGCAAATGACCCCTGCAGCCACTAGATGTGGCGATGCCATTCAACCCCAGAATCACAGCAGTAAATTCAAGTGCCATGGCAGGGTTAATCATTCCACCTAATGTACACACAAACACACAAAACAAACCAACTGGGTACTGTACTGATTTTAGGCATATTTCAGCTACAGGAGACCAGATATCAAATGCTGGCATTGTATATCATGACCAGTAGTACTCCACTCTTTGGGTACAAGGATCGTGGAGCAGTGCACCAATCCCAGTGCCAACTTTCTTGCTAACACACAAACACACGAAGACATGCATAAACATAGGAATGCCTGTGTCCGGAGTGGGCACACACATCACACAGCCCCACCGTGCCACCCTCCCCAGTCCACAAATATTTGTATTTCCCATCGTGTGGTCGGCCAAAGCCTTCAGCTTGTGGGGTGTTCGCCCTGGCGGTTCAGGGAGGCCGATGCGGACGCCTTGTGTCCGTGCACTTGAGTCAGAATGGCTGGAGACCCCGAGTTCGAATCCTACCCAAGATTAAACCATTTTCTCAAGTGCAGTGGCCTTGAATAACCTCAGCCCAGTGGTTAATTACCATTTGATTCGGACTCGCTCAACAAAGAGGGATTATTAATCACTCGGGGTGAAAAAAATTCACCTCCCACTCTTCTGTAGACAACTAACGATCGCAACTCAGGGTCACAATTCGATTGTGAACTGACACATTTTTTTCATAATGCGGTGAATGGAAGCACCTACAATGGACCGCAGGGGTGAAGTCAACCCATGATGCACAACTTATGATTCTCGCACACATCGTCCGATTAATGCATCATGAGGTCAAGAATTTATATTAAACTGAGGCATCATTAGACCCATATGTACGTTGAACCTCTATCACACCGTACGTAGCCAACTGTGCTAAACTGGAGATGCGGGGGAAGGACGACAAATATTCCAACAGACATATTCAGCAGACACGGAGCAAATCGCTCATACATCTGCACAGCTGAAGATGGACCTGGTGGAGGTGTAAGGACAGCGATTTGAAGGATGAGCAGCAAGGGGCCTGTGTCATCACCGCCGCGCTGTCCCGTGACGTGGCCGGTGGAAGATTCAGAATGTCGCAAGTCATGACCCTGCTCTGTCTATGGGTACCCATCAATGCGATCAGGTTCGACCATACACACCAGGGTCATTCACTCACGTTTTCCGACGGACCGCGTGATCAAATTGGCATGGCATGCGTCACGCGTACAGACGTTGCGACGTCACACGGTGCCGTGATGTCACGTCTGCACTTCTGTACCTCGAAGTCTCTGGGGCCCGTCATGCCTACCGTGTTTGTCACTTCACCGAATTACGATCGCATTCAACTCAACAATCTGCATCTCTCATTTACCTACATCTGTCGTCTCCATCTCTTGTTTGTCTCTCATTCATCGCAACTAATTGGTCTCCCCGCGAGCCAAACCACTCGGAAGGCCACAGCTCAGCGGGCCGCTCTAAGAGCCTTCGTGGGCCAGATGTGCCCCCGCAGGTCATCGGCTGAAGAATCCTGTCTGAAGAACCCTGTTATAGCGGTGTAAAAAAAACCCTGCAAACGATAATTAAATTATAAACGTTCAACTCATAAACAGGGCTTCACAACACAAACCGCTGGACGTGTCGGCGACAAACCCACAAATCTGTCCTGTCCCTCCTACGATCCCTGCACCCACCTCCGCCGCACCCTGGGGCCCATGGTTAACGAGCCCGCGAGAGAGGCGGCAGGGAAGGAGTCTTGCCACTCCTATAATTAGATCAGGAGGCGCAGGGGATGTTTGCTTTTAGTGCCATTGTGTGTGCTTGTGTGTAAGCGTGTGTGCTCACGCATCTGCGCTAACCCCAAACGCGTGAGCGTGCCTGCGTGGAGTGTGAGTACGTACGGTTCACAAGCCCGTGTGTTGGCCTGCTGTGTTTCTCGTGTGTGTATATGTGTTCAATATAAGTATCTGTGACAACATGCGCGCGTGCACACGGTTGTGGTGTACATGGGCATGATGTGTAGATGTATGTGCCTGTGCTTATGCATTTGTGGTATTTGTGCAATAAAAAGCTATTTCCAGCCCTACATTAACTTAATGCTGGATGAAGGCTTCCCCATGCCGTGTCAATTACGAGGGTTGTATTGACCATACTTCACCACGCTGGTCAGTGAAGGCTGGTGAAAGGGGTTGATGGGTTGCCCAGGACGCGTTCAAATATGTATGTTGAACGTCTTTCGCACCGTACGTAGCCAACCGAGCTCATTGCTTATGCAAGCCATGGCTTACTGCGCGAACGCGTGTCCATATAACGCGCATACTTCATGTGCAACCACACTGGGGTTTCCTTTGACCATACTTCACCGCGCCGGGCGGTGAAGGCTGTTGATGCGGGTGGAGGAGGGGGGCCCAGGAAGCATTCAGATAACACTCTCAGCTGATGTAAAGCCCTATGCGCACATGCATGGGGGTACGCATGTCAATACGCATACACATGCTAGGCTAGCAAGCGTTACACGTGGCCATGCCACAGGTTAATTATGGGGGGGGGGGGGTTTAGAAAGAGGGGGGGGGGAAACCCCGTGCTACTGAAACCAGCTTAGTCACAGGAAGGGAATTTTTTTGGAGAAACTATTTTTTTTTACTTTTACAAAAACAAGAGAAAGAAACCTCCCACCACCATCACCACCACCCCCGCCCCCCGACCTAAGCCTCATGCGCACGCGAAGCTTTAAAAACGACGGCAACGGAGCCCCCAAATTTAAAAGAGAATGCGATCACAGACGACGACAGGGGGAGAGGGGAGGGGGAGGAAAAAAAACAGGTGGCCGGCCCTTCAAAGCATCCCCCATCACCACGACCCCTCCAAAGACAAAGATCCCCCGTGTAGCCTATCATAGACTGTTGGGGGCAAGTGCTGTTAGCGAGCACTTAAGAAGGCCGGCACAGCACACGAGGGGATGGGTGGCCAACACCACGCCCGGCCGCCTTTGTGTCCCCAGTGGCGATGTTTACACATCGCACCAGGTACTAATTTGAGGCCGAGTCGACCTAGGGAAGGCCCAGGACCGGTTTAGATAATCGCCACTGGTGTTGGCCGTGAACGGGAATCGAACTCAGGTGGTCGGGTTCGTAGCGCGCTAACCGCAACACCACCGCTCCCCACCACCACCAACAACAACTCCTTTCACCATCGTCACTGCATGACAGAAACGCCCCCCAATCAAAGGGCGCCCCCCACCCCCCCGCCGTTTATAAGCTAATTTGGGGGCAACAAAAGGGAGACAAACGCTTCTCGCAGGAGGCAGTAGCTGGGCCGCCGGGGATGTGGTGGTGGGGGTGGCCCTCGCTTCTTAAAAGGAGGGCGTCCAGGACACAAAAGGGATAGACAATAAAAGAAATGGGCGCTCGCAAACACGCCAGGGCATGTTAAAAGATTTTAAATGACAAAAGGGGAATGGTGGAGCGGGCTTCCTTGCTAGCCGGACCCTGATAGGACTGGCAGTGGTGTTGAACCACATGTTACTTATATATATTTGGGGCGATTGTGTTTATAAACATGCATAAATGGTATTTGTATACTGATATTAACTAATCCACGAATTAGTAATGATAATGTTGATCCACTGCTGCACGAAGGCCGTGTCGGTCAAGGTGTTTGTTTGACCATACTTCACCAATTGGTCGGTGCAGGCTGATGAATGGGGTGGGGGGGGCATTGATGTAAGCCACGGGTGAGAATCGAACTCAGGTCACCAGGTTCATAGCAGTCCACAAACGACTGGACCCCGCTGCTTCCACTTACTCAACTTCTTAGGGTAAACTCTGATTTAATTTCGCTGAATTATTCCTGCTGGTTTTATTTGTTTTAAGGAAACATCGCAAATAGCAACATTTGCTTAATTTGAATAAACTTACCTTCATGAACCCACGCTGATCAGTGTAGTGAAGTATGGTTAAATAACACAAGATGCACGTGGTGTGACTAGGCCCTCATGAGAGATGTTAACTACCTTGCCTGGTATACAGGAGGTCGTGGGCTGGATCCTGACCCTCACGTCTGTGCATTTGGAGTTTGCATGTCTCTCTCCCATGCGTGTGTAGAGTATTTGGCTTCTCTTCTAATAAATATCTATATAGCTCAGTGGGCCTTACCTCGTAAAATACAAAGTTTTGTTTAGTAAAGTAATGCTGAGACATGGGAGCAGCGAAGTTGAACGGGCTATCACCTGGTTAAATATGCCAACGATCAGAATTAATTACGGCACACGCACGTATGCGTACCACCGCCAACACCAATAAATATATCAACACAGGTAAATATTTGTCAAACAACCAAGTTGTTTGACGCATATGTGACTTAACACGACAAAACATTTCTACTTTAAGGTTCTCATTAGTGTACACACACACACATTCTGTACACCAACACAGATCAAAGACCGAGATTGTCCGTGTACCTCTTAACAGACCGTTCGTTGGGCTGCAAGCCCCGTTAATGAGCACCTTTTAAAGCCAGCACAGCTCACGATAGGGGGTGGTGTGGCCTATGCCACCATGCTGATGTATTACACACCACACTAGGTACTGTAATCAATTTAAGGTCAAAGCAAACTTTGGGGGGTGGTGGAGATTCAGCGCAAGTTCAGATATCAATCGCCACCAATGTCAGTCGTGGCCACGGAATTAAACTCGGACCCTCTTGCTTGCAGCACCGTCGTTCTCCTACCGCTGTTCTGCCGCTCCCCAAACAATTTACAAACATCCACACGCAACTTTAATCACGAAAGTACGCAAGCGTGGGGAAGGAAGTGTGTAGGGCTGTGGCGATGACAGCTGAGTGGGCGAGCTCGCATGTGGGTAGGAAGAGTTGCCACATGCCCCAATTAAAGAAACACCCTCGCTTATGCAAATCTACAGATGCCTTGGGGCAGATGTTGAGTATTGTCAGAGACACTGAGCCGGAACTGCTGTAATCAATGATTTGAGCCTTGGTTATGTGTTGTCTTCTGCGTCTCAGTGACTTTATAATGGCTGTGTCGGAGCACAAAGCCATTAATGCCGATATCCTTGATACAAGCCCTGTGTTTCGGTTGTCATCCGCATCTTAGCCTGCTCATTATGACTGTCGGAACACCAAGCAATTACTGCAGAATCTCTTACTTCTTGACACCAGTCTCAGTGTTTTTGTTTCTCAGGAAGGATCATAATGACTGTGTTAGAGCAATGAGCCGGCACTGCCGAGATTCCCAATTATGAAAATGTGCGAGAAAGCATGTGCCGGTTTTATGAAAATAATGTAACAAGAGTAGGGATTGTATGCTGAAAGTTAATGAATGTGCAAGTCATTCAAATAAGTTAATGTATACGAATGTATGGGTTAGTGTGTAACCATACAGCAGTATATTTAATGTGGGATCACTTTCTCCCAACCCAAAAGAAAAAAATCTTTTGACTACTTCTCGTATTTTGAAAGCTCCACTCTAAGGTGCTTTACAAAACAAACATTCTCTTGTGCGTTCACACCCGCACACAACACACGCACACATAACAGATCCCACCTATTCGTCTGGAAAAGAAAATGCTTGGGCAAGCACTTGTTCGTGAGTGCATATTTAGGCACGCACGGAACTTTAAGGGAACGATATGGCCAGAACCCAGCACATCAGGATACATCGATCACCCAAGCAATTATCCAAGTACCTATTTTAATCAGAGTTAACCTAGAGCAGCCCAAACCAGGTCCCTGTACTAACTGGCAGTGGTGGTGTGTGTGGCTAACAAATCCATTCACTAGCTCGCTGGTAGTGAGTTGCTTCCTTCCCACTTTCTATTGCTACCGGGGTTATTGTGCGCATGAACATCACTCATTGACTCCCCCCCCCACCCATGTTGAGGACTCTGGGGCTACTGGGGGAGTGATTGTTTCGTGTCATTCACACCGTGTTCAACAACCACCACACACCGCAGGTCACAACCACTTCTCTTCTTTCTGCTTCTTCCCTTCGTGCTGCTCCACTTTGGAATTCCCTCGCATCGTCTCTTTTCATCTATATTGTAATAACCTTGCTCACTCTCATCTATCACACCTTCAGTCGTGCTGTTTTGTTGTTGGGCTTGCTTGACATTTCGGGCCTTTGGGCCTGTGCTCAGCAACCATGATTTAAAAACAAACAAACACAAAATCGAACATATTCTGGCTGGGATTGTAGAAGAGTGGGCTCGCGGATACAGCCACACTCTTTCGCAATCCGCCCACGTGCAAGATGTGGTTTTGACTCATGTTTTAGGGTTTTGGTCCTGCGGGAAATAGCAGCATGATGCAGTTTCGTCCAGTAAAACTGAAAGTTTCAATACACACGTCATAAAACAAAGGTGTGCCTAAATTTAAATAACCAGTGGGGGGGGCAGGGAGGAGGAGGAAGAGGCGGAAACACCACGGTTTTTAACCTTTGATTAACAAATACAACCTTACGCACGTACAACCGCTCGGTCAACCGCGCCGACACACCCCATCCACCACACTGCCTAACTCTTCCCCGAAAGCTGTTTCTTCACACCCCCACCAACTCACTCATCGCTACACGCACACCGCCACTCGCCCACACAAACTTTCATACTCACGCATCCGCACACTCAATGAACCATAATCAGCAACACCCACTTAAAACCTTGCTACGATACCAATCGGCACTCGTGAAGCACGCCAACTAACCCTCATTCATAACTAAACACGTAAGAACGTACTGTAAACAACACAAAATACAACATTTACCCGTATAGTCTACATAGACTTGGAGAAAGTGCCGTCGTAGACATGAAGGCTGGCAAGGCGCTAGAGGAGTTTGGCGATTTGACATAGGGGAGGCCCAGAACTGATTATGCTATCACTTCTCAATTGTCAATCAATGCCAGGAATTTCACTCATTTGGCCGGGTTAGTAGCACGATGCACTAACCCACCTTGTGCAACAACTTGCCCACACATGCACACACTTCCTTAAACTAATCTAAAAGGTAACCGTCACGCCATCGGACACGTGGCTGCAAACAGTCACGCTACACACATTGCACGCACACTTCCTCACGCAGGCCTAACCAAGAGTTTCTGATCCACATCCAAACCCTGACCTCAACCCAACCTAACCCTGGCCAAAACTTCAGCACTCAGTCAATGGTAATGACCTACACTCTTCTCAGATGAACATCCAGACCTCAAAACCTCACTTTCAAATCCGATGCGATGAACCTGATAATGAGCCAAACACATACACACACAAAAAACCTAACTCAGAACCACACAGATCCAGATTTCCAGCTTACTATCTACCCAGACTCTGACTACCCAAAACCAGAGTCCAGACTCAAACTCCGATTCTCAGACACCGACTCAGACCCCTAAAGCCTTATCAGCCCACATCCCACCAGGCCTCAAACTCCCAAAGCCCCATTAGAATATCCAGACCTCAACCTCAGCAGCCCTGCTCAAGCTACCACACACGAACCCAGACATCAACACTCCACATGTAAACACAGACATGACCTAAAAAGCCCAACCCAACTACAACCCATACTCCCGCTCTCTGACCACACCTTGGAACGAAAGGCAAAGTTCCCAGACCCCAACTCCCAGCAGTGCACCCCCAAACTCGAGCTCAAGAAATGTAAAACATTCCAACACATCACCTTAAACACCCAGACCTCCAACGTCAACCAACTAGGACTAAAACGCAATCCAAATACTTCCCCATACATTGACCCAGACAAGTTGAACATCTAGATGCCATTCTCACCAATCACCATCAAACTCTTGCTGACACACGAAATTCCATACTCCCACACATCGATTTCCACCACAGCACCCAAGTTTAACACCCAGACCTCTGCCTCCATTCAAACACAAGTTTCAACCCAAAACCCCACCCACCAGCCTACACAGTAGGACACCAGTTTCACAGCCAAGCCACAATAATGGAATTTGGCCCATACTCCCACAAGCCGACCCAGACATCAGGACACCAGCTTCAATACCCAGACCTCCAACCCAAACGCATTAGTCATGCAACAGCCAATACTCCCACACACGACCCAGAAACCACGACACAAGTTGAACTCTCAAACTCTGACCTATGTAATCCACTCCAATCCTAGCTCGCTCCATTCCAAACTTTACCGCACACAGACGCAAGCTATTAGTTGAACACCCAGACGCCAGTTTGACCTCATCAGTTCCATCTCAAACCTCACGCACACCGACCCACCAAGACCCAGATTTAACACCCCCCCCCCTCCACCACCTTGACAACCACATATTCCAAACCACCCCACTTAACGCTCCAGGACCCAGACGTGAGTAACACGAGTTCAGCCCCCCTCCCAAATCAAGACCCGACCTTTCTCTCTCAACCCCACCAAATACGCACCGTTCGTACTCGGCGTTGTCGGCGTCGCAGCGCGCGTCCTTGTGCCTGGCCCAGTCCTTGCCGTGGCGGCACGTGGTGAGCAGCAGCACGTCGCGGCCGTTGTGTGCGTGGTGGAGCGCGTTGCGTGTGTCCGAGCCGATGCCCGTGAGGTAGCGCTTGCCCTTGAAGACGAGCAAGTGGTGGCGGACCGGGGGCACGTTGTTGGCGCGCAGCGCGCCCGGCTCGCCGCCCGTGCGCGGGTGCTCCCGCGAGAAGAGCGGCAGCGAAACGTCGAAACCGGGTCTCAGGCTGTCCACGCTCACGCTCGCCTTGGCCAGCATGGCCTGGCCCGTGTCAAAGCCCAGGTCCTCTTCGGCATAGTCGGGCCACGTCCCCGAGTACAGGTTGAACACCAGGTGGTTCCGACCGCCGTTCCAGTGCGGCAGCGCGGCGACTCGTGCGCGCACGTTGTGCACGTACTGGTGCGAGAGGCGGTCGCGGTCCAGCGTGTCGATGCCCAGCACGAAGAGGCACGCCTTCTTCGGGTCGGTCGTGTAGTAGCGCGACTCCTCGATGGACGTGAGGATCTTCTGGTACGTCTCCGACACCTTGTCGCCCTTTGCGCGCGGGTACACGTACACGGAAAAGCCGTGCTTCTGGCACGGCGTCGCGTCAAAGCACGTCTCCATGCGGCAGCGCCGGCCCCGGTACGCGCTGCTGCCGCGCCTCGACACTCGGTGCCTCTCCCTCGGCTGCTGCTGCTGCTGCCCGTGCAGCCCGTGTCCCTGCTGCAGCTGCCCTCCTCCTTCGTCGTCATCCTCCTCCCAGGACGAACCGGGCGACGACGGCCCCGCAGCTCCGTCGCTGTTGCCGCCGAGCAAGGCCGGCGGCAGCGGCGCCCCCTCCCAGCGGGGCCACGCGTGGCCCCGCTGCTGCGCTAGGCGAGAGCGGGGGGCCCAATGCGACCTCGCGCCCGTGGCCACGGCGCCCAGAAGCGTGGCGACCGACAGCAGCGCCAGGCAGCAGGCGGCCGCGGCGATGGCGAGCAGCAGGTAGCGCTTCTTGGCGTGCATGTGTGCGGCGGCGGCGAGGCTACGCTGGTGGCGTTGGGCGGGCGGGTGCGTCGCGGCGGCGGCGGCCTACTCACGTACGGAGCCCCCTTGCTTGCCTGGACGCACCGCCCGGCAGCATCGCCCCCGCCTCGGTCGGGCTCCGTGTGCGTCTCGCCTGCCCCGCGGTGGCGCATTAGGCTTCTTGTGAGCGTCCGCGCGGGCCGGCGGGCATCACACCTCGCCGGGTACAGCGAGCTTCAGCCAAACACTTTGAAACGAAGTCGGCAAAGTGGTGGAATTTTGTGTTGTTGTATAGAAGTGACGCACCCACTACTTGCCAAGAGCGGCCGCCCGTCGCTAAGAACGGGGCCGCTATGAAGCCTCCGACTGCGGGAGGGAGGCCAAAAGGCATTTGATGCACTCAGCAATGCGGAAGCAAGACGCCCTCCAGGCAGATAGCGACACGAGCGAACGTTGGACGCCAATTGGATTGCATGCTTGACGAGCTACTCTTTGCCCTAGAGGCGGTTAGCAATAGCAATGCTTGCGCATACGTGTATCCTTATTTAAAGTGCTGGGTTGTGTTTAATTGCCTTTGTCTGTGCCCCGTGGCTTGTGTCTTACTTTAAATAGTTATGTCTACTCTATGGTCCTTGGCCATTCATTCAGCCTCAGATTGTCATTTGAACAGGGTGATCTGTCGACATATGCCCCACGAAATGAACACCTGGGTCTGTCCGTGCTTTTAACCAGCAAGCTAGATTTGAAGCTTTCGTGACTGCAAGGATTCATACTCGTAGGTTTTTTTGGTAAAGTCACGTAGGTAAAAAATTATAGAAATAAAATAATACATGAAAATATATAATTTAATCACGACGTTTCGGAGGCAACACAAGTCTCCGTCTTTAGGTGGGACCGTCACAGCCAAATTTGATACACTTGATACAGTAAATCTCGCTGTGACGGTCCCACCTGTAGACCGAGACTTGTGTTGCCTCCGAAACGTCGTGATTTAATTGATTTATTTTCATTTATTATTATTTCATTTCTATTATTTTTTACCTACGTGACTTCACCGAAAAAACCTAAGAGTATGAAGCTTGCGTGCTTGCTTGCTTGCGACCGTGCAAATCTTTCGGTCATTTTTTTAACCCACTTCCCGTGATCCAATCGAGCTGACATTTTCCACACAGACTCGTTGTGCGTGACAATTAATTTTCGTGAAAATTTTTTTCCAAAATTTTACACTGTTTAGGGAATTTTTTTTTAAATATTTAATTACCAATTGCTTAATGCTGGCAGACAATCATCTGACCCATAGGTGACAGCCATCTCAAGCCAGAGGACGAGAGGACTCTAGCCGCCCCGATGCCACGCATATAAAGGATTTATAGTGAAAAACTTTGTTTTTACAGGTTCATTTTTTCCACTTGATCTTGCCTCAAGTGCACCTAGCCTGAAGCAAGAGTCATGGCTGGGCAATGGCAGCTGTAACTTCATCTCTCCATCATCTCTATTGGGAGCTTGTTTCCAGGTCTTGGCCAGATAATATAATCACACATTATTACCCCCTGTGGAACCCACACCTGTCAACCGCTTATCAGTGCCCCATCTTATTACACACCGATACAGGTGTTATTGGTCACCTCGTGCCCTTATACATCTCAATGTTCATCCTACAAAGTCCCATCACAAGGGAGAAACACAAACAAATAGACAAAAATTATGTTACTAAATGTATGTATTTTGTTGCCCGTATTGAAACGGCTGTATGCCGTACGGACCTGAAAACTCAATTTTGCTGTACAAGAGTAAACCTTATGGGTTGACAGGTTTGGTAACCTCACTAACTGACTTAAAATCAGGAAATGTTGATGACATGAGGCACTCAAGCACAAAGGACAGCTTTTTTGTCAATCCACTGCGGGATGCAGGATTCTCCACGCTGTTGGTCGTAGGGGTTATTTGACTATACTTCACCACGCTGGTCAATGCAGGTCGATGAAGGGAGTAGGGGGAGCCCAGGACCGGTTCAGTTGTCACTCGCCACTGATGTTAGCTGTGGCCAGGAATCGAACTCAGGTGTGTAGCGTGGTGCTTATAACTACCGCTGAATACACACAGATTTACACGTAAAATATAACAAAAAAGTTTTAAAAGGAGGGAAAAAAACCAACACCTACAACTTTTCATCTCAACACTTTATTAAATAAAATACGGATCCATGGCAAATCGTCACCAGCACAATGTGAGGATATCCAGACTCGATGAACGACATTTTTTTTTTCTTTTTCCAGAGAAGAGTCACGCAAAGTAAAGTCTAAGAACTGCACGTGGGTTTGGCACGAAAGTGTTGTTCTCTCTGCAAAAGTTTTGTTTCCGCATTGGGTTCCAACATTCACGTATTCATTAATTCACCGACTCATTATTTGAACGTATTTTTCGTCTTTTTTTTTACCAATCACATCGAAATTGGTGACTGGGATGAGAACATGAAGCATATTACATATGCCTTGACTTTTTAACTTTCATCCCGAGTGAAAAGACACGAATAGACCCAAGAGGTGCTGGGTCAGTGTCCTGCCGTGGACAACAGCCCTTGGGCTTAAACCCAGTGCTCAGCAAGCAAGAGAGGGGTGGGGGTAACCTTTTCCTTCCTGAAGGCCAAAGATGACTTTCAAATACCTTTCTAGGACTTTCAAATACCACATACCACATGAACGCACGCCTGTCACGTTTGTCATGGCAAGAGGTCCTTGCCCTGACAGATGTGACCGAGTGCGTTAAGATAACAAAACACTGTGTTGTTGCCAAGTCGAAGTTATTCACCCTCTAGGACCCAATTAGTGCGGCTAGGATGCTATCAGTGACAGATAAATATAATTTTTGGGCCATTTTGAAGTGGTGGGCTTCGTGTGGCCACAGGCCGAATGGGGTGAATTTGTGGGCTGTATTCGGAAGCCCATGGGCCATAGGTTCCACACCCTTGAATAGGTGCTGGGCTCAATTTCCTGACGTGGGGCTTAACCAATCATTTTGTAACGTAATTGACTTTAAACCCAATTGTGTTATTACTAGGCATGTAATAATTCAACCTCCTCGCCATTTGAGGAATCGTCACAATTTGGGGTCACACATCAATTGAATACTTGAATCATTTTTGTCTCGTCTTTAACGTCTCATTTATACAGTTTATACCATTTTTGTATTATTTGTACAGTGTTGTCTGCACCATTAATATCTGCACATAATTTGCATACTTTATAAGTAAGAGTTTATTTCACGTACGATTTGATACATGTATTATGAGCGTCAGTCTATGAATCGATGCATCATGACATACCTCATTGTTATCATTATTATTATTGTCAGTAAATGTTAACAAGCCATCCATTTTCGTACAGACTACTGTGCCCACATATATGGCAAAAAAAACAAGTCTCTAGCGGTACTGTCCTCACATTTTTATTCAAATTACAGACCAGAATTTAATTCAATCCCATAACTTCTAGCGGTTGTGCTTATCTATTTCAGGTCCTTTCCAATGTTCACTTCCTTAGCTTTCAGTTGATGAAATACAAAGGAGTGATAGTCCTTTAGTTTTTGTGTTGGGTTACGATTAGAGGATTGGGGGGGGGGGGGGTTATAGTTTGGAGTTCGGCTTCAAGTTTTAAGATTATAGGTTATTATTACGGTTTAGGTTATGGGTTAGGATATGGTTTATGGTAAAGGGTTTAGACTGCTCAACTTAATC
This sequence comes from Lampetra planeri, assembly GCF_965212315.1. Classification (NCBI taxonomy): domain Eukaryota; kingdom Metazoa; phylum Chordata; class Hyperoartia; order Petromyzontiformes; family Petromyzontidae; genus Lampetra; species Lampetra planeri. The sequence goes on from NC_136129.1 coordinate 5,404,437, forward strand.
CATATCTGTAGGAAAGGTGAGGGTTAAGGGCCGATGGTAAGGGCTATGTTTAGGGATTAGGGGTTTGAGTTAGGGACAGCAGTGCCTAAGACCGCCTTTCTTACCTCTGCGAGAACACCTATCTACCAGTCCTTTTAAATAGGGACATCGATTTCTCATCAATGCTGCCTCTATGTATGTGCAAGCCCTGCTCTGATGGCTACTGCAGTCACAGAAACGTTGTCACGAGCACTGTGAGTTTAACACAGACATGCACTACTGACTACTCTACGAAACCTCCTCAGTTAACGGAGCTACCGGGAGAGCACGGTGGGGGTCACAACTTACACAGGTGAACACAGTTACTCGGTGTACACTTAAAGTTATATATAGTAAAAATATACTCAACATAAATTCCTGCATCAGATAATAAAATAAATTATGTGGGGGGAAAAGGAAAATATATTGGATGAAAGGGGAATAAATATACCATATTCCCCAGGTTCTAAGTTGCACCATTCTTCCCTGCATGCGCCTTTATCTCTCGGTATTTTATAAATTAAAAGTCGGGGGTGCGTTTTGTATTCCGGTGCGCGTGTGTGTGCGCGTGTGTGTGCGCGTGACCAGATTTGTGTAACTTTGTTCACACCGGGCACAAAATTTGTGGCGCGTCGTACTTTTCGGATCATCTTATAATCTGGGAAATACCCGTGATGAGAACAAAATTCAAGGTGATGCTACAATAGGTTGCTTCAAGATTTAGTCCTTACCAAAGTGCACTATTGTTCCACCAACATAAATAAATAACGCCACCATTTACAATTAAAGTGCAAACACCAATTAGTTACAAACACAAATACAGACCTATGTGAGCCTGGTTACCCTGTTGGGGCAAGTGCTGTTAGTAAGTGCCTATTAAGGCCAGCACGGCAGAACAGCTGGTGGTGTTGCCAGCACCACGTGCTCCTGGCCACCTTTGTCTCCCCAGTGCTGATGTTCATGAACATACCACCATTACCACCAGCACCACCACACCAGGTACTATTTTTTAGCCGAAAATAAGATAGGAGAGGCCCAGGCCAGGTTATGATATGTGAAGATATACAGCACACATAAAATATGCACAAATAAATACTGTACACATGAATATATATACACACACGTAAACACATTCACACACACACTGCTAGATAAAAAAACAATAGAGCTGCAACAACTGCTGATGAGCCCTCAGTTTTAATCATTATATAAGATTCATCCATTTGGATTTCAGAATTTGCTAATAAAATTTACGATAAAAACCAATGAAAAAACTTCAGCCATGGTGAGCCATCCAATAAAGAAACCGCCTCATTTGGGTGCCAATTTTTGCATTTTGGAAGTGGCCGCCAATTCCACCAACTTGGAGTAATCCTCCAAATGGTACGTGAGCACACCTTGTTCATTCAGGGCTTCAGAGATATGAACATAACCGCAAGCAATGAATTCGTGACTCAATGTCAATCACAACGGAGGTTCAGAGTGTGTGACACAATCAGCCGTGAGTTGCAGCCCTAATAAAACACAAGTGATGGTCATTACGTAACGGTGAAAAATGGCACATGTGACGACACAAGATTACGTCAATGTGAGCGGAATCTCCATTCCCTACTTTCTCGATGATCTGTGCCAGGCTTTCTTTCTTCCAATTCTCCCTCTTCCAATGATTCAGCACTGGCACAGCCCAAAATTCCATATTCCAGTTACAAACTCTCTCCCCATCCTGCAATGCAGCACAGGCAGACAGGCAAATAATTAATCCTTACTGAAATGTTCCTTAGTTGAACAATCATTTGGTGACATTTCTCGAGGTCCCTGGTGATATCATTAAAAATGTATGTTATCTATGAAAAAAATGGCTTTCAAATTGTCCGGCTGGCTCAAAGGTCAGAGTATTCAACCAGGTAGCCACCTGTGATTAAACTGCAATGTCGAGTGTCCTGAACTGGCGGTCTTAGCCTCGTTACTCATTACTGAAGAAAACAGAAAAACACGTTAAATAGGATTTTTCATTGAATTTCACTTATTCCAGCTCTGAGATAAACATAAAGTAAAATAAAAAGTGGGTTTGATGGCAATGCGACAAACATTCTTTGTATGGTATCACAGGCATGGCTGGTGTGACACCGCTGATAATCTCAATGACGTCATAAATCCCCGCCCCATCACCTCCCGACCACCGTCACGCGTGTAAAACAGAGGTGAGAATTGTATTTTTCCTACCAACGTTTGTCCGATCAAGTCGAGTAATCGAACAGATTGTCGGCAATCGATTACTTAAAAGATCGGACAGAGCCAGTTCTACTCGGGTCTCGGCCGAAACATTTCCTCCCTCGCTCACCTCGGCTGAGCAGCGATAGCTGCTGCGCTTCCTCACGAAGACGCAGCTGAAGCAGCTGCTGCAGCAGCTCCTGACGCTGGCTCTCCCGATGCACGCCCATGCGCGCCAGCTTCCCTTCGTTGAGCCGCAACAACGCTCGGCCTTGCGGGGAATACATCAACAAAAGGCATTGTGGGGAGGTTAGATTTAAGAAAATGTATCAAGCGGCCTTGTGGGAAACAGCGTATGTAAGCAGAACTGCATTCCGTGTCTCTGTGTACCAACGCGCACAACGCATACAAATACAAAACAACCCCATAGTGGAACAAAAAACATTAATTCTGTGTTGTGGAGCATTCTAGGTAAATAAATAACACGACTTCAGATTCATTTATCCACATAAAAGGATATTTTTAGTCCATTGCCTATTGGCTTTCCAGACCAGTATTAACCAGCAGCATTTTGGTTAAACTTGCAAATTCTGGACCTGTTTCAACCACCTGGGTCTCTTCCGCAGAACCAGGGTTGCTAAATAAATGATGCTGGGTTACCGCATGTCATTGGCAAGAGCAATTCATCTCAACAACGATGGGGCCCTGTTAAATGAAAAAAAATCAATATCGTACGCAAACTCAACGAGGATAAATGGTGTACGGCTGTCGGTTGATGGTTCCTGGAATTTCGTTTGGGCAAACAGTGGTTTGGATTTGATTGCGTAATTGAATCACAACAAAACATTGCATGGCAGATGCGGCTATCTTCTGCATCGATATAAAACGAAGAATAGGCCAATTCCAAATCATGGATGACATCGTACCGCCCCTGCCTACATCGATCATTCGCTGGTAGCTTTTCAGATGTTCACCACGATGCGACTCCTGAAGCCATCCACTGGCTCACAAACCAATCTTGACATGGATCTACGAACATTGTTGATCATATCTCCCAGCTACACGAAGGAAGTTGGTCATTGGTGGTCATGGCTGACAGGAGTTCTAGGTTGTATTTGGTGGCTGTATTGGATGATTCATCAGAGTTTGTGGGTCATTGTGGTTTATGGTGGTCAGTGATTGCTGTGTTCGATCGTTGCTGTTGGTCTTTTGTTTGGATGTGGAGAGAATCCGTACCCCCATTAGTGGCATTAAGACCCTTTTTCTCAATGAAAAGTTGTTGTGTTTCTGCTGTCAGTCGGCCGCATTTGCTCAATGTTGATCTCAGACAACAGGACCACAATGCACTTCTTCAGAAAATGCTGCTAAATTGTTTGTTTGTATTATGTACAAAGAAAGAGACTGCCTGCTATGTACACATATTTGCGTCTTGTTTGAAACCGATGCTCTTGTTCACGCGAGGTTACCGGTGATGTCGTGTTGAGAAAACAGCTCCAGGAGGCTGGGGTAATGGTGGGGGCAGTTGCGCTTGAGCCACCGGCACACCTCCTGCAGGGTCCACGTGTAAGCCGGCTTCTCCAGCCCAGCGTACACGCCCCATGGGGACAGCGCGGGAGGCTGTGGGTGGGTAAGGTTAGACCCAACAGGGGATGGAGTAACGGTAAGAGGCAATGTATGTTGAACTTATTTCGCACCGTGCAAATCGGCGGTACATGTGTTTCTGCGTATTATGTGGCGAGCGGCGGCGCAGTGGTTAGCACACCACGCTAGGCTGCGAACCCAGCGACCCGAGTTCAATTTTCACTTACGACCAACATCAGTGACGAATATCTGAACTAGTATTGGACCTCCCCTGGGTCGACGCAGCCTTTAAATGTGTACCTGATTGTCGTGTGTAAACATCGTCGCTTTGGAAACAAAGGCAGCCGGGCGTGGTGCTGGAACAACACCCCCTCGTGTACCGTGCCAGCCTTCATAGGTGCTACTCGCTAACAACACTTGCCCGAAAAAGTCTGTTTAAGCTATATGGGAGATCTTTGTCTTTGTCACGTATACATTTTAAAGGGTGGCTCACCAAAAAGTTATGCTTCCAGATCCCCTCGGTGACGAGATGTTAACTATCTCGCTTGGTATACATGAGGTGGTTTGTTCGATCCCGACCCTGATGCCTGTATATCTGGAGTTTGCATGTTCTCCCTGTGCTCACGTGGATTTTTATCCTCCACATTTAGAATCATGATATACATTTCCATACAATAAGCCACTTCGTTGAGCTTCCATTTGTGGCCAGGTCTCTTCTGAAAAAGATCTACATAGCTCAGTGGGCTTTACCTGGTAAAACAAAAAGTTTTGTTTCATTTTAATTTAGAATCAGCACCACCGCCACCGCCGTTCCGTACCGTCCTCACGTAGTTCTCCACCGGCGATTTCAGCGTCGATTTCACGAGCGGCAGAGTGCCCACCTCCCTCCGCCGGCCAGACGGCTGGCTTGGTCGCTTCACGCCACCATCCGAGGCCAGCGGGCCCAGCTCGCCGGGTCGTTTAGGCCCAGAGTCGGAGGGCAACGAGCCCAGCTCGGCCAGGAGCTCCAAGCGGACCTCCTCAAAGGCCAGCGAGCTGCCCAGCAGCAGCATCCGCGCGGGACTGTAGCAGGCGGCTGAGAGACGAGAGGCACGGTCAAAACGATAGTCGCAAGGCACTCTCGCAAGTTTTCCACGAGTGCTTGTTTAAGTCCGTATATATGATGAGCTTCATTCTCACTGTACGTAGTCAACCGTGCTAATCGTAGGTGCGGGGGAAGGACAACAAGTTAAACATAAAAAGCAGTTTTAGAGAAATTCGTTTTCAACGGTGCCCCAAGGCATTTCAGCAAACAAGGCAAAAGCTTAGGGCTCCAAGAAATCTAAGAGGCCCTCAATTAATGAAGAAAAAACACACAAGGATGCACCAAGTATCATACGATGCTGATATGTCTTTCTCATCACCGTCATACTGCAGAACTCTTCTATCACGTCAACACGTTTCAGTCTTTTGTCCACATCCCTGTAATTGCGCTAAATTTTTGTTGCATCATCTCATTACAACTTTTGTCCACATTTTTCTCATCTCTCTATTCATTTCTACCTCTTGTCTGTTTCTCTTCTGCAATCCCACGAGAAGTTTATAGATTTAATATTGTCTGCTTAGAGCCCCCAATGGGCAAGTACCGCCCCCGTATCCGTCGTTCGCTGGACACTGGCTGGACTGGCAGGCCGATGCACTTGACGATGGGCTACAATCATCAATACTATTACTGGTAGGAACCTCCTGGTTACACCAGCCCAGAGGGGATTATTGCGTCCGTCCGTCCGTCGTACAGGGAGGGGCTGGGTGGGGAGGGAGGGGCTAGGTGAGGAGGGGCTGAGTGGGGAGGGGCTGGGTGGGGAGGGGAGGGTGGGGAGGGGATGGGTGGGGAGGGTGGGGCTGGGTGGGGGTTGGGAAGGGTGGGGCTGGGTGGGGCTGGGTGGGGAGGGACTGGTCACCTCGTGGTGCCCTTATAAAACTCAACGTTTAACCTACTCACGCCGGCTTGTGCCCGCCCTCACAGTCGGGCATATTTGCGGAATACACCACGCCGCCGTTGACCCTGGCCATTGAACGAGCAACCCAACGTTCCTACCAGCTCCCTCCGCAGGAATGTGTTTATCATCATCAAGAACATAATCGCCACATGGAGCAGCGGGAAGTCTCTCTTGAAAACAACACCTCTGGGACCAGTGACGAAGTAGTGTGGTTGGCATGGGCTCTGGTGCAAGAAATTAAATGTGGCCCCCTGTCCAGTGCCCCCCCCCCTCCCCCCCCCCCTCTTTTATAGCTTCATGCCTGGGCCCATCTTCTGGTCCATGGATCTCAGGGTCAGTTACACCACCTGCACACGCTGGGTGGCTTGGCCCACTGCTTCAGTCTTATCGTTCCCCATCTTTGGTAGATTGCTCATTGCAAGTCGAGGCTTCTGGCGTAAATGCAGCAGCGCCATTCGCGTGCAACATCCGCCGACAAATTGAGCTGTCGAAACAATTTTAAGCTACAGGGGAAAAAACAATCTTAGGCCGCGAACGAACAAATTGTGTCAAGGTGGGAATTGCTCACTTTGATTGCGTAATTTTCAATGGGCCCTCGCCCTGCGTGAAATAAATATTGAAAGATGTCAATAAATGTTTACGACTGCCATTTCAGTACTAGTCTATTATTGTACAGGGCACAATCAGTGACCGTCTTACACAGTACATCGTCGCCTGTGCCTTCTTAATCATTGTAATCATCTCGGCAGCCATATATTTAAATACGCAGGTGGGAACCAAACTGACGCAACAAGTGTTTTTTTTCTTTCCCAAAAGAGATCAATGCAGTTCTGTATAAGAACTACGTATTGGTAAATAAGAAAAAAAATACGTACATATGTCACAGACCCGGTACATAATTACATACTTATGAATGCATTGTGCAATGTACATTTACAGACGTGGCCTATTGTCAAGTCACTGGTGGATAAGGGCATCCCCTACGCCTTACGTGTCGTACGAGGGGGCTCATTTGACCATACTTCACCAATGCCGGCTCAACCACACCCTTCCCCCCCCCTTAGTTTTGTGATATCTGACGAGATAAAGCACATTCCAGGTGATTTGGTTATTGGCAGCAATTCTATACACTGGCCAACAAAAAAAAAATTCTGGCCTGGACTTTTGCAGCTATTTTAGACTAATTTCAGGGTGCTGATTCCAAATCTGGTCTCAGATTTGCTCTATCACATCTCATTTTTATGCTATCGGCATACCCGATTATCATTGATTTTACCCGAAATTAACTCTCTCACTCATGATTGCAAGTTGTTGCGAGTCAGTGACTGCTTTAGTGTTAAAATAGGGTGCTGTATTTTTAGGATAGTGTGTTTATAATAGCATTTTATGTAGATATCCACATTTATTTAATATTTTTCTTCTGCAGTTTTTATTGAAAATGCTATATTTTATATCTCAAAAACCTGATGTGATAGACAAAAACTGATGCCAGATTTGGAATCAGCACCCCAAAATTACATTAACACCGTTGGAATACCTTCTGCCAGAAAAAGTGTGTTGACCAGTATAATCCGTACTATATGTTATCATCATCATCACGATCCACTTGGGGCAGATAACCCGTGGGTCTCCGCTGCTCGTTTCGTCATTGGTTTTCACTTTCCTCTTTCTTGTGCCGGCATGCTCAAGTAGTGCCACATCTTTCTGGCACCACAATCTCTTACGATGTCGTCTTACAGTCGTCAAGCCAGGTCTTCCTTTTATATATATAAAGCACACATTTATAAGCATACAATGTACATACATCATGCTGTGGAAATAATCGCTATGCTGCATGCTCGTTCGATTTACAATACGAACACGTGATCAGTTGAAGAATTGTGTGATGGCCTTACATAAGGCACGCATGTACCAATGGGGTTGTAAACAGTAATATACACCACTTTGTCAATCCACTGCTGGATGAAGGCCTCCCCACACTGTCAGTCATTGTGAGTGCTTCACCACACTTCACGACACTAATCATTGTGGGTTGGTGAAGAGGGGTGGGATGGGGGTCAAGACGAGTTCAGAGATGAACTCGCTCCTGATGTGAGCCACAGCTCGGGGTTAAACGCACGCTAAGTAGATACAGAGAGAGAGACAAGCAACCGAACCAAACACTGTGTCGCTGAATTGGCATATGGTGTACGGTACATTTGCTTGAACGCAGTGACACAGTGCGGTTACCCTCAGAATTGCCGTTATGCAAAGCATTGCTCATGCTAATGATAATTTAAAATGACGTAAGATTTTCGCACACTTGGCGGTGGATGAACGATACAATATTGTCAGAGTGAAACCTTAATAGGGGCATTAGCAGCAGCAGATTCGCAACCATCGTCAGTGATTAAACAGCCTCGGCGTCTTTAGTAGCAGTAACGAAGTGAGGAGGGTCAAATCATCAGCAGCAGCAGCAATAGCATTAGCATGGGCTCAAATGCGATCAGCATCATCAGAGCCAATCATCATCAGCAGCAATAATAGCGCCACAATTATCGGCACCATCAGAGGCAGTATTATTGTCACCAGCACATGAATGATCGATAGCAATAGGGAGCGGTGGTGTAGGCTTTTTTTTAAATTATCATCACAGCAGCGGCATCATTATTAGCAGCACACACCCATTACAGCGTTATATCACAAGGCATCATCAACAGTAGCATCAGTGGCAAAATGAGTAACAGTAGACATCATTGCCAGCATTATCACCTTCATCATCATCAACAGGGTCATTAACATCATAGGCAGCATCACCACCACCACCACAAGCAGAATGATCATATTCAACATCTTCACAATCATCAACATAAGTACACCATCATCATTAACGTAATTGACATCACCATCTTCAATACATGCGGATACATCATAGGCATTATTACCGTGATCAACAGCATGAACATCAAATGCATCGCTATTCGAAAAATAATTAGCATTACCATCACGGGCGTAATCATCATAACCACAACCACCATCATCACAAACACCATTAGCATTAAGGTGACCGGTATGATCATCACCATTGTTCCCCATCATTAACATCACAGGCATCGTTATCACCACCACCACAGGGGACCGTTATTACCACCAAAGGTACGCAACACCAACCATCAACCCCATCATCAGCATTAACATCATCACCATCATCAATTCTGGTATTAACATTATAACAGCCCCCCCCCCCCACACACCATCACCATCCCGACCATCACCCTCGGCACCCCCGTGCAAGCCCCCCACCCCACCCCCCTTCCACCACCCTGGGGTGAGGCGACGAGGTGTGGAGGTGATGAGATGGCAGGCGAGGCCACTCACTCTGCACGGCCATTCCTCCTCCTCCTCCAACCATCCACCCTCAATGAGCGCTGCAGAGAAACGGGAGGCGATTCCGATTTCCTCGCGCGTCGAATCGCCGCGCACGACTCCGAAATCGAGATGATGCGTTCCTGATTATCACTCGAATCATGCACTGTGTCACACAATTTTTGTCCCTGGGTAGTAAGTGTTATTTTCTTATTGATTATGCCTAAAAAGTAGAGAAAATGGCTATTATTCCCCACAAACGTTGCTTTTGTGACCAGGACTTTACGTGAAGGAATGACGCAAATGCATACGTTTTCTCATTGAAAATAGGTGCATTTCAAAATATCACTGTCCTGGTCACAACAGGCAAAGTTTGTGGGGAATAATAGCCATTTTCTCTACTTTTTAGGCATAAGCAATTCGGAAATAACACTTCCTACCCAGGGACAACATTTTGTTTTTTTGCTACGCAGTCATCGACAGCAGTAGCAGCAAGCAGCCGTGGTTAATCTACCGCTGGATGAAGGCCACCCGAATTCACGGCCATCTCTTGTACATGCGATGGAAGAATCCGCTGAGCAGCGGCACACGAACAGATTCCATTGCTCCACGATGGAGGTGCTTTCTGACACCAAATATTGTGTTTAAAAAAAAATATTAATAATTCTGTAATCATAATAATGATCATGTGTGATCATAGTTGTTCTATATATTTAGTTTTTTTTACTGTTGTTTTAACTAGCAGTTAGAATGGTTTTACAATGAAGGGGTTACATTTAGCGAGAGAAAAATACAATTACTGTTTAAAATTTCATCAATTAAATTTGTTAAATTATAGTTCACAAAAATACATTGTTTCGGATGATATGTACTTTACATTTAATTCACGTTTGTCAAGTTGCATCGTGTTAACATGCACTATTCTTTTTACAACTATCGAATTGTATCGTAACTTTATGTTATACACCGCTCTTTCACTGTGCTTCATTAAAATATATATATTGCTTCATTAGGTTTACAATTCAGGACTAATTTTGATGACATTTTTGCAATCGCTTTACGCCGCGATTCGGCTCCGATTCACGTGGAATCGGAATCGCGATGCTGAATGCGATGACGTCACGGGATAGAGGTTCTATGCTTTATGCAGATGTATGTAGCGATATAAGTGAATGCCATAATCAGCAGCAACATGAGCTACGATCTATCCACTGCAGGATGAAGGCCCCCCCCCCCCCTAACCCCCACGTCGTCAACATCTCTCACCATTCCGCAATGCAACAAGACATATATCTGCTCCTACCGGCGAAATGATCGCTTTTATTTCCACGTGAAACGTCATCTTGTTGGGTGGCTTTTCTCACCTTTGACTGCCACTCCGTCCCGAGTCTCGGCCATCGGCTATCATCCCTTCGAGCCATGACGTGCCCTGTCTAAGCCCACGTGCTGTGCTTTTTTCAATTCCAGAAATTTGCCCTGGTTTTTTTTCAGACGAAAAGGAGGAAGTTACATGTGTCGCGCATGAAGATGTCCTTCGCAGAATAAAAAGGAATGGAAATAAATCTCCCGGAAGCAGATGGTGTAAGTGGATAACTGTCAAAATAGTTCAAGAAGAGGGGCCAGTTATAGGAACTAAATTAGCGGTCCTATTTTTTTAATCCCTAAACAAAGCATTGACACTTCAATCGTGGAATGAGGCCTCAATTATTATTCTACTAAATAGGGTGATCAAACTCACTTGAAGAATGAGAGTCCTATTAGCCTCTTATCGTCGCACGATATCAATTGTTCACTGATATCATTGCGATTACAGAATATAAATATAACTTAAATAGAGGCCAACCAGCCACCAGAGCAATCCCGGTTTTGGAAAGGTTTCTCTACCATCGACCACATATACTGTTTAGAGCAGGGGTCGGCAACCTACGGCTCCGGAGCCGCATGCGGCTCTTTACGGGCTGCTTCTTGACGATATGTACGTATGTACAGTATGTACTCAGATGCATTGCGGCTCTTGAAATACTGAATTTTGTACCGAATTGGAAAGAAATGGCTCTTCTTGTTATTTTGGTTGCCGACCCCTGGTTTAGACCATTCATTAATCATATTGTAGAAAATTATTCACGTGAAACACATTCGTCAACAACACTGTGGCCTTAAAAGGGAAACATATATAAAAGGCAACGTTTTGGCAATTGGTTAACACGTCGCCTCCAAATGAATAAAATATAATCGGCGACGTTTAGGCCATTATATATATAGACTCGGCCATTGGCCAAATCGTTGCCTATTATATATTTTACCTTTGAAGGCCACAGTGTTATTGACAAACGTGTTGAGTTTTGGTTGTTGTTAATTGTGATTGTACACCACTGCCAACACACCCAACGCAACATTACCAGATTCATTCAGGTAAAATACAGATTTGCCGATATTTTGGTTGACTATATAAAAAAGGTAATTGATTGAACAATCAAATCTCTCTCAAATGAAAACATATTGAGACATTAATATTGCCAAAAATGGAAAAAATTTGCTGAGATATATATGGAAAAATATAAATTGAGAGCCAGAAAACAAGACACGCGAAATTAATGCAATGATCACCAATTATATTTAATGTGGACAGTGATGAAGTGTTGGTAGTACAGTACTACCAACACATCACAATTAACATCAACATAAAACATCTTCACCAATTGCAACCTCAGCACCAGAATCACTTGCTAAATCGTCAGCAGCAGCAGCACCAACAACCGTTCGCCACTAAGTGACGGTAACGTCATCACGGCCCTTGTGTCAGGTTAGGTGCACCTTGCGGCCACGTGAAGTATCAAAGGCTCGTTGTGGGCAGGTCACGGGACGGACCCAGGGGTTATAGGGCGACTGAGATGATTTACAGATGCAGCAGCACCACCATAAACAAAGCATCGCCTGCATCTTTATCTGAGCATCATCAGCATTGCCATCCCTAACACCGGCATCACCTGGTTATCATGGGCATCAGTGTCATCAGCACCAGCATCGTCATCAGCGGCAATACCAGCAGCACCGTCAGTACCAGGCACTGCCATAATCAGCGTCAATATCACCAGCAGCAGCAGCAGCAGCATTATCAGCACCATGAACAGAGCCACCAACAACCAAAACAATAATAATAAATTATCTTTATTTAAACACTGTTTTGCCGTGGTACATACACATCAAGCGTGCTGCTGAATAAGTGGGGGCCCGAGCTGGGTTTCGGTTGGATTCGCATAGTGGTTCGTGTTAGACGCAGCCCCGGGACGGCGCCTACCCAGACCCATAGAGGACCGATACCTAACAGGGACTCATTCGAGCCCATGTGGAAGTTACCCAGACTCGTCTACGATTGTTCCAGATTCAATTGTGGGCAACCTAAAGCCATCTCGCCCAGACCCACGTGAAAATCGCTCTGATTTACACGGACCTACCTCGACCTACTTTGTACTCAATCAAGACCCATGTGATAAACATGGAACTCAGTAGAAATACCGACTGAGACCATACCCTGTAACAAAAACTGCACTTGCCCAGCCCCACCCGGATTCATACGGATCAAACTAGGACTCAACCATACCCACCTGGGACTCGCTCCAGAACCACGTGGACCCACATGGGGGACCCGGTAGAGACACCGACCGAGATTATACCCTGAACGCAAACCGGACTCACCCAGAACCACCTACGGTTTCAGCCTAGACCCACCTTGCACTCGCCACAAACCCATCCGGGACTTATTACAAGACCCACCTGGCCCAACGTGGGACTCAGTGGTCAGAAATAACCTACCGAAACTGTACCCTGGATGCAAAAAGGACCCATTCCAGAAATCACGTGGAACATCAACCTGGGGTCCAACCCGGTTGCCCCCCCTGCTCAGCAGCCCCCCTCCCTCGCCGCGTGCCGTGACGGTGGCGTGACAGACGAGAGAGGGGGAGTGGGGGAATGACCGACGACGCTTCATGCACACGGAAAGGGAACGTGGGGAAAGGAGGAAGGGGGTTGAGAGCCACGTGGCAGCTAGCGCACACCGTCACGGCGCCACCGAGATATTAATCGTTACACCGTTATTACACGCCAAGACCCTGCGAGCAGTCAGACGGAAAGTCATTGTGGGAGACGCCAGGGACATCACCCGGCCAGCATGCTCGCCAGTGTTACACATCCTGTGTTGATGGGAGATGCACCACCGCATTGCTTCAAAGAACATTTTATCTGGGAGGGCTCAGCCAGGGCACGTTAATGGAGCTGACAGCCTCTCCCTCCCTAAGCCCTGCCTACTTGGTATAGCCACCGCCCACTCCTCCACTAGCACCACCCACAAAGGGAGTGGCCTCCTCGCTTTCTTTGTGACGTTGGGCCCCTTTCCCTCTTCTGCCAACCCCGCTCACGACCGATTGTAAATTGCACGATGATCAGTCTTGCTACGGGACATGTATTTATTTAACATTGATTGTTGTTGCTGCTGCCCTGATTTCTATTTGCTTTATTGCAGCGTTTAATTCATTTGTTTGACCTTTCGTAATTTTGGTGACCCCTTTTGGCCACTCTTGCAAATGAGACTCTCATCCTGGCCTCTGAAGTTGTCACCTGCGTAAAACATCAACTTGAAATCTACTCAGCCCCCCCCCCACCCTTTGCCGTATCATCAGGCCGGGTCGAGCATAAGGCTACAATATTTGAAACAGGGACAGTCACTTTCTGGGAAATGTGCCCAGAGCAAACCAAACCAAAAGTGGTTTAAAAACTTTAACTCCTTTAACCACGGGTGCCCAATTGTCAAAGCGAGGCTACCACTATTGTCACGTAAGATAGCAACACTCTAATTCGCATTGTGTACATTATATATACATCCCCTTTCGTGAATCCACTGCCACGTGGCTTTATTTGACCATGCTTCACCACGCTGGTCAGTGCAGGTTTGGTTGAGAGTGCGGGGAGCATTGAAGTATAGCACAACGTATGTTTTGTTGTTGTTGTGCTGCCCCCCTCTGGTTCTCCACCCCCCTCACCACCTCGCATAAGCCAAGAACAACCAGATAACGCATGGTGGCAGCCCATCCAAGTACTATGCAGGCCCCATTTTGCTTAGCCTACTGAGACCTGATGATAAGTGCGCGCATTAATTTGCGGGTGATTTTGGTTATAGGGCGGTTCTACATCACCAATTGTTGCTCTGTCTTCCTAAATCAGGTGGCTGACAATCAAGCCAGGTCAGCGTCACCAAGACGATGACATCAAACACCTTATTAATATCTCCCAAAATGATTTGCCGACCGATTGTTCACGACAACGTGGCGCTGTAGTAATATATATTTATCTCTCGTCTCGCACACATTACCCCCGAGATGACTGGAATTGTCACCGACCGGAGATCACATTATGTTACATTTTACAGTTACTGTATCTTAAATTAAATACTCCCATTTAGCATATACTTTGTGTGGATCGTAAATCATCATGAAACGAGGATTAAAACAAGGTAAAATAAAAACACGTTTACATTTCATTGTTTGGGGATAAAATACATGTTTAAAGTACATTCTCTATTTGGCCTTTTATTATATATATTGTGTGTGTATATATATGTATTTGGCAAGTGGCTGGTAAGTTAGTGATCATATACAGGCTAAGAAAAAATACTGCAATAACAACAGTCAGATAACAAAAAAATATATTCCTGTTCATTATTGCACACATTCAATCAACGTGTGTATGATCACGTGAGCAACTTCGTTATCAATTGTGTGTGTGTGTATGTTTAGTCTTTCAATGACGTCTGCGGCATACATACTGTGCACGTTATATATACACACACTATATAACACGTTTCTATTGCTTGCACCGAGATACTGAATGTCCTAAATAATACTCCTATTCAGGTTGTATGTAAAGTGTACACCAAAGTACACCTATTTATCTCCATACCCCGCCACGGTTGGGTCAGCCAAGTCGGCAGAATACTTGGGGAACACGATCGTACAGACCTAAGGGTTCGACGAGTTTGAATCCTGGCCAGGGTTTGACTCAGCCCCATCATCATCATCATCGGTGGCTAAAATAGCTTCCAACCTGGCTAGGCTTCAGCACGTGGCGCACAGAGATGCTCGTGGGTTGCGTTAATAAAGCACAAAACATTGGGCAAACCCACCAGCGGAACGTGGAATTTCCACCACTGGCTCAGGATCGACAACAGGGGGCGAGTGTGGCCAAGCCCAGTGCTCGAAAGATCGCTGGAGAAACTTGGGACACCTGTCTGGACTCCTAACCACCGTTGATCTATCAACCGACTCGTTTTGCATAACTACCTGAATGGTACTAGCCTACGTATTTATATATATACTGTAATGATGTTTATGCTCATTGAAGCCCTTTAATCAATATTTACAAGTAACGCGCATAGTAATCAATACAGTACGCCTTTTAGTCAATACAGATGCACAGCTGACGTACAGCACATGTCCGTGAGTGAATGGATGGACGAACGATCGTCCTTTATTTAACTGGGTCAGAATCGCCGGTGAGATTAAAGTCTCGATAGCAAGGGATACCTTGGGAGGCCGGAACGACTTATCTTAACGCGAATGTTTTTTGTTATAAATTGTATTTGCCGAATAGTGTGTCTGCATCGTGTTTAACGTGCACTTCAGAGCTTTGGTTTGTGTTCATGAAAAATTAAGTTATCCCCGGGGCGGGAGGGGGTTGGTGTGGGGCGACAGTGGTAGAAATCGAACTGGTGAAAAACTTCAATCGGTGGCAAGTAGTGAGCTGTGCCAACCGCCCGGCCAGGTTGACCACGGCCACCGCCGTCCCCACCACCGCCCCCCTATGCGAACAGAAAAAGACGATTCAATGAAAACGATGCCGTTTGGGAAACGGCACGAGTCTGTACGCGGTGTCCACGTGACATGTATGTTGAACTTCTTTCGCACCGTACGTAGCCAACCGTGCGAATCGGCGGTGGGAGGGGGGGGGGAGAACACCAATCTAAACACGAAAAGCAGTTCTCAAGAAATGAGTTTTAGAACTGCTTTTTGTGTTTAGTTTTGTTGTCCTTCCCACGCACCTCCGACGTGCGCCAAAATCCCGTGGTGTCTTGGAATTTATCGTGTTGGGACGCGCGATTCCTTTAGCTTTGTCTGAGAAACAAAACAGGACGAGAAAAGAAACGAGGCGTTGAAAAGAAGTGCAAACAGGACACCTTCAAAGCACGAAAACGAACATCAAAAATGACATGACAAATATTATCAAACATTTGAATGTGTGATTTTAAATTTGTGAGATAATATCTATAAAATTTGATCAAATCTTTCAAAACCTAAATTCGATTAAGTTCATTAACACTTCCAATGTAAGGCATGCCAAACATATGATGCACGTGTAGCATACATGTGAATACCGAAAATGGTTTAACAGTATGCGATCGAGTCACGCTTACGTGGAAAACATACTAACTCAACAGGATCATAAACACGTGCAACACGATATTTTTTCTTTTATTTATTTTTACCTTTTAATGCGGATGGCAGTAAAATCAATGAGAGCCATGCATGGTCTACGAGTGACAGACTTGAAGTCAAATTGGATTAGTGGTCGATTTATAATAAAATAAATCAATATAGGGAAAACACGGACTTAAAACTAAACTGGAGAGAGCATCGTTATCAAGGCAGAAAGATATGTAAGACACAAGGCAAAGATGTTAAATATACGCGGCAGAGAGATATTAAGAGATGTCGGCTACACAGCAGAGGTAGACATATGGTAGATGTTGTACAACGAGGGCGAGAGGTGTAAAATACAAGGCAGTCTCCATCTCCAGGTTCTGATCGGCTCAAAGGAGTTTCCCACTTGTAGCAAGCATCCTGTCCAAGAGCGTGATCACTTCATCGCAACCCAATGTGCCAGTCGAGCTGTCTGTGACACGGGGGGGGGGGCGGGGGGGTGGGAAAGACGTGCGCATTCCAGAGACTCGAACGGACACAGCGGGGTTATCCTTCAACGCGGTTGGGACCCCGGACCCCAGACGAGACACCACAGAATCTCTTTCCATAGGCGGACGACACTTCGATGGGCCACCGTCTTTGCTGTAACCACTGGAGGGCACCCCTCCACGCTTTCTGGAGAGCGGCTCACCACGTGTCCACTATATATATATTTGAGCCCTCCAGGACTTGAGCATACCAAATAAAGTGAACGAGCAATTTTATGAAACAAGTTTTTTTTTTTTGCGTAGTCATTGGTGGCCAGGCTGAGACCAACAAAAACGCTCGCTGAAGAAACTGGCGCAATCTCAGGCAACTGCCTAGATTCTAACGAAGGTTCTCAACAGTGCTGGCTTGGAGCTCAAACATGGATGGTATGAATCACCAAAACCACCCGGCCACCTCAACAACCTTAAACCGATTTCACTAAAGTGAAAGCCAAATCGGAGACAACTCCACAACTGAACCTTCGGACTGATTGGCAGAATGCAACAATCTAAAAAAAGGCCTGCTCAATCTTTGTCACAAGAAGAAATTCGTTGATTTCTAAGTTTTGCGCACAAAAAAAAGACAAGCAAGCAAGCAGCCCCAAGGCTGAGGAAAGAGGAGCCATTTTGTGTATTCAAAATATAAGCTGCAGGAGACAGCCATTTCGGCAATGGAATGGGCACGAGAAGAGACTTACGGCTCTTAGGTCACCGCCAAATTGGAAATGTTTAATTTGTGTCAACGTGGTGCTAAGCAGCATTTGATGCATCCATCCACAATGACAATTCCGCTACCAGATTTGGCTCTATAGCAAAAACATAAATAAACCATTCTTTGACCAATCTTTTAACGTTTGTTTCTGCATTTCACAAGTGCCGTGCGAAATTACATTGTTTACAACACGCACGTCAGACACCGATGTTGCTTTCTGTTGGTTTATCAAAGTGAAAATCAAGCACATGATGAAATCCTGGAATACCTTTGCAAGAACTGGTTTAGCCAGCTAGGTGTCATAGTGCCGTTCCTAAAAAATATGTACTCACATTAATTCAGGACAAGCGGCCTAAAGATATCTGATGCAATAAACTTCTTTACACTAAGGTTCACAAGCCAGGGCATTAAAACCCTGACTGGGACACCAATAAGCTTAGGCTTAGTGTCTGAACTGACCGAGGCTTGGGCATATCTTGCGGACTAAATCCTGGAGTCATAGTCCTCTGGCTGCCAGGCATGATGCAGGCTATAGCCAAGTTTCAACGTCAGGCCTAGCATGCTAGCAAAATTTAAACCTGGGCTCAAAGGACTTGGGCCTAAAAACTCGTTACACAATGGCATGATCTTCATGTACAATGTAGGCTAAGACCTGGACTGAGCCATTGGCCTGGTGCACTACAGCATAAATAACCCAGAACCTCACATCAAGCACATTAAAGCCTGGACTGGGCCTCAGGTGTAGCATACTGTACAGCGTCATAGCCACAGCCTTAGCCTCACATCTAGCACACTGCAGCATAGTGCTCTGTGACTTGGGCCAAGTGCACTACAGCCTAAACAACCCATTTCCACAAACCAAGTGGAATGCAGCCCAGACTGAGCCTCAGGCTTAGCACACTGGAGCCTGGTCTGTGCCTTGTGGCTGGTTCACTACACCATAAACAATCCAGAGTCTCACATCTTGTGAACTACAGCCTAGACAAGTATACTCTTAGTTCTTTCGGTAAAGTCACGTAGGTAAAAAAATGAAAAATAAATAAATAATAATAAAAAGCCTAGACAAGGCCTCAGCGGGCCCAGCACACTACAGCCTGGTCTGGGCTTCTGGCAGGTACACGTCGAGGCTCTCGTTGCTCTCCGTCGTCGAGCGCTGCCGATACGCCATGGGCCGCTTGGGCGCGGCGGGCGAGCGGGCTCGTGGCTCCGCTGTCTCGATGGACGTCTGCTGCGCGATGCTGGTACGGGGCCTGGGCTGGGGCCGCGGCGACGGGGGTGGCAGCGGCGGTGCCATCAACTGAGGGGTTGGAGTTTGCGACGCAGATGATGGCACGGGTGTGCTCCGCTCCTGTTTGGACGACAGTGAGATTTTTTGTTAGTCTTTGCCAAACGTCTCTCTGTGTGTGTATGAGCTAGGGTTACCACCTCAGGTACGAAAAACTGGGACATCTTGGAAAGAAGAACAACTCACAGAAGAAGGGAGAGTTACATGTATGTGTATTGACTTGAGTGGTGTGTCATTACGCAACTGACACAAACCAGGACTTCCAATGTTCCAGCAAGACTTACAGATTTGCTATGACAGCTATCCCATAAAGACAAATCCTGGAAAAAAACCAGAACAGGTGATAGATAACCTTAGTACGAACGTGGGGTGCAGTGGCACGGGCATTAGCATGCTGCGCTACAATCCAGGAAACCTGCGACCGATTCCCAGTGGAGCGTTATATCTGAACTGGTCCTGGGCATCCTGGTGTAAAGGAGAGCCGCCTTCCCCTGACATCCCTTACATCGGTAAACACCAGCATTGGCCCGGTGTGGTTTTTTCACCCTCTTTCAAAGGTTCTCCCTAACAGCACTTACCCCAACTGCCCGTGTAGGCAGACGCAGGTGACCCTGTGTCTTTGTGTATGAGCGTGCACCTCTGGGGAGGGAGTTCTGCTGCTGCCGACCCAGCCACGCGCTCGCAGACGTTCAACTTGTTCAAAGCGGCGTTGCACATCCCTCAGTGGGATCTGCAGCAGCTCCCAGAAGCCGGCCAGGTCCTCATCAGTGGGGCGCAGCTCTGTTGATGGGTCCTGGTGCACAACACACGTTAATGTTGCACTGGCTCCCAGTGCATATCCGGATAGTGTAAAAATATCTGCCCATTAAAACTCTTAACATTTTTTTTATTTTACCAGGTAAGACCCACCAAGCTATACAGCTCTTCTTTGGATGCGACCTGGCCACAAATTATAGCTCAATTAAGTGGCTTATCATGTGGAAATGTATAGCAGCCAAATACTCTCAATGCACGATTTCAAATGTGGAGGGTAAAACCGGAGAACCCGGATAAATATCCACACGACGGGGATGACATGCAAACTCCATGCATACCAGGTGAGGTAATTAACATCCCATCACGGTGGCGCCCTATGAATACACATGGCCTACATAAACAAATGTCCGGTCTACTTGTCCAAAACCCTCACACTCAAAGCAGATCTCGTATAAGGGGGCTAATTTTCGCTCTGCAGACAGCTCTGACGAGGACGTCCCGCATGTTAAAAACAAGCGTGGGGAGCGAGTCTTCTCGTACGCCGGGGCCTAAGGCTTGAAACTCGCTTCCCAGCCAACTGCGTGCCAAGAAAAAAATCAAATATCTTGCGGAAACTTCTAAAATCTTACCTTTTAACCTGGATTTTAATGCTTGAACTCAGAATTAATAATATAATGCGTTGCTGGTCAACATTGTAAGCAGCACAATATAACTTACTTTCATAGTTGGTAACGTGTATGCTGCAGGTGATGTGAGTGTGCACACTACAGGTGATGTGAATGTCCACGCTGGTGGTGATGTGGATGTTCACACTACAGATGATGTGAATGTGCACACTGTAGGTGGTGTGAATGTGCACACTGCAGGTGGTGTGAGTGTGCACGATGCAGGTGGTGTGAATGTGCACACTGTAGGTGGTGTGAATGTGCACACTGCAGGTGGTGTGAGTGCGCACGATGGAGGTGATGTGGATGTTCACGCTGGAGGTGGTGTGAGTGTGCATGCTGGAGGCACAGCTGATGTTCAAATCAAGTTGACGGTGGTGGTGGTATAATTGGGGCTGGACGTGCGTGTGGCTTTGCTCACCAGGTTGTCCTGACAAAGCCTCTGGAACTGCTGCCACTTCTGGGAGAGCAGTAGTCGAGTGGAGCCCACGGCGCTGCGGATCACGCCCAGCGCTGCACAAGACAACCACAACCGCTATCAACGCCACCTTCGCGGCATCAACTGAAGCCACTGCCTAGCTAACTAATCCGGACGTAAACCCATGAGTTGCTATTCATCCAGCCATACGCAATAGACACAGAGGATAAAACAAAAACTATTACATTTGTTCGCAAAATGTATTCACTTAACTATTTGTTCATTCATTTACCAATTAATTGACTAATTTGACTACATATGGTTGCTCATTCCCCCACACTTCCTCGTGCCGCCGTCTATGTATGGACGTATGTTGAACTTCTTTCGCACCATACATAGCCAACCGTTCTAATCAAGAGGTGCGGGGGAAGGCCAACTAAACACAAAAAGCAGTTCTAAAGAAATCCGTTTTCAATCGAGATTTCAAAAGTACAGAAGCACATCTGTGTGCACGGGGCCACGATATCATGAGTCGTCGTAGGGTCACGGGGTCACCTTCCTCCGGCACGTCCGTGTCCTCCGCCAGGTCCTCTGCGTGGCGGCACAGCGCGTCGAGGCGCTGGCCCTCGGACCGCAGTCGCACCAGATACCAGTGAGCGTCCCTGGCCGCGGAGGTACCGGCCGTCGACGCGCCGGGGGAGGGGACTCCGGCGATGGGGATTCCCCCGGCCGGGGCCGCGGAGAGAAGGGGGCTGCGACTACGCGAGGCCCAGGGTCCCGGGGACACGGCAGGGCTTGGGGACGGGGCCCGAGCTGTCCCCTGCGCGTGCTTGTGCGAGTGCGTGTGCGTCTGGGTCTGCACGCTGCGAGAGTGGCATTGCCGTCCCTCCTACGACACACGTGGCGGCGCCGGGCAACGAGACGGGAAAAAAGACACGGGCGAGAATATAATGACACAAAGAATGACAGAGGCAGATCACCCAGACCTAACCTCACATTCAGTGGCGGCTCCTGCAAAATCTCTCAGGGGGGGCAAATGTCTGGATGATTGATAAGGATAAGGTCCACCCATGCAATGGATAAATTAACAGCTTAAGCATGTAAAGGCAACTTCACTTCTTTAATATTAATGCAAAATAAAGTGACTCTTACAATACATCTTGTTTGTTTCTATACTCACTATTATTACAATCCACTCAGTTTCTTTTATTAAAGATTCCACTAGGTGGCGACAAATAATATTGTTGGATGAAACGTGCTTACGTATGATGACGTAAGCACGTTAGTGCGAGCCCTCCCGGAAGCCATAGAGAATGCATTGCAGCGCCCGCCGTTCGAAAAAACATATCTTTGAATGTAAGTCTATGGGAACACTCTGGGCGATTCTCAGCCGGAGTGAAATCGCCCAAAAAGAGGCGGTACTCCACAGAACGTAGCATGACGCTGATTGGACTATATCCAGAGGCACAGTAACGGCTCGCGAAACTCGGTGGTTGAATGACATTGGTGGTGCGTCGCCCAATCGCCCTAATGAAGAAACCGCCCCTGCTCACATTCATATAGCTCCAACCCTAGACCTAATCTAGTTTCCATACAGCCCCAGCCCTAACCCTACACCTAGCCTAGCTGTAAAATAGCCCAAGCTCCAACACAAGACCAGACTTGGCTTCACCATAGCGCTAAGATTGGTTGGGATTTGAACGAGTTTGAACGAGTTCAAATCCCAAACAATCCTAACTTACTCTTTGGTTCTTTCGATAAAGTCACGTAGGTCCGTCATCAGATGACAGACGCTTGTGTTGCGCCCGAAACGTCGTGATTTATTTTATTTTATACCTACGTGACTTTAACGAAAGAACCAAAGAGTATGGATTCCTGCAGTCACGAAAGCTTCAAATCAAAATCCTAACTTAGCTCTAATTTTGCTCTAACACTAGAATTAACCTTACTTTAACCCTAGCTCTAACACAGCCCTAGCCCTGGCAGTAACCCTAGCCCTAACCCTCGCTCGAACACAACCACAACTCCCGCCCTAACCCTAGCCCTTGCACAGCCCTAACCCTGGCCCCAACCCTCGCACGAACGCGAGCGGCGCTCTCCCACCCGCGGGTGCTGGCGGTAGCGAGGGCTGGCCGCGTGGCGTGAGCGGTGGGAGCTGCGGTGCGGGCTGTTGCCGGTGCCGCCGGTGGTGTTTGCCGACGACGAGGACGAGGGCCGCTCGGGGAAGCCGGGCCCCCCGGGGCTACGAGCGCTGCCCAAGATGCGCCTGGAGATCTCCTCCACCTCCAGGTCGGCCTGCACGCTCGTCGCCACGCTGTTGGAGCGAGTGTTGCGCCCGCATCTGCACGTACACGCGCACGCACATACGCACAGCGCGTGCACGCTTACACCGGCGGTTCTCAACCAGTGGGTTGCGCCGCAGCCGGGAGGGCACAGGCTGTGGGGTGGATACTGTGCAGGAGACACCTCCGATTAGCAACATACATACGTACACACAAACTTAGAATGTGTATGTGGAACGGCAGGGTTGCTTTGCGGTGACAAAACACACTCATGGACAACGTGAAACAACTGCCGTACTAACACTGCACTGGCTAGAGGCGTGGACAACAGTGACTCGTGTGCGACAAGAGACATCTGTGTTGGGAGTTTTGCTGGCGGGGGAGGGTAAGCACCGGTGGTCTTTTGGAGGCTGCCAGACCAAAAAGGTTGAGACTGCCAGCGAGTGTCCATCATCATTTAATATTCTTACCATGTTTCCCATGCAGCGCAACTCGAGGAGCCAGAGAAAAGGGGTATTTGATTCAATTACTCACAAAGGAAGTGGTTTCAGACCAAATACAATGCTCGAAAACTAAATAAAAACAGGAAAAAAACCACACGACAAATGAGTGAACAAAATTAAAACGCCGAGCTGTTGGGTCTTCGCTCTTTTTTGTTTTGCCCACTCCGTTAGAGTTACTCACGCCCCGGCACGGCGCACTTGCCTGACCGCCTTTGTCTTCTCAGTGCTGAAATGTTACATGCTGTACCAGGTGCTCGTTTAAAGACAAGGGAAGACAAAGACCCCCCCGTAAAGCCTGAATAGACTGTTGGGGCAAGTGCTGTTTGCGAGCACCTATGAAGACTGTCACGGCACACGAGGGGGTGGGTGGCCAACACCATGCCCGGCCGCCGTTATCCCCCCAGTGGTGATATTTAAACACCGCACCAGGTACTCATTTTTGCTGAGTTGACCTAGGTGAGGCCCATGACTGGTTCAGATAATCGTGACTGGTGTTGGCCATGAACGGGAATCGAACTCAGGTCACCGGGCCCCTAGCACAGTGGGATAACCACGACACTACACCTCCCCACATGAATACAAAGACAAAGATCTCCTGTATAGCCTTAACAGACTGTTGGGGCAAGTGCTGTTCGTGAGCACCTATGAAGACTGGCACGGCACACGAGGGGGTGGGTGGCCAACACCACGCCCGGCCGCCTTTGTTTCGCCAGTGGCGATATTTACACACCACACCGGCTACTCATTGGATGCGACAAGGTACGTATTTTAAGGTCAAGTTGATTCAGATGAGGCAACAGAATCCCCAAACCCAGTGCAGCTTCAGCCAATGGAGACGGGGATTGAACGAGTTCCTCTCCACAATCATCACTCGCTGATCCTCACCTCCGGTCCTCCTCCACCTGCACACCGATGGACTGGTACCTCCCAACGGGAGACGGAACCGGGGTGCAGACTTCTTCCTCCACGCTGTCCGGCGTGTCCACCTGGTGGTGACACAGAGACCGGCTCACCGTCAACGACAACCATCGATGGCAGTCAACAACATCCATCGACGCCAGCCATCAACGGAAGTCAACAACATCCATCGACGCCAGCGATCAATAACCGTCAACAACAACCATCAACGCCAGCCACCAACAACCATCAACAACAACCATCAACACCAGCCACCAACAACCATCAACAACAATCATCAACGGAAGTCAACAACATCCATCAATGCCAGCCATCAACAACCATCAACGACAACCATCGATGACAATCTCCATCTCATCTGCATCTCGCTCCTCCAATCATCTCCATCTCTTGTCTACAGCTATCCCAGGCACTCTGTAAAGTGGATTACAAACGCCACAGTGAGCTGTAAATTATCACACGGCGAGTTGTAAAACCCAGGAACGCAATGTTTATCAGAAGCGATTCATCTTACAAGATGAAGAAACATTTCATGTTCGTGGGCGGCGTTGCCGCTCACGACCGAATTGCATGGGGAACTGCACGTCCTCATGCAGGCGCTGCGTGTGCACGTGCCAGCCCAAAAGTCCTGGGACTTTTGGGCTGGAGAAAATATCTAATTGCGATTTTTCTGACAGATATTGCAATTACGATTTGATTTGCAATTACATATTTTTAAGTTAAGCTTCAGTTCAATATTCACTGTGTAATAGATTTAAACCATGTGATGGAGCATTCGCACATAATACCATCAAAATATGAACTGCTCTATATATTCTAATGCAGGATGAGAACTTAAAAGGTACGAATTGCTTCCAACATGTATTTATGCAAAAAATGTAATTGAAATAGAACAATCAAACATAGAACAATTGTTAACTTAAATCAATAAAATTATAATAATAAAAAATAAAACAATTCCAATTAGAAAGTAATAGGGACTTTTAAAATCGTAAAAGATCACAGCCTTTGCGATATGCTAATCGCATTGTTGCAAATATCGATTTTGATTTGAAATCGATTAATCGTTCAACCCTAGCTTCTAACCAACAACGCGTATAGCCAATTTCCCCTCTGGTGAGGATGCTACAGACAAGATAAAAGCACACAAATCCGAACTAGATTTCAACTAAACTATTTTTTATTTACCGGGTAAAGCCCACTGAGCTATCAACTCTTTTGCAGAGGCGACTGTGCCACATGTGATAGCTCATCGAAGTGGCCGATAGTTGCAGCCAAATAATCGAATTGTGGAGGGGGGGGGGGGCAAAAGCGGAGGAACCCAGAAAAAATTCCACACGACCATCACGGAGGGAGAGAACACGCAAATTCCAAATAGACAACAGGCGTTACCAGGGTCCGGGATCGAACCCACAACCTCCTGCGTACCAGGCGAGGGAGATAACAACTCCTCGGCACCGCAGAGTCCAAGCCAGAATTATGGATAAGCCGGAAAGGCTACCGAAATAAATTCATAAAAATCCATTTAAAAATAAACCACACGAGTAAAAAGCAGACTAAGCTGCACACCATAGAACGCAGCAGAATGCTCTATGCAAATCATGAGTATGAAATTCTATATGCGCTTAGTAAGGCTAGGAAGTTTAAGACGCTATCAACGACTATTGACATGCAAATGTGCATGAGTAATTCTAAAGCCATGGTCTATAAAGCACTAATCTGTTGTGTGGGATTTGCACACTAACCTGCACACACACTCATCTGCATACTCACACACACTCAACAAGACGCTTGCACACAAATGTAGTGACGTAATGGTGTCACTCGGGTGTTCGCGCCAGCTCCTGTTACAGGAGTGCAACCGTGCGTCCTGGAGCCTCTCTCTAGCACCAGAGTAAGTACGGCATCTCAGCCAGCCCTAGGGGGCATAGTCCTGGTGATGGCCTGAGAGAGAGGGTGAGGGAGGACGTGGTAGCCTGAGTGGGGCACGTGATGCTCGGTCGAGATCCTTCGGGAAAGGTCTCGAAGGGGGCGTGGCCGAAGGCGGAGCGAGGCCACGCCCAGGAGCATCAAGGGGCAGTCCCGAGAGCGTTCTTGGCTCGTCTGTGTAATCAAGCCGGGGTCCTGAGTCTCGTCGTCTGCGGGTCTTCGTCTCGAGTTAACTCGCTACTCACATAGTGAGCCACATCACCTACTATAGAACCCGAGTTACGTTCAGTGTTACCCGCTAGGGAAGTTGTTAAATAAAAGTGTTGCCTCCCAGTCCAGAGTGTGTGCCTCTGTGTTGAACACTACACAAACACACACACACCTGCATGCTCACACACACATACCTCCACACTCACAAAATACAAAGATCCCCCTGATAGCCTTAACAAACTGTTGGGGCAAGTGCTGTTAGCGTACACCTATGAAGGCTGGCATGACACATGAAGGGGTGGGTGCCAGCACCACGCCAAGCCGCCTTTGTCTCCCTCGTGGTGATGTTCACACACTGCACCAGGTACTCATTTGAGGCTGAGTCGACCTAGGGGAAACTCAGGACCGATTCAGATGATTGTCACTGGTGTTGGTTGTGAGCGGGAATCGAACTCCGGTCGCCGGGTTCGTACCGCGGCCACTCACACAGACACACACACACCTGCACGCTCGTACTCACACACGCACCTGCACACCCACGGAGAGACGCTCGCTCCTCTGCGACACCTCCGTCGTGGCCGAATCCTCCGACGCGACGCTCCCCGCGTGTATGCGGCTCCTTGCCCTGCCCTCTGTGCCGCTCGATGGGCCGCTCGAACTGCCACCGCCACCACCGCTCCCGACTCCAATTCCTGTTCCGGCACCACCAGCAACGCCAGCAGCGCCCATAGCAGCAGCATTGATAGCTCCAACATTGGCGGCGCCAGCTTGATTCGTTGCAGAAACTCCACCACCACCACCAGCAGCGGCAGAGGCGGCCGCCACTCCATCAGCAGCGCTAGCCGCCATGGCCCGGGCGCTGTCGAGGCTGTCCAGAGAGTCGCTCAGCTCCCACGAGCTCCCATCAGCCGCCGGGCTCTTTGCCGACAGCTTCACGGTGGCGGCGACGGCGGCGGCGGCGGTGGCGGCGGCGCCACCCGACGGCCAGCGCTCCCTGTCGCGCGACTTCTCCGAGGCGCGGCGCTGGCTGTGCCTTCGCTCGGGTGGCCCGCCCGAGATGGGGCCTCCTCCTGACCCTCCGCTGCTTCCTCCTCCGCCGCCACCGCCTCCACCGCTGCCGCCCTGCTGCTGCCCACGCTCGGAGGGCGGTGGAGCCGCGGGGGTCGTAGGAGGTTGTGCAAGGAGACCACCTCCTGCTGTTGCTGCTGCTGCCACGGACGACGTAGAGGCTGCCGCGGCGGCCCCCGAGCCGCCGCCCTTGGCGCCGCCGACCTTGGAGGGCCGGGGCGCGTCATCCTGCGTCGACTCGGTGCTGCTCTGCGTCGACACGGACGTGGACGCCTTGGCGGCAAATGGGCGGTGCGATGACTTCAGCGGGAGCGGAGGGAGAGACTTGCGGCACACGGTGGCGTACGTGGCCACTGGCGGGTAAGAAGAGGCGTGCGCGCGGAAGAGCGCACATGCAAAAAAAAGACACGACAACAGTTTTCGATGTATAAACGATAATTTTTTAAAAATTACTGTTTAGTATAATTGGTAAGGTTCACGTGATGAGTGTAGCCTGCTGGTATGGAGCGGTGTTGCTGCGTGATTTTACCCAATTAAGAAATTTACGAGTCATTTTTACAAATTTGGCAAACATGGGGACCGTGGCGCCAGCACAATAGGCGTCTTTGGAGATTTTATATCCACGGTTAATACACCCACAGAATTAATTTTGAGCGGCCGCCAGGCCCAAACTGAAAACCTCCGCCACGTGTGGCAAACACGCTCCTACTGCTTGGGTCAGGTCACGTGCTTCGAATGAGGCATTAGACATGGCCTCGTCTAAATCCGAGCAGTCGGCCCAGGCTGTCCACAGAATCAACTGAATCTTTATTCAGACTGGAGGAATCCGATGAGCGATCAAGCCCTATTTGACAAATGCCCAGTAGGGCCATAGATGTCCAGTAGGTCACAGATGTCCACACCGACTCACTCGGAGCGGGCGACTTGGATGCGCTGCCCCCCATTTTTCCCGCTGGGCCCGTTGCTGCCGCCGCCGCCGCTACCGCGCCTTCTTCGCCGTCTTCGCAGCCGGCCTGGATGGCGAAGAGATAGCTGTGGCGCCGGGTGCGCATGCAGCGAGGCAGGTCCAGCGCCTCCATCGCCTGCGAGCCCCTGGGACCCAGGCCCTGGCCGGCTCCAGGCACGGCCAGCTCCCGGCTCTAGGAGGCAAATAAAATATATCAACGCAATCATGGGACCTCCTTTGCCAGTACCAAAATATGAGAATAGGTTTTTCCCCTTTTATCTGGCAACAAAACAGGCGTTAAGTTGTTAAAACACCAAACTGAAACCTTTTGTTGCGAGATAAAAGGGGAAAAACCTATTCTCATATTTTGGTACTGGAAAAGGAGGTCCCATGATGTAGATGCTCACCCCGAGCTCTCATTACTCTGATAGTGCATTGTATTTTGGCTGTACGAATTTTGGCGTCCTCTGGTCTAACACCGTTTGAGATGAGGCTCAAAAGAAAGCTGTCTCTGGTGTGGACCAATCAGTTTCAAAGACAATGCATATATTATCAGAGTATGTTTTTTGTTTGCATTTTGACCACAAATATTGTGGTTAATGCAGACATGATTCCTTGCACAAGGTTTCAGTTTGGTGTTTTAACATCTTAACACCTGTTTTGTTGCCAGATAAGAGGAAAAACCTATTTTCATATCAACACAAGCGAGAGAGATTTGCCAGGAGTAGAGACGGATTCGCCAGACATAAAGAGACATATTCATTGGACGTCGACAGACAGATTCACCAGATGTGGAGATACAGATTCATCAGACGTACGGAGACAGATGTATGCATGAACTTCTTTCGCACCGTACGTAGCCAACCATGCTAATTGGAGGTGCGCAGATTCATTGGCCGTAGAGAGACAGATTCGCCAGACATCAAGACAAGGATTGGGCCTGCAGGACTACTTCAGGGGTTGGAGGTGTGCCAGTCTTTATTTTTTCTTAACAAAACCCCATTACTTCCCAGAAGATCAAATGTGACCCAGTTACCAGCTCGCACTGTAATGTGTGAATGTAAAAGAAAAACCCCAGAGTATTGTAAAAGACAAAACATTCAAGTATGAAAGGAGCGTAAAGTAAAAAAAAACTAAAAGCAATATTAAAGAAGGGCAAACGTTTTAATCTCCCTTGAACTATGGCTACTCGAGTTGCATTCCACAACGATCTAAACAAACACCCAGTGGCATTATAATCATAATAATTATTGCAATATCACAATGTAAACAATAATTATTATAACATAATTAATGATAGTTGTTGATTATAATAATTATAATAACGTACTCCATATAATACGAACGAGGTATGGTCCATTATGAATCCGTGACTGGGTGATGCAAAATATTTCTCTGCGCTGCCCTCTGTTGACCACAACGCCTCCCTGCAGCAGTCGACAGCACCAGGCCCTCTCCAGGCTCAAGCCTGCTTAGACCTCTGAGATATGACCAGATCAGATGAGGTCTGGGTGGGTGATCTGGACCAGAAGCAGATGTAGAAAAATTGCTTCCCAAGGTGAGGGGTGGAGGGGCCTGGTAGTGCGACCAAAAATTCCAAGGCTTTTTATTTTTTTAAACAGGGCCCCCTCCATCGATCAATTAAAGCATTCCATGTCTTTTCCCTGGTGGATATCAATAAGATACTAATTTTATGGATCTCAAGGCGGGAGCGGAGGGGGGAAATCGCCCCATCGCCCCGCCCTTACATTCACCACTAATGAACACCTCCGTTGGAGCTATGTCACCGCAGCTATGCACTTTTAAATGATCGAGATTGAAAACGAATTTCTTCAAAACTACTTGTTGTGTTTAGTTTGCTGCCCTTCCCCCGCATGCCTCCGATTAGCACGGTTGTTTACGTAAGGTACGAAAGAAGCTCCACATACATACACACACACATGTACTCATCAGGTCACAGGTCAAAAGCACAGCTGGCGGCGGGGCGGCGGGGTGACACAAAACGATAACGAAGTGGCTGCTTGCGCCCACCTGACCGTGCCGACTCAGCTGGCTGTGCTGGCCCCAGGTGTTGCCCTTGCTGTGCGAGTGCCCGTCCTGCGCCGTGGAGATCCCCACCTGGTCCAGGCTGTCCAGACTCCGGTTCAAGCTCGCCTCCTTGAGCAGCCGGGGACAGCTGAGACACGCAGGCACACAAAGACAAAAGTCAACCCGTGTAGCTTACGTACAGACCTTGGGGGGCGGGGGGGGGTAAGTGCTGTTAGCGAGCGCCTCAACGAAGTCCAGCTGGGTGCACGAGGAGGGTGCGGCTGTTTCCAACGCCATGCCCGTCCATATTTGTCTTCTCCGGTTCTGATGTTTACACATCACACATCATCGCCGTTTGATGTCAGGTTCGCAGGACGCCGTTACAATACCACTCCACACACGTGCACGCACACTCACACATAAACACGCCAAGTACACACCAATGCAGCTGGAACAAGGTTAAGTTATCTTCATGGCCCGGTGGCTTAGCTATCGAGTGTGCAAGCCGTGTAGACTGCATTGTGGTCCTGCGGCCAGAGGGGCACAGGTGCTGGGCTACAAAGACAGGGGAGAAAATTGTATAGGGAGCCACCATTTCATTTAGTGCACCAGGGCCATGCCCTTCGTCCTTGTTCGAGCTTCAAGCCACCTTGAGAAACTCCAACGTTTGATGAACCATCTCGCCCGTGTCGTCCATCCGCGCCTGCCCTCCCCTCCCTCCGCTCCATCTACTGGCTTTCCATGGCCTGCAGGGCCAGCTGTAAGATCACCTGCCTCTGCCACGGTACCTCGGGTTGTTTCACTGCGACTTTCTTCACTCCTGTCACCCTGCGCTCCAGCTCGGGCTAGAACTCTTCGCAGCAGTGTGGCGGCTCACAACCCCCTCCACTCTGCACAAAGGACCGGTGCCATTGTCACTGCCGCTCGTCATGTCTCAGTGGCAGCCCTCGCCGCGTGGAACGCGGCCATCATCGTTCCGCTGCGCATTCCCAGCAGCAGCGTTCAACCTACGCCGACTGTAAATAGACACTTGAAGACCCCCCCCCCCCTCTGTGTGTATATTTAACTTTTTTTGGACTGGATGTAGCCAACCATGCTAATTGGAGGTGCGGGGGAAGGACAAACTAAATACAATAAGCAGTTCTAAATAAATGAGTTTACAATCCAGATAGAAAAGTGCATAGCTCCAGTGGCTTCCTAATATCGGAAGAGCGTCCCAGACGGCCGCAGAAGCGCATTTGACAGCGCACGATGCATTGGCCGTCTTTGTTCGATGGCTAGCCAAGGATGACTGGAGTTTGGATGATTGCTTATTATCATCTGGCTGTCGGTCATTCATGCCCGTGAAATATTGTGCGCCCTCTCGATTGCATTATCGTTACATATTCAAAATAGACTTCTTGCCTGTTCATTGCGTATTCTTTATCTCCTGATGGTGGCTCACCTCATTGATGGAGGCCGCCTCAATGAAGACCGGCGGTGGTGCGGTGGCACCTCCGATGCACCACCACCACCACCGCCACCACCACTACTCCGGCTGCCCGCTCTGTGCAGCTGCTGGTGGTTGTGGTGCTGGTGGTGCGGCGGTGGCGCGGCGCTAGAGGACGAGGCACCCCCCCGCTGCTGCCGCTGCTGTTGCTGTTGCTGCTGGTGGTGATGATGTTGATGGTGGTGATGGTGGGGAGGGTCGCCCTCCATCGCCATCATGTAGCTGCCACTGCGCATCCGGCGGCACGGGATGGGGGCAACGGTTTCTGGGTGGGAGGGAGCGCAGCACCGCGGGGGGGCGTCGTCGTGCGGGACCTGCATGGGGACACAGCGGAGGGATGAGCAGGTGAGGCGAGCAGAGAGACACGCACGTGGACGCGTGCTCACACACACACACGTGAACACACAAACAACTGAAACAAGCAGATAAGGCACGTGGACAAGCAGGTTGACACGCAGGTTGAGGTGTGGACAAGCAGACTAACACACAGATAAAGGTCCGGAAAGACATGTGGAGAAGCAGACTGACATTCAGATAGATGTGCGGATAGACACGTGGACACGCAGATTGACACAGATAGACGGGCGGGCAGCTGTGTGGACAAGCAGACTGACACACAGAGAGACGTTTGGATAGACACGTAGACAAGCAGACTAACAAACAATGCATGCACAAACACAGATGAAAAAAGAGACAAGATCTCCCATATATAGCCATAACAGACTGTTGGGGCAAGTGCTGTTAGCGAGCATGAAGGCTGGCACGGCACACGAGGGGGTTGGTGGCCAGCACCACGCCCAGCCGTCTTTGTCTCCTTAGTGGCGATATATACACACCGTACTCATTTGGGGCTGAATCGACATAAGGGAGGCCCAGGACCGATTCATATAATAGTCACTGGTGTTGGCCATGACCAGGAATCGACCCTGGGCCGCCGGGTTCGTAGCGCAGCGCGCTAACCACTGCACTGCACACACTAATACGTCAACCAACACACAGACAGGCAGACAGACGAACATGCAGATAGACACGCACAGGCGCACATGGACAAGCGAGCATGAAGGACAAGTGAATAGACAAACATGAAATCTGTACAGAAATACACAGTCAGTAAAGGAAGCTGGTCATTCAATCGGCCATTCAGAAGAGACACTCTATCCTCTAGGTGATGAAGTACGTACACTCCCCTCTGGGTTCGCTGGGCATTGGATGATAAAAGAGGGCTCATCGGGAATGAGGTAATGAAAGAGGTATCTCTGGACGTCTCAAGAGACGCTCGTTTGGGGGTGTAAAGTACGAGGCTCTGTGAACAGCAGCAGCGGAAATCTGAAATTGATACCCTGATCGGCAGATTGTAATGATTTTCCAAAAACCAGCTCAATCCGGCTGCCTTGCGCTAATTTTACCGTGCACAAGATGTATACAAACGCACAAACACGTACACATTGCTGTCCTATATACAGGTACTAGCTTTACTACCCGGCTTCGCCCGGGACTTGGATTCTTGTCTTGGATTAATGTAATATTCCCTTACAGTATTTCACTGAAAAACCCTGAAAAAAATTGATGCTTGCAAGAAAGAAAAAAGCCGAAACAGTAAATTTAACTAATTCAGTCATCACAAATTATTTATTCATAGTGTGATTATTTCAACACTTTTCCATACACAACATTTTTGGTTTCTGTTTATTCATCGGTGAGAATGTATAATTTTGTTGGATCCTTTGCTCTTGACATTCCCACATACAGCTGTCCATGTGAGAAGCATGTCTGTCAAATCCAAGCCCGTAACTTTAAGTGACTGTCCCTGCGATTTATTAATGGTGATTGCAAATGCAAGCCGAACAGGAAAATGTAATCGTTTGAATGAATATGGCATATAAGTTGGATTCAATGGAATCCTTGGAATGAAGACGTGCTCGCCTTCAAATGGACCAGTTAGAATCGATGCCTCGATGACATGAGCATTTAATGCCCTCACTGTTAGTCTTGATCCGTTACACAGTTTTGGTGGGTCCAAATTTCTTAACAGCATGATGGGAGATCCAACTTTCAGTACTAATTTGTGTGGCAGAATTCCGTTTGGATTCAAAAAATTTAAATATTCTACCGGATAGCTTGCCGCTTCGTCTTCATTCATACATTTGTCAATGGAGAAGAATGTTCGTGAAAGTGTTTGAATCATTTATTGAATAGATTTGTTGATTTCCTCAATTTTGACGTTTAGTGGTGTCAGAATTGCACGTTCCTTAAGCCATTTGCGATTTAGAAGATTTGCTCTGATGTTTGGATACACGCAATTGATGAGACTCTTCAGAGTAAGACAAATTTTGCAGAATTCTTTGGAGAGCTTGATTTTTCCAGTTTCAATCTTGATTTAAAGCTTTCGTGACTGCAGGAATCCATACTCTTTGGTTCTTTCGGTAAAGTCACGTTGGTAGAAAAATAATAGATCACGACGTTTCGATCGCAACACAAGCAATTGTCATCAGGTGGGACAACCACAGCAAGAAAAGAAACTGCTGAAGTAGGCGAGAGACCTGCCGTGGCACGAGATTATATAGGACTCGGCAGTAGGGGGCGAGAGAGAAGGGGGGGGGAGGCGTGATCTATTATTGGAGACTGCCAATTCAAAGCGCCGCAAGGACCATGTACCATGTTTTAATGACGATGTCATGAAGCTTCTTATCGGTGTCGGGATCGGGAATTTCAGCAGAGATGATGTCGTCGATTTGATTTGTTTTGAGTCCATTCGTCAACCAAATACAAATGTGTGCATGTGGAAGACCTCTCTTTTGCCACTCGACGAAATAAAGCCAATATTTAACAGAGCCAAAAACTTCGCCTTTGATGAGAACATTCATGCATTTGATGAGCTTCTGCTGGAAAATTCTTGCCATCAAATCATGTCGGTCCGTTTTTGATTGGCCGTTAATCAAATTCTCTTCCATATCTTTGCAATTAGGATTTAACGTGTACGTGATGAATGATGACGGCTTGCCTCCATGACGAACGTAGGTGATGGCGTCTTGAGCATATTCATGCATGGTTCGTGGCCCTCCGGTATATGTCGATGGCAGAATCACTAACTTAACGTGATTTTATGCATTGCCATCGTTCACAATCGCATCTTTCAAGTGAATGTAATCATCGACACGAAGTTTCTTTTGGTTCAATCGGATGAAGAGCAATCTTTCAGTCTCAATCTTAGCATTCATGTCAACCAAATATTGATGCAGTAACTGTCGGTAATTTAGCAATCGGTTCTCATTAAATCGCACCATCAATCCATAGGCGTAGTACGACATTGCCAACACCATTTTGTTGGCTTTATTTGACATTCCTGGCTGAACTTGATTCATGTTGATGGCATATCCGTCCTCGCCACGTGAAAACATCAGCGGATATTGCAAGGCGTCATACGAAATGTGCATCTCGGAAATACTCTTAAGATCATTGTTACGCATAGTCAAAACAATATCACACTTTTCAAAATAATTTCCAGCAATGATGATGGCGACTTCATTGACTACCGGGTGCATTAAAGACATGTGCATGGCCTTATGCTGGTTTCTTGTTTGCCTTAATGACGATCTTTAGGCCTTCACTTGGATTATCGTCAAGTGCCATTTTGAATTGCTGAACGTAGCGATTGTTTTTGTGCAGCATCTTTTGCGAGGAAGCGATCAAACTTTTGCTGGTGCCAGGAATCACAGCACAACGACGCTGTACTTCAGTTTCTTCGTCGCCAAGAAAGTAACTTTGTAGGAACCTTGACTCTTCGTTGGGCAGTGATAGGAGAGAGAGCCAGCCTTGTGGTAAACTTGACCTTTAATTTACAAAGTTGGCATGAATCCAGTTGACTGAGGCATAGGCACAGATGTTCCAAACGAAGTCATTTGCAAACTGCAATTGTATTTGCGGATCAGGCTTAGATATTCATTCGACTTTTGATGATCACCATTCATAAGGCTCTTCAATAGCTCTGGCAATTCCGGAAGCTCTGGCAACCAAATCTAACGACCGGAATGGCACAATCCTGGTGTCTCGCCTTCAAACTTCAGCGCATCACAAAAGGTGCACTTCAAAGTCATTCTACCAATGACAATCGGAGGAATGTTTGAATAATCCAATTCAGGATCATAATTGAATGCTTCGTCCTTCAAATATAGACAGTTTCTTGCCTGTGAGGCGCCTTGTCGAATTCTCTCCTGCTGGAGTCGATATCTGCGAGCCTCAACAGTTTCAGCCAAAATTCGTTTCTGGTGAGCAATTAAATCACTTTGAATTCGTTGCTGTCGCTGCTCCTCGCTTTCAATAGTTCTCGAATTTGACGCTCGTAGGCGTTCAGGTGTTCGGCGCTCGTTCGGCTCTTCAACAGTCTCGTTGCTTCGTCTTGTAGCAGTTCGCAATCGTTGTTCAGCAAGTTGCGCCTCTGTTTCCTCAGCAGTTTCGTTGCTTCGTCGAACAGCTTGTTGAGTTTTGTGCGCTTTACGTGCTCATGATCTTTTCTCTTCCAAACGGCTCGTGACAGCTTTTGATGTTTTGTGTTCATTTGAGTTTGATTAAAAATTGGTCTCTTCTTTTTTGGCATTGCTGTCACAGATATTCGTCGAGTATAAGCAAGGAAATGTACGAAATGGATGGAATCTGTAGGAAATGTCACAAAAACGTTATCAAGCAAACATTACATTTTTACTCCAAGTTGATTCGGCTCAGCAATATTGATTTACCTTCGCGTTTACTTATTCAAAAATCTCGAAAAGTTTCCTTGAATTTACACAAACTTACATTGTAAATCTTTCACTATTGAAACACGCGATGAGGAAACACAACGTTAGAACACTTTCACAATTATAAGCATCTCTGACTGAACAAAATTATTAAGAATTAACGTCGCGAGATTTTTTTTCTAAATCGGATGTTTTTCACTCAAGGAGATTCAACCTTAAGCCACTTAATAAGTAAGGTCGATTTTGGCAACAAAAGGGAATGACGTAGCGAGCTGAAAATAGTCGCATTGACTTAGAGATTCCAGACAGCATAAGCTGTGCAAATTTCATGACGCCAGAGCTCAGCGTTTGAGAGTTTTTGCTGCTTCACACAAACAAGCAGATGCATTTTCTGCTTTATAATTAAGATTACATGTATATATGAAAATATGGATGCAAAAGCTATTTATTCATGCACACGGTCAATGATGTTCGTAGATGTATTTTTATCACATAAATATACTACGTAAATAATACAAAATATAAAATGTTCAGTGCAAATGTACACAATGGTAGCAATAGGTGCTTGTTTATACACTACAATACACATATTGTGCACGCTAAAATATACGTAAAAATGCAGATAACGCACACGCACAATGATATTTATTTATATGCCTGAAAATAAAACTCACCTACAGGTCACAATACACCATAGATCCCCGGACAGCCTTTAACAGACTGTTGGGACAAGTGCTCTGAAAGAGCACCGATGAAGGCCGGCACAGCACACAAGGGGCTGGGTGTCCAACACCACGCCAGGCTCGCTTCGTCTCCCCAGTGGCGATGTTTACAGGTCGCACCAGGTACTCAATTGAGGCTGAGTCGACCTATGGGAGGCCCTGGACCGATTAAGATATTTGTAACTGTTATTGGTCGTGAGCATGACTCGAACTCTGGTGACCTGGTTCATAGTGCAACATGTTAACCACTGCGCTATAATACACATACACACATACATCTCACCACAAATGCAAAGGCGACGAGGCCTAAAGAGGAAGGTGCGGGGTCTAAAGAGAAAGATGCGGGGCCTAAAGAGGAAGGGGCAGGTCGTCACGAGAAAGGGGCGTGGTCTAAACAGGAAGGAGGTGAGGCCTGAAGGAGGAAGGGGCAGGGCCTGAAGAGGAAGGTCGTCACGGGAAAGGGGCGTGGTCTAAACAGGAAGGAGGTGAGGCCTGAAGGAGGAAGGAGCAGGGCCTGAAGAGGAAGCCCAAAAAAGTGACCTCAAATTACAACCAAGCCCAAAAAAACCCCACGATTCTGAAAATATTATGAAAAAACCCTGAATTCAAATGTAGAGGAAGGCTTCAACCATGAACTTTCCTGTCAATTTAAGGAAAGGAAAGCATATAATCAAATAAGTGCAGGCGACAACAACAATTAAATCCTATGTGTAGGGGACTGTAAGGAGAACGTGTTAGAGTGTACACGTTCAATGGCGTAGCCAGGATTTTCAGGTAGGGGGGGCAACCCCTCCAGCAATGAAAAATTACAGGAGTTGTTCGTAAGTAAGGACTTGTCCCTTGCTTTTTATTCGACGCATGTACGGCGATGGCGTAGCCATCGATCGAGGGTCGAATTTGAACCGTGTGTGATCGGCATCGCGCTCGCTGAAGGTGAATGCCTTCAGGGAAGTCGTGTACTGTATACACAACTGCACACAAATCTGAGTCACTTATAACTGCTTTGCCGTTACTTATTGCCAATTATGGACTCAGACTATTGTCCTATCATCTCATAGAGTCCCTGGCACGTAATAATATGCTACACAGTGACAGTGGGGGTCACAAAATGCCAATTTATTACTAATAAACCCCAATGATCTGATCGAAATTAGGGATTTTTATCGGATCATTGGGGGGGCATGTGCCACCCCCCCCCCACTGGCTCCGCCAGTGCACACATTGGCCTGCAGTCTGGGCGCTTGCCCAGGGACCAACAAGCTACAAGGTGGACAACATCGAGGCTGACTGTTCGCGGAGCGATGAGGTGGAAACCATCGGGTCTGACTGATTACGCAGATGTAAATACGTTATTCTCTAGAAATAAAGAGGTCACCTTTTTAAGAATGGACGTCTCCAAGGAGTTTCTTTACAAATGCAGCCATAGGCTAGCTTATATTAGTATATTTTAGTCCATCGGTCGAATGGGTTTATATGCCAATATTACCCAGCAAAATAAACTTATTCAAACAAACTCTGGACTGGCTTTGACTACTCTAAAGTCTCATTAGCAGAATCGGGCCTATTAAACAAATGCTGATGGTTGTCCAGATGTTTTTAGCAGGTGCCATCAATACTGATGGCCTTGGTGTCTTACCATTTTGAGCCCACGCACAGTGATACATGCAGATATTATTACACCTTTACGCTGACAAATCCAAGCTGAGCCACCGCGGGACTCTATCACAAAGCCTTGGTGGGTGTATGTGCGCCTCGTGGATGGTACCTGGAGGTACTGGTGTCGCGGCGGGTACTCGGACCTCCCCTCCGAATTGTAGTAAGCCCAGGGGTCGCTGGGCGCAAGGGCCGGTGGGTAACTACGCCCACGCACTGCCCTCGCATGCGGCACAGGCCCCACCACGGCTGCCCCCCCGACGGCCATCTTGCCACCCGGTCCAAAGCTCCCGTCGCTGTCCAGGTTGTCGTCCGAGCTCCACCCTCCTGCGATCACCCTCCCTCCTCCGCCCCGCGCCTCGGGCCTCCAGTCCCGGCTGCGGCTGCGTCTGCGGGTGCGCTCGCTCGTGGCCGATGTGGCTTGTGCCGCTGCAGCCGCATGCTGCTGCTGCTCCCCACGGCTGCAACTCGGCTGCCGTCCAAGTGAATGCTCGCGTCTCCTTTGCTGCTGTTGCTGCTGCTGTTGTTGCTGCTGCTCAATGCTGTGCTCAGCCCAGCCGCTCCCTGTCTGCTCCCAGCCAGGATGCGGTTCCCAGCATCCCCCGCTGCCCCCACTGCTGCCGCCGCCACCACCGCTACTGGACTGGAGATGCTCGGCCGCTGATCGCGACTGCTCGCGATGAATCGACTGCTCGCGGCTGCGGCACGGCTCCCCGGACCGCGCCGACTCGCGGTGCCGGGATGGGTCGCGGCTCCTGGTGGGCGGCTGCTCCCAGGAAGAAGGGAGCGCTGGCTGCTGCTGCTGCTGCTGCTGCTGTGGCGGCAACGACTGCTGCTGCAGCTGCTGCTGAGAGTGGAGCTCTTCGCGGCTGCGGGAGGAGTCACGGTGGCGCGAGGTTTCGCGGCTGCGGGGTTGCCCCCCGCCTTGGCCGCGCGAGGAGGCATCACGCGATTTCGATGCATCCTGGCGGCGAGAGCGGCGCGAGCCCCGGCCGGACGACGAGCCCGACGAGCCGGACGTGGGCGCGGTGCCGTCGGCCGCCCCCGCCGCTGCCGCCGCGTGCGACTTGGCGAAGAAGAGGCGCTGCATGGAGTGTACGAGCTGCCGCAGGCCACTGGGACTCTCGCTGCGGTCCTCGGGGGCTGGCGGGGCCGCATCAGTGGGGCAAAGGGTCAGGGGCTGGCGCCCACTGATGCTGCCACCGCTGCCCGGTCCCCGTGAGCCGTACTGCCAGTCGTACATCGGGACGCGCTAAGGGGGGCAGACGGAGGACAGTGCAGCGTCTTAACTCGTCGACGATCGCATTACGCATGTGTATATTGAACTTCTTTCGCACCGTACATAGTCAACCTCAACCTCAATTGGAGGTGCGGGGGAAGGACCACAAACTAAACACAAAAAGCAGTTCTAAAGAAAAGAGTTTTCAATCTCGGTCACGAGCTGCACTGACGAAAAGCCAGAGGGCCGCGGCCCAAACACGCATCTATATTAAATAAACCAATATCGAGGTAGATGTATTCATAAGGACAGTATAAGACAGTGACAGATGCACTCACAATAGATGTAAGAGATGTTTGTGTAATAGACACGTGGTATAGGAGATTTATTTGAAAAGGGATGTATTCAGAACAGATATAAGTGTCAGGGGATGTAATCAGAAGAGAGGTAGAATAGCTACGGGCCGCATTTTCCCCACGGACTCTAAATATCTCAATCTTGATTTGAAGCTAAATCTCTTTTGGACTGGCACAACTGAGCCACGTAAGAGCCGTGCTGAGCCAGCCTGGCTCGCCAGGGTATTATTCAACTACACTCTAAGCTGTGCCACTGAATGAGTCGAGACGGATGCAGGTGATGCAGTGACTCAATGTACATTATCCCTGCCACTGGCCCTGCTTGGCTTGGAGCCAGATTAAAATGTCTAGTGAGGCCAGTGTAGCATGGTTTGGTTTCAGTTTGGTTCCCGTTCTGGCACGGTTCAGATGTACCAGTGGAAAAGGAGTATAATCATTAACATTTGTAAGGAGCCTTCCACTGGCTCAATTTGAACAGGTCTGACTTCATTTATGCAACTTTATTATGATGATAATGATGGCGATGATTCCCCCGGTGGGTAGGGAAGCGATAATAATGACACAAACGGGCTGTGCTACTGACGAAGCTGGTGATGACGATCGAACGATGAACAGCAAATGATCGGCGCGATGGAGATGACGTGAGCGACCATTGGGACGACGATCGTAGGGGAGGGTCTTTCACCTCGCTCGGTCGTCCGTAGTACTGACGCGCCAGCGCCTCGTCCACGGGACGCATCATCGTGCCGCGCGGCTCTTGTCCCATGGGGAAAGAGTCCATGGGCATCAGCACGTGGCGCTGTCGCACCGTGCCATATCCCTCCCCCAGGTCCGGCCCTTCCGCCGGATGCGGGGGCACGTGCATGTGGGCGGGGTTCAGCGGTAGGTGGGCCGAGCCCAGAGCCGAGTGACTTGCGCTGAGCGTCATGTGACCACCCGGGTTCATGCCCTGGTGGGCGGAGCCCAGCGAGTGGGTGGGGCCCAGGGTCATGTGACCTTGGTGGTGGACGGCACCCATTCCCGAGTGGGCCGAGTGAAGGCTCCCGTGGCCGAGGCCCATCCCCTGGTTGGCCGAACCCAAGGTCATGTGACCCGCGTAGAGGCCCGGGTGGGAGTGATTCATTCCTGAGTGAGTGGAGCCCAGGGTCATGTGACCCGGGTGGGAGGGGTTGAAGCCTGCATGGGCGTGGTTGAACACCGAGTGGGCGGAGTTAAAGCCCGAGTGGGTGGGGTTTAGTCCCGGGTGGGCTGAGTTGAGGCTGGGCTGGGATCCGTTGCTTGAGATGCCTTTCATTTTATTTGGTTGTCGAGGTCGTGCGCATCCACGTCATGTGGTTCACCTGCCCGACAACAAGACCACACCCGGAGATGGTTAAACATGCAACCCGCGCGTTCACCTGGCCACACGTATGTTATACAATCATGCAACAAATGACAAACGCCGCACAGAATGAGCAACAATGCAAACCGCTTTTGTTTCTCCCTTGGACCAGTGGTCAGCGGGAGGGATCTCAGAGGTAGCTCTGTGGTATCCTCTTCAGTGGGCCATTCTTTAATAAGAAAAGTTGCACCTGCTCTGCATCAAGAGTGATCGTGATACATTTTTGTGGGCGGGAAATAAAGCGTTCCCAGCAACGCAGGTTCAATTGCTGGCCATGGACATCAATGGCCTTTTTTCTCCCCGTACCTGTCTTGGACCACCCCTAGGTTGATTCAACCTAAAAATAATACTCAGGGTACAGGTGGTGCGGGATTACCACCCTCTTGCGTTCCACGGCAGCCTTACCGCGCGCTTGCTAACAGCGCTCGCGCCAACGGTTTTACACAGGCGAGTATCGAGAGCTTTTCAGTTTCGTTTATAATACGTACTGCACTGTATTCATATATTCCCACGTGTAACAATATATTTTTGGGTTTCTGTCAATTTAGAACACCTACACAGGCAGGCCAGATCCATCACTTGCATGTAGATGACACGCACGCACACATTATTCTGCCGCCAGGGAAGGGGCGGTGGAATTGCTCTCATATCTCCACCTTTACCTCTCGTGAATCAATATATTTTGAGCATGAATCCAACGGGTCTCTTCTCTACACCTGAGACACTACCGCCGCCCTTTCCACATTAAAACACTTCATCATCTGACGTCCGCCAAAGCCCAACCAAAACTTCATCAATAAGCTGAGAGGGCCTTACCTCTAAACTGGGGCCTCTCCGCCTCCCCATCACTTACCAGTCTAGTTTAGGCTGTTAAGTTAAACCCACGTGCGGACTCAAGAGACCCAGATTTTAAGGTACAATGCTCAGAATTAAGTTATCGTGCATCTTGCTTTCATGCCGGCCCATCGGTCTAGGATTTCCTCAAAGGGGGTGGATCGCGCAACTTTATTCTGCTCTATTGATGATAGCC
The DNA here is from genome assembly GCF_965212315.1 of Lampetra planeri. NCBI lineage: Eukaryota > Metazoa > Chordata > Hyperoartia > Petromyzontiformes > Petromyzontidae > Lampetra > Lampetra planeri. The sequence continues at coordinate 5,447,870 of NC_136129.1, forward strand.
AGATGCGTTAATCGGGCTTGGTTCATGGTAGACTGCAGGTACATTTTTAATGAAATACAATTTTTAAACATACATTTACCCAACATTTTTGCACTGGTTTATCTGATGATTCGGGGTCCCTTTGTGGCCGACTGGGCCCCTATGCGTCGCATAATGCTGCCACATACCCCACCCATAGTTGCGTCCCTGACGAGACCCATATATCCCAGGAGTGGACGAAACTTGGTGAAAAGGAATTAGATGATGACTTGTCAACACACATATGGTTAATTCACCAGCGATGATCATTTAATTAATAACGATATTATATCCGACACATATCCGGTGCCGGATTAAGCTAGTGCGGGGCTTGTAACATATGTTATAAAGGTGCCCTAAATAAAAAATAAAACATTTTTTTTACTTGCATAGTAAAGTAATTGTATTTTTTCATTTGCTATACAGCCAGACAATACGACAAATCACTAACCTTATACACCTAGTTCATAAAAGTTGAAGGCAGTATAGTACTATAGTAATAGAGGAAGTGCAGAATTACTGAAACGGAATTGATAGCTTTAAAGCATTTAGCGCGGGACCTTTGAATTTGCGGGGCCCGTATCATATGCTACTTTTACTACTTGGATAATCTGGCACTGTACATACCCTAAGCATGTTTAGCTAACTGCAATGATGGCCTTAAATCTTGTGTAATGTGTTCTTTTACTTACAATGACAGAACGGATAACATGAAGGGAAAAAAAACGCGAAAATACAGTTAATAACCCCATCTCATCCACCGTCATCTTAATTTTATCATTGCTGTAAAGTGCCTTGGAATAAGCAACTATTTACATCGATATCAGAAGATAAGAACAGCCACGTCACGATAGAAAAACAAAATAGTGCATATGTACATGGATATATATTTACAGACCTCATTGTTGATTAAAAATTACAGAGTCTGTACCCTACGTTGGCTTGGCCAAATTACTCACGGTAATATTAAGTTAGAGAACACATTACACAAGATTTAAGGCCATCATTGCAGTTGTTAGCTCAACAGGCTTAGGATATCATATTACCGTTATTAATTTGATTATCATCGCTGTGACTTCGCCGTGCGTGTGTTGACAAGTCATCATCTAACTCCTTCTCACCGAGTTTCTGTCCACTCCTGGCATCTATGGGTTCTCGTCCAGGACGCAACTATGAGAGGTATGCCGCGTCATGCGACGCGTAGGGGCCCAGTCGGCCACAATGGGACCCCGAACGAACGGATAAACAAGTAAACAATGTTAAGGATTTTTTTTAATGTATTCATTAAAAATTATCTGCTTTCTACCATGAACCAAGCCCGCTGAACGCATCTGGTTATTGTATCAATAGAGCAGCATACAGTTGGGAAATCCTAAACCGATGGGGCCGGCATGAAAGCAATACGCATGCTAACTTAATTGTCAGTTTTATACCTTGAAATATTTGTTTTATTCATACTGTCAGACTGTCGTCCTTTAAACCCAACACATGGCGCAACTAACATAATAACAACAACATATAGTCATTGCCTACACATGATTGTTTACGGGGGTTAAAAACATCCGGATTGATATTTCAGCAAAAGTGAGTTGGGAGAACGGAAGGGGGCCCACAGTCGGATCTTGCATTGCCACCGCCCCCCACCCCCTCGGTTGAAATTGGTCGCTGCGCCCCTGGCAACTCGTCCAGGCGACGTTGTCTCGCGTCTTTCATGGCCGCGCTTTCAGCCCAGTCGGGGGAGCCAGTCCAATCGAGGAGGAGGAGGGGGGGTACCTTAACGCATACATTTACTCTGGTGTGCGTCAGCTGCCAAACAAGCACTAGACGAGCTTACGCAACTCAATTATATCACAGTTGCGTGAAATATAAATAAGGTAACAGGCAAATGACAATTTGATTATTCTTTGGTTGTTTCGGTAAAGTAACGGAGGTAGAAATAAAAGAAAAAAATCGCGACGTTTCGATCGCAACAGCAAGCGAACTTCATCAGGTGGGACAACCACAGCAAGAACGTCGCATTGCTGTGGTTGTCCCGCCTGATGAAGGACGCTTGTTGTTGCGATCGAAACGTCGCGATTTGTTTTATTACTGGTAGGAACCTCCTGGTTACACCAGCCCACAGGGGATTATTGTGTCCGTCCGACCGTCGTGCAGGGAGGGGCTGGGTGGGGAGGGGCTGGGTGGGGAGGGTGGGGCTGGGTGGGCGGTTTTAGGGGTGGGGCTGGGTGGGGAGGGGCTGGTCACCCCGTGGTACCCTTATAAAACTCAACTTTTAACCTACTCACGCCGGCTTGTGCCCGCCCTCACAGTCGGGCATATTTGCGGAATACACCACGCCGCCATTGACCCTGGCCATTGACCGAGCAACCCAACGTTCCTACCAGCTCTCTCCGCAAGAATGTGTTTAATTTTATTTATACCTGGGTGACTTTACCAAAATAACCAAAGAGTATGGATTCCTGCAGTCACGAAAGCTTCAAATCGACAATTTCATTCATTACATTGTATGTACAGTATGTTGTACATAGCCAACCGTGCTAATCGGAGGTGCATTGCGATAACAATGCGAGTTTGAGCTGATACTTGTTGCAGCCCTATTTTTTCATCGTCCATGAATGCAAAACTCCTTGAGCTACTTAGGACCTTAATCCTTTACTAAGGTTGCTTGTGCCTCGCGCCACCACGTTCTCAGCCTCATCATCTCCAACACTGTAGTCCGTCGCTCTCACCTCTATCTCACCCCTGCACTTCGAGTATGTGTATATGTACTGCATGTTAAAACTTCTTTCACACCGTACGTCGCTAACTGCGCCAATTGGAGCTGCGGAGGAAGGACAAAAAACCAAACACAAAAAGCAGTTCTAAAGAAATGAGTTTTCAATCTAGATTTAAAAGTGCATAGCTCCAGTGGCTTCCTAATATCGGAAGGAAGAGCGTTCCAGACGGCCACAGAAGTGCATCTGAAAGCCCGCGATGCGGTGACCGTCTTTGTTCGATGGCCAGCTAAAAGGCCAAGTGACCAACACCGTCTCACAAACTTCTCTTTCACTCTGCAGGCCACCTTCTCCCAGGACCCAGCATCTCCTTCCTCTGCCACCAGACGTCCATGTCATCTGATTCTGAGTTATCGTTCACCTCCACGTAGATCACAAATATGCCGCTTCCCCCACCCCAGCTGCTGCTGCGACCCCCGACTTCACTGCTGCGACTCTCTCCATCACGGCCTCCACAAATCTCTCACCGTCCAACTCCATATTTTGACTCTTGTATATTTTTTCCCCCCATGTTATATTTTTCACCAGGAAAAGTTTTTCCTTGAGGTGGAACATCTCGTTTGCAAGGGTGTCCAGGGAATGATTCAATGATTCAATATGCCACTGCCAGACGTGTCTCCCCCATGCCCATGAACATTACCAAATTAACTAAACACTCAAATCCCTGCACTGGCTCCCAAACCAATCTGAGGTCAATTTCAAAATCGCCCTCACCGTCCTCAACATCGTACATAGACTAAGACCTTTCCTGGTGCCTACTTCTCCCATCTTATCTCACTCTACTCCCCTCCACGAACTCTCCTGCCTCTCCCATCTTATCTCACTCTACTCCCCTTCACGCACTTTCCAACCTCTCATCTCACGAATCCCCTCCACGCACTCTCCTACCTCTCCCCTTTAATCTCACTTTACTCCCCTCCACGCACTCTCCTGCATCTACCTCTCTCATTTCACTCTACTCCCCTCCACGCAATCTCCTACCTCTCCCCTCTCATCTCACTCTACTCCCTTCCACGCACTCTCCTACATCTCTCCTTTCATCTCACTCTACTCCCTTCCAAGCACTCTCCTACCTCTACCCTATAATCTCACTCTACTCCCCTCCACACACTATCCTACCGCTCCCCTCTAATCTCACTCTACTCCCTTCCACGCACTCTCCTGCCTCTCCCCTCTCATCTCACTCTACTCCCCTTCACGCACTTTCCAACCTCTTATCTCACGAATCCCCTCCACGCACTCTCCTACCTCTCCCCTATAATCTCACTTTACTTCTCTCCACGCACTCTCCTACCTCTCCCCTCTCATCACTCTACTCCCCTCCCTGCACTCTCCTGCCTCTTCCTCTCATCTCACTCTACTCCCCTCCACGCACTCTCCTGCCTCTTCCCTCTCATCTCACTCTACTCCTCTCTACGCACTTTCCAACTTCTCATCTCACGAATCCCCTCCACGCACTTTCCTACCTCTCCCCTATAATCTCACTTTACTCCCCTCCACGCACTCTCCTGCTTCTACCTCTCTCATTTCACTCTACTCCCCTCCACGCACTCTCCGACCTCTCCCCTCTCATTTCACTCTACTCCCCTCCTCGCACTCTCCTACCTCTCCCCTCTCATCCCTCTCTACTCCTCTCCACGCACTCTCCTACCTCTCCCCTTTCATCTCACTCTACTCCCCTCCATGCACTCTCCTACCTCTCCCCTCTCATCTCACTCTACTCTCCTCCACGCACTCTCCTACATCTCCCCTCTCATCTCACTCTACTCCCCTCCACGCACTCCCCTACCTCTCCACTCTCATCTCACCCTCCTCCCCTCCACGCACTCTCCGACCTCTCCCCTCTCATCTCACTCTACTCCCCTCCACGCACTCTCCTGCCTCTCCCCTCTCATTTCACTCTACTCCCCTCCTCGCACTCTCCTACCTCTCCCCTCTCATCCCTCTCTACTCCTCTCCACGCACTCTCCTACCTCTCCCCTTTCATCTCACTCTACTCCCCTCCATGCACTCTCCTACCTCTCCCCTCTCATCTCACCCTACTCCCCTCCACACCCTCTCGGCTCCGGCTTTCTGTCGAAGCCCCCAGTAAACCTTTGTTCAATGGGAGTGCCGCTCATTCTCCTCCACTGTCCCCATAGTCTAGAACTCCCCAGACCTCCGTGCTGCCGGCTCCATGCCCCTGCTCAAATGCAGGCTCAAGGCCTGCTCCATTTTCTATACTTGTGATTGTCTTTAAAATATCCACATGTCTCTTTGTTCCCCGAGATGCACCTCCCACTGGTTTTTTTTATACAGTCGTGAAATGCGGTTGAATGTAGAGGCAACATGAAGCCAAAATTGTACTGCAATTGTACAGGCGGATGACACACACACAGCGTATACAAAGAGTTCAACACATCAATAACACTTTGGTCTAAAGAGGAAAACTATATAATTCGAGATGTTTCGGGCCATGACCCTTTTTCACAGCACATCAATGATAGAGGCGGCTTATACAATACTGCATACAGATGAATTAAACACAAATATGACCTTCACGCAGATCATACACACGACCTACAGGCAAACCATACACACACATCAATGACTACTGGATAACCCACAGGCGAGATTTCACACACGCAACATCAACGACAGGCAGATCGTGCACACACATCACCTGCAATCGGATAACCTGTCGGCGCATAACGTACAACCAACCACACAGTCTACAGACATTTAAAATACATGCGGAGAGTGTACAGGAACGTTACCTCTCACGTAACCTACAGATAACCTACACATTACCTACAGTCACATGACCCACCGGATAACCTACACAGTCGGATAACCTACAGCCATAGACCTCGACAGGCGGATAACGCGATGGCATCGTACGCGCACTTCACGTACAGGCGAGAGTGTAGGCGCTGTCGTCCGCGGAGCACACACACACAGAGAGAGAGCCCCACACAGCATCGCACCGTCGGCATGAGCACGGCAGCCCGTCGCCTGGCAACCGCAGCACATCGTTAGCCAGATTTCCGGCCGTCGCCATGGAAACCCACCTTGGGCCATTAGCGGAGCTGTCCCCCCCCACCACCAATCCCTACACCCCCCGCCTCCTCCCTTCCCCCCGTTACCAGGTCCCCCCCACCAATCCCTACACCCCCTCCCCCCGTTACCAGGTCCCCCCCAACCAATCCCTACACCCCCTCCCCTCCCCCCGTTACCAGGTCCCCCCCCACCAATCCCTACACCCCCTCCCCTCCCCCCGTTACCAGGCCCCCCCCCACCAATCCCTACACTCACTCCTCCCCCCCGTTACCAGCCCCCCCCCCACCAATCCCTCCCCCTCCCCTCCCCCCCCGTTACCAGGTCCCCCCACCACCAATCCCCCCCTCCCCCCGTTACCAGCCCCCCCCCCCCACCAATCCCTACACCCCCTCCCCCCGTTACCAGGTCCCCCCCCCAATCGCTCCCCCCCTCCCCCCACGTTACCAGGCCCCCCCCACCAACCCCCCCTCCCCCCCCATTACCCCCCCCCCCACCACCCCATGCCCTCTCCTCCCCCTTCCTTCACCCTCAACCTGCCAATCCCTCGGCCCACGCCGCTCGGAGTCCAACCCAGACCCCTCCATGGCCTCGGGCAGCCCCGGGGGTCTCCACAAGGATCGAGCGACTTTGAAACCCCAAAGAGGGGAGGGGGGGTGATGCAAATGAGGTGTACGAGGCACAATGGCGCTTTCCCCCCCAACGTTACAGGCGGTCAATCAATCGACGTCCTTTATTTAACCACGTGAAAGCTCATTGAGATTAATTACCTCGTGCAATGGACACCCGGGTTGATTGTTGTTATCGAGAAACAGCCAGCAGTGCCGTGTTATTATTATTATGTCCTGGGAAATTTGAGATACGGGTGACGTTAGATTTCCACATTTCGCGTCCGCGATGTGTTCCGTTAGTTACACAGCAGGCTCGCGGGAGATGCCTTCGGAGCGGGGGAGGGCTTCATCCAACAGTGGATTGACCATGGCCGCTGATGACGATGGTGATGAAGAAGACGACGACGAATGGTTACATGCGGGATTACGTGCGAGGACTGAGGGCGCGCTATGGTTTGATCGTGTGAAGAAAAGAAATGGCATCGCACGGTCTTTAACGTTAACTTCGTGCCGGATGTGAGGCTTTGGTAATGATTCACTGTGGGAATTTTCCCGGTGACTGGCAGGAATGGAACCCTCTTACTCTGTGCAAACCGGCGCTCAGTGGTGGCTATGACCGTGAGAAACTTCTCATTATTTTTCAGTCAGTTCGCTGCTGGATGAAGGTCTTTCTTTTCCCTTGCCGCGTCGGTCATGAGGATTGTTTGACCACACTTCACGACGGCTGGTCAGTGGGGGCTTGGTGAAGGGAGTGAGGGGAGCAGAGAGACGGGGGAGGCTTTAACAGGACCGGTCTCAGATATCGCTCGCTCACTGCTGATGTTTGGCCCTGGCCAGGAATCGAACTCTGTTCGCGACATGATTCATAGTGCGGTGCGCAAATCACTGCACCACCGCCCCACCCCACTTCACTTCATTACTTGCCAACGTTCATTCATCTATTCTTCAATTTAAGCGACTGCCTACGGAGGCAGCATGTCTTTATTACAAAAACATAAATAATACTTTATGGTTGAGCAAACTGTAAAAATTCAAATGGGTTATACGAAGACCGATAGCACAGGCCAGCCACTGTACCGTATACAAACAGTAGATATTCATAGTGGCGATAACAGAGATGCTATTTGCAAAACAAATTGTGTTTTTTTCTTAACAACACAATTAGCGGTGAAGCACAGCATCTTACATTAAAAACGGTTGTAATGTTCTGCAATAATTAATGATGATAAGCCATTACCCGTAGCGTCAAAACAGATCTCAACAAGAGGGTTTCAACGCCTCCTCTACAACCTTCATTTAAACATCTATTCATACCCCTGGACAACGAAAACAAAAATATATCCTTAAAAACAAAAATACATGTAACCACAATGTATAATAGTTCGCACCTCCGATTTAGCAGGGTTGACATTGTATTATGCAAAAGAAGTTACACATACGTACATACATCGTGGCACATCTTCACTTTGAAATACCTCCCGAGTGCCGATTTTTTTCAGGGCCCTGATTTTGACAGTTTAGCCGAGATAAATATATTTGTTGGATACTATTTTTTTTTACGCAGATGGATGGCATACAACTCAGACCTACGGCTGGGCCACTCAACACCATCCGCACATGCCGCACCACGGAGGGCATTACTGGTTGGTGAAGGCAGGGAGCACGTGTGTGGCAGCACAGAAGTACGGTCCAACCAACTGTATCCAGTTGCACCGCCCCTCTGCTGCCCATCACTCACAGCACCCATCAGCAGCCTTACGACACATGCTGTGTGCATGGCGGTGGATGCTCATGCGAGCAATATCCAGGCTCAATGTCACTTAGCTGGAGAATGCTAAAAGAGTGAAGTTGCCAACGTCGCAAGCCTGCCATTGTGAGGCCAAGTAACGATCGAAGCCAAACGCGTGTCGTCAAGACCCTCCGCCACCGGCCGACAGTCAAACAAATTGACGTGTGGGAGGACGCGTCGCCACAGTGCGTGCGGTATTGTTTCAGGTTTGTCGAAAGAAAAATTGTCGCAACCAAATTGATCAGCAATCAGAAGCGACCCTTTGACCCATTCGCCGTCGCAGGCCATCGGCTGCCACTGCAGCAAATTGGAACACGAAGACTTTGGGGGTTATGCATTTTGGGCACTCGATGCTTTTGCTCTTGCGAGGGAACACACACAACAGCCCTCGGCCCGGAATGCAGTGGGGGATGGCTGATGTCTGCGAATTAGAAGCTATAATCGTTTCGCTCCTGATTGCCAATTACACTGTTATATAAAACTGTAAGAGAAACGAAAACAAAAAAAGGGATACAATGTTATGCCTTCCGTTTAACCAGATGCCACCGTGATGAGTTGCATTAATATACGTACACATTCGAATGCTCAGCAAGTTGTCGGCAGTCTTTGTATTAAATTGAAATGTACATCTTCGCTAATAAATGAATGCGCGGTGAGTCACCACTGCCGCAGCTGCTTTTTAAATGTGTTGCTGACGACAGGACGAACAAACCGGGCCTTTTATTGCAGGCGCAGATTAAGAACTGTCTGGCAGCATCGCCAATTCTATTCCAAGGAGACCTGGGAACAGGTTACATTCCTAACCGATTCTTGTGGGCAAGATCGCCTGAGAAAAGAGTCGTAGACCCTCCTCCGTGTGGGGAGCGGTGGTGCAGCGATTATCTATGAACCCAGCCACCCGAGTTCGAGTCACCGCTCATCGGCCACCAACACCGGTGACGATTATCTGAACCGGTCATGGGTCTTCCCTAGGTCGACACAGCCTCAAATGGGTACCTGGTGTGGTGTGTAAATATCGCTACTGGGGAGACAAAGGCGGCCGGGCGTGGATGCTGGCCACCCACCCCTCGTGTGCCGTGCCGGCCTTCATGTGTGCTCGCTAACGGCATTTGCTGAAACATTCTGTTCGGGCTATATATGGGATCTTTGTCTTTGCCCATCCAACACAGCCAAAGATATATATTATATTTCCACACAGTAGTACATATATAGACCCCTACTACTTCCTGCTCGCGTGTTGATGACATTACACCACATATTTAAGGTCCAAGACTGGAGAAGACTTTTGCCCAATTCTGGCAATCGCCTGATCATGCTGGTTGCAACTAGATGTAGTGAAACGTCTGAAACCACCAAATTGCTCAGTGTGCGCAATATTGCTCTCCAACACGACGGCGCTTTGAAGCAACTGTGAATCGGTTGCTCGTTTGTTCACGCGGCGGCTGCATTTATTTGGCTGCGTCGGGTGGAGGGGAGTGTAACGACGCAACGTTGGCTACAGAACCCAGAACTGAATTACGGCATCGGACGCGAAGTCCTACGGCGAACGAATCGAAGTTGAAAACGTTGACATAGCCGGCTGCGAGATGATTATATCCTTCATTTATTTTTATTTTCGTAACATTTTCAGTCGACGATGACCACGACTGCCGACCGCACAAAGGCTTAAGCGTGGCGCGCGATGCTGAGACGAAATGAACGAGTCAGAATAAACGCTCGTACCAAGATAAGTGAGTAACGGTATTGTAGACTGCAGTGGACTTAAATTGGCAATTTGCTTTCCACGGTATGTATTGCAAAAACAAATTTTTTGTTACTCATTATGATGATTGGCTGACCTATTGGGTGGGAGGGAACCAATTGCGTACCCTTAACACTAAGATTTAATAACTTCGAGTGTTTTGCCAAACGTTTGACTGCTTTAGTCGACTATACTAAGGCAATCACGATAAAAAAAATCCACGGAGTGAGATTCGACTAAAATGCCACGGGTTGTGCTCTACTCGACCAAGACTCTGACTTAAATAATAAGGCGTGCTGACTAAATAAAAAAAGACTGCCAATAACCAATACTTTGAGATAAAATTCAGTGGAGGTCAGATGACCTTGGGAGACCGATGTTACAAGGGCATAAGTCTCCTGATGGAATGGCTCAGCACAAGTCACCGGTAAATACACCCGAATGTAAAGATGTCAAATCTTAGGTAGCTCTCCTTCTCTGGTGCATTGGATGCAGTTTCGATTTCTCAAAACGCAAATGTATCCCTGCTCAGGCGAGCATCTCTCTTGGTGACCGTGAGACAATGATGGTGGTAATTCCACATTCCCATGGTGGGAGGGAAAAAAACCCAATCAACCCATAGATGGACTATAAATGACAGCAGGGATGCTGTCATTGTGTAATGGCACACTGGATTAGCAATTCACATGTTGCCGGTTTGATCTGCTGGCACGGCATTGCTGCAAGTATCTTCAACGCCCCTGCCTCTGTTCACGCAGCCGTATAAAAGGGGTTCACCACAGTGAGTCGATCGGCAGGTCACGCGCGGAGGGGTAAAATGTTGGCACTCCCACCTCGTGGGTTGATGTCTGGCCATCATGGAAGAGTAGGCCAAATACTCTCTAGAGCGGCTGCCTAGAGCCACTTTTGTTGGAGGCCCTTCCACCAGCAGTGGCGTGAACAAGCAATTGCAGGGCTGAATTACTGTGTCGCTCTTAGCATTCAAATGCTGTGTGTTTAAATTTTGATTTAAAGCTTTCGTGACTGCAGGGATTCATATTCTTGGTTCTTTCGGTAAAGTCACGTAGAAGGGAAATAATGAAATAATATAAATATAAAACAATAAAAATTCTCACGACGTTTCGACTGCAACACAAGCAAACGTCTTCAGGTGTGAAATCAACAACAAGAAAATTTGAAAGCTGTGTGTTTATTTTCGGATTCTTAATGTTGTGCAAAACGCTGGATGGATCGACGAGTCGCAGGACCGCGACAGATGGCGATGGCGAGATGCGGGTGGGGAGGCCTTCATCCAGCAGTGGACAGATCACGACTGCTGACGTTGATGATGAAGGTGGGCGCGGTGCGTGGGCCTCAACTCGACGAGCTTGACGAAGGCGCCCTGACGCGACAAGGGCTCCGTGTCGGACGGCTCCATTGTGGTTGCGTGCAGAGTGCCTCTTCCGTTGACATTTTCACCGCGGACCGTGATATCGGTTACGGAGATGGGCTGGCTCAATTATTTTTTATTCATCATCCTCAGCCCAACTAATAGACAAATAATTGTGGCCGTGCACGAGCAACGGGCATTTGTATTTATTTGGCGTTTAAATCCCGCAACGTCCATTAAACACCTCCAGAGTTAGGGGAGGATTAACGAAAATCGATCACTCGCAATAGCGTACGGACGAGTCTTTAGATTTTAAGGTCGACAATGTGGACAAGGGAAGGACGGCCACTCCAGGCTGTAAGAGCAGCACGAGAGCGAATGGCATCATCAGTCACCAACGGTGGTAGGCCGTAATGCACCTGCCACAGTCCAGAAGCTTGAACGTAAATTTAAATGAACAATTCAACAGCCCTTTGTCAATACACTGCTGGAAGAAGGAGGCTTGTTCACACTCTCTGGTCGTTTGGGGGGGGGGTTGGTTCACCATACTTCACCACGCTGGTCAGTTGTGGACTGGTAAGCGAGAGAGGGGCGCGTTTATGACTCGCCACTGATGCGAGCCGTGGCCGGGAGTCCAACTCGGGTCGCCGGGGTTAGTGAGCACAGCGCAGTGCTAACCACCGTGCCACAATGGAAAGGTACACGAAGTAACAGTTCATCTCTGCATAGCTGTGGCCCTCCATCATTAATCTCAATGGGTTCTCACCTGATTAAATGAAGGACATTAATCAAATTATAAACATTTTATTTGCTATACGTTTTTTTTTGCACGGTCAATTAAACACTTAAGCGTAATTGATATGCCAATATTCATCATCGTCATCATTAGTCTTGGTCAATCCACTGCTGGATGAAGGCCTCCCAAAGCTATTGCTATCTCGAGGTGAGAGGATATGACGCGAGCTGATTTCATCGCTCCATCTCCCCGGCGGACCTCCGTTTCTTGGTAGCCACTCTCTCACTATTCTTGACCACCAGCCTCCATCCCTTATTGTCACGTGCCCCCCACCCCCACCCACTGCACACAGCTTTAACGAATGCTCTCCTTCCCCCACATCTCCGATTAGCGCGGTTGGCTGCGTACGGTGCGAAAGAAAGTTCAACAAACATACTTAGGTCTCTAATCCATGTGTTCCTCTTTAGGGAATTTCAATACCATCACCATTAATACAGCGCGTATATATACATCTACACGGTAATGCACTGTATCATAAACATTGCATTCATTCCACTCGGTAATAACTTATTCAGATAACTTATTACTTATCAGTATAATTGAGTAAGGCCCCGCAGAGCTATATCGCCCTTTTTTCAGAGGCGACCTGGCCACACTTGATAGCTCAACGAAGTGGCTTATCACGTGGAAATTTATAACAGCCAAATTACTCTGAACGCACGTTTCTAAATGTGAAGGGGAAAAAACCCCAGAGGGACCTGGAGTAAAAGCCATGGGACCACGCGGCGAGAGACACGCAAACTCAAAGTATACAGGGTCAGGGTCGGGATCAGAACCACACGACCTACTCCATACCAGGCGAGGCAGATAACATCTCGCCACCGTGGTGCTCCTCGTATTAAACTCACTCAATGATTTCCTGCTCAAATGAGCATTGAGGCAGTGCTCCATCTCCCGTTTACAGCCCTGAGCCAGTACGGTATTGGACATTCCACGTTCCTATGGCGGAGGCGAGTCTGAATCGACGTAATAGCTTTGAGAGGCACATAGTGTCCGTTGGAGACACCCGGCCTCATTACCGCACATCCACCATCAGCGCGCGTTCAGCATCAACATCACGGGGGACATGCGGACACACCGAACCATTGCACAGCCTCACAGTGCTCACCACTGTCTACCCACACGCACTGAGATGCTTACGACACTCACGCTCATCACTAACCACCCACACGTGCTTACTGCACACACTCACCACCAACTACAGACACATGCTTACCGCACACGTGCTCATCAATATCCATCCACACACAATGCTTACTATACACAGGCTCACCATTAACGACCCACACACACACATTGCTTCCTACACACACACACATTCATCATCAACCACAGACACACGCTTACTACACACACACTCGCCACCAATCATACTCACAGGGCTTACTATACACACAGTCACCGTTACCCACACACACACAGGCTTACTACACACAGTCATCGTTACCCACTCACTCACAGAGCTTACTACACACACAGTCATCGTTACCCACACACACACAGGCTTACTACACACACAGTCATCGTTACCCACACACACACAGGCTTACTACACACACAGTCATCGTTACCCACACACTCACAGAGCTTACTACACACACAGTCATCGTTACCCACTCACTCACACAGCTTACTACACACACAGTCATCGTTACCCACTCACTCACACAGCTTACTACACACACAGTCATCGTTACCCACACACTCACAGGCTTACTACACACACAGTCATCGTTACCCACTCACTCACACAGCTTACTACACACACAGTCATCGTTACCCACTCACTCACACAGCTTACTACACACACAGTCATCGTTACCCACACACTCACAGGCTTACTACACACACAGTTATCGTTACCCACACACACACAGCTTACTACACACACAGTCATCGTTACTCACACACACACACAGCTTACTACACACACAGTCATCGTTACCCACTCATTCACAGGGCTTACTACACACACAGTCATCGTTACCCACTCACTCACAGGCTTACTACACACACAGTCATCGTTACCCACACACACACACAGCTTACTACACACACAGTCATCGTTACCCACTTACTCACACAGCTTACTACACACACAGTCATCGTTACCCACACACACACACAGCTTACTACACACACAGTCATCGTTACCCACTCATTCACAGGGCTTACTACACACACAGTCATCGTTACCCACTCACTCACACAGCTTACTACACACACAGTCACCATTACCTACACACACACACTAACACACACTCACAATTACCCACAAACTCACACACACTAACACACACTCACCATTACCAACACACACACACTAACACACACTCACAATTACCCACAAACTCACACACTAACACACACTCACCATTAATCACCCACACACACACTAACACACACTCACAATTACCCACAAACTCACACACTAACACACACTCACCATTAATCACCCACACACACACTAACACACACTCACCATTACCCACTCACACACTAACACACACTCACCATTACTCACACACACACTAACACACACTCACCATTACCCACACACACACACTAACACATACTCACCATTACCCACACACACACTAACACACACTAACCATTACACACCCACACACACACTAACACACACTCACCATTACCCACCCACTCACACACTAACACACACTCACCATTACACACACACACTAACACACACTCACCATTACCCACCCACTCACACACTAACACACACTCACCATTACCCACCCACTCACACACTAACACACACTCACCATTACCCACACACACACACACTAACACACACTCACCATTACCCCCACACACACACTAACACAAACTCACCATTACCACAACAACAACCGCCATTCGCCACTAAGTGGCGGTGACGTCACCACGACGCTTGTGCCAGGCCATGTGCACCTTGAGGCCACGTGAAGTGTCGAACGCCCGCTGGCAGGAGGTCACGGGGCAGACCCAGCAGGTGCCACGGGTCGACTGACCGAGATGACCGAGATGACTGGCTGATGCACCACCTGTGCCCCCTACTGTGCCAACTTGCTGTGCTTTAGCCACCCGGCGCTCCGCTCGTTGTTGTGAGCGTCGCTCCTCCGCCCTCCGTTGTTGTTGGAGGGCGACTGCCTCCAACTGCCCAGTAGCGTCCTTCACGAGCCTCCTCCACTGAGGCCGATCTTGACACCGCTGGTACCAGTCATCGGCAAGTCCACTCAGCTCCACGTCCTCCTGTACCACATCACTCCATCTCTTCTCTAGCCCGTGCCGCGCCCGTTTAGCCCCCTCGATCCGGCCGAACAAAAGCTGTTTAGGCATGCGGTGGCTGGGCATGCGGGCTACATGACCCAGCCAACGCAGCCTTGCCTGCCGGAGGAGCTCACTGATGGGACTTTGCCCAGATCTTTCAAGGACTTGTGAGCTCCTCACACAATCCAGCCTGGTTAAACCCAGGATGGATCGTAGGCAGGCCAGCCTAAATGTTTCCAACCGGCGAAGATGCTCCACTAGGGGGGTCCACGTTTCGCAAGCATAGAGAAGGGAGGGAATGACCGTGGCCGAGAAGACCTGAAGCTTCGTGCGGAGCGACAGACCAGGTAGCTTCCACACAGCGTTACGCAACCGATGAAAAGATATTGCCGCTCGACTGATTCGGAGTGAGACCTCTGCTGATAAACTGGAGCCGGTCATGAGCACACTGCCCAGGTATGGGAAACTCTCTACTCTCTCCACAACTGCCCCATCACCGATTGGGAGTTGTGGGGGTGGAGTGCCCGATGGTACAAAATACCCAGGCAGGTGCTTAGTTTTGGTGGGGCTGATGGTAAGGCCCCACCTCTTAGTGGCACGCTCCAGTCTCAGCAGCAGCGTCTCCAACTCCTCTTCTGAATGAGCAGCTATTACCAAATCATCGGCATACATAACGTGGTTGACCAATAGGGAGCCATCCCTTGATCGCACCCGGGCGTCGATCAGCCTCCCATTGTATCTGTACCAAATGGTAATTCCCCCGGTACAGCTATTGAAGGCTTCACGAACTACGCAGTCGAAATAGATGTTAAATAATGTGGGAGCCAGAGGACATCCCTGTCGCACCCCAAGGTGTACAGGGAAAGGCTCCGACTCCCGGCCACGTAGTTTTACCCGGGCCCGCTCACCATCATGAAGGTCCTTAATGATCGTGAGCAGAGGGTCAGGGACTCCGAAAGCACGAAGAACAACCCAGAGCCCAGTCCTACTGATGGTATCATAGGCCTTGACCAGGTCAATAAAGCAGAGATGTAGGTCTTTTTGGAATTCCCTACACCTCTGCTGTAGCAGACGGACAGAAAATATGGCATCTGTGCAGGACCGCCCTTTCCTGAAACCACATTGGGGCTCCGCAAGCCTCTCCTCAGCATGCCTAGCAAGGCGATGTTGAATAATCCTTGCCAGGACCTTACCCGGCACACTGAGGAGTGAGATGCCCCTGTAGTTGTTACAGTCGGTACGGTCCCCCTTCTTAAAGAGGGGGACCACCAGGGCATCCTTCCAGTCCTGCGGAACCCGTCCAGTGGTCCAGACTGTTGTTATGATGTCATATAGGGCAGTCTGTGCACAAACGCCACCATTACCACACACACTAACACACACTCACCATTACCCCCACACACACACACTAACACACACTCACCATTACCCACACACACACACTAACACACACTAACCATTACACACACACACACTAACACACACTCACCATTACCCACACACACACACACAGTAACACACTCACAATTACCCACACACTCACACACTAACACACACTCACCATTACCCACACACACACAGTAACACACTCACCATTACACACACACACACACTAACACACACTCACCATTACACACACACACTAACACACACTCACCCTTACCCACACACACTAACACACACTCACCATTACACACACACACTAACACACACTCACCATTACACACACACTAACACACACTCACCATTACCCACCCACGCACTAACACACACTCACCATTACCACACACACACTAACACACACTCATCATTACCCACACACACACTAACACACACTCACCATTACACACACACACACTAACACACACTCACCATCAAACACACACACTAACACACACTCACCATCACTCACACACACACACTAACACACACTCACCAACACACACTCACAATTACACACACACACTAACACACACTCACCATTACCCACACACACACCATTACACAGTCACACACTAACACACACTCACCATTACACAAAGATAAAGATCCCCCGTATAGCCTTAACAGACTGTAGGGGCAAGTGCTGTTAGCGAGCACCTATGAAGGCCGGAACGGCACACGAGGGGGTGGGTGGCCAGCACCACGCCCGGCCGCCTTTGTCTCCCCAGTGGTGATGTTTTACACACCGCACCAGGTACTCATTTAAGGCTGAGTCGACCTAGGGGAGGCCCAGGACCGGTTCAGATAATCGTCACTGGTGTTGGCCGTGAGCGGGAATCGAACTCGGGTCGCCAGGTTCATAGCGCAGCGCGCTAACCGCTGCACCATCGCTCCCCACCATTACACACACACACTAACACACACTCACCATTACCCACATACACACTAACACACACTCACCATTACACACACACACACACTAACACACACTCACCATTACACACACACTAACACACACTCACCATTACCCACACACACACTACCACACACTCACCATTACCACACACACACTCACCATTACACACACACACACACTAACACACACTCACCATTACACACCCACACACACTAACACACACTCATCATTACCCACACACACACTAACACACACTCACCATTACACACTCACACACTACCACACACTCACCATTACCACACACACACTAACACACACTCACCATTACACACACACTAACACACACTCACCATTACCCACCCACGCACTAACACACACTCACCATTACCACACACACACTAACACACACTCACCATTACCCACTCACTCACACACTAACACACACTCACCATTATCCACACACACACACTAACACACAATCACCATTACACACACACAATTAAGCTTAGATATACCCACTCACACACCGATTCGCAACCCACTTATTCATTAACTGTACACACGTGAACAAAGATCGGCAGGCATATGCGCACGTATTGATCTGCGGTACACCCACATAGACACATTCTCTATTCGTATGTAGATGCTCATTCTATTGTCACGTTTGTATAAGCCCGCACACATCCATATTATGGGGAAATAGAGTACAGACATTCACACACACACACAAACACCAATACACATATACAGACCTATACACACACGTATACACACAGACACAACTTACCTATGCACATTCAACGTATCCACACTCAACAAACGACACGAAAACAACGCACACACAGAGCGGCATTTGACAAGTGCCCACATGCGGTGCTGTACCCGGGACAATTAAGCACACGCATGAATAGAATCGTCCGGGCATATTCACACACGCACACACTCACACACACACGTGGCCACGACAGTCACGGGCCATTCGCCACGAAGCGGCAGCGACGTCCCCGCGTCGCTTGTGCCAGGCTAGGTGCACCTCGTGGAATGTGGAAGGCTCGCTGCTGGCAGGAGGTGACGGGGGTCAGAGGCAGGTGCCGTGGGGTTTACCGAGACGACTGGCAGATGCACAAAGACAAAGGTGCCCCGTGTAGCCTGTTAACACACTGTGGGGGCGAGTGCTGTTAGCTGTTAACCCTTATGAAGGCTACCGGCACGGTGGCACACGAGCAGGGATGAACGATTACAAATCGATTTCAAATCGATTAATCGCAATTAGAAACAACGCGATTGGCAAATCGCAAAGGCTGCGATTTTTTGGGATTTGAAAAGTCCCTTTTACTTTCTTATTGGAATTGTTTTATTTTTTATTATTATAACTTTATTGATTTAATTTAACAATTGTTCTACGTTTGACTGTTCTATTTCAACTAAAACATTTGAAGAAATACACGTTTGGAAGCAATTCATATATTTTAAGTTCTCATCCTTGCATTAGAATATATAGAGCAGTTCATATTTTGATGGTATCATGTGGTCATGCTCCATCACATGTTTTAAATCTATTACACGGTGAATATTGAACTGAAGCTTGACTTCAAAATTTTGTAATCGCAAATCAAATCGCAATATCTGTCAGAAAAATCGCAATTAGATATTTTCCCCCAAATCGTTCAGCCCTCCACACGAGGGGGGGGGGGTGGCCAGCAACCACTTCCGGCCGCCTTTGTCTCCCTAGTGGCGATGCTTACACATATGAGAAGCACTCATATGCACAGGAAATGTGCACTCAGTTGGTAACATTATACATGAACGGTAGTCACATAGCAACAGACCTATTCGTATTGATCTGCAGTATACCCGCATAGACACATTTTCCAGACATTCTATATTCGTATGTAGATGCTCATTCTATTGGCAAGTGTGTGTATACGCATGCACACACACACACATCATTATTATGGGAAAATAGAGCACGCAAATTCAACAAACCAATACACATATATAGACATACACACACACAACAAAACAGACACAATGAACCAATAGACACATCGATGCAAAGGCATACACACAAACCAATGAACATATACTCACAACGCACCAATACACTCACACGTACAAACACCAATCATCCGATACACATTCTTATACCAATATAAACCCACCTACACACACAGACCCATACCAATAGACCTTCAATCCCCAATGAAGACGTTTACAGACTGTTGGGGGCAATTGATGTTAGCGAGCAGCACCTATGAAGGCCGTGCCGACACGATGGAGGTGGTGCGACCCAGCCACCTTTGTCTCCCCAGTGTTGATGTTCACACACACGCTTCGTTTTAAGGCCGACAACGACGCCGCTATTGGTATCGTGAGCCACCGGAATCAAACTCGGGTGGCCAGGGTTCGTAGCGCAGCAGCGCTAATCGCTGCGCCACCACTCCCCCCCACCCGTGGTTCGGCCCCAGCCACCTTTGTCTCCCCAGTATTGATATTGACACACACACACGCTTCGTTTCAAGGCCGACGACGACGCCGCTATTGGTATCGTGAGCCACCGGAATCGAACTCGGGTGGCCAGGGTTCGTAGCGCAGCAGCGCTAACCGCTGCGCCACCGCTCCCCCCCACCCGCCCGCCCGCAATGCATTCCCACCACGCACACCTGCACACACGCACACGCGCGCGGAGAGAGGACGATACCCACCAAATCACTCGGCGATGCCCATTGAAGACAAAGCAATGCAGCAGCCTCTGCTGCTTCTCGCTGTGCAGCAACAACAACTCCTCAACGCCAGCCTGCCGCCCCTGCCCTGCATCGGCAGCGCAAGGCTAAAGGCAAAGATCCCCCGTGTAGCCTGCACAGAACGCCGGGGTCAAGTGCCGTCAGCGAGCACCTCCGAAGGGCCGAGACGAGCCCGGACCGACGAGTGAGCGCTGGTGTGTGGGCAAGCACGCCGCAAACCCGGCCGCCTTGTCTCCCGTCAGTGGTGATGTTTGACACACACACGGTGCCAGATACGAATTGAAGGCCGAGGCGACCTAGACGTTGGCCCCAGTGGCAGGGGCGTTTTTAAAGATATTGGGTCACTTGACGTTTGGCCGTGGAGCGGGAATCGAACCGGTTTCCTTTCTGGTGAGAATTTATGTATATTTTTTTTACACAGAGTAGTGTGCTACCACAGTCTCACACGGCGTAATACAAATACAACGCATCATTCACCTAAAGCCCAGTGCACGGCGTGTGTCATGCAAAGACAATAGGAATTCATGTGCTGAACCCCTGAAGGGGGGACAGCGACTTGGGGGGGGGGGGGGGTGCCTTCATGCAGTAGTGGATTTATCAAGGCTGCTGATGATGGTGATGAATATGAGAAGCACACGCGCAGGACCACATCAGCCGGCATGTGTCTCCGATCTCGTCAGATCTCGGAAGCTCAGCGGAGTCGAGCTTGGATAGCAATGATTTGGATGGATGACCACAACGGATGTTACAGGCTGCTCTGGTTGCCCAGCAGACGGCAGTAGAAGCAAACACCCATTGTTGTACTGTAGTTTATAGGCTTCCACATTTACCTATGCTCCCCTGGCTTTCACCAACCCCAGCGTGGTGAAGTATGGTCAAATACTCCGCAATGACGGACGCGGCGTGGGCGAGGGAGGCCCACATCCAGAAGTGGATCGACAACAATAGCTATATACTGTACAAGTGCATTTACGAATTAAAATATGAACAATTCAGTTAAATATATCAATTAAAAATGTGTAATGGTGTGTGTGTGTGTAATATGGAAATGAAGGCCAGACAATAAAATCGTGATATATATTTGTTGTCATTTAAATGTAAAATGGCGATTTATATATTTTAAAGGATTATAAATACAAATATATATACTAGTTCCCGAATGAATTATTGTATATGAATACAGCTACAATCAATGCTTCCACTTGTGTGTGATGTCATGGGTGCACTACACAGCACAGAAGTGGGGTTTTCCCTATATTCACTAACACATTTAACACATTTGTACATATAGATCTCACGACAGTCATACCAACATTATTCCATTATCACTATTATCAATAAGTAGTATCTGTTGTGTTATTGTAAATGGATATAGATGCGCACTGACCGGATGACTTTAATTCTTCTTGGCTTGAATCATCGTCCGGTGATTTAAATTCGACCGTAAATACCAAATCAGCACCCCCTCCAATACTACACCTTAACAAAAACGCACCCCGTGTAAAAAAAAAATAATGAAAACGATGCTGTTTGACTATGACTTGGTATAAAATACTAGAAGAGAAACGTTAGGAAAATATACTGGAACCGACACGCCACCACTCCTACCACCACCACCACCATCACACGCGCACTTAAATTGTTCCAAGATGCCAGCCGGCTGATGAGATATCTTAAAGGAAATAAGATGACGATGTTAAGAGAGAGACTGCCTGAGATGTCAGTGAGCGATGTGAGAGGGAATACAGCAAAGGAGGAGGAAATGTGCGCTAGAGAATGGATGAATACAGTATAGAGTGTATACTGTGCCGATTACGCATGATATACGACGATGGTGTCGAACACACGTGCACGCCATAGCGCACGCGCGCGGTGCTCAAATAGAACAGCTGATTTGAGATCATCATCGTCGTCATCAGCATCCCGCATCATCATCGACGTCGTCACCATCGCCATCATCGTCACTAAGAACATCGTCTTCAACATCTCCATCACCACCGTTAGCCGTCAATATCATTAAGACTATCATCTTCTGCATCTTCATCACCACCACCACGTGTACCATCATCATTGTCATCATCGTCACCACGACCATCACCCATCAACATCACCGAGGCCATCATCTTCGACATCATCATCGCTACCACGTGCACCAGGCCATTGTCATTATTACCATCATACACCAACATCATCTACACCATCATCTTCAACACCACTACGACCACATCACCGTTACCACCACTGTTATCATCGTTAACATCACAAGACCACCATCTTCAACATTTCATCACCAAAACCAGCACCAACACGTCATCACCGTGTTTGAATTAAAATGATAAATTCACTTAAATCATTAGTATCAACATTCATGCAGAGAAATAATTCATGAATGACTTACTATCATCTCGTTAACCATCACATCTCGCAATCATCACCACCATCATTGTGATCAATCAATACCAACATCATGCACACCATCACATCACACAATCATCAACAGCATGATGATGTTGCAATGGTACGTGTGTTGCATCACACGTCACCACCACCACCATCATCAATACCAACATTACGTTCACAATCACCACATCGCACACTTAACACCATTGTGACCATGTATTGTTGCATGACGATAACTATACTACCACCAATAGCAACATCACATTACTAAGTTATCTTCATTACCACCACCATAATGTTTATGATGTTGTGTTTGGTAAGCGATCTGTCGCATCAAACATCACCACCACCAATCAACACCAACATCACCTAGATTTGAAGCTTTCGTGACTGCAAGGAATCATATTCTTAGGTTTTTTCGGTAAAGTCACGTAGGTAAAACATCAAAATTAATGAAAATAAAATAAAACAAAAAATCACGACGTTTCGGAGGCAACACAAGTCTCCGTCATCAGGTAGTCACCTACGTGACTTTACCGAAAAAACCTAAGAATACCAACATCACCATCACCGCCAACATCACAACGCACTGTCACCACCATCATCGTTACGTTGTAATGCTGCGTGTGCCGCGTTGCATCGCAATGACCTTACCTGGGGGTGGGGGCTACTGTGGGGACTGGTGAAGGAGGGGTAGAGAGGAAGGCGGAGGAGAAGGAGGAGGAGGAGATGATGATGATGACGAGGCAGGGGGTAGGAGCCTTTCCCCGAAGATTTTGACGTCAAATGCCCTCGAATAAAAATCCTTGCTTCCATTTGCCCCGAGGGCGTCTCTCAACCGAATCCGAGTTTTCTTCCACTTCATTTCCAATGCCTTAAGACTCGCAATGCATATAGTGCCGTATTACACACACACACGATCCGCCACCAGTGGGGTGTGCACTGTGCACATACATATGCACAGAGTGATACGTGTGTACAGTATATGCGTGTGTGTGTATATATACAAAACGGTAAAATCTTCTTGGTTCTTTCGGTAAAGTCACGTAGAAGGGAAGTAATAAAATAATAAAAATAAAACATAATAAAATTATTCTCACGACGTTTCGGCCACAACGCAAGTAGCCGTCCTCAGGTGAAAACCAGGTCCGTCGAGGCGACAGAGTCTGAATGAAAGAACCAAGAAGATGAATCCCTGCAGTCACGAAAGCTTTAAATCAAAACAACGGTAAAAGTGCAGCCCTGCAATTTCCTGCTCACGTCACTGCTGCCGGAACGGCCTCCGCTCGAGAGAGCTTTCCTCTCCTGTCTTTAGGGTACTTGGCCTACTCTTCCATACTGGCCAGACGCCTTGGAAGAGGTGTAACTGCCCACACTTTACCCCACCCCCCACACGGGTTCACCAGTCCAATTAGCGGGTTGAGTGTGTGTGGTGGGTGAAAGTGTGGGGACTCCCACGTCTTACAAAAACGTCTGCCCCAGCGTGGCGTATTTGGCCAAATTCCCTCCGGGGAAGCTCTCTAGAGCGGAGGCCGATCCGCCACCAGTGGAGTGAGCAGCTAATTTCAGGGGCCTGTAGCTTCATATTTACAGTTGATCATTATTATTATTAGCCATGAACTACATATTTTAATTTCTATCATCAGAATAATCAGCCTGGGTCAATCCACTGCTTGATGAAGACCTCTCCCAATCCGCCGCCTTCTCCCGCGATGCAAGATCACCTGTAGCACCTGGACACGAGCTAATTGCATTGCTCCATCTCCCGCGTGTGCGAATCCTCTTCGACACGTTCCATTAACTGGATGCCACCCGTAATAATTCCTCACCATCGTCCACCATCAGCATCCCTTCCCAAGGAGAAATGACCTGCCCAAGCCTACTTTGCCTTTCTCAACAAGTTTGAATTCTGTCTCTAACCGGCATGTTCTCTAACCCACGTGCTCAGCTTCTTTCTGTCTCTCAATGCAATTTCCAGCGTGTAACTCCATGCTTGTTTGGGCACTCTTTATTCAATTTATTCTTGTGCGGGTCTTTAAGAGTTATATACCGTATTATTATTATTATTATAAAATAGAGACCCCCCCACCTTATAACTATTACAGACTTTTGGGGCAAGTGCTGTTCACGGACACCGATGAAGGCCGGCACGGCACGAGAGGGGGTGGGTTGCCAGCACCACGCCCGGCCGCCTTTGTCTCCCTAGTTTACACGTCACACCAGATGCAGTACTTATCGAAGGCTGAGTCGACCTAGGAGAGACCCAGGGCCAGTTTAGACATTTGCCACTGGCGCTTGCCTTGAGCGGGAACCGACCTTGGTTCGCCGGAATCGAATCGCAGCACGCTCACCGCTGCACCACCGCTCCTCACCTCTATTATTAGAGCACCGTATTATTAGACGTATTATTCGGTGACGTTGCGTTGGCTTTAAGTGTGTTATTAGAGTATCATTACACCTGCCTTATTGCAGTGTTATCGATCTGAAATGTGGTATTGATCCGAGATGTGTCCACACAGCCCCCGCCTTTGTCGCAATTCGTGGCTGAATGACCTCATCACGCGGTCAGTGGTGGGGCCTGGGACCATGAGCAGACTTGATTTTTTTATTACAAAACTCGTAGTGAAATAACAGACATGAGATGGATATGCAGTAAGGTAAGAGAAATTGCCAAAACAAAAGAGATCCATTGGCTTCGTACGGTAATCAGCTTTGTTAAAAGTAACATTTCGTGCTGATTGATGCACCCGTATTCTTCATGAATATAGGGCCCCTTGAGCTACTTGGAGGAGGGCCCCCATGCACTTGCTTAGCTTGCTTTTGCCTTGCACTCGCACCGCACAGAGTCAACGTTGCACGAGGGCTGAAAAGCTGGGCAACGAAACGTCGAGTTGAAGGACGGGCAAATTGACCTTTGAAGAAGTTGAGCGTTGGCAATGTTTAATTTATTCTTCACATTCAGAGGAGGAGGGCATTTTTTGTGAAACTCTTGCAGTGGTGTGGCTGGCCGGAAGGTTTAGACCGTGCTGCATAAGTCTCGCACAGCTTAAATGACGTAATATTTAGGATTAACGTCTTACACATTAATATACACTTATTAAACGTTCTATGGTATCTACTCTCCCACGCGTACGCAACTGGCGCGTCTTATGGGCTTGCCTTGATAAGCAGCTTGAAACCTTGCGACACCATCCGCCCACTGTCATCTGCACTGACAAGTAAGAACATTTACACGGTGCAGTCAAAAATAACACTTTTACAATGTGTACCCAAATACAACCACGGCCAGAAAAAAAAAATGTAAACATACATAGATATAAACGTACCACTACCTTAAACGGACCCTGCCATGGTCCAACGATCACCAAACTGGGCTTGTGCACGAGTGCGTTTTGTTGCTGAAAAGTGGCACTGAATTTCCACGGGCATATTCGATATTTCTCCTGCACAGTATCCATTCCGCGTACTGTGCCCTCCCCTGAAAGACGAAGAGGCATTGCGCTAACCACTGCTCCACCATTTTATTTCTGGGTACAGCATGTAAATATACTGTGGGGGGGGGGCACACCCTTATGTGAGGTGTTGGGCAAACAGGAAGGATAAATGAAAGGGGGCAGTGGTGGTGCCAGAGGAAAGGGCAGGCCCGAGTGAGTGGTTAGTGGGGGGAGTGGCGGTGGTGGGGGGTAGCAGTGGTCATGATCCACGTGGACAGAGGGGCACAGTAAGGGGCAAGGCAGAAGAGCAGGGGACAGCGAGCCAGGGCAGCACCAGTAATGTGGGGCAGCTAAGAGTTCAAACTTCACAGTAAGTGTACAACCTACGATGTGACATTAATGTTGTATATATATACCATACGTAGAGAGTGTTGTGAACCTCGAATTAATATACGTAACATATTGCCGTATATCATTTAATGATGAAGTTGTACACAGTAACACACACCCACTGTAGGAAAGTTAAATACATAAGTGCAGATTAACCCGTCATCAAACATGATTCGAGAAAATTATTAAGTGGCAAAAGCATATTCCCATACAATTTTCTGCGCAATTCATTAGATAGCAAATGTAACCCATGTTGAGAGAAGAGCAAGTGGGTTGGTGTAATATAGGATTAAGTTAACATCATAATCATACAACAAATACAGAAATTGTGGATTATATTGTACATTTCTGTGCATATATAGTACACATAGAGATTGCATACTAAATCAAACACGCTGTGTATATATTTTTTACATAGTGTAAATTACAGTCACACCCATACACACGTGCATACAACAAGGAGCCAGAAGCTGGCCTTATCCATATTTCAGTTTTTTGCATCACATTCCACGAGAGGCAAATGACTTGGTCCGCTGATATCGGAGATCGAAAATGTTGAAGTGTTTAGCGGGTCTTAAACCTTGGTACTCCCACCTATCATGACATTAAACCTTCGAGTGTAACCAATTACCCTCCAAGCTGTTACTTTTTAAACTAGTTGGCTTTGGGGATTTTTCGAGTTACAAGCATCTCGACGTGGCCATATTCGCATCAAATTTCTCCCCATTCCAGACGAGCATAAAATACATCAGTCACGCTCATTTGCTGTGCATTGGACATCCCGAAGTCAGGTCCACACCTAACCCTTGTGCAGATTTCACTGGCGGCTACCACGACCATGCTGAGCCTGCTGCTGAGCCTGCTGTTCGCAGGCTGCCCTCTCCCCTCCGATGCTGCCACATGCCCCCCGCAATGCACCTGCCCGATCCGGGGCTCCGTGCACTGCAATGGCCTGGGCCTCAGCCTGCCGCCCACGGGGCTGCCCTCCTTCACCACGGACCTGCAGCTGATGGCCAACCGCATCTCCTCGCTGCCCTCCGGCGCCCTCGCGCAGCTGCCGCAGTTGACCTCGCTGGCGCTCTCGAAGAACGCGCTGGAATCCCTGCCGCCCGATGTCTTCCACCAGTGCCCTCGTCTCGCCCGCTTGTCCCTCTCGAACAACCGGCTTGCTCGGCTGCCCCCGGAGCTCCTGGAGCGAACGCCCGAGCTGTTGGAGCTCTTCCTCTACGGGAACGCTCTGAGGGGTGTCCCTCGGGGCATCTTCGACGAGCAGAGGCAGCTGCAGCAGTTGTGGATCAACGACAACCGCATTGTGGACCTGCAAGAGGGCGTCTTCTCGCGCCTCGCTCAGCTCCGCAACCTCAGCCTGGAGAGAAACCAGCTGAGCGACCTCCCGGTGGGCATATTCGTCGGCCTCGGTAACCTGACCGGCCTGTGGCTGTCTTGGAACCGTCTGACCTCCCTACCGGAGGCGGTGTTCCACCCGCTGAGCTCCCTGCAGGAGCTCATGCTGTTCGGGAACTCACTGCGGTCCCTGCCGCCGGACCTGTTCGGCGGTCTGGAGTCGCTCACGAATCTGGGTCTGTCGCGGAACGCGCTCACGACTCTGCCCGCGGGCGTCTTCGGCAGCCTGCGGGAGCTCAACCACCTCTCGCTCTTCACCAACCAAATCTCCGTGCTCCCCGCCGGCGTCTTCGACCCGCTCGTCAAGGTGCAGGAGCTGTGGATGTACAGCAACAACCTCACTTCGCTGCCGGGCGGCCTCTTCTCCCGCATGCAGAGCCTCGAGCTGCTCATTCTGAGCAAGAACCACCTCCGCGATCTGCACCCGGACACCTTCCAGGACCTGAGCGGCCTGACGGAGCTCTCGCTGCACACCAACTTGCTGCGCACGCTGCCACGCGGCCTCTTCCGTGACCTCTCGTCGCTGCGGTCGCTGTCGCTGCACTCGAACCGGTTGTCATTCCTCGCCGGCAGACCCTTCCGTGGCTTGTCTGGCCTGCTCAACCTGCAGCTGCACTCCAATAACATCTCGTCGCTCGACGAGCCGCTGGCTTTCGAGGACCTACGCGCCGTTGCCAACCTCACGCTGCACGCCAATCCGTGGCGATGCGACTGTGCCGCCCGGCCGCTCGGCGCGTGGCTGGCCGGTCGCTCCATCTCCCTGGGCAACACGGAGCCGCGGTGCGAAAGCCCCCTCTTACTGGAAACGGTGGAGCTGCTAAACATGGACGTGTGGCTCGATCCCCTGTGCTCCACCTCGCCCGCTCCTTCCACGACGACGACCGCGGCAAGGAGCACGCGCGAGGCTTTCACGGTGGAAGGCGTCACCTCCGGTCGTCGGTCCGGTGGGACTTCACCGGACACTTCATCTCCGCCAGCTCTCAACTCCTCTGCAGGGCCGACAACAGAAGGGCATCTTCCGGACTCGACCACGAAGCATTCTACGCGCTCCGCCACACCGCCTGCTCCGTGCGGGGCGCGATGCGAGTCGTTCGCCACGGAGGCCGTGACGGATCTGGTGCCCGGCGTTGAGCGTGGCGGCGTGGGCTGGCACCGGGCCGGGTTCATCGTGCTCGTGAGCGTGGTGGTCGTGCTGCTGCTGCTTCTGTTGTTCCTGCTGCTCGTGCGGTGCTGTCAGCCGAAAGCGCCCAATGTCAGGCTAATCAGATATCACACCAGGCCCATGTTTTAATTGGCGATTGGAAGCATCCAGTCGACCGGCGTTGTTTGACCGCGCTGCGTCTGATCGAGATGGACACGGGACTGTCCGCGTCGGAGGCACGGACTGCTCAGTTCATACTCTTAGGTTTTTTCGGTAAAGTCATCACGACGTTTCGGAGGCAACACAAGCTTCCTTCATCAGGTGTAATAAAATGCACAGCAAAATAACTGTAGCGAGAGTTATTTGTGTGCCCTTTTTACACCTGATGAAGGAAGCTTGTGTTGCCTCCGAAACGTCGTGATTTAATTTAGTTATTTTCATTTATTATAATTTTATCTTTTTTTTTTACCTACGTGACTTTACCGACATTGGGCTCTAGAATCGGGTGCAACCGCAACGAACAAAAACACGAACAAGAAACATCAGCGAGTGACGGGAGAGGTTTAAGGGCTCTCACAAGTCGTTTATCGATCCAGCGCTGTAGTCGGTAGTAGTCGTCGAGGTTTCATTAAATGTCTCACAGACGTTGCGTTAAACAAAGCCAAATATCCCACGTGTAGCATTTAACACGCCGTTGGGGCAAGTGCTGTTAGCGAGCATGACCCGCGAGGTGGTGGTGGTGGTGATCAGCACCTTGGCTCGGCCGGCGTTGTCTCACCAGTGGTGATGTTTACCCACCACACCAGCTCCTGATTTAGAGCCGAGTGGATGACCTAGGGGAAGCCCATGACCGGTTCAGATAATCGTCACTGGTGTTGTCCGTGAGCCAGAATCGAACTTGTTCGTAGCGCACCCCGCGCTAACCGCTGCACTACTTCTCCCCCCAGTGATCACCGCCACTCCCCACACACACAGACACACGTTCACAAACACTGTGACACGTTGACCAAACTGTGGTGGTTTTCACATTTAATTTCGAAATATTCCGAACGATTAGCAGACTTGGACAATGTCCAAAACTATATTCAAAACTATATTAATAGTCTTAGCATACAAGCATCGCCCAGTTGAGAAGAAAAACTTCATTTAATACCTGTTAATCACTATGAACATAGTAATAATTGTAAAATAACGATAAGTAATGTATCCAGAAATGCCTCGCTAAGGGAGGTCTTGTGTGAGATGTTTGGCCAATTGCTTTTTGCGTATTCAACAACAGCAAGGCATGGTGACGAAATCAAGATATCCATTATACGCTCAGTATGTGTGCAACGTCCAGATTAGCGTTGTCAAGTCAAATGACTTTCAAGATCTTGTCCGATAGGTTTAGAAGAAGAAAAAAACATTCTGTTCAAGTTGCTCTGGAATCGAGGCATTACAACACTTGCTTTGATCAGAATCTTTACCGGAGTGTTCAGTCAACACCCCGCGGCCATGATTTTCCACTGCTGGATGAAAGCCTCCCCAAGTTGTCGACAATCTCTTACCAGCAATAGATTAACATTTTTACTTCGTGATACATGCAGCAGCCACTGGTTGCTGTGGGATTATAGTAACTTTATGAGCGTTGATTCTTACACTTAGCCATTTTACGCGTGCGTCGTGATCATTCGGAATCGAGATCGATACATCATTGATACCAAAAACACATTCCTGCGGAGGGAGCTGGTAGGAACGTTGGGTTGCTCGGTCAATGGCCAGGGTCAACGGCGGCGTGGTGTATTCCGCAAATATGCCCGACTGTGAGGGCGGGCACAAGCCGGCGTGAGTAGGTTAAACGTTGAGTTTTATAAGGGTACCACGGGGTGACCAGCCCCTCCCCACCCAGCCCCACCCCTCCCACCCCCCACCCAGCCCCTCCCTCCCCACCCAGCCCCTCCCCACCCAGCCCCACCCCTCCCACCCCCCACGCAGCCCCTCCCCACCCAGCCCCTCCCCACCCAGCCCCACCCTCCCCTCCCCACCAAGCCCCTCCCTTCCCACCAAGCCCCTCCCCACCCTCCCCTCTCCACCCAGCCCCACCCCTCCCATTTTTGGATGCACGACGGACGGACGGACACAATAATCCCCTGTGGGCTGGTGTAACCAGGAGGGTCCTACCAGTATAAAGTCTGCGTCGTTTATAGTGTGAAGTTACATTTAAAACAATATTTATACAGAACGATGAGTTTCATTGTTAATCAACTTCATTATGTTTGCAGTGTTGTAATACATTTTTTGAAATCATAAAATGAATCAGTTTCAATCCACTGCTCGATAGGCCTCTTTCATGATGACAACTCCCACACTCATGACCTTTTGTATTATCACGTGTTATTAGAGGTTATAGCTCAGAGCCTGTAGTGGTAATATATTGCTATAAAATAGATTTCTGTTTATATGATTGTGGTTAAGGTTGTACTTTATTAATCCCTAATCTCTGCCATTATATACAACGAAACAAGGTAAAAAAAATAAAAAAAACAGAGCAATGTAATACAATACACTATTAGACATTATTGTAAAAAAGAAAAGTCGTCCCATGTGTTAGTGAATTTTTTTTATATTTTAGGCAGGAAATTCGTTTTCAAATTTAGATTTTTTTCTGGGGGGGGGGGGACCCCCAGACTCCCTGTAAGATTTGGTCCCCCCTAATATTACTCCATGGCTACGGCCCAGTGTTCCTTGTCAATTCACTGCTGGATGAGAGTATTCCCATTCCGCGCGGACTGTCAAGAGGTTACTTCACCGCGTTGGTCAGTGGTGGTTGGTTAAGACAGGGAGCATTGAGGCAGGGTGCACAGAATTATAGTAACGACAATGCATAACGTGGCGTGCCAGCGCACGAAGGATTGCAGAATGGCCATGGAGATGGCCCAGGACAAGAATGAGTGGAGGACGAGGACCTGGGAAGGGAGTTTCTATACCAGTGGGGAAGATGCCGAGACTTAGGGAACATGGAGTTTTCGTAGCGTTGTATCAAATGATGTGCAATGTCACCAATAACACAAGCACATATTATTATTCGCCGAGACACGCAACGCCAGAAGGTGGCAGTGTCACTGCACAGGAGCGGTGATTAAATTAGAATTGACTGGAATCGGGGCTTTGTACATTGACAAATCTCAGCTGGGGGGCAAGATGTAGACTTTTTGCCGCGAACATCGCAGCTGTTTCTGCACGACAACAAAGCACGAGCGTGGCCGCATGGCACCATCATTAGCGGACAGCCCTTTGTCAATCCACTGCTGGATGAAGGCCTCCCTGGGATGAGTTGTTTTGGTCATGGGGGTGTGACCATAGTTTGTTAAAGATGTGACGATGACGGTGCTAACGGAAATCGTGAATTCGAGACTTCGGAAAAGGCTGTAAAACGCATTAAATCAAGCGCTGCCTTTATTTCCCTTTCAAAAATGCCATACGTGGGGGAGGACCACCCTACCTCACTCGGTGACCTTTCCGTGGATAAAAAAAAATTGGTCCGTGCACCTCAGCTATGAATCCTACTAAAGATTACTGTGATAAAAGTATATTAGCCTTACTCATCGTTGATGTTAGCCAAGGCCGGGCAGCTCATATCACAGTGCACTGACCACTGCACCATCACTCAACCCCCATGGCACCTTCACTAGGTCCTTTATATTTCAGCGCGTGGGTGACGGTGAGGTTAGTGAGGGGGCGGAGGAGTTCACGAACCTGGGTAATTTGAGGCTACGGCTCTCTCCTCGCTGCAGAAATCTGTGCCGTGGCTGCGTAATGCTGCGTGGAAGCTGCCTGGCCTGCTGATCCACGCAAAGCTTCGGGTCTTCTGGGCCAGACACATTAATGCAGCCATCTCTCTGTGCTCGACAGATATGGGACCGCCTTGCCAAAAATAATATCTGCAACAGCTTCATATGGTTAAGTTGGTCTGCTTAATGTTTGACCCATTTTGGCTTTGTCTGGTTTGAACCTCATTATAATAATTAATAATTTACAGCCCTATCTCAATCCGCTGATGGATAAAGGCCTCCCCACATCATGTCGATCACGAGGTTTGGGCCAAACTTCACCACGCAGGTGAGTGCAGGTTGATAAAGATGGGCTGGTGGGGTAGGGTGGTGCCCAGGATCATTTAGAATATCACTCGTCACTGATTTTAGCCGTAGCCAGGATTCAAACTCAGACCTCTGGGGTTTGTTGTCGCAGTTTGCTAACCGCTGCAGCAACTCATTAGCAGGACACAAATGTTTGCAAGACCTGGATTGCTATCCAGACAGAGGATCCTTTGGAATATCGACCTCCCATTCAGTCAATTATTTGTGGAATAACTTAACAGCTATTGATGTAAACTCTACCTGCACAGATATTCCCAACATCTGCACATACAGGGAGGGCATCTTTAAACAAATTGTGTGCATGTACATGAGCGTGTATAAAACAATCTTTACACAGACACACGTGTATAGAGCAATCGTGAAATTACACATGCAGAAGGACAAGGTTCTTTACATATCATCTGTACACAATACGCAGATCCAATTATAGATACCCCACTAAAATAAGCAAGAAATTATAGATAAACCAAGGGTTTCATTTTCAAAGCTTCTACGTGCCTCTCACCATTTTCGATGCACTTATTAAATATTCTTTAGCGCTCTCCCTCTGATAGACGCAAAACGATCGATTTCACAATACAGTACTGTGTATTCAATATGGTAACCTGTTGGAAAGAGGGTCATTAGAAATCAGTGTGATATCTATAATTGGATCACCCTGTATAACAACGTGCACAAGATGGGGCTGAAGCAAGGATCCTGCCCCTTCCCAAAAGTTCCACGGTTCAGCTCTGGTCCTCGAGCACAGACGAACTGCTTCTTGTGCTTAGTTTGTTGTCCTTTCCCCCCCCCGCACCTCCGATTAGCGCGGATGGCCGCGTGCGGCGCGAAAGAAGTTCAACGTACACATGCGTCACGCTCGTTCAACAGAGCACAAAAGCGTCGAACATCTGAGTGCGACACGTCGGCGATTTGAGCTCGCGCGGCGCCGCCTTCGAGCCATCCACATGGGAAGGTTCGTGGACGAGAAGCGTTCCTCTGTCCACGTGGCGTCTCCTCCCCCCTGCATGCTTGGCAATCACTCGCTACTCGCTCGCAGGTTGAACACATTGCACACCAACAGCAACGCGGCAGCACAATGTACCGAGTGCCGGAGCTTCTTGCGTTTTATTGTTACAGTTCGTTTCGGGTGAAGCAGACGATTTGTGTGCTATAGGGGGGGCGACACGCGGCATCGAAATAAAATGTCAGGAAGGACTGTGCTGGCAGTCGTGCAGCAACGGAAGCCGGACCCACAGAAAATAAATACCTGACTATTGTCTTGAAGTAGCACCGTCTAACACGGGAAAGGCATAGACCCGCAGAGTTATATCTCAATTATTTGTTGGCAGATTATCCAGGTCGCAGTTCAAGCAAGCTTGGAAGAAATACCAAAAATGTGTGTAAGCCGCTCCTCGCTTGTTGAGGGTCAGCGGACTCGGTGCTCCCGTGAGCGTAAACGTGTCGGCAAGCAAAGCAATTGCTTGTGCAAGGGGAACACACGTGCTCTTCAACCCTCATTCTACGTTATTTCAACGATAAATATATATTTTTTCAGCCTAATTTACATATGGCTCACATCACCTGTGATTGTGTTAGCCACGGCATTCCTTAATTCCCTCCCCATTACCCCA
Organism: Lampetra planeri; assembly: GCF_965212315.1. Classification (NCBI taxonomy): domain Eukaryota; kingdom Metazoa; phylum Chordata; class Hyperoartia; order Petromyzontiformes; family Petromyzontidae; genus Lampetra; species Lampetra planeri. Next base: position 5,482,898 of record NC_136129.1, read on the forward strand.
GATAACTGAGAGTTGACTCATAGCAATTAGAGGATTATTATTGTTTTTACGGTCAATACATTAATACAAATTTGTTATAAGACGGCACATTTTTTGGTGATGACGGTGCCGAGATTTATTTTTATTTTTATTCGGTCCATGCGAGCAAAAACCGTAAGTTTTATGTCCATAAAACATTCAAGACGGCCGTAATAAATGGGTGAAAAATGTAACGAGCCATCACGGCGCAGGCAACATAATCAGCCGATGAACGAGAGCGCATGCCGTGCGGGTCTGCGACGGGGTGTGAGCCCAACAACAGGCGTTGACATTTGGCTGTCACAATCTCGGCTCACTCCGAACGAGACCGCCGAGCAACGTGCACAGCGCGGCTGGAATGATGGCAGTTCGTGAGCACGTCCAGCCCTATACTTTAATCAGACGTTAGATAGAGCAAGCCAAAGCCATCGGTCATCATCAATCTAACACAGCCGTGTCCAAGCAGCATTCCCCCGATCGCCTCGGCACCAAAGCCAGTGAGTGATTATTAGACGACTAATCATGGATAAACCACAAGTGCACAATGATAAACCCATACGCAAGCAGTAAGAGTGAGCAGTGGAGGGGGCGGGAGGGAGAGGGATTGAAGGTTGGGGTGAGAGGTGAAAGCCAGGGGAGAGGCAAGGAAGGGGACTGGCAGTGATGTTATTTGACTGGACAGGCGAAAGAGACCTCTGCACAAATGGAATTAAGCAGCGATGCCTAGTTTAGACTAGGACCAGCGTGTGTACAGTCTCTCTCTCGTGTGCATTTGCGTACCATACGCCTCTGCCGATACCAATGCATGTTTGAATTAAGGCGCCTAAAGTCAATCGACTGCTGGATGATTAGTTGAGTCCATTCATCGACCAAATATTGTAATCGACTATATTTTGGATTACTCGGGCCCCTTTATACACGTTGGCTACCCCAACATCCAGGCTCCCGAAGGCAGGCAACCCCCTACCATCCACGCCCAGTGTGACGCAATTGAAGATGCCGATGATGTCGCCAAGCTCTGCCTATCACCTTCCGTCCAACGGCACGTCAAGAGAGGTGATCTTTTTTTTACAACAATTTTTGCATTGCCAGTAGTTATCGATAAACTTAGATAATCAGATATCCCAGCTGGTCGAGTGTTCATTAATGCTAACAGTGACAATGCATGCATACGGTTGCCAATGTTATGCATGTAGCATTTGCGTTGTGCACAATTTAATTATGCCCGCCCATGGCCACGTGGCCTAATAAAGGCCACGTTGTGACATAACTACGAGAAAGTGGCTATGACCAATCTGTTGTGGAGAGAATATCTCATTTGAATTAGGGCTGGTAGCCCTAGGCCATCTTAAGCAATTGGAGCACACCAAAGACACTTGCATGGTGCCAATTGCATAATCCAACGATTTTGGCGCTTTAATTTTTGTCTATGCACCAAGTTTGCAATGGAATCTTGTTGGCAGTGTAACATTTACTTAAGATTATACAGTAATAACAAATGCTCGATTGCCTCTCAACTTTCAATGTAGTTTTATATATGAAGGGGTTTGTAATTAGCAACCTTCACAAGTTTCCAAATCATTCGAAGCATTCTGAAGTGAATAAGTTGTGTCATCGTAATTCACAGAACCGTCAATGTGCTCCTGCTGAAGACCTGCCCATGCCGTGTCGGTGAATGGAATTTTTTGAATAAAAAACATATATTTTAGCAGGATAAGGCCCACTGAGCTACATAGATATATATTTTTTAGAAGCGAGCCAGCCACAAATGTTAGCTCAACAAAGTTGCTTATCATGTGGAAATTTATAGCAGCCAAATACTCTAAACGCATGCTTCTAAATGTGGAGGGGAACACCAGAGAAAGATCCATGCCACCACGGTGAGAATATGCAAACTCCAAATATATAAAGACGTCAAGGTCGGAACTCACGCCCTCCTGTGTACCAGGCGAGGTAGTTTATATCACGCCACCGTGGCACCCACAGTTCATGCTGGCCAATGTGTATTGGGAAAAGGACCCAGAACGGATTCATACATCACTTGTCACTGATGTTAGCCGTGGTCGGATATCAAATTTGGATCGCAGGGTTCATAGCACAACGCACCAACCACTGTGCCATCACTCCACCCCCCCCCCCATTTAACAGAAACCACCACCGACCATAAAAATACGGCTCGCATTAAAATGGGAGCTCAATTTTCTACAATTAAAAAATATTGTACCAGGTTATTTACTCTATTTACAGGGGATGTTTTTTTTTATTTAAACATAGGACGTGCATTTCTAAAACAGGGCTTTAACATGAACACTGAATAGAACATCACCTCGAGATGACATATACGCTCCGTCTAACTTAGCTGGGAGAGTAATGTCTGGAACATCAGCCATGTGCTTGTACACCCTATTTGTCACTCCACTGCTGGATGAGAGCTTCCTTACGCTGTGCGGGTAGTTTTTTTTACCATACTTCACTGTTCATATCAATGCAGGTTGTTGAAGGCTGGAAGCACATAAACACACAAGGCAGTTGCTATACTGCCCTCTGCTGCCCACACAGAGCCGCACAGCCTATAGCAACCCAACTAGGACCACATCCAAGAGAGGCTACTTGCCTATAAACATCTGGCAATGCACTTGCATCGGTTAAAACAATTCCTGACTCTGCTGATGAAACATTTTAAGTCGAACTTGTCCGGCGTTTTCTTGTGTTCAACCAATGCTGCTGAAAGCACTCGTGCATTGGTGGTCACCCATCCAAGCACTATCCACTTTCTGAATGGGTGCATTCCAGGTGATTTGGTCATAGGCGGGCATGAGTGATACATTTCAGAAAATAAAAAAATATCTGTCAGAATTTATATGATGCAAAATGGCCATGACATTTTTTGGATAAAGTCACAAATTGGGTTGAGTCAATAATCAGGTAAAGTATTAACTCAATTAGAATAGAGACACCGTGTTCCGAGTTTTGTGTCATCTCTTTTGGCAACATAAAAAACGTGCGATATCTCACAGACACACATATGTTTGAAACACCAAAACCACATGTACTGAATATGTAATCTGGGCTCTAAAGCAAACAGGGCAGTGTACAATTTAAGCATTTGTCCCTTTGCATTGAAGTGAGCAGAAGGTTTATCGAGGCCAAAGGAAAACACAGTGTGCCGTTTATATATTAATAAATCATTTTGCGGTTAAGGTATTTATTTTGAAATACATTTACACTGGACATATCCACCGAGACGCATACATCTTGTTTTACTTTCATGCAATCCCGACACAGAAACAGCACATTTTTTATAAATTAACCATATGGGTGAAATTTAGCTAAAATCCAAGATGAATATTATTTAATTATGAGCTGTGTAATGACATTTTAGCAGGGACACTGGAGCTAACAACTCTTCTGAAATCAAGAGCACCAGGAGCATCTTAAATATCCACAGGTCTGACCGCACCTCACTTCTATAACTCTCATCCATATATTCATTCTGAGTTTCTCTCGTGTTAAAATAAGTCAAGATTTAAATAACATAAATAAAAACAAACAAACACGGCTCACACATTCCCAATTATATTCGTCATTCGCTCACTGCATATCCGAACAGCTTTTATTACCAACAGGCCAGGGATTGTGGCATCTCCGGGGTCATCTTACAGGCTGCGCACAGAAGTTCACGTTGATCAATGACTACTTGTAAATTCACTTTCCCCACTTAACAAGTGAGAAGAAACTAGCGATCGTTTTTGGAAATGTGGAATTTGTGTGCAGCTAATAAGGCTCGGAGGTAACACATCCCTACAACTCAAGGCAGCCAGAGGCACATGCAAAAATCCGAGATCTAAAATTGATGAGTTTTTTTGTGAGATGTAAAAAAAATACAATTATGATGGGGCCCCCCCGTCCAGTTCAATTCATTAAACCGCGAGTGGTTTTTACAGGAAATTACGTTAAATATATACACACAAATAATCCAGCATGTCCATCATCAGTGAAGATATGTAAAAACATCTATTTTACAGAACTATAAAATTCATTAAAAATACAAAGCGGTTCAAACAAATAAGCAAGTGCTTTTTCATGAATCCTCTACCAAACGAGCACACGACTCGCGGAAGAAGAAACCTATCGTGTGAGAAACTGTAATAATTTACCGTAAACTGTCAGGTTGAGTGATCCGCACGAAATGAAACCTTGACAGAGACTGCTTTTCCTTTGAACAAAGGTGGTTTTGCAATTCACAATGCTGTAGGATTTGCTCAGAGCAGGCTCAAAGTGCTAAATGTCCAAATGATAACAGTGTTCCACTCATTATCAAAGCAGCGCGCGCACCTACGTGGAAAAAGAACGTCTATGACAAATGGCCGCCTTCTGGATGTAATTAAAGGCAACGAGCACAAACCACCACCATGGTAGCTTGCGATACGTCACGTAGATGCCTTACAGTCAACATGTATACGAGGTACGTGTAACTGCTATATTTGTGTGTGTGCGCATATTATTTCAGGACCATACTTTCCAGGTCTGACTAAAAACAAATCAGGTGCTTCTTGTATACGCCGTCACATAAAGAAGGACATTTTAACGATGTGACGTGTTAAAACCAGAACATTCCTATGCGAGGTACACAGTACACCTAAAATGAGGTTGAACAAATGAGGACCATCACTCGACTTGTTAAGAGGATCTGTAAATTATTTTAAATGAGCATGGTGCTAGCAGTGGTTGTCTGAGAATTTACACGCAAGGCTCATCATATGCAAATTTACTGGTAAGCTACGATAGAGGGGCACTGATAGGCAGACGGGCATGAATCGTGACTGATAGGAGAGATGGTGCAGGAAGAGAATCACTTTTTTGTAGGGTGAACCGATTAAGGTTCACGGACATTAACCAGACCGGGTGCGCGTGCGTGCAGTCGTAGTATGTATGGAGCGGTAGTATCCCGGTTAGCGCGCTGCGCTACGAACTCGGCGACCCGAGTTCGATTCCCGCTCACAATGGCGGTTGGCCGTGGTGCTGGCCACATTTGCGCGTTTACCGTTCCAGTACTTGCCCCAACAGTCTGACAGGGCGATAAGGGGACTCTTTATCTTTGTGTAGTATCGAGACGCTCTCAACAACGAGCGGAGCACCGGGCGGCTAAAATGCAGCAAGCTGGCACAGTGGGAAGCACACAATGATGCACGTGCCCAGTCATCCCAATCAACCCACGGCACCTGGGTCTGTTCCATGACCTCCTGCCAGTGAGCCTTCAATACTTCACGCGGCCTCAAAATGCACCTAGCATGGCACAAGCGCAGTAGTGACATCACCACCACTTAGTGGTGAACTGCAGCTGTTGTTGTGAGTGGCTCAGCCTGCATCGTGTGTACAGAATTGCAATAACCTGGGCTAGTTTCAGGTCGGAGTCCTGTCTCCCCAACTGAGTGGAGTGATGCATCTTACACTTTGGCTTTCTTTAGTTTAAAAACAAAGCAAGTACTTAAATTAAGCATTACAATTGCTGTAAGGCAAAGTACTATGCTCTGCTGATGATATCATTTACAACAATAATAAATAACTCGCTTATAACTCCGTTAGATAACGCCCATTATATAGCAATAATACATCTTAAATTAAATTATACTTAAAACTAAAGCTCTTCCCCAAAAAAACACACATTTCAAGGTGGATGAAGCAAGCCCGAGGCAGGGGCAACCTGAAAGGAAACACTTGGGGAGTTGAAGGGTGCAAAACCTTCCTTCCATCTGTAGGACAGGGGAGGCAAATGCTCATATAATAATTGCCAAGAAATGTTTGGTATGCTCGGGGAACTGTTTTTTTAAATATAAATTTAAACCCCCCGACCCTCCGATGCATTCCTGCCCGTGATATTTAACGTACAATTTGTTCAAACCGCTTGAAGTCCAAAACTTCGCGCAAGCGGTGACGCGTCTGGACACCGAGACGACAGCGAGGGAAGAAGTTTATTTACAAAATGGGTGAGATCCTCCCCCCGTGCTGCAGTCATTACTAAGTTATTGAGAATCCTAGCCAAGTATGACTGCATCAGTGCGAATTTCCATTCCCGGGTTAAGGATCAATCCTGCTCCAAATAGTTTGATGTTACATTTGGAATAAAATCAAGACCTGTAATTCCCCTGTCAGTTCATCGTTGAAAAGAAGCAGCACTACCAGGTTTTCCAGACTCCACAAGACGGATGTCAGTGCTTTAGTAAGTGTACATTAGTCACATCAGCGGCTGCAGCCAGACTACCAATGCGTAGGCAATGTTCCAATTAATCCGAGGAGTGCGTTTAAGCGTCACGGACCCAACAGGGTTCAACCCAGTTCATCGTGGCCCGGGCCGATTAATTTATGTTTACAGTTGATTAAACTGCAGTGTGTGCCTCTTAGGCACGGTGATGCCATATAAATAGTTTGTGATATACACAATCGGTAATTCATGTAAACGTCCATGCTTTCTGGGTTCAAAATATTAACCCTGCCCCAGAAAAAAAGACGGACTAATATACCTCGGTTTATTAAGTAACAGGTGTAAATCAGATTTTTTTAATGTGTCCATGCATTTCGTGTATATTAAAAAGTACGTTCCCATGAATTACATCCCAATGTGATGCCAGTGTCGGGTATAAAATATAGAAACTATCACTATATTTTCAAGATTAATGTACACAGGGGAACAAGCTTGGAAGGTGGCATTATCGGGACGTGGATTAATTCTCATCCATTGATCTCTTTTGACAAGCCACAAGGTGTCGCTCTGTATCTGTGCAGGTGACCGAGAGCTGCAAAGTTGTTGTTGACTGACGTACACTCAAGAGATGAGGATGGCAGTTAAGTGCAGTTGTACCTGTTGTTATGATTGGGGTTCTCTCTCTGCATTGGTGAAGTTTATATTTGAGGACCCTGTTATGAGCACCCGGATACCTTGTATCGATGTCTTTTACTCCCGACAAGATATAGCAGAATTGCAGGGAACTGGGAAAATCTATGGAGCATCAGTGCCCTGCAAAGATAAACAGAAACGTTCAGCAATACTTAAAAAAAGCATGAGTGGTATCAATTCATATTTCTTTTCCAGGAGACCAATTTTTTTTTTTTAATTGACGCAAACCATAATTTTGCATCATACATTGATGACTAAAAAATCCAGTGTGGTATTTTTGATTGCACGATTGGAAAATGTAAAGCCATCATAAGCCAAACACCTCCTGCTGTTGGGGTAGAGGACTAAAGAATAATGTAACATTGATAAAAGACAAAATGTTCCGTATCAAAAATAAATTAACTTGAGATGGCGCACAAGAAACAAACAAAATAAGTATAACCCGTAAAAACTAAGTTTTTCACTATAAATCCTTTATATGCGTGGCAGCGAACTTAATATAAAGGATTTCAAAATATATTCGCCTGTGGAGGACGCGGGGATCGATCCCGCGACCTTTGGCATGGGAAGTGAGGGCGCTACCAACTGCGCTACTCCGCCACGGCCTGTGGAGGGGTTACGCTCTGGGCTCTTACACTGTGACGTTCAGCCAAAGCCATGATTGAGTTCTATTTGAATATATCTAAAATAAAACATTTTTGCCTAAAAAGTGTAAAATTTTGGGAATTTTTTTTCACGAACATTAATTGTCTCGCACAACGAGTCTGTGTGGAAAATGTCAGCTCGATTGGATCACGGGAAGTGGGCTAAAAAACGACCGAAAGATTTGCACGGTCGTAAGCAAGCAAGCACGCAAGCAAGCAAGCACGCAAGCAAGCAAGCGAACTTAATATAAAGGATTTAAAAACCTTTATTTGCTTTTCCACTGACCCACCAATGCAGAGCACAGTTTATATATTGCTCAAGTTGCGGTCAACATCTGGACCACCCATTTAGAATACAGAGCTGTTGCTCCACTTCAGTCGCTCTGCGATCAGGGGAGAAACGTTCTTGGTCGGCTGGTACGGCATCACAAAAACCTCCCCCCACACTCTGCTGTGCTCATGCAGTGACCTGAATCCCCGTTCACCTGGAACCGAGTTCCAAGACACAAAGAGGCTCTCTGTCTGTATTTATCCTGTTTGTGCTACCCCACATCTCACTTGGGCTATGGGAGCCACGTGTGAAATCCAACCAACAAACATATACGCCAGGTTTCTATCGAAACCATTAACCACGCAAAAGCAATGTGACGTTTGCATATACGGTACATTTGTTGTTCACATATCATAAATATATATAAAAATAATTATTTACACACATTTGTCAACCCACTGCTGGATTAAAGCCTCCCCTTGCCACGTCAGTTACGGTGGCTGTAGGATCGTACGTCACCAGACTGGTCAGCATGGGATGAAGGGGAAGATCAGTACTAGTTCAGATATCACATGCCATTGAAATCTGGCATAGCCAGGAATCTAACTCAGGAGGTAGGAGGTTTCATAGAGTAATGCACTAGCCACTCTCTGTTCAAAATGTGAAATTAAATATTTCGTAAATACAAGTTATACAGCGTCGTTCAAAGGGATCGTACACAGCTATGTCGACATTTTGTTGTGATACGCAAGTCTTGTTTCTTAAATCAGTGGTCAAGAACTCTAAATAACCTCAAGCCTTACAAGCACATAAAAAAATAACAAAAAATCTGTACTAATATAAATCCACGTATTGTACGTCTATTAGTGTTACTAAACAGAAACTACCATGTGCATGCATTGCAGAGACGGAGAAATGGATTCCACAATTACCACCGTCTGTAACATCCACAGCAGCAGTACGACCATGGCAAATGTAAACTGTAAAAACGCAACGTGGCATCGTCTCATGGCAGTGGGGAGGGGCAGACCAGCGGTTGGTGGTGGAGGGGGTAGAGAAATAACAAATTCCTCGCGTGGTGCTACATCAAAGCAGAACGACACGACCCAATGCAATGCAACCACGCGACAACACTCGCACAAGCATCGGCGCCGCCTTTGTTGCATATTTACTGCTACAAATTGAATCAAAGACGACGGTGTCAATCTGTGCGCATAAACACAAGAGGACCGTAGCAGCGAGCCATTGGGGGGCATTTAATGAGGCGTCAAGCGGAGAAAAGTCTGCATATCCCCGAGCCACTCTGTGGGTGGGTGCAACATGCCTGTCACATTACATTTGGATGTAACGGTGCATGTGTACAAGCATCGGTTTAATTTTTTTACCCAGCATGCTGCACTGCTGTCAAGAGGCGGCGATCTTGCTTGCTTCACGCACCCCGCTCAAGTAGGCCCCTGTGACAGTCTGCGGGAAGTGCCTGTTTGTTGCCTAAAAAAAAAAATCCATAATTGACATTGACAGTGAAGTTAAAAAGTGTCTCCATGCTCAAATTCGAGTGAGGCAGAGGTGGTGGGGTGGCTCAGAGGTCAGAGCATTGAGTTGGCAGTGCTGAGACCCTTGGCTCGAAACAAACGCTTATCTAGTCTCAGCTCTCTGCCACAAATGACTGCACAAAAACCACTAAATTCACATTAAATGTGCTTAATTCAGCTAAATTCCAGCACTGAGAATGACAAATATTTGTTTTTATGCACTGAACATGACTCTCAGTGGTAGAGCTGATGGGAAAGTGCTGCCCCCTCTACTTTGTGAACCAGAGGCCACTTTGAGGGATTTCAGATGAAACTATTTTGGGGAAAAATTACGATGAAATTTGCATGCGGTGATGCTCATCCACGTTGTCGACCGTGAGGTACGAGTGGAAATATTAAATTCTGACAGCAGTTTCCAGTTGTTCCATATGACTACCACACTATTGGACTTTCCACTAATTTCCACTCATTTTATGAATCACAGGAGGGATGATGGATCTAGTTGACCCTGGGCAGTAACTTGAACACTGGCCTTTCTGCGAGTTGAGAACTTTGCCACATCGCCACCCAGCCAGAATTTACCATTATTACTTATGAGATTAGAGGGTGTGCGGTTCAAGACTATCTGTGCCTGGAAAATAGTATTCGCAAGTATGCAGTGGGCAATGACAAAAAACTACAACAGTGTTCACTTAATTGTGTATCAATGCCATTTTCAGAAGAGTTCTAAGTCGGCTGCATTCCCTAAGGTTGAGAACCCCTGTACAAATGTCCTTTAAAGTAGCCACCTGAACTCACCTCACCAGCGAAGAAGAGCTTGCCATTGAGGTCCTGGGCCAGCACATCATAGGCTTCGCCAGTGCCGCCAGGCCGTACGTAGCTGTAGGCCATGAGGGCCCAGGGGTCAGAACCCCACCGCGTTACGAACCAACGCAGGGGGTCGGGCACGTTCTAAAGTACACACACAACGTTTCCACAACTATAGCCAACAGCAGTGGCAACATGAACATTCATCTCTTTATGGCTGTCATGCAATTATTTTTGCGAATAATAGTGTATACGTATATCTGTATCTTGGTGGACTCCTTCAGTACGTGTGTGTGTGATGTGTTGCAAAGGGGCACTTGCCTGCTCAGGAAAGATGGCCCGCAGTGCCTGCATGCACTGAGACACCACCTGGGAGTCGCTGAGGTCACGGATCAGCGCTACCGAGTCACCGCTCACAACGGACATGAGCACGCACTGCTCTCCCTGCAACACACACACATAGACAATGATCCCCTCCTCTCAGAGCTTGTAACAGACTCTCAGAGCAAGTGCTGTTAAGCAAGCACCTATTCATGCCGGCACAACGCTAGAGTGGGGTGCTGTGGCAACCACCACACCTCGCTGTCTTTGTCTCGCCTGTCCCGCTGCTGACACACTGCACCAGGTACTCATCTAAGGTGAAGTGGGGGGGGCCCAAATATTCTCCATTGATGTTAGTCACGACCAGAAATTGGACTCGGGTAGCAGGGTTCGAAGCAGTGCACTAACCACTACGCCACTGATCCCAACGCAGTGATGCACAAAAATAGAGGAAATCAATAAAGGAATATACAATAGTTAGGAGGGAGGGTCAAAGGCTGTGAGAAAATCAGTAGTTGAGAAAGTGATATGACGTCAACGTTGGAAAGATGGGAGGCGTGAATAGATGCGATGAGGGCAAGAAGTCGAGAAAGCCAGAGAGGACAGGGAGGGGTTAAGGCAAGGCCTACCTTGGGATCCATGTCGTAGAAGACCCCAAAGAGACCCCTACGGTCATGACTCGGTGGAAGGTGTCCAAAATAGTCGGCTCCGCGGATCTTGTGCTCCCAGAAACGGAACGGGAACTGCAGCCCGATCTGTGTGTAGAAAGCCAAGTGTGCCATTGCATTCGTTCGCTCGCTCACTGTGCCACGCCGTGATACGCAAGACAACAAAACAGTTCGGGTCCTCGTCAAAAATTCCCACAAGCATTACACCGACTTCGAAGGAAATTGTGCCGCGTGTGTGTGTGTGTGCGCATTACCTTCTCGATGAGCCCGGCGCCCAGACTCTGCAGGGCCTTGATCTTGCGCTCAGGAAGTGGGGGACAAAACTCCAGCACTCCCAGCTGCATGAGCGCCAGTGGGATTGTCACCAGTACCTGGGAGCAGCACCGTGGTAATACACCATTACAGTAGCACACGTCGCACTTTCACAGCATCCACCACCACATGATCACACCGTCGGTGGACAGTAAAACCTTGGATTGCGAGCATAATTTGTTCCGGAAACGTGTTCGTAATCCAAAGCACTCGTATATCAAAGCGAATTTCCCCATAAGAAATAATGGAAACTCAGATGATTTGTTCCACAACCAAAAAATACTGTATTCATATAAAAATTATTAATACAAAATACCTTTTTATATTTTTATTATTTACATTTAAAGTAATCAAATTTATTAATCAAATTTAATCGTGGCTGGTTTTGAGGGAGACGAGAGAGAGGAGAGGAGGAGGAGGGTTATTGTGTAGGACGACTTTTATTTTCAGTACAGTTACTAAAGAACAGTCACTACACTTGGACACCAAAATAAAAAAATGCTTTACGCACACACGTGGTCACAACACTATAGTAAGCAGTATACGCTCGCACGGATGTTGACTATACGAGTGAGGCACGCCGACTGAGACCGAGCATGGGAGACCATTACCCACAATCCCGCAGCGAGAGAGAGAGAGAAGAACCATCGGCTCAGTTGTGATCACGTGACGCTCAGCAGACAAAGCGTATACCGTACGTACTGCTCGTGTTGCAAGATATCGCTCGTTTATCAAATTAATATTTATTAAAAATTTTTGCTCGTCTTGCAAAACACTCGCAGACCAAGTTACTCGCAATCCAAGGTTTTACTGTAATTGTTTTCAGATGCAGATAAACTGCCAACTGTGGTAGCCTCTATTGCATTCTGAGATTTAATTACAATTTTATTGCACAGACAAATGTACAGCTCTTTGTCAATTCACTGCTGGAAAAGGGTCCATTCTTTACCATGCTGGGTCAGTGCAGGTTGGTAAAAGCGGGCAGCAGATGTACAAGCATAGAAGTACAGAACCATGAATATTTCTGAACAGTCCTCTACTGGCTCACCACATAGCCATGCGGGGGGCTTCATCAAGCTGTGGACTAACAAAAGGCAAAAAACTAACATATTTTTCTAAACCTGATTAAAGTAGCATTAACGTAATTTATACATGGATATCAGTTTCATACCTTTTTAATAGTGTCTGTGCGCCTATCTGCATTTCCCACAGTCTCCCTCGTAAGAGGAAATTTGCATCTACAGACTCATTGGTTTCTATTGAACCAGATTCTAATGACCCATGCAGAAGCAATTTAGATGCAGTGTGAATGTCGCCTGACCTTATCAGCAATGTAGGTCATCCCTGTAGCTGTATGCACCTTCACACATTCCCCCGAGTAGTCCACTCGTTTTACCTGCAGATAAAACAAAAGACAAAGATCACCCATGTAGCCTGCAACATACTGTTGGGGCAAGTGCTGTTAGAGAGTACCTATAAAGGCCAGAACGGCACACGAAGGGGTGGGTGACCAGCACCATGCCCGGCCACATTTGTCTCCCTAGTGGCAATGTTTAGACATCGCGCGAGGTACTCATTTGAGGCTGAGTCGACCTAGGGGGAGGCCCAGAACTGGTTCAGATAATAGTCACTGGTTTTGGCAGATGTACAATGACAAAGATCCCCAGTATAGCCTCAACAAACTGCTGGGGCAAGTGCCGTTAGCGAGCACCTATGAAGGCCGGCACAGCACATGAGGGGGTGGGTGGCCAGCACCACGTCCGGCCGCCTTTGTCTCCCTGGTGCCGATATTTACACACTGCACCAGGTACTCATTTTCAGGCCGAGTCGACCTAGGGGAGGCCCAGGACCGGTTCAGATAATAGTAGCTTAGTGCTTAGCTCACTCCGATACAAACCCAGCAGCCCTAGTTTGATCCCCAGCCACAGCTAAAATCACTGGCAATTGCTACCATTTATCCTACTCCCTGTGCCTCCCCGAGGTCGACTCACCCTCAAATGAGTATCTGGTGTGGTGTGTACACATTAGTGTACACATTAGCACTGTGAAAAGGAAGCTGCGGGTGGTTCTGGCCATACAACCCCTCCCTGAGCCATGCTGCCTTTCATAGGTGCTGATACTGGTAGGAACCTCCTGGTTACACCAGCCCACAGGGGATTATTGTGTCCGTCGTGCAGGGAGGGTCTGGGTGGGGAGAGAGGGGTTGGGTGGGGTGGGGAGGGGCTAGGTGGGGAGGGTGGGGAGGGGCTGGGTGGGGAGGGTGGGGAGGGGCTGGGTGGGGAGGGTGGGGAGGGGCTGGGTGGGGAGGATGGGGCTGGGTGGGGGGTGGGAGGGGTGGGGCTGGGTGGGGAGGGGCTGGTCACCCCGTGGTGGCCTTAGAAAACTCAACGTTTAACCTACTCACGCCGGCTTGTGCCCGCCCTCGCAGTCGGGCATATTTGCGGAATACACCATGCCGCCGTTGACCCTGGCCATTGACCGAGCAACCCAACGTTCCTACCAGCTCCCTCCGCAGGAATGTGTTTAATGGCACTTGGCTTAACAGCCAGTGTTGGCTATACGGGGGATCTTTGTGTCGTTGTGCGATGTGTTGGGTGTGCAAAGAGAAGTGGTGGCGGCGATGCAGCGGTGTTGCAGGGTTTAACACACTGTGCTACAGTCCTGGTAAACCTGAGTTTTATTCCTTGCCATAATAAAAAAAAGGCTAGAAGTGGCATGTGAAACCAGTCCTTAGTCTCCTCCGAGTATTCCGTGCGGCATGTAAACATCAGCACAGGAAACACAAAAGTGGTCGAGCATGGTGCTGGCCACCCAGTTTCGTGTGTTATTCTCACTTGAGTAGATACTCTCTTGTAGCACTTTCACTTAAGATTAACAAATCTGGCAAGTTGGGAAGTGGTGGCAGAGAGGTAGCACACTTCACTACCAACCCGGTATAAAGAAAGTTAAATTCCTGACCACAGCTGTAATCAGCGAGGTGTGATATGTGAACTGGTCCTGTGGTCTACCCTCACCAGAACGCACTGACCAGTGTGGTGAATAATTGTCAAAGAATCCCCATGACCGACAACCGTGTGGGGGGGGAGAGGGTCATACGTACGGGGGTGTGTAGCCGAACGTCCAGGCCCTCGGCCAAGCGGTGTAGGATGGTAGAGTACCCGGCCGTCAACAGGGTGTGGTCTCCGGCAAACTGAGCAAAGAACTCATTGTGGTCCCAAGAGCGTGCGGATACCTGGGCACACAGATACAACGATTCCCCCGTTCAGTTCTGCGGACTCGTGGTGAAAGCGCTGCTACAGGCACATTTCACAGACGTATGCGCAAAGACAAAGACTGCCTTGTTTAGACGTATTGTTGGGGATTGTGCTGCTACAAGCACACGTACGCAAACTCAAATGCACATGTACGCAAGTGTAGACACTAGGGGAGGCCCAGGTCTGGTTCAGATAATCGTCACTGGTGTTGGTTGTGAGAGGGAATCGAAGTATAAGCACGTGTACATATGCACAATACCAACAACTGCCATTTGCCACTAAGTGGCGGTAACGTCACCATGGCGCTTATACCAGTCGGGCAAAAACAAGCCCCTACCTCCTCAGTGGTGCCGGACGTGAGCAATGCCATGCGGGGAAGGCCAATTCCAATCGGCTGTTCCCCTCATGGTGCTCATAGCCACCACAGTGGCCAATGGGCTGGTAACCCCTCCACCTTCAATTTACTTACCGCAAAACCACGTAAAACCATGTATGCACACATACACACACACATCGATAGAGATAGCCCGTTTAGATGCAGACTTGGAAAAGGTACTGCTCCAAGCAAATGTCTGTATGTATGTGTACACACGTGTGCACTTGCGCACCTCCGATTAGCTCGGTTGGCTACGTACGGTGCGAAAGATTTTCAACATACATACGTACGCATGTACACGTGCATACACACACAAAGTGCCACGGCCTTCAACAACACGGCACTGTGCACCTGGCGTAGGTTGGCTCCGCATGCGTACTCCAGGTTAGCCAGGTGGAACTGCAGCAGCTTCTCTTCAAGCTCCCCAAACGAGAGCCCCGACTCCTTGCGGAACGCGTGAGTCAGCTCCTCCATCTTTTCTGCTCACACACACAAATATAAAGAGCCTCCGTGTATCCTTCACAAGACTGTTGAGGCAAGTGCTATTAGCGAGCACCTATAAAGTTCAGCATGGCACAGGAGGAGATGGGTGGTAAGCACCACGCCGGGCCACCTTTGTCTCCCGAGTGGCGATGGATAAACATCGAACCAGGTACCCATTTCAGGTGAAATTCGACTTCGGGAAGGCCTAAAACCGGTTCAGATAATCGTCACTGGTGGTGGCCATGAGCGGGAATCAAACCAGCCTCACCGGGTTTGTCGCGCGGCACGCTAACCACACAACACGATCGCACGTGCGCGCATATACACACCCCCCCCACCCAAACATAAACACACACTTGAACGCATGCACGCACACGCACCTCCCAGCGAGACGTCGTGAGCAGGCTCCGTGGTGGTGCGCCACTGTGCGATGATGTCGAGGAGAGCGTTAAAGTGGAAGTCCATGCGCTTGTCCAGCGCTGGGTCGGTGACGCGGCCGCTCTCGTCCAGCAGCTCGCAAGCCTCGCCCAGAACGTGCATGCGAATGCCCAGCTGCCGGGCGGCACAGGTCGGGATATCGTAACCATTCCCCCCGCCCCCTCCACCGAGCATTATCGCGATGACAGTGCTCACACGAGCGTTTAAATTAGGGGTGGGGGGAATTTTTTCCTTACTTAGGGCGGAATACGGCTTTAAGAGAGGTTTGGCAGGCCTCGTATTAACACACACCTTAGCCTTATGCAATAATAACACGTAAAAAAATATAGGGGCACACCGTTACCGAGTGGGCTAAAATGAGAAATACAGTGCTGCCACGTCTAAAATATTCCCCTCCTGTACTGGAAAAGTGCAGCTAAAATTCTTGCACAATTGATGAATAAATATCATTTGTGGGCCGTTTTGAAATTGGGATGTCCCATGTGACCAGAGGACGCATAAATTCAAGTCGCTGGCTGTAAGGTTCCCCCCGCTCCTGATATAAACGGAGACTCAATTCCATCCATTAGTCATGTAACGATTCACCCCCTCCACAATGCGATGAACTGTCACAATTCAGGGGCATGATTTTATGATATGCCATGAACTGGGATCATGGTTTGAGGAATTGATTCACAGATAAATTATGTTCTTGCCCTTGCGGTTCATGCATAACTTATGGTGATGTGAACCAATGCAGTCTATAGTGATATACATGTACATGAATCTGAATGAATTGATAAGTCGTTAAGATGCCACTATCCATAGCGAACAGCTTGAAACTCAATGTTGATATATTAGAATGCAGTGTATGGGAAAAATACAATAAAATCACAAATTGTTGGCGTAATACTGTGATATCAACTCATGAACCACGTTTTGTTTAATTTAAACACAAATGACCAATTACTTTGAAGTGCGTAATTTATACACCAATTATTTGTGATTCATTTACATTCGTAATTAACATATACATTTAGATGCGTTCACGTATCAAAACGTTCTGAGAAACAGCAACACATTTAAGTAAACAAGGTTCTTTTTTTACAACAAATTTTTCTGCTTCTCTATCTCCACACCCACTCCAACCCCTCACCTGTTCACACATGAGGCTGATCGGGTTATTGACACAGCCGTTGACAATCTGGGCCCCCCGTCCGACGGTAGTGCCCCCCAGCGAGCGGTCGTCCCACACGCGCCCCCCTATCCTCTCTCGGGCCTCAAGCACAATCACCTGGTTGCACACGGACAGACGCAGAGGGTCCTTCACATTTACTTATCTTCGCTCCAACACCACCAACCAAGCAATACATTACATGGGTCGTTTGGGACTGCTCTATGGACTCTGTCATGGACTGTGAAGGCCTATACACAGCAAGAGGAGTTATATCATTAATGGCCTCTTAACAACAGCTAGTCTGGGTCTAAGATTATGCCCCTAGGACAGGGTGCTTCAACTAAATTTTTTGACGAGCCCCATAATGAATTTAGTGTCCCGTGTACGAGCGCTAAGTCACGAGGTGTCATGATGTTAAAATATCTGTACATACGACCGCTCTTTTGTTCTTATTACCGGGTCTTTCACATTTATCTTGTTTATCTCACTTTCAACTCACTTATGTTGATCTCTTGTCTACAGCTCTATCTCTGTATTTTGCTTATCTATAATTTTTACATTATTTTTCTTCATACCTAAGCGAGCCGTAGCTCTCGGCCAAGCCTTAGCTTGGCGGGCCATTCAAAGAGTCCATGGGCCAGATGTGGCCCCTCAGGTGGCTAACTGAAGAACCCTGTCCAAACAAAAACCCCATGATCCAAAGCAAATTCGCTTTTACCTTGAGGCCAAAGTTATGAAGCTGCCGAGCAGCGGCAAGGCCTGCCGGACCGGCTCCAATAACCACCACGGAATTCTGTACAACATAACATACATAGCAAAATTATGTTCATCACACAAAGGCAACACTAAAGGATGCGCAAACAAATACAACGTTATATACTGGAGCTGAAGTCGCTGAGCTGTGAAAAAGCTCAATTGTTAAGAGGAACAGTCTCCCGGGCTTAATGGCATGAGTTTAAATCCCAACGAGGATCAAAGAAGAGTAGTTGCATTATGAAAAGGAAAATTGATACCATTGTAATAATAAAAAAATTGAACAATTTGCCACCTTTTGTCAATCGACTGCTGGACAGATGCCTCCCCACATTCGGCAAGCGGGTAGGATGCTGGTGATAACTGTAGCCGGGAATCAAACACGGGTTTCCGGTTCATAGGGCAGAGTGTTAAGTGATCCCACCATAAATACCAGTAATTTCCACTACTTGCCATGAACACCATCAGGACCACAATCGGATATGAACACCACCCATTGCTTATATGAGAAGTGCTAAAATAGCAAAAAAAAATTGGATGATGATTATTTTATCGCTGTCGCGGATGACGGTGCAATAAGTGATTTTAAAAATGGCAGCAGAGATGATGATGTATGTGACGATGATGATGAGGGGGATGATGATGATAACTGCCAAAGAAGGTGATAACGATGCTGACCACAAGCATTGTGGTTAATGCAGACATGATTCCTTGTAAAAGGCTTCAGTTTGGTGTTTTAACATCTTAACACCTGCTTTGTTGCCAGAAAAAAGGGGAAAAACCCTATTATCATATTTGGTACTGACAAAGGAGGTCCCATGATGACAGTGAGAGTGATGACCATATGGAGGGTGTGCCTGCCTTGCGGTAGTGTAACGGTAAGAGCGGGCGTCCCGGGTGTGCAGAGAGCAACCCGGTGTTGATGAGGCCCTTGCGCATGGCGAAGTGAAGGATGCCCTCCAGCTCCTGCATGCAGCGCACACGAATCAGGCCCCGTACCAGCAGGTGCTGCATGCACTTCTGCACCGTCAGGAATTCCTGCATGCACAGCGGGAGCATGCACACAACAACACACATTAACCATTACTCCAGCCCCTCCACTGGCTCCCAATGCAATCCCAGACAAATGTTAAGACTGCACTCGCCCATCGTCAAGATGCTTTATGAACTCGCCACTACCGACCCCTCCTCCTTCATCTCACTCTAATCCATACGCTAGCCCACCTCTCCCATCTCATCTCACTTTATTCTCCTCCATGCATTCTCCGCTCCAGCAACCAAGGCCTTCTATCAAACCCTCCAGTCAACCTTTTCTCAGCGGTAGGTAGCCCATTCCCCTTCTTGGTTCAGAATACAGTACAATGGCATTTTTTGTACTGCCTGTGTTATACTTGGTAGTCGCCCATCCAAGCATTATCAAGGCTCAACCATGCTTAGCTTCGGAGCCAATGAGTTTGAGCGCATTGCAGGTACTTGGTCATAGACCATGTTTAGGTATGTATTTTTTTTAACCCTTGATTTTGTACGTCTCTTTCTGTCACTTCTTGGCCGAGTGAATCCATGCATTCCATCATTTGGGTGAAGAATCAAATTTGCTGTCGGTGCATAATTTCGGCCAAAGTGAAGTGTGCAACGTTGAGGCAACCCATTCACGTAGGAATCACCTTGCAGTTGATGTTCCACAGCGCCAGGATGAGGTTGCGCAGTGCCAGGTACATGGTGGGGTCGCGTGAGAACTCGGGGAATTCATACAGCTCATCCAGTTCCATGACATCTGGCCGCACGCACAGGGCCTTGCCGCTCTCGTTGGGCTGGTAGAAGGGCTGGAAGTATGGGTTCAGGCCAGGCACTGGCAGCACAAAAAACATATACAGTCATACCTTGGTATACGGCCGCTTTGGAAAACGTCATATTTGGTATACGTCGTGTTTTGACGAGAAAAAAATGTCTTGGGATATGACGCCTTGCTTGTGATACGACGTGCTTGCTAGAACTTGTATGGGTCGGGATGAGTCACCGCGTACAGTACCCGCGTACACAATACTGTTACGGCTCTAACAAGGCAAAAACAAACTTCAATGGACAGGTTTTTAGTAAAACTCAAACCTGGTGAGCCTCAACCAGGTCCAAGTCAAGAAAAAAGACATTAAAGAGAAAATGAAAAAACCCCAGAATTTCAGCTTCCTGAAGTTTTAATGGAAGGGGACTCTCCTTCAAAAAAAGAACATCTCCTCCTCCTCCCCTTCCTCACCATCATCCTCGTAGGCTATCAACTCCTCTCAGCAAGGTAAAGTGATGTTAAATTTTATTTAAATTTATTTTAATTGATTTATGCATTTATTTTGATTTATGTATGCTTTTTAGTAATAAGTAGTGTCTACATTGTTTTTTATACAACCCCATTAATGTATAATATGCCATATAAAATATCATTTCTTATACTCTGGAATGGATTATTTCCTTTCCCTTTATTTCTTATGGGAAAAATTCGTTTGGTATACGTAATTTTTGGGAAAATCCTACCTTCTGGAACGAATTAACGACATATACCGAGGTACCACTGGAGTGTACATGTACAGCTCTGCTGGATGAGGGCCTCTCCAAGCCATGTGGATCATAGAGTTGATATTTTTTGTTACCACATTTCATCATAATGGTTTCTGAGCACAAGCCCAAAGTATCAAAAATGACAAGCAATCAACAACAAATGGTACTATTAAG
The DNA here is from genome assembly GCF_965212315.1 of Lampetra planeri. Taxonomy (NCBI): domain Eukaryota; kingdom Metazoa; phylum Chordata; class Hyperoartia; order Petromyzontiformes; family Petromyzontidae; genus Lampetra; species Lampetra planeri. Next base: position 5,503,547 of record NC_136129.1, read on the forward strand.
TGTGTTAAAGATGACATTCAAAACGTTACCTAGGATCTTTGGCATGATGGAGTGGAGCATAGATGTTGGATTACACAAGTACAGTACAACAATGCATTTTTCTGCACTGCTCTCTGATATACACATATGAGTCCCACTGTCTAAAGGCTATAACTAATGTCAAGCGCAGAAGTCGCCCATTACAGCACTATCTAGGCTCAAGCCTGCTTGGCTTTTGAGATCTGATGAGATCAGGTGCTATTCAGGCGATTTCCATATACTTTATGCAGAAACACAGTATTTCCAGATAAAAAAAATTCCCCTCTAGTGTCCGATTAGTGTGGCTAAGATGCTTGCAGTGACAGATAAATATTGTTTGCAGGCTGTTTCAAAATGGTAGGTCTCAGGTAGGCGTGGGCCGTATGAAATGAAATCACGGGCCATTCCTGACCTTTGGGCCATATGCTTCCCATCACTGGGTTAATGGGCTAGTCTTTTCACCTGCGTAGGTTATGCTAGGATAGTTCTCTCTTGGAGGTAATGTGCTCTAAGAAATCTGTGACATTATCCCAGGACATTAAAAGTCCAAGTTTTTGTCAGTTGCCTAATAATGCACCACTCAAGATAGTGTATATACATGTCGTTCTCACCACTTCGGGTATGATGGGATCTTGTCCTACCCATGATATATCCCAGTTACTTTTCAGTTCAGAGGTGGCGACCCCATAGTGGGCAACTGTGTGAATGGTCGCATAGCCAGCAGCAGAGGTGTGGTGTGAGCATGAGCACCTGTGGTGTGTGGCACGGCATGCGAGTAGTTCTCGAGGCTGGTATATCGTGGCACCGAGCGCTCCGTGCCGGCGCATGCCGGGCTCATGCCTACGCAGTCCAGGTAGTAGGCCGAGAGGAAGGGAGCGGCGGGACTGTCCTTCAACAGCGGGGGCAGCAGCAGCATTGCAAACCAGCGCGGTTCGCTCACCTCGACCACCCTCTGCCAGCCACACAACAGAGACATGAGATCTCCGATATAAAAAGGATTTCAATGTATAATTGTAACATGTTTTAATAGTACTAAACTATTATACTCAATGTTCAATGCATGAATATTAATATTTGTAATGCTTGAGCTAAGCTTGTCAAACATACCGAGTCTTCTGGTGGGGCGCATGGATCAAAACCTTCATTCTGTGAACAAAAGAAAACAATGTTCCACACAGATGATCAAACCCACAACAACATCCATCCATACCAACGGTCGTACATCTACAGGCTTTTTATGCATCCACTGTACCTTGCGGTTATTGGCTGTTATTGGACTATTCTTCACCACGCTGGCCAGTGAGGGTCGGTGAAGGTGGAGAGTATCAAGTATAAAATAGTAGAATGGATTTTGCTGCACTACCCTCTGCTGACAACAGTCTTGTAACAGTGTAAAACACCTGCTTTATATGCACGGTAGTCGTCTGAACAAACACTTATCCAGGCTAAAGTCTACTAAGCTTCAGATATCTGACGAATTCCGGGTGATTTGGTAATAGGTATCAAACAATTAAGAGGGTTTAAATGCTCTGTTGGCACGACAGTATGTTCCCTTGTTTTGTAAAATGGAAAGAAAAACGAACAGCGTTAGCCTAAATCTGGACAGAGAGTACTGAAAATGTGACACGGAGGAAGGTTGGCACATGTTACAGCAAAGCTCAAAATGACGGAGAGTGCAGTAGCTTCATCATCGAGATGACAAATACCCAGCAATGACTAACGAATGCGTCCTTACCTTAATAGCGGAATTTACTTTCATGCCGCAGCAGTACGTCTGGGCGAGCTCGGTCGTAAGCATCACCTCTCGTGTGAGCTGCCTCCACTTGCCACAGCCCGGCTTAGTGCACTGCACCTGCACAAATGACAAGCACCGCACCCACCAATTTACTTAAGGACATTTTAACTGTTGGGATCTTTCATAGAGCAGCGCAACGCTGCCATGTTGGTGAATAGCCTGCGGTTTTTGTTGTCGGAGCTAGCTCGGAGACCCCTTTAAATGACCTCTGGTCCACACAGTAGGATGCAATCCTTTCCCACAAATAGTTGCATTCTCAGTCTGCAGATACAAATTTGTGTCAAATAAAATCTTATTAAATTGTTTTTTTTATGTGGCCATTGTGGCCAGACTGATACCATCAAATGACTACACATGAGAACGAAGTTTCATCACAAGTGTCTGTCCAGATTGTAACCCAAGAATTCAGCACTGTCAGTTCAGTGCTCGAGCGACCTAAAAAGATATTCAAAAATAAAACTGGGTGTAGTGATGCAAGCATTTAATCCCACAATTTAGGTGAAGTGATCTGTGGATCACTCATAAATTGAGGTGCCTGAAGAAGGCAGTACAGCAAGCAGGGTTCCAAGCTACAGAATGTGTGTGGAGCATTACAGGTATTGCCTTGACTTAAAGCTTTCGTGACTGCAAGAATTAATATTCTTTGGGTCTTTCGGTAAAGTCACGTAGATAGGTTCAAAGAAAAATAACAAAAAACTACGACGTTTCAATCACAACACAAGCGGTCGTCATCATGACGATCGAAACGTCGTAGTTTTTTGTTATTTTCTTTGAACCTATCTACGTGACTTTACCGAAAGACCCAAAGAATAGGTATTGACTTGTATATGTGGGTTTTTTCAAAAGTACTCAGGTTTCCACACCAAAAGAAAAAATACAAAAGTAATTGGCCAAAGTCCCAATGCCAAAGTGGCATGAAATATAACCTTGAGACTCAGTGACTTTCTTTGGTAAAAAAAATATTATTATTAAGCCCAAGTTTGCCCAACGATATGAAGCTATTAAAAAACACACAAGCAGATCTGAAATGGAAACATTTGAATGGAGCCATTCGGTCTGCAGATTCGCTGGAGAACCTATTTTTAAATCCTTTATATTAAGTTCGCTTGCTTGCTTGCGTGCTTGCTTGCTTGCTTGCGTGCTTGCGTGCTTGCTTGCTTACGACCGTGTAAATCTTTTGGTCGTTTTTTAACCCACTTCCCGTGATCCAATCGAGCTGACATTTTCCACACAGACTCGTTGTGTGTGACAATTAATTTTCGTGAAAAAAAATTCCTAAATTTTACACAGTTTAGGGAAAACAAATTAAATATTTAATTACCAATTGCTCAATGGTGGCAGACAATCATCTGACCCATAGGTGGCAGCCATCTCAAGCCAGAGGACGAGAGGACTCTAGCCGCCACGCATATAAAGGATTTATAGTGAAAAACTTTGTTTTTACGGGTTTACTTGTTTCATATGGTGGGGAGTTATCTCAAGTTTGTTGAGTAAGTAGATTACTTCAGGAGTAGCCTGGTGATGAACTAAAATGCTGCCAGGGAATGATAAAAATGGGCAGTGGTGATACGCTGTGGTCCATTGTTTGAGACTGGTGACCATAGTCGCACTGCAAGCTATTTCTTAATCAATGGAGAACTGAGAGCACCGAACACTCAATGCGATGATGATGCTGTGGCCTGGCTCATAAGTACGCAGACGCTAGTAGCAGTAGTCTATTCTCCTATGAAGCGGTAGTTGCATTCCTGAACAACACCGCGTTGTTAAAACATTGCGTCATAATAAATAATATATTATATAGGGTAAAGTAAATCCGTGATAACAGGTGAGATGAGTATGCAAGCTGAATAAAGACTGAGGCGCGTGGGTAGTATCTAGAAGCATCCAGCAGCATCCTGTCTTGTGTGATGCTACACGGAGGCAACCTTATATCCGCTTATTCCTAATCGCGCGACGTAGTTCTGGTCACTCAATGCGTTATATCAAAATTGGCATCAGCGTGAGAAAAATGTGTTTCCTCAATTCGCGTGATGAAAACATGCGTTATAGGAAAACAGACAGTACGCATGCAACAATGCCCGCTGTGACGAGTCGTACCCAGTAGGGCAGCTGTTGATCAGCCATGAAGGCCTTGATGCTTGGTTCGCTCTTCCCATTCATGGTCCACACTCGCTTCCAGCTCGCGTAGCGCCCGTAGCCATCCTTGTGACTGCACATACGTATTTACACACAGGGCATGTATACGTTTTATCACCCGAGGGATTACACCGAGAGACAAAAATAGGAATGCGTGGATTAGAGAACATGTAAAAAAATACATACTGTCGACTGTTGAGAAAACCGAGTGAGTTTGGGCCGGACACGTTGGTAGAAGGGATCGTTGGCAAGCAAAAATAAAGATGGAGTGGCAGCCAAAGGAGGGAAACGTGTCCAACGGAATGCCCGACGTGAAGATGGAGGCCCTCATCCAGCAGCAGATTGACAATGGGTTGTATATGTGGATGTACTTCTTTAGATGTTATGCTCCATTTACATGGCTTGCTTTCGGAATTATTGAAATCAGCAATCCCATAAGCTGTCAAATTAAACGGCATAATGTCCGAGTTGTCTCGCCACAATGATCCTTAAACAATTCATGACCCACCTTCGATAGTGGTGGTCGAAGCACTCGTTGCAGAAATGCTCCCCGCATGACAGGTGATACCAGCGTGACGTGTAACCGTTCTTCGCACACCTGCACAAAACACGCAGACACGAAAAATACACACGTGCTCTCAATTCAAGGCAGTCCCCCTTGCTTTGAATCACAGTTGCAGCAAATAAAACACAGCTATAACTTCAGCAGAAATTTCGGTCAAATTATATGCACGTAAAAGTTGGCCCCTTTTATCAATCCACTGATGGATGAGGGCTTCCCAATACAGTACAACCCCTCTTAACGACGGACATTGGGTCCACGAAACAGGTCGTTAAGTGATTTGGTTGTTAAGCGAATATAGGAAATACCTGTTAAAGGATTCATTCGTTCTGATAGCATCGTATGTTACTATATTTCACCCAAAAACGTACTTTATAATATTTAAACAATATATATTAATACATAAAGATACTGACTACATTATAAACACATAATATTAAAAGAAACATGGTTAATGCATTAATTCATATTTAATGTACCTACAACAGCCTGTCGTTAACAGGGGAATGTTCGGTAAGCTAACACATTGGGCTCTATGGAGGCTCGCAATTAAGCGGTTAGTCGTTAACAGGGGTGGTCGTTAAGAGGGGTTCTACTGTACTGTGTCCATCATTGGGGTTATATTGAGAGCACAGATAGTGAAGCATAGATGTACAGTACAACACTATAGTGCATTGCCCTCTACTGCCCATCACGTAGCCCTGCGGCACTACGACAACCTTTTTTTGCAGGCTGATCACCTTTCCAAGCACTACCCAGGTTCAGCTTCCGAAATCTAAAACAATCGGGTGCATTCCAGGTGATATGGTCAAAGGCTGAGTGCTCACCAGTGCAACATAGCAGAAGGCGGCACCTATAGTTGAACTATCACACAACGTATGATCAAGGCTGGCTTTCTGCAATCAGGGTTGGTGACAGTACCATGAGCGTACATAGACGGCAGGAGGGCAGCTACCTTCTCACCCCCACTAACGTTTGGGGACACGGACAATCCATGTAGCTGTGCTCCTTCAATTAATACAATTAATGGGCCCCATTAGTTACGCGGCACGAGAACCTACTGTTACACGTTAGCCGTGCCCACACCCACCCCCCTCCCACGACTTCAACATTGTTGTCATGCGCTGGGGTCACCCACCGCTCGCTGGCGCTCACGAAGCACACCGGCACGGTGACCATGCAGCCGACCTTCTCGCACTTGCGGTAGCGTTTCTCGTCATCCTCCTCGGGTTCCAGTCCTCCTGGCACCTTCTTTTTTATCTGCAAGCCGGGCGTGGTGGGCACAGAGATCACGTAGAACGTATCACAGATTGCGACGCTCGACAGACTTGCTGTAAGTGTTGCACTGCGTAACTGACGACTTTCCAACACTGAAGCGGTAGACTGACAATTTTTTAACTGTTTACCACTTACCTATTTTTCAAATCTAATCATACGGATTCATATAAACATTGGTCGGGAAAAAAAGTGATGAAAAGGTATTTTGGGTTTAAAAATCAGTACAAGAAGAAAAGGGTTTAAATATCGGCAGGCTGACACTTAAATCGGTAGGGTTGGCAAATACGCAGCCATAACTGTGGGAATCATTACCTGCCGTCCTGAACTCCGCACCATGGAGTTTGCAGTGATCATCTCCAACACAACAGCTTTCCTTTTACCTCGTGGCCGGGCAGCAGCCATCCTGGCAAGGGAACACGCAGCATGGGCAATGCTTTTGTATGCTAATGGTGGCCAGACGGCAACCATGATACCAAGGAAACAGGCGGGACTAGGCAGGGAGGGGGTTACGTATGCTAATGTCGACTGATCAGCGAGCGTAAAATGAGGGATACAAAAGGCACGGGCAGCATAAGCTGTAATAACCACCGAGAGGTGACTATAATGCTGGCAAATGCATAGGAGCAAAGGGGTTGTTGATTAAGGTAGATTAAATGGGTTTGCAATCCATAAAAATACTATCTACTCACTACTCTTATCTTGTAGATATGGCCTAAGCTGTTTGTCCGTGGCTATAAAGAGAAACACTTGAAAATCAGAGTCAGATATGCTCGAGCAATATTTGCAATAAAATATCAATCTTATATTGCAAATAACCAAAGTCATGATGCAGTAATGTCACTCAAGCATTTGTGAATGTGATTTTAAAGTAGTTACACATTCATGTTGGACAGCAAGAGGCACAGCCTAGGTGTGTATCACAAACAGCTATTTGTGCTTTGGGCTGGACCATCCTTTAGTCTATTCCCGAGGGGCCACAGTAACAATACGGACTTGCATGGTGTGATACGGGCTGTACAGAGAACGGTGAAAGGCACAAGATTGGCCACAATCACAGCAGCTTACCACTGTTAAGTAGGCTTGGTTGATTATCCCGTAGTGGACTGTGTGTGCTCGCCACTAAGCCAAAGGTTCGATTTCCACCGATGTCCAGAAATGTCTGCCGGAAGAATACCAACATGCACGCCCACAATTAATACATAGCACTGTTTCTTCGACTACGCCGTTATCCACGGGATCCTTCTTTATAACTATGAGCATTCAAAATTCCCGGCATAGGCCACAAAACACGTGCAACGAAGGCTTGGAGATGGTCCCTAAGAGACCGCTCCTGCCACTTCACTTACCACACACGTTACCATCAATCCCTCACTTGAAACACAAGGTCATTTTTTACCAAGGTAATAAACCGTATTTAAAGACACCATGATGCTACTCTTAATGGAAAACGAAGATTTGAAAGATCACCACCTACATTTTTGAGCAGCCTCCTGAAGGGACTGCAGAACTAATTATTTGCCAACACCTTCCGTGACAATTCCCTGACATTATAACACGACACTCTACGGACTTTGAATTCTGAAAGGACATCACTTCACTTTGTGATAGGACTCCCATATCAAGTGTGGTACAGCCCTTTTGTGAATACACTGCTAGATGAGGGCCTCCCCATGCCTTTGCAGGTCATGAGGATTATTTGACTATACCTTAATAATGCTGGTTGGTGTGGGATGTTGAAGGTAAGCAGCAGAACACATTGTAAACATTCTATCGATTGGTTGGTACTACTCTCTAATGCCTACCACATAGCCCCACAAGCCTGATGACAACCTATTTGTGTATGGAGGTCACCCATCCAAGTGCTTTTCAGGTTGAATCGTGCTAAGCTTCTGAGTTCCTATCAAATTGGGTGCATTCCCCGGGAATTCTGTTCCAGGCAAATTGATGGCAATAAAGAAATAAAAATAATCTCCCATCTTGCCAGCGAAAACCCATTTTGCCTAAACCATATGTTTCTCTATATGGATGAACGCAGTTGACACATCCTGTGTGTATGGTCTACGTGAACTGTAAAGGAACCATTCAACTGCAAACATTCTACTGTTAGCCACTCCTTGTATGGGAAATCTGGAAAAACCGGCATGGCTTTTGGCGCCAATGGTCTGCGGTATTATCAAAAACATGCATTATCACATCGTTTGTTCTTCAAATCTTTATGACAATACAAAACAAAGTTTCAACCAGCGTTGTTTCCTGTCCTAGTTTTCCTAGGATGTCCTCATTTAGAGGTTATCCTGACAGTCTGTATGTATTACGGATATATTAAAAGTCTCAATTTGTCAGTTTCATAATGATTCACTGCTCAAGGCAACGCATTTACATGTCGTTCTTCCCTCTTCCGGTATTGTGAGATAGTTTTGTTCCAATGATATGTATCAGTTTTTTGTACGTAAAAGGTGACAACCCTCATTTTACCAAAGGGGTGGAGGAGTGGCACACTGGTGAGCGGACTGCACGACGAACCTCGCCACCTGAGTTTGATTCCCAGCCAGGGCTAATGTCAATAGTGATATCTGAACAGGTCCTCGGCACGTGGTTACAAATGCACATTGACCAATGTGGCGAAATATGATTTCTCGAAATCCCATGACCAACACCGTGTGGCGGGGGGGGTCGTCATATAGCAGTGAATTGACAAAGGGCTGTAAAAAAAAGCCGTGAAGAACACTTTTTGGACTCCATGTGGCTTGTTTGTAAGAACAAGTCACGGACTCCCCTTAGCGATGAAGGCCTCTCCTCGACGTGCAGATCACGTGGGTTGTTTGACCAGAAAACGTTCACAATCCAGCAAATTAAAGAATCGAATCTGAAATTTTCCGAATTGTACGCAATACATGTGTATGAAAATCAACATGAGAAGTTTAAACTAAAAAAGAACGGAGCTGTGGTTTGGGCTATAATCAGTACCCGGAGTGCCTTACATTTCTAATATAATTACACTTGAGTCTAAAACAGCATATAATGAAGCATTAGGGCCTCACACATTTATTGTTATCTTGTGTCAAGAGTGCCTGAGATCTACCTATTTTCTCGCCCATCATATGCTGTAGAAGCAGTATTATGGACTTACTTATATACTAATCCTGCATCCCATCGGACAGTGGTGCATTAGATTTAGATTGTAACACTGCACCTGCTTAAACAACGGGGTCACGTTCCTTTTTCAGCCGTGGATGGACGAAAGGGCTGTAGATGCATTACTGTTTGTCCTTACCATCTTAAACCTACCTCTCTTCTCACCCATCATATGTTGGCGCAGCAATGCAATTATATGTACATTTGAACACACATCATCTGATAAAACATAGGGTCTCGTACACCTATTTCCCAGTGTCTGCTGTCATCATCGCCACAATCATGTACCTATTCTCGCGTACTATCTCTGGTTCAACAGCGCCTTGTATTTACATGTTGTGCCACTCGCTTAATGTAACACGAGTTCAATTACAGCTGTCTTCTCGTCCATCACCTGCTGACAGTAGCCTCGGACACACAGCACTGCAAGGTAGTACCCATTAGTGTACAACACAGTGCATGAACACAACACAAATGTATTATCCATAATGTTCCAACGCAAGCAATGACATAACATGCCACAGGCTCATTCACGGGTTAGCATCATTCCACAACACGTTGGCCATGGGTCGATACGCTGTTGGATGGAAGAGGCCTGCCCCAAAATCACCGTCACCTCTCGTGATCACCTCGTCGCTGCACACACGAGCTGAATTGATCGCTCCATCTCCGTGGTGGATGATAACTCTCAAACACGTCGTTCCACATCCCTCCTTGGCTTGCCAATGTCATCATCAACATCACCACCACCAACCCTTCCATAGGGCGACTTATGGTGGCACAAGGCCCCAATAGGGGCCATACATTTAGTAGGTACGCAAAAAATTACGTCAAAACTTGACCCCCCCCCCCTCTCTCCCTGTACGCACGCAGACTTTATACACCCCCCTCCCAGAATCCTATAGAACTGCCGCTATTTAATCCACGCAGAAACGATCAAGGATTAATAATATTAACGTGTTCAAGCAAACAGATAGTCCACACCGCCGGACTGTCTAACTCATTTGAAGGCCAATGTCGACAAATTATTATCGAGGCTTCACCACCCCCCCCCGCCCCCGTACATTGTCAATAGAGCCCCCCATTCGCAAGTGGGTTAAGCCCCCCACTCCCCCCTCAATGCGTACGTACTAAATGGATGGGCCCCTCACCATAACACTCACTTTTACTTCACTTGCCAAAACACAAACCGTGCGGGTTTAAACATTTTTTTTGTCGTTGTTGTAACAATTCGAAAGTCACGATTATTCCCCGCTTATTTTCTTTCTAAAACCAGCGTGCGTGAGGTTGTAAACCCAAGGCCCCCCCTCACAGCTGTTCGCACACGCGCGCGGGTACAGTGCAGCGGTGGTACAACGTTGATTGAGGCGGTGTCCACAACGCCGCCAGCCAGCGGCAGCGCCACGCACACCGCCTCGGACGAGGGTGGGAAATTATCTGAGGGTTTAAGATGTTTGGCTACTGCTGCTGCTGCGTCCTTACCCGCGCCTCCTTGATTCCTTACCTCGGCTTAAACGTCGAGCTCAGCGCCCCCCACACACCCAAGTGGCCCCGCCCCCTCCCACCAACTGGCCCCCCCCCCTCCACCAAGTGGCCCGCCCCCTCCATCAAGTGGCCCGCCCCCCCCACCAAGTGGCCCCGCCCCCTCCACCAAGTGCCCCCCCCCACACACCCAAGTGGCCCCCCCTCCACCAAGTGACCCGCCCCCTCCACCAAGTGCCCCCTCCCACACACCCAAGTGGCCCCGCCCCCTCCCACCAACTGGCCCGCCCCCTCCACCAACTAGCCCGCCCCCTCCACCAAGTGGCCCGCCCCCTCCACCAAGTGGCCCCGCCCCCTCCACCAAGTGCCCCCCCCCACACACCCAAGTGCCCCCCCCCCTCCACCAAGTGACCCGCCCCCTCCACCAAGTGACCCGCCCCCTCCACCAAGTGGCCCGCCCCCTCCACCAAGTGACCCGCCCCCTCCACCAAGTGCCCCCCCCCCCTCCACCAAGTGGCCCGCCCCTTTCCACCAAGTGGCCCGCCCCCTCCCACCAAGTGGCCCGCCCCCTCCACAAAGTGGCCCGCCCCTTCCCACCAAGTGACCCGCCCCCTCCACCAAGTGGCCCGCCCCCTCCACCAAGTGACCCGCCCCCTCCACCAAGTGCCCCCCCCCCTCCACCAAGTGGCCCGCCCCTTTCCACCAAGTGGCCCGCCCCCTCCCACCAAGTGGCCCGCTCCCTCCACAAAGTGGCCCGCCCCTTCCCACCAAGTGACCCGCCCCCTCCACCAAGTGGCCCGCCCCTTTTAGTGACGTCACCTATCGGTCCCTCCCACCTCAACTCCGCGGATGTTGCCGGATCGGAGGCGGTTTTACCTCTGGCCGGCGTTATTCAAATTACAAGCGGTGTCGAATTGATCCTAGATTTGAATCTTTCGTGACTGCAAGGATTCATACTCTTTGGTTTTTTCGGTAAAGTCACGTAGGTAAAAAATAAAATAAATTGAAACTAGATTTGAATCTTTCGTGACTGCAAGGATTTATACTCTTTGGTTTTTTCGGTAAAGTCACGTAGGTAAAAATTTAAATAAATTGAAACTAGATTTGAATCTTTCGTGACTGCAAGGATTCATACTATTTGGGTTTTTCGGTAAAGTCACGTAGGTAAAAAATAAAATAAATGAAAACTAAATTTGAAGCTTTGCAAGGATTCATACTCTTTGGTTTTTTCGGTAAAGTCCATTTATTTAATTTATATTTTTACCTACGTGACTTTACCGAAAAAAACAAAGAATAGTGTCAACTTAATCGAAACTCTCAAAAACTCAAAAGAGTTTAGACTCACAAGACGTGTATTGTCTGAGTGCAACGAATCCATTGTGGTGTCACGGAGTTCCTAGGAGGGGTCCGTTTAAAAACCATGGCAAGTGTTTATTGTCGATTTAAAGCTTTCGCGACTGCAGGGATTCATCTTCTTGGTTCTTTTGGTAAAGTCACGTAGAAGGGAAATAATAAAATAAAACATAATAAAATACAATTCTCACGACGTTTCGGCCACAACGCAAGCAGCCATCCTCAGGTGAAGAACAGGTCTGTCCGAGAGACAGCATCTGAATGAACACCACCAAGCTTGGCAGCGTATATTTAAGCTGGGTTAGAGGAGGAGGGCGCCTTGACAAAGGAATTTGTATATCAACAGAGGAATTTAGCATATTTATGGAAAATGCAGATATGGGACAAGTAGTGACTAATCTCATATCTGTGTCCTCTGGTCGAGCACCAATTGGGTCGAGGCTCAAAAGAAAGCCGTCCCTTGGTGTGGACCAATCAGTTTCAAGGACAATGCATATATTATCATCGTGTTTTTTGTTTGCATTTGACTGCAGGTATTGTGGTTAATGCAGACATGAATCCTTGTAAAAAGGTTTCAGTTTTGTTGCCAGAAAAAGGGGGAAAACCCTATTATATTTTGGTACTGGCAAAGGAGGTCCAATGATGCTATACTTTGTATTATATTCAATAAGTAACTGAAGTTTTGATTTCTTTTTGGTGTCTTAATGTGGAATTTTGATGGACAAAATTATTTTTTAGGAAACCAAATGGGGGAAAAAATAAATTACAAGATAACCAAGTCATATGTTAGTGTAGATGAAATGGTATGTGCAGAGAACAGTGTAAGTGGTAGAGTCAACATGTAGAGGCAATGATCCAGCAGTGAATGGAGCATGGCGATATTAACGCTCCTGTGGGGACACAGTCACTTGAAGTTCAACACATACATGTAGTGTCAGACTTCACCATATCGTATTAACTTTATTATTTATATAAGGCAGCCTGCACAAACAGTACATTATGCATGCTTTTTTGCATCTATACAGAATCGTCATCATGTGGAGTTCAACATAATTCAGAACCAAATTGATTAATGGAAGCAGAATTGCAATTCATAATTTTATTTATGGTATAAAAAAAATCATTAAGACCATTATTTATCCAGGAAAACCTATTTTCAGGAGGCCCTTACATTGGGATGTTTGCCAAATTCCAATATTGCATGTTAGACATGTGGAAGGGAAACCAGTGCTGAAAGAAAACCCCACCTATAAGGAGATAAAACAGAAACCTCCACACAGATTGATTAAATCCACTTGCAGTACTGCCATCACCTAATTTCATCGTAGCCCAGCGGGTTCGAGAGTGATCCACCATTGCCTCCGAAGTGTTTGACGGCAGGTGTACACCACCATGCCCGGCTCAATTATATTTACATGTAGACCAGAAGAAAATCTTAGGATATTTTTATTAAATGACTAGCATAAGTACCCGGCGTTGCCCGGGTGAAAAATATATTTCTTAATAACCTTACATATATACACAGATGGGCTGCTACCCCTGCCCCCCCCCAGCCACGATCTCCTGGGCAACTGTGCAGAAATATGTACGGCCTATAGTGTGGTGGGGTGTCGAGGCCTAGTACCGTGCAGAGCCTCCGGCCTCGCCTAAATTGCCCACCCGGCTGAGGCTGGGTACAGGGGCCGTTACCACCCCCCCCCCCCCCGCGCTACAATAATACTGTCTAATCGCTATAATTTTATTATCTACCGACCCTATAATAGTAATTGCACACATTGTGGTGGGGGGGGGGGGAGTGAAGAGGACATGAAACTTTGATGAATTTACCTCAGAGTCGCATGTTAATGCGTGCACATATTTTTAACGGGAATTAAAAATGGCGTCCACCCCGCAGTGAATGCGTCGCTACCCGTTGCCAGGGGCAACCGCCGTCCAATGAAACTGCGTATGGTCCGGCGACACACAGACAAACAGACACACACACAGACAGACAGACACACACACAGACAGACGGACAGACAGATTTGCGATTTTATATATATATAGACTCCGTAACTTTTTACATACAAAACGCGTTTAATATTAAAGCAATGGAAGTCCGCTTTCCAATTCACATCACTTAATATGTATTTTGATCATACCTTTCACAAGGCGTTGCCTAATTGTTTTTGCTGATACGCAAAAATAATTATGCCTGGTTCCCTGTTGGGGGCATCTTAAAAGGGGCGACATGGAAAATGTCTTGCAATCACACACAACTCAGAGGCTGCTACAAAGCCTCAGTAGTACCTCTTTTCCACTGTATAACCGAGCCACGCTGGGCAGCACCGAGCCTGCCCAGCACGGTTCAGGAAGTGCCAGGTTGTTTTTCCACTGAAGCAGCCGAGCCGTGCCACTTAAGTCACACACAATGAACAAGTCGAGTCGCATGCAGATGATGCCGTGTTCTCACATTGTACTGTCACACGCAAAAAATGAGTCATTAACCATACTTGGCGCTAGGCCAGATTCAGATATATTGCGAGGCAAGTATGTCACAGTTTGGTTCCAACACAGCTCAGAAAATAGCCAGTGGCATACCACTCGTACCTTGAGGGTCCCATGCTGGCATACCTCAGATATGCCAGTGGAAAAGAGGTACATATGTATGTTGAAGTTCTTTTGCACAGTACGTAACCAACCGTGCTAACCCGAGGTGCAGGAGATACAAGTGTAAGGAACTACAATGGGACTACAATTCCTGTCTGTGAGGCTAAGGGGGCAGCATAAGTGTGGCGTGTATGCATTCTCCAGGGCAAGGTCATCGCTTGGCACCAGAAGTGGAAGTTGGGTCTTTGGAGTCCTTCTGAATGCTATTCTCCTTAAAAGCCTGGAACATCTCTTTGGAGGTGAGAAATGCTCCCCGCATGACAAGCTTGTCTCCGTCATCTGATGAATGCACGCAGATACAACACACACACACGACACACTTTCTCGGTTAACTTCATGTAGTTCACCAAGTAGGCTCAGTAGTGGCGTCATTCACTCATGCAACGTCTGGATTTAAGCATTGGTAAATATAGAAAGGCAGAGATTGGATGCCTTGAAGTTTACGTGACATTCACGACCACTGAAAAGCAGACCTAAACCATGCCAAGACATTCCAGGAACAAAAAGGCCCAGCATGTCCTGAGCTCCCCATCTCTCTTCTGCGTTGAACCTGTGACAGCACAACAGGTTCTGTGGGTGGCCTGGGTGAAAGCCTGCAGCTCCCTTAAGAAAAGGAGCCACGTAGCCTGACAGATGCTGGTTTGACCCGGTTGAGGCTGGATTTACCTAGAAAAGCTACCCTGATAATCCTCCTTGAGGCTACTTGCCCAGTTTTTTTCCCCAGCAGTTATGGAAATGTGACTTTAGGAGTTGCACAAGGCCGTATTGATAAAGCAGGGTTCTTCTCACATATTTTCCAGTAGGCCATATTATGAGACGTGTGATGTCATACATCATGCAATATCTTAAACCTCAGTGTCATTTGTAAAGATGTTCGAACGTCACGTGGTTTTATAACGTCATAATGCCTGAACATTTTATCACTAATCCGTATTTCTTGTTATCTAGCTTTCATCTCATTGATCTTCATATTTTGTCTACAGCCTCTCACCTGTCTCTTGTTTGTCTCTCTTTCATCTTACTAATCTGTATCTCTTTATGTCTGGGTCACCCACATCTGTTGGCAGACTACAGAACAGCTCAGCAGGCCGTTCCAAGGACAACCAGTTGAAGAATCCTGTTGTGAAGATAGCGGGCTAATGTATGCAGCACTCACTGAAGGTGATGTCCACTTGCGGCTCGGAATTGTCGTTCCGTACTTCGGTTGTGATGTTGCATTTGTCGTTGGAATCGCGCACCTTATCCGAGCCGATCAGCATGAGGAATTCCCTGGGAGGTGAGAGGTCGAGGGCCGCGGATACATACGCTGTCAAATAATGTGTAATTAAGTCGTAGCTATGCAAAGTAGATAATATCCAAGCCAATGCACGACCCTTCTCAGGTGTTTTGAAACTCCCGAGAGGCATTGTGAACATTCCTATATCACAACGCAGAATTTCACCAACACAACATTCACAACTTTTTGACCTCCCTGCTTTCGGTTTGTGTAAGCAGTGGTTTCTTCAGTTGATGAGAACATAAGTTCGACCGCAGTCTGGACTCATCTTCCATTATCGTCACCACCACCTCAATAATTATCCCTCAGCGGTTGAGAGATTGCGCATTATCTGGCGGGGCTACATCACCAACCTGCATGGACACCGGAAAACGGTGGTTGTCCATCGAATATACAGCAGAATATGGATACAAGCACGCCCAATATAAGCACAGTTATGAGATAACAAGCACATCCTTACATTGAATTAGCGCGGGGTTGTGAGGCTCTAGGTAACTTCTGATAAAAAAACACACTTTGGATATAAGCACACATTTCCTCGTGGCTCCAAAAGATGTGTGTTTTATATGCAGCTTCTGCACTGGGCTCTGCCACGGAAACATGGGAGTCGTCACCACCACTGGCTCAGCACTACCAATTGAGGCGGTGAGCGCCTTCAGTCGATCGCGTGGACGGTGACACTTTTTTTTCCCAAATCCGCGTTTTTTCTTGAAGCACGTGGTGGAGGGCAGGGGATGTATGTAGGGTAACAGTATGTTGAACTTCTTTCGCACCGCACGTAGCCACCCGTGCTAATCGGAGGGCGCCCGGGGGGGGGGGGGGAAAGGGGGCACACCTCTTGACATTGACGCGCACCGTCAGGGACATTCGCGACACGTGGCTTGGGGGTGACTGCAGACGATTGATGGGGCAACACAGGGAGAGGGTTGATATATCGTGTCAATTGGCATCCTCCGTTTGCCCAGCAAGGCCTCGCCGCGTCTCACAAGACACTGCAATTGCCAATCAGCTTACAACACGACCCGGCTCCTTCTGATCTCAATCAATTTGCCTTCCTCTCCCGCAATGCATCTTCACAATCTATAGCTCGATTTGCAAAGCGACTGGGAGCTGTGCACGTTTGCATCTAGATGGGGGTGTTTAACCAATGCCAATGAATGAGCGTTTGACACGCGTGAGATAACCGCAGAACGCACGCACGCTACGCCAGTTCTACAGATGGATTTAACAATCTAATCATGTACAGTGCTGTCATCTCCTGGCCACCTGGGCATCTCATCGCTTTGAGATCCTTGATGAAAAGCGCTACGTAAATATATGTTTTAACTAATAGCATCCCATTCAAGTACAGTAACTGTACTGTACTAGACGTACTGTAAGGCCGTGAGATAAGAGGGTAAAGTGGTGGTGTTGTGGTTGTTGTGACGGCGACTTCCTCGCACCTGGTGGACCTCACGTTGTCCTGGAAGGGACACAGGCGGACGGAGATGCTCTTCACGGCCTTGAGGGACAGAGACGTCGCTCCACGTGCAGCCATGGTGCCTGCCTTGCCCTCCACCACGACAGGTCGGAATCGATTCCCCGGTTTGACCGCAGAATCGATTCCGCCGTGCCGGCAGTCACTTAAGGAGGGGAGGGTGGCGCGCGATAGATTCGCGGTGAATCGATCGCGCGTGTACGGACGTGCGTAGGGTTTACGTTACTGATAGGAATCGATTCCATTTCGTGAATTGGTTTGTCGGATCGCGTGGATCGTTGGTGGTGGTTTGCCGGGTCGGAGGTTTTTCCGGCTGCGTCTTTGAGGGTTTAAAAATGGAACGCGTTGCGAAATTGTTAATGTAACACTAATAATTAATTATTACAGCGCTGGATTATGTTGTAACTTTCAAACTCACGATGCGTGCGTGTGATAGCAGTGCTTTGGGCCGATGTGTTTACGATTCATGATAATTGTATTTAATAAATGTTAACTGCGTTCAACACTTTGAAAAAAAATCAGTTTTCGGCGTTTGGCAATTTTTTATTTTAAGGCCGCGGTGTTATTGACGAATGTGTTGAATGTTTGTGTTGTGTTTATTGTGCTTGGGCACCCCTGCCAACGAACAATTTGTTTCATCCCAACATTTATTAAGGTTTTGTCTTTCCCTCAATTTTTATCCCAAATGTGTCGCGTAAATCCAAATGAAAATCTCGCATTACTCCTTCACATGGCTGATTTAGATGTAGGCAAACACTATAATTTGACATTACCCCCCTCCAAAAGGGCAACATGCGTTTAGATTATTTAGCTGCTATAAAGTTCCACATGATTAAGACCACTTCGTTGAGTTCTCATTTGTGAAAAAAGAAGCTAAGAGCTCAGTGGGATTTGCCGTGTAAGATAAAAAAATTGTAACTTTCAGACCCGCCCCTACTGGACATCTGTGAAAAAGAGCTTTATCGCTTATCGGATTCCTCCAGTACGAATAAACACATTCCTGTGGAGGGAGCTGGTAGGAACGTTGGGTTGCTCGGTCAATGGCCAGGGTCAACGGCGGCGTGGTGTATTCCGCAAATATGCCCGACTGTGAGGGCGGGCACAAGCCGGCGTGAGTAGGTTAAACGTTGAGTTTTATAAGGGCACCACGGGGTGACCAGCCCCTCCCCACCCAGCCCCACCCCACCCAGCCCCACCCCTCCCACCCCCCACCCAGCCCCACCCTCCCCAGCCAGCCCCTCCCCACCCTCCCCACCCAGCCCCTCCCCACCCTCCCCTCTCCACACTGCCCCACCCATCCCATTTTTGGATGCACGACGGACGGACGGACACTGATCCCCTGTTGGCTGGTGTAACCAGGAGGTTGCTACCAGTAAGATTCTGTTTCTGATATAAAACTGCCGCCGAAATTTTTGCAAGGGATCTCATCCACACTAGGGGGCAGCACATTCCCACGTGCCCAAGTACCGAAAGAAATGGTCACGGCATGACGGTTAACCAGAGATGTTCATATCGGAGCTGTCATTTAGTCAAATTAAATTAAACAAACTACTGTATGATGTATGTTTTTGTGTAGTTATTGGTGACTAGGCTGAGACTAGCAACTCCGTACACTTCACCTATTTTAAGCAGCGCAGCTGAACGGCCTTGAGGGACAGAGACGCCAAGGTCAACTCGTGCAAATGAGAGAGATTCTCACCTGGTTCAATAAAAATAATCCTGGTACTGTACTTTATCCTTGGTATCTCAGTGATGCCAGCTCAGCGCTCTGACTTATGAATGACCCGGTCACTTACGTAACCGGTCACAGAAAGCTCAATATGAAATTGAGTATATTTCGGAAATATTTTTTTTATCTTAACATTCAGCTGCCTTGAAAGTCCACAGCAACAAGTGCAATCGCAGACTCCCTTATCAACGCGCCATTTGCGGTGAACAGAAAATAAAAGATGTTAGTGTATTTAGGACAAAATAATCCTCAATCGGGAATGAAAGCTATTACTCTTATAGGTGGAATGGACACGAGACAAGGCGGTAATAACAACATACAATTTAACACACGGCTCTATAACTATGTCTAAAGAGAAATACTGATAGCAAGAGAACCACAGTGCAATTCGTCAAGAACTGCTTATATACTCTTTAGTTCTTTCGGTAAAGTCACGTAGGTATAAAATAAAATAAATCACGTGATTTATTTTATATTATCTTACCCGACAAAGCCCACTGAGCTCTTAGCTTTTATTTTCAGAAGTGAACTATCCACAAATGATAACTCAACAAAGTGGCCTTAATCATGTGGAACTTTATAGCAGTCAAATAATGACGTGATTGACTTTATTTTTTTACCTACGTGACTTTACCGAAAGAACCAAAGAGTATGGATTCCTGCAGTCACGAAAGCTTCAAATCAAGATTGAACTGCTTATACTCATGTAGGTTTAGTCACGCAATCACATCTACAGTTGGATAACGAATGTGGTTGGAACAGTTTACCCAACGACCCAACGTTTTCCCGGTACGCACCGAGCTAAAACCATTACAATTATAATCCCTCTTCTGAAACATTACGGCCAGAGGTTTATCTAGGCCATGAACAACTGTGCGAGATTGTGTCCATTTATTGCTCAGAGGTGCACATTTGTACACCACATTTTCTGAAGTGCTGTAATGTGATACACATTCCTGCGGAGGGAGCTGGTAGGAATGTTAGGTTGCTCGGTCAATGGCCAGGGTCAACGGCGGCGTGGTGTATTCCGCAAATATGCCCGACTGTGAGGGCGGGCACAAGCCGGCGTGAGTAGGTTAAACGTTGAGTTTTATAAGGGCACCACGGGTGACCAGCCCCTCCCCACCCAGCCCCACCCCTCCCACCCCCCACCCAGCCCCACCCCACCCACCCCCCACCCAGCCTCTCCCCACCCTCCCCACCCAGCCCCTCCCTCCCCACCCAGCCCCTCCCCACCCTCACCTCTCCACCCAGCCCCTCCCCACCCAGCCCCTCCCCACCCAGCCCCTCCCCACCCAGCCCCTCCCTGTACGACGGACGGACGGACACAATAATCTCCTGTGGGCTGGTGTTACCAGGAGGTTCCAACCAGTATTAACAGTACAGCATATATAATTCAGTTGATGTCATTACTATTTCAAAAATTCCATAAATATATATTATATAGTCCTGTGATTACACACCAAAAGCTATGCTCACTTCGCTGAGAGCATTTTTAAAGATGTGTTCATGATGAAAAAAAATCCATCCAAAGTCATGCTCAATAGTACTCTAGTGACGTTGACTTCTCCCGACGTTGACTTTAAACACTTTTTTGTCATTAACGAGACTTTAAACTATTATAAGGCATCGTTAATGGCGAATGTGGGGGGGATATTTCAATTTCATAAAATATGACATTTATATTTTATTGGTTATGTTGTCACGAATTGGATCGGTTTGCCGGATTATTTATTTGTAACCGTTTTTAGAGACATTTGAAAGTATGAGCATACGGAATAGAGAACACACGCAGGAAAATGACATCACTCAAACGACAGAAACTGTGTTCATAAAAAGCTAAGTAGGCTTGGCAGGACACTGGAAGGTAACGTCTAGAAGCTGGGATGATAGGATTTCTCCACAACTTTGGTTTCCGCCTGATGAGGCTGGTTGTAATTATCGGCGAAACGTCGTATTCGAATCGTAAACGTGTGGGTTTACTCTCAAACACACCGGTGTGCTGAGCTAGTAACGAATTGGCATGTTGTGTTTACGTGACAAACCTTACTAATTGGCTGTGTCGGGTGGTGGCAGGTTTAACGAAATATTTATATTTACGTAATCTAACCCAAAAACCTGTTATGGATGGTCAATATTAATAAGACAGATGTGGGCAGCCAAGGAATTGCAAACGCGTCCAAGGAAAGATTGAGCAATGAAATCTGGTCATGTGCAGGCACAAATTGGATTATTAAAATTGCAGGATTATGATAGATTGTGGGGGACAGAGTGGGAGGATGGCGGCTCCAGCTTTGGTGTTAAGCCTTCATCCAGCAGCGGATTGATCGAGCTCTCTGGTTTCCCCCCTCCACATTTAGAAATATGCGTTTAGACTATTTACGTTTCTTTGCTGCTATAAATGTCCAAATGATAAGCCACCTTGTTGAGCTATCGTTTGTGGCCAGATCGCTTTTGGAAAACAAGTTAATACCTCAGTGGGCTTTGTCTGGTAGGATGTGGGATGGTTTCGTTTCATTTGTATCTGTTTTGGTGAATTGTTTACCTTTCTTGTACTTTGCACTCCTATGTTTTGTTTTAATACTGTTTGTTGCTGTCACGTTCTTACCCACCCCGACTGGACATCTGACATCTGTGAAAAAATAGCTTTATAGCTCATCGGATTCTTCCTGCAGTATAAATAAAAATTCTGATGATGAGACCCCCCCTTTCTCTTTCTCTCTCCCTCCCTCCCTCTTCTCTTGGCGACAGTTGCCACGGCAACGAACCCCCCGCATTGGTCCCTCGCTCCTCACGTCACTGCGGCAAGGCGCTCCCTCTGCAGCGTGGCGCGGTGACGTCGCTGCGGCACGCGCTCGCAGCCACCGCCGCGAGAGGGGGGCGGGGTGGGGGTGCGCGTTGTGACGTCACTGCGGCAGCGTGGTGACGTCACAGCAGCCGTGTGTGTCTCTCTTGACACCAACCTCATCCGTCGACATTTGCGAATCCGAGGAGGCGGCAGAGAGGAAGAGACCTCGCCAAAAAGTCGTCGTTCCACTACGCATTTGGGCTACGTGAGTATAGATTATGTGCCGCTTTGATCTATTGAAGCTCTGCATTTTTATACGGCGTTGTAAATTGGGTGCGCGTGGAGCGTTTCACTCTTGGTTGCAATTGTGGTTGATTTGTGTCGTTTAATTGCTTTGGTGGAAGGCATCGGTCGGTGAATGAATTGGGCATTGAATGCATGAGGGAATACGCAATGGCATCTGCTGTGACGTCTGATACCTGCCCCGTCTTGCCTGCAGGGTTGGCTAGGTGAATGCAGATACGTTCACGCTCTATTGCCCAGTCAGCAAATGTGCACGACTGTAGCTTTGTTGATGTACTTTGTGTCCCTGTACGAGCTTATTTAATCGCTCCATCTCTCCGCGTGGGAAGATCTCACGGCCGGATGTCATCCACTGGCAGCCACTGCCGTCATTGTACTTGACCATCGGCTAACGTCGTACCTGCTCGCGACTTGTCCAGCTGGGATAATCGGCGACGTTTCGGGAAACGACCCTTCACAATTTTCTGATAACTGCCAACGCGGTATGACCAAATTGTTCACTGCATGTATAACAGCCCTATTGCCAATCCACTGCTGAATGAAAGCCCCCACCCCCTCTCATGCCGTGTGGGACGTAGGGGTTGACGTGGGATTCTGACCACAAGTATTGTGGTTAATGCAGACATGATTCCTTGTAAAAGGTTTCAGTTTGGTGTTTTAACATCTTAACACCTGTTTTGTTGCCAGAAAAAAGGGGAAAACCTATTCTCAAATCAATTGATTATTCTGCCCACCACATATCCCCGCAGTGGCCTATCACAACCTGTCGATTGTGGTGATCACTCATCCATGCATGCATTATCCCGACTCAATCCTCATTAGCTTCTGAGGTCGGGTGCATTTTGTGTGATTTGGCCATAGGCAGGTGATAATTCATAATGACAGTCTGGTGAGTCTCAAGATATTTGTAAAGGGGGTCCTGCAATGGGATGTTTGGCAAATTCAATTGATGCCTGACAGGATGATGATTTTATGTATTAAATCCTCGATTACCTTGTAAGAGACTTATGGTCACAATGGGCTCTCACATTTTTTATGAAGGTCATCTGTTGATCGTGATGATGGCAATGCAAATGTTTGGAGGTGGAGTCCTAACCTTGACAGCCGTGGCTATAAATGGCATCATCATTGTTAAAATTACGTCACGAAAATACGATCAATGTGATCATTGGGCTGTATAATAATGGTGAAGGGGGTAGTGTGGGTGATGGCAGTGATGATTGGTATAGACATATAGTAATGCCGCTGATGGCGATGGTAACATTGAGAATTATTATTCCGGATGAAGTACAGTGGCGCAGTAAATCGCACGCTGCGCGAGGCACCCGGTGAGCCGATTAAAATTCCAGGATGCGGCTAAGATCAGTGGTGCGTGATATCCGAAGCAGTCCTGAGCTATCTTCACCGACCGGCACTGACCTACGTGGTCATTAACAAACCCTATGACCGATACGGTGTCTGGAGGCCTTCATTCTTGCAGTGGCTGGACCAAGGGCCATAAATAATGACATTGAAATTAATTATTTTGAGGTGATTAGTAGACATGTAACGGTTCACCACCATCATGATTCGATTGTCACGATTTGAGGGTCAACTTGTGACTCAAGAATCGATGCTTGTAGTTGGGATCTGGAGTGCCTGCAGGGTGTCTATGAACCCCATATAGTACGGAACATACATCGACATATTAAACAATTGATTCCAAAACATACGCTTGGATGCACGTATTGTAAGAATCACTAGGTCTAAATCCAATTGTCATATCCCTAATTACGATAATAAATTGGGTAATGATGGTCTTAGTGATTGATGAAGTGATGACATTACAATGATGATGATTGTTTAACGTGATGATTTTCACTCAGTGCGAGGTCGCTCTATAAAACTAAACTATGAATTTAAATGTTTTTTATTTTACCAGGTAAGACCCATTGAGCTATATAGCTATTTTTCAGAGGCGATCTGGCCACAAATAATAGCTCAACGAAGTGGCTTATCAAGTGCAAATTCATAGCAGCCAATTACTCCAAACACGTGTCTAAATGTGGAGGGAAAACCGGAGGACCCAGAGAAAAATCCACGCGACCACGGGGAGAACATGCAAACTCAAAATATATAGGCGTAGGGGTCATAGTCGAACCCATGACTGCCTGTATACCAGGAGAGGGAGTTAACATCTCACCACGGTGGCTCAACTGCCTTTTCCCAGCCATCCGTGTTCAAGAACAGCCCCAAGACCATCCTTTCTTGCTCTGCTCATGACTGCCTTTTTTGTTTAATATATAAAGTAAATAAATAAAAATACATCCAACGTGTTTCCACCGTGTTTCTGCACAGGGTCTTGAAGATCGGTCACATTATTGAAAATAACTCGTTATGGTTGTGAACCTACCCCAGCAGGTTGTGCTTGAGACACAGCCACCATGTCCATCCTGAAGATCCACGCACGGGAAATCCTGGACTCCCGGGGCAACCCCACCGTGGAGGTCGACTTGCACACGGAGCGCGGTGCGGCAAACACTGAAACTGCTGAGGGTCGTGGGATTGACGTGCAGGCAACTGCGGTAGTGGTGGCGCTGATGTTGTTGACGCTGGAGCAGTGACGTGGTAGTTACCACGCTACACTACGAACCCCAGTGACCAGAACTCAATTCCTGACCGTGGACATAGTCAGTGTTGAATATCTGAATGGGACCTGGGTGTCTCCTAAGAATTTTCGGATTTAAATCAGTACCTGGTGCAGTTTGTAAACATCAGCACTGGGGAGACAAATTTGGTCACGTGTGGTGCTTGGCCACAACACTCACTTTATGAGTGTTCTTTCGGCCTTAGTAGGTGCTACCTAAGAGTACTTTTCCTGACAAATAACTTCATTTCCACAGTTGTAATTCTTTTTTTTTTATCGCGCAAGGCTATCACTAAGGTGCTATGTTTCACAGACGAATATTTGTCTGAAGCAGTTTCACAGTAGGGCCAATGTTGCAAGGCGGTTTTATCCAATTCATTAAATTATGCAATTAATTAAATTAAAACGCTATATAGGGGCATCTTTGTCTTTGTTTCAATAATGATAGTTGTGATAATTGATAGTACTGGTGGCAACGGTAACTTTGGTGGTGGTAGTGGTGGTGTTAACATGCAGCTCCTTCATAATAAAGATTTTTTGGGTGAGGTAGCGCAAGTATAAATGTGTCGAAACCCTCCACCACCCGACACGGCCAATCAGTAAGGGATTTGTCATGTAAACAAAACGCCAAATAGCTACTACTTCAGCCCACCGGTGAGTTGAAGAGTGAATCCACAACATTTACAATCTGCGTAGTACGACATTTCGCTGGTAATTACATCCAGCATCATCCGGCGATTTGCCAGAATAGTGAAGCAATCCACCTGCTTCCGGTCTTAAATTGAGCAGCAGGACGACGTCATCACTGAACCCAATCAGGTGCAGAGATCAGAGGCGGAGGAGGGGGGGGGCGGTATTGTAATTATATACTAGATTAGTAATCAGTTAATTAGTATGATTCCTCGAAAATGAATTGGAATTGGAATATGTATTACTTAATAATTGAACCCAATCACTGAACCCAATCAGGTGCAGAGATTAGAGGCGGAGGAGGGGGTTATTGTTATTATATACTAGATTAGTAATCAGTTAATTAGTATGTGTTTCCCCTATAAGGAATTGTCATATGTATTACTTAATAATTCGCTTCCAGGCCCTAATAACAGCTCCTAATAACTGGATTGATGATTCAGGGATGTTCCGGGCGGCGGTCCCAAGCGGGGCGTCGACTGGGATTTATGAGGCTCTGGAGTTGCGAGATGATGACAAGGGGCGCTACCTGGGCAAGGGTGAGGACATCACCACCACCATCATCACACAGCAGCAGCAGCACCACCCAGAAATAACATTGTCACCACTATTAGCATAGACATCAACAATACAGTAGAACCTCGGAGATCGAACGCACCAGAACTCGAACAAATCGGTGTTCGAACGATATTTCTGAACATTTTTTGCCCCGGAAAGCGAACGAAATTCGGAGGTCGAACGGGCAATCGCGACTTGAAAGAACCTGTACGGTTGAGATGCGTATGGCCAGCGTGCATGACGCTTGCCCAGACAAAAGGTTTTACCACCTCCTCCTCCTCACCACCTTCCACTCAAGCCATTAACTCTCCCTACTACAGGTAAAGTGAAGTTCAATGTTCATTTATTTCATTTATTCCATATATTTATTCATTTATACTTGGTTCTTTCGGTAACGTCACGTAGGTATAAAAATAAAAATAAATAAATCACGACGTTTCGGGCGCAACACAAGCGTCCGTCATCAGGTAAAGAACCAAAGAGTATGGATTCCTGCAGTCACAAAAGCTTCAAATCAAGATTTATTCATTTATTCCATTTATTTATTGTGTTTCTTGTTTTTTTGTATGATTTTATGCATGTAATTACTCTAAACTTCGTGTAAAAATGCTTTCTAATGAGATATTTCTTGTGTCTGGAACCAATAACATTAACTCTTATGGAGAAAATTAATTCGGTGTTCCAACAAATCGGTGTTCGAATGGCCTTCTGGAACGAATTAAGTTTGATCTCCGTGGTACCACTGTATCATCACTATATTGCGTCAGAGTTTCCCAAACATAAGTAATCGCAATACACCATGGTACATCTGTTTATGTTTACCGGTCTTCTTTGTTCAAGTAAAAATGAAGTTGTTATAAGCAGTGCACGTCTATTGATTGCTAAACATGTCCCAATTGACATAGAGAGTGCTGATTCAAATTAAGGATGCTCTCTACTTAACGTGTGGCACACACCCACAACAACAACAACCAACAACAACACACACGTACACATATATACGCATACAAGATGTTGCTCTTGTTTTGAATTTGTACTCTCTTATGTCGCACGGCACACGTTCAATAAGCATCAGGCACGTTCGGTGTGCAGTGCTCTAATTTGTATTTGAATGAAGAAGGCTGGTACACATGGGTGGGTTTTGATGACTGGACTTTGGGTCACCCTAATCTATTGTCACCAGTTTTGTAGAGAGGTCAACATTAAAAGTACGTGTGGTACTCGACAGGGTTTCAGACAGGTGGACTTCAACAAAGCTACTGGAAAACAGGTTTCTAGACTTTCGATACAGATCTGCGGCATGGGATGATAAACATTCACGGAAGTGTAGAGTAAGCAGTTACAAATTCAGAACAGGATGCGGCAAGAACGCGTTGTAGACGCAGTCGGGAAGAGGAGGCTGCGATAGGTGGAGCACATGTGCTTGATGGAGGAGGTCAGGTGATCGAGACGGGCATTGCAGTGGCACCCAGAGGTCGACAACCGAGGGGTAAACCTAAAGCCAGACAGCGGGAGACTGTAAGAGCAGGCCTTTGTGAATGGTTTTCAATTTGGCATCAGCTGTAGTATGTATGTATGTATGTTGAACTTCATTCGCACCGTACGCAGCCAACCACGCTAATCGGAGGTGCGGGGAAGGATAGCAAACTAAACACAACAAGAGTTTTCAATCTATATTTAAAAGTACATAGCTCCAGTGGCTTCCTGATATCGGAAAGAAGAGTGTTCCAGATGGATGCAGAAGCGCATCTGAAAGCGTGGGAATATATATATCAAAATGAAGTTATCGTGAAGTGATAACCGTCACAAAAAAAAAATTGAAATATACAAAATTAAGTGTCATTGATTCCAACAACAGCAACGTCGTGTTTAGCATTGTTGGTAGGTAGGTTAGTGACAGTTATTGAAACCAGATGAGAGCCCACTGAGACTGAAAGTCAAAGCAGACCTGAATCACGCAATAATAAAGCATACAGGTGAATAAATAGTCAAATATAGCTTATAGGTTCCGGATATCAAACACTACAGAAAAAAAGCAATACAAATACAGTTTATGTGTTTTAAAAATTAAACATTAAATGAGTAGTGGTGCACTGCGCTAACCACGATTTCGATTCACGGCCATGGCTAACACCGATGGTCAGTGCTATCTGATCCAGTTGTACCCCCTACTGCCCCCACTTTACCAACCTGCAATGACCAGCGTGGTGAAGTGTGCTCAAACAAACCCATCACTGACATGGCATCGGGAAGCCTTCACGCAGCGGTGGATTGACAACTGGCTGTAAAATGATAATCATGATTAATATGCTTAACAATGGCATATGGTATGATTCAAAAGCACTCATGTTCATAATCTTCCAGATAATGATCCCATTTCACGTGTAAGGCTGGAAGAAATCGTTTTCTAAACGTGTTCCTCCGTGTGCCGGTGTCACGTTGTCTGCAGGTGTTCTTCAGGCTGTGTCGCACATCAATGACACCATTGCCCCGGCCCTCCTCAGCCAGGTGGGGGTCTCTTACCAGTCCAATTTAACAGCGCACATAACCCCGCTTTGCCCCGTGCCAAAATTCAGCCGCGGGTACTCGGCTCGACAGAACGCGCCCGCCAACCGCGTCATAAAATAACTCCTGCGGTCTGTGTTTGTTTTTATTGTTTGCAAGCCGCGTATCGCTATAGCAATATAATGAAATGCCCTCTGATGTTTTTGCACGACGTTTTGCAATAAAGTATTTGGGTGGCCCCATGGAATTCGGGTAACGTAACTGTTTATGGCTGCGTTGCTGGTTCGTGTTACGTACTTTTTGCTGTGTGGCGCTGTTGTGCTGTGTGGCTGCTGCTTGCTTGCAGAGCTTTAGTGTGGTGGAACAGGAGGCGATTGATCAATTCATGCTGGACCTCGATGGAACTGAGAACAAATGTGAGAAATACAGATTCATTGCCTTTGAGTACATGTCATCATCATCAGCATCGCTTCCACTGCAATCCATTCACCTTTCAAACCGTGATGCGATGGATTTTTGAGATTCAGAATTGCAATTTGGGGCTGGAGGGATGACGTGAACCCATTCAATGTGTATCGAAATGTATCATTATTATTTGATTCATTGGATTGGAGTATGAGCATAATCATTTATATAACTACATTTATGCATTGTTCCACTTATAATAATCCTCCATAAGAAACTATCCATACATTCCAAAGCAGGAACCTGGAGTAAAAGTCACGACTCAATAAGGCTTTCCTAATGGTCTATTGTTATATATTTACGTTTTTGGAACTAGTTTTAATAATTTCCAATATAGTTTGTCGATTGGCATGTTGCTTATGGTGGGGGGAAATGTGGGTACTCCCAGATCTCCTGGCCAGCGTGGAATAGTAGGCCAAAACCCTCTGGCGTGTCCTTCGAGAGCTCCCTTAAGTGGAGGCCTTTTCACCAACTTTTATATCACGGCTGTAAAGTCAGCATTGCACGAATTAGGATTGCAATAGAATCCCTTTGAATCAGATTGCACAAAACAATGTTCCATTGCAACGCATGCTCAAGCCAACGATTGAAGTTTCTGGTTGTAGCAACACTATCTAGAACCGCCAGGGTGTGCAGTAGCAGCGTTTATTACTTTGATGATGGCGCCGCGGTGGCTAGAAGTTGACTACCTCGCCTGGTATACAGGAGGTCGTGACTTCGATTCCGACCCTGATGCCTTATTTTTGGAGTTTGCACGTTCTCCCTGTGGTCGCGTGGAATTTTTTCTCCGGGTCCTCCGGTTTTTCCCTCCACATGTATAAACACGCGTTTAGAGTATTTGGCTGCTATGCATTTCAACATGACGAGTTATCGTTTGTGGCCAGGTCGCTTCTCAACAAGAGCTATGTAGCTCAGTGGGCCCTACCTGGTGAAATAGAAAGTTTAGTTTTTAGTTCAGTTTCGTACTTGCAGCTCACTGCCAAATCTCAATGGGTTTGTTATGCAAGGCTGCATTTTTGTTTTACTGACTGACGAATCCTATGATGTCATGCACACACAGCCTTGTTTAACATCTGCACACTCATTCCATGCTCCCTACGCACTGGTTGCATGCAGCTTGAAGCCACGCGCACATTTAATGCGGGGGGGGGGGGTGTTGTTTTTTACGAGCTGCAACGTTACATGATTGAACACCAACAATGTCAGGGGTAATTATATTATCACAGTTATTGCTTCGTAGATAACGTCGCCTGTGCTGCTGTGCTGTGTTGTGGTTCTGCAGAGGGCAGTAAAGTGCAATATACTGTTGTGCTGTACTACGCTTCCAAATGTATGCTCCCCCTTCCTTCACCAACCCACACTGGCTCGTGTGGTGAAATATGGTCAACAAACCCCCTTGACCCACACGGTGTGGGGCTGCCCTTGTCCAGTAGTGGATTGACAAAAATGGATAGTAGATTCACTAGGTCATATCTAGGGAGGTATTTATATTTCCAATAATTTAAATTGTTCACGTTGTCATTGGCACATTCAAAAACTACCATCACTAACGACGGCATTCATATGAAAGGTGAAAGCCAAACGTTAGGCATACTCAAATGAATGTTGGCCGATAGCTCCTCTATGGGCACTCCTGAATCGGGAGGAGGGTATTCCACATTGCTGCTGGCAGGATCGGCATAATCCAGATAGCAGCCACAGTCATGTAATAATAAACAAGAAAGGACAACCATGCGTTTGCATAGATTCAGTTACACTTGCCTACATGCATTAGTCATCGGGGGCATTTAATTAGCGACAATAACGTTACGTTTCAAGCTGAACAAATGAAGATGTCACATGTTACGTTGTGTGACATTGAGAGGTGACGTCACAGTTAATAACATCGCCCTGGGCCAGCAAAGGTCAATCTTTTTATCGCTTTTAGGCAACCATTGTATTAATATTGATGGTTTTCTCTGGGGTAGTAAGTCCTGACTCGAAACAAAATTGTATTGAAACATTTTGTTTGGATTTGATTATATTTGTAGTAGTATTCAGCAGAGGTGTGGACTCGAGTCATGTGACTTGGACTCGAGTCAGACTCGAGTCATGAATTTGATGACTTGCGACTCGACTTGGACTTGCATAACAATGACTTTGTCCCACCTCTGGTATTCAGGAGGCTTGACGACGGGATCGGAGGCACACTTATTTATTGACACCAACTTGTGTACAGTAGCGGATACACACAGTACTTAAGGGGTTAACGTCCCCTTTACTCAACTAACAGGGAGACACGACATCTAACCCCGCTAACCTAAGCCCGAGTCCTCCACTACGGAGCTAAGGGAGGCTACCTATCCCAGCCCTGGTCAAGCTGGGATCCCGGCACCCTGAGTCTGGGCTCTCGGGGCCACGCCACCGGCTTGCCCTGGTCGGCCCTGACAAGGACAGCGAGCCAGGGGAGCTCCGGGGCCTATGCAAGCTGGTCTTCGGTCTTCGCTGGTTAAAGCTGATACTCCGACCTCGAGCACTCCGGCTCACCACCTTTTATAGTACTCGGCCCCCGGGAGGGGCCCGTGGGGGATGCAGGTGCGGACGTCGGTGTGAGCACCTCCTCTGTGTACGGCCCTAACCACGCCCCTTGTGTTTGTTAGCCATCCGCGCCCATACACAATTGCACCTCTACATATTTATAAAAGTTATCATCCCCCCCCCCGTTCTCCCCATATCCCCCCTGTTCCCCTCCCCCACCCCGATTATTACAGACAAAGCTAATGCATAAACGATTTGGTTGTTATGATTCAAGATAATTGAATCATAACAACAAGTCGCATGAGTCAAATGCCAGTGAATGCGTGTTGTCGTTGAAGAAACCTTTAAATATAAAACGACACTAATAACTTAATCTAAAAATTCAACTGAAGAGATTTAAAAAAATGTGGAGTTAACATCTCACTCATGATGATGATGATGATCTGTTGTTGTGGAACGGGCAGCCAAGTTTGGAGCGAATGCTGTGCTTGGCGTCTCGCTGGCCGTGTGCAAGGCCGGGGCGGGCGAGAAGGGGGTTCCGCTGTATCGGCACATCGCAGACCTTGCCGGGAACTCTGAAGTCATCCTGCCTGTCCCGGTGGGCAACTGTACAAGCATCTGCGTGTTGTATTATACGTACATCTGCTTGCGCCCGTGGGTTTCTGTTTAGTCTAAAGTTGTTTGCGCACTCCGATACGAGCGTGGCGACCCGCTTTCGATTCCAGCATATGGCTAACATCCGTGGGGAACATTTGAATATTTGAACCGAGGAGGACTTAATCTGGTGCCATGTGTAAACATCAGCACTGGAGAGGCAAAGGCAGCCCAGCGTGGTGGCGGCCACACCACCCCGTTGTGCGCCGTGATGGCCTTCATGGGTGCTTCTCACAGCATTTTCCCATAACAGACTGTAGAAGTTGCTTGGGGGATCTTTGTCTTGTGAAAAAAAACCTAATTTTTATCACGAATGTACTCTCGGCATCATGTCATGAGAGGGAGTATCCATTTTGATCTCTCGCAGAACAATGCAACCCTAAAATGTATAGACTGGCCCACAGAAGTGAATATCACAGAGCTACCGCTAAGATCCCTTCAATTTGACCTCTGGTCCACACAGTAGGGGACACGAAGAGTTATTTATTTGCCAAATGACAGTCGAATTATATATTTTGTTCTCAGAGCTGGAGTTTATCAAAATAAAGTCCAGAACCAAATTTAATATGATGGGATTTTTCTTTGCGTGCAGTCATTGGTGACTGGGCTGAGACGAGCAACTCACTATAAAAAAAAACCAATTTGAGAACACATTATAATCACAGTTGGCTGCCTGGATTCTTCGTGTATATGTGTCTCAGCATTACTATTACAATTCAGGACTTTTATACAACCACTTCTGAAATGGTATGTTTTGTCTGTCGATGGGTACATTTTTCTCATCTGTATGTGTGTCTAAGTGTTTTAATGTGTTACCCTTATCATATGTGTGTGTGCATATGTTCACGTTTGCATCTTATTTTTTTAAATACATATTTATGTCCGCATTTGTTCATGCATTTGAATTGCCGAGAATTTAATTGGCGTTGGCGGGTCTTTGAGCGTGCATCGATAGCTCAGTTCACATTGACATTTTTACATCTGCGTCTGTGTATCAATGTCCGAGCGTGTGTTAGTGCTTTCTCTGCATGTGGGGATCAGTAGTGCAGTGGATAGCACGCTGCGCCACGAACCCGGTAACCCGAATTCGATTCCTGCTCATGGCCAACACCTAGGCCGACTTAGCCTCAAATGAGTATCTGGCGTGGTGCATAGACATCGCCACTGGGGAGACAAAGGCGGTCGGGCGTAGTGTTGGCCTCCCACACCCTCTTGTGCCGTGCTGGCCTTCATAGGTGCTCGTGGACAGTACTTGCCCCAACAGTCTATTAAGGCTATACGGGGGACTTTTGTCTTTGGCTCTACATGTCAATGTCAGCACCCACCACTGTGCTCAAATACATTCGCCCATTGGCTCCTGTCCCATGTAGAGATGGGATATCAGACTATTGAAGTAAAATCACTCTCCTGATTATTGGTTCAATTACCAGACTAATCGGACGGCACAAAATAGTTCCAAACATGTGCCGGCTGGACGGGAGGTGATGGGCGTGGCTAAGTCATCGGCATCATCATTGATCTTTGTCACACTGTGCGTTGCTCGTTGAAGGGTTTTCTACCTTCGGTAAGCAGGATGAAAGGGGCGGGTTGTGGCAGTCAGAGAGGATGGCTTTGGGGGCAGGGTGTCTCCTGATTGGTGAGGGGTTCGGATTGACAGGAGTGCATGGAGCTTGGGTAAGGGGAACCAGGTGACAGGAGAGGAACGAGCGGGAGGAGTGAGGGACGCGCGTGTTGGCTGTGCGGCGTACTGAGTACGAGTTCAAACATTTGATTTGCTGTAGTGAGGGCCATTGGTGCCTGGAATGAGCTAAGTAGTGACAGAGGACATTTTTGGTAACGGAGCAAAGTGTCAGTTGGAAAAGAAACATAGCGTAGGGTGTCAGATATTCAAACGGCATCGCGGCCGTGGTGGTGTGCTCGGATGTATTGGTGAGGCGGCCATTTTGTCGTGGAGGTGAATTTTCGCTGCGTCAGTTTTGGATGAGGCGGCCATCTTGAAGAGGACAGTCTGAAGTTGGAGCCAGGAGTGTTGGTGACGTCAGATTGCTGGCTGACGAGCACAACCACCTGGAGTCTTATTGTGGACAGCGGTTATGTTCACCTGTTCACCACCCAAGAGTGGATCGTCACAGAAAACCATGAAAGTAGCCCTCCCGAATGCTGAAAACTGCGGGGGTTTCGACAGCTGGGGACACTTGTGGGGAAGAAGGGAGTTGACCACCTGAGGGCTGTGAAGTTGTCGTTGGAATGTTTTATTTAATCTATTCAAGAACTGGGGGAACGCTTGATACGTACCCTGGATGGTTACTCCGCAGTGGTCATCTTTCGGCGTTCGTATTTGAAGAAATCCGTGAAACCGGAATTTGTTGGGTTGCTGTAGGATTGTGTTGCTTGTTGTTGCTGTTATGATGGTGATTTGGGTTGCTATATTTGCTGGTGATATTTTCACTCCCCCGGGAAGTAGCAAACGTGCAACTATTAAATGATTTAATGACTGTATTTTATGGGTCTTTTGGTAAAGCCACGTAGATAGAAAAATAAAAAAAATATCACGACGTTTCAATCGCAACACAAGCAATCGTCTTCAGGTGTATGTTTCTATCTACATGGCTTTACCCAAAGACCCATAGAATATGTATTCCTACAGTCACGAAAGTGAAGATTTAAAACTGCAAAAAAATTGTATTTCAGTATACTAACAGTGATCCTTGTTATACTCTGCACACGGTCATTGGGTGTGTCATGTAAAACGGGTCCCACCATAAAATAAACCACAGCAGTGCGGGTACTAGAGCTAGGGTCGGCGATGGACCGAAACCCGCAAAAGCTCATGTCGCAAAAGGACGCAGCATTACACCGGTGTCATTAAATTGAGCAAATTCACAAAAAAAAGGTGGCCTGGTACAAATTTTGGTTGATCAATCGGCTTAATAATCGCCCCAGCTCTCATCCAGATGGGAGACCTTAACCAATCGCCAATCCCTCGTGCCTCCTCCAGGCATTCAACGTGATCAACGGCGGCTCCCACGCCGGGAACAAGCTGGCCATGCAGGAGTTCATGATCCTGCCCGTCGGGGCGGAAAGCCTCTCGGAGGCCCTGCGCATGGGTGCCGAGGTCTACCACTCCCTCAAGGCCGTCATCAAGAAGAAGTATGGCCAGGACGCGACCAACGTGGGCGACGAGGGCGGCTTTGCCCCCAACATTCTTGAAAACATGGAGGGTGAGTGCCGAGTGCTGAATGAGGGTGCTGTGAAATCCTTCCTGCATCCCAGTGGTGTAGCTGTCGAGTGTGCAGGCAGTGCAACATCACTGGCCGGAGGGTCTCAAGCACTTAGCTTGGACGAGGGGCCCCAATTCATGGTTTGCACCAGGACTTATTCCATTGCTGCATCCCAAAATCCCTCACCCTCAAAACGCCGGATGATCCAAATGACGCTGCCAAACTCCTCACTCCCGCACTACTAAGCAAGATCACGTCACTCCAATGGTCGACTGATGTGCTCACCCCACTGGCTCTTAATCCAGTCCCAGATTAACTTTAAATTCTCCCTCATTGTTTTAATCATCCACCATAGAGTTTAACACGTCGGCTTTCGCGACCAATATCATCCATAATACAAAAAACCTATATTATGGATCCCCCATAGACTACCCCTGCATAGTTCTCCCCTCTCAAATCGTTCTGCTCCCCTTAATGAGCCCTCCGCTCCAGCAAGCAAGGCCTTCTGTCAAAGCCCCCGCTCATCCTTCACTCGGTGGGAGGCCACTCCTCCTCTGCTGCTGCCCCCGTGGTCTCAAACCTCCTCCCCCAAGGCCATCGGTGATCTCATCTCCCTGCCCCCATTGAAGTCCGGACTTGAGGCTTTCCTCTTCTCTGGTTACATCTTCTTCCGTACAGCGTCTTGAGATGTGGTTGCAGTTAATAATAATTACGATAATGACAATAATAAACGGCAATTTGTCAATTTCACTGTGGGAAATCTCCCCGATGTTGTGGAAGTTCATGGTGGTGGTGTGGCCAATGCTTTACCATGTGGTTGAATGTGGACTGAGGAAGGGGGTGCCCAGAACACAGACATAACCCGCCGCTGATGTTAGCCTCAATTAAATTAACCCCAAGTGAAATTTTTACTTGAAAATATTATGGTTACTGTTGGCATGGGACATGGAACAGCAATCATCTCCATTGGCATTCCTTGAGCCTTCAGTGGAAATTCTACATTGATGGTTGATGGTAATACGCGCCGTGCACGTGCATTGCCTTGTTGCCTTGTCAGCCCTGGACCTCCTCACCCAAGCCATAGGCAAAGCCGGCTACACCGACAAAATTGTCATTGGCATGGATGTGGCCGCCTCCGAGTTCTACCGCGACGGGAAATACGACCTGGACTTTAAGTCCCCCGCGGACCCAGACCGCTACATCTCTGCCGACGAGCTGGCAGACCTGTACCGCACCTTCATCAGCGACTACCCAGGTGGGTGCGGTGGGCACAGCTGTGGAGGCCAGTGGCTCATAGGTGAGCGAGCCTGGGGTTATGGTGCCATCTCACCTGCAGTTTATATTATGTGGCCAGATTACCCCTGCATGTGCCCGATCACGTCAGATCTCGGAAGCCAAGCAGGGCTGCGACAGGTTTATGCTTGGATGGGTGGCCACCAGGGCTTTCCACGTGTTGCAGGCGTGGGGATGTGAGGTGGCCAAAAGATGGTAGTGTTGAGTGTCACCTGCTCGTATCTGTGGATTTCTCCAGGTTCTCCGGTTTTCTCCCACATGAAGCCAAACACTCAGTCATGGAATTGTCCAAATATTCCCAATGGCAGATCCTGCTGAAAACGAGTTTTCAGACTCCGATAGGCTTCCCTGGGTTAGTAATTAAATGGGATATTATTTGGGTCTTTAGGTAAAGTCACGTAGAACTATTTTTTTTACAAAAACTACTTTACCGAAAGACCCAAAGAATATAAATTCCTGCAGTCACGAAAGCTTTAAGTCAAGATTTAATTAAATGAGATATTTGGAAAAAAAGAGGTACAGATTAGTGGGCACATGTACAGACATTATGACGTCAAGACACCATGTGACTCGAACAGAAAATCTAGTTTCAGAAAACTGTCCAAGTTAATTTGCAAACAATCACTTATCCATACCTCTCACTACCCAGTAACTCTCTTACCCTTCCATTTAATCTCCATCCATAAACTCACCAGTGCTCACCGACCAGCATGGCCGGGGGTCTTGCGCTGTGATAAATGCCCTTCCATCCGCTCGCCCACCACCTCCGTAGTGGTGTCCATTGAAGACCCGTTTGACCAGGACGATTGGGAAGCATGGTCCAACTTTACTGCCAACGCTGGCATTCAGATCGTTGGCGACGACCTGACCGTCACCAACCCCGCACGCATCCAGACCGCGGTGGATGTCAAGGCCTGCAACTGCCTGCTCCTCAAGGTCAACCAAATCGGCAGTGTCACGGAGTCCATCAAAGCGTGAGTGTTGTCCGCCAACCCCGTGTGACCTATAGGCAGTCCAACTGTACCAGGTCCCATAATCTGATGGGGCCTAGGGCTATGAAGAGGAGACAAATTGGGCATTGGGGGGTGGACCCCGTGGAATTCTTTGCACCAGGGCTCATGCCAACCATGCTAGAGCAATTAAGTCGGGCACCTAGCTCCACTTTGGAGTTGTCGTGGCCCAGTAATGCAGCCATGGGAACCAGGCCGGGCCCAGTTGCCTAATTTGTAAAACCGGACCGGTCCGCTTCAAAGTGCGGCCATGGAAATACAGCACGATTTTTTGACCTCATGTTGCGGGTGTCGGCAGATGCAAGCTGGCGCAGTCCAACGGCTGGGGAGTCATGGTGAGCCACCGCTCGGGCGAGACCGAGGACACCTTCATTGCTGACCTCGTCGTGGGGCTGTGCACTGGCCAGGTGAGCCATTCACTGGGTGGGTGGTGTGGCGCGTGATCAGCGGTGGTGGGAAGTGGCGAGCGGTGGCGAGCAGGAGGGAACGGCTCTGTTGGAATCTTCGTGTTCGTGTGTGTGCAGATTAAGACAGGTGCTCCATGCCGGTCTGAACGTCTGGCCAAGTACAATCAGCTGATGAGGTGCGTCAGCTTTCATCATTTTTTACCACCACGATTGAACACCATCGTTTTCCACGCGAAGAATTTTTTCCATTATGAATCGTTCGCAATACGTAGTATGTTATTTGAGAACATCACTTACGAAATGTACTAAATATATGGGAGGCGAGCAGCAGCACAGTGGTTAGTGCACTGCCCTCACCTTGGTGAACAGAGTTCGACTCCCATCCATGGTTAACAGTCCTGGGTGCACACCTTCACCAAGCCACGATGACCATTGTGGTGAAGAATGGGCAAACGACCCCATGGTCGACACGTCATGGGGAGGCCTTCTAACAGTTATATTAGTGATGCCCTCCAATTGTATTTTCTTATAAAAATAGATCCATGTTTCACTCTGGTCTTACATGGTTAAACATGTTTCCATCTAATATGATGTTCAGTGGTGTAGTGTAATAAAATAGCGTTTTGGGGCATAAGCTCGTCATTATCTGTCACATTGGTGGGTTTAACACTCCCAACAATGTTCTAAAGTCAATTTGACCATATTTTATGTCAATCAGTGTCCGCTTATAATATTTAATTTGAATGAACACTACTTGTACATTTACATGTACTTGAAGATATATAAAGGATATTTAAACATTTATACGATTTCTAAAAAGCCCAAAGTGATGTTATTAGTCGTGCAATGAGGCAGGTGGGCCGTGTGAAGGCTACCATCTCCCTACCATTGCCAATACAACTGTGGTACTCCATTAACCGTGTCAGAACAGCAACTGGTCGCTACACACACCACTTGCATAACGGACCATGTCGCGAACAACTGCATTCTATGCCCGTATATTATTCACGCAAGTCCTGAAGCTATCGGATCGCTCACAAGCTTAAATCTAGATGTATAATCAGCACCTGCTTGCCATACACTAGAAGAAGACTTATTAACAATAAAAACAACTGTTGCTTCTCCATTGCAGGATTGAGGAAGAGCTGGGGAAAAAGGCGCAGTTCGCCGGCAGGAATTTCCGCCACCCCCTGGCTTGAAAATCCGTAATGCAAGCCCTTCCGTAGAAACGTGCACGTTGAAACCTATAGCACCTCCTACCTCCCCCTGTTACCATCACCTCTCAGTTGTGCTGCCCACCACATATTCACTCCCCAAGTAACACGAGTAGCACAGAATCCACGTGGCGGCTTGAAGAAAACTGAAGTTTCTGGTGACCGTGTTAGAAGCAATGGCGTGGCGGGGGTGCATGAGGAGAGATTACCAGAAGTGGCCCGAATGGGGGACAAATGTATCCGGAGCGTTTAAACATATGAAACTAAAGCGAAAGTGACAAATAGATAATTAAATAGGGAAAGATTGTTGGTCAAGGCGGATAGGATTTGCTGAATAAGTTTGCTTGGAGTTGTTAATATCGAGGGCTCAAGAAAGGTGTGAATTGGCTTGTGACACAGAACCTACTAAACAAACACCCAGATCGCCGATAGCTGATCAGTTTGTTGAAAATGTTTATGAAATGTGAGTAATAGCTTAAATATTGAACAAATGTGAAACTAGGACTTAAACATGAAAATATAAACTGAAAAATACTCATCTGAACAACGTAATAATTGGCTTCAATTTTGAGAACACTTGATGGTAGTTATGATGGTTTAGCCTGTTTAGTGCAGTTGGGTTGTTGGACCCTGAGAGGGATGGGAGCATCGTGTTTAGTCGGTTCACGTTGTTCAGTGAGTTTGCTGGACCGTGAGAGAATGTGAGCATGGAGTCTGCAGGCCAGAGCCCTCCTCTCTCACCTCCTGAAGAAATGGGCCAAGGCGTTTGAGTGCAAACTTGAGTGAAGGAGCTGGCCGAGGGTACAGAGTGTTGGCGAGGTGTAGTGGGATCAGTGGCTTTGGTCATGATGACATATATGTATGTACGTATGTATGTATGACATCTTGACTTGAGAGTGTAGTTGTGACGACTCCTGTTATGAAAGAAACAAAGCCCAGACACGTGCACAGATGTTATATACAGAGATATACGTGAATGTTATGTAAAGCTACTACAAAAAATAATCGTCCGACAAGCCTTTTAAGTCTAATGGCTCATCAAGTTAATTGTGATCCCACGTCCATCCCGTTTGTGAGTGTTTTCTTCGTGTAAATGTGTACGTGTGTAAAATAAAATGAAGTGCTGAAGAAACCTTCCGTGGAACCAGCGAGTCCCTTCATCATGCTACACTGTATATTATCAAGGTTTTGCTGGCTGGCGGGCGTGCGGGCAAGTGCGTGGCGGTTATGTCACCGCACACAGCTACGTGATGACGACATCCGAATCCCACACGCCTTCCCTGCACCCACCCTCCCATGCATATGTGCAGGCAGTGATCGTTTTAAGAGGTTTTTTTTTGTTTAGATCGCGTAAATATATAAATGTGTCGTTAAAACCCACCACCACCCGACACAGCCAAGTAGTAAGGGGTTGTCACGTAAACAGAACGTGGCCAATTCGTCACTAGTACAGCACTAGTGTGTAGTGTATAGTGTAGTGTATAGTGTAGTGTATAGTGTAGTGTACAGTGTAGTGTATAGTGCAGTATACTAGTACAGCACTAACCCGTGTGTTGGAGAGCCAAAGCACAACATTTACAATCTGAGTACGACGTTTCGCCAGTAATTACAACGAGCATTCATCAGGCGGCAGCCAGATTTTTGGAGAAGTCTTACTGTTTCGTTTCTTATATAGAGGCGTAGATGTGGTGACCACGCTTCTGCGTCCTTGTGCCACGTGGGGGGCGGGGATTACTGAGGCAACGTACATTATGCATGTCCATTATGCGAGCCCTTTGAACTTGTCTTTCCTGTCTAATGTGTGTATTAAAATAGCCGTACCGACGGTAATCTCTATTGAAGTATGCTACCCTTCGTAGGCATGCATTTAAATAATGTATTATTTGATTATTTGCTTCCACGCAGCACTAAGGCGCTTGCTATCCGATCGGTTAAAATTATTTTTATTTCTTTACATTTTGATAGATTCTCTAATTAGTCTTGGCCAGTAGTAGCTGGTTTTGCACAGAACTTCAACATTATCAACATCCATTGAGTGTCCTTGTTGATGACTTGGCAATCATTGCCAAGTTATCAATTCCAAAGGAAGAGTATACCTGATCAAACCAAGGGCATTAAAACCACCAAGACTTTATGGGCTACCAAAAATTCACAAACCCGATGCCCCATTAAGAGCCTCGTTAATACAATAGGCTTTGCCACGTACGAATGAGCACAAAACGTAACGAAACAAATACAGCCCTTCATCGGTAGGACCTCTTCGTTAATCAAAAACTCTGAACATCTCGTAAATATAATGAAAGATTTTAAGTTTAACCCTAATGATATTCTCGTAAGTTTTGATGTGACTGCTCTGTTCACGAGGGTTCCGGTCAACGAGTCAATTAGATTACTCGACACTCTGGTAACGAACAAAGGTCTAGAAAAATATATCCCAAGACTAGCTAAACACTGTCTAAAGAACACTTCTTGTGGCATGGTGACTTCTATAAACAAAAGGAAGCAGCAGCAATGGGCTATCTTTTGTCTCCTGTGATAGCGAATTTGTGCATGTTTAGTGAAATCGGGGATGTCACTGTATGGTGCCGGCCCAGAAGGGCCGTGCCGTTCGATGTTCCTACATCGTGGACAGCACCGTGTGGGTGGCTGTGTGTAAAACCAGCCCTAGCGGGGCTTGGTGAGCACTGGGATAGTGCGGGCACCACGCACAGCGTGTGGTGGGGGCTCCCACGAGGGGGAGTAGGTGAGTGTCGGCCCAGGGGCAGGGTTGCCCCAGGCCGTGGCACTCTGGTTGACCCCGTAGACACGTGATCCGGAGTGTCCACACAGGGGGCCCCAGGTGGGGGGGGGGGGGCTAGTGGGTGATCACGTGTCCGGGGAGAGCTCTTGAGAAGGATCGAGAGGGAACGAGAATGTTCGAGAAGGTGGGCGGGGCCGAGGGCGGAGCGGCCCCGACCGTAGGGGGATATAAGGCGGGTCCCTAAGAGGGACCGGGGTCGCTGCATTCTACAAGCTGGAAGCTCAACACCTACAAGTGGGAAACTCGACGTTTCAAGCTGGAAGCTCTTCGTCTTACGAGGCAACCACGTGGTCGGAGACCCGAGTGAGGGTCCTACCCTTTGTAGCAGTAACCCCTCTGGAAAGTGTAGTTAGCTGGGTGGTCACCACCCTCGGCTGTATCGGGTAAAG
Organism: Lampetra planeri; assembly: GCF_965212315.1. Classification (NCBI taxonomy): domain Eukaryota; kingdom Metazoa; phylum Chordata; class Hyperoartia; order Petromyzontiformes; family Petromyzontidae; genus Lampetra; species Lampetra planeri. The sequence continues at coordinate 5,545,877 of NC_136129.1, forward strand.
GGGCCGTTACCCCTTTGTGTTACAATAAATGTGTTGCCTCTAAAAGAAACAACGTCTGCGACTCAGTTGGACTCACTACACATGGAAGATTTTGAAACAAAAGCAATAGCTTCAAGCACACTAAAACCATCTACTTGGTTTAGATATGTTGATGACACATTGATGGTCTGGCCACACGGCAAAGATACACTGAACGCATTTCTAAATCATCTTAACTCACAAAACCCATCCATCCAGTTCACCATGAAAGTGGAAGCTGACAAAACTCTACCATTTCTGTATATTCTGCTCGGACGGGATCAAAATAGTAAAATAACACACAGTGTTAACCGAAAGAAAACGCATACTGACGCCTATCTGAATGCAGTCATACCATCACCCTGCACAAAAATCTGCTCTTATCAAGACACTCATTCATTGAGCTAAGAAGTTAACGACACATTTATATATTTACGCAATCTAACCCCAAAAAAACCTCTTATGGATGATATTGGTCGCGAAAGCATACGTGTTAAACTTAAAGTGATCGTTTTCATGAATTACATTTTTTTAATGTAGCTCTGTGATGTGTTTTTGGGTCACACAGCATGCTGAATGACCCGTAAACACAGAGGGCTTTACAGCACAACCACGAAAACGTTTGCAGTTTCAAAATGTCATACTCGCAGAAGTACATATTGAACGTGAAGCACTACTTTCATGGGATAATATTTGATTTGTACATTAACTTGTTCAATGCAATGAATTATAGACGTTCGATAATTATCGGTTTCTGATCATTGTCCAATTCCAAATCAACATGAAGATGGCTTTGTGTAACCTCTTCTTGATTCTTTCGGTAAAGTCACATAGAAGGGAAGTAATAAAATAATAAAAATAAAACATAATAAAATAATTCTCTTCTACGTGACTTTACCGAAAGAACCAAGAAGATGAATCCCTGCAGTCACGAAAGCTTTAAATCGAAATTTGTGTAACCTGTTGGGCACAATACCCAGGGACAATGTTAAAACGAGACCATCAGCATTGAAACATTGGCAAGATATTTATCCGTGATGTTTCAGCGTTGTTGAATCGGTGCTAAGTTTAGTGCAAAAGTTACATTGTTGAAGCATTGACAGTGAAATTAGACTCGCATATCCAACTCTCAATCTTAAAACACAAATGAGATGCCAACGCACGCAGAATAGTGTACAATTTCGTTGGATTTTTTTTTATTTCACACCGACACAAATAAATACGCAAACTTCGTACAAATCTTACACAGGGCCGCCCCGACAGCGGTCAAATAGGGCCGCTGGATTTTCCACAATCGAGTTTTACTCAACACCCCTTAAAAACATTTAAACGTGGAAGGCTATACTTACCGTATCAGACATTACAACAGCTTTGGCTGGAACGAGCGAAGCAAAGGACTACAACCGATAATGTTTTCATTTAAACAATAAAAAGCTAAATAAGGCTCGGTTAGTGCAGTAAAGCGAGTTAATTTATTCCATCAAGCATCACCTTGGCGACAATGGCAGAGCCAGGATTTTCAGGTAGGTGGGGCAACCCCTCCAGCAATGAAAAATGATAGGAGTTGTTAGAAAGTAAGGACTTGTCCCTTGCTTTTTATTCGACGCGTGTGCGGCGATGGCGCAGCCATCGATCGAGGGTCGAATTCGAACCGTGTGTGATCGGCATCGCGCTCGCTGAAGGTGAATGCCTTCAGGGAAGTCGTGTACTGTATACGCAACTGCGCACAATTCTGTGAGTCGCTTATAACTGCTTTGTCGTTACTTATTGCCAATTATGGACTCAGACTATTGTCCTATGCATCACGACCGAGGCTGAGCTGAGCCACAGATATTTCGTTTTCAACGTTAGCCAATCCTGTTCACAACCACGAGAGAGCAATTTCACGACGTGCACTTTTGCGCACACGAGTTGCTCGGCGGATCCGAAAAGGCTGAAACGTTGCAGTCGTGGGAAATTGCGTACTGTAATTTTGAAGACTAAAAAAACATTCACTTTGATTAATGGTTCGGGCCACTTTGGGGCAGTGGCATGACCTTCTGGTAATGAAATAAAAGAGTGGTGTATAAGGAGTGCATAGTTGCATTTATGAGAAGGGGCCAAACGCGTGTTTCAATTATGAAAAAGAGCCTCATTTGACTCCAAACTTTAACACATTATCCCAGACGCATCCACCCTGGGTCACATATGGGAATGTGGTCTTTGGTATAAAAGGCAAATTGTATCGGTCCCCTATGACCCACGCCATCTAACAATGGGGTGGGGTGGGCTGCGTTAAGTATGAGCTGCCACCTGCAAGCAAGCACGTTGGCTCTTTTCTGTGCCACCAGATTCCTTAACGTGACTGCGAAACGTTTCACGAAATGAAAATGCCGCTGGGAGACTGTTAAATCGAGCGATTCGGAGGCCGGGATGGTAGATGGCACAAATTTCATCGAGCGTGTGCGACTCTTGTTCATGTTTTTGTTTTTTGTTTGTTGCAGTTGCACCCGATTCAAGAGCCGAATGGCTCACAGGGCTATACCAAATAAATGAAACTGAAAACTGAAACTGACTCCCAATCTGCAGAGTAAAAACTGTGGCTCATCGGATGGTAGTACGGGCAAAAACACTATGCTGACTTTCCTATCATTTGTAAATAACACTGCGGCCTTAATAGGGGAAATATATTTAATTGGGGAATGTCAATTCTTCTTAACATATTTGCACTTGTCCACTACTGCCAATGCAGCATCACCAAATAATGAAAGTTTGACCCTCTGACGGAATGTTATTGTCTCGAATGTACGTGGAGTTTCTCTGCGTGCTGCCGTTTCCTCCCCCACGTGAACAAACGCCTATAAAGATTTGTCCAAAAATACCAGTTTGCAGATTTCTCCTCTCTTCGAGAATTATGCCATATTCCCTCTCTATTTTCATAATAGTTTTCATATATATAATAAAAAAAAGTAAAACGAAGCAAATAATAAAATAAGCTAAAACCGAGCAAAATACATTTCCATAATGTGTCATCAAATGTGTAGCATGAGGGTTCTTCGTTGGAAACGTGACCACGCAACTCTGTGTACCTCTGGTGTGAAAGTGAGTGTATCCGATTGAACACAGCTGTGCGTGCGCGTACCTGCATTATTTCTGCGTAGCTGCACGCAAGTTTGCGCATAAACTGTGTGCATGTGTGCGCACACGTGTGGGTCAGTAGCCGTCGGTATAAAACAATGTGTGCGGTTATAATGTAGTCAGTTGTGTACAGGCATAAGGCACTACTATTTTAGGTGTAAAGTAATTTACTTGTCGGTATAAAAAAAGCAATGTGGGCAGCTATGACCTGGTGGTTGTTAGTTATCAAACATCGTGTGAACGTTCAATGTAATCAGTGCATCGTTGCTTTCCTGCCACTGTGGGAGGCACTTCATCACTCAAAGCCACCGCCCAATGATGGAGCTGAAATCATGAAAGAAAAGACAAAGTTAACACGATGGTTTGCATGCAAACCGAGATGGTGTTTGGTACAATTCCGTGTTCATGACTTTTTAAAAGTATTTCTGTCACTGCAATTATCTTACCAAGTCAGTTATATATATGTATTTACACATCAGCGTGTAGTAGACAATGATAAATAAACGCACATAGAGAATACAAGCACATTGTACAAACTTGCATGGACACTGGTTTGCTGCACTATCTGTATGGATTGTATCACATCGACTGCTCTGACTCCTGTGCTTTCGCCGGCTTCTCCAGTTTCCTCCCGCATGTGAGATGACCAAGGTATTGGCCAAACATCTCAACGAGTAAGCGTCCTTGTGAAAGACAGCCTTGAGTCTCGGTGCGGCTTTCCTCGGTAAAATACGAACGAATGCTATTTCACTTGCAGTGAATATCTCTGACTCTAGGTTAAGGCAAACTGCAGTAGAGTTGTAGGTTTAACACACAAAAAAACCACTCAACACCTTTGTAAATTACGCTGCCTTAAAAAAAGATGTATATATAAAAGACGACGCTTTGGGCAATGACCATTCTACTTCTTCGTAGTGCAAACCATTTAAATCCGCTGTCGCACTCTACTCACATGCTCCCACATCTCTGCTGCCCGCCTTCACCAACCCGCACTGACCAGCGTGGTGAAGTATGCTCAAAAAACCTCATCCAGCTGTGGATTGACAAAAAGGGCTGCAAATTAATTCACTTCAACCGCGCTCCGACGTTTTTTTTTCGGGTTGTGCCCGCGTGCACTTTGGCGCGACCTTTCCGATGTTTCGCTCCACACGCTAAATAGCTTCTTCAGCAACTGGATGCTTCAGTCTTGGTTTCTGAAGAAGCTTCCGGTGCGTGGAACTAAAACATTGGACGTCGTGCCCAAAACACCTCGCGGTCCGGTCCCGAAAACACGCCGGAGAGCATTACAGCGCAACCGCAAAACTCGCGCGCAATTGATTTATTACGTATTATTATTATTAATAAAAAAAAACTTAAACAAGAGTCCCGTACAAAGCACGAGCGATAGGGAGAGGAGGGAGTACAGATATTCTGCGGACGACAAGCCCGAGGCCAGATGCCCATCCCGTGAGTACAATTTAATATTGTGAACTGAATCCGTCTATCTCTCGGTGAGAGCACAGTCCCTAACTGTTGGTAAGTGGTCTAAGTTAAACACTACCTGCAGTGTAAGACACAAAGGCCAGACAGGTTGAGGTGTTGAACTGTGTAGTGGTTGTAGGCACGGCCGAACCGAGCCGCCCTTACCTCCAAAGGAGTACCCCGCACACTGAGATGAGTCGCAGAATCCAGGGGGTCCCGGGGGGCCATTGGACCCAGGGGATCCGGGTCGACCCTGGGGGCCGGGTGGCCCAGCCATACCGGGTCGGCCCGTGTTGCCTGGGACCCCGGTACCAGGGCGGCCTGGCGGGTACACACACACGCACGCATGCACGCACACACGAACACGTGCGAGAAGTGAGATTAAGGTTGCCACCTTGTCCTGGTTTCCCTGACGTCCTCTTTTCGAGGCTTGACAGTGAAATTAGACCCACACATGTCCAACTCTCAATCTTAAACCTCGTCATAATTGAGCCGTTAACGCACGGGGGCATTAAAAGTCCAGGTTTTGTCAGTTGCGTAATCGTTAATTTCGATCATATCATGGGGTTTATTAGTAATAAATCTGCATTTTGTAACCCCCACTGCCACTGTGTAGCATATTATTACGTTCCAGGGACTCTATGAGATGATAGGACAATAGTCTGAGTCCATAATTGGCAATAAGTAACGGCAAAGCGGTTATAAGTGACTCAGAATTGTGCGCAGTTGCGTATACAGTACACGACTTCCCTGAAGGCATCATACCTTCAGCGAGCGCGATGCCGATCACAGAACACGGTTCGAATTCGACCCTCGATCGATGGCTGCACCATCGCCGCACACACGTCGAATAAAAAGCAAGGGACAAGTCCTTACTTACTAACAACTCCTATAATTTTTCATTGCTGGAGGGGTTGCCCCCCCTACCTGAAAATCCTGGCTCCGCCATTGCCGAAGCATTATCCAATAATAATAATGCGAAACATAGTAAAGGCTGTGCTTGTTGCCAGGTTTAAAATATTGCCCTCTAGAACCTCCTAATTATTTCTGCTAAGATGCTCGCAGTGATGGATAAATATTGTTTGCGGCCTGTTGGGAAGTGGCGAGCCTCATGGGGTCTCGTGAAATGAGGTCATGAGCTGTTTCTTGCCTGCGTGGGCCGTAGGTTCCCCACAACGGATGGGGAAGGGTGGGGAGGGGTGCTGGAGGAACAAGGGAGCGGGGCTGACGGGGGGCAGGGAAATTATACCTGGGGGGCCGGGGGGCCCGTCCTGTCCACGGATACCATTTCCAGGACCACCCCGCTCTCCCTTCTCTCCTGTCAAACCTGGGGGGGGGGGCAGAAACATTGGTGAGAGTGGCACGGACAAGCACTGGCACACACACACTAAAAAAAAAGATCCTCCGTATAGCCAACGTTGGCTGTTCCGGCCTTCATAGGTGCCTGCTAACAGCGCTTGCCCCAACAGTCTGTTAAGGCTATACGGGTGCATCTTTGTCTTTGTATATATGCAAGGATGTGTATAGGCGAGAGTGGGAGTGCATGTGCGTGCGTGTGCATGCGTGTGTCTACCTCTCCCTCCTTGAAGGCCGGGGATTCCAGGAGACCCCGGGAACCCGGGACGTCCTGCCGCACCGGGCTCCCCTCGGAGGCCAGGGCGGCCCGGGGGTCCCTGGGGACCTGGAGGTCCTGGCTCGCTGCGCGCGGGGGCTCCGTTGTTGGGGATCTGGTTTATCATGGAGTTGAACCTTCGCACGTGCTCTGCGTGAGATGAGACACAAACAAGCGCGCTGGTTTTTTTTCTTCTTCCCACAACGACGGAGGTTCGTTGTCCGGTCGTTCGGTGTCGTACCGCGCGCTGTCCGGCTCCCCAGCACGTCGGACATCGTGCCGAACGGAACTCGGTACAAATCCCGAAAACACATCGGGGAGTCGTACGGCACAACCGCAAAAATCCCCAACCTGCCGAGGCAAGTGAAACCACTTGATTTGTCGTCATGTACAAATGTATGTACATTTAAAAAAAGGAAAGACATTTACTATCTATCCACGGCTGCATGAAGGCCTCCGCAAGCCGTCTCAACCTCTCGCGGTCTGGCGAAGAAACAATCCACCTCGCTCATATCATTGGGGTTTATTCGTAATAAAGCGGCATTTTGCAACCCCCACTGCAACTGTGTAGCATATTATTACGTGCCAGGGACTCTATGAGATGATAGGACAATAGTCTGAGTTCATAATTGGCAATAAGTAACGGCAAAGAAGTTATAAGTGTCTCACAGAATTGTCCGCAGTTGCGTATACAGTACACGACTTCCCTGAAGGCAAACACCTTCAGCGAGCGCGATGCCGATCACACAACGCGGTTCGAATTCGACCCTCGCATGGATGCATGTTAAACTTCTTTCGCACCGTACATAGCCAACCGTGCTAATCGGAGGTGCGAGCTGATGGCGTCGCTCCATCTCCGCGGTGGACGTTCTCTGTGGCGTGTTGTCTCCTCTGGCTGCCACTCCATCGTCAGTCTCGACCACCGGCCATCGTCTTCCCTTCTAGCGACGCGCCACGCCCAAGCTACACTGACTTATTTTATTTTACATCATCGTTTTTCTTTCAGAAACAAAGCCCATTTACTTTCCTCAGTCGGCGACAGCCAATATGATGTCCCGAAAACATTGAAGGGGGGGGACACAACTGAGAATCGTATCAGAGTACGCGTACCCAGGGCCGTTATTGAAAGTGGCCTGGGATTACGATGGTGAACTAAAGAGGCGTACAAGACAAGGTTGGAGTGCTTAACGGAATAAAAATAAACATCAGCGTAAGAATATATTTCACAAAGGGAGGGTGAGTGTGCAGCAGACGCAAACATCCGACACGGACCAAAGAGGACCGAACGCTCACACTCACCGTTGATGATCTGCTCGCAGACTTGCCGAGCCAGGGACCTCACCAGATTCTGACTCTGAGAGTCTCCCTGTGGAAGCACGCACACAAGTGCGTGTAAATGTCCACACAAACACGCATGGATGCACACATACAGCACATGCGTGTGCACACATTTACACACACACACACTGAACACATGTTGGCACCATGTGAATGCACACAAGCACACAAAGATTCCCCGTATAGTCTTAACATACTGTTAGGGCAAGTGCTGTTAGCAAGCACCTATGAAGGCTGGCACGGCACATGACGGGGTGGGTGGCCAGCACCACACCCGGCCACCTTTGTCTCCCACGTAGCGATGTTTACACACTGCACCAGGTACTCATTTGAGGTTGAGTCGACATAGGGAAGGCCCAGGACCGGTTCAGATAATCACCAATGATGTTGGCCGTGAGTGGGAATCGAACCCGGGTTGCCGGGTTTGGAGCGCAGCATGCGAACCGCTACACTACCGCTCCCCATCACACACAAAGCCACACGGCTAAATGAATGCTTAATTATTTGACTGCTTAGTCACGACTGCTTAGAATGCCAGGGGTTTAATATTCAAGGCAATGAGCCAGCCTCCCTCACCCTCTTGCTTCGTGCCACCTAGCTTCAGGTCACTGTAACTAAAGCATCTACATAAACCCACTCGTTGAAATTATATTTGAACAAATTTCAAAAGGTTGTATAATTGCATTTATATGGAACCTGCCATAGGAATGTGGAGGGTTTTTTTTACTCCTGGACCTGGGCCGCAAACAGAGATGAGTGCACCCCCCTCCCCCCCATGCTGGTTGGATTTGAGCAAAGGGGATCGCTCTGATCTCGACCTGGGTTTAATTAAGCAATGCCGCAAGACGCCGCCGCTTTTGCAGAGTTGAACAATCACGACCCCTCAGGGCTGTACATGAACCTGCACAGTGGTGTACACGTTCACCATACCGCTAGACGGCCCAATGAAGTCACCACTAAACATCACCGACGATGGCTGCACCGAAAACGTTGCCGCGCCCTCACGGGGTCTTACCCTCTCTCCTCGCTCTCCTTTTGGTCCCGTTAGACCCTGAAACAAAAAACGCGGCAAAATAATGTGATTGTTACTGCTGCTGTTACCATTATTATAAGTGTGTGTGTGTGTGCAAACGGATTTGGATTTATAGAGCATTGACATGCGGCTACGTCGAAAGACGCTGCACAGACACAGTGGGCGTATTTATATTGTAGACAAAGGCAGCCAGTAATAAGCTGAGGTATAAAGTAAGGCCTTGAACGTGCACTGAATTAAGGGCGGGGAGTTGACACCACGGATGGCCTGGGGAAGGGAATTCCATACTCTGGGGACAGCAGAGGAGAACGAGCGACCTCCCACTGAAAATGTGTCAATAATAATGTTCATTTTTTATTTATCTAGAAGTGCCACACTGAGCCCAAGGACACTCTTCTCAGGAGGATCCTGCGTAGGATTTTTATTTTAAGATTTTTTTTTCAGCCAATTGACGAGTTGTCTATACTGTACATACAGTATGAGAGGAAACCGGAGCACTGGAAGAAAACCCACACGCTCCATGAGGCGACACTCCACCACCGTACAGATGGAAACAGATGGCAACTATTCCACTTGCTGTAATGCCCTCTCCTGCCCGGGGGTATGGCACCTCGACACCCACGGGAAGGGAGTATCACAACATCTGTGTGATCCACCAGGCCTCACTGCATCTACAGGTGCTGGATGACAGGCTACGTGCATAGCCACCGCCGCCGGCCTTCGCCACCACCTTAGATGTGCACGTGTGTACCCGTGGGTAGAGACCGTGTCTACGTACACACCTGTGTGTGAATATAGGAGCACGTGAGCACACGTGTCAGTGCATGTGTGTATATGAAACACTGAATGGTGGATCGGTAAAACAATACATGATTTAACATAGAAAAACGAACTTTACTTATGTACATTTGCGGAGTGTGAATACATGAGTGTGTGTGTGCACGTATGCGAGAATATGTACGTGTATGTGTGTAAATGTTGGTGCACACGTGTACCAGCTGTCCCTTAGGCCCAACAGGGCCGAGTTTCCCTTCGTTGCCTTGGATTCCCTGCGTTCCAGGTCCACCCTGAGTTGGGAGAGACAAAGGTCACATATGCTTAATAAAAATAAACATTTTCCCAGCCTCTTGGCAATCCACTGCTGGATGAAGGCCTCGGCATGCCGTGTCAGTCATAGGGGTTTAATTGAGCAGACATCACCAGGCTGCCCAGTGTGGCTTGGTGAAAGATGGAGGGAGAGGGGAGATAGGACGAGTTTAGAAATCGTTTGCCACCGATGTAAGTCATATGCCGAGAACTGAACTCGGGTCCATAGGCTCATGGCGCAATGTGCTAGCCACTGCACAGATCGTTCCACCGTTGTGTTAGCTTACGTACAGTGGATTATTCATCAAGGTCTCACCATGGGGCCTGGAGGGCCAGGTGGGCCTGTGCCTCCATCTTTTCCTGCAGGGCCCTGGGAAGAGGAGGAAAAGGGGGACACAATAAGAACGTGACACTGATATGGTGTTTGGGGGGATGGGGGGGTGTTCAGGTGTCAGAGATACTAAGCAACACTTCACTGAGATTATCGTGTTCGAATCCAAGTTGCAGCCATCCGTAATTAAACTGGGATCTCAATTTTTTGTTACTATTTAAAAGTTTGTTAGGTAAATCCCACTTGAGCTCTTTTAGCTCTTTTTCAGTAGCGACCTGGCACTAGCGGTGCTCAACGAAGTGGCTTATCGTGTGGGCATTTATAGCAGCCAAATACTCTAAATTCATGTTTCGTAACGTGGAGGGAAATACTGAAGGACTAGAAGAATAATCCACGCGACCACGGGAAGAATATGTAAACTCCAAATATACAGGCGTCAGGGTCGTGATTGAACCCATGACCTCCTGCCTACCAGGTAAGAGAGTTAACGTCTCACCACCACAGTGCCCCAGTTTTCAGGCGATGCCAGTCGATGGTCTCAACTTGGTGACCAAGGACTGGGCCAAAACAAACTGTAACATTAAAATTAATTGGCCTTAATTATTAAAAAAAACTTTGTCTGACTGCCACGTGATAAACTTCTCCAAAGACCGGCACGAGGGAGTGTGCAGGTCATTTGAAGGGATCCCGAAAATATCTCTGTGATATCACCTTCGGTGTGGCCATTCCCTATAGAGAAGCGCTGCACTATACTACAAGGGCTTTGCGGGGACATTCCTTCACCTCCTGACGTGACTCGATATCACAGTTGGAATAAAAATTTAGAAATTAGGCAAGAAATAGCGCATGATGACACTCAAAATTCTTTTTTTGCATGGTGGGGAGTCAGTTCTCTGACACCAGAATCAGAATATGTATGAATACTGAAAGAATCTGATGAGCTATAAAGCTCTGTTTCACAGATGTCCTTCATGTGAGGGTGATTGAGTGAGCCAGTGCACTTCCACAAGTATCAGCCTCATGGTGAATATCTGAAACGCTGCCAGTAAATGATGGAACTAGGCAATATGGCTCCTATGTGAGCCTGCGGTTTAGGATGGGTGACAGCCGTCGTCGCACTGTGGGCTATTTATTTATTGTCCACTGGTGGAGGATATGCGCGGCATAGTGTACGATTGAAACTGTCACTGGGAAGGCAAATCTTACCCGTTGTCCCGCAGAACCTGGTCTCCCCATTACTCCCTGCGGGCCTTGGGGTCCCTGAAAAAAACAACACATCACAACGTGATTATTTCTCAAATAGTGACAACATTGGACCATGACACTGGCACACATTAAATTTTGTCAAGGGATATATAATGTCCACTGTTCGGTGGACAACGATGTGTGTTTATCATTAATACACCCACAGTAGTAAGGTTCACCCAATACCCACTCCTTCAGGGCATCGGGAGAGAGATGTTTCATTGTGACACCTGCAGTGGTATCTGCGTTTGGTCGGATAGAGGGGGCTAAACGGGCGAGGCATGGGCTGGCAATGAGATGGGCTGATATGGTATAGGAGGAACTAGAACTGAGTGGACTTGTTGATAACTGGGATCAGCGGTGTCAAGATTGGCCTGTGTGGAGGAGGCTCGTGAATTATGCTAATGAGCAGTGCCAGGCTAGATACACTTTGAGGCTACTGGGCAGTTAGGGGCAGTCACGCTCCAGGAGGCAGAACAATAGGAGGCAGAGGAGCGACGCTCAACAATTAGCGAAACACCTGAAAGCGAAAGCATTAGCGCACATTGGCACAGTGGAGAGCACCGGTAGTGCATCTGCCAGTCAACTCAAAACACCTTGCTTGGTCTGTCTCGTGACCTCCTGCCAACGAGCCATCCGAACTTCACATGGCATCAAAGTACACATAGCCTGGCACAAGCACTGTGGTGGCATTCCTGTAATTTAGTGGCGAATGGCGGCTGTCGTTGTTGTGTGCACGTGATGCGAGTAATTTGCATACCGGAGGTCCATTCTGTCCCTGAATGCCCGTTTCTCCTTTCTCTCCTTTCCGTCCCTACAAACACACGCAAGCACCCACACACACATGTAAACTTTAGCACGCGTGCAAACACACTTGCACAAACGTGCACAAACAAATTAAAATAAAAAAAACAATTATTTAGACCCGTTTGTCGATCCACTGTTGGATGAAGGCCTCTCTATGCCGTGTTTGTCATGGAGATTTTTTGTCCACGCCGGACAATGTAGGTGTGATGTTGAGTGAGGCAGGACCGGTTGGGATATCACTTGCCACTGGTGTTAGCCGTGGCCGGGAATGGTACCGAGTTCATAGCTTGGTGCGCTTACCTCTGCGCCACCATCCTACCCCCGTGCACACAAATATGTATGAAATATATAGATATTCAAGATAAATATTAAACTGAAATATATACAAATACATATAAAATACAAACTAATACATACAGTATTCTCTCATTATTCATGCACTTGCTATCTGCAATTTTGACTGCATCGAGAGAGAGAAAGTGATGAGATAAAGTGATGGGAGGTAAAGTGATGAGATAAAGAAATGTCTTATTACAACTGTCATGTATTTAATAGCTTATTTATGTATTTATGAATGTGATTCTAAATCATTATCCACGAAATTTGCGATTCACGAGCATCTCCGGAACGTATTAAAGCAGACACACGAATGAATAAAATCAAGTCAATAAAATATCCTTATATTCAGATACTAATTTCCCTTTGCATGCATCATGGCCAAGAGTCGAACTTGGGTCTTGGAAATCATAGAACAGTGCGATGCACACTGAACAATTTATGCACATGTGTACACATGTATACGGCAACCAGCGTACTTCTGTGCGCAAAGGTACACGTGAACGCACGCGTACACATCAAATACAGACGCACGCATTCTCACTCACCGGTTCCCCCTGCAAGGAGAGACCATTGGGGCCTTGAGGCCCAGGAGGACCCTGGGGTCCCATTGGGCCTTGATCTCCCCTGAGACCGGAAGATCCCTGAAGATACACAAATAAATATACGCACGCACCAACAGTTTCAGAGCCACACATGCATACATGCACACGTGGGCAAATGCACATGAATACACACATGCACACAGACGTAGAGACAAACACACACAAACACGCAGGCACACACATACACACACGAGTGCGCTGATGCACACACCAAGACAAAGTTACCCCCGTTCGTCTTATTAGACTAGTGGGGCAATTGCTGTTAGAAAGCACCGATGAAGGCTGGCACACACACACATGCACAAGCACACCCACAAAGTATTTGCACACATACAGACACAAAAACATACACACAGGCACACACACATTAATATTCTCCATGTAACGTTATAGACCATGTGGAAAGTGATGTTAATGAGCTCTTACTAAGGTCACGATCCTGGTCGTAAAAAAACGGCTTAAAATTCTTCTTGCTGATGGAATGTGTGATAGCCAAACGTTCCCATTGTTGCCTGGTACCTTTCACACACACACTGTGTGTGTGTATATATGTGGAGACATGTCAAGATGTAACGTTGCTGCTTAGCTTTTTTGCGACTGTGGTTCATAGCTCTCCGATGCATTTCCGGGTTGTTAGGAATGATGCCCGATATTCAAAATCCCAGCACGTGGAGCAAAACGTCGGACATCATGCCGAACAACACATGGTACAACCCGAAAACGCATCGCAGAGCTGGGATGTAAAGTAACCAAAAAACTAAACTATTTTAAAGGTCCACTGAGCTATATAGCTCTTTTTCAAAAGTGACCTTGCCACAAATAATAGCTCAATAAAGTGGCTAATGACGTGGAAATGTATAGCAGCCATATACTCTAAACGCATGTCGATTCTAAATGTGGATGGAAACACCGGAGGATCTGGAGAAAAATCCACGCAACCACAGGGAGAACATGCAAACTCCAAATATACAGGCATCAGGGTCGGAATCGAACCCACAAACCTTCTGTATATGAGGCGAGATGGTTAACATCTCGCCACCATATTGAGCGCGGAGAGAGTCAATTTACGGTGTGTGCATTTGTGTACATGTGCAGAGGGGCTGTACCTGAGGTCCTTGCAATCCAGATTCTCCGCGTGGTCCCCTTAACCCAGAACCACCCTGAACAGAGAAAACAGCAACAACAACAACAGGGGTGACGTCACCACATCATCTGTGCCAGGCGAGGTACATTTTGAGGTTGTCACAATATGCTGGGCCGACTTTGTCCGTGATCGTGCTGAAATTTGCACACCGCAGCAGGTACACATTTAAATTGAAGCCCGTTAGAGGTTCATGTATACACTTGCAATTGATGTTGTTCATATCCAGGAAACGAGCTTTGGTCATCAGGATTGCAGGCCAGGGTGGTAACTACTGCACCGTACAACACTGAGTGTTGTTACCACGGCGCTTGTGCCAGGCTAGGTGCACCAACACATTTGAGTGAGTGGCACTCATCACCACCATCTCCTGTCCAATGTATGTGTACACCTGTGTAATTGTGCATGTGCCTATGTGCACACACGGACATGTGTGTATGTATATGTACATGTGTGTTTATGTGTATATATGTACATGTGTGTATACAGGTGTACATGTGTGTATATGTGTAGGTTTTACCGGGGGGCCAGGAGGACCAGGAGGGCCGATGCTGTCCTGAGTGCAAGTGCAGGCGTGGGGGAGCGCGGGGCATTTGGCCTCATCTCGCTGTGACCACGCAACACAAATGAACAAGACTCAGACACCCCATTTCCATTGGCATTTTCAAGCTGTGCCAGCACGGGGCCATCACAGCATAGGTAGCTTTCCATTGGCAATTTTCCAAGGCGAGCCAGAACCAAACTGTGAATATGTGGCCTCAAAAGACATCTGAACGGTTTGGGGCCAAGCAGGCCCAGGGGCGGGGTGGATCATTTACGGCGCACGTTGTGCCCCCGCCTGACTCGACTCGTCCGTTGGATGCGACGTCAGCGGTGTGGCTCGGGTTCTTCAGTGGAAAAACAACCTGGCGCCCTCATGAGCCATGCCGGGCTGGCTCGGGAGCCGTAACGACCGTAGGGTTAGGATGCTCACGGCGAGCACCTGTTACGGTTGACAGGGACTGCATGCAGGGGCTGGTGTGACCACGCACTTCGCACGGCCCTGCCACCACCTTTTTTCTCTGCAGCGCAGACTTTCATGATTGCCCTCTGGTGCTAATTTTAGGTTGTGCCGACTACTCATCTTCATTGTGGGAGACCATGAGCATGATTCTCATGAAAGCGGTGGCTAAAGGAGGCTTCGGAATGTGGTTTACGAGATTCATAGTGCAAGTACATCTTCCAAGAGCAAACAAGCCTCTATCATGCAGGGCAAGGGCGCTCACAACGGGGTAGTGGGATTCTGAGAAGCCGTGACATAACCAAAGGCACATTAGTCTCCAGTAGAGATGATAAAACAAACAACAGGACAATGGGACTCTGGGAAATCAGAGTATCACCAAAAGTCGATGTGACGCAAGAGGAACCAATGTCAGAAACAGAGATTGGGAATGGAATAGCGACGTCCCACAGTGTTCTACGAGCCACCAAACATCCACACCATGCCATGGAGGTGCGGTGGCATCAAAGGCATGAGCCATGATGACCTCCTGACCCTTGACCTGTATTATGAGACCCTGTGAGGGACATGGGTCAAGCGTTAGACAATGTACAAATGGAATTATATATATTTGTTTTAAAGAAACATCTCACCAAGTGGGGCAGTTCGCAGCACTTGTCTCTCTCCGCCCAGTTGACGCTGCACACGATGTCGAACATTTGCAGCTGGAACTGTTGAGACAAAGACAGAGATCCCCCATTATAGCCTTCAATAGGCTGCTGGGGTAAATGCTTTCAGAGAGTACCTATGAAGGCCAACACATGGCAAAACTTGTGTTGACTGCCGTGTGTTGAGGCAGTGGCACACTCGAATTGCGATTTAATTGAGGGGAAAATTGTATTCCTACTCAGAGCACTAAAAAATAAGCATCATCAGTCACGATCACTCCACTGCTGGGTAAAGGTCTCCACAAGCTGTCGCCATCTCGCATGGTTTTGCGATGTCATAACCGACCTAAGTAGTTGCACAGGAGAGCACTGAATCAATTACATACTTTTTTAAATTTCCAATGTAACACTTGAAATATCTCAAAAATGGTCGGAATAATTATTGTATTTGCCCCCCCCCCCTCCCACCCAGGTGCACCTCCGTGTCCCGGTGTTCATCCCGTGCGCCCGTATCCCCGGTGCTGCGTGTGGCCGCCCCCCCCCCCCCCCCCCGACTCTCCCCCGCCCCGTCACCTCTGCGCTGGCGGAGTCTCCCCGGCGCCGGCCCAGGCTCTGCTCTCCGGCGGTGCTCACGTTGCCCAGGGGCCCGGACGGCTGCTCTTCGACGGCGCGGCAATCCACGTGCAGCCGCACCGCCGAGTCGTTCACCACCACGTGCACCTGCCGACGGCATGCATACACATGTGGGGTAAATGCACGCAAATCTATGCACACTTGCAATCGGACACACAAACGCAAATACAGACAAAGATATACCCCCATAGCCTTGACTCGCGAGCACCTATGAAGGCTGGCACAAGACTACGCGGGCTGCCTTTGTCTTCCCAGTGCTGATGCTTACACACAGCAACAGGTACTCATTTAAGGGCTGAATCGAACTTGCGGAAGCCCAAGACCGGTTCAGATATTCATCCCTGGTTTTAGCCATGAGCAGGAATCGATCCTGACTGACCTGGTTCTTAGGGCAGCATGCTAACCACTGGTCCATACATATGTAGTGGGTTCGATTGAGGTGCACACTCAACTTGGAGGCAACACTATTTATTAACGCATAACAACCAATGTGAACACTATACATAAGGTGGTGACCACCATTCCTAATCTCACTAACACTCGGGGAATACTACACAGCGTGACCAAGGCAAGTGACGGGTTGCCTGGTCACGAACGACGATCAGAGACTCGAGGACCGCTGATGGCGTCTTCATCCCGGGGTTGAACAGCCCAGCGCTCTGTTCACACCCCACTTATAACTCCCGCGGCGTGGCCGGCTCCGACCCAGGCCACGCCCCCCTTCTCGATCCTTCGAGAAGGTTCGGGTCCCCAACCACGTGACCCCCAAGCTCCCCCTTGGGGCCCCTAGCCCCCCCCTTTATCCGGTCACGTGTCCTGTTGGGTTCATGCAGAGTGTCACGGCCTGACACGACCCCCGTGACACCCGCCTACAGCACCCATACCGAGCCAACACAGTAGTGACGTCATGTGTCCCTACGCTCGTACAGTCCCGACACAGTAGTGACGTCGTAAGTCACTACACATATATAAACAAAAGACACAGATCCCCCCGTATAGCCTCAACAGACTGTTGGGGCAAGTGCTGTTAGCGAGCACCTACGAAGGCTGGCACGGCACACGAGGGGGTGGGTGGCCAGCACCGCAGGTGAAAACGCACGGACCTTGTGGAAGCTGCCGTAAAAGAGCTTCTGAACATCCGGGCCCTCGAAGTTGGTGCTTTGCGACTTCCCCGCGTCGTCCATGTACTCGAAGGTCAAAGACTTCGCCTTGGCTGCAGCGCACGTGTACACACACGCGTTACCGGTGTTTGGACACATTCGGTTATACTATACGAGCTTTACTACCCGGCTTCGCCCGGGACTTGGATTCACCACGTCCGGCCGCCTTTGTCTCCCCAGTGGCGATGTTCACACACCACACCAGTTACTCGTTTGAGGCTGAGTCGACCTAGGGGAGGCCCAGGCCCTGTTAAAATAATCGTCACCGGTGGTGGCCGTGAGCGGGAATCGAACTTGGGTCGCCGGGTTTGTAGCGCAGCGCGCTAACCACTACACTACAATGCGTTACGCTTCCACATGCGCGGGTCACATGACAGATTTGACGTCACAGCTCACTTGCCGTGCAAAAAATATATGCACCAATGAGTTTCCCCCCCCCCCCCCAAAAGTGTATTTTCATAATTTTTGCATGGTGTACAGTCTGGAAAGTACCCAGATGACAAATTTCAAGTTTGTTGCATGTCGGGAAGTACGCTAAACATTTTAAACAGACACACATAATCACAACTTTGCCTTTCATATATATGGAGATATACACGTGCACGCCACAGTCTGCAGGTATGTACGCACACGAGTGAATGCACGGTACACACACGTGGAGTCAGAACCAATACATTTGTGTGGTTGCGTGCATCTCCATGTCTGCATGCACCAGGCGGCACAGCTATCAAGGGTGCAGGAAATGCAACTGCACCGGGGCCCCTGGGCTGGGGGGGGGGGCTAAGGCCGACGAAGAGGGTGGGGGAGGAAATTGTATCGGGGGGGCCGGGGGGGACCCCCATTTCATCCCCTGCATCAGGACCAGTTGCCAACCAGACTACGCGACTGATGAGGGTTACGGTTGCACGGCTGGGTGGTAGGGCTAGGGGTAGGGGCTAGGCTAGGGCTAGGTTTAAAGTTATGGATCAATGTCGGGTTTGTGTTAGGGGTCAAAGGTCAACGTTCGTTCGGGTTCAGTGGCTTAGCTATCTAGTGCGCAGGCGGTGCAACTGCGTCGGAGAACACAGGCGGCATGCTGTGGAAAGGATGGGGGAGGGAAATTGGACAGGGTGGGGCGGGCGCAGGGAGAGAGAGGAAGGATGCCCATTTCATTCATTGCACCAGGGCCGAAGCCACCCACGGCACCCCTCTGGGGGTGGCCGAGCGATCACGCGCCGGTCTCACCGTCGAGGAGGACGCCCACTTGGAGTTTGTCTGCTTCGTCGCGGAGCTCCCACACGGTGAACGGCTGCGAGGGCGTCTCGGGCAGCATGCGCATCATGAACGACACCGTGTATGCGGGGGGCAGCCCCTCCGGCAGCACCTCCCTGCTCACGCCGCGAGGGAAGACGCGGGGGGGGAGGGGGGGGGGTCGAACCGTTTCAGCGGGGGCTGTTCTGGGCCGTGTACCCCGTCAAATCCGCACCCAAGTGTACCATTCGCTATGGCTGTAGCTGCTACAGTGACGTGCCACCTACTGCAGTCTGCGTGGCAGCACGAGAAATATTTCGAAAATAGAACAAATTATTTGAAATGGATAAAGAAGCATGGAGAAACGGACCCTTTGAAGTACATCAAAGACAGAAAGAAGAAAAGGTGGATGAGAGAACATACAGAGTTAGAGACATCATATTGACTATTGAGAAATGTAACTAGGCATTGGCAGGCCACGTCGCTAGAAGGGACGATGGCCGGTGGTCAAGACTAACTACGGAGTGGCAGCCAAGGCAGTAAACACGTGTGGACAGCATGTGGAGATGGAGCGATGAAATCGGATCATGCGCAGGTGGGACTGTCGCATCTCAGGACCCTGACAGGCAGTGATGGCTTAGGACAGAGCCCTTCATCCATCAGTGGATAGACCATGGATGCTACTGCTGCTGTTGATGATGACAATGAACCGGGTTTCATTGCTGTATATATGTGTGCACACGTGTACGAGTGTGTGCATGTTGGTGTACGTGCGTGTGGCCGTGTAGTTGTGCGAGCACACGCTACCCGTGTGTGCATGTGTGTGTGCGTGCGTGCCTGGTAGGCTGTCTCAGCACTGCCTCTTTGTGAATCCGAAACGAGGGGAACGAGTTGAAGGAGCCGGGCTCCATGGAGACTCCGCTCACGTTGGCGTAGAGACGCTCGGTCAGCTGGAACGCCTCCATCATCTTGAACCCTGCGGCGGCGCACGCCACATTCACACGAGCAACCTTGCAACGAAGGATTTTCCTCGAGCTAGGCCCAGGCGGGAGACTAACACGGGGAGGCCTTGGTACGGAGAAGCATAACCCAGAAGCGCTGGTTCGTAATGAGGTCATAGCCGGTGTTTAAAGTAGCACGAAAAAGGTTCCGGCATGCGGAGAATAAATTCTACGACAACACGGAATTGTTTTGAAGTGGATATACATTATATACGATGTAACGCACTAGAGGGCGTTTAATCGTACATTCTATTTTCGTACATTATATTCTACGTAAGATATTCTCATACGTTGATTGTACATTGTACACTACGTAACTTGCATTTCATATACGTTACACGCTACAAAACAGGATTACAATGCATTGAACATGTACATTGTAATTCGACTCTCACCTCCCTTCAACACAATATACACCTTGCCTCAATCTGGCTGCACCAATTTTATGTACGCATGCATGTCGAACTTCCTTCGGACCGTACGTAGCCAACTGTGCGAATCAGATGTGCGGGCTGGGGAAGGTCAACAAGGTGAACACAAAACTCCGCTCTGAAGAAGTGAAACGGCCACCGATTGGCCACCAAACGCACGTCCACGCGAAACGTCAGACGCGGCGGGTCGCCTGTTTTGCATCAGTCCGACAATCACGTTGTCTTCCCCCGCCCCCCCCTCCAGAGAGTTATGATTTTCTCGTGGCCAGTATATCGGTCCGTGCACTCCCTCACCCGGTGCGTATTGCATATACCCCGTGCATGCCGTCTGCCGCCTTTAACCGTCCGCCGGCCGTACCTGAGATGGTGTAGCGGTCGAGGTGGACGAGCGGGCATGCTGCAGGCCGGCGTCACGTTCGAGCCACGATCGATTGGCGCCGCAACGGGGGAAGTGGGGGGAGAGGGGTTGCGGGGGAGGTGGCAATGATGCGGACACGCGGGGGGACGTGCGGGGGGACACGCGGGGGGACACGTGGGGCCACGACGGCGCACACAGGGGGGCAGAGACGTACGAATAATTAGAAAAATACCATGTTGCGGTTCAGTTGCGCATGTAGTACAGTACTCGTGTGTTTATTTCTTACTATTCATTGAATTTAAAAGTAGCAACAATTTATTGAACTGAGCAGGTGTCCTGGAACACCTTGATGACACACATTTATATTTTAACACCAATATATTAACAAAGGATGTGTTGAGGTTTACATTTTTTTTCAAATTAAAGATAACCCATGCAGGCTTCACTGGAACACGATACAATCCACGTTATTATTTTATCATCTCCCCACGTATGACCGCACAATTAACTGAATAATTGATTTGTTTTCCATCCACTTGACTAAGCATCATCTCAACAAAAGCGAACAGCGTTTTTTTTTTGGCGACAGGATTGCGCAGCGCCTCACAGCAAGAACGGCCTGGGTTCAATTCCCGGCTTTTCCGCGTGGAGTTTGCACGTTTCCACCCCTGTTCCACACTGCCCTCCCATCACTAAAATAAAACACACACATTGCACCCTCCCCACGACTGAGAAAACTGGTCAGGGCCCTCGTGAAAAAGTGTCTTGAGACTCGGTGAAGCCCTGGCCGAACAAGCACAATGATGATACAATTATCCTGGACGATGCGAGCGCACGCGTTGAATCTGAGTGCCGGCGTACTCACTTGCGGAGGCGGTCTCGCACACGAAGGTGATGAGGTGGTCCTCCAGGGAGCGGAACGCCTCGTAGTCCTCCACCAGGAACACGTGGCGCTCGCTCGGCAACGAGCCGATGGCGCGCAGCTCCGCGTAGTCGCCGTCCGCGATGCCGATCGCAAACACGGACACGCCTGCGCGCGTACGTGGCAAACACAGAGACAAAGATCCCCCGCGCCCACCACCTCAGCATATTGTTGGGGCAAGTGCTGTTGGCGAGCACCTATGAAGGCCGGCACACCGCGGTCACATTTGGAAGATGTTTAAATGTTCCGCCTGCCAC
This sequence comes from Lampetra planeri, assembly GCF_965212315.1. Taxonomy (NCBI): domain Eukaryota; kingdom Metazoa; phylum Chordata; class Hyperoartia; order Petromyzontiformes; family Petromyzontidae; genus Lampetra; species Lampetra planeri. Next base: position 5,567,646 of record NC_136129.1, read on the forward strand.
ATCGTAGGTGATTGCACCTGCTGTCACTGCTATCTCATGTGATAATACAATCGGGTTAAATAACAGTGGATTGACACAACGGCTCTGTTCGTACATCCAGCATTCATACCCAGCACTTAGCAGACTGAGCTGCAGGCTGGCCGAACATACACACACGGGGCTCGTTGTGTGGCCAGCACCGTGCACAGCCGACCTTCTTTATGTCTCTCTGGCAGTAGCATCCAATGCACCGCCATGACTGCACCATGTATTAATTTTATAGTCCATGGGCCACAGCAGATATTGGTACCACCTAAGGTAGCAAAACTTTAGTCGTACCCATTTATTTACACAAATGTTATACAGCCAATATGATTGAATTACTAGATCACGCCACACGTTTCACGTGGTTACCTCATAATTAACTGTTATTGGCCACATAAATAAATTGTGAGCGATAAAACTATTCCATCCCAAAAGCAATATTTGATCTGGGCTTGAGGCTGAAGTGACCTCGGGGAAACTCAGGCCAGGTTCAGAGACCGTTTGTAATCAGTCTGGTGCTAAACGTGGCCAAGAATCACACTTGGGCACAGGAGCCGCACTGTAAATTTCCATGTGAAAATAAAAATAGTAAATTTTTACAAAAATCTATTTTTTTGCGATTTTCTCACCGTTCCTATAATTTGTGCGCTGGTGTTTTTGTATGCTTTGTTGTTGTAACTTTCTGACCCACCCCTTACCGGAAATCTGTGAAAAAAGATGTATAGCTCATCGGATTCCTCCAGTATAAATAAAGATTATGTGCATGTAGAAGGACATAACGAGGGCACACAGTTGCGTGACGACGGTGAATGGTACAGATTCACGCGCGCACCGAACACACACGACATCGTACCGTCCTGCTGAATCTTTTGCGCGATGGCCGACACGTCGTCCTGCGAGCGCCCGTCCGTGATAACAACGAGCACCTGCGGCAAGCCGCGGCGCACGCCCGACTGGGCGGCGAACATCGCGTCGCGAACAAACTCCAGCGCCTTGCCTGCACACGGCGCGACCGTCCACACCGTCGCCATCGCCACCACCGCCGCCACCGGTTAAACAATGATCCACCGTTAACGTCACCGCCACCACCACCACCACCACGGTCAACACCATAATCATCATCACCATCAAGCACGTTTACCACCATTAGTTAAATAATAATCACCACCACTGCCACCACCGCCAATACCATCATGCTCCACAACCTAATCATCATCACGATCTCGACCCTTGCCACCAACATTTAAACAATAACAACTGTCACCACCATCAACACCCTCACACTCAACACCATAATCATCATAACGATCACCACCATTTCCACCACCAGTTGAACCATAATCACCACTACCATAATTACCATCAGCAGCACCACCACCACCACAAGCACGGCCAACACCACCACCACCATCACCGCAATTGTCAACAACACCACCACCACCGTCATCACCACCACCACCACCAACACCACCACGACTGCCACCACCAATTAAACAAGGATAAACCACTTTGGCCACATATGGCCCATTACCACAGTTCAAGAGCCCTGGACTTGGAGATTCCCAGAACGGGTTCAGATACCACTTGCTACTGATGTTATCCATTGCCAGGATTCCACACACACACACAGCTGAACACTTCAGAATATATTCCCACCGGTAAACACTGAGAATGCTAACAACGAGTATTTTATATTACTCCTTAGGGGTGGGATTGTGGCACATTGGTTAGCACACTGGGGCTACAACCCAGTGACCTTGGCTCAATCCCTGCCATGGTAAACATCGTTGGTGAGCGATATCCGCCATGGTCCTGGGTCCACCCTCCAACGACACCCCACCATCAGCTTGCGCTGACAAGCTTGGGTAAGTAAGGTAAAACGAACCACATGACCGACATGGCGTGGGGAAGCCTTCGTTCGGCAAGAAACTGACAAAGGTCCGTAAATTATCTGTATTATTATTCTTTTAACAATCCCTCCCCTGCAAAACCCGTCTGCTACCTGTTCCCCAGACACCCCTCAATAACACGTAATGGTATTCCCAGGGTAGAGTGTAACATGTTAGACCGGGAATGATCCAACTGCTGGCAATGGGGGGGGTGTTTTGGGAAAAGTGAGGCCCCTTCATTAATCTCTGCCATGGTACCACCAGGGATGAATGATTCATGTTAGATGATACTGAGAACATTCTGTGGGTGAGCTCTGAAGAGACAGAGGTGAAAGCGAGGGGGGTGAGGCGGGTGGTTGGGGTTGTAGGGGGCATGGTGGAGATTGCATTAGGGGTGCGCACCACAGCTACATAAATCATTACTGCAAGCAGCACTGCACCATATGTGGTGATGTTTAATTATTGGGGGAGGGGGTGGGGATGGGAGGGGTGCATTGCTGTATTTAGCATTCAACAAAATAGATTGCTAAGCGATGGAGTGCGAGCGAGGACAAAATGTAGAATTTATGAGGTGCCGCTGTTACACAGCAGGAGGAGAAGACAAGTTGAGAGACTTGTACGAATGGCTTGTTTTTCGCAGGGCCTCGCTAAGTAAGGAGGGGTCCTCTCCAAGAGTGCTGCTATGGTAGACCCTTTGCAGGGCGCTGGTTCGTAAAAAGTAGTCGAGTGCATCTGTTTTGGGTGTGTGCTAAGCATGCGACAATTAACCTCTCACTCGATTCAATCAATTGCCGCGATCGGGGGGGTCTTGATTCAACTTGGGTTTTTGTTTGTTTTTGTGGCTGTACTGGCAGTGGTGCGCAAGCACAATTAACAACAACCACTCAACGCGTGTGTCAATAACACTGGAGTGAGGCCTTAAAACAGGGACAGCAGGCGACGTTTTGGGTAATGGCCCCTTTCATCACAGCAAATGATATCTACGCAGGGCCAGCTTTCGGTCTATGTGCATTACCAGTCTTGGTGTTGCCGCCCTTGTACTGGATATTGGTGATGGCTTGGAGCAGGGTTTCCTTGGAATTGTGCATCTTGAGGGTGAACTCGGATCGCGATGTGTCACTGAACTGCGCCACCGCGACCTGTCGACAGCACCACCGCCACCACCACCACCATCATCGCATGGCCTCCAGTGTCGCTTGCCTCTTTTCCACTGGTATATCCGAGCTGTGCCAGCGCGGTATGTATGCATGTTGAACTTCTTTTGCACTGTACGTAGCCAACCGTGCTAATAGGATGTGCCCTCATGGTACGGGTGGTTTCCCGCTGGTAATTGGCCATGCGAGCCAGAACCAAATCACGATGCACTAGTCTCACGAGGCATCTGAAAAGTGGCCCCAGGCTGAGTAGGGCCAGAGGAGTTAATGATGCGCTCATTGCGTGTGACGTACGTCTGTACTGCGCGGACACAGCGTCACCGACGTGCGGCTCGACTCGTTCGATGAGTGCGTGACATCATAGCAGCAAAGCTCAGTTTTTTTGCAGTGGGAAAAAAAGACAACCTGGCGGTTCCCTGAGTCCCATCAGGCTGACTCGGCATACAGCGGAGAAAGTGGTGCGAGTGTTTGCCCGTGACCCAGCGTCCGCTCCCGCGTGCAAGTTGGCGCTGGACTGTACCTGCATGCCGTCTTGCCCGATGCGGTCCAGGGCACCCACCATGTTCCACAGGAAGTTGATGACCTTTTGGAAATTCTCGTCTCCGATGCTCCAAGAGCCGTCCACCATGAACACCAAGTCGGCCTTCGCCCCCTTGCACTCTGCAGGGGGGGTGGGGGTGGAGTGGGGGGGGAGTGAGGGGGGGGGCACCGCCGCCACCGAGTTAGGGGAACTCGACGTTGTCCGCCTTTTTCACCATGCCCATGTTCGCCAGCACGACCATCGTCCTCAACAACATCGAGGCAATGATCAAGATGAACATCGCCACCAACGACTACAACACAAGGAACTTCACTGTCAGCGAGTTATTCGGTCTGGGTTACTTAAGTAATTAATGTGGTATCAGTAGCATCATTCTGCGTCATGATCATCGTCACCATCTACAATGATATCATCATTGTCACCACCAACACCACCAACACCACTGGCACTATCTTATCCCCATCACGATCGGCAAAATCAACATCGTTATCATCAACATCATCGTTGAATCTTTTAACAACTTCAACTATCTTCTTCTACAAACGCTACAAAGTGGTTGCAAAATAGGGCAGTAGATTTTTCCTTTACTCTTTCATTCTTATAATCTTCATCAGCACGAGCCGAAGCATTATCGTCCATAGATTTTGTCATGATCATTGCAGTCATTGTTTAAAATATCGTCATGATCATCACCACAGTCTCCATCAGCACGGCTGTAATTAACGGTACCTGTGCGTGCAGGAGGGATGGTGGGCGGAGGCTTGGGAGTTGTGGGAGCTGATGTTGGGGCCGGCACTGTGAAAAAACGATCACGACAATCCCAAACCTCGTTCCCAGCCACTGCGTGACCAGAGGTCAAGTGCCTCTGTGCCTACCCTTACAATAGCGCGACTGTGTGTGCATGCGAGTGCATGTATGTATGTAGATGCTCGCTAACAGCACTTGCCCCAACAGTCTGTTAAGGCTATACGAGGGAACTTTGTCTTTGTTTTGTATGTGAGTGCGTGTGACAGTGTAGGTGAGTGTCTATACAGTACGTGAGTGTGTGGGGAGCGTTAGTGCAGTGGTTAGCGTGCCGTACTACTATCCAGGGCGAGCCGAGTTCGATTCCCGCTCACGGCCAACACCAGTGACGATTATCTGAAACGGTCCTGAGCCTCCCGTAGGTCGACTCAGCCTAAAACAAGTACCTGATGTGGTGTGTAAACATCACCACCGGGGAGACAAAGGCGGCCGGGCGTCGTGTTAACCACTCACCCTCTCGTGTGCCGTGCTAGTGGCGAATGGCGGGTATTGGTAGACTGACTGGAGTCTGTTAAAGGCTGTACAGGGGGATCTTTGCGAGCATGCGAGTGTAGGCGCACGTCAGAGGTCGCAACCGGGTACCCGATACCCGTACCCTACCCGATACCTGGCTACCCGTACCCGGCCGGGTACGGGTACCCGTTTGCGACCCTGGTGCGGCCGGGTACGGGTACGGGTAGGCCGTGAGTCACTGGTGAGTAACTGTTTGTCACTCATTTCCCAACGTCTTGTCTCTTCTCACAATTAAGGTTCCTAGAATCAACCCACCCGTGCCTGCAACATGGCTTCATCCCAGAGGTCGCAATCAGGTACCCGATACCCGTACCCTACCCGTACCCGGCCGGGTACGGGTAGGGTAAGGAATCAAAACCCGTTTGCGACCTCTGGCGCACGTGCGTGCACTCACATGTGCGCTGGTTGATGGTGGTGGGAGGGCCCTGGTAATCCGGCAGACCCACAGTGATGGTGACTCGGTACTCCTTGCCCGGGACCAGGTTGTACGCGCACTGATTCGTCACGCTCCCCGGCACCGGGAACTCATGCCTGTCGCCACCTGCCACAACACATCATCATCATCGTCATCAGCCGTGATTGATGCACTGCTGGATGAAAGCCGCTCCAAGCGGTCGCCAGCACTCACAACCCCCACAATCGCACAATTCAACGATCCATGTAGCGCCTGCATGGGAACCGATGTTTGCGGATGTGGGTCGTCCCTGCGTCTGGAGGATGCGACGTCGCTCCGAGGGCGACCACAGGGGCCCTTCTGTAGCTCCCCCCATCTGGAGAACGCCCTCCCCTCCAGCCACAATCTGGGACTTGGGCCCTGTCGATGTTCTTAAGTCACGACTGAAAAGGTTTCACTTCTACTACACCACTGCTCGTGGAGCACTTCTATACCATTGCTTGCACCTCCCGATTAGCGCGGTTGGCTACGTACAGTGCTAAAGAAGTTCAATATACATACACTAGACCAATGACTTGGTGCAATCCGTTTACCCTGATTCTATTGGCTTGTACGGTGCTTTTTGTTGGTGCTCAGATTGATGTAAATTTGTATGTGTTCACTTTGAGGCCACGTGAAATGTTGAAGGTTCGTCGACAGGAGATCACGGAACAGACGCAGGTGCCATGACTGGCAGATGAAACAGCTGTAACCCCTACTGTACCAACAGACATGTAACATACATACACACAAATGCTCTCCATTTAGCCTACCAAGACAGCCGTGGATGGTTCCATTAGCGAACACTTATTATACACCGCGCATGCCATCCAGCACACACACACGCACGCAAGCGCACACACGCAAGCACGCACAAACACGCACATCGTGCGCGCATAGATTTGGGCACGCACACCTGGTTTTATGCAACAGCATGTGCGCTGGCTTTTCCATCAAAGCGCTCAAGCTCAGAACGCAGCAGTAGCAGCAGCAGCATCTCTCTTCTCAGTACTTCGCGCAGAGCATGCTTCGGTAGCCTGGCAGCACTCCCGCTGGCAGCGCCAGCTCATTCCAGCATTTACAGATCACAGGAGTGGCAATAACTCATTATTTAGCGGAGGGGAGGATAAATGACTGGGCGTTCTTGACTGGGCGATGGTGATGTGCAAGGGGGTCTGTGCATTTTTTTTTCGTGGACATCAATTAGACCGGCGCGACAAATCAGGAGAGGGTGAGGGCTCCTCCTTTCTTGGGATGGAGAGAAAGTCAGTGGCCCTGGTAAAAAAGAAAAATAACTTTTCCACGCTGAAACTCTGCTGAGCGTCACTCACTGACAGATTCACGGTCCGGTGCTGTTTTTTACGATAATGGAAAGCAGGCAAAAAAACCGAAAATTATGATTCCATTAACTGAATGCACCGACGCTGTAAAAGTATCAGCTATGCGAGGTCAATTGTCGATCGCCAGCCTTCGTCCCTTCAAGCGACGCGTGCGCCGTCGCAAGCCCACAGGCTTTACTTAACCATCAAAGTCGCGCCTTGAACCTGCGTATATTACCTAATCTACGCGTTCTTTGTATCTCGGTGTAATTCCAATGATTGCAGAGGAGCTACTGAGGGGCGCCTAAAATAGGGACAGTGCTGGAGAGGGCGATTAGACTGGCTCATGCGTGTGTATGCATGTATGTTGAACTTCTTTCGCACCATACGTCGCCAAGCACGCTAATCAGAGGTGCGGGTTGCTGGGTTGTATTGCGGGACCATTAAGGATGGTGGCGACTTGGGCAGGAGGCCTTCATCCAGCAGTGGCTTGGCCATTACCGATGTTCAATGATGATGATGACTACGAGGCATGGAGCGCACGAATCAGGTGACCGTTGGAGGCTCACTCACCGTCAACCGGCTCGAAGACGACGCGATACGAATAGGCGTCGCGAACGCGGTCCCACTGCACACAGAAGCTCTTGGGCGTGATGTTGTTACTCCGCAGGTTCACCGCTTTAGGGATGACTGTCGAGGGGGCACAGCATTTCAATTGATCAATCAGTTAAAGGTTATTCCTTTAAAGGTGCCTTTCTGAAAACAAGGCCCCTGTACATTCATTATGTATTCGCCAATGATACTTTAACCACCGGGCAATAATAATAATTAGGTTAATCTAAAACTATACCTTTTGTGACGATACGATCATCTTCATCTGCCCGCCCCCGAGATGTCAATGAGAAACGTGTTGGGTGGAAGCTCAACCTCCTCACTGGGTGTTGATGATGGTGAAGATGATGGTGATGATTATGATGGTAATGATGGTGATGATGATGGTGATGATGGTGATAATGATGGTGATGATGGTGATAATGATGGTGATGATGATGGTGATGATGATGATAATGATGGTGATGATGGTGATGATGATGGTGATGATGGTGATAATGACGGTGATGATGATGGTGGTAATGATGGTGATGATGATGGTGATGATGATGGTGATAACGATGGTGATGATGATGAAAGTCGAGCACGGGGGCGATGTTGAAAACATCACGAGTACGACGGCGGGTTCTGCGAATATCCATCCACGGCAGCGCGCATGAGGGCGGCTACTCACGCGTGGTGCCGATGCCCTGAATGGGCTCGCTGGCGCCGTTGCCGGGGTACAGGGCGTACACGTTCACATCGTACGATGTCCCTGGCCGTAGGTTCGTGAGCATCGTGGTGTCCGTGTCGCCGACGATCACCTCCATGGGCGTTCCGCCCGCTGTCATTGGGAGCCCGAGCACGCGTGGCGGCAAGGTCAGTCACGGTGCCGTGGAACTGTCGGGCTCTTTAAAAAATATATATACACGGTTTAAATTTGCCCCACACCCAACACAAGTCTCAGTTATTACGTCTTGGGGGATAACTAATCCAAGTTAAAATGACGATCTGTCAACTCGTTTAGAATTCAGGATTCGATTGTGGTTGTTTCGGCGCGTTTTTTTGCCATCTCTCTGTTGTCTCGTTTGTACGGTTATGTTCGGTCCATTGGCCTACACGTAACACAAGCATATCGTTTGTATAAACTGTATAGAGTCGTCGATTGTCTCACGCGCCATTCGATGGCTGTATCTTGGACGTAACAATCATTTCTGATCGGGGAATCGATGCTCATCGCATGACTCTGCCGTATACATGTATGTTGAACTTCTTTCGCACCGTACGAAGCCAACCGTGCGAATCGGAGGTACGGGGAAAGGAAATCAGAGGTGCAGTCTCCAACTATAATAAGTCACTCAAAATTATTTTGCCATCTCTCTGCTCTGAAGAAGGACCATCTTCCCAAAACATCAACATAAATGCGTAATTATCTGCTGTAAGGAAGTGCTATTTATTCACGATCTGGTGAGAGATGTTGTGATTCGTATAAGAATTCACATTGCATGGCTATGCAGTATCAGCGGCGCATCCGGGGGTGAGGAGAGGAACATGAGGTAGTGCCGTTCCCCTCCCCCCCCCCAATTTACCAACCCTCACTGACCAGCATGGTGAAGTATGGTCAAACAACTCCCACAACCGACACGGAGCCGTGGGATACCTTCATCCAGCAGTGGATTGACAAATGGCTGTAGATATTAGGCAAATTAATTTCCTCCCTCCAAAATATCTACGTGGTGTGAGTGCATGGGTGCCACTGTGGGTGCCACTGTAATGTTGTGGAGTACGGCGAGAGTCTGCGTGTCGGTCTGGGTCCGTGGCCGTCTGCGCCGTCTGGTCACCGATTGGTCGGTAGACGACGCGGTAGCCGTTGGTGGGCCCGAGCGTGCGGTCCCACGTGACCCGGAACCGCGTGAAGGACTCGTCCGTCACGCGCAGGTTCTGCGGTGCCTCTTGGGACACTGGGACACACGGCCACGCACACAGAGACACGAAGACGCCTCCAGTCTGAACACACAGGTCGTACATCAACAGCAGCCCTAGGAGTACAAAAGTGGGCAGACCATTCCTTTGCGTGCCATGCCGTGCCGGCCTTAACAGGTGTTCGGTAAGAGGGGCACGTACAGTAATGCCTCTTGTTACAGAAGCTTGTGGTTCGAGCTCCGCGGCCACCCTGGTGAATACTGCTGATGCATTAACCATAACTAGGCACCGCCCGCTTCGCAATGGATGTTAGACACGCCGTGACGTTCTTTTAAAACGTCGGCCGCTTGTGCCAGCGTCACGATCCAGATTCGATAAAATCACTCGAATATTTACTTAATTGGGAAAATCCACATAGCATCATCGCCCCTGACTCGCAAACTAATGATGCCCATTTGCAGGCCGGATATGTGTATGCCTCGCGCAGCACAGCGACAGCTGCAGCAGGGCATTGGAATGGTTTAGATGTGGTTAGGGGACTTTGAGTTATCGAAACATTTTAGCAAGCTCCCTATAACAGTATAACTACAAATCATTATCCTGTCTATGCGTACGTGCATGTGTGTGTGCGGTACTGTAGCGGTTAGCATACTCCGCTACGAACCTGGCAACCCGAGTTCGATTCCTGCTCACGGCCAACAACAGCGGCGATTATCTGTATTGGTCGTGGGCCTCCCCTAGGTCGACTCAGCATCAAATGAGTACCTAGTGCGGTGCGTAAAATCATCGCCACTCAGGAGACAAAGGCGGCTGGGCGTGGTGCTGGCCACCCCACCCCCTCGTCTGCTATACCGGTCCTTTCAGAGGTGCTCGCTAACAGCACTTGCCCTAACGGCCTGTTAAAGGCTTTACCGGGGATCTTTGTATTTGTTTCTTGAGTGTGTGCGTGCGTGTGCTCACGCGTTTGGCCGGTCCCCTGCAGCGGCTGGCTGTCTCCGCTGGGGTAGATGGCGGAGACGCTCACGTCGTACTCCGTTCCCGGCTGCAGGTTATTCAGCATGGCCGTGTTCGCGCCATCCGCCACCGTCACCTGCATGGGTTGCCCTCCCGCTGGAACACCCCACACAGGCGCCGCCGACGCTGCTTTAGCTTTCATTAATTACCAGAGGCACCCAATGAGACGGGCAGGAAAAGCAAATAAGTTCGTACAATCCGCTACCATGAGGGTCGTCCTTTCGTTCGCATGTGTGTGCGTATGTTGAACTTCTTTCGCACCGTGCGTAGCCAACCGTGCTCATCAGAGCATGTGTGTGTTTGTATAGAGATCCGTAGTCCCGCTACGAGCAGGGGACTCTACGGACACGTCCTAGGTTGTCAAAGAAACCTCACGAATTTCAATGGCAATTCCTGTGTCTCCGTTCCAGTGAACGGGATGCTCGTGCTAAATCCAAGGATCACCACTTGGTGGCACGCTTTGGCACTTCTGAAAACAAAACACCCGTGAATCCTATGTTTTCGAAGGCCTCGTAAATTCCATTAAAACTTGTACTCGACTCAGGAAAGTCGCATTCTCATTCCGGGCTCGCGATCGTTGGAATTGCCCAGCACAAATGGAGATATCAGCACGCTTTCGGAAAAATACAATGTTGCGAATCGTCGGTCTCTACGTTTCCGCACTGCCAATCCTAAACCGACGCTCAGACAGTCAGATTGATACAAATAAAAACTTTTTACCAAATAATGACGACGAAAACAAAGACAATGGTAACTTATTGAAGTGTCCGCTCTAGTGGCAAATACATCAATCCACGTTTACAGGTGGATTCGTCAACATGGTAGCTCGACGCCGACGATAACGATGATGACGACGATGTGTGCTTACAAGTGCGTGTGCGCGTGTGGCAGATGCGCACACGTGTGTTTGATCCGAACCTCGAGGCCGATAGACGATACGGTAGCCGTTGGTGGGCGAAGGAGCGCGATCCCAGGTGACGCGGAACCGCGTGAACCACTCCTCGGACACACGCATGTTTTGCGGAGACTCTTGGGAGACTGAGACGTGAGGGCAAGAGACGCACGCACACACACACAGGCACACAATGACAAAGGACCCCTGTATAGCCTTCAGCAGACTGTTGGGGCAAGTGCTGCTAGCGAGCACCTATGAAGGGCGGCACGGCACACGATGAGGGGGTGGGTGGCCAGTAGAAATGCAATGGCTGCCTTTTTATTTCGAGTGGCGATGATTAACACATCGCACCGGGTACTCATTCGAGGCCGATCGACCTCGGGGAGGCCCAGGGCCAGTTCAGATAATCGTCACTGGTGTTAGCCGTGAGCCGGAATCGAACTCAGGTCACAGGGTTCGTGACAGAGCGCGCAAACCGCTACTTTACCGCTTCCCAAATGTATTGCTACCGCCACAGTTGCCGGAAAGGCCTGCGCTAGAGGAAGCTCGAAAGAGCCCCTCTAGAGGGTATTTGGCCTCCTCTTTCATGTGGGCCAGATCACACGAGGCCTGCCGATTGCCTAACTTTGGTGTAACCCATTTATACTGCTGGGTGGACAGAGGCGGGAGGCGGGGAGGACGGTGGAGTGGAATTTAAAATACATACCCATTGTTTCAACTGCTACACCGGAGGATCAAACAGGCGACCTCTGAATTGCAAGTCCAGTGTGCTAAGCATTACCACGGCAGCATCCCACCTTATCATTACTCTTCCCATAGCCTTGGCAAATGCACGATCAGAGCACTTGCTAAATTAGCTTAACCAGAGCAGAGCAGCTTCTTGAAGGAGGATCTATGTGTTTGAGCACGTGTGTATGCATGTGTGTACACATGTACGTGTGTGCGCGCATGTGCATGTATGCGTGAACGTGCGTAAGCGTGTGTAAGTGCGTACGTGTATGTGCACATGCTCACGGGTTCGGCCGGCTCCCTGCAGGGGCTGGCTGTCTCCGCTGGGGTAGATGGCGGAGACGCTCACGTCGTACTCTGTTCCGGGCTGTAGGTTATTCAGCATGGCCGTGTTCACTCCGTCCGCCACCGTCACCTGCACGGGCTGCCCCCCCGCTGGAAGACACAAACAAGCCACCACAACAACCATCGCCGCCGTCATCAGCAGCGTTCTGATAATTCATGAACCCCAACGCGTATCGTCAATAACACTGCCCGAAACAGGAAAGCACACATATATATAATCGTACATTTCAGGCAATGATCCAGAGCAGTTGTTAATGACGAATATGTTGGAGATTTTGGAACTTGTGCTCTGTGCACCACCGCCAATGCAGTATCACAAAAAGCAACCATTACGGTCACAAAGCTCACGAAAAAAGCGTCGATGTCTTCATCCCAGAAAACTGGGTTTAAATAGGCCGAATCCAATGCGATGCGTTGTTTTTTTTTGGAGCCCGTTTGGTCACGATGGGAAAAATCGGGCGCCACGTGTCGTCCAGCTTAGATGAGGCAAGGGGCAGTGCTCATCTCTGTTGGCAGCCCTTGAGGCAGTTGGAGGCGAAATTCCACAGCCCCCATGACAGTGGGACCCAAGGCTCTCAATAAGGTCAATTTTGAGCTTCACAAAAAGAGTAAACCGTTAACTATATCACCATGTAACACGATTTTTGTTCCTGGGTAGTAAGTGCTTATGCCTCAAAAGTATTATTCCCCCACAAACTTTGCTTTTGTGACCAGGACTTTATGTGAAGGAATGACACAAATGCACACAATATGTACATTTCTAAATATCACTGTCCTAGTCACAAAAGCAAAGTTTGTGGGGGATGATAGCCAATTTTTGTACTTTTGAGGCATAAGCAATTAGGAAATAACACTTACTACCCAGGAACAAAAAAATAATACATCTGTTACACAGTGAATTATATAACGGTTGCAAAATGCACAACGGTACATCCATGCACATCCAACTTGACGTGTAATAATCCGATTGAGAAGCTGTCACAACCACCAAAGCAACTAAACACCTGATCTCACAATGCACACAAGAGGTGGAACATGTGAGCAGAATGTGCACCGCTCATGAGAGGGACGCCTTGAGGGAAGGGGGGCAGCTCGGTGTCAACTGGACAACACGAGTACTGTACTGGCAAAAGGAAGGAAGCGATGGTTGAGGACGATGCCATCACACCGGCATTGACCGTGCGTGTACTTATTTTTGTTTTCATCTTTGTGTCTGGGAAACCCTCAAATGAGTCTTCAGACAAAGTTTCAGGAGCGCCATGCTAGCCGAACATGTTAAGCAATTTCCCTGTTGAATATTGTCGAGGAGGGCCAGTAAACCGGACAATAAATATTTAAAAAAATTGCTACCAACCCTCCACCCCCCACCCCTCTATAGATACGCTCGCCAACCTACTTGTTGTACAGCCTCCTACAGGCCCAACACGTGGTTCCCATTTGCCATCAAATTCCTTCCACGCTTTGGATTTTTTGACACGTCTTATTGCAACCGTATATCACGACACTGCGCGAAAAGCAGGGGAGCGGGGTGCGGGGTGCGGTCGTAAGCAACCTAAAGTAGAGCAACACGGAGGATGTGTGCCGCACCGTCGATTTAGGGGAGTTAAAATCAGCGGGGAGATTATTAACGTGGGGGGGGGGGGGCAGTGCGGAGGAAGCGGGTGACATTTATTCATTAATCCCCTCTCTGCGCAATCACCGTGTAATTGCATGGCCTCTGGTACTTGCCCGGTGAAAGTTTGAGAGGGGTTTCTTTTTTTTTAAACAGCTAATTTTATTCACGCGTTTTTGTGTGTGTGTGCACGGGTGCGCGTAATCTAACTCAATGCAAGCGGTGACTGAAGAGGAAAGGATTGTGTTGATGATGTCACGATATTGGAAACACATGCCCGCACAAACCTGCAGCAGCCCTCACACTCAGCTTTAATTCACGCTGCTGCTGCTGCTGCCGTGAGTGATTTGCCGTGGAGAGAAATTGCATCGTTTGTCTCCAAGGGACTCCCCCCCACATCCCACCGCTGGTTCAATGATTCAGTGCACGGCTGTGGTCGAGCGCTGTGGAGTAAGCTGTGAGGTTGCTGGATTGTGCGGAGAGATCCACATGTGAGCGAGCGGGCAGCGAGGGAGTCGCCCGTCTTCCTTTGTTGGGTTATACGGTTGCCCATGCAAGGTGGTACAGAAAATGAGCCATTTGACAACTCCGTATAGATATCACCGCTTTAGTTTTCACAGTCATGCTGTGTCGAGCTCTCCGATCTGGGTGTCGGGATGTAGCGCGTCTGGCTTTTCGGGGGCACGTGCAGAGAAACGTTGGACGTCACGCCCAACAACACGCGGCGCAACAAAGAAACACATCAGAGAGCTTTATCTGAACGGATTTTTTCGAGCGCTATTCTTCCATTAGGATGGGTTATCTCCAGACACTTTGATTTCCTCCCATATAATAATACAAATTTAAACCCATGAAAAAAAACATGTTCGTAATAGCATTCCCAACAGACCTGTTTGAGAAAAGTCTTGAGACTCAGTTAACATTTTCCCGGGTAAATAAACGATGTTTATATCATTACTTTACATCACTGCGCATCTGTAGGGCACAACGATCAGTGAGCAGGGCAAGACTGTTTAAATCCCGGTTGAGGGCTCATCTGAACACTTCACCCATCTCCCAGGCTTAATAGCACGAATACCACTCGTGGAAGTCAACGGTTTAGTTACGTTATGGATGAACGCGTCCCTGCCACAGGAATGAAAAATTTCCACCGCAGGCTTTTAAGACAAATATGAGTACCTGCCCACCACGCTCATCTATGCAAGAAAACCACAAACTTTTTTTCCTTCCCTTTACCGTATTCTCCGGATTATAAGACGCTCCGGAAAGTAAGACACACCTCAAAATTGTGTGCCCGGTCTCAACAATAAATGCATCGAAATAAAGTTATAGAAATCCAGTCAATAAGGTTATACAGTAATGTCTTTATATGAATCTGATTATAAGATAGACACTCCCCTCCCCAACTTATTATTTAAATTATAGTGGGAAAAAAGTGTTTTTATATATTTTATTCTGAATGGGTTTTTTTCGAGTGATGTATCTGACCCAAATATCATTACAGGGAAATTATCTTTCTTTTTCGAATTAAGTTTATGTTTGTGCACTTTTTTCGATTTCTTCTGCAATGTTGTTGTTTTAATTAAATTCTGTTCATCGATGTTTTTTTATGATTATATTTATTTTAATTTTTTTTTGGTGACCCAGATCACTCTTTAAAAATTATGCTTTCCTGGTCTCTTGGGTTCTCACTTGGTTAAATGAAATAAACCACAAAACTCTTCAACTTGAGCCTTATAATTTGGAAAATATGGTACTTGGTTCATTCGTTCACTGACTATTTAAAGAATGGACACTTTCCAACGGTGATATTTCAACTCGAGCGATTATTCAGGTGAAATATTTGAATACTGTGCAGAGACGTGATAACGAAGGAAGAAAGGCAAATGAAAGGGACACTTGAAAGCACAGAATTGAGAATGCTCAGGGTGCCATTGTGGCGAGATGTTAACTCCCTTGCTTGGTATACATGAGGTCATGGGTTCGATCTCGCCTCAGATGCCTGTATATTCGGACTTTGCATGTTGTCTCCGTGGTCGCATGGATTTTTCTCCGGGTCCTCCACTTTTCCCCTCCACATTTAGAAACATGCGTTCAGAGTGTTTGCCTTCTATCAATGTCCACATGGTAAGCCACTTAGTTGGGCTACCACTTGTGTCCAGGTCGCTTCTGAAAAAGAGCTCTTTAGAGCTCAGTGGGCCTTACCTAATAAATACAAAAAAGTTTTTTTAAATAGTTTATGATATTGGGAATAACTCTCAGGATAAGGAACACGAACGAAGCATTTAGAGCCATAGTAGTAGGGTTTTACCAATGTTCACCAGAAGCTCAGGGAGGCAAGACTTAGATGTTTTGGACTCGTGTTGAGCAGAGAGAGAGAGAGAAGACGAGTTACCTTTGGGCTGGTAGGTGACGTGGTAGCCGTTGGTCTGGACAGGAGAGAGGTCCCACGTGACGCGGAAGCGTGTGTACCACTCCTCCGTGACACGCAGGTTCCGAGGGGCCTCTTGGGACACTGCGACGGGCAACGCGTGCACACGTACACGCACACACACAGACTAAAACCCCCTGTTGTAGCCTTATCAGACTGTTGGGGTCAAGTGCTGTTAGCGAGCACCTATGAAGGCCGGCACAGTACATAAAGGGATGGGTGGTCAGCACCACGCCCGACCACCTTTGTCTCCCCAGTGGAAATGTTATTACAAACTGCACCAGGTACTCATTTGAGGCTGAATCGACCTAGGGCAGGCCCAGGACCGGTTGAGATAATCGTCACTGATGTTGGCCGTGAGCGGGAATCGAACTCGGGTACCCGGGTTTGTAGCACAGCATGCTAACCGCTATACTACTGCTCCACACACGCACACACATGTACACGCACACACAGGTACACGCACACACATGTACACGCACACACACACGCACACACATGTACACGCACACACATGTACACGCACACACACACGCACACACATGTACACGCACACACATGTACACGCACACACACACGCACACACATGTACACGCACACACATGTACACGCACACACATGTACACGCACACACACACGCACACACATGTACACGCACACACATGTACACGCACACACATGTCCGCACCTCACTGGTGAATCTCGGTAAAGTCAAAACCCGGTCCAAATGTGCACTTATTTGATGGCATGTTTTTTATTAACAATGCCACGGAGAAAAAATGTAATCTGGAGCAAGGCCAAGTGGCTGATGTATGCAATGTTGTTTTAATTTAACGACCCAATGAACATGCTTGCCTAGCCACTTTTTTTACAATAATAATCATCATAATATAATAAAAAAGTAGCTTCCAGGCCTTTGTCAATCCACTGCTGGATGAAGGCCTCCCCATGCCACGTCGGTCGTGGGATTTGTTTCACCATATTCCATCAGTGCGGGTTGGTGAAAGGGTTGGCCCAGGCCCGGTTCAGGTATTGCTTGGGAATCAAATTGAGGTTGCGGGTTTCAAAGTGCAGATGGGTCAACAACTTGAATAACCACTTCACCCCTTAATATTGGATCTCTAATAATAATCACTAGAGTTGCAATTGCATTACTTCACATTTAATAACATTTGCGTACCTATACAAAGGCAAGTGCTGCGAGCGAGCACCTATTAGAGCTGGCAGAACTCAACCAGGGTGTGTTGTCGACAAACACGAAGCACATACGCACCATCACCTCTGCCAGTAGCTCATGTTGATCACATTGCAGCAGCTACTAATTTTTGGTCTGAGCTGACCTAGGGGTGGCCCAGGACAGTTTTAGATGCACCCTATTGAAACTCACCCTGGACGAGGAATTACATCCTTACATCCTGGTCACCAGGATGATAAGTACGGCGTAGTAAACTCTCCATGGCTATGGCCAAATGAATGCACTGCATTTACAAAAACACACATGTGCATGCGCACACAAAAAAAAATTGGCTGTGTCGGCCCATATGTTTTGTGCATTCTGGTATGTGTGTGTGCATGCATATGTGTGTGGTTGGGGGGGGGGGAGGGAGTGGTAGTGTAGAGGTTAGCGCACTGCACTACGAACCCGGCGACCTGAGTTTGATTCCTGCTCATGAACAATAACTGTGGTAAATCTTTGAACCGGACCTAAGCCTCCCCTAAGTCGACTCAGCCTTAAGTAAGTACCTGGTGCGATGTGTCAACATCGCCAATGGGTATACAAAGGCGTAGTGTTGGCCACCCACCTCCTCGTGTGCTGTGCCGGCGTTCATAGGTGCTCGTTCAGAGCGCTTGCCTAACAGTCTGTAAATGTCTATATGGAGATCTTTGTCTTTGTGGCTTAGGGTACTCATGGCCAGGTCTGATTTGGCTGCAGCAGTTTCATTCAGAATAAGTCATGTCACGCCAGTTATTCTCGGCCACATTAATGCCCGTCTTTTCTCAATGCTTGCAAAACGTGAAACCCTTTACCAGAATGTCTCTGCCAGCTTGAAACATTAAAGCCGGCCTGGCCACGATCCATCCCGGGTTTATCCAGACTGGACTGTGTGAGGATCTTACAGTTACTTGAAAGACCTGGACATGGTCCCATCAGTGGGCTCTTCCGGCAGGCGGGAATATCTTGGCAGGGTCATGTAGCCCACATGCCCAGCCACACCACATGCACAAACGGCTTCTGTTTGGACCGATAGAGCTCAATGGATATGGGCTGATGTGGTGCAGGAGGATTTGGAGCTGAATGGACATGCCGAGGGCTGGTATAAACTCTGTCAAGATCAGCTTCTGTTGAAGAGGCTCATTGTGTTTACTTCTGAGTAATTGAAAGTGGCTGCTATGCACACCTTACGTAAGGATGGAGGAGTGATGTTCAGAATGGGCAGAATGCTGGGTGGCTAAAACAGAGCAAGGTGGTTGATTGGTGGGTGCAGGTGATGCATCTGCCAGCCATCTCAGTCATTCAACCCACGAGAGTAAGCCTTTATCACTTCACGTTCCCTCAAAGCGCACCTAGCCTGGCACAGTGGCCGCGGTGACAACACCGCCGTTTGGTGGTGGATGTTAATTGTTGTTGTTGTTGTAAGGTTCGGCGGATACCACCTTACCCCGCGATCCTGGTGACCAAGGTTCGATTCCTGTGCATGTAAAACATCAATTGCAAGTGGTATTTGAACCTTTTATGGGTTTCGCCTCGATTCACTCAGCCTTAAACTAATACCGACTGGCGGCACTGGAGAGACAACAATGGCCACACGTGTTGCTTGCTGTGTTAACCTCAGTATTTAGACGTAATGGCGGTACACCGGTGCAGCATAACACACCGATGCTCATAAAACACTCTGACGATGTCGCTGTTGCCCTCGAGTGAACTACAGACTCTCCATCAGCAGTTGCCTTGGATTCAGCAGCTGCTTACCCATTCGAAGGTGTGACACGAGTCAGAATCTTTTGACGGCACCGTCCGCCATGAAATAATTCTGGAAACGAATCGAGGAACCGTCCGACCAAGTCAAGGGCACGGGTCAAATCTGCCTTTGGAACACGGAGCAGTCAATCGTCATCAGGCTGGGTGCTATACGGCAACAGACTGCAAAGCTTCGTGTTCAGCTACTGACAACGTTCGTCGTACGACTGTTTCGACATCACAAGAACTGATTTTGACACACTCCGCAAAATTTTGTGACCGGGGTTGGGAATCGTGGGATTTTTGTATTATTATTATTTGTCTAATCGATTTATTTATTTGTTTGTACCGCGCACCGGTGTACCACCAATATGTTCATTTGGCCCCCTGTCTGTCTGGGTGAATGGAGGGGGGGGGAGAACTGTCGTTTTGATTGAATGAAACAAATTAACTTCTGTTCTCTAGCTTGACATGAATAAAGAATGCCTTTCAGTCTACGCGCCTACGAAGGTGGGGAGTCGTAAACATCCGAACGAGCTTTTCGCCCTTCATTGGGCCCTGTCGCGCTGATCTCGGGTTCCTGTTCACGGAACATTTGTTCCCCCTCCTGTCTGTGATCGGCGCTTTGTAACGTGCTTGCGTTAAATTAGAATTTAAAAAAACACGTGGGCGGGCGTGCGTGCGTGTGGGGGTGCACAGTTGCTCACGCGTTCTCCCTGTGCCGCTGACGGGCTCGCTGGCACCCCCGGGGTATGTGGCGAACACGGTGACGTTGTACTCGGTCCCGGGATCCAGCTCGGTGAGCATCATCGAGTTGACGTCGTCGCCGACGAACGTCTCCTTGGGAGCTCCGCCCGCTGTGAGAACAACAGACATTGGGGGGTGAAGTTCCGGTTTCAAGTTTCATTTTGTGCGCCCAGGTGAGAACCAGGTTAGAACTGCTTTTTGTGTTCAGTTTGTTGTCCTCCCCCCCACTACACATACAAGCAAAGTCAAAGTGTTTCTCCAAAGTGATTGCTTCATCAAAAGAGCGTTGAGGCGGTGTTCATCTCCTGTTCACAGCCCTAAGCCAGTGGTGGAAATAATGCGTTCATATGGCGGGGGCAGATAAATCCAATGGCACGCCCACTGTTGACCTCCATACAAAGTGGAACTAATTTTATTGACCCTGGAGGGATGATCGGCCGAGCCAATCCACAACCTGGATTTGAAATCGCAACCTTCCCGGTCGCGAGACGCCATGCTCTACTTCTATAGTGCTATTCGCTCAAGGCCTCTAAGCGCTTTACATGAAGTTCAAGGTATGGAGATAGCCTGGAGTAAAAACAAGTGAGTTTTAAAACGAGATTTTAAAAGTGTAACAGATTCAGATTTCCTCGTTGAACGAGGAAGGGAATTCCACAATCTGGTGCTTTGGAATATTGCACTGGTGAGTGAGGGGGGGGGGGGGGCAGGCGAAGGGCAGCTTCTGATATTAGCACACTATTTTGGATATAAGCACACACAGACTTCCTCCCAAGGGGTGTGCTTGTGTAGAGGTGTAGTGGGTGACATCACGTCACGCTCGCTCTCGGAGAGAGTGGCGTCGCAGAACGTGACGTCAGGTGGGCCTTGGGGGACGGTGACGTCATACCCCCAGGGGGGTATTTAAAGGGGGACCCGGGATGTAACCGGGGTTCGTCGGGGGTAGGAGTGGGGACTCGGGTAGTTGATCCTCACACGAGGCTAGGGGAGGCTACTCCGCCCGACCGGCCGAGGTTGGGGTAGTCCCGGCCCGGGGCAGGGAGGAGAGCCGAGTTAGCCGGGGTGTAGGGATCCCAGTACCTTGCCCCTGGGGAGTTATAGGCTAGGGGGGTTTTGGTTCGGCGCAAGCCCTTAACAAACCTGGCGTAAGCCCCTAACAGCAACCTGCCTTGGAGTCGTGAATTGTGCTACAACACTTGTATCCAGATCCCACTGTACGTGCACAACAGTGGAACCTTAGCTGCAAGCGGCCGTGATGGCGCAAGGCTCCCCGGCGTTCTCGCCCTCGGTCGTCTTGGTGAGAGCGCAGAGTTCAAGCGGCACGCCATTCGGAGCTCCGCGTGCCATGATGGAGAGATCTCTTAACGCGCCGCAGCAAGCGTTTATTTTTGTGCCGTCTGGATGAATAGTGGGCACCCTTAGGCAGGTCAGGACAAACAGTTGGGCTGTAAAAAGTGATTTAGAATGTTGCGAAGGGAGTTGTGTATTTTTCTTGTTTGTTTTCGCAGCTACTGGCCCAAGAACTACGAAGAAAAGTGGCCGGCCAACGAAGAGTGCTAACAATAGTGTAGCTTCTTGTATTGAGCAGGGTCATGGTAACTTGGGAAAAGAGACGATGGAGGGGCAGTCCCAAAACCGTGCTGTGTGAGGAAAGAAGCAGGGATTGAAATGTTGCCTCTTGCAATAACAGTGTCGCGAATGGCAGTGTGTGTGTGTGTACGCGTGCATGTGGGGAGCGGGAGTGTAGTTGATAGCGCACTGCTCTATGAACCCGGTGACCTGAGTTCGATTCCCGCCGAAAGCCAAAATCGGTGGCGAGTAATTCAACGGGGCCAGACCCTCCCCTAGGTTAACTGGGGAGACAAAGGTGGTCGGGTGTGGTGTTCGCTACCGACCCCCTGAAAGTGCCGTGCTGGTCTTCAAAGTTGCTCGCTAACAGCACTTGCTGCAAAAGTCAGTTACAGGCTACATAGTTGTCTTTGTGTAGGCATGAGTATGTGTGTTCACGTGTGTGTATGTGCGTACACCTGCCCCCTCGTGTGCCGTTCCAGCCTTCAAAATGTGCTCACTATCCGCACTTCCCCCACCCAACAGTCTGTTAAGGCTACACAGGGGATCTTTTTGTCTTTGTGTGTACGCCACCTTTACGCTGATGTACGACGCGGTAGCCGATGGTCGGTGACGACGCTCGCTCCCACGTGACCCGGAAGCGCGTGAACGATTCGTCGGACACGCGCAGGTTCCGGGGCGGAGCTTGGGGAACTGCGACATGCCGAGCGGCAACAACAACAATAACAACATTAGTTCATCCCTCCTCTCGTCTCGTCTCCTTTTAGAATCCACAGACGGGTGCTCTACTTTACCTATTTTTGTTCCGCTTAGCGTGGTGCACGAGTGCGATCAACGTGATGGGCAGTAGCAATCCTTAAGATGTGTCAATTATTGTGAGTTTTTTTATCGCAAACCGTCAATCTCTAACCATGCTCGGTGCGTCACAGCACGTGACGAAGACATGCCTTTAATAGAAAAGTATCTGCTGCATTACAGGACGAGCATCACATTGAACCTCTTGCGAGTGACAGAAGTGACCTGAGGTGTGCGTGTTAAGTGTGCACCGTTGGCTACGTACAGTGCCAAAGAAGTTCCACGTACATTACATACATACATACAAACATACGTGTGGCCTACTGCCAAAATTACGCGGAAGCCCTGTTCGGCTCTCGGTGAGGAAAACGTTCCCCCCTCGCCGCTTCTAACCCCACCTCCAAGTCGCCGGTTTTGCAGGTGCACACCCACAGATCATGCTCAAAATCACTGAACTGGGAGGTTGTGGTCAGGTGACTGCCAGGAGGTTTGGATGTTGGGGGTGGGGTTGGGGGGTGGAGTGGAGGGAGCAGACTCACGTGTGGTGCCGGTTGTGGAGGACTCGTCACCATCTCCCTCCGGGTAGACGGCGGTGACCTGCAAGCGGTACTTGGTCCCCGCGCGCAGCTTCTGCAGCTTCACTGAGGACCGGCGCCCGGGCACAGTCACCTAGGTCAGCACAGATCAACGACAAAGTCGACCTAAAGATGAATATATATGTAAAAAATATATCTATTATATTAAATCTTAACTGTTCCATCATTCCAATCCGTCAAAACATCTGCTCTGGAATTGGCTGTGATGAGACCATGGGACAATGAATTAAGGCCTGCTAAGTGAGGTCAAGTACAGGAAACTGCAATATCCTGGACACATCACCACAATGGATGGTGACTGGCTGCAAAGGATGGTGATAGAGGGAACACTGGAAGGTGCCAGGAGAAGACTGTGGTCTCAGTGGACGTCAAATATCCAACACTGGGCGGGGTGGAAGCTGTCTCAGTTGAAAGACGCAGCGATGGACTGAGAGAGCACCGCCGGGAGATATTGGTTGAAGGAAACGATAATGGCCTCCAAGGTCCAAAAGGCCGAGGAGCGATAAGATGACGGCTCAACAAGGGAGCACGATGGGGCAGCTCAAGGACAGTAGATTAATGAAAAAGTGGGCAGCAAAAAGGCAGACAGCGTGGGTGTGGAGTGGGGTCACCGAGGTGGCCGCACCGTTTCCGAGCGGCCCATCCCATCCGGGGGCGTGTAGGTGATGCGATAGAGTCGCACGGGCCCATCGGCTGGGTCCCACACCACCTCCATTGACGTCGTCGTCTCGTCACGCACTTGCACATTACGGGGCGCGCCGCGCACTGCCAGACACCACCACCACCGTCAACATAGTCAACGTCATCACTGCCGGGCACCGCACCATCAACATTTTTAACATTGCCGAATACCACCACCGCTGTCAATATCGTCAACGCCGTCACTGCCAAGCACTGCGCCATCGTCAAAATTGTTATCGTCATCATCATTACTGCCAAACATCGCCACCGCCATCAACATCATCAACATTCTCAACATCATTATCGTCATCATCATCATCACTGCCAGACACCAGCAACAACAACAACTGATATTCACCACTAAGTGAAGTTGACATCACCAGGCCGCTTGTGCCAGGCTATGCGCATTTTAAGGCCACGTGAAGTGTTGAACGCCCGCTGGCTGGAGGTCATGGGACAGACCCAGGTGCAATGGGTTGACTGACTGAGATGACTGGCTGATGCACCACCTCTGCCCCCTACTGTGCCAACTTGCTGTGTTTTAGCCACCTGGCTCTCTGCTCAATGTTGTGAGCTTCGCTCATCTGCCCTCCATTGTTGCTGGAGGGTGACTACCTCCAACTGCCCGGTAGTGTCCTTCACGAACCTCCTCCACAGAAACCGATCTTGGCACTGCTGGTACCAGTTATTGGAAAATCCACTCAGCTCCATATCTTCCCGTACCTCATAATTCTATCTCTTATCTGGCCCATGCCGCGCCCATTTAGCCCCCTCTATTCGGCCGAACGAAAGCTGTTTGGACATGCGGTGGCTGGGCATGCGGGCTACATGACCCAGGCAACACAGCGTTGCCTACCAGACACTGTCGATATAGTCATCATCATCACTGCCAAATATCACCACCACCATCAACAACATTCTCAATATCACTATCGTCATCATCATCATTGGCAGAGACCACCACCACCACCTTCAATATCGTCATGCACTGCACCATTGTCAACATCGTTATGGTCATCATAATGACTGTCAAACACCACCACCATCAACATCATCAATATTGTCAACATCACTATCGTCATCATCGCCAAACACCAACACCATCGTTTGTCGATGTCATTCTCGTAATGACCATCATCATCACTGATACTCTCAGCTTTACCATTATTCTCACAATGATCACCATCAGCACCATGAGAGTGAAATACTAACTACAAAGATCATCAGTGAAGTCATCAACATTGATGCATGAATCATTAACATCGCCGAAATCACCATCTTCACCGTCTAAGGGCGCTGCCATTCACCGCAATGGTAAAAAAGTCGTATCTTGACTTTAAACACTACTCCGAGTCACAACAAATCAGTATTGAATTGCAAGATGGGTAAATAGTTTCAGCCATAGTCACTGTCATCAAAAGTGGAATCATTGCCACCACCATCAAAATACAAAGATCCCCGTATTACCTTAACAGACTTTTGGGGCTGTTAGCAAGCACCTATTAAGGTTGGCACGACAGACGAGGGGGTTGGTGGCTAGCACCATGCCCGACTGCCTTTGTCTATAGTGGCAATATTTACACATTGCACCAGGCACTCATTTTGAGTCAGCCTAGGGGGGGCCCAGAACCGGTTCAGATAATCTTTACAGGTGTTGGATCGCCAGGTGAGTAGCACAGCGCGCTAACCGTTACACTACCACTCCACCACCACCACCACCTACACCACCACCTACACCACCACCTCCACCACCACCTCCACCACCTCAATGTTAACTTTAACGACATCATCATTATCATTATCGCCACCATCATCTGTGGGCTAAACATTGCGCAGACAACAAGACTATGCTCTCACCTGGAGAAGAAGTGGGTGGAGGCTTCCCGTCCACTACAAACACAACCACAAACAACACACGCATTACATGCTGCATGCAGACATCGCAAAGCCAATACACGATAACCACAGCAACATCATAGATTTGTGCTTGTGCAATGTTTTTGATGTCTCATGTGACATGGTTGTTTTTGTTCTGGAACTTTCCCCACTGTTCCAACTGCCACCCCAGAAGGACGAACCGGCGGCCTCTGGTTTGGAAGTCCAGTGTGCTACCCATTCGTGATATAGGTACCCTGGTGCATCATGGGATCTGTCCTTGCATCGTAGTGCATTATGAGAAGTTATAAGCGTGCCCCGGTGCATTATGGGAAGTGATACGGGTGGCCTGGTGGGACGCGTTGTGGTGCGGTGCTGCGCTGTAGGCTGGTGCGTTGTGAGCGTGCGTGGCCAGAGCGCGGCTGTGACGTGCGATGGAGTACGGGTTTTCTGGGCGTCGGACAGCGGGTCGCTCTCGGTCTCGTCGGGGTACACTGCCGTCACGGTGACGACGTACTCCGTGTCCTCGGACAGATCCGGTAGCACGGTGCTCGTGACGTCGCCATCAACGATTGTCTGAGCGGTGCGAACACGGACAAGGGAATGGGGGAGGCTGGAGTGAGCGGACGGACGACAAGGGTGGAACAGGCAGAGGACATGGACCACCCAGATACAGTTGGACAGGCACTCGGAGGTATAGGGAACACACGGACGAGTGGAAAACACCCAGAGCACCTGACCATACTTCTCCAAACATCAGAAACAACGTTTCGAGGAACACATGGGACACACACAGACGCAAGCGTGACATCACGTGAACGCAGACAATGAGAGCGTAAATTCAGAAACACGTGGCAATGATCTCACTGGCTTGGCCACCAACACCTGCAGGATGTTAATTACTGCTGTTGGAAGAGTAGCTCTCCGTTGTATTTTAGGGTTGTACCGCGTGTTGGTCGGCACAACAGCCGCCGATTTACTCCACGTTCTGGGTGATTCTTCAGGAACCAAATTCACCAAATCCCCGGGGACGAATCCCCGGGGCACGTGGAGCGAAACGTCGGACATCGCGCTGAACAGCATGCGGCACAAGCAGAAACCTATGCGGTGTGGGAAAAGGTGTTATCGTTCTAACTTGCCTTCTCACGATCAAAAACACGGAAAAAAATGTCCACATTCTCAAGTCGGTCGCTGGCACAGGTGGCTGCCCACTAAATCCATCCGTGGCCACCTCCGTAATTTTGCCGCCGCTTCTAATTTTCCGCCCTGGGCGTCTGCCTATTTTGCCTTCCCGCTTAAGCCGGGTGTGGCCACATATGCGGTTAATTACGATTTAAAAAACCGTGAGTGTCTCCGCCCCTCCCCTTCTTCCCTCTTTCCCCCACCCCCCCCTGAAAATATGCTGCTCCCGAATTGTTGGCAATATGGTGGTAGGGCAGTAAGCCCAAGTGCTTCCAGTCGGTCACCTATTTGAGGGCGTATTTCTCTGGACTGTTACGCGATCGTGATCTGTTTCCCTCTCGGATGTCTGCGTTGTGCTTTTGGGTTCTTGGGGACAAAAACGGGAAAAAAAGTGAGTGTTTTTTGGCAGAGCAGCCTCTGAGGTCTTGGTGCTGCACACCTCTTTGGAGGGGCTTCCGTCGCGTGGGGTCCATCGGATGGTGTAGAGCTGCGCGTCGGGAGCGGCCGCGTCCCACGTGACGCGGAACGAATCCTTCTTGACCTCCGAGAAGCGCATGTTCCTCGGAGGGGGGCTCCTCACTGTCACGACAATCCCCCCAACCACAGGCAGGGTGGAGCAATCAAACCACAGAGCTCACAACTGCACCATCACGACAGTAGTTCGCTTAGCCGGGAGAGCTGTAGCCCCTATTTCCACTCTACAACTGAGTCGTGCCGGGGCCCTGTCGAGGGCTGCGCCTAGCCAGCAAGTGCTAACAGCACTTGACACAATTGTCTATTAAAAGGCCAAATGGGAGATCTTTGTCTTTGTGTGTGTGCAGTTTAACACGTAAGCTTATTATCTATAACAGAGGTTTTTGGGTTAGATCGCGCAAATATATATGCGTGTGCGCGTACGTGTGGTCTCGGCCCCCGTCAGCGGCTCAATGTCTCCTTGAGTGATCACGGTCGTCACGGTGACGTTGTAGCGCGTGTTGGAGATGAGGTCCTTCAGCACGGTCGAAGTGGAGCTCGCGTCAACAACGACCTGCGCACGAGGGTTGCGGGGGGGAGAGCGGACACTCCTCAGGGAGACGCACGGCGGTCACGGTGGCCCGTGTGAAACGTGGCAGGGCGCAGCTCTGGCTTAGGCCGACAATGTTCGTCGCGAGCGTGGTCCGTGCCCTAAACTTGCACCAGAAGACAACGATAGGCGAACCAAGTTAAAGTGTCTCCCCATGCCCATTTCCACTCGTGGCCCCGTAGCCATTGGTGGAAATCCCACATTTCCATGGTCGAGGCCAAGTCCAATTTTAGGATAACCGAAGTTACCACAGATTGACACGGGTGGCTTTGGCCTCTTGTCCTGGAGGAAGCACAAGGTCGTGACCTCCCCTGCCCTGTTCATAACTTCTGACCTCCTCTGGGTCGACGCCTGCGGCTTGGTAACGCAGGCGGTAGTGCTGCACCGGCCGTCGCGACGGCTGCCAGGACACGGTCATCGTGCTGTGGGTCACGTCCGACAGGCGCAGCCAACGAGTCACAGCCGGCACTGTACACGAAAGACAGAAAAAAGCGTGAGGGACACGGGACACAGGAGGAGATGGGACACAGAACATGGGCATATGGGACACAAAACATGGGATGCAGGACATGGGATGTGGGTACAAGACACGTGGCGTGACCAGACAGAACATGGAGGGGATGTGGCGAGGGAGTATTAGGTAAGGTGCTACAGTGTCACTTTATACGGTGCAGAGATGCGAGCACTGACGGAATAAAGGAGAAAGAGTGCTTGACAAGGCAGAGATGAGCACGCAGAGATGGATGCTGGGGAAATCTCTAAGGGAATGCAGGAGGAATGAAGAAGAAGGGAAAGCCTCATTTAATTGTTACAAGCTCAAAATAGAGAGCAGAGGGTGAACTGTTACAGCAACAAAATCCATTCACGTGCAATACTGCACTTTAACATCTATGCTGCTGGCTTTCACCAACCAGGGCTGACCAGCAAGGTGAAGTATGTCAAAATAACCCCCTTGGTCCGCACAGTGTGGAAAGCTCCTTATCGGGCTTGGTAAAAAAATAAAAACACGGCTGTACGTCTGCACGCTCACGGACTGATGAAACTCCCAACGAGGGAGCTGCTACAAGACCAGCATTCAGAACAGACTGAATTTGTGACAGTTCAAGTATTTCTAGCAGCACGTGCTTGCGCAGGATGGCCGCACTGCTGTGGACATGTGGCGGCGAGGCAGAGTGCGTGTGCGGCGGTGGTGCAGTGGTTGGCGTGCTTGCGCTACGAACCAGGCGACACCGAGTTCGATTACCACTCACGACCAATAACAGTGGCGGTTATATTTGAACCGGTACTGGGCCTACACCTAGGATCGACTCAGCCTCAAATGAGTACCTGGTACGGTGCGTAAAAAAACACCGCAACTAGGGAGGCAAAGGGGACGGGGGGGGGGGGATCTTTGTCTGTGTCTGTGGCGTCTCTCACGAGTGCTCTCTTTTTTGCGCAGAGGTTCGCTCCTTCCTTCCGGGTAGCGGGCAACAAGCGACACGGTGTACTCCGTGCCCGGGAGGAGTTCCGTCAGCTGCAACTCCTCCTGGTCCTGCCCGACGTCCACCTGCATGCACAGCGTGGGGGGTGGGGGGCCGGGGTGTGACGCGTCCGCGAACGCGGGCTATACTCAACTGGCAAGCGCGATGCGAGCGCAATGCGAGCGCACATCACGCACACGCTGCACGCAAGCCAACATGCTCGTAGTGCACGCACGTCATCGCCTACGGATGTGACAACACAGCGGCGTGTTTGGTTGTGAATTTTAGGCCCCTGTAGCACACTCTAGAAATCTACTCGTTATTGATGATTTTTGAGATGGGATTGTCACGTGAATAAATTTCCAATATGTGTGGTACACCCTCCTCCAACCGACGACGCAGCCAAATAAATAAAGTTGTTGCGTAAACGAAGGAGCGTTAATTTATTACTGCCCCAGCAAAACAATGTGTGTTAGAGAGCGATCCGCAAAGTTTAACGATTTGGTACGACGTTTCACTGGCAGTTGCAACCAGCATCATCGTGGCAACTTAATTCATTTGGTTGCTGCTACATGCGTTTAAAAAAAACTGTTTGCAGTTAGGCTTCCTGCTAATATGTTTAGCTCTGTGTTTTAAATTTCCACACGAGAGTTTATGATGAATGATGTAATTATTTGGACCCGGGTCTTCCTTGAAAACGAGACCTCTGGTCTCAACAGGCTTTTCTCAACACACAACATCAGCCACGGTAAATCCACTGCTGGATGAATGCCTCACCAATCCATTACATCTCCCACAATCCTAAAATTGTAATAATTCACCTAGCACTGCACACGAGCCGATTCCATTAATCCATCTTTCTCAACGGACGTCCTCCGGGACACTTTACGCGTTCGGCTGCTGCTGCGCCATTATTAATGACCACTGGCCGTCATCATCCCTTCTAGCGACGCGTCCTGCCCAATCCCCACTCACTTTTCCCAATGTCTTAGAATTTGTGCCTTTAATCTGCACATGTTCTCTGAACCATGTTCCTCATTATATCTCACCCCCCCCCCCGCCCCCCCATCGCCTGTCACCTCCTTACTGCCCCCCCCTGAGGCTGGCGTGTAGAGCAGCGAGTAGCCGATGGCGCCCGGGATGCGCTCCCACGTGGCCCGCATGCTCGCGTCGGTGACGTCCGACAGACGCAGGGCGCGGGGCACCGCCAGCGGCACTGGGGAAACAACGATTGCAGATGGGTGTTGGGAGCTGAATAGTTTTAGAGTTCGTAGCGTTTAACTTGTCTGCGACGTGGATACCAAGCAGGGGAAATCTCGAATGCGCACAGGGAATGGCAGTGCAACATCGTGGCAACAAAACACACGGATACACAACATGAAACACGTGCCTTAACTCACGCAAAAACACAAGAACACCACGTTGACTCCAAGCTTGGACACGTCACCTGTATATCGTGGCCTTAGAAACCTGGGAGGGGAGGGTGTTGTGGGGGCTAGGTTGGAGGGGGTGGGGGAAGAGCAGGAGTGTGTGGGGACCAGTGGCCTTTGTTTGGGGGGCTGCCATACCAACAAGGTTGATGACCATTGCTTCTGAACGAGGCTGCATCTCAAAGACGACCGTACGGAAACGGTGGGCGTATTTACGTTTGGAGGCAGAGGCAGTCTGCTGCTGTTTCCCATGGTGTTCGCCTGATTTTTTTTCTTTCCATCTCCTGATAGGATTAAGGTTGAGTTCCGGCGGTGGGGTTATCGGGTGTGCAGGCGGTGCACCTGCACCGGGGTCCACTGGTCAAAGGGGCACCAGGGCCACCGGGCTATGAAGAGGGGGCGGGGGCAAACTTTGGGCAGCGGACTCCCTTTTTCATCCCTTGCACCAGGACCTTTGCCGACCACGCTATGCCACCGGTTTGTGCAATCGTTTAACGTTAGACATGTGGCTTATTGTAGGGGTAGCACATGCCTGGCGGGTTGAGAGTGATATAATTACATTGCCGTATGAGCTGGGAATATACATACACTGTCTAAATGCTGTGTGGAACAGCAGGACATTTGCATCACTGGGGAGAAATAAGCGAATAACACACCACACATCAGTTATAGACAAGAGACAGTCAGAGGCAGAGAGAATAAAAAGGAAGTTCTTGAGCCTGGACTTGAACAGGGGCAGGGAGTCGACAGCACAGACCACTGGGGGCAAGGGAGTTCCATAATCATGGGGCAGATGACAAGAACGACCGACCTACCGTTCAGTGATTGTACGAAGAATGATCTGTGTACAAGAATACTGTATTCTCAGTATTATAAGACGTTCTGGATAGCAAAACATACTCCCAATTTGTGCACGGTGTCAATAAAGTTACACAAATTTGCCCACGCATCACACAAACATCCCTCCCAGGCAATAAGATGTCAGGATAGAGGGGGAGGACGGAGCGTAAAAGTGCATCATCATAATTATTATCTTAACACTTGATTACCCAGCATATATATATATATTTTTAAAGCTCTTACAATCTGGAGAATACAGTAAAACATTTATTTAATTTTATATACAAAAATCCCCTGTATAGCCTTAACAAACTGTTGGGGCAAAGGCTGTTAGTGAGCAGCACCTATGAAGGCCAGCACACCACACCCGGCCGCCTTATAATGACATATATATACACACATAGACGTAACGTAAAAAAACTCAACGCGTTGGTCAATAAATAAGCGGAATCGTTTAACTGGTGAGCATTCGCAGGCCGCTTGTAATGCAAGCGTGGGTTCCCGGGCTGGGCTGCATGACTTGTTATTTATAAACCACGCATCACAAACACATGTTACAGACTTGCATGTGTGTATGTTAAACTGCTTTCGCACCGCACAGAGCCGCCGTGCTAATCGGCAGCAGTTGATTTCATCATCATCATCATAATTTACTGCATCGCACGCTTTCAGATGCGCATTTTCTGCGGCCGTCTGGAACGCTCTTCCGATATTAGGAATCCACTGGAACTATTCACTTTTGAAATCGAGATTGAAAACGTATTTCTGTTGAACTGCTTTTTCTGTTCAGTTTGTTCTCCTTTCCCCGCATCTCCAATTACCACGGTGTGGCTACAGTGCAAAATAAATTCAACAAACATCCATACACACCTCGGAGGTGCGCGGGGGGAAGGACAACAAACTAAACATAAAAGCAGTTCCAAAGAAACAAAAAGGCAGTTCTAAACAGAAGGTGCCGAGAGCTTGGGCCTTGAACAGGGGCGGGCAGCCTGCGGCGACGGCTGGGGCAAGGCAGCATTTCCCGTAGGCAGGCGTGGTACCCACGTGTGGTCTCGGCCCCGGAGAGCGGTTCACTGTCCCCGACCGGGTACTCAGCGAAGACTGACACCAGGTACTCGGTGAGCGGCTTCAGGTTCTTCAGCGTCGTCAGCAGCACGGAGCCGTTCACGTGCTTCTGCTCGCGCGGACACAAATCGTCGTCGTCAATCAACCATCAATCCACTGCTGGATGAAGGCCTCCACCTCGAGCTGTTGCCGTCTCTCACGAACCTGCGACGTTAATGATCCACCCTGCACCTACGAAGCAGTTGATTTCACCTTCGTCACTCACATCGTCATCATTTTCATCATCATAATAATCTTCAGTTTCATCATTATCGTCATCATTATTGGCATCATCAGTAGTGTTGTTATTATCATTATCACCATTGCACCACTGTTTTCTGATATGCAGGATAAATTACTCAAATTATTCGAAGAAGTTGAGCAATTTCCCAATTCCTAGAACGTTCTTTCTCTCAGCGATTTATGTTGATCGTCCCGATTGTAACCATGATTTATAGGAACATTGGAAAAATTAATGCTTTATACGGAGAGCCAGCCAGGCTGAGGCTGAGCAGGGAAAAAAAAGGGAAGCGTTTTGAGATCTGGCTAATGAAGATTGAGTTGACCACAATCCTGCGCATGAGCTGATGTCATCGCAACCACCTCCACGGCAGACATCCTCTTTGGCGCGCTCTGTTCGTCGGAAGCCATTCATTTGGTCACCAGCATCATAAATTGGCCACCGTGCCTCTCCTTTCAAAGTGTGCTGCCCAAGCGAACCTAATATTTATTTTAAAACAGTAAATATCTCTCCAATATGCATTGATTCCACCGATCTATACCTTCCTGTTTCTAGGTGTAATCTTAGAATGCATCTCTCCGTGCTGCTTTGGCGGTGCGGTCAAACAACTCCCATGAATGGAACAGGTACGAAATACGACTGCCAAAAATCCGTTCCCCACCCAACGTTTAGCATTCTCAAGAGTGGATCGCATTTGCACGCACGTGGTGTGAGTGAGTGCCTATTTAATGAGGCTGTAGTGACACAGAAAGGAGCACTGCAGCCAGCACCACACCCAACAGCATTTCGTCTTCCCAGTTACAACAGGCACCGACATTGAAGTTTGAGTCAAATTAGCGGGGTCCCAGGATAGGTTCAGATGCCAAGTGCCGGAGATGGATGTGCGCGGCTAGGAACTGAACCCAGACGTTGAGACTCAACTGAGCAGTCTGCTGACCATTATAGCGCAACCTCCCAGGCATGAAAAACAAAGAATCTCCCATCAAAGCCAGGAAGAATTTTGGAGCAAGTGCTGTTAGCAAGCACCTATTAAGGCCGCCACGGCCCATGAGGAGACGGTGTGGCAAGAAGCACCACGCCCGGCCAGCCTTGTTTCTCCCCATTGCTCATGTTTAAACGCAGCACCAGGTGCACACATATTCAGGTTGAGTCGATCTAGGGGAAGCCCGGAACCGGTTCAGACATCACCCGCAAACATTGCAGGCTGTGGCCGAGATTCGAACTCGGATTTCGCAGATTCGTAACGGGGTGGCGCGAACCACTGCGTCACGTCTCGCCTTACAACATTCGCAAAAAAAGGGAGCGGGAGAGAAAGAAAGTGAAAAAAAGAAGCAAAAATTGGCTTGGGGATGAGCATGAATTGTGAAGGGACAGCTCCAAGTGTGCGGAGTGGCGTGGGGATGGGGGGGGTGTGAGTTTGGAAAGGAGAGGAGAGCAGGAAAAGGGCCTGGGGTGGGGGCGTATCTGGGCACACATGTTTGTAATAAGACTGCTGGTATTTCCTCCCATCGTCCAGCCGCTACTGTCTAACCACTGCTCTGCAACCGCTCGGTGGAGGCGCGCATTTTTTAACCCTTTCGGGCCGCAGGGTCAGCCCGGCTCGTAGAGTGCCGAGGCAAAAACACACGTTGGAGCGTTGAGACGTGCGCAGACCAGGGAGGTCTTTGCGGTCGCTCCAGTTATTGGAAGCAGCGGGGAGGTAGGGGGGGGGCTTTGGATGGCTGCTGTGAAACTGGTTTACAGAGTGGCCAGGTGGTGAAGGCGTTTGTCACTGAGATAATCCACTCGGGTTTGAAGGCCTGATTCCCGGAGCCGCCACCAGTTCGAGACTAACGATGGAGTAGCATCCAAAAGAGGGAACACGTCCGAGCGGAATGCGTTCCCTCCGTTAAAGAATCTGCTCCGGCTTAAACGCTCGATTCCCGTAGCCACACGGTCATCTAATAGCCGAGATACCAAATTGTGCCGAGTGTCATGAAGCCGGATTGCACCTACGTGCTCTTACTATTGCTCAAAAGCCGACGTGTGAAAACCAATAAAACATTCATCGCTCCAATGGCCGATTGCGACAGAGACATCTCAGCCTTTCTGCCAGTTCTGAATAAAGCACTCGTGTCGTGCGCAAATCTCTCTGTTCAAGCCAAGTCTCTTCAGGTGGTCTATATTGTGGTGTGCACATTTGGCGAAGTATTTTATTATTGTACATTTATTATACTTCGCAGCCCTTTTCAATCCAATGCTGGATGAATGCCTCCCCCATGCTGCGTCGGTCATGGGTGTTGTTTGACCGTACTTTGTTACGCAGGTCACAGTGTGGACTGATTAAGTGGGGAGGGCCCATGACCGGTTCAAGTGTCGCTCGTCACTGATGTTAATCACAGCTGCAAGTCAAAGGGAGGTCACCGGGTCCATAGCGCGGTGCGCTAACTACTGCGTCACCGCTTCCTCCCCGGTACAGGATATATATATGAGCATAATTCGTAATGACGGGCATTTATTAAGATTTAACGAAGGCCATGGAATACGCATTGCAGGAAAACCCGTTTCATGTAGAGGCATAAACTTTTAAAAATTAAAATAATGATTGCGGACTTGAGGGGTGTACTTGACTTCATGTCAGTGTAACCCACATTTAAATATGAGTAACTGTAGTTATGTTAAAACGTAAAAAATCCTCAAACAATACAACTCCCTTTCAGTGCCCATTCACAAATGTAGAGGCGCAGCCCTGCAACTGCTCGCGTGCACCAACGCTGGCGGAACCGTGTCCACTTAGTAGAGGGGTGGGAGTTCCCACTGTTTACCCCATCAAGCGCGACATGCTGATCAGCTGTGGGTTTATCCGTCTGTACCGCTGGGAGGACGGAGGCGACTGCCGCGTCGGGGAAGACGGAATCGAACTTCCGACCTCCGGATTGCAAGTGCTGTGTGTGCTAACCGTGAGACCTAATGGTGTGGGCAGCAAAAGGGCAGTTGATGCGAATGCTGTCACAAGAGGTCACACGTTTTCGCTGCAACGGCCCTTCGTTGACTTTGCGTGATGAATGAGTGAACGAATGGGGCAAAAGCAGTTGTCTTATTTGCAAAAGGAGTTTATATATATGTATACTGCATTTTCCCTGAGTTCGTTCGCTAATGCTTTAAGTATGGTTAACCTCGTTGGAACACAGGTCACGTGACTTGAGACTGCAGTTCCTGGGGACGAGGAGATGAGTTTTTCAGCCACGTTTGTGACCTCAATGATGTATGCTGCCAACCAATATGGTGTCTTAATCAAACGTTTTCTTTCACTCGATAATTTAAATTCCAGGCGTTAATACCGTATTCTCCGGATTACAGGACAATATTTTTTCCCCCTGTATTTTCATAAAAACTTGGCGGAGTGTCTTATAGTCCGGAGAATACGGTAACTCATCTTCTTGGTTCTTTCGGTAAAGTCACGTAGAAGGGAAGTAATAAAATAATAAAAATAAAACATAATAAAATAATTCTCACGACGTTTCGGCCACAACGCAAGCAGCCGTCCTCAGGTGAAACCAGGTCTGTCGAGGCGACAGCGTCTGAATGAAACAGCACACGTGCTTGGAGCATATATATAAGCTGGGTTGGAAGGGGTGGGGAGGAAAGGGCGCCTTGACAAAAGAATTTGCAGTCACGAAAGCTTTAAATCGAAAAATACGGTAACTGTCTATCAAGTGTGTAAGAAAAAGTGAGGGGGTAAGGCTTCAAGAACCCAGCACCCCAGACCCCCATTAACTCCCTCAATGATCTGATGAATTGTCACAATTCAGGGTAGTGATCACTTCGAGGATCATCAGAGGGTCACGTGAACGTATTACACACGACACCGATATCAGTGGTTCTCAACTTGTGGACCACAGCCTTCTAGGGGGAGCGCAGGCTGCAGCACGGACGCCGTGCAGGAGAAATTGGAATGCGGAATGGTCAGTGCCACATTGCGGTGCCAAAACGCACGACATCACACGCATGCTTTGCTAACACAAAACACACTCACGCACAACATTACACACATGCCTTACTAACACAAAACATGCTAACATACAATGACACGCATGCCTTATACTAACATAAAACACACTAATGCACAACACGACCCACGTGCCTAACACAAAACACACAAGACGATGCATATACCTTATTCACATCACTAACACGCAACACGAAACAAATGCCCGACTAATACGGTGTCTACTCGAGGCGTGGACATGTGATCTCTGTGTATTTTGGCTTGAGTGACCTGAACGGACACCGTGCACGAATTTGAAGATACCGGTTCTTACATGCAGGCCCATCCCTAGGGTACACGGTGAATCTGGGCGACCGCCCTGGGCCCCGCGTTTTGGGGGGGGGGGGGGCCCGTGCTGCGACGTCACGGTGTCAGATGTAATACTCCCGGTTTAGTTTGAAGGCGTCGGGGGGGGGGTCTACACGGTGTGGTTTGTCCCAGGCCTCGCACCCACCCCTCTATGGATGGCCCTGCTTACACGTAATCACTTCACCACCATGTGTGGCAAGCTCACAGGGGGGAGGCCGATATTAAATGACTCCGAGCCGCTGCATGATTACACTCCCTGGATAAGAGGGAGGACAATTTTACTGCGCTGGGGTTTAATGACACGAAACGCAACTTTGTTTACTTGGGAATGCCACGTCGAGTCCCGAGGCTCTTTCTCAAGAGTGTCCTGCGGCCATGTTTGGCCACTAACAAGGGGTAGAAAGTTACGGTTATTTTATTATCATTACTTCAGCCCATCAGGCCAAAACGTATAAATGGCGCGCACATTTCCAAGGGTTGCTGCACTTTATGCACCGTGATTTGTGGAGGCGTCAGTGCAAATTAAACGGCTCGTTTGCGATTGGTTGGATAGTTTCCCTTGCTTCTCCGTGCCGATTGTAGAGAATAGTTCATCAAAAAACCTCCGCTTGGTTATTTCTGAGCCTTAATTACAATTCGCAAAAGGTACTGCATGTTCCGTCAGCTTTTCCCTCCTTTTCCGTGAGAGGCTATCGACTCAGGCTGTGCGCCTAAATGTTTTGAAATGTGCACGTGTGCAAATATGCAATGGCAATGATCGGTTGTGTGTGTCTGTGTGCGTGTGTATGTGTGTTTACAAGCGTAAGTTCAGATCTGGAAACTTTGGGGACAGGATGTGATGTTTCAGTATGAAATTCGTGAGAGCGCGCATCTGTGTGTATGGTTCTGGTGCATGCATGTGTGTGAGTTTGGATGCAAGGGAATGTGTGGACACACGTGTGTGTTTTGTGTGTGGGATCCAGTGGCGCAGAGGTTGGCGCACTGCACCACAAAACCGGTGACCAAAGTTCGATTCCCGCTCATGACCAATAACAGTGGCGAATATTTAAATTGGTCTTGGGCCTCCCCTCGGTCGTCTCAGGCTTAAATCAGTACAGTACTTGGTCTGGTGTATAAACATCTGAACTGGGGAGACAAAAGCGGCCGGGCGTGGTCCTGACCACTCACCCCCTCGTGTCCCATGCTAGCCTGAATAGATGCTCACTCATAGCACTTGCCTGAACAGGATGTTAAATGCTATACAGGGGACCTTTGCCTTGTCTTTGTCTTACATGTGCTCGTTGAAATCTGGAAACTTTTGGGGGGGAGGATGTGAATTATAAGTACGTAAGTGCACGTGTGCGTGCATATGTGTGTGTGTACATGTTGGTGCGTGCATGCATGCGTGAGTTTGGATCTGAAAAAGGAGGTTAGATTTAATTTTCCCCAAAGGATTACGTAAGTGTGCCCCTGCCTGCCTGTGTGCATGCATGTGTGCGTTTACACATGTGCGAATCTCATTTGCTGTCAGCGCGTTCGGACCCCAACAGGTACATTAAGAGGTAAATGTACTAATATTCCTCGCAGGGATAAGTGTTGTGCCTGGGTATATATACGATCCAGTTCCTGCCTAAGCGCTCTCATTTGAAAAAGCAGGTTAGAGTTACCAAGACGTAATGCTCCTTTGAGGCGCAATTGTGTACGTGTGTGTGTGCAAATGCTCGATTATGGATGGGAATTTGGTAGTTTTGGTCGTTCTAGGGAATACGCGCACGCACGTGTGTGCGCGCGTGTGCACGTGTGTGTGTGTGAAAGAAGTGTTTTCACAGGTGGCTGGGCTGCTTAAACATTTACACCCGGGCTGTTACGAGACCGCGAAAAACCTTCGCCATGGGTTTTACGAGTAAAGGCTACCTAATCGGTCTAAATGCTTGGATACGCTTTTACAAGGCCGAAGGATTTTAAGTGAAACCGCCGTAACAAGACAAACGTTAAAACTTATTACACTTTTCCGGTTAACTACACGGTGGCCTGCAGAAGTCAGTACAGAAAGAAGGTTACGAGTCTATCTATATTGCAGCCATTTTCAATCTGCCAAATCGATAAAGTCCTCCTCATGCTTTGTCAGTCATGGGTTTGTTATCTTCAACTATACCTCCCCATGCTGGTCATTGTGGGTCGGTTAAGGTAGCGGAGGAAAGTAGGACTGGTTCTGATATCACTCGGCAACGATGGTAGCCTTAGGGAGGAATCGAACTTGGTGTGGTTGCCAGCCTGCCTTGCTGCTTATACCCTCACACGCGTGGTTTCCTCCAGACATTCCAGGGGTGAATATAACCTATGAATAATTTGTCACCCCTCATATAAAAGAGTCGAGACTCAAAGAAGCATTTTTGGATAAATGTATGACATTATTTTTTATTTAAGGTTACAGCTATGCCAATTTATTTGCAAATAATTTGTTTTGAGTTATTGCAAGTACCCTGGCCTGAATCTCGTAATAGACGCAACGAAGATAAAATGTGCAGCATCACACATTCCAGATGGTCGCTAAATTACCAAACCTTTGGTTTGAAAGCTGTCAACTCTAACTGCTTCCTACTCTTGGCCTAAGGGGCCCCCAAATGTGGTAAAGGTGCAGACCTGGAATTTATTACTAATGCCACTGCTGGTAGAAAGGCCTCTTAATTAAGGGAGTGCTAGAGACCTTTCTGTCGGGTATTTTGGCCGAATATTCTACTTTACCGAGACATCTTAGAAGAGGTGCACATACCCACACGTTACTCCACTGCATACAACCTGCTCACCTGGCGATGCTGCTGGGTGGACAGAGGTGGGGAGCATTTCAGAAACTTTCCCAATATTTTCAACTGCTGCGCCAGGAGATCAAATCAAACGGTGACCTCTGGATTGCCAGTCCAGCGTGTTAACCATTAAATGTAACACTGTAGCATGAGAGGAAATCCTATTGGCAATTTAAGTCACTATGCTGCGCATTACTACTAGTTATGGGCAGAAATTAAAATTGTTTCGCTCGTTTTAAGTTCGATTTAGCTTTATAATTCACACATCACATTTAAATACGATAAATTAAATTACCAAGGTGGAATTGGGCATGGGTGTATGTATGTTGAACGTCTTTCGCACCGTGCGTAGCTCATCAGACGTGCGGGGGTAGGACAAAACAATCTAAACCCAAATAGTAGTTGGAAATAAAATAGATGGTTGAAAAGTGCAGAGCTACCAGTGGCTTCCTCATATCGGGAAGGAGAGTTGTCCAGAAAGGCCACGGAAGGTCCGCCCCCCTTAAATGACCTCGAGCGGGCAGCAGCGCAAGCGAAGGGCGCGAGTGAGAGGGTGGTGGTAGAACAGCCCATGGAATGGAAGTAAATAGACAAAGAGGGGGGGGGGGCTCCCAACACTTTAATGGCCCCAGGTACCCCCCTTAAGCTTAATCCGGCCTCATCCATGGTTGCCAAGTCCCAAATCCTGCGTTCTACCAAAACCTCTAAGCCTATATCACGAGCCACGTCCGTAAGGCTCCTGCCTCTCACCCAGGCCGCTCAACCTCACACCGGAGCAGCCTGACCTCACCCGCTTGGGTTCGTGGCCTTAAAGCCGCCCGAGGAGCCTCTTGGCTCTCCTTTGCGTTTGCGCCTCCTATTTTCCGCCAACAGCTCTGGGTCTGTTTAACTTTGTCTTTTTAGTTGACAGTTCCCTGTCAATACGCCGTTGGATGAAGATCTTCCCCCACACCATGTTGGACACGTCAGGTGGATGACTGGTAATTGTGGGTTGGAGGCTGTGACCAGTTCAGATACCACTCGCCACTGATGGCTGGGTGTTGAATTCAGGTTTGCCGGGACCTGCATTTGATTCCCAACCACGGATAAAATCAGTGGTGAGTAACATCTAAATCGGTTCCTGGGTACCCCTTTACCATTCAACATTGTCCAATACGGTGAAGTATGGTCAAATAAACCTCACGACTAGCAGGGCATGGGGAGGGCTTCATTAAACAACTGATTGACAAAAGGCTGTAACTGAAAGGACAAAGTTATAGACCGCCTGTTTGACGACTGATTTCCCTTCCATCGTTGTTTTCGCCATAAATTATTGTAATATTATTGCTCAATTCAAGAAACATGTCGACCTTAATCTCTTACACCTTCAATAGCACTGTTTGTTTCTGGGAATTTTCGGGCATTTGGGTGCGTGCACCGCGACAAAAAACAAAAGGCTGCAATTTATTTACCCCTCAACTCAATACGGGGGCAGCATTTCCTATGTGTGTGTATGTAATGGGAATCACGCGACTCGTGGACGTGATGTTCACCAGAATGCCCAAAAAAATGACCGATTCTTGAATGTTGGCTATTCACCGAATCGCCAGTGTTCGGTGGAGGGGGGAGGGAGGCGGTGGAAGGCAGTGAATCATCACAGCTCTATCAGACACACGCAACATCACTGCATCTCGGCCTACGGTGGCAAAACTCTCAGAGTTGGCAGAGACTGCGTGATGGAAATGAATACTCCTGAGGCACGGCTATTTGACACAGACAAGTCCCTCAACTCAATCCCCCCCATCCCTCCTCCTCATTTAAAAAAAAACAAGGAACAGTCTTTCCTACTGACGAAATGAGTCCATTCCCTTCCAAATAAAACCTTAACACTCTCGACACATCAAGAGAATGCCAAAGGCGTTCCTCGGGGGGAGGGGGAGAAAGGCGAGGGTTTACAGACTTTATAGTAACAGTATGCGTTCATTTTCAACGTATGGGGGGCGGGGGCGATGCTCGTGGGGGAGCTTGCTTGTGGTCTCTCAAAAGGAAGCTTTCTTTATGCAGAGTGCAATGAGAGACGACACGGCGCCCTAAAGCGTCGCTACCCGGTCTGGCGCAACGTTGCGGCGGATAAAAGATCTGGTTTTCTCCCGCTCAAGGGGAAATTTGTGTCAAAAGTCACGACTAACTCGAACAAGTTGTTGTGGTTTTGTTTCAGTTGCTAACCTGTTTTTGTTTCTCACATTGAAAATTGCCTCCCATCGTCATCCATTTGCCGAGTTCTCGTACGTGGCCTTGCTTGATTCAAGAAACGCACATTAACCATTCCAAATTACAGCTCCAACGGTGCTGCTTTGTTGCTAGGCCACTTGGCGCCCCTGAGCCTTTGGGCTTAGAGCTGAGCAAGCCGTGATTAAAAAATAAATAAAGGCGGTGACTTTTTTTATTGCTCGTTTTAATTTCAGCGCAGGAAATGTTTGACTCGATGTTTTTTTTCTTTGCAGATTTATGAAAGCGCTTGTTATAATTTCATTTGTAATTTGTTCAGGTTCCATTTTAACTCGTTTCACTTTCAGCGCTGGTATGAATGAAATAATAATTCTCAGCTAAAAGGTAAAGGTCCAGCCCTGTGAATAAATTGCTCATGCCGCCAATGCTCCTGTCAGAGCCTCCATTTAGAGGGAGCTCTAGCGAGCCCCTCGAGAGGGTATTTGGCCAACTCTTCCAAGGTGGAATCTGTTCGATTGTATCTAGTTTTTGTTCATAAGCAGGTAAAGGTGGCGCCCTGAAATTGCATGCATAGTGTCTGGAAAATCACTCAGTCGGCACGTTGTTACAGATCACCTGCTTACACTTTATTATTCTATTCTTGTGTAGAGGTGTTAGAGAGAGAGCCCGTTATGCATGGCAGCTTAGGGCAAACAAACACAGTGGGCGGGGCTACGTGAGTGCACAGGGGAGGTGCTCTCTACGACGTCCGCGCCAGGCACCCGGGTGGGGCCCCCACCCCTCAGCGGGGGGTTGGGTATAAAAGGGGATGTATCGGAGGGCTCGGGGTTCTTGTTAAGCTAACCAGTGAAGACTGAAGACGTCTTAGCTAGAGCCCTGGACTCCCCTGGTTCGCCGTCCTTATCAGGGCCGAACAGGACCGAGCCAGTGGCGTGGTCCCGAGATCCAGAGCCGGTGCTCCTGTCAGCGCTGGTTTGGGACTCAGGGTACCGGGCCCGACTTACCAGTGTCGGGCCAGATAGCCTCCCCTAGCCCGTTAGAGAAGGACTAGGAGGCAGGCTAGAAAGTAGCTAGCGCGTATATCCCCAGCTAGCCGGGTGAGGGGGCCGACACCCCCTCTAGAATTGTATGCCACAACCGTGCTGTGTGTAATAAACCCGTGTGCCTCCAACTCCGGCGTCCAAGAGTCGTGAACTCTACTACATCTTGGAAAATCACTCAGTGGGCACGTTGTTACAGATCACCTGCTTACACTTTATTATTCTATTCTTGCACCAGTTGTAGGCACTCCTATCTCTGTCTATATGGTCACTTTTGTTGACTAACTTCCCTTATCTACTTCACACCTCACAAACCTCCCTGCGGCAGCTCTTCCTCTCAGCAGCTCCGCACTCGAGGCTCCGCACTCAGCAGCGCTCACACAGAGCTCGCACACAGCAGCGCTCACACAGAGGCTCGCACACAGCAGCACTCACACAGAGGCTTGCACACAGCTTCCCTCACTCTGCGCCGCTGCCCTCGCCTACGTTCCCTCAGACCCACTCACTCGTCCGATCCAGGCGGGGGGAGCAACCATCACCCGCCCGGCGACTAGCGAGGGTTGAGGTCCGTCCCTGGCTTGAGTGGCAGCGGCGAGATGTCTTCTCCTTGGTCCCAGCAACCCGAACTCCCGCTCCGCTCTCACGCGCCTCCTTATATCCTCCTCCCAATTACCCAGCTCCTCCCTTGTGTCTCTTTAGGGCCAGACAGGCTGGCGTCTGTCAGGCCATCAATCACCCCTTATCGCATGTCTCTCTGTTGCAACACCTCCGGTGTCAGCGTGTAACCCCGGGCCGACCCCGTCTGCACCCGATTATCCCCTTAATGAGGTGGAGGTTTGCTCGTGCAACCTCACGTTGCACACGCGCACCTGCCTGCCCTCAGTTGCCCTCGGCCAACAGTGCCGCTACTGGTGGAAGGTCCTCCACTAGGGTGGTAATGAGAGTCCCTCTGGAGGGTATTTGGCCAACTCTTCCAAGCTGGCCAGAGCTGGGAGTACCCACACATTTTCTCACCGCACGCAACCTGCAGATTTGGCTAACTGCCGTGTGAAGCCTGTTACACCACTGCTGGGTAGACACAGGTGGTGAGGAGGGAGGATTGTAAGAAACTCACGCCGTTGTTTCAACTGCCACACCTGGGAGATCGAATCGAACTGGCAACAACCCCATTGCATGTCCTGTGCGCCGCTAACCATTGCGTCGCAGCAGTTAGATTGCTGTAAATACCTCATCCAAATTTGAGAAGTCGAACTACCAGTTGGACTGTTTCACCTCATCC
Source organism: Lampetra planeri (assembly GCF_965212315.1). NCBI lineage: Eukaryota > Metazoa > Chordata > Hyperoartia > Petromyzontiformes > Petromyzontidae > Lampetra > Lampetra planeri. The sequence goes on from NC_136129.1 coordinate 5,612,048, forward strand.
ATACTTGCAGATGAGAACACTCTTTTCTGCACACTCCTCGACTTTGGGATTCCCTTCAATCGTTTTATAGCCTTGCTCAATTCAAGAAACATATGAACTCATTTATCTATTGTAACTTGAAAAGTGCTGTTTAATTGCTGACTGCCTGGCATCATGAGGCTATGTACCTCGACTCAGCAACCATGATACAAAAATATATATCACGAAATAAAGGTGTTCTAGGGTTGCGTTTGCGTCTGTCTCCACTGCCGCCCTTTTCTAGCCCATTGCTCTTTGTCCAAGGCAAGCCAACGAGACAATTCCAAAACAGGGCTTTTTATGGTCAGACGCGGCAGCACGGCGTGTTCTCCACTATCGAGCAACATTCCACACCCCTCTGTCTCGCACAATTGCGGCAGAAAAAAATCATATTTATTATTATTGATGGGAGTGGGAAAAAAAAACGCATGCACCGATCTTTTCAAATGTGCGTTGGACGATGAACTGTGCCAAACAGGAGCTGATCGGTCCCAGAGCATGCGTGTCTGTGTTTACTTGTGTTGTCTGTATGTGCGTGTTTGTGTGCATGCACGGGTATGTGCGGCAGAAGGCCAGGGCAAGGACGTGGACATGGAGGTGGTGCTTATCACGTCGTAATTACTAACAATTTTTATTTTACCAAGTAAGGCCCACTGAGCTATGTCGATATTTTTCAGAAGCTACCTAGTCGCAAATTATAGCCCAAGGAAGTGGGTTATGTGGAAATTTATATCAGTAGCAAAATACTCAAAACGTATGTTTCTAAATGTGGAGGGAAAAAAACGGACTCGGAGAAAAAGCCACACGACCACAGGGAAAGAGAAGATGCAAACTTAAATTATACAGCAGGCATCAGGGTCGGGATCGAATTCACGACCTCCTGTATACCAGGCGAGGTAGTTAACATCTCGCCAGCGCGACACCCCAGTAATGGTGAGTTACATCCCAGTACATCATGTTCCGTGCCTGGCTGTGCAGACTCCAGGCAACCAGTACGATAAGTCACCGACTTACGAACGGGTTCCGTTCCTGAAACCCGTTCATATAAGTCGAACGGTTCATAAGTTGGAGCACAATAATGTACTGTATTTAAATTAACGTACGGTCAGTGTTATAAAATAAGTTGCGGTTCAAGAAAAAAGGGAAAGCACTGTTAAACTCATGAATAATAAGAAATATTGTACATTTGCACATTTGCCGAACTGAATAGTTCCGCAGTTCAGTTCGCAAGTCGATTGGTTAAAATAGACATCTTATGGAAACTCGTTTGGAAGTGCGTTCATAAGTTGGCGACTGCCTGTATTTGAACCTGAACCGAGCCAAACCTGTTCTGGACTAAGCCTACCATGTAGGCCGAGAGCCTATCGGGAGGGGGGGGGATTAACGACAGAACCTGGAGGAGACGGAATTGACTCGGAGATTTTGTCCCTGACCTCACCTCCATTTGTTTCTCGCTGACAGCGATTTCCTCCAACAGTCCATCCAGTCTAAAGGGGGCACCCTTCATGTGAATGAGCATCTTCGTTTTTATATACATGTGTGTGTTCATAAGCATGTATGTTGGTGTTTGTGCATATTTGTGCTTAGATTAGCTGTTAGTTCAGTCACCATCCCCTCTCCCGCTGAACCAGCTTCCCTCATTTACTTCACTAAATGCCTTTACAAAATTCAACTGCATGAGGCTGCACAGATATAATTTACAAACACACACCTTATATTTAATCCTCGGTAATTATGGTTTTTTTTCGTGTGTGTGTATGTTTTAATTTACAGAGTGAGTTAGAAACGTATTCTTTGGGTCTTTCGGTAAAGTCACATAGATAGGTTTTCTTAGAACCTATCTACGTGACTTCACCGAAAGACCGAAAGAATATTAATTCCTGCAGTCACGAAAGCTTTAAGTCAAGATTTGAGTTATAAAGTTTTTTTTTTAACCCGCACGACAACGGTACACATGGAGCTGCTTTTTCGAACCGCGCCAGACATTATTCACGACCACGGGACAGCGCATGGAATGTCCTCTCCCCAAGGATGGCACGCTCTCACGATGCCATTCCTCGGCAGCCCTGGCCTTGAATATGATGAAGCAGGGGGTGTTTGCACGCACATGTCTGCGTGTGTGCGCACATGGGTGCGCAGCGTGCGTTCGGAAGCGGCTAGAGAAGCCGGGTTGCCTTGCTTGTCGGGAACCGCACGACGAACTTATACCCATTCAAAATGCGCCAGCACGGGGCTGGTGCGGTACAGGTGGTTTCCCACTGACCCGCCAGAACGAAGCCATGCTACGGAGCCAAGCTGGGCTGGGGATGGGACTAGGCACGTGTGCAATATGTGTGTGATGTCATGACACCTGAATAACATGAATAAAAAATGGCATCCAGCAGATCATTGGGGCGCTGCAACGTGTGTGCGTGTGCGTGAGCGTCACGCGATGTCAGTAATACGGCTCGGATTGTGCAGTGGAAAAATAATAATTTACACCTCCTGAGCTGTGCCTCGAGCTGGCTCGGCACTGGCACCAGCGTGGCTTGTTTTGCCAATGGAAAAGGGGCATTTGATGACGCACGCGACGATTATCAGGGTTGCATCATAGCGCTCACGATCACCACTCATAATCGCTGTTCACAATCACCACTCATGATCACCACTCACAATCGCCGAGCACGATCAGCGCTCACGATCTCCACACACGATCGCCACTCACAATCGTAACTCACGATCGCCACTCACAATCGCCGCTCACGATCGCCACGCACAATTGCCGTGCACGCATCATCGATTACATGCGAGCCACTTGCGATCGAGCGAATGCGTGCTCGGCCAACAAGCGCAAGGGCAATTGCCAAAATCGGTGGGCGTGCAAATCTCTGCACGGTCCACGACAAGGCAGGCGCCTACATTCATGCTCGCGTTGCGGAGTATGATGATGGAAAATTCCTGCAGAACCAAAAGCTTCTCTCTCGCGTGCTAACAATGCATCCAGCGTTGGGAAGTCATTAATTATTGTGCATGGCGAACGCTGAGTGTGCACGTGTCCAAAAGTAATATTATTCCTTTTGTATTGTTACAGGTGGGATTTGTTGCAGAGTGTGAAAAAATACACCAATGCCTGGTTATCCTGCTGCACAGGTTTTCGCAGCCGTGCTGGCTGTTTAGTTCTACGGTGCGTTTTCGGGTCGACTCAGCCTCAAATGAGTACCTGGTGTGGTGTGTAGTAAACATTGCCGCTGGGGAGACAAAGGCTGCCGGGCGTGGTGCCGGCTACACCCACCACCTCGTTCGCGCTAACAGCGCTTGCCCCAACCGTCTGTTAAGGTTACACGGGGTGGGGGGGGGGGATCTTCATCTTTGCTGTGTGCGAGTACCTGTTCCGGGTCGCCTCCCTTCTTGGGCACGTACTCCAGACGGTAGCGCAGGGGGGTGGCGCCGCCGTCCGGGTGTTTCCACGCCACGCGGAATGAGCCGTGCGTCGGGTCCGACGTGACGAGGGCCCGAGGAGAGAGGCGCGGCGCAGAGGTGGGCTCCTCTATTGACAGCAACATAGACATCTTTTCAATTTTGTTTCATTCGTAAGAAAGGCGAAGGCGCCCTGCTTGCAACTGCGTGTTTATGCCTTGCTGGTCGGAAAAGTTTCCGCGAGTGCTCCAGGGAGAGCCCCTCTCGGGCAGTTGTTTCTCAAACTTTTTGTAGCCCTTTGGACCACTCAGCCCCCCCCCCCCCGCTCCACTCCTGGTGACAAAATGCATTCACTTCTCTCTCTAAATACAAGAAATATAAAATTATTAATTTGACCAGGTGGGGACGAGGAGGGGGGCATTTAGATCTTAGGGTTAGGGTAGTTTAATCAGGGCAGTTTACCAAACTTTATTTTAAAAATAAAAATCACAAGTAAAATATTAATTGTTGTCCGAAACAAAAGGAATAATAAACATTGTCATTACTCGAATTGTAGATGTTGTGGGTTTATGTGACAAACCTTACTAATTGGCAGAGGTGGGACAAAGTCATTGTTATGCAAGTCCAAGTCGAGTCGCAAGTCATCAAATTCATGACTCGAGTCTGACTCGAGTCCAAGTCACATGACTCGAGTCCACATCTCATAGGTGGGACAAAGTCATTGTTATGCAAGTCCAAGTCGAGTCGCAAGTCATCAAATTCATGACTCGAGTCTGACTCGAGTCCAAGTCACATGACTCGAGTCCACACCTCTGCTAATTGGCTGTGTCGGGTGGCGGCGGGGTTAACGACACATTTATATTTACAAGATCTAATCCAAAAACCTCTATTATGGAAACATTGTCATTATTGTCTGGATCAAGCTGCATTAGCACCACAGCCCTGCGGACCACCTGGAGGAGGGTCGCGGACCACTGATGCTGGTCCGAGGACCGCACTTTGAGAACCACTGCTCGGGGGGGAGGGGAGTGTGGGGTATTTTGGCTTCCTCTTCCTCTCGCAAGAGGTGGGGAATACCCACAGTCTTCCTGGCCACACACGACTTGCCGATCGACCGTGGTGCACACATTTCCACTGTCGGGTGGGCAGAGGTAAAAGGGATGGCGGCGGGGGGAATTTAAGAAACTTGCCCCATTATTTTAAATGCCATGCCGGGAGGTTGAATGGAATTGGCGACCTCTTGAAGTTCAATGTGCGAACCTTTGCACCACGGGCAGCATTCCTACTGCTGCTGAGATCAATATTATATTTTCTTAAATTTGTATTGTAAAAGAAAATATTGTGTTCAGTTGAGCAGTGCCGCAGAGTAGTGAACACAATATGTCATGAGTTTTATTCCTGGCCAAGGCTGGCATCAGTGGCGAGTGATATTTAAATCTGTATTGGGCCATCCCTCCCCCCTTGCTTCACCGACACGCACTTTACAAGTGTGGTGAAGTATGGTCAAACGACCCCCAGGACCGACACTGCATGTAAGATACCTTCAGCCAGCAGTGGATTGATAAAGGGATGCAAACTACGATTGTTTTTGTTAACTGTGTTTTTAAATGTACACTGTATACGTAGTTTATTTAGTATTGTGTTTGAGTCTGTACTTTGTTTTTAGTCATCATGTGGCACTGTTTTGAAAATTCTTGGATGATGTTCTTTAAATTCTGTATTTCCTCGTTAATTGCGTTGTTCCTGTTTTTTTTCATTTTCATGTTTTGAATTTTGTTTCCACTCTGGAATCCGTTTGTAGGAAGATGTGTTTATTTGGAGCCAGTTCTCCCTTGAAAAAAAAAAATGGAGCTCTGGTTTCAATGATCTCTGAATAATAATAATAAAACCCCTTTTTGTAATCCACTTCTGGATGGTCTCTTAACACCCATGTCAGTCATGGCGCGGGGTTGTTTGATTATACTTCAGCACAATGTTCAGCGATGGATAGTGGAGCGGAGATATCATGTCCGGGACACATCCAGATATCACACGCTGCCGACGGGGCGATAGCAAGTAATTAAATAGAGGTCATAGCTCAGTGTGCAAAACGCTCCGGCCACTGGGTCCAAGTACGTGCTCTCACCAGGCTCTAAAGTGTATCCCTCTGAAGTGCAGAGCAAACAAGATGTCACCGACTGTCATTAGCAAAACCGAAAACACCCCCTCACTGATCCACTCAGTGGCAGAGTCAATGTGCTCTAGCCTGGCCCGGGGAGCTCGTGCACAAGACTGCTCGATGCACTGTTGGTTGAATAATACGATGTGCATCATAACAAAAACACTGAAACTGACGCCGATCGCCTGGCTCCATATCCTGACGAAAAATTCCGCCACCACACATTTTCGTGCCAATGACAACGACCCTACCCATCAAACGTGACCTCAACAAAGTTCCTTGCTGCTGACTAAAACCCCTTCTGGGATCACGCCGTTACCATCGTAGAATCTCGCTCAGACCCAGAAGAACGCTGGCGAACAGAGTGGAGCAACGTGGACGTTCAGAATAAATACCTCATTTGAGACCCAAACATCACACTCGCTGGCTTTGACATTCCTCGAAGACACTGGTTGTGTAGTCATCAACCGTATCAGAGTCGCCGGGTTTGTAGTGCAGAACAACCACCACAATCAGTCCCACCGGCACCACCATCACAACAAACACTGCCGTGGCAGCCATTGCCACCTCACCCCCCCCCCCCCCGCCGCCACGGTTACCATTGATGAGGATGAACTGTGCTTCAACGCGGTTGCAGAGCGTGCGGGTGAGGCCCTCGATGATGGAGTCCAGCACGTTGAAGTCGGCGACGATGTACATGTGGTCGGCGTGCGGGGGTGACGCGATCAGCTGCAGCTCGCTCTCGTCTGCGTTCTTGATGCCTGCGCCGCCGTCACCGCCACACATGCCCGACAATAATGGGCAACGCCGCCTCCGTCAACATCGCCGTGCAGGTTGAGATGTTAACTACCTCGCCTGGTATACATGTGGTTGTGAGTTCGACCCCGACGCCTGACGCCCCTGTATATTTTTAGTTTGTATGTCTCTCTCTCTTTTGCATCCACTGGGATTTTTGCACACAGTGTTGGTGTACGGTGCTTTTTCTGCAATATTTTGCTGTCTTTTCTTGGATTTTCTGTTTGCACATAGTCACTTTAAGATGTTTTCTTGTTCATGTTTTTGTTTTCTGTTTGTTGCGGTTGCACCCGATTCAAGAGCTGAATGGCTCACAGGGCTATACCTAATAAATGAACTTGAAAATGAACTTGAACTTGAACTCTCTGTGGTCGTGTGGATTAGTCTCCGGGTCCTCCGGGTTTTCCCTCCACATTTAGAATCAACATGCATTCAGAGCATTTGGCTGCTATAGATTTTCACATGATGAGCCACTTCGTTGAGCTATCATTTGTGGCCAGGTCGCTTCTTAAGAAGAGCTGTATAGCTCAGTGTGCCTTACCTGGTAAGATAAAAAATTGTTGTCCTTTTGTATGCATTATTATGAATGTATTAATCTGCCAAGTTAATTTGATTTGTTTATGTCATTCATTTGCTACCGGGTTACTGGACACAGCCGAATCACGATGAAACAAATTAAAGTAATTTTACATTGTGAAACTGCAGTGGTGCCCGAGCGCAGATATGAAGAACTAACCACACTCATTAATAACGCTGCCCTTAAAGGCAAAGCCACAAATATGTGCATAACAGGATGATGTTTCAGTGAATAATAGTTGGAGATTGCACTATACACCTGGACTGCAACTATTCTCCACTCAATCGCTCAGGTTTCTCCATCTTTCTGAAAATGAAGGAGGGGCATTGCCCTAGACGTTGCCCATTTATACACACATACACATATATGTCAAATTGAGTGCAGAGTTTTTGACAATCGTGTTGAGTTGCCGTGTACCGCTGCTGTGTCTGCATGTCCCTGTGTGGCTGCGTGCCAGTGATGGGGGCACCCACCGATGGCGAAGAGTTCGATGCCGCGGTCGCGCATCTGGCGAGCGGGTTCCTGCACCTCGTCCTGCGATTTCCCGTCCGTCACCAGGATCCCGATCTTGGGCAGCAAGGAACGTGCCCCCCGCTCCATGCCGAAGCTCTGCTCCAGCACGTGCAGCAGCGCCAGCCCTGCACAGAGGGAGTTGGGGGCGGGAGTGGGGAAACCAAAGTACCGGTATCCATGTTTGATGACCTGAGAAGTGCCGGCATGGTGTACTGTCGCACACTGACCCATTGAGTCCACTAGCTTTAAATCAAGAGACCTTTTTCTGTCTTACTGATGTGTTGAGAATCACACATGCAAAAAAACTTTTGACTTGAACGTAGGGTTGGTGGACAACTCAGTGATTGGGCCATCGTTTGTGCGTGTGTGTTGTGATGTACCAGTGGTGAAAGGCGGTTAGCATGGGCCCTGGTGCAAGCAATGAAATGGGAGTAGCCCCCTGGGCCAATTTCCCCTCCACTCCTCCTCATATCTTAGCACCTGCCTGGGCCCCTTCGGCCCATGGGGCCCTGGTCCAGTTTCACCGCATGCACACTAAGCTAGCAATACTGCTGCGATACACCCACATCATGTTAAGGCAACAGTGTGGTGGCCATTAGGTGGGGGGGGGGGGCAGAACAGAAATAAGGTTTCTAACCCATCTGTGGGAAGTTTGAGTGTTGTTTTACTTTTCTTAGGGCCGCTCTGGTTCGCCCCTCCCGCAGGCAAGAATACAGTACATAACAAACTAGGCAAACATTCTGAGTGAAACTCTTGAAAAGGTGTCCTGGGACTGGGGGTTTCCTGACTGAAAAAGAAACAAGTGTAATATTGTTCTTAGCCATCAAATAATTCCTCATGTTTTGTGGAACCCTCCATTTATATATACACACACACATATACTGGAATAAACGGATGTACAATCCACTGCTGAATGAAGGTCTCCCAGTGGCGTGTGGGTGATGGGTGTTGTTTGACCAAACTTCGCCACGCTGTACAGTAGGGGTTTGGTTAAGTGGAAGCCATGAATCAATTTAGATGTTACTCGCCACTGACATTAGCCTTAAAAAAAAATCAACTGGGCACCGCGGTGGCGAGGTGTTAACTACCTCGCCTTGTATACAGGAGGTCGTGGGTTCGATCCCGACCCTGAAGCCTGTATATTTGGGGTTTGCAAGATCTCCTCATGGCTACGTGAATTTTTCTCCGGGTCCTCCGGTTTTTCCCTCCACATTTAGAAACATACATATAAAGTATGTGGCTGCTGTAAATTTCCACATGATAAGCTATTTCATTGGACTATCATTTGTGGCCAGATCACTTCTGAAAAAGAGCTATATTGTTCAGTGGGCATTATCTAGTAAAACAAAATAAAAATAGTTTAGTTAAAATAGTTTAAACTCAGGTCATTGAGAACATAGCAGAGTGCAATAACCTCTGCGGCCACAGCTCCATGCCTATATAAACAAATATATACACATGGTTAACATCTTTAAAGACGTCTAATCAGCATGGAAGAGTAGACCAAAATATCCTTCAGAGGTGCTCTTAAATGATCCCCCGAGTCTAGTGGAGGCCCAATCGCCAATCGCGGCCAAAGATATCTTTGTAGTAGGGCCGCACCATGACCTATTACACACGGTAAACATTTGAAACATCCATATAAAAAAAATATATTAGTACTGACAGTTTAATTTTTCCAGCAAGTCCAACTTGACATTATTAGCTGTTGTTTGGCACTACATTTATAGCGATGGTTAAATCCCCTTGTAGTTTTAGCGAGCTAGTTTTAAAAACAGATACATGAATGCATAAACATGACGGATGGCAGTGGGCACTTCCTGTGGGAGATTATAATGCAAAAGCACAATTGCGTCAATAGGATAAAGACGTTTCTGAAAGGGTCAGCTCCACACCGATACTACTGGGGTTAAAATAAGGCCCAATTGGCCGTCTCATGAGAGAAATTGTGATTATCACGGCATTAGCCATTAAATAGCGGTAACGTTTGTCCGTGTTGGCAACGGGGTTTGGAAATTATATAAAGTAAAATAAAATTATATAAAGTTGAATAAAAAATGGGGGGTGGTAGTAAAAATGAATAAAAAAAGAGTAGACCACAAAAGAAGACAGGGTGAGAGTGACTGTGGTTTTGATATTTGAGCCAGTTTGGCCTTCGGACAAGGCACACACACACGCACAACTATGAGCACATTCCTGAATAATCACCTCAACGTATTTGGCATCAGTTGTCCATCACAAATTATATTTAGTTCAAAAACTTTTAAAATAAAATAATACATAATTATTATAAGAATTCATAGACATTGTTTGAACTAACAGCCCCCATCAGGTCAACAAATGAGTCACCTCACACAGCAGTGATGGATAAATTCTTTACGGACAAAATATGTTTTTTACCAACTCCTGTCAGGTTGAAGAATTATGTTCCATGTGGTATTTGCGAAATTTATTTAAAGCATGATCTCTTTTTTTTATTGTGCCACCGGCTCAAACCCACATCAAGGCATTGATTTGGAGTTTTTTTTCCTCCTCCTCTCATGCTCTGTTCCTACCATGGTTTCATTTCTCTCGCTGTCAGTTCGCCGCACAAACGGAAGTTATTTGGTGGAGACGCTAACGCCGGAAACACATCACAGTGTGCAGATGTCCATGGGCAGTTATTAAATGCAGATCAGGACTAAATTTATATATATAAAGATAAGATTTTCTTTATTTCAACAGGAAGGGCCTAAAAAGCTATTAGGCTCGACTTCATGGGTGTCCCGTGACGGTACAGATTTTCTAAAGCGAGGAGGTAAATTGCGAGCGGGATGGAATGCAATAGGAAAAACATGATTTTTTCACCATACCATTGGACCTGCAGAAAAAAGTTTTCAATCTGTGCACATAAATCACTGTGGCATGGATCAGAATCAAGGGTGGCGTTCACTAATAAAATGGAACACACGGTGAAAAGTGTCCAAAATGGAGATTCACCCTTGGAGTTACATCGAGAGACAGAAAGAGGAGCACATGGATCAGGGAACAAACAGACATCGGGGACATTGCCGTATTGATTGCAAGGGAAAGTAAGTTGAGCTTGGGCAAGGACAACACTATGGCCAGAAAGGGATGATGGCTGATGGAAGAGACTGGTGACGGAACGGACGCCGAAGCAGAGAACACACGTGAGCGGACGAGGAGCGCTGCGGAGACGGAGCGACGAGGTCGGCTCGTGTGCGCAGGAGCGAGGTGGATCGTGGCATCACGACACCATGTAGGATAGCGACGGCGTGCGGGGGCCTTCATTCAGCAATGCGTAGATCATGGCCGATGATGGCGATGATGATGATGAGGGATGATGAGTGAAGCTCCCATTATAGATATTGGGTGCATTGTAAATGCCCAGTCTCACAGAGCCAAATGGAAGCAACCTCAGGAGCTCAACGTTAATACTCAAGGCACGTGCAATGGCAACAGTGTGCGGACACGTCCATCCAGCAGTGGACAGTGTTATGTTTCGTTGTTTGGGTGTAATTGTCCACGGTCCCTAACGTTATGTCAAGCTTCGCTAGGAGCTATAGAGGACCGCGGTCCCTGGGGTTCGGGGCCACTTCCTGGAGTCATTCAGTAAAGCGCCCGTTCATGTTGAAGCTTCACTGCCTATGGTCTGATTAAGGAGTGAGACCGGGGTTGCTCTGGAGGGTCAAGACACAACAGACAGAACGTTATGAATGATGATAATGATGGCGACTTAGGGTTTAAGGCCTGTGCTCGTGCTGGTGAGAGTGCATTGACGAGGGGTACCTGTGAGGGTGTTGCCCCCTTTGTATGGCAGGTTCCTGGCGGCCTCCAAAACCTCTTCCTTGGTGCTGTACGTGTTGAGGTCCCACTCGGTACGGGGGTCCCCACTGTACTGCACGAGACCTGACAGCATCAGTAAAAACGACATTAGACATCAATAACAAAAGCAGCAGAAGTCACATTAACAGCGGCGACAACAGAAACATCAACAGGACCCGCATCAGCGGCAGTGGCAACATCAACAGAAACATCAACAACAGCCGCTCGCAACTTAGCGGCAGTGATGTCCCCACGAGGCTTGTGCCGAGCTAAGTGCACTTTGCAACTTCCAGTGCACATAAACAACAAATACAAATATCCCCCGTATAGCCTTTAACAGACTGTTGGGGCAAGTGCTGTTAGTAGCACCTATGAAGGCCAGCACGGTATACGAGGGGGTGGCTGGCCAACATCATGCCCGACCACCTGTGTCTCCCAAGTGCCGATGTTTACACAGCGCACCAGGTACTCATTTGAGGTTGAATTAACCTAGGGGAGGCCCAGGACCGGTCCATATAATTGTCACCTGTGTTGGTGGCCGTGAGCGGGAATCAAACTTGGGTCACCGGATTCATAGTGCAAGCGCGCTAACCACTACACTACCACTCTCCAGTAACAACGAGCACACACACACACACGTTGATTCTCATATGCCAATTCCCTATTTTTTTTTCTAAAGCCGTTCCCTTGCAGTCGGATTTCAGTGGGACATTGGATGCTTTTGCTCGGTCTAACAAATGTAACCGCTTTTGAATCGTGCCCTATTTCGCAATTGAATTCTTTCTACTTGGGATTTTTTTTATCACGGTGTGCCAAGGAGAACGCCCCATTGGCTCCGATATGCCAGGCGACCAGCAACAAAGAGCACTGCAATTATTACAATTGTAAAGGGCAGGAGTAATTGACTTTTCTTCAATTGAGAAAATTTTTCTGAGGGCAGGGGTGATTCCAAAGGGGAACAGCGCGACGGAAGAAAGCGGAACAAGAAGTATGTTGTAACCTGCGGGCTTGGGTTGGTTTGAACACGGTGTGGAATCAACAATATTATGGCAGATTAATCACCAGGTGAAGTTCAAGGGAAGAGTAGCCATGGTTGTAGGGTCTGGCCGCTGGTGAGCGAGTGACTGGTTGTGAATCAATTATTGCTGGCCCATAAATCAACACACAACTCCGGCCAAAATTCAGCTTTTGTGCAGAAGTACAAAGGTTGGAAAAAAAAGGGCTTTGGCATTGATAAAAAAAAACCCAGCTTCTTCGATGCCTCCCGAGCCAGATTCGCGACACAGCCATTCCAAAATATAACGAACAGTTGTTTTTTTGTTTACGCGCTACTTATTGACGTTTGCGACGACCTAATCGCCAAGAATGCACGGATCTCATCAGATAATGAGAGCTAAGCAGAGTTGAACCTGGACGAGCACTTGCTTGGATGAGTGATCACCACACGCAATAGGCGTTGTAGGCCGTGGGGCTACATGGTGGGCAGCAGAGGCCAGTGCAGCCAAAATCCATTGTTGCTTTGTACTTCTACGAGGGGTGGAGGGAGGAGGGGTTTATGCAGTTTACCTCTTTATAACGACCAGGTCAGTATTGTTCGGGGGGGGGAGGGTGATTGCTTTTCCTTTTCACACGTGGTGCCAGGCCCCACTACGGTCCCTAGTGAGAAGCCGCCACTGATTCCAGCCCCCAGCAGATCACGAGTTCATGGTGTGGGTGTGTGTGTGGGATGAGGGGTAGGGCCAGAAGCAGATAGCGCAGCGCTTCCTCTAGAGTAGCTGTCACAGTGCAACCTCTATCGTGGACATCATAGGGCTACCACTATAATGGACATAACAGCACTTCTCCAAGAGCACATCTTAGAGTTACCTCTATAGGGGCCATCGCATTGCTGCCTTTATAGTGGATATCACATAGCTACTTCCATTGCGGATACCATGGCCCTTCCTTTATAACAGATATCGCAGCGCTACCTCTACAGCAGATATCGCAGACCTTTGTCCATGGCTGATATCAAAGGGGTGCAAGGGCATGGGCGCGGTGGCCTCACCGATGCGCGTCTTGTCGGAGGCCACGTTGAAGGCCTGCACCAGGGCCTCAAGGAACTGCCGCACGAGGCGGAAGTTGAGGCGGCCGATGCTCCATGAGCCGTCCACCAGGATGACGATGTCGGCCACTGACGGGGAAGAACACTCGAACGACGCTGCGGAGGAGAACGAGGGGCGGAGGGAGGGGGCAGCCCAGCGGGGGTGGCTCAGTGGAGACGGATTAGAACATGAGAATTCTTCCAAAAATTTTTTTTACGAATATAATTGTGATTAAAAATTGTAGGATTCAACAAATATAAACACATTTCGTTTTCAGTGTCACGCTTGAGACGTGTCAATCGATTAGGATCTATACTCTTTGGTTCTTTCGGTAAAGTCACGTAGATGAAAAAATAAAATGAAAAATAAAATAAAATAACTAAATTAAATCACAACGTTTCGGAGGCAACAGAAGCTTCTGTCATCAGGTGGAACAGCCAGAGCAAAATTACTGTAGTGAGCAGAGAGAGCTATTTGTGACTAGCGATTACATAGAGTGATACTGTGCTGGCAGCACAGCACGCAAGTACAAATGGTGAATACTCGACACTTTCCCCAATAACACTGTGGACGCTAAAGAGGAGAAAACATGGAATAGGTGATGTTTCGGGCTATGACCCCTCTTTAAAGCAGAGAATGGCCCGCAGAACCGAATAACACACAGCTACCTCTGATATCCCTTCGAGTGACCTCTGACCTGCACAGCAGGGGGGCAACACTTTCCTACCCACGCTACCACTGAAGGTAATGTTCGTTGCATGATAGCTAAACCAAAATTTGTATTTCTCGGAGCTGAAATACCCGAGTTCAGCGCATATATTTGTAGTGAGTCCAACTGAGTCGCAGACGTTGTTCCTTGTAGCGGCAACACATTTATTGTAACACCGTAACACAAAGGGGTAATGGCCCCTTTACCCGATACAGTCTAGAATGGTGACCACCCAGCTAACTACGCTTTCCAGAGGGGTTACTGCGACGAAGGGTCGGACCCTCACTCGGGTCTCCGACCACGTGGTTGCCTCGTAAGACGAAGAGCTTCCAGCTTGAGACGTAGAGCTTCCTGCTTATAGGTGTTGAGCTTCCAGCTTGTAGAATGCAGCGACCCCGGTCCCTCTCTCCCTACGGTCGGGGCCGCTCCGCCCTCGGATCCGCCCGCCTTCTCGAGCATTCTCGTTCCCTCTCGATCCTTGTCAAGAGCTCTCCCCAACACGTGATCACCCACCATACAGTGACATCTCTGTAAATATGTAGTGACATCTCCGATGTCACTACATATTTACAAAAAAATTGTACAGTCATTGCTGACTGAGCTGAGAAAAACGACTCACTACACTTGAGTATCCAGTTTGAATCACATTTTCTCTGCCTGGATTTGAACGCAGGTTGTCAGTGGTGCCAGTGTTCAGCAGCACACTGACCTCTGAGCCACCCCGAGAAGCTGCAGAGCATTTGTTTTTTTTAAAGCTAAAAATACACAGGCCCCAAAGTGCACCTAGCATGGCACAAGCGTCGTGGTGACATCTACGCTACTTAGTGTCGATGGGTGGTTGTTGTTGTTATTGTAGTGTGCACGCGTGGGTGTGCGCTACCAGGTGAGGTGGCCCCTGGTTTTCCCGTGCGGAGCGTGCCCTCTGTTGCTGGGCTCATGCCAGTCTTGTACACGGCTTGCACTCCAAAGCGATACAACGTGTCTGGCCTGCATGCACATAAAAGCACGCATACCCACACAAACGCACACACACGCGCACCGTACACATGTCAGAACAACCGTGTCCTCAAAATAGCGTGATAATTCACGAGTGGGGTGTTTGGAGAAAAATATCTAGGGAGTTTGAAGATCTTGTTTTATTTTATTAATGTAGGGAGGAAAATGAATATTGTGGCAGGCCTGTGGGAAATTGAGATGCCATTATGGTAGAAGTTCAGGCTAATACTCTTCATAGGGAGAGTGAAGGCAGTCACAGGCAGAAGAGAAGTGGAAAGTCTTGAGCCTGGACTTGAACAGGAGGTCTTAGCAGTGTGGATGGCCAGAGGAAGGGAATTTTGGATACGTGTAAACACAAAGACAATGATTCCCTGTGTAGCCTACACAGGCAATTGGGGAAAGTTTTGCTGGGAAGCACCCATGTCACAAGAGGGGGTGGTGTAGTCAGCACTATGCCCGGCCATCTTTGACTCCACAGTGCTGATGTTTTGCACACCAATCTAGGTGCTCATTTAAGACTGAGTTGACCTAGCAGATGCCCAGAACCGGTTAAGATATTGCCCACTGATGTTAACCATGAGCAAAAATGTTGTGCGCACTCCAAGTGCACACACACACAAACATATACAAGCAAATTTAGACACAGACTCACAGACACAACACACTCACAGGCGAGTCGATGTGAGCCAAAAGATGTGACTCACAGTCCTGCACATAAACCATAATGTGGCTTTCTTCAGCGCAAAACCATTTGGCACAAAGCAATCCATGCCAACAAGAAACTGTGCGAAACGTTAACAAATTGCAAATATATTTCAGATTTAAAGTTACATTTATCATTGTGGGATTGCTAAAAAAATGCTAGAACCACATTTCACATGGAGATCTTCTTACCTATAAACGTCATTTTTTGTCTGTCTGTCTGTCCGTCTGTCCGTCTGTGGACGCACACTTGTGAAGTATTTGGCTCGCAAACCATGGAGTATACATTTTAAAAAAGTAGCCAGGTACCACGCCGTAAACCCGTGATGAGCCAGCGCTATTCCGTGTTCCCATCAGTCAACGTTAAAGTAGTTAAATAAGTAATGTAGTGGCATTTATTATTTATTTATTTAATCGCGCCACTCTGCGAGCACTAAAGCTGCCCAGGGGTTGCCCCTAGCAACGCAACGTCATCAGTGGAGGGGGGGGTTTCTCATTCGCGTTAAAAATGCAACAACAAAAAAACACAACGCTGAGGTTAATTCATCAAAGTGTCATGTCCTCTTCGCCCCCCCTCCACCCCAATGTGTACACTTACTACTATAGGGTCGGTAGATACTAATATTATAGCGCTTAGATAGTATTATTGTAGCGCGGACGGGGGGATGGTGGGGGGGGGGTAGCGGCCCAGCACCCAGCCTGCCAAGGTGCCACCTTGGCCGGCTGGGCAATCTAGGCGAGGCCGGGGGCTCTGCACAGGACTTGGCCTGACCACGGCACTCTGTCAGGTTAGTAGTTTGCAGAGGTGTGGACTCGAGTCATGTGACTTGGACTCGAGTCAGACTCGAGTCATGAATTTGATGACTTGCGACTCGACTTGGACTTGCATAACAATGACTTTGTCCCACCTATGAGATGTGGACTCGAGTCATGTGACTTGGACTCGAGTCAGACTCGAGTCATGAATTTGATGACTTGCGACTCGACTTGGACTTGCATAACAATGACTTTGTCCCACCTGTGGTAGTTTGTGCTATAGAGTCGATATATACTGCTATAGAGTCAGCATATGCTACTGCAGTCATAGCAGGTACCACCACAGTCGGTATGCACTGCTGTAGTGAAAGCAGGTACCACCACAGTCAGTATGCACTGCTGTAGTGATAGCAGGTACCACCACAGTGGGTATGCACTGCTGTAGTTAAAGCAGGTACCACCACACTCGGTATGCACTGCTGTAGTGATAGTAGATACTGCTATCGGGTTGGTAGATACTACTATAAAGTTAGTAGATACTAGAGCAGTCAGTATATACCACTACACTCAGTAAATACTGCTACAGTCAGTAGATACTACTATACAGTCAGTAGATACTATTACGGTCAGTAGCTACTGCTATAGAGTCAGTAGATACTCCAATAGCATCAGTAGAAACAGTAGTTACTACTATAGTAAGTGGATACTACTATAGAGTTAGTAGATACTACTATAGAGTTAGTTGTTACTACTATAGAGTCGGTAGATACTAATGTAGGGCCAGAAGATACTACTACGGTCAGTAGTTACTACAGTCAGTAAATACTACTATACAGTCAGTAGCTACTACTGGCTCAGTAGATACGACTGTATAGTCAGTAGATACAACTACAGAGTCACTAGATACTACTTTGTTGTATGTAGGGTGTGTAGGTATATATACCTACGCGGGGGTAAATATATTTTTTGAGGGGTGGGGGGGTCGACAATTTTTGTAAACCTTTTAGATCAACTATTAACCCCCCACTTTCTATTACTCTTTGGACATCTGCAAGCCTCGTATAATTTTGTTGGTGGAGACTGGACAAACGGCCCACTGGGCTTTCACAATAGCTTAGTATCTGTGTATGTATATGTCAGGTTTTTAAGAGAAGTTTTGAAATATATTTTTTGCCTGGGCAATGTGGGGTACTTCCCGCTAGTAGCATATATTTGTTTCCTCCATATCTTAAAAGTAAGGATAAAAGTAACTTATAAGGCATCGAAATAGTGGACCATCGCGATGCTGCATGGGGGCAAAGACAAGGAGTAAGCACAACGCAACGTCTGAAATTAAATAAGGTGCACAATGTTGCATATCCGACTACCTGCAGACTATCATATAGGCAGATATATGGAGAGGTCGGCTGCATGTCCATCTATAGCAAGCGACGGTTACACAATCTTGACTTAAAGCTTTCGTGACTGCAGGAATTCATATTCTTTGGGTTTTTCGGTAAAGTCATGTAAATAGGTTCAAAGAAAATAACAAAAACTACGACGTTTCGATCGCAACACAAGCGGTTGTCATCACAATCAAGCAAAAATATGGAGGGCGTGGAGGTGAGAAGGGGGGCCGCGGCCACGCTGTACAGTGGGGGTTTGGTCAAGTGGGGGCCATGAATCAATTCAGATGTTACTCGCCACCGACATTAGCCATGAAAAAGAATCAACTGGGGACCGCGGTGGCGAGGTGTTAACTGCCTTGCCTGGTATACAGGAGGTCGTGGGTTCGATCTGGACCCTGAACGTCTGGTGTATATTTGGAGTTTGCATGTTTCTCTCTCCCCGTGGTGGTGTATATTTTTCTCCGGGTCCTCCGGTTGTTGCCTCTACATTGAGAATGAACAAGCGTTTCGAGTATTTGGCTGCTATAAATTTCCATGGGAAACCAATTCGTTGAGCTATCATTTGTGACCAGGTCTCTTCTGAAAAAGAGCTATACAGCTCAGTGGGCCTTACCCGGTAAAACAAATATATAATTTTAAGTTTTAAACACTGCACTGAGCATAGGTGATTAAATTGGTCATGGTGGGTATGTGATGGTCAGATATGCGACACTGTACTGTAAATAGGATTTTTTGGGGGAAAAAATAATAAAACTCAAGGTGGGCCAATCGAGAAAGCAGCGCGGATTGTGAATGGCGAAGGCCCCTTACTTGAGGTTCGGCAGCACATAGGTGGTGTCGGAGGCCGGCATAGAAGCCTTTTTGGGGGGGCCCGTGGACCCGTCGGCATGGTACAAGAGCTGGTATCCAGTGGGGGGCCCGTTGGAGGGCTGCGGGGCTGTGGGGGGCTTCCAGGTGAGTCGGGCGCTGGTGAGTGTCACCTCGCTTGGCGTGAGGTCCCGGGGAGGTCGCAGGGCATTCACTGCCGACAGTGCACAGTCAGTGGCATTGACAGCAGTTATCAATATCGTCTGTAAAATTTTATATATTTTTTGACGAAACACACAATGAAGCATGCAATAAAACGGGCACATACCGGCGGACCCCTTGACATCGTACGTCGCGTGTACAGACTTGTATTACATCAGATGGCCTCTTGACATCCTAAGAGTCTACATGTGATCGCCAAACCTCTTCTCCTGGTCTCTCATCTCTCTCATGTTTGTCTGTCAAATCTCTCTCATCTGTATCTCGCTCTACAGCTCTCTCATCTCTCTCTCTCTCGTTTATCTCTCTTTCATCTCGCTAATCTTTATATTTTGTCTACAGTTCTCTCTCTCCTCTCTCTCATCTCTATCGCCTGGTCATCTCTATTTCATGTTTTCACGTCACTCATCCATATCTCTCTACGTGTCCACGAGTCACATCTCTTGCTGGGCCACAGCTCGGTGGGCCACTCCAAGGGCCTTCAAGGGGCTACACCCGGCCCTGTGAGTTGCCAGATAAAGAACCCCTGGTGGTACAGATCTTCCCGCGTACATTACACGATCCCGCAGCACGTGCCCCACCGCATACAAAATACCCCCCACATCCCCCCCCCCCCCCACCTTGGCCCCCCAGTGGCTCGGCTGCCAGATTCACTCACCCGCAGTGGTGGAGCCTTTGCCCTGAGCAGGCTTCCCCTCGCCCGATGCGTACACGGGGAACACGGAGAGCTGGTACTCGGTGCTGGGGCGTAGCTTCTTGAGCACGATGGACTGGGCGGCTGCGGGGACGCGCACGGACACGGACTTGCCCGGCCCGCTCTCCGGCCGGTACAGCAGGCGGTAGTTCTCCACCGCTCCCCTGTGACAACCCGCAAAGGCAAAGGTCACCACGGGATGCCTACACAAGACTGTTGGAGCAAGTGCTGTTATAGCGAACAGCACTCGTGAAAGCCGACTTGGCACAAGAGAGGGTGGGTGGCCAGCACCACGTCCGGCCGCCTTTGTAACTCCAGAACTGATGTTGACACACCGCGCAAGGTACGATTTAGCGGAGGTCCAGGACCGGTTGAGTGTTTTTGGTCATGAGCAGGAATCGAACTCGGGTCACTGGGTTTGTAGAACAGTACGCTAACCACTGCACTAATGCTCCCCACACACGCACCTCTGAAAAGCACGGCTGGCCATGTAAGTTTCACATGCATACAAACAAACGTACAGACACACAAAGACAGATTCCCCCATACGACTGTGTAGACTGATGGGTGACCATGAAACACAGCAAGTGTTTATAGGCTACGAAGCTACGATCCCACGTCTATGCTCCCCGCCTTCACCAACTCACACTGACCAGCGTGGTGAAATATGCTCAAACGACCCCCATGGCCCGCACTATGAGGGGAGGCCCTCATACACAGCAGCGTATCGACACACGCTATTTCATGGAACAAAGAGATAAAATGGTACGGAAGCCAACATAAAAATTACGCAAAGGAATGCAGAAGCCATGTATCACACAATACCGCATTTGGAAGAAAACAAGGATTACGTAGAAAATAAGAATCTCGCCAAAAACAAGAGAACTTGGGAACATAACTCATCGCTCTGGGAGACCACAACTGGTGATCAAACACTTCTGCGTAGGTTTGCACGGTTGTGCCGTACAACTCTGCGATGTGTTTTCGGGTGGTACCGGGTGTCCTGCGCCACGGTATTCGGTCTCCAAAGAGAAGCTCCCAGCAGAACAGAGTGAAACGTCAGACATAATTCCGAACAACACCCAGTCACAAACCGAAAACACTTGGCAGAGATGATCTTAGAACAGCAGCCAATTAATTGATGGAATACTTTTTTAAAGGGACACGCTAGTATGGGAGATGGAGCGATTAGATCGGTGCAAAAGAGTGGAAGTGAGGTGGACTGTAGCTGCCACGAAACAGAGGTAATGGCATTAGTAATGATCGGCCTTCATCCAACAGTCGATAGAGAGCGGATGATATTGATTGAAGTAATAACACTCATGTTGTTGTTGACTTTGTTGTTGGAGATAATAGTGCAATAGCTGATGATTACTTTGCTGATGATCATTGTAATAAATTAACTGTAAAAGGATGATAGAGTTGTAAAATATTGTGCCAGTAATCGCGTATTATAACTCTTTTTTTCAGAATAAAATTAGACATACATCAGATTCTGGAACTTAAATAATTATTTTAAAACATAAAATACCAGCCTTCGTTGATGATAAAAAATTATGCAGTCAGCAATCAGATACTTATCGCTCGGCACCAGTCATTCTCTCTCCCAACACTGCTGGCGGTGGAGTTGGCACTACTGCTCCCTGACAATGACGGTTAAGGCGCAAGCCCTGCAAGTTACTTGCTCACACCGCCGCTGGCGGAAGCGTCCTCGCTCGACGGAGTTCTAGAGAGCCCCTCGCAGAGTGAATTTTGGCCTACTCTTTCATGCTGGCCAGACGTCTTGAAAATATTTCCCCTCCCCCACTTTACCCTACCACACAATTGGCCCACTGATCGAACGACCGTGATAAACCCCATTGGAACTGCTGGGTACACAGAGGCGCGGCTGGATTTTAGAAACTCGCACCACTGTTTCAACTGGCGCCGCTGTCGCTGCTGGGAGATCGAATCGAACTGGCAACCTCTGGATTGCAAGTCCGGTGTGCAAACTGCAATTCCCTGACAAAGACAAATATCATTCATGATGCTACCCATACTGACGATGCCCAGAAAAATGTGTGGGTGGGTGGGTGAGTTGGTGGGTGGGTGGGTAAGTGACTGGGTAAGTGGGTGGGTGAGTACCGCACCTTGCTGCCTGCCATGATACACGGAAGCTGTTGGGAGTGCTCTCGGATACGGTCAGCGTGCCAGGGTCTCCTCCATCTAAGTGCGAGCACACGTGGACCACACGCACGCACAGGGCACAGAACACGGCAACCGATCCACATTACGGCTCTCCCCGGTGTGTGTTTTCTGGGTTTGTGCCGCTCATTGTTCGGATTGGCATCCGACGTTTAGCTCCCACGTACTGAGAGCTTCTTCAGAAACTAAATTGCTTCCATTGTGCCAACCATCACACCACGGCAGCATCCCTATAGAAGGTGGACTGAGATAAAATTTATTAGAGAGGCAAACGCTGTCTAACCGAATGCAACAGATGACACGTGACAACCGGATGAGGAGGAAGAAGGCATGATTGCCCACCTGTGGTGATACAGCCCTCTCTGTGGGTGGAAGAGGGAGGAGGAGCAACATGATCCGGAGGAGGTACGGGAATGATGATGATGATGATAATGAGGAGGTGCAATCTACCACTTTTGGTGGTGCTGCCTTCCCTGTGAGCGGAGGAGGTGCCCGGACGAGTATAAGCATGATGGTTATGGGGTAGGAGGTAGGGGAATGATGATGATGATGAGGTAGGAGCAGGGGGTGCGGTCTCCCACCTGTGGTGGTGCTGCCCTCCCTGTGGGCAGGCTCCCCTTCCCCAGCCGCGTAGACCGCTCGCACTTCCACACGGTAGCGCGTGCCGGGGTCCATTCCGCCCAGCACGGTCTGGAAGTCGTTGGGCCCCAGCATCACCTTGCCCGGTTTGTCCGAGGTGCCGGGGCCCGGGGTCACTGGCACGTAGGTCACGCGGTAGCGTTGCACGGGGCCAGGCGCAGGGCCCCACGTCACCGTCATGCCGCTCGACGTGAAGTCCGTCAAAACGATGTCTCCTGGACGGCCGCGTTCTGTGGTTTAAAGACAAAAGGTCGAGGTGGTCGGGTGGTGGTTCAGAGGTCAGAGTGATGAGCTTGGCACCGCTGAGAACCTGGGTTGGAATCCAGGTAGTGGCCTGTGATGAAAACTGAGTGAAACTAAACTAAGCTATATTAATTTTACCAGATAAGGACCACTGAGCTATTAGCTTCTTTTTCAGAAGCGACCGAGCCACAAACTCAACGAAGTGACTTATCAAGTGGAAATGTACAGCATCCAAATACCCTAAAAGCATGTTGATTCTAAATGTGGAGGGGAAAACCGGAGGACCCAGAGAAAAATCCACATGACCACGGGGAGAGAGACATACAAACTCCAAATATCCAGGAGTCAGGGTCGGGATCGAACCCACGACCTCCTGAATACCAGGCGAGGTAGTTAATATCTCTTGAAAGGATCTCAGAAGTAGTTATGTGAGATACAGTTCCCACAGACACAATGTCTTGTCGCACACTTCTGCAAGATATCTGCACTGATTCTCGTGACATTAAGCCAGAATAAAATTAATTGTGACCACAAATAAATATATATTTTTTAATTAGCGACAGAATGTGTACGTACCTGCATGCCAAAGTGCTTGCTAACAGATCTTTCCCCCCCTAATCCGTGCATGGCTGCGTCGTTGCGTGCACGCGCGAGTGTGCGAGCGCACGCACGCGTGTGGATTTCGTGGTGTGGGCGCGTGCATCTGTGCACGCACGCGCAGGCACCCACCACAGCGCCTGGGAATATGTGCTCCCCTTCAATGTGGAGCCCTGAGTGACACACGTTGACATCACTGGGGCTCCCTATTTGGAATCCATGCAACTTTATCCTTGCCAAAGAGGCCTACATTTTGCAGCATCCACTTCTGGCGCAGAGCGCAGGGACACAAGCCAGCACTGATTAAAACCAGAAGCATCCCCCACCCCACACATCCCTCCCTGTGTGTTATTTATTTTATTACCGTTATTGTTATTTTTTTATTTTTTTGAACATGCAGTTATATATTTAATTTTGATACCAATTTTTTGGTTATATTCCACTTGAGTGACTGGGCTACTGGAAAGTGGAAAGTGTGTGTGGTCATGGAAGGAATTTTAAGAATTTTCACGCCCCCCCCCTCCTCTCTGCATTTCCCCCCCTCTTATTTTCCCTCTCCTTTGTTACCGTCTCTCGCACTCCCACTGTTTATTTCTGCGTCTATCTGTCATCCCTATCGCACACACTGATGCTCACCCCCCACATATCCCTCCACCCCTTGCACAACTCCACCAGCCACACCATCCCATCCCACCGTAGATGACAACTGGCACCTTTCAAACACACAAATCACCACTCGCACTTGGCAACTCATCTGTCACACCTCCTACCTCCATTCCTTCCCGTGCTAGAGTTCAGGGCACTGCCACCAATTGGGCCACCAGCAGCAGCAGCAGCAGCCCCCACACCCATTCCTCACTCTCTATCCCACATCCCGATGCTCCCGCTGAGCGCTCCGCTCACGTTCCCACCCGCTTAGGTGCTGCGCTGCTGTGCCGGAGACGAAGGCATTCATAAGGAGCGCTTTGTGTGTGCGCGCGCGTGAGCGCTTATTCTTGTCTGCGCACGTGCGTGTGTTTGTTTATGTGTACGAGTGTGTGTGTGATTGTGTGTGTGTGTGTTTTCTTGTGTGTGGGGAGCAATAGGGTAGCGCTTAGCGCTACGCTGCGCTATGAACCTGGCGACCCAATTCCCGCCCGCGGCGAACACCGGTGAATATTATTTGAACCGGTCCTGGGCCTCCCCTAGGTCAACTCAGCCTCAAATGAGTACCTGTTGTGGTATATAAACATGGCCACTGGGAAGACAAAGGCAGCCAGGCGTGGTCTTGGCCACCCACCTCCTCGTGTGCCGTGCCAGCCTCAGTAGGTGCTCGCGAACAGCACTTGCCCTATAACAGTCTGTTAAGGCTATAAGAGGGATCTTTGTTTGTGTGCGTATTCATGTGTGCCTGAGCGTGTTTTTTTGTGTATATCTGTGTGCGTATTCTCGAGTGTGCGTGCGTGTGTATTTTCTTGTGTGCGTATTTTGAGTGTGTGCATGCGTGTGGTTTATTGTGTGTATGTGTGAAGTGCATGTGTGCATTTGTGCTGGCCCCAAAGTTGGCTTGTGTGCCGTGCTGACCTCACTCAGGCTAAACGAGGGATCTGTGTTTGTATGTCCCTGTGTGTGCGTGCAATTATGACATACTCATCAGTATCATTATCCTCAGATCCCGTTCATCTCCTCAAATGTTTATCAATTTGAGGCCTGTAGTTGAAAGGAAAGTTATTAATTCCATCTTAAGAATACAATTTTAAATCAAAGTTGTTTTTCCGCTCAATTGAATAGGGGGCAGCAATCCATCTCTTGTTTTACAGCCTCGAGTCAGTAGAAGAAATGTACAGATTCCTATGGCAAGAGCGAATGTCACCATAGACGAGTGGGGTGAAAATCTGACTGACTGACATTTGAACTTGCGATCTTCTGATTGCAAGCCAAGCGTTCTACGCTGTGAGCCACGAGATGGGTTATCCAAGCACCAAGAAACGGACAATTGGTCATAATGCATTCCTACTTGGTGACAGGTCTCGGTACTCTGGGTTCACTGCACAAACATCTCTCACAAACACCCCCCCGCATAGCCTCAACAGATTGTTGGGGCAAGCGCTGCTTGCGAGCAACCTATGAAGGCAGTAACGGCACACGTAGGGAAGAGTGTCTAACACCACCCCCGGGCCGCCTTTGTCTCCACAGGGTACTCATTTGAGGCTGAGACGACCTAGGAGCCGGACCAGGACCGGTTCAGATAACCGTCACCGGTGGAGACGCCGCGGTTCGGACCGCAGCGCGCTGTAACCGCCACACGACCGCCTCCCCACCAACATCTCTCACACACACGCACGCGGTAGCCCAACCACGGCTTCAAGTTAAAGTATTTATCTTCCGATCTCTATCAAACTGCCGCTGCCATTTACAGTAGCTCGGTTTCTGCCATTTTGGCAGCGCTTCAATTCCCCCCTTCCTCGCTCGGAGCAAACTTCTCAGCGAAACCGGACCCATACTGCCAATACTGTACCGGGTCCTCCGACCTCTTGTAAAGGGGCTCATGGTCTACCAGTGTTCACGCCGTTTCTCCTCCTGGAGGGGAGGCGGCGTGAATAGTCGAGAGAAAAACACAGTCCTGCGGAGGGAGCTGGTAGGAACGTTGGATTGCTCGGTCAATGGCCAGGGTCAACGGTGGCGTGGTGTATTCCGCAAATATGCCCGACTGTGAGGGCGGGCACAAGCCGGCGTGAGTAGGTTAAACGTTGAGTTTTATAAGGGCACCACAGGGTTACCAGCCCCTCCCCTCCCCACCCAGCCCCACCCCTCTCACCCCCTACCCAACCCCACCCTCCCCACCCAGCCCCTCCCCACCATCCCCACCCAGCCCCTCCCCACCCTCCCCACCCAGCCCCACCCTCCCCACCCAGCCCCTCCCCACCCTCCCCTCTCCACCCAGCCCCACCCCTCCCATTTTTGGATGCACGACGGACGGACACAATAATCCCCTGTGGGCTGGTGTAACCAGGAGGTTCCTACCAGTAATTGAGATGAAGGCGTCAGACACACGCCGCACACGCTGCTGGACAACCTCCCACCTGCCTTGTCATCTTAAAATTGCGCCCCACCGCATTGGAACGAGCTGCTGCTGTGGTGATCACAATCCACTGCTATTTAAAATAGATACCGTGATTATTAGCCATATTGTATAACCTCGGGGGATGCTGGTTGAGCACGCCGGTCGGATTCAACCTCCCGGTGCGGTAGTTGTAACCGTGGGCAATGGGCAGGTCACATCTAAGGGTGGGTAAAAGTATTATCCAAGATGCCACAGTAGGCACTGTGCCTACGGCCTACGAAAACTAAAGGGCCTACAGAAAATAGTTTTCACCATGTTTTTATTTATTTATATGATAAAAAAAATGTAACTAAGATATCTTCTTGAATAAATATATTTATATATAGCAAGGATAGGCACAGTGTATATAGAAAGAGGTAGAGTCATGTCAATCTTTTTTTTAGATATAAGGTGAGAGAAATTAACACCGGAGATGATCCTTTCGAGATTCTTTTCATTGCAAAATTAGTAATAACATCTTCAAATGGTGTTTTTTAGCACAACCTCATTCTCAATAGAGAGGAGCGCAAGGGTGGTGACATGGGTAGCAGTACCAACTGCAGAAAGTTATCACTAAAGGCCTACAAAACATAAACGTTTTCAAGGGCTTAAAATAAACTTAATCCGGCCCTGGGATAAAGGGTGTGCGTACTTCGATGTCTCTCAAGACG
The DNA here is from genome assembly GCF_965212315.1 of Lampetra planeri. NCBI lineage: Eukaryota > Metazoa > Chordata > Hyperoartia > Petromyzontiformes > Petromyzontidae > Lampetra > Lampetra planeri. The sequence continues at coordinate 5,639,101 of NC_136129.1, forward strand.
TCTCAACAGCGTGTCGCTCAAGACGTCTCAACAGCGTGGAAGAGAAGGCCAAATACAGTCTAGAGCTCCCCTGCAGTGGAGGCACCTTCTGCCAACAGTGGCATTGAGCAAGCAAATGGCAGGGCTGCACCTGTGCCTTTATATAATGACTGCTCAAAAAATTGTGTTTCTGTTTTATTTTACCCTTCACTTGCTTTTAACTTTTTTTTCTGCAATCTTGCTTCAATTACGTTTTATACCAGATCGTTTTTTATCGAAACCTTCATGTGTTGTAAGAGTTATCTAGTGAATTCCTTTGAAGTGTGTCTCCGCTATAGCCGCAATCAAGGTCAAGAGGTCATAATTGCATTAACGCCATCAATACCACCACCACGACCATCAAACTTCGCCATCGCTTCCTTCCTTCCACTAGACACCGTGGCTGTTGTAAAGTCAACACCAACTTCCTCTTGAGGTTCCTCTCTTACAGTCTCATCCCCACCGCCACCGTCTGTCTTTAGGTCTTCCCCTCGGTCGCGAACCTCTGGGTGTCACTCCACTGCCACTCTTGTTGACTTGGCCTCCCTCCATGCCGCACAGGTGTCCCAACCATTAGTTACATCGACGGCTCTTTCATGCTACGATCTGTTCCCAACCTCCAAGTCGCTCACGCTATCTTCCTCCACCCCAGCATACGTGTCCGACCCATTGCAACCTTATCCTCCTGATTTCATCTACAACACTTTCTTACCATGTTTGATTACAGGCTTCCAAGTAGCGTACCCTATCCTTCCATGAAATTCCAAGCATTATATGCACGGGTTTTAAGATGCTCCGGAGAGTAATACGCACCCCAAAGTTGTGCCGAGTGTGGGTAGTTGTACAAATCTTATCAGACACTCACACACACATACACCCTTACCACACCCAAAATGTTGCTCTTTAAAATACAGTGGGGGGGGGGGGGCATAAAAGTTAATCTCATAGTCTGGATAATTAAAAAATAACATGTACACACATTTCATGAATTATTACATTTTGAACAGCACCCCCTGACGTCCCTGCAATCTGTTATTTGGTTTTACGACCCACCAATGGACTCCACTGCAGTAGCTTCTGCGTTTCCCAGTGGCCATGTATGCATTTCATCATCGTCGCAATAATGATAATCGTTATTGCTCTATTTAATGATTCTCTTATGCGTGGCGTTACGCCTCACAGCGCACATGAAACACAGTTTGTACCGCAATCAAAGGCAAGCGCAGCAACTGAGGACACAATCGCTGTATCAACATAACGCAGCCATTATCCGTTTGACCTAGGCAAGGATGCCTAACAAACTCAAGCGTTATTAAAATATAAAAAATGACATAAAACGTGACGTGTATCTATGATTAAATCAACATAATGCTTCACTGCGCTATAATCGGTAGAGTAATTTGTGCCAGAGCTTGATGAACCGCACGCAGCTGCATTGCCAGCAGACCCACGTGGCCAACGCGAGGCCTAGCATGACCTTAATTCTCGTTACCAAGACCCTATTGAGAAGGGGGTTGGGGAAACGTTTTTTTTTTCTGACCGAGTGCCAAATAGGACTTTCAAATCAACTTTGGCGGGCGACAACACAGATTTTCCCACACCTTAGCGTCTTCAAATAAGAAATGCTGTACAAAAAACAACGTGAGCATCAAGAGGCTCTTCCAGTGATGGGAGCAACGGAGCATGCGAAAATTATAAGATTAAATTCAGCACCACACATGATCACCTTTATCTCCCCAATAGTGACATTTGCACAACGATGTCTGGAAAATGCGAGTTGCTCAGTGCAGTTCCCGAAGAAGCTCCATAGACACGTGGGAGCGAAACGTCGCGGGATCGTGCCGAACAACACCCATCGGACAGCTTATGCCGCAGAGCCGCAAAAACCTACTCGGTATCAGTGTTGCCAAACCGAAAATATCCACCACTGGTTATCCTATTAACGGGTCCAAGATGCTTGCAGTGATAGATAATATCGTTTTGAGTGACGGATATCGTTTTGAGTGACGAATACATTTAATTTCCAAGTAGTAGGCCTCATAGTGTATATGGCCCACAGGCCATAGGATCTCCACCCCTGCCGTTGAGGCCAAGGGCTGCTCGCCATCACCCCATGGACATCCACCTAGGGTTGCAACCTGTGCTGGCCTTTCCCAAATCATCATCTCTTTTTTAGGTAGCCGTCCTGGCAAAACGTCCAAGCCTTCACAAGACAATATAAAACCAAGTTTTTGTCAGTTGTCTAATAATTTAACCACTCAAGGCAATGGATTTAGCAATGCATTTCAAAATTGAGTTATCCCCTCTTCCAGTATTGGAAATATTTTCTTTTAATCCCATGATATACGGTATATCCCGGATTTTTTTTTTTACCGCAGAGGTGGCGACCCTACATCGGCCCCTAATCTCACTCGTCCTCCACCACCCTGCCACGACTGGAGCCTATTTTAAAGACGGATCTTCACACTGCTTAATGGAAAATCTACTGTCACAAAGGGCACAAAACCTTTACTTAAAACCTATAATTTATGGACATTCCAAATTTTACAAAAATAAATCGTTTAAATGTCGGCAGCATTTTATTATTATTATGTGGTGAGCTATCGCACAATCCGTTCTTCCATCGTGACATCATGGCACAGAGCGAGCGTAAATACTGGGCCTCACTCGTCACATTCTGGCAATGACCTTACGAGCACTTTTACATCTTAGAGGAAAAAACCCTCAGGCACTATAATGGATCTGCACAAATGTCACAGTGTAGCCTTTATAAACAATCTGTATTTTCCTTTCACGTAATCTTTATCTTTAATCATACACAACCTGTCAGTAAGTCCACGTGTTTTTGTCTTATTCCCCATTCATCTGTCTTCGAATGTACGTGTGCATGCATGTGTGTATACTATGCATGCATACGTGTGTGTATGTGTTTGCGGAGTGATGGAATAGTGGATAGCACACTGCATTATGAACCCATCGAACCTAGTGTGAACCTGGTGTATGTGTTTGACCCGAGTGTAATTTCTGGCCATGGCTATGGTGTATGGAGCCGTAGTGCAGTAGTTAGCGCAGTGCGGTATGATCCCAGCGTCACCAGTTTGATTCTTGTTCATGGTCAACATCAATGGTGAAAATCTTAACGGGTCCTGGGCCTCCCCTATATAGACTCAGCCTTAAATTAGTGCCTGGTGCCATGTGTAAATATCAGCAATTGAGAGACAAAGGTGGCCAGGGTGGTGCTGGCAACCACTCTTTCATGCGCTGTACAGACCTTAATAGTTGCTCTCTAAAAGCACTTTTCCACAACAATCTTTGAAGGATATACAGGGGATCTTTGTCTTTGTTTTTTTGTAAGGAGCAGTATCACAGCAGGGTCATGCACTGCAAACATTCCAGGCAGACCAGGAATGTATAATGAGGCCAATGTGCAATCAGTGGCACACAGTGTCTGAAAAAAATGTCCTGGGTCTTCCCCAAGTTGACTTGGCCTTAGATAGTTATTTACGTTAACTTGGCCTTAAATAACCATCTGCTACGGTGCACGACCATCAGTACCGGGAGACAAAGGAGGTGGTGTGTGTGGGGGTGCTGGCCACATCACTCCTTCTTAGCGCGGTGGTCTCGATAGACGCTCGCTAACGATCGTTGCCTCTGCAGTCTGTAATAATAAGCGGTGGCCCGCAGTCTTCGGATATCCCTTAGGCATACATTGATTCAGCCCCCTTTATGATTCCACGAATTCTCACTCCTTCAGAGTTGTGATTCCTTTTAAGAATCGGTTATCGTTTTGCCATGGTGGTGCATGTTACCCCAACTACAAGAAAAACATAACGAATATATTCTTAACAGTACAATCCCATGCATCGTGAGCTTAGTATGAATTTTTAATTGATTAAGCAAAACGCTAATTATTGAGGCCATACATTCTAGTCCGCCATCCCCAGAATCTGGAACTCCTTTCCATCCACGCCCCATCCACGCGTGCTGTTGACTCCTTGTCTATGTTCAAGTCAAGGCTCAAAAACTTCTTTTATACTCCTCTGCCTATGACTGAATGCCTCTGCCTATAAACTGAACATGCTCATGGGTTCTGCAGCGTGTCTTCATTTACGATCACATTCAGGTGCAATATAAATCCACACCGCAGTGTGTTCGTTCGCATGGGAGACAGGTGTGAATCACCCCCTCGCCTGCGGGAGAATGCCTCCGAGGTCTGCATGCTCCACGCAAAAGTAGAAATGTCACAAGTTCAACTCCAGGTGAAGCCTGAACCCAGCCGAGCACCCCTCCCGTGGTCGACACGGCAATATAGAGAAAGGCAACCTCCCCAACCCCCCCTGGCCACGGTAATGTGGACTTCCCACCAGCTACATCCCGACCGATCGCCCTCCCTCCTCACCTGCGGGAGTCTTGCCCCGACCCACGGCCGGGTCGCTCACGCTGGAGTCGTACTCGGCCACGACGCTGATGGCGTACTCCGTGTCGGAGCGCAGGCCTCCCAGCGTGGCGCTGCGCTCCTCCCCCGTCACCAACACGTCCCCGCTGTCGGCGTCGCTCTCGCCGCTGCGGGCGCCGGCACCGCGGGCGCCCGCGGCCGAGTAGCGCACGCGGTACGACCACACGGGCCCCGGTGCCGGTATCCACTCCACGCGCAGGCTCTCCGACGATTCCGCCGTCACCTGCACGCTCGTGGGGTTTCCCCGCTCTGCGCCGGAGCCGCGCCCGTGACACCGCAGTTACCAATTGACCGCGATTTCGTGCACCTCCGATTAGCACGGTTGGCTACGTACGGCGCCAAAGAAGTTCGCACATACATACAATAGAGTGCAATTGCAACGCGGTGTGGTTACAACGCGATACTAATGCAGTGCAATACAAGTACGAAAACATGGCTGCAATGCAATACGAATATAATGTTCTATAAAAAGTGTGTCTTTGTGCTTGCCCCTACATATGTCTGTTCGTCTTTTGCGCGCGAATTTGCGTGTCTGAGTGTGTCTGCATGTATCTACTTGTCTGAGCATGTCTGCGCGTGGCTGAGCATGCCTGTATGTCTGCGCGTATCTGAGCATTTCATCTGAGCGAGTCTGAGCGAGTCGTCCGAGCGTGTCATCTGAGCTTGTCGTCAGAGCGTGTCATCTGTACGTGTCGTCTGTGCGTGTCTGAGCGTGTCGTCTGAGCTTGTCGTCTGAGCGAGTCGTCTGTGAGTGTCTGAGCGTGTCGTCTGAGCTTGTCGTCTGAGCGAGTCGTCCGAGTTTGTCATCTGAGTGTGTCTGAGCATGTCGTCTGCACGTGTCATCTGAGCGTGTAATTTGAGCTTGTAGTCTGAGTGTGTCATCTGAGCGTGTAATCTGAACGTCTGAGCATGTCGTCTGAACGTGTCGTTTGAGTGTGTCTGATCATGTCGCCTGAGCGTGTCATATGAGCGTTTCTGAGCATGTCGTCTGAGCGTGTAAACTGATCGCGTCTGAGCAAGTCGTCCAAGTGTGCCGTCTGCGTGCGTCCATTGCGCGCGTACGCTCACCCTCCTGCGTGGACTCCTCGGCGGTGACGGGCTCGCTCTCGTCATCCTGGTAGATGGCGTACACCCTCACCTCGTAGGACGTCTGCGGCGTCAGCCCATCGACGAGCACGCTGTTCACCGAGTCCTTCACCTGGATGAGCAGGCGAGCGAGCAAGCCAGCAGGTGAGCACGTTCCGGAAGCAAACCGAAAGCCCGAGCCGTCGTGCGGACCGGTGGAGCGTTTAAGCCACCACTCGGTAAAGCCTCTAAATCCAGCAAATGGGACACGAGGTCGGACGGGGGTCAACTGAAAACATCGGCGGCCGCGTGAGAAACCCAAGCCCTGAGTGCGTGCGTTCAAAGGAAGAGGAACACACGGATTAAGAGAACACACGCAGGTTGAAAGGCATCACTTTGACTGTTTAGAAAGAGTTAGACGGACGTGGGCAGGACGCGTCGCGAGGAGGAATGACGGCTGGTGGTCGAGACTGACGACCGAGTGGCTTGCCAAGGAAGGGAAATGCATGTGAGTGAATGTGCTCCATGGAGACGGAGCGATGAAATCAGCTCATTGGTTGTGTTGTTTAAACCAATGTTATAACAACATTGATTTTAACAATAGGTCACCCCGGTGGCGAGATGTTACATGCCTCGGCTGTTATGCAGGAGGTCGTCGGTTCGATCCCGACCCTGACGATGCCTGTATATTTGGAGTTTGCATGTCTCTCTCCCCGTGGTGGCATGGATTTTTTTTCCAGGTCCTCCAGTTTTCCCCTGCACATTTATAATCAACATGCGTTTAGAGTATTTAGCTGCTATAATTTTCCACATGATAAGGCACTTTGTTGTATGATCATTTGTGACCAGGTCGCTTTTAAAAAAGCCTTACCTGCTAAAATAAAAAGTTTAGTTTAGTTTTACATGGTTGAACAACATAAACTTGGGATCTATGAGTGCAGAATTGTCAATCGAGCTGACTGCCCTACGTTAAATAAAAAATTATCACAGACAATTAACATCAACATGATGGCGATGACGACGATGAATTGAAAGTGTTTCTGCTGCTGTTGTTACGGTACCGTGACGCTCTCCTCGTCCCCACCCAGCACGGCCCGGGTCTCAACGCGGTACCCACGCAGCCCCCGCCCGCGAGCGTGGGTCCACGAGGCGCGCATGCTCTGCGTGCCGACCTCCGTGAGCTCCAGCGCCTCCGCGGGCAGCAGCTCTGCAATGACCAATGGGAAGCCAGCGTTAGGGTCAGGGGTCAAAAAAAAAAACTCAACAAAAGAGCGATGATGTTTGTACGAGAGGCGCAGCAATGCGTAGATTCGTCAGTTGACGGGGATTCATTTCGGCCCAGCTGTGTTATTGGCGTCATGTCAAGAGGTGAAGAAACATTCAATACGAAACTCACAGAGCAAAGCACCAACCTCTGTTGGAGAATCGCTCTTGGAAGGTGGTACCACATAACTTCTTTTGAGATCCCTTCACATGACCTCTTATTATTCTCACTGGGGGTGCTCCCCTTTCCCACTCACCCGGTTAGACAGGTCTTCATCACATGACGGTCAAACCAATTTGCATTTTTTCCTATCAAATGTACAGAGCTGAAAATTAGCCACAATTAGGTGAAAATCCAACGTGGTTTTTTTTGCGCAATAATTGGTTACTAGGATCAGACCGAGTAACTCACTACACTTGACAACACGGTTCAATCACAGGTGGCTGAAACCTGAATTCAAACTCAGGATCTCAACGGTGTCTAGAGCCGAGTGCTGTGACCCCAAGAACCATCCAGCATAATATATTTTAAAAATTTATGTTCAACTTTTTATTTTCTTTACAATAGTGGACTTGGATTCTGTTCACAAGACACGAGACTATTAAGATTCCTTCGGTTTAACCTGCTCACAAGGATGACAAAATCATTTCTTGCTTCAGTACAATTTGCTGATTCAGTGTCCGCTATTATATTCTGCCCAAAGACACTTTTGTTCGAAAAGACTTTTAAAAGCATTTTACTTGGCAGAGATGAGCCGCGTTTTATTTAGTCGAGCTTGAACGCTTTCCAACCGAGTTTAAAAGGATTTGAAACGTTAATGCATTAGCTCTGTAACCGTCCGTCGGTCAGAAATATAGGCTCATAACTCTCCTTACGGTGATCCAATGTAAACTAAACTTGAGCACAAAGGTATGTTGCTGTCAAGGACTTGCCGCAGAGAAAACCAGCCAAATAGAACAAACAGACAGAAACCAGCGTAAAGAAGACTATCTGCGAATATGCAAATATTTTTTTCCCCGACAGATACCTGTCGGCTTCTATGCTAATTAAACACTTCCAAGGACAAGAAAGCATGTTGGAATGTGTTCTTTTTCTTCCTCGTGTTACCTACTGTGGTTTATAGTGGCTTAGGTTTATGGTTGCCATGTTAAATTATTTGTGACCCTCTCGATCCATAACAGAAAAAAAAACATATAATAAGCGACGCTTCGGGGAATGGCCCTACGTCAGAGGAGAGAGCTTTAATTTAATTCGAGTGCTGACCTTTTCATTATTTGTGCTTATGCGCCAACGCCAATGCAGTATCGCATGTACAGACTGCACCTAATGTTGCACTGCAATGTATGAATGTATGTACACAACCAACAATGCTAATCGGAGTCAAGCTACCTTGAACAAGAACACATTTTGATGTTGGCGTTAAGGCTTGAGAAAAACAGGCAACATTTTTAAGACCCGCACGCACGATGAACTTCTTTCGCACCGTACGTAGCCAACCGTGCTACTCGAAGGTGCAGGGGAAGGACAACAAACTAAACACAAAAACAAGCGCTTATCTTAACATAATTTATGTAGCGCCTTAATAAAGGCGCTTTACAGATAATGAATAATGGTACATATGAATGTAATGGAGACGAGATTAATCAAATAGATGAGACACAAGGGGCAAATCTGTGATGTGTGAATTCGGGTCAAAGCGAAACTGATGACAGTAAATTATGATGAATGGATTGAATTAATGGGGAATTAATGATAGCCATAAAATGAGAATATAAAGGGGAAACAATAACGGTTGTGGTTATGAGGAGGGAGATTAAGGGGTCGTGAGGTGAGCTCGGGTAAATAAGTGAGTTTAGGGTAAGGAGCGGACATTAGTGAGCAAAGGTGACTATTTAATGTAGAGGGGAAGTTTGTTCCAGTAAAGGGTGGCGAGAAGGGGAAAAGAGCGAAAGCGTGGATTGAGCACAATCACAAGAGATTAGTTTTCAATGTCGACAATGTCAACGGAGACGACGACATTATCGTTTCCAACAAAACGGGTCACGGGTGCAGCCTCCCGCACCGTCGGGCGCGCTGCGCAGCGACATCTGCCGCACGACGGCGTTGCACACGGTGCTCACGAACGTGTCCGTCACGCCCTTGATGTCGTCGAACTCCGTGGCCATGACGAGGTGCTGCGAGATCGGCGGTGACACCACCGACTTCAGCTCCTGCTCGTCCGCTTCCTTAATGCCTGCGAGGCCCCCGCCATGGTGGAGCGAGAGAGGGAAGGGGGGGGGGTGGAGGGTTATACGTCAGCATGCGGAAAAGTATACATTAGGTCAAGGTGAAGGCACAGCCCCCTGCGACTGCTTGCTCAGGTCGCTGCTGGCGGAACGGCCTCTGCTAACTAGAGGGAGCTTATGACAAAGCCCCCTTTGTTGGACTCCCCTTCATCAATCCACTGCTCTAACAAGGCCATTCCCACGCCCATGTAGGTTATGGGAAATTGGTTGACCATACTTCGCGATGCTGGCGATTGCGGGTTGGTGAAGGGAGGTTGGTCCACCATGGCGAGATGTTGACTCCCTCGTCTGGTATACAGGAGATCGTGAGTTTGATCCCGATTCTGGTCAAATTAAAATCGTTGAGTTTTAATTTAAGAGTTTATTTTGGCCTATTCTTGCGCGATGGTCAGCCATCTTGCAGGAGGTGGGAGCACCCACACTTTATCCCAACACACACGACCTATAACCTAAACCATTTTTATTAACCAGGTAAGGCTCACTGAGCTATATAGCTCTTTTTCAAAAGTGACCTGGCCACAAGTGATAGCCCAATGAAGTGGCTTGTCATGTGGTCATTTATAGCAGCCAAATATGCATGTTTCTAAACGTGGAGAGAAAAAACACAGTACCTTGAGGAAAATCCACCCGACCACGGGGAGAGACGCGTGCAAACTACAAATATACAGGCGTCGGGGTCGGGATCAAACCCACAACCTCCTGCATACCAGCCGAGGTAGATAATATCTTATCACCACGGCGCCCCATCTTGCCACCTGCCAATTGACTAACTCTTAAGTAATAATTTGGATAGAGAGGGTGGGGCGGGTGGGGGGTATAAGAAACTTGCACCACTGTTACAACTGCCGATCCTCAGGAGACGGTAGATATCGAACCGACGACCTCCGGATTGCAACATGCAAACCGGGACACAACTGCAACATCGACGGTCGTTTACTAAATCCCGACTTGCTGACGTGGTTGGTTGGCCTTCAAAAATTGCCTGTTATTCTGTTCCCAAATTTGAGGGATGCTGATGACAAGTCTGGGGAGGCCTTCATTCAGCAGTGGATAGATCAAGGATCATGATGATGATGGCGATAATACAGTGTGAAGTGGAATGTCACACTGGGTGATTTACTGCAGCGCGATATGTTCAGCGTACCATAACAAATAAATGATGTAGAGTTTGGTTCGTGGAAAATATGAGCATGAGAAGAGCCAGTACAACAGGTTTTCTGAATAAAACATTAAATCATAGTTGGAAGGGACACAAATGGAAAGCACAGTAGAATGTGTACCTAGGGCACAATCTAGATTATGTAATAACTAGGGCAAAGCAAGAACATATTGGAGTGCTTTAATAAAATTGTATATGAAAATAGCAAAATACCGACATGCTTCGTAGAAGAACGTGTCTAATGAGTGTACATTACTTGCGTTGGCACGTACATCGGAAAGATTAAATAAAAACGCAATGAATAAAAACTGAAAAGTACTCAAAGAAGCGATGCCAAATTAAATTTTATAACAAATGATTTGCTGCTGCATAGACAGCAGTGCATAGGCACAATGAACAAAAATGTAATACATTCGTCAATAACACTGCGGCCTTAAAAGGAAAAATATATATGTGACGCTTCGGGTAATGTCCCTCCTTGTCTTCATATGCCATTAAGAAGGGCCATTGCCCGAAACGTCGCCTATAATACATATTTTTTCCCTTTAAAAAACCATAGTAAATGTATCCAATTTTATAAAAAATTGTGTAGGTTTCTTTAGAACAGTCATTGGTGACTGCAAACATAAAATTCCAGAATTCTCAGAGTTGTTGATGTGCTTTAACATGTATCAAATGGTATTATCTGTATCATTACATGAGACAGTACTCAATGGTCGTTGTATAGGTAGACTTGCCCCTGCCAGAGGAATGTGGAGTTACTTCCACTGGATAAAGATGAGAAAGTTTGAGCAGAAACCCACTTTTGAGGGTAATGGAGGCCAACTTTGTAGAGACAGAGATCTCCCATATAGCTTTAACAGACTTTTGGGGCAAGTGCTGTTTGTGAGCACCTTTGAAGGTTAGCACAGTAAATGAAGGGTTGGGTGGCCAGCACCACGCTGGACCACCTTTATCTTTCCAGTGGCGATGTTTACACACTGCACTGAGTGCTAAATTGAGGCTGAGCCGACGTAGGAAAGGCCCTGGACCAATTCAGACAATGGCCACTGGTTTTGGCCGTGAGCTGGAATGAAGCTCAGGTTGCCGGGTTTATTAGCACAGCGCGCTAACCGCCACACTACAACTCCCCACCATAGTACACACACACGACATACACACACACACAGCATGCGGTGGCATTTGGTTTTTCTCAGTGGCACAGCTATCGAGTGAGGAGGCGGTGCAACTGCATTGGGCCCAACATACCACAGGTAAGGCCCACTGAGTAACATAGCTCTTTTTCAGAAGGAACCTGGTAACAAATGATAGCTCAACGAAGTGGCAAATCGTGTAGAAATGTAAAGCAGTAAAATACTCTAAACGCGTGTTGCTAAATGTGGAAAGAAAAACCGGAGGACCAAGACAAAAATCCACATTACCACGGGGAGAGGGAACATGCAAACTCCTAATATACAAGCGTCGGGGTCGGGATCGAACCCACGACCTTCCTATATACTAGGTGAGGGAGTTTACATCTCGCCACTGTGGCGCCCAACAGCAGGAGTGGAGGGAGCTATTTAACAGAGCCCCCCGCCCACCCCACTGATTAAATCTTGCACCAGGGGGCATACGCTGGTCTCTTTACACCGCTGGCCCGGCCTCGCATTTGCCGGTAGCCTGTTTGGTGGCTCTTGTCTTAGTGCTTCACACCCACCCAGAGCGAAGAGCTCCACGCCAGCCTGCTTCAGCTCGAGCGCGGGATCCATCACCGAGTCCTGGGAGCGCCCGTCCGTCACCAGTATGGCCACTCGCGAGACTCCGTCCCGAGCGCCGGCCTTCTCCGAGAATCCCGACTTCAGGGCCATGGTCAGAGCATCGCCTGTTCGCAAAGCAAGTTCACGTCGACACTGATTTATTTTTTTGTACAGATTTCATTTTGCCTACACTGTGGGCAGAACTTTCCGATACCCCTTCACATCCAAGGGGCTAGCGGATCTCTGAAAGATAGAGCTATAGGGGATATCCCCGTTCAACCTGAAAGACAATATTGTTTCCGCTCACTGACACCCACCATCGAAGTGAAGTAAAAAAAATCTGCGCTGGCGGAAAGAAAACATAACATCACACAGATCAAGTTGTGATAGTGCATAGAAAAAAAAGCCACATGTTAAGCTGTTTAAGGCTGGGTAACTAAGAATCAGACAACTATGCACAAACACATCAAGCGAGGGCATTTGGGGTGCTGTGGCTTTCTCCCATGATGCCCGGCGGCCAAATGTGGTAACATCTTGGCAAGTGTTCATTTATATTTAGTCTTGGACCGCATGCACTTCCTTTTTTGATCAGAGTTTTCACTAGCAGGAGAGAGAGAGAGGAAGAGAGAGAAACAGAGAGCACTGCTAGTTTGTTGCACAAGCCCTCCAGCTGAGCTTATTTATCGGCCTATCGAGGGCTGCCATGGCGCACGTGGAGGGTGATGCTGCCGCTTCCCTTACCCGTCATGGTGTTGCCCCCTTTGTAGGGCATCCCGTTGAGGGCCCGGGTCACCTGCGCACTGTGCTTGTAGCGCTTGAGCGGGAACTCCTCCCGCGCGTCCGTGCCGTACTGAATCAGCCCAATGCGGACCTTGTCGAGGCCCACCTGTGCGAGGGGGTGAGAGAGAGAGAGTGAGTGAGTCACAAAATTCAGAGCACAGCAGGGGCCTCGTATTTCTGCGGTGAATTCGGCTGTTATACAGTAAGATATTTAGGATCAGTAAATGACGATGAAACTCCATCGCGATGGAGGAAACGTGAGAATAGGTTTTCCCCTTTTATTCTGGCAACAAAATAGACTAGGCTCGAAAGAAAGTTGTCTCTGGTGTGGACCAATCAGTTTCAAGGGCAATGCATATATTCTCAGAGTATGTTTTTTGTTTGCATTCTGACCACAAGTATTGTGGTTAATGCAGACATGATTCCTTGTTAAAGGTTTTAGTTTGGTGTTTTAACATCTTAACACCTGTTTTGTTGCCAGAAAAAAGGGGAAAACCTATTCTCATATTTTGGTACTGGCAAAGGATGACGGAGGACACATTCTGCACTTGGCCCACGTTTCTGCATTGCGTTGTTTAAACACCATAAATAATACAGACTCTACAAATTCGTCAACAACACTGCCCTGAAAGGAATATATATATGTAAATACGTAAAATTTGGGGAAATGGCCCTTCTTTATCATAGTTTTTGCCTGTTTTGTGCCAACGCAGTATAACAAAATGTTAAGTACACCACAGATGAGACAACTGCGAATGTAACAATAAACATTTATATATTTTTCCTAGACGTATAATACAGCATCACTTCCAAAATACGCGTCAAAAATTATCACATCAGGTGGGCATGCTTGCGATTACATTGCGCGATGGAAAGAGGAACATGTGGATTATAAAAAAAAATAACACCAAGTTAGAGATATCATATTGACTGTTTTGAAAACAAGTGGGCTTGGGCCGGACATATTGCCAATAGGGAAGACGACCAGCCAGCGGTCGTGACTAAAAACAGCTGCAATCACAGGAGGGAACACGCCCCAAGAGCATGTCCACTGTGAAGATGGAGCAATGAACGCAGCTTGATTGCACGCACTGGGTGGATTGTTGCACTGTACGACTGTGAGAGATGATGAGGGCTTCATTCAGCAGTGGCTTGATCTGGCTGAGGATCATGATGATGATGAGGTCGCCAGTTGGCTCCGAATAGCACGGTTGGCTACGTACGGTGCAAATGACGTACAAGTCAGAGCACTGAGGCAGAGTTCAAGTGAGATCCTAGGTTCGAATCAAGGTTTTAGCCACCTGTGATTTAAACCAGGTGCTCAAGGGAAGTGAGCTGATGGTCTCATCCCAGTCACCAATGACTGCACACAAAAGGCCCTTCAATAAAATTTGGGGTTTCACTTAATTTAGCAAAAATTACGGCTCTGAAAATCAAAATTGACTGTCATGAGACAAAATACCAATCTCACAGCAGAGTATGTGGGAAAGTGCGCTCCCTATTGTGTGATGGGTAAATAGGGGAAGAAAAAGTAATGCGAAAGATTGCCTGCGTGGCCATTCCCAGAACCACAAAGGTGTTTGTTACACAACCCATCAGGGCCCCATGGCCTTCTGGGAGTGAGAGAGCGGCAAGACGGGCATATGGATACATAGTGACATATCGTCTGCTGATCTATTTTGCTATTTTTAATTCTCCAAAACAAGTTTAACTTTCAAGTTTTGTTAAATTTAATCAGGAGAGAACTCAAGAGACCAGCACACATTAGCCAGAGTGACCCCAGAGCATTAGCCTTGCCGGTAGGGGGGCGATGGCTGCTGTGCGTATAATCCCGATTGAGTAATTTAGTAATTCACATTGACGCTAATTATTATTTCAAAACAGAGAATCACAGTGCTGTGTGACATTTACAAACTGATTCGATTGCCGCTGAAATAGCACGTTAAGAATAACATTAGCGAAACAATTTCAAGTAAAATATTTAACAAAGCAATATATAAACAAGACGCGAGCCGCACTACAATGGCCGACGTACAGTGACGCGATCATCGGTGACATAAGACTCCCGGTACATGCGCAAAAAAAGCTTTTAATTTTTCATGAATTCCTCCAATAAAGAATCGACGTCATACTCATGAAAAATGTAACATCGGACTGTCACAATGTGTCATTTAAACACTTCATCATGAATTCTGGAATGCAGAAAGGGCGAACTTGAAGCGCAGCATATCGACCACGTCCTCAGTGACCTGCTCTGAGACAGCGCTGTAGCTATAGCATGACCTTGTTTAAAGTGGAGGGCATACGGAAACCCAGAGGGGGCATGACACACTCAATGTCAAACAAACTTTAAACAGATGTTCAACGCTAAGCAGATTGTGTAACGATAAGATCTGCCTTGCCTCTCCTGCATTCTGCTCTGGCTCTCTGGCCCCACTGTCTCCCTATATGTATATCACTACTCCCTGTGTGTATGTATCTCACGACTATCTACGTGTGTATGTATCTCACGGCTACCAAGGATCACTGTTCCCGGGAACTTCACCCATTGGTTCCTCGTCCCACTTTGAGGGCTCGATCTACCAAACAGTGACTGTTCCGCTCCATCCGCACTGTGTTTCCCTCATGTTGCTCGACTTTGGAATGCACTACCACCGTTTTTTTTTACTTTGGAGAATTCAAGAATTGCGTTACACTCTTATGTACGTTACAACTTGAACCGCGCTGTTTGTTGCTGGCCCCTCGGCGTTTTGGGCCTTTGAGCCTTTGCTCAGCAACGGTCATTAAAAAAACATGCGCACAAGCAAAGAACATCTGCGATGTAAATCTCTCAATTTTACCAAAAATGTTTGTACCTACACATTTACAAATTTAGAAAGGGGAGGGCGGCTTAGCCTTGAGCAGGTGAAGGGGGGGGGGTCTCCTCCAAGCTCTGCCCCCCTCCCCCCGCCCCCCCTCACCCCGCCCCCCCCCTCCCCCACCACCCCCTGATGTTAGGGGGGTGCTCAGAAAGACCGACTCGAATGATCTCTCTCTCTTCAGACCTGCCTTGGAGCTGCCACAGGACCACAATCCTGTGGCTTTCCTGCTAAGTCGAGGAGCTAATGGACGATAATTATTTAACATGTCACCCTCAACCACATCAAGATATGTATTAAGGTCAACGCAAAACCACTCCAACATGCCGTAGAGTGGCTTTAACTGACATTGTGTCGGTGGAGAGGGCCTCGGGGGAGGGCGGGGGGAGAGTATTGCGGATAATGGGATTTTGCAGATGCGGATAAGATACATTTCTCCTTGGGTACACAGCTAACAAATCCATCATGGCCAATCTGCGTTTGAAGCGGATGCTGAGTCGTCCCACCATAACTCTGCAATGCAAGTAACGAGAAGCGCCTCTCTGTGCAAAATCGACAGCAGCAGTTTACTAGACATTCCCGTCCCCGCCTTAAGAACGTGGAACCGTCACCACTGGTTCTAGACCGTTAACAGTGACGAGCACTGCCCAGTGTTTGCTTAAGCATGTGGGTGACGAGTCCTCACGACCTATAAATGTCCAAATGATGGGCCACTTTGTTGAGCTATCATTTGTGGCCAGGTGGTTTCTGGAAAAAAAGTTTCTACCTCAGTGGGCTTTGTTTGGTAGGATGGGGATGGGTTTAGTTTTATTTGTATGTGTTTGGGTGATTTGTTTACCTTTCTTGTACTTTGCACTACTATCGTGTTTTTGTTCTTACCCACCCCTACTGGACGTCTGTGAAAAAGAGCTTTATAGCTCATCGGATTCCTCCAATATAAACAAATCTGATTCTGATATCAGCCGCTTAAGCTGTGATGTGCGACGAGCAGATGCAACAACACATCTAGCCAATCAGACCACAGTGAAATGCCTCTGTGATGTGTGGGCAGGGGGGGGGGTGCTTGTGGATGATCCTATTAAACATGTTCTCAAGTGCGGATAATCGGATTACTTTTCCCTCACTTCCGCGTGACTTCTCTCATCTGCGCAAAGGCTCAGGTAAATAGGGTGAATCGGGGATTTCCAGGACACCACTTCTGGGTGACCTGTTGTTATTATTAATTATCATCGTTAGACATGGATATAGGTCTCCTCACACCATCCATTATCAGACCTGCCTTGCTACAATCAATATCCATCTTGCACATGAACCGATCCGATCACTCCATCCCCTCCGTGGTCCACATCTTTTGCTCTTTCTCTGAGTTGCCATTCTGTCAGCAGTCTTTGCGTCCTATCAAAACCGAGGCGTGGCCTTAATCCAGCAAACGGATCGATGAAGTCCTGTGTAGTACATTGCATTAGAATGGTGAGAAGATGAATTTCACGCCGCCAGGTAACTCCCAGTGAGATCAAGCGGCTGAGGCAAATTGCGTGGTGGGTGCTGGGTGGTGTCCTCACAGGCAGGGCGGTGGAAAACGCTTGCAGGAAAGTCCGGATCTGCTGGAAGTTCGGGTTACCAATGCTCCAGGATCCATCCACGATGAAGACCAGATCAACCACAAGATCCGGGGAACAGCCTGCACCATTAACATAATCGCCAGCAACATCGTCAACACAACCACCACCAACACTATTGTCATTGCCGTCACCATCACAGTCATCACGAGTTCGCCATCAACACCGACGTCAATATTACGAGCAATGATGTCTCCAATATCAATCGCCATCCATCGTCCTGTAAAGTTGTCTATTATCAAATACATCACTACAAACGTCATCGCCACCATCACAAAATCACCATCAACGCTGAAATCAACATCATTAACACTGCACCCATCCTTCACTCTGTAAAAATTAACCAATATCATCATCCCTATGAATGTGATTACCATAATCAGCTGACCTCGACACGTCTGAAATTCTCAAATGTTTATACAGGTGACTACGAATCGATGGAACCACACACACACACACAAATAAACACGATATACAACCACACACAGATACACTACACACACCCACACTTAGATACATTTAGACATATGCACAAACGTGCATGAACAAACAAGGGAGATGCTCACAAAACATTAAGACAAGGATCCCCTCATATAGCCTTTTAAGTGCTCTTAGCGAGCACCTATTACAGCCTGCACAGTGGATAATAGGGTAGTTTGGCCACCTTTGTCTCTGACAGTGCTGGGCACTCATTAAAGGCCAAATCAACCTAGGGGAGACCCCCGGGAATTGTTGGATACCGCTTGGCACTGGTATAATCCATGGTCTGGAAGCTAACTCAAGTACCAAGTTCGTAGCGCAGTGGGCCACCCACCGCACCATGGCAAAAATGTGGCGGCCACGAACAAAAAATGTATAAGACGAAACAGCTAGTGAAATATTAATTTCCGATGAAGCCTTTTAGTTCAAAAGAGTTTCCAAGCCACGCTGTGACCTACTCTTATGAATAAAGTTGCACAGTGTCTTCAGTCTGCTTCCTAGCGGGTGACATATTTGTAATTGCCCACAAACCCACCAGGCTGCCATGGAGATTGATTCAATGACTCCATGCAAACTTGCTCATTGGTCAAAACACAAACACCAGAGATACTTAACCACCGATTGTCTGTCGTTACAGCCAACTCTTAATTATCCAGGGTAATGGGATGGGGGGCGACTCGGATAAAACAAAAACACGGTTAACGCGAAACATGAAAATTGGACTCTGAAAACGTGTTTATTGTTTTAGCAACGCAGAATGGACATGGAGACATAGAATGTGCCGTCTGTTTTAGTTTTTTTTCTTAAAGTGTGCGGTCACCGAGTCATGAGTGAGGAGGGGTCTAACACTCGAAGTAGCACGTGTCAATGCACCAATGAACGTGGAATTATCCCCACTTTATATTTTTTCGCAATAACTCAACAAGCATGGTTAATCCGCAAGCCGGATAATCCACATGCAAAGTAATCGCGCGCTAACTCTCTATACCTTTCTGCATCATAGTCAGTATTATTCTCTGGCGGGCAGGCGGGGCGCACAATACTGGTAATGATTGGATGGAACACTACGAACGACGATACCTCGGAGGTCCAAAGCCGCTCCCCTTGCCAAACAAACCGTGCTGCTCTGCACCTGGGGAAATTGTTTCCAGTGTCGAATTCTAGCCCCCCCCCCCAACAATGGTCCAAAACTTGTTGACGCGCTCGCAAAAAAAACCGAAGGGTTTAACGCCTAAGAGCGTTTGCAGACGGAACGGTTAACGCGAGCGGATTATCGTAGCAGCAAAAGTAGCTACATATGCTATGGGCCCCACACTTTCAAGGGCCCCGTGCTTAATGATTTCAATATATCAATTCCGGTTCAGTGATTCTGCACTTGCTCTATTACTATAGTCCTATACCGCCTTCAACTTCTACGAACGACTGGGTGTTTAAGGTTTAGCGATTTGTCGTATTATCTGGCTGTATTGAAAAAAATATACAATTACTTTGCTATGCAAGTAAAAAAATAGTTTTAATGTTTTTTTTTATTGAGGGGCCCCTTTATAACATATGCTACAGGCCCCGCACTAGCTTAATCCGGCACTGGTGGTGAGTCCGACGTGGCCTGCACGAGGCAAGGGTCTCGACTGAATGAGCGTGAAAGTTAAATCGTTTTCATTTCGCTTGCGAGACATGTGCCACACACGTGCAAGCCACATGGACATGTTTTGCTTTCCTGTAAAAAGGCCGTTATTGTAAAGCAACATGAAAATTGACCCAATTTTATTCCCCTCCCCACCCCCACCTTTACATATATTTTTGGAAACTTGGACGCGAGCCCACGTCTGGGACGTTAATCCACCGCGATCCATTCGAATGAGAAAGATTTATTTCAGGAACATTACTTTTACTCTTTTCAAAAATAAATGTAAAGTTCCTTTTCGTTTTATACCTATGAAGAGGAGTCGTAGACTGGTTAAGCACTTCTTTATTTTTCAAACCACAGCCACACTCGTTCCTCAAAACCAACCCCGAAACGCGCGTTTCACAGCCCCTTTTAAACCCTCCATCTCCGCCCTCCTTCCCAATCCACATATTTGTCTCGCGCGCCCGTGTGACGTCAGTGGCCCTTAACCCTTGACCCCCGTCTCGTGTATTCCCGTGCGTGTGATTGGTGTGTGCTATGTTGATTGTGTGTGAGGATGGCTCAGACATCCCCTCCACATATATAAAAAAAAGTAACCTAGACAGCCTTTCCATTCCATGCAAGCATTGTCTACTCCACAAACAAGCGCTGCCTATGTGCTACCAGAACAATCAGCTTAATTTAGTTGTCCTTTCAACTGATGCCCTGGGCGAGCGTTATTCCACTGCCAGAACGGAAGTTCTCTTCATCGGCAGACAGTCCACGATCACTAAAGGCTCCAGTATGAGCGTGCGTTTCCCAAACCCTGACCTCACGCTGGCAACGAGAGTGAGTAATCTTAAAGAGTCGTCATAGATTCCGAGTTGTCATGCTCTTCCCACGTATCTCAAACTGTGCAGGATCTCGTGGCTCCCTCCTGCTCACCATATCCCGCACCCGAAATGTCCGTATCCTAGCTGCTGCTGCTGCTGCTAAAGAGCCTCCTCGGCTTGTATCTTCATCACATGCCAACGCGACTACTGGAACTCTCAATGTTAACTACCTCGCCTGGTATGCAGGAGGTCCCGGTTTGTTCCGGGCCGTGACGCCTGCTGTATATTTGGAGTTTCCGTGCCTCTCTCCCCGTGGTTGCGTGAAATTTTCTCTAAGTCCTCTGGTTTTCCCCCCTCCCACATTTAGAAACGTGCTTTTTCAAGTATTTGGCTGATATAGATTTCCACGTGATAAGCCACTTCATTGAGCTATCATTTGCCACGAGATCGCTTCTGAAAAAAGAGCAATATAGCTCAGTGGGCCTTACCTGGCAAAATAAACAAAAAAACCTTCAGTTTTTTTAGTTTTAGTCTCCTCAAATCCCTCATCTTCAAGCTCCAGATGATCCAAAATGGAACTGCCAGACTCCTCACTCGTAAACGAGACCCATCCCTCCACTGGCTCCCAATACAGTCCCAACAGGTAAACGGCAAGATTGCATATTCTTAGGTTATTTCGGTAAAGTCACGTAGGTAAAACATTAAAATTAATAAAAGTAAAATAAAATAAAAATCACGACGTTTCGGAGGCAACACAAGCTTCCGTCCTCAGGTGGAACCGTCACAGCCACGACAGCTGTATCAAGTAAATGAGATTGCACTCCTCGCGACTCACCGCCGCCTACAGCTCACCTCACCCTACTCCCCATCGCGTGCTCTCCAGCAAACCAAAGCCTTTTGTCAGAACCCGCAGTTCAACCCACCCTCAGTGGAAAATCACTCATCATATGATGTCCATTTGAAACTCGTTCCCAGCCTCGCCATCCCTGTCCATGTTCACATGCAGGTTCAAGCCCTCAATTATTCTCCTCTGCCCACGACTGCCTCTTGTCCATCGTACTCGATTATTGTTTCAAAAGTTTTGCTGGCTGGTTGACCGTCGCGCGGGCACGCAAGTGACGTCACCACCTCGCACATCTGCGCGATGACGTCACCCGCATTCCGCAGCGTTGAGCCGGGTTCGTGTGTTGCGGTGACGTCACTCCCCCACCCCCACCCCACTCACCCCACACCCCATCCACCCCACCCGTGTATCCCACACAAATGTGTGGGCATTGCGAGGTATATTCTTTGGGTCTTTCGGTAAAGTCACGTAAATAGGTTCAAAGAAAAGAACAAAAAATAACAAAAAACTATAACATTTCGATCGCAAACACAAGCGATCGTCATCAGGAAGAAAAAGAGGGGGGACAGCTGCTGAGGCAGACTGTTTCAAAGGTTTAAAATGACTGTGCATGGTAGACCTACTATAATCATCACCCAGGAATGTATGTCCTTAACGCTCTTGACGTCACTCCACATCGACCAGCCCCCCTCATTAATATTCATGAGCAGGTGACGTCCTCCAAA
This sequence comes from Lampetra planeri, assembly GCF_965212315.1. Classification (NCBI taxonomy): domain Eukaryota; kingdom Metazoa; phylum Chordata; class Hyperoartia; order Petromyzontiformes; family Petromyzontidae; genus Lampetra; species Lampetra planeri. Next base: position 5,660,829 of record NC_136129.1, read on the forward strand.
TGGACACCCCCCCCATTCATAATAATTAGTGGGTGACGTCACTCCACATGGGGAGCCGAGGCGCCTCCTCCGCCCTCCTTGGCATCAACTTACAACCCTCACTACAAAGGCAAAACCCTCACGTCACGCGATCTCCATAACGCTATTGAGACATCAAAGTAAAAAGGACGTCGTGATGAACAAGGGATTATAACCTTCAAATGAAATAAGTCTGTGTCACCGCGCCCTTACAAATTGCACACGAATGGATGCAATTATGCAATGAATATCACGTCGCGGTCTGTTTTTTGCGTGCAAGTTTCAGATTTACTGCAATAGACCCGTCCTTGGACGGGCAAAAGGCGAGTTATTAATGAAACCGTGTGTACGTGTTTAACTGTAAAACTTCCTTTTCCATTGTGATGCAAATGCCCCACAATTTCGCATCTGGATATGTTGCATTTCGATTGCAATGACCACCAATTGTATTGCACTAAATCTTAATTTTGGAGCTTTCGTGACTGCAGGAATTATGCTTTGGTTCTTTCGGTTAAGTCACGTCTAAAAATAAAATAATAAATTAAAATAATAGCGACGTTTCGATTGCAACACAAGCAATCATCATCAGGCATAAAATAAATAGCAATAAAAATCTAACTAGAAAACTATAGACAGACATACAAGCAGACAGACATCACAAGGACACACAGAGAAAGGACACATATCGGCACAGAGAGGGGTCGTTTCTGTGACGGTCCCTTAAATATAGAGAGGGGGGGCGGGGACGGAGAGAGGGAGGGGGCAGAGAAAATTAGCATATCAATGAGTGGACGGCAACGTGTTGCTGCTGCGCAAGTAAGATGACGACGTGGCCAGGCACACAAGCTTGAAAATTAGGAGAAAGGCACACTAAAATTAAATAACCTCGTATTGCACTACACTCAACACACCATGCAGTCGCGTGTGTGCATTTCATTATTGTCCTAACGTGGCCCGTATGGGGGCTTGGGCGGCATGGCACGCAATGGGTCACCCTGGACAATCCCCCCCCCCCCCCTGTTTATAGAGTGGCACCTGAACCCCCCCCCCCCCCTGGACCCCCCCCCCCTGTTTATAGAGTGGCACCTGAACCCCCCCCCCTGGACCGCCCCCCCCCCCCCCGCTTATGGGTCCCGGTGCAGTTGCGCCACCGGCACCCTCGATAGCTGCGCAGCTCGCTGCAACACGCACAACGCACGCGCCGCGATCTGCGAGCACCCCGATCTGAAGGGTTGACGTCTGCGTGGGGTGGAACTCACACTGCCGCCTTGCTCCTTTTCTCACATTCATCCGCGATTGTCGCTGTGGGTGCGGTGACCAAAAAACACCAAGCGCCCGCCTGCTTCGCCATGGGCGTTAAAAGATACCCCCCCACCACCCCAACGTCATTCGCAATAGTAGGCCACTTGCGTGCAGGCGCCAGGTTCTGAATTTTCCCAATTGGACAATTGATCCTCATGGCGGTACCCCAGGCAATTAAATATTTTATTTCTGGAACACTAATTTTTTTTCCAGGGGTGTATTTAACTCCGCGACTAGGGTACAAATCAATCCGAAATCAGTGCTACTCCGCGATGTCGAAACGCAGCGAGGACGATTGCGCCGAAACCCTGAACGCTTGCAAGCACCGTGGTGGTGCATCGTGTACAGCTCGTCGAGATGAGTCGATTGCCGCATCGCCGACCATCAACAGACTAACAATGACTACATCACAGACATTATGTCGAGGTACTATGGTACGCCCTTTGTGTCGGCACAGGGACAGCCGCCACTGGGGTTGCCCTTTCAAATGTTCCGAGACAAGATGTACAAGTGCTCAGAGATACTACGGCGAATAGGTGGGAACTATATTAACAACAAATCATTTGTTGCGTGCGTGCGTGCGCACGCATGCTTATTGTTGCTTGAAACTAACTCAGCCAACACATGGGAAATGGCAGCAGCAGCCGCAAGCTGGCCTACTTATTCTAGAGCGTATTTGGGGGTATACACAGTGCCGGATTATCCTAGTAGCAAAAGTAGCATATGCTACGGGCCCCGCACTTTCAAGGGCCTTGCGCTAAATGCTTTCAAGCTATCAATTCTGGTTCAGTGATTCTGCACTATACTGCCTTCAACTTTTATGAACTGGGTGTTTAAGGTTAGCGATTTGTCGTATTATCTGGCTGTATAGCAAATGAAAAAATACAATTACTTTACTATGCAAGTAAAAAAATGCGTGTTTTAATATTTAAACATAATGTAGGGCCCCTTTATAACATATTCTATAGGTACCGCACTAGCTTAATAAGGCACTGGGTACACGGCATGGGCACACAGACCGACGCAGATAACGAGTTCTTTGCAGTGTATGAGGGCACTGTATTCGCGGGCTCCCAGAGGTAAAGGAAAGTCATGTCGCTCTCAATTAATAGTGAAGACATTCCGACGTGGTTCCTAGTTCTGTTTGTCATTAACGCAAACGGGGAGGGGGAGGGGGGGGAGCGCAGAAAATGTGGATTGCGTTGTCGCAACCAGAACTTATGAGAAATAGAAATGAAGCAATTTTTGTGGGAATAATAATAATTTGCTGCTATTTGCAGCCATCTCTTAATCCACTGCTACATGAAGACCCCCCCACCGATGCAGTGTCAGTGTGGTTTGGTAAAGGTTAGGGGACATAGACGAGGACTGGTTCACATATCGCTCACCACCGATATTGTTATCCTTGGCCCAGAATCAAACTGGGGCCGCTCGGTTCACAGCGCAGTGTGCAAACTGTCACGCTGTCGGTCCTACGCCTGCACGCTTGTAGCCTTACTTCGTTCATGCGTTACATTAGCAGAGGACAGGTTTGAGATTTGAACCTTATGGCAGGACCACGGGGTCCCGAATGAACGGAAGTCAAAATCGAAACCAATTGCTTAATTAATTAATTCATTTTTGGCGACTCCGTCCCACCGCGCACATAAATGCCGCGACCCACCGGAAATCAATCCTCTCGTTCTTCACCAAGCACCCGTCGTTGCCAAAATTGCCGTAGTCATAATCGAAACTTTGAAACTTTGATTAGCGCATCGTGTAGAGCTCATCGAGAGGAGTAGATTTCCGTATCGTTTGCCTTCAACAGACATAAAATGACGTCGCTACGCAGTTAATGGACCCCAGGGTCCCGCCAAAAGGTTCATTTGTACCCGAGAAAGAATTATGCCAGTGTTTTAATTGGGTCAATGTTAAAAAAAAAGATTCCTTTCTCTGGCTGGGCCGATCATTCCAGAGTTACAATCTCTTTCAATATTCGAGCCGGTGATTTTACTTGTGCCAACAATCCGCACATGTCACAACCAAGTGGTTTAAGTGGGGCGGTATGCGCCATGATGCATACCGGTAGTAAAAAAAAACGGTATGACCACGCTCGCAAGAACAATACTGAAAACTAATTTAAAGATTTATATTTTACCAGGTAAGGCCCCCACTGAGTTATATAGTTATTTTTTTTCAAGCAACCTGGCCACAAATGATAGCTCAACAAAGTGGCTTATCGCGTGTAAATTTAGGGCAGCCAAATACTTTAAACGCACGTTGATTCTACCTGTGGATGTCAAAGCTGGAAGACGCGGAGAAAAATCCACACGACCACGGGAAGAGAGATGCAAACTCCAAATAAACAGCCATCAGGTCAGGATCCAACCCACGACCTCCTGTATAACAGGCGAGGTAGTTAACATCTCTACAAGGTGCGCGCGGCATGATGGCACTGATGTAAATGGCGGGTTATTTGTTTAATGTGCATTTGAAATGCACGAGAATAAGTTATGCAGCAACGACATTGCTTGCTCACACCACTGTTGGCACAATATAGCCTCCACTGGAGGGAGTTCAAGACAGGCCCTCTAGGGCAGGGGTCCCCAATCTCCGGGCCATGGACCGGTACCAGTTCGTGGCCTGTTAGGAACCGGGTCGCACAGCAGGAGGTAAGAGCGGTGAGTCCGCACGTGGCCCGCCCCCATTACTTTATTATTTACCACTTCCGTCCGCGCTTCTTTCCCGCACTGCGCACTTGTCTCAGTCACAGTGTTGGTAAGCCCACAAGCTAACCCCTAGCCACAATGAGTAAAAAAGAAACGTCGCTGGGGAGCTTCTTTGAAAAGGGGGAAAGACCCAATGATGACCCCCCCCCCCCCGTCCGTGAAAAAATTGTCTTCCACAAAACCGGTCCCTCGTGCCAAAATATAATGTATATAAAATGCATTGCAATACTGTTATGTAGTATATTATGCACATTAAATACGATAAAATACCGTTATGTAGGACACAATGTGAATGAAATGTAGATTTGAAGCTTTCGTGACTGCAAGGAATCATATTCTTAGGTTTTTTCGGTAAAGTCACGTAGGTAAAACATCAAAATTAATGAAAATAAAATAAAATAAAACAAAAATCACGACGTTTCGGAGGCAACACAAGTCTCCGTCATCAGGTGGGACCGTCACAGCCGAATTAGCTGCATCAAGTGATTACATCTTGAATCATTGCCTCACTTGATGCAGCTAATTCAGCTGTGACGGTCCCACCTGATGACGGAGACTTGTGTTGCCTCCGAAACGTCGTGATTTTTGTTTTATTTTATTTTATTTTCATTAATTTTGATGTTTTACCTACGTGACTTTACCGAAAAAACCTAAGAATATGAATGAAATGTGGTTACCAATATTAACAGTGCATAATGTGAACGTTAAATGTAATAGTATACGTTTAGATTATATAAAATGCATATTGAATGCAACAAAATACCGTCATCTAATATACTAAATATAAAATATACATTGTGTACTTTATAATACGTATATGAAGCGAGATAAAACACTGTGATGCACGATCATTTTTACGATGCATTCTGGCTCCTTAATTAACCCACTCCGAGGAGCGCTGCTCGCACCTTGCATGAGGGTCCCGGTTCTTGACTCCGTGACCTCTGCACGGCCGGGCTTCAGCCTGCTGGAGCTTGACCTCTGCGGGGCAGAAACGGGTTTCTGCTCCACTGATGAAACTGTGGACACACGCACACACCGCGAGACAGGGATGAAGCATTCCCTGAAGCTACCAAACGTCCCGCATTGGTTGGGGCAGTCCTAGTGCTAGAAACGCTGTCTTGGTGTCCTGAAGTATTTGCAAAAATCGGGATTTTGTCCCAATCTAAAAATGATCAAGGCTCATGCTCAACTCATGCGATGGCCAAAGGGAGGGGTACCTGATCAGTGGGCGGGGCTGGCAGAGGAGTAGACAGGGCTTATGAGCAGTAGGCGGAGCCAACGTCAGGGAAGCCACTCACTGTGTGCGGTGGTGCTTGTGACACAGCGGGCGTGGCTATGTACGAGTAGGTGGGGCTGACGATGAGGAGGGGCTTCCAGTTCCACCATGCGCCCTGGTTGAGCCTCGCAATAAAATTCGGCAGCTTTAAATCGCCCCTCGCGGGAAGCTTACTTGTGAGCTCGCCGATGATGGGCGCGCTCTGCTCCTTCTTGTTGTAGGCAACCATGGTGAGACGATACGTTGACCCTGGCTTCAGACCGCTCAGCTTCGTGTTCCGAGCACCTCGGGGCAGCTCCACGTCACGGGGGGGCGCATCTGGGACACACATCATCGCAGTCAACAGCCCCGTCATCATTGTAGTCATCATCGTTAACACGGCAGGATTGTCACCATCATCAACGACTCTACCTATAAACTATATTTATTTTACAGAGGTAAAGCCCACTGAGCTATATAGCTATTTTTCAGAAGTGACCTGGCCACAATTGATAGCCCAATGAAGTGGCTTATAATATTGAAATTTACAGCAGCCAAATACTCTAAATGCATGTTTCTAAATGTGTAGGGAAACACCGGAAGACCTGAATAAATATTAATGCAACCAAGGGGAGAACATGCAAACTCCAAAGATACAGCCGTCAGGGTTAGGATCGAACCCACGGCCTCCTGTATGCCAGGCGAGGTAGTTAACGTCTCGCTACGGTGGCACCCCATCATGAGATGCTATCGCGAAATTCGTTAATATCAAGTAACTCGTTTCAGCGACTGTCACCCGTCCGTTACAAATGATGGGTGATGAATGGCCTGCAATCCTAATCCCCCCCTCTTCTATCTTTGCCTTGTCCAAGTAGTGAACTGCCGCACAATTTCTGGTATTCACCTAATATTTATAGCTTTTCCACATGAGGAGGTAGTTGTCCACTATGAACTTAGTTCTTTACACGAAAGGTTTTGTTCCCACTCTTCCAGGTCACATCACAACCTCAAAAAAAAACCTCGCTTTTCACTAAGCGGATTTGTTTGTGCTGATTATTGATGTGTTGCCCATCCCTGTGTAGTGCCACCCAACACTGTAGTTTTCAATAATAGGAGTCTTTCTTTCTTCCAGCACGAGTCATAGTCTTCAACGATTCCCTTCACTCGAAACGTCTTGTGCTCTCGCGTTTCCCCCTTATATATCCCACAAGCCCCTTTCGTGAAGGTTCCTTGACCCACTTTCCCTCCAGCCAATCACCTTCCACTTTCTCTAACGGTTCCCAACCGACCTCCATGTTAATCGTCCTCCATTTCCCGCCCTTTCCATGTTGTTGTATTTCTACCTCCAATTCCTTCAATTTCCATGCCTCTAACCAATCCCCTTTCAGGTCCGTTAAGTACCAATCAGAGGGTTTGTTTTTCCTTCCTGTGTATCTGTGCCACGTGGCGTCCACCACGTGAGGTGAATATTGTTGTGAGTGATATAATCTCTACACTTGTACTCTCGGTTCTCAAGTGATCAGTGGAATAGTGAACAAAGAAACTGACTTTCTATGAATCAGCAGAAGCATGTTGATGATGATGAAGAGGACATTATCATCAGTTATGATGTTTACGACCGTTAACATCACAAACAACATCAATATCCACGGCGACATCTTCAACATATTTGCCAATTGGTATTATCGTCATGCTCAATATTATCTCCATTAACATCTCCACAAGCAACAGACATTCAGGCAAAAGTGCCGATGATATGTATCGGCATTAAAAAAAATCTGTTGTTTTGTGAGCTGCTGCTGTTGTGAGCTCTTGGTAAACAAATGCCAAAGGCTGAGGTTGCTTAAATAAAATTACTGGTGGAGCAGTTTGTGACTCATTGCCCCTTCTCCACTAAACGGTCGGAGTGACTGCAGTTTCTCCAGGCAACATCATTACGTAACTGAACACAGCAACAACAAAAATACCCTTTGCGTTTTACAACACAAACTTATATAATGGTCGAGAATACTCTCCCTCCGTGTTTGAGGATGAGGAGGGAACTCGCTCCCATTAGTTTTGTTTGAAACGCTGGCAGGGTTTCCGCAAAATAATACCTCCACTTAATGACGATGCGCGTCGAGCAATCCTTTCCTCAGGTGCAGCCAGGTTGGTTGGTTCTCAATCCGCCTTGCTTGGGCAGCTCCAGTTGATTTCTCTTACACATGCTCTTTCAGCATACCGTTCCATTTCCTCCTGCGTGTGCCCCCCCCTAACCCCCCACTCGTCTTGGCTGGTCCGGCTGTCATTAGTTTTTGGACCCCTCTGCGCTATTCCTTCAGCTGAAAGTTCTGGCTCGCAGTTTCGATGTTTTAGAAATTCCCCACGTTTCAATTAGAAATGATTTAACTCTTTGTTGAACTCCCCCCCTTCATCAATCCACTGCTCCATCAAGGCCATGCCCACACCCATGTAGGTCATGGGAAATTGGTTAACCATACTTCTCGACGCCGGCCATTGTGGGTTGGTGAAGGGAGGTTGGCCCACCATGGCGAGATGTTAACTGTCTCGCCTGGTATGCAAGAGGTTGCGGGTTCAATCCTAACCCTGACGCCTGCTGTATATTGAGAGTTTAAATGTCTCTCTCCCGACGGTCGCAAGGATGTTTCTCCAGGTCCTCCGGCTTTCCCTCCACATTTAGAATCGACATGCGTTTAGAGTATTTGGCTGCTCTAAATTTACACATGATGAGCCACACCGTTGAGCTATCATTTGTGGCCAGGTCGCATCTGAAAAAGAGCTACAATATAGCTCAACAGACCTTCCCTGATAAAATAAAAACTGTTAAAGAGTTAATAAATAGTGAAATATCACTTGATACCGATGCTAGGCATGGCCAGGAATCAAACCCATGCTTTGCAGGTTCTTCGCGCAAGCACATTTACCGTTGCATCAACCAGAGCAGTCTCAAATGTCGCACTTCACACGTTTTAAAATAGAGAATCTAAGATTTAACTGATTCAAATGGCAAACCAAGGAGGACGCAGTAACACCCGAAAGTCCAGCGCAACCGTGAGAACCTGCGCTATGTCTGACGTTCAAAAGCAACTGGCAGTGGCAAAGTCACCCACGAGCGTTTAACCCCTTTCCCTTTCCGAGATGTCTGCAAGTTGCAGGGTGGGGTGTCCCGTTCACCGCTGAAGCGGCTCAGCATGAATTTTATTCAGTGAGACATAGCGCCGTAGCCTTTAAAGAACACTGTACTCACTGCAGATAACTGTGGCAACACGACCGCACTCTATGATAATATGGAACCAAACTGTGCCACACACCCTCCCGCGTGGCCTTGTGGGAGCCTCGATCCCGATAAAGTTAATTTATTTTAGTTTTTCTTCCGGTTTACTTTTTATAATGTCCTAAAAACGTCATCGGAACGGGAAAGGGTGAATATCCTGAACGCGCAGCCATCTTATGAGACCCCCAGAAACAAATCAGGTTTAATCCTTTATTATTATTAGGATGGGAGAGTGCCTGTAAATACCAGCTGTGATAGGCTTGGGTCACCAGATGGCCAGGAAATGGCCACGTGCTGTTCGGCACGTGGTACAACCCGACGTGTCAGGATTGGGTTTACAGTTCAACTCAACTCGAACTGTCGTTAGCATAAACCACCCATGTAAGAAACAACAATGGAAGATGTGCATTGCGTTTACAAAAGCCCGATGCATGACGCAAAACAACGTGCAAAACCACACCTTTGCGTATTGTTACATAGACTACATTTGTTTTTCCGGCCTGAACTAATTAACTCTGTTGTGCTGGGGTTTCTCGTTATTTACACATTTTTATACACCACCATGAACTTACAAGAGAGTGGCCGAGGCTAAAAACATTTAGCATTCCCACACCCGGATGGGAAGAGGCGACTCATATCTCTTTGATCCACTGTCTCTCCAGTAAAAACGAGATCAACGCTCAGTGCCAATAAGTCCTACGCCCGCCGCGGGCCAACGAAAGGTCACCAGTTCCATGCCGAGATAAGGAAAGAGGCCGGTTACCGGAGGGCGGGTCCGTCTGCAGGATGCTGATTCTGTATCCTAGGATGCGGCTCTTGGACGGGGTCCACGTCACGTGCAGGTCCGTGCTCTCGGGTAGCATCTTGAACTGCAGGTCACTGGGAGCCATCACTGCATGCGCACACACGCACGTGAGTGCGGGGGAGACACACATGCTCGAGCACGCCGATGCTCGTGCGGAGTCACCGACACAGAAAAGTAGAGGAGAAGGGGGGTGAGGAAGCTGTTTCCTTACTGGGGGCCAAAAAGGTCTTCTAGAATCTTATGGTGGGCGACAACACGTTTTGTAACACAGCACATTCACTTGCATCGCTGCAAAATACCCTTCAAGTTACAGAAGTGCAACGAAAGTAAATGCACCAGTGTTGCCAGGTTGAGAGAGTATTCCATCTCGAGTACACGATCAGAGTGATTAAGGTGCTTGCAGCGACGGATATAGATATCGCTTGCGGGGCGTTTCGAAGCACGAGGACCTCGTGTGGCCACGGGGCCATAGTTCCCCCCACCCGTGATGTGGAAGCACATGGGGCGTGTGTGCAAGTGGCTGCGGGCCCATGCGAGTACGCATGTGTGTGTGTAGACGTGTGTGTGAGCAGACATGTGTGTATGTATGTGCAGAGTGGCAGTGTAGCAGTGAGCGTGCTGCGCTACGAACCTGGCGACACGCATTCAACTCCCTCTCACGGCTAACAGAACTGGTCCTGGGTCTCCCTTAGGTCGACTCAGCCTTAAATGTGTACCTAGTGCAGTGTGAAAACTTTGCCACTGGGACGACAACGGTGACTGGGCGTGATGCTGGCCACCCACCCCCTCGTGTGCCATGGCGGCCTTCATAGGTGCTCGCTAACAGCACTTGCCCCAACAGTCTGTTAAAGGCTTATACGGGGGATCTTTCATCTCTTTTTGTGCAGACATTGGGATGTGCAGCCAAGAGGACGCACAGAAGCACAAGCGCAACAATCGAATGGACACAAAGACTCAGATGTGTGGCGAACGTGCAAATTCAAAGAATGCATATCACGTGGATACAATTTAGGTCACCATTGTTGTCGTTATAATGCCTGTCACATCACACGTGGCAAAAAGTCAAAAACAGACGTGGACTAAATTGTCTCAAAAAGTAACATCACAAAAGCTGCTCCACTTTTGGCACAGCACAACAGGCTCTGTGATCTCCTTCACAGCATTCCGTCACTGGCACGCTCGCGCACACACATACACACGCGCACGCACACAACATCCTGTGCGCATGTCAGTTCCAAGCGCTAACATCTGCCGTGCTTCCATTTGCGGCTGAGCGGGCGGATCTTAAGCCCCTGCGCATCATCGACACCGGGATTGATAGGTAAACCTGATTTTCTCTTCCTGTCGTCAGCGCTTCAGGTGGAGAACGCATTTGCGTTATTTCCACGGTGGGAGAGCCAACGCCGGCCAGAGCGCCGTTCCGGCTCATGGAGGACCGGTCTCGATGGAACGAGCGATGGCTCCAGACGTAAATGTCATCATTGTCCGCAAGTGTAGGGGGGGGGGCAGTTTCTACTCCCCTTTCCTTCCGACGCGCGGAGCGGAAACGGACGACTCGAACGATTAACTCAGCATTCTCCGACTGCGTGCCGGTTGCATCCACGACGCGTCTACGAAAACCGTATTGTGTGGCGGATGTACCTTGTGCTGCAGTGGGTGCTGGGAGGCAGAGGGAGACAAGGAGAGCGAACGTGGTACGGATACACGTGGCCCAGAGAGATTGGGACCCCATGCCTCCTTCCTCTCTGCACACACACACACACATGCACACAGTGATGAGCACATCATATATTAACATTTTTATATATGTGTGCGTACGGTTCCAGCAAGGAGACTATGAAATTCATCCAGCAGTACATAGACACAAGGGCTGAAAGTGTACATGTACAGCTAGGGAGGAGTGGTGGCACAGTGCTTAGTACACTGCTCTTAACCTAGAGGCCTGACTTTGATTCCTGGCCACAGCTACCACCAGAAGTGAGTAATAGTAGTGTAAGGAAAATTATTTTACTGCACTATTGAGTAACCAGGTGGAGCAGAGACAATGTAAACCCACTACGCTATAAAAACAGCGACCAGAATTAAATTCCAGGTCACGCCAACATTAGTTTTGAGTGATATTTTAAACCAGCCCAGGGCTTCTCCCTCACCAACCCACACTGACTAGTGTGGTGAAGTATGGTCAGACAATCCCCATTATTGACACAGCGAGCAAGTGGAGTCCTTCAACCATTCGTAGATTGACAAAAGCAGTAAACAAACAACACAAAAGCAGCGCTTTTTATATTCTTTGGCTCTGAACCTATTGCCAAAAGGTTACACTCGAAATATGCGTAATCAACCCTCGTCAAATAAAATTACGCATATTTACATCAACAAAACGTTGGGGTGTTGAAAAGGTGGGACTTTTTTTCTAGCAGCGATGTGCATATCATCTTTTACACGTCGGTTTAAAAAAATGCGGACGTCTGCTTGAGTGGTGTACAGGCACGGTGCTTGCCCCACCGAAGAACCATCCAGGCTCAACTTCTCAATTTAGTTTTTGACAAGATCTGACGAGATCCGGGTGCATTTGGAGTGATTTGGCCAAAGGGCCCCTCTCTCGCTCTCTCTTTCTCTCCCTCTCTATGGAATAATCAGCCGGAACCAATTTTTTTTGTCAGATTTCGTTTTTAGCTACATAATACCAGAGTAAATAAATGGCCCGTCTATTCCATTGAGCGAAGGTCCATATGGTTGCTTTGCAATGTATATTTTTTAAAGAATCTAAGTTGCTCGGGTAGACATAATCGTGGCTCTTTGAGCTTCAAACACTGGCAAGAATCCCGAAAAATAATAACGGAACCTTATTCTGGCTCTCCGAGCAAAAGACGTGACCATTAAACCGTGAAAATCCCAAAGGTGCCTCCTCAGTCTCGCTCTCTGAGCCGCACGCCTTGGCAGGCAGCCTTAAGCTCGAAAAGCATCACTCATTCTCACCCAACTCGTCGCGAATGATCCGAGTCAGCCGTCTTCTCACCCACCGCCTACCTGGTGGGCCCACTTACCCAGCTCGCTCAGCAAGCGAGGCGACTTTGCGGCGCAGCGCAACCGTGGAGGCTCTCGTGGTTGCGCTGCCGCACGGCTCTCACCGGCGCGTTTTTTTTAGTCGGGGTGTTGCCACGCAGCCGTTGGGGCGGGGGGAAAAATAATTATCCGGCGGTTTCCTTCCACGCGATGGGGAGCTTCTTCGCACCGACGTCGGACACCGCGCCGAATAGCGTGGGGACAGCGACACAGCAAAGACAACGATCCCCCGTATAGCCTCAACAGACTGTTGGGGCAAGTGCTGTTCGTGAGCACCTACGAAGGTCGGTACGGTGCACGAGGTAGTGGGTGGCCAGCACCACGCCTTATGTCTCCCTGATGGTGATTAGATACCGTGCCAGGTACTCATTTTAGGCTGAGTCAACCTAGGGGCGGCCCAGGACCAGTTCAGATAATCGTCACTGGTGTTGGCTGTGAGCGGGAATCGAACTCGGGTAGCCGGGTTCGTAGCGCAGCACGCTAACCACTACACTACCGCTCAGAGGTAGGGTTGACCCTTTGCCAATATTTGCATGGGAGACTGCCTGGAAATATGAGGTCTTGTAGGCTTGGGATCATAGATGGCTCAGAGATATGAAGGCACAGCAATTAGCTTCATAGTTCTATATGTGTGAAGCTTCGACCATTATCCCTCATACGCGTGGTTTTTTTTCCAGGCCACTCCAGTTTCATCCCACGAGAAGCCAAACTACTCGTTAATGGGACTGGCCAAGCATCCCCAATGCAAGACCCTGAAGTGGACGAAAAAATTGCCTTGAGACTCAAGTGAGGGTTTCCTGGATAAATTAGGGAAAGGCGTTGTCATTATTGCACGACGATGCATCGCTGTGGGTTTTAAGCTGGGGGCCCAGTGGCTCGCGTGGACCTGAGTTCGACTCCCCACCATGGCTAACACCAGTGGCGAGTGGTATCCGAGCCAGCCCAGGGTGCCCCCCTTCACTGAACCACACAATCCTGCGTGGCGAAATATATTCAAACATCCCGCATGACCGACAACACGGTGTGGGCGTGCGGGGGGGGGTAAGGGAGGCTTTCATCCAGCAGTGGATCAACAAAGAGCTACACACGACTATCTCTTATTGCGTAACTCCAGGAGACTTTGGCGCCCTTTAATAAAAATCACTGCAGCAAAAAGGCGCATTTTGCTATCGCCGTTCAGCAGGGCTTTTCTTGGGCAGTCACACAGCTGGCGATGGCAACACCGCAGAGTCCCGGTGAGTATACCCACAATTGACCTCGCCGCGTCACCTATTTTCCACGCTATTCGCCGCAGCTTGCCGGGTTCTACACTGAACACCTGAGGGCAAAGCCTGCGGTGGCAGCTACACTGAACGGCGGGATTGTGTGCTCACGGAGCGGTCGTAACACCTTGAATCGCGCCGTGCTTTCGGTGGGGACGTCGAGACGACTGGCTTGCCGACCCGTGAGCAACACTCATGGGAGTATCGTCTGCAGCCCGTTTTGTCGACCTCCACTGCTGGATGGGAGAGTCTCGCCACACTCGTGCGGGTCTCGCCAAGTTTCACGGATAATGATCTTGGCCTCGGAAAACCGTTTTAATGAATGGCCTTAAATAAAGACGTCAGCTATTAAATACATGCTCTTTGGTTCTTTCGGTAAAGTCACGTAGGTAGAAAAAATAATAGATCACGACGTTTCAATCGCAACACAAGCAATCGTCATCAGGTGGGACAACCACAGCAAGAAAAAACTGCTGAAGTAGGCGAGAGATCTGCCGTGGCACGAGGTTTTAAATGATTAAATACATGTAAATTATCATTTTAAAAAAACACATAACTTCCATCTCACCACTTTCTCGCATCATACTCTCTCTCTCTCATCACTTCATCGCATCATTTTATTTTTCTCTCGATGCAGTCGTGAAGAGTTCCAGACACGATTCGCGGAAAGCAAGTTCATGAATAACGAGGGAATACTGTACAGTACATTTTAATTATTTATATTGTTTACTTGATGTACGCAGCCGCGGCGTGTCGGCTGCTTTGTCTCACTTCGCGTGTGGTGAATAAACAAATTATTGTTTTTAATTATTATTATCGGTGACATCACGCAGAGCACATGCGTGCGGCGGATGCATTGTCCCGCCCGCTCGTTTTGCAACCTGCGCCTCCGTCGCCCGCACGGTGGCCCTCTTTAAGTGATCGCTTCGTGTGGCGTTTCTTATTAAACAACATAAGTAATATTTTTAAAAAACTTTTTTTAAAACACGCTTTTATGAAATGTACTAGCAGTGGCGGCTCCTGCAAAATCTCTCAGGGGGGGCAAATGTCTGGATGATTGATAAGGATAAGGTCCACCCATGCAATGGATAAATTAACAGCTTAAGCATGTAAAGACAACTTCACTTCTTTAATATTAATGAAAAATAAAGTGACTCTTACAATACATCTTGTTTGTTTCTATACTCACTATTAAAACAAACCACTCAAGTTTATTTTATTAAAGATTCCACTAGGTGGCGACAAATTATATTGTTGGATGAAACGTGCTTACGTATGATGACGTAAGCACGTATGATGACGTAAGCACGTTAGGGCGAGCCCTCCCGGAAACCATAGAGAATGCATTGCAGCGCCCCCGTTCGAAAAAAAACATCTTTGAATGCAAGTCTATGGGACCACTCGGGGCGATTCTCAGCTGGAGGGAAATCGCCCAAAAAGAGGCGGTACTCCACAGAACGTAGCATGATGCTGATTGGACTATATCCAGAGGCACAGTGACGGCTAGCGTGACTCTGTGGTTGAATGACATTGGTGGTGCGTCGCCCAATCGCCCTAATGAAGAAACCGCCCCTGTGTGCTAGTAATGGCAGAACTCCATGACTCCAGGAAGTGGCCCCGAAGCTTACCATAGCGTAATGGACCGTGGCCAATTACAGTCAACGTCAGTTGACCGTGGACAATTAAATCCAAGCCGAAACCTAACTAATAAAAAAGAATGTTAATTTTTTTTTTTATGATAGAATATAGTATTGTCATCAGTATTACTTAAGTATACCAAGTTTGCAGTCGATACCACATTGGGAAGTGGGTTAAAATTGAGTTACAATATTTGAGGATACAACAACGACAACAACAGAGTGAGTTAAAAGAAAGCGTGTAAAAAGAGAAGGATCACCGTTTCGTATTCACCACAGTGCATTGCGGCTCGTGAGATATTAAATTCGGAACAAACCAAAAATGGCTCAACTGGTGTTTTCCGTTGCCGACCCCCTGGTCTAACCCAAAATCCGTTTTGTGATGCGTGGCGGTCACCCATCCAAGCAAAGCGCGATCCAGGTTCAAACTCTGCTTGGCTTTCCAGAGCTGATGAGATCAAATGCATCGCTATTGCGGATGATTTTGGTTAAAGTCCGACTACCACAGCGGGGTTTTTTTCAACTTAATCTTATTTTAAAGGATGTGGTTAAGATATTCTTGGCATGAGCGTTTATACTGCACAGCAAGGCTTGGCACGCTTCTGTATTTACAGCCTCATGCATTACATTGCACCCCAGCACACTTCGAGAAGTGCTCACCCTCTCACCTACGACCCCATTAATCTGACCCTCGATAATATTGCACAACCAAAGCTTTGCAACCTTGTTAAACCAAATCATTGCACACCTGTGATAAGTTCTCTTTGAAAAGCTATTTGTGATAAGTGCATTTCATACATTCTGCATCCAGTCCCACCGTCGCCAGAGATAAGTGCCGGCCATAGTACTGTGGAATTTCCCGTGGAGTCTCGGAAATGACAAGTGATGATGAGCACTGACAGACGTGTATCGTTTTTATACAAATGCACGACTGTGAGTTCTGCTCATTCGGACCTGGGTTGAGCATGATTATGCATCGCTGGATCGTGTGATACAGAGGCCACTTGGGAAGAAGTCCCTGAATCCAGCAGTGGATTGAACATGGCTGATGGTGATGATCGTGGCAAAATTATATATGTATTTTACAGTCGGCTTCTTGCGCATCTAATTCGTACAAGGATGTTCCACGGAAGGGCTATGAAGCTGACATTTGGTATAAAAACCGTACAATTGGTGCTCACAATTAAAGACATTCGAAAACCTACCCGTTTTTTTTACCCGCCCTCAAACTTGTGCCCTCCTAAGATTTATCACCGGGGAACGTCGATTCGTTTCACTCACAGGGCAGGGGTCAGACTTAACCGTGTAAATCCATGTAATCCGCATGCTAAACATAGACAAAGATCCCCAGTAATTGCCTTAACAGACTGTTGGGGCAAGTGCTGTTAGTGAGCACCTATGGAGGCCGGCACGGGACAAGAGAGGGTGGGTGGCCAACACCACGCCCGGCCGCCTTTGTCTCCCCGGTGGCGATGTTTACACACCGCACCAGGTGCTCATTTGAGGCTGAGACGACCTAGGGGAGGAGGCCCAAGATCGGTTCAGATAATCGTCACCTGTGTTGGCCGTGAGCGGGAATCGAACTCGGGTCGCCGGGTTCATAGCGCAGCGCACTCCCCACTCACTCACACACACACACGCGCGTGTACACACTCACACACACACACGTGTACACACTCACACACACACACGCGCACGTGTGTATACACTCACACACACACACGCGTGTGTACACACTCACTCTCACACACACACACACGCGTGTACACACTCACTCACACACACGCGTGTGTACACACTCACTCACTCACACACGCGTGTACACACTCACTCACACATACACGCACGTGTACACACTCACTCACACGCGCACGGCAATTCTTCTCCTGCCGTTGAGCGCGACGCCGATGCCAACACAGTGAGCGGGCAGCAGCCCTTTCTGCACCGTCACTAAAATCGCTCAAGCCCTTCCGTGACATCGACCGGCCAGGTGGCTCAGCGCTATTGCGATGCGCAAGTTCAAATCCTGGTTGCGGACGGGGAAAATCTGTGCGGGGTGGGGGGTCGATAAAATAAGTACCACCTTGTGGGGGGGGGGGGCGGATTAATAATATAATCGGTCGTCCTAGGAATGTGGAATTTCCACCCACTGGCTCAGGCCGTCTCTGAGCAGGAGGGGAGCACTTGCCTAGACGCTCATTTGCTCACGAAATCACCGACCTGTTTTTTTTTTCTGTTTAACATGACACCATTCGGAGAAACTCTATGTGACCAAACAGCTTGCTTACACGAAGCTCCACAGACTATGCTATGTAAACACGCCCACATGTTAGCGCTAGGCACTCAGCTGATGTAATCTATATGCTATGCTGATGTGGGGAGAGAGAAAAAAAAAGAGATGCAGCTGTATAAGCTTTGTGAATTCGATATACTTAAGTCTCTTGACCGCATAAAACGTATACGCTTTCAAGTTAATCTCTTCGCATCCATTTCGACAGCACCACCTTAACACGTACCTGGCGCGGGTATGCTGCGTAGAAAAGCAAAATGAATAACAGTAGATAAAAATAGATGAAGGCGCAGCCCTGCAATTGTTAACTCAATGCCACTGCTGGCAGAAGGGGGTCTATTATATCGAACACTCTAACATATACAGTACTGCACATGTATATTTTAAGAGGACCCATAAACCTACACTCAGTTTTTATCACCCAGTCGGCCCGTAACGGCCAGGTTAAAAAAAGAATACATAAACCCCCGTTTAACTATCCAGGAGAAATGGCTGATCAATAGTGACTGACGTCTTCACGTCCCCCCATTGTTCTATGGACGGCGCTCCGTGCTCTTATCGGATTATCCGAAAGACGCGCCCCAAAGTAACTCGCGGCTTGTGTCCACAGAGTTATACAAATATGGTCACTCAGTCACTCACGCGAGTTCATGCCGGATTATAAGTCGCATCCCCAAATGCAATTTTAACAAAAAAAAGACACAGGGGAGAAGGGTGGATGGGCAAAGTGCGTCTTATAATTATAATTTTTAAAACAATAATTCATACACGCTTAGGGCAACATTAATATCCACCGACCACCTACCACTGCCCATCTTCGGGGTGATGCCATCTCACCTCGAGGCAGCCGAGGCTGGGGAATCTCCGTGCACACACCCACTGTTAACTCACATTGCAAAATGCCAGGCATCGCATTCTCCTTACCCGGGGTGGTGGAGCGTGGAAGTCAGAGTGAGGAGACAGGCGATGGGTCTCGGGGCTAGTGGCGTCTAGGCCGTTCAGAAGGGGTCTCTCTCTCGCTCTTTCCAAAGACGGCTTATGAATAGGTCAAATTTATGGGATGCTGAGTGTTTCCAAACTCACTCTCTCTCGCTCTCTACCCCCCACCCGACACACACGGCCACCCTTCGTTCCCTCCCACCCACCGTCTTCTCTGTGACTCCCTCGACTCTCCTCCAAACACAGACACCCCCCCTCCCCCCACTTTCCACACCCTCCCCACCCATTCCCCAGATCCATCTGCCTCCCCTCCTTGAAGAAAAAAAAATGAAATGACGTAAGGCTCGAAGTCTCAGTGGTGAGTGCGCTTAAAAAGCTCGCTGTGTGTTACGACTGCTCAAGGAGGAAATGCCGAAGGCTTAGCGATCCACACCACACTATGGCACCCGCAGGGTTGCTGAGGTTCAGAGAATAACTCCTTGGGAGTCAGTTCGAAAGCCAAAGGGGCCGCGGACAATTAGGAAAGAGTGAGACAATTGAGAGCGTGCAATGCTGAGGTCCTAGAGCAGTGGTTTCTTAACCTGGGGCACACTCACCTCCTGGGTGTGCGAGATGCCCTTTCTGGGGGTGCGAGACATGCCAGATTATTTTTTTAGAAGGTAAATAATCGAAAACTCAAATTAAGCACGGGCACGTCAGTACAATTACTTTTTTTTTATATCAAAACATATGTGTTAACATATATATATTTTTTACGATTGAGAACCAAAGGGGTGCAAGGCTGCAGTAAAGGTTAAGAACCACTTGCTCTAGAGGCTCCCTTATTCTAGGTTGTCAAAGTATCACGTGAAATGAGGGTTCGAGTGTTGGATTTCATCCTCGCTGTGATTATAAACAGGGGTTCTCAAGAGCTGATGGTCCAAGTCAGACCACAAAAAAACAATCAATACGTTTGCTTTTGCCCTTTAACTTGACATTCCAACTCCAAGAGACAATATCAAAGCAGGGTGTATGGGTGAGTACTACCTCTATTGTGTAAAATATTCTTTTTTTAAAGGCCGCTTGAAATATTTTTTTTCTGGAGTCGTTCTGTGAAAAATGTCTTCCGCAGCAGTTTTCAGACAATACGGAGCGCGCCGCTCTGCAATAATTCCAAATGGATTTTTCTTCTCGCAACACGAAAGCACAATTCGACTGAACGGGAATGGGGGGGAAGACAAGTGAGAAACTAGGGACTATTGAGTGAGTGATCGCGTCTTGCCATGTCCATGAATCTCAGCAAACAATAGTAGGGAAGAAGACGGCACGAGATGACTGTTTGGTTTCGAATTAAAACCACTTGCACTCGGTTGCCATTTGTCTTTCTCTGGAAAGTTTAAACGTCTCCTTCCTTCAGCCGCTGCCATTCGCACTGCAAACGCTTTCGAAAAAATAAACACGCCCGGACAACACATTTGCAGCAAGCAGCTACTGCATATACGCGCGCGCACACACACACACCATTTCTCTGCAACATCTGCCAGTGACGTTTTAGTTGTTGTTCAAGTTGCTATTGATAGTTTTATTGTTTAACAAAAAACTGAAGTCGTGTTTTTTTTTTGTCCAAAGAGTATTGTAACATGTTAACTTTATGGGGGGAGTAAGCAGTGATGCCACGGCTAACATCACTGACGATTGAAAGTATTTAGACTATTTTGGTGCTATAAATGTCCAAATGATGGACCACTTTGTTGAGATATCATTTGTGGCCAGGTCGCTTCTGAAAACTAAGTTAATACCTCAGTGGGCTTTGTTTGGTAGGATGGGGATGGTTCAATTTTATTCGTATGTGTACTGTTTGTGGTTGTGACGTTCTTACCCGCCCCTACTGGACATCTGTGAAAAAGAGCTTCATAGCTCATCGGATTCCTCCAGTATCGATAAACATTCTGATTCTCATTCTGAATGGGTTCTGCCCCCCCTACTTACCACCCCCAGCCTCCACAAAGTCGCCCTGAACAGCGTGCGCGTGTACATGGCAAGTAACCAACGCAACTAATTTAAAATGCCTTTTCAGTCAAATGCCTTTTTTTCACAAGTCCAAACACAGCCGAAGGATACAGGTAACTATATATATGTTAGGTTTATGAAGAATCCGATTCATAGTTTGGACGTGGTCAATGGTAGACCAATAAACCTTTCTTAAACACGACTTGCTATTGTGGTTGAGTTACCCTCAAAATGTTATTACCTATTCCTATTCATCTCCATGTGAATAGAGAATGGGTAAACAGTTGTAAATTAGGTCCATAAAACACGATGGAAATGTAATATAAAAAAAAACAGAGGTGTGGACTCGAGTCATGTGACTTGGACTCGAGTCAGACTCGAGTCATGAATTTGATGACTTGCGACTCGACTTGGACTTGCATAACAATGACTTTGTCCCACCTATGAGATGTGGACTCGAGTCATGTGACTTGGACTCGAGTCAGACTCGAGTCATGAATTTGATGACTTGCGACTCGACTTGGACTTGCATAACAATGACTTTGTCCCACCTCTGAAAAAAAATATAGAAACCAAGTGATATACCGCAGGAACCAACCCCCGTTTCTGAGATGATGAGGAGGAAGATCCAGGCGTCACACTTGGAAGAAGTAAACTCTCTGCCCTTCACATAATGCAGACGGGGAGAGCTCCTCCGGATGCAGACTGCATCGCTGTGGACATTGTCAAAGAAGCGGGGTGCGTTGTTGGAACGAAATACAGCAGCTACAAATTTCTACAAAAAGGAAACAACTTCTTACGCATGGAATCGTACAAATCCCACGTACGCATCCACGAGCTCAGCAACGGATATCGATCGGACGAATCGATGCATTGCTGCACCTCTCGCTGCCAACGTCACGTGCATCTTTCCTCCAGACACAGCTGCAGCTCAGAGACAAAACAGCTACTTTTATATGAAAGAAGGAACATAACCATGTTTATTTTTATTTCGAGGTGAGGATGACCAGACAGTTACCAGGCATGCCATCTATATTTCATGGGGATTTTTTTAGAGTCTGATTTATTTGTCTGTGGTGAATGGTGGAGAAACGTTTCCCGAACCCAGCTTGCCGATGTTTTAAGAATCTGATTGCGAAGGAAGACCTGAGACCCGCTCTCTACTTCTCGGCTTTACATTTGGGGGCAAGTAGCCCAAGTTACCTGACTCGGTCGAGGCATGTATCCCACTCCAGGGATTGTGTAGAGACACAATTAAAGGTCTCTTTGTGTGTTGCGCCAGCCACAGAGCTGGAGGGGCGCTGGGCGCCGGGAGCCTCCATTGGAGGGCTGAAGGACACATGACCGGGAGCGGGGAGCTCCGGGCTTGATACGGCAGGGGGCGTGTCCGAGGGCGGGGCGAGGCGGCGGCCAAGGGATAAAGGGGGAGCGCCGAGGGGATTCGAGGCTCGTTGTGGGGATCGACTCAAGGGGTCGTAGCTCTTCGGTCTTCGCTCGCCGTTCGCCGTGGAGTTTAGCTGAGGATCGAGGGTCAGTCAACGTAGATGTTAGCTGGCCTGTTCGCTTCGCTAACTCATACACACATAGCGAATAGTCTATGACAGCATAGCCACACTTAACGATAGGACTCAGTGAGCAGTGAGATTGTTTATTAAACGTGTTGCCTCCAACAAATTGTGTGTGCGCCTCAGTAATAACACCCTACAATTTGATAAACAGCGTTATCTAACCATCACTCTGTTGTCTCCACCTATGAAGAAGAAAAACATGTTTAAGTCCACTGACTGACGTATACACTTCCCAGACAAATATTATCAAACGGCATGTTTAAGCAAGCAAGCTTTTGGACGGTTTTGGATTTCCAGGTCTCATCAGAAGTCAAGCTTCTGAAACAAATACTGCAGGATTACCAGCTGTCATAGGCAAAAGAGGGCCCACATCCAAACCGTGCAGCTTCACTCAATGCACATATTAGTTTGAGACATTTCCTAAGCTTGTGGTCCATGAAACTCACCCGTCCGTGCTCAGCTGCCCTTCGTCGAGCACACCTAAATCATGATGGGGACGTTGGCCTCGATGTGCGTGAACGACACAAAACTCACTCACCTCGTCCATCATTAGTACCACATTGTGATGGAAAAATATATACAGCATTCCTCCATCCAAATCCAGACTTAAGCCCCTCTTTCTTCGTTCCGATGCCTATGACTGACCGTGTCCTCTATCCAAATACGCATTGCCTTGAACAGCGCTCAAAGCCATAGGGCGTCCATAAAAGTTGCATACATTCATTATAAAATCATTATAACGACTGCGGTTTGAACTGGTTGCGTCGACGTTTTCCCAACGTACGTCCGATTACGATTTTTTTTTTAAGTGCGAGCCACCTCGCAGAGCTCGTGGCGGGAAACATTCGAAGAGGATCCAAGCCGAGATGTTGGAGATCGCCGGGGGGACTCGCAAAGTCTCGACGAGTCGTCAACGCCGTGGTTGGAGGTTTACGGCGAACGCTAACTGCGTGGGGACATCAAGAAGAAGAAGAAAACAAACGGGAAGATGAAAACGACGAGAAATAGCTACGCGTGAATTGAATCGTAGGCCTGAGTTGCAATAATCCGTTGAATCACCGAGGCAGGTGCGCGGATCGTTACACCGCTGCTTGTACATTAAAGGTGAATAACTGCGAAAACGATGTCAGATGCGACCCATATAACGACGGTTCGTCGTTTGTCAGTTTTGAAACTGTTGGCAAAGGCCAATTGGCATATTTTTAACAGCTGTGCCGAATGAGTACGCACACATTGTTCCACAGAGCAGCCACCTCTTCGTCAATGTCATCATCATCAGCGGCAACAGCAGCTATGATCAATCCACTGCTGGATGAAGGTCTCCCCACTGTTGTCATCGCTCACGATCCAGTGATGTAACAATCCACCCAGCACCTGCACATTAACAGATTTCGTAGCTCCATCTCGAGTACATGTTCTATTACATGGCTACCTGTTCATGGCGATCGTGCCTTCCAGTGACATCTCCTGCCCAAGCCCGTTTACTTTTCTTTACAGTTTGTTTCTCTTCCTCCGATAAACTGTGTATATTCTGCAATTAATTTGTTCCTCTTTCTCTCAATATAAATCCACGCGTGCATCCCCCCCCCCCCCCCATGAATCTTTGCGCACTTTTCAGTTTTTTTGTTCTACCTTTTTTTTTGGTTACCATGTTTACGAGCCACCGCTTACACAGAGTACAAACGCCTTTTTCATAGGGTACACACATTTTTTTTTATAGGGCACAGACAATTCATACATATGGTACATATATTTATGCAAAGCGTGTCTCTTATGATTTCATTAAACACAATTTCAATCACATAAACCTACAAAACATTACCGCGGAAACCTTTCTCTAGCAACCGAGATGGAGACGGGAAGGGAAACAATTTTCAATTTTTTTTTTATCAATATCCAGCCAGATGGCTCAGCGGTAGACCAAAGGGATTGCAATTGGAAGGTTGCAAGTTAAATCCGAGTTAGGGCGTCCACATGTCATCCCTTCGAGGTTGATAAAATTAGTACCACCACTTAGTGGGGAAGTCAAAAGGAGTTGTCCCTCTAGTGATTCTTAACCTTGAGTGCAGCCTGCACCGTTTTGGTTCTCAGAAAGGGCATCTCGCACCCCCAGCGGGTGCATGCACCCCAGGTTAAGGACCACTGCTTTAGACACTCTACTCCCCCCACCCCGTCATCGGAATGTGGAATTTCCACCACTGGCTCTGTAAACAGTTGATGAGCACCGCCTGGGCTGCAGGAAATCCACTGATCTTCATTTTTTTTCACATCAATGGCGGTCATAGATCGCGCGATGAACCCGGCGACCCGAGTTCGATTTCCAACCGTGACAAAACATCTGTGGCGAGCGATATCTCAACTAGTCTCGGGCTAAACCTCCCCCCAACCTTTTCCTTATTCAATCCGCACTGACCAGCGTGGTGAAGTATGGTCAAACAACCCCAATGACGGGGACGGTATATGAAGAGATCTTCACTCAGCAGTGGACTGTGAATGACTAAACACACACACATTCACAAGGGGGTCCCTCAAACTCAGTTGATTTTTTCACGATGTAGGTTTCCCTTTTAAACCGATGGTACATCTGGATATAACGTCAGCTGTTGCAACGTTTGTAAATGTACCTCTCTGCATAGTTTGCAGCAGGAACCCGATGTAAGTATATCATATTCTTAAAACACGCTTCTCTACTGTACCCTAAGGTCTCAAGCATCAGTGGCTGACGAAAATGTGAACGTTACCGTATGATGACAAAGACAAGTTTTGTAGACCAAACAAATATCAGCTCCTGAATTGTTTTTTGCCGTTGTCAAGAAGCCCCCAGCACGTGGTAGCGAAACGTCGGACATCGGTTCGAACAACACAGGGCACAACCCGAAAAATGCATCGGAGATTTTTTTTTTATCCGCTCGTGTTTCCCATTCCAGATCAGCGGTTCTCACCCAGTCAGTCTTTCAGCCTTTCAGGGCTGTGCAGGCTGAGCCATGGGTACTGTGCAGGATAAGTTTACGTGCACGGGGAACGTCAGTGCCACGTTACAGCGACAAAACATGACACAACGTGAAACAAATGTCCTCACGAACACCGCTTTGACTATGCGTGGACATGTGACCTCTCTCTGTAGATGCCCTACCTGGGGAGGGGGGGCGGCGGATGACGGGGGCACGAGAACGAATAGTATTGATGGGGGGGGGGGCTGCCAAAACAAAGAGGTTGAGAACCACTGTGCTAAATGGAGCGTTATACATCGCAGGATAGTGAGCTATGACAACAGATGGCCAGGTCTTTCATTCAGCAGTGGATTAATCGTGGCTAATGATGCCGATAGGCGGAGGTCTCGTGTATACCACACGTAAGATGGCTAATGCCAGCAAAGAAAGTGTCCTTGCAAGGTCACCCTTCTTATTTCAGTTGAGATTGACACCCACGGCTCGATATTTGTTGCAGATGAACATTTTTGCTGCAACAATTTTATTTTAAGAGCGGTCTATTTCACAAATTTTTTTTTTGTTTACCGTCAATATTCACAGCCACGAAAACTAACGATTAAAAACAAATATTTCTCGCGTTCATCTTTAATCGTCAATATCTCACGATCTATGTGTGGCCTTTGACCCTTCTTCCGCATGTGCTCAATGTTGTGCCCCTTTTGGCGCATGGTCTGCATCCCACAATTGGCCTTCGTCATCATGAACAATTTCCACTGGGCCATAAGGCATTGATGCCTCCTGTTGGCCGTCTGTATAATAGCAAGACTCGGATTGCAAAGTGGAGATTTGACAACTCCGGTCGGGGTTTTGCAGAGGTGTGGACTCGAGTCATGTGACTTGGACTCGAGTCAGACTCGAGTCATGAATTTGATGACTTGCGACTCGACTTGAACTTGCATAACAATGACTTTGTCCCACCTATGAGATGTGGACTCGAGTCATGTGACTTGGACTCGAGTCAGACTCGAGTCATGAATTTGATGACTTGCGACTCGACTTGGACTTGCATAACAATGACTTTGTCCCACCTCTGGGGTTTTGTGTACACGTATGTATGCGAATGTTGAACTTCTTTCACACACCGTGCTTATTGGAGGTGCGGGAGAAGGACAACAAACCAAACAGAAAAAGCCGTTCTAAAGAAATTAGTTCACAATCTAGATGTTTTGTTTTTAAAACACGTACGGCTCGCTTTGTCAGCCCACTGCTGGATGCTCGTGATCGTTGGTTCACCATACCTCACCATGCTGGTCAACATGGGTTGATGATGACGGAAAGCATAGACATGGAAACTTTAATAGAGTACAATAGACTTTACTGCACTGCCGTCTGACAGCAGATATTATGGATAACTCGACATCTCTCAACTGCCGAACAGATGAAAACAATGAAGGATAAGGGATGAATTCAGATGAAACGTTAATTGAGGTGAAGGAGCAGTGATTAGCACGCTGCTCCATGAAACCAGATACCCGAGTTCGATTTACAGTCATGGCTAACATCAGTGACGAAGTGATACCTGAAGAAGTGCTCGGCTTCTCCACCTTCACCGACTCACACTGAACGACACATTGTAGGGAGGCCTTCATTCACCATTCGATTGACACGGGACTGAATAAATATTTATATATTTTGTTGCGCAAGTAATTGAGAACTCGGAACGAACACCAGAAGACAATGTGACCATCAATCATCAGAGTTAAGCGAGCCTGCGGCTGTCAAATGAAGATTATACAAGAACGCACACACCGTGGCAACAAGACAAAACTCATCACGTGCTGAGGAGCCATGGCAAGGTCAAACTTAGGGATATCACCTGAGGTACAAAAACAAACCCAGAAGATAATGTGAAGAAGAAAAAATAATGATAATAGGACAATACCGGGACAGGGGATAACTACATGTAAATGCATTGTCTTGAGCAGTTTATTCTTGCTATTATTATTAATGCAACTAACAAAAAACGGGACTCGTATCGTCCCAGGAAGACTGACATACATCAATGGGAAGCAGCTACCTCAACGAGAGGACGATCCTGTGAAAACCAGGGCAGGTGGCAACCGTCATAAAACCTGCCTCGAAGTTGCTGTGAGAATTACCTCAATGCCAAATAGGTATTTGGCCACGAGCCTGGTGAAAACGCTATTGATTTTGCGAGGCTGGCCGGCGGCTGCTTGCTAATGCCATGCTTGATTATCTTTGTAAGTACCCAATTCTATTGTGGGCCTCCAGGCCATTTGCATTTTGGTGGTGTAAACCGAATTGATCTTGTCAATGCATTTCCCACCTTGTGTTTAAACAGATTAAGCCATCTGAAACAATTTAATGCTAGATGCATTTCATTCATCCGTTTTTTTATCTCATACGGGTGTCAGTAGATCAAACTTGAACTTTAAACACATTTAATAAGTGACCCATTGCTCATTCGGTCCCTCGGCCAATGGCCTAAAATTGTTCTTAACGGTCCCACCCAGGGTGGCAAATGCAAACGATGTTTTCCTTGAACGATTTTACTTATAGATAACAAATATTTAATGATAGCATAACGCCGTTAAAGAAGGGTACCCCATTGTATATTTGATAGAGAATATACTTTTGGGGGTGGGGGGACGTGACAGGAAACATTCACTGAATATGAAAATAAATAGGAAGAGTGTTTATAAAACAGAGAGTATACGCGCTAAGCTTTCTGCCCATGGATACTGACAGCATTTGCCACCCCAGTGGTACTGACAAATCCCCATGGCTCATGGCCTAATTACAACCAGGGGACACATAGAATGCAATACAATCATTGGCTTATTATTTTTTTAAACCAAGCAGGTCCTCTCCATCCTATTTTCACTCATTATTATTATTATTTTGATATATATGTATATACTGTACTGTATATAGTAAAGGAATGTCTTTTTGGGCAGTGTACACCCGAAGGTCGTGCATTATTTCATTATTCTTGCAAGTGTAAACAAATTGTCCAGAAGTCAGCTTGACATTATAACTCTCACAATGCATACTTATAGGTGAGATTTTTTTTAGAAACTTCCAGATGCAAGCATGACACCATGCGATTGCTATAAATATAAACACGTTTAATTCAGTGTTCGTATACAATCGGTACCACTGTGCAAGCTCTGCACGGATTCTCATAAAGTGAACATTCAACTTGTACCTACTTGGTCTATAAACCATCCTCTTGGAACTAAGGGTGCTTTATTTGCAAGCCGTGGAGCTTATTTTTTTTTAGCATAACTGGTATTTACTGAACAACTAAACAAAAAGCCTACGCAAATCTGGAAGTAGCACTTATGTCGGCCGCCTCTTGCAAATCTTGGCAACCATTTTGTTGAAAGTCGCCATCTTGAAATTCTACACAGGAACTTTTTAATTCACCTGAAGGGCTTGCGTCTATGGGCTTCCCAGATAAGCCGGCACCATCGGTCACCCTCTCTGCTGCCCTCAAGCCCGAGACACCGTCTGAATCTTGCCTGCTCAATTTCACCGACGGCAAGCCGTGTTCGGCAAAGTTCACCTTTCCAAAATCCTGACACTCTGCCCAGCTGCTCCGCTGGGGCCTGCCATCGCACGAGAATACCTCTTGCACCACCTGACCCTGCGGGTAACTTGCAGGCCTTAGTGCAGCCCCCCTCCGCCCCTCTCTCTTTGTAAACTCGATCACTCGTGGCTTGGCCACATCTGCGCCAACCACGAGTCTGTCTGCAGAGAACTTCTCCGCACTGCCCCACTTGTCTCCGTTCACTTCTTTACTTTTCGCCTCTTCATTGTCGCCACCAGAGAGACCACGCCCGTCGCTGTTCCCTTCATCGTGCCTAACTCTCACTCCATCGCAGTTCGCCGCAATATTTGGCACATCTACTCTGTCTGGCCCAAAGCCTTCATTGACCTCACCGGTTGTAGGTGGAGAGGCATTAAATGCTTCCAGTCTCCCTGGATCCAGCACGAGTGGCTTATTTCTTGAGCGCCCGACCAAGGGTTGCATCTCTTGCGGTTTATCCTCCAGCGTCTGCGCTTCGTGGTCAGGCGAATCCTTGGACGACATCTCCTTGTACAAGCTCACCAGCTTCTGCACGTCCAGGTGGTGCGGAGATCTGGAGACCTCTGCTTTGGACGACGCGACGTCCGAAGCCACACCCTTGGAGGTCTTCCACCGGCTCGGAGAGAAGTAGTTCAGCTCGTCGACGCTCACTCTCTCCTTGCAGCCGAGGTTCTTGGTGTCCTTCTCCACAACGACCACCGTCTCCAGCTCGGCGTTTCTCACAAAGGCCTCCTTGGTGTTCATCGAGACGATGCTGCCGTTGCGCTTGGCCCTCTCGAGTGCCTCGCGCCGCTTCACCGCCTTCTCCTGCCGCTTCTGCTCCTTGTAGAACTCGCTGAAGTTGTTCACAATAATAGGGATGGGCAGCGCAATAACGAGCACGCCCGCAATGCAGCACAGCCCGCCGATGATTTTGCCCAGTAATGTCATTGGGTAGATGTCGCCATAGCCCACAGTGGTCATGGTGATGGTCGCCCACCAGAAGGACGCCGGGATGCTATGGAACTTGGTATCCGGCTCGTCCTTCTCGGCGAAGAAGACGAGGCTGGAGAAGATCATGATCCCCATGGCGAGGAAGAGGATGAGGAGGCCCAGCTCGTTATAGCTCCTCCTGAGCGTGAAGCCCAGCGACTGCAGGCCCGTGGAGTGACGAGCCAGCTTGAGGATCCTCAAAATGCGCATGATGCGGAAGATCTGCACGACGCGCCGCACGTTCTGGAACTGCGAGACACCACGGCTCGATTCGGTGAGGAAGATGGTGATGTAGTATGGCAAGATGGCCATGAGGTCGATGACGTTGAGGGCGCCTTTGAAGAACTTCCACTTGTTGGGCGCCGACATGAAGCGCAGCAGGTACTCCATGGTGAACCAGGCGATGCACACGGCCTCCACCTGTGCCAGCTTCGGGTTGTCGACGATGTGCGAGAACTCGTCCTTGTGCTGCAGATCGGGCAGCGTGTTGAGAGACAGCGCAATGGTGGAGAGCACGATAAACAAGATGGACACAATGGCCATCCCCTGGGAAGGGAGTAGACGGAGGGACGTTCAGAGGAGGATGGGGATGAGATAAAGGAGGAGAGCGATAGGAAGGGTTTAAGTGGCGGGAGGGTGAAAGGTGCTTGAGAGTGAGTGTGGGGGCAGGGTGGTGAGGATGCAAGAAAAGGGGTAGGAGATGCAGGGTGGCAGGGAAACAAGAGAGGCAGAGAAATATCATCAAATATGCATTGAAATACAGACACACTGACGTACAGAGACAGAGAGATAACGGAAGAGAGACGTTGCTGTAAAGAGGCTTTCAGGTATACTAAATAAACAAGGATGAAATTCAAAACGTTAACACAGTTTAATTTGAGACTGGAACTACGCAAAAAAATGTATCAATGATCTCTTTCCGATTATTGAATTGCTAATTTTCTGTGAGCTGTGAATATTTTAAGGCAACAATCTTTCTTTTACACATCAACATGTTTGATGAAAACGACTTATTATTTCACCTCACCCATCCTTCTCAGATACATCAGAAAGAATATGAATTGTTGTTATGTGTCCCATGGCCCATAACTACTGACATCCCATCACTCCTCACAGCCTCTGTGGGTTATAACCATTCACTTCCCACCTCCCCGCCAGTGATTCAATAGTCATACTACGGTTGCGGTCCAATTGGCCTAATGTAGCGGCCTCTAGTAGCTGCAGAGGGTCTTATTATTAATGCCAGAATAAAGGTGCATGCTGAAAAAGCACAAGTTTCACACGACAAAGTAATGTTTGTTGCTTGAAACTTAAGGTTTTCCAGCCTGCACTCTTATTCGGTTACGATTATGGGATTATTACGACATTTATGGATGTGATTAGCATTTGCATTAGTATTGCTGATGATAGTGTTCTGATGAGTCTTAATTCTGACAAACCAGTCTATCACAGTTGTCGATCGCTGCTTTGCTGCTGCTATTAGTCGGTCACATTTGCTCATATTTATTGCGGGTGGCCTAAGACGAGAAGACCACAATGCACTTCTTCAGGCTGCGTGTGCTCTTTGCGCACGCCTACGTCCTTGTTGAAGCCGGTAAGCGTGAATATCAGTGGCGTGAGCGCAGTTGGTGAAACGGAAGCCAGTCATAATCTATTTTCCCCAGGTTATCGCTAAAGTGGCTTCTGAGGACAAGGTCGTCCTTTAAGATGATACTAATGCCTGAGCAGGTCATGAAAATGTCACCTGGGTGAGACAGATTGTAAAGCATCGGCCGGAGGGATTAGTATAATAACAAGTTGTAAGATACTTTACTTTTTGGACAGCCCACAGTCTTGAAACTACAAATATGCCAGCCAGTCACTCGCATATATACAAATAACATGTATATATTTTGAACTTTCTTTCGCATCGTACATATCCAACCGTGTTAATTGGAGGTGTGGAGGAAGGGCAACAAACTAAACACAAAAAGCAGTTCTAAAAACATGAGTTTTCAATCTACATTTAAAAGTGGATAGCTCCAGTGGCTTCCTAATATCGGAAGGAAGGGCATTCTAGATGGCCACAAGAAGAGCATCTGAAAGCATGCAATGCAGTGACCATCTTTGTTCGATGGCCAGCCAAAGACGAGTGTGTGTGCATACAACATTTCACCGACGGCGTTCTTCGGCTGCACGGGGAATCACAAACACATGATGTTCTAAACGTATGTGTAAATGCAGTGGCTGGGCATGGCATTGCGAGCCCTTTTTGCTTGACACAAGGATTTATTTGAGAGCTTATCGAGCTTGCGATCAATGGCTCATTACTGTCGCCATATAAACGTAAGAGGACGTCTATGATATATATACTGTAGCGTATAATAATGTTAAAATGTATTTGCAAAGGAAACGCATAATGACTCCGGAATGCATCGGACGACACTGCCCCCTACTGTCCACAATGCTTGCTAAACGCATGGTAGTCCGTCCATTCTAAGCACTTTCCAGGCTCAACCCCGCTTAGTATCCCTCCTCGAAACGGTATAAGTGGCATTTCCCGCACCTCAGATTAGCACGGTTGGCTAGGCACGGTGCGAAAGAAGTTCAACATACATACGATATACAGTATATACATACAAGAGGTTCAACATACACACATTGCTTTCAGAGTGGAGACAGAGGTTGGGGAAGACGAAGGAGATTTCCCAATACACACAGAGGGAACACCACATGGGGGAAGGTGCGTTCACCCTCTGGGTCGATGGAGGAAGTGCTAACCCCACCGAGGGGAGGCACAAACTCCAATTGTGATTTCGACCAGATTCCAACGCTCCTCGGAAATGATGATGATGACGATGATAATAAACTCAACGGGACACAGTAGTGCGAGCGGGCCTGGAAGGAGAGTTAGAGCAAATGATGCGTGCGAAAAAAAACGGTGATTTATAGACAGAAAGGGACTGTGGACTCATTGAGCGCTGCTGTCTGAAGTAATTTGGGCACATTTTCTTCTCTCAGGTCGGTGGTCTGACACAAGGCCGTGCGTGTTGTACGCGTTCATTGCTTCTAACTATCCAATGTAATTTATCTTTTTGGAAATGAGTTTAGGAATAAAGGGCACTCCAAACCGCTCTTGCTCAGCTCATTAAATGAATCGAGATCCCGTTTTACGTTCAATGGTTGCTCTTTAGATAATTATGTCCCTCCAGTGCATGATTTCCTTCAATACATTGGCTTTTTGTCACCAATGTTATAATTCATAACAGATTTTTTTTGGGTTAGGTCGCTTCAGTAACACGTCTGTATCATACACCCTCCTCCACCCGACGCAGCCTATTAGTAATGTTGTCACGTGATGAACAAAGTTGCCAATTCGTTCCTGCCTCAGCACCACCAGTGTGCTGGACAGCGATTCACAAGAGAAACGCCTCCCTGCCTCGCTTCATAGGTGTTTCAATAATTTCCTGAAGTTAAAATGACAATTGGTCGTGATAATGACTGTGTGCTCAGTGAATGTGGGATGGCTAAATATTTTCTATCTTTATATCTTCGGGACAAATTTTTGGCAGTTTAAAAAATTATGAAAAAATAACAATAAATTTTACCATTTCTAGCAAAAAGGTCCCATATATATACACGGCAAAACGGTCCCATAGATAGAAGTGAACGACCCGAGCTACAAGTGTGCTGATACTTGCATTGCTTTTGTGCTGTTCACCTTCTAGCGTACTCTGGTCTAACACTCGTGAGACAAGGCCATAAAGAAGGCTGTCTCTGGTATAGGAAAATCAATTTCAAAGACAATGCCATATATTATCAGAGCATGTCTGTTTGCATCTTTTGCAACAAGTACCGTTTGTGGTTAACACAGACTTGATGCCTTGCAAAGGGTATCTATTTGGCGTTTGATCATCTTAACACCTCCTGTTTTATTGCCAGATAGGCTAAAACCTATTCTTATTTTCTCTCTCGTTATGTTTACGCTGTCATGTCAAGCCTTTGTAGACTATGAAAAGGCGTTTCACCCCCTATGGAAAATTGATTTAGTCATCCGCGCTGTCAAAAAACGAGGCCTAAATAAATAAATAAAATTTTATTATAACAAAACGTCCACTGGAAAAGAACTGAAGAGATACGCTGGGGACGGCCAACCCCGTTCCCAGAAACATAGAAGAGGTTTTTTTTTCCCTTCGCAAAATGTACGCGTAGCAATGTAAACAATACACTGTATACAGAAAACAGAGCATGTATTAAAGACCCAACGAGTAGTTACGTCATCTATTAAGTGGCCAATAATAAATGCTTCGCAGTTACTTTAATACAGTGCGTGCACGTACAAAACACGATTACGCTAAAATGGAATGTATTTTAAGCATAAGTAAAGCACGTGTGTGTTTTCAGTTACATTAGCCCCGTGTAATTAAATTGGAATTTGCAGTCCGTTGCCAATCCAGTGCTGGATGAAGGCATGTCCATGCCGTGTCAGTCATGGGGGGCTGCTGTTTGACCGTACTTCACCACACCGGTAGAGTGCGTGATGACGAAACCGGGGGGGGGAAGGGGTCAGGACGGCTTCATACATCAATCGCCTGCGCTATATTAGCCGTGGCCGGGAAATAAACTCAGGTTGCTAGCTTCAGAGTACACTAACCACTGTGCTCTCCCCCCACCACCGTATAACCGATAGCCATCATGATGAGATAACACTTCCTTTGAATGTCACAAATGAAAACGCGACAAACATATTTCCGTTTGCAGAAGACTCACAGAAGCTTGATACACTGCGGAGCTCCCGGATGGCGTTTCTCATGGAGCTCTCGCCACTGCTCACGTGACCCCGGGTGACCCCTTGGCCGCAATGCAAAGTAATAATAAGAATGTGAGAGCAGCTCTGGCCCATTAAACATTAATCGGCTATATTACAAGCCTCTGAATTATTGAACCGTCAATTATGTTTAACGTCCACACATTTTTTTTATTTTTTTTTGACCAGAGCCACTTGGATATGTGTACGCAACAAAACGTAGCACTTTAAAGAGACCATTTAATCTTTTGATGATGGTGCACTTTCACCGAGGCATCTTAAACGGCTTTACACAGATGACTCGGGATTGGTAATTTAGCCCACGGAAAATGGGGGAACATGCCATTAGCAGGAGCTCAACAATTATTTCCAAAGAGGATCATTAGCGCGCCGCTTAGTGTCAAATGCGGACCAAGTGGCATCATTCTTTTCCTCTTCCAAAAGTCACAAAGTATTGGAATTTCCACTGGCACATCCGAGCTTAGCCAGTGGGTGCGGGGGCCTCTCACGGTACAGGTGACTATTTGCTGTTCTGAGCCAGAACCAAACCATGATAGGCTGGCCTCACAAGACCGTTGAACCTGGCTCAGGGACCAAGCAGGATTATGGACGCGTTCAGTTGCGTTTGAGGTCAGCCAGTATACCAGGAGGACGGACACGGCTACACTCTCGGCTCATTCATTGTGCGTGATGTTAGCGGCATGCCTTGGCGTCTAATGTAGGAAACCTAAATGAACTAAAACGAAACTATTTTTTTTTATTTTAACAGGTAAGGCCCACTGAGCTATACAGCTCTTTTTCAAAAGCGACCTGGCCACACATGACAACTCAACGAAGTGGCTTAACCTCATGTGGAAATGTATACTTTAAACGCATGTTTATTCTAAATGTGGAGGGGGGAAATTGGAGGACCCGGAGAGAGAGAGAACACGCAAACCCAAATATAGAGGCATCATCAAGGTCGGAATCGAACCCACGTGGCGGTGCCTCCTCAGCCGCACGCGTGGGTTGGCTTAGCACGGCCCCGGCGTGGCTCAGTTGTACAGTGGAAGAGAGGTGAATGTGGGCGATGTCGCGCAGCTGTCTCGTGATTTCCCTGCCAGCGGAGCTATCTTCAACAAGGTGGATTGCGCACGTCACTAACGTCTATTACACGAGGACAGGTGAAACTTCGTCAGGCTTGCCTTCTGGTTCGATTTTAAGGATGTCTTGTGGCACCTGCTGATTCATACGTTGGCAATGAGTCACTTTTTTTGACAAACGGCAATCTTGGGAGTAAGTAAGTTGTAAGAATAAAGAGTTGCAGGAATGGAAGGCGGAATGTTTCATCAAGTGCTAAACATGTCCAAGTGGATCAGACATATTATTATGCCTTTTCTCAACGATGATATCTGAGAGAATTAAAGAGCAATGAAGATTAGTAAGTAACCAAAGCAAGCCATATATGATGAATGGGATATCAAACGCCATATCTTGCCATCATTATTATGATCATCATCATCATCATCATTTCCCACTGTCTACTGCTAGATACACGTTATTTGTAAGAATAATATATATTATCCACAAAACATAATTATTGTGTGGTGGCATCATAATCCACATCTATAAGCTGCATACAGTTGCAATGAGGGCTGTGTGCTGGCTTGTTTATCATTTTAATCTGCTTTGAATAAGAAGGGCAATTGCCTGAAACGTCCCCCTGTTATATACAGGGTGGACCAAAAATTCAAGAACACATGGAGTTATTTAATATATTTTAACATCGTCATTAAAACATTGTATTGTTCATAATTGAAGTTGATATTGTATCTATTATCGTTTATATCTATTTTTGTTCTTGCTTTTCAGATGACATTTAAAAATGGAAAAGAAATTGACTCAAGACGAACGAGTTATATTTTTCTTTTTATGCATGCTAAAGAAGGCAGCTTTGTTCTTTAAAAAAAGTCCTAAACTTCAAAAGAGAACTCATGCATGCATTGATGTTAATGGAAGTCCGTTTTAACATTTTTTAAAATAAATAAAATAACCCAATGTGATTTGTTAAAATAAATATAATATCCCTCACGTGTCCTGACTTTTGGGCCACACTGTATGTGTTTCCTTTTAAGGCCACGGCCTTATTGACGAACGTATTTAGTTTAGTAACTGTATAGCTCTTTCATAACACGGTACACGTACGTTTACTCAGACTTCCGTAGATATAAAAAAAAACGTAATATTTTTCTTTTACCAGGTAAGGCCCACTGAGCTATAATATCTCTCTTTCAGAAGCAACCTGGCCACAAATGTGGAAATTTATATCACATACTCAAAGCGCATCTTGATTCTAAACGTGGAGGGAAAAACCGGAGGGCCCGGAGAAAAATGCACGCGACCACAGGGAGTGAGACACGCAAACTCCAAATATATAGCAGGCGTCAGGGTCGGCATCGAACCCACGACCTCCTGTATACCAGGTGAGGTAGTTCACATCTCGCCACCGTGGCACCCCATATAACTGGGTCCATGAACCTCAGCATGGCCCTTGGGTCAGTGACGCGGCCTAGCAGTGGCGTTCGCCGCCTGTTGCAGAGGTCCACGGTTCGAATCCAGTGGCCGCCCTAGTTAATAATCACAGTACTACCGTTTGCTTCTCTGTGGACATTAATGATCCCCTGACATCATTCATATGAGTAGGCCACTGTGTGCCCCCGTGAGGGTCCGAATTTGCCAAATTCGAAAAAATTACACCGCATTTTACTCAGTTGGGATTGTACCCATGGCAATCACCGCGCCCTACTGTGGCAGACTTGTTGTCCTTCCCCCGCACCTCCAACTATCGTGGGTGGCTACGTACGGTGCGAAAGAAGTTCCACATACATACAGACTAATGGCACGGATGACTTGCAATCCTGGTCTCTCGAGGTCTCACCTGGTTTAAACAAACTACACTTAAAACTCTACACAAAACATGTATGTTTACGTAATCAATGGGATGCCTTACGTTGTATATGGGAAACGTGTAAAAACCAACTAAAACTTGAAATCCAAGGCATAATTTGCATTGCACTTGCACTGCGCTGTTGTGTATGGTTACTTGCCACACTTACTGAAACCACAACGATTGCTGATGAAAAGCCAACGTTCTGTCCTGCTCAAGCACTGAGGCGGTGCTCATCTCCTGCTTACAGCCCTGAGCCAGAGGTGCAAATTCCACATTCCTATGGTAGGGGTGTTTCTAACCATAATGGGGTACCTATCGTATGAACTCCCAAAGGACGATTGGGCGAGTCAACCCCTTGACCAGGATTTGAAATCGCAACCTTCGGATCGCGAGCCGCTCGCTCTCGACCGCAGAGCCACCTAACGATTTGGTAGCAATTCCACATTTCTATGGCGGGGCTCAGTGCGCCGCAACAGAACGAACGAGTTGACAAGCGCTCGACAAGTAACCCAGCCGACAATGCGTCGCCGTGCCAGCACGGACACATCCGCACGGAGCTCGATCGTGAAATCTGCGTTGCGTCGAGAAAAACACGCGCGTGTGGACGTTCACTCGCACACAACAAGCTCACAAGGGGGGAGTGGCGGGCGGGGGGCCTTCCTTATGCGAGACAATATGGAATATCACGCGCGCGCACATTCACAGACACGCGAGATTGCCTTCCTCCGTTAATTATTAACGGACAAGCCAGATGTGCTGACAACATTAACAAGGTCAGCCTGTCCGTGGTTGGTTAGGGTGGGGCCACGGCGGGTGGAGGAGGGGGGTGTAGGAAAATGAGTGATATAACTTCAATCCATCCAAGTCGTAGAGAAAAATGTCATCTATATTGCACCTTAATGGGTCTTCGCCTACTGATACGTTAAGCATTAGCGTTCTCTTTGCAAAGGTCTCCCTTTGAAGAGTGATATCCCGCTGACAGATTACATAAGCAGGGCCGCGGGAGAGATGGTGACGGCACGAGGGGGGATTTCATCTAGCAGTAGACAAACCATTCACTGCGTTTTGATTTGAATAGAACTACAATTAATTTGTAGGCATCAAGCGACTCATTTGTTTCTCCAAAACGGAATTGTTTCTCAGCAACGGCTGCTCCTGGCATCGGCTCCTTTGATTTATAGTTTTTTTCACAGCAGCTCCCCCATTATGATTGTGATTGGACGGAATCTGTCACACCGAACTTTCAACTCAAAATGCATTAGCTGCGTCTTCAATACATTTGTATGACAAAATATCAAGGGCATTTACAATTTATATATTTATCCTGTAGAATATATATTTTGGAGAGATTGTAAGACGAAAAAATTCCATCCGATTTGAAAATAAATTTATTTGGAATCCCTCTCAATGGATGATGATGACAGTTTCTGTCAAAGATTACTCTTGCATTTTCTCCAGATGCTCTAGTTTCCTGAAAACATCTTAATATAGAGGACCACAGAGCTGAGGCAAAAGTATTGATGCCGGCTCACCGCCTGGCTGCAACCTTTCCCGCTCGCCTGCGATGCCTCCATCCTCCTCCTCGTTCTCTCTCCCTCTTTGAGAGCGAGCAAATACAGTGCAGTGGCCGCTCGTTACAGGTTGAAATTATCATTAATAAGTACACCCATGTCTCCAGTAGTGTGGCATTGGTTGGCATGGGCCCTGGTGCAAGGAATAACAAACCCACAATTTTGGCTGTTGCCTGATGAGGCTGGTTGTAATTACCGACGAAACGTCACGGCACTCGAATTGTAAATGTTGTCGTGGGTTTACTCTCCACGAGCTGAACTCGTTACTAATTGGCATGTTTTGTTAACGTGACACAACCTCCCTAACCGGCTGTGTCGGGCGGTAGCAGGTTTAACGGCACATTTATATTTTACTGCGATCTAACCCAAAAAAAAATCTATTATCGATAATATTGGCCGCAAGAGCCTATGTGTTAAAATAACATTCCCCCCACCCCTACCCACTCTTGTCCGTGGGACACGGTGCAGCCTTACCGCCTGCACACTCGATTGCTATGCGCTCCTGCATGTCTCCTTGGATTTACATATTCTGGCCGTCACTATGTGACTGTACCCTCATACACCTCGCATATGGTTCTCAATAGAACATGACTTGTCTAATTCATGAAGCGACAATACAGCACTCATTCATGGTGTCACTGGGGATACTGCCATTAAAGAAGAAATCATTCAACTTCCTGGGCCCGAGGCGTCTAAAAATCCTTTTCATATATATGTATGAAAAGGTATACAAACAATCCAGGAGATGGACATACGACGACATACAGCAATTGTTTTTCTTGAATAAATCTCTGAGGACCTTTGAGTGTGATTTTCTTGCATGCGTGTGTTATTTCCAAGAATTCCCAATTTCCTCCCAACAAGCCAAATCACTCATTCATGGAATTAGCCAAGCGTCCCAAATGCAGAGGACTCTCATGAAGAATTCAGTGAGACTCATTGAGACTTCCCTGGATATATAGAGGATATTATTCCTATCATTATAAATACAACGTGGATGTACTGGGACTGTCCCAGCCCAAACCAGGACACTTGGTAGGTTGAGACAAAGAAAATCCCTTTGATATGCGGTCCTATGTGTTGCTTGCGCCTACTGGACAAGTGTGAAAAAAGAGCTTCATAGCTCATCGGATTTCCTCCAGGATAAATAAAGATTCTGATTTGCTCCGCATCCTGGGGAGCTTCTTCAGCAACTCAACTGGGCAGCTCATTTCCTCCCTCGATTGTACCGCATCGCCAGATTACGTTGCTGAATAATAAGTTCCCCGCGCGCGGAGTTAAACGTCAGACATCGTGTTGGAACAACACGCAGGGGACAACCCGAAAACTCATCTGAGAGCCACAGAGCTCTACACGGGAGGAACAAGCAAACTACGGTCATCCTCACAGCGGCTTTTTGCTAACCATCTAATGAAGATGGTCACTGCATCGCGAGCCTTCAGATGCACTTCTGCGGTCGTCCGGAAGGCTCTTACTTCCGACATTAGGAAGCCACTGGGAGATATGCACTTTTGTGTTCAGTTTATTGTCCTTCCCCCGCACCTCCAATTAGCAAGGTTGGCTCCGTACGGTGCGAAATAAGTTCAACAACATACATAACAATATACATACAACATACACCGTTCATGGGACCATTTTTTTGCCAGTATTAAGATAAAAGGGAAGAAAAAGTCTTTATCCTTTCTGTAAATAAAACAGGTGTTACAATGTTCAAACACCAAATAATCTTTCGTACGGCTAATTTAGATGCAGAGCAACAACTACAATTTCACATTCAGGTGGTCAAGCCAGATAACCACGTCAGGAGCAGCGGAGTGTACCGCTGTGATGTCTCCTTCGTATTTGTGGATTGTGCATTGCATCCTTACACGTTGTTAAGGCCTGTTCTGGATGACCACAGTCGCACCATTGGAAAGTTGAAATTTTCCATTCGTGTGTCAGGTATCTGCATCTGCCACGATTTGCGCAGCAGATGCGGTTTAGGGTGGACCACGAGCTTCGTGGAAGACACCAAGCAAGATGCCCGTGACGAGGTCTCACCGAATCTGCATTAACCACACATCTAGCTCGCGGTAAAACACGCGAAAGCAAACCGTCGCTCTGAAAACATTCGCTCACCTTGGCTGCGAGCGAGGAGTTTGGGTTTTCGAGCAGCTCCCAGAGCTTACGCCTCTTGTCGGCGCAGCACGTGCCCTCGAACTCGTCGCCCTCGCGCTCCCGGGCGCTCTCCGCCTCGCGCCGCAGCTCCTCGCTCATCTGCTCCTTCTTCTGGTGGTAGCGCGCCTGGCAGCATGTCTCCAGGTAGATCTCGTCCACGCCCCAGTAGTCGAGCTCCTGGCCGAAGGACAGCGCGCACATCTCCTCGCTCATGTGCAGGCGGCCCGTACGGTAGAAGTTGAGCACCGACGCGAAGGCGCCTGGGTGCCGATCGAAGAAGTATTCGTTGTCGGTGATGCTGTAGTCGTCGCACAGCTCCGAGAGGGCGCCGTGGGTGTTGGTGGCGTGGAGGCGACCCAGCCGGGTACGCGGCAGCCTCTCGAGCGTGCGCCACAGGACCTCGTGGACGAGGCCGCCCACGTTGAGGCGCACGCGACGCGCGGCCGCCTTGGAGCGAGCGATCTCGGCCGGGTCCGGTGGGGCGCCCGGCGACTTTGGGGAGGACCGCGACGAGGTTCCCTTGCGATTCAGGTTCCACAGTTTGAAGTTCTTGGCCGGCGATGCGCCGGCCGACTTGCTGACCTCCATGGCGTCGGAATGGTGTGGGTGGCCGTGATGGACGGTGGAGGTGGTGGGGGGAGGGGGGTAAGATGTTCTACGGGGATCGGGCGGCCTCCAGCGAGGAGCAGAGGACTCGGGATCGCGTCTTCAGAGGGAGTCTGAGAAAGAATAAAAATGGGCGCAACACATCGTTTGTTATGATCGTCAACAACGACGACGCCGTTGTTGTCATTCTCGTTATGAACATGTCCAGCGGCGTAGCTATCCAGCGTGCAGGGGGTGTTGCAACTGTACCGGGGGCGCACAAGTCGCAGGGACTCGGGCACCTGGCTACAAAGAGGGCAGGAATTGTGGACAGGGTGCCGCGCGTGATCATGAATTTCCACTCGGGGCCCATGCCAACCACACTGCACCACTCACCGTATCGCAATCATCTTAGTCAATGGTGATTAAAATGCAACCCCTTCTTCTCGCAGGTGAGGTAAGTTTAGTACATGTCCAGACATTGGGCAGATTCATAACAAGATGTTAAAGTACCTGTAACCCATTACATTCCACAACTGCGCGCCTATTAATATTTAATGATCCAAAAACAATACAATACAAAGGCCCAAACAATGAAATGCTCTGAAATGTAAGGGGATTGAATTCCCCGTACAGCCTTCAGTCAGTGTGAATAGAGAAGTTGTCAGACTCTAAACTCACTCTTTGCATTTCACGTTACGCCAGACAAACGAGAACAATTGTCCACCAGTGATTGTGATCTAATTTCAATTGCGTACGAAGGATTCACATTCAGAGTTTTATAATGCAATTTCTTGCGGCGAAAATACCGTAAATTTTTGTTATTTTATCATATCCCGTTTTTATTTGAAAGTAGTGGCGTTCAGCGTTACAGGGCCAAAAATCACGCCGCACTCAGCCACACAGATTGGCGATGGCTAACGGCACACGCACTCAACAGCAGGCAGCAGAAAGCAACGTCGGGCTTTGGATAACATCTGATAGACGGCGGGCTAATGCGTGTGAGATACAGTATTGTATTTGAATATTTATTTTAAACAAAATCGCAATTTAAACAACGCAACAATAACCACGACGCAGCTTGCACAACTGAGGCTGGGAATGTCCGATTAGGTTTACAGGAGTTTATGAAATTAAAGGCCAAACAGAAAATCAATTAGATTTATTGAGATTAAAAGGGAAGTCAGTGGCGCGCGTGAACATGTCGCAGCTAGAGATGCGGCCTCAGGATGAAACGTGAATTTTAGCCGTGTAGGATTTTGTTTTGTTTATTTAACTCAGCGTCTATATGTCCCAGAGATTGCACAAATGCAAGAAGAAAAACAATTACAAGGAAACTTAATCGCTGCAACGGTTAGATAAGACCGCGAGTGCAGCGCACAGGCTGTGAAAGGTGATGATCCACTTAGGCCAGACTAATGCGGCTGTGAACGCAAGGTTCTCGAAACACCCATTTACGGTTTGTGCGTTGACATGCTTATGTTGAAATTGAATGTGACACCCAGGCACTTTGAAAGAATACATTGGGGGAATGTGTAACCAGAAAGTGCCCAATTAGTAAATTAAGGAGTTCAGCAAAAAAATCCATAGTTCTTGCACTGTATTTCAATGTCCCAGTGTCTTTGTTCTCCGCCTTCACCAACCTGTGTGGTGAAGTATGGTCAAATTCCCACATGGTGTGGGGAGGCCCTCAGTGAGCAGTCCATTGGCAAAAGGACTGTATGCGAACATGTTAGTGGACTTACTTATTTGGTAAATTGCCCAATCGTAAAAATAGGCGATTGTTTGTTGTGATAGCGATGAGTCAAGGAACATTGAAGTTTGTGCTCTCCGGTTGCTGGGTTAAAAGTGAGCAATGTCCTTGCCCAATCCTGGCCAGCCATCTCAAAATTTCAACAAACAACCGTGCTAAATATACGCTGGAAATTAAACATGTCTTTGGCGTTTTGGTTGCGTCGCCTCCATATACGCACAATGACAAGGCCTGAACAGACGAGCGTGGATTCCCAAATGATTTTGGCACCCGCACAACTCCAAAAATTACGCATTGTTCTTTGCAGTTGAGCGCGTTAAAAAATAATTAACACATTAAAACTGCTGGACGTAATTACACCTTTGAGATAATCAACAGTTTTTTGACAAGTCAAAACAAGAAGCACTTCCACCGACGGCGAGGGACAACTGACGAATAAGGAGGAAGACAACTAAAACAGTGCCGAAGATGAGAGAAAGAAATTGAGGCAGAAATATTAGGGAAATGAAGACCACGGAGCGAGTTATGGATATGTATGTGGAACTTCTTGTGCACCGTACGCAGTCAACCGTGCTAATGGGAGGTGGATATGAATGTGGAAACAAATGAAAAATAACGGTTGTGACTTTCTAACCAAATGAATATTTCTCTTTACTCAAAACATTGTCAAACATCACGCTCTACGGTGGGAGTACCGCATGTTTTTTCGGCTTTATCTGACGTATCCCCGCACCTCCAATTAGCACGGTTGGCTACGTACGGTGCGAAAGAAGTTCAAAATGCGTACGTATCGCTCCGTGTGCTGGGAGCTTTTCCGAACGCCTCCCATGTCCAGAAATGCATTAAGTTCTGAACACCGGAAAGCTACAACATAGCACAACCGTGGAAACCTATGCGGCTTTTATCACACCATTCTGGGGCCCTTTCCTAGATCGTTAAGATGCGAGATAATCGTTTTGAGCTTATCCCTGTTCCT
Source organism: Lampetra planeri (assembly GCF_965212315.1). Classification (NCBI taxonomy): domain Eukaryota; kingdom Metazoa; phylum Chordata; class Hyperoartia; order Petromyzontiformes; family Petromyzontidae; genus Lampetra; species Lampetra planeri. Next base: position 5,705,217 of record NC_136129.1, read on the forward strand.
CCAAAGACACAACAGATTTACATCCCACTCACAAAACTGCTTTACCAACTACGGTGCGTCAAAAGCCAAATTACGAACGTTAACCCCGCCATCTCATTAAACATACAAGTTATATGTGCCTCGGCTTAAAAACATAAATATTGTTTCCATGACCTCTGGAGTATTTAGGAATGCCCCTGTCCCATCGGAGGTCATTAGCCCGTGGTGAAAATTAAAATGGTAATGACCAGACTCAAGGCCATTTTTGGAAGAAGAAAAAAACAGTTTGCCAAATTTTTTCAAAATAAGATTCGATTTGTCATTGACTGGTAATGATGCAATTTTTGGTAATCTGGGCTCCTAAAATGCATTGCAAATAATAACACTGTAAAACAAATCTAGTTTACTTAAGATGGCTATCATAGGTACAGTACTCTACATATATATTCCTTCTCGACCCTGGTGTTCACAGTCATCATCCGGTATTCAGCAAAAAAAAAAACCGCTTACACCTAAAATATTGCAAGTGCTTAAGATACTAACAGAAAACCTTTTTTTAATATTAATTAAACAAGCAGGCAACAAAGATACTTCACCCCACCAATTACAGGGCTACCACCTTTGCCCATAACCCTTTAATGAAACGTGACGCACGTTCACCTGCTGCTCACCGGTTAAAAAGTGAAACCAGCACTGTAGACACAGAACCGGCGAGCGGTGTTTGGTTACGACGGCGCACATCCGAGAGGAGGAGGAGGAGCGGCTCGTAAAGTCTGCGCAGGCAAAGAAGCCGCTCGCTCACCTGATCCGACATCACGACCAGCGGCACCGCAGGGCAGCCGACATCCTTGTCCGTGCGCGCGTCTCTCCATCGTGCACGCTTGCCCCACGTGTCCGCCTCTCCGTGTGCGCGTGTGCGTGCGTGCGTCTCAAACTATGCAAATGTGTTCTTCCCACTCAGCCTGGCTCTCTGCGACGTGCTGTACGTGTTGTCTAAGTCTTTGGCCTTAATATGCACGTGCCAACTACACACTTGTTTGTCCCGACAGTCTGCTTAGGCTTAGACGGGGGGGGCGGGCGGGGGGGGAGGTCTTTGTAGGAATCTCTCCCTTTCCCACTTTACTGTCGGTCGATGTGCATGTCTGACTCCCCGGGGCGACGCATCTGCTGTTGTATTCCACGCACACCTGCCTCACCTGCTCGGAGTGCTCCTCTCATTGTCCCGGTAACACACGCAATGCCCTCATTTATTCGGTTCACTTTCTCATCACCGTCTCCCTTCATCTATTTCGGGCAGCCGGTGCACATATCTCTCACTGTCGCCGCATCGATGCGTCTCTCTCTCTCTGCTTGTTAACGACGTGTCCGTCAATACAACGCTCCCGATTTCCCGCTGCGTATTAAGAGTCGTCTTGTTTGTTATACGGATGCCCACCTGTACATTTCTGCATCTGTGTCCTAATCGATATCTATGTCTGGTCACTCATGCGGGTATTAATGATCAATTGTGTAATCTCGTTTTGGTCAGTTCACCCCCCCCCCTACAACCTGTCTCTCTCGCCTCTCTGCTCGTCCATGTGCGCCAGCGCCTCTCTAAATCTGTCTCTCTCTGCAGCGTCAAACGCCGTCTCACTCCACAGTCCGTCCGCCCGTCTCTACGTGCATCGCTCTCCGTCCGTGCTTGCCCGTCCGTCCAGCGCCTTCTCGAGCCCTCTCGTCAGCGTCTCTCTCTCGTCTGTCTGTCTCCCTGTCTCTCTCTCTCTCTCCCCCGTCTTTCCCTGGTGTGTCTACTGCGCCGCCGTGCTACATCCGACGTCGGCGCGCCGTGCTGTCTCTCCCCCGCCCGGTGCCGTGTGGCGAGGAGAGCGCACCGTGCCGAGGGAGAGAGGGTGTAGGGGGAGAGAGGGGGGGGGGACAGGGGTCACAACTTTCTCTCCAGCTCCTCCTCCTCTCTATCGCTCTGCCTAAATCCCTTCCTTTCCTTTCCGACTTTACTCTAATCACCCCGGACGGCGCATCTGCCACGCGTATTTCACGTCTCCTATTTTTTTTTTGGGCGGCAGGGTGGCACTTTCGTCGGAAGGGCCTGGGTTCAATTATTGTCTTGTATGTTTCCGACCCAGTTCTGCGTGGGTCTCCTCAGGGTTATCCAGCGTTTCCCCCCCATCAGCTAAACATATAGATAATGTCCTTGAATTGGCGTTGGCCAAATTTCTTAAGGTTGAAAAAGAATGGCACGGAAGTCTGCGTAGATTTCCCGGGTAAATCAGTTATTTTTTATTTTGTTTACTGCTCAAACAGGTCCATGGCTCAAGCTCTTTCTATCCCACCTGATGTCGCTCCCCCCCCTCTCTCCAGCTCGTAACACCGCAGTTCACCATGGGTCTGAGCCCATGGCTGTAGATGAGACAGTTGAGTTGTCTTCCTTTTTGCATTTCCCGACAGTGTCGTGCTAGGTGACACCATCACTGCATGCCGACTAAGGTCATCCTCCCAAGGACAAGGACTGCATTAAGTCTGGTAAAATTCAAGTCAATGCATCTCCCCGTTCCAATGAGCAACGGAGACACCGCACGTGTCTCTGTTGGTGGGCCTCAGTCATTTGTGGGTCCTCAGCCATTGATGGAAATTCCACATTGCCACGGCTGGGCTCAGGCTCTCCATATGACCACCAGTCGTCTATTGGCAGTGTATGAGCGTTGCTGGAGAGGGAATATTGAAATGCTACACACTGCGCTAGGGCTAAACTGGAAGTTGAGGGTTGCGCCCTGCACACCGCAAGCACACCGCAGGGGACGTGTGCACGGCGTTTGTGCGTATCGGTTGCATGTAACTTGCGTACAATTTGCAGGTTACACACACACACGGTTTGTGAGGACTGCTGCACAAATCCGCAAGCAATCTCGCACGGGGCAGCGCGTAACCCGATGTACGGATTCGGTGAACAAACAAATGAATTCGCGAATGAATTAATAGTCCACGCGAGAATGGAGGAATGAATTAACGAACGAATTAATCAATTACACTTCCAACGATTTCGTGGGTAAACAGGAGAATTTATGGGATAAATAACGAATTCATGAATGCCTGAACGAATGAATGTATCCATACCCGAACAAACCAATGCATTAAAATGTTACGTGGTGTCTCTGAGCGATATATACATGGCATATAAAATATTTAGACGTCCATGAGACACCCTGGCAGAGGCTCTGCCTCGCCGGGGGGGGGGGGGTGTAACTGGGCCAGATATTTAGTTATTGATCCTCGATGGGATAATCGTCGGGGCGCTGCAGTTGACACTTCCCATGGCGATTACAACGGTCTGCGGTTTGTGACACGCTGCTTTACGGAACAAATTATCAAACAAATTGTAATCAGCTGGCTCGCAGTGAGGCACAGGGCGAAGCAGTCTTGCCCAACAGAAACTAAAGTTCGCATTAAATCGTGAAATAATGCGTTAATGACAAATAAAATAAAAAAACTGCAATTTTTTTTTTTGGGGGGGGGGGGGGGAGAAACCAGATATTGATGGTTTGGTGAACAGGATTCTTCATCAAGGTTTTACCTTGGCGACAATGGCGGAGCCAGGATTTTCAGGTAGGGGGGCAAACCCCTCCAGCAATGAAAAATGATAGGAGTTGTTAGTAAGTAAGGACTTGTCCCTTGCTTCTTATTCGACGCGTGTGCGGCGATGGCACAGCCATCGATCGAGGGTCGAATTCGAACCGCGTTGTGTGATCGGCATCGCGCTCGGTAAAGGTGTTTGCCTTCAGGGAAGTCGTGTGGACTGTATACGTAACTGCGCACAATTCTGTGAGTCACCTATAACTGCTTTGCCATTACTTATTGCCAATTATGGACTCAGACTATTGTCCTATCATCTCATAGAGTCCCTGGCACATAATAATCTGCTACACAGTGGCAGTGGGAGTCGCAAATTGCCGATTTATTACTAATAAACCCCAATGATCCGATCGAAATTAGGGATTTCGATCGGATCATTGAGGGGAGGGGCACGTGCCACCCCCCTCCCCCCACTGGCTCCGCCAGTGCCTCAGAGAGTGAAAAAGGTGACTATTATATACATGGGGGAGTGGTGCCGGAGTGGTTAATGCACTGCACTATGAACCCCGGCAACCGAAGTCCGATTCCCGGTCACATCTAGCATCGGTGACGGTGATTTCTGAACCGGTTCTGGGTCACCCCACACCCCCCCCTCCCTTCACCAACCAGCACTGACCAGCGCGGAGAATTTTGGGGCAAACAATCCCCGTGACCGAGACGGCACGTGGAAGCCTTCATCCAGCAGTGGACTGATAAAGGTAGGAAACATTATTTAATATTGGAGGTGCTGTGCACCACAGGGAAGAGGATGGCCAGATGCATCTCGGGGACCACAAGACGGGATGGGATCAGTCATGAAGAGACGAGGGTGAAGGCAAGAGTGCCGGTACCCATCTCAGACAAGCTGAAAGAACGTTTGACTCCAACGGCTAGGGCAGGGGTCGGCAATCTGAGACTACGGAGCCGCATGCAGCTCTTTGAGGGCTGCTTCGTGACGTCATTTACTTGTTAAAACCCCCGTCTCGTATTCACACGCATTGCAGCTCTTGAAATATAGATACATGTTTTTTTTGTAACGAAGTAAAACAGAAATTAGATTCGAAGCTTTCGTGACTGCAGGAACTACTCTTTGGTTCTTTCGGTAAAGTCACGTAGAAAATCTGATCAAATAATAATAGAATACGACGTTTCGGTTGCAACACAAGCAACCATCATCAGGTAAGAATGAATGATGAAACACAGACACGGAAACAACATAGGCAAACACACATGCAGAGAGAGAGGCACACACTTAGTGTGTGTCTCGCTCGGTGTGTCTTTGTGTGTGCCTCTCTCTGCATGTGTGTCTGCCTATGTTGTTTCCGTGTCTGTGTTTCATCATTCATTCTTACCTGATGATGATTGTTGGTGTTGCGACCGAAACATCGTATTCTATTATTATTTGATTTTATTTTCTACGTGACTTGACCGAAAGAACCAAAGAGAATAAAAAAAACAATCTGGCTATTCTTGTTATTTTGGTTGCCGACCCAGATGAGAGGAAAACCACATCGGAAGAAAAGTGATGAGCATGGAAGCACCAGACGTGGGACCAATATGCAGGCATAGATAGACAAGAGGTGGTTCAAAGTAGTGAAGCAGGATGTGAAAGTTTGGACGTGGAGATGCTGGCCCGGGACAGGAATGAGTGGGCTCACGACTTTATTTCAGCTGGCAAAGCCCACTGAGATAAGCAGCTCTGCTACAAAAGATGACCAAAGCCGAAGATCGTCATCAGTGGCGGCGGTTGCAGAACACTGGAGGGAGGGAAGTGTGGCGAAAGAGGATACATTCCAGGAACAAGAGGACAACGAGTGCAGAGGATATAGGAGGACCTCTTAACGGTACATGGTGATCCACAGTGGGTCTCTGTGTTGTTCATGGATCCGCTCGTTCTCTGTATGACAGCCCAGGAGAGTGCCTTTTTCATACCGGTGACTTCTGATAAGGTAAAAAAACAGCCTCTACAACTGCCGAGTAATCTCACCATTTCATAATAAAATTACAGCCGTAACCTTGAGAGGCGGTTTATTAAAGATCGTGTGCCGAGAGGTGTGTGCCACTGATAATACGTTGCTTCTTTGCTCCCGCATCTATGCTCCCAGTCTTCATCACCCCACACATAGCAATGTGGTGAAGTATGGTCAAGAAACCTCCATGACCCGCAAGGCTGCATGATGGGAGACGCTCGTGGGGTGATAGATCAACAACCATAGGGATGTACATGTATGTTTTAGAACACTCATGTACTTTACGAAATGTGAATATGAATACACACATTCCCTTAATACTCGTTATTTTTTTAACCGCCTTTCATTCTAGATTTGCAGTTTTCGTGACTGCAAGGATTCATACTCTTTTGTTTGACTTTACCGAAAAAATCAAATAGTATACCGCCTTTCATATTGAAATATCTCAATGAGCTATATTATTTTTATTTTGTAAACTACACTCACATGTATTGATAGAATGGATGTTTGGCTGTGTAGCCTCTACGTTGGCCAAAGGACAAGGCAGGGCCTAAACACTCACCCAAATGTGCCGAGTAATCAGTTTAATAATAAAATCAAAGGCATAACTTTGAGTGTCTTCTATTAAAGACTGAGGCATTACATTGCACACACACACGCATAGCCGTCTGAGTGCCGTGAGTATTTTGCATTGGGCCCTTCCGGATTATCTTTACAACGAGCGTAAACGTTGGTCAGCACGTTGTGCATTAAGGACATGGAAATTACGCAGTCAGCACAAGCTCAAGTTGTCCGCAAGTCGTTATTACCTAACCGCCGCAGAAATAGAAAATTTATATCTATAACAAGAATAACGGTCGGTGACATCTGATGGAAGCATCTTTGCTCATAAATCCGATTGAAAGGGGCCATCGCCGAAACTTCAATTTATTACACAATATATTTATACGCCACTGATTTATTATATGATGCGATGGCGTAACAAATGTAAGGACTATGCAAAAGAATGAGTACAGGTAACTCGCTCAGAGTTGTGTCGCGGATAACAGGAGAAACACATGGATAAGAGAACAACCAGAATTCAAGTCGCCGCCAATGCGACGAAACCAAGGATAGCCAATCATATCCAGAAGGGAGATGGTCCAATTGGATTAGCATGCACATAGGACATAGCGGAGAACATTTGCATGCTTCTAGCCAACAACATTCAGACGATTATCTGAATGGACCTTCCCCATTGTGAACATCGACTTACCGTAATGTCTATGTAGCACTTGAATAAATCATGGCAGTGCACCTCTGAGGAAATATCTCTCACGCGTGCTCTTCCGCACACCGTCGCCGCATAAACACAACACTTCAGGATGCACTCCTGCTCGGTAGCCTTTACAGTAGCCTCAATTTCCGACTGAGCAATCTGATATAACCAGCATTGATTGGCACGGCCACGCATACTCTGCACCAGTCTCAGATGGCAATGCATCATCTTGCTTTAAGCTCTTTGCATTTATGTGCTGCAGGCATGTTCTGGCTACATCTGGGAGCACATTAGTGCTCGGAAGTTGAGCAACCATCTTAGCAACTAATCACTACCCGTTACCCGTTTGATTACGCGACTAATTAGATGGCACGAAAAATTGTTACGGAAAGAATTCTCACCTTTGTTCCCCACGTTTACCCCTGGATGGGAGAGGCGATGGGGTGGGGCTTGGGGATGTCATCCTATCCATCAGCCATTGTCACACCGAGCGTAGTTTGTTGGGGCTTCCAGGCTTCGGGAGGCAGTTTGTAGGGGGTGTCCAGCATTCAGGAAGCAGGATATGGGGGCGGCCATCGTTTTTCAAGGCATCTGAATCATGGACCACAAAAATTAGAATATTACAACTATTTGTCGTTTAATGAACTTAATTTATTACTCACCCAGCTCTCCTTACGAATGAAATGATATCGACTGGTGGCGCAATGGTGAACGCACTACACTACGACCCCCAAACGATTTGCATACGATGCCTGGCCAACGGATAACATCAGTGGCCATTTATATTTGAATCGATCCTGGGCCCCCTGCCTTAACCCACGCACACGAGCGTGGAGAAGTACGGTCAATCAGCCCCCCAATGAGCTACACAGCATCGAGAGACCTTTCATGTAGTAGTGTATTGACAAAAGGCTATACATTATTTTTTTCTAATAATATAAATACGTATGATGTTAGGTGGTGTTTTGGAAAATGGTACAAAAATAATCTCCGATTACAGGTATGACTCCATTTATAATGCGGCTCTTCACCACGCAGGTCAGTGTCGATTGTATGCATGTATGTTGAACTTATTTCACACCGTACGCAACCAACCGTGCTAATCGGAGGTGTGGGGGGAGAACAAACGAAAAAAACTAAAAAGCAATTCTAAAGAAATGAGTTTTCATTCTAGATGATTTAAAATGCATATCTCCAGCGGCTTCCTAATATCGGAAGGAAGGGCATTCCAGACGGTCGCAGGAGCACATCTGAAAGCGTGCGGGTTGGCGACGGTGAAGGGGGGCAGGGGGGGGTGCACAGGACCAGTTCAGATGTTACTCGCCACTGATGTTAGCCGTGGCTGGGAACCAAACTAAGTTTTGTCACTATCACATTGCGGTGTGTAAACCACTGTGCACCGCTGCTGCAGAAAAACTAATTTCAAAAAAATATCTGGCCAAATTTGTAACCAGATGTCAATTCAACTCAATGAAGATAATAGGAATTGTAATTGTTCTGCGATTGCAAAGGTCACGAACTATTGAGCAACAAACCATTAAACATGCATATACTGACAAGCTTGACCCATGTTATTGACTCCCAAGCCATCTCTAATGCGTCATCAAAACAATTCGTAAACGGGTCGTCATATGACGAGGGTCGTTTATCGATCACAGATATTTGCGATAATTATTTATGGAATCTGGAATGGCTACACAAGACCATGGGATGGATACATCGAATGCAGATCAATTTTCGTAACGTGAGCACCACTCAACATGTGTGTGAGAATGTTCAAACCGAAACTAACATGCGGTCCAATGTCATCGGTCACACGTGGCAGACCATTACGTACAATATATGTAACATAAAACCTCACCGCTTTCCTTTGTCAGTCCCCTGGCATATGTATCTGTAATCGTGATGTTTGACCATACTTCACCACGCTGGTCCAGATTGCTTAATCAATATTCGTTTTTTTTCTTGCATGTGATTACCAACAATGCAGAAATGTAGTGTTTTGCTCTGCATCTGCAGCATACATACAAAAAAAGAAGAGAGACCAACAATGCAAAAAAATGAAATTAACAACCCTACCGATTACATTATACTCCAAACAGTTTTCCCATACAGTCATAATAATATGTTAGAAGGCAAAGGCACAAGGCTACGACTGCTTGCTCGCCTCAATGCTGACGGAAGGGCCTCCACTAGAGGGAGTTCTAGAGAGCAGCTCTAGAACGAATTACAGCATGAGAAGTTTGGCATAGATAGTGCAATGTTACTATACTACATTGCAGCATGATAAATAATGCATTGCTGCAGAGAGGACTTTGATGTTACATTACTGCATTGAAATACGGTAGAACTGTTCGTTAAGAAATCAGGCCTCAGCTACCATTACGCGTACATTTGTGGGGCTCATTAAAATTTGGATAATTGTACTTGTACTTGTTTCAGCCACTCTGGGTACACGCAATTGGTTAATACATTTTCTAAGTTCACAGCATTTGACCTAAATTCAAATTAATCAAGTACAATGTGATTTAATGCCAATGACAGCCTGACCAACTAACATGACAGATTTGGGGTATGACACATTATTTGTAAATAATGTAATGGCCTTTGTCATATAGGAATACCGTGCTAGTAACTGATGCTCTTTATACTACAAGTGGCGTGTAGTTCTCTGATGTGGTTTCAGGTTGCACCGCGTGTTCGGTTCCCGAAGAAGCTCTCAGCTTGTTAAGCGGACATTACCACACCATACAAGCCGAAAACTGCCGGATTACCATGCAGCATTTGGCCTTCATATCGACACCGTTTCTTTTTCAGAAATTCATTCATTGGCATAATTAGTTCACGAATTGTCAATACAGACTTGATACGGAATTCCCAGATTCCCGGTGCCGGTTGAGAACGTAGACTCTTCTTTACGTCTATTCCTAAAACATCACCGTCAGAACATTTCCATGGATAATAACGAGACCGTAATAAAATCACGGGCTGGCGGAGAAGTGGTGGAGTAGTGGCGCACTGGTTTACACGCTGCTCTACGTACCCTGGATTCCTCCTACCCCCACTTCCGTGGGCCGTTGTCTAACACAAAGTTGAACTGCGAGAGATCCGTGAGGATACTTTTTCTCAGGTAATGACGCTGACAGCCCATTTGGGATAACATTCATTTTTTTAAATATTAATTTTAAATAAATAAACGCGCCTTCAAGCAACCCCAACTACCAAACACAGCATGGGGAGGTTTTCGTCCAGCAGTGGATTGATAAAAGACCTGCAAATAACACGTACACCCAATTATCTGCACCCTGCAATACCAACCTGCGTGTTCCATTTAATAACGGGGGGAGGCTCTATTGCACGTCTCGAGTAACATGGCTTATTGATTGATTGACTGACGTCTTTAATTGCATCACTGCGTTATGAAGTGCGCCCGTCTCGTGTGACACCAGGGGGTATTTCCATGCCAATGTAGCGGTGCTATTACTGGTCACTCGTCTCAGGTGACACGGCACTTCGGCTGAGCTCAAGCAGCCGGTGGACTGCTGTGTGATTCCGTCCTGAAACTCGATACCAAGTTTGTGACGTAAATGTTTAAATAACAGTAATGATCTACAAAAAATAAAGTAGATAATGAATGAGTGCACAAAGAAGTGCGGGGCGAGATGCATGCTTGGAATTACACTGATGACAATGGTACACGTGGATTTGAGAACACACAGGTGAATTATTTAATTTGAACGGTAAATAAAAGCCAGTTGGGGACCTGGGCCAGTCATGACGCTGCAAGGGATGACGCCCGGTGGCTGAGACGAATGAGAGCGATGGCCCAAGGGATAGAACGTGTCCTAGAGGATTTCAACCCAGGAGATGGAGCGTAACATAATTTGGTGTGCAGGTGCCAGGTGAATTACTACATCGCAAAGCTCGTAAGAAGTTGTGGCGGCCTGTGGAAGCCTTCATCCAACTGTGTATTGGCCATGGCTGATAACGGTGATATATTTGTTGTCATTGTCCCCCAATTTGATGCCAACAGTGCTGTCGGTGTTACGAGATGAAGAATCCATTGCATCTCTCATAGAGCAGTGCCACCCTTCGTGTTAAAGAAAGGCCCATGGAAGCTGATATCAGAGAGCTCCTTCTGAGACCCCTTCAAGTGACCTCTGGTCCATACAGTATAGGGCAGCACTTTCCCACGGGCTCTGCATAAAATTAATGGTTGTTTCATGACATTAAAACTGATATTTTAATTCTCAGAGCTGGAAGTTAGCCAAACTAAGTGCACAACTAATTTAATGTGATGGATTTTTTTTGGGTTCGGTCAATGTTGACCGAGCTAAGACCATCAGCTAAGTTTGTGTCCTTCTATTCAATAGTAGGTTGGAGTGCTCTTGAAAAATAATGCACCAAAACGCCGAAAGAAGGAGTGTTTGATCAGTAGAACACACGGATCGGAGAACGTACGCTGGTCCATGCCATAATTCATATTATTCAGAAAAGTCAGTGTGCTCGGACATTACACGTCAATAAAAGGGACAATGGCCACGCTTTCAGATGCACTTCTGCGGCCGTCTGGAAAGCTCTTCCTCCCGATATTAGGAAACCACTGGAGCTATGCACTTTTAAATCATCTAGATTGAAAACTCGGTTCTTTAAAACTGCTTTTTGTGTTTAGTTTGTTGTCTCCCCCCCCCACCTCCGATAAGCACGGTTGGCTACGTTCGTGCGAAAGAAGTTCAACATACACACGTGGCCGGCGGCCGAGACTAACGACAATAAGAGCCATATACGCAAACACGCCAACGTACAGCGGCGACTCCAACTCGTGCGTGGGAGCTCGGTGGACCGTCAATATCGTAGGAAAATGAGAGACGGCGATGACTTGGAGAAGCCCTTGTCATCCAGCAGTGGAGAGATCATGATGATGATGGATTCACTAATCAGGGGTGTATACTGCTGTGACTTGGGTTAATGCCAGGTTCCTTGTCAAACCTTTACCATCTCCGTCTAATCCGCGGCAGCCCAGCCACTCCCTCCCACCGCTTGCGTTAAGCTACACTCAGCCATACAGTACAATTCCCCTGACGAAACACTTTCATGCAATCCGCATTGATCGCCAGTGCTTTGCCAGTCGAACAGGGGGCATTTCCACATACAATTATAGATTGGCAAAACCGCTGAAATGTAAGCCGCTACACACGATGCGAATATATTTTGAGTCAATATACAGCCCCCCCCTGTTCCAAACACACTTTTCCTTGGACCTCATTCTTTTCCAAATGTACATCCATACCTATTGATAATTTTAGCTTCAAGGTTGGCCGCCACTTTGACACCAATATCACACTTTGCTTCACATCTCTATTCTCGTATTCTCAAGATTGTAAGACGGCACCTTTTCCCCATGCAAACTTTCAAGCAAACGTTGGGAGCGCACGTGTTATATTCTGGTAGGTGTGTGTGTGACTCTATTTGTATATTGACTTCATTGACACCTGGCCAAAATTAGTGGTATATTTTCCACAGTATCTTGTAATGCAGAGAATACGGTACTGGTAGTTTTCTCATTGTAAACGTCCATGACATCCTGTTGCATTAACATTTTCATATTTGTAAAAACATTTCCCCGGGTTCTGTTTTGTATTTTTCTCAATGGCAAAGCAATCGTGCTATCTATGGACTGCCTGGAGCGAAACGAATAGATTTCCATCTTGGAAACTCCGGCAGAAAGCGACTAAATGAAACTATTTTATTTAACAGGTAAAGCCCACTGAGCTGTATATTAGTATAATGTTGTAATGTTATAATGATGATACTATGTAGTTTATACCTTAGTTGTTTACGTGGTGGTTTTAGTTACTGCAGCTACATACTATTAACACTTCTTCCCTTTATTAATGCTACCCCTATCCCCTCCCTGTGATGCTGCTAATCCTGCATAATGCACGGACACAAGTAGTACTAATCACATACCTGCATTTCCCATAAATATGCTAAATTCCTCTTGATATGCAAATTCTTTTGTCAAGGCGCCCCCCTTCCCCCCCCCCTTCCAACCCAGCTTATATACATGCTCCAAGCACGTGTGCTGTTTCATTCAGACGCTGTCGCCTCGACAGACCTGGTTTCACCTGAGGACGGCTGCTTGCGTTGTGGCCGAAACGTCGTGAGAATTATTTTATTATGTTTTATTTTTATTATTTTATTACTTCCCTTCTACGTGACTTTACCGAAAGAACCAAGAAGCTGTATAGCTCTTTTTCACAAACAACCTAGCCACAAATGACAGCTCAACGCAGTGGCTTATGGGGAAATTTATATCAGCCAAATAATACAAACACATAAGCAGCGCGTCGCCCCCGATGAGACAGTGACCTCTTGGAAGGGGATACCACAGAACTACTCACGAGGTGCCTCCCAATGCCCCTCATCCACACTAGGTGGTGCATGTCAATCTTTTAACGGTAATGAGTCTCAACTCTCCGACGCCAATCCTAAAATTGAGCTACAAATACAATGTGTAATTGTACCCGATTTAGACTTCAAATTAAGATCACGGCTTCGAGTCAACATAACAAGAGGAATCAGGATAGTTACTTTAAGTATTTTATCTAAACTGTTATCAAGTTTATTAACCTAAATAGTTTCCACCAGTGTCAATAATTCAGTTAGATTCCTTGTCCTGCATGCAAAGAATGCCTACTGTATATATCTCTCTTCGGCATGGTGTGACTTTTAAAAGTATTCCCGGGTAACATTTGAAAAATATTACTTGGGTATACTGTACTGTTAAAATTCACACCCTGTATGTCTTCTAGTTCGTCTGATTAATATTTCCTATTTCTTCCATCCAATCTGAATACATCTCTCTTCACTACCCCGCCCAAATACAACTTCTATCATCGCTTTCGTGATCTCGATCATCTCTTCGGCTTTGTCCGAATAAACTCTTCGACTAAAATCTAACTTCGTCCCTTCTTTCATCTCAACATACAACATCTCTATCGCATCGCGCTCCTCGCACGGAGTCACGCGGTCAGCGTTAACAGAGCCGATTCAAATTCATCGAGTTCTCATTGGGCACGTGTTACATATGAAGTATTGGAAATGACGGCAGGAAACTCCTTGACGGGTAACACACTTTTTATTAAATCTTGACTTGTCACGATACAACGTGTGGTCTCTATTCTTCTGACTACTGGTCACGATACAACGTGTGACCTCTATTACTCTGACTGCACACTTCACTTAGCTTGTGTAGACTCTATGCCTCTGGCTACACACGCATCACTCGTCTCGTGTAGACCCTATGCCTCTGGCTACACACGCATCACTCGTCTCGTGTAGACCCTATGCCTCTGTCTACACACGCATCACTCGTCTCGTGTAGACCCTATGCCTCTGGCTACACACGCATCACTCGTCTCGTGTAGACCCTATGCCTCTGGCTACACACGCATCACTCGTCTCGTGTAGACCCTATGCCTCTGGCTACACACGCATCACTCGTCTCGTGTAGACCCTATGCCTCTGGCTACACACACTGCATGCTCACACTGCATGCTCACCCTACACTCCGCCTCTGGGTTACACAGAGTCCCGGTCCCCACAGGACAGCGGGACTGGGTACCACAGGGCCCTATCTCTTCCTCTCCGTCTTCAGTCTTCGCTGGTTACACTCTCCCCGTGCGCCTGTGTGCATCACCTTATATAGTCCCTGCTCACGGGAGACGGAGCGGATGCGGACCTCGACGTGAGCATCGCTCCTTAGTTAACCAATCACGACGCGCTATTTCTACGATCCGTTTTCCCCCAGCGCGTGTTTCCACTACCCAACCAATCACGCCGCGCTGCCACCCAATCACTCCCTCTCAAGCGCGTCACCGGCACACAGCCAATCAGCACCACATAACCCACGACCCCGCGCTGACCCCTGATCCTTCACCGTCAGCGCGCGTCACCACACACACAGCCAATCACTACGCGCTGGCACCCGATCCCTACCCCAGCGCGTATCACCACTACATCACCCCCTCCCACATAGCTCGCAGCCGGCCCGGCTGCTAACCAACAACACAACACAACGTTAACACAACAAAAACCCCACCCCCCAGTGTGCCACGTAACGCAACAACAACAACACAACAGCATCCTATGTACAAATTGACAACTAACACAAGAAAAGTCAACAACAACACACACAACACCTCGATAAGAAGCTATATACAGCCCGACGAACAACACAATAAAAGCAATTTCCAGAAAATGAACGCACCCAGCGTCTCTGTGACTAAACGCAGTGACGAGGCGCTCCAGCTTCCTCGACTCCTCACATGGTAGGTCATAAAAAGTAGCGCGACCTGGCGCGAGTCCGTCTGGCCGGTCCGTCATATGGGACGGGACGCTGACGACCGTCCCGTGGCTCCGGCTGCTCTAGACGGCGCGGATCGGGCCTGAAAGGACCGGCCCCGCCGCGAAGATCCGGCCGCCGGTGGTCGGCAGCTGTCAGTTCCGAGATACCTGGGAGGAGATCAGGCGGAAACATGTGAGGATCAGGCAGAGACATTTCCCCCTTTGGGTCGTCGGTCACGTCACATGCTCGGCCCTCACGACACAAGGGGAGGCCATATGGAGGCGAGAACAGTTTCAGTCGGGAGGGGTGGACGTACCACCGTCGCTTTCCCCATTTTATCTGAACGCACTGGGGGCGTGCAACACGCACGACCTCCATGGGTCCCCGCCATGGCTTAAACAATTTAGGCGACATAGCCAAAGGTGCCTGAGGGCAATGCAGCCAGGCCCTGTCACCTGGTTTCCAGTCGTGCACGGACACCTTCCGTGCACGCAACCGCTCGTTTGCAATTTGGCGAGCCCGCGAATTAAGCCGTGCGGCCTCCCTTGCCTCTGTCAGCTTATGAATATTAAATTTAATATGTTCTGCCAATTTTGAATTAGTTCGTGGCGCGGACAGGCCAAGCTGCGTTTCCATGGGCGGGTCGGCTTCCCGACCGTACATCAGATAGAATGGGGAAAACCCCGTCGCTGCATGGGGGGCCATCCTATACGCGGCGAGGACCCCCGGGACCTGCAGGTCCCAATCAACATGTGCCTCACACACCCGCTGGCACAGCATAGAAGTCAAAGTCTTGTGGAGTCTCTCCACCATCCCGTCCGTCTGCGGGTGGTACGGGGAGGTACGCACCTTCTTAGTACCCAACAGATCGCACACCTCTTGCAGCAATTTACTTGAAAAAATTTTCCCTTGGTCGGTCAGCAAGCGTTCGGGAGCCCCCTTGTCCAGGACGTAGCCCTGGACAAAGGCGTCCGTCACAGCCGCCGCCGACTGGTTGGCGAGTGGCCACGCCATAGGCCACCGAGTAAAATATTCGACCCCCACCAACAGGTACTTATTACCCCTAGGCGTGACTGGAAAAGGCCCCAGAATATCGAGCGCAACGAGCTCGTTAGTGCGCGAGACTTGAATAGATTGCAGC
Source organism: Lampetra planeri (assembly GCF_965212315.1). NCBI lineage: Eukaryota > Metazoa > Chordata > Hyperoartia > Petromyzontiformes > Petromyzontidae > Lampetra > Lampetra planeri. The sequence goes on from NC_136129.1 coordinate 5,721,521, forward strand.
GGTGGATTAGCTGCCACGGGCGGTGGTTTCCGTCTGGCGCACTCAACGCATCCCTTCAGAATATTCACCACGTCACTCCCCATCCCCGGCCAATAATAGTCACGCTGAAGCAGGGCAAGCGTTTTGTTTACTCCCAAATGCAAGAGGCGTTCGTGTGCGGCCAAGACAACTTTCCCCCTCACAGCGGAAGGCACCACAAGTGCGTGCCGCCAGGACAAACTGTCCCATCTCATTAACATGCCTTGCTTAAGTACGTAGGAGCCAGTTCGCTCCTGGTCCTCTTTGGGACCCCCCACCCTGCGGCGCAATGTTAGCAGGGAGCTGTCCGCCATTTGGAGACGGCCCCACTCACTCAGCGACAGTGAGAGCAGCGAATCCTGACCCTGAGAGGTAGCGGGGACATCCCCGATTGGTGCGCCCGCGGTCGCAGCCAATGCCCCCATATCTTCCACAACCGGCGGTTTACAGCGCGCCGATCCCAATAGACACGCACATTTATGACAAGGCAACAATCACGACAGGGCATCGGCATTTGTGTGTCGCAACCCCTTACGGTATGTAGTCGTGAACTGATAGTCCTGGAGGACTTCCAACCACCGTGACAATTGGCCCGAGGGTTGGGCGACCCTCAATGAATATTGTAGCGCCGCGTGGTCCGTCCAGACCGTAAAGTGACGACCATAGAGATACGGTCTGAATTGTTGTACAAAAAAAACAATGGCAAGCAGCTCGCGACGGGTGACGCAGTAGCGCTGCTCCGCCGGTGACAACACCCTGCTACCATAAGCGACCACCCTTTCGACTCCCCCAACGACTTGGGATAGCACCCCCCCAATGCCCGTGTCGCTAGCATCCGTATCTAGCAAGAAGGGACTCGCAAAATCCGGATAGCGCAAGGGTGGGGTACCCACCAAGGCGTCCCGGAGGGAGCAGAACGCGGCCTCCTCCTCCGGTCCCCATCGAAACTTCACTCCTTTCGCCGTTAGAGCGTGCAAGGGTTTTGCAATAGTGGCGAAGTGCTCAACGAATCGGCGGTAATAAGAAGCAAAACCGATGAAACTGCGCACGTCCGAAACTGACGTGGGTGTCGGCCATGAACTGACACAGTCCGTCTTCGCGGGATCGGTAGAAATCCCCGAAGAGTCGACAATGTGACCCAAGTATCTAACGGACTTACGAAAAAGGTGGCATTTGGCCGGTTTAAATTTTAATTTAGCCGATCGCATTCGTAAGAACACCCCTCTCAATCGCTGGAGGTGTTCCTCAAATGTTTTACTGAAAACAATGACATCGTCAAGGTAAATCAAGCACGTATCCCATTGCAAGCCCGACAAAACCAACTCCATAAGGCGCTGAAACGTCGCTGGAGAGGAGTGAAGTCCCATGGGTAACCGGTTAAACTGGAACAGGCCCCCTGGAGTCCGAAATGCTGTCTTAGGTTTAGACTCTTCGTCGAGTGGCAACTGCCAGAATCCCGATAATAAATCAAGAGTCGAAAAATATCGCGCACCAGACAATGCATCGAGGGACTCGTCCATCCTGGGGAGCGGATACGCGTCAGCCACAGAGATCTTATTCAGGCGACGGAAATCTACGCAAAATCGCAAGGAGCCGTCCTGCTTCTTAACCAGCACAATAGGTGCTCCCCAAGGACTGGAGGAAGGCGAAATAATGTCGGCTTCTAGCATATCGTTAACGGCCGACTGAACATGTTCCTTCTCAGCAGGACTCAGTCGGAAGGGATTTAGCCTGACCGGTGCCGCATCGCCCGTTTCAATGTGGTGGCGTAACAAATCCGTGCACCCAATGTCATACTTATGTTTACTGAACACATCAGAAAATTCCATTAGCAACTCGCGCAGCGCACCCAACTGTACCGCTGACAAATCGTCCGAGCCCGCGCACAGCGAATGGACCCATTCAAGGTCCTCCCTCGATTCAATGTTCTGCGTGGGACTCGGATCAACCTGCGCAACCAGCCGCTCATCCGCAGGGACCCGTGCCGCGTGAGCTAGCACGGTGCCCTGCTGAATGACGGCTGGCCGCGACCCAGCATTTAAAACCATCACAAACGGATCCTTGTCAGCCCGAACCAAAGTGTGAGCCACCGACAAACCGACACCCCCGACAGCCCTGTTAGAAGGACCCAAAAGCATGCCTTGTTCCGAAGTCTCCCCCACCCATGGTTTCCGCAACCGGAGGGGAATTCACATCTGTGAACCCGGGGGCACGTGCACGGTCTGTGTCGCCAACGCTTGTATCGTAGCGCACGCCGTCCGAATTTCAGTAGGGTTCGTCAAAAATGAAATACGGCGACCCGATGGTAGTTCAATGCAACGCTGATCGATGAGAATTTTAATGGGCATTTTAGCCAAAAAATCTGTGCCCAATAGACAAGGAACCGCCAAAGAAGACGAAACGAAAACGGGTCCCGACAATTTGATATCTCCAATGCAAATGGACGCCCTAATCTGACCGATAATGCCCAACGATCCCCCATTAGCGGCGTAAAATGGCACATCCACTGGGAGCAGCGGACGGCATTGGACGGGGAGAATGTTGTAAATGAGGTCCGATATAATAGTCGCCGACGCCCCCGTGTCCACTAACACCCTGACCTCGACCCCATCAATAGATCCCGTAACGACGGATGAACCCGCTGAAGCAGCCACAATTCTGTGCCCCAACTCCGACCATTCAATGTCTCCCCGGTCCCGGCCGAACCCCCCTCGCCGAACCGAAACCCCGAACCCTAACCGGCCCTCCTCCGCCGCAACGCGACGGCCCATGTGTGTCGAGTATGTAGGCCGAGCATGTGAGGTGCCGCGACTTGCCGGGGTTTGTAGGGATGACTTGGGCCCTTGGTCGTCGCCCAGCCGAGGTCCCATGGCGCGCTGACGTGGAGCGCGACAACTGGACGCCACGGACCTCGACGTGAGCATCGCTCCTTAGTTAACCAATCACGACGCGCTATTTCTACGATCCGTTTTCCCCCAGCGCGTGTTTCCACTACCCAACCAATCACGCCGCGCTGCCACCCGATCACTCCCTCTCAAGCGCGTCACCGGCACACAGCCAATCAGCACCACATAACCCACGACCCCGCGCTGACCCCTGATCCTTCACCGTCAGCGCGCGTCACCACACACACAGCCAATCACTACGCGCTGGCACCCGATCCCTACCCCAGCGCGTATCACCACTACACATACAACGCGACGCGGGCAGCGTCAATTGGCTTAGCGCGTCACGTTACACGTGTTTAACGAGCATCGGGCACGTGCAGCAGCGGAACGACTTAATTTGCTGGAGAACCCTTCGGCCAGCAGTGGCAAGAGCAAGCAATTGTAGGGTTGCACCTTTACCTGTTTTATGTACAGGGTGGTCCAAATGTATTGTGACCCCGCCCCCGTCCCCATTGCATTGTCCAATTCAATGATATAGCACTTAATATTTGCTCAAGTATGATGTATTTGAAACATAAATGAATACACAAAGGGGGAAAAATGTTAGGGGTCAATTAATTGGGGGGAGGGGGGTCACAAGACAGCTGGACCACCCCGGGATGTTTTTATTACTACCTGGCTACAGAATTGTATCCGACCTGATACCTAATGAAGGTATTTGGCATCATAGCAAACCACGTTTTTCGGTGCACATCATATCCTGTATAACGTATATTTCAAAGTCGCGAATAAATAAAACTAAACGTTTGGTATAGCCTAACGCTTTTTGGAAATCTCATCGTTTTGTCGATGACTGCTGGGGAGGTGGGGGGGGTTACACGTACACGACATATTTGCAAGCTCTGTTGGGTCACGGCTTTGAAGTCTTTAAACAATTATCCTCCTCACAGCGACCTGCGTTGCTTTAAATAGAGAGGAAATCTGGCTTAGAGGGCCCACTCGGAAAAGCGGTTGCACTTTGTGACGCACCCCGCCGCACGCAACTCCCAAATTATAAACACACAGGGACACCGGCACGCGCACACACAATCAGACGCAAAGACAAACATCCCCCGCACAGGCTCAACAGACCTTTGTTGGGCAAGTGCTGTTAGCGAGAGCACCTAATGAAGGCCACCTCGGCTCACGAGCGAGTGGATGTGGCCAGCAGCAGGCCCGGCCGCCTTTGTCTCCCCAGTGGCAATGTTTATAAACACCGCACCAGGTTTTCTTTTGAGGTTGAGTCGACCTAGGGGAGGGCCCAGGACCGGTTCAGATAATCCATCAACGGTGTTCGCCGTGAGCGGGAATGGAACCCGGTCGCCGGGTTCGTAGCAATGCGCGCTAACCGCTGCGCCACCGCTCATCACGGTCAGAGATGCGTAAACCCCCACAGGCACGAATAAACTATACCCAAAACTCTCTGTAAATTATGAGAAAGCCCGTCACAACAGGAGAGCGCGTGCAGGCTGGGAACAGGCACAAGACTGAGGGCATTGCATGCATGTGCAATGCTTTGGTAGTTACATGACATGCATCCAGCAAGACAAGATGATGATGATGGGAGTGGTGCCTTCCTGCCGTCGGTGAGCAGCACTCCTTTGCGTGCCATTAAATCTACGCAAATAAACAAAGCTATTGAACAGACAATGATACTGTACACATACCTTCTCATTACTTGCATGGTCACATTCTATTTTTAAATTATAAAAAAAATGGTTTAACGCATCCGATAATGCCACACAGTTTTTTTTCAACAGCACCGCTTTAACGCAAGCTCAAGTCTGGCCTGGTGGTGACATTCATTCTCCGTGTCATGGGCAGTCAAACTTGCTCAAATAAACGTTGCTGAAAACTTCTACACGTCTGATAGGCAAGGATGCACACGTGGGCAATGGTTGGACTCAAACATATCATATCTAACAAGCAATAACAATTGGCCTCCTCGTAGACAATATAAGCAACACAATAAATGAACAGAATGTCCACACAGTGTATTTGTTTTTGCACAGAAAGAAACAATCCTCGCATACAGGCAGCGGGCAATGCATGCGCCTCCGATTAGCACGGTTGGCTACGTGAGGTGCGAAAGAAGTTTAACATACGGTGCATACACACATGTTCGATTGCTGAAACCAGACGATTTCTGGGGCCATTATTGATGAAGCCACCAATGCGCCCAAATTGCCTCAATCCCCATTACAGGGAGGGCTTCATTGTTGAAACCCTTTAAACCACTCCACTTCCCGTGCCGTCCCAGTGGCTAAAAGCAGCAGCATCTCAGTGAGCAAAGTTGGGATGAGTGGCGAGGGATGTCCCCGGCCGTATTTCTCGTCTCCCCGTAGCGCTGACTCCACGAGTGCTCGCGATAACCTTTGGCCAACGTCCAAGGTGGGCGAATCAACTCGGCAAATTTATCGTCCAGAGGTAAGAGGCAGAGCCAAGCCTCGTTGCAGTCTTGTGGTCTCGGCCTACCGTGCTTCTTTACCCTACGGTGTACGGGCGTACATCGCACAAACCCTCTTGGGGCCGTCCATAAATGACGTCACGCACCTAGGGGGGGGGGGGGGTCAGACATTTATGACGATGTGTGAAGATGGGGGGGGGGGGGGGGTTGAGAAATGTGACGTCACATCAAAATGCGCAACTTTAAATAAATATAGACAACACGTTCTACTTCATAAAATCGACTTTTTAATAAATGTTTCTCCTACAACATCAGAGTGCAGCGCCACATTAAATACGCACTACAATGACAATAGTTTAAAGCGATTTGAAGCATGTTAAAAAAATTTTGGGGGGGGGGGGGCAGAGCTTTGTGACGCCATGTGACGAGGGGGGTGGGGGTCAAAAATCGCGTGACGTCATTTATGGACGGCCCCTATGGACACACGTACAATACAGTACTTGTGATTTTTTTGTTTACATAGAGCTAATTATAAAGAACATAAAAGCTTTTTTTGTACACGTAAATATATTTTTGCCACTCCGCTGCTGGATAAGGGGATCCCCACGCCGTGCGAGTTATTTAACCATACTTGACCGCGCTGCTGCTCAGCACTGGGTTGAAGCCGGGCAGGGCCTACGTGGCAAAGGAGAAATGCAATGCTGTACAGGGTGGTCAAACAGATGTCCTGTGACCCCCTCCCCCCACATTTAATTCTCTGAAACTGAATGTGTATTTTTTAAGGTTTAATTAAATCTGGACTAACCTGTACAATTAATTTTTGCTCCACTTACTCTCTGTGCTGTCTACCCCAAAGGCAGCCCACGACACCGTGGCATGCATGGTGGTCACCCATCAAGTAGCACGGAAGGCTACGTACGGTGCAAAATAAGTTTTACAAACATGCATCCAAGCAGCATCTATCCCAGCTTAGCCGAGATCTAATGATGAGATCGGGAGAATTCTGGCGATTTGCTCATGGGTCAAATGAAATATTTATTAAACAATGAGTATTTAGCAGACAATAATTTATTAAAAAGGATTTAAATACCACAATCAACATCACTTGTTTTGCCAAAATCGTAAAAAAATGTAATCACACAACAAAGTCTAAGTTTTTAATTATCTAAAACTGCTACAAATACATCCTGTACCATTTTTATTGCAAACTTGCAATATTATTCCCGTCATGTTTACAATTGGATAATATATTATTCAAAAAGGGTCCCTGTAAACCACAATGTTTCATTTTTAAATTCGCAAAAAAACATTAACCAAATCATGCCCCTTTAAGTGCACACCCACCATCGATCCACCTGAATGTTTTTTTCTTACAAGGAAAATAAATTGTACACAAGTCACATAGCAGGCACTGTCATCTGGCTATTGCAACACACAACCATCATCATCAGCCATGGATGAATGCCTCCCGCAGATGACCAGGGTCAAATTAAAGTTTGATGCAGGCCCAGAGCTGTCAATTTTTGAGGGGCCCTCTCTGCACATTCAATTGCTTCCCCTTTACCGTTTTACTACCACCCATGGACGACGACAACACTTCATTATTATTTCAGTTCTATTTTGTTTTTACTTTAATGTACGAATTGTAAGGGTAAATAAAATAAAAAGTAAAACGCACCCAATTATTTGTCCTGCAGTAATACACAGAAGTGATGCTATGGTTTTAATGCCCAAATTACTTACAGGGTTCATCACAGCTCTGCAGTACGTGTTGCGTTTCTGCCATTACAACCGTTATGAAGCAAAGTAGGCTTTTTGGGACCCCACCCAAAATCTGAGGCCCTACGGCCTGTACGTTAATGCGGCCCTGGAAACCAGGAACGTGAACGAACCACCATACATACGTGCACTTATGCAAGGCCACAACACAATCTTCAGTGATTGTGTCACATCTCTCCTAAAGGCCACTGGTCATTCAATTGCAGTGCCGGATTATCCTAGTCGCAAAAGTAGCAGATGCTACGGGCCCAGCACTTTCAAGGGCTCCGCGCTAAATTCTTTTAAGCTATCAATTGCGGTTCAGTGATTCTGGACTTGCTCTATTACTATAGTACTATACCGCCTTCAACTTTTTATGAACGACTGGGTGTTTCAGGTTAGCGATTTGTCGTATTATTTGGCTGTATAGTAAATGAAAAAATACAATTACTTTACTGTGCAAGTTAAACATGCGTTTGAATATGTTTTTTTTATATTTAGGACCCGTTTAAAACATATGCTACAGGCCCCGCACTAGCTAAATCCGGCACTGTTCAGTTCCATAATACAATACTTGTTTCTACTGTGTAGGTTTGTGCGGTTGTAACATGCGGCTATCAGGTGCGTTTTCAGGTTGTACCACGTGTTATTTGGCATAATGTCCGATGTCTTGAAAGTGTCTTCAGGATCCAAATTGAGCCGCTAACTACCGCTTCCTCGATTGTAACCATCCATAATACAACCCAACAACACAACAGGGAATGAGACTTGATTATTGCATGAATGCATTCATAGTTGTTCGTTTTTGGCCCATGATTAGTGTCAGGCAACTGGTTTCACATGATTGTCGATAGCTTGTGCTGATCAATTATATCACTCGCAATTGAGTCAAGCAACCCGTCCTATTCTCACGGGATATCTCGCGGAAAAAGGACGGCTTTCAGTCACCCAGCCAATTGGGTTCAAACCCGAAAACAGTTGCACCACCAATGCAACTCGGCAAAGTCTACTTTTGTCAATTTTCACATTGGCCAATGCAATCAAGCACAAGCGCTCATGTGCGAGACCTTTTGCAGCAGGGAAACGGAGACTGGTTAATACTCCAATGCGTTGAACGGCTGTTCCGTGTGTTGCTCAGGAACTGATATTACATTTTTCAAGAAACACCCAGGACATGGAGCGAAACGTCGGACATCATTCCGAATAACACGTGGTGCAATCCGAATACACACGAGTGAGCTTATGTTGTGCTGGTTTGTCACAAGCAACGTAATTTTTGCGACAACAAAAATGCTGAGTAAATTATACAAGTGTCAAATAATTACCCCCAAAAAATGGAAGACTTAATATATTACTGTTTTCAAGAGATAGCTTGACTTTCTTAAAAGCTGGCAACTTGTTCGATTATAGGTTGAGGTACCATTTCCCAAAAATATTTTTTCATACTGATAAAAGGAACATTTTAATTTCAGAAACATTTCTCCATTCTCTGGCAGATCTCAGCTTTTAACACTTGAAACCTGCTTGCTTAAAATACAAGATTCATTTTCACCTATATCTTGTTCACTTGCAAAGATATCATCCGTTTCATTATATTTCAAACTATGACATAACAGTTTATGAACGCAGGCTTAAAGCTTATTCAATAGCAGTGTATTACTCTTTCCAGTAAAAAGTTTGAGTCAGTGCAGATGACTTTGAAGGTCAAGGCCCATTGGGCCAGAGTCCAGCTCTCCAAGTACCCCTTGACATCACATGTGTGTTTCCATGGTAACGTGACCAGGTTTTACTTTCATGTGTCCATTTATGACGGAACTATTTTCAGAGCTATCTTTTACAATGTTGTATCCATCCTCAGTGGTGGTGCCCGAGTACTTCCCATCTTCATATTTGTGTTCATCCTCTGTCACGGCAACAGTTGAATCTTCGATTTTCTGCAAAAAAAAAATGAAACGTCCATTTTTACAGCCTTTCAAAACTCAGACCCTAAGTATTCAAGCAAACAAGTTCTGATATGTGCATTCGTATTTTTTCACAATTTGTTTTTAATTCAAATCATGAGCAAATGTGGTATTGACGCCAGTCATATTGCGCAAGACTGTCATGAAGGTGCTCCATTTTTTTTCTCACCTTTCCTAGACTTTGCACTACGATCGTGTTTTGTATGGTTTGTTGTTGTAACGCACTGACCCCGCCCCTAGTGGACGTCTGTGAAAAAGAGCTTAATATCTTGATTCTGATTTACAGACGACTACAGCCTGCAGAAGTTTCACATTAGGGGGCTAAGTTGCAATGTGACTTTACCCAATTAGTAATTTGACAGTACAGTAATGTTTTTTTAACCTATAAAATTTGAACAATATGACACGGCAGACCTACATTTAAACGAAAATATACCACCACGGAGATCTTTAACGCCCACTGTTTAGCAGAAGGCATGCATTTATGCATAACACACTCGCGCTATTGACCAGTTGGGGCCACTGGGCTGGAACCACAAAAACTCTGCAACAAGTGACAATGGCACTACTACTCGGTCGCGTCATTTCACGAGAGTGACTTACCAATGTACGCTTTATTATAGGTGGAGAGAAGAGACATTTTGTATCCATAAGAGGTTTTTGGGTTGGATCGCATAAATATGAATGTGTCTTTAAAACTGCCACCACCCGACAAAGCCAATTAGTAAGGTTTGTCATGTAAACAACACATGCCAATTTGTTGCTAGTAGAATAAACCAGTGACAACTAGCATCATCAAATGACAGCCAGAGTTATGGAGAAATCCTGCTGTTTCGGGCTTAAATAGAGGGATAAATGTGATGTCTTCACTTGAGAACCAATCAGGTGCGAAGGTTTTGGTCGTGAAATCCCAAACATTTTGTGGGGATTGAGGGACTTGACGACCAGCGACATCATAGTCTCTGCTACCAATGTGTGTAAGAAGCTTAACAGCAGCATTTTGGATAATCCTAACATTGGAGACTATTCAGGTAATGCATAAAAAGAGAGATTTACAGTACTCGGGTCCTGCTGTGGGGGGCATTCTAGGCATTAGCAGAGATGGCCAAAATGTGACTTTGTGCAGCTAAAAAAAAAACGCAAGTACATAATGTGAGCCACCGCCAACCTACTTTACTGCCAAATCTGATGATAACTTTTATAATTTTTTCGTACAAGAGTCCGCCATGCAAGGCATAGAATGCTGAATTTCTTTTCTTTATATATGACAGTTGCCGCGCACAGACCCTAAAGGCCCAAAATGCCAAGTGGTTAGAAACAAACATGACGATGAAGATTTTATTAGATAACAGTTAATACGTTTGTTGAATGTTAAGGACGGTCATAAGAACACATTGGATAGATAACGCCAATATGTATTTTATGAGGGCAATGTGCATAAATGAACTTAGAAGGGCAAAGTCAGCATTTATTTGCAGGTTAGTTGCTGTTAATCTTCATGGTTGAATTCAAAACAAACGGTGGTCAGATTTAATCTGTCAACATTGTGAGAGCCGATCAGAATTATAATATTTTTTTCTGGAGAAATCCGATGAGCTATAAAGCTCTTTTTAACAGATGTCCAGTCGGGGACATCTGTGAATTGGGTGCACACCGATTATGTCGCTACCCAACTGTTAATGAAAAATGTGATTAACCGCCGCCTCGTTAAAATTACCACTGAGTGGACCCTGCACTAATCTCAAGTGAAAAGGGAAAGTAAAAAGACGTCATAATTAAAGTGTGATACAACAAAAATCTAGACGCCCTGGAAATAAAGATTGACCCCAATCTTGTGCCCCGTGTCTATACAGTTATACAAATCTGATCACACACACACACCTACTTAATTACAATCATATATAAATATATGACGCACGACCCAACATTTTCTTTAAAATACGGTTGGGGTGGGGATGGGGGATTTGCATCTTATAATCCAGAGACTACAGTCATATAAAAATATGACCTCAGCTGGAAATTACATCTCCAGTAAAGCGCCTAGCTCAGAGTAACATAAAACTTATTCACGTGCAATACAGCCATTTATTGTTTTAATGTAATATGAATAATCGACTAGGTACGGTACAGCACATAACAGAGTATATCCAAGGTCTTCCAGTATTAGTGCAATAATAATAAAAAAATCAAACTTGCGTATAGCATGTGTCAGCGCTCATAGGATTAGCGTGCATATTGCTGTGCTCGTTTGTATTTGTATATCCAGAGCTGAGGCGGGTTAATGCCCGCCTCAGCTCTGCATCAACTCACATTTATGTTCCTAAGACAAGTGCTCTATTATTAATCACAGCGTATTCACCGTCAAGATGCTGCTCTGTGACAAATATTTGGCCAACAGTGAAACACCTCGAAACTGACGTTGAGGAAGAAAACGAAAGATTTCACATTCAGTTTGATTACCGTGGTGTAAAGGTTAAAGCACAAGGACTTATAATCCACAGTTCGCCACAGTTAGATTCTATTTCCCTCACATGGCGGTTGAAACAATGCTGCTAGTTTAATAAACCACCCATGCCTCTATCCACCCAGCAGCGTAAGCGGGTACGACAAGTGTTAGTTATTTGGCAGGTTGTGTGTGGTGGGGTAAAGTGTGGATATACTCCCATCTTCTTAAAATACGTTTGGCCAACCTGGAAAACTAACCCAGATACCCCTCTAGAGGAGCTTCCTTGAGCTGCCATGAGTGGAGGTCATTCTGGCAGCAGTGGTGCGAGAAGGCAATTACAGGGTTGCACCTTCACCTTTTTCTTAAGTCGATGGACTGATTTCCAATTTTTTTTTTAACTTTGGAAACTAGAGAAAGGTTTCCCCATGAGCAGAGGCGTACCAATTTATCAACAACAACGTCAAACTATATAGATAGCATCTCAAGACTGGAGGGGGAAAATATAGATACAGGGAATTGAGGAAGAGGGAAGCAACATCAGAGTCTATTCTTATGCTCGCAATACACGCGCATCGAATCGCACGTCTGACAATCTGTTGTTTTACGAGTACATAGAATTTCGTGAGAAGGGTGGCTTCGGTACGTTTAAAAAAAAAACGCATCCTCACCATCTCATCAAACCGGACGCCACAGTGGAGCTTCTGCCTATATCTCCGGGGAAGGAAGAAGAGCAGGTAATCCATGATTGGGAAGATGGTGCGAGGGTCCACATCTCGCCCCTTGGTATAGCCTGCAGCAGAGCATGCATCCTCCTTCAAAAGGTCGCTCTTACCGTGGTGCGTGATGTAATTCTCATCGCCACAGCTTACAATCACACACTCTGCTTTGTCAACAAACACTACAAGCGACAGCAGCAACAGCAGCAGCTGCGAAATAACAATCAATGTCCTTTCAATTCCATTCAGGATAATCGCCAGCCTCTTTAATCATACCACTGCATAATTAGCATCCATATCGTTACATAATTAACATCAATTTGCTCGATAGCTTAAGGACAAGCTGTATAATGGCATGCATGTCTAATTTGGATGCTTTAAATTTGAATGCACTATATATAGTCAGCTCTCGACTCTGTGTTCTGAGAAGTATTACTTGGAATTAATGAATAATGTGAACGACATAATTTATGTCAAGCCAGAAGAGAGGTTTTCGGAAGTGACGTTCTTTCATGAATAATCAAAGAAGACCAGAGCCTCATGGCCGAGGTGTAATTGGTAATTTCTAACCAAGTGAATCTGCATGAATCTGAAGGTCACCAGGTCGTTCTCCTGTCTTGGCACGTTAAACAATGGACAAGGTTCTTAAATTTCCACCCCGCCCCCCCCCCCCCCTGCTTATGACATCATTCCATATGCAGGCCGTACGATATGAGGTCACGGTCTGTGCAAAGTCATACCGGTGATGAAGCTGACGACGAGCCCAACGACGACCACGATGGCAGCGTTATGAGCAGTGTACCACATGTACGACAGCGAATAGAACTTGGCCAGTCCCATTAATCTGCACACGGGAGAGCACGACAATGCACACGGTGAACGCTACGCGTCGTCGTTATCAGCCACGGCCACCACTCCACTGCTGGACGAAGGCTTCCTCCCCGTGTGTCGTCAATATCCCTCATGGATCTGCGACGCAACACGCAATCCATATCACTCCTGGTGATCCAACTCGGGCCTATTTTCCCGTTGAGCTGCCATTCCGTCGCCAGTCACGTCCTTTGGCTATCATCCCTTCTCGCGATGTGTCCGGTCTTAGCAGTGCATCTCAAGACGCTTGAGATCCACTGATTGTACAGTAACACAAAACTAAAATGACCATAAAAATATTAGGAAACTAACTATTTATGTTACCATATACACTCACTTCATGCCCGAGTGTTATGTACAGATCATCTCATGCAATCGGAGACTAAACGCACCTGTGATAAATACCACAGTCGTGCAGCAGGTGGTAACCAGCGCTATGGACCCGGTGACCCGGTGATACGGTTCAATTCCCGGTTACAGCTAATATCAGTGTCAAGTGACATCTGTAGCAGTGCCAGGTTCCCCCCCTTTACCAAATCCAACTGACCAGCATGGTGAAGTATGTTCAAAAGACCCCATTACCAACACGGAACAGAAAGGCCTTTTAATCACCAGTGGAATAACTAAAGGTCGTGCATTATTATTATTGCTGTAGTTATAAGCTAGCCAAATTGTACCACTGCCTAACAATGTAAAAGCTACAACTGTGGTGTGCAAATTAGTATGGTGAATGAAATGTTTTCTCAGGTGTATCTCCTAAAATAAGAGCTATACGGTAGGGGGGAGGAGATGCCGGCCCGTGACCTCACTTCCACGTGGCCCGTGACCTCGCTTCTTTGTGGCCTGCGGAACATGCAACCGCTTACGTTGATGCGGCCTTCAGACGATAATTATCCATCTCTGAAAGTAACCTAGCCGCACCTAAATGAGGGGAATATTTTATACACGCGTTTCTAATTTTAGCTTGCTCAGTCACCATGGGGAGGGGGCGATACCCCCTTTAGATGCCGAAAATTGACATTTTGTTGATTTATTTTCCAATTCATATTATTTTCGGGACAATCGATAATTTTCCATGACGAAAAACAAAAATAAGAAAAGACTTCATAGCATCATTTAACCAGAGGAAAAATTATTAATGTAGGGCCCTATTTTAAAAGCTTTAAATATTGGGACCATCCCCCCATGGACCACCCACTTGGGAAGTTTGACCATTGTGCCTTCTGTAAAGGTGAGCCCTAATTATTACGTGTGTTACTGTTGAATAATGCTGTGGTGTGTGTTAATGCGTGGCCCGCAAAACATACTGGAAAGTTTGATTCAGCCCTCAGTAGGAAAATATTCTCCACCCCTGGATTCAGGGGCAGTGCTGTCGTGATTGCCATAGGCCCTGATGCAAGGAAGAAAATGGGCCCTCCTTGTCCATTTCTTCCTCTTTGTGGCCGGATATCTGGGCCCCGGTAAAGTTGTACTGCCTGCCCACTCGATAGCAACACAATTGGATACAATGATAATAAAACTGACGATGTCGATGAAGAAAAACAATAACCATATGTTTTTCCTATAATCTTTCTCAGTTTTCCTCTTAAGACGCAAAGCCCTTTGCTCCCACCCGCAAATTCGAACGCTATGCCTACTGCTGCAGGGTGAGGATAAAAACCCAGTGCGTGTGTACGTGTGTGCACGCACGCAGGGGGGGCGACGGTGGTGGTGGCGAAGGCGGTAGTGGCCGCGGTGGTGAAGTCGGACATGTTAAGGCACTGAGGGGGCGGCCCTGCTGGAGGCCCAGCATTGGCGTTGTTGTACATGATGCTGCCGATGCCCAGCCACAGCGCCAAAGGCAGGCTCACGACCAGCCCCGAGATTGCACCCTGAGTAGGTGCGATTGTCCATCCACGTCAGCAGCGCATGCACACACGCACACAAACGCATACGCACAGGGACAATGAACTCGCGAGATTGCCAGCTGGTTCATAGGTCGGAGTGCCGAGCCAGTATTGCTGGGATCCTTGGTTTGAATTCTGGCGGCCGCCTGCGATTCACTGGGTTCCCGGGTGTCATGCGTTCATGGTCTCAACTCAGTTACCAACAACACCACATGAGAACAAATAGTGTTAAAATTAGTTTCTTTACTTAATTCATCCCTGAAAATGAAAAACATTGATGTGGATGCCATGCAATGAACAATCCTCGGAAGCAGAGTGGGTGGGAAAGTGGTGCCCCCTACTGTAAATAACGCAGGTCAGAATCAGAACATTTATTTATACTGCAGGAATCCATACAATGAGCTATGAAGCTCTTTTTCACAGATGTCAAGGAGGTCCCTTGAAGGGATCTCAGAGATAACTCTAAGGTATCCATATGAACGAAGGGGCAGCCCCTTCGTTCTGCGAGAAATCCGAACGGATTCTTCATCCTGTGATGACTATAGTGCAACTGGTTAGAAGCAAATCCCATGCGGTTGTAAATTCAGCAAACTGCGTTCCCGACTGTGGCACTGCCCACCATATACGCATGCAGGAGTGCACATAAACAAACATAGGTGCATACGTGCCTAACATGAAGCGGCCTCTTTATATAAGGTATTAACAAACCATTGAGTGACTCGATAAGCAACCTTTGTATGGATGAACATTTACATTCACGCGGTATGACATAACCAGCAGGCTTGTGTTTTCGGTTTGCGTTACGCTCGTACAATGGCGTTGGTCCATGGGAATAACATGCCGATGATGAAGAGCCCGAGCAGAGGGCCCCCCACCATCCCAAATATACTGAGGGCGGCCTGGGGGGGAGGGGCGGTAGGGAGGATACGGGACAGAGGGAAACAGAGAAACGGGAAAATGAGAGGTACATATTGTATGTATACAACGATCCATCTTGCACCTGCTCGTGAGCTGATTTCATTGCTTCTTTATGCACAATGGCTATCCTCTCAGGCATTGTATTTTGGCACCAAGGTGGCTAGGAGATTTTAACTACCTCGCCTGATATACAGGTCGTGGGTTCGATCACGACCCTGACAAATTCTGTATATTTGGAGTCTGCGTCTCTCTCTCTCATCATCATCACGATGGCTAGGAGATGTTAACTATCTTGTCTGGTATGCAGGAGGTCGTGGGTTCGATCACGACCCTGACGCCTGCTGTATATATGGAGTTTGCATGTTCTCTCCGTGGTCGTGTCGATTTTTCTCCAGGTCCTCCAGTTTTTCCCTCCACATTTCGAATTAACATGCATTTAGAGTATTTGGATGCTATAAATGTCCACATGATAAGCTACTTCGTTGAGCTTTCATTTGTGGCCAGGTCGCTTCTGAAAAAGCTATATAGCTCAGTGGGCCTTACCTCGGTAAATAACCAAAAAGTTTCGTTTTGAGTTCACAAGCCATGATTTTTAAGCCCCTGTAATGACTCGCCATGTACAGCGCTATAAAAATTGGCATTATGATTATTATGATCATCCCTTCTCGTGATATATTCTCCCCAAGCCCACTGAATTAACGTAAGTCAACATGATGTCTCCGATTTGTGTTTGTTTTCTGCCTCACATAAGCATACAATCCAGTATCTGAAATTGCTGACACTTACCGACAAGACAGATCCCATGAGCGATGCAAGGAACGCCATTGCTAGGCACACCAGCCCGTACATACAGGCTGACACAGATGCATAAAACACATGATCGTAAAACACATTAAATGGTGCAGTTGTAAGCATAACACTTTACGTCGCGGTCTTTGTGTTTTGCACAAGCCATGTTCGTTCATTAAACACTCAAATCAGACAGAAGGTCCATGACCATGAACTGGAGTCTACGACGTCTTATGACCCACCAACGCATCGCGGTAAAGGTGCAGCCCTGCAATTGCTTGTTCACATCACTGCTGGCAGAAGGGCCACAAGTGGGAACTCTTCTCTAGAACTTCTCTCGAGGGTATTGTTAGCCTCCTCTTTCGCGCTGACTATACATCTTGGAAAGTGGCAGTACCCACACTTTACCCCACCACACGCGATCTGCCCATTAACTAGCTGTGGTCAACCCATTTATACTACTCGGTGGACAGAGGCCGAGTCACAGCAGGAGAATTAATTGAACAGATTACCTTTAGATTTAATATACACATCGTGTAGCTCTACGACGTGCTTTCAGGTTGTGCCAAACATTGTTTGGCACGATGCCTGACATTTCCCTCCACGTGCCCAGAGCTTTTTTTAATCAGTTTCTTAAGTTCCTGAAGTGGCTTCCCGCACGTCGAGCGAAACCTCGTAACATCGTGCCGAACAAGGCACGGTATGACCCAAAAACACAACGGAGAGTTGCGCAGCTTGATCGCGAAAAGCCTACCAAGTAGCATAACACAGGGTGGTCGTCACCACATACAAGCGTATGTATGTATGTATGTTGAATTTCTTTCGCACCGCACATATCAGCCGACCGTGCTACATCGGAGGTGCGGTTGCAATCTATCACATGTACGTATGTTGAACTTCTTTTGCACCATACGAAGCCAACCATGCTACATCGGAGGTGGGGAAAAACGCCGTCTCACGCACCTAAGCCTTTGGAGACGAGCGTCGCTCTCTTCTCAGTCATGTTGGGGAAATACGGCCTCACAAAGTCCGCCATCGTCACCGTCGCCAGGGAATTAAATGCCGACGAGATGGTGCTGCAACACACGGGGATTAGTGGGTGAAAGTTAGAGATGGAAATAAACTTTGCGAGAGAGAAATATCCAGGCAGTTTCCCCCCCCTCCCCCAGAAAAAATAGGTGACCAAATATTAATAATAATGTACAGGCCTTTGTCAATCCATGGGCTGGATGAAAGTCACCCCATGCCGTATAGGTCGTGAAAGCTGTTTGACTATACGTCACCACTCTGGTCAGTACGGGTTGGTGAAGGCAGGGAGCATGATCTTTAGAGCATAGTAGAGTATTGTACAACAATGTATTTTGTATCACTGCCCTCTGCTACTTACAAAGGTAGCACTGCACCAGTCTATAACACCTACATAATGCATGGTGGTTACCCATCCACGCACTATCCAGAAACAACCCGGCTTAGCTTCTGAGATCTGACGAGATCAGTTGGATTCTGGGTTATTTGGAGATATGCTTCAATAAAAAATATCATCCTTTTTGAATCGGACAATTTTAGATCGCAAGCGTACCTTGTTATGAGATGACATGTCACACTCATTACTTGTTATGAATCACTGGCCTAATGGTTCGTATCGCATGATGCCTACCTGATGGTCAGTATAACACGATGCCTACCTGATGGTCAGTATCACACGATGCCAACCTGATGGTCGGTATCGCACGATGCCTACCTGATGGTCAGTATCACATGATGCCTACCTAATGGTCAGTATCACATGATGCCTACCTGAGAGCCCCGCTGAAGATGCAGGCCACAAAGAGGCCAGGCAGCCCCGGGTAATCCTGAAGAACGTCCATCACGAAGTATAGCACCATCTGGAATGAGGTACAAAGACGGACGAGAGATTATTTTAGTTATATTTTTGTCAGCCCTTTGTCAATCCAAATGCGAGGAGGCTACCGTCTCCTGCTGTCCTGAAGCCGTCTCATGGCAAGCAGACCTCGACATTGGCATTTAGCTTCTGAACATATTGCCACACACAAGAATATAATTATAATTCAATTATAATAAACGTTACACACTTGACGATTAAAACAGTTTCAAGGGTTAAACACGTGTATCAATGGCCACACATAGGAGTGTGAGTATACAAACACATGCATACATTCACGCAAATCCACGCGTACATATCCATGAGCATGCAATCGTATGTGTTTTTTTTGCTTTTGCGTATGGGTAGCTGCATGGCTGCACAACAGATGACAGCATCCTCCCCGTATCCACCACACGTGCACAGACACACTTGCAGGCGTTGTTCAAGCCGTGTGCACGTGCAGTTAGAGGGTTGCAGCACCTGGTCGTTGCTTGTGACGTCACCCATCACACGGGGGTTGCACTCCTGATAGCGTGCGTACATAACCAGGCCCATGATGGACCCAATGGCCAGCATCAGCTGCTGGCATGGGAAGACCAAGTACACGGAACTGACATGCGCACACAGGCAGGTACACGCGGGCACACACAAGCGTGAGCACAAAGGCATGCACATCGTTAAGGCATATAAACCACCCACCACCGCCCCCGCCTCCCGTCGACTAAAAGCAATGTCTTCACGACGCCATGCAGACACGTGCGGGCACAAAAATAAATCACCGGAGCAAAAGAGCAGATCATTGTCTTCACAACACACATGCACTTAACTCCATTCGGTCTCTCCACATGAATGTAAGCCGGATTTATATTTGCGTTTACCCACGATGTTCTACGGCAACCTCGCAATGAGTTTATGTATGCCTTTGCATTTTGCGTTGAATGGGTTTTTACAAAGTGCTCTTGCCAATAACATCTGGTAATCTATCAGCATTTTTTAACAAGCTCCACTCTCCTGTTGAGACCCAGAAGGTCAAAACTGGTGTGAATAATATCACTGGTCAACATACTTTTTCCGGCATAAGGTATTCCAACGGTTTTAATGTAATTTTGGGGGTGCCGATTCCAAATCTGGCATCAGCTTTTGTCTATCACATCAGGTTTTTGAGATATCAAATATTTCATTTTCAATAAAAACTGCAGAAGAAAAATATTAAATAAATGTGGATATCTACATAAAATTATATTATAAACACACTATGCTAAAAATACAGGACCATATTTTAACACTAAAGCAGTCACTGACTCGCAACAACTTGCAATCATAAGTGACAAGAGTTAATTTCGGGTAAAATCAATGAAAATGGGGTATGCCGATAGCATAAAAATGAGATGTGATAGAGAAAATCTGATATCAGATTTGGAATCAGCACCCTGAAATTAGTCTAAAACAGCTGCAAAAGTCCAGGCCAGAATTTTTTTTTTTGACCAGGAAGGCCAATAGGCCGCAGGAATAAAAAATGTGTCAGATTTGTTGAAACAGAATGGAGTTCTGCTCATGTTAGCTTTAACCCATGATGATCCACAGCAACGTATAATGAGCAACGTCCATCAACGGCCATTCGCTGCAAGACGCCGGGTGTTCTGGAAGTACCGTATTTTCCCGCATATAGCCCGCATACGCATATAACCCGCAAAAATTGTGTTTTGTGTAAAATAAATTTTAGATAGCGTGCACTTCCATATACCCCGCATGCATGACTATCTTTAACGTCGTTACCGCAGCTTAATTCCATCATATTAATACGAAGTTTACATTTGTAATACATTACACTATCAATTGTTAACATTTTAATCATAACGTGGACAAAGAAAACAAACTAACCGGAAACGAGTGAACTTAAAACAGTAAACAAGTAACAAAAGTAAATATCCAATAAATAAGTAACACATAACTGGTAGATAAGTAAGGACAGTTTTAGCACTGGTAGATTGCGCACTGCGCAGACAATAGCGGCACTACGGAAACGCAAACGCCGTTGCCTCGCCCCCAACCCCCCACCTCTCTCTCCTCCCAGCTCTCCCGTCGCCGGTAAACAAAGTGCGCCACACTTCAAACATTGCCGTTTCATTGTACAAACAATTCGAATCATTTAAAACGTGATAACATGTGCAATTTTAGTGCGAGTGGTTTATTCAACAGTGATTTAGTCAAAGGTAAGTGTTGCATAGTGGATAGTCCTACCATGAAAAAATTGAACGAGTTATGACATGTCACACTTGTAAAATATGTTTAGGATGGCCCGCACCTCCATATACCCTGCAGGGACTTGTTTTGATTGTAAAAAGTGGTATACCCCGCGGGTTATATGCGGGAAAATATGGTACTAACAACCAAACGTGATTAAGACAACTTGGAATGAATACAACAAACTAACAACACTCACAAGATTGCTTCCTTCTCAGAGCGGGCACTCAGATATCGCTGCACTTGAGCTTGGTTGACCCCATAGAGTGCGAGCATCATGAATACACCCCCGAACCCGAGGGTCCATAAGGTGTGCCGCTTAAACGGGTCCGGGTCAAAGCTACACACGGACACACAAACATACACGCCATCGTCACGATCATCCCAGTAAACCAGCAACGCTATCGTCAGGCACATACAACACACTGCGTTCCACGAGAACGGCAAGACTTGCACAGCCCAGGATGTTTCACCCGACACTGGGGAGACAAAGCCTTCTCGAGCGCAGCCCCAAAAATCTAGAACTCCCTGCCGCCTGCCACCAACGGACATCCGAAACGCGCCAAGTGTCTCGCAATTCCGTGATCTGTGCAAGACACATTTATTAAGGCTTGTCATCCGATGAAATAAAAACTCTTAAATTTTTATTTCTTTAATTAATTTTTATTTACTGCTTAACTTTGTGCGATTTGTTGCGCACGTTTGCAATTTATTTTGCATGCGGTTGCAATTTACTTTTCCCAGTCAGTGTTAGCTGCTGAGGACGTGACGGGCTTCTTTTTTCCTTCGTTGTTCCGTGCCCCCTGTACCATTCCCGTTCTGTTGTAATGTGCACTGAAGCCTACTCCATACTCCATTGAGCGATATTGGCACACAAAAGATTGATTGATTGACAGTCATCCCAGTAAACCTGCAATGCTTTGTCTACTTTTGCATGTGTTTGGCCATCCAGCGTTCTATGTTTACTGGGATGATGTAGTTTTATGTCGCATTGTGTCTCACATGCGTAGGCCTGTGGCTGGTTGAAAAGTGCGTGGAGCGACAGGCTATACAGATTCTAGAGAGCAATATGGAGCCGAATGACATTATTGCAATGTTGGTTCTATTCAAGGTTTAATAATCTCACGTAATATTTTCATGGTTCCCTGGTAGACTACAGTAGGCATGGAGATTAGAATAGCCGCAGCCGTAACATGAGGTATAGTGGATGTAGAATACTCAGGTGTGTAAATATTTTTCAGGATGCTCGACAGGCGCAGCTGAAATTATGGGGACTTTTTTGTAAGATTTCGAACACAAGTCAAGAGTACTGTCAAATATCACACATTTTATTTATTTATCCTTTTATCCTATATAAATCATGTAATTTGTTAATCTAGTAATGGCACCTGAGTAATTTGTGGTGTTGAGTAAGGGCTTGTTTTGACTGGAATGAACCAGATACCCACTATATTGATCTTGACATATGTTCACCAAGTTAAAGAGAGATATGACCTGAAAAATGTTCTCCATACGAGATCACACTGGGCGATGTGACTGACACCTGGTGGGAACACTGCAGTATTGCTCACAATATAACAAGTGATCTGGCGGTAGAGGGCAAAAACCATAATGGGCCTCCAGGTCACTCATGCCATGTGGTTTTATGAACGGGTTGAAGTTATGAAAAATATCACCCAATCAGTAGAATTGGCTGGAACTGGATTATTCAAAACTTTGCAATGCATGTTATGAATAGGGTATGATAACTATAATGTGAAACACACAAGTAAGAAAATGCCAGTGAGGGCAGCATGCATTACAGCAGAGCAGGCCTCACTTTTTTTATTACCATGGTTACTGAGCACAGGCCCAGAGGCCAAAAATGCAAAGGGTGACGATCCATTCAACCAACTATGGTGCGCAGGTGTACATGCGTGTACTAATGCCTATACGCAGTGATTTAATAGTACGTGCAAGTGCTCACTCAATGCCAGATATTTTGCCAGCGTTATTGTTGATTTCCCAAACTTTTGCGATGCCGCCCGCGTTCTGAGCACCGACAATGATGACGGCAAGTTGGCCCGCGACCATCACCAGCGTCTGGAATACGTCCGTCCAAATCACCGCCTTCAGCCCGCCCTGAAAAATACAAAAATAAAGATCCCCCGCATAGCCTTTCACAGACTGTTGGGGCAAATGCTGTTAGTGAGCACCTATGAAGGCCGGCACTGTACACAAGGGGGTGGGTGGCCAATACCATGTCCAACCGCATTTGTATCCCCAGTGCTGATGTTTTCACACCGCACCACATACTAACTTAAGGTTGAATCAATCTAGTGGATGTTCAGGACTAGCTCAAATGTTCGCAACTGCTATTGGTCGAGAGCAGGAATTTTGTTTAGATTGCCAGGTTCATAGAGCAGTGGGCTAACCACTCCCCGACACACACACATGCATGTACTGTACAAGATAACACAGAATCCTGTATCCACAACATGTCCATTCGGATCACTTCATTCTACCGAACCGCCACCAGAAAGCAGGCAAATCGTTCTTTACCACAGCCGGAGGTCTTGTAAATTCTGGCTTTACCACCTCGGTGAAATGACGACAGATTTGGGCGGAAACCAATATCCTAATCAAACACCTGGTCTCTGATTCCACGAAAGAACCTGTGAGATGTAATCTACCTAGAAAACATTCATTATCATTTTCCATGGGTCACAGTAAAATTAATTAATACAGATCTGCCCACTACCTTCACAAGTGAATATCACATAGGGTATGGTGTGTGGTTGACAATGTAAGCAGTGAGTCACTGTAAACTCCGATAACTCAATGGAGGCATTGAAGGAATCCACCGCATATCAACTGATACCATCAACTGATGAGAACTAATCCGTATGTTATTCCTCCAGGCATACACAACAGACTTTCAATAATTCAACCGTGCGCACAGCCACACACAAGCCCACATGATTTGACCACATTCAGAAAGCAAAATGCCAAAGCCAAGAAATACACAAGGTATTAAGTGCTCGAAGGACACTCTAAAATCAAAGATACATGAGTTTAAATACCATGGTGCAAATGGACTGATGTTTTTATTTTATTCATATGCAATGGTTTTATGTAACCGCTGCAGTAACTACATTTGCTAAAATGTAAAAACTAAAAAACTTAAATCGAATTGGGACCCTAAATAGTGACAATTCCTATAATTGCTGGGAATGCCCAATCCACAAATACGAAGGAGACATTACAGTGATACACTTCGCTGCTCCTGACACGGTTATCTGGGCTTGACCACCTGAATGTAAAATTGCAGTTGTTGCTCTGCATCTACGTCTGCCAGACGAAAGAATAAGATTGCTGGGAAGATGAATCGCTAAACCTCTAATGCACACTGTAGGCGATAACCATCTGCGAAATACTGCACCTCTCTGACAAACTTGGGAAATAAGGATGGAGCGAACGGAAAATGTATCGAATGAATTGTTTTGATGCTTTTGCCGTACTCACTCAAGTGTGGATGCATGGCTAATACTCACGATGGTCGTGTAAATAGTGCAGATGACTCCAAGCACCACCACCGATATCCACACATTCAGTCCTGTCACTGCAGCACAAGTCAACACTGAATCGTTAACACGGAACACCCCACTTCGCATCACACGGCGGCGACATGACAAATTCTAAGAGTGACGCACAGCACAGAGACTAGGACAAACATGGAACACGAAACCAAATGCACATGCATGGCTATTTTTGCAAGTCAACTGCTGGATAAAGTGCCTCCTTCCCCACACCGTGTGTGTTTCATTTGAACATACTTCACTGTTTTATTATTATGTCTTATTTTTATTATTTTATTATTTCCCTTCTACGTGAATTTACCGAAAGAACCAAGAATATGAATCCATGCAGTCACGAAAGCTTTAAATCGAAATACTTCACCATGCTGATCAGCGTGGGTTGGTGAAGGTGAGCAGCATAGGCATGGAAGCATAGAATCACAGTACAATGATGTATTCTGCTGCAGTCTCCTGCGGACTATTACTTAGCACAGCGCCGCAGCCGCCTATGATCACTGTTACGTTGTTTTTATAGCTTTATTTTGGTGATTTCGAAAACTTTTGGATTAGCCTTATTTGTTTGTTGTTGTACAGAGTTAGACTGATAACTTTAATTTAAATTGTCTTATGGTTGTTATTGTTTGACTTGCATCCCACTGGGATTTTTGCACACAGCATTGATATACGGTGCTTTTTCTGGAAGACTTTGCTGTTTTTTCCTGGATTTTTCTGTTGCGCGTAGTCACTTTAAGATGTTTCTTGTTCATGTTTTTGTTTGTTGCGGTTGCACCCGATTCAAGAGCAGAATGGCTCACAGGGCTATACCTAATAAATTAATTGAACTGAACTGAACCTAGCATGCATGGTGTAATATCCAGGCCCAAGCCTGCTTGGCTTCCGAGACGTGGGGGAATTTGGCACATTCCTTGTTCTTTGGGCGTTGTCACAACACTAATATATAACGCTATAATAACCCAAAACATAATACAAAACCTCAAAAACAAAAATACAACATACTGAATTTGTTGGCCGTTAGTTATTGGTTTACGCGACCTCTTTAGCAGCAACAGAAGTTGCTAGATTCCCCAAAATGTGAAAAAAAGGAACAAAGGCTTCAGTTGAACCACAGGAGTTAATTTAATGGAATGGGGGTAAATTGTGAGAGCCACAACCAGAATTGTGTACAAGCATTTATAGCCAGACACAAAGGAAGTACATTTACCTGCATTAAGAGCTAAAGCTGGGGTGTAGAGAACAACACCCATATACACCACCTGCAACAGCAAACACACACACACACGCAGATTATCCACACATGCACTTGTATATGTCAAGCCACTGCTGGATGAAGACATTTAACCATCTTTCCCTGCGCTGCTTAGTTCAGGGTTGGTGAAGGCAGGGAGCGCGTGCGTGGTAGCACCCTCTGATGCCCGCCACACTGTCCCTCTGTCTAGAGCAGAGTTTCTCAAACTGTTTTCGCCCTGCGAACCACTCAGCCAGCCAGCCCCCCCCCCCCCCACGCTAGTGACAAAACGCATTCGCTTCTCTCTAAATACCAGTCAAACAAAATAATTAATATGACTGGAACATTTTTTTATGCAGCTATTAGGTTTTTATTAGGGGGGGGGCATTTATATCTTAGGATTTGGGTAGTTTACTTAATTTAATTTTGTCATTAAATATCATCAGTAAAATATTAATTAATGTCCGACACAAAAGGTCAAAACATTGGCATTATTTCCAGAAAAACCTGCATTTGAATCACAGCTCCGCGGACCACCTGGAGGACCTTCAAGGACCACCGGTGGTTCGGCTACCACACTTTAAGAACCATTGGTCTACAGCCTATACAGTAACACCTCTCGTGATTGGTGGTCACCCAATCCCAGCACTATCTAGGCTCCATCCTGCTGAACTTCAGAGATCCGAGGAGATCAGGTCACAGGTGTGTGTGTATAATAGAACTAGGTGCACATCATGGAGGATCGTGGGTCACACGTAAATGGTGTCCATTGGCCAATGCTGAATGGGCATGCCGGAGATATATTTTCCATCTGAAATTGTTCAAGCAAACTCTGAACCAGTTTATATTTTCTGAGCCACATCTGCCGGATGTTGCGAGGCAAAAATCTCTCCACCTTCATAATGGGAACCTGTTGCAACAACGTACTTGGGGCCCCCACCTTGTGGGTGATCGTGTGAAAAGAACACAAAGGTCAACTCTCGTCCTTAAAAATACAGGGACATTCGACTTTCAGAGATACGAACATACCTGTCCGTATCGAGAGTCATAAGTTCAACCGCTGTGCAATAGATGGCGATGGTGGCATCTATATCTGCAGAACATGAATAACCAGTGCCATCTACATCTACAGAAGATTATACAACTTTTAAAGCGATTCCCCGAAGTAAAGTTGGACAAATCGAAATAAAAACAGACCTCTGGAACCTAACTCGTTCGCAAGTAGAGGAGTCCCTGTAAGAAGTAATTGGCAGAAATAAGTGACAATTCCTTTACATCTTCTCCCATTCCCTGCGTGACTTTGTGCAGGCGTCCCTTTAGCTGCCTGGTTCCGACATTATCGAAAGATCTAACCCCTAGCCATCAGAGCAGCGGATTGTTTAAATAAATGTGAACGTTTATTAAAAACCCAACTCTGCAGTGGATCTGTAATACCGTGCATATACATAAGGCGAGATGGTCATTTGCATTTATTCCTTGATTTTTTAAAATAATAAGCTATAATTTATTTTAAACTTTTATATTTGCTAGGGGCAGGGGTCGGCAACCAAAATAACAAGGAGATCCATTTTTGTTCGAATTCGCAAAAAACTGAATAATTTAAGAGCCGCAATGCATGTGAATGAGACGGTGGTCCTTAATAAATAACGCTACAAAGCAGTCCTTAAAAAGCATGCGGCTCCGGAGCCGTAGGTTGCCGACCCCTGGGCTAGGGTATACATTGCTTTGTTGATATTTTAAACGTAATGTCTTGTCTTTTATATATTATAAAAGACACTTTATAGAAGTGTTGGGAATTCACGTATTTTATTTTTCTCAACCTGTTGAAAATGTCAATTAGAGACTTTTTCTCACAAAACTATTCCAACCACGTCAAAGATTTGAGTCGCTAAAAGACGCCAATTTAGGTCGCGCTGGCTCATGTAAGGTAAAATGGAGCCTCCACATGAGCTGATTTTATCACTCTATCTCTGAAGTCAACATCCTCTCTTGTGTGTATGTTAAACTTATTTCGCACTGTACGTAGTCAACCTTGCTAATCAGAGGTGTGGAGGAAGGACAACAAACTAAACACAAAAAGCAGTTCCAAACAGATGAGTTTTCAATCTACATTTAAATGTGAATAGCTCCAGTGGCTTCCTAATATTGGAAGAGCATTCCAGACGGCCAAAGAAGCGCATCTAAAAGCACGCCATGTAGTGAGCGTCTTTGTTCGATGGCCAGCCAAAAGCTGCTGCCACTCTGGCATTAGTTTTCATCACCGACCATCATCCCTTTATAGAGGTGTGTTGCTGCCCAAGCACACCCACTCACTCTCATTCATCTTTCCCTAACACTCAATTACACCGGCTGACTTTCACACATTCTCCAATCCTCGTGATACATTCTCTGTCTCTCAATGTAATTGTTTTATAGCTGTAAATTATGACGCTTGGTGTACGAGGTGGCTGATGTCACAGCACCCTCACGTACCAAGCAGACTCTCATATATCACGACCTTTGGTGTCACTACAGCTGGTGACGTGGGACAAAACAATCAACGAGTGCATGCGTTTATACGCATGCAGACCTCCTCCGTGACCCCTTTAATCATCAATGTAAAACCAAAGGACACATTGCTGGTTATGACGCAGACTATGGTGCAATTGAGATCGGTCTTTCTATAGACCATTGCAAGCCCTGCAATAAACCCTGCAACCACAACTGTCCATTGGTATGATCACCAACAGCAAATATATCTAATGTACAATAATGAGAAATATCGCTATCATCAACGAAGAAAAGGAAACTAGTCATACGATTTAGTATTGCATCATAGCTTTGCTAGGCGATTTTCCGAACCGAGTTGTAACCTTTTTAAATAATGCAATAGCATAGCTCACACGAAATCTAATGTACAGCAATTATCCTTGGAAAAGAGCGATGTTGTCTGAAAGGTGCAAGGAACCCCTCCCCTTAAGAGCATTCATAACAGCCTGATGCAATGTGGGAATTACAGGCAATACTCAAGACTCACAGTAGGCAATATCAGTTATGATTAGATAGTTGCCTTCACGCAATACTTGAAAGAACTTACATTTCGTTTCAGGTCCAATTAAATTGTTACACCTTAATAAAAGGACAACGTGCACCTTGATTAAATGTACTCGTGATAATGTAGGTTTCCAAGGAAAATAGCCATTAAGTACCTGGTTTATCAGTTGTGCAATAAACCCCCAAGGGTCCATACTGTACTTGTTCTCTGCATTCTTGATGTTTTTGCCTTTGTTTTGTTGTATCTGTGCTCAAACACCACAGATCTCCCTTATACTGGTAGGAACCTCCTGGTTACACCAGCCCACAGGGGATTATTGTGTCCGTCGTGCAGGGAGGGGCTGGGTGGGTAGGGAGGGGCTGGGCAGGGAGGGGAGGGTGGGGAGGGGCTGGGTGGGGTGGGTGGGGCTGGGTGGGGGGTGGGAGGGGTGGGGCTGGGTGGGGAGGGGCTGGTCACCCCGTGGTGCCCTTATAAAACTCAACGTTTAACCTACTCACGCCGGCTTGTGCCCGCCCTCACAGTCGGCCATATTTGCGGAATACACCACGCCGCCGTTGACCCTGGCCATTGACCGAGCAACCCAACGTTCCTACCAGCTCCCTCCGCAGGAATGTATTAAAATAGCCAGGAAACTGGCTAAACGTGATCATCCATGCAACAAATTAAATAAACTCAATCTCTTTGATCCTTACATTATTGGTGATCCTGTGGTCAAAGCTCACTGCAGGTGTCAAAGCTCACTTGCCAAATGCTAAAAAAATAAACTCCTTTCAGGATTGTTCATGTTAATCTCTTAAAGAATAAAGGCGTTCAGTGTTTATTTCTAATATTTATAAGCGATCTAAGGAGTTACCTGTTTACAATTTAAAGCAGTTACAATTTTACAATGAACTGCAGTAGTGTTCAGATGATGACATGTCAATCCACTACTGAAATACGGACCTCCCCACACCATTGGGGTAGTGGGGGTTATTTAACCATACTCCACCATGCTGATCAGTGACAGTTGATGTAGCGGCCAGCAGAAGTTGGGGCATAGTACAGTACAACAGATTATCTTGGACTGTCTTCTGCTTACAACATCAGCAGCCTAAAACACATGGTTCATGTATGGCACACTCATTCAAGCACTATGCAGACACAGCTCTGCTGAGCTTCCGAGATCTGACAGAGATCGAGCGTATTCCAGGCCATTTGATCAAAGCCCAGGATGATTTATGAACATGAGATTGATTGAGATGAAATTAACTGAACAATTGTTACGAATTATGGTGGCAGTGGTGTTAAGCACTGGAAAGTGGTGATGTGTAGTATTTACCATTTGGAAGATGAATGTTAACGTTCCCGCAATCCTCACAGACTTGTTAAATCGGAGCCCCAAATACTGTGAAAATAAAGGCACAACATCCACCTCAACGTAAGCATAAAACACAATTATCTGCAAATCATCACGTACCACACGACTTCATTATCCACTGCAAATTGCTTCCGCAGAATCATATTTCATCAAACAGAGCACACGAGATTTGTGTCAATGGGCTCTCGTATGGTTATACAGAAAATGATAGTAACTCTGACACAAATGTGTTGTGGCATTCATCAAAGCATTCACACAGCAATTCACATGTTAATAATAATAATATCCAGGCCTTTGTCAGTGCACTAGTTGGATGAATTATGCCTCCCCATGCCACGTCAATCATGGGGATTGTCAGACCATACTTCACCGCGCTGGTAAGTGTGGGTTGAAGGCAGCAAGCGTAGATGTGGAACTATATAAGCAGGGTACAATGATTGATTTCTTTCTGCACTGCCCTCTACTGCCAAACGCCATGTAACCCCACATAACCCCACCGCTACCCTATGACAGTTTTTGTGCAGTGTGGTCACCCATATAAGCACCATCCGTGCTCAATCTTGCTTAGCTGTGACACAATGTAGGCTTGTAACTTAGACCTTTCTCTCATAAGGCAGTGTTAATAAAAGATATAATTTTTTAACTGTATATATGTAATTACAAATTATAATTGTGCTGACCGCTGCACTCATACAGCAAAAAATCCACTCCAATACTAGACTTATACACTCACACCCTGCTTCCCCCTTCACCAACCTGCACTGATCAGTGTGGTGAAGTATGGTCAAAGAATACCTACGAAACGCACGGTGTAAGAAGGCCTTCATCCAGCAGTGGGTTGACAAATGGCACGTACAGCAAGGCAAAAGTGTATTTCCTCGCACAAGCATATATACTCTACCTGCCTTTTGCACACCAAAGATACAAATGTTTTGTTTTAAGCTTGCTTTAATAACCTGTGCGATTTCATGTTACAGATGTATTAAGTACACTATAACATATAAAGTTAATTGTAACATCTCACTTTGTTGACCCAGGTTGCCCTTGCACAAAACACTTATTGTCCCATGTATTTTTTTTTACCGATTTTAAGTCCATAAAAGAGAATAGCATAATAAAAGTGCTGCCCTGCAAGTGCCTGCTCATGGCACAGCCGGCAGAAGGGCCTCCAATGCAAGGAGCTCTGGAGAGCCCCTTCAAGCCGAGGGGAGTTGGCCACGCTGGCCAGATATCTTTGGAGAGGTGGGTGTACGCAGACTTTACCTCACCACACGCGACCTGCCGATAAATATTAAGAGCGGTGTTCTTCATTGCAAGGCCCGTGGGCCACTGGCGGCCCCCTTGATAGCCTTTATTGCGGCCCCCGACAATACACAATACGTAAAAACACCCCTTGCAGGCGGTGTGGCGGGCCTCACGTTGACAACTTATCAGCGAAAGTGGCCCCCTTCTGAAAATTAGTAAAGAACACTGATTTAGAGTAATGCTGTTGGGGGGATTTAAGAAACTTGCACCATTGTTTCAACTATTATGGTGAGCGATTAGACTGGTGACTGCTGCATTGCCAAGTACAGTGTGCTCACCATTTATGCCATGACAGCATCCATAAAATGTTATATTTACATACATAAGTAGGCCATCATAATAAACTAATTGAAAATAACTTAGCATGAACTGCACACGCAGTGGCCATGCAACTCAATTAACTTCCCCAAACACATTAACGCCTTTGGTTAATGTGGTACCAGAGTAGGAGAGATTCATTCAAGTGTCAAAATTACTAGGGCCATAATGTGTTCGATCCAACACAGTGCTGCTGGGCTACTAGGGCACTTTCATGGTGACCATCATCAGCCGTGGTCAACCCACTGCTAAATAAAGGCCTTCCCAAACCTTCAAAATTTCTCACGAAAAATATTATTAAATAATGTTGTGTTGTAACTAAATGAATGGTATCGTGTGAGTGTACTTTCTCTGGGTACTTTGGTTTCCTGCAAAAAAAAACCTCATATCCGTTGGGCTGGGAGGTTACCAGTACAGCAAAAGGATACCTGAATCGCAGACACATAGATTTTCTCCCACATGCTAAACATAATAGAAATTGAAAAACATGTCCATGTAGGACCCCTCCTGTGAACGTTTTAAGACCGATGCTTTTTGTTTTCAAGATATTATAGCCAGGAGTGCCTTATAAAAAGAGCAATAAACAGAAGACAAATTATCCTTATGGCGGTACTCCAGGGTACCAAATAATACAAAATGGCCCAGGCAATTAAATGTTATTTCTGGGACACTATTTTTCCCAGGGGTGTTAACTCCGCGACTGGGGTACCAATCAATCCGAAATCAGTGCCACTCCGCGATGTCGAAACTCAGCGAGGACGATTGCGCTGAAACCCTGAACGCTCGTACGTGTCACAGTAGTGGTGCATCGTGTACAGCTCGTCGAGATGAGTCGATTGACGCATCGCCGACCATCAACAGACTAACAATGACTGCATCACGGACATTGTGCGAGAGCCGGGATACTGTGGCACCCCGGGGTACCATCCATAAGGTTCAAATGCTACTCACATGACAAATGTGCAAACATGATAATCGGTTTTTCCCCTTTTATCTGGCAACAAAACAGGTGTTAAGTTGTTAAAACACCAAACTGAAACCTTTTACAAGGAATCATGTCTGCATTAACCACAATACTTGTGGCCAAAATGCAAACAAAAAACATACTCTGATGATATTTCAGTTTGGTGGTTTAACAACTTAACACCTGATAATAGTTTTTTTACCCTTCTATCTGGCAACAAAACTGACACCTTTTTTACAAGGAGTCATGTTTGCAACGGCGCATGGCACAAGCCACTCCAAGCCACGCCGATTGTTTCAAGGCACCCACCTCGTAGGCGCTGGTCACCTTGAGCCGATAGAAGAGGGGCAGGAAAACGTGCGCAGGAATGAGGAGCCCGAAGATGTAGCTGACTCCCAGGAACCAGTACTGAGTGCCATAGGTGTAGATCTCTGCGGGCACCCCGAGGATGGCCACCGCCGACTGGAAGGTGGCGAGAAGCGACAAAGCCACGGGCACGAATCCCATGCTCCTGTCGGCCAGCAGAAACTCCTGGGTGGTTTTCTGGCGACCACCGCTCAGGGCGTAGTAGAGGCCAATTCCAGTGGAGATGACCAGCAGGATGGCGAAGATGAGGTAGTCCACCCATGAGAAAGTGAGCTTGGCCATCGCTACCCCAAAAATAAAAAAAAAGCTATCTGGCGTGCGCCCTACTGATGTGCGGGGTTGGAGAGGCCCCAGACAAAATTGGCTCGGCGTAGCTTATATGCACGTAAATATAGCGGGTTGTAAAACGAAGATAATCCCTGAGATTGCGTTGTAAAATACGAACTAAAGTTCAAGTGTCGTATTTTTTGTGCGATGCGACAATTAAGTTAAAGGCAGCAAGCAGCAGCAGCAGGAGATATTTTTACTTCTAAACCGACATGGCAACGATGAATCTCGCAAACTAACCATTGGCAAAGCGCGCTTTTGAATTAACAATTTCTCACAACTTGTTGTTTCTATAAATTACAATCTCTCTCTGGCTTGAAGGAATCTGTTGGTTGAGTCGGGTCGAGTGAGAAACTTCGTGTAACGGATGGGCAAAGCGAGTCCACTTAAAAACCTGCTCGGTAATTGATTAACGAGAACCCCTGTTGTATGAGCCACCTCGCTTTGCTGACACAGAAATCCTTGGAGTAAAGAAAAAAACTCTTGGCCTCCAGAAGAACCCCTTGGTTAATAAAGATTCTGGCCTTATCAATGATAAGTTGGATCCAAATGTACCGAAGAAAATAAACTCGTCCAAAGGTCCACAACAACCACCACCACCAACCACCACCAGTGTTTGCCCAACAGTTTAATCAAGACTCACAAAGGTGAAGTTGTGTCTTGTTGTGTGTAGAAGAGCTTTTGTTGTTCTTAATGAAACATGGTTGGCTTGAAAGCTTAAACGTACTTTTAAAAAAAAATTACGATTGCTTAAATACTTAAATAAACCTAGAATTAGTGTTTAGACATACCAACACTTTAAATTCAAGTACAATCGAATGAAAGGCAGCAGCAACTTCTACTTCTCATCCGAAAGTCACTGTTTTAATGTAGACCCGCGTCTATTATATAATGACGCACGGCTATACTAAGCCTAAAGCCATCGCGAAAATCGATGTAAACATCAAACATACACCTCCTAAACTCTTGACATCAATCAGCTGCATTCGGACACTTTAGTAACAGTTACCGGCAATGCCTTAAGAAAACACTCGACACTATCACGCGTAAAGTTGCATGCGACCACGCACACACCTGGGCAATAGAAAATTCCAAACTCACGTTCGGTAGCTGCTTTTATAATCGCGTAATGTTGTATGGGCCCATCCAGCAAATCTCCACAATCGCACACACCGACCGCTTTGCTGGCCAAGCAACATTAACGCAGCTACTACACACGTTTTTATATATCACTCTTGATTATATTTCACTCTTACTTGGCATAACAAACGGCGTGGTCGTGACATGTAATCGTACAGCCGATACGCAACTGATCTTTCATATTACGCCAACGGTTCGCCTTGTAGGTCAACTCGAATCTGTTAAACTTGCAATAGTTGCTGTTAGTTGCTGGCCGCTTGGCGTGTTCGAAGGGACCTCCCTTTGCTCAGCGACGGGTGATTTTGGCGCAGCTGTTTTTGATGTGCGCAAGAAACCTGACCGAGAACTACAAACTTACAAATTCGAAACAAGTTGAGAGCCACCGTTCTGAGAACGTTTAACTTATAACCATCGGACACTTCTACCACCAATCAACATTGACAACGCAGTCATCGACCATTCTACAAAGATGATGCGTTAATATTTCTCAGTTGTTCGCATTTAATCAACACACGACGTAACGTACACCCCGCATTCAATGTCAACTTTACCCTACATTTTTTACATTCCGTCTGGGTTGGGTTTTATATTT
This sequence comes from Lampetra planeri, assembly GCF_965212315.1. NCBI lineage: Eukaryota > Metazoa > Chordata > Hyperoartia > Petromyzontiformes > Petromyzontidae > Lampetra > Lampetra planeri. The sequence continues at coordinate 5,756,552 of NC_136129.1, forward strand.
AAAAAATAATTCGTGTACTTTATAGATTGTACTCCGTTTACACGTGGCCCACAAAACAGGACTCGTGTGTTTGTTCTACCGGAATGATTAAACACAGCGGCTAACTCTTAAGGGTTAAATGTCGATTGGAACAACGTGTGGCGGTGAGGGTGATGTTCTTGCACGGCTCTTCCCCATGTAATATCACACCACGTGGAGATTCAAAGTCACCGAGAACTACACACGACGTGTCAGTGACCTTTTGCCCAAATTGCGATACAGCACAGTACCGTATACTGTATCAATTGTGATAAGTGTACAGAGGCAATCGTGTGGCTAACGATTACTACGTCTCTACCACTTGCACCTTAACCCACCCGCCCTACCTTGCCGCAATTAATCCCCGTTAAGCATCTGGTCCCATGATGCCGATCATATAATACCGTATACGATGGTTATTAAATCGCTACGTTAACCCGTCTCTTATCCACCCCACCCCTTCGTTGTCTCGGTAGCCCGCGACATTGTTCGTCCCCCCCCCTTGTGTTTAATAACAAACAAGGACACGGGTTGGCAGGCGAGCCGATAGACGACAAAATCCGCACGGAGATTATCGCTCGAAACGTTCACGAAAAAAAACAACGCCGCCCACCCGCCCGTCTCCACCGCTTTGTATCCTCCCAAACGTCGCACGCCAATGTTGAGCTCTGCTACAAAACGACACTAACACTTGAATAACACCAACGAAAAGGCACCACCGCGTAGACCTAGGAAAACCCCCCACAAATGTGCCTTCGTGACACAAGGACGACGACACACAAGGGCAAAAAGGGCGAGCGCGCACCAACGCACACGTGCTACTGTCGGCCTTTTCCGGCTCAGTGCCGTCAAAAGACGGGGTGGGGGGTGGGGTTGGTGGTGGTGGGGGGTGGGGTTGGTGGTGGTGGTGGGTGGGGTTGGTGGTGGTGGGGGGTGGGGGGTTGGTGGTGGATTGGTGGTGGCTGGAAGTTGCTGCCACTGACGGGAGGGCCCCCAACGTTACGAGGCGAGCCAATGGCGAGAGGGCCGCTCGATGTGTGTGGGTGGTTGAGCGGCTAGATGCAAAGCTTCAAATCAAAACGAAATGCAAAGCTTCAAATCAAGATGAGATGCAAAGCTTCAAATCAAAATGAGATGCGAGCTGACGATGGCGTTGTTACCTCCCCCTCACCCACCACCACCACCAAAGCCACTCTTATGTTTTTTTTCCGTGAAGTCACGTAGGTAAAAAATAAATAATAATAAGCCCCCCTCCCCCTTAATTAGTATTTAAGAGCTTGTCTCTTGGATTTGTCCTCACTTGATACAGTAAATTTATCTGTGGCGGTCCCACCTGATGACGGAGACTTGTGTTGCCTCCGAAACGTCGTAATTTATTATTTTATTTCTATTATTATTTATTTTTTACCTACGTGACTTTACCGAAAAAACCTAAGAGTATGAATCATTCCAGTCACAAAAGCTTCAAATCTAGAACCAAAGCCACTGTTTGGCTTCGTCGTGGCACGAACGATTTTGTAAAAATCCCAATCCACGGTCATCATTAACTCCTCCGTTGAGAATAATTACACGTGTGATTCATTGCGTTAACGTACCGTGTCCAACACATTGCCGTTTAACTCCGTATTATTGTACAGGGAAATTTAGGTAAAGTCACGTAGGTGTAACAGAAAATAAACCACGACGTTACGCCCGAAACGTCGTAAATCATTTTATTTTATACCTACGTGGCTTTACCGAAAGAACCAGAGAGTATGGATTCCTGCAGTCACGAAAGCTTCAAATCAAGAGGGAAATTTAGTTTTCAGGTCCGTTTCAATACGGGCAACAGCAAAAGGAAAATGTGTTATTGTAGGGCATCGTATGCTCTGTTAGCATGAGAAAATCGTGCGATGGTGTTTTCTTGGTATGGAAGAACAATGTCTCTCTCACAATGTCCCTCACCCACCGTAAGAAAGCAAGGTCAACAATATTTGGGGCATTGAACCTCCCTGCATGCTCCCGGCTTTGGTGTAAAGTAAAGGTGCGGTATGGCAAAATATAAATGGATGATGGTCGGGGGTCCACATTAAAGGCCGCCACAGGGTCCGCCAATGGCACGCGGCCCTTGCAATGAAGGGCAATGTTGTAGGAGTGCAGGCGGTACAACTGCCACAGGTCACCACCACGCCGATGGGCCGGGCTACAAAGTTAGGGTTGGGGGTTGAAGAGAAGAATTGGACAAGGGGAGATTTTACTGCAGAAATATCCGTTGTTATACTTTACATCGTTGCAACCCCGCCAACCTTTCTTTTAAACGTGTTTGTCTATTCATGATTCATGCTTACCTTTCCGATACTTTGCACTCCTATAGTTTTGTTTCTCTGCATTTTTTGTTGCAATTTTGTGACCCGCCTTTACTGGACATCTGTGAAAAAGAGTTTCGTAGGAAATCGGATGTCTCCGGGATAAATAAAGATTCTGATTCTGACGTGACACTTGTTTTGCAATCCATGCTGCTGGATTGATGGTGAAAATGGTACATGTTCAAGCACTGTGATTCGTGAACAAATAAGTTAAGGTTTAGCTATGTGGCCCTTTTTGACTTCACGATGTGCTCCGAAGAAAAGTTAATATTGTCCTTAAATTAGTTTTCAGTTAAAGAGGTAACATTGTCAATAATTAAAACATTGCACATATACATTTGAACCTTATGGCAGTACCCGGGTCCCATAAGTCCCCGGCTCTCGCATAAACATAATGTGAACAACAACTTTGCTCTTTTTTCTAGATTTGAAGCTTTCGTGACTGCAATGATTCATATTCTCAGGTTTTTTCGGTAAAGTCACGTAGGTAAAAACATTAAAATTAATGAAAGTAAAATGTTTTATTTTACTTTCATTAATTTTAATGTTTTTACCTACGTGACTTTACCGGAAAAAAACCTGAGAATATTTGCTCTTTTTCACCAATAGGTTTAAAAAGATGGTGGCAGGTTTTGTCTTGTTAAACTATACCTTTAAAACTGAAAACTACTTACCTCTATTTAAATACACTATCGAAAAAAAATATTTACACCCCTCTGTCAATCATCGTGTTTCTCAGTGTGGATTTGTGAACACACTTTGTAAACAGTACAACCTATCTGCACAGATGCATACGGACAAGAGAAGTATTATCGAACAGGAGGAATTAACGGTGCAAAGCATTTCATCTGTTAAATATCTGCAGGTAATAGGATTGCCATAGATTGATCCTGGCTGCAGACATTGATGGGTCACAAATAATAATGAAGATAAGAGAGCAGTTTCACTGTATTATGCATACCGTTATGACAAATAAAGGACTTAAGTCGTGTAGGCAGTTTGAGAAGCTTTGGATAAGACTGATGATTCTGCCCAAACCCGAGCATTGAGTGCATTCGTTTGTTCAGCTCTTCTGCGCACTAGTCCTCGCTGCTGCGCTTGGACGACAACAAAATGATCCGCGCCAGATGGGTCGCTGCGTTTGTGTGCGCGGTGGGACGGAGTCGCCAAAAATAAATTAATGAATTACGATTTTGACTTCCGTTTATTCTGGACCCCTGGGTCCCCCCATAAGGTTAATTTATAGAAACCGAACTTATTTGTGGCCTTCTGAACACAAAATAATAATTGGCGTCGTTGTGGATAATATAAATATGCAATGCGTTCTTCACATATCCGTCTCTATACGTAATATATATTTTAATGTATTTCTCACAAAATCAATCAGACCCACGCCTTCTGAGAGTGCATAATTTCAGCATCATTGATTCAAGACAAGCAATGATATTTATTTAAGCAAGACTGACTGCTGATGAGATCCTGTGTGTCGAAACAAGCGGAGAGTTTTCCTTTTCTTTAAACAATGCTGCTGAAATTATTCCCTCCTAGAAGGTCGTGGAGCTGATGGGTTGTGTAAAAATGTGTTTTCTATATTTTATGTAGAGATAGATATGCGAAGGGAGAATTGCTAACTTCGTTTCTACCCAACAGGTAATTAAATATTGTGAAAGCGACAGCTCCATATCTTACAGAGCTTTAACACATGTAATAAGTGTATTGAAATTTGTTAAACACATCTGGAGGCTTTGAAATAAAATTAAGTTTTCTATAATTTCTCATAATTATAGTGGGGGTATCCATAAATGAGTGAACCTGTATTGTAAATTTAATGCATGGAATAATAAATAAATTCAGACTTCAAAATAGTACAATGTTTTTGTTCCACACAAGTAAAAATGACACGCATAAAATCACAACCATTATTAAAATGTGCAATAATCCCCCACAAACGTTCATATTATAAGGACTGTGGACTTTATAATTTGAACTCTATACGGATCATTCTGTATTGTCGGTTTGATGCACGGAAGAATGTATTTAGCCTTTATTTAATCAGGAGATTAAGTAACACCTCGACTAAGTAAAAACAAAAATCGACAACGCTGCAAATCAATCGCACGCATTTGTGTTGTTGTTGAACAGCGGTCAAAGAAAGTGACCGGAAGCAAGTAATTAAAACAAAAGATGCGTATCACACACACACACACCACCCTTATTAAGGGTACACAAATAACCCGCGCGCGTCCAATTAATCACGACGGTATTTCCAGTTTGTGTAAAAATAGAAATAAAATAACAAAAGGGGGTGGGGCTTGCAAATGACGTCCGTTGACGTCACCCGCACACAAAGGCGACGTCGTTTCCCCCGCCTCTCCTCGGTGCCGGGAATTGAACGGCTGTTGGGCGCCCGCGGAACGCGTCAATCGTCTTGCGCGTATCGCAATCAAACTCCTACCTTTTCGTTAATTTTTTACTCTTGCGTATTTGATTTACTTTTAAAATAACGTCTTCGTCTGTTCGAATCACGTAAGTGTCGCGCGCCACGGACATGTTAAGATACCTTTGTTCGGCGCGGCCTTTAGAGACGATGCAGGGCTTATTTGCTCAATTGTGACATTAATCGCGTTCGTGTTAAAATTACCCGGAGTGGTATAATGTATGTTTTATGGAGGTCGTAGTGAGGTGATTTAAGCAATAGTCGTGTGTATTTTAGCGAATATATGTAACAAGGTTTGGATAATGTCGCTGCTGTTGGCGGCTCAAGGCGCTTTATCCCGGTCCTTGCCTGATCGCAACGCCCGGCGAGAGGCCATCTCGCCTGCCCAAGCATTCAAGGAGAGGCCGTGGCTTTGGCCCTATTACGCGTTTCACTGTAATTGCATTATTAGTCATTATTTATCGACTTAATATACATTACTTAAGTTGTGGAAGCGTTTTTTTTTTAGAATTTTACGTTGTAGATGAACTAAGGTAAGAAATTATATGGATAGAATGGCTGCCGAGGGGAGAATGTATGACGGCAGATTAAGGGATTGTCTTAATTAAATATTCGACGGTTAAAATATCGTTCGAAAGACTCGAGTTTGATGTCATCCTACATAATAAACAGGGCCTTAGGATGCAAATGATGAATAATGTGTTGATGTACACGCTTAAATGTATCGCTGGGAGTCCTCTCTCCTGAAGTGGCTAGAAAATGGTGATGTATATTTGTTTTAAGTGGGCCACTTAAAAGAAGCCAGTTATTGACCATTGTCGGCCCAACATCGATGGTCAATGTTCAAAAAATATTGGGCGAATAAAAGCCCCTTTTCATAGGGTAGGCCTTTCCATCGTCACCATCAGCCATGGTCAATCTGCTGCTGCTGGATGAAGGCCTTTGTCAGCCGTCGACACCTTATTACGAGCGTGCGACGTAACGATTGACGTAGCCATCTGTGCATAAGCCGATTTCATCCCTCCAGGCCATGGGACAAGTTGACGTCGCTGAAAAGAGGAAATGAAAGTTTAGACCCAATAGGCCCATTTTGTTAAGTTCTAGATAAATATATATTCTCCCCGGACATTGAAAATGGTAGACTTTATTTTTTCACGCAAAACTATTTCAACTACGTCAATTATTTTAGTCACTAAAAAGACACCGATTCAGGTCGGGCTGGCTGGTCGATGTTGGACTTCAACTTCCTCTAGGGTAGAATGTAGCCGAACCCCTGGATGCAGGCGATGTCCTTTGCCTTTAGGTCTTTAAAAAGACTGCTGCATTTATAAATTGACTTAACAGAAACTTTTCAGTTGCCTTTATTTTACCATGTTAGAGCTTAATGAGATAGAATGAAAAATATCTGTGCTGTAGAACATGATGCTGCTGATTGGTATGCCTAATGTGTGCAACTGCGGCTATGAAGACCAGCACATAGGTGGCATTTTTTTCCACTGGTTGCCTAGAGACAAGTTGTTTACGAATGTCTTTTTGTGTCAATCTTGGAACGGTATTGAAATGTATGGTCAGATGCACCTGTTACCCAGTGTTCTTATGTCTGATCACATTCGCTACATATCATTGTGCTCTGCAGGCCCTCGGCAACAAACAACAATGTCGGGGTGCCGCGTGCTCGGCACAGATGAGCCGCCCAGCGCGGGCGTGGGGCCCGGCGAGGCGCCGCCCGCACGTCCTGTTGTGCCAGACTGCGCCATCTGCCTGCAACCCTGCGTGCACCCAGCACGCCTACCATGTCGCCACGTCTTCTGCTTCCTTTGCGCCAAAGGAGTCGCGCTGCAGAGCCGCAGGTGTGCCCTATGCCGCAGCGAGATTCCACCTGACTTCCTGGAACGGCCCACACTGCTGTGCTCCACTTCAGACGGCCAGCCGCTTGCGCAGCAGCAGCGGAGATCATCGGGCTCGATGGGCGTGGCTGGAGGTGCTTCTGAAGGTGTGCCGCTTAAGCCGCGCACCGCCAATGCCTGGTACTACGAGGGCCGCAACGGCTGGTGGCAGTACGACGAGCGCACAAGCGCGGAGCTGGAGGAAGCGTTCGCGCGTGGCAGCACCACGATGGAAATGCTCATCGCTGGCTACCTTTACGTGGCGGACCTGGAGGCCATGGTGCAGTACCGCCGCAGCGAGCCATCTCGTCGCCGCAAAATGAAACGTGACCTGCTGAGTGCACCCAAGAAGGGCGTTGCAGGCCTGCGCTTGGATCTTACAGCGCCGGCGGTGTCACCTGCAAATGCTTCTGGCGTGGACGGCGTTGACCGGGCAGTCGCTGGCACCAGCTCTGGCTCTGGATCTGTTGTGGCAGGTGGATTTTCCATGCTGTCCAGCGCTGCTTCCGTTATATCGAGTGGTATTTCGGCAGCACTGGGAGTCTCATCAGCTGCCTTTGGTGGCTCGGTTGCTTCAGGTGGACTTTTGGCTTCTGCAGGGCCATCTACCATCACCGCAGCCTCCCCTAGTTCTCCAGTAAGTAGTGTGGCTACATCTTCTACTCTTTCTGTGGACCCTCTGCCAGACTCCGGAGCCGCGTCCTCTTTTCCATCAAGGCCTGCGACCTTTGCCCCCCAGCACCAGATGAGGGCTGGTGTCGGTCCTCCAAGCCCAGCTGATAGCGATGACAGCTCTGACAGGGACGACGAGGAACAGGATTACGAAGACAACGAAGGAGCGGCGTCCATTTCTCGGCAACTGGCAGGAATGCGTCTTGGCCGCTCGGGGCAGATGCCGTTGGCTGGTGAGGGTGGAGGCAGCGGCAGAGCCGTCTACGCTGCCCCACATTTGGCTGCGGATGAAGATGGTTCTAGGTTGTTGGGGCGGCGGCGTCGCACCAACATGCCTCCTCCACCACCACCTCACCGCCAGCCGTCTTTGCTGCCAGATTCATTAGTAGCACGCCAGGATTCTGGGACAGGTCGCCTCCCACTAAGAGCCTCAGAACGGCTGATCGCACGGCAACATGGTGCTCATGGAGGGGCCGAGAGCAGCAGTGGAGGTGGCGGTACTGGAGGAGCAGTGATAGACACAGTGGAAGCACAGCAGCAGTCGTCCGCTGCACCGCGCAGTGCCACGCTGCGCGTGCGGTCTCGTGATGGGCGGCCCGATGGCCAGTACACTGTCACTGACGTGTGACGGCAAAGCAATGCAGCCATCGCAAACTGTCCTACTACCCCGTTCGAAAAACCTTTTTTTTCCATAAATCTAAAGACAAAACCCCATGGCAAAAAAATACATTTCTTATTCTCTTATGAGCCAGTATGAGTTTTGAAAACGCACACACATTTGTAAAGGTGCTGTGATGCATTTGCCTGTTTGAGTGCAAGCTCACACTAATTGTGATAAATAACTCGAACTTTGTCATTGTGAGCGCCAGTTGTTAAACCATTGCTTTGGATTTAACCTGTGTAATATAATACATCTCATTTGGCTATAATAATAAATAGCTTTATACAGGTACAAATATTCCAAACCAGTATATTAAGCACTCGATTACAAACCTGAAATATTTTTTTCCATATGGGCCACCTATAAAGTCTTCAACCTGCACTAAGTGGGTTGAAAGAGAATTCGAGTGTTTCTATGTCATTAAACCTATTCATGGTTTTTTCGGTAAAGTCACGTAGATATAAAAAAAATTAAAACAAAAAACCCATGACGTTTCGATCGCAACACAAGCAGTCTTCTGAACACAAGCAGTCTTCATTAGAAGACTGCTTCATTAGAAGACTGCTTGTATTGCGATCAAAACGTCGTGGGTTTTTTTCTTTAAAATTAGATTTTTTTTTTATATCTACGTGACTTTACCGAAAGAACCAAGAATATGAATTCCTGCAGTCACGATAGTTTTAAATAAAAATGTAAGTCATTAAACCTGTTTGTGATCCACAACCGCTGGTATGCCTTAAATCAATTTCTAAACTTTTGGATTCAACTGCATGTGTCTTGTACTGAATCTGTGCTTTTGCGAACCATGAACACCAGGCACATGGGATCCAATTAAACTCAACTTTGCACATAAGCGGTTGTCTGGCCATGACGTACATTTAAGTAATTTTCAAGTTATTAAGAATATGCTTGTGGATTCTGAGAGGTGATCTAGAAGACTTAATCTTGCTGCATCGACGTCAATGAGAGCATTGTGAGCCACAAATGTTCGCCGAGATCTAAATTTATCAATAACATTTATTTGAACTTCCTCAAATGAAAGTACATGCTAATGTAAAGGTTCAGTGCGTCAACGCAGCCACTTTTAAGCTTGAAACAAGAACTTCAGAAGGTATTCGGGCCAATTCATGGGCATACCAGAGGGGACTTGGTTTGATTTAAAACCCAGGAAAGTAAATAAGAGTGACCGTCCAAAAATGTGAATCATAAGATAATGACACTTATCAACATTTTTTGGTCCATTTTTATGCACTGATAATATAAACATGCTAACAGAATGGGGCTGTTATGTTTTGATGACAAACATGAAAGGGTTACACGTTGTACTTTAGTTTTAACATAACAGCTGCTCTCAAAAATGTACGTAATTGCAAAAATAGAGGCAGACATGCATTAGGTTTGTGTAAATATTAAGCTAAATATTTGTTTTTTTTTCATGGGGGTAACTTGTGTCTAAACAAACAGTGAATCTCTTTGCCTGAAGTCGTTTGAACTTGTACAACAAAGTATGATGGCACTTTCACATTAATTACCGATCTGGATTAAGTAAAAGGAGGTGAATTGAAAACTAAAATGCTGTAAACAACCAGTAAAGAGAATTCGAGCAAACAACCGTATAGCAATATAAACATTTAAATCGTTGGAGAGAGACAGATTTTGAAAGCAATAGACTAAGGTTGGGGGCGACGGGAGGATTGACCACCGATCATGCAAAGGCTGACGAGAATAGTGGCTTTTTTGTTTAAATATCCGTATATAAACTTTGATCCTCGTGTTTTTTGTTTTATCTATACAAGTGTTAGTGTGTACAGCCCATAGCGATTTGAAGTGTAACTGCATTTGAGGTATATCATTAAAGGTAGGTTCTTTACGCAACATTAAATACACTTTTTTTGTAAATTATAGGCTTGTACAAAGTTAGTTTCGCAGATGCCTTTTCATTTTGTTTGTAAATGTGACAATGGAACTTGCGTGGTAAGATCCTGTAATATTGTAATGTTATTTGCTAAGCTTTGAAAAATCTTCTGGTGTTATTAAAAATAAAGCTTCTTTTGCTTTCGGAAATGTGGTCTGTTGGACATTTATATCAATTTTATTACAGGGCATTTTTTTACTCAAACTTTTGTCACACGAAGAAAAGTGTTACCCTCTTCTGCACACGTGAAGACATTTTCCAAAGAACACTTCCCTCAATCCACCCACATTTGGTCAAGTCTGAATTACCTCGTCCAGTTAATTCCTTTGCACAACAACATTGCAATATCCAGGCACCAACTTTATTCAAATGCCTAACCACTAGTTTAATAATTTAAATAATGTGCTCATACTTTCGACATCCAATGTGGAGCTGATAATCCTGCCCAACCCACGCCTCGACAGTCCACCCTGGGAGATTGTGACGGTATACACACACGTACTACCTACCACCCTTAATCCACAGCTGTTGGGTTTCTTAACAGTGGGTTTATGTCTTGAAAGCTAATTTATTATAAATGAGCAAGTAAATTGCAGATTAGGCCTTTAAAGTATTTTGGAGTTAAAGAATTCAGAAAACTACAATCTGTTGAATTAAAACTCAAGAGCTGGGGGTATAAGGAACATCGCATCAAACAATGAACCCAGTGGCGCAAATGGTGAGTGGCCATTTTTTTATTTATGTTAATTTGCATTTTATGTTAAAATATAAGACGTTGCACAGGCAGTTCGCAAACAAACTAATGAGTGAAAATCGCCCACTTAATAGTGCCTTGGAATAGAAAATATGTATCATAAGCTCATTATTTGGACAGTGCCTTTTGTTTAGAAGGGGCTTGATCTGCTCTCGAGGCTCTTGCTTGAAACAGATTACTATATATTGTCTAGTCAGATGGTGTTCGTGGCATGTTCATGACAAATATGGTGATTTTTGGTTCTTTTTTTATTTTATGGTTCAACAATTGTATTATTTTCCACTAAGTGATATAACGCTATAGGGTGTGATAATTTTACTAATTGAATTGAGATTTCATAAATCAATAATCGCTCCCTCCTGGCAGACTAATACTCGAGGTCACTTGCAAATGAGACGCTATCCTAGTCCCTTGAGTTATCACCTGGTTGTATTCAAGATTAGAAGCCCTGCTTCGTTCGATGAACTTTGTTATGGCTCCAGTGCATGGAGCATTTCTAGTCAATGCATATTGCCTGCTATTAGATAGATTAGAAACATGGACAATGATGAAAAATATGTAGTAAAACCGTATAAAAGTGCTCATAATGAGTTTGCACGCTTAAAATAACGAACAAAAGAGGAACACAGATCGGAGAACCAGTTAAGATATTGGAGAAGAAAAGCCATAATATTGATTGTGACAAGAGATGATGGCCAGTGGCCAGGACTAACGTCAGTGCCCGTCCAAGAAGGCAATGCGCTCAAAAGGATGTCCATCCTGGAGATGGAGCGATTAAATCAGCTCATGAGCAGGTGCGTGAGAGATGATGACGGCTTGGGGAGGCCTTCATCCAGCAGTGAACTGATGATGATGGCCAATGAGTATGACACTGAATGTGCAGCCTCCACAGTGAATACGTGCATGGGCATGTGTCCATTTATTAACGCCCCCTTAGGTCGACTCGGCCTCAAATGAGTACCTGGTGCGGTGTGTAAACATCGCCACTGGGGAGACAAAGGCGGCCGGGCGTGGTGCTGGCCACCCACCCCCTCGTGTGCCGTGCCGGCCTTCATTGGTGCTCGCTAACAGCACTTGCCCAAACAGTCTGTTAAGGCTCTATGGGGTGGGGGGGGGAGGAATCTTTGATCCTTGATTCATTAACGACCTAGAGCAGTATTCTTCATTAATTTTCAGGGAGGGGGGGCACTTTCGCCGATAAGACATCATCACGGTGAGGGCCGCCACACCGCCTGCAAGGGGTGTTTTCAGATGCTGTGTATTTTCGCCGGCCGCACGTCAGGGGCCGCACTGAAGGCCACCAGGTGGCCGCCAGTGGCCCGCGGGCCTTGCAATGAAGAGCACTGACCCAGAGGGAGCAGGCCAAGGGGTCAGGCTCTGCTGTGCCCCGCAGGTGAGCTCGGCGATGCTGCTGCTGTTGCTGTACATGTGGGCACTTGGCGAGCCTCTCGGTACTCAGCCTGGGGCGAGGGCAGCCTCCTCTTATCGCCGAGTGCGCGGTGGCCTCTGCACCTACACCTTCGTCATCCCACCCGACCTCTCTGCGTGCGCATCCCTCGCACAGGTGAGTTGAACCTCTGCGCTTCTCCTCCGTAGGCAGGACCGCATTCACGTCGAGGGGTTTTAGGAGATGCCTTGGGGTTTGGTGCACCCCACCCACCCAAAAAAATGTGTACTTTTCATAATGGTTTGAGAGGCAATATTCTAGCACTGATCAATCCTACGGGCAATTTTGTAGCTAAAGTCCATGGCATCACCATGTGGGTTTTGAACAATTATGGGCCGCAATTTTTGGCTCATAACGCCCATGTGGCATGACTCAGCCCATCAACTTTACGAGGTCGGTCAAATAGGTACCACTTTGTGGCGAAGTCCGCGGTGGTTTTCCTATGAATTAACTTGTACACGTCATAAGAATGTGGAATCTCCACCCACTGGCTCACTCAGGGCGATACAAATAGGAGACGATCGTCAGTCTATCTTCATTGCGAGCAAGAAGTCACTCACTCGACGCCACGGTGGCGAGATGTTAACTATCTTGCCTGGTATACAGGAGGTCGTGGGTTTGATCCCGACCCTGACACCTGAATACAGTATTTGGAGTTTGCATGTCTCTCTCTTCCCATTGTCGTGTGAATTTTTACCAGGGCCCTCCGTTATTTCCCTCCACATTTAGAATCAACATGCGTTTAGAGTATTTTTTTCTGCTATACATTTCCATGTGATAAGCCAATTCGTTGAGTTATCATTTGTGATAGCCAGGTCGCTTCTGAAAAAGAGTTATATAGCTCAGTGGGCCTTACCTGGTCAAATAAATAAAAATACTGTACGGTAGTTTAGTTGATGCTCGCTGACTGTGTGGCCAGGAGATGAACGCAATAGGCGACAACATCTCAGAGATGCGACTGCCACCTCACGCATTGACAGCTCGCCTTTACTCAATGTGTTGCTTACCCGAATGATTTCTCCCCTCACTTAAGGGACATTTCCTTGTACGTATCTTGTCAGCGAAGGGCGGTTACAGCACAATCCATTGTACTGTATCATGCTCCGTCTATGCTTCAGTACATTCGGCCATACTTCACCACGCTGGTCAGTGTCGGTTGTGATGAGGGGGGGGAGGGTACCTCAGCAGCGGTTCAGATTTCACTTGCCAGTGACTTTATTCGTGGCTGGGAATCAAACTCAGGAGGCTGGGTTCACAGGGCAGTGCGCTAACCATCATGCCACCGCTCCCCACTGATCGATTGATATGCTGTACTGAACAGCATTGGGCCGGTTAAATAAATGCCGTTTAACTCGTGTTTTCAATGAATTGATGATTGATGTTCAAATCCAAATTTTCTATGACCTACAAAAAAAACTAAACTAAAAACTATAATTTGCCTCCATGGTTAAGCCACTGCTAGATGAAGGCTTCCCCAATGTGCCACGATCTCACGCTGTCCTGATCTTTGCTTTCATTTGGCAAAATAGTAATAATGACAATCCTGCTAAGTGACCATAGCGATTGTGTTACCCTTTAGTCTATGAGAGACGCTGATCCGGATGAAGAAAACTCGGACCGGATTCACAACAAGGACAGGACTCGCAGCCCCGATCGGAAGGGAGATCTGGAAGCGGCGTCGCCTGTGGATGGGGATGTGTCAAAGAAGGATCTGGACGAGACGAGCGAGAGGATACAGCAGCTAGAGTCAGCTCTGGGCAACGCCACGCTGCGTCTCCACAAGGTTAGCACCTCCGATTAGCTATGTACCGTGCGAAGGAAGTTCAACATTAATACCTCGATGGGCTATGCCTGGTAGGATGGGTATGGTTTAGTGTTATTTGTATTTTTTGGGGTGATTTGTTTACCTTTCTTGTACTTTGCAATACTATACTATCGTGTTTTTGTACAGTGTGTTGTTATAAAGTTCTCTGACCTGTCCCTACTGGACATCTGTGACAAAGAGCTTCATGGCTCATCTGATTCCTCCAGCATAAGTAAAGCCCATTGAGTTAAGAAGATATTTTCAAGGGCGACTCGGCCGGCAGACAACATCAAAAAAACTAATTCTGAATTTACAGCCCTTTGTCAACTCACTTCTGGATGAAGGCCTTCCAAAGCCACGTTGGTCAATGGGATTGTTTGACCATACTTCACTACACAGTGTGGGTTGTTGGGAGTGGTGGAGGGGGTCTCATTAGCAGGTCAGATATCGCTCACCACTAATGGTAACTATGCATGGGAATTCGACTTTGGCTGTCGAATTAATAGCGCAGTGCGCTTATTATTACACCACCACTCCGCCCTTTGTAATAACTGGACAGATAAACAATCATAACAATGAATACTAGGTTTAGCCAAATGGTGATATTTTCTGAGATTATTTCACATTGGGGGTGTAGAAGAGTGGATACGGTGGCATGTGTATGCTGTTCTATGAACCCAATGACCTGAGTTCGATTCCTGGCCACAGTTAACCACTCCTGGACCACTACACTCTTCACCAACCTTTACTGACCAGCGTGGTGTAATGTGGAGGGGCCTTCATCCAGCGGTGGATATACAAAGGGTTGCAAATAACGTTTGTTGAGTATTAATTCCCATTGAGAATATGCGGCTTTGCTTCACCGTTTGTTCCTGGTTATTGGCACAGTTTGGAAATAATTATGAAAACGGTCATTAAAAGCTTGGAAAGAGGGCTGTCCAGCCACTCCCTAGTTACACAAATGTTGATTATTGTATCCAAAATACACAGTTTGTTTTTGTCTTGGCATACAAGGCTGAGATGGAGTTTTTGTTTTTTCTCTCAAACAAATGGTCAGGACAGATATGCAAGACCATAAGCGTTAAGGTGTGGTCTATCGCCACTTCGCTGTGCTTCCGTGAGGGAGGAGACATTTGTCTGCGGAGCGCTCCGATGTGCTTTCGGGGCTGTGCCGCGCAGCGTTTGTCATTGATGTCCGAAGTTCCTCTCCACGTCCTGGGAGCTTATTCAGGAACTGGTTAAGCTACCAACCAGCACGTGGAGTGAAACATCGGACATCGTGCCAAAACAACGTGTGGTACATTTGGAAGAAAAAAAAACCATCAGAGAGCTGTACAACGCAATTGTGAAAATAAACTGCGCAGTAGTTTTTTTTATGCTGCACTTAGTAAGATGTAGCAGAACCAACGTGGAACTACAGCCGTTTAATCAACCATCAATTAGAAGTAAATGGGCAGCTTAGGGGGTTAAGCTAAATGTTGATTAGAATAGCTCCAGTCACTAAAATGACATTTTACCAAGTGCTGAGTATCACGTGTTCGTTGTGGTTTTAGCTAAGCTCCTGGGACATCTTATCAGCACAATGCACAAAAGAGCACATGCTGCCATGTGTTAGAGAAGATATGACTGTCAAGGCTATCATTAGCTGTCCCCCCTCCCCTCTGTGCATATGATCATTTAGAAGAGCTTCAGTAAGAACTTCCAAGAACTGTCATTTGAGCATTTGTCAACCCTGGGAAAAAATTGTTTTCAACATCAGATCAGTGGATGTTGCGAGAAAATATAAGAATATGTTTAATAATGTTATTTGTGCATGTGCAGCCCGATTGTCAGTCCACTGCTGGATGAGGGCCTCCCCATACCATGCAGGTCCTGGGGGTTATGTGAACATACCTAAACCAAGCTGGTCTGTTGTGGGTTGGTGAAAGTAGGGGACGTGGATTTGAATTTTTCTTCTCTAACCTCTGCTGACGACAGTGTAGCGCATCAACGAATAAACCTATGACAACCTGGTTTGCGTGGTGGTCTCCCATCTAAGCGTTGTCCAGGCCCAAATTTGCTTAGCGTTCGATATCTAACGAGTTTGGGCACTGTCTGGAACGTTCTTTCTTCCGATATTAGGAAGCCACTGGAGCTTTGCACGTTTGAATTTAGATTAAACTGCTTTTTCTGTTTAGTTTGTTGTCCTTCCCCCGCACCTCCGATGAGCACGGTTGACTACGTACGATCCGAAAGAAGTTCAACATACATACATACAAGAGAGGATGTCGACCGCAGAGATGGACTCACAAAATCAGCAAATGTGCAGGCTCAATTTTACCCCGTAGAGTTCAACATACATACATATATAGGCTTCAAGTTGTTGTTTACATGGAAGAAAAAAAACACTCAATGTCGGCAACACGCTTTTCAGATGTGCATACCGCACTCAGCTTATTTCTGGTCTGTGTTCAACGAGTGCAGCTGGAGAGCACGGTGCGAGAGGCGGGCGGTGCGCGTGGGCACTCTGGCATCACTCGTTCCCTCCAGAAGAAGGTTCTAGAACAAGCACGGAACATTCAAACCCTTCAGCACAACAACAGGTACTGCAGATATTAATCAATCGATTTGATTTGTTTTGTTTATGCGGGGGTAAGAAACATTCAGCCGTAATGTTTCTACAAACCAAAAAATGACCCACGGTAGCACCTTGATGAAGAAAACAATAGGCAGTTACAGCAAATAAATCATTGGCTTGCAGACACTGTTAGCAAACACATTCGAGGAAAACAACATCCAAGTCACACTGGCAGGTGACGCAGACATATAACACCAATTCGCGGGCGCAGCGGCGGACGGGGGGAGGCTCGCTAACCGCAATGTGCAATGGAAGGGAGATCACAAATCCTGGCAGGAATTTAAAAAGGCCACGGAAGAGAGCAAGGAATTAATGCCAACACGACGAGGCGAGCTCATGCCAAAAAAGCGAGGGGCGGCAACACGAGATGAACGTTCACGATTGCCAGAGAGCAAGTCTTAGCTGCGTGGAGAGTAGAGAGGAGATTTCTAAGGTGATGTAATGAGTACTCCAGTGAAACAACACAGTTACGGAGGTCATCAGCTAATTTGTTGTGGAGTATTTTCAAAACTACAAACTAAAACTAAACTATTTTAAAAAAATTACCAGGTAAGGCCCACTGAGCTATATGGATTTTTTATTTATCAGAAGCGACCTGGCAACAAATGATAGTCCAACGACGTGGCTTATCACGTGGAAATGTATAGCAGCCAAATATTCTAAACGCATGTTTTTAAATGTGGAAGGAAAAACCGGAGGACCCGGAGAAAAATCCACGCGTCCACAGGGAGAACATGCAAACTCCAAATAGACAGCAGGCGTCACAGTGTCGTGATCGAACCCATAAGCTCCTATATACCAGGCAAAGCAGTTAATATTTCGCCACCATGGCGAAAGGATGAATGATGACTTTTAGGATGAATGATGATGCAGTGACCCAACTGCCATGTCAGCACACCTCTACCTTTCCGAGTACACTGAAGCAGCTGTTATTTGTCTTTGTCGCAGGCACTTGGAGAGGAAGGTTACAGAGCTGGAGAGTAGGCGTGAAGTGACTCGGAGGAAAATCTTGAACCAGCAGCCTTATACATCAACGACCACGAATGACGATGATGGAGATGATGATGACGAGGATGATGAGGATGACAATGATGATGATGAAGAAGAAGATGACGATGCTCATGATGATGATGATAAGAACAATGAAGTATCCATACGCCACCAGTCCAGTGATGAATCTCAGCCCAATAACCGCCTTTTGCATGGAGGAAAATCTCAACACAACACAAGTAGGGTCCTTTTATTGTTTGCAATTTTTCTTTCTAAATGTTTATCAGAACCCTTTCTTGCGTCGTGTCATTTGAAGGAAGAGAGGGGAGAGGAAGGAAATGGATCAGCTGGTCAGACGATGTGAGCAGTTGGATAGGACTCTCTGCGAGAGACTCTCAGTTACGATGACTGACACTCGACAAATTAACCATCACAATTAAGGCTTAAGCAGCATGGACCTAATGGTTCTGTTGACACTTAGTTTCATAAGATCAGGTTCATGGTCACTGCATGGGCACATCGGATAAACAAGTGCCCTTTTAAAATATAATATAGCATCGAAATGCTACCACATCTCATGATGCTGTAAAATAGCAGTGCAACATGCACGTTTTTATCATGGCTGCTGCTGCTGATGATAATTATCAATCTATAATGATAACCACCAAGTTGATCTACTTCACAGCAGCTGACCAGGGTCGAGCAAGAGGTGCCCAGGTTACCAGGGAATTTAGAGGGGCCACGGCATCTGGTGAGACCGGACGTGACATCACAGTCCGGGGCGCGGCCATCGCTGGTGTCTCTGCAGGGCCTGGTGGGCCCTATCAGGACTGTGCCGAGATCTACCGCAGTGGGCAGACGAGGAGTGGCATATACGTGCTTCACGTGTTCAACACTTCACACACGCTCAAGGTACACGAGCTCTGCGTTTTGTTGATGGCTGGCAAAACACCTTGCTGGCTTGTTAAATCATTGGTTGGCTGGTTAACTACTGAAATAGTGGATTGATTGGCTGGACAATGTTTGTACTTAATAGCCATCTTACATGGTTAACGCACATTTAGCTATTCATATTCTGGTGAACTACATTCGAAAATGACCTCCTAACCTAACACATTCATATTTCCGAGTATGAATCCGATTAAATCTTAATATCTATTTCCTGAAGGCTATTTCGTCGAAATGAAAATATATACTGTTCTTCTCAAGAACAGTAAATTGTATTTGTATGCTTTCTCACCTGATGACGGACGCTTGCGTTGTGCCCGAAACGTTGTGATTTATTTTATTTTATACCTACGTGACTTTACCGAAAGAACCAAAGCGTATGTATTTGTATGTTTATATAATATATGTATGCTGAACGTCTTTCGTACCGTACGTAGCCAACCGTACTCATCGGAGGTGCGATATATAATCATCGACTATTTTACATCTAAGTTCACTGCAACAGCAACTTGGTACATTCGATAACTATCATGATAATGCTAAACATGTGTAATTGAGGTTATACATCCCATATATATTTACATTCATAGAATGGGAGTAATGGCATGAGAATGTGTCATCTGTCTAAATGTTCTTAAAGTACAGTCAATCATACTCTTTGGGTCTTTCGGTAAAGTCACGTAGATAGAAAAATAATTGATCACGATGTTTCGATCACAACACCGACAATCGCCTTCAGGTGATATGTATGTATGTTGAACTTATTTTGCACCGTACGTAACCAACTGTGCTAATCGGAGGTTTGGGGGAAGGACAACAAACGAAATACAAAAAGAAGTTCTATATGAGTGTTCAGTCTAGATTTAATAGTGCATAGCTCGAGTCGCTTCCTAATATCAGAAGGAAGAGCATTCCAGACGGTCGCAGAAGCGCATCTGAAAGGGGCGCTTTGCAGTTATCATCTTTGGTTCGAAGGCTAGCCAAAGGCCGCTGTGTAAATGACTGGAGATTGTGTGATGGTTTATGCTAGCTACTGCTAGTCCAGGAGCAGAGGTTCACGGTTCGAATGCAGTGGCCGCCCTGATTATTACTCCGGGTGTATTAACCAAAATGATACACACGCCATCTGCGTCACACTCATAGCGGACGATATAAAGATCCCCTGACGTCATTCGCAAGAGCAGGCCATTGTGTAACGGCATCAGGGTCCAAATAACACAATTGGGATTTCACATTGCAATCATCGCCCCCTGCTGGCCTACTAGTGCCTCAGATCACTGAAAAATAAGACTATCCTGGTGTGCTGAGTTCTCATTTGGTTAAGCAAAATAAGCTCAAACTTGAACATTTGCAGTCATGTGGGCAATGGCACTCAACAAGTAAGGACCAGGAATGCATAGCAAGTATGTGCATTCTAAATTAAACTATTGATTTATTTTACCAGGTAAGGCCTACTGAGCTATATAGTTATTTTTGAGAAGAGACCTGGCCACAAATGATAGCTCAACGAAGTGGCTTATCACGTGTACATTTATCGCAGCCAAATACTCTAAACGCATGTTGATAAATGTGGCGGAAAAACCGTTGGACCCGGAGAAAAATCCACGCGACCATGGGGAGAACAAGCAAATTCCAAATATATAGGTGTCAGTCAGGATCGAACCCACGACCTCCTGTATACCAGGCGAAGTAGTTAACATCTCGCCACTGCGGCGCCCCATTCGTCCACTATCTCACCGTTAGGCAACATCCAATATCGTATGCTCGTGAATAATCGAGTTGTAACTATAATCACGCTGCGTGACTGTGCTGCTCCTAGGTGTACTGCGACATGCAGACGGAGGGCGGTGGCTGGACGGTCTTTCAGCGCCGTGAAGATGGACATATCAACTTCAACCGCCCCTGGCAGGACTACAAATTGGTAGCCTCTCTGGACGGCTTGGCACAGATCAACTCCAGGCCTACATGTCCCACAATTCCGGAGTGCAATTCTGTCAAAGGCATACACTGACTTTCACTCAACATGGCACAGGACTGCTGCTTCTGTAACGACTCGCAATTCCTGCCAATACTGCTATACTGCTGCTGCCTACTTCAGGAGCAATATTTCTATGACTCACCATGCATATGTACAACTCTGTAAATCCAAGGCTGGATGAGTGGTTCCCATGCCATGTCAGGCATGGAGGTTTGTTAGATCATACTTCAACATGCGGGTCAGTGTGGGTTGGCGCGGGCGGGGAGCCAAGACGTGGGAGCATAGAAGTACAGTATAACAATAGACTTTGTGGCAGTGCTTTCTCTGCTGCCCACCACGTAGACGACAACTATACAGGGCCGGATTAAGGCATGTGCTTTAGGCGCTGCAGCCCAGGGGCCTCTGCCAGCTGGAGGGCCTCCAGAGATTAAGTGAAAAGTTATTTCATTTGTGAATGCTGAATCAAAGTTTGATCAAAGTTTGATTCAGCATTCACAAATGAAATAATCAAAGTTTGATTCAGCACTCATAAATGAAATAACTTTTCACTTAATCTCTGGAGGCCCTCCAGCTGGCAGAGACCCCTGGGCTGCAGCCCCTAAAGCACATGCCTTAATCCGGCCCTGCAACTATATCAGTTATTTATCACTGCTGTTTCCTGCTAACGATGTATATTTGCTGCAGCTGCTGCCTCTTCTGTTGCCACGACTGTGCTAACTTTTATCGTAAGCTAAATAAACAGATAATATAGCTCCTATCCATGTCCCTCCAAAAACACACTTCCCATCAACCACAATGCATTCTGGGAGTGCACGATTTCAGCAGCATTGGTTCAGTACAAGCAAAACTCTGAATCAATTTTGACATACAGTGTATCACCAGCAATCAGGCTTGCTTCAACAAATTCTGATGAAACTTCCAGACATTTTGTGCAAGGAACTGGCCTTTAAAAAACGTTGTCCTAGTTCAGGGGTCGGCAACCTACGGCTCCGGAGCCGCATGCGGCTCTTTACGGGCTGCTTCTTGACGATATGTACGTATGTACAGTATGTACTCAGATGCATTGCGGCTCTTGAAATACTGAATTTTGTACCGAATTGGAAAGAAATGGCTCTTGTTATTTTGGTTGCCAACCCCTGTCCTAGTTCGATGCAGCATTCTATAACACAAAATAACCATTGGCGTAAAATAATATGTATTTTATTATATTATTCAAAAGGGCGCTAATCACTTGTGTTACCATTTAACATTGGTCTTCTACTGATTAAACTACTTTGCTATTGGCGCAGCTGACCATTGCAGTTGTTTGGGCGCTAGTTCTCCGGTCGAGTGTGGTGGGGGGGGGCGAGCAATGCGTGATGCTATACCGATTTGCGCCACCAAGGGGCACTGCGCGTGCGTGATTTACACGTTCCTGTGGCATCCTGAAGAACACCCCCACCACCCCAGTGAAGTACATGGGCAGGCTTTTGTCCAAACTTTCGCCACTTTGACGAAAATCCCTGAAGGATATGCAGCCTCTCCGCATACCTCGAGGTGGGGGGGTGTGAGAGCTACAGCAGAATGATGTTGGATATTTATTTATTTATTAATAACGTGAATTATTTTTTATCATTTGTATTCAGTTTTTTTTCTCTACGTGATTTTACCAAAAGAACCAAAGAATATTCATAGCAAGTGGTTATTATATTATTTGGTATGTGTTCCGCATGGTTTACTGTCACTGATACATCTTGGTATGCCCCTTTAAAGAATGAATGTCTCACTCAATGTTTTCTGGAACACTGCTAGGCTGTATTGGAGTAGGGCTTATTGGTGTAAGGCACTACCACGAGAGTATAGTACAAGGAATACCGTCCATTATTTGCACTGTATTATTGTGCCCTGCCTATTACGTTAGTTCTCTAAACAAGTATAAGACAAAATGTGGCTAGACAGATGTTTTCAGGGTGCCAAAATAATTTCTGAAACAACGCTCCTGAATTTCCAGCTGATATTCAGCACTGGTCACGCTCAACAGGTGTTCTCGCAGAGAGCAAGAAGACGAAGGCATGTCTGCCATCATGCCACCTTGCATGGCCATGCCCCTATGATCACCAGAACTCGGGTACAATGCTCTCAGCCCTTTTATAAAGCACTAAATCGACAGAGCCAAACGTGCTGCCGGATCGTTGTTCCAGCCACAAACGAACTCAAAACAGAGTCGAGACATGTGGCCGTTTTCTTCCAGCCTGCACGCATTTTCCTATTGTGATGGGTCCCCCCCCCCCGTCCGTCCATTGTACGTATGTGTGCGTACATTGAACCTCGTTTCGCACCGCACGCATTGCCAAACCGTTTCGCGTGCACGAGCGTCTCGGATTTTGAACGACCGAGTCACGCTCCGTGTTGTTTGCTTTGACTGCAAGGGCTTTGGGAGTGCGGACAGAGAGTACTGGCTGGGCAACGAGGCGGTCCACGTGCTGACATCCAGACGACCCCAAGCACTCCGCATCCTCCTCTGGGACTGGGACGAGAACCAGGCGTACGCCTCCTACGCTCGCTTCACCCTGAGAGGGGAGGCTGCTCGATACAGGTGCGCACATCATTTTTGGGGGGGGGGGGGGGCGTTGCAGTCCACGTGCTGAGTTTGGTGGATTAGGGGCAAAGGCATCCCAAAACAGGACACCTTTATTAATTTAGTCTCAGTAGTTTACAATTATTATTTTTTATTTTTGCACCCGCGATTCCCCACCCCCGCCCCAAAAATATAGGGTGCTTCAATTTTTTTTTACACTTTTATGGGACTATCGTTTTTAATGGAAAAAGAACAGGTAAAGCACTGTAAGATGATAACAAATATATGTTAATAGCTTCAAAAATAGTCTCCACTTGTTCGCCATCATTGTCAACGCATGCCTGGAATCTTCTCGAGGTCTCCAGAGCCCGGAAGCTCATTCTTTGTGGTACTGTTGGAAATTCTCAGAAGTGTTGACATTTTTTTTGAAGCACCCTGTATAGCAGTCAAACTCCGCCTACGGGTTGCACGTTATTTCATCCACTTTTTGTTTAGTTTATATATTATTATTTTTTAATTGTAACACAATGCGAGCTCAGTACATAAAGCACTGATCGCAGTACCGGTGGAGAAGTGGAGTGTGGGGAACAAACTCCGCCGCGAAA
Source organism: Lampetra planeri (assembly GCF_965212315.1). Lineage (NCBI taxonomy): Eukaryota > Metazoa > Chordata > Hyperoartia > Petromyzontiformes > Petromyzontidae > Lampetra > Lampetra planeri. The sequence goes on from NC_136129.1 coordinate 5,780,186, forward strand.
ATAAACCCAAAAGATCGGCGTGCCAGGGGTCGTAACGAAAGGGGGGAGATTCGGGCTCACCTGCCCATCCAGGTGGGGGATCACAAAGCGAGAACATGAAAGCTCATTGTGAAGGTAAGAATGGGGGGAAAGATAACTAACATAAGTGTGGTAGAGCAGGGGGAAATCTTGTGATTGTCGTCGCTCGAATTGTGCACGTATTGTAATTGAGACGTGATTATAATTATTATTAGTATAGCAGTGGCGATACTATGCACGCCTGTAATCCAGCAACTGTGGGGGGCAAAGTGTTGGGTTGGTATAGAGCACAACTTTTGAAACTCCCTTCCCGTGGACAATGTAGTCTACAATCATTCTGTCAATCCACCGCTGCTGAAATTAGGACCTCTCCGTAGTAATGCCGATCACGTGGGTTGTTCGAACATACTTCACCGCGCTGGTCAGTGAGGGTTGGCGATGAAGGTGCGGACCTATTCCCGGTTCATATTTCACCACTGATGCTTTAACCGTGGCGAGGAATAGAAGGCAGGTCATCGTCGCGTTCGTAAAACAGTACTCCCAAACACTGCACCTCCAATCCACCCTGAGAGGAAAACTATTTCGCTTGCTGGCCTTCGAAAATGTTGTGTCATTGTAAAGATTTCAAATCGAAAAGCAGTGTATCCAATATGAGCACGTATCACAAGTGAAGTTTCACGGTATGGATTCCGACTGAAGATAGCCAATTGTCCAAGGAGATGAGAGCCAGGATTGCAATGGGAATAAGCAGAGAGAGAGTAGAAGTAAATACTCGCGAAGGCCCTCGTACGGAGCGTACTGTCATAAGTGGCAGGACTACACGAAAGAAAGAGACACAAGGGTGGAAAGTCTCGAGATGTTGAATCTGGAATTGAATGGAAATAACTGGTTGGATAGAGTAGAGAGAAATAATGGTATGTATGTTGACCTTTTGTACCGTGCGTAGCCAACTGTGCTAATCGGGGGTGCGGAGTTATGAGGAAGTTTGAACAATTCAAATTTCTTTTAAATACGTGGATAAGGGCACATTCTCTGACATGAAAGAATGATGAAGGTAGTTGTTGAAAAAAATATTTGCTAAAGATGCTTAGATACAGGAATGGAAAAAATGTTGTTTGACGACTTGAAGGAAGTTCAAGGTCAGGCAAGGCAGAGTGCGTTTGAGCCAAATATCTGCGAGTGCGTAGATAACCAAGCACTAAACTAAAACTATTGTTTTTATGTTACCAGTTAAGGCCCCACTGAGCTATATAGGTTTTTTTTCAAAAGCGACCTGGCCACAAACGATAGCTCAACGAAGTTGCTTTTCACGTGGACATTTCTAGCAGCCAAATACTCGAAACCAGGCGCGGTTCGTCCACTAGGGGGCGTTAGAGGCGCCGCCCCACCAAGCAGCTGGAGATGAGAAAGATTTTTTCTAATAAAAAGACTTTTCTATAAATTGTTTTGTTGTGTTTCAAAAATATATATAACGATTCTTTCAACTTGAATGACCTGATGAAGATAACATTTTAAGTTCATATTCGAAACCACTGAGAGATATCCCTTCATTCGTTACGACTATCTTCGCATTTCAGCCACGGCGTTTGAGACCAATTCAGGGCGGTGAAAAGGCGCCCATGGCTGCAGTGAGAGACGCGAGGTTGCACTATGCAAATATAGCAGCTCACGGCTTTCACGCTCTAGGCTTTTGTCAGTGTCAAAGGGGTTGTTGAGTGTGGACTTGAGGGTCATGAGGACAGCATTAGAGTGCCATGTAGTTGTATTTCGTATTATGTATAAATGCCTACCGTTGGTAGATAATACAGTTATATCACTTACAGGGGAATGCCAATAGCATGACGAGGTTTTTCTTAATTAGAACACCATCTTTTTAGAGTTCACTCACAACAGCCCCAACGAGTGGACATGTCACGAGCCGCCACTGAACTAAACGCATTTCTCTAAACGTGGAGGGAAAAACCAGAGGACCCAGAGAAAAATCCACGCGACCATGGGAGGAGAGGCATGCAAACTCCAAATATACAGCAGGCGTAAGGGTGGGGATCGCACCTACGACCTCCTGTATCCACCGTGGCACCCTAAGAAGAAGCCTCATATAAGCAACACATCCTTACATTACACTGGGACTGGGATGGAAGAGGCCAACTTGTGATAAAAGCACACTTTGGATATAAGGACACCTGGTCTTGCTACCAAGAGGGGGTGCTGATATCCAGCTTTTACTTCTGTATTATAGCGAACAAACATACAGACCAGTAGTAGCTGCATGCGCATGCACTTGGAATGTTGATGGTGGTGTGACGATGAGTCTCGGTGAGGTCATCCTGGTTTAACGAATATAATAATATAATATGCATCTGCATATTTGTGTTGCTATGCTAAGAACGTTGGCGACATATGTTAGATTATTTGCCACGGCTAACAACAGCGGCATATTATCTCCTGGGCTTCCTTTAGGTCATATCAGCCTTAAATGAGTACCGATTGTGGTGTGTTAACACTTGGGAGACAAAAGAAGCCCGGGTGTGGTGCTTGCCTCATCACTACCTCGTGTTGCTGTGCCGGCCTTCATAGGTGCTCGCTAACAGTACTTGCCCCAACAGTCTGTTAAAGCTATAGGGGGGATATTTGATTTATTCACGCCGTTTTGTCCTGAATGGATGCTCACTAACAGCACCTGCCCCGGCAGTTTTATTTGCGATAAATGGGTGATCTTTTTTCTTTGTTGCGCGTGTCCACTGTTGCATGCAGGTTGCTGGTCAGTGGGTTCTCTGGTACAGCCGGCCGCTACAGCAGCTTGGTGCAGTCGGGTGCCGAGTTCAGTACCCGCGACCAGGATCACGACCGCTGCCAGTGCAAATGTGCCCAGCTGAGCTCAGGGGGTGAGAAGCCCGGGTCTCATGTACTTCACAACAATTCCGTGATCTTCCTGTTAACCTCCCAATAGCCCAGAGGTCGACAACCAAAATAACGGGAAGTGACATTTTTATTAAAATTATGTAAAAACAAAAACCTCAATATTTCAAGAGCCACAATGCATGCGGTGATAACGAGACGGTGGGTCCTTAATAAATAACGACACGAAGTCAGTCCTTAAAGAGCCGCATGTGCTGTGAATAAGGACCTTTGCCCGAAATGTCACCTGCTGTTATGCACTTTTTCTTTTAAGACAGTGTTTAGAACTGCTTTTTATGTTTAGTTTGTTGTCCTTCCCCGCACCCCCGATTAGCACGGTTGGCTACGTCAGGTGCGAAAAAAGTTCAACATACGTACATTGCACTCCCAACCTCATTAATTGTCTATCAGCCTCATGACTTACTTTTATAACCTATTGCCATTCCTTGCATTCTTAAATAATAATACTGTGATTTGATCAGGAATGCCTCACGTGAATGTCAAGACTGTTGTTTGTGAGGGTCCTGTGCAGTATTCCCTCATTATTCATGGACTTGATATCCTGGAACGTATCCATCACGACTAACGAGGGGATACTGTATTGGAATGTGTGACCAACACCACTGATGAGTGTTGGCTCATGTAGGAGGAGACTAGAGGACACGGTCATAGCCCATGTGTACATGGGGGATGAATCCCAACACTACCATCCCTTGTCTACCTTGCAGATGCATATCTGACACACGCGACAAGGCCTCTTTAGTACCCATCCTCGCACTAACCAGATTCAATTGTGCTTAGACCGGCTGAGGCGCATTGAGGACGTCAGTCATCTGGTTCCAGTTGAAAAAACCCTCTGGTTCTGCTTCAGACCGCAACGTGCAGTACTGTGATAAGAGCAATATTTTGCTGAAAAAAGCTACAACTCTTTGTTGTTTTCAGAGTTATTTACGGTGGAGATATCTGTGATTTAGTCACGCAGTGTTGATAAGGAAGCATGCATAGTGGACGTGCCGCCCAGAGGTTTCCGGATCAATCCCCCGATGGGGCGGTTGAGACAAGGCGGCTAGTTCCTGAGAACCCCCTCGCCTCTGCTCCATAAATGGTTACACCACATTTAGTCGATCGGCAGATTGCGTGTGGTGTTATGAAGTGTGGGTACTCCCACCTCTTTCAAAACACACTATCCATCGTCGAACAGTCGGCCAAAACACCCTATGAAGGGGGCTTGTCCAGAGCGTCCTCTAGTGGATGCCCTTCTGCCAGCGATGATTGGAGCTAGTTATTGCAGCGGTGCACTTTCATATTTTTGCTTCCCTTTTGTGTGCACGGTAGGCTGGTGGTTTGAGGCATGTGGGCCCTCCAACCTCAACGGGCAGTTCTTCCCAAAGGGCTCCCACTACGGCCACTTTAACGGAATCAAGTGGCACTACTGGCGTGGAGCCAGCTACTCTCTCAAAGCCTCCACCATGATGATTCGTCCCGCCGACTTCTAACGGTGCATGGCGGACACACACACGCGCGACGGTGCATCACGACGACCGTCGGCAACACAAATGCACGTCCGTCAGGGGTGTAAAAATTATTCGTACCATTATGAGTCGATGAATTGTTGCTATTGAAGATTCTTTTTTTGTTACCCTGAGCTGTGCAGCACTCTGATGTATTTTAGGGTTGGTACAGCAAATTTCTCGGCATGTCGTCCGATGTTCCCCTCCCCGTGCCGCATGGGAGCTTCTTTCGGGAACGGAATTCACTCCACGATGTTGGGGGCGACTTCAGGGACTGCATTCAGAAGAAGCTCACCAGCACGCAGAGTGAAAGGAGAACTTCATGCCGAGCAACATGCGATTCAACCTGAAGGTTCAGCAGAGCTTTTTTTCTCAATTTTGCCAGGTAAATCTCACCGAGCTATGAGCTCTTTTTTTAGAGGCGGCCATCAAAGTGGCTTATACCAATCATCGTCATCATATGAGGGAATTTAGAGTCGCAGCCCAATAATCTAAATCTGGTGGGCAAAACCGAAGGACCCTGAGAGAAATCCACGCGTCCACAGGGAGAGAACTTACGGTGCTATACGGCGCAACCGCAAAAAACCTAAGCAATATTACTGTGGTGAATATAGCTACCAGTATTGTAGGGGCCACGTGACTTCATTACAAGCAACATAAGCACATGTACAGCCCTTGTTAGTTCACTGCTGGATGAGGTTCTTTCCACACTGTGCAGGTCACGAGTGATTTATTTGACCATACTTCACCACCCTAGTCAACATGGGTTTGCGAAGGCAGGGGCGCGTGGAAGTACAGGATAATACCCACTGCTGCAACATATACCAATTGAAAATATACACATGCAATTCAATCCTTGTGGCTTGAGATTGAGAATCGACATTAACCCTTCAATCGGGAGCATTGCTGCACCCCGAATACTTTGCACCCCCAGTTAATTCTCCATGAAAACCGTGGCATGACTCGAAACAATGATGTGCGTAACGCATTGACGTTTGGTGGGCTCAACCACGCTTTATGTTAGGGCTTACATTTTAACCGCCTTCATTTGTACAATATGTTACCGAAAGTACATTAAATGTATGCTGTAATAGACAGTGCTAATTATTGCTGGAGGAAATCTCTTCATATTGTAATGCCAGTGGTGGACATGTGGATTAAAATGATTTTGATGATGGTGCTCTATTAGTCTCTGGGAAAGCACAAAGAACCGTCAGATCGTTCATTGTAGTGGTGTAATCAACCGTTATAGCGATGTGTAATCAACCGTTTGAACGATGCACCACACACATGACCACGGGCGCAAAATTGCGACAGTGATGAATGACAGACTTTATGCTCATCGCCAAGTGTCGCTCGCCCTCACTGGCTTTTCTCTGCGCTGTAATACAGCATCACCAATTCGCACCTCAACCACTTGAGGCAAGTCTGAGTCCAATGGGAAACCAATGCCACGAATGCAACAGCAGTAGTTGCCTCCATCAGATGTGGAAGTGGCCTACAACAAAAGGGGTCTATTCCAACGGCTGGCGTAATTGCTATAATTCCGTACATCGCACCATTTATATTTTCTTCGTACGGCTGATGTTCATGTAGAGCAACAACGATAATTTTACGAGTGGCTGAGCCAGATAAATGTGTCAGGAGTAGTGGAGTGTATCACACCGATGCCTCCTTCGTATTTGTCAATCGCGCATTGTTGAGTCGTTATATATGTTCCATCGTATGTTATGTGTAACCAGTAGCACACTGGAGCGTTTTTTATTTTTCATTCGTGCATCAGCTATCCGCATCTGCCATGGTCTGCGCGGATGCGGTTTGTTTGCCCCAAAAGCATTTGTATTGCAACTAGGAATGGCATTAAGACAGTTCCAAGTATAAAACACATGTAGTGTATTAGAACAGTCCAATAGCACATTATTACGATAGCTGTGCTGCAATTGTATGATCTTTGTTCACGTGCTGATAATCCTCTTAACGCATCATGCCCACCGTGGGTGAACTGCTATTGATGTCACCAATAGGGAATTATCTGAATGTTGACACATTAAACGAAAACACGTTTTTTGGTTTTGCGCTTAATTCAAGCATTGAGAGGGATAATCGGAGTGCAGTCACCTAAAAACACCATATAAACGAATCATTTTCTAGAATGGGGCCGACAATTGACTACACGGCACACCAATTTGCAAAAACTACCGTGGTGCTGCCTTCATAACTTAATCATACAAATGGTAAAAAAATCAGTGGCTCAGCGATAGTGAGCAGCTCACAATCTTAAGGTTGCAAATTCAGTTCCTGGTTGGGTGTCAATAAAATGTATACCATTCAATCTTGATTTGACGCTTTCGTGACTGCAGGAATCCATACTCTTTGGTTCTTTCGGTAAAGTCACGTAGGTATAAAATAAATCACGACGTTTCGGACGCAACACAAGCGTCCGTCATCGGGTGGGAAAGCATGGTCTGCTGCTGAGGCAGCTGAAACAGTCTGACGGACGCTTGTGTTGTGCCCAAAACGTCGTGATTTATTTTATTTTATACCTACGTGACTTTACCGAAAGAACCAAAGAGTATAATTTATACCATTTTATGGATATACTCGCCCATGCAACAGGAACGTGGAATTTCCACCACTGGTTCAGGGCTGGCAATAAATGAGAACTGCTTCAATGCTCAGTTGAGCAAGAAATCACCGAGACTTTTTTTTTCTCCACGATGTAACTTAGAATATTAGATGCATTATTACTGAGGTATGGGTTTTTAAAATTTCTACAAAGACACGAGGCAAACAGAAATCTATGCGCATTATTTTATTGTTTTAGTGCAGGTATATGCGACACGTCACGTCATGCAAATCACGCGTGTGATGCAAAGCGGCCGTCGCACCTGGACGCAAGGGCATCAATCTTACAGCCCCCGGTCCAGGTGTGGTGCAAACCAGTGGTTTCCAACCCGTAGTCTGCGAGTCAACGGTGGTCTGGAAGGCCACAGAAAAGTGGCCCCACAGAACTGGCGCGGGTAGATACTACGGACATTCCGATTGCTTCACAAAACACCATATTGTTCGTGGTCCATTGCACAACTATTTAGAATGGTCAATAAAATATTAACAATTGTGATGGTTTCTCAAGTAACGTTTTTCAACGCTTATCGAAGTAATTTTAAGACATTTTTAATTGGTGCAAGATGGTTCGCAAGACGTTTTGAGAGCTGACGCAGCTCCGCGGCTCCAGAAAGGTTGGGAACCACTGACCTTAACCATCGAACTCCCTAATCCTGGACACAACTTACTCAAATCTTTATCACATTTTAATTCTACTGCATTTATAGAAATACGAAATTATCTGACCATGTGTTATGGTTTCCCAGTTCTCCACTGCAGAAAAAAGATATAATCTCAAATGGTTAATGAAACACAACAAAATGTAAAACAAAATCCAGTGTAACTACGTCTCTCGTAAATGAATGAATAACGTAAATGAAAGGCGTTAATATACGTGTACTGCTTTCCAGTTATTAAAGGGTGCAAATGTAATGGGTTATAACGCCACTCAGGTGAATCATACGGATGAAGTCCCGGCTCGCGACGCTGCATTTTAAAGACAAGCAGCGCAGACGTGATGAGCCAGAATGTTCTCTTGAGTCTCAACCACCGGCCAGCAATCCCGACTGGAGCCATGCACTGGGCCAAGCCCATTTGTTTTTGTTTACAGTAAATGTCTTTAACTTTGCAGATATTCTCTAATCTACACGTTCCTTTTTTGTCTTTCAACGTAACCCCAAACATGCACACCTCTCCATGCATTGTGCACTTTTCAGCTTTTGCTCCTTTTGGTCAATGCCCATAGCAGGTTATATACAGTACACCGATTAAAACCCGTCTTCTTTAGACAAACACTGTTGATTTGAAGCTTTCGTGACTGCAGGAATCCATACTCTTTGGTTCTTTCGGTAAAGGCACGTAGGTATAAAATAAAATAAATCACGCACCTGATGCCGGACGTCATGATATATTTTATTTCATACCTACGTGACTTTACCGAAAGAACCAAAGAGTATATAAACACTATGTTGTTTTTCATTATTCTTTTCCAAAAAGCACTCCAACCTGCCCTCATCCATGTTCTTAATTGTATTGCTTTGATCCCAATGTGATTTAAAAAACTGCCAAATGAAGCGTTTTCCAGTTGTCCGACAGATAACATTTTACTGCTCAGCACGCTTTGCACGTACTGTATTTATCTCGAGCCCCACTTACGTTCTTCTATAATTTCCTAGAGTTAATTTCCATATCTCGTTATTATGACATCGCCTATACAGGGACTCCTCTACCTACCAACGAGTTAGGTTCCAGAGTTATGTTCGTAAGTCGATTTGTTCATAAGTCCAACTTTACTCCTCTCGATCCAAACATATTGTACAGCATGTACACTAAACACGGGGAATGACTTTAAAAGTTGTATAATCTCCTGTAGATTCCACCACCGCCATCTATTGCGCGGCGGTTGAACTTATGACTCTCGTTCCGAACAGACAACTGGACATACGGACAGGTTTGTCCATATACCTGAAAATTCGAAGGTCGAATGTTCTTAAGTAGAGGAGTCTCTGTATTTAAGCATTACATTTTTCCAATAAGATGTTCAGTAAACATTCTAATGCAGCTCTGAATGACACAACTGTTACCTTGACTCCCCATTTAGCATGCATTTTGGTACTTTGTTCATCCACTCTTAAGTCAAGCTGCTCCATTCTTATCATCGGGATATTATTATTTCCGATCAAATGTCTTTAGGCCTCGAGTTTGCGAGAGAAATTATTGCATCAATTTCCACCGACTCAGATGTATTGTCATAGTCAACAATGGCTCGGTTATGATCATTGATATGTCTTTGATATTCACATCTTTTTCCAGTGATTTCCGTTAACAAAATGTGTACAAGTGTTATAATAGGAAAATTATAAAACGGGTTCGTCTTCCTAAATCTGTTTGTAAAACTGACACACCTCTGGTGTTCTGCTTACAAGTCAGCCTATTCCTATAAAAAAAACACAATGGGAAACCAATATTAATGACCCACCTGAAGACGATTGCTTGTGTGTTTTTTCTACCTACGTGACTTTACCGAAAGAACCAAAGAGTATGACCATTAATTCTTATCAAGGCTGATAATTATCAGCAACAAGGCCAGACCTTTCCAGTTAAGGAAAACACGTTAAACTTTACCTATTAAGCTATTATTATAATTTATATTAACATAGTCATAGGTTAAAATTAGTTGCATATGCTATAAAGGACTTTGCTCTATACCAAGGGGATTCCATAGACCCCTAAAGGGGCTGCAGGTATCATTAAGGGTCATTGAAAGACCAATGGATCTTGCAGGGGTATGAAAAGTGACAAGAAGGTTGCAATTAATCTATACACCAGCAACTATACTAATCCCTAACCCTAACCAACGATGCAACTGTCAGAGCAACTCACCACCTTCGTCATTGACACCACCCTATAACAGCAAGGCGCGTGGCGTACAATACTGTCATAGAAGGGTATTTTGGGTGACGATTCTTCTGCGGAAGATAGTGCAAAACAAATTTCACTGGCATAGCTGGAAGCGGTGTTACAATGAAGTAGGTGGTGATTTCCTTTTATCTGTGCTTCTACACCACTCTCATATATGGTGTCTAATTAATTGCTTTGGTTATAAATACAGGTTAACAGGTTCAGTGGCATTTCAGTAGTGGTTTAAAGAGGTCCCAAGTCCAACAAGATGAGGTTGAGGACCACTGCTGTATATTGCACATTAAGAGTATACACTGTATATAAATATATGTGCACACCAAGAGTACTGTACGTATACAGTATAGTTATAACTCTATAAATCTGTAGTAACAACGTTGCTAATAGTGCACTCTATTCAAAATGCTTCCTCAAATTCCTTTTAGGTTAAGTTGCATCATTAATACATTTGCGCATGCAGCCAACACATGCAAAATAATTGCTTAATAAAATGTTAATTTTGTTAACACTCGTCAGTGTTATTAACTGTGAAGTGTACCGATGGCCCACTTAATGGCATGTGTAACACACTCTCCACCAACGGCCCATACACACACCTGTGCAATATGCCTTCCGTAAAGCCACCCACTCAATACAGAAATTGTTAGCGTATGCGCGTCAATGCACATGACAATCGCACACTACTTTCCACTGGGTAACACACACACACACACGCTATGCCCTCGACCTCACTAATATGTCCCGTCCCATTCTCACCACGTTCAAGCTCGTGAAATCACATGCAGAAACACAAAACATGTATGTACCAGTGCGCACTCCTTCAATAACTTCGCACGTACATTCAAGATAGCGTCGTTTCTGTGTGGATGTGTCACGTTACACGTGCACAATAACTTTCCCATCCACAGCACATTCTTACTGGCTCACCATTATCCTACAAAAGCGTGCATTCAGTTACCAGCTTACACATTTTTCAAGCTATCCTTTATAGGCTACTAGTTACACGCATTCACCTATGAACCAACACGGATACGTGTGGGTCATTTGCTACTACTTAACATAGCACACTGCATTCGTGTTAATTTCACATGCATGCACGCACACACTACCAATTTCTCACTAGAGTAATGACAACCACACATCACTATCCAGTCTGCAATATATCACACACACAATAGCTTTTCGCTCACAAATAAATCCCACAATTCCACAGGTTCACGCTCATTAATTCACACTCTCTCAATCTCACAAGCAAATGCCAGTACAATGGCTGTCTTACTACATAGTACTCTACCGTGTTAGTGTTTCATGGAAATAACACGGGTGAATATGCAATATCCTGCATATAATGGTGTTTTATGGGGTGCCTCTAAATATATTTTAATTCGACGAAAAATGGAAAACCGTGCTCCAAACGTTAAGAAGAATTGATCATCGTGCAAAGCGATGACTTATTGTTCACTGCGTCTCCACGCTGCGCTGGAACGTTGTCCGCCAGTTGCAGTCTTAGCCGAGCACCGTACAGCAACTACTCTGGAATTGGATAACGACTTCCGCTAATTCACCTGGGATTTTTTTTGCATTGTTTCAGTGGTGTACTCTTCTTACCTTTCCTCATATTTCTTTTCCAATGTAAATCATTTTACATCGAGCAACGTAAACAACATAAGCTGTAAATTTGGCTAAAGTTTGGTCTTCATGGAAATAACGGGAACTCGCCCAGTATTGAAGACACAATGTACAACACATACACAGTACACTAATACAGACTTACCCAGCACATTCTTACCATATTTCTTTTTGTTGTCCTTCCACGTGCATTATCACGGTTGACTACGTACGGTGCGAAAGAAGTTCAACATGCATACATTCTCGAGATACACTCGCTGAGTGTTTTTTTCAATTACTCTCTCGTGTCAGAGACAAGAACCCATGCATGTTGCATGAGGTGCAAACCTCCGCTCATTGAAAGAACATGCATGCATTCACCAATGTACTGCGCGCTTACTAAGGTGTTATACATAAGGTTACGATTTTGGCATTGTAATGTTTAGCAGAATTTACGTTCGAGGTGCAAAAGAAAAATGACAGAAATTTCACAAAATCCTGTGGGCTTTATATTCAAATTCACAATATCCGTGACCACTATGAACTACGTGCCAAAATCGCAGCCCTAGCTGTATATATGCTCACCCATTAACCCCCTCACATACATACGCACTTGTAACTGCACATGCCCCGCAGAGCATCGTGGGGGCAAGTACCTTCATGGCCTGATCGTGCAAATCTTAAGCTGTTGAAACATCTGTGAGCCTCAGGACAAGACAGCAAGCTCCCTACTTGTCCTTATTGGCAAGCTGCTTCCTCATCTGTAAAGTGCACAGTGCAGCAGTGGATACGCTGAGTCCAGCCAGCGCTCCAAAGGACATCAGAGCCCACCTCACCTGGGGAATGAGGAAAACACCAACTCTCAACGGTTAATTATAATGTCCCTGTTGTTGTGATACGAGACAATGGTGCATGATATGGCAGGTGCTTCAAAAGATGCTTTATTGAAACGTGGGAGTCCTTCAGTGTGTGTGTTGGTTTTTTTGGGAGGGGGCTAGAATGATGTCATTGCCCGAGGTCAATACCAGTAAATATTGAAGCACAGGCTCTGTAAGATTCTACATTGATTCATGGGCATTGTGTAGTAAAGAAGATAGTGAAAGAAACCGATTCAACTGGTTTGAGAGAGGAATGTAATCCATCACCAGAGGTTGTATTTGTCGGTCCCAATCATATTCAAAATAGTTTTCATGAAAATAGTAAATTTCACTTCATTGCATAATTCGCATCACCCGATAATATACAGGAATATTGATGTGTAAACGTTCCCAAATTGATGTATTTTATTTCTCCAAGTAAACCAAATCCTGAACTATTTAATACATGTTTTACGCAGCTCTACAAACTAATGGCCTGTGAAAACTAAATTGTAAAATAATCTTGGCGAGTCAACTGTCATTAATGAGGTTGTTATATAGTTTATTACTTCAAGCCAATGAATGCCAGTGCGCAGAGGAAGTAATGAGAATAAAAGAAAAGTGTATAAAGAGCCAGTTATTGTGTACACAAACAAGACTGTAAAACCCTTTAAAAATACACAAGTTCACCACTTGTAAATGTCAATGTGGTGTAGATAAATTAGGTCCAGTGTCATATGAGGATATTATAAAAACGTGGTCTCCACTGCACAATACCTTCGAAACGTTTAGTTACTTCATAACACGAAAAATATGCTTGAGAACGAAATTTGGTAATGTTTGTTGACTCTACATTACCGAGTTAGCTCTTAAAAGATTAGTGCACTTTTCACAATTTTTATTCCGTGACCATTTCTAAAGGTCTTATTTTAGAAATTGAGCTGTATGATACCATCTTTTCAGAAACCCAAACTGTATTGTGGCTCTAATAACTTGAGACCTTTCAGACATTCAAAAAGTCAAATAAAATTGGGTTTACACATTTTGTTCTGAGTTTGCCATTAAATCTCAGAATACATCTCTGAAGTTATCGGGTTAAAATGAGTCATTATGAACGTTTTCAATGATTTAGTTATTTTTTAAAGGTTCATGGTGATTTAAAATACGAGTTTCATCAAGGGTTGTTGTATATGTAATGTAGTAACTCGGCGGGAGACGACTTCACGGGTAGCACACTCTTTATTTCACCAACTTCGTTTCACAGGTGACTAACACCCACTGTAGTATCTCGGGTGACTAACACCCACTTGGTTACTCGGGTGACTAACACCCACTTGGTTACTCGGGTGACTAACACCCACTTGGTTACTCGGGTGACTAACACCCACTTAGTTACTCGGGTGACCAACACCCACTCAGCTACTCGGGTGACTAACACCCACTGAGCTGCCCGGGTGACCAACACCCACTTAGCTACTCGGGTGACTAACACCCACTGAGCTACTCGGGTGACCAACACCCACTTAGCTACTCGGGTGACTAACACCCACTGAGCTACTCGAACACGGGCTCTTACGCCCCGTAGCCTCTCGGAACACACCCAGCCGGGGTGTTCCTCTCGACCCTGGGTCCCACAGTCCCGACCCACATGGGCGTCGGACCACGGGTCCCACAGTCTCGCCTCCGAGCCACACAGGGCCCCGGTCCCAACAAGGACAGCGGGACTAGGGGTCTCAGGGCACTACCTCTTCCCTCCGTCTTCGATCTTCAACTGGTTAACAACAACCTCGAGTGCTCTCGCGTGTCACCCTTTATACACTCCCTGCGGACGTCGCTGAGAGCACTCATCCCATTTGACCAATCACCGGGCGCTGGCTACGATCCTGTTTTCCCACAGTGTCAGCGCGCCTCACCACTCACACCGCCCCGTGATCTCTCACTCCCGGCGCGCGCGTCCACACCACGCCCCCAACGCGTGCCCAACCCCGCACCCCGTGCCGCCCCGTGATCCATCACTGTCGGCGCACGTCAACACCACCACTACATATAGATGCTATCGCAATATCAGCAAAAAAATGTCTGTGGGGACCTGAGCATTGTTCTTAAACGTAATTTGTGTTTCTTTCCGTTTTTAAAGAAGATCCGAGATGATCAGGTGTGGGACTTATTGATATATTGGTTCAGTTGACACACAGTGATAAATTAACCATCATGAATTGTTTTTGTGCAAGATGCATGATAATGAAAATAAATATAAATCTCACCTCAACGTCGGAGTGATTCCTTCCATTGTGACGCTTTAAAAAATCCAAGTGAACAGCCTCGATCTGCGTGATCGTGCACAAGGACAGCAGCACGTGGAAGATCTGGTGGCTGTGCCCCAGCACGTTGAAGCAGCCCGGATTTAGCTGCTCTGGTAGTGGAAATGTGAAGAATACAGCCGACAGCAGAAAGAAGGCCACCTAGGGACACAAAAGACAAAGATCCCCTGCTGTGTATAGCATTCATAGCCTGCAAGGCCAATTGCTGTTAGCAAGCACATATTCATTAATGTTTGTATGGTACAAGAGGAGGTGGTTTTGGCCACCAGTACCATGCCTGCCCATCTGTCTCCCCAGTGCTTATGTTTATACGCTACACCAGGTGCTCATTTAAGACTGGGTCGACTTTCGGTAGGCTCAGGCTGGTCCGGATGCATTTGCCACTGATGTTTAGCCGTGGCTGGGAATTGAACCAAGGGTTACAAGGTTCGTAGTGTAGTGTTGCGCTAACCCAGGGATCGGCAACCTGCAGCTACGGAGCCGCATGCGGTGCTTTACAGACTGTTTCGTTACGTAATGTATGTACGTATTCACATGCATTGCGGCTCTTGAAATATTTAATTTTGTACCGAATTCAAAAAAAATATTATCTTGTTATTTGGTTACTGATCCCTGCGCTAACCACCGTGCCACATCTCTACTACTCTCCACACCTTAGAATACACACACACAATGACGGTGATGATGATAATCTGTGACGGTGATGGTGCTGATGAAGGAGAAGTGGAAGGCTCATGTGATGATGCCCTGAGCTTGCACCTGAGCTACGTGGAAGAGGAATGCAGGATCGTGGTTTGGGCTTGATGTGACGAGACGGTGAGCGATGGGCGAGATGACCACCACATACGCCACAGCACACGGTAGCACCTGCGCACACCATAGAGAAAAACACCATCGCCATTCTCATTCTCCATTGTTTTTAAATCTTGTTATAAACACAATGATGTTGAACAAAATAGTGTAACTATATCCATAAATATTTGTTAATGCTCTAGTACTTTGGGCTCCATGACCACACTTAACATGATTAACTAATTACACGTGATTAGTTGTGGAATGATTGGCGATGGTGGTTGCAGCTATTACACTCGCTGTATATGCGAAGCTTTAATAACAATATGTAAACTGCACATCTAGGATCAAACTCCACTAACACATAAAATATCTCCCATGTGTTTTCAGGTTGTGCCATATGTTTTTCGGTATAATCTCTCCATGTGCTGGGAGCTTCTTCAGGAACTGAATTGAAAAGGAAATGAATTGAAAAGTTTCTGAAGTAGCTCCCCCTGCAAGTGAGAGTGAAATACCATGCCAAAGAACATGCGGTACAACCCAAAAACACATCTACAGCACAATTGCAAAAACCTACAAAGAAACACCTTAAAAAGCTTGCGCCCGAGTGAGTGGGGCATTCGGAAGCACAGGTTGGCGAAGCAACACCCAGCACAGGAGAGCCACGCGAGCATCCAGGTAGTTGGCAGGTAGACATCGTCGCGGAGGAACGCAAAGCCACCGGGTCCAGCGCAGTAGAAGTAGTGTCCCACAGCACTGCCATACTGGTACAGCGCCACGCCCACGTAGTCGAGGAAGAAGAAGCCGTAGTGCGCCAACTCGGAGCGCGAGTGGAAGAGGTGCGCCACCGTGCTCAGCGCCATGTAGGCCGCTCCAGAAAGTGCCAAGAGAAAGAAAGGCCACGACGCGATGTCTGCGCGGGTGGCGGCCAACTCAGGGATCTTGCCAATGCGGGCCAGCACAAGGAGCGTGCCCAAGAGATGCGTCCACACGTTGGCGATCTCGTTGTGCCGAGCAAAAAGGCTCAGTGCGTAGAAGCGCCACGGCTGGCCCGGCGGCCGGTAGCCAGACGTGATGTACTTCTCGTGGAAGACGACGGGCACTTCTCGGAAAGTGCGGCACACTGACGAGATGGTGGGAGACGAAGGTGACGAGGACATAGGGCGGTTGGCTAGTGCTGCCAGCACGCTCGGCAGGCGAGCCAAGTTGATGTAGGCACGGCCAATCTGTTCCCCGATTACGGTGGCCATCGTGACCGAGGACTTGCGAGTTTTTCCACGGAGGAAGAGATGCCAACTCACTGTCGTTTTTTTACTTGAATCCTCGCCTCAGTTCTGAAATTGAGTGCCAACCGTTAGTGGGCAAATGTAAAAAGAAAAAGCAAGCACTGCAAACATTAACATATACGGCTTTCCTTTTAGAAGGAACATTAAGTCTACACTACTTGCCAACATCAACGCACATATAAAGTGTTTCATATATTTCATATATGTTTAGAAGTGATTACTGTTGCTGCATATGTGAGGAAAGTGAGTTTCTGACACGACTGATATTTCGATCTAATGACATGCCAGATATTCATCCAATCACACTATCCTTGGTTTGCGCTTACCCATTAGTGGTCCTTTTCAATTCCTCTGTTTTAAGTTGATAAAATATAAATGGAAAATGCTACTTCAGCTTTCACGTAGGGTTAGACAATAGAATTAGGGTTAGGATTTCGGGTTAAGCGTTTCAGGTTAGGGAAAATATTACCCAACAATGCTTTTCTGTCCACGAATATGCAGGGATGGTCGTCTCGGCCTAACATTTTACATCTTTCCTTTATATCTCATGGCCGGGAATCTAACTCAGCTCACCAGGCACACGTAGTTTTGCACTAATCTGAAATAATGCATTAAAACATACAAGTGGAGGTACATTGTGATATGATAAACGCTTACCTTTTTGAGTTGTGAAGCTATGTAGGCAAGAGTTCCTCTGCAATTAGTAAACATGCAGGTGACCAGAGTCCATCGGTGTTGCCAACACAGAGGGCCCGTCAACGGGTTGCCGGGGAGATGCCATTACTTCTGAAAGTGGCCACACCCTGAGAAAACCGGCTTCATGGCACTCCAGCAACTGCGTTTAAACACAGATAAATAATCACACCCAGCAACGCAATAAACAATAGACAGCAAATGCCACATCAGTTTAGTTTAAGACACCTGCTTTAAAAATATATAATGGCAATGAAGTATACATAAACACTCCACAATCTGGATTGTGTGGCAAGGCCCTCTTCCAGCAGTAGATTGACAAAACATGTTAGGTATATATCAGTTGTTAATAGCCTGATACATGCAACATTCATAGGACCCGATTCTTGTGTTGATGGAAATAATTTTTTTTATGATTTAGGGCATAAAAAAAGGTTAAATTAAGACTCATAAGTGTAGGAATGATATGTTTTTGGGGCCATGCTATCAGCATAAATAAGCTGATGATCCATGACGTCCATGGCTTTACCTGACATATGAGGAAATGCCTATGGCCAAATTACCCGGAATGCGCCCCATCTTGTCACAAGCAAATACAGTATAAGAAAAAAACTGTTCCACGTCTCTAAATATAAATAAATAACCCCATATTTTTTGTCCATCAGCCTAATCGTTTCCCAGACCAATATTATCAAGCAGCATTCGTTTAAGTAAACTCTACACTGCTTTAAATATTCTAGGTATATTGTAAAAAAAATACCTGAGATTCGCGGACGACAAATTTGGTTGATTGGAAGAAAGCTGCGTAGTACTGATGGAAAGTGTTCATATGCTGAATAAGTTAGGAAAGGATGCAGGAATTAGGATTAATGTGGAAAAGACGATGGTGTTCGGAAGGGAGGCCATTGAGAAGGAAGTAATACTAGAAGGCAGCAAATTGATGAATGTAAAGGAATTTGTATACTTGAGAAGTCTACTGACATGGGACAATGACTGCACGGAAGACATGAGCGAGGATCCCAAAGGCAAAAGGAGTAATGGCAGTACTCAATAACAGAGAGAGAAGCAAGCAAATCAGCTACAAGATCAAAGTGAACATCTTAAGAACATACGTATTCAGTACAGCTTTGTATGCCTGCGAGACTTGGACATTGAAAAATACTAATAGAGATATGATATTGGCAATAGAAATATATTGCTATAGGATACTGCATCTAAACTGGACCCACGGAGTGAACAACGTAGAAGTAATAAAAAGGTTACACACAGAAGACAACCTGATGCAGGCAGTGATGAGAAGGAAAGTGGCACTATTTGACACATTTAAGATGGACAACATGAAAATTAAAAGTATGTTGTTCATAAAAATGGAAGGAACCGTAAAAAGAGGAATACATAACAGACAATGGCTTAACAACGACGTAAATAAATTGGTGCCAGAAAGATGTGGCACGACTTGAGAATAATGGCACAAGACTGAGGAAAGTGGAAAGAAATTACGAAATGTACAGTGGGCACCTAAGGGCTATCTGCCCAATGTGTTGTGATTATACTGTAATAATCGCAGGCAGACTTGTTAAATGTTGCTGTATCACCAGATGATATTGCTAAGAGAACTCCATACAAAGTATATGGGTGGAAGGTTGACACAGATACCCTGTATCGGAAGAAGCGTGTACGTTCTAACACCTTTGTACACGTGTTGCCTCCGGGTTATCAGATCTCACCCCAACCACCAAAAAAACATACAATTGAATTACTCCAATTGAGTACAATGCTGTACTCAATTTGGATTACACACAGCAGCATCTCCCCCACCTGGAAAACTTGGCAGGACCCTCTTGAAAGAGACTCGAGATTCAGTGAGACTTTCCAAGTTAACAAGCGTAAAGATTATAATAATGAGTCTCTTTTCTCATTGTACATATGGGCACGACGACGTCAAGTGATGGGGAAGGAAGCGAAGCGGGCCTGGACGGGTGCTTTGTATGGACTAGAACCATCATCGTTCAACAAAGCGGATGTTAAATCGCCTGCTGCAGGGGGCCTCCATGCAGGAAGCTGAGCCGCAGTGCAGCAGAATCCATTGTCCTGTCGTTGTATGGTGCCAAGTCCACTCTTGTCACCAGAAAAAAAAGAACGACCTTGCCTAGTGAAGCGCTGTACGCCAAAGTGGGCCTCCACGACCTTCATTGGGTAGGCGTACAGGGAGGGGGTCCTCATCCAGAGATGATGAATTGACCAAAGTTCTGTCTTGTACAAAAAACAAACGCTGCTTTACAAACAAGGACACACGTTATCTCCCAGCACCTACGCATTTTGGCCTTCTTATTTCGAAGTCTAGCTTGGTAAATTGCCTTATCTACCCGAGCCATGATTAAAAACAACACCCCACTCAATTACATGGGTTGGTGTGGCCAGCACCACGCACCGGTCCGCCTTTGTCTCCCCCTATATGCCGATTGCTTACACACCGCACGGGGGTACTATGAAATTCAAGGCCAAGTCCACAGATAAATCGCCTAAATCGCCACTGCTTTGTTGGTGGCCGCGAGCCCGAATCGACGACCACGGGTGCGCTAACCACTGCGCCACCGCTCCCGCACGCGGCACGCTTCACGGAATCATAAACCTGTCAATCACTCATCAGTTGCCTATCTTATTAATTATATACCTTTATTGGTCAACACCTCCCCCCCCCTCCGTGCCCCTTATACATCTCAACGTGCATCCTGCATCACAAGGGGTGAAACACAACACAAGACGCAATTTTACATTATTTTGTGTCCGTATTGAAACGACTGCAAAAACTAAATTTCCCTGTACAAGACTACGGGGGGTTAGACCGTACGGGTTCTTCACGGTATGCGGACTCATCAGCAGTGCAGTATCCGTCAACTCACTGACATCGATGTCCGAATCGATGACCGGCGTGGTGAAGTATGGTCAAACCCCCCCACCACCACCACTCATGACCGACGCAGCGTGCGGAGGCCCTCATCCAGCAATGGGTCGACAAGAAGAATAATACATTATTACTCGCACAAGTATATATGTGTTACATTACAAGCGCATGCAACGCTACAACAGTAACCAATGTAGCCAATGTTTACTATACAGTACAGCTTACAAGAGCGTGGTCCACATGTCTTGTGACCCCCCCCCCCAATGAATTGACGCCCCTAAAAATGTCCACCCCTCTTCTTAATAATAATACATATTTTAAATAAACCCTACTTTAAAAAAAGAAATATATTAAGTTTAAGGGGGGGGGGGGGGTCACAAGACATCTGGACCAGCCCGTGTACAGTGCGGAATTACCGCAGTGCCCGTGCGGTCTTTAAACCCCGCATCTCATTCTACGTTTTATTTACACAACGTTCACCTTTTAACAAGAGCACACTCGTCGTCCGGCTGGTACACCACGCAACGAGAGAGAGTTGTGTGTTGTGTGTGTGAGTGTGTAATGATATTTATAAACCGAAGCGAAGCGAACATTTACACGCTTGCGTTGAGGGCTGTCACCGTGCGGCTTCTCCATGCAGTGGCGTCAAACAACTCCGACTTTGTTCTTCGTCGGTTCTTTCGGTAAAGTCACGTAGAAGGGAAATAATAAAAATAGAACATAATATAATACAATTCTCACAAAGAGAATTGTATTTTATTATGTTTCATTTTTATTATTTTTATTAATAAAAAATAAAATATAATAAAATACAATTCTCTTTGTGAGAATTAATAAAAATAAAACATAATAAAAAATATTTTTATTACCGAAAGAACCAAGAAGATGAATCCCGGCAGTCACGAAAGCTTTAAATCAAAAAAGAAGCTCCGACTTTGTAACATCACCCCACACACAAATTACTTAACAAAACACCGCCGCCGTCACGCAAACGCCACTTGAGTTGTCAATTTCTAAAATGTCTAAAACTCTTGTCCCTCGCTGTCAAACACAAAAAAGATAAATCACGAAGGCGATGGTTATTTTATAACGAAGCTACTCTGGATTAACGCCACCCCACAGCTTAGTTACGCAACGGAGTGGTGGCCTTCTTATTCACCACCCACACCACACATTTAAGATAATGCTGCAGTACAAACTTTGGAGTGGAATTTCTTGTTGTTGTTGTCACATATTACAACAACTCCCATCCTCGTTACCGTTTCGTTCACCGGCCGGCGAACGCCGCCTCTGCGTTGTCGATGTTGTCAAAGGGCAGTGAAGTTTGTCGGGGAGACGGTGTCGCTTGGCATCTTTTTAATTATTCAGATCACAATCACACCAACAGAGGTCGTCGTCTCTTCAATTTTTTTTTATTGTGCTGCCTACGGATCAAGATGAGGTCTCGTCGCCCAAAAACCCCCAATCACCCAATGCTCGGCTCTGTGCTTCCAATCATTTCCAACAAACTCGCTTTGTATTCTTTGGTTCTTTCGGTAAAGTCACGTAGGTATAAAATAAAATTAAACAGATCACGACGTTTCGGGCGCAACACAAGCGTCCGTCATCAGGTGGACGCTTGTGTTGCGCCCGAAACGTGATCTATTTGATTTGATTTTCTACCTAAGTGACTTTACCGAAAGAATCAAAATTTTAACTCGCTTTGGTTGTCACAGCTGAAAAGGAAGCTTCTATTCGCCAAAGCTGTTATTTAACAAGAGAAATGCAAATGAAAAGACGACGGTCCAGGTTATTTCTAGTCCAATGATTATAGGCACGTAATATTCTAAATAAATGTTTTTTTTGGGGTTAGATCGCGTGTGCCGTAGCCATCAACAACCAGTAAAGTTTGTCACGTGAACAAGAAAACTCGCCAAATAGTTCATACTTTAGCCCACCGGTGTGTTCGAGAGTAAATTCACAACATTTACAATTTTAGTACACAAATTACACATCAATTCCAGACACCCATCCATCAGATTCACCATGGAAGTGGAGAAAGATGGCAAACTACCATTCTTAGATATTCTGTTTGAGAGGAGACCTGACGGATCCTTGGGACATTCTGTCTACAGGAAAGCCACCCACACAGATTCCTACTTGAAACCTGATTCCCACCACCACCCAACTCAAAATAATTCTCTCATCAAAACGCTATACCACAGAGCTCATGGCATTTCTGACCAACACCACCTGGCCAGTGATTTAAGACATGTACATCGGGCCCTCAGGATGAATGGATACTCTGACCGCACCATCCGCCAAGCTGTTTCTCCCACCATACAGAAACAGCCACTTGAAACTCCGATCAAAACTATCACGTTGCCATATATAGCAGGCGTGACCAAAAAGATCTCCAAAATTCTAAACAAACATAAGATCCAAGTCCGATTCAGTACAGTACATAAAATCCGTGATCTAATTCCATCTGTGAAAGATGTCATTCCTGACTTACAATACCCTGGAGTCTACAAACTGAGTTGCAGCTGTGGTGATTGTTACATTGGAGAAACGAAACGTCATATCTCTGATCGTGTCCGCGAGCACAAGTCAGATATGAAACACGGCAAAACTGATTCTTCCGCCATTGCCGATCATTGCTACAACGCTGTGGGCTTTCATGAGATTGTCTTTTCCGAGACCAAGGTACTCTGCAAACCTCCTGGCTACCATCAAAGGTTTGTACACAAAGCCATCCAAATATACAAACACAGACATAATTTCAACCGTGATGATGGGTACAAACTGAGTAATCATTGGAAAGATGTTATTAACCATGCAAAAAATATTTAACTACCAATATTTGGACCATCTTATTTGACAGGCACTATTCTTTAGTTACCGTACAGTTTACTGATAGACAGCTAGTTTTGTTTTATCATGTTTAGCTTCTTTTTAAATCCTTTATATTAAGTTCACTTGCTTGCGTGCTTACGACCGTGCAAATCTTTCGGTCGTTTTTTAACCCACTTCCCATGATCCAATCGAGCTGACATTTTGCACACAGACTCGTTGTGCGTGACCATTTATTTTCATGAACATTTTTTTCCAAAATTTTACACTTTTTAGGAAAAAATAAATAATATTTAATTACCGATTGCTTAATGGTGGCAGGCAATCATCTGACCCATAGGTGGCAGCCATCTCAAGCCAGAGGACGAGAGGACTCTAGCCGCCACGCATATAAAGGATTTATAGTGAAAAACTTTGTTTTTACGGGTTAATTTTTTTCACACACTGGTTTCCTGCTTTAAGTTTTACCCACTCAGCAACATAGCAAGGGGCTGTTTCTTCCTGACCTGCTTTTCTGCTTCTACCATCTACATAACAAAGGCTCAGTCCCATTAGCAGCAGCCGCACCTTAACAACTCTGGCACCTGCCAGCTCAACCAGTCTACATAACAAAGGCTCAGTCCTAGCAGCAGCCTCAGCCGCACCAACCTTATCATAATAAAAAAAACTCCAATCCAGGGGCCTACCCTGGCTCCTCCCCCCTCAACCAGTATATATACAAGGTCGGGTCTCTTGGAATTTCTCTTTACTTGATACAGCAATCGTACTGTGACAGTTCCACCTGAAGACGGAAGCTTGTGTTGCCTCCGAAACGTCCTGAGTGGGGAGGGGCTGGTCACCCCGTGGTGCCCTTATAAAACGTTTAACCTACTTACGCCGATTCTAGATTTGAAGCTTTCGTGACTGCAAGGATTCATCCTCTCAGCCGACCAAGGCAATGCCACTGTCATCATGGACAATACAGAATACAACAACAAAATCCAAGAACTACTCAACGATGGCAGCTATACAAAAATAAAAAGAGACCCCACCAACAGCCTCGTCTCTAAAACCAAGAAAATAATGTCTGATTCAACTGCATTAATTGATCAGACCAAACAGTTCTCGTTGAAACCTTCTGCAGCCAGGCCACCAAGATTATACGGCTTGCCAAAGATACATAAAGAAGATACACCTCTTCGTCCCATTGTCTCTACTATCAACTCCCCCACCTATAAATTGGCTCGTTTTTTTGTCTGAAATCCTACGGCCTTTCACTGGAAAAACCACCTCTGCGGTACTAAACTCTACTGACCTGGTATCGACAATCAAGGGGATTGCCCTGTCCCCAGACGACCTGCTTGTCAGTTTTGATGCGGTTTCCTTATTCACCCAAGTTCCTGTACCTGACACCATCGCAATCATTGAAGACTTGGTTCATCAAGGACTGAATGCTGGGGTACCCCCCCTGGTGGGACACTGCTTAACCAATACATACTTCACCTGGAATGGAACTTTCTACAAGCAAACTGAGGGCACCCCAATGGGCTCCCCCCTATCTCCGGTTGTAGCCAACATCTTCATGGAGAAATTTGAGACTGACGCCATCCAGACTGCCACTCTACGCCCGACCTTATGGAAGAGGTACGTAGACGACACCTTTGTCATCTGGCCACATGGCCGGCCTGCTCTAGACCAATTTCTCGTCCACATCAATTCCATACACCCAGCCATCAGATTCACCATGGAAGTCGAAAAAGATGGCAAGCTACCCTTTTTGGATGTCCTAATTAAAAGGAGACCAGATGGTTCAATGAGCCACTCTGTCTACAGGAAAGCCACCCATATGGATGCTTACCTAAAACCGGATTCCCACCACCATCCATCCCAAAAAAATTCCCTCATCAAGACTCTATACCATAGAGCCCAATGCATTTCCGACCAGGAACACATTGCCAGTGAACTAAAACACGTACGCCAAGCTCTTAAGGCTAATGGTTACTCCGACTACACAATCCGCAAGGCCATCACTCCAACCATCAAGAAGGATCCTGTTGAGGAGCCTTTCAAGACCATCACCTTACCTACATTGCTGGGGTCACAAAAAAGATCTCCAAAATCCTGATTAAACACAAGATCCAGGTCCGATTCAACACAGTACATAAAATCCGTGATCTGGTCCCGTCTGTAAAAGATGTGGTTCCAGACATACAGTACCCTGGCGTCTACAAACTAAGTTGCCTCTGTGGTAGCAGTTACATTGGAGAAACCAAACGACATGTCTCGGACCGCATCCGTGAACATAAAGCAGACCTGAAACACGGTAGGACAAACACCTCAGCCGTGGCAGATCACTGTTACAATTCAGTGGGCTCACATGACATTGACTTCTCCAAGACAGAGGTTCTCTGCAAGCCATCTGGCTATCATGAGAGATTCGTTCATGAGGCGATCCACATATACAAACACAGAGACAATTTCAACCGAGAAAATGGATTCTGGCTTAGCAATCATTGGAAGGACGTAATAAACCATTTCGGATCTTAACTGATTGTGTTCACGTTTACGGTGACTCTCAGACCGCGTTCCACTCACTGGCATTGTATTCTCCGCAGGGAATGGATTCTTTGCTCTGCTACTCTCCCATTCTCATATTTCGTTGCTGCCTTCTTAGTATCTTTCACACGACGGTCAATGGTACAGTGTATAATAACAAACAGTATAACATTTATATGCTTAATAAAATGTACAAAGTAATATATAGTATCGTAATTGTATGGTGATATATAGCAGTGTGATATACATTAGGGTGGGTAGAATAATACATAGTGTAATATAACAATGTATAAGGTATAGGGTGGTGTATAGTAATACAGTATATAATTTAATGTTGGGTTTGTCTATGGCAGCATATAGTACGGGGCAGACCTGTTTGATGTAAGGGAAAAAAAGTTTAGCTGGAAGCATATTATATTTTTTGCGACATAGAATTGTAATGTATTACTTACTGTTAGTAGCTCAGCTTATTGGAGAGTATTTTTAGTATACTGATGATACTATGAAGTTTATACTTTAGTTTTTTACGTGGTTGTTTGGTTGCTGCAGCTGCATACTATTCACATTCCTTCCCTTTGTTGGTGCTGCCCCTGCCCCCTTCCTTTGATGCTGCTAATCCTGCATAATGCATGGGCATAATATGACTTTGAAAACCCCCCGCCCACCTCCCACGCATTTCACAATTAGCACTATTCGCATTCCTGCATTTCCCATAAATATGCTAAGTTCCTCTTCAAATGCAAATTCTTTTGTCAAGGCTCTTTTCCTCCTCCCTCACAGCTTAAATAGACACTCCAAGCCTAAGACGTGTCATTTAGACTCTGTCTTATCGACAGACTTGTTCTTCACCTGAGGACGGCTGCTTGCGTTGTGGCCGAAACGTCGTGAGAATTATTTTATTATGTTTTATTTTTATTATTTTATTACTTCCCTTCTACGTGACTTTACCGAAAGAACCAAGAAGATGAATCCCTGCAGTCACGAAAGCTTTAAATCGAAATCGTTAGAATCGATTACAGTGGAATGTTAGCGATTGCATTTATTGGTAAGTGGAAACATACAATCTGCACAGCGGCCTAAGTACATAATTTCTCAGTTAAAAGTGCAATCCTAAAATTATTTATTCGCTCACTTCACCGCTGGCGAAATAGCCGTAATTACACGCAGTTCTATTGCGTATTGTCTCCTCTTCTACGCTGACCAAATATTGGACGAGGTGGACGTACCCACACTTTATCCCACCCACATACAACCTTGCCAAACGATTGTGGTGTAACGATTAATACTGTTGGGTGGTCAGCAGCAGTGGAGATTTAAGAAACGGCAATTAAAATGGGAGAGACATTTTCCCATTGCAACTGGCGTGGTGTGTGGGTTACATGCTCCGTTGTCACACCACGGAAGCTCCCTTCATTCATCAGTGAAAACGTTGATGTTTATTGCTAGATATGTCTCTACAGTATGTGCAAAAACACGTGTATTACCCGTTTTTTGTTCGGTTATTGTACCGGTAATGCAACAAAAACACAGATTTCAAAAACCCTCGTATGATGGTTCACAGGAATTCAGACGTTCCAAGCCGAGCAATCAGCAGCAGCCCGCAATACAACGCTCCCTACTGGAGGCGCTACGTTTGTGCTGCATCTAAAGCAGCCGTCCCCAACCTTTTTGTCACCAGGGACCGGTTTCGTGGAAGACAATTTTTTCACGGACGGACGGGGGGGTCATTATTGGGTCTTTCCCCCTTTTCAAAGAAGCTCCCCAGCGACGTTTGTTTTCTACTCATTTTGGCTAGGGGTTAGCTTGTGGGCTTACCAACACTGTGACTGAGACAAGTGCGCAGTGCGGTAAAGAGGCGCGGACGGAAGTAGTAAATAAAACAATGGGGACGGGCCACGCGCCGACTCACCGCTCTCACCTCCTGCTGTGCGGCCCGGTTCCTAACAGGCCAGTGGCCCGGGGATTGGGGACCCATGATCTAAACTTTAAAGAATCGGATTTTTAATTAATCTACTTATTGTTTTTTTCCAGAGTATACTGTACTGATAAAGCCAATAGAAAGTGGGCAAGTGTATATTCTCGTTTTAAATGCTCTGAAAGTTTGTAACCATTAAATGCTCTGAAAGTATGTAACAACATTTATGGTAAATGAACCGTAACAGAATTGTGCATGCTATGGCTAACGTGTGAAAACGAAGCATTTTGTGTGGATTTCACACGCATTTTGTGGCATTGTTGTTAACCACATATTAGTTAATCATTTAAGTATGACTAACAAAATCAGGAGGGGCGAAATTAAGCAGGCTAGACGTGGTTATCAGCAGCTTGATGGCAACAGGTAAAAACAAATTTTTACAGATAAAATAGGTGCACACTGCTATATACGTCCTAATTGTATTTCACGAATTGTGGTATTTTTATACTTTATAAACCTACTAGTTTTACTTCATGAAATAATTAATAGACTAACTCGTGCATTTACCTAAACTAGCTTATAAATGCAGTGTATGTACATAATGTGATATTTGAATACATTTTTTAAAAACAATGGCAATCAATTGAAAGTCACTATTCATGACAATGCGCTTTTGAATTGTTTGTATATTTCTCTCACAACTCAAAAAAACGCGCAATAATTTTTAAGTAGTGATGGAATGTTACTACCTACGACTCGTAAACCCGTGACGCCATGCCCGCAGAACATTTATCTATGAAAAATGTTTGGCATGAAATACATTTCACTTCCTTGTATGTCCATGTATATATAGGCTGCGCGTCGGTCATTTGACAGTGTGTTGAAAACCGCAATCAAGAAATCATGGTCACTCTTCTGATCTTCACTTTCCTGCTGAATCAAGGTATTCACATGTGTTACTCACAGTAAGATTAGTTCGGATTCTAGGTTTTTTTCCATGCAACTGCTAAATTATTTCACCAGGAGTGTTTATATTACTCGCATGCTTTTCTTTCCACAGCATTTGTCTCGGCTCAGACTTGTGGTATATCTGCGATTGCTCAACATAGCCGCATTGCGGGTGGTTCTGAGGCCAATCCTCACAGCTGGCCTTGGCAGGTATGAGATCAATTCAAAATTTCAGAATTGTGACAGTATCATCAGTTTCTTAAATGTAAAATTCTGCATTCACACCCGGGATGTAAACAAACAATAGTGTTCTTGGTCTACTTTTTTCAAACTTCACCACGTCGATCCCTACGGATTGATGAAGGTGGGAAGCATAGACATTCGAACATATAAACAGTACAATAATTGATGTTGTTTAACTTATCAACCGATGAACAAAAATGCAAACACTATTGTGAACATGTCCACAAGTGTGCAGTGGGTTACAAGTAACTCTTTACAGCTCTCTCCGATTATAAACAACACGGTACAATTAATTGACACATTATACAAATTTGTCAGCCAGTTTATACTCACAGCTGAATATTGATTTGCATTATTTACATTCTTATTTGACCTTGAGACAGCTAACTCGAATCGACTCAGTTAACCCGAGCTGACCTAATCTTCCTCAAGTTTAAGAACAACACATCTTCTTCTTGGTTCTTTCGGTAAAGTCACGTAGAATGGAAATAATAAAATAATACAAATAAAACATAATAAAATTATTCTCACGACGTTTCGGCCACAACGCAAGCAGCCGTCTTCAGGTGGAGAACAGGTCTGTCGCGAAGACAGAGTCTGAACGACACACCCCAGGCTTGGAGCGTCTATTTAAGCTGGGATGGAGGGGGCAAGAGTGCCTTGATAAAATAATTTACACTAAGTATTATTCTACCCACCCTACTGTATATCACACTGCTGTATATTCACTATATTGTATAGTGAATATGTATAGATTGTAATATTACACTATGTATTATTCTACCCACCCTACTGTATATCACACTGTATATCACACTGCTGTATATTCACTAGATTGCAGAGGTGTGGACTCGAGTCATGTGACTTGGACTCGAGTCAGACTCGAGTCATGAATTTGATGACTTGCGACTCGACTTGGACTTGCATAACAATGACTTTGTCCCACCTATGAGATGTGGACTCGAGTCATGTGACTTGGACTCGAGTCAGACTCGAGTCATGAATTTGATGACTTGCGACTCGACTTGGACTTGCATAACAATGACTTTGTCCCACCTCTGCTAGATTGTATAGTGAATATACAGCAGTGTGATATACAGTAGGGTGGGTACAATAATACATAGTGTAATATTACAATGTATAAGGTATAGGGTGGTGTATAGTAATACAGTATATAATTTAATGTTGGGTTTGTCTATGGCAGTATATAGTACGGTGTAGACCCGTGTGATATAAGAGAATAAAGTTTAGCTGGAAGCATATTATATTTTTTGCGACGTAGAATTGTAATGTATTACTTACTGTTAGTAGCTCAGCTCATTGGAGAGTATATTTAGTATACTGATGATACTATGTAGTTTATACTTTAGTTGTTTACGTGGTGGTTTAGTTACTGCAGCTAAATATTATTAACATTCCTTCCCTTTATTAATGTTACCTCTATCCCCTCCCTTTGATGCTGCTAATCCTGCATAATATGACTTTAACCCCCCCCCAAACCCCCTACGCTTCTCACAAGTAGAACTAATCGCATATCTGCATTTGCCATAAATATGCTAAATTCCGCTTGATATGCAAATTATTTTGTCAAGGCACTCTTCCCCCCTCCATCCCAGCTTAAATAGACGCTCCAAGCCTGGGGTGTGTCGTTCAGACTCTGTCTTCTCGACAGACCTGTTCTCCACCTGAAGACGGCTGCTTGCGTTGTGGCCGAAACGTCGTGAGAATTATTTAATAATGTTTTATTTGTACTATTTTATTATTTCCATTCTACGTGACTTTACCGAAAGAACCAAGAAGATAAATTCCTGCAGTCACGAAAGCTTTAAATCGAAACAACACATCTATGATGAACGCGAATGGATATTAATAAGGACCTGTAGCATTGATCACTAAAAGAACACAGGGAGAGTTGTGTTGATTCGGTTCTGACCTGACCTCTGCCTCCATTAAGCAACTTTTCTTAACTTTCTCTTCCCACTTTGTTTGATGCTATTCTTCTCATTTCCTGTCCATTTAGTACTCCCTAGATCACAACTGGAGATCAATATGATTATTTTCACACTCAGTCACTTTGAGGATGTGTTCTTCTCCAAGTCCTGTGTCTCTACATTGGTGTTAAAAAGTTAATCAGTATATTTACAGATGATAAGATACATTGTTACTATGGTTGCGTATATCCATGATAATACCTAGATATCTTGGAGTGGGATGATAGTGCACTGGGTTACCACAAAAGGACGCATCAAGGGTCGCATCTGCTGAACAATTATTCAGGTGGAGTCCGCTTTTGGTGGTTTTGTAAGGATTTCGTCAGTCTCCGACTATGGAAATATGCCTGTTAAAGTATTGACAATGGTCTCTAAAGTTGTGCCGTGTGTGGCAAGGTTAAGTAAAAAAAAGTTTAGTTTAAAGTTTGTCATGTGTATATATAAACTTGCAAGAAGATGTACATGTCAGGTTACATATGTGTTACATAGTGTCGGTGCTAGCACCAAGCTTGAGGAAGGCCATTGTTCATAACTCTCGTGGCTGTGTTCACCAGTGAGGCGTATCCTCAAAGTACATTTGCCGACCATCGCCTCAATTAGGTTGAATGGCATTCGATTTTGGCCGCCCAACGGCATCATAGGCTGCCGAGGACAATCATTGCTGTATCGGTTTCTGTTCAAGCTGAATGCTACCTTCTGTTCACAACAGCTACGGCCACTTCGAAATCCGGCTTATTCGAGAGGCAGTTAGGGGTCAATAATGGGGGAAATCAGGCAAGCATGCACATTCCATCAGCTTGGAAGTGGAGGACATGAGAGATATTTTTTGGCGACAACTGGAATGATTTCATTATTTCCGTATATTACCTGTCTTTGTTTTCCTCCTGATGATGATCGCTTGTTTTGTGATCGAAACATTGTGGTTTTAGTTTATTTTATTTTTTTTATTTTGAACCTATCTACTTGACTTGACCGAAAGACCCAAATAATATTAATTCCTGCAGTCACGAAAGCTTTAAGTCAAGAAATTAACTATCTTGTTTATTATGGCCCATATATTCGCAGGTTCTTTAGGAACTCAGGATAAAGGCCATCATATCCCTGTGCCTTGTTAAAACTGTATGGCCCTGAGGGCCCCTTCTACTTCAGTGAGTGTACTCTCACTAGATTATTGCTTCCGGTAGTTGACTCAAAGTGATGGCGAGTTGTTTCCGGACACTTGTTTGGTGCGATTGTCCATTGGTGTCTTTGAGCAGAATAGTGTGTGGGAATCCAACATATTTGCTTTAGGGTTTGGTAGTCTGTGCTCTGTTGGTTGAGTCACTTATGTTCCACAGGAGTTACCAGGCTTTATGGCTTGAGTGAGTAAAGTCCAAATCTGCAGTGAGGTATTTCCAACGTTCTCTTCAGCAGAGTTCAGGGACACTAAAAGTGCGGTGCCCTTATTTTTTTCACCTTGTCTGATTAACTCTTTGAAGAGATATTACATTTTTGATTGCCAACATGGCATGTATCTTTACCGATTCCCCCCCAGGATGTAATTTCTCGTGGCAAATGTCAGAATTTTTATGAACTTATTGAAGATTACAGGCTTTGGCTCCAGGTTCTTCATAGCTGGGACAGTTGGCCTCATGAACTTGTAGTTTTGAGGTTCAGACCTGCCCCTACTGGACATCTGTTTAAAGAGCTTCATAGCTCATCAGATTTTTCCAGTAGAAATAAAGATTTTAACGTGTATCTTTAAATGATTATCGACTTTGACTGCTCGATTGTATGTTGATGTGATAACAGGTCTCTTTACAATACTACAATTCAACGACAAAGGCATGGTACCACTATTGTAGTGGAACCCTGATCACCCCACAGTGGGTTCTCACAAGTGGCAGCTGTGCCAAGTACGTTTCTCATTTCCATTCAAGTTTTTTTATATTAATCATCATAAACCTGCTATTGTGTTGGGTATACAGATATACGTTGTAGATATTTTATTATATGTAGCCATGCTTTTGTTTCTTAGGATGAATGGTACTTTTTGTTATTTATTAAAAAATTGGAAGCCCTTAAATCAAATAAAAGCTGTTTGAGTTGCGTTGTTTATGTGATATCCGCAGCATGGCGTATTATATGCGAGTAGTGCTTGGCAAGCACAATATATACCAGCAGGAGGCTGGGGCAAATGTTGCAGAAGTCTACCTAACTGCTTACAATTCCGGATTTAACGACATCAGCAGTGCGTAAGTATTACACATTTACTTTTATATAGTGTCAGTTTATGTGTATCTGTGTCCATCCCACAAAAAAAATCTTTGCATGCTTTTGTGACAAATGATCATCGGATGACCACCCATACTATATTATGAAGAAGTTTTGCTGGCTGGCTGGAAATGCGCTGCCCACGTGCGCAGAGGGGAGGGGGCATGCGGGTGGCCAGCAGTGAGTGGGTATATGTAGTGTGGGGGGGGCGGGGCCGCTCGTGGGAAGGGGTGCGCGAGGAGGGGGACACGGGTTGGGGGGGCGACTGGGGGCGCATGCGGGTAGGAGGGGGGGCTGAGGGTTGTCACATGCAAGAGGTAGGGGGTGCTGGTAACGCTGGGGACGGGGAGGAACCTGGTACAACACAGGTACTTTTATATTTTACTGTATTATTATAATTTTTGCTGGTGGGGTGTCTGGAGGTACGAATTGTCACATCCAAAGTACGTGCAGGCAGCTAATTTCATGTGTCACTCGCCCCATCAAAACAAATGCAGTGGCTTCAATATTTTCTGAGTAAACCCATTTTGTGTGGTTGCAATTGAAGTCACCCACGTATGTAATGTAGCTCTCAGAGACACCGTCTTGTTCAGTTATATGTATATTTATTGTGAATAAAGTTCACCGACTCACTGATAACTTAACGAGTAACTGTGAGTGACTATATACACCTGGGTAATTTCTGTGACTCTACGCGACGCTCCCTGCGTAGTTGGCTGGCTACACCGGAGTGGACGCGTAGTAGTAACGGAGACAATATAACTCTAGCCTTCCAAGACTACAAGGTGCCCAATCCAGGATGATGAAGAAAGACCCCCTCCAAGATGACGACGGCGACGACAGTCCCTTGGTTCCCCCACAACAGCAGCCCAGAGCCCTGTTCCACGCCAGCTTTTATCGCACTCACGACCCGGCCATTCCCCTTTTCCCAAGCACTCTCTC
This sequence comes from Lampetra planeri, assembly GCF_965212315.1. Taxonomy (NCBI): domain Eukaryota; kingdom Metazoa; phylum Chordata; class Hyperoartia; order Petromyzontiformes; family Petromyzontidae; genus Lampetra; species Lampetra planeri. The sequence goes on from NC_136129.1 coordinate 5,814,257, forward strand.
ACCGCATCTGGCTCTGTCTGTCTCTGTCTCAATTACTATTTACGACCACTTAGGTCCCGTGCTATCCTTACGTGACCCTGTCAGTGCCCGTCGCGTCAATTATTAGTAATGACCACTTAGGTCCCATATTACCCTTACATGACCCTGTTATGTTCCCGTCGCGTCAATTAGTAACCACGGCCACGGGGAGCCGAACTGTCTTTAACCCCCCCTTCCTCTCTTAAAAACATAGCCGTCCCGGCTAATACAATTCCAATATAACATCTCTTAGGCAGAACCATCCGCATAACACAATAACCAACGAACACGCAATGTGTTAGGACCGAAGAGCAGGAAGATAAAATAAGAATCCTACTCGTCAGAAGAACAAGGAGAACAACAACAACCCACCAAAAAACCCAACAATATAAATATATCTGCACAATGCATGCAACGAGAACACACCCGATCGTCACAACAACTAGTGGACATTTCGAACAAGTGATCGTCATTTAACACACAACCAGGACAACGAGGGCTTGCACTCAAGCCCGGGGGGGTTGAGGTCATCAGAGGCCTTCGCGGGAGAGGGTAACAGGTCCTCTGCCGGTGGCCCCTTGTATGTGGCGGGCCCTTGGGGTTTCCCCAATGTCAGGGATTTGGGAATTGCGGGTGGCACAACACATTTTCCTTGGTGTTTAATTACTTCTGCCAACCATCCCAGCTCGTCAGACACACCAGACCCCGACCGCACCGACACTGGGGATTAATTATCCATTCGGGGATGCACATACGGTTCTAAGCATGACGGGTGGACAAACCAGCGGCGACGTCCCACCTGCACTGGCACGCACTGTGGCCATCGAACTTCTAGGAATTCCACAGGCCCTTGACATGGCCGGTGCAATTTGGGTGACGTATGCAAGGGCACTTGTGGGCAGTGCAGCCATGCTCTATCCCCTACTACCCATGGCAATACGTGTTCACGGTGTCGCACGTTCTTTTCATTTGCGGCTTGCACCCTGGCAGTGTTTTCCTTAGCTGCCTCGCGTGCCTCCGCTACCCGATCCAGCGTGACCTGCAGGGTTACTGGCAGAGCAGGCCTCTTCCTTCCGGAGGCCAGGCCCAATTGGACATCAATAGGGTGTTCACTCTCTCGGCATTAGATAAAAAAGAGGAAAATCCCGTGGAGGCATGAGGGGCCATCCTATATGCCGCCAGGACCCCATGGATGTGTAGGTCCCAATTTGTCTGCGCATCATCGACTGCTTGGCAAAGCATCGATGTCAGGGTTTTGTGGAGGCGTTCAACCATGCCATCTGTCTGAGGATGGTAAGGCAATGTCCGAATCATTTTCGTGCCTAACACGTCACATACCTTGCGTAACAACTTAGATGAGAAGTTCCTGCCCTGGTCTGTAAAGAGCTGCTCAGGAGCCCCCTTATCCAACACATAACCGTGCAAAAACGCATCGGCTATAGACGCCACTGTCTGGTCGGGTAGGGGCCAAGCCACCGGCCACCGGGAGAAATACTCTACAGTGACCAGAAGGAATTTATTACCTTTCTGTGTACTGGAGAAGGGTCCCAGAATGTCAAGCGCGAACAGTTCATTGACATAGTGATGGACTGCAAGGGCGGCTGAGACTTTCTGGCTGGTGGTTTCCGGCACACACAAACGGTGCAGCCCTTAACGAGGTGGTACACATCTTCTGACATACTGGGCCAATAAAAGTCCCTTTGCAGAGTAAGCAACGTTTCCAAACCCCAAGGTGTAACAATTTATCTTCATGCACCTCGCAGAACTGTGGGAACCACCATGCCATAACGTTGCAACCCCTCGTCCCACCTCATGAGCAGGTTTTCCTTAAAACTATTCTTTAGACCTTCGCAGGACTCTAGCTCTTTTGTTCCTGCTCTGCACGCCACCGCAAGTGTAACAAGGACGTATCATACATTTGTAGCCGCCCACACTCGGCATGCGTGAGGCCCAACATTTTGTCTTCTAGCGCGATCTCCCCAACAGATGCCAGGCCATCCACCATCGCCACAACATCGGGCTGTTTGGCTCCTGGTGGCCTACAACGCCCCATACCCGTTGAACAAGCACAACGTTCCCCCCAAGGCAATCGGGATAGCGCGTACACATTACTGTGGCGTAACCCTTTCCGGTAAATCACCCAGAACGATTACTCCTGAAATATTTCCAGCCAATGTGAAAGCTGGCTGGTGGGTTGATCCACCCGCAAGGAGTACTGGATGGCCGCATGATCCGTACGGACCACGAAATCCCTCCCGTAAAGGTAAGGCCTATATTGTTGAACAAAGTGCACCATAGCCAAGAGTTCCCTCCTGGTTACGCAGTAACGTTGTTCTGCGGTCGACTGTATGTGACTCCCGTACGCCACCACCCTTTGATACCGTTTTGAACCTGTGATAGGACAGCCCCTATGCCTGTGTCATTGGCATCTGTGTCTAAAATGAACGTTGGCAAGGCTCTCGCGCAGCGCAAAAAAGGCGCCTTCCTCCCCTTCTCCTCATCTAAACTTATGGCCCGTTGCCATCAAAGCATGGAGCGGTTTGGTAATTGTCGTGAATTGCGGAACGAATCTTCGGTAATAGCACGCGAACCCGACAAAACTGCGCACTTTTCCCACCGACTTGGAAGTTGGCCAGTCGCGCACACACGCCATTTCGTCGGGGTTCGTCGCTATCCCAGAATCGCTCAAGATATGGCCCAAGTACCGCACGGAGGTTTGCAACAGGTGACACTTTGCAGGTTTCAACTTGAGATTGGCCGACCGCACTCTGGACAACACCAAGCACAACCGTTGCAAGTGCTCTTCAAAGGTGCATCCAAACACAATAATATCGTCAACGTAAATGAGACATGAGTCCCATTGCAACCTTGCTAGGACTAATTCCATGAATCTTTAAATGGTGGCTTGGGCAGAATTTAAGCCATCGGAAGGCAGTTAAAATGGTACAACCCTTGGGGTGTCCGGAAAGCTGTCTTCGGCTTGGATGACTCATCCAGGGGGAGTTGCCAAAACCCCGACAAAAGATCCAAGGTCGAAAAAAATCGAGCGCCCGACAGCGCATCCAGGGAGTCATCCATTCGCGGGAGCGGGTAAGCGTCCATGATTGAAACTTTATTCAATTTTCGGAAAGCGACAAGAACCGCAGCGTGCCATCGGATTTCTTTACCAATACAACAGGAGCACCCGAAGGGCTAGTGGAGGGAGAAATAATGTCTGCTGCCAACAAACTATACGGATTCTGTCGAATAAGAGCTGCCGTGCCCGTGTTAATGTGGTTCTACACCAAGGAGGTGCGACCAATGTCAAATTTCCCCTTACTGAACACCTCAGAAAATTTGCGTAACAGGGATCGCAACTCAGCCCGTTGCGCCTGGGACAACTTAGGGTTCCGACTTAAAGCTTTCGTGACTGCAGGGATTCATCTTCTTGGTTCTTTTGGTAAAGTCACGTAGAAGGGAAGTAATAAAATAATAAAAATAAAACATAATAAAATAAAATATTATTTTATTATGTTTTATTTTCCCTTCTATAAAATAAAACATAATAAAATAATAACGTTGGCAAGGCTCTCGCGCAGCGCAAAAAAGGCGTCTTCCTCCCCCTCTCCTCATCTAAACTTATGGCCCGTTGCCATCAAAGCATGGAGCGGTTTGGTAATTGTCGTGAATTGCGGAACGAATCTTCGGTAATAGCACGCGAACCCGACAAAACTGCGCACTTTTCCCACCGACTTGGAAGTTGGCCAGTCGCGCACACACGCCATTTCGTCGGGGTTCGTCGCTATCCCAGAATCGCTCAAGATATGGCCCAAGTACCGCACGGAGGTTTGCAACAGGTGACACTTTGCAGGTTTCAACTTGAGATTGGCCGACCGCACTCTGGACAACACCAAGCACAACCGTTGCAAGTGCTCTTCAAAGGTGCATCCAAACACAATAATATCGTCAACGTAAATGAGACATGAGTCCCATTGCAACGTTGCTAGGACTAATTCCATGAATCTTTAAATGGTGGCTTATGCAGAATTTAAGCCATCGGAAGGCAGTTAAAATGGTACAACCCTTGGGGTGTCCGGAAAGCTGTCTTCGGCTTGGATGACTCATCCAGGGGGAGTTGCCAAAACCCCGACAAAAGATCCAAGGTCGAAAAAAATCGAGCGCCCGACAGCGCATCCAGGGAGTCATCCATTCGCGGGAGCGGGTAAGCGTCCATGATTGAAACTTTATTCAATTTTCGGAAAGCGACAAGAACCGCAGCATGCCATCGGATTTCTTTACCAATACAACAGGAGCACCCCAAGGGCTAGTGGAGGGAGAAATAATGTCTGCTGCCAACAAACTATACGGATTCTGTCGAATAAGAGCTGCCGTGCCCGTGTTAATGTGGTTCTACACCAAGGAGGTGCGACCAATGTCAAATTTCCCCTTACTGAACACCTCAGAAAATTTGCGTAACAGGGATCGCAACTCAGCCCGTTGCGCCTGGGACAACTTAGGGTTCCGACTTAAAGCTTTCGTGACTGCAGGGATTCATCTTCTTGGTTCTTTTGGTAAAGTCACGTAGAAGGGAAGTAATAAAATAATAAAAATAAAACATAATAAAATAAAATATTATTTTATTATGTTTTATTTTCCCTTCTATAAAATAAAACATAATAAAATAATATTTTATTTTATTATTTATTACTTCCCTTCTACGTGACTTTACCGAAAGAACCAAGAAGATGAACTTAGGGTTCGCCTCACACAACTTATCCATCCATGCTTCGTCAGCTTCCACAGCATGCACCATCCCACCTACCACCGTCTCCACGAACGCGTCGCTCCCCGCTACCGTCGCATGGGCTAGCACTGTTCCCGCCTGAACCAATGCTGGTTCCACACCCACATTAAGGACTTGCAGGAACGGTTCCTGGTCTCCTCTCAACAGTGTTAGCACACCGACCAGTGTAAGCCCCCAGGTTACTGTCTTAGACGGGGTAAGGAGGACCCCTGCCTCCGGATCTGCTAGGTCCAACTGTCTGCGGTAACGCAACAGGACCAATGCCTGCGTGCTGGGCGGAATCTCCAGAGATTCCCTGAACAGAGCCTGAACTGAAATATTCTGCACTGCACGCCGATGCGGGGAGTCCAAGAAAAACATTCGTTGCCCCGACGGCATCTGAACACAACCTTGGTTGGTAAAAATTTGCAGGAGCATCCTGCAAAAAAAATCCGTGCCCAAAGAGGCAGGGCACAGCCAGCATCTTTGAAATCAACACTGGCCCGGATATCTCAATCTCTGCCCAATCTAATGCAGGCTTCTATCTGCCCTACAATCTGCCACGCACGCATTCACCACAGGCGTAACACAATGATTCTTGTTCGCCAGTTATTTGTTATTCACTGTTTTTATTTGAGTGTAGCTCTGCTGATATCTGGATTTAAATTAATGACATCAATTCACCTAGATGACGATATTAGTTCTGTTTAAGGTGACATGAAAACGCGAGGCTACCATTTCCTGCCCTACATTTTTGATAATAAACAAAATCGAGTGTGTAGGTTTCATAATTAATACATTATTTGTGTTTTACATACCTTTAGGATCCAAGCCACCATAATGTGTACTAGTTTTATATCTTGATGCTTATCAAAGATCTTCTCATTCTCAATATAACCCCTTTAATTGTGTATAGAAAAGACATTGGATTGATTAAGCTGAAAGCACCAGTGACGCCGGACACTGGAATACAGTTCGCCTGCCTTCCCAGTGACGACGAGCGACTGTCATCGACAAGCACATGCTACGCCATTGGCTGGGGCTCCAGAACAAGTAGGTCGCAACAACAAGGATGACCACATATACATTAGGCAGTCACAAGACAAATATGGAATACAGGATTATGATGTACAATGAGTAACATCTATCATCAATGTAATAATAGTCGTAATAATTAGAATGTATTTTACTCAAAAATACCTTGCCAATTATGAATACTTTCAGAAGAGTCCGCTATTGCAATGCTTTACAACCGACGTGCTGCGGCACACTGGCAGTTCTGCGGCAAAGTCCTAGGTGTGCCGCGGTATTTTCGAATTGATCAACACACACCGCAATAAAAATAATGAACACAAATATCATCGTAAATAGACGATGAAATTGGACACACAGATAAATTAAACAAAATGTCACACACACATACTTAAACACACAACTCCCCCCTTCTTAGTTGATTGGCTTAGCCAGGTGCTCCCCGGATGAATAATTAAACCCCAGCCTCACGTGTCTGCAGTTCGAATTGAGTTGCAACGAGGCCAGGGTAACACATGGTAAACAAGGAGACAGCGACACATGTGACTGTGAAAATTCCACATTTCCATGATGGCACCAAGTCCACCACTGTGGCTTCTCACTTGAGAAAAAGATTCTTGCACACACACACATCATCATGAGCTATGATCAATCAACGAATGGATGAAGGGCCCACAGTGATGTTTTGGTTAAGTGTGACATTAAGATTGAGCAAGCTCAAAAGTGTGCTGTGGAATAAAAAGAAGGTTGAGAAGTACTGCTCTATTGGAATGTTTCTACGACTATTTTTATTTTATCAGGTAAGGCCCACTGAGCAATAGCTCCTTTTTTAGAAGCGACCTGCTGACAAATGATAGCTCAATGAAATTGTTTATTGCGTGGAAATTTCGAGCAGCCCAATACTCTAAACGCATGTCGATTCTAAATGTGGAGTGAAAAACTGGAGGACCTGAAGAAAAATCCACGCAATCACGGAGATAACATGCAAACTCGAAATATGCAGGCATCAGGGTTGGGAGTGAACCCACGACTTCCTGCTTACCAGGCAAGGCAGTTAACATCGCCACCAGTTCCATCAAACGTTGTTTGACATGCGTTGTATTTAGTTTTGACCGTGATCGCCTTTGTTGTTAAGTTTTCCGCAATTTTAAAGTAACAAAGATATTTTATCCAACACTAAAACACTTTTTGTTGTCTCACGGCACATGGGCCTTGGTGGCACTGTGGTAAGAGCGAACAAATGGGATAGATGTTACTTAAACTCTCAGTCTGAAGTCAACTTCGCTAAACATCCCTGAAGTATCAATAAAATTATTACAGCAATACTTCGCCAACTGCGGAGGTTAGGTTCCTGGTAAATGCCACGGGAGGAAAATCCACGGTTGTTAAAGTTCAGGGCCTATGGGAAATAGGGGGTTAGGGATACCACGCCCACAGTCAGACTCGTCATAGCTTCACTAAGTTGCCTGTTTATGAACTAAACACCGAATAAAATATTGTAAATTACACAACATAAATAAACATTACATTTACTTTACATACCTTTATTATTCACTAGCGGGAAGTACCCAGCGTTGCCCGGGTGAAAAAGACAGACACACACATCGACCTACACACACTTACAGGCATTGACCCACACACACAAAGACATTTACTTACACACACACATATGGAATCACGCACACAGACATCGACTTAGATACACACACACATTGAGTTACACACACACATGGACAACAACAACCGCCAATCGCCACTAAGTGGCGGTGACATCACCACGACGCTTGTGCCAGGCTATGTGCACCTTGAGGCCACGTGAAGTGTCGAACGCCCGCTGGCAGCAGGTCACGGGGCAGACCCAGGTGCCACGGGTCGACTGACTGAGATGACTGGCTGATGCACCACCTGTGCCCTCTACTGTGACAACTTGCTGTGCTTTAGCCACACGGTGCTCCACTCGTTGTTGTGAGCATCGCTCCTCCACCCTCCGTTGTTGTTGGAGGGCGACTGCCTCCAACTGCCCAGTAGCGTCTTTCACGAGGCCGATCTTGACACCGCTGGTACCAATCATCTGCAAGTCCACTCAGCTCCACATCCTCCTGTACCACATCCTTCCATCTCTTCTCTAGCCCGTGCCGTGCCCATTTAGCCCCCTCTATCCGGCCGAACAAAAGCTGTTTAGGCATGCGGTGACTGGGTATGCGGGCTACATGACCCAGCCAATGCAGCCTTGTCTGTCGGAGGAGCTCACCGATGGGACTTTGCCCAGATCATTCAAGGATTTCTGAGCTCCTCACACAATCCAGCCTGGTTAAACCCAGGATGGATCGTAGGCAGGCCAGCCTAAATGTTTCCTATCGACGAAGATGCTCCATTAGGGCGGTCTACGTTTCGCAAGCGTAGAGAAGGGAGGGAATGACCGTAGCCGAGAAGACTTGAAGCTTCGTACGGAGCGACAGACCAGATAGCTTCCACACAGCGTTATGCAACCGATAAAAAGATAATTCCGCTCGACTGATTCTGAGTGAGACCTCTGCTGTCAAACCGGAGCCGGCCATGAGCACACTGTCCAGGTATGGGAAACTCTCCACTCTCTACACAACTGCCCCATCACCGATTGGGAGTTGTGGAGGTGGGTTGCCCGATGGTACAAAATACCCAGGCAGGTGCTTTGTTTTGGTGGGGCTGATGGTAAGGCCCCACCTTTTAGTGGCATGCTCCAGTTTCAGCAGCAGCGCCTCCAACTCCTCCTCTGAGTGAGCGGCAATTACTAGATCATCGGCATACATAACGTGGTTGACAAATAAGGAGCCATTCGTTGACCGCATCCGGGCATCGATCAGCCTCCCATTGTATCTGTACCAGATGGAAATTCCTCTGGTACAGCCATCAAAGGCTTCACGAATTACGTGGTCGAAAAATATGTTAAATAATGTGGGAGCCAGAGGACATCCCTGTCGCACCCCAAGGTGAACAGGGAATGCCTCCGACTCCCGGCCATGTAGTTTTACCCAGGCCCGCTCACCATCATGAAGGTCCTTAATGATCGTGAGCAGAGGGTCAGAGACTCCTAAAGCACGAAGAACAACCCAGAGCCCAGGCCTACTGATCGTATCCTAGGCCTTTACCAGGTCAATAAAGCAGAGATGTAGGTCTTGTTAGAATTCCCTACACCTCTGCTGTAGCAAACGGACAGAAAATATGGGATCTGTGCAGGACCACCCTTTCCTTAAATCACATTGAGGCTCCGCAAGCCTCTCCTCAGCGTGCCTAGCAAGGCGATGTTGAATAATCCTTGCCAGGACCTTTCCCAGCACACTTTTTTCAAGTTCAAGTTCATTTATTAGGTATAGCCCTGTGAGCCATTCAACAATCAAAAAACAAAAACACGAACAAAAAACATCTTAAAGTGAAAATGTGACTGAGTGCAAACAGAAAATCCAAGAAAAGACAGTAAAATATTGCAGAAAAAGCACCGTACACAAAAATGTGCAAAATTCCCAGTGGGATGCAAGTCAAACAACAACAACCACAAGACAACTTAGATTAAGGCCATCAGTCTAACTCTGTACTACAACAAACAAACATGGCCAAACCAAAAAACTTATCGAAAATCAACAAAATAAAGCCATAAAAGCAATGAAACTGTGGTCATAGGAACTGTGACCGAATTTTCACAATAAACGACGTAAACAACATGTACTACCAAACTCTGCAGCCATAGCTGGCTGCATGAGTCACTCCACAACAGTAAGAGCATCAGTCGGAGTATCAACATTTTTCAATGCACCTTTAAGATCAGCACACAAAGGAGTGAGATGCCCCTGTAGTTGTTACAGTCTGTGCGGTCCCCCTTCTTAAAGAGGGGGACCACAAGGGCACCCTTCCAATCCTGCGGAACCCGTCCAGTGGTCCAGACTTGTTATGATGTCATGTAGGGCAGTCTGTGCACAGACACCACCCTCCCTCAGCATTTCACTTGGGAGATCATCTCTGCCCGGTGCCTTTAGTACTTCCTCAACAGATGGCACCTCAGCCAGCCACTCACAGGGGGTGACTTCTTCTTCCAATATTTGAGGCACACATGGACTAACACACACACATGCACCTACACACACACACACACAAAGAAATGGACTTACTCATTAACAGGGAGCCACACACACACATCGACTCACACACACACATTGACTGACACACACAGACACATCGACTCACACATACACGTACACACACACACAAAGAAATGGACTAAGACGCTCACATGGAGCGACACACATACATCGACTCACGCACACATCGACTCACACACACAGACACATCGACTCACACGCACACATGTACTTAGACAGACATAAACATTAATAAATGTACTATTTTAATAGTAATATCTTATAATAATAATAATTGTTTTTTAACCTTTTATCTGGCAACAAAACTGACACCTTTTTTACAAGGAGTCATGTTTGCATTGACCACTACCTGCAGTCGGAATTCAAACAAAAAACATAACTCTGATAATGTATGCATTGTCCTTGAAATTGATTGGTCCACACCAGAGACAGCTTTCTTTAGAGCCTAGTCTCACATGGTGTTGGACCAGATTTTTTGCATTCCAACTGCAGGTATTGTGGTAAATGCAAACATGACTCCTTGTAAAAAAGGTGTCAGTTTTGTTGCCAAATAAAAGGATAAATTTTTTAAATCATATTTTGCTACTGGCAAATGAGGTTCCAATGGTGTAAATTCTTACCCCGAGCTCTCATACTCTGATGGTGCATTGTCTTTGAGTTGTGCGCCATTTGGCGTCATCTGGTCGAACACCATGTGAGACTAGGCTCTAAGGAAAGCTGTCTCGGGTGTGGACCAATCAATTTCAAGGACAATGCATACATTATCAGAGTTATGTTTTTTGTTTGCATTCCGACTGCAGGTATTGTGGTCAATGCAAACATGACTCCTCGTAAAAAAAAGGTGTCAGTTTTGTTGCCAGATAAAAGGGTAAAAACCAATTATCATATTTTGCTACTGGCAAATGAGGTTCCAATGGTGTAAATTCTTACCCCGAGCTCTCATACTTTGATGGTGCATTGTCTTTGAGTTGTGCGCCTTTTGGCGTCATGTGGTCCAACACCATGTGAGACTAGGCTCTAAGGAAAGCTGTCTCGGGTGTGGACCAATCAATTTCAAGGACAATGCATACATTATCAGAGATATGTTTTTTGTTTGCATTCCGACTGCAGGTATTGTGGTCAATGCAAACATGACTCCTCGTAAAAAAAGGTGTCAGTCTTGTTGCCAGATAAAAGGGTAAAAAACCAATTATCATATTTTGCCACTGGCAAATGAGGTTCCAATGGTGTAAAATCTATGTTGTCTACGCACACTCAAAACACGCAAACACATTGACTAACACACACATCGACTGACACACACACATATCGACTCACGCACACACACATGGACTCTCACACACACACACACATCAACTGACACACACATGGACTCACGCACACAGACACGTCGACTCACACACACACACATCTGGACGCACACACACATAATTATTTAAAATTGAAGTAACCTAATTGTTAAATATTAGTTGTGTACACACACCATACACTAGCACACACACACAGCGTCTGACACACAGAGATATCAACTCATGCACACACATCGAGTCGCACACACATCGACTGATACACACACACGGACATAGACACACACACGTGGTGGCAGACACGCACATGGCCTCACACGCACACATTGACCAAGTACATTTTTTTATCTTTGTTGTCAGCACACAGACATTATGAATGTAATATTTGCAAGTTGATTCTTTAAAATTCAGGTTTCTGTCAACGTTAGTTGAAACAATAATAAGAATAGTATTAATGACCAAGGTATTGAAAGAATATTAGTTGTGAGCACACAAAAATCAATGTTTTTATATTTTGAAAAAGATTATTAAAATAACAGGATTATATGCACGTGAGTTTATTGAAAGAAGCAAGAAAGAGAAAAATTAGTTGTTTGCACACAAACAGTATTAATGTAATATTATAAAGGTGGTTATTGAGTAAAGTTTTCTATAAATGTGAGTTGACAAATAATAAATCTAATAATGACAAAGTGATTGTTAAAAGATTAGTTGTGAGCAGGCAAACAAAAATAGTAGTCCGCACACACAGTTAATGTAATATTAGCAAAGTGATTATTTAAAAACTTGGTTTCTATCAAGGTGAGGCTAGGGAAAGAAGCAAGGAAATGGTACTTAACATTGCCGTGGTGAGGCCTAGTCCCGTGCAGAGCCCTTGTCCTCGCCTAGAGTGCGCAGCCGGCTGAGTGTCACCTTGGCAGGCTGGGGGCTGGGCCGCTCCCCCCGGCCACGCTACAATAATACTATCTAAGCGCTATGAGAATATCTAGGGGCTCTATAGTAGTAACAGGACGCATTTGGTTGGGGTGGGATGATGAGGACTTCACACTGTGAAGAAATAACCTCAGCGTTTTGTGTTTTAGTTGCATGTTTAACGCGAATGAAAATTTGTGCCGATCGTGTGTGCGTTGCTAGGGGCAACCCCTGTCAGCAGTGCAAAGTGTAATTTGATAAATGCTTATAATACTAATGTGTGCGACCTTGTAGAGTGTGCAGGCAAATTAAAAAGGCTGCACACCTCCGACGATGGCGCGTGTGGGTTGCTAGGGGCTAACCGTGATGAGCGCTGTGCGCATGCGCAGCCTGCTGCGTTGTCCCGCCCCGAGCGGTGAAGGGAAATAAATACATAATAGTGAAACTGAATAAATAAATAAATAGAGAAATCGTAAAAAAACGCTATTTAAACTAATTTAAAGGTGACGGACGGGAAAATGAAATAGCGCTTGCCCACCGCGGGGCTTATGGCATCGTACCTGGCTAATTTCTTTTCTACATAACCCCCACCGTTTGAGAGACAAATCCCTCGCAAACGCGCGTGCGCAAACAGACAGACAGATGGACAGACAGACAGACAAAAAAATAATGTTATAGGTAAGATGATGATTATGACAATGGGATGATGGGGGAGGGGCTAGTTAGGAGGAGGGGCTCAGTCCACCCACTTCCTCCGGGCCACAGAAGACCATGGCCCTGAAATTCTGTAACAATTATGTCACGAAACACAATCTCATGCCACAATGCAATGCTTACCCATGGATACTAAAATGGCCAGACCGCAGTTAGTAAAATGGTATACAAGTGTAGTGACGTTAAGGGTGTCACTATGGTGTTAGCGCCAGGCACTGTCATAAGAGTGCTACTGTGCGTCTGGACAGGGTAGTGAGGGTGGACCCGAGGGGGGCTTGAGGGACATGTGATGCTCGGTCGAGATCCTTCGGAAAAGGTCTCGAAGGGGGCGTGGCCGAAGGCGGAGCGAGGCCACGCTCAGGAGCATAAAGAGGCAGTCCTGAGAGCATTCTGGGCTGTTCTCTGGAATCAACACTCGGCGCTACGGCTCTTGGATCTTCGCTCGGCAACGTGGGTTAGCCAGCATGTTACTGACTGACCCGGTTATGTAGTTACCCTGTTAAGCCAAGCTGTTGTTACCCTGTTGGGGTCTAGTTAGTGCGTTGATGTAGTTAGCCCTGTTGGGGCTGTGTAATAAACGTGTTTTCTCCAAGTCAATGTGTGTGCCTCCGTGTTCAACACTACACAAGTAATACACCGCGGTTGGCAAATACATGGTTGCCGTTGGATTCATCTACTACTTTGTAGAAATTCTTCTGGTAACACCGTCTAAAAACCGGCCTGGTTAACATCACGATCGTCCTTCCACAGTTAATTACATTAGTACCAGGATGGAGGGCAGACTAACAAGAGAGGTACTGAAGTGGACACCCAAAAGTGGGTGACCAAGGTGTTGTCTCTGGAGGTCAGCTGGTAACTCTTCAACAGTTGCAGGATCTGACAACATAACCAATGGCCAGGCGTGGAGGGATCACCTGCATTCATCTGTTGTGTTGACCTTTGTGGACACTGCTGCCAATTTCCCAAACCCTGCAGCGGTGTGCACCTTTGAGGACATTCGTAACTTTGCACTATGCTGTTAAATATGACATTTCACCACATCATGGTAGAATTCCCTTGCGCCTCTCTTAACTTAGAATGCGTTGCCGTGTTTGGTGCAGCTTCTCGTGGAATGCTGCCTTTTAGAAAAAGTCTTGCGACTTGACTGCATACTGTACAATATATCTATAAATGAGATTTTTATATTGTAAGTGGGTTGTGACTGAGTGTTATTTGTCATTTTCCTGATATATTTTAGAAAATGGTTTACTTACCAGCACGCTCCAGCAAGCCAGCCTACCAGTGATTGATGACAACCAATGCAAAACAGATGCATTTTGGGGTTCTACATTACCTGAAAACACAACATGTGCTGGTGATGAATCAAGAGGTGCATGCGATGTAAGAATATTTCTTCTTTGAGTCACAATTTGTAAACAATTTACTGATTTGTTGTGAAAGTTTTTAGGAAAAATGTGCCCAAGTTGTACAGTACATGGATTACTCTGCTCAAAGTGCATCAACATATTTCACACAGTACAGTATTTGACAGTCTGACAGATGTAAGAATTTTGTCTACTCATAACTTCAGTTGTAGTTAAGGATAATGATTTAACAATGACTTTTCCGTTCGTTCAAAGCGTGATTGGGGTGGACCGCTACTATGTCTGAAGAGTGGCAATTCATGGGTTGTGCATGGCGTTGTTACATTTATATCAAAATGGAGTTGTCAAAATTACTATAAGCCAACAGTCTTCACTCGTATATCTGCCTACATTCCCTGGATTCAAAACGTAAGCTGCACACTTAAACAGCTAATGTTATGCATAAGCTCGTATACTATGTTCATCCGTTATACATATTTTAAAACAGTATTTGTACACTTTGAAAATTCATATATTTAATGGAATATCTCGTATCATTTGTTGAACATGGTGGCATACACTTATGATGCAGTACTTTAGATGTGAGGCTGGTGGCTCATACAGACTTCATCCAGACATAAAACTTGGACTGTAAGCTGACCATAAGATGGCAGTACAGCAAATGGATGCATGTGTAGAGGATGTCTCGTCCATCCTCACACATTCGCACTACACAAACAGCACGCATGCCTTCCACACTCGACATCACACACGCTGCACATGTCAATCACGCAAACGGGGGATACACCAAGGAAGGGTCAGAGGTCAGTGGTCACTGACGTCAAGCACACACAGCACACTCGGGCAAGGAATAGAAATTGGGGGTGTGAGTACTGACGTGCACGACACGCAATCAGATTGGTGAATGGATGACACTGATCGGATTTGTGAGGAGAAACGGATCGTAAAAGAGCGGGAAATTTCAGAAGGGTGATTGGTGAAGAAGGGCAGAGAGTAGGTTTAAAATGGAATGTGAAAGAGGAAATGGGGTTTGTTTGAACGAGTACTGCTGTAGGTCCTCAAGCTAGGGTCCCCACTTGTTCAGGTTTGATCTGGGTTTTACACAGATAGTTCTGTTCGGGTGGCGGGAAATGGTTAGTATTGTTTAAATTCTATTATGGTATTATGTGGTACTGTGTTGATAGGTATATGCTACCTGAGAAATGTCTAGATTTGGCCTATAGAAAATATGGCAACCCGACGTGAATCCCAGCGAGGGCCCTTAATCAATTTACATTTGAGACTCAGTAAGGCCTTCTTAGATAAAAAAAAAAAGTTAATTGCCAGTCATATGATGATCTTTTTTCCAAAAAAATCAAGTCTCCCTAATGTAAAAAGTTACTATTTACACTGCAAAACAGTAATTGGTCAAATGGATCAAGAACCTAAACATATTTTTGCAAACTAGACAGATTTTAAAGGGTAAATGCATCTAAATTATATTAAAATATAAAATGAGTTCTCCATTGACCCCATGTCCCCAGTTTTTTATAACAATTTACAGGGCTGAAACTACACTACGAAGCGTATGCAAGAACAATTTGTTTAATACCCAGATGTTTAGACAAGAAAATAAGAATGATTCATTTTATGTAAATATTGGGCCTGTGAAATTGTGTTATTGGATGTACAGAGTGGTTTCAACCATTGTATTGGCCTTTAACATTACAATAACATTTGGAAACGACCATTAATTCTAGATTTGAAGTTTTCTAAATGTTAATATTTTTATTTTCACCTACGTGACTTTACCGAATGGACCAAAGAGTATAAATGACCATTAATGTGTTGTAATATTGGTTGTCAATAATATTTCATAAGATAATACTGTATTTTACGTGAATTTCCAATGTGCAGGTGATGGCGCGTTATTAAACTTGGAAGGACATTCTTGTGGCTGATGAACTGTATCATCAAGATGGTCATTACCGTCTTAACACATACTGGATCATTGATATTTACATCATAATGTTTCTTGAAATATTAACACAAGCTTGTTTAATCTAATCTGAATCAACCTTTTTTCGAAGAGTATTTTGATCAAGGCAACAGAAAGCTGGTAACAATGTATATTCTTGTTTAAAACGCTCTGAAAGTTACGTAACCACATTATAGCGAATTAACAGTGAAATAATTGTGCATGCTACATCTAACATGTGAAAACGACATATTTGATGTGACAGAACACGAATTTATACAGTGGCGGTGTTGTTAACCACAAACTGATTATTTTATCATATAACTACGACTAACAAAATCAGGTGGGGCGAAATGAAGTAGACTAGACGTGATAATGTCAGCAATATAATCATGGCAACAGGTAAAACAAATTATTATAGTTAAAAGTTGCACACTGCTATATACAGCGATTTGTATGCCGCGAATTGTATCCCATAGATTTCATAGATTTAATATACTTAATGGATTTACTCATTTTGCTTCATGAAATCATTTACAAACCAGTGCATGTACCTAAAATAGCTTATAAATGCAGTTTCTGGACATAATGTAGTATTTGAATAAAGATTTCTAAACAATGGGTGTTGTGTGGCGTTTTATCGACAAAAGATACCTATACCAAAAAGCTCCTCTGACTCGTATGAATTGTAATTCGTCCTCTCTACACACATTAAGAGTCTAGGTAGAGGGTTGTAAAAAAATCTCCGTAAACCCTTTGGTACATGTTCCAGAGGTCCAAAATGTATGGATTTGCCATTTTACACCAGTGCGTAAAAATTATGTGGTTTAAGTATTTTTACCAACCACCCGACTATAAAGAGGGGAGGAGGGTGGCGGAATTGGACAGGGCCTCCGATTTCATCCCTTGCACCAAGACCTATGCCAACCACGAGGCGGGAGACATTGCCGAATGGAAGTGCACTCGACGCTTTTTACAAAGGTTCAAGCTTCAAATCCAGCAGCCTCTCTGATTAATACTGTAGGTAAGAAAAACGTAAAAAAATATTACGTTGCATCTGCTTTCACAGTGGAAGTTGAAGGACCCGTGCCGCCTTTCACGATTGTAGTTCATTGTGTGCCGGCGTCATAGTTCAAATTTCCTAACCCATCGGGATTATTTGGGTAGACCGCATAGCTTGGGTAATTGTTGGCACCGATTCTGGCTCTATTCTGGCTTGTATGTGGTTTCCCATGCCTCCGTTTGAAAGCGGCACGTTTTGCAAATTGTACAGCGTTGTGAGATGCAATTTTCACGAATTACGCTTGAAAAATTATACGTTACTTTATTACATTAACCATGCTATGCATCTGGTTGTCAAGTTAATTTTGTTTCGACAAGGTGAGAACATATAAGCTCATTTGAATGACCCTGGTGCATCAGTCTGCGAGTCGGAGGTGATAATCTCTCTATATAATCCCAATTGAGAAATTTACAGGCAATTTTCCAGTTCGGCAAATTTCGACCCTGACTATGGCACGCAATGACCTACTCTTTCTAATTATGTCAGGAGATCGTTAATGTCTACGAGAAAGCATATGACACATTATAGTTTTTACACTCGCAGAAATAATTAGGACGGCTGCTGGATTCGAACCATGAATCTCGACAAAAAGCAGTGAATGCGCTACGACGAGGCAATGGCATCGCCCTACATATCCTGCCCTGTCATGAACAGTTGTCTCACAGCTGAAAAAATGAGTTAACATTTTCGGCAATGAACCACAATGGACCGCAAAACAGATATTGACATAGTTGGAAACAGGATACTGTATTGCTCAATTTTTTACATATTTGATATCACTTAGAAAAACAATCTTTGTGGCAAAAAATATGTTTATAGCTTGGGGACTTAACAGGCTTCTAAGAATCATTTGAAGTTTGGGGGAACAAGTACACATCAAGGCAAAATGTCGATTCTTCAAGGGAGCCCATGGAGACGATTCAAGGCATACCAAATATGGGTTCTCTCAAGCTTCTCAGAACTAAACATTGTAACCCCACTGTGGCTTGAGGGACATCAATATAAATAAAATGCATGCATATTGGATGTAAATGAAATGCATGCGAGCATATTTCGCAGCAGTTGTTTTTGTACACCACTCTGACTTTCTAAAGAAACTCCTGTTGGATCTGTGCCACGAAATAGATTGCAAGACATGGACCATTAGTGGCCATCTCACATTACCACATTTATTTAAAAACGCTGCATTTATAGCACCATGCATTGTCATACTCTCTTCGGCACGATTTTAGCCCCCCAGGTATTCTCATTTACTGTCATGCAAAACACTTGTTAGTTTGAAAGTGGCCCAAATCCCAAGTGAGAGCGAGACTTTTCTGGCCAAAGGATATAACTTCAAAGTAGGTCATCTACTTGTTGCATCACCAGCATGCTCATAGATAACCATCAGCATGTCATACAGCATGATGACTTTGCACAACTCCTACATGGAGTTCTAACATACCTACGATATAACGTCATATAATTTTCAACAGATAACATTGAATTCTCATTTGTGCGATTCACAGCATAATTCAATATTGACTACCAATAAAATAATGCTTTGGTAGGTTATTTTAGTCATGAACAAATGAGCATATAAAATTAAAATGTAAAAAACACGAGAAACGTATTAGAAACATCAAAGCATGAAATAATAAGTAATATAAAGAGTACTTGAAATTCTATGAACTTGCTCACATTTTATTATACGGTTATGTATCAAAATGGTACTTATTAAACAATGTAAAAAAAGTAAAAATGTTCATACCATATTTTCAGAATGCTGCAGAAGACAGCCCCGTTACAACATGTGTTGTTTTTTCACTCAGAGCTGAAGGTGCATATTGGCCCAAAACCATATTACAATAAACTTCAATTTATACAAAATATTGTTGAAATTATCCTGTATCCTGTCAATATATATAATGAAAATCATAAAATGGAAAATGCATAGTAGCATTTAATTCATGAAAAGTTAAGATTTTGTTATAAAATGTATTTCGTATTTAATTGAATCGTTCTTAATGTTGTTGCTGCAATCATTTCACGTCTGCATCATCATGTATATTGAGAAAACGCTGATAAAATGGATATGTAATGGTTCGATAGAGGTGCGCACACTCTCGTAGGGAGGCAACACTATTTAATAACACAACTGTAATTACACTACACATAGGGTGGTGACCACCGACCTATCCTCGCTAACACTCGACACTCGGATAACTGGCATGGCCAAGCCAGGAGCGCTATTGCTTGGCCACGATGATTTGAGGCTTGTCTTCATCCCGGACCCGAGCAATTGTTTCTTGCTGTGGTTGTCCCACCTGATGACGGACGCTTGTGTTGTGCCTGAAACGTCGTGATTAAATGTATTTATTTTATTTTTTATACCTACGTGAATGCATGCGGGGTATATGGAGGTGCGCGCTATCTGAAATTTGTTTTACACAAAACGCTATTTTTGCGGGGTATATGCATCTGCGGGTTATATGCATATGCGGGCTATATGCGGGAAAATACAGTAGTTCTTTCTAGAAACCTTTATATGTTATACTCGTGGTTGCATGATTAAAATGTTATTTCATAAATTAAAATTGTGATTCCAAATAGATGGACATTCACCCCTTTTGTACAACAAATACAATGTAAGCAGAATTAAATTCAATCACATATATTGCACACCATCAGCACCAGAGAACCATAATACAAGCAGTGTGGTGCATGAGATGTTACTTTCCCGTGCGTGGCTGGAATTGGATTGTGCAATATTGTCAACTTTATAGAATTCCTACAAATTAATAGAATAATTAATAGAAGAGCTGTTTATGCAACAAAGTATTATTATGAAGAATAATAAAGAAGTTAAAAAAGGGTTGGATTTGTGAACATTGATAGAAAATGACAATACGTGTCTTACCCGTTTTTTAATTCGGTTATTGTACCGGCAATGCAACAACAAAAACCGGATTAAAAAACCCTCGTATTATCGTTTTTTCAGAAGTTCCAAGCCGAGCAATCAGCAGTAGCCCGCAATACAACGATCCCTACTTTTGTGCTGCATCAGAAGAAGCGGATTTTTTTTTATTAATTAATCTACTTGTTTTTTTTCCAGAGTATACTGTACTGATAAAGCCAATATAAAGCGAGCAAGTGTATATTCTCGTTTTAAATGCTCTGAAAGTATGTAACCACATTTATGGTGAACGAACCGTAACAGAATTGTGCACGCTACGTCTAATGTGTGAAAACGAAGCATTTGGTGTGGATAGAACACGAATTTTGTGGTATTGTTGTTAACCACAGATTAGTTTATAATTAAAGTACAACTAACAAAATCAGGAGGGGCGAAATTAAGTAGGCTAGACGTGGTTGTCAGCAGCATGATGGCAACAGGAAAAAAAACAAAATTTTACAGATAAAATAGGTGCACACTGCTATATATGTCGTAATTGTATTCCGTGAATTGTATCCCATGGTTATTTGGTTCTAAAATTAAGATTGTATCCCATGGGTATTTTTATACTTTACAAGTAACACGTCAGAATCTATATTTATCCCGGAGAAATCCGATGACCTACGAAACTCTTTTTCACAGATGTCCAGTAGGGCCGGGTCACAAAATTGCAACAAAAAATGCAGAGAAAAAGAACGATAGGAGTGCCAAGTATAGGAAAGGTAAGCATGAATCATGAATAGACAAACACGTTTAAAAGAAAAGTTTGCGGGGTTGCAACGAAGTAAAGTATAACAACGGATATATCTGCAGCAAAATCTCCCCTTGTCCAATTCTCCTCTTCAACCCCCCAACCCTAACTTTGTAGCCCGGCCCGTCTGCGTGGTGGTGACCTGTGGCAGTTGCACCGCCTGCACTCCTACAACATTGCCCTTCATTGCAAGGGCCGCATGCCATTGGCGGAACCTGTGGCGGCCTTTAATGTGGACCCCCGACCATCATATATAAATGTCAAAACACTCCCACCCCCATCATCGTGCTTTCACCGCACCCCCCCCCCCCGAATTGGTTTAAAATGTGTGGCGGTCCTCAACGCCGATGATGTCTTATCGGGCAATTCGAAAATGAGGAACACCGCCGTCGACTCTACACTACCGCGCCCAGCAAGCACCGTCCGCGATGAAGCGCCACATTGTTGACAGCGTAGTCGACATGGGCATAATACACACCCGTCAACCCCTTGTCAGTGCCTCCTACCTTATTACAGACCAAATCCGACCTTATTGGTCACTCCGTGCCCCTTATGAATCTCAACCTCCATCCGCCAAAGTCCTTTTTTTTGCTGTTGCCCGTATTGAAACGGCTGTACGCCGTATGGACATGAAAACTCAATTTCCCTGTACAAGAAAACGGCATGTTAATGTAATGAATCGCACGTATAATTATCAATGCAGTTGAAAATATTTGTTGTTGTTGGCCGTATTGAAACGGCTGCACGCCGTATGGACATGAAAACTCAATTTCCCTGTACAAGAATACGGCATGTTAATGTAATGAATCGCACGTATAATTATCAATGCAGTTGAAAATATTTGTTGTTGTTGGCCGTATTGAAACGGCTGCACGCCGTATGGACATGAAAACTCAATTTCCCTGTACAAGAATACGGCATGTTAATGTAATGAATCGCACGTATAATTATCAATGCAGTTGAAAATATTTGTTGTTGTTGGCCGTATTGAAACGGCTGCACGCCGTATGGACATGAAAACTCAATTTCCCTGTACAAGAATACGGCATGTTAATGTAATGAATCGCACGTATAATTATCAATGCAGTTGAAAATATTTGTTGTTGTTGGCCGTATTGAAACGGCTGCACGCCGCACGAACCTGAAAACTCAATTTCCCTGCACAATAATACGGAGTTAAACGGCAATGGGTTGGACACGGTACGTGAACGCAAGGAATCACACGTGTAATTATTCTCAACGGAGGAGTTAATGATGACCGTGGATTGGGATTGGTACCCAATCGTTCGTGTCACGACGAAGCCAAACAGTGGCTTCGGTGCCTTGGTGGTGGTTGGTGGGTGAGGGGGGTAACAACGCCATCGTCAGCTTGCATCTCGTCTCGATTTGAAAGCTTTGCATCTAGCCGCTCAACCACCCACACAAGGCAACGCGCTCACACATCGAGCGACCTCTCGCCATTGGCTCGCCTCGTAACGTTGAGGCCCCCGTCAGTGGCAGCAAATTCCAGCCACCACCAATCCACCACCAACCCACACCGGCACTGAGCCGGAAAAGGCCGACAGCAGCACGTGTGCATGGTGTGTGGGTGACATCACAGATGTGACGTCACCGCTCACTTGCCGTGCAAAATATATGCATTATTGCGCCCCCCCCAAAAAAATACAAAAGTGTATTTTTATAAATTTTCCATGGTGTACAGTCTGGAAAATACCCACATGCCAAATTTCAAGTTTTTTGCATGTCGGGAAGTATGCTAAACATTTCGAACATACACATTCACAAATTTCCCTTTTATATATAGAAGATAAACCTACTAGTTTTACTAAATGAAATAATTAACAGACTAACTCGTGCATTTACCTAAACTAGCTTATAAATGCAGTGTATGGACATAATGTGGTATTTGAATAAAGATTTTAAAAACAATGGCAATCAATTGAAATTCACTTTTCATAACACAATGCGCTCGTGAATTGTTTGTATATTTCTGTCACAACTCCAAAAAACACGCAATAATTTTAGAGCAGTGATGGAATTGTACTACCTACGACTCGTAGACCCGTGACGCCATGCCCGCAGAACATTTATCTATGCAAAATGTTTCGCATGAATACATTTCACTTCCTTGTATGTCCATGTATATATAGGCTGCGCGTCGGTTATTTGAGTGTGTTGCAAACCTCAATCAAGAAATCATGGTCATTCTTCTGATCTTCACTTTCCTGCTGAATCAAGGTATTCACATGTGTTACTTACAGTAAGATTAGTTCGGATTCTAGGTTTTTTTCCTATGCAACTGCTAAATTATTTCACCAGGAGTGTTTATATTATTCGTATGCTTTTCTTTCCACAGCATTCGTCTCGGCTCAGACGTGTGGTTTATCTGCGATTGCTCAAAATAATCGCATTGCAGGTGGTAGTGAGGCCACTCCTCACAGCTGGCCTTGGCAGGTATGAGATCAATTCTTGGGCTTCTTTTTTCAAACTTCACCACTCCAATTCCTGCGGATTGGTGAAGGTGTGGAGCATAGGCATTCGAACATAGAAACAAGTACAATCATTAATGTTGCTTAACTTATCAACTAATGAACAAAAATGCAAATACTATTGTGAACATGTCCACAAGTGTGCAGTGGGTTACAATTGGCTCTTTACAGCTCTCTCCAATTATAAACAACACGGAACAATTAATTGACGCATTATACAAATTTGGTCCACAAATCACGACGTTTCGATCGAAACGTCGTGATTTGTTTTATTTTATTTCTAACTACGTGACTTTACCGAAAGTACCAAAGAGTATGGATTACTGCAGTCATGAAAGCTTCAAATTAAGATTATACAAATTTGTCAGCCAGTTTATACTCACAGCTGAATATTGATTTGCATTATTTACGTTCTTTTTGACCTTGAGACAACACATGTTATTTTGATGGGACAGCTAACTCGAATCGACTCAGTCAGCCCGAGTTGACCTAATTTTGCTCAAGTTTAAGAACAACACATCTTCGATGAACGCTAATGGATATTAATAAGGACCTGTAGCATGAATCACTAAAAGAACACAGGGAGAGTTGTGTTCATTCGTTTCTGACCTGACCTCTGCCTCCATTAAAGCATCTCCTCCCGCCATACTTTTTCTTAATTTTCTTTTTCCATTTTGTTTCATGCTATTCTTCTAATTTTCTGTCAATTTAGTGCTCCCAAGATCACAACTGGAGATCAATGTGATTATTTTCACACTCAGTCACTTTGAGGATGTGTTCTTCTCCCAGTCCTGTGTCTTTACATTGGTGTTAAAAATAAACCAGTATATTTACAGATGATAAGATACATTGTTACTATGGTTGCTGTGACATGGTGCTGCAGGGCATCTCATGAGTAGATCTATGGTTTGCTTCTCCTGATAAATAAACATTGTTCGCATATTCAAAAGCGCCATGATTTCATGCGAGAGTTGCATCTGCCGAAACCCACTCTCAGTCTGTTTAGGCTCCGCCATGTGAGCTATTTGGAATTGGAACCATGTGCGAGCTCCTCACTGGGGATGATTCCTCACTGGCTCCATTCAGCAGTTTTGTCACTTGATTTTTCCCATTCTTTTTGCCAGAGGGAAGTTCTAGCAGATTCCGGTGATGTGGTCAGTGGCACAGTGGAGCACAAGAAGCTGTTTCTCGATGGCAGACAGTGTGCTGGCTGATGACCATGTAGTGGATAACGGACGTGTCACTCTGACTTGCCGGTCGTGGTCACCCGCTACTCACCTCCTGATGTTAGGGGGGCGCTATGCCAGATAGTGCATATAGGTAAGGGACAGGTAGCTCCCAGGCACCCTGTTACAATTTTGAACGTGTCATTTAGGGCAGTGTCAACATGTTTGCTGTGGGTTGAGCATCCCTAGGTATTCAGATTGTAAATGTTGTGGCTTGGCTCTCTAACACACCGGTGTGCTATACTAGTGACGAATTGGCATGTTCTGTTTACGTTTATATATTTACGCAATCTAACCCAAAAATCTCTATTATAGATGATATTGGTCGCGAAAGCCTACCTGTTAAACTCAAATAAGGTGTTTATTCTGGATGTCCGCATCGTTCCACTCTTTGCCAGCGTTCTTACGAATCTGGATGAGATTCTAGGATGGTGACAGCACGAGCCCAGAAGCGGGATCGGAGCCTGAGTCGGCAGCTAGGTATATTGTTGAGGTCTTGATTAATAGGTCGGTTGTTGTTTGAAAGAAAACATATAAATACCCATGTATTGTAGTGTGCATGTCTCTGTGGATATTTGGTGGCAGAATGTTTACCAGAAGAACAATCCAGGAGATTAGTGTTGGTTTCAGAATTCCAGTGATGATACCCATTGTGGTAGATAATTGTACATCTAGCAGTTTTGTGTATGAGCTCCCGGAAGAGGCTGGAGTGCAATGCTCTGCAACTGAGTAGATCAGTGACAGGGCGGCAGTTCACAGCTATTTTCTGGTGCCCGAGGTCATTCCTGAAAGTTTCTGTAGCAAGACAATGTTTGAATTTGTCTTTTCACAGATCTGTTTTATACTGTATGGGGCTCAAAGGTCAGGCGTCTATCCATGATAACCCCTAGATATCTTGGAGTGGGATCATAGTATACTGGGTTACCACAAAAGGATGCATCAAGGGTCACATCTGCTAAACAATTATTCAGGTGGAGTCCGCTTTTGGTGGTTTTGTAAGGATTTGGTCAGTCTCCGACTATGGAAATATGCCTCCAGTAAATTATATCAGCTGTTAGAGTATTGACAATGGTATCGAAAGTTGTGACCTGTGTGGCAAGGTTAAATAAAAAAAAAATTAGTTTAAAGTTAATGTCATGTGTATAAATTTCGATTTAAAGCTTTCGTGACTGCAGGAATTCATATTCTTGGTTCTTTCGGTCAAGTCACGTAGAAGGGAAATGATAAATCATGAAAATAAAACGTCGTGAGAATTTTATAGTTTTATTTTTATTATTTTATTATTTCCCTTCAACGTGACTTTACCGAAAGAACCAAGAATATGCCATACATATATATATAAACTTGCAAGAAGCTGTACATGTCAGGTTACATATGTGTTACATAGTGGTGGTGCTAGCACCAAGCTTGAGGAAGGCCATTGTTCATAACTCTCGTGGCTGTGTTCACCAGTGAGGCGTATCCTCAAAGTACATTTGCCGACCAATTAGGTATACAGTTGA
Organism: Lampetra planeri; assembly: GCF_965212315.1. Classification (NCBI taxonomy): domain Eukaryota; kingdom Metazoa; phylum Chordata; class Hyperoartia; order Petromyzontiformes; family Petromyzontidae; genus Lampetra; species Lampetra planeri. The sequence goes on from NC_136129.1 coordinate 5,840,422, forward strand.
ACGGCATTCGATTTTGGCCGCCAATGGTATCATAGGTTGCAGAGGTCAATCATTGCTTTAACGGTTTTCTGTTGAAACTGAATGCTACCTTCTGTTCACAACAGCTACGGCCACTTCGAAATCCGGATTTTTCTTTGGGCAGTTAGGGGTCAATAATGGGGGAAAATCAGGCAAGCATGCACGTTCCATGAGCTTGGAAGTGGAGGACATGATAGATATTGGCCTAGAGCTGGAGAGCGAGTCTTGCAGGTTTATGGCGACAACTGGAATGATTCCATTATTTTCGGATATTACCTGTTTTTTTTCTTCCTGATGACAATCGCTTGTGTTGTGATCTAAATGTCGTGGTTTTTGTTAATTTATTTTTTTTAATTTGAACCTATCTACGTTACTTTACCGAAGGACCCAAATTATATAAATTCCTGCAGTCACGAAAGCTTGAAGTCAAGATATTACAGTACCTGTCTTGTTTATGGTCCATATATTCCCATGTTCTTTAGGAACTCAGGACAAAGGCTATCATATCCCTGTGCCTTGTTAAGACTTTATGGCCCTGAGGGCCCCTTCCACTTCAGTGAGTGTACTCTCACTAGATTATTGCTTCCGGTAGTTGACTCAAAGTGATGGCGAGTTGTTTCCGGTCACCCTGTTTGATGCGATTGTCCATTGGTGTCTTTGAGCAGGATAGTGTGTAGGAAGCCATAGTATTTGCTTTAGGGTTTGGTAGTCTGTGCTCTGTTGGTTGAGTCACCTAGGTTCCAGAGGAGTTACCAGGCTTCATGGCTTGAGTGAGTAAAGTCCAAATCTGCAAAGAGGTATTTCCACCGTTCTCTTCAGCAGAGTTCAGGAACACTAGCAGTGCGTTGCCCTTATCTTTTTCACCTTGTCTGATGAACTCTTTGAAGAGATGTTCCATTTTTGATTACCAACATGGCATGTATCTTTTCCGATTCCCCAGAATGTAATTTCTTGTGGTAAATGTCAGAATTTTTATGAATTTATTGAAGATTACAGGCTTTGGCTCCAGGTTATTCAGTTGCGCTTTGGTTAATTTTTCATAGCTGGGCCAGTTGGCCTTATGAACTTTACAACGAGGATGTAGTTTTGAGGTTATGACCGGTATCGGTAGCCCAGTGTATGTGACTGCCAGTCTGTGTTGGGTCTGCAAATTTACCAATAATTGTTCATGACGCAATTAGTGGCTGTCCATTCTTGTCCTTTGAGATGAAGCGTAAGTTCTGGGTCATGGTCCGCTTTCTATCAGCTGAATGAAATGTGCCCCGGATTTGTGTGGTCGTATAAGAAATGTATCCTGTGCTGACAACCATTCCACGTGTTTCTCTCCAGTGTTGTCATTTTCTGAGTAGCACCATGGGGTTTGTGTGGTAGCTATTGATGCCACTGATAGCATAGTCTTATCATTGGTCTTCTTATTATTAGTCCCGATATGTGTGTTGGTAGTTTGTCTTCTTGTTCAATTCTTTGCGTAAAGCAGACGCCGAGGTTGGGCATTCCTTGTACCAAAATTTAGTTTGTTCCCTGCGGAGCGGTGAGTGTGAGGGTGGGCATGTCATACAAACGGCTTCGTTGCTCTTTCTCGCTCGGGGCATCAGCTGCAGCTGCTTGTCCGCTGCAGCTGCAGGCTCCTTCCACTACTGGATGAGCTGCGTCGGCACGATGCTTGTCCTTGAAGATGCTCGATCGCTGTTGCCGCTCGTCCGCTGGCAGCTGCAGACACCCTTGCTCGGTGGAGCTGGTTGCACGCTGCTACGCGCTCTCCCCGGCTCCGTGCTCTCTGGCGATGCCCGGTTGCTCATGCAGCTGGTTCTCTGCGATGCTAGCTTGGTCGATGCTTAGCGCTTTCCGCCCTTTCTCCCGGTTGATTGCTTGTCGTTGTTAGTCACTCTATCTCTCTCCTTGATCGTGCAGCTGCCAGCTTCACACGGACACCAGCCCTTACTTCAGGGCTGCGCTGGCTCAGGCTCTTTCCACTGCTCCGTTCTCTCTCCTTTGGCGGGCAGCTGCCAGCTTCACACTGGCATTCCGTAATGCCTCTCCCACCCTTCCTTCAGGGCTTCGCCTTTCCTTTGCTCAACTTCCGTGCTCTCCGTCCTTCCTCCAAGAGGGATCTTGCTGTGCGCTGCTTGTTGCTGGCTTGGTCACTCACTCTCAAAACTTATAGATTGTATTCGCACACCTCTTGCACAACTGTGAAAGCTTAGTACAATACAACTTATCACAATTCTTGACTTTGCAAGCGACTCAAAACATCAGGGTAAATGTAGAATAAAACTTTCAGCGATACTCTGTCGGTCCATGCCGAACTCAGCACCTAGCATCACCTCGCGCCTCTTCTCTGCGAGACACCACACCCATTTTCTTGGTTCTTTCGGTAAAGTCACGTAGAAGGGAAGTAATAAAATAATAAAATAATAAAACATAATAAAATAATTCTCACGACGTTTCGGCCACAACGCAAGCAGCCGTCCTCAGGTGAAGACCAGGTCTGTCGGGGAGACAGCGTCTGAATGAATGACGCGTCTGAATGAATGACGCTGTCTCCCCGACAGACCTGGTCTTCACCTGAGGACGGTTGCTTGCGTTGTGGCCGAAACGTCGTGATATTTATTTTATTATTTATTATTTTTATTATTTTATTACTTCCCTTCTACGTGACTTTACCGAAAGAACCAAGAAGATGAATCCCTGCAGTCACGAAAGCTTTAAATCGAAATTTAACCACACCCATTGTTGATCTCGAGGCCATGCCACGGAGTCTGACCATCGCAGTACTCTCTGTCACTTGTCGTAGTAGCAATGTATGGGTCGTGTCTCTGTTTTTATCTGCAATTCTCTCCCCTCTCTGCGCGTCTCTTGCGAGGAAAAAAAAACAGATGCCCTCTGTCATTGCTCTCCTCCCGCGGCCGTGCCTGATTGCCCCCCCCCTCTTCCCTGGGTGACCCCGGACAGGCTGTTTTCCGTCAAAGTTTATGCTTTGTTTGCACCCCACCCCCTTCTCCGTGGTCTCTGCTAAAAGAGAGGGGAGGCACCCGTCAATCGTATTTTATGGCTGCCATGTGTTGTCAAATTGTTGGAAGACAAAGGCGGCCGGGGAGGCTCTGATTCCATGGAATACATATTATCTGGTCTTGTGTGTTTGACCTATTTTTCTTGTATCTCTTCTGAGTTACCCCCGGTCTAATCTCTTGTGATTATTATTTGGTATATGTTTAACCAAGATTTGTAATGTCATTAGATGTTACCTCCGGTATTTCAAGGATTTTATTAACTTTTGCTCCCTGTCTGTATCCAGGGATCCGTGCTCTTTATTTTCGAGTTATATTTTGATATCCTGAGATTGGAGATGTAACTAAGTTTCCACTTAAGCTTTCTTGATTGCCGGAATTCATATTCCTTGGTTCTCTTGGTAAAGTCACATAGATAGAAAGATACAATACAAAATAAAATAAGTAATACTGCAGTCTAAAATGTCGACTTATTCTTATAGCCGAGCTTCAAACTTTTACCGTATTAAAAAAGTATATCAGTTATAATGTCCGTTTGTCCCTGCTATGTGCCTGTGTTTTATGGCTCTGGAGATTTGTTTGTGAACTGTCCAAAACGTTTGGAAAGGTCGTGTCATATGGTCATCTGACAACCTGGAGATTTCCCAGATAGTCGCTAACCCCTCTTTGCCCCGGAGTTTGTTATTTAATGGTTTTATGGCTTTTTACCTCGAGTTGCTTTTAATGCGGTAGGGCAGCTGGGTGTGAGGGGTGGGGTGTGTTTCATCCTTTCATATCCCATGCTCGCCCCGGTCAATTATAAAAAAAAATGGCAGAATTATTCTTAATATAAATTTTTGGACAAAGGCCTATATATATAACAACGGTATCCCCACAATACCGTGACACTGTTTTCAAACATGTGTATTTTTTTACAAGTTCCCTGAAAATGTTGTTTTTCTTTCAGATTATTCAATCGTTTTAATATTTACGTTCATTTTATTATGTTTGTACTATGCAAAGTCATATAGGTATATATTTTTAGGTTAGTAGTATTCAATTAATGTGAAAAGCCATATCGATTTACTACATTTTGTTTTACGTGTTTTTTTTTAACACATCCCTTTTGTAAATCGAGGGATACCGACCTCTAGTCCTTTAGGTTTCTGGCCAGAAAAGTGACATTTAAGTCTTGAGTCCTTCAATATCTTTTTGATAAACTCGAAGACCACGACCAATCAGTTTATGGCCTTTTTTGGCATTCATCTCAACTGATCATATCTGGATTCAAATTTACGCTATCTAATTCACCTAGATGATGATATATAAAGTTGTGTTGAAGGGAACACGAAAACACATAACAGGTGGGCCACGTGAAGACTACCATCTCCCACTCATTAGTGTAAAAAGCTTGTAACAGGTTTATTTTGAGTCAACTACAGTTTAAGACATTGTAAGCACCGCTCAGTAATATTTATTGATACTGATAGTATAGTAAAGTTCAAAAACAATAATGCCAAATACAAAAGGAAACTCATATTGCATTGTCACATGAAAATTAAGATATAAACGTCAGCCTATTAAAACAAATTATGTTATGAAGTAACGTTAATGAAGATTGTGGTGGCGTTTGCATAGTTGTGTCTGCACACCACTAATAATCATCAGCCATGTCCATTCCACTGCTGAATGATGACCTCCCCACTGCTAATGAATCCTTTATTTATTTTTTATTCCACGAAGAATGTTTGTAAATATTTGATAATAAAAAACCCGATTCCATCTTTTTGCGAACATTTTATTTAGATTCTTCTTCCCACCTCCCCCCCCTCTAACCCCGCTTAAATATACGCTCCAAGCTTGGGGTGTTTCATTCTTCGCCTGAGGATGGCTGCTTGCGTTGTGGCCGAAACGTCGTGAGAATTGTTTTATTATTTTTATTATTTTATTACTTCCCTTCTACGTGACTTTACCGAAAGAACCAAGAAGATGAATCCCTGCAGTCACGAAAGCTTTAAATCGAAATTTAACCGCCTCTACGGGGAGGGTTTCCACATAACTTTGAGATCCTTCAACAAGCTCCGGGACAAGAAGGCTCAGCTAATCGAGTCTCTCACCTTTCTGAAGAGATGCCGCGACTCTAAGGTAATACCGAACGCATTTACACTAACATCTGCTGCTGTAACTTCTTCTAATGCGAAACGAATTCTGTCTAGAACTAGCTTAGCTCTTATCTCAGAGAAAATCAGACTTACGCGCACCGAACTAGATCAGTTAGACAAGACACTCTACAAATCACACTTATCCTTGAGTGCAACAATGTCCACATCGGATTGGGAACATGTGGAAAAAATGACTGCCTCTTCAGCTGCCGCTATGTCGACTAAATGTAAGGACAACTTGATTTCCAAATTCAACCGCCTCTCAAACAAGAAACCGGACCCACACATTGAAAAGCTAGATGTTAACAAAGTCGTAATTAATCGCAGTAACAGTCCTATTTCTGAAGGTTTGAAATCCGTTTTAGCTAAAGGACTAAACTTTGCAGTCACACCTAGACACATACCAGTTAATGATATAATTGCTCGAGTAGATGTAGCTCTCAAGGGCTTGAGTCACATCGCTGCAGACGTAGCAAGATCGGAAATCTCTGTAACCCTCAAAAACGCTAAGATGCCAGCTAGCAACATCAGCAAAGATGAGCGTTTTGAATTAGCTCAATTAAAAAAGAGGGATGACATTGTCATCCTCTCAGCCGACAAAGGCAATGCCACTGTCATCATGGACAAAATAGAATACAACAACAAAATTCAAGAACTACTCACCGATGGCAGCTATACAAAAATAAAAAGAGACCCCACCAACAGCCTCGTCTCCAAAACCAACAACATCATTTCTGCTTCAACCGCATTAATTGATCAGACCAAACAGTTCTCGTTGAAACCTTCTGCAGCCAGGCCACCAAGATTGTACGGCTTGCCAAAGATACATAAAGAAGATACACCTCTTCGTCCCATTGTCTCTACTATCAACTCCCCGACTTACAAACTGGCTCGTTTTTTGTCCGAAATCCTACGGCCTTTCACTGGAAAAACCACCTCTGCAGTACTAAACTCTACTGACTTGGTATCAACAATCAAGGGGATTGCCCTGTCCCCAGACGACCTGCTTGTCAGTTTTGATGTGGTTTCCTTGTTCACCAAGGTGCCTGTGCCTGACACCATCGCAATCATTGAAGACTTGGTTCATCAAGGACTGAATGCTGGGGTACCCCCCCTGGTGAGACACTGCTTAACCAATACATACTTCACCTGGAATGGAACCTTCTACAAGCAAATTGAGGGCACCCCAATGGGCTCCCCCTTATCTCCGGTTGTAGCCAACATCTTCATGGAGAAATTTGAGACGGACGCCATCCAGACTGCCACTCTACGCCCGACCTTATGGAAGAGGTACGTAGACGACACTTTTGTCATCTGGCCACATGGCCGGCCTGCTCTAGACCAATTTCTCGACCATATCAATTCCATACACCCAGCCATCAGATTCACCATGGAAGTCGAAAATGATGGCAAGCTACCCCTTTTTGGATGTCCTAATCAAAAGGAGACCTGATGGTTCAATGAGCCACTCTGTCTACAGGAAAGCCACCCACACGGATGCTTATCTAAAACCGGATTCCCACCACCATCCATCCCAGAAGAATTCCCTCATCAAGACTCTATATCATAGAGCCCAATGCATCTCCGACCATGAACACATTTCCAGTGAACTCAAACACGTACGCCAAGCTCTTAAGGCTAATGGTTACTCCGACTACACAATCCGCAAAGCCATCACTCCAACCACCAAGAAGGATCCTGTTGAGGAGCCTTTCAAGACCATCACCTTACCCTACATTGCTGGGGTCACAAAAAAGATCTCCAAAATCCTGATTAAACACAAGATCCAGGTCCGATTCAACACAGTACATAAAATCCGTGATCTGGTACCGTCTGTAAAAGATGTGGTTCCAGACATACAGTACCCTGGTGTCTACAAACTAAGTTGCCTCTGTGGTAGCAGTTACATTGGGGAAACCAAACGACATGTCTCGGACCGCATCCGTGAACATAAAGCTGACCTGAAACACTGTAGGACAAACACCTCAGCCGTGGCAGATCACTGTTACAACTCAGTGGGCTCACATGACATTGACTTCTCCAAGACAGAGGTTCTCTGCAAGCCATCTGGCTATCATGAGAGATTCGTACATGAGGCGATCCACATTTACAAACACAGAGACAATTTTAACCGAGAAGATGGATTCTGGCTTAGCAATCACTGGAAGGACGTAATAAACCATTTTGATACACATTAGGGTGGGTAGAATAATACATAGTGTTATATTAAAAATGTATAAGGTATAGGGTGGTTTATAGCAATACAGTATGTAATTTAATGTTGGTTTTGCCTATGGAAGTATATAGTACGGTATAGACGCGTGTGATGTAAGAGAATAAAGTTTAGATGGAAGCATATTATATAATTTTTTACAACGTAGAATTTTTCATGTATTACTTACTGTTAGTAACTCAGCTTATTGTAGAGTATAGTAAGTTTACTGATGATGCTATGTAGTTTATACTTTAGTTTGTCATGCAGTTTATACTGTAGTTTTTTACGTGGTTGTTTAGTAACTACAGCTACATACTATTAACATTCCTTTCCTTTGTTAATGCTCCCCCCCTTCCCCCCCCCTTTGATGCTGCTAATCCTGCATAATGCACGGGCATAGTATTGATTTGGAACCCCCCCCGCCCACCTCCTACGCATTTTCCATATGCTGAATTCCTCTTGATATGCAAATTATTTTGTTTAGGCGCTCTTCTTCCCACCTCCCCCCCCTCTAACCCCGCTTAAATATACGCTCCAAGCTTGGGGTGTTTCATTCTTCGCCTGAGGATGGCTGCTTGCGTTGTGGCCGAAACGTCGTGAGAATTGTTTTATTATTTTTATTATTTTATTACTTCCCTTCTACGTGACTTTACCGAAAGAACCAAGAAGATGAATCCCTGCAGTCACGAAAGCTTTAAATCGAAATTTATTTAGATTACTCTATTACATACATGATTCGATGCCTGTATCATGAGCATACGCATTTACATTAATTCATAAATCGGTGCGTCCATGTTAGGTGTATTGTCACTTTCTGACCTGCCCCTACTGGACATCTGTGAAAAAGAGCTTCATAGCTCATCAGATTTCTCCAGTAGAAATAAAGATTCTGACGTGTATTTTTAAATGATTATAAACTTTGACTGCTGGATTGTATGTTGATGTGATGACAACAGGTTTCTGTGCAATACTACAGTTCGAGGACATACAGATGGTACCACTCTTGTGGTGGCACCCTAATCGCCCCACAGTGGGTTCTCACAAGTGGCAGCTGTGCCAAGTACGTTTTTCATTTGCATTCAAGTTTTTAGATATTAATAATCACAAACCTGTTATTGTGTTAGTTATACAGATATACGTTGTAGATATTTGATTGTATGTAGCCATGCTTTTGTTTCTGAGGATGAATGGTACTTTTTGTTATTTATTTAAAAAGTTAGAAGCCCTTCAATGGAATTAAAGCTGTTTGAGTTGCATTGTTTATGTGATATCCGCAGCGCCACGGATTATATGCGAGTAGTGGTTGGCAAGCACAATATATACCAGCAGGAGACTGGGGCACAAGTTTCAGAAATCTACCTAACTGCTTACCATTCCGGATTTAACAATACCAGCTTTGCGTAAGTATTACACATTTACTTCTGTGTCTATGTCTGTCCCATAAAATTTTTTTGCATGATTTTGTGACAAATGATCATCGGATGACCACCCATACTATTGTAGTGGGCTTGCTTGACGACAGACACGGTTGACTTGAGGCAACACGTATTTATTAACAATAACTTCAATACAGCACGTAGCAACCCTGACACTTGAAGAGGTAACGGCCTCTTCACCCGTTCTACCGAGGGAAGTATTCCCCAAGCTAACACCCCAAGTTAACTCCTCTACTTCACTCTATTCTACGATCCTCCTCTCAAGGAGGCTAACTGACCTGGCCCAGCTTCAGCACAGGTCTCGACCACCAGCCACACAAATACGGGCCTGAAAAGGACATCCATCGGCCTTCGCTGCTCTGGGGTCGCATCACACTGGCTTGCTCTGCCCGGCCCTTAGAAGGGCAGCCGGTCAGAGGAGTCCCAGGGTCTATCTAGCTTGACTTCAGTCTTCAGCTGGTTCTTCGTCTTGACTTGGTCAAACTGCCTTTCTGCTCTCAGGATCCCGCCTTTTATATGATTCCCCACCGAGGGGCGGGTTTCTGTGGGATCACACGCACCCCCCAGCCCCCTCCCCTCAGGAGGCCCTGGTCCTTGATAAAATAACCGCCCTGAACCGGTTTGTACCACTTCCCACCGAGGGGCGGGGTTCTGTGGGATCACACACACCCCACAGCCCCCTCCCCTCAGGAGGCCCTGGTCAGGGATGACACAATCACCCCGCACCGGTAAGTATTGTAAGTCACCCGGGTTGGTGTGTGCGTGTTCCAACATCACCACCACACTATATTAGGAAAAAGTTTTGCTGGCTGGCATGCCATGCGCCGCTCACATGCGCAGAGGGGAGGGGGCATGCGGGTGGCCAGCAATGAGTGGGGGCGTGCAGTGGGGGGGCGGGGCCACTCGTGGAAAGGGGTGCACGAGGAGGGGGACACGGGTTGAGGGGGGGGCGACTGGGGACGCATGCGGGTCGGAGGGGGGTGTCACGTGCAAGAGGTAGGGGGGTGCTGGTGACGTGGGTGGGGAGGAACCTGGTTCAACACAGGTACTTTTATATTTTACTGTATTTTTTAAAATTTTGCTAGTTGGGTGGCTGAAGGGACGGATGGTTACATCCAAAGTACGTGCAGGCTGCTAATTTCATGTGTCACTCGTCCCATCAAAACAAATGCAGTGGCTTCAATATTTTCTGAGTAAATCCATTTTGTGTGGTTGCTATTGAAGTCACCCACATATATAGCCGGGTGAGTGACTGCTGGCAGTGGTGGTAATGTATACATCGATGACTATCACACGACTGTGACATTTATTGTCGACAAGCTTTACTACCTGGCTTCGCCCGAGACTTGGATTCTTGTCTTGGATTAATTTAATATTCCCTTATATTTCACTGGATAAACCCTGAACAAAATTGATGCTTACAAGAAAGAAAAATTCCGAAACAAATCAATTTAAGTAAATCGGATGTTTTTCACTCAAGTAAATTAAGCCTTAACCAGGCAACTCGAGAACGGAATGACGTGAGAGCTGAAAATAGTCGCGTTCACCTAGAAATTCCAAACAGCATAAGCTGTGCAAATTTCATGACGTCAGAGCTCAGCGGTCGAGAGTTTTTGCTGCTTCACACAAACAGATTTATTTTCTAATTTATATTTAAGAGCGAGCTGAAATTAGTCGCGTTGACTTAGAAAATCGAGATAGCTACGCCGCGCATTTTTGCGGGATACACGGCCTACGCGGAGGGTTGGGGGGATGCGTGACGTCAGCAGGCATACTGCGTAACGCTGCCGCACGCGCGTGACATCACAGATGTGACATCACAGATATGATGTCACCGCTCACTTGCCGTGCAAAATATATCGATTATTGCGCCCCCCCTGCCCCCAAAAATACAAGAGTCTATTTTTATACTTTTTGCATTGTGTACAGTCTGGAAGCTACCCACATGCCAAATATCAAGTTTGTTGCATGTCAGGAAGTAAGCTAAACATTTCGAACAGACACACATTTACAAATTTCCCTTTTCTATATATAGATATCCATTATTGCGCCCCCCCACACAAAAAATAAAAACGTCTAATTTGTATACGTTTTGCATTGTGTACAGTCTGGAAACTACCCACATGACAAATTACAAGTTTGTTGCATGTCGGGAGGTATGCTAAACATTTCGAACAGACACACATTCACAAATTTCCTTTTTATATATATAGATGTGCCGTCACTTGTTGTGGTATACTTGAGGGGGTATACCGAGGCAAGGTGGCAAGGATATTAGGGTGGTAGATGGCATCAGCAAGGGTGTAACCATTTATTTGGTAGCTTGCCATCGACATCCTGTCCTCAATTTGCGTCTCGTACAAGGCAACAATGTCAATGTTGCTTCCACTTTTGTTTCTGGCCAGGAAGTCACATTTAGGTCTTCATAGTTATTCAATTTATTTTATTTAGCGAATGTGTGGGGGCGCGATGTCCACCACCTCCACTCTCCCCCTCCTCCTCTTCGGCCGCCTCTCGCCGGGCCCCTGCCGATTGGGTGATCGCCCCCCCCGCACCAGCGCCTTCTGAGGGACATATCTGAATGGCTTGCTTTGCCACCGCCGAGGTTATCCCGCACATGCCGAGTGCTAGTCAACAGAAACGGCAGCGGTATGAATATGCACCCCCCCCCCCCCATAAGCCTTAATCCGCTGTGCAAACAGAGGCTAATGCTAATGGCAGGGATAAGACTATGGGCCACGCCTCACCATTAAAGCTATTTCTACTGTGTAAACACGCTGCGTAAAGCGCGCTGTGTAAACACGCACGTGAGTGCAAGCACGCGCAAACGACGGCGGCCGTATGTGCTGCAGTACACGCGCCTCATGCGAATTCTCAAACCACTCACACCACCCCTACGCTGCAGCCCTGCGCTCACGCCGGGCACACCGTCTCTCCACACAGACATGCCACGCACAGATCACAGATGCTACGTCGAGGTTCTGCCCACACACACAGAAATCACACTACACCGATATTCTGTACTAGAGTTTATTAATGGTGCCAATACACATTACCCGGAGGAGGAATATTTCGCGAGGAGAGCCTAGCGTAACTCTGCCTATGAACCTAGCTACTCAAACGTCCTACCACGTACCTTGAAACTAGACTCGCGGCGTCCCATGGACGCTGAGAGAGTCGAAGGGAGAAGGACGAGAGAAGACTTTCCCAATCACTGTCTGGCAGCAGCACTCTCTGGCATCACAAGGATGCTGTGAGCGGCTTGAAGAGGCAGGACGGCAGGCGGGGAGTGGGTCGTGACGGCCCGGAAGTTGTAGACTGTTCCAATCGTCCCGAGGCTTCCACCTTTATACTCTTGCTGCCGCTCCGCCCACCCATTGTTCTCCTGTGCCCAGTAGTTTGCGTCTTAGGGTCTGCTCTTTATGCCTAATATTCCACCCTCCGTCCTCCCCCCAATGTTGTGTGTAACTCATTGCGATTGGCCGAGGGAACCTTTTCTTTTTGCGCCCATACAATTTTAAGCCAATTTAGGGGCACCGCAATGTAACCTGTCCTGTGGGGGTCGGCCAATCTCCTGGCACCGGGAAACCATGGGACTCTCCCCCTAGGGGCCCTTTGGATTAAAATCTGATGTACCAGGCAACCCCCCGCCAGGACACTATGTGGGTGCGCTATGTGCGGGTGTGTGTTTAGTGCGGGGGCCGGGAGGTAGTCGCGGCGCTTGCGGAGTTGCTCCGCGGTCATGGCACCACAAATGCTAAGTCCCTAAGCCAAGCGGTTGCTTTCCGGTCCTGCTGAGTTAAGGGTGAGTAGACCTCCGCTGAGTTTGTGGATTGGGCCAATGTGGATTTCTTGCAGGCAGGTGAAATTAGCAGTGTTGGCCAGCAAGGACTTAAATGAGACTGCGCTTGGCTGCTGACACGCCTTCGACATTGAGTTGGAGGATTCGTAGGGCTGGTCCGACTGAAATGTGATCTTGGTGCTGTGTGTTCTCGGCTTTGGGACTTTGACTACAATTCTTTGAGGCTCTTCTCACGAAGCTTCTCTTCGAATTTAGTCTGCTTGTAGGATCATTAATTTCCCCAGGCAGACTCGGATCCTGACGGGGGCGTGACGTGAACGTTGATCCATTGTTCCACAGTTATTCGTTAACAGTTTCGTTGGTAAACTCAATTGGTTATTCACCTTTACAAGGGTCATTATTGGAATGTATTTCTGCTGATATCTGATTTTAAATTAATGACATCAAATTCACCTAGATGACGGTATTAGTTCTGTTTAAGGTGACACGAAAACCCGAGGCTACCATTTCCTGCCCTATATTTTTGATAATTAACAAAATCGAGTGTGTAGGTTTAACAATGAATACATTATATCTGTTTTCATACCTTTAGGAGCCAATCCACCATATTGTGTACATGTTTTACATCTTGATGTTTATCTCAGATCTTCTCATTCTCAATATGAACCCTTTAATTGTGTATAGAAATGACATTGGATTGATTAAGCTGAAAGCACCAGTGACGCCGGACACTGGAATACGGTTCGCCTGCCTTCCCAGTGACAACGAGCAACTGTCATCGACAAGCACATGCTACGCCATCGGCTGGGGCTCCAGAATAAGTATGTCGCAACAACAATGATGACCACATATACATTAGGTAGTCACAAAACAAATAATGGAATACAGGATTATAATGTGCAATGAGTAACATATATCATCAATGTAGTAATAGTCATAATAATCTTGATTTGAAGCTTGCGTACTGACTGTGGTGGTACTTGCTATGATGACAGCAGTGCATACTGTGGTGGTACCTGCTTTCACTGCAGCAGTGCATACTGTGGTGGTACCTACTATGATTACAGTAGTGCATACCGACTCTGGTGGTACCTGCTTTCACTGCAGCAGTGCTTATTGTGGTGGTACCTCTTATGATTACAGCAGTGTATACTGTGGTGGTAGCTGCTATGATTACAGCAGTGCATACCGACTGTGCTGGTATCTCTTATCACGACAGTAGTACATGCTGATTATATATTAGTATTTATGGACTGTATAGCACAAAGTACTCAACTGACAGAGTGGCGTGGTGAGGCGTAGTCCCGTGCAGAGCCTCCGGCCTCGCCTAGATTGTCCAGCCGGCCAAGGTGGCACCTTGACAGGCTGGGGCTGGGCTGCTACCAGAGGTGGGACAAAGTCATTGTTATGCAAGTCCAAGTCGAGTCACAAGTCATCAAATTCATGACTCGAGTCTGACTCGAGTCCAAGTCACATGACTCGAGTCCACATCTCATAGGTGGGACAAAGTCATTGTTATGCAAGTCCAAGTCGAGTCGCAAGTCATCAAATTCATGACTCGAGTCTGACTCGAGTCCAAGTCACATGACTCGAGTCCACACCTCTGGCTGCTACCCCTGCCCCCCCCCTCCCCGCAGCCACGATCTCCCCGGCCGCTCTGCAGTAATATATATGGCCTATAGTGGTAGCATCTAGCGACTGTATAGTAGTAATAATTACACGCATCGGGGTGGGGGGGACATCAGACAGTGAAGCATTAACCGCAGCGTTTAGTGTATTTTTATAACATTTAACGCGAAAAAAGTCCCCCTCACTCCCACCGAAGGCGTGCGACTTGGTATGGGCCATATCCCCCACCAAAGGCGCGTGAGTTGGTATGGTTGTGCATGTGTAGTAACGCTTATGACTCGTTCACACCGGAGTTGGAGGCACACTTGTTTATTTAACACCACACGTTGTGACATACACACTGAGGGGGTATCGGCCCCCTCACCCGTCTATCTGAGGACACACCTCTAGGCTAACCCTAGCCTGCCTCTGAGTCCTCCTCTAATGGGCTAGGGGAGGCTATCTTGGCCCGACACTGGTCAGTCGGGCCCGGTACCCAGAGTCCAGACCAGCACTGGCTCTGGCTCTGGTACCACGCCACTGGCTCGAGCCTGCGCGGTCCTGATAAGGACGGCGTGCCAGGGGGAGACCAGGGCTCTATCTAGGACGTCTTCCGTCTCCTCTTCTTAGCTAACACAACACTCCCGAGCCCCTCGATACATTCCCCTTTTATACCCAACCCCTCCCCGAGGGGTGGGGCCCCGGGGGATCATAATGACCGAATCGACCCCCCAGGGTGTCTGGCGCGGACGTCGCAGAGGGCACCTGCTCGTGCACACATGTAGCCCCGCCTACTGTGTTTGTTTACCATAGGCTGCCATGCATAACGGGCTCTCTGTAACAGCCCTACATCACTCCCCCCCACATAGCATGCAGCCGTCCCGGCTGCCAACATACAAAATTTTACAATAAAGGTGCCTTCACCCCCTGACGTGTGCCTCACTATTTTTGAACCATAACAGGAACCAGAACAAGACACAACAACAAGATGAGAAACAACCCGTCGCACCCCCCCGAATAAATACGAATTCCGTAAAAAAAACAGCTTATATACAACCAGCAGGGAACCCACCCCGCACACACAACAAACGGTGAACCCAACATATGTACATCCGAGGAGCGGGAAACACACCATCCACACAACAGCCAATAAACACAACAGCTATGTACACATTTTCCGGCCTCACAACAGTTTGCGCATTTTAGCGCGCGTCCTTGCAGCGGGCCCCTCACACGGGGTAACCCCGCGTGGCGGACCATCAGGTGGCGACTGTCCGTCTTGAGGTGAGCATTCCTCTGACTCCGCGTGACCCTCGGTATCCGCAGGAGGGGTGATCGGGCGTGAGCCCGTCACTCCTGATGCCCCTGAAGGTGGCACAGCCGGCAAGGCATTAGGTGAGAGCGACAGAGACGGACCCAGCAAGTCGGCCGACCCCCCACACGTTTGGCCACGCGCGTGTGAAGTGGGGTTGTGTACCGCAGCGAAGGGTTTTAATCTGGAGGGGTGCACGAACCATCGCCGCTTCCCCCACTTGATGCGCACGCACTGCGGACGTAACACCTCCACCACTTCCACAGGGCCCCGCCACGGCCGCACAAGTTTAGAGGAGGTTGCCAGTGGCACCTGGGGGCAGTGCAACCATGCCTTGTCCCCCGGCTTCCACTGCAGCATGTGCGCTCGACTCAATCTGAGGCGCTCATTTGCCTTCTGACGGAGGTCAGAGTTTTGCATTGCAGCATCCCGTGCCTCGGTCAATTTGTCCAGATTAAATTTAACGTGGTCAGCCAGATTAGTTTTTCCCTGCGGCACGGGGATCCGCAACTGGGCACGAACAGGCGGGTCTGGTTCTCGGCCGTACATGAGGTAAAAGGGAGAAAACCCCGTAGCCGCATGGGGTGCCATCCGGTACGCCGCCAAGACCCCCTGAATTTGTAGGTCCCAATCCGTTTGCGAGTCCGAAACTTGTTGTGATAACATGGACGAGATGGTGCGATGCAAACGTTCGACCATCCCGTCAGTTTGTGGGTGATATGGGGAGGTCCGAATTTTCTTTGTGCCCAGGAGATCGCAGACTTGTCTGAGTAGTTTACCGGAAAAATTTCTGCCCTGGTCGGTCAGCAGCCTCTCCGGAGCACCTTTGTCCAGGACATAACCCTGAACAAAGGCCTCCACGATGGCTGCTGCCGACTGGTTGGCCAAAGGCCAGGCCATAGGCCAGCGTGTAAAATACTCGACACCCGTCAACAAATATCTATTCCCTCTGGGGGTGGCGGGGAATGGTCCCAAAATGTCCAGAGCGACCAGCTCGTTTATCCTGGACACTTTGATCGATTGCAAGGGCGGGTTAGACTCCCGTGCCGGCGGTTTGCGTTGTGCACATTGAGGGCACGATCCCAACAAATCCCCCACATCCCTCGTCATGCCAGGCCAGTAAAAATCAAGTTGCAGCAAGGCGAGAGTCTTTTGGGTCCCCAGGTGTAGGAGGCGCTCATGAGCGGCCCATACCACCCTACCCCGCAACCCAGTAGGGACAACCAGCCGATGTCGACGTGACTTCCCGTCCCAATGCATTAGCAGACCTTGGCACATTTCCCATGCGTCGGAACCACCTCTTTTTCCCCCCGCCGCACTGCCAACGCGACGTCGCCACCCGAGGAGGGAGACATCCTCCATCTGGAGGCGCCCCCATTCAATGACGGGCAACCCCAACAGGGAATCTTTGCCCTGTTGTTCGATCGAATTAGGAACCATTGCATCGTCGTCGTTGGCGGCCGCCAAGACAGGTACCGATGTGTCCCCTGGAGGCCTGCAACGTCCAGACCCCAGGAGGCATGCACACTCGGAGGTGGTTGGCAAGCGTGACAGAGCGTCCGCGTTGGTGTGGCGAACGCCCTTACGGTATGTGGTTTGGAAATCGTAATCCTGGAGGACCTCCAACCATCGGGACAATTGTCCCGATGGCTGTTGAACCCTCAGGGCGTACTGCAGTGCCGCATGATCTGTGCGGACGGTGAAATGCCGACCGTACAGATATGGGCGATACTGTTGGACGAAATGGACAATTGCCAACAGTTCCCTACGGGTGACACAATACCGTTGCTCCGCTGGAGACAACACCCGACTGCCGTACGCAACCACATGTTCCACGCCGTCAACCACCTGGGAGAGCACGCCCCCAATACCCGTGTTGCTCGCATCGGTGTCGAGCAAGAACGGTTTTGAAAAATCAGGGTAAATCAGGGGAGGAGCGTTTACCAAAGCATCCCGAAGGGAGCAAAAAGCAGCCTCCTCCTCCTGACCCCAGCAAAACCGAACCCCTTTAGATGTTAAAGCATGTAGGGGTTTGGCGATAGTCGCAAAATTAGCGACGAAGCGTCTATAATACGACGCAAACCCAATAAAACTCCTAACCTCTCCCACTGAGGTGGGAGTCGGCCAGGAGCTTACACACTGCGTTTTGGCGGGATCGGTAGAAATACCTGAGCGCCCCACGATGTGCCCCAAATAACGCACCGACTCGCATAACAAATGGCATTTTTGGGGCTTAAATTTCAAATTAGCAGCCCGCATCTTTAGGAAAACCGCCCGCAACCTCTGGAGATGTTCCTCAAAAGTTTTGCCAAAGACAATGACGTCATCCAAATAAATCAGGCACGACTCCCATTGCAATCCAGCCAAAACCAATTCCATCAACCGCTGGAAAGTTGCCGGCGCTGAGTGTAAGCCCATCGGCAACCGGTTGAATTGAAACAGGCCGTGCGGAGTACGGAAAGCAGTTTTAGGCTTTGAATCATCGTCCAGAGGAAGCTGCCAGAATCCCGAAAGTAAGTCCAATGTGGAGAAGAATCGCACTCCCGCCAAGGCGTCAAGCGATTCGTCCATCCGTGGGAGCGGGTATGCGTCGGCAACCGTAATTTTATTAAGGCGCCGAAAGTCAACGCAAAACCGCAACGAACCGTCCTGCTTCTTAACCAGGACGATCGGCGCTCCCCAAGGGCTGTTGGAGGGAGAAATTATGTCGGCGGCTAGCATGTCATCAACAGCCGATTTGACATGGTCCTTTTCGGCGGGACTCAACCGAAAAGGATTTTGGCGTATTGGCGCGCTGTCACCCGTATCAATATGGTGACGCAGCAGATGAGTGCAGCCCAAATCGTATTTATCCCGACTGAAAACGTCGGAAAATTCCCTCAGTAGTGTCTTAAGACGTTGGCGCTCTAAATTTGACAGGTCCGTCGATCCCGCGCAAAGCGCCTCGAGCCACCCTTCATCGCTGTCTGAATGTGGTCGCGGTGCAGGGGCAGCGCCGACATGACTCGCGACGGGTTCCTCACAGGGCACCGGCGTTGCGTGAGCAAGCACGGTCCCCTGTGGGACCACCACCGTCTGCGAGCCCACATTGAGGACCGCGATGAAGGGTTCTCCATCCCCTCTCACTATGGTCTGGGCCGGGAGTAAATTAGGTCCACTGACCCCGGCCCTAGACGGTCCCAGCAAAACCCCTTGAGCCCCAATGCCCTTAGCGAAGGGCCGCCGAAGTCTCAAAGGAATTAACATTTGCGCCCCCGGAGGAACGCGCACCGTTCTATCTACGAACGCCGGCACCGTCGCGAACGCCGTCCGGCTCGTAGCGGGGGATGGCAAAAACGCCATGCGTCGGCCCGATGGGAGCTCAATGCATCCCTGGTCGATTAATATCCTAATCGGCATTTTGGCCAGGAAATCCGTCCCCAGCAGGCACGGAACCGCCAGCGAGGAGGAAACAAAAATCGGCCCAGATAATTTAATATCCCCGACACAAATTTGGGCTCGAATTTGTCCGATGATGCCAAGTGAACCCCCGTTAGCAGCAAAGAATGGCACATTAACAGGCATCAAAGGACGGCTCTGGGCAGGGAGAATGTTATAAATCAACTCCGAAATAATGGTCGCCGATGCTCCTGTATCGACCAAGATGCGAACCTCCACCCCATCGATGTGACCCACAACGGCCGACGACCCCGACGACGCGGCTACAACCCGATGGGCCAACACGGACCACTGGCTGGGTTCAATGTGAGTACCCAGAGCGGTGCGTGTTGGTGCCATGGTACGCGATATTGGCCCCCCCTTCGCTGCGGTGTTTAAGTGTGCGACGGGCGTGTGCGTGGGCCAAACGTGAGGGGTGCCGCGACTCGCCGGATTATGATGGTGGAGCTTGTGACGAGGGCCGGCGTCCCGTTGAGGTGTCGTCCCGCGCTGCCGAGGAGAGCGGCACCCCGAGGCGACGTGGCCCCGGATGCCGCAGTTGTAGCAGCGTGGAAGCGCTGGTGGCGACGATGGACGTTGTAGATGGCTTGAACCGGCCCGGTCCCCCCGCGCTCCCGCTCCGTGCTGCCGTCGATGGTTGATGGCGCAAACCTCTTCCGCCGGGAGGGTGGCCGCAGCGACGGCGCGCCCACTCGCCGCCTTGCTGGCCTTCCGTCGTTGAGAGGACAGGTTTGCGTGGAGGAGACGGGCCGCTTGGAGGGAGCACATTTCTGCATCGTCCTGTGCGACAATGACGATGTCTAAGTCGTCCGCCAGCAAAAGTATCTTTTCTGTCACCATGGCGTCGATCCCCTCGTCGTCCATTCGTGGAAAGGCTTCCTTTGCCAGCGCCAGGAGGCTTGTACGGTACGCCAGGGGCGACTCCTTCGTCCCCCGCTGGCGATCGTAAAAGAGTTGACGACAGTCCGATGGTGGCCCATACACAGCGGACAGCACTTGCATCGCCTCCCGCAGCGTGGAACGCCTCTCCTTCGTTGCCGATGTTAGTGTGGCGAGGGCGTCGCTGTCGAGGAGTGCTGGCAGTGCTCGGAGAGCCTCGGCGTCTGTCCACTGTGCCATCTCCTGGTGAGCGAGGAAGCGCCGCTGGAAGCCGCCCCAGTCGCCCTCCTCGCCCACAAATTCTTTGAGTGGCGGCAGTCGCTGATGTAAGGCAGCGGCTGCAGAGGACGATCGCGCTCCCTCGTCTCCCTCACTCGACTCAGCGTCGGCCCGAAGCAGCGATGGCATCGCCGGTCGCACCCGTGGTGACGCGACAGGTACTGTACTCCCGCCGTTGGACGCGATGCTTAGAGCGGCCACGCCCTCAACAGCAGCTGCGGCGATGGCGGGAGTTTCAAAATGTTGCTCCGTTGAAATGGCGGGAAGGCGCTGTGGTCGTTGGCTGCTGTCGCCTCGTGGCGGTCCCGCAGCCCCCAGCCGTGTGATGTTATCGAGCATGGCGGCTGCGGCGTACAGCAGCTCGGCCAGCTTCGCGTGCGCCTGCCTCAGCCCCTCCGTCGACGGCTCCCCTTCCTCCAGCTGCTGTGGCGTGGATGCACCCAGCCCCGGCTGCTCGATGGCATCTTCAGCCGTCTCGGGCTCTCCAACTGCAGCGGTGTCCTCCGCTCCTGGTACTCCGACTCGAGTCGTCCGGCGTGTATCCATGTTCGTACTTTGTTTCACTTCTGACGCCAGATGTAGTAACGCTTATGACTCGTTCACACCGGAGTTGGAGGCACACTTGTTTATTTAACACCACACGTTGTGACATACACACTGAGGGGGTATCGGCCCCCTCACCCGTCTATCTGAGGACACACCTCTAGGCTAACCCTAGCCTGCCTCTGAGTCCTCCTCTAATGGGCTAGGGGAGGCTATCTTGGCCCGACACTGGTCAGTCGGGCCCGGTACCCAGAGTCCAGACCAGCACTGGCTCTGGCTCTGGTACCACGCCACTGGCTCGAGCCTGCGCGGTCCTGATAAGGACGGCGTGCCAGGGGGAGACCAGGGCTCTATCTAGGACGTCTTCCGTCTCCTCTTCTTAGCTAACACAACACTCCCGAGCCCCTCGATACATTCCCCTTTTATACCCAACCCCTCCCCGAGGGGTGGGGCCCCGGGGGATCATAATGACCGAATCGACCCCCCAGGGTGTCTGGCGCGGACGTCGCAGAGGGCACCTGCTCGTGCACACATGTAGCCCCGCCTACTGTGTTTGTTTACCATAGGCTGCCATGCATAACGGGCTCTCTGTAACAGCCCTACACATGCGTCAGAAATAAATAAATAATAGTTTAGCGCACAAAAATCGCACTAAATCGCTAATTAAACTAATTTAAAGTTGACGGGTGTGAAAAAGGAATAGCGCTTGCTGACCGTGGGGCCAAGCGAGCGACCACAAACCCACAATTTTTTACTTTAATATAAATATAGAAGATAGATTATACAATATATAATCAAACATAAATAAGCATTACATTGACTTTACATACCTATATTATTCATGATTATGACAATGGGATGATGGGGGAAGGGCTGGTTAGGAGGAGGGGCTCACCCTCCCCCTCTTTCTCCGTGCCACAGAAGACCATGCCCATGCAATTCT
The DNA here is from genome assembly GCF_965212315.1 of Lampetra planeri. Lineage (NCBI taxonomy): Eukaryota > Metazoa > Chordata > Hyperoartia > Petromyzontiformes > Petromyzontidae > Lampetra > Lampetra planeri. The sequence goes on from NC_136129.1 coordinate 5,862,044, forward strand.
GTAACAATGACGTCACACAATACAATGCTATGCCACAATGCAATGATGTAAAACCTACATCATTAGACTTGCTGAACACCGTGCTTACCCATGGATACGAAAATGTCCAGACCGCGGTTGGTAAAATGGTATACAAGTTCAACCGAGAGGATGGGTACAAACTGAGCAATCATTGGAAGGACGTTATTAACCAGGTTAAGTCTTCACTGACTGTGATGTTTCCATCCTACCTGCCTATGTCAGCTGTTATTTCATGCTAATCTCTCACATTAACATAGCCACTTCCGTGCCCAGTTACATGCTAATTTATCACATTAACATCATGCTAATCTCTCACATCAACATAGCCACTTCCGTGCCCAGTTACATGCTAATTTCTCACATTAACAGCGTGCAACCTAGGGCCGACCTTGTTTGCACCAGCTTTCCCCCTTAATGAGGTGGCGGTTCGCCCCTGCAGCCTCATGTTGCATACACGAACGTGTTTGTCCCTCGGACTACAGTGTGCGCCACGTATTTAACCACGCCACACAAGTAATAAACCGCGGTTGGCAAATCAGCGGTTGCCGAGGGATTTCTCTATTACTTTGTAGAAATTATTGTGGTAACACCGTCAAAAAACCAGGCTCGTTAATATTACTATCATCCTTCCACGGTTAATTACATTTGTAGTACCAGGATGGAGGGCAGACTATCAAGAGAGGCACTGAAGTCGACACCCAAACGTGGGTGACCAAGGTGCTGTCTCTGGAGGTCAACTGGTAACTACAACAGTTGCAGGATCTGACAACATAACCAAGGGCCAGGAGTTGAGAGGTCACCTGCATTAATCTGTTGTGTGTTGACCTTTGTGGACACTGCTGCAGATTTCCGAACCCTGCAGCTGTGTGCACATTTGAGGACATTCGTAACTTTGCACAATGCTGTTATGAGATTTCACCACATCATGTTAGAATTCCCTTGCACCTCTCTTAACTTACAATGCGTTGCCGTGTTTGGTGCAACTTCTCGTGGAATTCTGCCTTTTTAAAAAAGGACTGCATACTGTACAATATATCTATAAATGAGATATTGTAAGACTGAGTTTTATTTGTCATTTTCCCGATATATTTCAGTCGATGGTATACTTACCAGCACGCTCCAGCAAGCCAACCTACCAGTGATTGACGACAACACATGCAAATTAAATGCATTTTGGGGTTCTACATTACCTGCAAACACAATATGTGCTGGTGATGGAACAAGAGGGGCATGCGACGTAAGAATATTTCTTGTTTGAGTCACAATTTGTAAACAATTGACTTATTTGTTGTGAAAGTGTTTTTAGGAATAATGTTCCAAAGTTGTACAGTGCATGGATTACTCTGCTCAAAGTGCATCAAAGTTTTCACACAGTACAGTATTTGACAGTCTGACAGATGTAATACTTTTGTCTACTCATAACTTCAGTTGTGGTTAAGGATAATGGTTTAACAATGACAATGACTTTTCCGTTCGTTCAAAGGCTGATTGGGGTGGACCGCTACTATGTCAAAGGAGTGACAATTCATGGGTTGTGCATGGCGTGGTTTCATTTATATCAAAATGGAGTTGTATAAATTACTATAAGCCTGCAGTCTTTACTCGTACATCTGCCTACATTCCCTGGATTCAAAATGTAAGCTGCACATTCAAGCTGCTAATGTTATGCACAAGCTAGTATACTATGCTCATCGGTTATACATATTTTAAAACAGCACTGTATTTGTACACTCTGCAAATTCATATATTTAATGGAAAATATCTCTATCATTTGTTGAACATGGTGGCATACATTTATGATGCAATAATTTCGATGTGAGGATGGTAGCTCATGCAGACTTCATCCAGAACTAAAACTTGGGCTGTGAGCTGACCATAAGATGGCAGTACAGCAAATGGATGCATCTCTAGAAGATGTCTCGTCCATCCTCACACATTCGCACTACACAAACAGCACGCATAACTTCCGCACTCGACATCACACACGCTGCACATGTCAATCACGCAAACGTGGGATACACCAAGGAAGGGTCAGAGGTCAGTGGTCACTGACGTCAAGCACACACAGCACACTCGGGCAAGGAATAGAGATTGGGGGTGTGAGTACTGACGTGCACGGCACGCAATCAGATTGGTGAATGGATGACACTGATCGGATTTGTGAGGAGAAACGGATCGTAAAAGAGCGGGAAATTTCAGAAGGCTGATTGGTGAAGAAGGGCAGAGAGTAGGTTTAAAATGGAATGTGAAAGAGGAAATGGGGTTTGTTTGAACGAGTACTGCTGTAGGTCCTGAAGCTAGGGTCCCCACTTGTTCAGGTTTGATCTGGGTTTTACACAGATAGTTCTGTTCGGGTCGCGGGAAATGATTCATATCTAAAATGGTTAGTATTGTTTAAATTCTATTATGGTATTATGTGGTACTGTGTTGATAGGTATATGCTACCAGAGAAATGTCTAGATTTGGCCTATAGAAAATATGGCAACCCGACGTGAATCCCAGCGAGGGCCCTTAATCAATTTACATTTGAGACTCAGTAAGGCCTTCTTAGATAAAAAAAAAGTTAATTGCCAGTCATATGATGATCTTTTTTCCAAAAAAATCAAGTCTCCCTAATGTAAAAAGTTACTATTTACACTGCAAAACAGTAATTGGTCAAATGGATAAAGAACCTAAACATAGTGTTGCAAACTAGACAGATTTTAAAGGGTAAATGCATCTAAATTATATTAAAATATAAAATGAGTTCTCCATTGACCCCATGTCCCCAGTTTTTAATAACAATTTACAGGGCTGAAACTACACTACGAAGCGTATGCAAGAACAATTTTTTTAATACCCAGATGTTTAGACAAGAAAATAAGAATGATTCCTTTTATGTAAATATTGGGCCTGTGAAATTGTGTTATTGGATGTACAGAGTGGTTTCAACCATTGTATTGGCCTTTAACATTACAATTACATTTGGAAACGACCATTAATTCTAGATTTGAAGTTTTCTAAATTTTAATATTTTTATTTTCACCTACGTGACTTTACCGAATGAACCAAAGAGTATAAATGACCATTACGGTGTTGTAATATTGGTTGTCAATAATATTTCATAAGATAATACTGTATTTTACGTGAATTTCCAATGTGCAGGTGATGGCGCGTTATTAAACTTGGAAGGACATTCTTGTGGCTGATGAACTGTACCATCAAGATGGTCATTACCGTCTTAACACATACTGGATCATTGATATTTACATCATAATGTTTCTTGAAATATTAACACAAGCTTGTTTAATCTAATCTGAATCAACCTTTTTTCGAAGAGTATTTTGATCAAGGCAACAGAAAGCTGGTAACAATGTATATTCTTGTTTAAAACGCTCTGAAAGTTACGTAACCACATTATGGCGAATTAACCGTGAAATAATTGTGCATGCTACATCTAACATGTGAAAACGACATATTTGATGTGACAGAACACGAATTTATACAGTGACGGTGTTGTTAACCACAAACTGATTATTTTATCATGTAACTACGACTAACAAAATCAGGTGGGGCGAAATGAAGTAGGCTAGACATGATAATGTCAGCTATATAATCATGGCAACAGGTAAAACATTATTATAATTACAATAGTTGCACACTGCTATATACAGCGATTTGTATGCCGCGAATTGTATCCCATAGATTTCATAGATTTAATATACTTAATGGATTTACTCATTTTGCTTCATGAAATCATTTACAAACCAGTGCATGTACCTAAAATAGCTTATAAATGCAGTTTCTGGACATAATGTAGTATTTGAATAAAGATTTCTAAACAATGGGTGTTGTGTGGCGTTTTATCGACAAAAGATACCTATACCAAAAAGCTCCTCTGACTCGTATGAATTGTAATTCGTCCTCTCTACACACATTAAGAGTCTAGGTAGAGGGTTGTAAAAAAATCTCCGTAAACCCTTTGGTACATGTTCCAGAGGTCCAAAATGTATGGATTTGCCATTTTACACCAGTGCGTAAAAATTATGTGGTTTAAGTATTTTTACCAACCACCCGACTATAAAGAGGGGAGGAGGGTGGCGGAATTGGACAGGGCCTCCGATTTCATCCCTTGCACCAAGACCTATGCCAACCACGAGGCGGGAGACATTGCCGAATGGAAGTGCACTCGACGCTTTTTACAAAGGTTCAAGCTTCAAATCCAGCAGCCTCTCTGATTAATACTGTAGGTAAGAAAAACGTAAAAAAATATTACGTTGCATCTGCTTTCACAGTGGAAGTTGAAGGACCCGTGCCGCCTTTCACGATTGTAGTTCATTGTGTGCCGGCGTCATAGTTCAAATTTCCTAACCCATCGGGATTATTTGGGTAGACCGCATAGCTTGGGTAATTGTTGGCACCGATTCTGGCTCTATTCTGGCTTGTATGTGGTTTCCCATGCCTCCGTTTGAAAGCGGCACGTTTTGCAAATTGTACAGCGTTGTGAGATGCAATTTTCACGAATTACGCTTGAAAAATTATACGTTACTTTATTACATTAACCATGCTATGCATCTGGTTGTCAAGTGTATTTTGTTTCGCCAGGTGAGAACAGATAAGCTCATTTGAATGACCCTGGTGCATCAGTCTGCGAGTCGGAGGTGATAATCTCTCTATATAATCCCAATTGAGAAATTTACAGGCAATTTTCCAGTTCGGCAAATTTGGACCCTAACTATGGCACGCAATGACCTACTCTTTCTAATTATGTCAGGAGATCTTTAATGTTTACAAGAAAGCATATGGCACATTATAGATTTTACACTCGCAGAAATAATTAGGACGGCTGCTTGATTCGAACCATGAATCTCGACAAAAAGCAGTGAATGCGCTACCACGAGGCAATGGTATCGCCCTACCTATCCTGCCCTGTCATGAACAGTTGTCTCACAGCTGAAAAAATGAGTTAACATTTTCGGCAATGAACCACAATGGACCGCAAAACAGATATTGACATAGTTGGAAACAGGATACTGTATTGCTCAATTTTTTACATATTTGTTATCACTTAGAAAAACAATCTTTGTGGCAAAAAATATGTTTATAGCTTGGGGACTTAACATGCTTCTAAGAATCATTTGAAGTTTGGGGGAACAAGCACACATCAAGGCAAAATGTCGATTTTTCAAGGGAGCCCATGGAGACGATTCAAGTTATACCAAATATGGGTTGTCTCAAGCTTCTAAGAACTAAACATTGTAACCCCACTGCGGCTTGTGAGACATCGATATAAATCAAATGCATGCATATTGGATGTAAATTAAATGCATGCGAGCATATTTCGCAGCAGTTGTTTGTGTACACCACTCTGACTTTCTAAAGAAAGTCATGTTGGATCTGTGCCACGAAAGAGATTGCAAGACATGGACCATTAGTGGCCATCTCACATTACCACATTTATTTAAAAACGCTGCATTTATAGCACCATGCATTGTCATACTCTCTTCGGCACGATTTTAGCCCCTCAGGTACTCTCATTTACTGTCATGCAAAAACACTCGTTAGTTTGAAAGTGGATAACATCCCAAGTGAGCCTGAGACTTTTCTGGACAAAGGATATAACTTCAAAGAAGGCCATCTAAATGTTGCATCACCAGCATGCTTGCGGATAACCATCAGCATGTCATATAGCATGATGACTTTGCACAACCCCTACATGGAGTTCTAACATACCTACGATATAACGTCATAATTTTCAATAGGGAACATTAAATTCCCATTTATGCGATTCACAGCATAATTCAATATTGACTAACAATAAAATAATGCTTTGAACAAATGAGAACATAAAATTACAAGGTAGAAAACACGAGAAACGTATTAGAAACATCAAAGCATGAAATAATAAGCGTAATATAAAGAGTACTTGAAGTTGCATGAACTTGCTCACATTTGATTATACGGTTATGTATCAAAATTGTGCTTAGTAAAATTTGTAAAAAAAAGTTACATTTTTCATACCATGTTTTCAGAATGCATCAGAAGACAGCCGCGTTACAAAATCTGTTGTTTCTTCACTCAGAGCTGATGGTGCATATTGGCCCATAACCATATTGCAATAAACTTCAATTTATAAAAAATATTGTTGAAATTATCCTGTATCCTGTCAATATACAGTGAGGGGAAAAGTATTTGATCCCCTGCTCATTTTGTACGTTTGCCCACTGACAAAGAAATGATCAGTCTATAATTTTAATGGTAGGTTTATTTGAACAGTGAGAGACAGAATAACAACAAAAAAATCCAGAAAAACGCATGTCAAAAATGTTATCAGTTGATTTGCATTTTAATGAAGGAAATACGTATTTGACCCCTCTGCAAAACATGATTTAGTACTTGGTGGGAAACCCCTTGTTGGCAATCACAGAGGTCAGACGTTTCTTGTAGTTGGCCACCAGGTTTGCACACATCTCAGGAGGGATTTTGTCCCACTACTCTTTGCAGATTTTCTCCAAGTCATTAAGGTTTTGAGGCTAACGTTTGGCAACTCGAATCTTCAGCTCCCTCCACAGATTTTCTATGGGATTAAGGTCTGGAGACTGGCTAGGCCACTCCAGGACCTTAATGTGCTTCTTCTTGAACCACTCCTTTGTTGCCTTGGCCGTGTGTTTTGGGTCATTGTCATGCTGGAATACCCATCCACGACCCATTTTCAATGCCCTGGCTGAGGGAAGGAGGTTCTCACCCAAGATTTGACGGTACATGGCCCCGTCCATCGTCCCTTTGATGCGGTGAAGTTGTCCTGTCCCCGTAGCAGAAAAACACCCCCAAAGAATGTTTCCACCTCCATGTTTGACGGTGGGGATGGTGTTCTTGGGGTCATAGGCATCATTCCTCCTCCTCCAAACACGGCGAGTTGAATTGATGCCAAAGAGCTCCATTTTGGTCTCATATGACCACAACACTTTCACCCAGTTGTCCTCTGAATCATTCAGATGTTCATTGGCAAACTTCAGACGGGCATGTATATGTGCTTTCTTGAGCAGGGGGACCTTGCGGGCACTGCAGGATTTCAGTCCTTCACGGCGTAGTGTGTTATCAACTGTTTTCTTTGTGACTATGGTCCCAACTGCCTTGAGATCATTGACAATATCCTCCCGTGTAGTTCTGGGCTGATTCCTCACCGTTCTCATGATCATTGCAACTCCACGAGATGAGATCTTGCATGGAGCCCCAGGCCGAGGGAGATTCACAGTTCTTTTGTGTTTCTTCCATTTGCGAATAATCGCACCAACTGTTGTCACCTTCTCACCAAGCTGCTTGGCGATGATCTTGTAGCCCATTCCAGACCTGTGTAGATCTACAATCTTGTCCCTGATATCCTTGGAGAGCTCTTTGGTCTTAGCCATGGTGGAGAGTTTTGAATCTGATTGATTGATTGCTTCTGTGAACAGGTTTCTTTTATACAAGTGTAGTGGTGATACGCGCTGGGTGTATATGTCGTGTGCCAGCGCGTATGTACGGGTGTGTGTGTGGTGACGCGCGCTGACGGGGAGGAGCAGGCGTCAGTGCGCGGGTGGGGGTAGTGCTGCTGATTGGCTGTGTGCCGGTGACGCGCCCAGAGGGAGTGATCGGGTAGCAGCGCGGTGTGATTGGTCGGAGAGTGGAAACACGCGCTGAGCGGAACCGGATCGTGGGGATAGCGCGTGGGGATTGGGTAACGGAGGAGCGGTGCCGACGTTGAGGTCCGCATCCGCTCCGTCTCCCGGGAAGAAGGGGTATATAAGGTGATGCACAGAGGAGCAAGGGGCAGAAGTGGAACCATCTAAGAATGAAGACGAAGGTGTAGAGATAGAGCCCGGAGAGGAGAGTAATGGAGAGTAGAAGAGAGTAAGGTATAGTGTGTAGCCAGCGAGAGAGAAAGGTCTACACGAGCTGAGTAATGTATAGTGTGTAGCCAGCGAGATAGAACGGTCTACACGAGCTGAGTAATGTATAGTGTGTAGCCAGCGAGATAGAACGGTCTACACGAGCTGAGTAATGTATAGTGTGTAGCCAGCGAGATAGAACGGTCTACACGAGCTGAGTAATGTGTAGTGTGTAGCCAGCGAGAGAGAACGGTCTGCACGAGCCGAGTATGCATACGGTGTAGCCAGCGAGAGAGAACGGTCTGCACGAGCCGAGTATGCATACGGTGTAGCCAGCGAGAGAGAGGCAAAGTCTACACGAGGCGAGAGAGGAGAGTGTAGCAGAGGCGCAGAGTCTACACGAGGCGAGAGAGGAGTGTAGCCGAGGCGCGGAGTCTACACGAGGCACAGAGAGCCGGCAGCACAGAATCCTGAGTCAAGAGAAGTGCGGTGTGAAGAAGAGAGGCCACGCGTTGTATTGTTACAAGTCAAGATTTAATAAAAGAAGTGTGTTCCCGTCAAGGAGTTTCCTGCCGTCATTTTCCAATACTTCATCTGGCGTCAGAAGTGAAACGGGCTTCCAAGTATGGAGACGAGGAAGACCCGTAGGACCCACGGGATTGACCGCGAGGAAGACCTGGACGACTCGGAGCCGCTGGTGGCGGGGGGTGAGGAAGAGGACTTGCCCACGCTGCAGGGTCCGTCGACGGCGCCGGCCGAGCGACCGGGGACAGACGCCGGGCTTCGTGAGGCGCACTCCCGACTGGCGGAGCTGCTGCTCGCCGCCGCGTCCATCTTGGCGGAGATCAGCTCGTCGGGAGGAGCGGGGACGGTGGGGGACATTTTACAAGGTCGCCCCGCAGATTCCCGCCAAAACGAATGGGGGATTCCCGCCATTGCGCCTGGGCCTACTTTTGGCGGGAACGGCGAGCGCCACGTGGTGGTGGGTTCCCAAGCGCGCGCATCGACGTCATCAGCGCGCGAGGGGGTCCGCCATCTTACGTCTGCTGCTGGAGCCGCCATCTTAGACACCGACGGACAGGCGGAGAGGAACCACGAGGCGGATGACTTCATTTTTCAGCAGCGCCTGCCCACGTTGTCAGCCTTCAAGGCGGAAGGCGGAGACTGGGGCCAATTTCAGCGAAGGTTTTTGGCGCATCAAGAGATGTCAGCGTGGTCCGATGCTACGGCGCTGCGGGCATTGCCCGCCATGCTGGACGACGATGCGCTCGCGGCCTTCAGGGCTGCACGGAAGTCGGACCGCTCCACGCTGAAGGATGCGCTGGGTTTGTTGGCCAGGGTCTACGGGCCTCCCACTACATGCCGCCATCAGTTCTACGCAAGACGGAAAGCGGCCACGGAGACCGCGCTGGCCTATCGCACGGCGTTGCTGGCTCTTGCTGATGCTGCGTTCCCTCGGATGGACGAGGAGGGCCAAGACGCGATGGTTTTGGAGCAGCTGCTCAAGTTGGCGCAGGACCTGGGGGTCCCTATCAACACAGCTGACGACATTGATATTTCTTCTTTGAGAGTCGCCACGAGTATTCAAGCGCACGAGGCCCTACAACGGAAGCAAGGCGTTGGTTGCAACGCTGCTGTCGTCGCAGCCCCGGGGTTGGTGGTCGCCGAACCCCAAGTCGTCAGCCCACGAGAGGAGGCGTTCGCCACGGGACGACCAGGGGACTGGAGGCCGGGGGCCCGGTCGCCTCTGCGATCGGGCCGAAAGTCGGAGCAACCAAGATCTACTCCGACCCTCGTCACGTGCTATAACTGCGGCCTCCGGGGCCACGTGGCGTCCGGGTGCTGCGCTCCGCGGCAGCGCGCCATGGGAGCTCGGCTGGACGACGACCGAGAGCCCAAGTCATCTCTACAATCCCCGGCAAGTCGCGGCACCTCACACGCTCGGCCTGTTTATTCGGCACACATGGGACGCCGCGTTGCGGCGGAGGAGGGCCGGTTAAGGTTCGGGGATTCGGTTCGGCGAGGGGGGTTCGGCCGGGACCAGGGAGACATTGAATGGGCGGAATTGGGGCATAGAATTGTGGCTGCTTCGGCGGGTTCGTCCGTTGTTACGGGATCTATTGATGGGGTTGAGATTAGGGTGTTAGTGGACACGGGGGCATCGGCAACTATTATATCGGACCTCATTTATAATATTCTTCCAGTCCAATGTCGTCCGCTGCTTCCAGTGGATGTGCCATTTTACGCCGCTAATGGGGGATCGTTGGGCATTATCGGTCAGGTTAGGGCGTCCATTTGCATTGGAGATATCAAATTATCGGGACCCGTTTTCGTTTCGTCTTCTTTGGCAGTTCCGTGTCTTTTGGGCACTGACTTTTTGGCTAAAATGCCCATTAAAATTCTTATCGATCAACGATGCATTGAACTGCCATCGGGTCGCCGGATTTCATTTTTGACGGGCCCTACTGACATTCGGACGGCGTGCGCTACGATACAAGCGGTGGCGACGCAGACAGTGCAAGTGCCCCCGGGTTCACAGATGTTGATTCCCCTCCGGTTGCGAAAACCATGGGTGAGGGAGGCTTCGGGACAGAGTATGCTTTTGGGTCCTTCTAACAAGGCTGTCGGGGGTCTTGATTTATCGGTGGCTCACACTTTGGTGCGGGCTGACAGGGATCCGTTTGTGATGGTTTTGAACGCGGGGTCGCGACCAGCTGTCATCCCGCAGGGCACCGTGCTGGCTCACGCGGCGCAGGTTCCTGGGGATGATGGGTTGGTTGCGCAGGTGGGCTCGAGCCCCGCGCGGAACGTTGAGCCAAGGGAAGACCTTGAGTGGGTCCATTCGTTATGTGCCGCCTCGGACGATTTGTCGGCGGCGCAGTTGGGTGCGCTGCGCGAGTTGCTCATTGAATTCTCTGATGTATTCAGTAAACATAAGTATGACATTGGGTGCACGGATTTGTTGCACCATCACATTGAAACGGGCGATGCGGCGCCGGTCAGGCTAAATCCCTTCCGACTGAGTCCCGTGGAGAAGGAACATGTTCAGTCGGCTGTTAACGATATGCTAGAAGCCGATATTATTTCACCCTCCTCTAGCCCGTGGGGAGCGCCTATTGTGCTGGTTAAGAAGCAGGACGGGTCCCTGCGATTCTGCGTTGATTTCCGTCGCCTGAATAAGATCTCTGTGGCTGACGCGTATCCGCTCCCCAGGATGGATGAGTCCCTCGATGCATTGTCTGGTGCGCGATATTTTTCGACTCTTGATTTGTTATCGGGGTTTTGGCAGTTGCCGCTCGACGAAGAGTCGAAACCTAAGACAGCATTTCGGACTCCAGGGGGGCTGTTCCAGTTTAACCGGTTACCCATGGGACTTCACTCCTCTCCAGCGACGTTTCAGCGACTTATGGAGCTGGTTTTGTCGGGCTTGCAGTGGGATACATGCTTGATTTATATGGACGATGTCATTGTTTTCAGTAAAACGTTTGAGGAACACCTCCGGCGATTGAGAGGGGTGTTCTTGCGAATGCGATCGGCTAAGTTGAAATTTAAACCGGCCAAATGTCACCTCCTTCGTAGGTCCGTTAGATACTTGGGTCACATTGTCGATTCTTCGGGGATCTCCACCGATCCCGCGAAGACGGATTGTGTCGGTTCGTGGCCGACACCTACGTCCGTTTCCGACGTGCGTAGTTTCATCGGGTTTGCTTCTTATTATCGGCGGTTCGTTGAGCACTTCGCCACTATTGCAAAACCCTTGCACGCTCTAACGGCGAAGGGAGTGAAGTTCAAATGGGGACCGGAGGAGGAGGCCGCGTTTCGCTCCCTCCGGGACGCCTTGGTGGGTGCCCCACCCTTGTGTTATCCCGATTTTGCCAGTCCCTTTTTGCTGGACACGGATGCTAGCAACACGGGCATTGGGGGGGTGCTATCCCAAGTCGTTGGGGGTGTCGAAAGAGTTGTCGCCTACGGTAGTAGGGTGTTGTCTCCGACGGAGCAGCGCTACTGTGTCACCCGTCGCGAGCTGCTTGCCATTGTTTTTTTTGTGCAGCAGTTTAGGCCATATCTGTATGGTCGTCACTTTACAGTCCGAACGGACCACGCGGCGCTACAGTATTCATTGAGGGTCGCCCAGCCCTCGGGCCAGTTGTCGCGTTGGTTGGAAGTCCTCCAGGACTATCAGTTTACGACTACGTACCGTAAGGGGTTGCGACACACGAATGCCGATTGCTTGTCGCGGTTGTTGCCTTGTGATGAATGCGCGTGTTTGTCGGGATCGGCGCGCTGTAAACCGACGCTTGCGGGGGAGATGGGGGCACTGGCTGCGACAGCGGGCGCACCGAGTGGGGATGATTCCACTGCCTCTCAGGGTCGGGACTCGCTGCTCTCGCTGTCGCTCAGCGAATGGGGCCGCCTCCAGATGGCGGACAGCTCGCTGCTAGCATTGCGCCGCAAGGTTGGGGGTCCCGAGGGGGACCAGGAGCGTACCGGCTCCTATGTACTTGAGCGGGGCGTGTTATTGAAATGGGACAGTTTGTCCCGGCGGAACGCACTCGTGGTGCCTTCCGCTGTGAGGGGGAGGGTTGTCTTGGCGGCACACGAACGCCTCTTGCACTTGGGAGTTAACAAGACGCTTGCCCTGCTTCAGCGTGACTATTACTGGCCGGGAATGGGAAGTGATGTGGTGCATATTCTGAAGGGGTGCGTTGAGTGCGCCAGGCGTAAACCACCGGCCGTGGCAGCTAATCCACCGCTGCAATCTATTCAGGTCTCGCGTACCAACGAGCTCGTTGCACTCGATATTTTGGGGCCCTTCCCAGTCACGCCGAGAGGGAATAAATATTTGTTAGTGGGGGTCGAATACTTTACCCGATGGCCTATGGCGTGGCCTCTCGCTAACCAGTCGGCAGCGGCTGTGACGGATGCCTTCGTCCAGGGCTATGTCCTGGACAAGGGGGCTCCCGAACGCCTGCTGACCGACCAAGGTAAAAATTTTTCGAGTAAATTGTTACAAGAGGTGTGCGATCTGTTGGGTACCAAGAAGGTGCGTACCTCCCCGTACCACCCGCAGACTGACGGGATGGTGGAGAGACTCCACAAAACCTTGACTTCCATGCTGTGCCAGCAGGTGTGCGAGGCACATGTAGATTGGGACCTGCAGGTCCCGGGGGTCCTTGCCGCGTATAGAATGGCCCCCCATGCAGCTACGGGGTTTTCCCCATTCTATTTGATGTACGGTCGGGAAGCTGACCCGCCAATAGAAACGCAACTTGGCCTGTCCGCTCCACGAACTAATTCTAATTTGGCAGAACATATTAAGTTTAATATTCATAAGCTGACAGAGGCGAGGGAGGCCGCACGGCTTAATTCGCGGGCTCGCCAAATTGCTAATGAACGGTTGCGGGCACGGAAGGTGTCCATGCACGAATGGAAACCAGGTGACAGGGCCTGGCTGCATTGCCCTCAGGCACCCTTGGCTACGTCGCCTAAATTGTTGAGACCGTGGAGGGGACCCGTGGAGGTCGTGCGCGTTGCACGGCCCCAGTGCGTTCAGATAAAGTGGGGAAAGCGCCGGTGGTACGTTCACCCCTCCCGACTGAAACCGTTCTCGCCTCCATATGGCCTCCCCTTGTGTCGTGATGGCCGGGCGTGTGACGTGACCGGCGACCCAGAGGGGGAAATGTCTCTGCCTGATCCACACGTATTGTCGCCTGATCTGCTCCCAGGTGTCTCGGAACTGACAGCTGCCGATCACCGGCGGCCGGATCTCCGCGGCGGGGCCGGCCCTTTCAGGCCCGTTCCGCGCCGTCTGGAGCGGCCGGAACCGCCGGACGGTCGTCAGTGTCCCGCCCCATACGATGGACCAGCCAGACGGACTCGCGCCAGGTCGTGCTACTTTGCATGACCTGCCTCGTGAGGAGTCGGGGTAGTTGGAGCGCCTCGTCACTGCGTGTAGTCGCAGGGACGTGGGGCGCGTTCGTTTCGAATTTGCTCGTATCGTGTTATTGTTGACTTTTCGCGTTCATTGTCAATCTGTACATAGTTATTCTTGTTGTTGTTGTTGTTGTTGTGTTATGTTACGGGGCACACTCGGGGGGTTATGGGGTTTTTTTTTGTTGGTTGTCGTTTTATCGTCGTGGTTGGTTGTTGTTAGCAGCCGGGCCGGCTGCGAGCTATGTGGGAGGGGGTGATGTAGTGGTGATACGCGCTGGGTGTATATGTCGTGTGCCAGCGCGTATGTACGGGTGTGTGTGTGGTGACGCGCGCTGACGGGGAGGAGCAGGCGTCAGTGCGCGGGTGGGGGTAGTGCTGCTGATTGGCTGTGTGCCGGTGACGCGCCCAGAGGGAGTGATCGGGTAGCAGCGCGGTGTGATTGGTCGGAGAGTGGAAACACGCGCTGAGCGGAACCGGATCGTGGGGATAGCGCGTGGGGATTGGGTAACGGAGGAGCGGTGCCGACGTTGAGGTCCGCATCCGCTCCGTCTCCCGGGAAGAAGGGGTATATAAGGTGATGCACAGAGGAGCAAGGGGCAGAAGTGGAACCATCTAAGAATGAAGACGAAGGTGTAGAGATAGAGCCCGGAGAGGAGAGTAATGGAGAGTAGAAGAGAGTAAGGTATAGTGTGTAGCCAGCGAGAGAGAAAGGTCTACACGAGCTGAGTAATGTATAGTGTGTAGCCAGCGAGATAGAACGGTCTACACGAGCTGAGTAATGTATAGTGTGTAGCCAGCGAGATAGAACGGTCTACACGAGCTGAGTAATGTATAGTGTGTAGCCAGCGAGATAGAACGGTCTACACGAGCTGAGTAATGTGTAGTGTGTAGCCAGCGAGAGAGAACGGTCTGCACGAGCCGAGTATGCATACGGTGTAGCCAGCGAGAGAGAACGGTCTGCACGAGCCGAGTATGCATACGGTGTAGCCAGCGAGAGAGAGGCAAAGTCTACACGAGGCGAGAGAGGAGAGTGTAGCAGAGGCGCAGAGTCTACACGAGGCGAGAGAGGAGTGTAGCCGAGGCGCGGAGTCTACACGAGGCACAGAGAGCCGGCAGCACAGAATCCTGAGTCAAGAGAAGTGCGGTGTGAAGAAGAGAGGCCACGCGTTGTATTGTTACAAGTCAAGATTTAATAAAAGAAGTGTGTTCCCGTCAAGGAGTTTCCTGCCGTCATTTTCCAATACTTCACAAGTAACAAGCAGAGATTAGGAGCACTCCCTTTAAGAGTCTGCTCCTAATCTCAGCTCGTTACCTGTATAAAAGACACCTGGGAGCCAGAAATCTTTCTGATTGAGAGGGGGTCAAATACTTATTTCCCTCATTAAAATGAAAATCAATATATAACATTTTTGACATGCGTTTTTCTGGATTTTGTTGTTGTTATTCTGTCTCTCACTGTTCAAATAAACCTACCATTAAAGTTATAGACTGATCATTTCTTTGTCAGTGGGCAAACGTACAAAATCAGCAGGGGATCAAATACTTTTTTCCCTCACCGTACGTCCCAGCCCCATATTGATTACATTATGAAGAAAATGAAAAAAAGATTTAATCGTAGGAAAAACCATTGCTTTCCAATTTGATTACACCTGAAAATTGTTGAAGCTATCATTCCATCACTGTTTGACTCCGGTGATGCTGCTTACATATCAGCTACTAATGAATCACTAAACAGAGTAAACCCGCATTATCATTCTGCTCTTCAATTTGCACTGGCTGTATCATACAGGACCCACCATTGTAACCTCTACATAAAATCCAATCTCATTACCTGATGCAAGAAGAAATCTACATTGGAACCTGTTCATACAATAATCGCATTCTGAAATCAAAGAAACCTTAGATGTCCATCTAATTTCCTTTTAACTATCTCAAGAACGAAAAAAAGTGACCAAGCCTTTGCAGCACCAACGTAATGGAGCAACCTTTTTTTGCTCCCTAAACATCAATCTTCAACAACTATTCTGAGACAGATTAGTGATGGATACAGCCACATTTGCCAATGTGATTTGTAGAGTTGATTCTGAACAATGTTTCGAGTTCCAATTTTATTTAGGCGACTGTGTGTTGTCTTGGTGTGGTCTTGGACGGTTTTTGCTGATGTTTTACTGCCTTTCCCAAGCTTAGGAATGTATGTACTCATGCAATTTGAACTTACACACTTAACTTTTTAAGGGGTGCCACAGTGGTGTGATGTTATATTCCTCACCTGGTATGCAGCAGGTCAGGGGTTCGATCCCGACCCTGACACCTGTTTATTTGGAGTTTGCATGTTCCCCTAGTGATCGCGTGGATTTTTCTCCGGGTCCCCTAGTTTTTCCCTTCACATTTAGAATGCTGGATCTAGATTATTTTGATTAAATTGCTATAAATTTTAATATAAGACACATCCTTGAGCAATCATGTGGCCAGGTCGCTTCTGAAAAAGAATAAAATAGCTCAGTGGGCTTTACCTGGTAAGATAGAAAGTGTAGTTGTATTTGTATATGTATATTTGTTATGATTTGTTCACCTTTTCTATACTTCGCACTTCGGTCGTGTTTTTGTATTGTTTGTTGTTGTTGTTTTTGCAAAGTTCTGACGTGCCCCTACTGGACATCTGTGAGAAAGAACTTTATAGCTCATCGGATTCCTCCAGTATAAATAAATATTCTGACTCTCCTGGACAAATATTTTAGCTATGATTAAAACCACAAAGGCGGCCATTCATTGTAACACCAAAATGCTGACAGACGTTAAAAGCCATGAATATTTTGCAAAGCACAACAACTTTGCAAAAACCATATCTGGAACAACCTGCAATATCACTTAAATAACATTTCAAGAACCAACAGGGAACATGAAATTCCCATTTATGCGATTCACAACATATGTCAATGATGACTCACAATGAATTCACACTGGCGGATTGCTTAGTTACCGACAATATAAAATGAGGGCTTGGATTAAATATGAACCAATTATAACATAAGAGCAAAAAAATATGAAAATTACTTCAATTGGGTTACATGAGCCCACTAACATTTTATCATGAAATACTAAATGTGCTTAGGAAGTAACAATGATTTTTTTAAAAAGCCTTTATATTTTCACACGTATTTAGCCACGATATATTTTATCAGAATTTCGCAGAAGACAGTCCCGTTACGACATTTGTTATTTCTTCACTCACAGCTGACAGTGCATATTGGCCCATAACCATATTGCAATAAAAAAAATTAGTCTAAAAACTTTGTTAAAATAATCCTGTAACCTCTCTATATATTAATGAAAATCATAAAAATGGAAAATGCAATCTAGCATTGAATTCATGAATATTTCAGATTTTGTTATAAAATGTATTTGGTATTTCATTTCATCGTTTGTTTTGTTGTTGCTGCAATCATTTCACATTATCTGCATCATCATGTATGATATTGGGAAAACGCTGATAAAATGGATATATAAGGAGGTTCTCAGATGAGTGGCTCATCACTTCAGACTCCCTTCGCAGGATCATCGCCGATCACCTCCAACAGCAATCACCATGCCTATCGTCGACTCTGGAAGCGTTGCGCCTCTGAGCGCTGCTGAGAAGACTAAAATCCGCAGCGCGTGGGCCCCTGTCTACTCCAATTATGAGACCTCCGGTGTGGACATCCTGGTGAAGTAAGGCAATCTTTCGTTATGTGAAATGAACACCTTCAATTAATACATTTCATAATATAAAAACAGCAATCGTGTTGTGACGGACAGTGGGAACGAAAAGCAATTGTGCTGTTTTCATTGTGATTACTCTATATAAGGTACACGAATTATTCTAAAAATAAATATTAAAATAAAAATATGTCGAAGTCGCGTAAAAATTACTTGGATTTTTGTCATTACCATTTTCCCCAATAGATTGCGTCTTCTGCTGCACAAACAATATTTTGTTTATGGTGAACTGTCTGGCTCACTTGACAAATCCATTTAAATCACGGAATGTTCCTTCCTCCAAAACAGGTTCTTCACCAGCAACCCCGCTGCTCAGGAATTCTTCCCCAAGTTCAAGGGGATGACTTCTGCTGATCAGCTCAAGAAATCCGCGGACGTGCGCTGGCACGCCGAGAGGATCATCAACGCCGTCAACGATGCCGTGGCGTCCATGGATGACACCGAGAAGATGAGCATGAAGCTAAAGGATCTGAGTGGCAAGCACGCCAAAAGCTTCCAGGTGGACCCCCAGTACTTCAAGGTAACGCATGCAGTGAACATAACGATCACTACTGGTTGGCTCTTGGGTGACTACTGGCTACAGCTGTTAGCAAGATTGGTACAGGGTCACTAAAGAAGATATATCTCAATCCCTCTTACATAGTGCGTTTGGATCCACCAAAAACGTAATAAAGAGTAGTTCCATAAAAATGTATTCTACTCAGTAGGTCTGTAAGGATCCCCCACTCTTCCCTATTTGATTCATTTTCACAATTCATTCAGTAATAATTGTTATGACCTAGTGGCAGCAGGGATCATAGATAGCCATTTTTACACAAAGTACAGAAGTTGAAAAAAAAGTTTTACATTCACTATTAGATGCTTGTGTAATGAAAGATAACCTATTTTAATTGCCAAATCGAATTTTCGCTGATGTCTTTTCAGGTCCTGGCCGCGGTCATTGCTGACACCGTTGCCGCAGGCGATGCCGGCTTCGAGAAGCTCATGAGCATGATTTGCATCCTTCTCAGGTCCGCCTACTAAACCAACGTTCACGGCCACTCCTGCAAAACTGCTACCCAACTGCCTTTGCCACATGATTTGCACCAGTTTCTGTTGACAGAGATAACGAATGTCTTGGAGAATGAAGCATCTTTCCGAGTTGTTTTTGTCAATGACAATAAATTGAATGTAACTTTCCAATGAAAATCAATAAAACTTCCATGCATAAATTTTTTGGAATGTGTGCAATTTTAAAGTAGTTGTTATAATGAATGAAATGTGTGACCTGCGTTGTGTGGATGTTGCTGTGGTGTAATGGTTGACATATCTCTCAGTGGCAGTGTCAAAGGAGCAACGTTTGAGTGACACTTTACCAGAAATATCAACAGTGGCTTGGCTGTTGAGTGTGCAGGCAGTGCAACTAAGCTGGGGCCCATAGTCTGGAACAATTGAGGCACCAGGCTACGAAGTGGGCATGGGGGAAATTGGTCAAGGGGCACCTAGGCCGAGACTTGGCATACTATTCCTTTGATTGTCCTCAATAGCTGTATTACAGCTGAACAAATATAAGCTAACACTTTTTTAAAACTGGTCCATTTTTCAGAACAGAAAGAATTGTCGTAAGATTGCGATGTTTGGAAAAATTATTTTATCGTAAAGTTGATGCCCATTTGTTTATAGATTGGGGCCATTCCAGGCGTGAGAATTATTACTTTTTTTGAGATAATAACACATTTAGGCCTACTTCGAGTAGCCGAGATGGCCCATGAAGACCACCGAGGGCATACCGAATGTGTCTCATGCCCCTAAGCACTGCATGTTTGGTCCCGATACTGTAAGAGATTTAACACCAATGACTTTGCAAATAACTCCTCTACAAAAACAATTCTGGACATCGGTCTGTGCCACTGTGGGGCATTACTAGCCGTGTGTCATTACCACATTTATTTGGAATAGATACAATTGTAATAACCAGAAAACCGCAGCATTAAAATAACGGGATCAAGGAGATGCAAGGCTAATTAAACAGAACAGCAGTGAATCGGCAGAGTTGAAGTGAATGTACAGTTGTAGTGACATCATGGATGTCACTGTGTGGTGCCGGCCCTAGAGGGGCACGGCGTGCGATGTACTCACATCGCGGACATCACGTATGTAGCGACATCGTGAATGTCATTGTGTGATGCCGGCTCTAGCGAGGCATGGCGTGCGATGCATTGTCATCGCGGACACTCCGTGGGTGGGTATAGTACCAGCCCTAGAGGGAGCTCGGTGAGCGCTGAGATAGCGCAGTGGCACCACGCATGGCGTGCAGTGCTGATGTAATGTAGTAACTCGGCGGGAGACGACTTCACGGGTAACACACTCTTTTATTGAAACCAACTATAGTTACACGGGTGACCAACACCCACTTAGTTACTCGGGTGACCAACACCCACTTAGTTACTCGGGTGGCTTACACCAGCCTAACCCACACGGTTCTCCTGGCTACACCTACACGGGCTCTTACGCCCCGTAGCCTCTCGACACACACCCAGCCGGGGTGTCCGTCTCGACTCTGGGTCCCACAGTCCCGACCCACATGGGCGTCGGACCACGGGTCCCACAGTCTCGCCTCCGAGCCACACAGGGCCCCGGTCCTGACAAGGACGGCGGGACTAGGGGTCTCGGGGCTCTACTCCTTCAACTCCGTCTTCAATCTTCAACTGGTTAACAACAACCACGAGTGCTCTCGCGCGTCACCCTTTATACCCCTCCTGCGGACGTCGCTGAGAGCACCCATCCCATTTGACCAATCACTGGGCGCTGGCTACGATCCTCTTTTCCCACCTCGTGTCAGCGCGCCTCACCACCCCCGCCGCGCCGCCCGTAATCCCTCACTCCCGGCGCGCGCGTCCACACCACGCCCACATCGCGTGCCCAACCCCGCACCCCGTGCCGCCCCGTAATCCATCACTGTCGGCGCACGTCAACACCACCACTACACTGACTCCTACAGAAGGGAGTGGGAGAGTGTCAGCCATGGGATGAGGTTACCCTAGGCCATGGCACTCTGGTTGACCCTGGAAGGCACGTGACCAGTAAGATCTACACAAGGGCCCCAGGTGGGGGCTTGGGGGTGGTCACGTGTCAGAGTGAGATCCTACGGGAAGGGTCGAGAAACGACAAGAGGTTTCTCGAACGAAGGTGGTCTTGGTCAAGGGCAGGGCCAGCCACCACCCAGCAGCATATAAACCGGGTCCGCACAGGGACCAGGGTTTAGCGTTGCTGTCGTCATCTAAAGATCTATGTTCTACGTCCAAGAAGAAGTCACCAACACGAGGAAGTCACCAACACGAGGACCCCAGCTAGTGTCCTGTCGGTTGTAGCTACTCCCAGTAACTAGCGTAGTTAGCCTGGTAGTCCACCGCCATAGGTTATCTGGTAAAGGGGCAGTAACCCCTTTGTGTTGTGTTGATGTTAATAAATGTGTTGCCTCCAAGAAGTACGTCTGTGACTCAGTTGAATCCACTACACAGGTGATTAGGTGGCATTAAACCAAGGTGGATAAACACCTCTGATTAATACGGATAGCTACGTACGGCATGAAATAATTATTCTTTGGTTCTTTCGGTAAAGTCACGTATAAAGATAAAATGATACATTTAATTAAATACTAGCATACGACGTTTCGATTGCAACACAAGCAATCATCATCAGGTATAAATTAAATAGAAACACAAATCTAGTATACTTTGAAATGTAATGTAATACAACAGAGAGTCGGATAACATAACAGTCAACACCCTATCTGGTTGATTACGTTCTTCCTGAGAATGCTAAATTTGGGAGAGAGATTAAACACAGAACCAGAAACATATAGACAGACATATAAGCAGACAGATATCACAGAGATACATAGAGAGAGAGCAAACATAGGCACAAAGAGAAACTACGCCTCTGTGTCGAGGCCTTAAATAGAGAGAGGGGGGGCGGGGGCGGGGAGAGAGGGAGGAGTTAGAGAAATTAGCATGTCCATGAGTGGAAACGGTGAGTGGCAAGGTGTAAAAAGCTTGAGAAAGGGGGGCAGGGGCGGAGAGAGAGGGGTTAGAGAAATTAGCATGTCAATGAGTAGCACGATAAGTGGTACGGTACGAAAGCTTGAAAAAATTAGGAGGCAGGGAGAGAGACACAATAAATTAACTAACCTAGCAAAAAATTCGAAATGTAATGCAATGCAACACAGAGGGTCGGTCAACACACAATTAACGCATAGCCTGGTTGATTATGTTCTTCCAAAGATTGCTAAATTAGAAGTTAAGTGTGAAATTTGAAAAAACACAGACACGAAGACCGATACACAAGCAGAGAGAAACAACGAAAAACCCCAGAGAGAAGTTCAACAGATATACATCGAAGGTAGTATGAGACATGGTATATATGACGATGTTCTGCCTCACGGCAGGTGTTTTACTCCATGCGGGAGTTGGGTGTGAGTACACAGAACATTTCCTGTTTTGATGCTGAGTTTGGTCACGTGACCAGGAAGTTATGATTTGACAGTTTCAGGCACGAGGCTGGAGGCAGCCATTACACAGTTTAAGATAGCGGCACAAATCGCATCCTAGTGAAGCCAGCTGTAATTGTCCATTGTGGGACTTTAAGAAGCATTGGCTGTAAGTTCGATTATGTTCTTATAATACTGGGAATGCTGTTATAATGTTAGAATGACCGTTATAATGATGTAAATGCCTTTATAATGCTGTTAAATTGTTATCATAAATACGAGGCCTAGTTAACAACGAAGCCTGCAACTATTGTGAATGTTACTTGTAATTTAATAAGTCGAGTCAAACTTGTACCAAAGTAACTATATAGCGATCTTGAGAGCAAGGATGACGAAATATCTCATCCACAATTTAGTGTTATGTGTAGTACTGTACATCTGGGGTGCAGTGTGCTGATTGCACGATGTGGCTTTGTTTAGCAGAGTAGCTTGTTCTCTTGTATAGCTGTTCAGTGCTGTTGTGGGCGCCTGGTCCATCCAGGATCTATTGTTGAGAAACATGTTATCTAGGACAATGTCGTGATGCTGTAGTGTTCATGCATTGTGTTGATGTTTCCAACTATTAACAGATGTTGTATCTGTGCTGTGTTTTTCCATCAGTTTTACCTCGTTCAATTCAATAAATGATGTTTGGAGGCGGATGTTCACCCTGGCTCTGAGGGTTTATTGGAACTACTCAGCTAGCGGTGCAATGCAGCGCACAGCAAGGCCGAGACAGACAATAATATGACAAATGTATCAACCATTTATAACGTGCACAATCTTGCGAATGGACAAAGAAGTTTGAATATGAATTGGGAGGAGGTGATGCGGTCCATAATTTTAGACAGGACGAGACGTTCTAAGAGTTTTGAGACTGTTGATAGTTTTGCAACTGGACAGTAATTAACAGGATCATTTCAGTAGGAAACCATTTTATTGAGCAGTGGGGTCACATGGCCTAGTTTCAGAAAAGTAAGAAACATGCTGCATGGGGAAAGAGACAGTAATGCCAGATCAAGCGGATGCAACATAAATTAAAAAGATGAGTTTTGACATTCAGGAATGATGGAAAATGCAATTAAAAGGCAATCGCAAGCCACACTTGTTTAAGCAGTGGGGCTGGGCATGTGACCCTTATAAACAAGGATTGAATAGGTTGAGCGTAAAAAATCCCAAAAGATAGCTCGTTTAATATTCTTCCTGATTTTGCTTCAGCCGTGTAAATAAAGTAATTTCCAATCAGTGACCACATCATCTGTGCTAGGTATTATACATCAGCGAATTGTGTACAAGAATTCTGAAACAATCGAGTCAGGGGTAGAACCACACACCTACAATCTGGAAACTTTTGAAGGTGAGGATTGGTGGAACACCCAGATGTGTAAAACTCTTGACCTAGCTGGGCTGAGAGGCGGCCAGGAGTTACCTGCATACCAAATGGATGCATAAACACAACAGTGTAAACCTTGCGGTGTTATAATCCTAATGGTCTCATTTAACTCTCACACAAATAACTCCTTATTTTTAATTGAACACCATAGAAAGATTCAATGAGAACAATCTCCATTCTTTCACCAATTACTCAAATATTAGAAAAAATACTTAAATCACAAATGAACTGCATCCGAAAAAGTAAATTTCCTTCACAGTAAACAGTCTGGTTTTTGAGAGGATTACTGCACTACCACTACAGCAATGATGGATGTATCACAATCTCTTTTCAGTAAACTGGATAAAGGCCACTATTGCTGTGCACTATTCCTCAAATTATGAAAAGCATTTCATACTGTTGAAGAAGAGTCGGAGACTGATTAAGCACTTCTTTATTTCTCCAACGCACAGCAACACTCTTCCAAAACCAACCCCGAACACGCGTCTCACAGCCCCTTTTAACCCCTCCATCTCCGCCCTCGTTCCCAATAAACATCCACGTCTCGCACGCCTGGTCCGGGTGATGTCAGTGCCCTCTAACCCTTGACCCCCGTCTAGTGTTTTCCCGTGCGTGTGATTCGTGCGTGTTATACTGAGTGCGGAGATTTCATGTCTGTGTGCTAGGCCTCGGCAAGGTAAGGTAAATTACCTTTTTTACCGGGTAAAAGGGTAAAGGGTAAAGGTTTCGACATGCCAAGGGGTAAGGTAAAGGGTAGGGTAAAGGTAGCTCAGAAAATTACCCAGTAGGTTAAAGGTAGCGCGAATAATTACCCGGTAACTATAGTGTCTTGTTTACTGCTAAAAGCTCCGTGGCGCAGTCCGTGGCCTCTATTTTAAATTGCGATAATTGATGTCGGACCAGATGAAGACGGTCCACGTTCTTGAGGTAGAGGTACTAGAGGACGAGGATGCCAGCAACGGCATTTTTGGGGTTGCTGCGAACAGCAATCGAAAGAGGCAGTGGCATGCGTTCCCGTGGGAGCACACTCAAGTGGTTTTCCACCCACACGAACGCGTCGGGGTGGAAAGCCCACCTCAAGAAGCACAACGTGTGCGCCCCAGGCAGCGAGGTCAGGACGTCGGCGTCGGCTGCCTGAAGGTTCCGTCTAACTGGGCGGAGCGGCGCAGGATCTTATTGCCTGTCGTTCGTCCGAGGGCGATAGCAATGACTAACTTGATCAGGTTGTTGATGAGATCGCCATCGACCAACACTACTGGGATGAGGTTATGGAGGATGGTGTAGTCGACAGCCTCAACGCCCGATTCGAGAGTATTCTACATGAATAAAGTGCTCTACCTAGCATTTATCGTTATAAACCTTTTTTATGTGTTGTACCCCAGTCATTTCCCTGTAATCGGGTAATTTGTATGGGATAAGGGTAAAAGGTAGGGTAAAGTTAGGCTCGTTGCTTTTTACCTTACCTTGCCGAGGGCTATACTGTGGTGCGTGTGCGTGAGGGTGGCTCGCAGATCCCTTACATCGTTAACCATGATATTGTTTCTCACAAGACTTCGTCAACATACATTTTCAGACCATACAATAAAATTGTTTAAGAGCTACCTCTCAGACCATTCTCAAAAGATACGTCGTGAAAACATCTCGTGCAAAAATATTAAAATCACAAAGGGTGTTCTACAAGGTTCTGTGCTGGCTCCAATTTTGTACTCAATATATTTAACCAATCTTGACTCTTGGACAAATATTTTAGCTATGATTATAACCACAAAGGCGGCCATTTATTGCAACACAAAAATGCTGACAGACGTTAAATACCCATCAACATTTTGAAAAGCACAATAACTTTGCAAAAACCATATCTGGAACAACCTACCATGTCACTTAATAAACAATTTCAAGAACCAACAGGGAACATGAAATTTCCATTAATGCGATTCACAACATATGTCAATGATGACTCACAATGAATTAACACTGGTGGATTGCATAGTTACCGACACTATAAAATGAGGGCTTGGATTAAATATTAACCAATTATAACATAAGAACATAAAATATGAAGATTACTTCAATTGGTTTACGTGAACCCACTAACATCGTATTACACTGTCATGAAATACTAAATGTACTTAGGAAGTAACGATGTTTAAAAAAAATAGTCTTTGTATTTTTCCACGTATTTAGCCACGATATATTTTATCATAATTTCGCAGAAGACAGACCCGTTACGACATCTGTTGTTTCTTCACTCACAGCTGACAGTGCATATTGGTCCATAAAATATTGCAATAAAATTTGAAATCATAAAATTTTGTTAAAATCATCCTGTAACCTCTCTATATATATTGGTAAAATCATAAAAAGGGAAAATGCATTCTAGCATTTAATTCAATAAAAGTTCAGATTTTGTTATAAAATATATTTGGTATTTCATTTCATCGTTTGTTTTGTTGTTGCTGCAATCATTTCACATTATCTGCATCATCATGTATGATATTGTGAAAACGCTGATAAAATGGATATATAAGGAGGTTTTCAGATGAGTGGCTCATCACTTCAGACTCTTTTTGCAGGATCATCGCTGATCACCTCCAAAAGCAATCACCATGCCTATCGTCGACTCTGGAAGCGTTGCGCCTCTGAGCGCTGCTGAGAAGACCAAAATCCGCAGCGCGTGGGCCCCTGTCTACTCCAATTATGAGACCTCTGGTGTGGACATCCTGGTGAAGTAAGGCAATCTTTCGTTATGTGAAATGAACACCTTCAATTAATACATTTCATAATATAAAAACAGCAATCGTGTTGTGACGGACAGTGGGAACGAAAAGCAATTGTGCTGTTTTCATTGTGATTACTCTATATAGGGTACACGAATTATTCTAAAAATAAATATTAAAATAAAAATATGTCGAAGTCGCGTAAAAATTACTTGGATTTTTGTCATTACCATTTTCCCCAATAGATTGCGTCTTCTGCTGCACAAACAATATTTTGTTTATGGTGAATTGTCTGGCTCACTCGACAAATCCATTTAAATCACGGAATGTTCCTTCCTCCAAAACAGGTTCTTCACCAGCAACCCCGCTGCTCAGGAATTCTTCCCCAAGTTCAAGGGGATGACTTCGGCTGATCAGCTAAAGAAATCCGCGGACGTGCGCTGGCACGCCGAGAGGATCATCAACGCCGTTAACGATGCCGTGGCGTCCATGGATGACACCGAGAAGATGAGCATGAAGCTAAGGGATCTGAGTGGCAAGCACGCCAAAAGCTTCCAGGTGGATCCCCAGTACTTCAAGGTAACGCATGCAGTGAACATAACGATCACTACTGGTTGGCTCTTGGGTGACTACTGGCTACAGCTGTTAGCAAGATTGGTACAGGGTCACTAATGAAGATACATCTCAATCCCTCTTACATAGTGCGTTTGGATCCACCAAAAACTTAATAAAGAGTAGTTCCATAAAAATGTATTCTACTCAGTAGGTCTGTAAGGATCCTCCACTCTCCCCTATTTGAATCATTTTCACGATTCAGTTTGCAATTCCATTCAATAATAAGTTGTATGGCCTAGTGGCGGCAGGGATCATGGAAAGCCATTTTGCACGGAGTATATAAGTTTTAAAATAAAGTTTTACATTCACTATTAGATGCTTGTGTAATTAAGGATAACCTATTTTAATTGCGAAATCGAATTTTCTCTGATGTCTTTCCAGGTCCTGGCCGCAGTCATTGCTGACACCGTTGCCGCAGGCGATGCCGGCTTCGAGAAGCTCATGAGCATGATTTGCATCCTGCTCAGGTCTGCCTACTAAACCAACGTGCACGGCCACTCCTGCAAGACTGCTATGCAACTGCCTTTGCCACACGATTTGCACCAGTTTCTGTTGACAGAGATAACGAATGTCTTGGAGAATGAAGCATCTTTCCGAGTTGTTTTTGTCAATGACAATAAAATGAATGTAACTTCCCAATGAAAATCAATAAAACTTCCCTGCATCCAGATTTTGGAATGTGTGTAATTATTAATGAGTTGTTATAATGAATGAAATGTGTGACTTGCGTTGTGTGAATGCTGCTGTAGTGTAATGGTTGACAGATCTCTCAGTGGCAGTGTCAAAGGAGCAAAGTTTGAGTGACGCTTTACCAGAGATGTCAACGGTGGCTTGGCTGTTGAGTGTGCAGGCAGTGCAACTAAGCTGGGGCCCATAGTCTGGAACAATTGAGGCACCAGGCTACGAAGTGGGCATGGGATGAAATTGGACAAGGGGCACCTAGGTCTCGCCTAGGCATACTATGCCTTTGAACAAATATAAGCTAACATTTTTCAAAACTGGTCCGTTAATGCCCATTTGTTACCAATTTTAACGCATTTATTGTCGCTACAAAAATGTTTATAGCTTGGGGCCATGCCAGTCGTGAGAAATAATTATTTCTTTGGAGACGATAACACATTCAAGCCTATTTTGAGTCGCCGAGGTGGCCCATGAAGTCCAGATAATCTAAGAGATTTAACCCCACTGACTTTGCAAAGAACTCCTCTGCAGAAACAATTCTGGACTTGGGTCTGTGCCACCGTGGGGCATTACTGGTCATGCGTCATTTCCCAAAAAAATTGTAAGAGATACAATTGTAATAACCCGACAACAGCAGCATTTCAAGAAAGGGATCAGGGAGATACAAGGCTATATGTGATGCCGCCGCCACGAAGCCGCTCGGCGGGCGCCCCATCTACGACCTCGCCACCACCAAGCGACGGGGCCGACCCCGCTTCCCCCTCACCGCCCCCCACATAAACACACCCTCACACATTTTCCCACCTAGAGCTCCGAGGGGAGGTCTCCTGGCCGGCAGGTTTTTACCCGAAAGCCCTCATAGGGAAAATATTCACGGTTTCCTGCGGCCAGGGAATTGGGCGACCTCCCCCGATGCTGGTTCGCACCGCGGCGCTGTGACCCGGGTTGAGATTGTATGGTCACGGCGAGGGCTGTCCAGCCACCACGGTTGAAACGCACCCCCCCCACACACATGTATCGGCAAGGCAGGCAGGGTCCGCAATCCACAAACGGACGGCGGGAAAACGGGACCCCGCCCACTGTTCGACTAGACGACGCAATACACACGCGAACGACGGGAAAACGGGGCCCCGCCCACTGATCGATGAGACGACGTAATCCGTCGCGGTAACCAGATTCGAACCGCCTGAAGCCAGCCAGGGGCAGGTGAAGCACTTTGATTGGCCAGCGGAGCGGGACCCCCTGTGAGGTGAGGGGGATAAAGAGAGGGGTGAGGGAAGCATAGGGAACTTCTTCTCCAGTCAGCTCCCGTGCCGTCAACTCCGGAATCCAGCGACTCGAACGTCCATGAGACGTGTCGACGCGCTGCGAGGACAAACCGACAGGAGCGTCTAACTGTGAGTGAGAGAGAGAGAGTGGTGAGACTTAGTATAAAAACCAATCCTCTTAGAGCCTATCGAATTAGATAAATCGGGTACAGACCCTTGGGCAATAGTGTAGGCCTGCCTTGTCGATCCTTACTGACTTAACAGCGAATCGCAGTCAGCCGGCAATAAATCATTAGTAACTAATCGTAGCCTCGTGTGGTTTCGATGAGAGTGTGAACGCGCGCGGTTCTGGGTGTACATACGCTCACAGCGTGTGAGTGCTACGCTGGGCTGTGTGAGGCGAAGAGTGTGAACGTGTGCGGTGCTGTGTGTACGTACGCTCACAGCGTGTGAGTGCTGCGTGGGGCTGTGTGAGGGGAAGAGTGTGAACGCGCGCGGTGCTGTGTGTACATACGCTCACAGCGTGTTAGTGCTGCGCGGGGCTGTGTGAGGGGAGGTGTCGTGTGTGATGGAAGGAGAGGCAATGCAGTGTTAACAGGCGTACGGGAGCCAGCGACGAGCCATGCCTCTCTCGCGAACCCGAGGTGGGGCGACCCAGGAAGGGGAACCATCAGGCGACAGTCCCTGCCCCGTGAGCGATGAGCCCAGCGGCGGCAGCGGCGGTTCGCACAACAGCGAGGGGTCGGGAAGTGGCGGGACCCCTGCAGTCAGAACACAGCAGGGAAAGATCTCGGGGGCCAGCGACCCCGACATATACTCTTTGGTTATTTCGGTAAAGTCACGAAGGTAGACAAAATAATAGATCACGACGATTCGATCGCAACGCAAGCGACCGTCTTCAGAGAGAGAAAACCAAAGAGTACGGATTCCTGCAGTCACAAAAGCTTCAAATCAAGATAGATAAAAAGCTAATTAAACAGAACAGCAGTGAATCGGCAGAGGGGCAGTGAATGTGCAGGTGATCAGGTGACATCAACCCACAGTGGATTAACACAGGGAAGAACTAGACATGGTGTAGATGATGTTAATTAAGTAATAATAATAGACCATTCATAACACACGTAATTTTGCGAATGGACAAAGAAGTTAACGTGCGAATTTCAGGCGTGGAACCCAGCTCATACTCAGTGGGTGACTGAATGCTACGTATATAGACTTGAAAAGAGGACAGATGGCCTCCTTGTACTCAATCCGGGCAGAAACAGGGAACGAGTGAAGCGTTTTCAATGAAGCAGAGGAGCCTGTAAGTTTTCAGCCAGTACCCAAGACAGAACGCAACATATTTTTTTGCAGTTACTTGAGCTTGGCAATGTTTTTTTGTGAATGTCTGTGTGAGTAGTTGAAGCAGGAACCTATGATACTGTAAGGACTTGAGTTATAGCGCGCCACGCATTCTCTTCCACTGTTGCTATGCCAGCGAGCAGAGTACAGTGGGGTGTATGTGAGGACACGGTTGTTGTTGTGGCATTAGGTGAGAGGGTCGTTAAGTGTTGAAACAGGTGTTCGGGGTAGGGGGGGGGACACAGGCCAGCGATTGGCTAAGAGGGTAATTGGTTATTAGCTGACGTCGCTCTGGCGGCAATAACAAGGTCACGTGAGACTGGGGGGGCCAGGAGGCGAGTAATAAGCGGGGGATTGAGATAATTAATGGGGATTAATTGGTGTGGGGATATAAACCACAGCGCGACGGAGAGAGGGGCTTCTTGTCTTGGTCGGCGTCTTGGATGGAGCTGCAGGGACGGTGCCCGGGGAATCGCAGAGCAGGCGGTGACGGTAGTAGAGCAGAGAGAGTGGGTTAGCGGCGACAGATGGAGTAGAGTATAGAGAGACCGTGATAGCGAGAATGCAGTGTGCGAACAGGGGTAGCCATACATCTGAAGGATGCAGTGTAGAGAAGCAGTGGAGTCGACAGACCTAGCGAGAGAGAGAGAGACGCGGAGGAGACGCGGCGCGGCGAGAGAGAGACGCGGAGCGACGTGGAGCGGAGTGAGGGCACGGAGCGACGCGGAGCGGTGGCGCGGTGGAGGTGGACTCTTTAGCGGAAAATAAAAAAAAACAGAAAGACAGCCGAGTACGAGTCCTACAATACAATGGGCAAAAGTATTGGCTACAGTGGTGGAGAGCAATGACAAGATGTCCCAGAAAGCTTTGAGATAACAATCACACGACCCGATTGTAATGTGTAACATAGTTTAAGGTCAGATTGCTTGAGTAAAACGTGTGTCGTACATCCTCCTCTAACGACATAGCGAACGAATTTCTAAAATGGTAACGTGAAGAAACATGCCAACTTATTACGCCATCATGTGCTTCAGCACAGTGGTATGCGAGTGCAATCAACAACATTTAACATGCAATGTGACAAAACATATTTTGGACCTGATTGTCATTTACTTAATTGTCCATTTAAAGACATTGGTCATATTCAATACACAAGGATGTTCAGAGTGGGTGAAGGACTGATGGAGGAGCCAGCAATGGATTAAGTTTATGAATTGAAGTGACACTGAAACGTTGCCTGGTGCCCGGTAAGAGTATTTTAGAATGCAGATTCAAGGCGTACCTCGATATACGTTTGGGTTGTATTCTTGAAGGTCTGAATGTAAACTGAAAAATCGTACATGAAAATATATCTTCCCATAAGGTCCCATTGTGCAACCTAAGAAGTATTCTTAAGAAAATATTTTGTGACCTACAACCTAAAAAAATAACACTTTTCAACATAACTTAGATATTTCCATGCATAAATATGGAAAATAATAACTAGAGAGGTGATTAAAAACAAATAGGGTGCATAGCAATATACTCACCTGAAATTGTGGTGCATGACCTGTGTGACGATGTTGCAGTGAGTGGTCGAGGCTTACTGGGAGGGTGAGGGAGGGGTAGTCGGAGAGTCTGCGTCTCCCTGTTGGGGAGTACGTATAGTACATATGTAGTGGTGGTATTGACGTGCGCCGACTGTGACAGTGATGGATCACGGGGCGGCGCGGGGTGCGGGGTTGGGCACGCGTTGTGGGCGTGGTGTGGACGCGCGCGCCGGGAGTGACAGATGACGAGGCGGCGCGGAGTGAGTGGTGAGGCACGATGAGATGTGGGAAAAGAGGATCGTAGCCAGCGCCCGGCGATTGGTCGAATAAGTGGGTGCTCGCAGCGACGTCCGCAGGTGGGGTATAAAGGGGGACGCGCGAGAGCACTCGGGGAGAGTTACCCAGTTGAAGACCCGAAGACGGAGCTGAAGACCTAGTGAAGCCGAGTAGCTCAGTGGCGTTAGTCGCCGAGTAGCTAAGTGGATGTTGGTCATCCGAGTAGCTCAGTGGCGTTAGTCGCCGAGTAGCTAAGTGGATGTTGGTCATCCGAGTAGCTCAGTGGGCGTTAGTCGCCAAGTAGCTAAGTGGGTGTTTGTCACCCGAGTACTAAGTGGATGTTGGTCATCCGAGTAGCTCAGTGGCGTTAGTCGCCAAGTAGCTAAGAGGATGTTGGTCATCCGAGTAGCTCAGTGGGCGTTAGTCGCCAAGTAGCTAAGTGGGTGTTTGTCACCCGAGTACTAAGTGGATGTTGGTCATCCGAGTAACTCAGTGGGCGTTAGTCGCCAAGTAGCTAAGTGGGTGTTTGTCACCCGAGTACTAAGTGGATGTTGGTCATCCGAGTAGCTCAGTGGGCGTTAGTCGCCAAGTAGCTAAGTGGGTGTTTGTCACCCGAGATACAAAGTAGGTGTTAGTCACCTGTAACCAAGTTTGATAAAATAAAGAGTGTGTTACCCGTGAAGTCGTCTCCCGTGGAGTTACTACATTACACATACAATCCAAAGTATGTTGGAAAGTACAATAGTTTCAACTATAGTTTCAACTACACCCTTGGCTTGTAAACAAGTTGTTCTGCTACGAAACGATGTATTACTAATGAACCCCAATGATCCGATCGAAATTAGGGATTTCGATCAGATAATGGGGGGGGGGGCACGTGCCCCCCCCACTGCCTCCGCCAGTGCTTGCAGATATTATAATACCCATCAACATTTTGAACAGCACGATGACTTTGCACAAACCCTATATCTGGAACTACCTACAATGTAATTTAACACAAATTTTAAAGAACCAAGAGGGAACATGAAACTCTCATTTATCCAATTCACAACATATGTCAATGTTGACTCACAATACCATAACACTGGTGGATTCTTTAGTAATGGACAATATAAAATAAGGGTTAGGGTTAAATAAAAAATAATGAGAAAATATGAGACTCATCAGAGCAGAAAATATGAAGATTACTTCAATTTGGTTATATGAATCCACTAACATTTTATTACATTGTCATGAAATGCTAAATGTATGTAGGAAGTAACAATATTTTTGTTAAAGCCTTTGTATTTTTACAATTATTTAGCCACTATATATCTTATCAGAATTTCGCAGAAGAGTGTCCCATTACAACATCTGTTGTTTCTCCACTCAGCGCTGACAGTGCAAATTGGCTCATAACCATATTGCATTAAAACTTGAAATAATAAAAATATTGTAAAAAAAATCATCCTGTAACCTGTTCATAGATATTAATGGTCATCATAAAAGGGGAAAAAGCGTACTCGCATTTAATTAATGAACATTTTATTTCCGGTTATGTATCAAAATTGTACTTAGTAAAATTTGTGGAAAAAAAGTTCAATGTTTCATACCATATTTTCAGAATGTCGCAGAAGACAGCCCCATTACAACATATGTTGTTTCTTCACTCAAAACTGACGGTGCATATTGGCCCATAACCATATTGCAATGAACTTCAATGTATTAAAATATTGTTGAAATTATCCTGTATCCTGTTAATATATATAATGAAAATCATAAAAATTGTAAATGCATACTAGCATTCAATTCATGAATAGTTCAGATTTTGTCATAAAATATATTTGGTATTTCATTTCATCGTTTGTTTTGTTGTTGCTGCAATCATTTTACATTATCTGCATCATCATGTATGATATTGGGAAAACGCTGATAAAACGGATATATAAGGAGGTTCTCAGATGAGTGGCTCATCACTTCAGACTCCCTTTGCAGGATCATCGCCGATCACCTCCAAAAGCAATCACCATGCCTATCGTCGACTCTGGAAGCGTTGCGCCTCTGAGCGCTGCTGAGAAGACCAAAATCCGCAGCGCGTGGGCCCCCGTGTACTCCAATTATGAGACCTCTGGTGTGGACATCCTGGTGAAGTAAGGCAATCTTTCATTACGTAAAATGAACACCTTCAATTCATACATTTCATATTAACATAGCAATCGTGTTGAGATGGACAGTGGGAACGCGAAACACATATGCTCTTTTGATTGTGACCACTGTATGTAGGGTACACAAATTCTAAAAATATTTATATTTAAATTTCCAAAATATAAGTCTAAGTCGTGTGATAATTACTTGGATTTTTGTCATTACCATTTTTTCCGATATATTGCATCTTCTGCTGGACAAACAACATTTTCACTTGGGTGTACTTTTACATGTATCTATTTTGTTAATGGTCAACTGTCTGGCCAAACTGAAAATGTATTGAAATCACAAAATTTTGCTTCCTTCAAAACAGGTTCTTCACCAGCACCCCCGCTGCTCAGGAATTCTTCCCCAAGTTCAAGGGGATGACTTCGGCTGATCAGCTCAAGAAATCCGCGGACGTGCGCTGGCACGCCGAGAGGATCATCAACGCCGTCAACGATGCCGTGGCGTCCATGGATGACACCGAGAAGATGAGCATGAAGCTAAGGGATCTGAGTGGCAAGCACGCCAAAAGCTTCCAGGTGGACCCGCAGTACTTCAAGGTAACCCATGCAGTGAACATAACTACCAATCACTACTGGTTGGCTCTTCGGTGACTGCTGGCTACAGCTGTTAGCAAGATTGGTACAGGGTTTACTAATGAAGATACATCTCAATCCCTCTCACATAGTGTGTTTGGATCCAACTAAAACTTGATATAGAGTAAATTATTGGTTCTTTCGGTTAAGTCACGTAGAAGGGAAATAATAAAATAATAAAACAATACAATTCTTACGACGTTTGGATTGCAACACAAGCAAAACTTATTGCAGTGGTTTTCACACCTGATGATGATTGCTTGTCTTGCAATCGAAACGTCGTGAGAATTTTATTGTTTTATTTTTCTTATTTTATTATTTGCCTTCTACTTGACTTTACCGAAAGAACCAAGAATATGAATCCCTGCAGTCACAAAAGCTTTAAATCGAAAATTAACATAGAGTAGTTACGTAAAAATGTATTCTACTCAGTAGGTCTGTAAGGATCCTCCACTCTCCCCTATTTGAGTCATTTTCAAGATTCAGTTTGCAATTCTATTCAATAATAAGTTTTATGGCCTAGTGGCAGCAGGGATCATGGATAGCCATTTTGCACAAAGTTGAAAAAAGAAAAGTTTTACATTCACTATTAGATACTTGTGTAATGAAAGATAACCTATTTTAATTGCCAAATCGAATTTTCTCTGATGTCTTTCCAGGTCCTGGCCGCGGTCATTGCTGACACCGTTGCCGCAGGCGATGCCGGCTTCGAGAAGCTCATGAGCATGATTTGCATCCTGCTCAGGTCTGCCTACTAAACAAACGTGCACGGCCACTCCTGCAAGACTGCTACCCAACTGCCTTTGCCACACGATTTGCACCAGTTTCTGTTGACAGAGATAACGAATGTCTTGGAGAATGAAGCATCTTTCCGAGTTGTTTTTGTCAATGACAATAAAATGAATGTAACTTCCCAATGAAAATCAATAAAACTTCCCTGCATCCAGATTTTGGAA
This sequence comes from Lampetra planeri, assembly GCF_965212315.1. NCBI lineage: Eukaryota > Metazoa > Chordata > Hyperoartia > Petromyzontiformes > Petromyzontidae > Lampetra > Lampetra planeri. The sequence continues at coordinate 5,897,650 of NC_136129.1, forward strand.
TGTGCGTAATTATTAATGAGTTTTTATAATGAATGAAATGTGTGACTTGCGTTGTGTGAATGCTGCTGTAGTGTAATGGTTGACAGATCTCTCAGTGGCAGTGTCAAAGGAGCAAAGTTTGAGTGACGCTTTACCAGAGATGTCAACGGTGGCTTGGCTGTTGAGTGTGCAGGCAGTGCAACTAAGCTGGGGCCCATAGTCTGGAACAATTGAGGCACCAGGCTACGAAGTGTGCATGGGAGGAAATTGGACAAGGGGCACCTAGTTCTCGCCTAGGCATACTATGCCTTTGAACAAATATAAGCTAACATTTTTCAAAACTGGTCCGTTAATGCCCATTTGTTACCAATTTTAACGCATTTATTGTCGCTACAAAATGTTTATAGCTTGGGGCCATGCCAGTCGTGAGAAATAATTATTTCTTTGGAGACGATAACACATTCAAGCCTATTTTGAGTCGCCGAGGTGGCCCATGAAGTCCAGATACTCTAAGAGATTTAACCCCACTGACTTTGCAAAGAACTCCTCTGCAGAAACAATTCTGGACTTGGGTCTGTGCCACCGTGGGGCATTACTGGTCATGCGTCATTTCCCAAAAACATTGTAAGAGATACAATTGTAATAACCCAACAGCAGCATTTCAAGAAAGGGATCAGGGAGATACAAGGCTATATGTGATGCCGCCGCCTCGAAGCCGCTCGGCGGGCGCCCCATCTACGACCTCGCCACCACCAAGCGACGGGGCCGACCCCGCTTCCCCCTCACCGCCCCCCACATAAACACACCCTCACACATTTTCCCACCTAAAGCTCCGAGGGGAGTTCTCCTGGCCGGCAGGTTTTTACCCGAAAGCCCTCATAGGGATAATCTTCACGGTTTCCTGCGGCCAGGGAATTGGGCGACCTCCCCTGATGCTGGTTCGCACCGCGGCGCTGTGACCCGGGTTGAGATTGTATGGTCACGGCGAGGGCTGTCCAGCCACCACGGTTGAAACGCACCCCCACACACACACGTATCGGCAAGGCAGGCAGGGTCCGCAATCCACAAACGGACGGCGGAATAACGGGACCCCACCCACTGTTCGACTAGACGACGCAATACACAAGCGAACGGCGGGAAAACGGGGCGCCGCCCACTGATCGATGAGACGACGTAATCCGTCGCACTAACCAGATTTGAACCGCCTGAAGCCAGCCAGGGGACAGGTGAAGCACTTTGATTGGCCAGCGGAGCGGGACCCCCTGTGAGGTGAGGGGGATAAAGAGAGGGGTGAGGGAAGCATAGGGAACTTCGTCTCCAGTCAGCTCCCGTGCCGTCAACTCCGGAATCCAGCGACTCGAACGTCCATGAGACGTGTCGACGCACTGCGAGGACAAGCCGACAGGAGCGTCTAACTGTGAGTGAGAGAGAGAGAGTGGTGAGACTTAGTATAAAAACCAATCCGCTTAGAGCCTATCGAATTAGATAAATCGGGTACAGACCCTTGGGCAATAGTGTAGGCCTGCCTTGTCGATCCTTACTGACTTAACAGCGAATCGCAGTCAGCCGGCAATAAATCATTAGTAACTAATCGTAGCCTCGTGTGGTTTCGATGAGAGTGTGAACGCGCGCGGTTCTGGGTGTACATACGCTCACAGCGTGTGAGTGCTACGCTGGGCTGAGTGAGGCAAAGAGTGTGAACGTGTGCGGTGCTGTGTGTACGTACGCTCACAGCGTGTGAGTGCTGCGTGGGGCTGTGTGAGGGGAAGAGTGTGAACGCGCGCGGTGCTGTGTGTACATACGCTCACAGCGTGTTAGTGCTGCGCGGGGCTGTGTGAGGGGAGGTGTCGTGTGTGATGGAAGGAGAGGCAACGCAGTGTTAACAAGCGTACGGGAGCCGGCGACGAGCCATGCCTCTCTCGCGAACCCGAGGTGGGGCGACCCAGGAAGGGGAACCATCAGGCGACAGTCCCTGCCCCGTGAGCGATGAGCCCAGTGGCGGCAGCGGCGGTTCGCACAACAGCGAGGGGTCGGGAAGTGGCGGGACCCCTGCAGTCAGAACACAGCAGGGAAAGATCTCGGGGGCCAGCGACCCCGACATATACTCTTTGGTTATTTCGGTAAAGTCACGTAGGTAGACAAAATAATAGATCACGACGATTCGATCGCAACGCAAGCGATCGTCTTCAGAGAGAGAAAACCAAAGAGTACGGATTCCTGCAGTCACAAAAGCTTCAAATCAAGATAGATAAAAAGCTAATTAAACAGAACAGCAGTGAATCGGCATAGGAGCAGTGAATGTGCAGGTGATCAGGTGACATCAACCCACAGTGGATTAACACAAGGAAGAACTAGACATGGTGTAGATGATGTTAATTAAGTAATAATAATAGACCATTCATAACACACGTAATTTTGCGAATGAACAAAGAAGTTAACATGCGAATTTCAGGCGTGGAACCCAGCTCATACTCAGTGGGTGACTGAATCCTACGTATGTAGACTTGAAAAGAGGACAGATGGCCTCCTTGTACTCAATCCGGGCAGAAACAGGGAACGAGTGAAGCGTTTTCAATGAAGCAGAGGAGTCTGTAAGTTTTCACCCTGTACCCAAGACAGAACGCAACATATTTTTTTGCAGTTACTTGAGCTTGGCAATGTTTTTTTGTGGATGTCTGTGTGAGTAGTTGAAGCAGGAACCTATGCTACTGTAAGGACTTGAGTTATAGCGCGCCACGCATTCTTTTCCACTGTTGCTATGCCAGCGAGCAGAGTACAGTGGGGTGTATGTGAGGACACGGTTGTTGTTGTGGCATTAGGTGAGAGGGTCGTTAAGTGTTGAAACAGGTGTTCGGTGTAGGGGGGGGGACACAGGCCAGCGATTGGCTAAGAGGGTAATTGGTTATTAGCTGACGTCGCTCTGGCGGCAATAACAAGGTCACGTGAGACTGGGGGGGCCAGGAGGCGAGTAATAAGCGGGGGATTGAGATAATTAATGGGGATTAATTGGTGTGGGGATATAAACCACAGCGCGACGGAGAGAGGGGCTTCTTGTCTTGGTCGGCGTCTTGGATGGAGCTGCAGGGACGGTGCCCGGGGAATCGCAGAGCAGGCGGTGACGGTAGTAGAGCAGAGAGAGAGTGGGTTAGCGGCGATAGATGGAGTAGAGTATAGAGAGACAGTGATAGCGAGAACGCAGTGTGCGAACAGGGGTAGCCATACATCTGAAGGATGCAGTGTAGAGTAGCAGTGGAGTCGACAGACCTAGCGAGAGAGGGAGACGCGGCGCGGCGAGAGAGAGACGCGGAGCGACACGGAGCGGAGTGAGGGCACGGAGGGACGCGGAGCGGTGGCGCGGTGGAGGTGGACTCTTTAGCGGAAAATAAAGAAAACAGAAAGACAGCCGAGTACGAGTCCTACAATACAATGGGCAAAAGTATTGGCTACAGTGGTGGAGAGCAATGACAAGATGTCCCAGAAAGCTTCGAGATAACAATCACACGACCCGATTGTAATGTGTAACATAGTTTAAGGTCAGATTGCTTGAGTAAAACGTGTGTCGTACATCCTCTAACGACATAGCGAACGAATTTCTAAAATGGTAACGTGAAGAAACATGCCAACTTATTATGCCATCATATGTGCTTCAGCACAGTGGTATGGGAGTGAAATCAACAACATTTGACATGCAATCTGACAAAACATATTTTGGACCTGATTGTCATTTACTTAATTGTCCATTTAAAGACATTGGTCATATTCAATACACAAGGATGTTCAAAGTGGGTGAAGGACTGATGGAGGAGCCAGCAATGGATTAAGTTTATGAATTGAAGTGACACAGAAACGTTGCCTGGTGCCCGGTAAGAGTATTTTAGAATGCGGATTCAAGGCGTACCTCGATATACGTTTGGGTTGTATTCTTGAAGGTCTGAATGTAAACTGAAAAATCGTACATGAAAATATATCTTCCCATAAGGTCCCATTGTGCAACCTAAGAAGTATTCTTAAGAAAATATTTTGTGACCTAAAACCTAAAAAAATAACACTTTTCAACATAACTTAGATATTTCCATGCATAAACATGGAAAATAATAACTAGAGAGTGATTAAAAACAAATAGGGTGCATGGCAATATACTCACCTGAAATTGTGGTGCATGACCTGTGTGACGATGTTGCAGTGAGTGGTCGAGGCTTACTAGGAGGGTGAGGGAGGGGTAGTCGGAGAGTCTGCGTCTCCATGTTGGGGAGTACGTATAGTACATACAATCCAAAGTATGTTGGAAAGTACAATAGTTTCAACTATAGTTTCAACTACACCCTTGGCTTGTAAACAAGTTGTTCTGCTACGAAACGATGTATTACTAATGAACCCCAATGATCCGATCGAAATTAGGGATTTCGATCAGATAATTGGGGGGGGGGCACGTGCCCCCCCCCCACTGCCTCCGCCAGTGCTTGCAGATATTATAATACCCATCAACATTTTGAACAGCACGATGACTTTGCACAAACCCTATATCTGGAACTACCTACAATGTAATTTAACACAAATTTTAAAGAACCAAGAGGGAACATGAAACTCTCATTTATCCAATTCACAACATATGTCAATGTTGACTCACAATAACATAACACTGGTGGATTCTTTAGTAATGGACAATATAAAATAAGGGTTAGGGTTAAATAAAAAATAATGAGAAAATATGAGACTCATCAGAGCAGAAAATATGAAGATTACTTCAATTTGGTTATATGAATCCACTAACATTTTATTACATTGTCATGAAATGCTAAATGTATGTAGGAAGTAACAATATTTTTGTTAAAGCCTTTGTATTTTTACAATTATTTAGCCACTATATATCTTATCAGAATTTCGCAGAAGAGTGTCCCATTACAACATCTGTTGTTTCTCCACTCAGCGCTGACAGTGCAAATTGGCTCATAACCATATTGCATTAAAACTTGAAATAATAAAAATATTGTAAAAAAAATCATCCTGTAACCTGTTCATAGATATTAATGGTCATCATAAAAGGGGAAAAAGCGTACTCGCATTTAATTAATGAACATTATATTTCCGGTTATGTATCAAAATTGTACTTAGTAAAATTTGTGGAAAAAAAGTTCAATGTTTCATACCATATTTTCAGAATGTCGCAGAAGACAGACCCATTACAACATATGTTGTTTCTTCACTCAAAACTGACGGTGCATATTGGCCCATAACCATATTGCAATGAACTTCAATGTATTAAAATATTGTTGAAATTATCCTGTATCCTGTTAATATATATAATGAAAATCATAAAAATTGTAAATGCATACTAGCATTTAATTCATGAATAGTTCAGATTTTGTCATAAAATATATTTGGTATTTCATTTCATCGTTTGTTTTGTTGTTGCTGCAATCATTTTACATTATCTGCATCATCATGTATGATATTGGGAAAACGCTGATAAAACGGATATATAAGGAGGTTCTCAGATGAGTGGCTCATCACTTCAGACTCCCTTTGCAGGATCATCGCCGATCACCTCCAAAAGCAATCACCATGCCTATCGTCGACTCTGGAAGCGTTGCGCCTCTGAGCGCTGCTGAGAAGACCAAAATCCGCAGCGCGTGGGCCCCCGTGTACTCCAATTATGAGACCTCTGGTGTGGACATCCTGGTGAAGTAAGGCAATCTTTCATTACGTAAAATGAACACCTTCAATTCATACATTTCATATTAACATAGCAATCGTGTTGAGATGGACAGTGGGAACGCGAAACACATATGCTCTTTTGATTGTGACCACTGTATGTAGGGTACACAAATTCTAAAAATATTTATATTTAAATTTCCAAAATATAAGTCTAAGTCGTGTGATAATTACTTGGATTTTTGTCATTACCATTTTTCCCGATATATTGCATCTTCTGCTGGACAAACAACATTTTCACTTGGGTGTACTTTTACATGTATCTATTTTGTTAATGGTCAACTGTCTGGCCAACCTGAAAATGTATTGAAATCACAAAATTTTGCTTCCTTCAAAACAGGTTCTTCACCAGCACCCCCGCTGCTCAGGAATTCTTCCCCAAGTTCAAGGGGATGACTTCGGCTGATCAGCTCAAGAAATCCGCGGACGTGCGCTGGCACGCCGAGAGGATCATCAACGCCGTCAACGATGCCGTGGCGTCCATGGATGACACCGAGAAGATGAGCATGAAGCTAAGGGATCTGAGTGGCAAGCACGCCAAAAGCTTCCAGGTGGACCCGCAGTACTTCAAGGTAACCCATGCAGTGAACATAACTACCAATCACTACTGGTTGGCTCTTCGGTGACTGCTGGCTACAGCTGTTAGCAAGATTGGTACAGGGTTTACTAATGAAGATACATCTCAATCCCTCTCACATAGTGTGTTTGGATCCAACTAAAACTTGATTAGAGTAAATTATTGGTTCTTTCGGTTAAGTTACGTAGAAGATAAATAATAAAATTAAAAAACAATACAATTCTTACGACGTTTGGATTGCAACACAAGCAAAACTTATTGCAGTGGTTTTCACACCTGATGATGATTGCTTGTCTTGCAATCGAAACGTCGTGAGAATTTTATTGTTTTATTTTTCTTATTTTATTATTTACCTTCTACTTGACTTTACCGAAAGAACCAAGAATATGAATCCCTGCAGTCACAAAAGCTTTAAATCGAAAATTAACATAGAGTAGTTACGTAAAAATGTATTCTACTCAGTAGGTCTGTAAGGATCCTCCACTCTCCCATATTTGATTCATTTTCAAGATTCAGTTTGCAATTCTATTCAATAATAAGTTTTATGGCCTAGTGGCAGCAGGGATCATGGATAGCCATTTTGCCCAAAGTAGAGAAGTTGAAAAAAAAATGTTACATTCACTATTAGATACTTGTGTAATGAAAGATAACCTATTATAATTGCCAAATCGAATTTTCTCTGATGTCTTTCCAGGTCCTGGCCGCGGTCATTGCTGACACCGTTGCCGCAGGCGATGCCGGCTTCGAGAAGCTCATGAGCATGATTTGCATCCTGCTCAGGTCCGCCTACTAAACCAACGTGCACGGCCATTTCTGCAAGCGCGCCACTGTCATGCTTTCGCCACATGATTTGCACCAGTTGCTGTAGACAGAGAAAAAGAATATATTTGAGAATTAAGCATCGTTCTAAGTTCTTTGTTTTTGTCAATGACAATGCTGGTATTAATCAAATGAATGTATCTTTCCAATGAAAAAAATAATAAAACCTCCCTGCATCCAGATTTTGTAATGTTTGCAATTTTTCGTGGTATTGTTACAATGAATAAAACTACCATGCTGCGTGGATGCTACCATGCTGAAATGGTTAGCATAAATTGGACTTGAAATTCAAATGTCACCGATTAGATCTCCTGGCTCAGAAGTTGATAAAATGGGGAAGTTTATTGAATCCCCCAAACTCTGTTCATCCAACAGCAAAAATTGGTACGCTACAGTTAATCGATAGACAGGTCGTGTTTGTTTGGGGGTTAAGTGTAGCTACATCCACCTCTTCAAAGATATCTTGCCATCCTGGAAGAGGACGAAATCCCCTCTTAGAAGGGCTCTCTAGAGCTCGCTGTACAATAGACCCTTCCGCCAGTATTGGCGTGATGAATTTTCATGCACGACAATGCTATTTTTTTTAAATAAATGAATCCAACATCACACCAGCCATTCTTTTTTATACATGTGTAGTGGCGATACGCGCTGGGGTAGCGATCAGGTGCCAGCGCGTCGGGATTGGATGTGTGTGTGGTGATGCGCGCTGACGGTGAGGGATCAGGGGTCAGCGCGGGATCGTGGGTTGTGTGGTGCTGATTGGCTGGGTGCCGGTGACGCGCTGGTGTGGGAGTGATCGGGTGGCAGCGCGGCGTGATTGGGTGATGAGTGGAAACACGCGCTGGGGGAAAGCGGATCGTAGAGATAGCGCGTCGTGATTGGTTCACTAAGGAGCGATGCTCACATCGAGGTCCGCATCCGCTCCGTCTCCCGGGAGGAGGGACTATATAAGGTGATGCGCACAGGCGCACGGGGAGAGTGTAACCAGCGAAGACTGAAGACGGAGAGGAAGAGATAGGGCCCTGCGGTACCCAGTCCCGCTGTCCTGTGAGGACCCGGACTCTGTGTAACCCAGAGGCGGAGTGTAGGGTGAGCATGCAGTGTCAGCATGCGGAGTGTGTAGCCAGAGAGCTAGAGTCTACACGAGACGAGTGGAGTGTGTAGCCAGAGGCATAGGGTCTACACGAGACGAGTGATGTGTGTAGCCAGAGGCCTAGAGTCTACACGAGATAAGTGAAGAGTGTAGCCAGAGGCAGAGAGTCTACACGAGTTAAGTAAAGAGTGTAGCCAGAGGCAGAGAGTCTACACGAGTTAAGTAAATAGTGTAGCCAGAGGCAGAGAGTCTACACGAGTTAAGTAAAGTGTGCCGTCGGAAGAATAGAGACCACACGTTGTATTGTGACAAGTCAAGATTTAATAAAAAGTGTGTTACCCGTCAAGAAGTTTCCTGCCGTCATTTCCGATACTTCACATGTAATCCATGGTGAAATGGTGGTGCACTATTCAGCATCTGCTGGCACACATTTATTTGCCAATGAAAAACGTGTCATTTGCCAATATTGTCATTTTAGAAAGACTTGGCATATGCGGGTCCATCTGGAAAACTGGCACAGTAAGAACTGTTGGTCAATGTATCTCCATTGACCTAGACTATTGTGACATTTCTAGACACTTGCAAAAATATCAAGGGCCAACTTGTGGAAGCCAATAGTTGTGTTTTTGGGTAAGAGGAACAAACTACTTATTTAAATCTCCAGTACAGACAGTCCCCGGATTACGGAAGACCCGACTAACGGAAATCTGACTTTGCGGAAATGTTGCGTTAGTTACATAAATGCAACTAGTGCAGCGCGGTGAGGTTGTGGATGAATACCGCGGAGCGAGGCGTAAGGTGGCCCCCGCCTTACACCCTGTCTTACATCTCGCTCCACAAAAACGATGCGTTCACCGAGCCCAAGGTTCACTGGGATTAAGGTAAATGTAATGTTTTGTAGCGTTATGTAATTATTTTCCTTCAGTAGCATTATGTAATTGTTTGTTTTCTATGCTTAGAACTATATTTTTTCCCATGTTTCTATTGCTAGTTTTCTTCATTTTACTATATGTACTGTGTGTATCTGTGTGTGTGTGCGTGCAGGTTAAGGCCACGTTAACGTGCACAAAGCCTGGCACAAGCGCCGTAGTGACGTCACCACCACTTAGTAGCGAATTGCGGTTGTTGTGAGACATTGGTGGCTTCACTCGAGTGTAATTCCACGACCATATAGGGACGTGGAGTTCCTGCCGTTGCTCAGAAGTTCGTCTGGTCACACCTTACCCATTGCTACAATATAAATTATCATATTATTTCGGTCTTTCGGGAAAGTCACGTAGATAGGTTCAAAGAAAATAACAAAGTGAACCTATCTACGAAAGACCCAAAGAATATGAATTCCTGCAGTCATGAAAGGTTTAAGTCAAGATAAATTATCATGTAAAAAAATTATCCGTTTATTTGTTTGAATCTTTTTTTTAACCAATTTATGAAATAACCCTTTTGATACGCATGAAATATGCCACTTTTGTAAGGTTGTACAGATTGAGTTGTGCATGCACGTGCGAAATTATGTGTGGGTATTTATAGTTCACGGGTTATAGTGCATGTATGGCATCAGTAATACACAAATGTGAATGCTAGCACTTCGATCCTGGCAGAGATGCGCGTCAACGCAGACGCAGCTAACTGGGTACAAGTCGGAGCCTGGCTGCACCGCGACAGTCCCCATGCTCGCTAACAATGCAACGGGCCAGGTCCCGTACGCCAAAGCGTTCAGTGATCAGCACTACGGGAAATTTATGGGTGAGCCCCGACAGATATAGTATGTGCAGGGGCGGTTTCTTCATTAGGGCGATTGGGCGACGCACCACCAATGTCATTCAACCACAGAGTCACGCTAGCCGTCACTGTGCCTCTGGATATAGTCCAATCAGCGTCATGCCACGTTCTGTGGAGTACCGCCTCTTTTTGGGCGATTTCCCTCCAGCTGAGAATCGCCCCGAGTGGTCCCATAGACTTACATTCAAAGATGTTTTTTTTCGAACGGGGGCGCTGCAATGCATTCTCTATGGCTTCCGGGAGGGCTTGCCCTAACGTGCTTACGTCATCATACGTGCTTACGTCATCATACGTAAGCACGTTTCATCCAACAATATAATTTCTCGCCACCTAGTGGAATCTTTAATAAAAGAAACAAGAGTGGTTTGTTTTAATAGTGAGTATAGAAACAAACAAGATGTATTGTAAGAGTCACTTTATTTTTCATTAATATTAAAGAAGTGAAGTTGCCTTTACATGCTTAAGCTGTTAATTTATCCATTGCATGGGTGGACCTTATCCTTATCAATCATCCAGACATTTGCCCCCCCTGAGAGATTTTACAGGAGCCGCCACTGAGTATGTGTATGAATACAAATGCCATGCATATATGATGATATGAACAGATTTGAATGTGGATTCAGATGTGATCATTGGTGTTTGAATGCTGTGGAAACCGAAGTGCCAGCCTCTTGCCAGGCAAAAGCGAAACCCGATCAGTATCAATCAAGGCTGGCTAAGATAAAGGGGGTAACACAATATGGGTGCAATGGTCCTGCCAAGCTCTGCCTCTTTTAAGTCTGTAAACAACAACAACCGCCATTCGCCACTAAGTGGCGATGACGTCACCACGACGCTTGTGCCAGACCATGTGCACCTTGAGGCCACGTGAAGTGTCAAACGCCCGCTGACAGGAGGTCACTGGGCAGACCCAGGTGCCACGGGTCGACTGACTGAGATGACCGAGATGTGCCCCCTACTGTGCAACTTGCTGTGCTTTAGCCACCCGGCGCTCCGCTCATTGTTGTGAGCGTCGCTCCTCCGCCCTCCGTTGTTGTTGGAGGGTGACTGCCTCTAACTGCCCAGTAGCGTCCTTCACGAGCCTCCTCCACAGAGGCCGATCTTGACACCACTGGTACCAGTCATCGGCAAGTCCTCTCAGCTCCACGTCCTCCTGTACCACATCACTCCATCTCTTCTCTAGCCCGTGCCGCGCCCGTTTAGCCCCCTCGATCCGGCCGAACAAAAGCTGTTTAGGCATGCAGTGGCTGGGCATGCGGGCTACATGACCCAGCCAACGCAGCCTTGCCTGCCGGAGGAGCTCACCGATGAGATTTTGCCCAGATCTTTCAAGGATTTGTGAGCTCCTCACACAATCCAGCCTGGTTAAACCCAGGATGGATTGTAGGCAGGCCAGCCTAAATGTTTCCAACCGGCGAAGATGCTCCATTAGGGGGGTCCACGTTTCGCAAGCGTAGAGAAGGGAGGGAATGACTGTGGCCGAGAAGACCTGAAGCTTCGTGCGGAGCGACAGACCAGGTAGCTTCCACACAGCGTTACGCAACCGATGAAATGATATTGCCGCTCAACTGATTCGGAGTGAGACCTCTGCTGTTAAACTGGAGCCGGTCATAAGCACACTGCCCAGGTATGGGAAACTCTCCATTCTCTCCACTACTGCCCCATCACTAATTGGGGGTTGTGGGGGTGGAGTGGAGTGTCCGATGGTACAAAATACCCAGGCAGGTGCTTAGTTTTGGTGGGGCTGATGGTAAGGCCCCACCTCTTAGTGGCACGCTCCAGTCTCAGCAGCAGCATCTCCAACTCCTCCTCTGAATGAGCAGCTATTACCAAATCATCGGCATACACAACGTGGTTGACCAATAGGGAGCCATCCCTTGATCGCACCCGGGTATCGATCAGCCTCCCATTATATCTGTACCAAATGGAAATTCCCCCGGTACAGCTATTGAAGGCTTCACGAACTACGTGGTCAAAATAGATGTTAAATAATGTGGGAGCCAGAGGACATCCTTGTTGCACCCCAAGGTGTACAGGGAAAGGCTCTGACTCCCGGCCATGTAGTTTTACCCGGGCCCGCTCACCATCATGAAGGTCCTTAATGATCGTGAACAGCACGAAGAACAACCCAGAGCCCAAGTCTGTTAAGCACATATTGCCACATGCATCTAGCCGTCCACTCATTAATACATTAAATAGGATGACTGTGTGGAACATATGTTACTTGAAGGGATCTCAAATGTACCTTCAATATCTGCTTTAACGGCTGTACTGTAATACAAAAGGTTGCATCACTCTGCAAGATATCCTAATGGATACTTAATTTCACGACATGATGCCAACCCAGAACAGGGAGTCTTTGCTTCAAGTCGATTTGATCAACGCTGTTTCGTTATACCGTCACCAATACAATAGGGAATATGTTCCCTGATAAAGTCGCGACCACGACGTTCGCTTTTACTTCATCGCTGCTAAAAACGGTAACTTTGTGGGCAAGGGCAGAGAGCAGAGAGCATAGCTTGTCGCGCGAAGCGCAACGTGCCATGGTCCCATCATCCTTTCTGTCCCATCTCAGTGTTTGTTCCGCTATGTCAGCAGTGGTCAACTTGCGTCTCCCAAGCCAAATGCGGCTCTATAGAAGGGTCATAACGTAGAACATATACTATCACAGTATTAAAGAATAATGTCTCCCGTGCTGTGCCAAAAACTGTCAATATATCCATATATATAAAAGTCAAAAATTGTTTGTGTGTGAGTTTGTGGCGGGGTTTGTCTGTGTGTTCGCGTGCTTGCGAAAGATTTGGCTCTCCAACAGTGGGGTAAACGTTAAATAAAAATAGCCAGGTACCATGCCATAAGCCCCGCCGTGAGCAAGCGCTATTCCTTTTTCACATCTGTCAACTTTAATTAGTTTAATTAGCGATTTAGTGTGATTTTTGCGTGCTTCCTTTGTATTTATGTATTTATGACGTGTGCACGACCATACCAACTCACGTGCCTTTGGTGGGGGGGACGGCCCATGCCAAGTCGCACGCCTTCGGTGGGAGTGAGGTGGACATTTTCTTTCGCGTTAAAAATGCTATAAAAATCCACTAAACGCTCAGGTAAATTCTTCACTGTGTGATGTCCCCCCCAACCCGATGCGTGCAGTTACTACTATACAGTCGGTAGATGCTACCACTAAAGGCCACAGATATTACTGCAGAGCGGCAGGGGTGATCGTGGCTGGGGGGGGGGGGGTAGTAGCCCAACCCCAGCCTGCCAAGGTGCCACCTCGGCCGGCTAGACAATCTAGGCGAGGCCGGAGGCTCCGCACGGGACTAGGCCTCACCACGCCACTCTGTCAGGTGAGTACTTTGTGCTATAGAGTCGATAAATACTGCTATAGAGTCAGCATATACTACTGTAGTGATAGCAGGTACCACCACAGTCGGTATGCACTGCTGTAATCATAGCAGGTACCACCACAGTCAGTATGCACTGCTGTAATCATTCCAGGTACCATCACAGTCGGTATGCACTGCTGTAATCATAGCAGGTACCACCACAGTATGCACTGCTGCAGTGAAAGAAGGTACCACCACAGTATGCACTGCTGTAATCATAGCAGGTACCACCACAGTCAGTACGCACTGCTGTTAGATTTTTAGAGTAATTTTGAAATATTTTTTTGGCCCAGGCAATGCCAGGTATATAAGCTAGTACACTTATATATACACTGGACTCTTTGCAGAACTCACGGGTACTTTTTGGCTCTTGGTTTGTTGCAGTTTGGTCACCCCTGCACGACGTCATATTGTTGTGTGTGAACCGCGATTTGGAAAACGTTATTTTATGTTTTCGTGATATAATGCCTCTTAAGCACGAGTCAAAAATAGCCAGAAAGTTGTATTGGTGGATCTGGTCAAAAGAAAACCAGAAAACTACAAATTTGGAATTTAAATTCAAAAGCGATGTCAATAGAAGCTGAAGCATAGGCCTCCAGTTGCTGAACGAATACATTACAAGGTCGCACTCATTACATACGAAGTGCTAACCACAAATCAACCACAACACCTTGCTGATGTCATCAAGGAGCATAAACCATCATGCAAACTCCGGTCATCCTCGCAAGCGGCTTTTAGCTAGCCATCGAAAGACGGTCACTGCATCGCGCACTTTCAGAAGCGCATTTCTTAAGAACTGCTTTTTGTGTGTATTTTGTTATTCCTTCCCCCGCACCTCCGATTAGTATGGTTAGTTATGTACGGTGTGAAAGAAGCTCAACATAAATGTGGTTGGAACCACCATGGAGTGAAGATATTTCTAAAAAAAGGACTGCTGACTGATGTTATTTTGTTTGTACACCAAGGAATTTAAGCTTACTTTGGTTCAAAGCTGATTTGCTTAAGAATTGTGGTGATACAAGTTTGACCACATTTTTAAAAAATCCATTTCCTTGTAAGATGACAGTTGCAGGCGAGAATGTCATCATCGCTTGTGGCTGGGGTTAGCATCGTTCCCCACTCCTCCTGATATCGAGAAGAAATTAGCGAGGTTTAGGACTGTGGCTCATGCAGCTGCAATGGCTGCTTTGGGTACACGGTCCAGACCTCGCCAGAGACCCTGGCTGACAGAGGAGGTGTTCAAGCTGGTTGAGAAAAAGCGACAGGCCCTCTCTCATCAGCTACAGCATCCCACATCGGAGAATGAGGAGGCTTACCACAGTCTTCGCTCGGAAGTTCGGAGAGCCCTGAGGCGCTGCAAGGATGGGTGGTGGTCGCGGGTTGCTGAGGAGATGGAGTCTGCCTCAGTGGCCTGCGATCACAAATCGCTCTTTAACTCCATCAAAAAAGTAACCTGCAGAGCCACACCTTTTACCATCATTAGGGGAAAGATTGGTGATCCAATCTCTGACCCCTAGGAACAGGTTTGCAGATTTGCTGATCATTTCTGTGAGGTCCTGGGGGAGGGGAAATCTCTCACCCAGGAAAACAACGTGGGACAAAGTGGGGATGACCCTGCCGAGGCTTCGGTGCCTAAATATTGTAAAAAGAAGTCACCCCCTGTGAGTGGATAGCTGAGGTGCCATCTGTGGAGGAAGTACTGAGGGAAATCCAGAGTCTGAGACCAGGAAAGACACCGGGCAGAGATGATCTCCCAAGCGAAATGCTGAGGGAGGGTGGCATTTGTGCAAAGACTGCCCTACATGACATCATAACAACAGTCTGGACCACTGGATGGGTTCCGCAAGATTGGAAGGATGCCCTGGCGGTCCCCCTCTTTAAGAAGGGGGACCGCACAGACTGTAACAACTACAGGGGCATCTCACTCCTCAGTGTGCCGGGAAAGGTCCTGGCAAGGATTATTCAACATCGCCTTGCTAGGCACGCTGAGAAGAGGCTTGCGGAACCCCAATGCGGTTTCAGGAAAGGGCGGTCCTGTACAGATGCCATATTTTCTGTCCGTCTGCTACAGCAGAGGTGTAGGGAATTCCAACAAGACCTACATCTCTGCTTTATTGACCTGGTCAAGGCCTATGATACCATCAGTAGGCCTGGGCTCTGGGTTGTTCTTCGTGCTTTCGGAGTCCCTTACCCTCTGCTCACGATCATTAAGGATCTTCATGATGGTGAGCGGGCCCGGGTAAAACTACGTGGCCGGGAGTCGGAGCCTTTCCCTGTACACCTTGGGGTGCGACAGGGATGTCCTCTGGCTCCCACATTATTTAACATCTATTTTGACTGCGTATTTCGTGAAGCCTTCAATAGCTGTACCGGGGGAATTTCCATTTGGTACAGATATAATGGGAGGTGGGTGCGATCAAGGGATGGCTCCCTATTGGTCAACCACGTTATGTATGCCGATGATTTGGTAATAGCTCCTCATTCAGAAGAGGAGTTGGAGACACTGCTGCTGAGACTGGAGCGTGCCACTAAGAGGTGGGGCCTTACCATCAGCCCCACCAAAACTAAGCACCCCCACAACTCCCAATCGGTGATGGGGCAGTAGTGGAGAGAATGGAGAGTTTCCCTTACCTGGGCAGTGTGCTTATGACCAGCTCCAGTTTAACAGCAGAGGTCTCACTCCGAATCAGTCGAGCGGCAATATCTTTTCATCGGTTGCGTAACGCTGTGTGGAAGCTACCTGGTCTGTCGCTCCGCACGAAGCTTCAGGTCTTCTCGGCCACGGTCATTCCCTCCCTTCTCTATGCTTGCGAAACGTGGACCCCCCTAATGGAGCATATTTGCCGGTTGGAAACATTTAGGCTGGCCTGCCTACGATCCATCCTGGTTTTAACCAGGCTGGATTGTGTGAGGAGCTCACAAATCCTTGAAAGATCTGGGCAAAGTCCCATCGGTGAGCTCCTCCGGCAGGCAAGGCTGCGTTGGCTGGGTCATGTAGCCCGCATGCCCAGCCACCGCATGCCTAAACAGCTTTTGTTCGGCCGGATCGAGGGGGCTAAACGGGCGCGGCACGGGCTAGAGAAGAGATGGAGTGATGTGGTACAGGAGGACGTGGAGCTGAGAGGACTTGCCGATGACTGGTACCAGCGGTGTCAATATCGGCCTCTGTGGAGGAGGCTCATGAAGGACGCTACTGGGCAGTTGGAGGCAGTCGCCCTCCAACAACAATGGAGGGCGGAGGAGCGACGCTCACAACAACGAGCGGATCGCCGGGTGGCTAAAGCACAGCAAATTGGTACGTTAGGGGGCACAGGTGGTGCATCAACCAGTCATCTCGGTCATCTCGGTCACTCGACGCGTGGCACTTGCTGGGTCTGCCCCGTGACCTCCTGCCAGCGGGCGTTCGACACTTCACGTGGCCTCAAGGTGCACTTGGCCTGGCACAAGCGTCGTGGTGACGTCACCGCCACTTAGTGGCGAATGGCGGTTGTTGTTATTGTAAGTCGATGTGTGTGCATGGGTCCATGTGTGTGTGTAAATCCATGTGTGTGTGTCTTAGACGATATGTGTGTGTGTGTAAGTCCATATGTGTGTGAGTCCATATGTGTGTGTGTAAGTCGATGTGTTTATATGTGTGTGGGTCGATGTCTGTGTGTGTCTAAGTCGTCGCGTGTGTGTGTCTTTTTCGCCCGGGCAACGCCGGGTACTTCCCGCTAGTAGTTTATAAATGACTTAAAATATATACAGAATAAATTATTCGCATTACTCCTCTACACATATTGTAACATGTTTAGGCTTCAATTATATGGATTATTATTGCTTTACATATGTAGTGACATGGAATGGGTCACTATGTAGCATAGCGCTGGTTGCTGACAGAGAAGGGGATCTGCAGTTGCAGCAGCCCTGTCTGACAGCAGGTCACGTGATAAGCCAGAGAGAGGGTTGTAGGAGAAAGGTTACAGAGGGGGCACGTGAGGGAAGCCCGGGAACCCGCTAGTAGGTTCTAGAAGGAGGGCGTGGCTGGGGCGGAGCAAGGCCACGCTGGAAGGATAAAAGGGGACCCCGAGCAAAGGCTCGGGGCTATTGCCTGGAGTGGGATCCTGTCGTGCTGCTGGAGTCTTCGCCACCATCTACATCTTCACCTTCTCTGCATCGTCAGTCAGGCAGTCTGCCAGCTGTCCTGACTGGGAGCTGTAGTTGCTTATTGTGGACTGTGAAGGCTGTTAATAAATAGAGTGCCTCCTACTTCTAGTGTCTCTGAGTCAGTCACTACACATATATAAAATTGCAAAAAATACTTCAAAAGTAAAGCATTGAGTTAATGCACACTATATCCGTTGTGGTTGAGAATGGTGTTTGAGAATAGTGGCTAATGGTTAGGCCCATCCATAGGGTGATTTTGGAGGACCACTAATCTGCAAGAAGGTCAATGCATAGACTATATATGGTATCGTGAACTTTGTAAATGGGAAAAATTGTTTGGCCGTTGGTACCCCTACAGTCTTCACTCAAGTATCTGCATATATTTCCTGGATTCAAAATGTAAGTTGCATATTCAGACTTCACAATGTTCAATTGTGTAAATTTAAACAGAATTAGTGTCCTACACACTTTCCAGATGTCAAGTGGGCCAGTCGCTAAGCTATGGCTGACAAACAGGTCTGGTTCACATAAAGAGATACAGATATAATGACCACGTCGGAAAATCATGGCAGATGAACGGCGATGCGATTTATTCGTAAGTGATCAACTTCAAATAAACTTGAACGATGGTTAAAACAAATCTCAGTCTTATGTGTTGTTTATAAAGCCAAGTCTCCCCCCACTCCACCCTTATTTGAAAAGCAACACCACCCACTTAACAGCCATCAGGCTTTGCACGTTTCTTCGTCCTATCCTTGGCTTCAGCTACTGTCCCACTTCAATCTGCATCTGTGCCATCTATTTTTATACCATTGCTAATTAAGCCTCTTCTCACTCTCTCTTCTGTCATGCCTGGTGGATCCAATTGCCTTATAACACTTTCACCTCACCCCCTTACTTAGTGCCAGCCAATGCTCTCTATGTTAATTTAAATCTTTGTATACAACCTGCCCTTTTACCTCCACCTACCTTATTGTTTTGCACAGCCTGATACTGTCTCCCTGCACGTATTGTTAAATTTGTATTATTTAACTTTATCTTCCCTGTAGACATGTATTATTTTTACTCAATGATCGGTTTATATACAGATCAGTGGGAAGAAAGAGGCAACAGGGTTAGAACTGGGTTTTAGAAATACTATTTATGTAATCGATTACTCTTCTTATTGTCAGCTTGATTACTGGACTCACGTACTAACCTTAAAATGGTTGGGGAAAAGTCTCACTTGTCTTCCCACGTGTGCAAATGGGAGGTGGCAGGCGAAATTTCGCAGCATCATGCTTGGCGTAGCTTGTAGGGGGTGTCCCCACCTTTGAGAGGCCAGATATTGGGCAGCTGTAGACAAGAGATTAAAAAGTACACATTCGTGGTCGCATGTGCAGCGACAATAACGTCACGATGCGTAATGTGACAATGGCTGCACACATTAAATTACGTGACCCATCTCAGCACAAGCTAATTTTATGACGTGGACCATCGGAAATATGATTTTAAAACCCTTGTCTAATGCACTTTGTTTCCTTGCATTAATAATCAGTAAAGTTTTTTTGGGCGTGGAGATATGTGCCGTTTAATTCAACACTTTGGAGATGTGGTTGGCAGATTATGCTGATGTCACTATGTACGTCACTCCCATTCTGCAAAGTAATGAGGTGAATAGGCAATGAATGTACAGAAAATGGGTTCATGCATATATATCGGTGCATACTTTGAATTATATCATCCTCCTGCATGCAAATCTCTCATTCACGAATTTCCCAAATAGCCAAATAAAATTTCCGCCAAAAAATATTGAGATTCATTACGGCATTTCCTGTTAGTCCGTCCGACCTTTTTGCTATTAAGCTGTCTTATTGGATAACTTTAATAAAGAAGGCTTCAATTTGAGCTCAAGATACATTTGAGGGAAACAAATTGTAATGTTCAACATGTTGAGAAGACATGAAAATTTATACCGTGGCAGTTTTCGAAGGCTGACCATGACGAAAGTGAGGTGGACGAAATCAGGTTGGAGTACTTTTGCAAGGTTGACCTTTATAATGAAAAGTAACATTTTAATGTGCCTAAAGGCTTCAAATAATTTCATAGAATCTACTATGTGGACCATAAATATGGACACTTGACAAAGAAAATGGACTAAAACTAGAAAAGTGTGCAAAGAAACATTGGAATACAGTTAAAATTACCTCTTTGCTTTGTATATGGGAAACTATTCTGTGCATTGCGAAGGCTCCACAAACAATATAAAAATTTGAAATGAGTATTATCATCAAGAACAATGTCAGGAAATACCTTAATGAATCTCAATACTCTTTTGGAGGAATTTTTTGTATTTCAACTTGACCTTGATAATGAAAAGTAACATTTTAATGTGCCTCAAGAAGAACGTTTAATCTGTCGTTTCAATTAAATTAAATGCTTATATGTTAAGACAGAAACATCCAAATGAGCCATTTACCCAGCCAGTCAAGGTGCCAACTTTCCACAGCCACTAAGAAGTTTATTGTTGAGGTGGATAGGAGCCCAGCAGCGAACAGGAAACTCAAGGCATAGATTATGTTTTGTAATGGTACAGAAATAGTATTTTATCTAATTTATAGAGCGCCTCCTTCACTTAAGGCGCTTGACATAGCTTGTACAACGGTGCCACGGAATGGAATGATTTAGGTGGCAGGGGCAACGCTACAAGGATCGAGGATTCGAGGAATGAGTGACAAGAGAGATGGAGGGGTTACTACTTAGGGATCACGAAAGGTGAAGGGACGGGAAGGAGTGGAGGGGCGAGTGGCAGGAAGAGTTTGGGGCGGGCAATGGAGAAGAACGGAAGGAAGTTAAGAAGGGGACTGCTTAATGTAGTTCAAATGTCCTGGTGACCCCCCCCCCCACCAATCCATTAACCCCTCACATCGTTTCTGTTTTAAATTAACCTCACTTTAAATAAAATACGTTTTATAGAGTTAAACGGGGGTCACAAGACATCTGGACCAGTATGTATAAGGGAGATAATCATGTGACTGAGCAACAAAAAAGATGAGTTGGCAATCTGTCCAAAGTTATTACGTTCACGTAAAATTAAATTGGCTACGTTAGTCGATTTCTATTTTACAGTCTAAAGAAAGATTGTAAATGCACGAAGTCATGTGGGAAAAGCCACAAGAGTCGATTCCGTTCGTGATGGATCACAATTATCAAGCCTCTGCCACTGTGGATTAAACGTGAACCGAAGATATCGACGCTTGACAGATGCAGGATTACTGCAGTCTGACGAAAAATGTTTCAGTGCCAGAGGTGTGGACTCGAGTCATGTGACTTGGACTCGAGTCAGACTCGAGTCATGAATTTGATGACTTGCGACTCGACTTGGACTTGCATAACAATGACTTTGTCCCACCTATAAGATGTGGACTCGAGTCATGTGACTTGGACTCGAGTCAGACTCGAGTCATGAATTTGATGACTTGCGACTCGACTTGGACTTGCATAACAATGACTTTGTCCCACCTCTGTTCAGTGCTACCCAAGGATTTCAACAACAAAAAACGTGTCACTGGCAACACCCGAGTTGACTCTAGCGTAGGAATAAATAATTCATTTAAATTATTGACCCTCAATCCTGACAATTTATTTGCCTCATGGAAAAAAAGACAAATCCACTGATGTCTCTTTGTTTTGCTCTCAATTCTCTTTAACTTGTCTCCACGTCTGTCTCTCCAGATCTTTCTCACTCAATGCGTCCGTCTCAACGCCTGTTTTGTCCTTTCTCCACGTCTACCTTTCATCGTCTCATTCGATTGCCTCCGTTTCGTAGGGGCCCATCTGGGCTTAAGTGACAGATCCCCCCAAGCCACTTTGGGCCCCCAAATGCCCCTGTATAACCCAATGTTCTCACACACAATTCTGGAATCCGCATAACAACAACTACCGTCTTTGGTGGCAGGTTTAACGACACATTTACTGTATATATTTACGCCATCAAACCCCCCCCAAAAAATAACCTGCACTATGGATATTGGTCGCGAAAGCCTACGTGTAAAACTAAACAACCGTCGTTGTTGCCACACGCTAGCGAGTTTAAAGCCACGACGGCCGCGTCTCTGGTGGCATCTATACGCTAGCGGGTGGACCACTCCACGTCACACCACCACCATCATCACCCCTCACCTCGACGGAGCTCCACCTCGAGATTAAGAAAAAGGTTATTGGAGAGGGACGGGGAAGGAGTGGGTGAGGTGGCCGGTGTCCTCAACACAATTAGAAAGCCACTGGAACGATGTGCTTTTAAGTCTAGGTTGAAAACTCAACTTATTTTATATTATAATTTGTTGTTATTGTGTTTCATTAGTTTCCCCCGATTAGCACATCCGATTAGCACGGTTGGCTACGTACGGTGCGAAAGAAGTTCTGCATACATACAAAATGGCGGCCGTTTTGACGGGAAACGGTCCCCACCAATCACGTAGCGGCTGATGTCCCGCACCTGTCAACCCCTTATCAGTGCCCTTACCTTAGGGGCCGTCCATAAATGACGTCGCGCACCTAGGGGGGGGGGGGGGGGTCAGACATTTGTGACGATGTGTGACGAGGGGGGGGGGGGTTGAGAAATGTGACGTCACATCAAAATGCGCCACGTTAAATAAATATAGACAACACGTTCTACTTAATTAAATAGACTTTTTTTTTTTATAAATGTTGTCTCCTATAACATCAGAGTGCAGCGGCACATTAAATTCGCACTACAATGACAATAGATTAAAGCGATTTGAAGCATGTTTTATTTGGGGGGGGGGGGCAGAGCTCTGTGACGTCATATTTGAGGGGGGGGTCTGACTTTTTATACGCCGTGTGACGATGGGGGGGGGGGGTAAAAATCGTCCAAAATCGCGTGACGTCATTTATGGACGGCCCCTTTTTACGGACCAATTCAGACCTCATTGGTCACCCCGTGCTCCTAATAAATCTCAAAGTTCATCCGACAAAGTCCCATTACAAGGGAGAAACACAAACAAATAGACAAAAATATGTATTTTTGTTGTTGCCCCTATGCCCCTATTGAAACGGCTATACGCCGTGTGGACCTGAAAACACAATATCCATGTACAAGAATAGGGGGTTAAACTGTATGGGTTGACACGGTATGATGTCCTCAACATTAACTGGCGGCCGTTTTGGCTGAAAACGTCTCCCTTACCTCCCCCTTGAGTCATTACAGTGCAGTATTGTTTCAATGGGGAAAAAAACACAAAGCAACGTCGCAGACGATAGCCATTTCAGGCCGTTTCTGTACCCACCCAGTGCCACGTAGGGATAGTTGCCACTAGGGGTACCCTTGATTAACACTGCTTCAGGGCATTACAATGCTCGAGGTGAGACGTGACAAGGCAATGTGAGATACAAATCTTTCTGTATCCTCATTGAGTCGACTTTAACAACAATAATAATAATGCAGTGTAAATTTCGATTTAAAGCTTTCGTGACTGCAGGGATTCATCTTCTTGGTTCTTTCGGTAAAGTCACGTAGAAGGGAAGTAATAAAATAATAAAAATAAAACATAATAAAATAATATAATAATATTTTATTATGTTTTATTTTTATTATTTTATTACTTCTTTCGGTAAAGTCACGTAGAAGGGAAGTAATAAAATAATAAAAATAAAACATAATAAAATATTATTATATTATTTTATTATGTTTTATTTTTATTATTTTATTACTTCCCTTCTACGTGACTTTACATAATAAAATATTATTATATTATTTTATTATGTTTTATTTTTATTATTTTATTACTTCCCTTCTACGTGACTTTACCGAAAGAATCAAGAAGAAGAATAATGCAGTGCATTTGGTGTTCGGGCTATTTTTACACCGCAAGGCTTAGTACAAAGGTGTCATGTTTCAGACGGCCTGCAGTGGTTTCACAATAGGGGGCTTGTTGCCATGGGTAATCACAATTGAGTGATTTGTGTGAATATTTGGAATGTGGAAAATGCATTCGACAAGTAAATCTCGGAAAGTGCATTATTTTTGACCCCCCCCCATCCTCATTGTCCAAGGCTTCGTACCGAGTAGAACTTCTTTCGTACATAGCTTACCATGCTAATCGATGGTGCGTGGCGGCGGGGGGGACAACAAACTAAACACAAAGGAGCAAAATCTTTACTTCAAGCTTTCGTGACTGCAGGAATTTATAATATTTGAGTCCATACACTTAGGTTTTTTCGGTAAAGTCACGTAGGTAAAAAAGAATAAAAATAAGATAATATGATTTATTTTCATTTATTATTATTTTATTTGTATTATTTTTTACCTACGTGACTTTACCGAAAAAAACCTAAGAGTATGAATCATTGCAGTCACGAAAGCTTCAAATCTAGAATCTTTGGATCTTTCGGTAAAGTCACGTAGATAGTTTCAAAGAAAATAACAAAAAAAAAGTACGTTTCGATCGCAACACAAGCGATCGTCATCAGGATGACCTATCTACGTGACTTTACCAAAAGACCCCAAGAATACAAAGCAGTTCGACGCCTTGAGTTTGTATCATTGACGGCTTGTGCGTTAAAAAGTTGCTCCGGAATGTTTCACCTTTTGCGAGGTAATGGCGCCCTCTGGTGGTGCGGTCGTTTCATTTGACACCTTCCGTTTATTTGACCGCTTTGGAGTTACCATCTCTAGATTATAGAAGTTGCTGGAGTCGAAATCAGTTGCAGGCAACACTTCATACCTTTTGATTTAAAGCTTTCGTGACTGTAGGGATTCATATTCTTGGTTCTTTCGGTAAAGTCACGTAGAAGGGAAATAATAAAATAATACAAATATAAAACAATAAAAATTCTCACGACGTTTCGACTGCAACACAAGCAATCATCATCAGGTGTGAAATCCACAGCAGACATTTTCTTGCTGTGGATTTCACACCTGATGATGATTGCTTGTGAGAATTTGTATTGTTTTATATTTGTATTATTTTATTATTTCCCTTCTACGTGACTTTACCAAAAGAACCAAGAATACACTTCATACCTGTTAACCCCTTATCGGACGAATCCAAACCTTGTTGGTCACCCCGTGCCCTTTATAAATCTTAACGTTGATCCTACAAAGTCCCATCACAAGGGAGAAACACAAATAGACAAAATAAGTGCATGTATTGAGACGGCTGTACGCCGTATGGACCTGAAAACTCAATTTCCCTGTACAAGAATACGGGGTAAACCGTATGGGTTTACACGGTATGAAACTGGGTTCTCAAATCTAGAAAGTCGACGGGGTCAGTCCAGTCACCAATTACTGCACACACAAACAAAAACTGTTTCCACGCATGTTTTCCCGTTTCACTCAGGGGCCGTCCATAAATTACGTTATGCGTTTTTTCCCGATTTTTGACTCCCCCCCCCTCGTCACCCGGCGTCACAAAAAGTCAGACCCCCTCAAATATGACGTCACTAAGCTCTGCACCCCCCCCCCCCCCAGAACCATATTTCCATTTTGAAAATAAAACATACTTAAAATCACTTTAAACTATTGTCATTGTAGTGCGTATTTCATGTGGCGCTGCACTCTGATGTTGTAGGAGAAAACACCTATTAAAAAGGCGTTGGAAAGCTGACATTTAGCATAAAATTCACTTGAAAATATTCAACGTCTAACTAAAACTGCAGATGTTCAGAATGATATTTAAATTATCTTATAATTCTAAAATATTCAAAGTAATAACTATAAAAAAAATACTTGAAACTTTGTAGTAGAACGAAGCAAAATGGAGAGTACAATTATAACAATAATATATTCATTCCACAGAATGAAAAGCCCTGGTAGAATCATTAAAATCAAAATGTTTAATGACAATCATTCAAACAAATTACAAAAGTTATGCTTCTCCATTCTCCCATGGAAAAGCAAAATGCTCCTTCATGGAATAAAAGAAAGGTGACCTGAGTAAATTTAAATAATAAAAGTTAATAATGAAAATGTATCTAAATTAGTGTTGGTATAACAATTATATTGTTTATATTTATTTAAAGTTGCACATTTTGATGTGACGTCACATTTCTCAAACCCCCCCCTCCCCCCCTCGTCACAAATGTCTGACCTCCCTCTCCCCCAATAGGTGTGTGACGTCATTTATGGACGGCCCCTAAACATTGGCTAATTTTATGTCAGAAAACTATATATCGGTTCCACTGGCATGTAACATTTTCTCTCCAATAGAGAACCTCCTAGTGTTGATATATATATATTTTTTAAGTTAACTTAAGGGCGATTAAATAGCTGTTATGTGACCATCCGATCTACGATGGATGCTGTGTTTGCACTCAACCCACTTGTGGAGCTGCACCGTGAGTTTGACCGCCCATTGCATGTCGCTCTCATTCATTTAATGGTGGATTTTGACTCTGTGGATCAATCCTCATTCTGGTCTGCCTTGAGATGGATTGGGGGTCCCTGGCATCCTCCTGAACCTTGTGAAACATCTGCATGCAGGCTTTTCCCACGGAGACTACATCTGGAGCACGTCAAGAATGCGTCCGCGCACCGGCGCTGTTGTCGGACGATAGCCTGGATCTCTAAAAACATGACCCACGACCTTGACTGGCACCACTTCACTGACCTCGAAGATGCCGATGATGCATCTTTGTCTGTTGGGAAGCCTGAAACATTCACACCAGTCTTCTAAAATGTCCACAACAATGCGAGAAAAAATGGGACCCGTGGCAGAAAACAAGTTCAGAATTTGGGCTCCCGATCTCCAGAAGCACCCTGCGTAATGAACGGCAACACTGTCGAAGCAGTGGAGGAATGTTTACCTGGGATGTGCACGGACCTCTGATGGATGATGTAGGCCTGATGTCATGTGCCGGATAGGCCCGACCTCAGGAATGCAGTAATGAACGGTCGGAATTGCATTTGGTCCCAGAAACGGTTGTCCGGGCACCAAATTGAGCCGAAGTGCTTTTTGTCAGTTTTGTTGTATGGTGCGGTGGCCTGGACTTTGCTTCAAGCTGATTTGGATCAGCTGCAGTTCTTCCACATGCGATGCCGGACACCTTCTTGGCGTCCGATGGTTTGACTTAGTCAGAATGTTACCATTGCATCCACTACAAGTCTACTCGCGATTGAGAAGCTTAGATCGAAGGAGATGGCTGTCACTTTTCGGACACATCGCCCATCTTGGGAGGCACAAACTCCAGAAAACTGCGCACTTCAGTTGGACTTCGACCCTCAAAAATAATAGCGCCGTTCCTTGTTGTCGCCCCTGTCGTACATGGATCAAAATCTCCTCGTGACACTGGAATGGCAGCAAGAGCGGTGTTTGTGAATGCGGTCGCAGGTCACACGCTTGGCGCAATGCTCCTTTTCTGACTGTTCGTAAATTGCATGACCATCCCTTTCTGCGGTCAGTCTCTTAACGCATGAGGTATTGCAACTCTAATATTAGACTCCAAACGGATGCTTGTCTCACATGGCAATAACGCAAATAGAATAAAAAGTAGGATGAAAACATGCTTGTTTTGACAATTGCAATTAACTTGTTGATATTTCAGGCTCACAGTGAGAAGTTGAGCGACTTTTATTATGAATTCACATTTGAGAAATGTAAACATAAGATAAACAGCACAGGTTCTTAATTGAGGCCTTTATTAAAGCACTGGCTAAGACAACCTCATGGATCCACAGTGATAGGACAACACCACAAGGAAGTGGCAACCCTAACCCTATCGCACACCACGCTTAGTACAAAACTGTCTTAACTTCCAACACAAAAGGACTTTCACGGTAACCCATGTGGCTCTCTACATCCATTTATCACCGAACCTAAGACGCGAATTAAAATGCTTCACACAGAATAGTGCTTACACACACACTCAAGACTACAAGGGGTAAAATTTATAAATTATGATTCACTGTTTGTTTTATTCATAGTAAGGTGCACATTTTCTTAGAAGACAGATTGTAATGTCTCACATGAGCAACATACATTTTCAGGGCTTTTACAAAGTTCAACAGATAGGTCCTTATTTGTTCAAGAATGCTCAACGCGAGATGTTAAAGTGACATTTCATCCACATGTTATACTCGCATCCCAACAATTTGCTACGAACTCTCAAATATTATAAAGCCGCATCACCTTATTGCTGTTATACCAGCACATTTATGAGATTTACCTCAATTTGACCAAATTACACAACACACATTGAAGATTATTCAATGCACAAAGCTACAGAGCTAGACATGCGTGTTAATATCCATGAGTTGGCGAACGCATGACAAATGCTAAATACATTTTTCAAATCAAAATTTGGTGCTGCGTACAACCCTCAAAGAAATGAGAAAATTTTAAATTATTAAATACAAATTACCTTATTAATTTGTCAAAACTTGGCAGTTTGTGAGCTGAAGATTTTGCAGCTATATTTCAATTCATTGAACAGAATATGGACCGATATTTCTTAAACTAAATGTACATTCATTTACACGCTACAATATTTGATAAGTCAAATCGGGTGAGGGTCATATTTGAAACAAATGGAAATCTTACCCTGAGCAGCACAAATACGAACTCACAGGACAATTTCTCCAGCGAACAAATGTGCTGCTAAAATTCCATAAGTTTTTTTCGAAATTCATCAAGTGGTACACATACAAGATGTGAAGTTATTTCATTGAACAAAGTGTGTATAAAACCGACAAAAGGCTAAATTTTGCAAAACTCAAAAAAATTTTTGTAAGTCTTGAACGTTGGTGGTTGTAGGTTACTGTGAAAATGTCCTACATTCTAGAATCTCTCTCTTTGGATCCATCTCTACCAGTCCTCCGCTGTGTTGCATGGTGCTAATTGGATATTTTTCGTGCTAAATGTCAAGCTTGCAGGTTCGGCACACGTTTGAGCTCAGGTTTTGAATTGGGGCACTGTTCGAGACAGAAAAAACCTGAGAAAAAAAGTTAGACAAGGAAACAGCATAAGAAAACAAAGGAGCAGAATAGATACTTTAACAAAGATAAGCAGGGAATACGCAGGAAAAACTTGGTAAAGCTGAATGGAAGATGCGGAGGAAAGTGTTCAGAGAAGAGGGGACAACAGGATGGATGACAAAAATTACTTTAAATAAAAGTCACTGGTCCCAGGAAAGACAAAAAAACAGAAGAGCAAATGCGCGTGCGAACATGCAAGCTTGGAATGTGAGGGACTTTCACTGCTACTGAAACCTTGGATTGGCCTTTAATTGGGGGGATGGGTTGAAAGATTTTGCGTGGGGAAATATAGGAAGGTTGGATAGAAGAGTTGGGGGTGTGCGTGGGGTCAAGCATTGACTCCAGGCGGGAGGTGGGTGGGAGGCAGACCCAGCTTGTCTCCGCAAGAGGACTGCAGACATGGGCCCAGCACGACTTCCTCCATCCCCGACAACAGCTCCTGCATCAGCAAACTGCATGGATGGAGTGGGAGGGGGGGGGGCAAATATATCAGCATGCTAAGGTGAGAACGTCAAAATAAATGTTCTGTATGTATATCTGCAAAAATGCAGCTAACATGTTACTTATCCAACTCTGTGTCAATTCTTATGTTGTAATTTTATTAAAGTCAAAGTTGAGTGCTCGATTAGTGCGAGGAAGTCAGGAGTCAGTGATGTATAGCTAATAATTTATGGGCATCACA
This sequence comes from Lampetra planeri, assembly GCF_965212315.1. Lineage (NCBI taxonomy): Eukaryota > Metazoa > Chordata > Hyperoartia > Petromyzontiformes > Petromyzontidae > Lampetra > Lampetra planeri. The sequence continues at coordinate 5,926,801 of NC_136129.1, forward strand.
GACTTCATGGCATAAGATGACCAAGGTGTCAGTGATTAAACGGATGCCTGCTGAAAAAGGACATCTGTACTATTCACTCCAATAAGCATCGTTTAAAAAAATGTGGTCATTTCATTTGGAAGCAAACACAATCTAACGCTTTAAAACCAATAAAAAGAATTAGTCAAAGTCAATGGCACTCATGAGACAAGATTAAAATAGAAAGGTCTGTAATAATTAAAACTACAATATAGAGGTGGGGCAGTCGTGCAGTGGTTATCGCAATGCGCTAATGAACTCGGCAATTTGAGCGATTCCCGGCCACGGCTAACACTAGTTGGCAAACAATATCTGGACCGGTCCTCGGGTTCCCCAGCCCACCACCCCCAACCTGCACGAACCATCGTGGTGAGATATGGTCAAATACCCATGACGAATATGACATGGGGAGTCCTTCATCCAATACTGTTTAACAAAGAGCATTAAGTTAATTTTTATACCTCAAACAAACACTTACACTAAAATGTTTTTTTATTTTACTGGGTAAGGCCCACTGAGCTATATAGCTCTTTTTCAGAAGCAACCTGGCCACAAATGATAGGGAAACGAAGTGGCTTATCACGTGTCAATTTAAAGCAGCAAAATATTTGGCTCATAAATAAAGAGGGAAAAACCAGAGGACCCGTAAAAAATCCACGCGACCACGGGGAGAACATGCAAACTCCAAATATACAGGAGCCAGGGTCGGGATCAAACTCCCAGAACTTCTGCATACCAGGGGAGGTAGTTAACATCTCGCCACCATGGCGCCCAACCTATGTGGAGCGGCAGCGAGATGTGAATAACAGCAGCATGGGGCACTCACCGGTCCTCGCTGCTCATGACATAGTGCACAACAGGCTTCTGGAATCCGTTGAAGGTAGAGGCAGCGGCCAGGGTGTAGGCTCCCATGTGCTGAAAGATTAACCAGTCTCCCAGGTGCAGCTCGGGAAGCAGGACGCACTCCAACACGCGGTCAAGTCCGTCGCAGGTGGGCCCCCACACAGATGTCTCGAACAGTGGCTCATCCGGATCCACTTTCTGCAGGTATACGGTCATAAACACAAACACAAAGTACGTGCAAACGCATGTGAATGCAGGCATACAAACACTCACACTAAGTGTCAATAAGAGATGCAATAATGCTACAAGCCAGATAATCCATCATTGACTTTGTTAGTGTCCCCTTTTACAAGTGCTGTGTCCTACATTCACAAAACGTTCATGTAATACACTGAAAATGGCCACAACCTAAGACGTAGAAATGAGGCTGGATTGTGGGATAACGCGTACCCGATGTGTGAGAGGCAAGACATTAGCGTGGTCGAAGAGGATGCAGTTGAAGGAGCCGTACACGCCGTCGTTGACATAGTACATATACGCAGGTTGGTCATCTCGGCTCGCTTCCTCTGCAGACGCACAGTGCACCATCGCATAAACACAGACACACCAGCGCTGTACAAACCTGTCCTACTGCAAAGGACAAACCGACTCGAGTTAATCTCAAGGGCTGTGAGGTTGGCGGTTCGGAGGACGGCATGCCACCAACGGTTAACCCAAGCAGTGGTGGCTCGTGACATTTCCACTAGGTAGGGCTATTGTGAGTAACCTCTAAAAATATGGTGTTCTAATTAAAAAAAACCTCGTCATATTATTGGCCTTCCTCTGCAAGTGATGTAACTGTTATATCTACCAACGGTAGGCATTTATAAACAATACTAAACACTCAAATGCTGTCCCCATGACTCTCAAGTCCACACGACACAACCCCTTTGACACTGCCAAAAACCTCGAGCGTGTAGGTTGTGAGCTGCTATATTTGCAGTGCAACCTAGCGTTGTGACATGGTAATTACAGCTATAGGCGCCTTTTTCACCACCCTGAATGGATCTCAAAAGGCGTGACTAAAATGCAACGCTAATCGCAATGAAGGGATATCTCTCACTGATGCCTTCACAGCCGCCGAGACCTACCCGAGGCACAAATCAGACTGTGTTGCAACTTAAAGCGTTATCTTCATTATGCAATTCACGTTGAATGATTATATTTTTTTAAACACAAAACTATTTATCAAAAAGTATTTTTATTACAAAAAATGTTTCATCTCCAGCTGCTTGGTGGGGCGGTGCCCCAACGCCCCTAGTGGACAAACCGTGCCTGAACCACGTTCTCTTAAGTGTTAGATGTGGAACTTGTTTTGCACCGTACGTAGCCAACCATGCTAAATCGGAGGTGCGGGGGGAAAAGACTAAACACAAAAAGCAGTTCTGAAGAAATGAGTTTTCAATCTAGATTTAAAATGCATAGCTCCAATGGCTTCATAATATTGGAAGAGCATTCAAGACGGCAGCAGAAGCACAGCTGAAAGCACGCGATGCAGTGACCATCTTTGTTCAATGGCTCGCCAATAACCACTGCGAGGATGACCGAAGTTGCGAGTTAATGGTCTCAGCCAGGGACACCAATGATTGCAAACACATACAAGAACACAAAAAAAAATCGGTTTTGCACTTAATTTTAAAAGATATTCAGATGTGAATTAAAATATCGGTTTGACTATCTTGCAAAACTCATGACACAAATGCTGCCTTCTACTGTATGAACCAAGTTACTTGAAGGGATCTCACAAGTAGCTCTGAGGTCCGAAGGGATACTTGTATTATTTGCCCCTATGCCGATAGCATAATCGATATACAATTGGTGGCAGGTGATGGGGGTGGTGGAATTTTTTTTTAAGGAGTTAATTTTCTGCAGATCGCACCATTGTCCAGGCTGTTTTGGACCACGGCCTTCTTGGCGATGATACCGACGGCGAGCATGAAGGCTGAGGCCACGTAAAAGCGCCCTGGTTCGGCAATCACGCGCACGCCACTCTCGGCGGGGAAGTAGCGCTCCAGAGCACCGTTCAGCACCCCTGCAATCTGCCAAATACAACGTTTTGAGACAAATGACATTCGTGGCATGGCACATACAACAAAAGCGATCATGTGTCGATATAGACGATATGCACACCATGCAAATACAAACAACAATATGCTTGTTTAATTCACCCATTAAGAAATGCACTAACCTCTTCAAATGTAACTTTTGCATCGGGAGAACCAGGGAAACCACCTCCGATGTCAAGGAGACTCAAGCAATATCCAAATTCCACCTGCAACACAAGTGCAAACAAGGAAATAATTTTGGTAAATGTATTGTTGCCATGTGATCTTATTCCAGTTGTAATGGCTGCAACATTTGTGAAATAAAGTCACAATTTGGACCTGCAATTTGCAAATTTGTTCAAAATCGTATTTTTCGTTGCTTGCACTGCAACAACGCTGTGATTGAATGAAGGAGAAAAACATGAGCCATCACGGCAACATGAAAGTAAACATTACATTTGGGAAAAAAACTGTAACGTGTTACTGCATGAGAGATTAGGGGTGCACTAAATCAGCCATTTATACTATACTAGCGGGAAGTACCTGGCGCGGCCCGGGGGAAAAATATATTTCAAAACTTCTCTTAAAAACATAACACACAAATACCAAGCTATTGTGAAAGCCCAGCGTGCCATTTGTCCGTCAACAAAATTATAAGAGGCTTGCAGAAGTCCAAAAAGTTATAGAAAGTGGGGGGGTAAATAGTTGATCTAAAAAGTTTCAGAAAATTGTCGACCGCCCCCCCTCAAAAAATATTTTTACCCCCTCGTAGGCATATATACTTACACACCCTACATACAATATAGTATCTACAAACTCTATGGCAGTATCTACCGACTCTACAGCAGTACCTACCGACTTTACAGTAGTACCTACCGACTCTACAGTAGTATTTCCTGACCGTAGTAGTGTCTGCAGACTCTATAGCAGTATCTGCTTACGATAGCAGTATCTACTGACTATCTAGTCGTATCTACCGACTCTGCAGCAGTATATACTGACTATAAGGGTATCTACTGACTGTAGTATTATCTACTGACTATTGCGCAGTATCTACCGACTCTACGGTAGTATCTACCAACTCTATAGTAGTATCCACTGACTCTATAGTAGTAACTACTAACTCTATAATAGTATTTACTGACTGTAGTAGTATTTACTGACTGTAGTAGTATTTGACGGATGGGGAAAACAAATAACAATGTTTCGTCCGGGGGCTTGTGTCGTATGTGTGTATTTTGATGAAACGTAAACCCAGCAGTTCGTTAGTTGAAAACATCACAAGGTATGTCCACACACACAGACAGACAGAGAGACATAGACAGAAATTACTTTTATAGGTAAGATTTCCACATTAAACACCTAATGATGTATTCGGCCTCATTAAAAGCTAAATAGTAGCTTTTTAAATAGATGTTTTAGGTTAGTGAATTTGCAAACGCCAACCATGAATTAAGACTAATATAGCTGGGCCACAAATGCAGAGAATTGCTCCCTGACCTCTGACACCTCACTCACCGCCCTCTCTCACCCCCCATGTCCAAGTCAAACTGCGTGCGCTAATGGTGAGCAGGAGGGTCAGGTCTCACACCTTCCCATCTTCTCCTGTACTACGGTCACTAAACACAGACCCACGATTGGTTTTAACCCTTTCCCATTCCAATGACGCAAGTTTAAGTTAAAGTACACGTACTTTATCGGTACGTCTTTAGGTCAGAAGATGTTACCGAGGCTCCTACAAGGCCGTGCGGGAGGGACTACAAGGCCGTGCGGGAGGGAGTTTGGCAGTTTGGTGTCAGCTATCATAGATTGCGGTTATGTCGCTGCAGTTCTCTGCGGCGAGTACAACGTCTTTAAAAACGGCACTACGCCTCCAAATAAAATTAACGCTAACCACTTGCGCGTTCAGATATTCAGCGGTGAACGAGACCAACCCTGCAACTTGCAGACGTCTCAGAACGAGAAAGGTTTCATGGATCAATATGGTGCAGCTGTTGTAAAACAGAAGCAATGAAGTTGCAATGCAATGTTGCGAAACATTTTAGGGATTGCAAGAAAATTTCAGCATTAGCTATAACTATACGGCTAGATAGGACCATCTTGGTGACAAGAAGAATAGACTAATAACAATGGGGAAATGTAAAATCAGCCAGATACAGTAAAGTATAGTCAAGGGTACAGGTGGCATTAGAATTGATGGCACAGAACAAAAAACAGCACAAGACGGGGGCCACAGAGAAAAGATTGAAGTCAGGCAGAACATGACGGATAGTATGGGACACCGATGAATACTACATCAAATGGATGACATGGTACAGCAGGGTAAGAACAGATGAAGGCGTGGCAGGAGGTGAAGCGATACTCACGGCCATGTCAAACACGCAGCGTGCATCTGCGATAGCCAGGGCAAAGGTCTCGGCTTCCATGCAGCCACTTCCCACATGAAAGCTGGTGAAACAGCACAAAACAGTAAATTGTTATTTATAATACAGGTATAAGTCAAGATAGATTAGTGCTCCTTGTATAGTTTCTTCCCCGAGTATGGATTTGTTTTCTCTCAAGAAAATAGAACAATCAACAGTGGAGAAGCGATTCTCACAATTATCAATCTCTGCAGGGCTTCATATGCACTAAGTCATGGGTCTGTACTGTAACCTTCAAGTCTTTACTATGTCTTCACAGTTCTAGGTTAAGGTAAAGATGCAGACCTTACAATTACTTGCTCATGCCACTGCCGGCAGAATGGCCTCTTAAGAGAGGGAACTGGGTAATTTGGCAATTTTCCACAACCTGTCAGATGTCTTACATGAGGCGGGAACACCCACACATCAACCCACCACACGCGACCTGTTGATCGACTCCTTGTGGTGTCCCGATTTATACTAAAGTCACAGGTCTAAACATACTACTTGATTTCACGCAAATAAAAACACGTCCCGACCTGACGCCGATGACATCGACCCCGAGTTGGCGTGCCCTCTCCAACAGGTGGCGGCAGCTCTTGAGGCTGGCTCCAAACTTCACGCTCAAGCGACAAACCGCCTTAGAATCGTCAGCCATGATTCGCAACACCAGCCTAAAGAGACGGCAACGATGGGCAGGGTAAGAACTCCACAATGGGATTGTGCCACAAAAAGCTGGAAGCTCATCAAGAAATAATTCATTATCACATAGGATTCAGCCCCGGTTTTAAATAATTAGAAGTTCTGCCAAATGAACTGCAATGTGGGCACGTAGTGCTCTATGGGTGTAAACTTTAAAAGGTAAAATTAGCTCGAGTTTTATAATCACGAAAATCCCAAATCTGTATGCCGTTTTGTCCGAACCAGACAAAAAAAGCATTTTCACTGCATAATAGGTAAACAAAAGTAAACAAATTGTTCATTATAAATACTTAATGAACATCATGCAGCATGCTCATAAGGATACAAATTGAACAGAGATGTGCAGAGCATTCATTAGAATGCCACACAAAAATGTTTCTGGTGTTTTGGTTGAGGACCAGGTCAAAGACTTTTCAAGGTTAATGTTTAATTCAACTTTAATTAACTATTCCTTAAAAGTAAACACATTATTTTAAGAGAATCCGAAGTTTATTTCTCTTGAGTAAAGCCCACCTAGTGATATGGGCTCTTTTTTTCCAGGCCCACTGGACCAGCAGACAAAAGCAGTGGCAAGCTTCATAGCCACAAAGGCATGGGGTATTTCTCCAGTAACCTTCAAGTCTTTACCATGCCTTCACGGTCCTAGATTGAGATAAAGTTGCAAACCCCTGCTCTAAATTGCTCATGCAACTGCTGGCAGAATGACCTGTACTATTGTAAGACATTGTGTGCCCTCGCACACATTCATGGAGACACCAGGACATTTGGGAAAACTGTGATGAATCTGAATCTCACTGGAATAAGCAGATTCATTTAAAACAAATTACAGGATCAATTACAGTTCAACATCATAATGAACACACCTTTGAGATTTGAGCCGGTGAGAGAATATCACGGTTTGGGGAATGCCTTCATCCAACAGCAGATTGATTATGGCTGATGGTTACTTTGGAGATATTGTTGCAGAATGGAAGCAAGGAGGGACTCGTATCAAAGCAGTCAAAAATGTCCTTTCTGGACAACTTATTTGATACTTTGGTCTCGTACAATGGTGCACATGCCAAATAAGCCCCCCTGAGCCAAGTACAAAGTTAATCACTTGCAAGTGTGTGTAGTGTTGTGTGAAAGGGCATGTCCAAGATGCCGATTCAAACCAGGACCTTGGCCTACAGTGGTGTCAAAGCACTATACATAGATATATTTGTACATATGGCTTGTTTTTCATCCCTTACAGAGATAAGGAGTTGGACTCTTGTACCCCAAACGCAGCGGTCGAGTGAGTCCAGCATGATAAATCTCGCACAAGCCTTTGTGCAGTGTTTTTTTTAGTTAGTCAGTATTTTAACAAAAATGTAGGTACAGTTTTAGGCCAGTCGATGACAGCTTGTGGAATTTTATTTCACCGACCCAAGCTCTTAGATTCCCTGACAAAATTAGTTATTTAGTCCACTCTTGGTTAATAAATGTTGGTGTGAAGACCGCACAAACTCCATTTCCACACTTCCCGAACCATGCCTATAAAACGATACCCCGTTTATAATGATCGTACGTGCTGCCAACTAGCCAAACATCGTTCATTCTGCTCGGCACATTCAACTAGGGCTCACGTTTTGTGCCGCATGACACCGATACAGCAGCTTTACCAGAGTAAACTGTGGCATCGTCAAGAGCGTGAGCGAGCAAGAGTGGGCGAGTTTACTGCTGCAAACTAAGACAAGAAATGTCACGGACTGACAATGCAGATAATTGGGGTTATCAAAAAAAAAATCACCTTTACGACTGTTTAGGAGAAACGAGAAAAGATCAAAAAAACCGTTTATCAGCAAAGTAGTATGGGACGGGTCTTTTAACATGTCGTAAACAGATTTTCACACACTGGGAGACCTGTACAAATACGAATTTACACATACGCGGCAATGCATTAACTTCCTCATCTTTTTTTAAAGTCCCAATTCAAATTGTCATTAAACCTTGTTCAGAGAGAACACGACCAATTTAGCGAACCCTCTACAAGGTCAGCACATGCTTGTGATATATAACCAATTACCATGTTTGGTTTTCCTCGGTGCTCTCCAATAAATTATTAAACTATTATCTTAGTATGCATTTTCATTCAGGCTAGTTATTCTCATCATGGTCAGTACCGCTTTAATCTTTTTTATTTTGGTGGGCAGTCAAAGTCATCATCATTCTCGATGATACTCCTCCAACTAATAAGCATCGTTGACCAAAACAAAATAAAAACAAATCGTTGACGAATATTTTCACAAGTGTTTACAAAATTACCACTGGTTTTGTGCGCAGGGCTCCTACCGGGCATGAGGATGGTTGCGAGCCACCTTCTCCAGCTCCGCCTCGTTGTCGAAGGTCATGGTGTGCACACCGTGGCGCGCCGCGTACTTGATATGGGACACCTGCTTGCACGGGTTGGCGTAGATGATGCGCTCCGCTGGGACGCCCAAGCCAAGCACTAGAGCCATCTCATTCTGTCACAAAGCACATGAATTTTCAGACTTTCAAACAAAACAAAGGTTTCCAGCGACACGACGGTAGCATTTAAACAAAAAAAAATTACATCCCATCTTACCCAAGACTAAATTACCCGGAATACATCCGATTCATGTCGGATCCCGGGACCGAAGCAGGGTTGAGTCTGTGTAGTGCTTGGAGGGGTGAGCACAATGCATTCACATGTATTGCAGGCTATAGACCAGGGGTGGCCAACTAGCATCTCCCGAGCTGCATGCGGCTCTTTAACCCACCACATGCGGCTCTATTGAAGTGGCACCACGTAGGACATATACAGTAAAACCTTGGATTGCGAGTAACTTGGTCTGCGAGTGTTTTGCAAGACGAGCAATTTTTTTAAATAAATATTAATTTGATAAACGAGCGAGGTCTTGCAATACGAGTAGTACATATACGCTTTGTCTGCCGAGCGTCACGTGATCACAACTGATATACGATTACAAACACGTTTCCGGAACGAATTATGCTCGCAATCCAAGGTTTTACTGTACTATAACAGTAGCAAATAACAATTAATGTCTTCCCATGCTGCGTCTAAAACTGTCAATATATATACACAATTGGATCCTTGCAGAACTCATGGGTACTTTTTGGCTCTTACAGGTTGGCCACCCCTGCAATTGACTGCTGGAGCGATATATAGGGTTGCACTGTACTTCTATGCTCCCACATCTAGGTCCTCTGCCTTCGCCAATCCATAATGAAACAGCATGAAGTATAGTTAAATAACCCACATGACCCGCACAGCATAGGGAGACCCTTGTCCAGCAGTGGATTGACAAAGGGCTGTATATGTACATGCTTGTTTCCGCCCTTATGAAAGTTTGAGTAAAAAAAGTTAGCATGAGATTTTGCAATCATAACAGCATTCACATATTAGCACCACTAAGTAACAAGAAACTGCAGCGATAACTGTCAACGTTGCCAGTAATAGGCATAATAAGTTAAAAAGACTGCCCTGATAAGAAATGTTTAAAAGCTTTTACAACAACCCAGGTTGCCAATAATGTTACACGATCTTGAAAATAAGTAAACCAGAGATGGATAATTCTGGAAAAGCCCTATACAAATGGCATGTGAAAACCATGAATGCTTAATTCATAAACACGCACACACACACGCCAGCTCCAAAACTTACACAAATAAATAAACTAAAATATATTCTCACAGACACAAGCGCACAACGTGAAAACACACGTCTACACACAGACTCGCATGTTTTTACACAAACAAGCACACACGGGACAAGTAAACACACACGGGACAAGTAAACACGCACGCAAAGCAAAAAAAATTACGCAATGGAAATCGACACAGGGAAGATGAAAAAGAATAAGGCCTAGGAGCAGATGGGAAGCCACAGCAGACAGACTTGGCACAACGGGATCTAACAACCACAACGGAGAACGACGAAAGATGGCAAGAGGTGGAGGGAACGTGTGTCAACAGTGTGTGGAAACGCATAATACGGTCCCAATGATAACGCCAACACGCAACCAAGCAACACAGCCCATCCTTGTTTACCTTGATTACCACCATGTTTCACACGATCCGATACGTTATATTTCATGAGATGATTACCACGATATCAGTTTCCCTTAACTTTGTAACTGTATACCACATTTTGTCATTGTGCTTTTGTGCTCGGATGTACTTCAAATACAAAAAAGATGATCTATACAAATTAAGGTAGTGTTATTCAATCAAAAAACTCTAATTATTACAATTTTACGCTTATAACCTGCGTGCCATCAGAAACAGATCATGTTATATAACCGTTGTGTCATCAACTTGTCTCGGAATTCAACAAGGAAAAAGTTTCATTACTTTAACTATTCTGAACTTTATTTTTTCAAACTTTTGTCATGAAATAAGAGGAAAACATTTAACGATCAACAATAACCATGACGTAATATTTAGTAAAACGGACGATATGATTATCCTAGATATTATATTGTACGATGTCACGGTATCGTCACAGCATGGCCAAGGGGTAGCGTCATTGTGTGCCGGTGTCATGGTCTATGGCTTGAGAAATTAGCTCGTCAAATTGTTCTATTGTGAAACATGAACTCCTACTGGGTTAAACAAGAGCAATATCGTGGCAACCCAAATTGTTTACCTTGCTTGCGCAGTCAAAACCAGCACCCATGGCAGCAAGCGCCCGCAGCACTGGCAGCTCATCGTTGCACTTGACGGCGTAGAAGGGGCTGACAAGAGGCAGGTGCTCAAGCCAGCGTGCGTGCTTCTGTACCACATCGCCAAGGTCCGCCACATAAAACGCATCCTTTTCATCCTTGGGGGTGTACACACACACACAGGCACATCAATAAAACATTCACAAGCAACAAGTGTCTTGCTTGCACAACCATGTACAGACAGGCAGATGCAGAGGCACGCAAATCACACGAGTTGCTTAAAGCATTAGGAGTGGAGCAATTCACGCCCCCCCCCCCCTTCTACGACCACGCCCCACTACGACAATTAGAAGAGTTGGCACAATTCCATTCCAGATTAGATTATTTTTTAACAACGGATGAATGTCAGCACATCTATTGGTAGCAAGGGGAAATGAGAACCAATCACATGCCAAATACGAATTGAAAAATATTGCTTCTTACAGGTGCGATTCTGTGCGTGCATCACAGGCATAATAATCAATATCAACAATTTAATCTTTATTTTCCATTGTTCCACCCATAATAAGCACGGGTAAGTAAACACTAAAGCATGTAATCAGAGATGTGTGTGTGCTCAAAATGGTTGTGTTTTGGGGAGAAAGCGAGGGTAGGCATCTACCCATTTACATGAACCACTACCGCAGAGAAAAGGTTCACTACATTCAACAAAACGTACTAATGAATCTATTTCAGCAATATTGAAGAGTTTTCCAAACTCTTTTCAGTGTTCATCTACTATGGTTTAAGTTTTTTATTTTACCACTCATCAGGTATGTGGAATGAGAATCGGTTTAATCGGCTTTTAAACAGTCTGGTAACGAGGAAAATGCATTGGGATACATGAATGGATGTGGAAAAATTATGTTATAAGGGAGGATAAAACATTTTGCAATACGGACAGACCTGTCTCTGGACTTTTTCTGCTTAGTCTTGTAAAGTTTGGCCAATTAATTTAAAATTTCTGTTTTGCTCCACGTGGAAAGAAAACGGGGTACCAGGAGAAAAATTTACACATTAAGGAATAACACTTAAAGGTCTCTACAAAGGGGCTAATGAACCTATATGCCTGTACTGCAATTTATTGGTGTAAAATCTGTGTGACCCACCAATCCTTTCCTCCAAAGCACTAGATCGCAGGCATATAGAATCACACCCAATGTAAAAACATTGTAAGTATAAATTTGTATCTTTATACATGCGCCAATAACTTATTTTATATTTGTTAAATAGTGTTCAGTCAGTTACAACAGCTGCAAACATGACCTCATGAGCCATTTATTAACTGGATTACACCGGGCCACTATGTTCTGGGCTTCAGAACAGTTTTCCCAAGAGCGATTTGATGGGATGCATACTTGGAATGGCAAGAGGCCGAAAAGGGAAAACATGGATCAAAGAACAAACACAAATTACAGACATTATGTTGACAACTCAGAAAAGCAAATGAGCTCGAGCTTGGAAACATCCCTCGGACGGGCTGACAGCAGTTGAGACTGGCGATGGAATGGCATCTAAAAGGGTAAAGCAACATACAAGAGGATGACCACTGCGGAGAGCGGAATGATGAGATCGTTTCTTTTTCAGATGGATGGTAGCGGCAGCACTGGACCACGAGGAATGGCGACAAGAGTGGAGAGGCCTTCATCTAACAGTGAAGTCGCAATGGATCATGACAAGTGGGTCTGGAATTCAGGCTTACTGAGAACACGAGGCCGCGGATGGTATCATCGAGGAAGTCACGGGTGCTGATCCCATCAGACAGGAGGGAGAAGTAGGGCATGTCTTGTTCCTTAAATCCTTTCATCTTTTCCAGTCGACGCAAATCCAAAAAAACGTATTCGGGGAATGACGAAAATTTTGTCCAAGGTTTCAGTAGCAGTAGAAAGTCCGTTATCTATGCAACAAACTGTGAAACAACCAAGTGAGAAAAAAAGTTAAGTCATTTAATTCTCAGTCATAAATCGCCATCAGGGTAATTGCACCCTAAAAAACATGTTCCAATTAAGCTAAGTAACTGTAACATTAGCTCATTGATCAATAAGTTAATATCATGCACCTACACTAAAGCACGGTTGCAAGACTATGGGTACAAGGAAAGCTATTAATTCAAACCAAGCAAATATGAGCTTCTGATTTCACGTTGTCAGAATTTAAGGACAGTTCCAAATAACATTTAAAATTTCAAATGAGAAACTTTCAATAAGGGATATACATGTAGAGTGTAATGTTTTACTAACTCTTTAAGAGTGACCCACTGTATTGCCTTATTTATCAGTTGAAGCTAACCGTGCTCTGTCTATAGAATATTTACCATCTTCTCTATGAACATGCATCCTCACTGTAACTCTTCAGGTACTCACGCGGAGCAGCTGGGAGGCGGATGGCCCCAACTATCAGCTGGGCTCCCAAGGCGGCTCTGCGTTGAAATCAAATTGCTCTAGGTAGAGCCGCCGTCCCTCTGGATAGATGTTGTATACCTTTTCCGTGTATACGCCCTGCAAAAACAACATCCAATTCAAAATGTGTCAACAGCAAAGAAGACTCCCTACAATGTCTTGCTTACGCCACGACTGGCAGAATGACTTCCACTAGAGGACGCTTTCGAGAGCCTTTATAAAAAGTATTTGGTGTCCTCATTAACGCCAGTCAGATACCTTGGAAGAGGTAGGAATACCTACAATTTACCCCATAACACGGGAACTGCCGATCGACTATGATGCACCCAGTTGTACTGCTGAGTGGAAAGAGGCAGGGGCATTTAAGAAACTTGCACCATTATTGTTTTAACTGCCGTGCCAAGAGAAGGAACCAACGACCTATGGGATCACAAGTCCAGTGTGATAACCAGGACAACTCGGCAGCTGCAAATGACAAAGTCGTACTTGCATTTTATTCCAATGTTTCATGGTATTGAAAACAGACACCGACATGACGATTTGACAGCGAGCGTTGTCAATGACAGCCTATGTATATAAATATGTGCATACATCAATGAAGAACTTTGCCAAGTATTTTAGAGTTTCCGAGTATTGTAGAGCTCATGGTATCTCAAAACTGTGGGGGGGGACAATATCCATCGAGTGCTGTTTAATGAAATGGTAACATGTTCCAAAGTTAACATTCAGATTTATGAGAATGAATACCAGGGTTAATAGCAAGCGCAAACCAGATCCAGATTCCACTTCCCATACATCCGTGTGACTCAAGTTCACAAAAGATGACTGCTCTTATCGGCAGTGTAAAGTCACCAGTTAAGAAAGTGTTTCCTTTTGTGCCTTTTCAGAGCAACGCGTAACAAAGTTGGAGGCCGTTCTTCATACAGAGCAAAACTGAAGGCACAGTGGTGAAATAAATTTCCAGCTTATATAAAACACACGAGTTCTTTACATAGTTTTGTGATATGACATTAAAAGGAAGTTTACAAATGGTTTTAAATGCATGAATGGCCACATAGTATGAATGGGACTGTGTGACAAAGCAGTGAAAAAAAGTGGTCATTCTGGTGACTGGGGAATGATATTTGCAAATTCTCAGGCTCAATGGACACGTAAGCGGAGCAAAGATTGCAGTACACAATGATCACTATTTTGCACGACATTGACTATGGTAGTATCGTCATTAGAAATGTCTGGAAATGTTTCACATCTTCAAAGCATATTCACCAATCTTTGCAATTCAAATACAAATCGAGGCTTTAAACGACTTTCGCAACTGACGATTGAAAAACGCCATAAGGTGCACCATGTTAAGTCACAAGCACTGTTGTGTGAGAGGCACACCGTGGTACGTTGCTGTACAGTGGACGTGAAAGTAGCTGAATAACACGAGTTTAGGTCATTCGAGGTCACACAGTACAGTGGTGACCTTACACGCAGTGATGGACGAGCTAGTCGGCACAGTTGGCAACACTGCGCCTGAGCACCACGTGCCGCCTACTGGCTTTACATCACAGGACTAAAGCCGCATGGCAAACGGTCCAGCAAACAACACCAATTACAAATATATTATCATTGGTCAATCCACTGCTGGTTGAAAGCATTCCCAAGCCACCGCCCGCCTCTCACAACCGCGCGATGCAATAATCCACCGGGCACATAACCACAAATGTATATTTCATCGCTTCTTGGCGAAGGTTCTATCGGCCACGTTCCATTCCTTGGCTCCCATTCCCATTATTATTCTTGACCATCATCCATACTTATTTTTTAGTGACGTGTCCTGCCCAAGCTCACGTTCTGAACAGTTTTGATGACATTGTAGACGAATTAGTGTGTCAATTTGTCTTCTCGTTTTTTTTATCCATGTCTGTATGAAAGGCAGCCACC
Source organism: Lampetra planeri (assembly GCF_965212315.1). Classification (NCBI taxonomy): domain Eukaryota; kingdom Metazoa; phylum Chordata; class Hyperoartia; order Petromyzontiformes; family Petromyzontidae; genus Lampetra; species Lampetra planeri. The sequence goes on from NC_136129.1 coordinate 5,941,884, forward strand.
ACATCACCAAGACCCATGGGCAGACAGCCACCACACAATTAAACACAATTTTACATTAACTCACTGCTGCAGTAACTTTTAGTGTTGGAAGATTTAATCTACAAACACGGGTTGCGGAGTCTTCATTGGCAAATGTGGGTTCTAGGAGATACCTTCTCCCATGACACTCCGTTTGCATTCAAAGCCATATACATTGATTTTAAGCGAAACGGAGGAAATGTCACGAGGGGGCAGCTATGTCACCGAAAACACGTCACTGCACTAGGATACAGACACACAAACACAACAGTAACGTCATAACGCTGCTAAGCAGATGGGAAGAGTACAATTTAAGTCCCCGTAATGACGAAAATAACGCATTCGTCAATAACACTGCCTTGAGAAGGAAAACAATAAGCGACATTTTGGGCAACAGTCCTTCACTGCTCTGAGAGCTGTATAAGTGGAGTCCTGTATAGACCAACTACTTCACCCAGTTAACAGCAAACATAGCAGGGGGCAGTTATAATTACAATTACAGCAGCATTAATAGCCAAAATCACAATTACATTGACTGCAGTGCATTCCGAATCAATTACAACTGTAATTTACCCCAGGTCCTGTCGCTACCACCAATATTAGTGAAATAAGCTCACATACCACTTGACGAAAGTAGAAACCACTACCACATGATGCTCCAAAAGTTGCAGCTCAAACTTGTGTCCAGTCTCAATAAACGTACAAAAATCTTCCAGGTTATAACATGCACCACCTATTACTTTAAAATACAGGTGGGAGAGGTGCGTCTTATAAAACGTTAAATATGGTAATTACAACTTTACATGTGATAATCATTTAACATCACCGTCAAGAGTAATAGGTGCCAGATTAGGGTTCAATAATAATTACAATGAGCAGCAGCAACGTTAGCTGAGATTAGAATTACACCATTATCATAATTCATTAAAATTTGTATTTAAATTGCCACAGGTGTGAAATATCAGCCACCACAAAACTACCAGGCAACCACCACGTGGATTATAACCATCAATAACCAGGTCAAGTGACGCCCAAATCATCATGTGCACCACCAACTTTTCCTTTTTGAAATACAGGTGTGAGAGGTGCGTTGAATATGCTAACTGTACATGTGAATAACCATTCAACATCGCCATCAAGGGTAAAAACAGGTCTCAGCCAGATCTGGGTTCAATTAACATTACAATGAGCAGCAATGCGAGCCGAAATGAGGTTCACAAGTTATCAACCACGACCGTATTATGCCATTCCCCCTGTCCCCCTTATGCAAGTGGAAAAAACACATTAGATGACGCGTCTTATAATCCATGTAACTTCAAAATGTAAAACTTGATTGACACCTGGTAAAAAGTTTAGGCTGCGTCTTAATCCTGAGGATACGGCACCATGACCAGTTGAACAGGAATCGAAACCTCAACAATCATCAAGACAACACCACCAACCAAATTGTAAACGCAAACACCAAATATACAGCGTATGTTAAACGCTTCTGCAAATCCACCGCTGGATGAGATACTCGACCACGCTGTGCGGGTCACGGGAAGATACATGGGCCATACTTCCCCATCATAGGTCAGTGCGTGTTTGGGAAGGGGGTGAGAGCATTTTGCCTGTTGTTGTTGAACTTCTTAAAACACTCACAACACTAATGACCTTTTGGGGAACTCTCCTCTTACCGTACTTAAAACACCAGATACCCTCAAGGAAAAGAATCCGCTAGTAGTACATCAGCGGGTGAAGCAGATTAACCACCCCCCCCCCCATCACCAGCGGGTGAACAAACCCCACAATCCTTACACCAAACACCCGGCAAAAACCGAGAGATGTTCACCGCCCCACGTGGCTGCCACTAGAAGTCGAGGCGAGCGGGGGGGGGGGCCGGGGGGGGGTTCCTATTGGTCGAGCCGATTGACAAAACCTCGCCTTTACACACAATTTGACATCCTCCCACAGTCTAGTGCACATACATTATCAACACGGCCGCTAGCTTACGTAAACGACCTGGCACGAGGGGAGCCCCACACACTTCCCCTGGGCCGCACGGCGAGTCGAGAGGTGGAGAAGAACTCGCGACGCGGATGTCCGAAGCCGCTCGCGGCGTTCGGGGCGAGGGGACGCCGTGGATGCGGCCATCTTAACGTGGGGGGTGGTGGTGGTGGTGGAGGGTGGGAAGAGACAACTTCTCATCTCCAACACCACCACCACCGCCGCCGCCTTACAATACTAAAACGACGTACAAGGGAACAAACCACGGCCGTCCGATCACCTCCGATGGCCGAGGCTCTCCTAACCGAGATGGGGGAACGCGGCTCAAAAAAGAGAGAGAGAACGCAACGCAGCCATGTTATGTTCGAGCCGGCACGCACGCATCGGCGATGCGAGTCGGAAAAAAATATATAGACGAGGCCACTCACCAAATAAGACGTCCCTGGGCTTCTTTTAAATCGTCTTTTCTTTTTGGGCGGAATTTTTAAACGATGTGTGGGTAACCGCTAAAGAGAAACGGGCTGGCGCTCTTGGCCATATATGTTTAAGCGGAGCGGGAGCGGCTGACTTCGGGCGGGTCACGCAATGAGTCGGGAATCCTCCGCGGCGCCGCCTTAAATAGCGACGCGTCACCGCCAGTGACGAGCGGGAAGCGAATCCGCATAATGTAGTCCCCCCACCCTTTTAGCCCCGCCCAACCCAACACGTTCCATTAATTGGCTACCACATTCAGATAAGCCCCTCCCCCCCTCCCCCTTAACTTTTATTTCAGACCTATAAAGGCCGGCACGGCACACGAGGGGGTGGGTGGCCAACACCACGCCCGGCCGCCTTTGTCTCCCTAGTGGCGATGTTTACACATCGCACCAGGTACTAATTTTAGGCTGAGTCGACCTAGGGGAGGCCCAGGACCGGTTCAGATAATCGTCACCGGTGTTTTCCGTGAACGGGAATCGAATTCCGGTTCGCCAGGTTCGTAGCGCAGTGTAGCGCTAACCACTACACTACCGCTACCCACTATACACACACACCGCTATTGCCAAATCCCGCGCCAGACACTTATACCCAGGGTGAGTTATTTTATCGATGTTTAAAATGTACACGGGTGTACAGTATGGACAGAACTGTGTTCTCTTGTCTCCAGATATAAATAAAATTATGTTTCAGGTCTTCTCGTCACATCACATCAGCGAAGTTACGCATCCCCCCCCCCACGTCGAGACCACGTGGTCTCCACACTGTTACGCGCATCTTCCCCTCGCGACGTCATTGATGACGCGCCACTCGGAAGGCAAGGAGGGGCACGCGGTGGCAAGCCCGGCACGTCTTCGTCTAAACACTCTCTCGAGTTGCCGAGTCGAAGGAGCGTTTGGTTATTATTGACAATTATTATCGTAAATTGATCAATCGCGTTAGTTGCGCGGCTCCACTAGAAGCGACGACGATGGAGCGAAAGATGAGCTCGTTGGCGTGCTCCGTGTTCAACGAGCTGCGCCTGGAGGGGAAGCTCTGCGACGCGGTGATCCACATCAAGGATCGCGAGTTCACCGTGCACAAGAACATCCTGTGCAGCTGCAGCAACTACTTCAGGTGACGGCGGGTGGAGTTCATCGCCAGGGGGATTGAGGGTCGCGCGATCTCTCACGGGAGTGCGACGCTCAAGCTGATAGAGAGCGGGCGGTCAAAATTCCTGCAGCTGCGCCTAAGCGTTCGAATCACACCCCCGCCCCGCCCGCCTTACAACAAAAACAAGCAAAAAGTCACACAAAACTTAGGCTGATTTGGTCTCGTGGTAAAAAAAAAAAACATTCAATCCCCATCATCGGTTCACCAAGTAAAATCTCCTGGGGTGATAGCGACGCTCAGCTGTTAGAGAGCAGGCGGCATCGCGAGGAGAACGCAGGTTGGAATCCAGACTCGGTGCATTTATTTGTGAATGCTTTGCCCCGACTGTAACAAAAAAAACACTTGGCAGTATAAATTGTCGATAGTGAGTCTCCAAAAACGTAGGCTGTCTTTGATTCCCGCTAAAAACGTACACAAATATCGAATCCCCATTATTAGTTAACCGAGTAAATCTGGTGAGTGCGACGCTAAAGCCGACAGAGAGCGAGCGGCAGTATGGTATGACTGTACAGCAGAGGTGTGGACTCGAGTCATGTGACTTGGACTCGAGTCAGACTCGAGTCATGAATTTGATGACTTGCGACTCGACTTGGACTTGCATAACAATGACTTTGTCCCACCTATGAGATGTGGACTCGAGTCATGTGACTTGGACTCGAGTCAGACTCGAGTCATGAATTTGATGACTTGCGACTCGACTTGGACTTGCATAACAATGACTTTGTCCCACCTCTGCTGTACAGTACTGCGAATCGCATTTCTTTGTCGGAGGTTCAGATGTTTTGCCCCGACTGTAAAACACTTGGCTCTCCTGAACAAGAGTTGAGTCAAGCTCTTCTGGGCAAACGAGCGTGATGATGATGTTAATAATAAGTCCGATCCTGGGCAATTTTACGGTTGTTGGAATCCGTGCAGCCTTGCTCTTGCCACGTGTGGAGTTAATACCCGCACTGACAAACGCAAAAACACCACCGCGTGAGACGTCAATCACTCCCGCCCAGGACGCGATATAGGATAGGAGAGATATCCGTTCATAGGATAGGGGAGAGACGAGGGAGAGAGATGTCTTCATAACATAAATAGGAGAGAGATGGATTCAGGAGATGAATATGCGAGAGATGCATTCATAACATCAATAGGAGGGAGATTGATTCAGGAGATGAATATGCGAGAGATGCATTCATAAGATCAATAGGAAATAGATGCATTCATAAGATCAATAGGAGGGAGATGGATTCAGGAGATGAATATGCGAGAGATGCATGAGATGCATTCATAAGATCAATAGGAGGGAGATTGATTCAGGAGATGAATATGCGAGAGATGCATTCATAAGATCAATAGGAAATAGATGCATTCATAAGATCCAAAGGAGAGAGTCGCACTCAGAAGGTCAATAAACTAAACAGGAGAGAGATGCATTCATACGATCAATCGGACAGAGATGCATAGGAGAGCGTTGCCGTCGCGTTGCTGATGTCGCGATACTGCTCCTTCCCTCAGGGCGCTGTTCACGGGCAGCTGGAGCGATGCAGGGAGGCGCGAGTTCATGATCCCGGGCGTGGAACCCGAGGCGATGGAACTCATCATTGAGTACGCGTACACGCGCACCCTGCCCGTCACGTGCGCCAACGTGGAGCGGCTGCTGGTGGCCGCGGACCAGTTCAACGTGATGGGCATCGTGCGCCTGTGTTGCGCCTTCCTGCGGGAGCACATCAGCTTCGACAGCTGCGTCGAGGTCTACAGGTTCTCCGGCTTCTACGCTCTGCACGATCTCCAGCAGAGCGCATTCGCCTTCATGCTGCAAAACTTCGAGGCGCTGGCGGGTTCCAGGGAGCAATTTTGCGAGCTGACGGCGGATGAGCTGGAGCTGGTGCTGAGCCAGGATGAGCTGACTGTGCGGAGCGAGCACACCGCGTACGACGCGATCCTCACGTGGCTCTCGAGGGACGTGGAGGCGCGCACGCGGGACGTGCCGCGACTTCTCGCCAAGGTGCCAACCACGCGGGAGACACACGGGCACGCTCGCAGAGACGCACGGGCACGCGTGCAGAGACAGAGACACGTAGATGCAGATACGAACAGAGACACGGGCAGATGTGCAGAGACACAGAGGTGCACACAGAGAGGCAGTTGCAGATACAGAGACACGGGCAGTTGTGCAGAGACATCGAGACTCTCGCAGAGACGCAAGCACAGAGATGCACACAGAAACAGATGTCCAAAGATATCGATAGGTGCAAAAGACAAACTGCACATATATAGACACAGAGACTTACAGATGCACGGACTCTCACACACTAAGAATCACAAAAACACAGATATATTCACACAAAGACATACAGACACGCATACTCAGATGCATACAAGATAAAGACAGACACACACAGATACATACAGACTCACAGACTCGGACATACAGATACATATTCATACAAACACACATACAGAACAATCAATAGGTTTTGACACACAGTGTCTCATCAGCAAAGCAAGCCTGGCCGCTCATGAGAAAGTTTTTGTCGAAACTGGTCTAGAGTTTTCTTACACTGAATCTATGCTGATCAAATTATGCAATGCCAGAAGGCCGTGGGTCAGCTTTGTGTAATAAATACTTTACATTTTTCATGTGGAGAGGCGGATATGCAAAGTAAAGATATTGTCTGCTTATCTATTTTAAAATATTTATGTATCTCAAATTTTAATGATGTAATCTTATGTTTACATGTGAAGTGCTCTGTGACCATTTTATTGTGAAGGGCGTTATATTGAATAAAGTTTGATTGACTGAAGATCATCCATCCATTTAGTCATTCATTCGTGTTTCCTTCCCCTTATAAATTGATCTCACGCGTGTGCCGCACATCCCTTTCTGCCCCCGCAGCTGCGCTTGTCCCTCATGAGACTCGACGTCTTCCTCGGCCACCTGGACCAATTCGAGCGGATCAGGGATCACATCGACTGCCGGGAGACGATCTGTGGTGCCGTGCAGGCCCTGCTGGCGGCGGACGGGCCCGCGCTCCGGCGCCCGCGCCTGCCCTCCTCCGTGCTTTTCGCTGTGGGGGGCTGGAGCGCCAGCAGCCCCACCAATGCCGTGGAGGCGTTCGACGCGCGCTCCGACTCCTGGCGCAACGTGACCCCCGAGCACGAGTTTAGCCCCCGCGCCTACCACGGCACCGCCTTCCTGCGCCCCCACGTGTACGTGGTGGGGGGCTTCGACAGCGCGGACTACTTCAATGGCGTGCTGCGCCTCGAGCCGGCGAGCGGAGTGTGGAGACAGGTGGCCCCCATGCACGAGCGCCGCTGCTACGTGAGCGTGGCCGTGCTGGGGGGGGCGCTCTACGCCATGGGCGGCTTCGACGGCTACGCGCGCCTCAGCAGCGCCGAGCGCTACGAGCCCGAGAGCAACCAGTGGAGCGTGATCGCCGCCATGAACGCGATGCGCAGCGACGCAAGCGCCACGGCCCTGGGTGGCAGGGTGAGGAACGGCAGCCCCCTATTCTCACCCTCCACTCCCATCCTACACTCTCACCCTCCACACTCACATACTCCTCTCACACGTTCTACTCTCAGTTCCGCTTTCACCCACCACTCTCACACTCCACCCTCACACTCCATTCTCACACTCCATACTCGCAGTCAACTCTCACACTCCACTCTTACACTCCACTCCTATCCTACACTCTCACCCTCCACACTCACATACTCCTCTCACACGTTCTACTCTCAGTTCCGCTCTCACCCTCCACTCTCACCCACCACTCTCACGCTCCGCTCTCACGCTCCGCTGTCACCCTCCTCTCTCACACTCAACCCTCACACTACACTCTCACACTCTACTCTCACACGTCACTCTCACACTCCTCTGTCACCTTCATACACTCCACTTTCCCAGTCAACTCTCACACTCCACTCTCACTTTCCACTCTCAACCTTTACCCCGACCTTCCACTCATGCTTCACTCTTAACACTCCACTCTCACCCCCTACGCACAACCCCCACTCTCACACTCCAACAGAGTGGAACAACGTGGATGTCAAGAATAAACACCTCATTGAGACCCAAAAATCACACCTCCTGGCTTTGACTTCCCCCCCCCCGATGTAACCATTAACTGCATCAGAACACCAACAAGCCGATGCACACATCTCCTTCATGACTGGAAAATTAAAGATGCAAGCCAGTGTTGCGATTGTGGCCACGCAACACAAAGTATGGACCATTAGTGAACTACTTTAGTCTACTATCCATCAACAGAGGAGGAATAGCAAAACCACACAAAACCTTCTCTTGAAAGCCCGCTCATCGTGGCTTGCAGACCTCGACATTGACATTTAGCTTCTGAACACATTGCTGGATTCATGAGCAAGAATACTAGAATCTGGAGTTGTTGGTAACACCGGTGCGTACATGTGTGTGCGTGAATACAGGTTTACATCTGTGGGGGATTCAATGGCAACGAATGCCTTTTCACGGCTGAGCACTACTGCCCCGAGACCAACGCATGGACCCTCTTCTCCCCCATGAATGTGCGGCGCAGCGGCATCGGAGTGATCGCCTGCGGAGACCGCGTGTGCGCTGTGAGTAGACCGGACCGCAAGATGCCACGGGACGCTTTTGAGGATGGCAGGGTGGAGGCAGTGCCTGGGTTTCGATTCCCGACTCGGGCACATTTTGTGCGTGGAGTTTGTACGTCCTACCCCTGCTCTGCATGGGTTTCCTCCGGGTAATCCGGGTTCCTTCCATAGCTTAGATAAAAACTCCTTGAAATATAATTGGTTATGGCCTCACATCCCAATGTTGAAAAATGACTCAATTGAGATTACAACGCAACTTCGCCCCCCACCCCCGCGTGCCCATGAAAACTTGGCAGGACCCTCCTGAAACAGTCTTATAACACAGCGAGGCTTTCCTTGGTAAAACAAGCATAATAAGAACAGTCTGTTAGGGCTACAGGGTAATCTTTGTGCGTGCGTGTTTTTGTACATACATGTCTCTTTGTGCAAATGTCTGTTTGCATGTGTGTATATATGACGATTATCTGAACCAGTCCTGGTTACTCCCCTATATCTACTCAGCCTCAAATAAGTACTTGGTGCGTTGTGTAAACATCACTACTGGGGAGACAAAGGTGGGCTGGGAGTAACCACCCACCCTCTCATGGTGTCGTGCCGTCTTTCATAGGTGCTCGCTAAAAGCACTTGCCCAAAAAGTCTGGTCAGGCGACACAAGTGATCTTTGTATCCGTACATCACATATCTATTATGGAGAATCTATGTATTTATCACTCACTTGCTGTGTGGCTGTGTGCCTGTGCGTGGGGGGGACCAGGTGGGTGGATTCGACGGCACAAACCGCTTGCGCAGCGCCGAGGAGTACACCCCGGCCACCGACTCGTGGAGCCCGCTGCCGGAGATGAACCAACCACGCAGCAACTTTGGCATCGAGGTCGTGGACGGCGTCGTCTACGCCGTGGGCGGCTTCAACGGCTTCACCACCACCTTCAACTCGGAGTGCTACGATCGTGACGAGGACCGCTGGTTCGACGTCAGCGACATGAGCATTTACCGCAGCGCGCTCAGCTGCTGCGTGGTGCAGGGGCTGCCCAACGTGCGCGACTTTGTGGCCCCCCGCGACGAGGCGGCCCCCCACAACGTCGCCTCTTAGACGTCACCCCGGACTAAACACGAAGCAGCTGCACAATACAAAAGCAACATTTATGACGAGGGGAATTGACGTTTTTATAAATACACTCTCGTATTTACTACTCTCGAGTGTCAGTGGTCCAATTTGTCTGTTGCTTCACTGTCGGCTGGTGTTTGTGCTTTGCAATTGCGTCAGACTCACAGGATAACATAGCCATTATGTCATAACATATCTCGGTAACATATCCGAATTAGGGCAGCAGGGTGGCAGTGGTGGGAGTAATAATGCCTCAGCAAGAATCGCCAGGGTCTGATTCCCTTCTGGGATGCATTCTTGGACTTTGAATGTTCCCCACCACTGTTCTACAGTTGTCTCATGAAGAGCCTTTTGCCATGCAAATCAAGCGCATCCGAATAAGCATAGACAATCTAATCGCACCTCCGAATTGCACGGTTGGCTAAGTACGGTGCAAAAGAAGTTCAACATACATACTGTACATACAACACAAACACATTGATAAACACAACAGCAGGTGCGACGTTCCTACATTCAGAATAAACTATTGGCATTAAAATGTATTACAGCAGTAAACTACAGAGGAAATTAGACATCACTGTTTAATTCATTATCGTTTTCTCAATTAGGTTCTGAATACTTGACCAGTATAAACTACCTTGCTAATTCGACACTGCGTGGCCCTATGGCGATGCAAAGCTAACAATCTAATTACCATCAGATGATGCACGTACAATAGTAACTTTTTTTTATAATGATCTTAAGCAAATTAGTGATACAAGGGATGCAATGGAATGGTAAGGTGTAATTTTTCCTGCAAGGGATAATCTTATCACCTTTATTTTTCTCAAGAGCCTTTTGCCATACAAATGCAAGCAAATCAAACGCATTTCAGCAAGCACACACATTGCACGCGCAACAGAACAAATCTGAATTTTAAGATTGGAACATTGTAATGGCAACAATTTAAATTATAAAATGACAACATATGAATAAATGCACAACAGCTGTTACAATCGTAGCAACATAATATCAAGTGTAAATTATTTTACATGTCTTACCATTGATTTGAATGTTGCCGAGATTTTAACAATGGTGTTTGTATACCAGTGTTAGCATGACCATGGTGAGGCATTTCAACTGGCAATACTGGATCTTTCACATTTCGAGCTCTCAAGCGTTTTAACAAAAAAGTATGTTCATTATCCCAACGCAAGTACCACAGAGGGGCCTTTGCTGGATTATGCGGTGGTTAAATGGACTGTGACATGACGATGCAGTGCCCATAACCATAGTGCAAACGTTACACAGAAATTGGGATCCCTACTTAAAACTATGCTCTTTAAAGCAGGTGTATCATGTATGTTAAGCCTCAAGCTTGCCTCTGTATGCGTTATAGTTTTGAATCCCCGCTCTGCATACAGGCTTTAGCATTCTGACAAGCCCAGTCGTGAGAGCTGTACCGAGAAAAAAAATCCCAAACTTAAAAAGCAATATCAAACTAAAACACAAGAAAATTCAACTTAAAAATCTAATCGGCCCAAAGAATCAAACCCCGTGCCACAAGTATGCTTAAAAGCACAAATAAAATTTCAACCACACCGCAGGTAAATTAAATTCTACATTAAGACGTTAATATTTTGGTGTTCACTAGCAGATGCACAGCGTGACAACTGTTTTACAGATTTAGATGAACAAATCGAGATGGAAATTAATATCACTCCCGAGGAGTTCAAATCAGTTGAGACCCAGGCCACCGAGGTTCCTGGAGACGACAGCACGCTATGTGGGGCCCACTCATTCCACATCCACAGGCCTGTCGTGGGGCCCTCGTGTCTGAAGTCTGGGGCTATCTTTTGCGGCCTAGGGCAAATTTTCTTTCCCCCTCCACGAGGCCCTGAAAAGACCTCGGAAGTCAACCAACACCATGAAATGCTTCTGCATGACATATGCACTTTGTGGCAACAGTTTTCCATTCTCTAGTCCGCCTCAATATTTCATCCTCTGCAGCAAGTTGCGCTCAACACGCTTAAAAACAAAATCAAGTGCAGCAATGCAACGTGCACAAGATGCATGTACTGTAGCAACATGGATTCGTATTTTAGTTGTCATCTGCGTTTCCGAGCTGCTTAACCTGAAGCTAACAAAATTCAGTCCGGCACAGGTCAGACTCCCATTTCATAACATTTGGTGGAACTCCACAATACACACCTACCAAAATACCCACAACCACTACAATAGAACCTCAGTATTTCACAACACATTTCTATTTGTATTTGTTCAATTATAGGTAATGGAAAGTGTGGAATTTATTACCTGCTTACGAAAAATGCACACATCAAGCTGTTGTTACATGCATCAATTTGAGGCTTTCATTTAAAATGCTTATAAAACTAAATGGTTAAACTCCGTTTGAACCGAGGCTCTACTGTAGTAGCGGTTTTTGGATATCTTTCACGCGTTGCATAAATCCCAGTTCCATGTGCAAGCAGATGAGATGTGGCGTCCAGTTTGATTGCATTTCAATGTTAAATCTTTTAGTGCAGACTGGTGTTCAATAAATTACACCAGCATTTCACTTTAATGTTGGGACCTGCAATCTGGGTCCCTAAAGTTAGTTGGAATGGAGCAGAGGGCAAAGTATTGCCCTTAGGTTGGGTCAAAACAATATCTGTGCTGCCCAATGTACTTTTGAAAGTCTGCACATGGAAACATGGCTTTACTGGCCTAAAACACTCAACCATCGTATTTAATAAGGGAGGAGTGAAACTCAGTGTGCACACAAAAACGTGGAAACAAAGGGACGCACTGGGAAGGCAGGGTTGATCAGTACGAGGCGGCGAGGGAAAAGTCTTAACACTCCAGACTGACCGCACTGCACAAGTCAGAATGCTGTCACGTTGGCTATGGGAAGGCCCTTACAGCAGCTTCCAATGTTTGACATTTGGAGCAAATCAAATTAAAAAGTTGTGCTGCTCCGATCTCAACTGGCTCAACACGCACACACGCATACAACGTGAACCCATCGCGTACATAACTCTGCGCCACGCTCCAGAACTCTCCCACAATTAGAGCAATCGATAGGTTTAAGTGTGAGTGCGGAGAGGCTTTAATCAGGGAGGTAGGGCTTGAGGTGGTCATCCACACTGCCCACTCCCCAGTGGGTGAGCTGGTCTTGCGGCAAGTACAGGCAGATGCTGCACAGCTTGAACACGGACGTAGTCATGCCCTTCTGACTCTGGAATTGACGCACACGAAACCACGGTACAGGAAGTCAAGAGTTGCAGAGGGTGCTTGGGCAATCCCTGACGCTCTTGCATTTTCAGCTTACTCAATGTTCGAAGACTATTCCCGATGTCATCGGACTTGCTGAAGATTAAATGTGTTGCAATGTAACATACACAGTCCAGATAAACTTGTACTCATGAAAATATCCAGCCAGATAAATGTTCTTTAGGCATCAGTGTGCGATATCCTTGGACACACTTGGAGGTGCCAGAGATTTTCACTGGGTAAAAATAATCCGTCTGCTCAGCACCCCATGGTCAGTTAGCTAATTTTAGTCTCTGCACACAGACAGAGAGGCGTCATATTTAGTGCTAATGTGAGATAGGGTATTCAATGTGTAGCGACAGCTAAAGTTCCACACATACTGTATATTAATACATTGTGGACTGCCTTCAGTGTCCTTTAATTGTTACAAAGATTTATTCCACGTAATTTATGTTCAGAATATAGAGGTGGCTGTTTATTGAACTGGTTTAAACAAATTATTTGGTCAGGATGGCCAATGGCTCAGTGATCAGAGCACTGAGATAGCAGTGCTGATTAAACCCAGTTATCAAATGCAGTCCCCGTTGACGTTTTCAGCCAGGTCATCAGTGGCTTCATCAACAAAATTAAACTCAATTGGGAAATACCAGTTTGACTGCTATATGCCAAACATATCTCTGTGGAGGGCACGAGAGTACATGCGAAAGGTCACTTTAAGGGCCCTCTGATGCAGGACCGTGATCTCCTTCTGCGTGCCATTCTCAAACACTGACAATTCCAAATTGATATTCCGTCTCATGACCTGATGTGATAGCACAATTTGAATAAAACCGCCATTAGCGCAAAATCATAAACAAATTAAATAATAGTTCCCACTCACTGGGAGTCCGTGCCGGCGCACGAACAAGAACATAGACTCCGTGTCATTGTTGACAACGAGACCCGCCTTGTCCTTTTGGCCAAGCAACCGCAACAGCTGCTGTTCGTAGTCCTGGTAGTCAAACTCAAACTCGGCCTGCACATCAAGTACAGAATTAAGCATTCTTAGCAGGAGCATAACACACACAAAATACAAAGGATAATTTCTGTATTCTGTGGATTATAAGATCAGGAAAGTAAGACAAACTGTAACTTGTGCCCGGTGCCAATAAAGCAATAGAAATCTGGTCACTAACACACTTTGTTTGCTTTAGAGTACATTGCCCAAAATACAACTTCAAATCTTAATACAGTAATAATACCTTTGGAAGCAACAGCATTCTGAATGTCATGACTCAAATATCTGAAATAACCAAAATATTACACTTTTTTTAAATGTTGGATTAGTTGACCAACCTTTTGAAGCAACATTTCAAGGCCCCTCAAACGAAAAGACTGATTGTCACCCTCACCTCGACATGAAGTATTTTATCAGTATCTAGTAGACATGACAAAGCCACCAATGATTACTGTTAGCAAATGTAACCCCATATTACTAATTGCAGAAATCTCTATCTTGCTTGAGATTAGATGTGTGGTATGATGGACTCACTTGAATAAGCTTATATGGATCGTCTGAGCCCTTCCAGCGAGAAAAGAGGAGGCAAACCACCTTCTCTATGTCCTTGCGTGGCCATAGAAAGAAATCCATATCCTGCACATTGCCGATCACATCCTGCAAATGGAACATAATAACAATGCCAAAATCACTCCAGTTAGGTCAGACACTTGACCGCTTTGTTAGTGCGGATTGGTGAAAATGGCAGAAGACCAATATAGATAATATAGATAATGCTTATTTACACATGTCATGAGATATTTATAAAGTTTTTTTATTCCTTTTTAAGCAATATTCATTGTTTATCTTGTTTTCATTACATTCTGGCATTTTTTGTGAAAATAATTGTTTTTGCTCTTGTTAGGACATTCCCACGCTGCAATGTCCCGGAACTGCCACCACCGCTGATGGTCTTGGGCTGTGGTTTTCCTTGTAAAAACAGTTGTTAAGCTCAATGGGCCTTACCGGCTGAAATAAAGTCTGAGTCTGGATAACCCTCGCTGCTCGTGTTAGCCCTGGCCAGCAAGATAACTCAGATCACCGGGTTCATTGGACGGTACACCAACCACTGCACCACTGTTCCACCTTTTAAAATTCAGAATGGCCATTGAAACACAGAAAAGGTTACTGACAAAAACTATGGTTATAGAATACAGTAGATGGAAAGTGATGAAAAATGGCAGCAAAAATAAGCAACACAATTACTAAAGTTGCTTTTGACTACATCAGTTTATGCAAGACTACAAGAGGGCTATTGTAGTTTTGCAGTGTGTACCAGATAGTTTCTGATTTGAGATGAACCATCATGTTTAGGAGCATAAAACTTTAGTTCAGATTTGCAGAATAAGAGGTTAGGTAGGAACTATGTACATCAGCAGTTCTCCTGCTGTGTTTGTTTCACCTCATGACGGTTGCTTGTGTTGCGATCGAAACGTCGTTGTGATCTATTCATTTTCTATCTACGTGACTTTACCGAAAGAACCAAAGAGTATGTAATGAAGCCAAGTACAAAACAGATGTACAAATAAACGCAGGTACATGTATATTCGTACAGAGAAACGTTTGAGAAAGGGCGAGGTACACTTCCCATAATGAAAGCCGAATAGTACTTATACATACCTTGTGGTGAGGCCATACATTAACATGCACCTTTGTATTATTTGGATATCTAAACAATTTAGGGCCCACCTTTACAAGTGACTGATAAAATCAGAATCAGTTTTGCTCGTCCAAAAAAGAACCACTCTAGTATCCGATTAGTGCGGCTAAGATGGTTGCAGTAAAGGATAAATATCACTTGCGCAACCGAACAATGTGCTTATCAGAAGAAAACCATGGATCATCTCCTGAGATGCCCTGCAGCTCCACAATGCGCTCCTAAAGATGTGGCAATGCCAACACCAGAAGCAGTGGCCTGTGCAGAATTTTGAGAAAAACTCTATAGATTGGACAGGACATGAAGAAGACTTACGGGCCATTTAGAACTGTTGGACCTCATGAGGCTTCTTGTCCCTATGAAAGTCACGGGCCACATTCCACCTGCGGATCCTTAATCTTCCTACCGTTTTTGATAAACACCGAGGTGAATTTACACATTACATAGAAATATTAAACAAGCTGTTGCACACACAGCTGTACATCAAGGTGACACTTTGGACGTACACGTCGCAGTGACTGATAGCGCGGTGCGTGTAGCTGCACCACATCCTTGCTCAGCAGCTCTAGGGAGCTCTGCAGCGAGTAGTCGGCCTGTCGCACACCCTTCAAGATCAGCTCCTCATAGTTGTTGGTCATCACCGGCATCACTTCGCCGGCCTCAAACAGCGCCGGCCTCTTCCTCTGTAGAGCACAACAGAAAAAGATGCACAGGAAATGTTTAATTGGGCATGCATGGTTAAGAATGCCAGTATAAAATTGGGTTTTACTTTGAGGAGTCCTTAATAACTAATGTTTTAATGTACTGTATTCGCCATAGCGGATCTACATCCAAAATAATGAACAAATACCCATTGGCAAAACCGAAGTTCAGCCTTGGAGTAAAAAGCGCCATTTGCTTTATACGAAGCAGTAAAGAAGTCATGTTTTGCTTCCAAGATAAGACTAGCTGTTGCCTTTGACCGATACTACGTCTTTATAAGTAACCAGTTTTGTAAAGTACAACGTTGCCTATCATACTCGCTTGAATTGGGAAATCTATAGAAAAGTACGGTTTACATTTAGTCCAAATAGATCACTGGTCAAGTGGAAACTGCTTTAAAAAATGACATGCTTTACCGTACTGTAGAAATCATGAGATAAAAAAATACATCACTGTATGCGAAAAGGTGAGATTTGTGACCGCTGATATAAAATTACAATTTACACCATGCTACCAATAAAACTGCAGAGGTCGTGGGCAGTTAATCGCTCTGGGCGTATACGTGTCACATACGCCGCGTTGTTCTTGCACGTTCCAGTATTCACAAAGCATTCCTCTTTCCCACAAGGCTGGGGGCACCCTGCGGGCAGGTGAATTCGCACCTTATCTCTGAATACGAAGGCGATGTACATCTTGAAGTCAAATTGGTCGGCGAGGGATTCCCTCTTGCGCCTCAACTGTGACCGCAAGCGACCGAGAGCGTGGTGGCGGCGGGACTGTGGGTCACCCATTGCTGCCCACCCCCGTCGAAGTTGCCCTCTGTCTTATAATTCTTCACTCCGTTTTTTTTATTTTGCGTTCCCTCCCTCAGCGCCCTTCCTCTCGTCTGTGGCCCTGTCCTGTCATATGGCGAAGGGGCCCTCGATTCTTATTTTGCTCTTCCGTTTTCGATGGAGAAAATAAAATTCGCCCTCTTTTTGATGGTCAACCCCTCTCACTCACTAACGCCCCCAACTCCTCCGTACCCCCCCCCCCACTATGTATTTGTGTTTGTGAATTCACCAAACAGAGCAGGCGCAAGGAAAGTGTGTGCAGAGGGTGACTTTTTAAAAGTTGGGGAGCACTGCACTTTGCTTGATTAAACCTCTCCAGCAAAGAATCGCATAGCAGAAGCAGTGCGACCCAGATGTTTGGCAGCGCCAATACATGTCACCTGCATCTCACCCCCTACCCCCCACGATATAATGTGTGTGTGGGCCAACCGCCCAGGGTTAAGGCCACATGCGAATGACAACAGCACAGTCGTTACATGTACCACGTACAGGACCGACCCAAAAAAAAAATCGGTGGAATGAACCACACGACGACGGACCGACCTGACAATCAAACAAAAAAAAACCCAACCCGCCCCCCTAAATGAAACGCCAATTCGCACAAAATACAAAGCCCAAAAACCCAACAACAAAAATGAGCACGCAGCACGGATGGTTATGTATAGATGAGTGAGGGGTTGACACTTTATCCATTGGCACCGGTCGAAATCTGAGGGGGAGATGGGCCACATGGGCCGAGGCCCTGCCCACGGCAACCCATGCTGCTCAACAACAAATGCCCTTCCCGTACTAGACCCGTCGTCGCTTCCTGTTTACTCCACTCGATCGCTTTGCGCCACCCTCAACGACACGAGACGGCTCCACAAGCCCCGCTGCCTAAGTTCACCCTCGCCCGCACATCACATAGTTATGGGTTGACGGTGATTATGGGTGGGGGGGGGAAGAGGAGGGAGTAGGGGGAGAGGCCGGGGGAGCCGGCTAAACCCCGCTGGCGAGAGGCTCCATTCCACCGGCTGTCTCGCTAGGCAAGCACGAGGCTTCGGTTACCGCCGTAAAGCGCGCGCTAGGCCCGACTATCTGCCCCCCCCGCCCGCTAATGCTTGACGCGACGTTGCGATTCTTATTTTTTATGTTTTGAGTTTAAATTAGCGGTTTCTTCGCGGGGCGAAGGATCCTCCGGCGAGCGTGTCATAAGCCGCGACGGCATGCCGGCTGCCTGGCTCTGTGCTTGTCGTAGCAGAGGGAGCCGTGTTCGTCCATGGCTGATGAGCTCGCTGGGCGCGCCGCGTCCTCTCGCTTCCTCCTCCTCGCTCCACGCTCCTCCTCCTCCAGACTCCTCCTCTTCCGCCTCTTCCTCCCCCCCCCCAGACGACTCAAAGCTCCACCTCCTCCTCCAGACTCCTTCAGACTCCTCCTCTTCCGCCTCTTCCTCCTCCCCCCGACGACTCAAAGCTCCACCTCCTCAATTCTCCACCTCTTCTTAAATCCATCTCCTCAATTCTCCACCATCCTCTATAATCCACCTCCTCCATGCTCCACCTCTTCAAAGCTCCACCTCCTCAAAGCTTCACCTCCTCCATGCTCCATCGCCTCTGCAATCCACCTCTTCAATCCACTACCTCAGTGATTCTTGACCTTTACTGCAGCCTGCACTGCTTTGATTCTCAGAAAGGGCATCTCCCACCCCAGGGGGTGCGTGCACCCCAGGTTAAGAACCACTCCTCTACCTCCTACATGCTCCACCTCCTCTTTCTTTTAAACCCCCGCCCACTTCTCGAGGCCCAGCCTCCTGCCGTCTTCAGAATCAGAATATCGATTTATACTGGAGGAATCCGATGAGCTATAAAGCTCTTTTTTCAAAGATGTCCAGTAGGGGCGGGTCAGGATCCGCCTCCCTCGTTCCTTTTCCAGACTCCACCAAGCTCTCCAGACAAATCAAACCATGCATCCTTCATATATCTGTCTACACACACACAAAAAACCTCCAAAAGTATTTCTTTCACAAGCCATATGCCATACGGCCTTCTGGCAGTGCATCATTTTCTTCACCAGGTGGTAGTGTAGCCCATGAGCAGCAGATGGCAGTCTATTAACAGCAGAAGGGGCAGTGCAGCAGCAAAGGGCAGTGCAAAATCCAGACCAACGTGGTGAATTTTGGATTTTAAAAAACCTCCATTTATAAACATGCGTTTAGATTATTTACATTATTTTTCTGTTATACATTTCCACATGATAAGCCACTTTGTTTAGCTATCACGTGTGGCCAGGTCGCTTCTGAAAAAGAAGCGAATAGCTCCGTGGGCGTTACCTGGTAAGATGAAAAATAGTTTAGTTTAATTTGAATGTTTTTTTTAAAGTTTGTTTACCTTTCCTATACTTCGCACTCTTACCGTGTTTTTGTATTGTTTGTTGATGTAACGTTCTGACCTACCCCAACTGGACATCTGTGAAAAACAACTTCATAGCTCATTGGATTCCTCCAGTATAAATATTCTGATTCTGGGTTGACAAAACGGGCCGTTCGTTCTGTACGCCTCGTTTGCAAAGTGCGGTCCTTTCTCGCCGCCTTAAAAGCATACATCAAAAATGTGTTCTTGCACGCAACATTCCGTGCAATGGTGAGCGTAAACATCGATGTCTATCGATCAATAATTGCATGTTTTTCAGTGCGTTATCGTATTCTCTGGATTATAAGACGCTCCGCAAAGTAGGACGCGCCTCCAACGCTGGTTTTTTCCCTTGTGTCAATACATTTCTACAAATCTGATCGCACGTTTACACACTTATCGGATCACACGACGTAACACCCAACGTTTGTCTGAATAAAACCCGTTGAAAAACAAGGTGCGTCTTACATTGAGTTTAAATACACGTCCACATATCATGCCTTAATGATAACCCTATTTGTATACGTCTTAACAAACGTTCCAAAACTGTCAACGCAGTATAGAAACAAGCATTATTTTGAGCCTTTCTCAATTCACGTAGGTCACAGTCTATTTTTAAACCATACTTCATTGCGGATTAGTGAATGGGTTGCCGGAGTCAGGGGCCGGTTCGGATGTCAATACAAGGCGCGCCACTGATGTTGGCTGTAGCCGGGATTTGAAATCAGGTGGCTCGTGTTCAAAGTGCAGTGCCCGCTAACCACTGCTGCATCCAAATAAAAATCACAGTATTTCGCTAGAGTACAATTACGACAGGGCACGTGCTTCCCTACTTTGACATGTAACGATGCAAGTGGAATTTCAAAAGACTCGGCACCGCAATCTCCGGATTTTTTAAAGCGCGTGTTTGTCTGTGACAAGATTTGTGGAACTTTATTCACACCGGGCGCACACCATTATGGGTTGCGTCTTATAATCTGGTAGGTGGGTATACCGATGACGATTATCTGAACCGGTCATAGGCCTCCCCTAGGTCGACTCAGCCTCAAATGAGTACCTTGTGCGATGTGTAAACATCGTCACTGGGAGAGACAAAGTCGGCCGGTCGTGGTGATGGCCACCTACCCCCTCGTGTGCCGTGCCGGCCTTCATTGATGCTCGCTAACAGCACTTGCCCCTACATTGTGCTTAAGGCTATGTGGGGGGTCTTTGTCTTCGTCAGATCCAAGATACCTGTGACTTTACTAACACCCGACACAATATAGGGGTGCGTCGTATAATCCGGTAGGTGCTGTGCGTGCATGTCTTTGTGACGTCACAGGTCGCGTAACTTTATTGGCACCGGGGTAACATTCGCGATGCGTCTTAGAGTGCGGCATGTGTGAAATCTCAGAATATAACACGCGCAACTTTATTGACACCGGGGCACGGATTGTATTTTTTGTGCGTGTGTGTGCGTCTTTATTTTTTGCGGAGCGTCTTATAACCGACGACGACGATGATGATGACGACGGTGGTGATGATAACGACGGCGGTGATGATGACGGTGATGACGACGACGACGGTGATGATGACGATGATGATGACGACGGCGGTGATGATGACGACGGCGGTGATGATGATGACGCTGATGATGACGCTGATGATGACGACGGCGGTGATGATGACGACGGCGGTGATGATGACGATGATGACGACGGCGGTGATGATGACAACGGCGGTGATGATGATGACGCTGATGATGACAACGGCGGTGATGATGATGACGATGATGATGACGACGGTGAACATTGGACCGACCCGCAGCAGGGAAGCTCCAGGCTCCACCGCGGTCGGAGCCGCTCCGTGCCGGGTGTTGACGCTCACACGGCGGAAGCAGCAGCAGCAGCAGCGGCAGGGAGGGAGGGAAGGGGAGGAGGGGCGGAGGCTTCCATGGCAGAGTTGAGAGGTGAGAAGAGCGGTGAGAGCGGTGATTTTTTTTTCTGCGCGCAATCCACCTTCGCTCGCGTACGCGTACTTACTACTGTACTCAAAAGTGCCCCACGTCACATCCGCAGCCGCAGCACACACTGAGTACAGGCAGCAGGCACGGTGCTCTGCCGTCATCACAACCGCATTATACTGAGTAGAGGCAGCACACGCACAGAACTCCACCATACCAACGTCACATCCACAGCACACTGAGTACAGGCAGCAGGCACAGTACTCTGCCGTCCCCACGTGACATCCGCAGCACACTGAGTACAGGCAGCAGGCACGCTGCTATTCCGTCATCACGTGACATCCACAGCACACTGAGTACAGGCAGCAGGCACGGTGCTCTGCGTCCCCACGTGACATCCACAGCACACTGAGTACAGGCAGCAGGCACAGTACTCTGCCGTCCCCACGTGACATCCACAGCACACTGAGTACAGGCAGCAGGCAAGGTGCTCTGCCGTCATCACGTGACATCCACAGCACACTGAGTACAGGCAGCAGGCACAGTACTCTGCCGTCCCCACGTGACATCCGCAGCACACTGAGTACAGGCAGCAGGCACAGTACTCTGCCGCCCCCACGTGACATCCACAGCACACTGAGTACAGGCAGCAGGCACAGTACTCTGCTGTCCCCACGTGACATCCACAGCACACTGAGTACAGGCAGCAGGCACGGTACTCTGCTGTCCCCACGTGACATCCACAGCACACTGAGTACAGACAGCAGGCACGATGCTCTGCTGTCCCCACGTGACATCCACAGCACACTGAGTAGAGGCAGCACACGCACAGAACTCCACCATGCCAACGTCACAACCACAACTGCAGTATATTGCGTATAGGCAGCACGCACATTACCATACCCACATAATCACGACTCAATATACTGAGTACAGGCACACAGAGTACTCTACCATCTCCAAGTCATATCCACAACCACAGTACACTGACTGCATCTATCCCCCCTTGTCTTCGGATTGCTCCCCCCCCCCTCTATATAGGAGATCACGCTACGGGATCGCCGACCGGTCACACAGAGGACGAGCCAAGTCCAGTGTCGTCGTCCGCACCAGCCATGGAGACGGAAGCGCCGCCCACTCCTCCCAAGAAGAAGAGCAAGCGGATGCAGAAGTACCGCGACGTGTGGGAAGAGGAGTACCCGTGGCTCGGCAAAGTCCACGGCGATTGCTTCAGAGCGAGGTGCAAGATCTGCCGAAAGGACATCTCGGTGTGCCACGGCGGGGCCTACGATCTGAAGCAGCACGCGGCTGGGGAGATGCACATCCGCAACATGCAAAGATCCGAGCGTAAAGTCGCACGGCCCAAGCTTGCGAAGGTTGCTGTCGACAAATCTCTAGAAGCAGACAAGGTACACACCCTTGTAACCCCCGCTCCCTTTAGCACTCTGCCCAATGACAAGCCTTTGGCTCGGACTCCTTCAATCTTTGTCCGACCATCTGGAGCTTTCTTCCATCGAGTTGTCAAGCGGCATCTCTCTTGTTCTGCCTCTTGGCCTCTTTCATAAGGCCCTTACGAAACTTGCTTCATCAAGCCTCCACATCTGAGAATATTCCCATATTCCCAATCCACATCGATGGACTTGTCTGGATCATCGCGGAGTGCATCATCACACATCCTCATACATCCTCATAATCATCAGCATCATCACTAGAATCCGACCTTCCAGATCTTCCTTCATCAATCTTTCACCTCTAAGAATGTGTCCAAGCCACACCAACTTATGTTCTCCCATTCGGTGCCATACCCTCATCACGACCCCTTAACACCTATGAACAAAATCACCCGCAATGTGTCACCAATCTCGTCAGATCTCAGAAGCTAAGCAAATATTGAGCCTGACTAGTGATTGTAGACTGTTGCAGGAATTATGTTGTTCGTAGGATGCAGTATAGCAAAACACATTGTTGTACTGGTCTATGCTCCCCACCTTCACCGACTTGCACTGACCAGCTTGGTGAATATGGTTAAAGAACCCCCATAAGGTGGACTGTGTGGGGAGGCCCTCATCCAGTAGTGGATTGACAACGTGCTGAACACATGTGCTCGTACATAAAGCAGAAAACTTAAAAACATGGGTGTGTGCCGACATACAATCTCACACATTTGGGTAAACAAAATAAATCAGCAAAAAAAAGCCTAATCTGAGAAACGTTTTTGAATCTATAATTTAAAAAAAGTGTAATTTAATCCTTGTTTATTTTTCCCTCTCCAAGGTCACTGCGGCTGAGCTGGCAAACGTGTATCACACCGTTCGACACAACCTGAGCTATAACAGCATGGGTTGTGGCATCAAGTTTGGCGATTTGTGCACAAGCAAGAAGATTTCATGCGGCAGGACAAAGGCCGAGAGTCTCGTGAAAGACGTCCTAGCTCCTAAAGCTGTGAGTCACATTTTAAACGCCCTATGCAGGGAAGGGCAACATCCATTTCCATTTGCAATTCAGACGGACGCAGCGAGCAAAGGAAATCGCAAATCGTTTCCCATAGCCGTCCAGTTCTTCACCCCTCAGCATGGCATGGTAAACAGAATGATCGACTTCATAGAAAATCCAGACACATCGACCGCAAGTGTGAAAAACTCTATTACAACATCGCTCGGCAATTTAGGGCTGTCTGTCGACTTGGTCTCGGCTTTTAGTGCAGATATGACTAACTTTAATTCTGCGGTTCATCATTCCCTGTTCACCGATCTGCATAGGAACCACGAGCATCTGCTACAAGTAAACTGCCACGCTCACATCGTGCACAACGCCATTAGACACGCCATGGATGAACTTTCCGTGGACATTGAAAACGTAATTTACAAGGTATGCGGTTTCTTTGCGGTGTGCGCAACACGGTCAGAGTCGTTGAAGGAATTTTTTGATTTTCTGGATACGCAGTGGAGAGAAATACTCCGGAATTCCACAAACAAGTGGGTTTGCCTGAATCCTGCCATATCAAAAACATTACAAAACTGGCCGGCCATCAAGTCAGAGTTAAACGGCATTGGTGAGGAATGTCCCAAGCAGATCCGGAAGGTCCTGCACCCTCCAACAAATGGAGACGCGGTTGAGGCCGACGACAGGCAAGACTCAGTGGAAGTGTATCTTCTCTTTTGTAACAACACTCTCGGCGTCTTTGAAGACGTCGTCAAGAAACTTGAGAGATGTGACGTCACAATCCTGGAAATTTACCAGTTAATGACCAGCCTAAAAGGGAAACTCAACCAAAGGATGGAAGATGAACTGTATGGTTACATAACCAAGAGGAAGTTGGCCGGGCTGCCCCCATTGGAAGCAGTCAGGGCCAGAAGTGAATTTAAGGCCTTCCTAAACTGCGCTGTCGCTCATCTTCAGAAATGGTTTTGGTTTTCCGAGGAAAATTGGCTTTCTTCTCTGCAGCCACTCGCCCTGCATGGTGCTTACGAACTGTCCTTTGCCGATCTGGGCGAGGTTGCTCGTCGCCTCAGTCTGATCGAGAGGCTGCAGTTGGACATGGACGCGCTCTTTCTCGAGTTTACAGCGTTCAAGGCGGTTCTCGACGAGCTCCAGAAAACCAAGGAATGGAAGTTGAAGAGTACCTCGAGCAAGTGGCAAAGCATATTTCAAACGGCCGGTGCCGACGCACTTCCAAACTTGCTCTCTTTGCTGTCGTTCCTGCTGAGCGTGCCCGCGACCACGGGATACGTCGAGCGCATACTGCCTCTGATTCACAGCAAGTGGAACGACATCCGTAACAGGTGTTCGATAGAGCTGATCAAGAGTGAGCTTCTTGTGACGCTGAACTTTGACATGGGGTGCGCTGACTTTCATGCGATGATTCTCAAAGACAAGGCTTTTCTCACAGTGGCGAAGAGCGACCAGAAGTATTCGTTCAAGAGGACCAAGCCAAGTCAATGTTGAGGTACATCAAAAAAATAATACTCTGGATTGCCTATCAACACCAATGATCAAATTTACACAGTACATTGGCAGCAAGCGTAATGTTTCACCGCCATTGTGATTTTTTTACATTGTTGTGAAAGCAGTGGCGGTGGAGCGGTGGCACAGTGGATAGCACACTACGCTTTGAACCTGAGCTCGATTTACAGCCATGGCCAACATCGGTGGCGAGCGATATCTGAACTGGTTCTGGTCTCCCATTCACAAACCCACACCGACCAGTACGGTTACGTACGGTTACACAAACCCATTGGGTAGGTCTTCATCTAGCGGTGGATTGTCAAAGGACCGTAAGTGAATGTAGTGGGCACTAGCAGCAGCAGAGATGACGTCAACTCGTTACATACACCATATATGAATTTAAAAACATTAGTTCTCAGCCATGGCAGCTCAGCGCTTCTGACCTCCGAGCCACCCAGACACCTGGCCCATGTTTGATTTTTTTTTTATCAGAGGCCAAATAAGTGCTGCTGTGCATTGCTTATTCTACTATATTAGTCTGAACTAAGGAATAGAAAATCCACGACTGGCAGAATTAGGAAGGAACAGATTCAACGTGTACAGACGTGTTCATTTCTGAGCAAGTGATGCTTACCTCTGGCAGTGATATCGGTGTATCATATAAAAGCGACCAAAATAACATTGGTTTTATTTCCCTCAGCGGTCTTCAGTATTCCGGTCGCCACTTTCATCAGTGGCAAATCAAAAAGAAGGTCCGGAATGTGACTACGGAAAACCTGACCAAACCGTAGAGAACTACTGCAAACTTCTGGAATTCAAACTTGATTTGAAGCTTTCGTGACTGCAGGAATTACTCTTTGGTTCTTTCGGTAAAGTCACGTAGAAAATAAATTAAGTAATAGAATACGACATTTCTATTGCAACACAAGCAGTCGTCATCACGTAGAACTAAATTTGAGAGAGAGACAAAACACAGACACGGAGACACACAGACACACAAGCAGAGAGACAAAACACAGACACAGAGATACACAGACATACACGCAAGCAGAGAGACAACAAAGAGAGACACACAACATAGACACACAGTGTGTGTCTTTGTCTCTGTGTCTCTGTGTTGTCTCTCTCTCAAATCTTGTTCTACCTGATGACAATTGCTTGTGTTGCAATCGAAACGTCGTATTCGATTATTTATTTTATTTTATTTATGGAATTCAATGGGGCTGCAGCGGCAATTCATTTCGCCTCACCCGAAGTCATCGTTTGGCTTTCAAACGTGGATATATATATCTATTAGGTTGTTATTAATTTAGCCATATGCAATAATGTCGGTGTGGATTATCCATTCTTCTCTCGTTGACACATCTGTGTCTCTGAGAGTGAAGGAGCGATGTGCGGCGGTGCGTTCTCAGTTGAAATGATGACACTTTCACTTTGCTACACTACCCGACACGACCCTTAGAGTAAACTCCACGCTGGTTCTCATCACTGATGGGAAAGCAAGAATGTGTGCGTGTTTTTATATTTTACTAGCAGAAGTACCCGGCGTTGCCCGGGTGAAAAATATATTTCTTAATAACCTTACATATATACACAGATGGGCTGCTACCCCCCCCCCCCCCAGCCACGATCTCCTCGGCCGCTGTGCAGTAATATGTACGGCCTATAGTGTGGTGGGGTGTCGAGGCCTAGTATCGTGCAGAGCCTCCAGCCTCGCCTAAATTGCCCACCCGGCTGAGGCTGGGTCCTGGGGCCGTTACCCCCCCCCGCCCCCGCGCTACAATAATACTGTCTAATCGCTATAATGTTATTATCTACCGACCCTATAATAGTAATTGCACACATTGGGGTGGGGGGGGAGTGAAGAGGACGTGAAACTTTGATGAATTTACCTCAGAGTCGCGTGTTAATGCGTGCGCATATTTTTAACGGGAATTAAAAATGGCGTCCACCCCGCAGCGAATGCGTCGCTACCCGTTGCCAGGGGCAACCGCCGTGGAAAACCAAACGGACCAATCGTGTCTCGCAAATCCCTCACATTTCGTCCAATGAAACTGCGTATGGTCCGGCGACACACAGACAGACAGACACACACACAGACAGACATACAGATTTGCGATTTTATATATATAGATAATCTGGTGGAAGTACCGTCGTTGAACGACATACCCCCCCACCACCACGAGCCCCAACACCCTCCCCACTAACCCAAATACCCCTCCCCACTAGCCCCAACACCCCCCCACTAACCCATATACCGCTCCCCACTAGCCCCCCCCCCCCCACTACTAGCTCCAACACCCCCCCACTAACCCAAATACCCCTCCCACTAGCCCCAACACCCCCCCACTCACCCATATACCGCTCCCCACTAGCCCCAACCCCCCCCCCCCCCCCCACTAGCCCCAACACCCCCCACCCCCACTAGCCCCAATACCCCACCTCCCCCCGGGTTCCCCCCCCCTCCCCAACCCGCCCCTCGCGTTTGACAACCCCGTGCCAGGTGTTATAGGCTGCGGTGCTACGTTGTGGTGGGCAGTCGAGGGCAGTGCAGTAAAAGCCATTGTTCTGTGCTCCCACAGCTATGCAACCCCGCCGTCACCGCCCTGCACTGACCGACACGGTGAAGCGTGGTCAAATAATGCCCCACCCCACACGATCCACAACAGCGTGGGGGGGGGGGCCTCATCCAGCGGTAGATAACACGGCTGCATGTGCATAAAAAGTATGCATGCACCAAAGCAACACGTTTTCCTACACTACTTTAAAACTGTACAGATGATAAATTTTCAACTGCGCATCTATTTTGCCGACACTTCGCTAAATTTATTTTTTTGTACGATAAAATATTTCGCTTCCGTAAGGAATGTATATTCAATATTGATGCTGCCCTGGAATGTCTTTAAGTGTTTTAAGTTATTTCTTTCAATTTGTGTTTTAACCAATTCATCATTTAGTTGAAGATGTGTTGTGATCCACTACATTTTGACGGTGTTTATTTTTCGCACATATACTGTGTATAAACATGACCCTTGTCCCTTGGAATCTATCATATACCAGGTCTCATTGTATAGCTTTACATGTCTCCGTAGATTGCCACATGGACAATAAAAAATGATAATTTAAACCTTAATGCACAATTTTGAAAATATGTATTTTTGTGTTCCGATTGTGTCATTTGAGTGATGTTAGTCACGAGATGAACTATCCATTCACATACCGTGTCAATCCATACGGTTTACCCGTATTCTTGTACAGGGAAATTGAGTTTTAAGATAAATACGGCGTACAACCGTTTCAACACGGGTAAAAAAAATGTCTGTGTTTCTCCCTTGTGATGGGACTTGTAGGATGAACGTTGAGATGTATAAGGGCACGGGGGTGACCGATAAGGTCTGAATTTGTCTAATAAGGTAGGAGGCACCGACGTGTTGAGAGGTGTGCATTCAAAACTCTCACATGGCAGTGCCATAACCCCTGAACAGCTTCTTAGGCCACATATCCTGCTCCAGATAAATGCCCGTCGCATGGAAATAAAAACTTGGCAAAAATTTTTTTTTTTAAATACATTCTGAGATTTGTGATTTAGTCAGTAAAATAACTGCACAATCCAGTGGAATTTGTATTTATGAACACCTGACATAAGCACAGTTCTGATATAAGCAACACACTGGTGGCAGGGAACTTTAGCCTTGCTGCCAATGCCAAGTGTGCTTGTATCCAGCTTTAATTGTACACAGTCATGTTGATCTGAAAACTCAAATATGTAACCCCGCATTTGCAGTTCTAGTCTTTCCTCCGGAGCAACTGCTGAAACCGTATTTAATATCATGTGTCCCAAACCACTTGCGCGCATTCCCATCCTGATTCAAATGATCTGATCAATCCCTGGGACTTATTCCCTCCGAGTGATGAAAGCATGCAGGTTGCACTTGAATTCATGCAAAATAAACCCACGCAGTTACCTACGACGAAGTATAAAATCACACGGTATTTATCACAGATGATTCGGGAACAAAAAAAACCGGTTGCGCTGGTTGGGACGTGTCCAGGATTTTTGGGATGGCCGATCGCCGAGATTGGAAGTGGACCGCTCCACTTCCAATCTCGGCGATCGGCCATCCCACCGGCGACCAAAGGGAAGACGTAAGAGGCAGATGGGTGGGAACCAGTCAAGGCAGATCCTGGTGGTCCCCCCGTGTCGACTGTGCAGCAGTTGTGGGATCTTGCGGAAGGAGGCCAAGGAGCGCTGGCGAGGCGAAGTGGCATCAACAGCTTTGGACCGCGATTACGCTTCGATCTTTAATCACAATCTTTATTTAGACTTGCGAAATCCGATTAGTGATGCCAGCAATCTTGAGATGATTACAGTCTTTTAAAATGTGAAATGTGTATTATGGTATAGTCAAATATGAATGAAGAAACCCACTCGGATGAATAATTGTATTGGCTTTTAACTGAACATTACAAATTAGGCAATGCTTTTTCAAGAGATGAGCATTGCTTTCCAACAAATTGCACACTTTTTTATCAGCTCAGTAATGTATTATCATACCGGTCTGTTTTAATGTTCACTTTGTCTACGTAATTATGTTGACATGTACTGCTCAGCTACACTCTTGTTGCTCAAACTAAATCAAATTATGTCACCTGTTTGTGGTTTGAACAGTTGGCAAACCCATGCCCTTGTTTATTTTTGCGTCCCATACATTGATCGTATTATACATCCCTAATTTTAACGTTATATTCCCACTTAAACGTAGATTAAATAGCACACCATATTTTAAGCATCTCGGAATCATAATATGTTCTTTTATAATTAATCAACGTACGAATACAAAGCTGCATTTCTAACCGTAAAGATCTGGGCTGTTATGCCATCCCAGATAAAATAAGCGGACTGCTTAAAAACGTGTATGACGGAACTCAGGCCTGTGCATGGACAGAATGCGCGACAACAGCATGGTTTGATGCATATGACAGGTGTTCGGGACATTTAAATTTCTCCCACGTTGAATGTTGTGCTTGACTGTCTCAATCACTAACACTGTGAATGGGGTTAGCACAGTAAAGAACAACCAGTTATCAACAGTACAGATGAGATGAATGTGCGGGACTTGGAGTATGCAGGGGACGCAGCTTTGTTGGCGAGGACTTTGGAGCCGTGTAGTTGTTGGCGGTCTTAGGCACTGACGACTTGAGATCAACTTTATTCACACAAAGTTAGACACACGGCTGTTGTGGTGGGATCGCAAGTCCCGATAGGAAATGGTTAAGGTGGGTAATGCAGGTGGCTGTGAGAAGGATGCCAAGTAGGGCAGATTTTTTTTCATGGACTCTGGAAAGCACACTTTGGATGAGATGTTATGTATGTATATTGAACTTATTTCGCATCGTACATCGCCAACCTTACTCATCGGAGGTGCGGGAGATAGGAAAACAAACTAAAAAAAGCAGTTCTAAAAAAATTCGTTGTCAATATAGATTTAAAAGTGCATAGCTCCAGTGGCTTCCTAATATCGGGTGGTAACTATTAGTTTAAAGACAAGGTTCTTTGAGATGCGAGTGCTGTGAAAGTAACAAAAAAAAATAGTTGTTTTTTGGGCACACGTGTCTGAAATAAATGATACAAATGTGTAGCAAGACAGGAGGCCATGCCAGGTAAGTATTGTAGATATGATGAGGCAACCAAAGATTGCACTGGGTGGGCCCACGTGTGTGCAAAATGTAAGGAGGGCTGACTACTAAGACAGGCATTGGAATGGTCGACTCAACACGTTCGGCGAAGATGGTGGGATAATTGTTAGGGCAGATCTTGGGAGGTCCCAGCTGCAGGATCTAGGATTGGGTAATAAGAAAGCATTGGCGAGGCACGGTGGCATCAACGGCTCTGGCCACGATGACATACTGATATACTCTATGGAGGGCAAGGTAGGGGGGGTAAGAAACCTAAATAGGGTAAAAGGCCACGTGTTGTCCTGGTGCTGCCAGAAATGGTGTAATCAGCCATTATTAGGTTGAGGTGCAGATTGGCGCCCTCGTTGAGAGGTTACCTGCTGCGGGTTTTTTGCAACTCGACGGAGAACCACACGTGAATGCCAGGACCAAAAAGGCATTTTACCCCACGTAGGCCTCTTACTCCACTCTATGACAGTCAGCAACTAATCTGTGAAAGTCTGGTGAACGCCTCCTAGACCGCTCCGCAGACTTCAATGAACGAGTCATTCAATTGCCTGCGATATGTAGTTTATGTGACGGTCTAATTTATGAAAATGTTAAATAACCTGTGACCTTTTAATTCAACTTATCGGCTCCAACACTGCTGATCCATTATATTATTTACAACGGCAGCAATGTGTGTGTAGAGCAGGGGTCCTCAAACTTTTTAAACAGGGGGCCAGTTCACTGTCCCTCAGACCGTTGGAGGGCCGGACTATAGTTAAAAAAATCTATGAACAAATTCCTATGCACACTGCATATATCTTATTTTGAAGTGAAGAAACAAAACGGGAACAAATACAATATTTAAAATGAAGAACAAGTAAAGTTAAATCAACAAACTTGCCAGTATTTCAATGGGAACTATGGGCCTGCTTTTGGCTAATGAGATGGTCAATGTCCGGTTCCATATTTGTCACTGCTAGTCGTAACAAGTGATGCAAGTGTGCATCCGTTAGTCTAGATCTGGTTGGAGATTTCAAATGTTTCATTCTGGAAAAAGTTTGTTCACAGACATAAGCGCTGCCAAAGATGGTTGCCATTTTGAGTGCATGGTTCCTGAGATGAGGATATGTCTTAGAGGAGAGAAATGCATAGAAATTATGAAGGCTGCTTGACTTGAATGCGTCTTTCAGAGAGTCACAATTCTGCAGTTCAGCCAGTTCCATTTGGTAAATTGTATCCACATTTTCAATGTCAATAGAAAATGGGTTACGGAAAAGCTGTATGTCCTGTTCATGGAGATGAAGCTCTTTAAATCTAAATTGGAAATCCTTTTGCAATTTTTCCAGTGAATCCACACATGTTTTGTTTGGGAATGCAACCAATGGTTTTTCCGCTAACAGATTTTGAGTTGTGGGGAGATGGCAGAAGTTTTCCTCCTTCACTTGTTTGATGAGGAGGCCTAATTTTACTTTAAATGCTTTGACATGTGATTGCATATCACAGATGAGCTTCCCCTTTCCTTGAAGTTGCACATTGAAACTGTTGAGTAGCTCTGTTACATTTGTCAGAAAGGCAAGGTGCCATTTCCATTCTGCATCATTGAGCTCTGGTACTTCTTTGTTTTTTGAAAACAGAAAAGCTGTAATCTGTGGAAGTAAGTCATAGAAACGTTTCAAAACTCTCCCTCGACTCAGCCAACGGACTTCTGTGTGGTACAGAACATCTCCATAGTCAACATTTAGGTCAGAAAGAAATTCCTGAAATTGTCTGTGGTTTAGTGCATGAGCTCTAATGAAGTTAACAGAGTCCCACTTCAGTGATTTACTACACAGCGCTTGTTGGTGGATGAGGCAGTGTATGGCTATTGGATGAGAATGGTTATGTTTGTCCATCTCTTGGTTAATGCGAGCAATTACTCCTTTCTTAGACCCCACCATGCTAGGAGCACCATCAGTTGTCACACTAGCTAGTTTAGCCCAGTTCAGCTCCAAACCATTCACAGTTTGGCAAACCTTTTCATAGATATCCTCTCCTGTAGTTGTTCCTTTGATGCTTTGCAGTGCAGCAAGCTCTTCTGTGACTTTGAAATAGTCATTCGTCCCACGAATAAAAATTAGAAGTTGTGCAGAATCACGAACATCATTGCTTTCGTCGAGTGCCAAGGAAAAATAGGAAAGTTTTTTTGTGGAGTTTTGCAAATGCTGATGGAAATTGTCTCCCATTTCTTCAATCCTCCGTGTAATTGTAGGTCCTGAAAGACTCACTGTACTAAATAAATCGGCCTTCTCTGGACACATCTCTTTGGCAACAGAAAGAAGGCATTCTTTAACACATTCTCCCTCAACGAATGGTCTGCCAGTGCACACTATTAGCTTGGCAACTTGAAAACTTGCTCGCAGTGATGAAATATTTAGCTGCTTCTGCTTCACAAAAGTATTTTGCTGAGTTGTTAATGTATTTTTCAGTTTTTATATTTTATCTTTTCTCACTTCTCCGACCAAACAATCATATTTATCTTTATGTTGAGTTTCATAGTGTCGACGTAAATTGTATTATTTGAACACAGACACTATATTCTGGCATATCAGACACACAGCTCTTTCCTTGTACTGCATGAAAAAGTAATCATAAGTCCACTGTTTTTTGAATATCCTACACTCCGAGTAAATTTTTCTCTTTCTTGACATCATTGTTTCCTAGGGAGTCAAAATTGATATTAGTAAAATACCAATATATATACAGCGCTACAAAAACAATATACCAGCAATAACTTTGCCCACACAGAGACATACAGACTGCACTGCCCATCAATGCAGTCTGATTGGGGGAACTCCGCTTTTACCCCAGGCTCACACTGGTGCGGGTGCTATTAAAAAGTTAATTACACCTGCAGTTTTGTTCACAGATCGCAGCTCAATGAGTGCTCACCAGCGCAGCCCAATTAGTGCTCACCAGCGCAGCCCAATTAGTGCTCACAAGCGCAGCCCAATTAGTGACCATGGGCCGGATAAATGCCCTCGGTGGGCCGCCGTAGTTTGAGGACCCCTGGTGTAGAGGATGCCTCACCCATCCTAACACACTCGCAACCACGCAAACAACACGCACACCTTCCGCACTCGACATCACACACCACACACACATCAAGCACGGGTTGATGCACGTGGGAAGGGTCGGAGGTCAGGGGTAACTCACGTCATGCCACACACGCGGCACGCTCGGGCAAGGGAATAGAGATCAGGGGTGTGAGCACTGACGTGCACGACGCGCAATCCGATGGGTAGGGTGGATGACACGCTGATGGGATTGGTGAGCAGAGCGGATCTTGGAAGAGGGGGATATGGGGAGAAGGGTCATTGGTGGAGAAGGGCGGAGAAGACATTTAAAAGGGACTGTGGAACGAGGGAATTGGGGTTGGTTTGATGATTAGTGTTGCTGCGGTGTACGAGCGGTGACAACGAAACAGAGAAGTTGACATACACCAGTCCAAGTCTCCTCTTCAGGTGCAGCAATCCCCATTTCCAAATCCTACTACGAATAGGCGTGTGACATTGTGGAGTTGTCGATAAGTCATTGAATCTCCACGAACATCTTCACTGTCTTGTATAAACTGGCAAGTGGCGATGGCCAGGTGAACTGATGACAGGTGAGCAGTGTAAGGTGAGTGGGTGAACATCTGATAAGGGGTTAAGTGTCAGGTGAGTGTCATTGTAACCCCATTGATTCGACCGCCTGCCCTCTGAGTTCCTTATAAATGAACACAAACTTTACTAAGGATAGTATTCATTGTATAATCAAATTGCACGATACATAAGATGCACGATACATAAGATTCAGACTGCAATAACTAATAATATCAATTGTGTTTCATGCGTACATATGGTATATGCTCTGCAGAGTGCATACAATCCATATATCTCATAAGTCCCAGTCCACGTGTTTGTGGAAGAAAGGAAGCTTCTGTGAATGTGGATGAAACAGTGCACAAGAGGACACGAGTGCTCGTGCATGAATGCTCAAAATCCTGATCTGTGTCGTATTCACGTCAGCCAGGGGTGGGGAAGCTTTTTTTCCTGACCGAGGGCCGAATAGGACTTGCAAACAAACACCTTTGGTGGGCAACCAACCACACATTAACACGAGACAAAGATCCCCCGTATAAATCATAACACGACAACTGGGGCAAGGGCTGTTAGCGAGCACCTTTTGTCGGCTGTCACGGCACACGAGGAGGCGATGTTCACACACTGCACCAAGGTAGTCATTTGAGGCCGAGTCGATCTCGGGGAGGCCCATGACTAGATCAGATAATCATCGCCGGTGTTGGCCATGAGCAGGAATTGAACTCGTGTCGACGGGTTCGTAGCCACCGCTCCCCATAACACACACCTCAAGTCTCTTCTGTCACTGCAAGAGGCCCCCTGAGATGATTTTAGAATATCGTTAAAGAAAAATACGGCATTGTTGCCAGATTTTAAAACATTCCCCTCTAACACCCAAAATGTGCATTTAAGATGCTCGCAGGGACCAAAAAAAAATATCAGTCCTGGGCCCTTGCGATGTGGTTCGCTGCATGTGGCCACTGACCATGTGGATTGAAGTCCCGTCGGCTTCCCCACCCCTGATGTTAAAGCACTTACAGGTACAAATGACACGTTTGATTCACACAGTACCTCAATGCATCTCGAGATAATCCAAAAACTCAACGCATTGCATCAATAACACTTCCATTCTTCACAATGCATAGAGAGGTTTCACTATGTGCTGTGATGAATGGCCACTGCCCGAATTGTCGCCTATTGTACACTTTTTTTCGTTTTAGAGCACAGTGTTTCCGACGAATGCGACGAGTTTTCGTTGTTGTTGCTGTTATTTGTGCTTGCGCACCAACTGCCTATACGCAGCATTGGCATCGCCAAAGGCTTCTCAAGATGCTCCTACATTGGAATCAAGAGATGGGTGCCCGCTGCATTAATTATGAGTAGTTAAAATAGCCTCACAAACATGTCGATGTAACGGCATGCAAGCATTACATCACTAAGAAAAACCGTCGATCGTAAAGATACATTTAGTTGTCAAAGCATGCCTCCGTTCGATGACCATATCACACACCCCCTCTGCTCCGATAACTGAAAAATGTGGAAACTAAAAGAATGAAGTTGATATTGTGTAGTTGCGGAGTAAAGCACAGCGAATAGCAAAGAGGCTTGGATGTCTGCGTGGCAGCATTGCTTCCGCAGCATCACATCATGGGTGGTTTGCCGTTTTCTTGTATCTTTCCTGTGAACACGCGCGCGCACACCACACACATAGCACTTATATGGGCGCTGCAACCAATACTAAACTATATATGTTTTTATTTTACCAGGTAAGACCCACTGAGCTATGTAGCTCTTTTTCAGACCCGACCTGGTCACAAAATGATAGCTCAGCAAAGTGGCTTAAAAAATGTATAGTAGACAATTTAAACTAAATTACACGCAAGCATGGGGAGAACATGCAAACTCCAAATATACATAATAAAGATTTTTGGGTTAGATCGCGTTATTTATAAATGTGTCCCAACCCTCTACCACCCGACACGGCCAATCAGTAAAAATGTGTGTCACGTTGACAAAAGACAAATAGTTCCAAATATACAAGTGTCGGGGTCAGGATCGAAACCACGAGCTCCTGTACCCCAGGTGAGGTAGTTAACATCTTACCAGCTTGGAGCCACAGCGCCCCACTAACATATGTGTGACAATGCACTGATCCTTAACCTGGCGATACATGCATTGCACCGTGCGTGTATAAATTGGTCATTCACGATTCATGTATACTGAAACTTCTTTTTTTTGTCCAATTATCCGCTCTTCCTATTTACACAACCCTGTAATAAATTTGCGGAAAAATTACATTCGCCTTTCGATTCTTCCGAATATCCACACTTATCCACAGATAAGGAGAGTGACCCAGATGTGGTGGAAAATCCGTCATTCTATGTTCAGATAGGAAGAGTTGCGGTCGGATAAATACACATAAGAGGATTTACACGTAATCATAATTTACATTTATTTTTGAGGCGCCTTGCACTAATGTCTCAAGGCACCTGGTTTATACATACACCTGGTGAATGTATAAACCATCTGAGATTGATCGCCGACGGAGTTATAACAACCAGCGGTGCAGGACTAGATGTGATTGAAAAACTTAACTAAATGCGGCAACAAAGTGGAGCTAATGATAAATATGAGCAAAACAATATTCATATGCAACAAGTTGGTGGAATCCATAATTGCTCTTTGGGTCAGATCGTGTGAAGATATTTATGGATCACCCCAAAGAAAACCCCTCCGATAAATGTGGGGCTCGGTATTCGCTGCTCATTGCAGAGATGTGTGGTTCGAGCCAAGTGGCCGCCCCAGTTAACACTGTCGGTGTGCTAACCATAGACACGTGCCAGCTGCTTGACAGTGGATGTTTGAGATCCCGTGATGTTATTCTAAAAAGAGTAAGCCATGTGCGCTGGCATCGTGGTCCAATTTTTGCAAAACTTGATCAAATTACTCGCAAATTACTTCATCGCCAAGAGCCACTTAGTAACATCGGCTCGTTACAGGCGGACTAATAGCAATTAGTCCGTTTGCTTTGTGCCACAGGGACGGGTGCCAGCGAGAGTTCCTTAAGATAGGTTGCAGTGGCACAGCATTAGAATGGTTGAGATGGGATGTGATGTGCTTTGGGTTGCGAGGTATTTAAGCCAGCGCTCAAAAACTCTCCGTGTAATTATCAAATCCTGATCTGAAGCCTTACTTTTTCTGTGACAGCAGAAGCCTCCAGCGCCCACGACTATGAACACCAATGCCCCGAGGATGCCGCCCACGATGATCGACGCAACATTCTTGGCAAGCAAGGCACGCTCCTCCTCCACCGAGAAGGGGTTGGTACTCACCTGGTACTGGGTGTTCTGGTTGATAATAAACTGCATCACAAAGCCAGCGCCTATGGGGTGATTGACAGGAGGGAGCAAAGGGGTAAGGGTTGAGGAATAGCGGTTGGGGAGCGGTGAGAATAACGGTGAAGGAATAGTGTAGGTTCTTGCGGTTGCACTGTATCATGTCTGTTGAACTCTTTTCGCACTGTACGGAGCCAACTGTGCCAATCGGAGGTGCAGTAGGACAACAAACTACACGCAAAAAGCAGTTCTAAAGAAATTAGTTTTCAATCTAGATTTTAAAGTGCATAACTCCAGTCACTTCTTAATATCGGAAGAGCGTTCCAGACGGCTGCAAAAGCTCATCTGAAAGCACGTGACGCGGGAGCTGTGTTCGAACTAAAAGCCGCCGCTACGAGGATGACCGAAGTTTGCATTGATGGGTTATGTTCCTTTCCGAGAACAGCAAGGTATTGTGGTTCATTTGTAGGAAGCACTTTGTGAATAATGAGTGCAACCTTGTAAAAGTTTTCCTGCAGTCTTTTCAGGCATTGATCGCCGTATTGTACAACTTTTAGCTCTACGTGCTGAACTATTCAGTGCCTGCAGAAGCTCCCACGATGTGGATACCACGCCATACACAGCGCGGTAACAATCCAAAGACTCATTGGGGAGCTAATGTTAATCGAAATTATAAATTAATGAATACTCTACAGCCCTTTTGTCAATCCACTAACGCAAGTAGTTACTTGCCTGCAAAAGGTATTTCAAAGTCCTGTTCGGTTATCAATGAGCATAAATGTTCTCTTCCCCTGCTCTACATTATCTTGCAAGCACAGCGAGATGTTATCTCCCTTGCCTGGGATGCAAGAGGTCGTTGGTTCAATCGCGATCCTGACGCCTGTATATTTGGGGTTTGCATGTTCTCCCCATGGTTGCATAGATTTCTCTCAAGATCCACCGGTTTTTCCCTTCGCATTTAGAAACATGCGCTTATATTATTTGGCTGCTATAAATATCCACATGATAAGCCACTTCATTGAGCTATTATTTGTGGCCAGGTCGCTTCTCAAAAAGAGATAGAAACCCCAGTGTACTTTACCTGGTAAATATTTTGTTTTTGTTTTAAACGTTCTCTACCCCCTGCCCTATTATATTCTCTTGCAGACTGAATGGGGCTTTGTGTTTGCATAAGCGGCTGCAATAGAGGACTCGTGCCTGTGCTTGTGATCTGCAGGTCAGTGTAGTTTCCCCAGCAGCCTTTGAAGTTGATGGTCGGGTGACCACGGAGTAGTTCTGCCGGCTTTCCCTTGGCATCCTTGAGAATGACGCTGAGTGTCCAGGATGCCCCGCCCACGTTCACGCACAAGCTCTAGGGTGCGTGGGGCGTGGGGAGGAGGGGTTGACGGTTGGAAGAAGCAAAATAAGAATCTTTATTTAGACTGGAGGAATCGGATGAGCTATGATGCTCCTTTTCACAGATGTCCATTTGGGGCAGGTGTCGGTAATTTACAACAACAAACGATACAAAGAAAAAAACGACAGGAGTGCAAAATAGCGAAAAAGGTAAGCAAGTTACGGAATATAAATTGATAAATAAAGACATCAAGTATATAAGCCAGATTTTTCAACATTAAATGCAAGCTTGTGCTGTTGTGCATTAACTCGAGCTGTAAAAAGTAAATCAGATTCTGTATTCCACAATCGTGTACATGACATGCACTTTTCCTTTTTTTTTAAATGTACCCATCTTTTTTGCCTGATTGTAATTTCAGCTTTATATCGTGACATGAAGAATCCACTTCTAGAATTTAAAACATAGGTTTTTCGTAGCCAATGCAATGACCCATGTTTTTATTGTGGGTTTAGCCTCATGGTAGTTTATGCCAAAGTTCTTGTCATTAAGTCACAGGTGAGCTTTACGGATCAGAATTTAAAACATTTGTATCTCTCACAGAGCAGTGCAACCATTTGTGATAGAGAAGAGGCCACGGAAGTGAATATCACATATCTATCTCAGAGGTGCCTTCTTCAAGTGACCTTTGGTCTACACAGTAGAGGGCAGCACTTTTCCACCCACTGTGCATATAAAAGTAATGTTTGTCGCACGACAGTGAAACTGATATTTACATTTCACAGAGCTAAAATTTCGCCAAATTAAGTGCAGAACCAATATTTTTACATGATGTTTTGTGC
Source organism: Lampetra planeri (assembly GCF_965212315.1). Classification (NCBI taxonomy): domain Eukaryota; kingdom Metazoa; phylum Chordata; class Hyperoartia; order Petromyzontiformes; family Petromyzontidae; genus Lampetra; species Lampetra planeri. Next base: position 5,981,724 of record NC_136129.1, read on the forward strand.
AGTTATTGGTGAATGAGCGGAGGATCATTGGCCAAACTGGACCTGAGGACCCAGTTTAATCTGGATTCAAAGCCAGGACCTCAGCGGTGCCAGCTCAGCACTCTGACCTCCGACCCACCAAGGCCTCCTCTTTGAAAAGAGAGACAAGCGCTTATTATGGAGCCGTACGTTTTTGTCGATGGCCTGGACCATGACCAAGAAAGACTTCCCGGCGAGCATCTTCTTTGGGAACGAGAAGATCCTGAGGCCGTAGAGGGATGACATGTACGGCGACTCAAAAATCACGTCCGTATATGTGACCTATACAGTGGTGGAGGGGCGGTGGAAATAAGTACACCTCAGGGTTAGATTCTCTTGAGAACGGTGGGGCATGATTGCCCATTTGCTTCAAATGTGAGATGTTTCTGCTGAAGAAAGATTATACAACTTAACTTTGTGGCGGACAAACATAACCTAATCAGCACGTACACAAGCTCAGACACTTAGGTTCTTAGGGCGCCAAGGTGGTATACAGGAGGTCGTAGGTTCGACCCGACCATGACACCTGCTGTATACTTGTAGTTTGCATGTTTTCCCCGTGGTCAGGTGTATTTTTCTCAGGGTCCTCCGGTTTTTCCCTCCACATTTAGAATCAACGTGCATTTAGAGTATTTGGCTGCTATAAATTTCCACTTGATAAGCCACTTCGTTGAGCTATCATTTGTGGCCAAGTCACTTCTGAAAAAGAGCTATATAGCTCAGTGTGCCTGACCTTGAATAAAAATAATAATAATAAAAAATGCAACTCTTTCATGAAATCATGGCGCTTCTACATAACCGACCAATGAGCTTGTCAGGCGAAGCAAACCATGGATCATCTCCTGAGATGCCCTGCAGCACCACAATGCACTTCTCAAGATTTTGCAATGCCAACATCAGAAGCGGAGGCCTGTGCAGAATATTGATTAAAGACCATATAGGTTGGACAGGAGACACGGCGAAGAAGAAGACCTGGTTTAACAAATATACAGTTTATAGTTTAGTTTTATAGTCGTGTTTTTTTTAGCTACCTCAGTCCATTCTGAAGAGCCCACAGCAGGCAGGGGATCAACCACGCTTATGTTGGAGAGGTCAAAGCCGAGGTCAGCCGACAGTTGCCCACTCAGCACACTGGCCGTAAGCTTGTCTCTGAGGTTTCTGGAGAGGATGTACGCATCGAAATCTATCGCGGACAACATCCGGGGGACAAGAAAGAACAAAGTCAAAATCAATACAGTGGGTCCTTCAGTTAACAGTGGCATCGGTTAGCGGCTTTTCGGTTAACGTTTCGCCTCCCATAAGACCCCCGTGGTTTTTGACGTACATTAAAGTTTTTATTAACACGATGTTTACGTTATGCACGTGGGCGCCAATTTCGGCCAATCCGAGCACTCGTAAGTGGGGCTGAGCATGCCTCAGCCAATCAGCGACGGATATTTATGAGTGTTTAGAACTCGACTGGCTTTGTTTACATTGTTTTCTGTTTTGGCAGTGGAAACAGCTCTCTTGCAGAGTCTGTGATTTTTACTTATTTTGAAACTTAGAAGTGAAGTCAATTAACAGTTATTTCGGTTAACAGTAGTTTTCGTGGAACGAATTAAAAACGTTAACCGAGGGACTAATGTATCGTGTTTTTCATCCATGGTTTTATTTCCAGCAGTGATTGCGCTCAGCATAAGCAAACTATATGTGAGGTTCTACAGCCTTGTTTAATCATTTAACTTTTCCACTTCATTGTAAGAAAATTAAGTAAAAGCTTCGGGCCACAAGCATCCCAAGGGGCCCCGGATTCATGAAACATGAGTCCATTAAATATCGGCTCAAATTGAAATCCAAATAAAATTTTCAAACATAGAATTTTAAAAAAAGCCATTGAATCTCTCTTCTTTCATCTCACAAAACTTAAAATGTTTCTAAATTGATCTCATATTACAACATCTCGATCTCGTCTATTTCTCTTCTGTCATCGCACTCCAGGTTTATAAATTGAAATAGGAGGAGTGGCTAAAATAATTTCCACTCAGGGCCTCCTATTTATGGGCCAGCACCACCACCGACTTACAGTGAAGCTTTTATATCACCGACCATCTGAGAGAGCAAATCGCAAATACCTGAAAATCACGTCCGTGCAGATAATCTGTAAGTCAAGTGTGACATCATTTACCTGATATAGTATACAACGGATACCCAAGTCGTATACCTGAGATGGTGAATATCACGAAGACATCATGCGAACATTACCATTTTGGTGCCAATGATGATGATGACGATGATAGAAGTGGTAGAACATATGATGATGATGGCAATGGCATGGCTCATGATAATGGGAGTGGTAATAGGTGTCTATGTTGATGATGATTGATGGCAGTCGTGTAAATAATGATTATGATGGTTATGTTTAGCATTGTAGTCAGTATGCAGGGTGCAGTCATGTCACATCATTAAAATGATAGTGGACATAACCACTACTGTACTTAATCTCACATGGCCCACAGCTCAATCAGGCCTACCACTTTGATATAGCCCATAACAACGTTTTATCTGTCACTACAAGGCATCTTAGCTGTACTAATCGGGTACTAGAGGGGAGTACGTTCAATTGGGTAACCCCGTGTGTCTTTATTTTGGTGCCCGCACTCAGTCACTTCTGTCAATGCAAAAGCCTATTTCAGAGACGAACATTTCTTCGGTGTGTATGTGTTAATGTGTGGTGTAGTGGCCAGCGCTGGGCTGCGATACGAAATCTCGCGACCCGAGTTCAATTCCCGCTCATGGCCAACACCACTAACTATTATCTGAACCGGTCCGGGGCCTCCCCTAGGTCGACTCAGCCTCAAATTAGTAGAGTACCTATTTTGGTGTGTAAATATCGCCACTGGGCAGACAAAGGTGGTCGGGCGTGGTGCAGGCCACCCACCCCCTCATGTGCTGTGTCGGCCTTCATAGGTACTCACTAACAACACTTGCCCCAACAGTCTGTCTGTTTGAATGTCCTATTTTATTTTGCTGCTATACATTTCCACATGACAAACCACTTCGTTGAGCTATCATTTGTCGCTAGATCGCTTCTGAAAAATAAGTGAACAGCTCAGTGGGCTTTTCCTGGTGAGATAAAAAAGAGTTTATTTGTATTTGTATACTTTTTGAAGTGATTTGTTTACCATTCCTATACGTTACACTCCTGTCGTTTTTTTATATTGCTGAAATGTTCTGACCTGCCCCGATTGGACACCTGTGAAAAATATATTTATAGCTCATTGGCATACATAAATATTCTTATTCTGACATGAACATGAGGCATAAAGGGATTTGAGCACTCGTGCACACGCGGACTCTTGCATGCTGTTTCGCATCCCCACGTGGGCCTTTTTATCATCCACATATTCACAGAAGCTTCCTTTCTACCAACACATGGACTGGGACTTACAATGTTTATGGATTGTATGCACTCTGCGCAGCATATACCGTAGGTACACATGAAATACTGTTTATATTATAATTAGTTATTATCTTGCCCTCTGACTTAAACTAAATATTCCCCCTGACGTACAGCATAATGTTTTTAGACAATAATTAATATCCGAATATAATTTCATTGTCATAAAACTACTCCTCCTAACTACTATATTTATTTTACCAAGGAAAGCCCATTGAACTTTAAGAAGCAATCTGGCCACAAATGATAGCTCAACGAAATGGCTTACCATGTGTGAATTTATAGCGGCCAAATACTCTAAACACATGTTGATTCTCCATGTGGAGGGGAAAACCGGAGGACCCGGAGAAAAATCCACGCGACCACAGGGAGAAAATGCAAACTCCGAATATACAGGCATCAGGGTGAGGATCAAACCCACGACCTCCTGCATACCAGGCCAGGCAGATTACATCTTGCCACTGTGATGGCCCACTTTATACAACAGTAGAGAGCAGCTTGCCCTACGAGCGAGGTGGCATGACACTCGCCTGACCCTAAACAGCCCTGCCGCTGTGCCTCGCTGTCGCCCTGCCCACCTGCTTTGGAATTAATGTTCAAGGCGGCATCGTCGAGGTTCCCATCGTTGATGTCGGCGATGATGGTGATGTAAATGATGGGGTCCAGATCGTCGGTTGAACTTCGTCGCTTTCGCGCTTGAATCTAGCACAGAGACAGCAATGGAAGCTCAACACAACGCATTCGACAATAAAGCTGCCAGTGTCAGCTCATCCCCATACCTTCCACACGGTTTTCCCACTCCATTTCTATCCCCGATCTCCGATCTCTCACTCACTCGAGAGTCCCAAGTCAAGAGGAGGTGGGTGGCCAGCACAACGCCCGGCCGCCTTTGTCTCCCCAGTTGCGATGTTTGCACACCACACCCACTCACCAACCCAAATCCCTCATTTGTACTACAGCCATCGATCAATGTTAACAAAATGGTGTCTGCAATGGCGAGATGTTAACTACCTCACCTGGTATACAGGAGGTCATGGGTTCGATTCCGACCATGACGCCTGCTGTATATCTGGAGGTTTGCATGTTCTCCCCATAGTCAAGCGGATTTTTCTCCGGGTTCTTTGGTTTTTCCCTTCACATTTAAAATCAACACGCGTTTAGAGTATTTGGCTGCTATAAATGTCCACGTGACGAGCCACTTTGTTGAGCCATCAATTCTGGCCAGGTCACTTCTGAAAAAGAGCTACTTAGCTCAGTGGGCCTTACCTGGCAAAGTAAAAATTGTTTAGTTTAAATAGTTAGTCCACTCTTCCTACATGTGACTTCGTCACATCCTTGTCTGTCTGCCATTGAAGCCCTTATGCCCACATGATACGGCAGTGTGAGCTTGGCCCATGATGATTAGTTACAGCAGCATCACCTCTGGTGCTGGCGTGTGGTGTGGGGCTTGCCTGAGGTTTTTCGATGATCACTTCAATTTTGTCGTTGCTGTAGTTGGTTTTGGCCGCCACGGATTTGCGAATATTGTCGGCGGTGGGGGCATTCTCGGCGGTCGTGTTGCGGGCCGTGAAGGAGATTCCGGCGGTGTTGCTGATGAGCAAATCCACCAGATCGCCGGCGTGGAGGTTCAGGTAGAGGATGCGGTAGTAGTTGTTGAAACCCTGTACGGCTGCGGGGTAAGTTCACGGCAAATTCTGAGACCACTATCATGTATTCAACCATACAAGGTGGCTAGGAGGTGTTAAATACCTCGCCTAGTATACAGGAGGTCGTGGGTTCGATCCCGACCCTGACACCTGTATATCTGGAGGTTTTCATGTTCTTCCCGTTGTCCAGGTCCTCCCGTTTTTCCCTCCACATTTAGACACTGCTCAAGACATCCTGAGATTTTCCTTCCTTATAAAGTGTTTTATTTCCAATTATCCCTAGGCATCACAAAACAGCCATTCGAATCTAATGGCTAAGCAGTGCAGCTCATTCGTGCTAGAGAACCGCCCCATGGACGCTTCTTCACGAATGAAATCCATTCTATTGAAGAGCGTGCCAGGCGAAACGTCGGACGTCGTGCCATACAACGTGTTGTACAACTCGAAAACACGTTAGTGAGCTGGACAGTACAACCGCGCAAAACCTATGCGGAAGTAGTATTACACGTCACCTAGATAACTAAAAATATCATTCAGTATAATTTGGCGTCCGAGGACTCAGTGAGGCTCTGCTTGGAAAATAAGTAATAATTATTACGAGATTACTGCCCATCTCTGAATTTATTCCCCGTAATATCCCCTCCCCACTGCCATGGCCACTGCTCGGAAGGCACAGTGATGTCCTCAATCCCACCCAAGGATTAACTTCTCGCGCAAACAACACGCGGCACAACCCGACAGCACATCGGAGGGTCATGGCAACGTGGACATGACTCGCGCAGTAACAAACTTGATGCAAATTTGAAACTGAAACGCTGAAATGTTAAAACGGTGTTACTCGTCGCGTGCATGCACGAGATCAGCAAAGAAAACCGAGGCATTACCGTCCGGACAGGAAATGTTTTTTCCCACAGTGACGGATGTCCATGTTCCACGGTTCACGCTCACCCTGAAGCGCAAATCCTTTGGGTAGAAGAGGCCCACTTTGAACGTCTGCGCCACGATCAAAACGGGACATGCGGATTAGGAAAACATGGGATGGGTGGGCAGCCTTATGTGACACCAAACAATAAGCGCAATGGGTGAGAAAACAGGGCTCACCGTGTCGGGCTTGCCGGAGAGCAGCGTGAGACGGAAGGCATGCGGAGGGTACCGTAGGAAGTACACAGTGTGGCAGTCTGCTGTGTTCACGATGCCGTGGAACACGCTGGTGGTCTGGAGACACGGGCCGTCCTTGGGGCAGGATTCCATCTTGTGCAGCGGGGGCCCTGTGGGAGATTGTAAAAACAGGTGTCAATTTCCTGAAGGTGAGGAGTGACGAAAACGTTCGCCAACCAAGCGTTTTTATTTTATTTTAGTCAACGATGACTTAAGACCGGGCAAAAATCATTAAGCATGATGACGATTACTGATGATGAAAATGCTCACTAAATGAGTACTGGCATTATAGACTGTTCCCAGCATGAAGCGGTAGAAATGTACATATGTTGACCTTCTTTCGCACTGTACATAGCCACCTGTGTTAATTGGAGGTGCAGGGGAAGGACAACAAACTAAGATTGATCATGATTAATAAACAATAATAAAAAGGCCCTGGGGTTTGTGTAACCATACTTCACCACGCTGGTCAATACAGATTGGTGATGTCGGGTGCCCAGGACCAGATCAGTTATCACCTGCCACTGATGTTAAGCCGTGGCTGGGAATTCAACTCAAGTTGTCAGGTTCACAGCCAGCAGATATTTGCCGTGCCGAACCAGAACATAGCCATGTGTGACGTCAGTCAGTGCTATGTGAGGACACGACATCACCGCATCGTCTACACGCGTCTGGACACGGTTATTTTACGACGGCACGGCTCGGGTCCTGCAGTGGAAAAACAACGTGGTGCCTCGCGGGCCTCGCCGGGCTGGCTCGGCATGGCCACGGCATGGCTGTGCAGTAGAAAAGAGGAAGGAAAGTGCTCCTGCAGGCGGTCCGAGTATGGACCAGCACACGCGCCACACAACGCATTGGATAAGGGGCAGCGGAGCAGCGGTCCGAGCACCACGCTACGAAGCTGGCGACCCGAGTTCGATTCTCGCTCACAGCTAACACCGAGTGACGATTATCTGAACCCATCCTGGGCCTCCCCTAGCTCGACTAGGCCTTGAATGAGTACCTCGTGCGGGGGAGACAAAAGCGGCCGCGCATGGTGCTAGCCTACTCGCTAACAGCGCTTGCCTCAACAGTCTGTTAACGGCTATATGGGGGAGGGAGGGGGATCTTTGTCGTCTTTGTCTTTGCTGGTCCGCGTGGCTCTGAGCTTCACCGTTGAGGACGTTGACATAGTTGGGGCTGAGCAGTGCTGCCGGGGAGAAGGGGCGCGACGTGAAGTCGGCGTCCATGCTCTGCATGGCCAGCACGGCGTGGTGCACCCCGTTGCAATTCCACCACGTGACCATGTCCGTGCAGCCGTCCATAAACACGCCTTGGATCGACAACGACAACACATTTCAAATTAACTTCACGTGTAATTCATGGGAGGAATGACATATGTAGATTCATTCGCGTAGGTTGCTGCGGTCGTCCTGTATCATGAGTGGCTCTCCGATGAATTTTTTTTATTTGTTTGTACTGGCGTGTTGCGTTGGCTCAATTCCTGGCATTTCACTCGATGTGCTGGGAGTTGGAATTTAATCTAAACTATTTTTTTCTGGCAAGGCCCACTGAGCTATACAGCTCTTTTACAGAAGTGGCCTGGCCACAAATTATATCTCAACGAAGTGCTTCATCACGTGGAAATGTATTGCAGCCAAATACCCTAAAATTACATGTTTGTAAATTTAACCGGAGGACCTTGAGAAAAATTAACGCGACCACGGGGAGAGAGACACGTAAACTCCAAATATACAGCAGGCGTCAGGGTCGGCATCGAACTCACGACCTCCTGTATACCAAGGCGAGGTATTTAGCATCTCGCCACCGTGGCATCAAAAAGCTCCCAGAGAATAAAACGTCGGGAATAATAGCAAATACTTCAATTGATTATATGGCAGAGACATTCATTAGCTTACGGTCTTTACAGGCTGCTTCAAAAACATGTTAACACTTCCGAGAATTTGCAACAATACCACAAGAAATGTGCCTCCGGGCTCTGGAGCAGTGGCATCACTAGGGGGGTGCGGGGGGTGCGGACGGTACCGGGTGACACCATCAAAGAGGGTGACACCAAAATACAATTTTTGTGCAGTGTTTCAGCAGAATTTTTTTAAATAAAAAAAATATCCCGGTAGTTAGTTATAACAAAAGAAAATTCGTAAGCCCAGCTTACATGTACTGTATAAATACATCTACAAGGCTAAAACTCTATGCTAATTTAGTTGTTTACCTTCTAATGCGTTCCAATTACAATTGTAACTGTGTTATTGGGCCAAGATGCGTCGTTCCCATGCAATTGCCGGTAATACCGGCCACAGGCCGATAGGGGGCAACAGAGAAGCTGAGCCCCAATGCTGAGAGTTTATGGGCCATAGGGCCCAACGATTACCCTATTTAACAGCATGTAAAAGGGGCAGACCCCAGACCACAGGAGGGGGGACTGGGGGATGACATCATCCCCGGATCCTTCTCGAAGGTTCGAGAAGGAAGGTGTAGCCGGGGCGGAACGAGCCACGGCTCTGTATAAAAGCCGGACCTCTAAACAGTCCCAGCAGTCGTTGTCCAGCTGAAGACAAGAAGCCTCCTGAAGACTGAAGAGCCCCAAGGGCAGAGCAGTACCCCTGGCAAGGGTCGACTCGAAGCTATACCAGTGAAGATTGAAGAGCCCTGAGGGCAGAGCAGTACCCCTGGCAAGGGTCGACTCTAAACTATACCAGTGAAGATTATAGAGCCCCGAGGGCAGAGCAGTACCCCTGGCAAGGGTTGGCTCTAAACTATACCAGTGAAGATTATAGAGCCCCGAGGGCAGAGCAGTACCCCTGGCAAGGGTCGTCTCTAAGCTATACCAGTGAAGATTATAGAGCCCCGAGGGCAGAGCAGTACCCCTGGCAAGGGTCGTCTCTAAGCTATACCAGTGAAGATTATAGAGCCCCGAGGGCAGAGCAGTACCCCTGGCAAGGGTCGGCTCCAGCTTGTTTACCAGTGAAGATTCAAGCTTCACTCGCGGAGGACTTGTAGATTAGCCAGTGAGAGGCGTAGTAGTCTGGAGAGTAACCTCCATAGAGTATTGGGTGTGAGGGCCGTTACCTCTCTGTGTTAAGTGTTAATTGTTAAATAAAAACTGTGTTGCCTCAGAGAAGCCCTCTTCCAGTTATTAAACCCACTACACAATGACGCGTCGAATCACGTGGATTCGTCTGCACGCGCTGTTGTTTTCGTCGATGGTGGTGTTTTTATAGTCGCTGATTTTGTCAAGTTTTCTGGTGCTTTAGCTACAATATTGTGGTAATTAGTATTTGTGAACCTATATCAATAACTTTTTTGAGAATGAAGTAGTAATTAAAGGAAATATTGTAATTTAAAGGTGTAATTTTATTTTTTGGTAGTTGTTTATGTCACTACTATTGCCATTACATTCAGTGAAATACGGGAATTACGATTTACGAGTAACATTAGTACAGAAAACATTACTAAAGATTCTATATGGTCTGGTACGGGCGGAGATCCATGGGGGGTGACACCATGAGTTACGCACCGGGTGACACCAACCCTAGTGACGCCACTGCTCTGGAGACCACCTGGAGAAGATTCCAGGCATGTGTTGACAATTATGGCGAACAAGTGGAGACTCAGTCTCGATTTGAAGCTTTCGTGACTGCAGGAATCCATACTCTTTGGTTCTTTCGGTAAAGTCACGTAGTTATAAAAACATTTTTTATTAATTTTATTTTATTTTATTTCATTTCTAACTACGTGACTTTACCAAAAGAACCAAAGAGTACATGCTAATCTCTTACATTTACATACAAATTCCATCTCTAGCTCCGCCCACTTAGCCTTGGGTGGAGCCCACCAAAAGCCTATATCACCTCTTGTTGCAGCAGCTCTTTCTCCGACGTCAGCAGTTCTCCTGCTGTGTTTGTTTCACCTGATGACGGTTGCTTGTGTTGCGATCGAAACGTCATGATCTATACATTTTCTATCTATGTGACTTTACCAAAAGAACCAAAGAGTAAGTGGAGACTCCTTGATTTGTTTCAAGCTATTAGCATATATTTGTCATCATGTTACAGTGTATTATCCGCTCTTTTTCCATTAAAACGATAGTCCCATGTAAGTGTTACGATTTTTTTGGAAGCACCCTGTATTTTACTACTTATATCCTCTGGCCGATGAAAATGATCATTTTGGGTTAAGCAAACACCGGAACATTACCACGCACGGGACGAGATATTTGTGGAACACGCGAACGTCGTGCAGCAGACGGTGACTTCATAGGTGTGTTTAAAGAAGCACAATATCCACCCCGAGTTAATTACACATCTCACGTGACCGTGTTTCCTTTAAACACGGGGCATTGTTGCCCGAGTGTAAACAGTGTGGGGTTTCTTTTCTCCTATAAACAAACGACGGAATGTTTGACGGGTAAAGTTCAGCTCTGTTTGTCTTGCTTCCGAAACCATTATGTTGCGCATCATTGTATTGAACTTGTAGGCCAGTTCATACAAATAATTGGCTTTCAAAAAAGAAAATCATAGAAAGGCCACCCCTCCCACCCTGCAGGTCTGAGCACACGGAATTTCGCACGTCATGTACAAACCGTAGACGTCTGTGAATGACGAGGAGGCTCCCCCCCCGCGCCCTCCCCCCCGTGGCACTGCGGCTTGTTTCAAGTGAGGGGGTCACTTGAAACAAGCCTCTCGCAGCGCCACTCGCGTACGGGGTCAAAGGCGTCGTCCGCTGAAGCGGCAACGTGTGCTGGGGGCGAAATGTTGAACGCCGCGACCGTCGACGGCACGTAGCCACTCGTGCGTCCCGCCCCCCCCCCCCCGAAAACGCATTCGAGAGCTAAGCGGCGCGACCGCAGAAACCTGCGCAGCAATTGGACGGTCCCCCCTCACCTCTGTCTCTCAACCTCGGAGGCGACGCACGCGGCACGGGCAGCGATCGCTTTTGCGCGCAGGTACCTTTTTTGGAAGCGATGCTGGCGAGCGTTGACATCGAGTTGTTGGGCAATGTGAGCGCGATCTTTGGCACCCAATTGTCCCCGATGCCCAGGGAGGGATCGCCCCATATATTGTCGGCGGTGGGCACAGCGGTGCCTTCCGTGCCCAGAAAGGATCCGTCTGTGTCGGTGAGCAGCGCCGTTCTCTTCCCATCACACGCCGCATTTGGACATCCCAATGCGACGGTTTTCCTACGCGCGCGCACAGACGGCAGTTGTTGGGGGGGCTGTGCGTGAGGAACCGACAATGCTGATGTTACAACGGCGTGCGGTGGCGTGCTACCATGCACGTGAGCAGAAATCCGTACTGCTTGCCTCTAAGTCTCTCTATCTCTTGTTCATCTCTCTCTAACCTCACAAAGCCGTAGCTCTCAGCGGGCCACGGCTCGGCAGGCCGTGCCTAGAGCCTTCGCAGGCCACAGCTAACTCAAGGGCCACCAGCTAAAGAACCCTGGCATAGCCAATCACGCAACTTCATTGTCCAGTGCCAGGGAAGGCCTTGATACGTTATTTTCCACTGTACGTAGCCAACTGCGCGAATCGGAGGTACGGGAGAAGGACAACACACTAAACACAAAAAGCAGTTCTGAAGAAATGAGTTTTCACTATTGATTTAAAAGTGCATAGCTCCAGTGGCTTCCTATTATCGGAAAGAAGAACGTTCCAGACAGCCACAGAGGTGCAACTGAAAGCGCGTGATGCAGCGACCGTTTCTGTTACATGGCTAGCCAAAAGCCACTGCTGCAAGGATGACCAGAGTTTACGTGATGGTTTATACTCCTTAACGAGATCAGCAAGGAAGAGTGCGGAGCTGGGTTCTCACTGGGCCACGTGCATGTAGATCTTGTTTTTATCGTTCACGTTTTGGAGCTTGGTGCCCTTGATGACGATTGGGTGCTGGAAGTCCTCAGACAGGCCGTTTGTGGCAATCGCAGCAGAGCCACTGTTGCCTTGGCAGGTGCTGACGAAGTTCATGAATTTCACGGCTGGGGAGGGGTGGGGGCGGTGGAGGTGGAGGCGCTCGTCAAAACAGGTGAGTGCGGTCAGAAGGTCGTGAAATTCAAATCTCAGTCCACGTCAAGTGAAAATTATTTGTTTTAAGATGCGTGTTTGTCCCCTTGTATTTTTCAAGCAAAAGTTCGGGGAGGCCGTGTTATTATAAATATAATTTGACAGGTGTTCATATGTGCGTGCGTAACTGGCGTACGTGTGCAACAAGTGTGTACAACTTTATTGACACCGGGTGCAAGTTTTGGGGGTGCCGTACAACTTTCTGGAGTGTCTTTTAATCTGGAGAGTATACGGTGATATTTATCAGCCCCCCGTGTTAAGCATCAGTGGCAGTGATGTGTTGACTGGAAAACCCACTGTCGATGATGGTCTGGCCATTCAAGACACTGTAGTTTGTTGGTACGGCATGGTGGCCAAAGGCAGGGGCCTTGTTACGGTTGGATGTAAACATCGGCCACAGGACACCGACTCGGCCATCTGGGACAAGGAGAAACGACAATTCATGTCGGGCACGCAGCGTCAGGGAACAACCTGCAGTGTGACCTCGTTTAAAGGAGGACCATACAAAATCTCCCGACAACAGTCCATGTGAAACAAACTAAATCTAAATCGAAAATTAATTTGTTTAGAACTGCTTTTTCTGTCCAGTTTATTGTCCTTCACCAGCACCTCCGATTAGCGCGGTTGACTGCGTGCGGTGCGAAAGAAGTTCAACGTCCATAATATACGTTTTTTGGGTTAGATCGCGTAAATATAAAAGTGTCGTTAAACCCGCTACCACCCGACACAGCCAATTAGTAAGGTTTGTCACGTAAACAGAACATGCCAATTAGTTACTAGTATAGCACACTGGTGTGTTGGAGAGCAAATCCACAACATTTACAATCTGAGTACGACGTTTCGACAGTAATTACAACTAGTTTCATCAGGCGCAGGCCGATTTGTGGAGAAATCCTCCTGTATCATCCCTTAAATAGAGGCGTAGATGTGATGACGTCACTTGTGAGCACTTCTCGTGCGAAGGGGAGGGATTAATGAACGCATATAAATTACAATGGGTATCTATTGCCAGTTTGGTTATTCATATGGTAATCAACGCACATTCTGCATGCACATTGTTCTTGTAGCTCCTGTCATTTGCATGCAATAATATAGCAGTACCTGCAGGTTCAACGTACATACAGAAATACACAAATGTTTATAGTTCCTCTCTCCACGCTAACCAGGCCTGCACCTGTACAGAATAGGAATCTCCGGATGTGTCCGTGACGATGAAAGCCGGGGCGGCCGCGTGTGTGTGTGGGTGCGCACGTGGGGAGCGGTAGTGTAGCGGTTAGCGCGCTGCGCTACACACCCAGCTACCCGAGTTCGATTCCCCGCTCACAGCCAACGCCAGTGACGATTATCTGAACCAGTCCTGGGCCTCCCCTAGGTCGACTCAGCCTCAAACTAGTACCTGGTGCAATGAGTAAACATTGGGACTAGGGAGACAAAGGCGGCCAGGCGTGGTGTTGGCCACCCACCCCCTCGTGTGCCGTGCCGGCCTTTATAGGTGCTCGCTAACAGCACTTGCCCCTACAATCTGTTAAGGCTATACGGGGAATCTTTTTTCTTTGTGTGCGCGCGGGCTGGAATTCTCACCGGGCACGGGGAGGGCATTGAGCTTGTCGGGCATGTAGCCGTTCTGTGGCGCGACGTTGCCGCAGGTGTCGTCGGAGCTTGCGCCTATGATGGTGCTTGCCTGCGATCATTCCAAGCACAGCTCTTACAATATACATTCATCATCGCCGCGCCGTCATCGTCATCGGCCAATACAGCGCCATTCGACGGTTTCCCCCCTTGCCGATGGAACGATTTTATTTTATACTAAGTAAGGACCAACTGAGCTATCTAGCTCTTTTTCAGAAGGGGACCTGGCCTCAAATGATTGCTCAACCAAGTGGCTTATCATCATGTGGAAATGTATAGTAGCAGCCAAATACTAGAAACGAACGTCAATTCTAAATGTGGAGGGAAAAATCGGAGGACCCGGAGAAAAATCTAGTTGACCACGGGCAGAACCCATGACCCCTGTATACCAGGTGAAGTACTGTAGTTAACATCTCGACACCGTGGCGCTGGCGATGCCAGGAACGGCGGTGGTCTTTCATTTCCAAACGTGCGGCAACGAAATGTGGTTTAAAAAAAAAAAGATGTTTACGTAAACGATTAATGGATTAAATTAATGAGGTGTGATGATGACTTAAGTGTGCCCGCACAAAGACCAAAGCGCTTTGATGAGACGGAATAATGAAGTTTGAACGAAAGAGCAGACTGAGGTCATTTAGTAACGCTGCCAGACTGCAGTGCACTGATGAAGACCGAACATGGTAATTGGATACATGTGTGCATATATAAGATTTCCTGAGTTTACTGATCGCTTATCCTGGTAATATTGGAGAGGGGGGAGGGGGTGCGGTGGTGGAGGAAGGAAATTGCGCACCCCTCCCAACAACATTTTTCCCCGCATCTCCGATCGGCACGGTTGGCTACGTGCCGCGTGAAAGAAATTCAACATACGTACATTTAATAAGAGTGCAATACATGCACGGCCGCTTTAGTCGACAAGGCTAAGGGAACGACCAAATGAAATCCGCAGGCTAAAGCCTCGACTATTAAACCCCACAAAGGTCGTCGTCGCCGACTAGACTATAGCCAGAATGAAAAGAATGCTGACTGCAGCTCGCGCGCCACTGTGAACCTTCATACATTGATGGTGATGGACTTGTTGAGGAAGGTGGAGGTGTTGAACGCCGTGTAGACCATTGCAAAGACGCCCACTCCGTTGTCGGCCAAAGTCACGTTGGTCACCGTCACGTTGGTGTTGACCTTTGCGAGAGGCGCAAAAGGGATGATAATTTTTTTGCACGCAGCAGTTAGGGAGGGTTTGATTCAACGCCTCGGGAAAAAACCCACCTTAGATTATATCTCATTGATGGAAAGATAATAATAGGCTTTAACCCTTTCTGGCAATAATGCAGGTGTTAAGATGTCCAAACACCAAAGAGATACATATTTCAAGGCATCAAGTCTGCATTAACCACACATACTTGTGGCAAAATGTGCAAACACACATGGTCTGATAATATATGGATTGTCTTTGAAACTGATTGGCCTACACCAGAGACACCCTTCTTTGTGGCCTAGTCTCACCAGTGCTAGACCAGAGAACGCCAAAAGGTGAACGGTGCCGTGTTTAAACATCTTAACACCTGTTTTATTGCCACAAAGGGTAAAGCCTATTCTTATTTTTCATCACTTTGATACTGGCAACAAAGGTACCATAGATATCAGATCTCATCTCAACTGTTTCAATGGCCTGCCACTGGAGTCTAGCCTAAGGGATCCACCAGTGGCAGCTGTCCCTGTGCGGCACAAGGACAGTGCAGACCTGGCCCACCAGTAGGCATCAGTCTGCCATTAGGGGGGGGGGGCGACATTCCTACGTAGTTCTTCACCTAAGTCTGATCATAACATGGTGGTACACAGCATGATAATTTTCAGATTTTAAAATTAATATTCGACTACTTTTGAAATCACAGTTTCTGAGCACAAAGCCCAAAAGGCCTAGAGCACCAAGCGTCCAGCAACAAACGGCACCATTAAAGATGTACAACAGGGGCATGGAAATAAGCAGAGAGGGAATTTGTTTTGCCCTGCAGTGTGGTGAGTGTCAAAATAAACAAAATAAGAGGACTCCTCCTCTACCTGGATATAGACACCGTAGTTCCAGCTCTTCCACACGAGGAAGTCCCTCACAATGACGTCTTTGTCACAGTTACCGGTCACGTAAACTCCGTAGAGCCCCGAGTGAGCCTCGTTCACATTCCCTGGTACTACGCATCAGAAGCAAACGCGCACGCACGCACACATCACATGCACGAGTTCAGCAAAAAAAAAACCCACGATGTTTCGATCGCAACACAAGCGGTCTTCCTTCATCAGGCGGAGAGAAAAGAGGGGGCAAGCCTCCAAATGCAACTACTTGTAAGGGCTTCCAAAGTTGTGAGTGGGTGGGGGGACGAGAGTTGCGAGGCAGCAGCAAGGAAAGCTGTGCGGCGTCAACCCGCAGCAAAAACTCTCCAATGCTGAGCTTCTGACGTTATGACATTTGCACAGCTTATGCTGTCTGGAATTTCTATGTGAACGCTCATCTATATTCGTTCATTTAATAAACTTAAAGCTAGCACTAAACTATTAATTTCCGTGCGAAGAACGGGTACAACTGCTAGTACATTATAAGGCCACACTCATTGCACACAAAGTGCTTGCTACAAATGAACTTTGCTGATCTCGTCAAGAAGCATAAACCATTCTGTGAACTCTGGTCATCTTCGCAGTGGCTATAAGCTAGCCATCGAACAACGATGGTCACTGCATCGCGTGCGGTCAGATGCGCTTCTTCAGCCGTCTGGAACGCTCTTCCCATATTAAGAAGCCACTGGAGCTATACACATTTAAATCAAGTTGGAAACTCATTTCTTTAAAACAGTTTTTTGTTCTTAGTTTGATGTCCTTCATCTGTACATCCGATTAGCACGGTTTGCTACGGTGCGAAAAAAGTTCAACATACATCCCGTGAACCAGAGGACCCGGATAAAAATCCACACGACCACGTGGTGAACATGCCAATTTCCAGATATACAGGTGTCAGGGTCGGGATCGGGATCGAACCCACGACCTCTTGTATACCAGGTGAGGTAGCTAACATTTCGCCACTGTGGCACCCAGGACTGGTTCAGCGATATCACTCGACAATGATGTTAGCCCATCTCCAGGTTCATAGTGCAGTGCACAAAGCCAGCATGGCACCACTTGACCCCATGCATAGCAGACACGATACTGTTTAGACCATAAACAAAACACACAGCGGTTTATACTGCGTATAAGCAAGCTTGCTGTAATCGGATAATCTTGTTCTTTCGTATTTAGTTTTAAAAAAGCAGCAGGATTCCAATTGTGTTTTTAATGTTGTTGAGCTATTCCATGGCATCTGAGGTGGTAGCTGAGTGGAGTAGTCTGCTTGTTCCGCCAGAATCCGCTTCGTGTATTGGGAAGTCATCAGTGGTTTTCCCCTCAATGCATCCACAGTTTGGTGGAGTGCTTTATCTCCCATTAATGGAGGCAATAGATACGGACATGCAAAATTGTGTTTTGTTTTACTACATTTGTTGAGCACACGGCTCAGAGGCCTATTAAGACGGCTACAAATTAGCAGTTATACACAGGGCAACGTAGGAAAAAAAAAATCTATTGTTGCACTGTACTATACCCCCAAAGTCTATACTCCCTATCTTCAGGAAGTCCGCACTGTCAAGTGTGAAGCACGGTCAAATCTGAGGGCCCCCAGTGGTGAAGGATGGCTACTTCCCCTGTCAAATGATTAGAACGCCGTTGGATGATGTCATCGCAGATCATGATTTTAAAAAAATGTTTGCAGTTGTAGAAAAATTGTAAATACATTTCATTTCAGATGCATTTAACATTACACCTTAAGGAAGCTTAATTTGCGTGCGATAGATTTTGTTTCACCGAAAAAAATATTGAAAATAACCCTCGTGACATGACCTGCACGGCATGGGACGGTCCTCATCCAGCAGTAGATTGGCAAGAGGGCTTTACACATGCACATGCGCTGCGGCAGTTTTAAGTGTGGTATTGTCCATCACCAAAGACGCAATTTTCCGGACTGAACTCACAATTGGATGCAGTTAAACGGTAGGCGACGTACTTAAATCCAGCCACCACGTTTCCCGTGAATTTGCTCGACATGTCCATGACCTATCACAACCACACACCCCTTGGATTAGCACGGCTACGTAGGGTGCAAAAGAAGTTCAACATACATAAAAAATTAGGGTTTTTATAAATCGACGCGGTATCTATCAATGGAACAGCCTGTACAAATAGATGTTTTTAAAAAAAATAAGGTCCTCACTTGTTTGCTGTGGCTGAATACATATATCACACACAGGCAGGTCACGGGGCCATCAGCAGTTAGGGAATCAAGTGCGGCTACATTGGCCCAGCTTGTTGATGACAGCATCGACGTCACCTTGACGTTAAAGTGACCCCAACCTCCGTCCCCAACTCGGTCCACGTCAGGGTCACTCTTCCATCACAGAATGGCGGTCGCACCGGCTTGGGTCATCGGCGTCGTGAGCACAAAACGGCCGTGCGGCCTCCAGGCGGACCCTGCGCCCGATTGAAACTAAAACTAAACCTTGCATTTTACCAGGTAAGGCCCACGAAGCCTAGGTAACTCTTTTTCATAAGCGGCCTGGCCACAAATGATTGTATGTTGATTCTAAACGTGGAAGGAAAAACCAGAGGACCCAGAGAAAAATCCACGCGACCGCATGGAGAACATTCAAACTACTAATATACAGACATCAGGGTCAGGATCAAACCCACGACCTCCCGTATACCAGGCGAGGTAGTTAACATCTCTCCGCCATGGTGCCTGGGTCGACTGCCATGACACCGCTGAAGGTACTTGGAGGGGGGGGGGGGGCGCGGAAACAGCCGCCGTTCGCCACTGAGTGACGGTAACGTTGGGCAAGCACTTGTGCCAGGCTAGGTGCACTTTTAGGTCATGCGCACGTGAATTGTGGAAAGGGTCACTGGCAGGATGTCCACGGGTCAGACCCAGGTATTGTAGGTGAACTGACTGAGATGACTGGCGGATGCACCACCTGTGCTCTCCACACACACGTGGACACTAGTGCTGGGTGACATTAGCAAAAATACGATGCAACACCGACGCCCTTCATGGTCATTCTATGCATATGACCAGGCCACCGCATCCACGCCATATGGTTGCTCATATCAACCCAGGACTAAATGCAATTACTGTAATTTAACCCGATTATAAAACTAAATTTTTATTGTGCATTTTCAAAGCGTCCTAGATAAAATTTTCACCAAATTTGTACATATTCATTAACGCCGCACACGAAAGTTTGGGTTGCGTACTACTTTCGGCAGCGTCTTATAACCCGGAGCATACGACATGAGCAAATGTTGCTGAAGATTAGAGCAGCGATGTGACGCAGTGCGTAGCGTACTGCGCTCCGAACCCTTGTGACCTGAGTTCGATTCATGGCCACCAATCCACAAAAATGTTTTTTGTGAGCTTGAATCGAACTCAGGTCACCAGGTATATAGCGCAGTGCACTAACAACTGTGCTACTGCTCCCCTTGAACAAACAAAAATGACAAATATCCCCCATATAACAGACTCTGGGGGAAAGTGCTTTTCGCGAAAACCTATGAAGCTTGGAACGGCGTATGAGGGGTTAGGTGGCCAGCACCACGCCAGCACCAAGCCCACCGCTGATGTGTGCACACTGCACCAGAAAACTAATTTAAGGCTGAGTCAACCTAGGCGATGTTGGTCGTGAGTGGGAATTGGGTTCGTGGCGCAGTGGAGGTGGGGGCCCGCCGGTCGCTAGCGGGAGGGCCTTGGTTCAGGGCCGTGCAGCATTGCACAATGACCTCAGGGGTCCGCCCAGCTATGAGAGGCCAACCGAAAATCCAATTGCACCGGTATTTTGCCGCGTCGAGGGAGATCACTGACTAAGAGGCATTCAGTTACAATCCTCCTAAAAGGCACATGTACACAAGACAAAGATCCCCCATATAGCCTGTAACAGACTGTAGGGGCAAGTGCTGTTAGCAAGCACCTATAAAGGCCGGCACAGCCCACGAGGGGTGGGGTGGCCAACACCACGCCCGGCCGCCTTTGTCTCCCTAGTCGACCTAGGGGAGGCCCAGGACCGGTTCAGATAATCGCCACTGGTGTTGGCCGTGAGCGGGAATCGAGCCCGGGTCACCAGGTTCATAGCGCAGCGCGCTAACCGCTACACTACCGCTACTTACATACACACGCGCACAAGTGTGAATCAGCTCACGGCAGCCATGCGTTGGCCATCTGCATGTGTGTGTTGTTTCACCTCGATGGCCGCAGGCAGGTAATTCGCAGTCATTCCATAGTCGGAAGCCGACGTGGTCACGAGGTTAGACGTAATCGTATTTGATGGTCCCGTCACCACAATTCCTGTCAGAGAGACATTTATTTGTTGATTCGTAATTGGGTTTTGGGTTAGGCCGCTTCATAATCTAAATTTAGTTGTGAGAATTGTTCTTCAACTTACCCGATGAACGAACCGAAACTAAAATATTTTGCAAGTGCACCACGTGACAATTTAATGTTTGGAAATTCGGGTGGTGGAGGGTCTTACGGCACAAATTTGGCCGGATCATTACGTGGGCCTAACCCAATCGTAAACATTGGCTGTGAAAACCCCATATGCGTGTTAAATGCATTTGATATAATTAGTGTTTAATATTATTCTTATTTTTCGAAGTAAAAATGTATTCAATGAGATGATGTAATAAAAAAGACATGGGGGGGGGGGAATGATTTCCACCTTTCATCTGTCTTCACCAAGTTTAACCCACCAAGTGCAAACAATAGACCAGGTTAGGAGGGTTTCATCTGTGTACAGTCCTAACAAAAATGATAAGAGCGCTGAAGGAGGTCGATGAGGAGGAAATCCCAGACATGTAACTTGCCTCGGTGCTACATGCCTGGCAGACTGTGGTCGCCAGGGTTACGTCCTCACAGGGTAGGGTTGATCAGCAAGAAAGGGAGTCTGGATCTGTTGCAAAAGTCGTGGATCTGTCCAGTAATTCATAACCCAAATATTCCAAGGATGCTATGTGGTGGAAGAGTGTATTACTGAGGGAGGCCCGATGGCTCAATAGGTCAGAGTGCTGAAATGGCACCACTGACATCCTGGGTTCTAAACCAGATTTCAGCTGCTTGTGATTAATCTGGCATCTCCAGAGCAGTGAGTTGATTGTCTCAGCCCGGTCAGTAATGACTCCACAAAAGAACCATGAGGGTTAATCCGGTGTTGGGTTTACTTTGTCAGAATTCCAGCTCTGAAAATAAACATATATTTTAACTCGTTCGGTGAGCGGATCGAAAGGTGCTGCCGCCTACTGTGTGAACCAGAGGATCTATCTCGGAGGAATCTCAGAGGTAACTTTGTGATATCCGTTCCTGTAGGCCATTCTGTAACGCAATTGTTCACACTGCTCTGCGAGGGATCCGGATGGACATTTCATCTCATTGGAAAATGCCAAGGATACAACTGGGGATACAATTGGAGGGGAAATGACAAAAAAATGTAGATCCATTCCACCTCGCTTGAACAATATTTCCTGCATCATGTGGAGGGACGATGCGATGGGTGGTGGTGGTGGTGGTAGCGGTGGTGGCTCTCGTGGCTCATAGATTATTCTAATCCCTCACCTGATCCGCTGGTGTTAAAGACCACGCAGTTTTCCAGAACGTTGTCTTTGCCAGCAATCTTGATGGAGGGCCCAGAACCACCTCGGAAAACACTGAATTTGATGTTCGCCTGCGGCAGACAAGCCAGACAGATGAACGACACGCGCAGCTCATGGGCATTGTAAGGAACACGGATAAAGATTCGCGCGCATTAGGCGCTGGCTCAATCGAACGAGCAACTCAAAAGCACTCCACACCACGTCTCATCTCAACCATTCCAATGCCCTGTTGTAAGTCTTGCCAAGGGGAACCCCCCAATGGCAGCTGTCCCTGCACAGTACAGGGTGAACGCAACACCGGCTTGAAAGTAGGACGTTACTCTGCCAGTAGGTGGGCGATGTTGCCGTACGGCTTTCCCCAATGAAACAATTTGCGAATATTTTATCACATCCGGTCGACGACAACGACGCCTGCACGCACGGCCCTGCTCTTTTTCAAACGACGTCGCGCGATCTCTGCCACGTGTTCATGGTTTAGGAGTTTGGCCATCGTGTTGGGTGGAATGCGCGCGGTGCGAAGTTTCAGAGCACATCGGTCTTGCCTCGAGTTTTTTGTGTGGGGAATTTACATTGATGGAGGGGGGAAAAAAAACTGTTGGCGATACCTTCGTCACATTTTCGCTGGAGAAGAGGGAGAATGGCTGGACAGCGCCTGCGAAGGGCTCGCTCGGGAAGTGAAAGTCCGTGTATTTTATCGAGACGTCACCTGATGAAACAAACAAACACGGTCATAACCACGGCGTATCCATGCGCGCATCATTCCAGCGCTCGAGAATTGTAATTAGACAGAGCTTCGGAGCGAAGGTCCAAAAATTGAGTTATGATAGAAACGTGTGAACACGTATTTTTTAGTTGAACGGGGTCATTATAAAAACCTGGGAAAAGAGACAGCGATGGAAGGGAATTCCAAATTAAAGCAGAACGAGAGAAGAAGCAGAAAGAGGAAGGAAACATAATCCTCAGATTTACATGGATATATCGTATTACGTGTATTATATTAAGCAGTTTATAGTGAGCAGTTCTAGCTAAATTCATCAAACTACATACCAACACACGAAATAATAATCATTTAAACTTGTAAAGCACCGCACAGTATTCACCAGAGGTCGCAATCGGGTAGCCGATACCCGGCTACCCTACCCGATACCCGGCTACCCGTACCCTATCCAATACCCGGCTACCCTACCCGATACCCGGCTACCCTACCCGATACCCTGGTGCGGCCGGGTACGGGTAGGCCGTGAGTCACTGGTGAGTAACCGTTTGTCACTCATTTCCCAACGTCTTGTCTCTTCTCACAATTCAAGTTCCTAGAATCATTTCACCCGCGCCTGCAACATGGCTTCATCCCAGAGGTCGCAATCGGGTACCCGATACCCGTACCCTACCCGGCCGGGTATGGGTACCCATTTGCGACCCTGGTGCGGCCGGGTACGGGTAAGGAATCAAAACCCGTTTGCGACCTCTGGTATTCACTCACTCTCGAAGAGTAAAAGTGTACGACGCAGAGACGCAGGCAAGACACGCAGGTGGAGCAGCAGGCACACTGTGAGCTGGTGCCAAATTCCCCCAGCCGCTAAGCTCTGCGGTTCTCTACGCATGAAAGTGTTATCGGCACATCGACCCCTGAACTCCTTTTTGCGTTTAGTTTGTTGTCCTTCCCCCGTACCTCCGATTAGCAATGGTTGACAACGTACAGTGCGAAATAGGTTCAACATCCATATATACGCACTGATGGAATCCACATTTTTGCTGCATCGCCTGCTGCATCGCCTTCTTCAGGCAAGCCAGTGTTTAGAGCACATCGACAACCCACGGCAGTGCACCGCTCGGCCAAATACTCGGTCGGTCGGCGTGAACATTTTATTTTGCGGCTCTCGACCCTCTAAACGAAAAATCCCCCTACGCATCCGCCGTGGGGGGGTGGGGGGGGTGGGATTGGAGGCGATTCCCGTCGCATCGAGATCTGAGAGAGCCCCCCCCCCCCCCGCCAACACGATCGCCTGTGTCACGACGGTGCCTCGATGCGGTGCATGTGGAGAATCGCCTCGTACTTGTCTGGTTTTTCTCAAGGTAGATCCAAGCGGGAGCAGAGCCGGAGGTGTTGCCCGATGACTTCATCTCCACAACAAGGTCCCGACTCAGCAGGACCACATCACTGGCCATAGTCCCATCAGAAGATGCTGCACAGTGGGTGGTGAGCGTTACAAAGACAAAGATTCCCCGCCTCCCACTCTCGCATAGCCTTAACAGACGGTTGGGCCAAGTGCTGTTAGTGAGTAGAACCTATGAAGGCTGCTGGCATGGCACACGAGGGGGTGAGTGGCCAGCACCACGCCTGGCTTGCCTTTGTCTCCCCAGTGGCGATGTTTACTACACACCGCAACAGTTATTGATTTGAGTCGACATAGGGGAGAGGTCCAGGACGGGTTCAGATAATCGTCATTGGTGTTGTCCGTGAGCGGGAATCGAACTGGAGTGGCCGTGTTTGTAGTGCATCGCGCTAACCATAGCACTACCGCTCACCACTCGCGGACAAACACACACGTTTTGGACCATGCCCAACATCCTTCGTCATCATCATCGGGCAAATACAGTATTTATACTCCTATTTATTGTCCAGGAATGCTTTTTGCATAAGGTTTTTACATGTTTATTTGAATTATTTTGTTTATCAGTTTGGTTTGGCATACAGCACAGTATTTATTTCAATTGCGATGTGTTCATTTTTGTTTAGCCACGCACCTAACGACCCGTTGTTTAGGTAAGGCTTAAGTATTGAATATCGCGGCTTTGGCTTTCACGCGGCACTTTCCAAACACGTGCAACCCTCTCCCACCCCGGGGACATTCAAGGGTCTCCTGTGCACATGGACACGAATGCGAGTGCCACGCAAAATGACGAACGAGACAACATCCTCCGTCTAGGGGCCATACATTTAGTGGGTACGCAAAAATTCGGTCAAAACTTGACCCCTCTCCCCCCCCTCCCTGTACGCACGTGGACTTTTTACCCCCCCCCCCCCACCATCTGCGTACGTTCGCTTGACGCAACCCCCCCCCCCCCGAATCCTACGGAACGGCCGATATTTAATCCACACAGAACAATTAATAATATTAACGAGTTTAAGCAAACAGATAGTCCACCGCCGGACTATCTAACTCATTTGAAGGCCAATGTAGACAAATTATTGTCGAGGCTTCACCACCCGCCCCCCCCCCCCCGTTTCCTATACGTACGTTGTCAGTAGACCCCCCCCCCCATACGCAAGCGTACGCATTTGGGTTAACCCCCCCTCCCCCCTCGATGCGTACGTACTAAATAGATGGCCACCTACCCTGATAAAGACTGTTGGGGCGAGGGCTATTAGCGAGAAGCTAATTATAAATTACAATTTAGAGAACGGCCCGCGATAGCCTCAGCTTGGTCTGTGAAGAGGCGGTGACCCCTACCCACAACCCACTGGGGCCACGGGGACCACAAACACCAATGAGCCCCCCAGGAAAGGTGCGGAACACAAAGCATGGTGGTGGTGGTGGTGACGATGTGGATGGTGATGATGGTGGTAGTGATAATTCACTATGTAACACGATTTTTGTTCCCGGGTAGTAAGTGTTTTTTTCTAATTGCTTATGCCTCAAAAGTATAGACAATGGCTATTATTCCCTACAAATTTTGCTTTTGTGACCAGGACTTTATGTGAAGGAATGACACAAATGCACACAATATGTAAATTTCTAAATATCACTGTCCTGGTCACAAAAGCAAAGTTTGTGGGGAATAATAGCCATTGTTACAACAATTCCGATGTTGATGATGATAGAGATGATTATGGCAACAATGATGGTGGTGTTGTTGGTGGTGGTGACGACGACGATGATGGTCGTGGTGGTGACGATGGTAATACTAATGTTGATAGTTGAGATGATAGTGGTGGTGGTGACGATGGTAATGCTAATGTTGATCATGATAGTTGAGATGATGATGGTGGTGGCAATGAAGGAGGAAATGCTGCTGACGATGATGGTGGTGGAGATGATGATAACGACGAGAGGTGGTAGTGACGTTGTTCGTGGTGGTGGTGGTTGTTTGTGGCGGTGGTGTTAATGACGGTGGCAAGTGCCGTCATCGTGACCGCACTCACCCCAGTGGGAGAATTCGAGCGGAGCCGTCAGGGTGATCTTGTTATCTGCAACCGAGGCAACCATACGCACCTCGTTCTCCTGGAAGCTGAACCCACTCGCGGTGATGAGAATCTCGTCGCCCGTCTGGGATGTGGAAACCGCGCGCGCGCAGAAACAAAAAATGACAACACAGCCCCGCGGGGAGACGTGTTGCAGGCACTTGGTGACAGGTGTAGTGTTGATTTTTTCTCTCTCTCTCCCTCCTCTATCGGCGCCTGACTCATTAAGGATCAATAAGGTAATCAAACTCAGGATGGTCTCGTAACGATGAGTAATGTATGATAAATGAGTAATGGTTAAACAATGTTAGTATTAAACAACTTCGGGAGCAACGAGAACAACAACAAACACTAATTTCGGTCACCATAACCATCTCTTTCTCTCGCTGCTACAACTACCCAATATCAACTCTCAGTTGTCTAAAGGTGCAAGTTCGGTGCTACTAGACTCCAAACCCCCGTGTTGACGTCACGCGCAAGTTTTCTACATTCTTTGTCAATCGCGCAGAATCTGAATATTTATACTGGAGGAATCCGATGAGCTCTAAAGCTACCCCCTCCACCACTGAATGTGAGCCACCGATAAATGTGAGGCGCCCGCCACCACCACCACCGCCTGCTTCATTTCCAACCTCCCAGAGCGCCTGCACACGCTCCCGCATCCCCGTTCAGGATGGGGGCACTCTGGGAGGTCACCGTTTCAAGGAAAGGAGGCAAGCTTTCATTTCACGCCCACGTATGCACATGGCGCACGGCAGGCAAGGCAAGCAACAACAACGAAACGCCAGTGTCTTCTTGCCAATCCACCCCCATCTCCGAGACAGGAGGCCCAACCTTTCCCCGCCAAACACCCCCCCTCCCGCATACACCTTCCCCCGCACCGACCGATGCAGTCCGTGCGTTGCGGTTTCGTTCGAAGGTCGGAGACGCGATCGAGCCGAAGGACTTGCACTGACCTGCAACTTGTTTTCCTTGAGTGTGATCGTTGTGGTTCCGGCTTGGGCCGTGGTTGCCAGTTTCCCCTTGTAGGATCTGTCGCTTCCTTCCAGTTCCAAGCTTCCGAATATAGCTGTATTTAGAAATAAATATATATGAACACAAAGCAACGCCATAAGATTCAGGACACCCACCATAAGAGTGTACCCCACCACCCCTGGCCACCACCCCACTCAGGGGCTGTCTGGAGCTTTTTTCTGGCATCAGAAGTGACATAGAAGTTCCAAAGGCAGCTCCATTGCCTGGACACCAATGACTGCCCAAATGAAAGAACATAAATCACTGCGCTACACTTGGTTGTTCCGATTAATTTGATAAATTCGTCCTCTGAATGTTACTCTTATCTAATACAGTGGGTATGCAAGTGATGCCCTCTACTGTGTGGACCAGACGTCACTTGAAGGCAAATTCAGAGGTAGCTCTGTGATGTCCACTTCTCAAACATGAAGGGGCTGCTCGGGTGTGCGCAAGACCCTGAATGGATCCTTCGTCTCGTTATGTAACGCCGATAGCAAATTCGCGAGAGAATCCAGGAAAAAACTCAAAGAATGCACTCCATAACAGACGTGCTTAGAGATTACATGTTCTGCCGGAATTTTCCACATCGACTTCCCGTTTCTCTCGTCTCATTTTAGACACAATCCTGGCCAACCAGGAAGTGTTGAGCTCAACAGGAAGTGATGCAGTGACAGAAAATGGCTCTGTGTTAATAGGGTCTCAGCACGTGGGCTGAGTGCTTATTACGTGCAACCCGAAAAGACAATGGAGGGCTAGAAATTATGAATCATTACATTTCTCTTAGAAAGGTGCGGGCTGATCACCCACCTAGGCCACGACCAAAAGGGTCAGAGCTGCCGGTCAAGATGATACGTGCTATTCCTTGTTGAAGCGCCGTCCTACGCGACACCAGCTTCCCACCCTGCACACAAACACGTGTCCACATACGTACAGGATATATACATGTACACACAACTTTCTAATGCGCGCATTTTCCGTTCACACCCACGAGAGCGAGAGAGAGGGGGAATGGTTCAGAGGCGTGGAATACCACACACGAGACAGCCGAAATCGGCATCTACAATTGCCTGAGCTCCTGTGGCCCGATCGTGGGATATTTGACCAACTCCATTAACGAGGTGTTTTTTCTATACATGGGGGAGGAAACCGGAGTACCCCTTGAGAAGACCCCGCTTCTTGCGAGGGGCGAGAGGTAATGTTCAAACCCCCGTTCCGTTGTTCGTGTGCAGGCAGCAATGTGGCAGTGTGGCGTGGCGGTTGCATTATAGTCACGTGAGTGCTGCATCACCTCGTGCTTAGGACGAGCGGCTCACCAGTTACTTAGAATAAAATAAATTATTGAGTTTAGTTTTATTTATCAGGTGAGGCCCACTGAGCTATGTAGCTCTTTGTTTCAGAAGGGACCTGGCCACAAACGATAGCTCACCGAAGTGGCTTTTCACGTTGAAATTTGTTGCAGCCAAACACTCTGAAAGCACGTTTTGAAATGTGGAGGGAAAAACCGGAGGATCCAGAGAAAAATCCACACATTATACAGCATTCATCAGGGTCAGGATTGAACCCACCGCCTCCTGTATACACCAGGTGAGGTAGTCACCATCTCACCACCGTGGCGGTCCGATAAAGTATTTCATGATTGATAATTGTTTTTTTACCCTTTGATCTGGCAACAAAACTGACACCTTTTTTTACAAGGAGTCATGTTTGCATAGACCACAATACCTGCAGTCATAATGCAAAAAAAAAACATAACTCTGATCATTTATGCACTGTCCTTGAAGTTGATTGGTCCACACCCGAGACAGCTTTCCTTAGAGCCTAGTCTCACATAATGTTGGACCAGATGACGCCAAAAGGCACACAACTCAAAGACAATGCACCATCAGAGTATGAGAGCTCGGGGTAAGCATTTACACCATTGGAACCTCATTTGGCAGAAGAAAAAATATGATAATTGGTTTTTTATCCTTTTATCTGGCAACAAAACTGACACCTTTTGTTTGGCAAATGAGGTTCCAATGGTATTTCATGATTGTGGAATAATTTGTAGTGCTTTGTGCATCCTCGTGCCCCGCATTTAGTTGGCGAGCTCCTAGGGGCATCGACAGCGTTATGGAGACGATATGCGACATTCGAGTGAAGAGGTTGATCTTGTGTCATGCTGTGAAGCTCGGGTGGGGAACCGTTTCCTGACTGAGGGCTGCATAGGACGTTACACACAACCACTCAGCTCACTTGCGTCACTGCAAGAGGCCCCTGCAAGAGGCCCCCTGCAGTTATATTATGAATACAAGTGATTGCAGGTTGAAAATACCTCGTCTTGGTGTGGCGTGTGGCACATGGTGAGTGGCGGGTGGGGAGCTGCTTGGTGATTAGTGTGGTGCGTGGAAGATGATGTGGTGAGTGACGTGATGCGTGGTGAGCAGTGTGGTGCGTGAAAGATGATGTGGTGAGTGACGTGCTGCCTGGTGCAATGAGTGGTGTGATACGTGGTGAGTAGTGGTTTGCGTGGCACATGGTGAGAGGCTGGTGGTGTGGTGAGGCATGTGGCGCAGGGGAAGCGTAATGGTTCGCCTGCTGCACTACAAACCCGGCCACCCAAGTTCGATTCCCGCTCACGACCAATAACAGTGGCGAATATCTGAACCAGTCACGGGCCTCCCCTAGTACCTGGTGCGGTGTTTAAAAACACATCACCACTGGGGATACAAAGGTGGGGCGTGGTGCTGGTCAACCCCCCCCCCCCCCTCTGCCCACCCTCATGTGCCACAGTGCCGGCCTTCATAGGTGCTGCTCGCTTCAAGCAGTTGCCCCAACAGTCCTCTAAGGATATACGGGGGATCTTGTCTTTTGGTGAGCGGTGTGCTGCATGGTGTGCTGCTGCGTTACGCCGTGCCTGCACAGTGATGTGCGCTGCTGTCAGCGTGCTGCCCGGAAGGACCTCCAAGGCCCCGTTGACGACGACATTCCCAAGAGACGGGGTCGTTGTATCCACAAGCATCCAAATGTCTGAGGGGTCAAAACTCAGGGGTTAGAGGTCAAAGTTCAACAGTGGCTTGGCAAGATTACGCGTCATGAGGGATCGCCTGCAGGACGGTAATTACTTTATGTGAGAGGAGAATGTGTATGTATATAATTACAGAAATGTAGCTGGGAGTCTTGTTGCGATATATAAGTTCCACGATAATCATATTGTCCGTTTTGCACAATATCATGATATTGTGATTATATCGCTGCACGTTTTATTTTTTGGAGATATTTAATTTCGTGACAAAATCAAATTAAAACTAAAAAATACCGATTACCCATTAAATTACCATCTTGCAAACGTTTTCTGTGTAACTTACGACGTGATCAATTATTTCACAGCATGCGCGCAATACGCTTTGGTACATGGTAATAGTTGCAATCGTTGGAACATTTATCACAGGCTTATGTGCATAATATTAAATCCGATTTACAATGCGTGCATGAGATTTGCGAGCATTCTGTGCAAGCCTGTCAACCCATATAGTTTACCCGTATTCTTCTACAGGGAATTTTCGTTTTCAGGTCCATACGGCGTACTGCCGTTTCAATACGGGCATTTTCTTTGGTCGATTTGTTTGCGTTTCTCCCTTGTGATGGGACTTTCTAAGATGATCGTTGAGATTTATAAAGACACAAGGTGACCAATAAGGTCTGAATTTGTCTGTAATAAGGTAGGAGGCACTGATAAGGAGTTGACAGGTATGTCTGTGCTTTAACAAAGTTTTCAGAAACATTAATTCGAACTTGAAATACATCACAGGCACTGCGATGAGACAACATCTTTCGGAGTGAAATACTATTTACAGAGTTATGGGAAACTGATAATGGGATGACACTGATATTTGATATCGTATTATGATAAATTATTATCGCGGCAAGGCTCGTGGCCAATGTTTCCAGATGTAAAGGAGAGCCGACACAAGATTGCAGGGGTTTCGTCTTTTAATCCTTTTCTCCCATCCACACCTGTCCCCAGCCGTCCCAATCTCGTTCCCGCCAAAGGCCCATTCTTCCCGCCCGTTCTCCCCTTATATCTCCTCGATTACCCCTCCCACTATCCCTCCTATTGGTGGGAATCCTTCCCCTGACACCCCCTACACATACATCGTATAGCAGTGACCCCCTGCTGAATCTGGAGAGGCGCTTGAGAATGAGATATTAAATAAATCTAGAATTGGAGCTTATTCTAAGGTTCTCTCTTACTTGATACAGCTATCGTGCTGTGACGGTTCCACCTGAAGACGGAAGCTTGTGTTGCCTCCGAAACGTCGTGATTTTTATTTTATTTTTATTAATTTTAATTTTTTACCTACGTGACTTTACCGAAAACCTTAGAATAAGATATAAAATAGTTGGATATATTTCAGCACATAACCCCACACCCCCCCCCCCC
Organism: Lampetra planeri; assembly: GCF_965212315.1. NCBI lineage: Eukaryota > Metazoa > Chordata > Hyperoartia > Petromyzontiformes > Petromyzontidae > Lampetra > Lampetra planeri. The sequence goes on from NC_136129.1 coordinate 6,012,999, forward strand.
CCTCTTTTATTTCCCCAACCCTCCCACCGACGATCCCCCGAGAAACTTCGATACAGTGGTTGGTTAGGGAAAGTTTGAGAGACAAGACTCCTCTAAAATTAACGGATGAATATTGGAAGATCTAGTCATAATGGCTTTAGCAGGCGAATTCTTTATTTTTTTACAATTGACAATAACATTTGGAGGAGGGAAAATAGAAAAGAAAAATAATGACAGATAAAGAAACAGCACTGCCTCCAAGGGCAAAGGCAGGCACACCTTGGTCAATGACTAAGTCGCTGCCATCAGTGGGGGGTTTCTTCACCAGACACAGCCACGTCAGGTTTGCAGAAAAGAGGGCCCTTGATAGGGGACAACAAACCAGCGGTGATCCACGAAAAAAAAAAATTCGACACTGGTGCTTAAAAAACGAGCGGCGTTTTTTTTTTAAAACAATCGTCGGGTAAAACGTTACTTCCGGCTAAAATGAGCGTTGAGGCAATGCTCATCGTCTGTGTACAGCCCCTGAGCCAGTGGTATAAATTCCACATTCCTATGGCGGGGGTGGGTCGAGCCGAATCAATCCCCAACCAGGATTTGACCTCGCAACCTTCTGATTGCGATTTCCCCTCACGCTGTACCGCTGAGCCAGCTGGCCGGCTAGCGATACTGATCAGCGGTCCCACATTATCGGCGTCGACAGCATCGCGAGTCATTCTCAGTCCGTGTCACTACTGGACATCCGTGAAAAAAAGAGCTTCATAGCTCATTGGATTTCTCCAGGATAAATGAACATTCTGACGAGTCTGACTCCTGGACGAATGATCTCTCAGCACACTTTGAGGCACAAACCAACTTCGTTTTGAGTGCGGTACAACGTCACGTATCCGCCATGGCCATTTGACCGCCCACATCACTTCCTATGGATGTTCACAAATCTGAGACTTTTCACAATATTCGACCTTTAAATATATCCATATATACCTTAACCTCAGCCCCCCCCCATCCCCCCGCCAGCGAGCCAGGATATGCAACGTTTGCCCTGCATTTTAAATTCATCTCACTACCAAGAGCCCTACAGTTTCTATGGAACCACATCAACTCATTGCTGTATGCTGACATCTGTACCAATCAAACGGCAATGGGTGTGGAAGTACTGTGTAGTCTGTTAATTCCCATGGTCATGCACAAACACTCGGCCATATAGGGAGACATCACTTTAGAGAAAACAACACTTCGTTTTGCAAAACATTTAGCATCAGAATATTTATACTGCAAGAGGTATCCGATGAGCTACAAAAAGCTCTTTTTTACAGATATCCAGTAGGAGCAGGTTAAGAACGTTACAACAACAAACAGAACAAAAACACGATAGCCGTGCAAAGTACAGGAAAGGTAAACAAATCACCCAAAAAACATACAAATTAAACTAAACCATCCCCATCCTCCCCATGCAAATCCCACCTAGGCATTAACTTCTTTTTCAGAATAGACCTGGCCACATTTAGAGAACACCAAATCTATAATATGCCTCTTTAAACTATCTTCAACACTCTCCAATGTAAGCCATAACGGGTGACCCGAAGTATCGTCGCTTTGCCAAAAAAACAAACACAACTCTTCTTTTCAACACGTAGGCTTTATCCTGTTTATCCGTTCGTTACTCCATTAATAACCGCGTGACTAATTTTCATTGTGCTTGAGCCGTTGGCTTCACGAGGAAAAAAACTCCATATTATCCCGATTATCAACGATTGTTTTTTGCATCCCCTTCCCCGTAAGTTCACTGCTTCCCAATGATGCGCACATTGTTCAACGCGCGAGCAGAGCCGAGCGGCAAAAGAATTCCCAAATTATCCACAACATATTTTGCTGTTAAATTTTGATTTAAAGCTTTCGTGACTGCAGGGATTCATCTTCTTGGTTCTTTCGGTAAAGTCACGTAGAAGGGAAGTAATAAAATAATAAAAATAAAACATAATACAATTATTCTCACGACGTTTCGGCCACAACGCAAGCAGCCGTCCTCAGGTGAAAACCAGGTCCGTCGAGGCGACAGAGTCTGAATGAAACAGCACACGAGCTTGGAGCATATATATGCTTGGAGCATATATATAATATATGAATGAAACAGCACACGAGCTTGGCGCCTCGACGGGCCTGGTTTTCACCTGAGGACGGCTGCTTGCGTTGTGGCCGAAACGTCGTGAGAATAATTTTATTATGTTTTATTTTTATTATTTTATTACTTCCCTTCTACGTGACTTTACCGAAAGAACCAAGAAGATATTTTGCTGTTGTTAACATTCTCACTCAGACCCTACTGCACTGCTCGTGGGATTCCTCCAGTATGAATACATATTATGATTCTGGTAATCCTCGATGACCCCCACCCCCTCCGCCACCCCGCAAATAATCTGGAGTATATTTACGGATAACCCCGCGGATAACAGGATCAATGAGACATAACAAAAACATTGCTTAAAAAAGAGGGTTTTTAGAAATCAGTGCGGTACAATATCTCGGAATTGAACAGCATGTGTGTGAATAGAGGGCGGTTGTTTTTAGCAACGACTTCCTCACTTGTTTGCTGTGGTGGAATCCAAGGGAAGTGCGTTTGAGTAGTTACAGATGAATTTGGTTATTGTGTTGGAGTTGTAAAACTCTGCAGAAGAGAGCACAGTGAACAAGTGATAACATTTACAATCAGCAAGCAGTAAGCTGCGCACTGCCTGTTACAGAAACATACTTCCTACACAATTGTATATTTGTACATCGTCCCCAAGTATTAAAGATCAATTTGCAGGCCTGAAATCCCTCCGCTCGCGCCACAGTATTTGGCCTACTCTTCCACGCTGTTAGGACGTCTTGGAAAATGGTGGGGGTGGGGGAGTGGGTGGGGGGCTACTCCACTTTAATCCCACCACGCACAGACCTGCCGATTCAACTGCGGTTGTGCCGAGATTTATAACGCTGCGTTGTAAAGAACCCAACCCTTCCGTAACGCGGGGACTGTCTGTACAGTCGTCCCTCTGTTAACGAGATTAATCGTTAATTGAAATGATCGTTAATCGAACATTGGAAACACACGTTCAAGGCTCAATTTGTACCAAGACGATCAGAAGTTGACCCCTTTCACCCTAAAAACATTGTTCATAATATTTAAACACGCGATTTTAATAAATACGCGTTACAAGAACACATTAAAACATTCATATGAGTGGAAACATGAATAAATAATTAATACATTGAGAATATAACATAACGTTTATTTTTTACCTGAGGCTAAGAAGATGGACCGCTTAAGCGGTTAATTGAGAAGTTCGGGTGGGGGACAATTGTGTTCCTGGCTCTCTTCTCTTTCTGCACATTAATCTTAGGGGCCATTGTTATTGGTCTTATTCAACTTTTAAGAAAAAAAACACTAAGTATTCCAGAGAGCTGTTTCCATAAGCAACGCGTATCAAACATTGAAAATACCTACGTGACTAGAATTTGTATTTATTTATTTTAAAAAAATTATTTTATACCTACGTGACTTTACCGAAAGAACCAGATAGTATGGATTCCTGCAGTCACGAAAGCTTCAAATCAAGATTGAAAAGCCAGCAGCCAGTTGCTCTGAAAACGTTCATAAAAGGGTGGATCGCTGATTGGCTGAGGTCTGGTGAGTCCACTCGGAGCGCTCCGATTGGCCGAAATTGGCGGGTCCGCGTGACATCGCAAGCTTATTGTTAATCGAAAATGTGTCCTTAATAGAAACAATGGGACCTTATGGGAGGCGGATCGTTTATCGAAATATCGCTAATTGATGGCATCGTAAACCGAGGGACTGCCGCTGTATTTCACCATCGTTTCAACTCTCCGCGCTCCGAGAGATGGAATCAAAACTGGCGACTTCGAGATTGCAAGTTCGAGTGTGCCGACCGTGACACCACTGCCAAGCGTCCACCCCGTCATCCACGTAACATCAACAAGGCCGATGCACACATCTCCTTAAAAAAAGGGCAATTAAAGACAACCCAAACTATCGTCCGTCCGTACGGCAGTAAACTACTGTCGGTTGCGCTCCTTCATGGGAGGAGGAACAGCAAAACTACCAGAACTCTCTCTGATGAAGCCCCCTCTCGTTGTGGCCGGCAGATCTTGGCATTGAGCATTTAGCTCTTGAACGTATTGCCATTCGCAAGACTAGTACAGTGACGGGTTTTAATCAACTCTCGCACAGGCATGATTTGCAGGTGTTTTGCACATATGCACGCACGCAAAGGTCACATTACACGCATTAACACGATGGAGACGAGAGTTTTTTTATATATAAACTGTGGCTACTTGGCAAGGTACCTTGTGGGAAAACCACGTTGCGAGCTTCAGTGATGTTGCCGTTCTGAAGCATTTTGAGAAGGCACGTCCACGAACACTGCTGAGCAATCTGGAGACTGGAGGAGCATTGGGGTTAAGTATATATACGATTACACGACACTATCATCTCCGTCATCATGCAATGTACAAAGTAGCATTGCTATTTTTTATTTTTAGGGGCGGTCCATAAATGACGTCACGCGATTTTCGACGAATTTTGACCCCCCCCCCCCTTCGTCACACGGCGTTACAAAAAGTCAGACCCCCCTCAAATATGACGTCACAAAGCTCTGCCCCCCCCCCCCCCAAAAAAAACATGCTTCAAATCGCTTTAAGCTATTGTCATTGTAGTGCGTATTTAATGTGGCGCTGCTCTCTGATGTTGATGGAGAAAATATCTTTTAAAAGCCTATTTAAATAAGTAGAACGTGTTGTCTATATTAATTTAAAGTTGCGTATTTTGATGTGACGTTACATTTCTCACCGCCCCCCCCCCATAGTCAAACATCGTCACAAATGTCTGACCCCCTCCCCACCCAGTTGCGTGACGTCATTTATGGACGGCCCCTTTCCGAGTTGTGCGAAAATTACTCCCAAATCGACGAACCGCGTGAACACCACGCCTTAAGCAAGGACTTGCCGTCCATAAATGAGAGAGTGAGATAAAGAGTGAAAGTGACCACACATCATTTGAGTGATTTTTAGAAGGCTTGAGCTGATTTAAATATATATTTAACTAACTACAATTTTTTTTACTTTACCAAGTAAGACCCACTGAGCTATATAGCTCTTTTTAGATGCGACCTGGCCACAAATGATATCTCAACGAAGTGGCTTATCACGTGGACATTTATAGCAGCTGGATATTCGAAACGCGTGATGATGATTCTAAATGTGGAGGGAAAAGCTGGAGGACCTGCAGAAATATCCACGTGACCACGGGAAGAAACACATGCAAACTCTAAAGATACAGGCATCGTCAGGGTCGGGTCCTGTATACCAGGCGAGGTAGTTAACATCTCACCACCGCTGCGCCCTATAGAGATGAGAGGGGAGAGATTGCGAGCGGGTAGGCTGCACAGAAAATCACAGGATTCATGGGAGGCTTGAGCTGAGTTAAATAATCAGATAAGAGGATGACGTTCACAATACATGCAAGATTGTATGATCTTTGATTCGTATATAATCGCATGGAAAGGTTTACTTCGGGCTAATAAATGAGATTGGAGACAATGCAAATGAGACGAGCCAGTACTACAGAGTACGAATGAGACAGACGGTACAAACCAAAGAGAGCAGGACTACGTTGACTTAAAGCTTTCGTGACTGCAGGAATTAATATTCTTTGGGTCTTTCGGTAAAGTCACGTGGTTGGTTCAAAGAAAATAACAAAAAACTACGACGTTTCGATCACAACACAAGCAATCGTCATCAGGATGAGTCATCAGACCCAAAGAACAGGACAACGTTGTTGGCAGTTCTAGAGTAGTAACCACAAGATCCACTGTTTTAATTCTCCCTGCCTCAACCGACCCATTATGGACTACCTCAGTGAGATGACGTATGGTGAAATAACCCCCACCACCCGATGGGTATGGAGAAGCCCTCGTCCTGTTAAATTCATAACTTTGACCTCTGGTATAACCAGTATTGGCGCTAGGCATAAACACTAAGCAAGAGCTTAATATGTCCCAAGAGGCTCAAGAGCCACAGATTCATTCAAAAACAGGGATACACAAAATACCAGACCCTGATTAACATAAAAGGCATTTTACATCAAACGGCAAATTCATGTATCTCATCTCCATATCGTCTGAAGCTCTCTCCTCTCAATTGACAACATCTCTATCGCTTGCTTATTATATCTCTTCTGTCATCTCACTGAATAGTTCATAAATTCAAATAAATATTCTTCCTGCACCCCCCCCCCCATGGCCTAGCACCACCGTTGACTGAAGTCAATATCAATACAATGCAAGTGCGATGACACGCACAGCATGCTGGGATTTCTGGTTATGATTCGCCGTTGTGAGACGCACAATTAAAAAAAAATGAATCCACACACGGTTTAAAAAATGTGTTTTCAAATATGCGCGCACAATCTTTTTTTCTACCCATTGACTTTTACTCTTTGCCTGGAGTGATCGCTGCAATTTAAAGCGCTTACCTTGGGATGTTGCTCATTGTACTCCCCGCCACTAACAATTGCGTGATGTTCGACTGAATGCAAGGCCGCACACAATCTGCGAACAAATGGGAAGTTCATTCCTCAGAGATACATTCAATGCAAAATACCCTGGATGCCGTAAATGTTGCCAAATTTTGCCAAATTGTATGAATTACTCCTCGAATATTGCTTGATTGGGAAAACCCACGGAGCAACATTGTCCCGCTGCCTCCTGACAAAAGAATGACGCCGTGTGCCGCACAGGGACAGCTGCCACTGGTGGATCCCTTAGGCGAGACTGCAGTGCGGGGCATTCAAACGGTTGAGCAGAGATCTGACGTAAAGGCGCTCTTGGGTTGCAAGGCATTTAAGCTTCTTTACAGTTTCGGCCAAATCGCCCCTTTTCGTTCTCAACAGTATTTAACAGAGTGGAGCCTTGCCTATGAACATATGGCATTAGTTTGAGCATGCCTGACTGCTGATGAGACACCGCCGAATGTCGAAACCGTTGCAGAGTTTGCTCGTGTTAAATCGATGTTGCTGGAAAGAAAAACGCCACGTGGCCGATGGGACATGTAAACAAAAACATCAAACATATTTCTTTATGTGCAAAGACAGATACGGGAAGGAGGTAAACCTTCTGCTTGTTTATTGTGTTCCTTAACAGTGCTTTTGTAGGCGACACTATTAAATGTCACATCCAAAACGAGGCCCTACTATCTGACCTATGGGAACTGCCATGTCCCCCTTCGAAGAAGTGATGTATTGGGTGGTGTTCTCCATGCAGCTGAAGGGATCGGGATAACTGAAAGTACAACAACAACAACATTTGTGAAATAAATGATTTGGTAACGCGGCTGCATTTGCAGTGGTGCACAAGCACAATAACAACAACACAACGCAACACACGCGTCAATAATACTGCCGACTGTCAATATTTGGTTTCATTTAAGGCAATGTTACTGACAAATCTGTTCAGTTCCTTTTTTATAGTTAGAAAGGAAATGCTTTCAAGTTACTTGAAAATGAATCCCGTGCACCCAGGGGTACAGCCGGAGTTTGGAAGCTGGGGCAGAGCAGCTTATAGGGTGCCCTACAACATACTATTAATATTCTTTGGTTCTTTCGGTTCAGTCACGTCTAAAGATAAAATAATAAATTAAATAATAGCATATTACGACGTTTCGATTGCAACACAAGCAATCATCATCAGGCATAAAAGAAATAGAAACAAAAATCTAACTAGAAAACTATGATGATGATTGCTTGTGTTGCAATCGAAACGTCGTAATATGCTATTATTTAATGTATTATTTTATCTTTAGACGTGACTTAACCGAAAGAACCAAAGAATAATTCCTGCAGTCACGAAAGCTCCAAAATTAAGATACTATTAATAGTTTTACTATTTGTATTTGAGCAGGTAAGGCCCACTGAACTCTATAGCTATTTTTCAGAAGCGACATAGCCACAAATGATAGCTCAACGAAGTGGCTTGTCATGTATCAATATTATTGCAGCCAAATACTCTAAACGCACGTTTCTAAACGTGGAGTGAGAAACCGGAGGAGAAAAGTCCACGCGACTACGGGGAGAGAGACATCCAATCTCCAAATATACAGCAGGCGTCAGGGTCAGGCTCGAACCCACGACCTCCTGCGCACCAGGCGAGGTAGTTAACATCTCGCCACCACGGCACCCCAAGTGAATGGGTCCCCACACTGTACTTTCGTAATTGTACTGCACTACAATAACATCAAACAAAATCACCTGGTGGTACTTCGTTGGCAGCAGTGGTGCATAAGCGCAAATAACCAACACAATGCGCAACACGTTCTTGAAAAACAAAAGACACTGTGGCCTTAAAAAGCAATGTATATAATAGGTGACGATTCAGGCAGTGGCTCATCTTCACAGTGATCTGGGGGGGAGGGGTCAGTGGTGGGGGTGGGGGAGGACCAGTTGGGGGGGGGGGGGTACCAGTGTGGGGGGGGTAGGTTGACCAATGGGGGGGTCGGGGGAGGGACCAGTGGTCTTGATTGGGGGAGGGGGGTACAAGTGGTGGGGGGGGGGGGGTCCAGTGGGGGGGGGGGGGGGGAACCGGTGTTGGGGGGGGGAGGGGCCAGTGGGCTTGATTGGAATGGAGGCCGGTGTGCCATATGAATGATTTTGAGAAGCACTGCCCTCGTGCGATCATGGCCGCCAACGTCACAGCAGCCTAAGATATTGAATAGCCAAACAAATAATGCAAACAGAGATCCAGGACAAGCGTCATGACGTTGAAGCATCGTGACAAATGCTGCTGTGACACGCACGCGAAGCATTAGGTGACAGATGCTTACATCGCGATGTCAGTTGATGGAGAGCAGGAGTCGATTTTGTCTGGAATTAGCGCCCTGAGTTGTGTGTACACGCATCCTGTAAATAGACGACACAATTGACACAAAGGCAATGATATGTACCGTCCATTGATATTTCAGCCAGACAGTTTACATCTTGCATGGCAGCCACTCTGATACCTATTGCGCATTTTTCAATTCCTCCTGATCACGTGCCTTGAGTTCCACTGACGTTATAACACGTAACAGGCAAATTAACAGCGATAACACCGTATTCTATGGATTGAAAGAGGCACTCTTTCCCCTCTATTTTAAACCAAACGTTGGGGTGCAGCTTATAATCTGGCGGGCGTGTGTGTGACTTTTATTGACACCGGACACAATTTTGTGGTGAGTCTTACCTTCTGGAGCATCTTATAATCCGGGGAACACGGTAATACAAAGAGTGCAGCCTTTTTGTCAATCTGCTCCTGGATGAAGGCCTTCCCACGCTGGGGCAGACACGCGGATTACCCTTGACCATACTTCACCACACTGGTCTTAGTGGGTTTGTTGCAAGGTGGGTGTACCGGATCAGATGTCACTCGCCAATTATGGTAACCGTGAGCAGAAATCGAATTCTGTTCTGCAGGTTCTTAGCAAAGTCACCCCACCCCCCTCCCAAGTTACCTCCCCCCACCCTTCCAAGTCACCACCCCCCTCCCACCCACCTCGTGTTGCAGATTACCGTCCTGGTTTCTGGTTTATCTTTAATTTTGCCTTCCCGTTTCGGTGAGAATACACGCACGTGATTTTGCTGTCACACACTCCCTTGTACATCGATGGGTTTTTTTTCATCCCCAGGTTCACGTACACGGGATTCTTGGAGATAAAGGGCGCGGCCCCGCAATTGCTCGCTCACTCCACTGCTGGCAGGAAAGGGCCTCCACTGGAGGGAACTTGAGATAGCCCCTCTTGAGGGTGTTTTTGGCCTACTCTTCCTCTTCCACGTTGGCCAGGTGTCCTGGAAGAGGTGGGAGTGCCCACACTTCACCCCAACAAGTCACTCTGGCGTACCAGTTTCAAATGCTGGGTGGACAGACGGGGAGGGATTTTAGAAATTTGCCTGTTGCTTAAAATGCCAGCCGGCTTTCAACCGTAGTTAGAAAGTTTAAATTAAAATAAAATGCACCGACTGCCTTCTGTATTGGAGAATTCTGGGCACTGGTGGAGTATGCCTGTAATCCAGCACTTCGGTGGCAGTCAGGGTTGGTGAATCACACAAAGTCGTGAAACTCCCTCCTTACCCGTGAACATCAAGGTCACAGCATCTCCTGGTTTTCCAGGGTATGGGTATAACACTACAGCCAGTTGATCAATTTCCATATGTTCTATCTGTACATGGATTTGAGTGTTACTCCCACCACCCCGTCTCGCATGTTGTGGGTTTTCTCCGGGCACTCCGGTTTCCTCCACATATACAAACACTCAAGAATGGAGTTGGCCCAACATCCCAACATAGGACCACAGGAGCTTGAGAAATAGTTTGACCTCAGTTCCGGCTGCCTTCCTCCCACTTTCTCTGTGGGTTTCCCCGCACCAACTCGAAATCATTATCTCCCTCTGAGAGTGAACGAGCATTTTTATGTTTCGTTTGCTGTCCTTCCCCGCACCTCCGATTAGCACGGGTTGGCTGCGCACAGTGCAAAAGAAGTTCAATATACTGTACATACATTCCGAATGGGAAAATTCTTGCAAAAATACGCAAAAAGGTACTACTGTGTGCTTCGTATACAACATACACAAACGTCTCCTACCTGACAAAGACGCGACTCACCTTTCATCACGGTGATAGTGCGTTGCTGGTTGGTGACGGGTTCTGTTAGTGGTATTCCACAGAACCACTCGCAGGCCAACGCTTTGTCGCTGCAAACCCAAACAAGCCACACGAGTCACTGGAAGCAATTTACGCGTGTCAATTATTCGCGAAATTGCTATCCGCAATTTTGGCTGGCCGCGAAATCGCATCTGGAACTCTACACGACTGCATCGAGAGAGAGATAGAAAGAAAGTGATGAGGTAAAGTGATGAGAGAGAATGTGATGAGAGATAAAGTGATGAGAGAGAATGTGATGAGAGAAAAAGTGATCAGATAATGTGATGAGATAAAGAAATGAGAGAGATGCGTAATTTTCATATAAGGAATAGCTTATTTACGTATTAATTTAAGGCAATTCATGAAAAAAAGATTGCTTTTTTCGTAGGCCAATATCATTATCCACGAAATGTGTAATTCACGAACACCTCCAGAAGGTATCCCTCGCGATTAATGAGGGAACCCTGCAGAGTGCAGTCTGGTGGAGCGACTCTGCTTTTCCACGTCCATGTGGTTGGGACGGGGTGGGGGGGTAAGATTTGTCAAATGCGCGATGTAATGGTAAGCGCACACTGAACCTGCAGGCCGGACGTTTTGTCAGTTCAATTTAATATCCAGTGTGGCTACTTCTGATCTGTTTCAATGTTTGGCCAGTAAGTACTGAAAACCGCCTCTCGAAATGCAATGAGTTAATGGTCCCAGTTCTGTTTAAGTTTATTTTGAAGTACAGTGTGAGCTAAGAAGCTCATAAAAAAAGCACACACCGTTTCCATGACAGACATAATACATCAGAGAAAAATAAATTAACAATACAAACCAAAATGTAAGAAAACATAATTTCAACGTAAATGTTTTTTCTCTTAAAAGTTTTAGACTATTAAGGAATCAAATAAGTGTAAGATTAAGCATACAAATGCCAGTGGTAAAACACACCGTTTCCCAAGAAACACTAAATTCACCAATGACAGCAAATAAACTCATCATGTAATCATTGGGATTTTCATTAAATTTGGCAAACTAAAATTTGGCAAAAAAACATTTCAACGGGGAGGGTTTGCCGTGCTTGTTTGTTTCACACTTAAGTTCTAATTTAGCAATCTTTGGAAGAACGTAATCAACCAGGCTAAGCGTTAACTGTGTGCTAACCGACTCTATGTGTTGCATTGCATTTCACTTCCTAATTTGACAAAATTTGCTTTCTACCGTGCAACGCTCCGTGCATGTTTGTTTAGAAGTCAAAGTGTCCAGCTCGTCCGTCCCCCTTATGTGCAGGAATTCCACACAACTCCCCCTCTGCCCCCCCCCATCTCTATTTAAGGCCTCGACACAGATACGTTGTCTTTCTGTGTGCCTATGTGTGTGTCTCTCTCTGTTTGTCTCTCTCTGCTTGTGTGTCTGTCTGTGTGTCTCCGTGTCTATGTTTTGTCTCTCTCTCAAATTTAGCCATCTATGGAAGAACGTAATCAACCAGGTGGTGTGTTGACTGTTTTGTTGGCCGACTCTCTGTGTTGTATTGCATTATATTTCCAAGTTTACTATGTTTGTTTTCTCATTCATTTGTACCTGATGATGGTTGCTTGTGTTACAATCGAAACGTCGTATTCTATTATTATTTTATTTTACTTATTTCTACGTGACTTTACCGAAATAACCAAAGAGTCTGAGTTTATATATGTGATTTCACTATCGTGAGATGAACGCCAATCGACTCGGCGTCGGTAGCAGACGTTAGGCGGTCGTAGATACGAGGTCTTACTAACTACACTGGTCAACACACTTTTTCTGGCACAAGGTATTCCAACGGTTTTAAGGTAATTTTGGGGTGTTGATTCCAAATCTGGCATCAGTTTTTGTCTATCACATCAGGTTTTTGAGATATAAAATATTGCATTTTCAATTAAAACGGCAGAAGAAAAATATTAAATAAATGTGGATATCTACATAAAATGATATTATAAACACACTATCCTAAAAATACAGCACCATATTTTAACACTAAAGCAGTCACTGACTCGCAACAACTTGCAATCATAAGTGACAGAGTTAATTTCGGGTAAAATCAATGAAAATGGGGTATGCCGATAGCATAAAAATGAGATGTGATCGAGCAAATCTGAGATCAGATTTGCAATCAGCACCCTAAAATTAGTCTAAAACAGCTGCAAAAGTCCAGGCCAGAATTTTTTTTTTTTGTTGACCAGTGCTATAAGAAAGGTCGTAAAAGCGGGGGGTCGCAAGTCGAGGCGTCGTAAGTCAGGGCTCACCTGTATATGACTGGAGGATACGAGGTGCTCTTTTTACACTGGGTCTCGCAATCTTTTGCTGGAAGAGAATAGGGGTTGTTTGGTTATTCACATGGGTCATTCAGGGTCAAGTCACGGTTTTGAGAAATCAGGAGAGAAGATCTGCCGATCGACTGTCTCATAGTAATAACACCCTTTACTTACCAAGGAAAGCCTCCCTAAGTCTCAGGACTATTTTTCAGCAGGGTCCTGCATTGGGATGTTTGGTCAGTTCCATTCATGAGCGTTTGGCTTCGTTTGAGAGGAAACCAGAATTCCCGGAGAAAACCAAACCTCAGCATACGAGGGAATAACGAGGGAATGCAGTTCTGGCACAGATGGATTCACTCCACTGCTGTTTTACCATCACCTGGCCAGACAATTCGCTAAAACGCCGACAGCTATTCAAATATCTTTATCAGTGATGATCTAACCAAAAGTGCCTTCAGAACCTCCCATGATTTAAAGTCCCAAAAATACAAAGATTCCCCGTATAGCCTTGACAAACTGTTGGGACAAGTGCTGTAAAAAACTGGAGACTTCCTGTATAGGGATTATCGGCGTTCGGCACTACCACTCGAGTACAATCAAGGTACGAGTGCCCATATCAATTATGTATGTGTGTGTTTTTTTGCACACACCACCGCAGAATCGCGAGGACAAAATAAGGCAAGATGGATTGAAAGCACAGATCCCATACCTGTGAGTTTTGCATACACGATGCCTCTGGGGAGGCAGGAGACCAGCACCAGCAAGAGAAGGGATGGAAAGGCCACGAGGGTCTGGGATGTAGCTCCGGCCATCGACATACTTCGCCTTTTAATCTACAGGGAGAGACACACAATGACAACTGCATTCGTTATACTGGTAGGAACCACCTGGTTCCACCAGCCCACAGGGGATTATTGTGTCCGTCCGTCCGTCGTGCATCCAAAAATGGGAGGGGTGGGGCTGGGTGGAGAGGGGAAGGTGGGGAGGGGCTGGGTAGGGAGGGGAGGGTGGGGAGGCGCTGGGTGGGGAGGGTGGGGCTGGGTGGGGGGTGGGAGGGGTGGGGCTGGGTGGGGAGGGGCTGGTCACCCCGTGGTGCCCTTATACAACTCAACGTTGAACCTACTCACGCCGGCTTGTGCCCTCCCTCACAGTCGGCCATATTTGCGGAATACACCACGCCGCCGTTGACCCTGGCCATTGACCGAGCAACCCAACGTTCCTACCAGCTCCCTCCGCAGGAATGTGTTATGCTGATGGAGGTGTTGTGGGTGAAGGAGTGGCACACACAGATCAGTGTGGTGAATTACTATTTTCTGTGTGTCAGTGGAGATTATGATTGTCGCGATACGACGATATTACATTTAATGATATGACGATTATCGTGATGAACTGTTTCCCGTAACTATGAAATTGATGTGCACGCGTTTTACTTTTTTTTACATCGTGTCTACGTGATGCATTTGTAGTGTTGTAAAGGACGGACTTCTAAACTTATTTATGGCACACACTGTTTATTATCTTAATACACAGTCCCTATCACACTTAGGGGTATATGGTCCCCTCACCCGTTACCCTCAGAAGGTACAGCTTCCGGACCTTGCAGGCTATCTAATCTCCCTGCTATCCCAGCGTCCTCTGGCTGGACCTAGGGGATCTCTCCCCGACCACTGGTTACTCTGAGCCCTAGCCCTGATAAGGGCTGGAGGGCTTGGTCCAGGGTCCTATATGTCTTCGGCCGACTTGGGTCTTCGTGTAGCAGAACTCGCCAAGAGCTCTCAGCGCTCTGGCTTTTATACCTGTTCGTAGCCGGGTTGTCCAATCCTCGGCCACCTTGTGGAACCCTCCGATTGGTCCTTCCCAATCTGGCGTATGGATCCTACCTCACCCCATTTGACCCTGACCGTTTGATTGAGCGGGAGAACCTTGTTTACGATCCGCTCTCTCACAGTTTGCGAACAGCGAGCAGTTAACACCACTACACTTTTGTCGTGTCACTCAACACGAGCCTCCCGCGTGTGTTTGTTACTCTCTAGAACAGCCGGGTAGCCAACCGGCGTCTCCCAAGCTGCGGCCCAATCGAAGGGGTATAACGTCGAACATGTATCATCACTGCAAACAGAGCCGGCCAAGCCACTAAGCGACCCTTGCAATTGCAAAGGGCCCCGTGGCCAGCAGAGGGCCCCCTAGAGTCACTGATAGCTAGTGGGTGAAAAAAATCATACATCAAAGGGGCCTCCAACCAAATTTTGCTTAGGGCCCCCAAAGGTCTAGGGCCGGTTCTGACTGCAAAGAATAATGAATGTCTCCCGTGCTGTACCCGACAACTGTAAAAACAGGGTGCTTAAAAAAATGTTTTTAACACTTCTGAGAAATTTGTAACAATACCACAAGTAGTGTGCCGCCTTCGGGCTCTGGAGACCACCTGGAGAAGATTCCGGGGCACGTGTTGACAATGATGGCGAACAAGTGGAGACTCTGATCTTCTGAAGTTGTTAACATTGCATTTGTCATCAGGTTACAGTGTATATTTTCCGTTCTTTTTCCATTAAAAACGATAGTCCCATATAAGTGTTAACATTTCGATTTAAAGCTTTCGTGACTGCAGGGATTAATCTTCTTGGTTCTTTCGGTAAAGTCACGTAGAAGGGAAATAATAAAATAATAAAAATAAAACATTATAAAATACAATTGTCACGACGTTTCGGCCACAACGCAAGCAGCCGTCCTCAGGTGAAGAACAGGGCTGTCTTTCCGACAGCCCTGTTCTTCACCTGAGGACGGCTGCTGTCTTTCCGACAGCCCTGTTCTTCACCTGAGGACGGCTGCTTGCGTTGTGGCCGAAACATCGTGAGAATTGTATTTTATTATGTTTTATTTTTATTATTTCCCTTCTACGTGACTTTACCGAAAGAACCAAGAAGAAGTGTTAACATGTTTTTGAAGCACCCTCTATATATATACACTTACAGTATATATATACTTACAGTATATATACACTTACCGTATATACACTTGTCTCTTTGCAGAACTCAAGCCTGCCGCAAGACTCTGCAGCGCATAGTGAGAGCAGCTGAGAGGATCATTGGTGTCTCTCTCCCCCCTCTTCTGGACATTTATAACACCCGCATCACCAGCAAAGCAATCAAGATTGCAGGTGATCCCACCCACCCATCTCACAGCCTCTTCAGCCTGCTGCTGTCAGGGAGGAGATTGCGGAGTCTTCGGGCCAAGACCAACAGGCTCAAAGACAGTTTCTTTCACCAGGCTGTCAGGAGACTCAACTCCCTCCCTGCTCTACCATCACTCCCCCCCTCTGTCCACCCTCCCCCCTTTGCCCCCTGACCCCAACCCCCACACACACATTCACTCGTACATCCTGATCTCTGGACTGCACATTGCACTACATCGCACTACCACACCGGTTTAAATATATTATTTCTTTAAATATTTTATTTAAATAATATTTTACATTTTATAATTCATGACTGTTGTTTATTTTAAGTCAATTACATTTTTGATTATTTATCTTGTGTTGATCGCCGATTGTTTATTGTTTATTTATGTCTGTTAATTGTGATTCGTTTTTTAATTGCTTGGTTGCACCGTGGGAACAAGAGAGAGGACTGTAATTTCATCTGTGTTGTATGTCATGCATGTAACACACTTGACAATAAAGTGACTTTTGACTTTTGACTTTGAAGGGGTACCCTTTGGCTCCTGGTTCGTTACAGGTTGGCCACCGCTGCTCTGAGGATGAACGTGCACGTGCTGTAAATAGCACACGAAATAAATTACCCCTCCAAAAATACTCAACACATTCATCAAAACCACTGTGGGCCTGAATATAAAAAATATAATATAGCAAGCAACGTTTCAGGCAATGGCCCTTCTTCATAGCGTATACAATTAAGAATGATTATATCTATGAATATTAACGTTATAAAACGTGCCACCAATGAATGTGGATATTTTTTATTTTACAAAGCACGACTGTAATTATTGGGCGATAGCTATTTATTCGAGAATTTAAATTGCCTTTGTGAACTTTAATGACTGTCATATCACAAATATGTTGCCAGGGTTAGGGCATCAATTAATTAGACGAGCAATGGTCATTTCCAATTAAACTCTGTCCCAGTACACACGCCATCTTTGGCACGTGGTTAGAAACTTTGGCCGCACGCTGAGCAACACGGACGACGCGACTATCGTGGATCTTATATCGCACGACGTATCGTAATGTCGTCATATCGCGGTGAGCCGAGCAGACGGGCACTGTGTGAGTGGAGATGTGCAGCCCAAATGCTGCTGTGATGGGACTCTCTCTTGCGACACTGCTCCCCGACACACGGATCCTAGTGAGCGCGACATGAAAATCCCATCGCGGCAAAACCCGCACGCAACGTGTCGACATTTAACGTCACGTTGGAAAAGAAAAAAAAATGCAACCGTGAAAACCCAGTCAATGATCTCGTGCACCGCATTGCTCCACTCGTTATTTTCTCCCATGAGCCTGTCACTGCTAGCGAAATAAACTCAACACATTCCTCAACAATAACATTAAGTGGCCTCAAACACAAATATGTACATATAATGGGTGACACTTTCGACAATGACCCTTCATCATAGCCCAGATACTGTATCGTGGATTATCCAACATTCTATTTAGTAATATTCGGTTTAAGCACCACAGTATTACGAATGTCTTAAGGTTTTATTGTTATTATTTGTGCTTGCGCACCACTGAACACGCACCCGCGTCACCAAATAATCTGTAACAATTAAGGAAACTTCGATTTAAAGCTTTCGTAACTGCAGGAATTAATATTCTTGGTTCTTTCAGTAAAGTCACGTAGAAGGGAAAAAATAAAATAATAAATAATAAAACATAAAAACATTATATTTTATGTTAATAAAAATAAAACATAATATTTTATGTTTTATTTTTATTTTTTATTTTCCCTTCTGCGTAACTTTACCGAAAGAACCAAGAATATAATTGAGGAAACTTTACGATTTCTCCGCATCAAAAAATCCCCACAGATCCTCACGGAGAAATAACTTACCCGGTCTGTGTCTGTCGCTTTTGGGTGCTGGTTGGTGTGATGTCAATAAACCCCAGGTCTCTGTATTAAAGGCAGCGCTATGATATACCTTCGAGGCGAATTTGGTGGCTTAAATATAGTCTGCCACCTGAGTCTGGACAAACAGACAAGTAACTGGAGTTTTGGGGAGGGGGTGGTGGAGGCTATGCACACAGGAAAATGTACGGAACGTCGCCACTCTGTGCCTTCTTGCGTTGTGAGGATGGTGGAAAAAGTGCACGTGTAACGAGATACACAGCGACAATGCCTATATTGTCCGTGAAAAAAAAGATAAACAAACGTGGTTCGAAAAGGAATTAACCCCAACCGCGAAGATGCTCTCTGTTGCTTCGAGCGTAGAGGCAACTGTGCGGCCCTGCAAAATCTTGCTCATGCCACTGCCGGACGAAGGGCCTACTCACTAGAGGGAGTTCTGGATAGCCACTTTAGATGGTATTTGGCCTACTTTTCCACGCTGATCAGACGTCTTGGAAGAGGTGCCGATCGACTGTCGGCGTACCCATGAATACGGCTGGACGGATGGAGGTTTGGGGGATTTAAGAAACGGGGAAAAACTATTTCAATTGCCGCCCCGTGAGATCGATTCGGCGACCTCTGAATTATTTGCAGTGTGAAAAGGAAACACCATTGTGCTTAAGGTGAAGCTGCGAGCCAATTTCTTAAACATTTGATGAAAATAACGAAATATGAAGCATTGCGTACATTGCACGATCATCATTCTGTGACACCGCATTAACGCGTGTGTCAGTGGCATGGCCCAATAAAGCAAAGAGGGAAAAACAATATACAGTGGTACCCCGGAGATCGAACTTAATTCGTTCCAGAAGGCCATTCGAACACCGATTTGTTCGAAAACCGAATTAATTTTCGCCATAAGAATTAATGTAAATGACATTAATTAGTTCCAGACACAAGAAATATCTCATTATAAAGAATTTTACACGAAGTTTACAGTAATTACATGCATAAAATCATACAAAAAAAACAATAAACACAATAAATAAATGGAATAAATTAATAAATATATGGAATCAATGAAATAAATGAACATTGAACTTTACTTTACCTGTAGTAAGGAGAGTTGATGGCTTGAGTGGAAGGTGGTGAGGAGGAGGTGGTAAAACCTTTTGTCTGGGCAAGCGTCATGCACGCTGGCCATACGCGTCTCAGCCGTACAGGTTCTTTCAAGTCGCGATTGCCAGTTCGACCTCCGAATTTCGTTCGATTTCCGGGGCAAAAAAGTGTTCGGAAATATCGTTCGAACACCGATTTGTTCGAGTTCTGGTGCGTTCGATCTCCGAGGTTCTACTGTATATAATATAGGTGACATTTTGGCCAATGCCCGCCATTCATCATTGCACAGGCACTGTCTCGTGGATTATCCAACATTTCACATTATGTATTTACAGTTTAAGCTCCGTAGTGTTTTTTATGCATGCCATGTCTATTGTTATTTGTGCACGTGCACAACTGCAAACGCAGCAGCGTCACCAAAAAAATCTTAGAAGCGTGGAAGAGTAGGCCAACTACCATCTAAGAAAAAATATATATGCATGCTAATTACACATCATTCCGAGCAACGACCCTTCTTCATAGTAAAGATGACTGTAACTGAAAACTTGGGGGGGAGAGGGGGAGATAATTGAACCGGGAGGGAGCTTCGGAGTCTTGGTCCTTGAACTGAGGGGTCAGCACCCCCCCCCCAGACTCCTTTTGAGACGATGCCTCTTGGACTGATCGAAGTGACAATTCAGGAAATTTCAGCTGTCGTATTGACACCAAAGGGAACCATTGAAATCTTGTTAGGTAAGGTTAGGGTCCAAAGTCAATTACGACCTCATAATATAACACAGGAGTATAAACTTGATTTAGCAGCTCTAAACTCTTTTCACCGTTGTAAGAATGTGTTCATGACGAATATTCTTGGAGCAAATTCATTCATCCATCGTGCGAATCAGTCCAAGGGACTCATCACCATAGCTTTTTCCCACATTCTCATGACGGGATTGGTCACATTCCAGGCGATTCTACCCTACGGCCATAAACGACAAAGTAACATTAAATAGTTGTTTTCAAACGTCCATTCATGACGAGGGTTGTTCTCCTATAACGCATGTAATTGGAGAACACAGTGCTAGCGCATGGATATAACGCGATGAATGTATTAGGGAAGACATTTTTTTATAACGCGGATGAGAATTGGATATAACACGATCGAGTGAGCAGAACTACGATGCGCAAGCAGGAATAATCGGTTTTACGGCTGCCTCGGCATAGCATCAACCAAGGTGGGATGCTGCTGGATCCTCCACACGCGCCTCCGTCTTTGCTCATCCTGCATACCCATCGCAGGTATTATCCCGAACCGTGCTTTTCCCTATGTTATTTATTATAACGTGATGTTTTCCAGTACCCCGTGTTATTCAGGAACTACTACCGCGTTAGAAGGAGAACAGGCTGTATCTCAGTCAGCAGACATGGCCGCCATGGTGTCTAATTCTCTGCAGTGTCTCAAATCCCGACGATTTTTTTGTAAACGAAGAGGAAACCCCATCACGACAGAATGCACACACACGGGTTGGAGACTGGAAAATTGAACATGAAGACACCGAGAAGACCACGGCTCACGGCCATTATCACGCGTCGCATGTGCACACGTCATGTTATCGCCACTGTGCACGGTTTAGGCACAGGCTGAGGGCGGAGTGCGTTAAATACTCCGGTTTACGTCAGGGGATGCGTTCCTGAACGGTGCGACGACGAATATCGAAACGATTTACAGGGTGGGCGGTGGAGGCGAAGGCTGAGAGGCGGCGGGTAACGAGAAAGGACGGACGATGCTGTCGGCAACGTTGAGTGTGGGGTTGAGGCAACGCAAATCGGGTCGTGATATTAATACATTGACGACGTATTTGCGAAACGACGTACAAGTGGGGAGACGTACATCGGGGTATTGCTGTACGTACATGCAAGGCGGCGATCACATGGCGTGTACAGGACACAGTGATGGAATTTGTGCCTTTCTGCTGCTGTGTGAGCAGCAGCACACCTTTTGGGTGATGTTAAAAACGTAAACGAAACTTTTTATATAAGTAAGACCTACTGAGCTAAACAGCTCTTTTTCAGAAGCGACCTGGCCACAAATGATAGCTCAACAAAGTGGCTCATCATGCGGAAATGTATAGCAGCCAAATACTCATAACGCGTGATTCTAAATGTGGATGGAAAAGCCGGAGGACCCAGAGAAGAAGCGATGCGACCACGGAGAGAACATGCAGTCTCCAAATATACAGGCATCAGAGTCGGGATCGAACCCATGACCTGCTGCATACCAGGTGAGGTAGTTAACATCTCGCCACCGCGGCGAGATGTTAAATCTAGACCTCAAGTGCCCCCCCCCTCCCCCACTTGAGGCCACCTAAAATGCCTGCAAGTCAATTATACGGTCAGGTTAAGCAAACCAAATATTTACTTCAGAGGCCTTGGCTCAACAGACCTGGGGTGGTAATTAACGCAAGGCAATGACGTCCCAAGAACCAAATATGAACCTCCTCGTCGGTGGCATCCTGCAGTGGAAATATAGAATTAGTTCAACAAAAGGGGGGATAAATTCATTGTCAAACGCTTGTTTTGCTCAACACGGCATTTTCCAGGAAGGTAACCCGCGCCGCGCGTTAGGCGAGGCCTGAGCTACGTTCTTCCGCACCTCCATCTGCCGCCCACAACGTACGCCAGCGGCCGCCATGACAAGACCTTCTAAGCACTCTCCAGGTTCAACACCTGACACGCTTCTTTAGATATCCTACAGGATCGGGCGCATTCCAGGTGACGTGGGTCCCATAGGCAAAAGGAGTATCGGCCTCTGTTCAAAATAAAAGCTGGAAGGGGCTCATCCAATAAAAAAACAATAATTCCAGACTGTGGTGGGGCCAAGTCTGTCCGCAGGAAGACCGGAGTGTCGAGCACGGATGGACATTGATGTGCGCTTCAGAGAGGAACATGTAGAATCGAATACCTGCTCATGTTTATCCACGTCTTGAGTTTATCGTGGCGTGGGTGTGTATCTCTTTAGGGAGGGGGGGTATGCCTTTCCACCCACGTGTGTAAGTAAACACAGCATAGCAGTGCAGGTTGGGTTAGTATAAAAAAACAATTCCGGAGAGGAAACAATTGCAGATTAACAGAGGTAGAAACAGAAGACATGAAGGAGAAAAAAACAGCCACTATCGTTTCAAGTCCAACGTCATTCACGCGGTATGAACAGAAACTCCGTACTCTGATTACACTGACCGTATTGTTTTATTGTTTAATTTGACGGGGGGGGGGGGGGGGGAAGATTCCGTTCTTCGTTTACGCCACTCGATTACGAAAGAATCCTGAACTCATTTGCAGTTTTGATTTCGTGAAAAAAATACTCTTTGTAATTAAAACCACAGCAAAACCCTAAAAATACGTACGTGAAACAATGAAATCGATCTATTTTTAAAGCACTTTTTTACACAGAGTGCCATGGGAAAATGGTGACATTTTAACGAGGCCCTCGACGCTTTTATAAACAACGACGTTACAGTGAACGTAGGCTTTCGTGAAGCAATATTACGATTTACAATTGATAATTATAATAAGACCCGAGACTGGAGGACATTTTCAAACCGTTCGATGATGCTGGTTGTAACTGCCAGTAGAAACGTCATACTGCCCAATGTTTCGGTGCTGTGGACCGCCCGCCAACACACGTTTGTTCACGCAACAAATGTATTTATTTGGCTGTGTTCGGGCAGATCAGGGTGTAACGACACAATATTTGACTCGCGTAATTGGACCCAAAAATCAATGTTGGATAAAAAATGAACGACGAATGTTAGATGCTCATCTTCAACTCATATATTTTATCCAGCCTGTTTGCTCAAGCCGGAGAGCTAACGTCTCACAATTCCAGTTCAAATCCTAGTTGGGGGTGACCGAGGTGTGTGTTTATGGCCATTTGCCCACCAGGAAAAAGTTCCCCACCCCATAGAGGCTGGTGACAAAATGGCTTCTGTGGTAGTATGACGGACCATCATTCCTCTGGGGGCCAATAAAATTAGTACCACTTTTATGGGGAAGTCAACAATGGTTGTCCTCCGGAAAGACTACCCAGTAAACATGCAACGTTTAGCCAACATTGGCATCCGGTTGGAACTATTGGACCAACGTTCCACGTTAAACGGGTAACCCTCGCCATGGTAACTCAGAATTTGCCACGACCGGCTGAGGGCAGTAAACAAGAGATAAAGCACCATCGGCAAAAAGCTCATTCGAGCTGGAAATCAATAACTTTTATTTTTTCCCCTTCAAAGGTCACAACCCTAGCCAGCAGAGTTGGTGGGGGGGGGGGGTGCTAAGAAGAGAGCACCACGCTGCGCCGCGTGGGGCTGGGGCTGGCGCCGAGGCGGCCGCGCCGCACTGTGCCCGAGCGATCCAGGCTGGCGCGCGTCGCCTCCAGCTCGTAGTCGAGGCCCAGGGACCGCACTCGCTCCTGGCGCAGCACCTTCTCCCGTCCTGCCAGCTGCGCACGGCCGGCAACAACGTTGAGGAGCATGAGAAGGGGGGAGGTCCGCGCGTGCGGGGGAAGATGGCGACTGCCCCTCCGATGGGCGCGGGTGGCTACGTACGGTGCGAAAGAAGTTCAACATGCGTATGTGTGTACGACGGAAACGTCGTTTCTATTATCTGCTTGCCTTGTTCTGCAGATCGGCTATGTGCTCCACCAGCAGCGCCTTGTCGTTCCTCAGCTGGACGCTGGCTTCGTGCGCGCTGGCGTGGCGCGCCTCCAGCTCCGTGGCTCGGCTGCGTGCGGCCGCAACGCTCAGCTCCTTGCGGCTGAGCTCCTGCTCCAGGCGATGAACCTGCAACGGCCCCACGGTTGGAAACGCGTCGGGTGTCCGGGGCATCGTCAAACAAATTACGGATCGATTTTTTTCCACAGCCATGTCGGGGCTGTGCTGAGCCAGGCCATCGCGGCTCAGGAGATGCCAGGGTGTTTTTCCACTGCACAAGGCGAGTTGTGCCGTGCCGTGCCAAGCCGTGCCGCGCCACTGACGTCATGAGCGACAAACGAGTAGAGATGAGTGCAAGATGACACGGCGACGCTGCATCCTCACGGTGTACTTACTGCTGTTGCACACGATGATCGAATCATAACACCCTGTCCCTGGCTCCACTTGGCCCCGAGCCAGATTCAGACAATCTTGTGGTGCTGGCTAGGATGTGCCAGTGGAAAAGGGATGTGAATGTCATTGGACTCGAGGCATTGGGGAACCCGCAGCCCTACGGGCTGTATAATTACACAGGGCCCGTCGCCACACGAGGCCTTGCACTTAGAACGACCCGCGAACGACACTTATCTGTCACTGTAAGCATCTTTTTTTGCAGCAGCACTAATCGAGTACTGGAAGGGGAATATTTGTTTACGTGGCTACACCGAGTTCCTAATTTTAGCACGCTTCGTCACTTCTGCTTCTGTAAGGTCCCAAATAATAACAGCAACAACAACAACACACCTTTCAACCAACATACCATTCTTATCGGATCATCTTAACGAGAGTTATGATGACCCCCATGTCACAGACAGACGGACCGACATACTTAAGGAATTATTTTGGTTGTTAGGCCTTAAAGAGAGAGAGAAATAAAAAAGACTAAAAACTCAGTGCTGGTAATCTCCTAACACCAGCAAACAGACTGGTGCTTGAGAAAAGCCTGACAAAGTACGGCGTGTGCGGTCATGTTTGAAGAAGAGAAGTGCGTTGGAGGGGCAGAAGGCGGGGGGGGGGCTGTGTTAAGAAACGGGACACGGCACAGCAAACGCGCAGCACCTGCACGCCAACAATAGAGAGAGGTAACAATAGAGTGGCGCGTTCACGCACCTGTGCAACATTTGTCCTGAAGCGTTCGGGTTTCACATTGGAAACGAATGGGCCAATTGGCGTGCATTGTAATGGACTCACACACGGCATATGTAGGTTGTGTGAAATCAATGGCGGTAAATCGTACGTAACTCATTAACTCACTGCGGTAATTGGACAAAACTAACCGCGGTATTCCATCGGAGAAACATTTATTCCGCTCCTCAACAAACTTCGTTGTTTGCCAAGGCTGTTGAGGTGCAGGAAAAGTTTACTGGGTGGGGGTGGGGTGGGGGGGGACCAGTGCTCTTAATTGAGGGGGGGGGGGGTGTGCTCCCAAAGCCATGAAGGCCGATGACCACTGGACTAACGGCCACGTGTCGTGCCGGACGCAGAAGCGCAGGAAGACTTGTCCTGAGCACGACGCCGCTTCGCTCGCGCGGCGAGGGGGCCACCTCGTCTCTCTCTCCAGCCAACGCGAGTTGACTTTGGATTTGCCCTCGTTAATCCCAGACGCCGACCTGACAGGGACGACCACGTGGACGAGTCGCGGGGGTCGGAGGGGGGGGGGCAACTCGAGAAGTTTCTCGAGTTTTGTGGCTCGTGGAAACGTGGCATTTAAATGGTCAACAACAACAACAAAGTAACATATTCGGTAACTAAAACTATGGCCTTAAAAGAAAGAATATATAACGGGCGACATTTTGGACAATGACCCCTCGTAGCGTGGAAAGGCAGTGGCAGTGTTATTGACGAGACGGCGTTTTCGTGATGTTGATTGTGCTTGTGCACCGCCGCCAACTCAGCAGCAACATCACCACCACCACCAAATAATTAGTTTTATTTAAATTTAATAATTATTCGTTACTGTGCACGAGGGGTTGCTCGTCTACGGTTTAAAGCCCTGAGCTCGTGGCGGGACGGGGGGGGAGCCTTTACCCATAGGGCAACCGCTGTTGATTTCTCCACGATGCGGTATCTGCTATTAACAACTCCCAAAAGCGAAGAAGGTCTCCGAGTTGACCCACAGTCAGGCCTTGAACTCGCGACCCTTCCTATTGCGAGCCCTAATGCGCTTCTATCGCGACATGAAACCCTAAAGGAATTTCCGCTCCGATGATTTTATGAACATCTCGCGTGCCTAATGTGTACAAATCCAGCGTAACTTCCCCCCCCACCACCCACCAAAATAAATATACAAGTCAGGGTTTCGAATAAAAAAAAACTCGTTTAACGTCAAAACGAGTTCAGTCACAAGACACGCACATAATTTACAAAGCTGCGTAATTAAAATAAACTGCGAAGATTCGATTGTGGGACCGGCGCAAAACGATGCGCCCGTGTAAACAGGCGTCACGTTCACAGCGTGGTCACGTCAACCGCGCCAGAACCTGCTGGAGTGCTTCGAGCGTCCTCTTGCGTTCCTCCTCGAGCAGCTGGCGCAAGCGGAGGTTCTCGCTGTGCCCAGAGCGCTCCGACTCCTGCAGCGAGAGGAGCCGCGAGGCGCTCGACGACAGCCGGCTGGCGCCCTCGTCCCGTAGAGAGCACTCCTGGGGTCGCGCGCAAAGCGAAACAGGGTCTGTCTGACTGTCTGTCGGTGGGTAGTTATGAAAACTACTGGAGGACAGAGCAATCCAGGATCAGAATCGTTATTTATACTGGAGGAATCCGATGAGCTATGAAGCTCTTTTTTCACGCAGATGTCCAGTAGGTTGCACGGGGTCAGAAACTTACAACAACAAACAATGAAAAAACACAAAGGGAGTGCAAAGTGAGGAAACATAAGCAAATTACGAAAACTAATTAAAATAAAATGTAATTTTTTATTTTACCAGGTAGAGCCCACGGAGCTATTTAGCTCTTTTTCAGAAGCGACCTGGCAATTACATAGCTCAAGGAATTGGCTTATCATCACGTGTAAATGTATAGCAGGAGCCAAATACTCTACACGCACGTTCATTATAAATGTGGAGGCAAAAACCAGAGGACCTGTAAAAAAATCCAAACGATCACGGGGAGAGAAACACGCAAACTCCACATATACAGGTGTCAGGGTCGGGATCGAACCCACGACCTCCTGCATACCAGGCGAAGGAGCTAACATCTTGTCACCACTGGCAAGATTTCGATGTAAAGCTTTCGTGACTGCAGGGATTCATCTAAAACAATAGAAATAAAACATAATAAAATAATATTTTATTTTATTATGTTTTATTTTTATTTTTGTATTATTTACCTTCTACGTGACTTCACCGAAAGAACCAAGAAGAAGAAACACTGGCAAGATGTTAATAGGTGGTGGGGGGGGGGGGTCTCGGCATGACGTACAAGAGCACCGCGTGCTGTGGGGGTCATGACAAGGTCAACGTTGAATAAACGTTACATGGGGGGGGGGTGGGGGGGGTGTTAAACACAAAAAGAAAACGAGCTGGCGATGCGATCTCCTCACCAGCTCCAGGCAGCGGCTGAGCTCCAGCGTCTGGGCGCGCAGCGCAGCGTTGTCGCGCGCGAGGGCGGCGCAGTCCTCCGTGACCTTGGCTCGGAGCAGGCGCTCCTGCTCGCCGGAGAGCTCCCGCTCACGCAGCTGCTGCCTCAGCGTCCGCGACTCCTCCCTGGCGCGCGCCCCCCCCCCCCACCACCACCACCACGTGAGCAACGTGAAGAGACGGACGAGTAAAATAGCCCCACCCCCCCCCAATCGTCGCCAATGCTCAGTTACCGGTGTGGAGGCGGCTGCTGTCCAGAGATATCTCTTGACTCTTTGGTTCATTCGGTAAAGTGACGTATAAAGAGAAAATAATAAGTTAAATACTAGCATACGACGTTTCGATTGCAACACAAGCAATCATCATCAGGTATAAATGAAATAGAAACACAAATCTAGTATGCTTAGAAATGTAATGTAATACAACAGAGAGTCGGATAACATAACAGTCAACATTGCTTGTGTTGCAATCGAAACGTCGTATGCTAGTATTTAATTTATTATTTTCTCTTTATACGTCACTTTACCGAAAGAACCAAAGAGTAATTCCTGCAGTCACGAAAGCTCCAAATTAAGTTTGATATCTCTTGAGTCTTAGCGGAGGCGTCAAAAGGCCCAGTTTGTGTCGGTTGCGTAAATTATCGCGTCACTTTCGAGAATGCATTTCACGCTTTAGGTTTTGACGACAAAAGAGAATCGGTGCCAGAAAGATGTGGCACTACCTGAGCATACTGTCACAAGGCTGATGAGAGTAGAAACAAATGACCAAATGTGCAGTGGACACCAACGAGCTATCTGCCCACGGATCGTGATGAAGATGATGATCTACGCTCAGTTCTCCCTTATTCCGGTGTTGTGAGATATCATTTTTCCTCCGAAATATCTTGGTTTGTTGTGCTTCAGAGGTGACAAACCCCTTCTCGGCATTGTCGACGGTCAATGCGGACTGAAATGTGCATACAGACACGGGCCAGGGGTGAGTTTCATATTTCAATACTTTAGGATTTTAGGATCATTTCCATTACGCACGAATACAAGTTTAAATGTCTTACGCCTGCTAACAATACTGACGTCACCCGATGCTACTGTGACACCACGTATTGGGGGGGAAAACCCAGAAGTTATCATGTCAGCGGCTGAGCTACAGTGACTTGGGCGCGAAAGACCCAAAGAATATGAATTCCTGCAGTAACGAAAGCTTTAAATCAAGAATTATCATGTAAATTTGATTAAACATTTTTTCATTAATCCAAAAAGCAGGAACATATCCCTAGCATGGGCGTGCTTCCTGTATCTCAACTCGGCAAACCCCACACATTACATGATATCTGCGTTTTGCACACAAATCGACATCGTATCTTTCAACAATTTAACTGCATTCGATTTCTGACCGCTGCGAGTCCATGCCCAGTGGAGTCGTACTCACCTCTGCCGATGGTGGCAAGCGGGCGGGCGAGGGAGCGAGCAAGCGGTAAAGACTAAAGACAAAGGTCCCCCGTATAGCTGTTAACAGACTCTCGAGGCAAGTGCTGTTTGCAAGTAGCGCCTATGAAGGCTGCAACAGTACCCGAGGGGGTGAGCGACCAGCACCACGCCTTTGTCTTCCCAGTGGCGATGTTTGCACACACTGCACCAGGTACTCGTTTGAGGCTGAGTCGACCTAGGGGTAGGCCCAGGACCGATTCAGATAATCATCGCCGATGTTTGTGGCCGTGAACCGGAATCAAACTCGGGTCTCTGTCGGGTTCTTAGCACAGCGTGCTAACCGCTACACTGGTACGTAAACATAAAGACAAACGTCCCCACCGTGTCGCTTACGTACCTCCGATGAGCACTGTTGACTAGGCACGGCGCGAAAGAAGTTCAACGTACGTACATGCATATGCAGACGGGTGAGGCAAGTGCTGTTAGCGGGGCACCTTCGAAGGCGGTGTGGCAGGAATCTAACTGGGGTCCTGCCGGATTTGTGGCGCACCTGTATTCACGGGCGATCTGCTCCTGGAGCACCGCGCTACTGCTCAGAAAGTGCTCCTGGGCAGTGCCGAGCGCTGCTTGTGAACGCAGCAGCTGGGCCCGCCGCTCGCTCAGCTCGGCCTCCGTGGCTCGCTGCTGCTCGCCCCGCTGAGCCAGCTGCGGCGATCACGGCGACACAAACGCAATTGATTAGGGGTGTTGTTCCAAAAAAAATGTTAAATCAGCAATACCCCGTCTTCTTGGTTCTTTCCGTAAAGTCACGTAGAAGGGAAATAATAAAATAATAAAAATCAAACGTAATAAAATACAATTCAGACGCTGTCTTTCCGACAGACCTGTTCATCACCTGAGGACGGCTGCTTGCGTTGTGGCCGAAACAATGTGAGAATTTTATTTTATTTAGTTTAAATTTTATTATTTCCCTTCTACGTGGCTGTACCGAAAGAACCAAGAAGATGAATCCCTGCAGTCACGAAAGCTTTAAATAGCAATACCCCGATTTACGTCTCCTCCCTTCTACATCGTTTTGCAAATACGTTGTCACTTTGTTAATGCCGCGACCTGATTTTCGTGTTGCCTCAACCCACACTGACGTCGCTGAGAGCATTATCCATCCTTTCTCATATCCGTCGCTTCTCGGCCGTCGCTTCCACCACCTACGCCTTTGATTTACGTCGTTTCGATATTCGTTGTTGCACCTTTCATAATGTTAATTTGTATTATCGATAACTGCATGGAAATGTATTGGCACAAAACAGTTGTCGATTCGCCATACATTGAGTAACTCTTCGAGCAATGAACTTCAAATGTTTTACTTTTTAAACTGAGAAACGGAGGCAGTTAGTTTTCGCTCTTGGGCACTTTGCACATTCACACCCTGTGAAGCCCTGCGACTGCCACCACTGCCGACGGTCATGGGCTGTGGTCGACTTTGTAACAGAGCTGCCCAGCTCAATGGGGCCCTGCCAGCTGATATAAAAGAGAGTCTGAAATCTCGAGGGCTTCCGTTCGATTCCATCTCCCAAAAGCACGACAGTTGAAACAATGGGGCATGTTTCTTAATTCAACCAATCCTGAGAATGCTTACCGGTTTACCGGTCATCACCCAACAAGCAGACAATTCGTGTTGTCTGCTTGAAATTACCCAGCGCGAAATAATAGCTTCTATTTGTAAATCTGAAAGTGATCAAAGGAAACATTATAATACAAGTTTTCAATGCTGTATATGACAATTCGGTGAATTGCGAGTATGGCAAATCGTGACAAGACTATGAAGGACGTTTGAGAAGGCATCGTAATTCAGTGGGTTGGGACCAAAATCCATTCTTACCGTTTACAAACAATCACTTGACAGTTCACTCATTTAACCGCACAACGGCAATGACCAACACGTAATCATTGTAAGTGTGACGTCTGCCGACCTCTGTTGTATCCCATTATTTTTATATTTTAAGGTGCCCCATCTAAGTGTTGGTTCGCATTAAAAATAATTATTTAAAAATCTCAAAGTACGTACAGCATAACATTTATCTACGTGACAATCCCCCTTCTCAGCCCTGACTGCACACAATGCAGCCTTCCGTGTAGTGCCCCCTACTGACCGAGGTGCGACATTAACTTCGCATTCAGAGCAAGGGACATTCTACAAACTCAACTTTTTTATTTTACCAGGTAAGGCCCACTGAGCTATATATATTTCTTTCAGAAGAGACCTGGCCACAAATTATAGCTAAACGGAGTTGCTTATCATATGGAAAATTCTAGCAGCCAAATAATCTAAACGCATGTTGGTTATAAATGTGGAGGGCAAACCCGGAGGACCTGGAGAAAAATTCACTCAAAACCAGGAAGAGAGAACATGCAAACTCTAAATATACAAGCAGGCATCAGGGTCGGGATCAAACACATGACCTCCTGTATACCAGGCAAGGTAGTTAACATTTTGCCACCGTGGCATCCAATTGAGTATTTAAAATGTCCCACATTAGTGGAAATAGGTTGGGGTGGGAGTAATTTGCACACCACCTCTACACACGCATGGTGTGAGATTAACGCGGGGACTTCAGGGACCGTGGTGCCTAGGACCTTGTATTTTCACGTGACCTTCAAAAACTTTATACTGTACAGTAAATACACTACTTTGTAGTGTTTGAAACACAATACAGGGCTGGAGCACAATTAACAACAACAAAAACGAATTCACTCGTCAATAACCTAATGAGGAAAAAAATTAATCGACGACGTTTTGTGCGATGGCCCTTCTCGACAGCGCAGTGTTCCTCACTAATCTTCAGAGGGGGGGGGGGCACTTTTGCCGATAAGATATCATCAGCGTGAGGGCCGTCACACATTTTAAACCGCTGAAGTTTGACAGCATGATGATCGGGGGGGGGGGGAGGTGTTATCACATTTGTGTATTGTTGGCGAGCCGCACGTCAGGGGGCCGCATTAAAGGCCACCAACGGGACCTCGCCAGTGGCTCACGGGCCTTGCAATGAAGAGCACTGCGACAGCGCATCAAAGGTGCAACGGGGCCCTGCGGTGGCAGCCGGCGGGCGGGCGGACGAGCATCATCCCCTTGACTTGCCTGAGTCTCCAGCATGCGGACGCTGTGCTCGGCGCTGCGCAGCGACGCCAGCGCGGCCTCCTGCTCCTGGCGGGCGCGTGACACCTCCGCCTCCTTGAAGGTCGCCTCGCGGTCCCCCAGCTCTCGCCGCTGCCGCTCGGCCACGAGCTCGGCCAGGAGTGCGCGCTTGTCGGCCGCTCGCGCGTCTACCGTGGCGAACACCGCAACGATCGCCGACAAACAACAATCGCAACTCCGTATCTGCGGGGAAACTTTTTTTGTTGTTGCCAGTATTAAAATTATGGGGGGAAAGATAAGGATAGGCTTTACCCTCTCTGGCAATAAAACAAGGTGTTAAGATGTTCAAACACCAAATAAACACCTATTGCAAGACATCAAGTCTGCATGAACGACACGAGCTTGTGGTAAAACGTGCAAACACACGTGATTTTTATGCCTATTTACGAGTTTCACATCGTTGAGAGAAAGCGTTCGAGATCGGTCTCATAGGGACCGAGCGTCTTCAGCGGGAGCGTGCGAGGAGGGTGCAGCACGGTGAGGTCATGGCGTCGTGGGGTTGTAGGGTCGTGGGGTTATGTGGGGTCATATGGGTCGTGGGATTATGTGGGGTCGGGTTACCATACCTTGTTCGGCTCGCAGCTGGCGGCTCAGCAGCTCGTTCTCGGAGCGCAGGGAGGAGACGCTCGCCTCCATCCGCCGCAGCTCCAGATGAATCCCCTGGGCCTCCACCTCCATTCCCTGACGGACGCGCATCACACGCAACATCTCAAATCATCGCCATCATCATCATCAGTCGGACACTGGTGGCTGAGTACACTCGCAAGCGAGCACTTATGATTGTAAGGTTTCGTGGATCACACACGTTCCTGAAACTTCGTGCATAACCGTGGGCGCCAAGGTCTCCCGGCTTGCCAGAGTACGATGACAGTACAGGTGGATTAATTTCCATCTGTATTCCATCTGTACGGGGATTGAGTCTTACCCACTCACTCACCCTTGCACACGTGGGTTTATTTCTGTGCAGTCTGTACTCTTCCCACACGTATAAGCACTCATTAATGGAGTTGATAAAACATGCCAACGTAGGATCACAGAGTTTTGGCAATTGTTGTGCTGGTTCTGGCTGCCATCCCACTCCTCTATGGTTTCCTGCGTACATTACACTGGGATTTCGGAAGCAATTCATATCAATTATGCTGTATATAAAAACATATATTAATTTCAATGTATTATTACTAAGTATTCTAAAATAGCAGCTCACACAAGTATAAACAAATATTGGTCAAATACGTGGGCTGAGCTGGGTATCTTGCTTCAACAAGAAATATCCCTCGATTTTTATCAAATGAAAGATAAAGGGGAAGCCCTGCAACTTCTTTCTCACACCACTGCTGGTGGAAAGGCCTCGGCCTAGAGAGAGAGAGCTCACAAGATCTCTTCGCCGCTGGCCAGGCGCCTTGGAAGAGATGGGAGCGCCCACACTTTACCTCACCCCACGCGTGCGACCTGTCCCGGTTGACTAACCGCGGTGGACACAACAACAAAAAGCGTCTCCCGGACGACGAACGGCGTTGTGTGCACTGCGGCGGCGTGTAATCAAACTCAGAGAGTTCCTGTCGAGTGACATCATCCTACGCAGGTCACTCAAGGGTCATTGACGTGCACAGGCATTGTCTTGAGAGTGCCCAAAGTAGACTAGTGCATATGTACGTGTCAATCCACTGCTGGATGAGAGCTTTTCTATGAAACATGCCATAATTGTTTTAGATGGGCGGACGATTGATAGCGATGGATGTTCACTGATTGATAGTCATGTAGATGATGGTGATGATGCAACGGCTGTGATATGAAGAATACAATGATTACAATTCGGCTTCATAAAGTATCTCGGCACAAATTGTATCCGGGCAAAACTTAAGCCACGTTTTCACTGGATATATGCCGGAAAGGGTTGTGGTATCCAATGGATGAGGCTGATTATGGAATGGCAGCCGAAGAATACAACAAAACTATAAAACTATACTATGAGATCTCTTTTACCAGTGGCAAAATATAATGGAAGGTTTTTACCCTTTTAACTGGTACAAAACTGACACCTTTATTCAAGGCATCATGTTTGCAATGACCACAACACAAGTAGTCAATAAAGCAAACAAAAAGAAGCAACTCTGATAAGGATAATAATATGCACTGTCATTGAAGTTGATTGGCCCACACCCGAGACGGCTTTCTTTAGAGCCTAGTCCCCATTGGTGTAGGGCCAGATGACACCAGAAGGCGTACAACTCAAAAACAGTGCAATATCAGAGTATTGAGAGTTCGGGGTAAACATTTACACTATGAGATCTCTTTTACCAGTGGCAAAATATAATGGAAGGTTTTTACCCTTTTAACTGGTACAAAACTGACACCTTTATTCAAGGCATCATGTTTGCAATGACCACAACACAAGTAGTCAATAAAGCAAACAAAAAGAAGCAACTCTGATAAGGATAATAATATGCACTGTCATTGAAGTTGATTGGCCCACACCCGAGACGGCTTTCTTTAGAGCCTAGTCCCCATTGGTGTAGGGCCAGATGACACCAGAAGGCGTACAACTCAAAAACAGTGCAATATCAGAGTATTGAGAGTTCGGGGTAAACATTTACACTATGAGATCTCTTTTACCAGTGGCAAAATATAATGGAAGGTTTTTACCCTTTTAACTGGTACAAAACTGACACCTTTATTCAAGGCATCATGTTTGCAATGACCACAACACAAGTAGTCAATAAAGCAAACAAAAAGAAGCAACTCTGATAAGGATAATAATATGCACTGTCATTGAAGTTGATTGGCCCACACCCGAGACGGCTTTCTTTAGAGCCTAGTCCCCATTGGTGTAGGGCCAGATGACACCAGAAGGCGTACAACTCAAAAACAGTGCAATATCAGAGTATTGAGAGTTCGGGGTAAACATTTTTGAGTTGTACGCCTTCTGGTGTCATCTGGCCCTACACCAATGGGGACTAGGCTCTAAAGAAAGCCGTCTCGGGTGTGGGCCAATCAACTTCAATGACAGTGCATATTATTATCCTTATCAGAGTTGCTTCTTTTTGTTTGCTTTATTGACTACTTGTGTTGTGGTCATTGCAAACATGATGCCTTGAATAAAGGTGTCAGTTTTGTACCAGTTAAAAGGGTAAAAACCTTCCATTATATTTTGCCACTGGTAAAAGAGATCTCATAGTGTAAATGTTTACCCCGAACTCTCAATACTCTGATATTGCACTGTTTTTGAGTTGTACGCCTTCTGGTGTCATCTGGCCCTACACCAATGGGGACTAGGCTCTAAAGAAAGCCGTCTCGGGTGTGGGCCAATCAACTTCAATGACAGTGCATATTATTATCCTTATCAGAGTTGCTTCTTTTTGTTTGCTTTATTGACTACTTGTGTTGTGGTCATTGCAAACATGATGCCTTGAATAAAGGTGTCAGTTTTGTACCAGTTAAAAGGGTAAAAACCTTCCATTATATTTTGCCACTGGTAAAAGAGATCTCATAGTGTAAATGTTTACCCCGAACTCTCAATACTCTGATATTGCACTGTTTTTGAGTTGTACGCCTTCTGGTGTCATCTGGCCCTACACCAATGGGGACTAGGCTCTAAAGAAAGCCGTCTCGGGTGTGGGCCAATCAACTTCAATGACAGTGCATATTATTATCCTTATCAGAGTTGCTTCTTTTTGTTTGCTTTATTGACTACTTGTGTTGTGGTCATTGCAAACATGATGCCTTGAATAAAGGTGTCAGTTTTGTACCAGTTAAAAGGGTAAAAACCTTCCATTATATTTTGCCACTGGTAAAAGAGATCTCATAGTGTAAATGTTTACCCCGAACTCTCAATACTCTGATATTGCACTGTTTTTGAGTTGTACGCCTTCTGGTGTCATCTGGCCCTACACCAATGGGGACTAGGCTCTAAAGAAAGCCGTCTCGGGTGTGGGCCAATCAACTTCAATGACAGTGCATATTATTATCCTTATCAGAGTTGCTTCTTTTTGTTTGCTTTATTGACTACTTGTGTTGTGGTCATTGCAAACATGATGCCTTGAATAAAGGTGTCAGTTTTGTACCAGTTAAAAGGGTAAAAACCTTCCATTATATTTTGCCACTGGTAAAAGAGATCTCATAGTGTAAATGTTTACCCCGAACTCTCAATACTCTGATATTGCACTGTTTTTGAGTTGTACGCCTTCTGGTGTCATCTGGCCCTACACCAATGGGGACTAGGCTCTAAAGAAAGCCGTCTCGGGTGTGGGCCAATCAACTTCAATGACAGTGCATATTATTATCCTTATCAGAGTTGCTTCTTTTTGTTTGCTTTATTGACTACTTGTGTTGTGGTCATTGCAAACATGATGCCTTGAATAAAGGTGTCAGTTTTGTACCAGTTAAAAGGGTAAAAACCTTCCATTATATTTTGCCACTGGTAAAAGAGATCTCATAGTGTAAATGTTTACCCCGAACTCTCAATACTCTGATATTGCACTGTTTTTGAGTTGTACGCCTTCTGGTGTCATCTGGCCCTACACCAATGGGGACTAGGCTCTAAAGAAAGCCGTCTCGGGTGTGGGCCAATCAACTTCAATGACAGTGCATATTATTATCCTTATCAGAGTTGCTTCTTTTTGTTTGCTTTATTGACTACTTGTGTTGTGGTCATTGCAAACATGATGCCTTGAATAAAGGTGTCAGTTTTGTACCAGTTAAAAGGGTAAAAACCTTCCATTATATTTTGCCACTGGTAAAAGAGATCTCATAGTGTAAATGTTTACCCCGAACTCTCAATACTCTGATATTGCACTGTTTTTGAGTTGTACGCCTTCTGGTGTCATCTGGCCCTACACCAATGGGGACTAGGCTCTAAAGAAAGCCGTCTCGGGTGTGGGCCAATCAACTTCAATGACAGTGCATATTATTATCCTTATCAGAGTTGCTTCTTTTTGTTTGCTTTATTGACTACTTGTGTTGTGGTCATTGCAAACATGATGCCTTGAATAAAGGTGTCAGTTTTGTACCAGTTAAAAGGGTAAAAACCTTCCATTATATTTTGCCACTGGTAAAAGAGATCTCATAGTGTAAATGTTTACCCCGAACTCTCAATACTCTGATATTGCACTGTTTTTGAGTTGTACGCCTTCTGGTGTCATCTGGCCCTACACCAATGGGGACTAGGCTCTAAAGAAAGCCGTCTCGGGTGTGGGCCAATCAACTTCAATGACAGTGCATATTATTATCCTTATCAGAGTTGCTTCTTTTTGTTTGCTTTATTGACTACTTGTGTTGTGGTCATTGCAAACATGATGCCTTGAATAAAGGTGTCAGTTTTGTACCAGTTAAAAGGGTAAAAACCTTCCATTATAAAACTATATTTATATTACCAGCTAGGCCCATTGAGCTATATAGCTCTCTTTCAGAAGCGACCTGGTCATCACAAATGAAAGGTCAATGTAGTGGCTTATCATGTGCAAATTTCGAGCAGCCAAATGCTCTTCAACGCACATCGATTCTAAATGTGTAGGGGTAAAAGCAGAGGGCACGGAGAAAAATCCACGCGACCACGGGGAGAACATGTAAACTCCAAATATACAGCAGGTGTCAGGGTCGGGATCGAACCCACGACCTCCATGTATACCAGGCGAGGTAGTTAACATCTCGCCACTGTGAGGATGACCATCGCGGAGGTGGAGGGGATGAGAACCGCACACCACTCTGTTTTCGCAGCGGTCGTCCTCTCGGACGAGTGAAGCAAATTGGTTGCGAGCGGCAGGGGAGGAGAGGGAAGGAGGAGCAGCCGGGCACAAGGAAGAGGTTTCCTCACCCGCATCTTGTGTAGCATTCGCTCCGCCTCGGACGTCATCTTGGGCTGCAGCTCCGAAGCCTTCTTGGCTTGCTCACGGGTTCCACCAGACGTCAAGGAGCCGACACGCCAACTTGATCACTCACTCGCTCGCCCGCTCGTTCACTCAGCCTCTCGCTCGCTCATTCACTCACCCTCTCGCTCGCTCATTCACTCACCCTCTCGCCTGCTCGTTCACTCACCCTCTCGCCCGCTCGTTCACTCACCCTCTCGCTCGCTCATTCATTCACCCTCTCGCCCGCTCATTCACTCACCCTCTCGCCCGCTCATTCATTCACCCTCTCGCCCGCTCATTCACTCACCCTCTCGCCCGCTCATTCACTCACCCTCTCGCTCGCTCATTCACTCACCCTCTCGCCCGCTCATTCACTCACCCTCTCACCCACTCATTCACTCACCCTCTCGCCCGCTCATTCACTCACCCCCTCGCTCGCTCATTCACTCACCCTCTCGCTCGCTCATTCACTCATCCTCTCGCCCACTCTTTCACTCACCCTCTCGCTCGCTCATTCACTCACCCTCTCGCCCACTCATTCACTCACCCTCTCGCTCGCTCATTCACTCACCCTCTCGCCCGCTCATTCACTCACCCTCTCGCTCGCTCATTCACTCACCCTCTCGCCTGCTTGCTCACTCACCATCGCTCTGATTCACTCACCCTCTCGCTTACTCGCTCGCACGCATGCTCACATATACGCTCACTCACTTGCAGTCACCCACCCGCCCCTACTGGACGTGTGAAAAAGAGCTTCATAGCCCATCGGATTCCTCCAGTATAAATAAAGATTCTGATTCACTTGCTCACTCGTCCACCCACTCGAACATTGCTCACCCATTCACCCACTTGCTCACTCAATTAATTTCTCACTTGTTCACTTGGCCGCATGCTCACATGCAGGCTCACTCACTCGCCTCGCAGCCACCCGCTCACTCAACCACTCGCTCACTTACTCGTCCACCCACCCGTCTACTTGCTCACTCATTCACCGGCTCACTCACCCACACGCTTACACACCTGCTCCCTCACGCACTGACCAGCGTGATGAAGTATGGTCAAAATAACGCCCACCACCCAAAGAGTGTGGGGAGGCCCTCATCCAGCAGTGGATTGACAAAGGGTGTGTAAATGTACATTTGACTTAGGTCACAATAAGCACGTCAGGACGGTGATAGCAATTAAAGGCTCTGTTGGACGTAAACTGAGAATTCCCTTTCTCTAAACTACCTGCATGTACGTAAATACTGTAAGTAAAGCAAATGCACACAGATTATGAATTGTACTTCTATTGTTACATCTGTTGTGTGCATTATATCAGCACAATTCTCCAATTTGGCGTTTTCAAAGCGCGAACTCTGAACACAATATACGACCTTCACAGCCACAACGTAAACTCTGTTGCTTAACAACAGCTTATTTGCCAATGCACGCAGGTGAACATTTTGAACGCGTGTCCCTATTTTCGAGACGTACAACTCCACGGTGTTGTCACATGCCGTGTAAAGGTATGCAACCCACTGTTTTACACAGTTGACGATGAGTAGAGATCGGTGGAAAGGCGACTCAAAGGAGGTGGAAACGGATGGAGCGAGTTCATTTTAAAAGGAAATATCTGGTCGAGAATAAAGTAATATAAAAAAGTAACAAAAAAAATTTGATTGGGAATTCGTTTCCAGTAAAAACAAAAAGAAGAGTTTTTGGGAATACGTGGCAGGGTAGTTCAATACTCGGAATATTGAGATCCTAGGTTTCAATTTGAGTTCCTGCCGTCCGCGTGATCTTACGTGCAGTGAGTTTACGGTCTAAGCCCAGTCAGAAATGATGCCGGAAAGAAAAAGAAGAATCTCACTTAGTTTGGAAAAATTCCAACAACAACAAAAATAGTTGAACCCCTTTAGTTTGGCACAATTCCAGCCCTGAAAATAAAGCCAAAAAAGAAGTGATGTGGGGGGTGGAAGGGAGGGAGGGAGGGGTGCGGCAAGTGAATAAATTCAGGAGCTCAGTCCTGGACAGCTCCAGCTATTCAGAGAGAGGCACCCCAACCCCGGGCTGCTGCTCAGTCGAACATTTCCCACGACGCCTTGACGGCCTTCGATGGCTCACAACGACGGGGATATAGGAAGTCCGTCTCCATCTCCAGCAGGTAGACTTGCTCCTGCAGGTTCCCGATGTACTCCGTCTCGATCCCCGCCAGCGAATCAGCGGCCACTTTGCTGTTGCCAGGCAGACGCACGAAACACGAGCATGGCCCACAACACGCGTTCCCCAGGAGACGTCACTTGAGGCTTGCAGACACTGGGGCGGTGCTGACTACACTTGAAACAACAGGACACACACACACACGCACGGCCTCCCCCTGCCTCTGTCTTTTAGCTGCAGCAATTTAACGGAGGCGCGCACGCACACACACACGGCTCCCTGCCTCTTGCCTGTCAGCTCTCTGTGCCTCTGTCTTGGAGCTGCAGTACTTTAACGGAGACACACACACGTGCTGTCTGCATCTGTCTGTTAGCTGCGGAACTTTAAACTGAGAAACACACTGCTGTTTGCCCGTTAGCTGCAGTGTTAAAGAGACACAATGCGGTCTGCCTGTTGGCTGTATCACTACAGAGACACAGACACCGCTGTCTGCCTCTTAACTACACCATTACTGACAGATACACACAATGCTGACTGCCTGTTGGCTACAGCAACCACCGAGACCACGCACACTCCTGTCTGCCTGTCATCTCCAGTGATGTCCTGGGACACATCTCCTGATGGCTCGTGCTGCAGATTGGATTCTGCATCGCCTATGACGAGGGAGAGAGGGCCGCGGGGTGAGGAGTTCTGTAGTAAATATGAAACTTTATGCAGGGCGATCCATTTAGAGATACCCCACCGATTTGCTGCAGTTTCCCCCCACCCCACTTCGCTTCAATCTGGACGGGTGATTGAATGTGGTGAGAGCGATTCTGGCTTCGTACCTTACAGAGCAGCACAGAAGGAAGATGACGGGTGGTATAGCGTGCGTTAGGATAGCGTTTATATACAGTATGTATTGAGTGTTGAGATTGTGCGTGGAAAATCTAGAGGCTTGGGCCAACTTGGTTTACCGGGTAGAGTTGTTTCTCGATTATTGTTATTTCTATTAACTATGATCGATGAGCAGTTGTATCTATGAATGGATCGCCCTGCAGGCTCGACGTTTCGTGTGGATGGCTCGCGAATAAACGGGAGCACACACGTATTCGACAAAATATTTACATCGGACACAAAAGACGTTGTAAAAGAAATAACGCGCGTGACAAAAAAGATTGAGAGTCACCAAGGCAATCGACTCACACACACAAAGATCCCCCGTGTAGCCTGAACAGTCTGTTGGGGGCAAGTCCTGTTGGGGCAAGCGAGCACCCGGCACACGAGTGGGGGTGGGTGGCCAGCAGCACCACGCCCGGCCGCCTTTGTCTCCCCAGTGGCGGTGTTTACTACACACCGCACCAGGCTACTACATTGTGAGGCTGAGTCGACCGACCTCGGGGAGGACCGATTCAGATCATCGTCATTCATCATCCAGCCCGTTCATTCGTAATTCTAGATTTGAAGCTTTCGTGACTGCAATGATTCATATTCTAAGTTTGTTTTCGGTAAAGTCACGTAGGTAATCTCGAGAAGCTGTGACTTCTTATCTCGTTGTCTGTTAAAAACTCTAACAGATAGGTGGAATTCCTCCCCGTAGAGGGTATTAATTCTAGATTTGAATCTTTCGTGACTGCAAGGATTCGGTAAAGTCACGTAGGTACCTACGTGATTTTACCGAAAAAAACTAAGAATAAGAATATCATTCTTAATTATCCACAGGCCCGTTCATTTCCCTGGGCACATGTCTTCGTGTGCTGCGATGCTCACGTTGTCAATCGAACACGGCGCAGATACAGCGGATTATAAGACGTTGCACTTTTGTTTGTTGCATTTTTTAAAGCAAAAAAGTTTGGGGATGGGTGTTTGGGTGCGAGACAAGATCTGTGTAAGACGTTTGAGATGCCGCGTAACGATCAGGAGCATCTTATGATCCGGAGAATGTGAACTTGATAGTTTCAACTCGCCTGCTGCGACAAGAGTGCACACGTTTAGAAAAAAAACTGAAGACGCATCTTAAAAAAACACAAGTCGGGATGTACTCGACATGAGAACGCCGTGGCACTAAGGCGTGCACCTTAGCGACACGCAGTATATAGGGTATCGTTGTTTACGTGGAAACAAACAATACAAACAAGCCACGGTGAACATCAGTGGCGAAAAGATGCCTGCATCGGTCTTGTATGTATGTTGAACGTCTTTCGCGCCGTACGTAGCAAACCTTTGCTAATCGGAGGTTAACCCCCCCCCCTCCCCACTGTTTAAATCTAGTTTAATGATTATAGTTTGAGTTAGTTTTTAAAATCTATTTATTACACGGATGACTCAGTTTATCCAGTTGCCGGGCGATTTTACAAGGGAGAGGGAATCCGTGGTTGCTACTTGGAGAAACAAAAATACCCCCCCCAAAAAAACCCCCCATCGATGTTGCAGAGACAGAGCACAGGAATTGTTCATGAATATCACGACGACGAGACATCTCACGGTATTATCACTTTGACTGTCGGAGAAGAAGAAGAAGCACAACGCGTGCATTGAAACCGACTTGCGTACGAGTTACCTCGTGTTTTTTTTGTAAACTTTGAACGCACCGCATGCGTTTTGAGGACTGTACCTGAAAGTCGGAGCGAGGCTGACTTTCGTTGCTTGACTCTTGGCAGCTTTACTCCCTAATCACAAGGCACATTGGCGCGTTCACACACCGCAACAAACACTGTGCGTAACAGGCGCTATAGGCTGCGAGACCACGCGGTGGACAGCGTCTATGCCCCCCCCCCCAACCCACGGGCAAAACCGCCGCCGGTCCGCATTGACCAACAGGGTGAAGTATGGTCACATAACCACCCAACCCCTCTATAACCCACATCCTCGTCATCCAGCAGCGGAGAGACAATGGAGGTTCCACGCACAGTCTGCTGTACCACACACGCGCGCACATTGTACTTTGCAATGCACTTTACGCAGTGGTCAAAGACAAAAAGGACCCCCCCCCCCCCCCGTGTCGCCTTTAATAGACTGCTGGGGCCAGTGCCGTCAGCGAGCTCCGGCGAAGGCTGTGGCGGCATGCGAGAGGGGTGGCCAGCTTGTACGCCAGGCCGCCTTTGTCTCCCCAGGGCTGATATGTACACACCGCAGCAGGCACACATTTCGCCACTGTTGTTGTTGTTGTTGGTCGTGCAGTGGTATCGAACTCGGAACGTCGGCCTTGTAACTCAAGTGTTGCTCATCGCCGCGGGACCGCATTCCAGCCCCCCAAAAAAGACAGATTCCCCCGTATCGCCTTGACAGACGGCACACTTTTACCCCGTAGGAAGATTTAAAAAACACAAGTTGGGAGGACGTCTTATCATTAATCCGGTAAACGTGTGTTGGGGTGGGAGAGGTAATTTAGCAGTCGCATGTTTTGGGTGCCGCGTTTCACTTCGCGGAGCCGTCTTACAATCCGAAGAATCTGGTAGACAGTACAATTCGCTTTAAACGATGAACATGAATCAGACTCCCTCGCTCGACTCCGACCACACAAGCGGCAGTGGAGCGCAGTGATTGTGCGTGTGGATATGAGCCGATAGATTACGCACGGTTATGCTCCGTAAACTTACACGTGTGTGCGTGTGTATATATGTGTGTATATGTGTGTGTGTAACGCGGCTAAAACTACAACACATCTTTCTAGTCCAACATCAGAGCGCCAGTTACCCGTTCGGTGATGGGAGAAGTTTAAGTAGCGCTTTGCACGAATGAGAAATCACGCATCCTTACCCGACATTGCGACGACGACGATGATAATGTTGGTCGCGTTGAAGATTGCA
Source organism: Lampetra planeri (assembly GCF_965212315.1). NCBI lineage: Eukaryota > Metazoa > Chordata > Hyperoartia > Petromyzontiformes > Petromyzontidae > Lampetra > Lampetra planeri. Next base: position 6,056,842 of record NC_136129.1, read on the forward strand.
AAAGCACAGAGAGTCAGCCGTGACGTTTGATGGTGAGCGCGTGTGATTTGTGTGTGCGCGTGTGTGATTTGTGTGTACACACGGGGGTGGGGGTGGCGTCATAGAAGCTGCTTTGTTGGAATACAACGCATCGAGTCTGAAAACACAGTGCCGATGACTTCCAAGTGAACGGATTTCGCCACCACGCGAACCAACAGGGAAATTACTTTGGCGTCTCTTCGATGCAATTGTGACTTTTGGACTGTGTGCGGTTCAGCTCGCGTCGTGTGATGCTGCCACCCCACGTGGGCCACGCTGGATGCCTTTGTATGTAGTGGGGAGCGGTGGCGTAGCGGTTAGCGCACCGCGCTACGAACCCGGCCACCCGAGTTCGATTCCCGATCACGGCCAACACCGATTATCTGAACCGGTGCTGGGCCTCCCCGAGGTCGACTCGGCCTCAAAACGAGTACCTGGTGCGGTGCGTAAACATCGCCACTGGGGAGACAAAGGCGGTCGGGCGTGGTGCTGGACACCCATCCATCCCCTCGTGTACCGTTCCGGCCTTCACAAGTGCTCGCAAGCAGCACTTGCCCCTAATTAGTTAAGGCTATACGGGGGTCTTTGTCTATGTACGAAGCGGCAAATCATTACCCGAAAAGTCACCTGTATTTTTTTTCTTCCCATTTTAAGGCCAGTTGAGTTTTTTTCGTATTGTGCTGAGGCACCGCTGGACAAAGCAGGCAACGTCGCCAAATAATTTGGATAGTACTCTGGTTCTTTCGGTAGTCAGGTAGGTGAAAATAAAATAAAAAACTTTTTTTTAAAATAAAAAATAACTTTTTTAATTTTTCACCTACGTGACTTTACCGAAAGAACCGAAGAGTATGGATCCTTTCAGTCACGAAAACTTCAAATCTATAATTTGGATCGTGTTTGCTCGACTTGTATTGCCGCTCAGCAGTTTTGTCAATGCGCTGCTAGATAAATTCCTTATTGCCACGCCGTCTCGATCGTGTTTGACGATACTTAAGGGGCCGTCCATAAGTGACGTCACGTGATTTTGGACGCTTTTTGACCCCCCCCCCCCTTCGTCACACGACGTCACAAAAAGTCAGACCGCCCCCCCTCAAATATTACGTCACAAAGCTCTGCCCCCCCAAAATAAAAATGCTTCAAATCGCTTTAAACTATTGCCATTGTAGTGCGTATTTAATGTGGCGCTGCACTCTGATGTTGTAGGAGAAAACATTTATTAAAAAGTCTATTTAATTAAGTAGAACGTGTTGTCTAAATTTATTGAAAATTGCGCATTATGTGACGTCACATTTCTCAACCCCCCCCCCCCCTAGGTGCGTGACGTCATTTATGGACGGCCCCTAACCACGCTAGGCAGTGCTTGTTGATGAAGGGGCCGAGAGGAGAGGGAAAAGAGGACCGGTTCAGACATCCATAGCCACTCCTGGTAGCCTTGGCCGAGAATCTAACTCGGGTCTATTGATGAATAAAGCAGCGCGATAACTAAATACTCCACTCCACAAATTAAGTGTAAATGTCATCGTATGCGTCTATATTGAACAAACTCACATCCATCAATAACGCTGCCTTAATGTGCACTATAATAGGCGACGTTTTGGACAATGGGCCCATTTCATGGCACGTCGAAATATTACAATGATCTAAATGCGATATTAAATTTAATGCGACGGAGCGCTGCCTGCACCCTTTAATCGCGGACCACTCCTGCAACTGAGACTCCCCCATTACCTGGCTAAACAAAGACTTTCATGAGGCTTTTTAGTTGTTGTTGCGGAATCAGATAGATCACACTCGAGTCGAAAAGAAGGGGCCGGTGAGCTCACACCGACAAGAACAACATTTTATTAAACCATATGCAGTTACATTAACGTAACTAAGAAGACAAAAAAAACTCAATGGGCTTTGCATATCACTTAGTGCCGATATCCACCACTGGTAAAATCCACAACAATATTCAATCCACCGTCGTGGAAGTTGCTCCACACCGCCAAATATATATATTCCTCGAGCACGTGTGCTGTGTAAAAAAAAAAATTAGGTTTGCGAATTGGGTAATCTACAAGCCGTGAGTGCGGTGTTCGTTGGTCAAAAGCGTTTCACTCGGTTGGACGTGGTGAAAGATGAACCCAATCGACGGTGGCGTCGTGAGATTTGGACAACTTCAAACGCACTGCAACACCGCGATGACGCCGGGGGGCTTCATGAAGACCGCGCTCGTGAAGAGTTCAAACCACCATCGCCTTGACCACTCTTCGCTTTATTTAAAAAAAAACCCAATGGACACTAGAAAGTATGAGCGGATAATGGTTGGAAGTAACTGTCAATACCTCATTTATGATTACTTCTTTTAACACTGCGTCGAATTTGTAACTATGCAACAACATATGTCCGACAAATGCATCGTCTTTGAAACTGATTGGCGTCCTCTGGTCTAACACCGTTTTGAGACTGGGCTCAAAAGAAAGCTGTGTCTGGTGTGGACCAATCAGTTTCAAAGACAATGCATTTATTATGAGTGTATGTTTTTGGTTTGCATTCTGACCACAAGTATTGTGGTTCATGCAGACATGATTCCTATTCTCATGGTTTGCCTTTTTATTTTAAGCTGGGAGAGTAGACAAATAAGGGATGTTAAATATTTAATTGAGAAAAGTTGGTGGTGGGGGGGGATGCGGAGAGGGGGCAGGACACGCTGTTCGAAAAGGAAGATGGCCATTGGGTCGAGCCCAACGGACTGGCAGTCAAAGGAGAATGTCCAACCGCAGTTCGATCGATATATTCAAGCGACTCGCGCACGCCCATGTGTGTGGCCCGATGGGCGTGTGGACCCAGTAGTCTTGACTGGGACGCCCTCCCCCCCATACTACCAAAACTACCGCAAACCACGGAGTTCAATGCAACACGTGGCTACTAGTCCGCTCAGTTTGGAATCGAAAAGCACAATTGACGAGACTTGGTTTTGAATGGATAAACCTTCGTGAATTATGCATATGTGCTTATCCAGATAAATTGAGTGCTGGACTAGTTTCGAAATAGCGGCAATTTACATGAATGCTCATGATTTGGTAGGAAAATGGAAACTCTGTATATGTATCGGGTTAATAGAAGTTAACGTACACCCCTTTGTGATTCTACTCCAGGACGAAGACCTATCCACGCCGTGTTGGTGAAAGAGGCCATTGTTGGATCATGCTTCATTTGCACTGGACAATGCAGGGTTAACGAAGGGAAGCGGGCAGGACCAGTTCGTGTAAGACTCGCCACTGCACCACCCTACCACTTTGCACTGTACAACGCTACTTAAAAGCCTTGCCAATAAGCCCAAGTGTCAACTTTTGAATTGTATCCACAGCTCGAAATGCACTTTATTCAGTTTTAGTGAACATGCATGCAATCCCTAGGTGTAGGTACAGTATTCGAATTTGAAATTATATACGTACAACCAAAATTATGCAGGTAAATGTAAACACGACTTAATATTTTTCGATTTAAAGCTTTCGTGACTGCAGGGATTCATCTTCTTGGTTCTTTCGGTAAAGTCACGTAGAATGGAAATAATAAAATACAAATAAAACATAATAAAATAATTCTCACGTTTCGGCCACAACGCAAGCAGCCGTCCTCAGGTGAAGAATAGGTCTGTCGATAAGGTCTGTCTTCTCGACAGACCTATTCTTCACCTGAGGACGGCTGCTTGCGTTGTGGCTGAAACGTCGTGAGAATTGTTTTATTTTTATTATTTCCATTCTACGTGACTTTACCGAAAGAACCAAGAAGACGACTTAATATGGCTACAAATCTCAACCAAGACTGGCCCAACTCGTATATAATGGGAGTAATTACCACTGGGTTGTCATTCTGTATGTAACGTATTGTAAACGTCAGGGGTGGCCAAACCATAGCTCGTGAGTCACACGCGAATCCCAGCTTAAGGTGCAGCTCGGCTCGACGAGTCATAGCTATTTGGCTATTTGTGTAGCTATTTCACGTCTCAATATTTACTCTATTTGTAGCAAGAAGAATCGGGAAAAGTGGGAGCAGCCGGGGAACACGCGTGGCCCCTGACAGTGAAGCCAGACATGAGTACCCCTCGGGGCTCTCCCAGATTCCTTAACTCAAATCTCTGCAGCCAATCAATGTGAGCGAACCGGCCGAGCCGCTCGTCGCTTTCGGCTGTATGAAGATTTTCGATTTGTGGCTCCGTTGGCCCAGGAAGACTATTTTGCATGAAATCGAATATAAGGTTATAGTGTAGCATTTATAGGAGAGCCTGGGAAAAATGAATGTCAACCCTGTGGTTGTACATACTGCGTTTACAGCTCACACACATGTGTTGGACCTGCCATAAATTTCAGAGTAGATAAATGTGAAAAGTGGAATAGTATCATGACAGTGATCAGACGGCCAGGGCATATTCCCTTCTGAACACGCTTCAAGGGAAAATGCATTCTTACAGCGATGCATGGTTTAGCTCGTGATCAAGGCCATTCGTTTGCACGAGACATCTGGACGGTGACCAAGGGTTCAAGGACTGACATTTTTAACCACTGGCCCGTGAGGGCAAGTGCACCAATCTCACTTTAAGGCTCGTGGGTTTTTAGTCCCTATCTCAAATAAATTCGAGGCAACCCTTACATTTAAGAGCATCACCCAAATGCTGGCCTGTTTACTGAAACTATAGCTATTTTAAAGAAGCAAGATACATTGTGCTACTGTCAAAGCTAAACGGGTACTATATAATTGTTGACTAGGAGCGGGACTCGTAACACGCAGCTCAGTTAAACCCAATGAAGCCACGGTCACCGCGAAGGCCTCTGAAAAGCAAGCGGATATAGGGTACGAAGCTAAGGAGCTCTAGCTTCTGCAGCCGTGGTTCTAAACTTCACCCTACGATTACATCGGGACCTCGTTCCGACTTGCCGTGTCAGCCTTTGGACAAACATCAAGCGTACACTGAGTATTTCTTGCAACATCTGACACCTGCTGACAGTTAACATTGGTTGTTGTATTAACTTCTTTCACACTGTACGTAGCCAACAGTGCTAAATCGAGGTGCAGGGGAAGGACAACTAAACGCATAGTTTGAACGTTGGGAGGAGAGGTCCGATAAATATTGCTCTAAAGTATGCACACCAGCTTGAATTCTTAGCAGCTGCACGGTGGACCTACTCAGCCGCCATAAAGTTTGCACATAAGCATTAGAAAATAGCCCCATGATGGACCTACAGCTGACTCAATTACGTAGGGTTACAGGGTGCACAGACAACTCCAGACAAAACAAATATACGGACATGGAAAACAACGTATATGACGAAAAAGATGTAAAATGGGGTGAAGATGTCGAATACGCTTGTGTATGTACGTTTAACTTCCCTACAAAGATGTTTGCCATCGCGCGGAGTCACTGACCCTCGACGAGTGAGGATCTTCCAATAAGATAACCAGCACACGGTGCGTAAAACGCGCGAATGAGCATGGTGAAGCCCGAATAGGGACCATCCCTCCACAGAGAGAATCAAGATTTCACAAATTATTCCACGGTCTTAAAGGGAGGCTGACAATATGCAGTCACACGCAGTGACACATACCATGGACACGTTTACTTCAAAATAATTTCAAGAAGCATTGAAAAAACCAAGCACGTCATCTCACATACAGTATCAACAAAGTATCCTGGCCTATGATTACAGGTACATCACACAAAGCGGCACTGCCTAATAGAAAGACGAGCAAAGTTACTGTCAGTTTGGATGCACTGTAGACTCACAGGACATAAATTAAGAGGCAGGGAAAAACGCGTGTAAGTGCAGTGTCGCGAGTGTGGGGTGTGTTTGCACGTTCCTATGGATGCGTGTGGTATCGTACGGGAACAGGTGTGTGCAAGTTGGTAACTGGTGTGTGTGACGTGGGTGAAAGTGCGCTGCAACACGCGCGTGCGTGCGGTGTGCATGCAGTTTCGCGGTCATGGGCTACGCATGTTACTACGGTTGCGTGCGCATAAAGCACGCCGGCCGGTTGGGTAAGGAGAGGGGGGGGGGCAAAAGGCTCTTGAGCAACGTCCTCACACAAGCGTCACGTTGGCCGCTTGCAGGTATCCCTGCAGGTAGCGTGCCGCGTCGACGTTCACGTCCGTGCTGATCATGGAAGAGACCTGCACTCGTGCACACACACACACATACTCGTATGTAATTAATGCGCACACGCAAAAAAAACACCCAATGGACACAAAGATCCCCTACGTAGCTTGTTGTGGACAAATGCTGTTAAGCGAGAACCTATGAAGGCCGTGACGGCACACGAGGGAGTTGGTGGCCAACACCACGCTCGGCGATGTTTAGACACCGCACCAGCTATTCATTTAAGGATGAGTCGAGCTAGGGGAAGGCCCCGGACCAGTTCAAATATTCATCACCGACGTTTGCTGTGAGCGGAAATTGAACCAGGGCTGCGAGTTAATGGTGCTGTGCGCTAATCAGCGCACTACTGCTCCAACGTATGTATGTAGAACTTGTTTCGTGCCGTACGTAGCCAACCGTGCTAATCGGAGGTGCGGGAAAGGACAACAAATACCCACAGCGTATGCACTCACTCAGAAACAGTCCATTCCATCCATCCATGTCCCTTGACCGATTTAACGACACGATCGTTTTTGGGGGCACCGTAGTGAGAGCCCTGGTCGGGATATCTATTTCCACCTTGCCCGGTCCCCTTGGGCAAGGTTAAAAGTACGTGGGTGTAGGGGCTCCCCTACCCACCTTTTACCTCCCCCCTCCTTTATGTGGTCCAGTTGCATAGGGACTGTCCTCTGACAGTTGACACCTGGTTATGCGAGCCACGTGGCGTGCTGTATCGGGACTCGTGTTTTGTTACAATAAAAGCAACAACAACAAAAAGTGCGTGGGTGTGAGGGTCTCACCCGACCGGGCCGTGCGGTGCTCAGCTTGCCGAGGCTCTGCGCAAGGTGGATCTTGGCGTTGGGTACTGAGGCCCCAAGCGGGTCATGCTCCTTGCGGCCGGCGAAGGCGAGCTGCGAGAAGGCGGCCTGGTAGCCCGGCGTGTCCTCCACCTCCACAAAGTGTTCGTCGTCGGCCACCGAGTCGTCTTCTGGAAGCTCGAAGAGCCCGATGAGGGATTGCAGCAATGGGGCCCTTTAATAGAGTGATGTGCATGCACGAGAAGATACAGGCAAAACACAGGGTGGGTTCCGTGTCATCGGAAATGCCTGTGCAAAGCAACGCGTCACGTTCAAAGTAACACACATGTTGATACATTATCATCCCCATCATTATTGACTAGTCTCTGAACAAACCACTCCACTCCATATGCGATATTCTCAGAACTGAGAAGCTACATAGGGTACAGCCTTGGGTGGGCGAGCATTGAACAAGTTCACGGAAGAATGAGGCCATGTGGTGGGCAGGAGAGTGCAGTGCAGCAACATCCATTCTTGTAATTACTTCAATGCTCCCACCTCACGTTTTCCACCTTCCCCAACTCTGACCAGGGTAGTGAAGTACAGTAAAACCATGGATTGCGACTAATTTGGTCTGTGAGTGTTTTGCAAGACGAGCAACATTTTTTTAATAAATATTAATTTGATAAACGAGCGAGGTCTTGCAATACTAGTAGTACGTGTATACGCTTTGTCTGCCGAGCGTCACGTGATCACAACTGATATACGAGTGCTTTGGATTACAAACACGTTTCCGGAACGAATAATGCTCGCAATCCAAGATTTTACTGGATCATCAAATAACTTCCAGGACTTGCATGGGAGGATCTCATCCAGCAGTGGATTGACAAAAGGGTTTAACTCTTAAGGAAAATGATAGGCATGTAATTGTGCATCAATTCATTCATATATGTACATAAATTACAATAAGATTATATGTTAATGTCACATTTCGGGTAACAGAAAAAAAGCATTTGTACAAGATCGTTGGCACACAAGTAATGGAGGTGTATCAAAATATGACGGAGGGTGGCGTACGATCAGAGATTAATTAGGAGAGAAGCAGTGGATTATACGGTCTGCACAGGAGACATTAGAAGGGAGGAGTGGGCTGTCAAGAGGAGGCAAGTCTTGGGCCAGGACCTGAGCAGGAGTTATTGAGGTCAGTCGTGCGAGTGTGAGAATAGTCAGACGTGAGCATCGCTGAGTGCACACCCACCACAGCTTCGTGTACTCCGTGTCCATCATGGCCGGGCACTCGGTGAGCTGCTTGGTGATGCCGACCGCACAAATCTTCTTCTCCACGATGCCCGACACCTTCTGCACTTCCGGAATGATCAGCTTCTCCACAACCATGCCGAACATTCTAATGGGCGGTGGAGGTTGTGGGGGAGGGAGACGTGCGGGGGACACACAATTGGGATCACTGAAAGTAATGGAATAAAATTAGGCGATTTGTAATCTTCACCAATTTAATCCCGATCGTGCTATTGGGCGTCACAGCTTGACACACGGAGAATCTGTTTGGATCTCACGCACAGCCATTGCAACCCTTTGTGCTGGGCCCACGGAAGCCGATATCACCAACTACCTCTGAGATCCCTTCACAATAGAGGTCAGCACTTTCCCACCCATTCTGCAACGAGGGCCATGTTTGTCCCATTACAGTGAAACCAATATATTTATGAGATTGCTATCTCTGGCTTTCTGTACGTGCAGTCATTGTTGAGACCATCAATTCTACAAATGAAAATCCGGTCCCACTCAGCGCTCTGACATCCAAAGTCATTCAGCCACCTCTGACGTTCACCGATGACAATAATTATTTTATTGTGCCGAGCCACCCAGGGATCACCTATGCTTATCGTGTAAACTTAAGGAGCTGCCCCACCCCGCCCCCCGACTCAAGCAGTGCTATGTTACCCCAATACATGGCCACTAAGCTCCCTTACTTGGGCTGGATGCTGTCCACCAGCTCCTGCAGCGCTATGGGCCCGTACTTTATACAGAAGAGATTGATGAAGACCAGGAAACCTGTGAAATGCACAAAGAGTAATCATCACCCCCAGCCATGTGACCACGGATCAGATTATGAATCAAATTGATTCACACCCTCACAATACTACACATCGAGTTTTTGCGTGTACGTTTTGTATATGCTGTATGTTATTAGTTTATGTGTTCCCTGCAACCACTGGAGGTGCTACATTTATTACAATAATTAACATACATCTACATTTTAAAATGCAATAGCAAACCCCTGAACTGAGAATTGCAAGGGGAGTGAATCGTTACGTGCCTAATCGACACACAACACAAGTAACATCTTTGTTTACTGCATGAAAGCCAGGAAAAGTAACACTGCAGTTCCCTTGGTGGTTTTTCGTCACCCAAAAGAGTTTCATACTCATGATAGGTTCAAGCGGACCGACGCACCCTTCACGTATTTGGTCGTCTTTGAGCTCTGCAACCGCTGGAAGAGCAGGATGAAGATCTGCTTTTTGAACTGGTTAATCACCTCCCTGCAAACAGCACCCCACATATGGCACACAGCAACGGACACAAATTAGTAGTTAGTACACCATTAGTCTCCAGATTAAAAGAAACATCAGAAAGTGAGGCGCACTCCAAATTTTGGATTATCTTGAAAAAAAATACATTTATATAGGTATGGGTTAGGGTGGTACTCAAAATTCAAGTTCGTGATTTTCAAGGTCATGCCTTGTGTTTGTTTGTCATTTTCCGGTTAAAACTAAAGCACTGCGATTTTAAAAGCCACTACTAAATATTTAACCGGTTGCTCAACATTGTTGAAAAATGTATTGCAGTGTATACATAGTCATAGTAAGTACAGAGGCATAAACGCAGATAAAGAGGGGATTACCGAGCAACAGATTAGAACGATAATCCCAGCAGTTGAGTATGGGTTAACGATATGCAAAATGGATGGCACCCTAATATAGATAAATATCACCTGGGCAAATGAACAATTACAAGATAGAGGTTATGAGAATGTGTCTGTTTAATAGTACTATGTGCTTTTACTGGTACTACAATAGTTTTGTGACTAGCAGCATATAGCTCCATATGTAAGACGCCGCAAGTCTCAAACGTGTTGCAGAATCGATAAAAGCAGATTCAAAGAGAAGTCTGTTCTGTCTCCACACGTAAATAAAAACATATAAACAATATGAGTTTGTATGCAGTACCAGTCAAAAATGTTCCCTCCAGTCACTTGCTAAAACCTGTTTAGCAGATTGGACCACTGAGCGCAATTAAAACTTGCATCTCCGCGTGCCAGTTGTCAAGTCAGGTACCGGATTTATAAGACTCATCGCCCAACTTTTGCTTTAAAATAATAGAAAAAAAAACAAGTGCGTCTTGTAATGAGAATACGGTAATAAGCTGAATAACATGGACAGCTTTATATCATAAAAAACTGATTAAAATGATTAACAAAAGTAGCCAACTCTGGATATGGAATGGCACATGACCATGACTGCCATTCGGACATCTTGCAATCCGCGTACAGAACGTTTACACAACCAAGTTTATTAAAGTAAGCTGAACTTTAAAATCATCCAGATGTGTCCTGAAAGCAGTTTGCCCCCACCAAAATAAATAAATCCCCCTTCGTATGTAATTTTGCTTGCATATGCGCATGTGTGAGTGTGCGAGTGACTGTGTGCATGAGAATATCGTACGATGGCATGTGTTCGATGATGCTGTTGAGGAGATAGAAGCCTTGGTGGTCATTGTTCTTCGACGCGATCAACTTCTGAAACACTCCCAGTAGCCCTGGCTGTAAGAGACGCACAACCAGGTGTCATCATTAGAAGCAGGAGCATAGACTTGCAATACAATGGATTTGGATGGAGTCGTGTGGTCAACATGGCAATGTGAAATCCAACTGAATGTGTCTGAGCACAACGCTACCTATAGGACATAGCCAGGGCATTGTTTATTATGACTGCAACACGAGTTGAATTTAATCAAACGTGTGCATCAACAGCCATTTTCATATACAGTACAATTCGTTCCGGAAACGTGTTTGTAATCCAAAGTACTCGTATATCAAAGCACTCGTATATCGGTTGTGATCACGTGACGCTCGGCAGACAAAGTGTATACACGTACTACTCGTACTGCAAGACCTCGCTCATTTATCAAATAAATATTTATTTCAAAAATTTGCTCGTCTTGCAAAACACTCGCAGACCAAGTTACTCGCAATCCAAGGTTTTACTGTACTGTTGGACGAGGCTCTCACCGTGCCGTGCGGGATGCGGAGGACATTTGACCATACTTAACCATACTAGTCCGGGAGTGTATACACGAAGGCATGTCTACATTCCCCTCTGCTCGCCACTACATAGCACAGCCCAGCATTTTCTACGGCAACCTGATGTCAGAGTGGTCACCCATCCAGGCACTATCCAGGCTCAACCCCCTGCTTTAGTTTCTGATATCTGATGAGATTGGATGCATTCCAGGTGGTTTCGTCAGGCAATGAAACACACACACACACATTTTGACTTAAAACTTTCGTGACTGCAGGAATTCATATTCTATGGTTCTTTCGGTAAAGTCACGTAGATAGAAAAAATTATAACAATAAAATAAGAAAAATAAAGTGAATAAAAATAATACAAATATCACGACGTTTCGATCGCAACACACCGCTTGTTATTATTTTTTCTATCTATGTGATTTTACCCAAAGAACCATAGAACACACTACTACATATCTGCCGTGTTGCATACACAAGCTGTTGGGGAAAGTGCTGCAAGCACCGATGAAGGCTGGCATGACACACGAGGAAGCGGTGTGACAAAGCACCACGCCCAGCTGTTCTCATCCCTTCCATTGCTAATGCTTACACACCGCACTGGGTATTCATTTAAAGCCGAATTGAACTTGGCGAGGCCCAGGACCGGTCCAAACATTCGCCACAGATGTTAGCCGTGAGCAGGAATTGAACTCGGTTGGTCACAGCACCATCACTCCCCCCAATACTATTACTATTTTTATTTTACCAGGAAAGGATCACTGAGCTCTATAGCTCTTTTTCAGAAGCGACTTAGCCACAAATGATAACTCAATGAAGTGGCTTGTGGAAATTTATAGCAGCCAAATACTCTAAACGCACGTTTCTAAATGTGGCAGGGAAAAACCAGAGGACTGGGAAAAAACTCCACATGACCACGGGGAGAGAAACATGCAAACTCAAAATATACAGCAGGCGTCAGGGTCGGGATCAAACCCACAACCTCCTTCATACCAGGCGAGGGAGTTAACATCCCACCGATAAACACACACACTAAACAAACAGGTCCCCTCACAATCTTGTCGGCATTGCTGGAGGCGATGGTGACCGACGCCTTCTCTAACAGCGCTTGCAGGAGCCGGACGAGCGGCGGCACGTTGCCCACGCGCTCCCACAGCGTCGGCTGCAGCAGGTGCGGGAACAGCTCCATGTAGCTTGGGGGCACCTCGGCCCCACGCATCTCCAACAGCAGCGACATCACCTGGAACACGTATGGAATGAACTCTGCATGCACAGAAAGAGACACACACGCATCAACAAAGCAAATGGCCACATTAATGGACGAGCCAACACGCACAGACCACAACAACACGCATGTGCATCCGTATGCATGAATACAAAGAAGACAAAGATCCCCATATAGCCTTGACAGACTGTTGGGGCAAGTTCTGTTAGTGAGCACCTATGAAGGCTGGCACGGCACACGAGGGAGTTGGAGGCCAACACCACGCCCAATGATATTGATAGAGTAGTGTATAAATTACCGTGCCACCACTCTCCTCCATGTTTCAAACATATTGTTCCCTGTATTTAAATAATCAGTGACACACGAATAAGTGTGAACTGTAGTGGCAAGGTTTCACTGGTAGGTTGTAAGAAGCACACAGATCTTCATTTGAGCAATTTACTGTTTGAAGCCCTGTGGTGACGTCACCATCACTTAGTGGCACTTGCCCCAACAGTCTGTTAAGGCTATACAGGGGATCTTCGTCTGTGTGTGTAGGATTATGTCATGCACACACCCTGCACGTCGTTCTGCAGGATGTCCGTGAAGACGGGGAAGAGCGCGTCCTCGAAGCCGGACACGGCCGCGGGCGTGGCGCGGCACGTGATGCGCACGCACAGGCACAGCGCCTCAAACAGGTAGTGGTTGAAATGCGGCTTGCTGGGGTTCTGCGGGCAAGACGACGCATGGCAGCGTTCATGGAGTGGGGGATCCCATGTGACCAAGCCATGCAGAACATGCGCTAGACCTCGTTACATGTCGGGAGAGCTGAGCATGGTTGAGCCCTGACTGTGCTTGGATGGGTGACCACCATACACAAACACAGGTTGTCACTTTTTGCAGAAAATGTCCTGTAAGTGCCGAAACTGCCGACCGGTCCCGGGCTGCGGGCGTATGGGTCTCGATCTAACTGTACGGATCTCGATGCAACTCTATGTAACTGCAATATCCTTTAACTGTTGCCACTGTCGATGGACTTGGGCTATGGTGGTCCTTGTAGAAGAACTGCTGAGCTCAATGGGGCCCTGCCAGCTGAATGAAATAAAAGCCAGAATGCGAGGCTTTATTATGTGGGGCTACGTGGTGGGCAGTGCAGAAAAATACTTTGTTGTAACGTACATCTATGCTTCTATCTCTTGAGTTCCCTGCCTTCACCAACGCACACTCACAAACATGGTGAAGTATGGTCAAATAAAACTACCAATGATACTTTGTGTTAAAATATTCTGATTAATATCCACAATTATTTAAGCGATTACATTTATTGCATACACAATGAAAGTTATAACAAACATTTTATCCGAATATTGTTAATACATCTTAAAGGTAGGGCCTCAAAATTGAATTCCAATGTCACATCTAGTGTAGGCGGTGGACACTTGGTGATCTTATGTGCCATGTGAATGAAGGCAGAGTGCTGGGATACCTTGCTGACAGCATGCAGCTTCTGAGCGAGCTGCATGGTTAACGTCGGGACGTAGGGGATGACAGCCTCTTGGAGCAGTGAGAAACTCCTCATCAGGGCTGCGTCAGGCACAACACAATCGTCAACACCAGTGTCAGGCACAACTATTTTTCAATGGCGACCTGGCAGAACGGCGAGCATGTGACATGGAAAGGGGAGCTTTATAAGGGCTGCATAGACTTAAAATGGAAATTGCATAAACATGACTTACCAATGATATTAATGAGCAGCCAAAACTATGGAAAATTATAATCTTGTAATCAATCCAAAATAACATTATGCATGACACTCGTGAGAGGAGCTTGTATATTGCATTTAAAATGTGATTAATAGGGAATATGGCCAGACAGAACACTTCCTGTAAAGCAATGATCATATTAAATTTAAACTTGAACACAAGCACTTTGCTCAGGTATGTTTTGCTGTTTTTTTTAAGTGGTACAACCAAATCGGAAAAGTTAAGTTTGGGTTGAGTCTGGATAGTGCTTGGATGGATCTGAGGTTTACGTGGTGGGCAGCAGAGGGCAGCGCAGCAAATTATATTGCTGTGCCATACATCTATGTTCCTACACCTATGCTCCCCCTGCCTTCACCAACCCACACTGAACAGCGCGGTGAAATATGGTCTAATAACCCGCATGAGCTGCACGGCATAGGGAGAACCTCATCCAACAGTGCATTGACTGTGATAAGCGGTAACATGCCTGAGAATCCAAATAGTTTTTTTTTTACAAATCGTATATGTTCTGATACTGTGGAGTACATGTTTTGTTAACGGTGTACTTGTGATGTATTTATGCAGAGGACCGGACTAGCGCGGGGTGCCGAATGCACAGAGCACGATAGGATTGTCAGTCACCCTTCATGAGGTACTCGTTCTCCGTAGACGAGGGCATGGTCATGGCCTTCAGGAGATTCGTCAGGAGTGGCTCAATCACCGGTGACACCTCTGCTGCGGTCAAGCTGCACAACAAGGCAAGGACAAAGTTACCCTTGTAGCCTTAACAGTGTTTGGGAGCAAGTGCTGTTAGCGCACACCTATCAAGGCCGGCACAGCACATAATGGGGAGGTGGGTGTCGAGCGTCACACCTAACCCTAACACCGCATAGTAGTCCTCATTTTGAAGACCCCAGAGGGTTGATGGGCCGACTCAACCCCAAACCAGAAATTGAACTCGCAACCTTCCAATCGTAAGCTGCTTGCCCTATCTCTGAGTCACCTGGCACTAAGACAAAAATCCCCCGTGTAGCCTTAACAGAATGTAGGAAAAGTGGTCTTAGCGAGCGTCTATGAAGGCCGACATGACACAAGAGGGGGTTTGTCTCCCGAGTGGCAATGTTTACACACCACACCAGGTACTCATTTGAGGATGAGTCGACCAAGGGAAGTCCCATGACCGGTTTAGATAATCGTCTCTGGCGTTGGCCATGAGCAGGAACCAAACTCGGGTCACCGGGTTCATAAGTGCAGTGCTAAAGGCATACACACACACCGGAGAACCCCTTCCCCATTGAGAAAACAGCGCACAAACCGCGCTCCCTTTTAAGTGACTCAGCCGGCAGTTAACGGGGAAACAGATGGCGAGCGAAGACTTACAGGAGCGCGTTGCCAGGCCCACGCAGCGTGAAGATCCTCTCGAGCGAGTGCGCAGCGTAAGTGTGCACCACCGTGCTCTCAGACTGCAGGTGGTTCACCAGCAGAGGCAGCACGTTCAGCAAATGCTCCTTGGGCAGCTGCAGCACAGCATAAACACACACTGTACATGGGGGCATACGTACACACACACATGAATCTAGTTTCCATTGACTGTTATAAATGACTTATGTCAACTAAAAGAATTGGACACAGATGCGTGTCAATACAAAGTTACGGCCATAGATGCATGAACAATAGGGTTTGTGCAAATAAAACACAAGAACCCAACATTTCAAATTAATTACTTGCTGCATGATAGCCTCATGATATAAGAACGGCGAGGACCAAATGTACGCGGTTAATACTGCGCGTGTATTAATCATATTGCTAATTCAACATTGTAATTAAACTGGTACACACACACACACACACGCGCGCATGTGTAAATACCCCCACACACAAACCAAAGAACAGCAACCTTACAGACGTTGCACGCACCTGGCTTCGGAAGATCATGACATATTTGATGGCATCCGCTTTCAACACAGGGAACTGGTTTACTGGAAAGAAAGAAACAAAAACCGATCTGAGCAGTTCCACTGGTGGATTGTATTTTTTCCACCTGGGGACGACCGCTTGCATTGCGATCGAAACGTCGTGATATATTCTGTTTTGTTTTATTTCATTTTTCTACCTACGTGACTTTACCAAAAGAACCAAAAAGTACAGTAATAATACACCTGCTCTCAATTGTCATTAAAAACAATGCTTGTGGGTGCTTGGTTATACAAGCACATAGAATGAAATAAGCGCATTGGGACGATGGCAGGGAAAGCTGCTTTGCACAGTCTGCACCCTTACCGTTGGGAGACTGCAGATCTGTCTGTATGTGGCTGACGAAGAAATCTGTCAGATTGACGAGTTGATTGGCCTGGGTAATTCCAAGCTGCGGGGGGGCGGGGGGCACAGACGAATACATCGCGTTAACCCACCCCCTCCTCCCATAAGCTTTAGCATATTACGCAGCATGCACAGCCACGCTTTCCGATGGTGTCGTGAAAGCACCAGCCCCACCAAGCCACAGTCTTACCAATATCTGGTTCAACATGGGGTCATTGTTTAAAATCGATACCAGCAAGCTAATTATCAACCACAGATCAATAACAAATATCAGCTGCTCATTCACACTCCATTCACAAAATTTTAACTCATCTAAACCGACAATAAATAATAAGTATTCGACACGATATTGGCTGCTCGCCAAGTATGTAAGAAATAATAATCGATTGATTAAAATAAGTCTACAATGGTCATGATACATTCATCAAATCCTACACCTAAGAATGATCTACAAAGTATGCAAAGTAAGTACATGTAGAGCCCTTTGCTCAATCCACTACTGGATAAAGGGACCTTCCCCACACCGCGCAGGTTAATGGGGGTTATTTTCCCGTACATCACCATGCTCGTCCATACCGATTGGTGAGAACAGAAAGAATATACGTGGGAGTAACAATGCCTTTTGCTGCACTGCTTACGAGACCTGACGAGATTGGGCCCATTATAAGTGATTTGGTCGTAAGCATATTCAAAGTACATGCAAATATGATGGTACGAAAAAACGGTCATTCAGAAAACACTGAAAGAAAAAATGTAATTGATTCCCGAATCGCAACCTGAAATTGCCCATCGGTAGCTGCTTGTTGCAGGGGTTTGTTGCTCAAGCCACGTGACTGGGACGCGCTGTCTGCTTCACACAGTCGACGTTCAAAATCCCGAGACGTTAGGCCACGTGTGCTGGTGTCACGGTCAAAATTGTACCAAATTTGACAAAAAGAGACCCACGAATTACCCAGTTGGGCAAAACCCACAGAGTAACCCTGCTGGCAGACGAAATTCGTCTGCGAAACGCTGCACCTCTGTTACAGCTGTGTGCTTCGAGAACGGCGAGAATACCAAATGTACCAAAATTACTGGAAGCGTAACAATTCACCGCATCGCCGAAAAACTGTCACAAGGGCAGCGCTCACCTTCTGCGTCTGCGCCTTGGAGGCAAGCGAGGTTACGAGGTAGATGGCGGCGTCTTTGTGCTTCCAGTGGGCGGCCGGGTCCTTGGCGTACTGCGACAGCATCGAGTGCACGTACACCGAGAAGATCTCGGTGACTGGCCCTTCGAAGAAGCGGCAAAGCCCCCGCACCAGGTCGCAGGCAGCGCGGCGCCGCGTGTCCACGTCTGGCGTCGAGACAAAGCCCCCCCCCCCCTTGAGTTTCTCAATCCCTTCCAAAGCGAGATCGCGGCTCTTCGATGCAAGAGCGGTTGTTTGTCCTAGCCTGCTACAGCCAGTGGTGTAGGCGAGTGGTGGGACCAGCGCAACCACTAGTCAATTTAACCCAGATTGCCCTTACAAAAGAGGCAATGTTTTGTTTCTCAACGGGTCTATATTTAATCTACTGGTTAAATAAAGGATACTAACTTACAGCTGGTATTTAAATACCTGCATCGTGCACCCATAATAGGCATAGTATTAGTCATAATAGTCCAGCCGTTTATCAACGCACTGTTGGATGAAGGCATCTCCAATGCCGTTATATTTGACCACACTGGTCATCACGGGTTGATGAAGGTGGACAGACAGTACAAGTGTGCAGTACAGCAATGGATTTTGCTGCAGTGCCCTCTGCTGCTCACAACATATTCCTGCAGCACCCTTGAGCATAGGATGTGCTCTTGAGTGTAAAGATGAGCCGCTTCTGCAGAGCGGTTGCTCACCAGAGCCCTCGATGTCCCGCCGGATGTACTCCTCAGGGTTGTCCTCGAAAGCCTCTTCGTCTGCAGCTAAGCAACGACATCGCAAGAAGATTTCGTTGTAGCATTTTTTAGTTCTTAAAACATTCATTTCATTTTGTTGGGGGGGGGGGGGGGAGTTGTCGGCTAGTCAGGAACGAGGCCTATTATTCCTCATGCTGCACTGTCTTAATTTAACATAATACCAAAAACTGCTTTGTGTTTAGTTTGTTGTTCTTTCCCACAACTCCAATCAGCACGGGTGGCTACGTACGGTACAAAAGAAGTTGAACATGCATCCATATAAATGCGCTACCGCCCATCACTCGGTCTCGTACGTTATAAAAAAGCATCATCAAAGCTGCCCCCTAGTATTGATTGTGCTGCAGAAATTGGTAGCTTGTACAATACTAAGCAGAGCTACTCCATTCCCAGTAGTTGTGGATGCTATTGACCAACTGCAGTCTAATCAACCTTTTCGATTGCTATGATTACCCAAGGGTCCCAGCTACCTTGTTCTGAGTGCCGATGGCCCTACTGGAGGCTCATCTGCCTATGATAGTTGTACTCTACTCAGGGTCCCCTCAACCCTGTAGTCAACCACTTTGAATGAAACCACCTGCAATGAAGGAAGGAATCGATGGCAGGGGGTGGTACTGGCTGCGATGGCCTCTTGACTGCGATAATTGATCGCTACACAACGCGGTGGGGGGGGGGGGGATGGGGGGGGGGGGTGCTCTCACCTCTGAACTCCATGTTGGGCACGATGACCTTCTCACAGATGCTGGTAAGGGTGGCCTGATCCTCAAACAGGTGCTTGTAGTGCGGCCGCTCGCACACCGATGCCAGGAACTGGATGGCATTGCTCACCAGCTGGAGGGTGCACGCAGTCATGCTCGCTCCTTAGCATGCGGCAACAGCAGCAGCACCAGCAGCTTCAGTAGTGTGTATGCATGTTGAACTGGGTATGTTGAACTTCTTTCGTACCATACGTAACCAACCGTGCTCATCAGAGGTGCAGGGGAAGGAAAACCAACTGAACTCCCTGCATATAATGAGGATTTTTAGAGACCCCCCCTAAATGTTGGGGGAAAAAAAAAGAGTAAAATTGGCATCTCACATCCGTAGCTCTAAACTGTGTGTGCGTGGCGTGCTCGAACCAGGTCGTATTTGACGCCGGGCCCCGTGGTGATGAGCAGGTTCCAGATGGCGGTGACAAACTGCGGCAAGTACGGCTGAAACTCCTCATCGTACTTCTGCGCGTACAGTGCCACGTTGTCACAGATCTGCGACTTGAGCAGCTCCAGGAGACCGGCTTCCTCATCGTCCTGTCACACGTGGGCGGGCGAGCTTACCACTGGACCAGCACTCCCCACGTACTTTACACATACTTACACAAACGCCCGTGGATACATTGTAAGCAAAAGCGTTTGCAATCATATGTCCATACATCAGCAAAAAGACCCATGCGTACAATCTTGTGTGCCAGCCAACATAAACACAAGTGCCTCTGTGTAAGCAGACAAACGCCGATTAAACATGAACAATAAATATGGTGTTATTTATTTTGTAATTAACATTCCCTACAACAGCGCTTTATGGTTACTTTGTGAAAGGTATTGTAGATTTTGCATAAACATTGGACAGCTCACAAACATTGGAGCAAACAAACCTGACTGCTGACGAGACAAAAATCATCAACGGGTGCAGTTTGCTTGGATGGAACCAATGCTGCTGATAAAGATGCACTGCCAGAAGGCCGTGCGACCAATGGTACGTGAACAAAATACCGAGACCTTATTTACTCTGTAAGAGAGGATAATCTGAAGCCTCCTTTTCAAAATAAGCAAGAGAGAAGTAGAATAAAGTTAATCAAATAAAATGTTAAATTACTTGCAGGATTTTGTCATGACAACAATTGACCATAAATAGCGCAATCTCACAAAGAATCATTCATGGCGAGAGAAGAGGGGAAAGGACGTCTCACGTCGGTTTGCAGAAGCTTGTTGTCAATTGTGAGAAGGCTGTGGAAGTTCGTCATCCACGTGGCCATGTTGTCTTCAAAGAACTCTGGGAAATCCTGTGGGCACAGAGATATTTTTGTTATAACATGCACGTGAAAAGGCATGTACGTGTACAGCCACTGGTGGACGAGGACCTCCTCGTGCAATGTCAATCATAAGGGTTAATTGACGCTGGTCAGAGCAGCTTCGTGAAGGCAGGCAGCATAGACGTAGCTCCATATTAACACATTCCTGCGGAGGGAGCTGGTAGGAACGTTGGGTTGCTCGGTCAATGGCCAGGGTCAACGGCGGCGTGGTGTATTCCGCAAATATGGCCGACTGTGAGGGCGGGCACAAGCCGGCGTGAGTAGGTTAAACGTTGAGTTTCATAAGGGCACCACGGGGTGACCAGCCCCTCCCCAACCAGCTACACCCCTCCCACCCCACACCCAGCCCCACCCTCCCCTCTCCACCCAGCCCCACCCCTCCCATTTTTGGATGCACGACGGACGGACACAATAGCCCCTGTGGGCTGGTGTAACCAGGAGGTTCCTACCAGTATTAAAGTACAATGGATTTTTGGCTATGCTGCCTTCATCGTAGCCCCGCAGCCTACAGCATCTGTTATGCATGGTGGTTGTCCATCGAAGAGCTATCCAGGCTCAACACTGCTTAGCGTCCATGATCTGACGAAATCAAACACATTGTGCAGTCACAGGCAAGTGAAAAAGCAACGACTAACAAAGGGCCCCTAACGGTAGCTGAACTCGCAACCAACGAGATTGCAATTTACAGCAGTGGCCACTTCATACTTGAAGCCACAGCCTCAGGAAGGGAGAGGGAGCAAGGAAGAGGGCAGGGAAGAGGGCACCTGGAAGTTGAGGCTGTAGAAGAGCTTGGCGATGAGGATGAGTGAGCTGAAGAGCACACGCAGTGCGTGCACATCGGCAGCGTGCGTCTTGCATAGCTCTATGGTGGCCTGCACGCAAAACACGTGTTACACAACAATAGACACACACACCTGTCTCGCCTTATATTCCGCCGGAGCAAGAGATGCCACGGTGGCGAGATATTAACTACCTCACCTGGTATACAGGAGGTTTGCGGTTTTAATCCCGAACGTGACACTTGTATATTTGGAATTGGATGTTCTCTCCGTGATCGCGTGGATTTTTCTCTGGGTCCTCCGGTTTTTCCCTCCATATTTAGAAACATGCGTTTAGAGTATTTGGCTGCTATAAATTTCCACGTAAGCCACTTCATTGAGCTATCATTTGTGGCCAGGTCGCTTCTGAAAAAGAGCTATATAGCTCAATGTGCCTTCCCTGGTAAAATAAAATACATTTTTAGTTTTGTTTATATTTACAAGCACCATTAACCCTTTCCCATTCCGATGACGTACGTCTATGTCATCAGTTATTCTTCCGATTCTGTTCCGATGACGCACTCGTACGTAAAATAACCTTAACAGTACCGAGGCTCCCACAAGACCATGTGGGAAGGCGTGGCACACTTTGTCGCCAGCTGTCAGAGTGCGATCGTGGTGCTACAATTCTCTGCGGTGAGCAATATCTTTAAAAACAACAGTGCTCTACCTCTCTAAATAAAAATGTACGCGAAACCGCTTGTGCGTTCTGAGATTCAGTGGTGAATGGGACCCCCCTGCAACTTGTAAACGTCTCGGAATTGCAAAGGGTTAGAGGTGGCACGATACTTAAAGAGGTGGTGAGACAATCTTTTGTCTCCCCCTAGTGCTGACATTTAAACACTGCACAAGATAATCAAGATCTGAGTGGGCCTATGGAAGGCCAAGGAAAGGTTCAGAGATACCACTTTGCCTCTTCCGTTACCCAAACAAGATATCCAACCCCGACGGCCAGCATCATAGCAGTGCTTGAACTATTGCACCATTATTTCATATTATGTGTGGAGGAAGACAAAGATCGCAAAGTATAGCTTTTAACAGGTCATTCTGGCCAAGTGCTGTTAGCGAGCAACCAATTAAGGCCAACGTCATACTGATGTTGCCTGTCGTTGGTAATCAAAATGAGGTTACTGCGATCACAGCGGGGTGCACTAATTATGACCCCACCAGTTTTCCCGACTGCGTGTGTAGTTACAGGTTTCACTTCAGCTCGAATTCTGGACTAATTTCACCAGATACTCATTGACAACGCGAAGCTCACCGTGAACCAATGGGTACGTGCGAGTGAACGACCAGAGAACACACGAGGGGTAATGCACGCGATGATCGCATCTGCACAAAAACAAAGGTGGGGGGGCGTCCATAGTGGAAACCACAGCAACGCGGTGAGAATGGCGTCGGTGAAGAAGGTCCCCACCTTGAACAACTCCGTGAGTGGCGCCGCAAAGGTGTCGAGCACGAGCTTGATCTCGGACCACAGCTCGTTGGACTTGAATTCATGTCGATACCTAAAGTCCAACAGCATCAGCACCACCATCACATATCAACCTTTCCAACTATCTATTTTTATTTCACCACGTAAGGCCCACCGAGCTATTCAGCTCTTTTCAAGAAGCGACCTGGCCACAAATGAAAGCTCAACGACGTGGCATATTATCACGTGGAAATTTATAGCAGCCAAATACTCTTAAACGCGCGATGTTGATTCTAAATGTGGAGGAAAAAACCGGAGGTCTCGGAGAAAAATCCACACGACCATAGCGAGAACATGCAAACTCTAAATATACAGGCGTCAGGGTCTGCATCGAACCCACGACCTTTTTTATATCAGGCGAGGTAGTTAACATCTCGCCACCATGGTGCCCAAAGTGAGAAATTGGAGACACACGCGAATTAGTCGCTGGACAATTTATACTGTGACTGTTTTTCTAATGAGCCACAATGCAATTTATGCAGATTGATGAAATGCAACGAGTTATTTTTTCACAATGCCTACAGATACACAACCCTTCATCAATCCATGACTTGATGAGGGCCACCGCATATCACCGAGGTCTCAGGGATTATTTGACTACATTTCACGACACTGGTCAGTGATTGTTGGTGGAGGTGGGGAGCATAAACGTCGAAGTAAAGTACAATAGAACAATTTAAATTGCATAGACACTTAACATCCAATTTCAGTTTGCACATTGTAATCAATCGAAGAAATACCATATTCTATAAATTGTGGATCATTTTTTACAGATATTTTAATTAACCAAATTGGGGGTGCGTTTTATAATCCTTAAGGTGTGTGTGTGCGTGCAAGTACAAATCTACGTCACTTTATTCACATCAGCCACAGGTTTTGATGTGTGTCTAACTTCTGGAGTGTTCTCTTAATCCGGAAAACACGGTACTTAATTGTTAAATGGATCCGTTATTTATCATGTGGGGGGTGGGTACCTCTTGAAGAGAGAATGTGCGGTGCGCAGGACCCCGTTGATGACGTGAAAATCGCCGCTGTGGAAGCGCGCCACCATCTCCGATAGCAGCTCAGGCCACTTTTGCGGGAAGTCCTCACGTCCGATGATACTGATGGCATCGCTCAGCTGCCAACATAAACGACAAAGATTCCCTTAAATGACTGATGGGACAAGTGCTGTTAGCCGGCACCTATTGAAGACTGGCACGGCACACAACAAGTGGGTGGGAAGTTAGCACCACGCCCAGCCACCTTTGTCTCCTCAGCGGCGATATTTACACACCGCACCAGGTAATCATTAGTGGCCGAGTCGACCTAGGGGAGACCAGGAACCAGTTCAGATAATCGTCATTGGTGTTGGCCGTGACCGGGAATCGAACTCGGGCCACCGGGTGCGTAGCGCAGTGTGCAAACTGTTGTATTACCGCTCTTTGCCAATATAAATCACACATACACGTGGACCAATGCACACTTTGCCATTAAAATGTGTTATAATGTAATAATAATTGAACGGCGCTTTCTGAATCCACTGATGGATGCAGGCTTCCCCAGGCCGTGTCAGTCAAAGGAGTTTTTTGGTTTAGCATACTTCACCACGCTGGTCAGTGTGGGTTGGTAAATAGGGAGCCACATGACTGATTCAGATGTCATCCTCACCTGATGTTAGCTTAGCCATGACTAGGAATGAAACTCAGGTCGCTGGATAGACAGCACAAGAAACTAACCACTTTGCTATTGCTCCACCCAATAAAATATTTAGTAAAAGCGTGAACTATGACCATCATTGGAATGTAAAAAAAATTACAATCAAGATAGGAATGCAAAATACAATCCAAGTTCCATATTTTCAATGTGGATTTTTTCCCCCCAAAAATTGCTGTAAACACACAAATCACAGGTGATAGGAACACACACACGTGGCTAAAACACACACAGGGCCACCCCCATGTAAATATAAACCCACACAGAGGCTGGGCATTCATGAGTGCATGTGGGTGCAAAGTGGACAGGAATGGCCACGTTAGGGGTGGCCAATATATTAAAACGTGGCTTACACGGAAAGCCATCCATCACTCAACTTGCTGTACTGGACACACCTGGCGCAAGGGTTCAGGAAAACCTGGGCTGGATCATTAATTCTCAACATGCGGACTAAAAACGGAAACGCGCATGCATATGTGCGCGCACCGCAACTCCCAATACTCGCATGTCTGCAAATACACTCGTGCATTTGCAGACGTTTGCACATAAAGTACCAACAAAAGCCACGTATATTGTGTTTTCCTGAATTTAAACAAGTTTATGATTACACTTGTTTACCCATGGAAGCCTTGCTAAACTCGTCCGTAAAAGGGTGGTTATTGCTATATATATATATTCCAATTGAGTAGTTTGCAGGTAGTTTTTTTTATTTGGCAAAATTTGGACCATGATACTGGCAGGCAGACAATGGCCAACTCCTATGAATGACTTAAATGGATCTTCATAACGTCACACTGCAAAGAAGGCACTTACTTTTCCAATACACCCGACGGTAATAACCAGGGACGCCGCTTTTAGTCACATGACTGCAACAAGTGGTAATCGCTCCACCGCACAAGATTGGCAGATGTAGTTGAACATTTTAGTTAATTTGAATAAAGTGGATATTAATGATTTTCCCTCCTGGCAATTCTAAGAATTGACAACTTGTAATTGTGGTTTAATTCAAAAATATATATATATTTTTTCAATATTGTGGTGAACGGTAGTGCCTCGAGTGGCTCCAGGGGTGACATTAACACATTACATACAACATATCATATTATATTAATCGTTCTTTCGGTAAAGTCACGTAGAAGGGAAATAATACAATTTAAATAAAATCTTAAAATTCTCACGACGTTTCGATTGCAACACAAGCAATCATCATCAGGTGTGAAAACCACTTTTTTTTATTTTCTTGCTGTGGTTTTCACTTGATGATGATTGCTTGTGTTGCAATCGAAACGTCGTGAGAATTTTATTATTTTATTTTTATTATTTCCCTTCTACGCGACTTTACCGAAAGAACCAATAATATGAATCCCTGCAGTCACGAAAGCTTTAAATCGAAATACATTATATTATTTTAAAAAGGTTTGCTTGCTGGCTGGCTGGCATGCGGGCAGGCAAGCGCGTGGTGGTGACGTCACGCCTCCACCCCGGCCATGTATCCCGCATAAATGTGCGGCCCTTGCGAGTGCAAACTGTAAAAAATCCATTCTTTGCACATAGATCTAGCAGTCTAATGCATCACTAGACTGCTAAGAAGCAGGCAATGTTGAGGGTTTTAATTTGGCATGCACGTACTGCACTAAAATACTATCTAATTAACCAATCTGGCTTAATACACCAATTTAAGTTAGTCATTTTAAACTATTATGAAAATGTCAGTAAGACTCCTGATAAAATCAAATTGCTAATCAAATTCCAAAACACCAGCCTGTCACACGGGTACACATATAGAGGTAACCAATTCCTTAGGGTCTGTAAGTATAACATTCCTGAGCATAATTAAATCAAAACACTAACTTCATTAACCCAGCACAACTTTTCCATTAACAGAATAACACGTTGTGAGTTTGAAGTGTGTGCCAACACCTATTCCTTATTCCTTTACAAGAAGGTAAGAAGGACAGGGAGGGGAAAAGAGAAAAAAAATCGCCCTAAAATAAAAAAAAAACTGACCAATCTCTGTAATAAAACACGACAGTCCTGCAGGCCTTTTCTCAGAAGCACTACTAGTTTCCTCCCCGTCAAACGACGCCTTCCACAAGGCCTGACAGCACTTGCACACCACCCATCAGTGGTGTCAATCTGGACAGCTCGGTAATTTTTTTGAGAGCCTACCCAAACCATTCACCCTGCCGATGAGTGCAAAACGATCATTTATAAGTTGAGCTCGGCGTCCGTTTATAGCCTTCGCCCCCCGATGGCCATTTTTAATGTCACAGGATGTACATTTTCGACAATACAAATGCACGTTTTATGCAGCGCACACGCAAAAAACCCCTGCCATATTTTGATGACAGTAGGAATTCCAATCAAGCTGCCCGATGGTTGTATTTCTGTTGGCACGAGGCAATGCTAAATGTGGACACAATAGAAAAATTCTACCGCGACTGACACGCCGCTCGCTCTCGGCTAAAGTAAACTCGAGCGTGTTCAAAAATACCGCCAGTCCGCTGAACTGTAGTGCACTGCAAAATCAGCGGTTTGCCGCAGCCGAGTGCGGCTTGTTCCACAAGCGCTCGCCTGTTTCGGCACCTCTCCTCCTCCGCCCCCGCTACTCTTCACGCGACACTCCGATTTCATGGCCTGGCGTTTTTTTTTAATAAAACAAATCACCGCCGTAATTCAGCCATGCGTTAGCCGGTGTCGGGGCCGCCACGCAACCGGTGTAGGTTTTCCCGTGCGCGTGCGGGCCGCTTTCCAAATCCCACGACGGTCCATATCATTCAAGGTTACTTAAATCCCAGCCGCCACGCTCCTTAGGGAAGGGGGCGGTGGGGGCGGGAAACGCCTTTACTTCTCTTTCCTTAAAACTTCCCCGGCCCCAACCCACGCCCCAACAAATGAGCTGCAGTTTGATCGTAGCAGTCTTCTTAAAAATAATAAATTTAATTATCACACGCACCGTAATCACTCACTCTCAAACAGAGAAAAACTCAGAGGCGAAGGGAACCACAGAAGTAGGAAGGCAGCCACGCAATAGCCAGCGGCAACATTTGCCCAAGCTCTATCGTCCTCTATATTTAGGGATTATCGGCCAATTAATGCGTGTTTACATGACGGGGAACACCCAAGCACCCGGGGAAAACACTTGCGTGCGAGAGTCCACGTGATTGCTCGACATGTATTCTCCTGGCGAGCCAGGGTATGGCATCTCAACGCCCACGGGAAGGTAGAGTTTTGCAACATTTGTGCAATCAACCAATCCTCGCTTGCAGTGCTGGATTACCAGGCACGCGCCACCCCCATGCGTGCACTTACATTTAACGGCACACTTCTTCCAGGAGGTCCAAATACGACAAAAGTAGGAATATCACACGCATGTACCTGTACAGTTTTTTCGTCAATCCAAGAGGGCCTCACCACGCCACGTGGGTTGTCGGGGTTATTTGATTATACTTCAGCAGGCTGGTCAGTGAAGGTTGGCAAAGGTGGGGAGCATCGATGTGGGAGCACGGAAGTAGAGTGACAAAATTTGCTACACTACCCTCTGCTCTCCGCCATGCAGCCTGCAGTCTATAGCTGCACCTCCGGTTAGCACGGTTGGCTACATACGGTGCGAAAGTTCAACATACATACATACACTATAGCCAATAACAACCTGCTGTGCATGGTGTTGGCCCATCCAAGCACTCTCTAGGCTCAACCCTTTTCAGGTGCCGAGAGTGATTTGGTCATAGAAGCAGGCCATTGTCAGTGCGCTCACTATCCTAAATGGGTATTAATGCCATCTATGTTTTGTAAAGTCCTTTTTTTGTAGGCATTCCTTCATTATGTTTTTTTTTTATCTTGCAACTAAGGTTGAAAGTATTCTTAGGTTTTTTCGGTAAAGTCACGTAGGTAAAACATTAAAATTAATGAAAGTAAAATAAAACAAAATAAAAATAAAAAATCACGACGTTTCGGAGGCAACACAAGTCTCCGTCATCAGGTGGGACCGTCACAGCCGAATTAGCTGCATCAAGTGAAGCAATGATTCAAGATGTAATCCCTTATAAGCAAGTTGAAGGGAGGTGGAGAGGGGGGGGGGTTTGGAGAGCTTATCAGACTGTGGTAGCCAATGAATGGAAACGTATTGGGAGGGAGGAGGAGCGGTGATCAAAGACTGCACGTAGTGCTCAACACAATGAATGGACACGTGTCGGGAGGGAGGAGGAGCGGTGATCAAAGACTGCACGTAGTGTTCAACACAATGAATGGAGACGTGTCGGGACGGAGGGTGAGCGGTGATCAAAGACTGCACGTAGTGCTCAACACAATGAATGGAGACGTGTCGGGACGGAGGGTGAGCGGTGATCAAAGACATCACGTAGTGCTCAACACAATGAATGGAAACGTGTCGGGACGGAGGGTGAGCGGTGATCAAAGACTGCACGTAGTGCTAAACACAATGAATGGAGACGTGTCGGGACGGAGGGTGAGCGGTGATCAAAGAACAATGAAGAGATTACTGTTAAACACTGGGGATGTTAACACTCGGTGAAGTAAATTAAAATAGTGCCTGTCAGATAAGATGGTCCAAAAAGTGTAATTAAGTCTTTTTTGCGTGGTTAATAACATCTTTCCAGTGATTACTAACTGGAAAGATGTTATTAACCACGCAAAAAAGACTTAATTACACTTTTTGGACCATCTTATCTGACAGGCACTATTTTAATTTACTTCACCGAGTGTTAACATCCCCAGTGTTTAACAGTAATCTCTTCATTGTTCTTTGATCACCGCTCACCCTCCGTCCCGACACGTCTCCATTCATTGTGTTTAGCACTACGTGCAGTCTTTGATCACCGCTCACCCTCCGTCCCGACACGTTTCCATTCATTGTGTTGAGCACTACGTGATGTCTTTGATCACCGCTCACCCTCCGTCCCGACACGTCTCCATTCATTGTGTTGAGCACTACGTGCAGTCTTTGATCACCGCTCACCCTCCGTCCCGACACGTCTCCATTCATTGTGTTGAACACTACGTGCAGTCTTTGATCACCGCTCCTCCTCCCTCCCGACACGTGTCCATTCATTGTGTTGAGCACTACGTGCAGTCTTTGATCACCGCTCCTCCTCCCTCCCAATACGTTTCCATTCATTGGCTACCACAGTCTGATAAGCTCTCCAAACCCCCCCCCCCTCTCCACCTCCCTTCAACTTGCTTATAAGGGATTACATCTTGAATCATTGCTTCACTTGATGCAGCTAATTCGGCTGTGACGGTCCCACCTGATGACGGAGACTTGTGTTGCCTCCGAAACGTCGTGATTTTTATTTTTATTTTGTTTTATTTTACTTTCATTAATTTTAATGTTTTACCTACGTGACTTTACCGAAAAAACCTAAGAATATGAATCATTGCAGTCACGAAAGCTTCAAATCTAGAATTAAGGTTGAAAGTGTGAATACATTAGAGGGTGATCACTAGAAATCACTTTAAGATGATCAAATATACACAATACATTATCATAAGGTTGTGTTGCTAATAGGGATTTACCTTATTAAAAAAAAATCAGTGACATTGATCAAAGTGTTGCCCAAAACCAGTGCTCAAGAGCTAAGCTTTGTCGAGTCGATGCCATGTGCCACATGTGTGATATCATCTCATTGTGTGGCTCATTATAGCCTTGTCAACAATTCTGAGGGCAATGGTATGTTTGCAAAGCAATACAGAACCTGTGCCTATGTGCGACTTTTATTTCTTGTTTTAATCTCAATCGGCCCCTTTACCTTCCTTCTTGTTTACCGTACCCTCAAAAAGTGCCGAGGGTATGGCGAAGAAGACTCGAGGGCACACCATGGATGCAGCTCTCACCTGCTTCTGCATCTGCTCGGGGCTGCTGAGCATGAGATTGACGATGTTGGCTTTGATGGCCGTGCGGTCGCTCTCGCTGATGCGGTTGGGCTCATCCTCCACCTGGGTTCACAGAAGCACATGTGTGCGCACAGCTTCAGCACCATCGTTCACACCCGGGTATTGGCATTTGTTCCATTCGTCTGTCGCCATCAACATTGTGATCTTCGCTACCATCGCCGCCGCCGCCATCAAAACAATTAATTTCAATAAGAGTAATACTACACGCGACATGGTGATTCCTGACAACTAATGAGCACAATTGCGCCCATTGGAATTGCTCTCCCATCACCGAGTAAATTGTCCTCAGCCTTTGTGTTAAGACTGCCAACTTAAGTCAAAATCGTGGGCATATTTATTTTAAGTTCATCTAAAATAAGCCTCTGTGCATTTTACATGCAGTACGGTTATGTAATTTGGCACGCAAGGTATGATGGGAAGATGTCAGGAGGACCAATCTCTATTTTGCTACATTACTCCCATTTTATTTCCAGCCTTCATACATTTTCTGTCTGGTGAGTTTTGAACCACAGAGTGTGTTAGAATTGGTGTACTATTATTATCAACAAAATGACCTTCTTCACCATCATCTATAACAGCTCCATAATCATTTTATACAAAAGGGCTGCACATGTGCATGCGTTAAGGCTAAGTTTAAACTTAGGCATGACTGTTAGTCTCTCCAATAAGATCAGAATTTGACATGGTCTGTCCACGGTGCTTCCCGTACAATCCTCCAGTTGCGCTTGACGTAGTTCTTGAAGGTGACGGCGGCGCACACTCGGATCACGCTGTCTTGTGACTTCTCCAGCAACGTTAGAAGTAGCAGCGGATAGTTCTGGTTCCCCTCGACACTCTCCAGAAACTTCTCCGCTACAGCACAAGGAAAAAAAATCATCGTCATAATTAATGATCATTGTCCTAATCGAGGCCCGGTGGCTGAGAGGTCAGTGCGGTGAGTTGGCACCAACAAGAGCCCCCCCCCCTAGAATCACGTCAAGGCAACTGCCTGTAATTAAACCGGGTTTTTCATGTGCAGTGAGTTGATAGCCTCAGCCCGTTCACCAATGACAAACAAAACAAGTTAAATTTGGTTCTAAATTCTAGCTGATAATTAAATATCGGTTTCACTGTGATGCGAGAAACATTACTCTTACGTGGCAAAGTGTGTGCCAAAGTGCTGCCCTCTAACGTGTGGACCAGAGGTCAATTAAAGGCATCTCAGTGGTAGTTCTGTGATATCCATTTCTGCAAGCCATTCTATCAAATGAAGGGATGCACTGCTCTGCAAGAGATCCGATTGCTTTGGTCGTCTCATGCCATGAAAATTTTACTTAAAAACAAATAACAGAGTACAATAGAGGAAAATGTAAACAAAGATTTTTTTAAACAATAAACATCACTTCATCTTCTAACATATGGCAAGTCGGTGTAAATTACAGTCTAGGTTTAAGTTTTTGAGCAATGTGATAGCTTCGGGAATTGCACGACTAATACTGTATAGCCCCCGCTATAGGCCAGGCGTAGCATGAACTTGTTCGTGGGAATGGTCCACTGTTTGGTTCGGGTGGCCGCAGACAGTGTGGGCCATCTTTAATTTTTACTTGTGCAAGGTGTGCACGCAGCGACCAGTTGGAAAAATATAAAAATTTTTCCCAATGCTCTGCAGAATATTTTGTACAGCACTGCCAATGTCCACATACGCATTGCTTCTAATCATGTCAATATCGTCAGCAACCCTGACTGCCATCTGTCGTAATACCAGAATTAGGGCAGCGCATATCCATTCCCCCCCCAATAGCATTTCAACCGCACATGGCACCACACACAACACCATCCCTGGAGCGCACTACTTCAAAAGCGTGAACATGAAAATAGCTTCCCGAATTCAAGTGTAGAGGCAGGAGGCTCAGCACTGAACCAACACAATTGAGATCCAAGTCTAAACCCCGGGCGATATAGGTCACAATGTTCAACAACTTTACTGGTCATAACCTGACCCAACAGAATAATATTGTAACATTAATTTAATCCTGCACTTAACAGTTTATCCCAGCTCAGAGGAATCAAGTGGGAGAGACTTTTGGCAAACGGGAGAATATATACCATTCAAAAATATTTGTACTGCCCCCTTATAAACACACCTGCGTATGCCAGTGTAGCGTACCCGATCACCCCGTGGCACTTGCGTGAAGAAAGGAGTTATGTTTACAGGTGCGGTAACTTTAGTGCACTAATGTCAATTAAAAGCAAAACGGTTCAGTAATAAAATCAAAAACGTCTGGCTTAAATGCTCGTCCGTGCTGCTAGGTGCCGTGGATCAGACGTAAACGTGTGGGGGCCGTGTGTAGCCATTAAAAAAAAAACTCTGCTTTTTTAAATATATAAGTATTATTTTACCACTCGACTTTTTGATTAATTTGTTTTCTTACACACATACATTATGGCGATGTCAAGCGTGAGTAATGCGTTGTATACAATGGCTGTTATTGTGCACTTTATTTAGGTTAGGGGGCGTAGGAAGTGCCGTGGGTACTGCCGCCCTGCCCGCGCGATCGTCTACGGCTGGCGCCGCCTTGGACCAATGTCTCTAACCCACGGAGAAGAAGAGAAAGGGCCAGGGGAAGGAGCCAAGAAAAAAGTTGGGGGATGGTTTCCAACAGATTTATTTTAAAAAATTAAAACCATTAAAGCAGAATTCAGCAAAGAATAACACATTATTTCTTAACTATATTACCATACGTGTTTTTGTAACGTTTCTTCCACACTTCTCAAAGGACAACACAAATGCCAAGCGTGCAATGCATTAATAGCATTCTCAGTGCTATTACGATTATTAATAATTATCAATGTTCCAATATTGCTCTGCTAAGAGTAAAGAGTACTTGTTGCTATCAATAAACTGGCCACTGCTATGAGAAATGTCAAATTTTCACCAATGGCTCACGAGTCACCATTGCAAATTACCGTGGGGATGAGACATTGCTAAACACGCCGCTCACCCACCCCTCCTCCACTCCAAAATCTCTTCAATCACTACCAACCCAGAGTTAATTAGCCGCTCAAGCCCTCAGAGCCCGACTGCGTGTACACACACGAGTTGGCGTCAGTCTCAATCGGTCGCCTTTTCCCCTCGAGAGCTCCCTCGCCAGTCTGCCCGGTCGCGACGTCATATGCAAAAACAATCATTTATTTCTCAAGACATCTTTGCTTATGAAGCAATGAGTTCAGGTCAAATCGTAAATATTTTGACAGCCCTTGCGGCTAAACGGAAGTTCCATCATCTTGACGCCGGCAGACGGACGGGTCCTCGTTAGACACTCCCACAGGAGCAAACCCATCGACAGCTGTGAAAAATGAGCACACTTAGCGTCACGGCCAAACTCAACTCGGAGAGACAACGCGATGTCATGATTGTAACCTTGTCAGCGGTAAGTGGCTTGGGATGGATGCCCTTGGGGCATGCCCAGTGACAGATTACGGCTCATTAAAAAAAAGTCGTCCTCTTATGATCAAAATTAAATGCCCTGGGCATTGCTTTTGATTCGCTAGGATGAAAAAGAAATATCATAAACGTGACACATGAATGAGATAGATCTATCCAAATATTTTTTTATCCATTGTAAGAGCAATGAATTAAAAAGATGAGTTGACTGGTGGTGAATTTAATCATTCTCACGATGGTAATGCAGTATCTGAATTTTTTTGAGGTATCATTCAAACGGTAGAATGTGTTAACATTGCCATCAGCAAGCAACCGTGAAGAAACAAGGACAATCATTACTCAAATGGGTCCCCCGAATGTTTGCACAAAAATATTGTCCTACCGTGTTTTGTAAATGTATTTTAATGCTTGTATACAGTATAAGGAGTCGTAAAAAAATTGGTAATTTATACAAAAATCAATCCTTGTTAATTTTGTTCCCTTTCCTGTTCCCTGGATAGTGCTTCTCCCTTGAATAATATACATGTCTCAAATGG
Source organism: Lampetra planeri (assembly GCF_965212315.1). Lineage (NCBI taxonomy): Eukaryota > Metazoa > Chordata > Hyperoartia > Petromyzontiformes > Petromyzontidae > Lampetra > Lampetra planeri. The sequence continues at coordinate 6,091,220 of NC_136129.1, forward strand.
ATACTCGAGTGGTAAAAAGTACTTACATTGAATACTTCAAACTGCATGGTGCAATTTTTGTTCAATTTAGTCTCTCCTCAATTAGTATCACCATTATCATTCAGGATTTAGTGAGTGCTTAGTTCGTGAAAGAGCACCTCAATGTCCATCACAACTAATATAAGCATTAACTCCTGATGGGAAAAAATAATGTTATTATAAAATGAACATGTCAATGGCAAACACTCATTGAATGGCTAGATGTGGCTGGGAATCAGTCAGGCTGGCAGATTCATAATGTAGTGCACTAACCACTTATGCTACGACTTCGTACCAAGAAAATCTTACAAATATTAAAAGTAACCCACACTAATTAAGGAAACTAATTCAAATATATGATTAAAAAGGCAGTGGCACACATCGCAGAACCTTGCCCCGGCCATTTTTTTTGTTCCCCGGGATATGCGAAGCCCAAACTTTCCACTGAGAGCACCGACTCATCCATCATAACCCATCACTCCTGCATCTCACCCTACTGCTCCACTAGGGCAGCCCCTTGGGACACCGCCTCCAGCCCAAGTTCAGAGGTCGTTTAAATCACATGGCTCCCGAGGGCCAAAGAGTTCATGCCACCCTGCTCCCAAAAATACTTTCATAAAAATAACTAGACCAACTTTTTCCCCCTCCTCTCCACATTTTGTTTTTTGTTAAGAACCCCCTAAATCAGGACCAGATGATGAAGAGCATCGACTTTCCCATTCACGCTCTGCAAATGACAAATTTAGCTATCTTAATTGCTATGCCCTCTGTACAGGGCGCCGAACTTTGGTCAAATACCACATGTACCGGGCTCCACGGCATATTGTATTTTGCACTGAAGCCAACAGGGGGATGTAACAGACATTGATTGCAAGCGCAACACAATTTTACAAACGATAGCCCCTGTCTGCAGGCAGTCTCACATTACCCTTTTAAAATAAATCACCTCCCCGGGTCCAAAGCAAGGCCATCGCTGGTTGTGGGGCAACATCGCTGTGGGCGAGTCAAAATTGCCCATTAGTTTTCTGCTTTCACTTGCAGGCCATCTGGAACTTCCTCCTCTTCTTCATTTGAAAAAAGCTGTTCGACTCCAGGGATATTTTTTTTGTCCTACAGAGATTTGCTAAATAAATGATTTCACAAATATTAAGCTTGTATCTCGATCATATGTTATGGTACCATCTCTCTCCCTAAGGGCTACACCATTTTTTAATTGCCAGTCAGTCAAATTTATCCTGCTTTTACTGCTTGCTATGTCTTTAATCATTTGTGTTGTGTTCCTGAAATTTTCCAATTTTATTCCGAATCGTCTTACAATTCTGTGTATTCAATTATTGTTTTAACATCTCCATCCTTTTGTATTTCAACACTTCATCAACGTGTTTTTTTTCTAGTTTCAGTTCAGTTGTTCTGATTGAGTTTTAAACTCCCCTCGCCCCTGACTTTCAATAACTGTCCTAATGCTCTGTTAGCTTTGATATTAAAGTAGTGACATTTAATTTCAAACATCTGAAGTTATTGCTTAGTCCAAAATTGGCTGCTTCCTGACCTAGATTGTTTGTTAACCATCTGTTTGTCATTATGTTAAGGGACAACTTGCATTGCATCAGCATATTCGACATCTTTGTCAATCTGGGATTCATCTGTAGGAATAAAGTTTATTTTGTTTTTAACTTCATCCTTGTCCATTTCTTAGATTCCTTCTTTTGAATGCGCTCATTATTTTCACGCCATCACTGGCTGTGAACTTGAAAATAGACACTCGCATTTCTCATGACTCACTTTAATATAAAACTTACCAATCACCCTCTACCCTTTTAAATTTTTACCTATTTTTGCAATAACAATTTTTGTATGTATTTTTAGTGTATTTTAACCACATTGTCAAATATTGTTAAGTAATAATGACATTCCACGATTTTTGATGCTGAGCAAACTAAGAATCAATTTATGTGTCTATCAGAAGTTGTCCCATATTAACCGTTTGGGCATATTGTAAAAATTACTCTGAAGGGGAATCCGACTGCAGAACAAACATTTATCAATCGGCAACATATACACAAGGGTTATATACTTCCATTTTAGAAAAATCTGTTAACTTCAACCGTGTCACTAGAACACCAGGGTTTACACCTACATGTACTGTCGATTTTGTAATTACAGTACCATTGCATGATGGGACAGTGGATTCTGATAACGAACCAAAGACTTATTTAAGGCAGAAGTGTGACAATGCCCAGTGAATCATTTTAATTAGCCAACTCGAACAGCAGATGTGTGAACCAGCACTTTCTTCAGACATCCAAAATAATTATTTTTAATGATGTTGCTGGTCGGTTAGAGACTCGACGGAATCGTGTCCTCAGGGGCTGATACAGCTCAATGAGTACAACACTGACACTGACCTCACGGCCGCGCTCCCGTCACGTTATTGATCCTCGGTAAATCCGCCGTCCCCTCCCATCCCAAATAACCCCCAATACCGTGTAAATAAAGGGAGCGGAGACGCAAGCAGGGTCATTTATCACCGTAGCGCTGCGCTGTGATTAATGGTGGTGTGCCAGTGAGCACACACGGGCACGGCCGTGATGAGCCGGCTGATCACAGGGCATTTATCATTTCTACAAGACCTTCAACCTCGTGAGATAGGGGAGAGGACGAGGCACTGCTGCTTCCACAGCGGTGTCTTTCCAGGCGCTCCTCAGCGAGCTGTGTCCTTGAAGGCTCACGTGGCTGGCCATGAGCACAACCCGCATTTATTACGGAGAAAGGGACTGCTGCTGTCCACGGTTACAGCCATAGGTTTTACTTTCACACATCTTGCCCACTGCAGGTACCTCAGCAGTGTAAAATGCAAAGATATCCCGTATATATGTACAAATTGACAATGCATCCCAACATTGTGTGTAGCAAGGCGGCATTGCAGCAAAACCCATTGTTGTAGTGTCCTATGCACCCAAGTCCATCTTCTTCTGCGTCCATTGTCCCCGCCTTTACCAAACCTCACTGACCAGTGGGTCAAGTGTGATAAAGTAGCCACCACGACCCACACGGCATGGAGAAGCCCGCATCCAGCAGTGGATTGACAAGAACGGCTGTGCATGTAGATTTATGAACATATGGTTGGGATAAATCTTCTGCAAGGGCAGAAACTTCTGCCCTTGCATTTGGATTAGATGTCTTGGAGAAGAATGGGTCAGTGGTGGTGCTGGCCCCATTGAGGGCCCTAGGCTTAAATTAGTTTCATGTCCCCTTTTGATTGATAAATTCCTAGTGAGATGACAGAAGATATATAGACCAGACCTAGAGATAGTGCAGTGAGATGAGATAAATGTAGGCAAATTAGATAAGAGAACACGAAATAATATTAATTAACTTACTATCCAGAAAAGCAAGACCGAGTCCACAGACTTTTCTCTGGAGGGTCTTGTATCAGGTTACTATATTTTTTATGCAGTGACTTTATGAGTATTTATACAGAAATACAGACGACAGACGCAGCAAAATAAAAGACATGTATCTCAGAGACATAGGTGGGAGTTAGATGACACAAGATGTGCATGCGAGAAATTAGTCTACTTTTTTATGTTAATCATTAGTATTTTAATTTGAAGCTTTCGTGACTGCAGGAATCCATACTCTCTGGTTCTTTCGGTAAAGTCACTTAGATAGAAAAAATCATATAATTTTTTTAAATATAATTTTTTCTATCTACGTGACCTTACTGAAAGAACCAGAGAGTATTTGAAGTTGAGCTGACATTTGGTTCCCCATGCTTTTGTTCATGCATCCAGCTGCAAGGGGCCCTAAGTTTTGCTTCGTTTTTGTACGCCTCGCACCACCACTGACCTTGGGGTATATTACAATTATAATTACAGCGGCATAGTTAGCCAAAAACACAACCACATTGTGATTTTAATACATTATGCATGACACAATCACAATAATAATGGGCTCTTGATTGTCTAAGAAAGCCAAAGTTGGAGCTTCCTTGGAATTTCCTATAGACACCGCAGGGGCTACGATTAACAAATTACAAAGTTTGCAACGCTATACTGTAAATGCAACGTGTCTCATGCTAAAGCTAAATTACACAATATACTAATTTCAGTAAGAGACACGTGCAGAAGAATTGTGTATTTGAAAAATATTTAAGTATTGCTCAGGACACTGCTAAAAGCCTGAAACAAATGTATACCTAAACATATTAAATACTAAGTTTTAGCCACTTAAAACAACTGTCATTTTTGTGAGTGACAAACAATTAAATGTGCACAATACACATAATTGTAAACGCTCGGCAAAATGTTTACTTTTTTTTATCCCAGCACTCATGCATACATGTGGATGTGTTTTATAGTTGGTGCACGTATCCACACAACCATAAACTACCCAATTACCACAGTGTCGGTCAAAACCCTTCTTTTTCTGCCTCCTCCCTTGCACTACTCACATTTGGAATTCCCTTCCATCATCTCTTTACCAAGCGCTTATAACCATGCTCAATTCAAGAAACGTATTAACTCTGATATATTACAACTTCTAACGGTGACGTTTGTTGCAGCCCGTGGTCAGCAAGCGTTATAAAAAAAAAGACTTGGGATTTAGGGCGATGCTTAAGTTTCACATACAACCTTGCTTACCAGGCCTGCGTACGGCAGGGTCAGGAGACAGGGTCTTGTGCAGGAACTCCGTGAGTGTCTGCAAGTTGGCTTCGTTGAGCTCCATGGTTGCACAGCCAGTCCACGGCACCACTGGCAGATATTCTTTCAAACAGGGCCTGTAGTAGTGACAAGACAACCAGTAACACAAGACAATCAAGATGAACCTCATTTCTTTATATTTAGTGTTATACCTCAGTTATTAACTTAATTTATAGCCGATAGGTCTCACCAGTGAAATCAGTTTGTATGAACGTTTGCGCATTTTGCAATTAAGTAATGTTAAGTGTGTATTAAATGTAACACAAACTCTCACCATAACGAACTTCGTATAACCCATGTTTTCAATTGATGCAATTTTGCTAGCTACTGGTCATTTTAGTTGAATACGCGTCGTGAACAGTAACGTCACTTTTTTTTAAAGTCACTACTGTCCCCACAAATGATCAGATAAAGTTAAAGACTATCTTTCCGTTCAATAGCTTTTTTAAAATTCAGTACAGAACTAAATTACATTGTCTTTGAGGTTGATAAACGACTAAATTATTATTGCAGTTTGATAATTTTTTGTAAGTTTGTGTGAAACACCAATTTTTTTGCCAACAAAACACCCCTTAATTTGAGCATATTTGAACTTATCATGTATTTCCGGGGCAGAGTAAAGGCTGACATATGTATACTGTATTGTACGTATTAAGACAATGGGCCGGATCACACTTCTACACAGAACTCGACTCACGATCAACTCAGCAATGAATGGAATCAACTCGGCCAGCCCCCCTTGTTCGCCATTCCATCGAGCACCACTTTGTGACTGTACTCGCAACCACAGCAACGCGCAACTTCTAGCTCACGGTTAAACTGAAGACACACAATAAAACGCAAACGGCTCACAACTCAATACAACACGTGCATATTTAAAAAAATAAATCATCATCGTTCATGGCCAATCCACTGCTGGATGAAGGCCTGTCTGCAAGAAGCCGCCACCACCTCTCACGATCCAGCGGTGGATTGCCCACGACAGTGCCGCTGTGCTACGTAGCAGATAATTCCACACAGCACGACATTGCATTCATTCTCGTGAACCTTAAACGAACTTTTATTGAGCGCGGTGCCGCGGTTGAGCATGAGGACCCCCCCGCCGCCCTGCCCGGCACCACTAGTCGAGCCGTTCAGGCCCGCATCTCGACAAAGCCAAGAAAGCCTCTCTACGGAAAATCCTCCGCCTCGTGGCTCACCGGCTTGGGGCGAGGCCGGGGCGGGTGTCGCTGCCGCGTAAAGAGAGAGGGGGGTTGGGGGGGTGTGAGGAAGCCCGAGGGGAGAGACGAGAAGAGGCGAGGGACGACAAAAAAAGCGACCGGCCGCGCTCAGTTTCAAACGCAAAATGGCGCGCTCCGCCCCGCGCGCATGCGCAGTGAGGGGGAGGAGGAGTGGGGTGGGGGGAGGGATGGGCGAGGCTACAGCGCGCGGTGACGTCACTCGAGCGTGGGGCCAATGGGCGCGCGCGATTGGCGGGGCCGCACGCGATTGGCAGGGCCGCACGTGGGGCTCCTTTGCCTGTCGTCGTTTGGAGCTTTTAGTGGTTGCATCGCCCCCGACGGGCGGGCTGAGCTCCGGAAAATATGAGAAAAAAAATTAAAGTGCGAGAGGGAGGGTGGGAGGGGTGGATGTCCAGCAGGCTGGAGATATTCCATGAGAAGTTAAGACTTGAGTGTAGCCATGAGCTAAAGCTGTGGTGGGCGCCACGGTGACGGGATGCGAACTGCCTCGCCTGGTATGCAAGGAGGACATGGGTTCGATCCCGACCCTGACGCCTGTGTATTTGGAGTTGGCGTGTCTCTCTCTCCACGTGGTCGGGTGGATTATTCTCCAGGTCCTCCGGTTTTTTTCTCTCCGCGTGTATAAATTGCGTTTAAAGTAATTGGCTGCAATAAATGTCCACATGATAAGCCACTTCTTTGAGCTATAATTTATGGCCAGGTTTCTTCTGAAAAAGAGCTACATAGCTCAGTGGGCTTTACCTGGTAAAATAAAAGTTGTTTTTTTATGATTGACCGTGTTGGTTTTAAGGCTACCGACAGCTAAGCTATTTACATTTGTCAAATGTGCAGGGTTTCTTCAATGCCTCTACTGTTCTTTCATGATCTATCCGCTTTCCAGAATGTATATATTTCTGGTATATTTAATTCGTATTAAGTGCAGTCTTCCTTCTTATTATCCTCATGTTTACCAAATTATATTTGGCCTTTAGGCCGTAAGTGCTTTCGTGAATATTTTTTTAAAATCAAAATCCCGTCAAATCCTTCCCAGATAAATGTATTCCAGATTTTTAAAGTCGATACATAGCACAAAAGCAAACGTTACATCTACGCACGTGCTATAATTAGTTTTTACCCTTTAATGTTTAATGCTATATATGTCCACGTCATAAGCCACTTCGTTGAGCTATCATTTATGGCCAGGTCGCTTCTGAAAAAGAGCTCCACAGCTCAGTGGGCCTTCCCTGGTAATAATTGTTTTGGTCTAAATGTGCCTTGCACTTACAATATAATGTTGATCCAATGAAGGGTCTTAAAACGCTGTACGGAAATAGTGGGCATGTTTATGTCATAGAAATACAGGCGCTGGCAGTCAGCCCGCAGGGAATCGACCGCACGGATGGCAGAGGGAACGATGCTAAGCACTTCACAAGAATGTGCCACTCCATGTCAACATTATTGTTGCGTGTTTTAACTGTCGATTTTATTTTTCGTGGCCGCATTGCTAAGATGCTGAACATTTCGCAGTGTAGCTGAACAATGCCGCAAAGGAGTGGAACTTCACACACCCACCCACACACAAAAATTAACACAACGCCTCGCTCTGTTGCCCTCTGTTGAATCGTTTATTGCGCGTCCTGTTTGTATTTGTGTTGTTAACGAGCGACGGGACATTGCAATTCATCACGTTAATTCATCGTTACATGTGATCGAGAGGTCAGGCTGCACCGTTATGAACCGCATTCATTCGGTCGTGTCCGTGTTAGCGTGCTGTGCTACGAACCCGGCGTTCCAGGTTCCATACCCGCTCACGGCCAACACAGTGACGATTATCTGAACCGGTCCTGGGCCTCCCATAGGTCGACTCAGCCTGAAATGAGTACCTAGTGCGACGTGTAGCGCTCGGGAGACAAAGGCGGCCTTCCCTCGTGTAACGTGCCGGCCTTCATAGGTGATCATTAACAGCAACTTACGCCAACCGTCCGTTATATATAGCACACTCTGTATATATGGTTCGTACAATGCGCTACTGTTGCGAACCCGGTCACCTTGGTTCGGTTCCCGGCCACGGCTAACATCAGTAGCGAGCGATTTCAGAACCTTATTCTTAGGTTTTTTTTGTCAGTAAAGTCACGTAGGTAAAACATAAAAATTAATGAAAATAGAATAAAATAAAAACAAAAATCACGACGTTTCGGAGGCAACACAAGTCTCCGTCATCAGGTGGGACCGTCACAGCCAGATTAGCTGCATCAAGTGAGCTAATCTGGCTGTGACGGTCCCACCTGATGACGGAGACTTGTGTTGCCTCCGAAACGTCGTGATTTTTGTTTTATTTTATTTTATTTTCATTAATTTTGATGTTTTACCTACGTGACTTTACCGAAAAAACCTAAGAATATGATTCCTTGCAGTCACGAAAGCTTCAAATCTAGATTTCAGAACCTGTTTGTGGGTCCACCCCGTGTGTAAGCATCGGCGCTGGGTAAATAAAGGCGGTCGGGCATGGCCACACGCCACCCCATCTCGTGCGCTGTGGCCTGCCCCTAATACAGGACTGAATCTTATATCTACCGAACCACCGGGACAGCCCCTGTGAGTCGCGATGTCCCCTCCCCTTAACAAAATGCCTGGTCTTTGTGACAATTGCTTTTGTACCGATTTATATTTGCCTCATTGCTTTGCTTTATTCTTTTTTGTTTACTTTCGTCATTTTGCTGTGACCCAGGGCACTGTTGCGAATAAGACTCATCCTGGCGTCTTGAGTTACCACTTGGTTTAACAAATCAACTTTTAAAATGTCAACACCGCCACTCCAAACACGCGTAATTTCCTAACGCGAGTAGCGTGCGCGCGCCTGCTGTGTAATACCCGATGACACGCAAAAGACATAAGACGGAAGCAAAGACACAGAGGGTATTAGACAGCAGGCAGTCCTTGCAGAAATTAAACTTCATGTACATATCTGTGCGAGTTACGGTCTACATCCACTGCTGGAAACCACCAATTCAATGCGTTTCAAACATTAACCGAGACGTCAATCAGGAAACGCGTAAAACCGTACTCTTCGGATTACAAGACTCCCCCGAACGTAAAACGCACCCTCCAAAATGTGTGCCAGTTTCCTATGAAGTTATATAATTATTTCACACACATACGTATATCAATTTAGTTATGAGACACAACCCCAATTTTCTATTTTAAATAGGGGGGGGGGGGGAGAAACGTGCGTCTTACAATTCGGAGAATACGGTAACAATTGCGCTGGTAGGCCAGGTACGATTCGTATCATTGCGTCTGTAAGCTTTGTGTTAAGAACGTTAAATGATAACAAAAAATCCAATATCTCCATCGTAATGCGAACGGCCAAAGCACCCTGAATGCGTTCGATCTGAGTGGGATCTCGGGAGTTAAGCAGGGTTGATACTAGTTATAATGTGGATGGGTGACCAACCACCACCAGGGCTTGCCAGGTGCTTGCAGGCGCTGAGTGTTGTGCCCTCGTGTTACGTGTGGTCGTCTTCCTCCGTGGTTCTCCAGTTTATTCCCGCATTGAGCCAAACTATCAGAAATTGAATTGACCAACGATTCCAATGCATGCATGCAGCAAAAAAATAGTCTGTCGTACTCACTTTCATATGGGTAAATCATCGGGCATGATTTATTATGTTGCATAGGCCATGAGACACGGCTTTTAAACTATCTTACAATTTAAAGCAGGTGGGCGATTAAATCGGACACACACGCAACAAGTCACATCATGTATTTTCCATAGACCATATCATCATCGTCAGTTATGACCAATCCACTGCTGGATGAACGCCTCCCAAAGACGCCGCGATACTGTGAAGGAACAGTCCGTGAACCCCTCTTGAGGTGCCTGCCGTCTTCTTTGAGAGGCGATGGAACCGAATGGAGACCTTTCCAGAATCAGAATATTGATTTATACTGGAGGAATCCGATGAGCTATGAAGCTCTTTTTTTCCACAGATGTCCCACCTGTTCCTCTCGTGCACCAGCTTCACGGCTTCCTTTACTTGTAGCCCTTGTGGTTCGGGGATAATTGTTCGCCTTGTCAACGCAGCTTCACCGCGTCCAACAATGCCTGGTTAAGTTATTCTTAATGTTTACCAGATTCAAGTCTATATTGTGACCAGACGTCTAGTTTCCGATGATAATACTGAAAGGGTCTCCCTTGTGAGTGCACTCAAAGCTCGCCGATTGCACAATGGAGATAGGTACGGTCCTTGAGTAGCATTTGTTTTGGGTCTCGCGATTGTTGATCAGGATAAGACACACGATGATCTGTTCACCCTGAGCAGCGATCTTCTCCAGTTTGTCAATTTGTGTCCGTTTCACACGGGAGTTTAACCCATGCTCTCCCAAGTCCGGAAGGCGTGACTTTGAGAGCATTCACAAAGGATGACGGGTACATTTCTGAATCGCTGTTTGAACACGTAACAACACAAGCCACGGTCTATCCACTGCGGAATGTTGTTCATTCTATTGCCCGAAACGTCGGCTATCGTGGGTCTTTTTTTTATTTCGGGCCACGGTGATCTTTTTTTGACGAATGTATCGAGTCTGTGTTGTTACCTTTGCCCGTGCGCCACTGCTAACGCAGGCGCATCACCAAGTAACGCTGCAGTAGTCGTGAGCTTGATACATTTAGCTGTTCATATGTTCTAGATTTGAAGCTTTCGTGACTGCAATGATTCATATTCTTAGGTTTTTTCGGTAAAGTCACGTAGGTAAAAACATTAAAAAGTAAAATAAAAATCACGACGTTTCGGAGGCAACACAAGCTTCCGTCTTCAGGTGGTGCCGTCACAGCCACGACAGCTGTATCAAGTAAATGAGAGATTGCAGGAGTTACCACTGCGTTTATATAATGGTTGGAGAAGGTGGTGGGGCAAGGGCCGCATACTTATTATTAATATGGTAAGGTGAGGCTTGAGACTAAGAATAGACTGCATAACAAAGGCTGAGCCTTTGTTATGGAGAGGTGCGGTTTGTGACTCAACCTGTAACAGGGAGACCACCACTAAACATGGTAATACAGTAATGGTTGTCTATTTTTATTTTATTTTACTTTTTAATGTTTTTACCTACTTGACTTTACAGAAAAAACCTAAGAATACTGTTCAAATGTCTCAATGTGCCACAGCAGCAGCCACTGCTACCTCGTTTTAGTACAAACTTCTCATTCCCTAATGTTTCGGATGGTCGGTCGACTGGAGTAGGTGGCGCACGTGCCGAGAAGCCATGCTCGGCTAAAGCGAGATGCGTACTGGATGTTTGCGTACCAGGTGCCGAAATATGTTCCTGGTCGTCCACCCGAGCGGGCAAGACTCGGATGAAACGAACCCCCGATTATACAATGACGAGAATGGTAAATGCGTCTAGAGAAGCGTACTTCGCTGATTTGCAGAGGGGGGTGTGGGGGGGGGCACTTTCGCTGATAAGACACCATCGGTGTGAGGGCCGCCACACGTTTGAAACCATTGGGGGTTTGACGGCACGATGATCGGGGGGGGGGGGGTCACATGTTGTGCCTAGTCGGGGGTCCGCACGTCAAGGAACTGCACTAAATGCCACCAGAGGCTGCTCGTGGCCCGCGGACCTTGCAATAAAGAACACGGGTCTAGGTCAGTGGTTGTTGGCAAATTAAAATAACAAGGAGAGCCGTTATTTTTATTCGATAAACAACAACAAAAAACCCACTCAATAGGCCAAGAGCACGTGCGCGTGTGAACAACATTACGGAGCGGTCCTTAAAGATCCGCATGCCACTCCGGAGACGAGACTGCCAACCTCCTGATCTCGATGCTGCGGTGTTCCACCAGCAAAGCGCAGACGCTTGGGTTCTGCGTCTGCGCTTGCACTGCTCGACTTTGGAATTCCATCCCATCGTCTCATCACCTTGCTCAAATTAAGACACGTATTATCTCTGATCGATTACAACTTTATTACTGCCGTTTGTTGCTGCCCGCTTGGTGTGTCTTGTTGTGGAGGGGGTGGAGGGGGCTTTGGGCCACTGTGCTCACAATGCAACCGGGAACTGGAGCAAGACGCAGTTATAGACAAATGGGAACATGTATATAGTGTAGTGTGTAGAACTTCTTTCAAACCTTACATAGCCAGCCGTGCTAATCGGACGCGTAGGGGAAGTACAACAGACTAAACACAAAAGCAGTTTTAAAGAAATTAGTTTTCAATCTGGACGATTTAAAAGTGCACAGCCTCAGTGGCTTCCTCATATCGGAAGGAGAAGAGCGTTCCTGGCGGCAGCAGAAGCGCATCTGAAAGTGGCACGCGATGCAAGTGACCGTGTTCGTTCGATGGCTAGCAGCCAAAAGCGGCTTGCTGCGAGGATGGCCAGAGGTCGCGTGATGATGGTTTAGGGCTCCTTGACGAGATCAGCACGGTGCCGTTGTTCAAAAAGCTTTCGTGGAACAATGTCCTTCGTGCAGGAAGGAGAGAGGAAGCGTGCTCTGTGCGTCGATACGTCTGGAGAGAGTCCGGCCGTGAAGTAGCGTGCGTGGCTGGCTGTGGGCCCAGGTGCCAGCAATGAAAAGGGGGGTCCCAGTCTCTATCCAATTAACCCTGAACCCCTCTCTTCTTCGTATCCCAGCGCTCCGGCACACCCCCCACCCGCGCCCCTTCCCCCCTCCAGCCAGCGGTTCCCTGACGCAGTTGCACCGCCTGCACGCTCGATAGCCTCCGCCTCCGCTGCGGGTCACCACGCCGCAGTCTCTCTCTCTCTCTCTCGCGTCTCGCGTCCCGGCGCCGTCTACGACGCGGGCGTGTGGCGACTGGGGCCGGGCCCGGCTTGGCGTCCTCCCGAGGTCGGCTCCCCGCCGGCGGGCGAACTGCTCAGCAAGAAGTTCCCGGTGGCTCCCATGTAGAGACGCGAGCGCAAAGGCCATTTCTGCAGCGACACAAACGACAAAGGTCCCCGCATGTAGCCTGAACCGACCTTGTTGGGGCAAGTGCTGTCAATGAGTAAGCAGCGGCAACAACAACAACACGACGTTTGTTTGTGCCAGGCTATGTGCACTTTAAGCGCGCACACACACACACAGGCTTGTGGGGGCAAGCACTGTCAATGAGTAAGCAGCAGCAACAACAACACGGCGTTTGTTTGTGCCAGGCTATGTGCACTTTAAGCGCGCACACACACACACAGGCTGGTGGGGCAAGTGCTGTTAGCGAGCACCTATGAAGGTCATAAAAAAGGTAAAGATTCCCCCACACACACCCTCCTCCTATAGGCATACAGAGTGTTGGTATGCTGATGTTTACGCAGCGCACCATGTACTGAACTCATTTAAGGCTGGGTCGACCCATGGGAGGCCCGGCACCGGCTCGAATAATCGTCACTGATGTTGGGCGTGAGTGGGAATTGGAGTTGCGCTGAACACTAATCTAACACGGGTGAACCGCTCGGCAAGGATACACATTCTCTCCGACGCAGCGATGCAGGCTGTTGGGGCAAGTGCTATTACAAATAACAGAATTGTAACAATCCCCTGTACAACATCAACAGACGGTCGGGGCGAATGCTGTCAGTCAGAACCACGCCCGACCCAATTTGTCTCCCCAGTGCTGAAGCTTCCACACCGCCCTCGGTATTCATTTGAGGCCGAGTAGACCTAGTGGAGGCCCAGGACATGTTCACATAATTCGCCATTGTGATTTTGGTCGTGAGCGAGAAACGAAATCGGGCGGCCGGGTGCATTGACCACTGCGCCAACAAAGACAAAGATCCCCCTTCTAGCCTTAACAGACTGTTGGGGCAAGTGCTGTTAGCGAGCACCTATGAAGGCCGGCATGGCACACGAGGGGGTGGGTGGCCAACACCAAGCCCGGCCGCCTTTGTCTCCGTAGCGGCAATGTTTACACATCGCACCAGGTACTCATTTGAGGCTGTGTCAACCTAGGGGAGGCCCAGGACTGGTTCAGTTAATCGTCACTGGTGTTTGCCGTGAGCAGGAATCGAACCCGGGTCGCCAGGTTCGTAGTGCAGCGCGCTAACCACTACACTACCGCTCCCCACTGCGCCAACGCCCCCCCCTCCACACACAGACACACAAACACACAAACGCACGCACGGACATGCACCCACTACGAAGACATTAGTAACTATCATTTGAATAGGCAAATTGAATTAATCTTCGAACGAGTGCGATTGGTAAACATGGAAAGGCTGACCGTGGCGTGTCGCAAGGGCCGACGTGTGGGCAAACCCTGCGTTCAGGCTGAGTCGACCTAGGGGAAGCCATATAAGGCAAGCTCAGTTATAACTCGCCCACTGGTGTTTAGCCGTGGCCAAGAGTCCAACGTCAAGTCGCCGGGTTCGTATCGCAGTGGGCTATCCATTGCACCGCCGCTCCCCACGCAGTCACTCTGTCTCATGAATGTGCCCTGCGTGATATCAATTCACAGTGTCTGCCGTTGGCTACCCCTAGACCCTCCTGCGACCAGTCGGCCCTCTCGTCTCTGCAAATCGCCCAGTCCAGTCCCCTTTCATTTTACGTGAAGGTGGCATGCAATGGCTATGGGGTGTAATCTAGATAAGGGGCCGTCCATAAAGGACGTCACGCGATTTTGGACGATTTTTGCCCCCCCCCCCGTCGTCACACGGCGTCACAAAAAGTCAAACCCCCCTCAAATATGACGTCACAAAGCTCTGCCCCCCCACCCACAAAAAAATAAAACATGCTTCAAATCTTGATTTAAAGCTTTCGTGACTGCAGGGATTCATCTTCTTGGTTCTTTCGGTAAAGTCACGTAACTTTACCGAAAGAACCAAGAAGATGCTTCAAATCGAAAAATCGCTTAAAACTATTGTCATTGTAGTGCGTATTTAATGTGGCACTGCACTCTGATGTTGTAGGAGAAAACATTTATTAAAAAGTATATTTAATTAAGTAGAGCGTGTTGCCTATATTTATTTAAAGTTGCGAATTTTGATGTGACGTCACATTTCTCAAACCCCCCCCCCCTTCGTCACACATCGTCACAAATGTCTGACCCCGCCCCCCCCCCCCAGGTGCGTGACGTCATTTATGAACGGCCCCTAAGGAGGATGCGATGGGTGGGACACCTGCATTGTGCAGAATGGAGGGTGGCGAGAGGTCAAGCGACATGGAGGTTGAGAACAGATGGTGGCAGGAAAGCGCTGTGGACGTAAGTGATGGGTGGGATACGTGTACGTGGTGGAGGTGAGGACACGCTACCGACAGCGGCGTTGAAGTGACCAAGCAGAAGATGAGTACCTGTAGCCAGGTGGTGGTCGTGGTGGTGTTCAGACTGTCGACTTAACAACGGCCACGAGAACTGGCCCGAAGGAAGGAAGCGATGGCGAGGTTTTGGCGGCATCAACGACACCGTGAACAATCCTCCATCGTCAATCAACGACGCTCTTCGCGGGCTTGAACGAGGAGGAGTGTTTTTTTTCCGCCGTTTAGCCACCAGGGGGCTACAGCGAGATCGTGCGACACGAATTGCGTTGAACGCACTGCAAGCGTTACCATTCCCGTCTGCTCCGAGTTAACGTGAACAACGCGAGTGGAAGCGATTCCCGCTCGCGAAGGGCATTGGGGGCGGTGCCACGTTTCGCGGTTACCGCCCTGAAGCCAGTTGCGGAAATGCCACATGCCTAACCAGGTGAGAACTCGAGATATTTATTGTGCAGGCGTTGGCACGAGTGACTTGGGGCATGATATTCGTCTGTGGGTAGGGGGAGGGGGTAGGGGTGGTGATGATTTCTGCTGTTCCTGGTCGTCCAACCGGACACGGGCAGACTCGGGTGAAAGGGACTCCACGAATACAATGACGGCACCACGTGGAGAATGGTGACTGCGTTGAGGGCAGCGTTCTTAGCTAATTTGCAGAGGGGGGGCGTGGGGGCACTTTCGCCGATAAGACATCATCAGTGTGAGTTCCGCCACACATTTTAAACCATTGGATTTGACAGCACGAGCGGGTGTTTTCACATTTGTGTTTTGTCAGGGGCGCGCACTAAATTTGGCTAAATTCGGACTCTGACGCCGGCACGCAACGGACCTGCCCTCGTGAGCAAAGCAGACTGGCGCCTTGCAGTATTATCATAGTTATTACATACACATGTGTTTTTTTATTTTACCGGGTAAGGCGCGCTGAGCTATATAGCTCTTTTTTCGGATGCGACATGGCCACAAATGAGAGCTCAACGGAGTGGCTTATCGCGTGTAAATTTATAGCAGCCAAATACTCCAGAACGCACGTTTCTAAATGTGGCGGGGAAAAGCCCAGATGACCGGGAGAAAAATCCAATTGACCAAGGGGAGACAGACATGCAAAGTCTAAATATGCAGCAGGCGTCAGGGTCGGGATCGAACCCACGACCTCCTGTATACCTGGCGAGGTAGTTAACATCTCGCCACGGTGGCGAGATGTTATGATCAGGGCGGCTGCTGTATTCGAACCGTGCACCCCCCTCTGCAACAAGCCGGGAACGCGCTACCGATGAGTCACAACGCAATCCCGATGTGGGGGTGCGTCTCATAGTCCGAACTTAGGCAGCCGTGTTTAGGGGCCGTCCATAAATGACGTCACGCGATTTCGGACAATTTTTGACCCCCCCCCCCTCGTCACACGGCGTCACAAAAAGTCAGACCCCCCTCAAATATGACGTCTCTGTCCCCCCCCCCCTCCCCCAAAACCATATTTCCATTTTGAAAATAAAACATGCTTCAAATCGCTTTAAACTATTGTCATTGTAGTGCGTATTTAATGTGGTGCTGCACTCTGATGTTGTAGGAGTGTTGTTATTACAATTCTATATTTATTTAAAGTAGCGCATTTTGATGTGACGTCACATTTCTCACCCCCCCCCCTCGTCACACATCGTCACAAATGTCTGACCCCCCCTCCAGGTGCGTGACGTCATTTATAGACGGCCCCTTATAGCGCAGTGCGCTAACTAATCACTGCGCCACCACTCCCAACAATACACGCAAAGATGCAAGGACAAAGACCCCCCCCCCCAACTCTATAGCTGTTTAGGACGTGTAGGGGATCGTGCGCTTAGCGAGCACCTATTAATACGACTGTTCACGCGCACACGTGTACTTGTCGAGACGTGTACACACACGTCACGCAGACAACTCGGCACAGTCGTCAATAGTACTGCCATAAACGTCTCCTTAATAAATAAATGTGTCGTTAAAACCACCACCCGACACAGCCAACTAGTAAGGGTTGTCACGTAAACAGAACGTGGCCAATTCGTCACTAGTACAGCACACCGACGTGTTAGAGAGCCAAGCCACAACATTTACAATCTGTTAAGTGACAACCCTTACTGGTTGGCTGTGTCGGGTGGTGGCGGTTTTAGCGACACATTTATATGTTTACGCGATCTAACCCCAAAAAAAACTCTGTTATGGGTGATATTGGTCACGAAAGCCTACGTGTTAAAATTACGCCTCCTATTATATATCGTGCAATGGCCCTTCATAGCAGAAGGGTCATTCCTCGAAACGTCTTCTATTTGTTTTAATTTTGAAGACCACAATGTTATTGACAGAGTTGTTGAGTTACTGTTAACTGTGCTTGTGCACCACTCTCAAACGCAGCATCATCAACGCATCATTTGTTTACTCACGCAGGGTTAATAATAGTTTACTTTTTAAAAAGCTATGCTGACTTTTTACCGTATTATCCAGATTATAAGACCCCCACCAACCCTGTCAGTTTGGTGGAGGGGGTACGCCCAGAGCCGCCCAGAGGAGGTGGGAGAGGGCAAGAGGAGAAACTCACCCCGGGCCTCTCACAGAAGAGGGCCCCCCCTACAAGGGTCATTTCGACGGTCGAATAGGGGGGCCCACGTGGGAGTCTGTCCTGGGCCTCCGGGTTCCTCTTGGGCGACCCTGGGTGCGTCTTATAATCCGGTCGGGGTGTCCGTGCTTGTGTGTTATGACCATATTACGGTTCGGATGAGCCAGCTATATCGTTGCCGGGCCGCTGAGTGGAGTGGAGGAATTACGTAATGGAAAGAAGGGCTGATGATTATGAGTGAGTAAACATCTGTTTCCTATAAACGTGTTAAACTCTACAAACACGTTTCTCTGTTTGCCGTCTTCCGTTTTAGAAGTACAAGACACCGCACGACACAATCTGCGTCGTCGGTTCTCAACCCGTGGCCGCAGGCGGTGACATCGACAACGTGCAGGAGAAATGTACGCGGTGCTGGGTGGGGGCTGTGCCGGATTATTCTAGTAGCACAAGTAGCTACATATGCTACGGGCCCCGCACTTTCAAGGGCCCCGCGCTAAATGCTTTCAAGCTATCAATTCCTACGAGACTTTACCGAAAGAACCAAAGAGTATCGATTCCTGCAGTCACGAAAGCTTCAAATCAAGATTGAACTATCAATTCCGGTTCAGTGATTCTGCACTTGCTCTATTACTATAGTACTATACCGCCTTCAACTTTTACGAACGACCGGGTGTTTAAGGTTCGCGATTTGTCGTATTATCTGGCTATATAGCAAATGAAAAAATACAATTATTCTACTATGCAAGTTAATAATTTGTGTTTTAATATTTACGCGTTTTTTAAATTTAGGGCCCCTTTATAACATATGCTACAGGCCCCGCACTAGCTTAATCCGGCACTGGGTGGGGGGACATTGGACAGGGAATAGAGACCCCCCCCCCGTCCGCCATTTTTTTCATTCCTTTTTACACCGGGGCGATGGCTAGCCTCGCTCTGCCACGTGCCGACTCTCTCGTTGTCTCTGAAGAATGGAGCTCGTCACTTCCTCGTCCCCAGAAACCTTCCCCCATTGGTTCATCTGCCGCCCCGCGAGATGGAATCGAACCGGCGACATTTGGATTGCAAGTCCAGTGTGTTAACATATTTTTTTATTTTTATATGCGTGGATCAAAATTGAAAAATGTTGGCGTATACCTGTGTTCTTCACTAGTTTCAAAGGCTGCTCACTTTCGCCTATTAAGGCATTAATCAGTGTGAGGGCCGTCAACACCGCCTACAGGAGGGTGTTTTGACGTTTGTGCATTGTAGGGGGCCCGCACTAAAGGCCACCAGGGGCATCCAAGTGGCGCGCGGGCCTTGCAATGAAAAACACCGCTGTGTGTACGGAATGATAAATGTATGCTCGCACTGCCCGCCCACGTGCGCGGGACACACGGCCGTGGTGGAGACCGCGTGGGAAGCAACCGTGACGTCAGCGCGAAGCACGAACGCTGTGGGATGCGAGGTGTCGTCACCGCGTATGCCTGCCAGCCAGACAGCAAAACTTGTTCTTCTTTACTTAAAGCTTTCGTGACTACAGGAATTCATATTCTTTGGGTCTTTCGGTAAAGTCACGTAGATAGGTTCAATGAAAGACCCAAATAATATTCTTCTTTATTATTTAGTATGACGTTCAAGAAGACTGTGGTTGTGCCAAGCGTGAGCTTCCTTGTCCCTCTCGACTTTGATTTGGAATGATAACCCAGTCGACTCGGTCAGCATCGTCTGTCTAAACGTTACCAACTTATCCACCCACGCACACAGTACCAAACGCAACGGGGGATCAATTGCAGCCGGCAGCACCCTCCTGAAAGGAAGACCCGAGACGCACGAGATTATTGTTTGTCTTATTTATATTCCACTGGTTTCGTGTCCACGCTCCAGTAGCGACCAGGAGTTTTGTGCGGGGCTTAATCTCTCACTTTTGATATGTTTCGGAACGCTGCTATAAGCGGCTGGTTTGCAGTCGGGATAATCGGCGTAAGGCACTACCACTAGAGTATCACGGAACGCCCATGCATAATATTAATATAATATTGTGCCCTATGTGTTTATAATAAGAAGTACCATGCATGAGGACAAAATAGGGCAATGAGAATGCGGCACGCCAGAGTCATTCTCGGAGTTATTGCGATCCCGGACTGTTATTATGTATTATATACGTGCATGTATAAGCACTGTCTATATGTGTACACGCGTGTGTGTGGTTTTGTGTCAGGGTCTGGTTTCAATTCGATGTACGAAACAGTGCCGCCCTGTACATCAAACGTTTATAGCTACCGTATTCTCTGGTGTATAAGACGCACTGCAAAGTAAGATGAACCCCAACACTTATGCCCGGTGTCAATACAGTTCTACAAATTCATATTCTTGGGTTTTTTCGGTAAAGTCACGTAGGTAAAAAATTAAAATTAATAAAAGTAAAATAAAAAAGAAAATTAAAATCACGACGTTTCGGAGGGCAGGCCCCTGGATAGGAGTTTGTTTTTATTATTATGGTAAGGTTGGTTCTACAAATCTGGTCATACGCAAATATATATATTCGTACCGGATTATGAAATGCATCCCCAACGTTTGCTTTAAATGACATTGAGGGTGGTGGGGGGGAGTGGAAAGTGCGTCTTATAATCCAGAGAATACGGTAGTGGTGGTGGTGTGATTGGTGGTGAAACGCGTGTGCGTGTATCTGCTTACAAGCACCCGTGAACTGTTCACCAGCACGACGGCGCAGTGGTTAGCGGAACTGCGCTGTGAATCCTGCCACACATGGGTTCGATTCCAGACCACGGCTAACATTAGCGACGAGTGACAGCTGAACCGATTTTGTGTTGAGCAATTCCCCCCCCCCATTCACCAACCCGCACTGAACCAGTGTGGTGAAGTATGGTGAAACAACCTCCCGTGGGAGAACTTCATCCAGCAGTGAGATTAACAAAGGGGCTGTAAATTAGAATTTGTCATTTCACGTTTACACAAGGATACAAAACGTGGTATGTTGACGTTCAATTCAGTCATGGAAAGTCTTGAGCCACCGGGGATGCACGCCTTAATGGTTACCATTTGATTAACACATTGGCCACGTACGTACAGCAAGTCCTCGCTTAACGCGCGTTCACGCAAATGCTAACCGACGCGGAACGAGCGCCGTTATAACGCGGTTTCTGGGCGGCCGACGACGAACTACTTTCTTTCGACAAATATACGTGTACGAACTACTTTCTTGAGTTGCCCGACTGAGCCCGGTACGGCGATAGAGCACGCGGAATGATCGAGTAACTTCGGCGGCGTGCCCGCAGTGATTTGTTCTCGCCACCCGCGTGCGTAATATCGGTGTGAACGTGACCATCTTGTAGGCTGGTGGATGGAGGGTTCAGGACAATAATGTTGTACATAGAACCGCCACGTGAAGAAGAAGAAGTGTCATTGCACGCCGAAACGTCGCCGATCAACAACCCTCGCTATACAATGCACGCACACCGCGTGTTGTGATTGGCGTGGGTGGGTGTTGCATTGTTCTGTTGGCTGTGCTTGTGCACCACTGCCAACGCAGCAGTAGCAGCAGTCAAAGCGTGAGCACCCACATGATTATTTGTAATTTACAAGAAAATAATAATATACAAATAGGGATCATTGTATTGGCTAAAAAACATATTTTATATATTTTTTTTAAGTCGACAAATATACGTGTACGGTATCTGTTTAACGTGTTTAAATAAAAATAAGTTACAACATAACTAAAAAAACAATTCCAATATCGACCACAGTGTGTACAGAAAATACACAATCAATACAGGACGAATAAGTCGCGGTGGGCGTTATTGCCAATGCAGTGTTGAGCCGGCACGTTCATATTACTGTTCTATGTTTTTATTTATTGCAGGGATCTCACACGACTGGTAAAAAACAACTGTCCGTCGTGTGTTTGTATATCTGCTTTACAAGGCAATAATAGAACACTAAAAAAAGTATCTCGAAAGCGGCCGACTTAATTTAATTACAAATATAACGATCGGCTTCACACGACCTTCGGCGTGCAATGTTTTTGCGCAGGTTTCGCGACTCATCTGGGTCCATTCCAGAAGAATGTCCCTGACCATACTTCACCACGCTGGTCAGCGCCACGCGGCGGAGAGGCTAATGCCGGGCAGAACCGATATTCTGGTGTCCACTCGTCTACTGACGTTAGCCGTGGTCGGGAATCGAACTTCAAATTTTCCTTGGTTCGTATAGCGAAGTGCGCTAACAGATGTACCACCGCTCTGCCTCCCCTCCCACATATATATGCTATGCCCCAACAGCCTGCAGAGACTATTGCGGGTGCTATTTGTGAACCAATGCTGGTGAATTGCCCGATGCAAATAATAAATTATTACCCTTTCTGTAACACAGACGTGTGATTAGTGACGCTGCTGCGTTGGCAGTGGTGCACACGCGAAAATAACAAACATACAAAACAACACATTCGTCAATAACACTGTGGCCTCAAACGGAAACGAGATATAATATTCAACGTTTCGGGCAAAGGTCCTTCTTTTCATAGCACATACATAGGGAGAAGCCAGAGAGAGATTTAATTTTTTTTAAAGGTAGCCTCATCCGAATCAGAATATTAATTTATACTGGAGGAATCCGATGAGATATAAAAGCTATTTTTCAGAGATGTCTAGTATAGGGGCGGGTAAGAACGTCACAACAGCAAACAATACCAAAAGAAAACACGATCGTAGCGCAAAGTAGAGGAAAGGCAGCAAATCACCCAATACACGTGCAAATATGTAAGTGCTGTGAAAATGTTTGCTTCGTCTGAACCGCCACCTATTATGTATATAATGTTTTTGTCTTCTCTGTAACGTCTGTTGAGAAGCATGTTAAGAACTTGAGAGCTTAACTAAAAAGCTACAATACGTACGTGAACTCGACTTCCATCCAACTCTTTCGGAGGAACCCGTGAAGACAAAAGGCACCTTTAGCACGCGTGCCAAGCCCAGTATCAATATTGTGAGAGGGGATTTGCCTCAGGAGCCTTGATTAAGGGGTTGACGGCTCAATGTCGAACTGCTCGTTGTTTATATTCGGACAAAACACGTTGACGCTGTCTAATCTGAACAGTGACATTTCATTTAGGGCTACGCGCAGCCTTAATTAGACGGTGACAGTTACAGAAAGTGAATACCCTCCATAATAGAGGGTTTTTTTTTCGGTTAGATCGCGTAAATATATAAATGTGTCGTTAAAACCCGCCACCACCCGACACAGCCAACTAGTAAGGGTTGTCACGTAAACAGAACATGGCCAATTCGTCACTAGCACAGCACACCGGTGTGTTGGAGAGCCAAGCCACAACATTTACAATCTGAGTACTGTGTCGGGTGGTGGCGGGTTTTAACGACACATTTATATATTTACGCGATCTAACCCAAAAACCTCTATTATGGATGATATTGGTCGCGAAAGCCTCCGTGTTAAAGTGAATAACCTATTCTCCGGATTATAAGACGCAGCATCCTCCACCCACCGCGCCATCTGTCCCACACCCCTCTTTATATTTTAAAAGTAAAGTTGTAGGTGCGCCTTATAATCCGGCGTTCGCGTATTTTACACGGTGTGATATAAAGCGAGCGAAGACCGCTACCAATTTAAGTAACTAATGCATGTAGAGGCAAAAACAAGACAAAGATCCCCCGTATAGCTTTTACAGACTGTTGGGGCAAGTGCTGTTAGTGAGCACCTATGGAGGCCGGCACAGCACGTGACGGAGTGAGGTGGCCAGCACCACGCCCGGCCGCCTTTGTCTCCCGAGTGGCGATGTTTCCAAACACCGCACCAGGTACTCATTTGAGGCTGAGTCGACCTAGGGGAGGCCCAAGACCGGTTCAGACAATCGTCACTCGTGTTGGCCATGAGCGGATAGCCGGATTCGAAGAGCAGCGCGCTTACCGCTACACTAACCATATGCACAACCAACAATATCAAACGATTCACTGAACATCAGGAAATTGATACTCTTAAGTTTTTTCGGTAAAGTCACGTAGGTAAAAAATAAAGGATAAAATAATAATAAATACAATTAAATCACGACGTTTCGGAGGCAACACAAGCTTCCTTCATCAGGTGTAAAAAGGCACAGCAAAATAGCTTTTATAAAGGCACAGCAAAATAACTGTTATATGAATCCTTGCAGTCACGAAAGCTTCAAATCTAGAAAAAACGCATACTCGTGTGCTTTATAAATGCCAATATTCTATTATACGCCATATACACAATTGTGCATGCTGCTGTATACAGTATATAGACACTGTATACACATCCCATGAGTCAATCCACTGCTGGATGACGGCCCGACGGCGAGCGCTTCGTGGGAAGAATAATTTCACCATATTTCACCACGATGGTCAGTGAGGCCTGCCTGCAAAGCAGGGAGCATAGACGTCCCGTACAGCAATGGACGTCGCTCAGCGTATTCGTGAATATAATGAAAGCTACACTGTGTGGCACAGGGGTGGGCCACGTGCGGCTCCAGAGACGTTGTTTTATTAAGGGACCGCCGTCTCGTATTCACCACAGTGCATTGCGCCTCTTGAAATGTTGAGTTTCGTTTTGGCGAATTCGAAAACAATTGCTCCAATTGCTTTAATTTTGGTTCCTGACCCCTTGGTGTAGTGGTATTAAATCTAAATGACGAGAAATACACGACACATTTAAACGTGAATCCTTGCTCAATTAAACACACAGCTTTATAACGAGTCCTTCACATAATCCGACAATTTAAGAAGAAAATAAATATAATTTATAAATTATATTCGTCATTCAAATGTTCTTTTGTATTCGAAACGCTTTTTTCAAACAAGACGTTGGATTTTCACCACCCTCTACTATACAGGTACAGTATATGAATTTGAGCTGCCGTATTAACATATGTATATAAGGATAATATCATTGCAGCGTCACAGACGTGCATAAAATAATTCATGTTATATGAAGCTACCGTATTCCCTGGCTTTTAAAATTTACGACGCTTTTGCCCCTGCGCCCCCCGTTGCCTCCGCCGCCTCTGTATTTAAACACAAATCTCGCGTGCGTATTCTTCTTATAATCCGGTAGCAATGTAGTGATGTGTGACCAAGGTACATTTCTCTATTGACACCCGGCTAATTACGTTTTGGGGGTACGTCTTGCTTTTCCGCAGCGGTCTTACAATCGGGAGAATACGGTAGTTCGTAGCCTCAACCTTTGTGTACAAAAACTTGACGCTGTAGAACGGCAATGGATGCATCAATCAGAGATCCTCGCCACTGCTCGGAGCGAGGGTGTTTTGAGCGACGCCTTTCGATTGAACCTGGACACAATTCCGTCCCGTCATTCGTATCGCAGTCATCAATAACGTCGTGAAGCAACGTTACGGCAAAAAAAAATGCGGTCGTTCAAATGGTCAGATTTGTATAACATTTATCACGCACGTTGCGTTAGGTACGACCGCTCCGTCACACGTGGGAGAGCAAGTGGGTGATCGGCGGTGGCAGAGAGTGGTCACCGCACTTGCGGCATGAACCCTCAAGGTGGACCGCGCTGTGATTCGCGCACCGTGCCACACACCCCACACACCACACTCATGCGGCCCGAGTTAGATTCTCGGCCATCAAGGATGAGTCGTCGTGGACAAAGCTGTTGACGCGATCGCCCATCGGCAACGATCCACGACCCCCCCCTCCGCCAGGTCAAGGCCCACTGAGCTATAAAGTTATTTGTCAGAAGCGACCTAGCCACAAACGATAGCGCAAACAGTTAGTCTAGGGGCAATGTTAGTCTATGGGCAATGTTA
The DNA here is from genome assembly GCF_965212315.1 of Lampetra planeri. NCBI lineage: Eukaryota > Metazoa > Chordata > Hyperoartia > Petromyzontiformes > Petromyzontidae > Lampetra > Lampetra planeri. The sequence goes on from NC_136129.1 coordinate 6,116,785, forward strand.
GTCTATGGGCAATGTTAGTCTATGGGCAATGTTAGTCTATGGGTAATGTTAGTCTATGGCCAATGTTAGTCGATGGGCAATGTTAGTCTATGGGCAATGTTAGTCTATGGGCAATGTTAGTCTATGGGCAATGTTAGTCTATGGGTAATGTTAGTCTATGGCCAATGTTAGTCTATGGCCAATGTTAGTCTATGGGCAATGTTAGTCTATTGGCAATGTTAGTCTATGGGCAATGTTAGTCTATGGGTAATGTTAGTCTATGGCCAATGTTAGTCTATGGCCAATGTTAGTCTATGGGCAATGTTAGTCTATGAGCAATGTTAGTCTATGGGCAATGTTAGTCTATGGGCAATGTTAGTCGATGGGCAATGTTAGTCTATGGGCAATGCTAGTCTATATCTCTCTCTATGACCATGGCCTTCCTTCCACTGAGCTCTCTCCGTGATGTTTACTCAACAACTCCGCATCTCCTCCCAGTTGCATACAGTTCCTCAAATTGCTCTCACGGTGGAACTTAAATAGCCATCTTCCCCAGATCAGTGTTGTTGTACCTACAATTTCGCCAGCCAAAACATTGATATCCAGTCCCTTGTTTTCTCATGACATACCCAAGAAATCTAACTTTGTATTTCTCTTCTTATGCATTAACAATTTCTTGTTGTACCTATAATATAAGTTTTTTGGGGTTTGATCGCGCAAAATGTTTAACACCCTCGATCTTTAAAAAAAAAACACATTTATGTTGTATACATTTGTAGATTTTTTTGTTTCATTACTCGAGAGTAAATACACCACGCGCTACTCCGTCGTTTCAAAAGCACCGTGGAGGACACTTTTGCGCAAGTAAAGCTTCACTCAGATATTTCTACAGCTTCGAACAAATCACTAGCGGAGAACCCGCACGTGTTTAATATTACTACGATACAGGCCACAGTCTGGCCAGGTGGCTCGCAATCGGGACGGTTGAAAAAGTAAAATTCCTGGCCGGGTGTTGACTCAGCCCATCATCCCTCTGGGGTCGATAAAATAAAAATAAAAATACCGCGAATGTGAAATTTCCGCCACGAGGCTCAGAGCTGTGAACGGCAGATGAGCACAGCCGACATGACTCATCTCAGCCAAGAAATCACTTTTGACTTGAAGCTGCAGTCACTCTATCAGTAAGTACTACGAATAATATAACACACGCACAGTATAAATGATGTGATACTACAAACAGGTATGTATATATACACACACAGAATAAGTACTTGCATACGCATGTGTGCGTACGTCTACTCTACGAAGTGCACACGTACACTACATTCAGTACTAAGGTGGACGCATGCGCGTATCGGCTGGTAAAGTATGTCCATAACAAGCGTGGGGAAGTATGGTCAAATATCCCTGACAGTCCCGCACCGGAGCGGTGAGGTCCTCATCCAGCAGTGGATTGACTCTAAGTGTACATTTGTGTACTGTATTTAAATGTTCTCTTTTTTTTTTCATCATCCTCATGGACCGAATATTTGTACGAGTATTGCATTACCGTATTCTTCGGAATCAAACCCGCTCTGGAAAGAAAGTCGCACCCCCAAGTTATACAAATGCAAAGATCACCCGTATAGCCTTTACAGACTGTTGGGGCAAGTGCTGTTACGGAGCACTTATGAAAGCGTAACGATCTACACACATCCGGTAACAAAGACAAAGATCCCCCGTATCGCCCGTAACATGCTGTTAGGTCAAGTGCTGTTAGTGAGCACCTATGAAGTCCAACACCACGCTCGGTCGCCTTTGTCTCCCTCGTGGCGATGTTAGTGGCCGTGAGCGGGAATCTAACCTGGGTCGCCAGGTTCGTAGCGCAGTGCGGTAACCGCTGCAATACCGCTCCCCACATCTGGTAACACATATACACAAAAAAAGATCCCCCGTATAGCCTTAACAGACTGTAGGGGGAAGTGCTGCTAGCGAGCACCTATAAAGGCCGGCACGGCACACGAGGGGGTGGGTGGCCAACACCAGGCCCGACCGCCTTTGTTTCCCCAGTGGCGATGTTCACATATCGCAACAGGTCCTCATTTGAGGCTGAGTCGACGTAGGGGAGGCCCAGGAGCCGGTTAAGATAATCGCCACTGGTGTTTGCTGTGAGCGGGACTCGAACCCGGGTTGCCAGGTTCATAGCGCAGCGCGCTAACCGCTACACCACCGCTCCCCACAAACACATATACATACACACACACATACACACATATACACACACACATACACACACATATACATACACACATATATATACACACATGTACACACATACACGCACCTACCGGATTATATAAGATGAACTCCCACTCCCCCTGACCCATCCCTCCCAAAAAAAAAATTTGCATTTAAATCCAGGGGTGGAGAAAAGTGCGTCTTATAATCCGGATGATGCGGCACATCGCAGGACCGTGAGAGATGGTGACGGTGGCCTTTGTGGTGGTGAGGGGCGTTAATCCAGCAGTGGATTGCTCATGGCAGATGATCTCGATGATGATGATGATATATACGTGATATATATATATATGTTTGTGAGCTTCTACTGCCGAAGGCTTTGTGACCGGAACGTCACGTCCGTCAATTTTATTTGAGGGAAATGTTCTAATGTATATACGATGTGTAACGGCTATGTGTTTAACACTGCGCTGGTAATTCTTCTGTAGGGATGATGCGTTTGTCGAGTTGAATTTTCAGATCACGGCTAACATCAGGAGCCGGGAGTGATATCCGAGCTGGTCCTGCCCCCTATAACCCTCCCCTCCCATCACCCCCCGCACTGACTGACCAGCGTGGTGAAGTATGGTCACCCCCCCCTCTCCCCCACCCCTTACACGAGCGACACGGCTTGCGGGTGGGGGCCTTCATCCGACAGTCAATAATTGTTTTTATTTAATAATTGTTTTATAATAATTCTTATTTACCGTATTATGATTATTTTGCCTTTTAAAAGTGTTTTAACGTACATATCCATTATATATACAGTGCTGTACAGTGTTCACAATACATGTGAGTTATGTATATGATAACACATGTTTACTTGCATATAAATAACACACATATAAAATTATCCAAATGTACTATTTAAATCACTATAATAATGATAATTATAATAAATGAGTGTTTAGGTACCATTATTTTTTAAACCATTAATTGCACTTTAACGAGGATTCAATTATACATATTTCGATGTCGTATTTCTTGGATCACAAGACGCACATTCCCCCCCCCCCCTATTTAAAAGCAACGCGGTTCATGGCTGCGTCTTATTATCCGGTGCGTGCGGACTCGCGCGCGTGTGTGTGCGCGTGTGTGTGTGCGTGCGTGAGTGTGTGCGTGAGTGTGTGCGTGTGTGTGTGCGTGAATGTGTGCGTGAGTGTGTGTGCGTGTGTGTGTGGGTGCGTGTGTGTGTGTGTGCGTGCGTGAGTGTGTGCGTGTGTGTGCGTGTGTGTGCGTGAGTGTATGCGTGTGTGTGCGTGTGTGTGCTTGCGTGTGTGTGTGTGTGCGTGTGTGTGGGTGCGTGTGTGTGTGCGTGTGTGTGTGCGTGCGTGTGCGTGCGTGCGCGTGTGTGCGTGCGTGTGCGCGTGTGCGCGTGTGCTTGCGTGTGTGTGTGCGTGTGTACGTGCGTGTGTGTGCGTGCGTGTGTGACCATATTTGTTTAATTGTATTGACTACGGGGGGCACACTTCTTTTTTGATCGGGGGGGGGGGGGAGCGGGGAGCGGGGGGGCGGTGCGTCTTACTTTCCGGACATTCTTATTTATTGTTGTATATCCTTTATTGGAACCTAGATATGAAACCAACTCCTTCGACGCACGTGAAATAACATTTGCCTCTCACGCCAGTGCGACCTGGGATCGTTAGATTTACCTAGGCCCCATATTGCCTGTTTGGTACATTGCCCGATATACACTGAATCATACTCACGTTTTGATTTACACAATAACTGATTGATTCATAATTATCATACATGCATCGGCAACGCAATGATAGATAGCCCTGTAAAAGAATACCAATCATTGCAGTCCACGACACCCGTGAAACCAAGACGCCGGCAATCTGAACAATTGGATGCAATGGAGAAGCGTATCCAATGCGAAGTTGTCATGCAAACGGAAATATCACGGACAGAGCGAAGTGGAAGGGAGCAAGGCCACACGATCGCGGACGTCTTTGACAAAAGACACAGCTCACATAGAGAAATAGTCCAAATAACGCGCAATCAATATCGTCCAAACTACAATATAACATTTATTTCTCGCGTGTTACCGTATTCTCCCGATTATATTATTTTTAAAACGTTCCTTAAAGTAAGATGCGCGCATCCAAACTTGTCTCCGGTGTCGATACATGTATACAAATCTGATTTAAAGCACACACGTACACGCAATTTAACACGCACGCACTCGCGCGCGCACCTACTGGATTATAAGACGCACCCCCAACTTTTACATTTAAAATACATGGTGGGGGTGGGGGGAGTAGGGAATTGCGATAAGTGTTTTGATAAGTTGGCTGGAACGCTGACAACTCAACACGTGCCAATCTATTAACGGCTCGTGCAAATAAATCAACATCGCGATGGACACATTTGATTCTTGCGGAACAAAAATATAATTATGGTCTGATTTTTTTTTTACGAAATGCGCGGACGACAATTGCTATTTGGTTCATCCGGTCATGGATTTATTACATATATATGTTGATATTTAAAATATCACCACCCGGATAATATCTTGAGAAGGAACACAACTGCCATATACCGTACTTACGTTCTGACCTGCCCCGACTGGACATATGTGAACAAGAGCTTGATAGCTCATCGGATTACTCCAGGAAAAATAAACATTCTGATTCTGACATTGCGAACATACCTCCGAAATGACACGCACACACACACATATATATACACGTACACACGAAAATAAATATGTACAGAGTTTACGTTTGAACAGCGTAGAGATTACGTTCGAACATTGTGTCCATGCACGTGTATTTTAGAGACAGGATCAGGAACAGAGAGTCGCGTTGTGACAGCAACATGCGCCTAGCCACACAGAATAGACGCGTGAATGATTTGGTGATGTTAATGGTGCTGCTGCGTTAGCAGCGGTGCGCAAGCACAAATAACAGCAACAACAACAGCAACAACACAAACTATACACGTTCCGTGTCAATAACACTGCGTTTGGCCTGAAAGAGGGAATATATAGAAGTGACGTTTCGGCCAACAGGCCCTTCGTCATAGAACGTAGGAATGTGTTATTGGCTGACGCGTCTTTTGTTGTTTTTCATCAACCTCGCAGCAGCAGCGGCGGCGGCGACGGCGACTTTTGGCGAGCGATCGAACAAAGACGGCCACTGCATCGCGCGCTTTCAGATGTGCTGCTACGGCCGTCTGGAACGCTCTTCCGTACGATATTAGGAGGCCACCGGAAGCTATGCACTTTTAAATTATCTCGGTTGAAAACTCGTCTCTTTGGAACTGCTTGTTGTGTTTAGTTTGTTGTCCTTCCTCTGCACCTCCGATTCGCACGGTTGGCTATGTACGGTGCGAAAGAAGTTCAGCACACATACGATAGATTCCAACCGCACCTCCGCCTCGCAGGGTTGGCGACGTATACACATGCAATATACACACACACACGCATCGTACACATCGAGCCGGTGTGGATAGAACGTGCTCTGCAGCTGTCAGCGTTATAAAAGTTGTGCGAGCGGGAGTTTTGATGAACGTTTTTCTGTTGTGTTTAAACGGCATTAAACATGATAAGCAAACACCAAACGCAATTATCAAACTAATTATCTGGTGGTGGTGGTGTTGGTGATGCGTTGGCAGTGCTGAACAAGCACTGTTCACAACAACAACAACGACGCAACACATTCGTCAAGAACACCGTGGCGTTAAATATAAAATAGATATACAGTATATAGGTTTTGCGACGTTTTGGGCAATGCTCCTTCTTCATAGCACATACACTTACTTAATTGTCCATTAGTTTGTCTTCTGAACAATGTATGTGCGTCGAACTTGTTTTGCACCGTACGAAGCCAACCGCGCTAATCGGAGGTGCGGGACAAGGACAACAATCTAAACACAAAAAGCCGTTCTAGAGAAATGAGTTTTCAATCTAAACCGACGATAAATAGTTAGGAGACATCAGTACTCCATCGAGCGGGCTTGTAAACACCCGCAACTGAGGCTGAAGAACACTGAACATCATTATAAGCAAATATAAATAAATAAAGTAAATACATAGGAGCTGTATAGTAGCACTCCGTTATCTGTCTCCACATATCAATAAAATATATTTTAGTCTCTCAAACCTATTTCGGATTTCCAACGCAAAGTTATCAAGCAGCCTTTGTTTGTAAATGTTGTGGAATTACTCTCCAACACACCGATGGGCTGAAGTAGCAACTAAGTGGCGTGTTGTTTACGTCACAAATCCCTTACTAATTGGCTGCGTCGGGTGGTGGAGGGTTACGACACATTTATACTTACGCGATCTTACCCAAAAAAAAACTTTACGATGAAGCCTTCGTTTTAGCAACAGCAAATCTGGAGCGGATTCATTCCATCTTCCGTGTCTCATCAGAGGAGCCGAGGCTAGTTTAAAACAAACGCTGATGGACTGCCAGATGTCATTGGCATGAACGCTACATATAAAATACGGGACCCCCGTTCCACGTAAAAAATAAGAAGATGCAATAACACAATGTGTCGGTGAACTAACACATTTACGGGGCGTGAAATATCGAACCAAAGACACTCGTTAATGGTATCAGCCAAACATTCTAACGCAGGACCCTGCTGAAAATGAGCGTTGAGACTCAGCGAGGCTTTCTTTTTGTAAATAAAGAGCATCGCCGTGCTTATGTAAATACGCGCAGTACAGATCGATTTAAGGAATCTCCTACTCTTTATACCACAGACAAAGACCCCCCGTATAGCCTTGACAGACTGTTGGGGCAAGTGCTGTTAGCGAGCACCTATAAAGACCGGCACGGTCCACAAGGAGGTGGGTGGCCTGAACTACGCCCGGCTACATTTGTCTCCCTATTGGCGATGTTTACACACCGCACAAAGTACTCATTTGAGGCTGAGTCAACGTAGGGGAGGTCCAGGACCGGTTCAGATAATCGTTACTTGGTGTTGGTCGTGAGCGTAAATTGAATTCGGGTCACCGGCTTCGTAGCACAGCACCATCAACATAATCAACCCAACTTAACCATCACCACCAGTAGTACATAATAATCATCATCATCATCATGAGCATCACAATCTCCACAAGCATAACCATCACCTTCACAGTACACAGCAGACATCTCGGCGTGACCCTTCACGACCCCAGAGCACCCCCCTCCCCCGTCACCTTCACGGGATGCAGATACCCCTCGGTCTTGAGACTCTGTGCGCGGCTCCCCGTCTGCGCGCTCCCGGCCCTCGCCGCCGCCGCCGCGGCTCCCGGCGGCACGGCACCCGCGGGGGCCGTCCCCGCGCCCTGCCCTGCCTGGCCGTGTCCTTGCCCCTGCCCTTGGCACTGCGAGCTCGGTCCCTGCGGCTGGTCCAGAGCCCTGGTGAGGTGCGCGATGTAGGTGGTGGCCAGCAGCAGCACGTCCAGCTTGGAGAGCTTCGTGTCGGGCGGCACCGCGGGCAGGGCTCGCTGTAGGGCGAGGAACGCGTGGCGCAGCGTGCGCACGCGGCTGCGTTCCCGGGCCGCGTTCGCCACGGCGGGGCGGCCCGCCCGGCCCGCGCGACCCCCACGCGCCGAGCCGGGCCCCGCGACATCCAGATGTCCTCCTCCTCTTCCACCCAGACCGGAGCCACCAACATTGCCACCTCCATCTCCGTTGCTACCGCCACTGCCTTGCTGGGTGTCATCATTGTCGGAGTCAGGTGAGCTCATGGTGGCGTGGGCGATGCAGACGGGAGCGGTGTGGTTCATGAGCCACCCGTGGTGGCTGCTGTTGCTGTTGTTGCTGCTGCTGTTGCTGCTGCTGCTGTTGCTGCTGTTGCTGCGGCTGCTGTTGTAGTGCGTCTCGAGGCGCCCGCGAGTGAAGAAAAAGAAAAAGAGGGGAGCCAGACCCGGTGCACGCTGAGTTAAATAATGAATTAAAGGCGGCTGCGGCGGCGGCGGTGCTGGTGATGCTGGTGGTGGCGGTGGCGTCGCACACCATGGCAAGAGAGAGAGAGAGAGTTCACTCTGCATTCCAGTCGAGACGCGGCCGCCGGCTCATAGGATGCGCGCGTGGACGAGGGGTGGGGAGTGCAGGGAGCGGAGGGAGGGAGGGACATGTGTAGGAATATGGATGGATGGAGGGAGGCATAGGAAGAGGGGGAGGAGGGTTGGAGGGAGGGAGCGAGCCACCCGGTAATGGGGAGGAATGATCGACGATCGAGGACCGGTGGGAGCGGAGGGTGGGATGGATACAACGAGAAGGGTTGGGAGGACAGGACAGGGGGGGGATTATTTCACCGTCGACTCGAGGCTTCTTTTCCCGGGCTCCCTTCTGACACCGGCGGCCACGCTGAGAGCAGCCTCACTCACTCGGCGTTCACTCACCGCGCTCTCTCCGGGGGGGGGGGGGTCCGAGCATCGCACGCGCGCCTCTCCCGTCCGCCGCGAACCACCTCCCACCACCCACTTCGACCCCGAGGTGCAGTGGCTCAGCACTCGCATCACCGCCGGAGCGTCGACGCAGCGCGCACGGGAGTCGCAGTGTAGGCGCGCGTAGAGGCAGGAGGGCCCCGTTCCCTTCTCCACGGCTATGGAGGTGTTCGCGGACGTCGGTTTGTGCTGCGGCGGAGTTGTTGTCCGCCACGATGTCCGACGTTTCGCTAGACTGTACGTGCTGGGAATGTATCCTGAATCGACCAGCAACACCACCACCACCAACAACAGCAGCAGTAGTAGTAGTACCCTGCAGGCAGTGCAACATAATGAATAAGCTCCCTGCACGTGGAGCGAAACGTCGGACATCGTGCCGGACAACAAGAGGTACGACCCGAGCACACGTAGGGAGAGTCTGCTGCTGCGTTCTCGCGGGGCGCGCTCTCTCTCTCTCTCGAGTGTCAACTTCCCCTGCGAGGCCTTCCCGGTGACGTGGCCCTGCTCGGTATGGAACCCTGGTGCCAGCGATGGGTTACATAGTGAGGGGGGGGGGGCTCAGTCGTGAACCAATTTCCAAGTCCCCCCTCCTTGCCTGTCTGGCCCCCTCCGGCCGGCGGTTCCTCGGGTGGTGCAATTCAACCGCCTGCACACTCGATAGCAGCGGCTACGCCACTGGCCCTCCCGCGACGCTGCGCGACCTAGACACGCTTCGGCTCGGCGTGAACGCGTGTTACGTGACCTTTGTATTGCGCGTGTGTATGTGTAGACATGTGCGTCGCGTGGATATTTTTGTCGGGGTTTAGTGGTAATTCATCGAAGGTGGAGGGGTTACCAGCCCCTCGCACCAAGCCCAGAGCCCCCATTTGGCCGCCGTGGTGGCTACAAACGCCGTGAAGGGAAGGCCAATCGCAATTGGCCCTCCCCCCCCCCCCCATGGCACTGCTCACCACAGCGTTACAGTCCGGTACCAACGAGGAGGTAGGGGGTTGTTTTGCCGGACACGTGCACGTAGCCTGGCACAAGCGCCGTGGTGACGTCACCGCCACTTACGTTGTTGTATCGCGTGGGGAGTGGCGGGCGTGGTGGTTAGCGCACTGGGCGACGAGTCACGCTTCACGACCAATAACAAGTGGCCAAGACTGTATTTGAACCGGCTCTGGGTGGACTCCCCTAGGTTGACTCAGCCTTAAGTGCGGTGTTTAAACATTAGCACCGTGGAAAACAAAGGTGGCCGCGCTTCGTGTTGGTCACCGACCCTCTTGTTGCGCCGTGCCGCCCTCCATAGGGGCTCGCTAACAGCACTTGCCCCAACGGCCTTTTAAAGGCTATACGGGGGATCTTTGGCTTTGGCGTGGGCTGTGCACTGCCAAACGCGTTACGCTAAGACGAATCTGCACCCACGGCGTGGGGAGGGGGGAGGCCATCATCCAACAGTAGAATCGTACGCGTAGGTGCATCATACGAACAATGCATTGAAAGTTACCAGCATCAGACAGCATCACGCAAAATGTGTATCCGTCATTGCGCTGTTACCGTATTCTCTGGCTTGATAAGGCACAATTACACCCATCCCATATATTAAAACGAGCAAAATCTGGGGCGTTTGTGTGAGACGAGCTGTGTACAAGTTTATTGACACCGTGCAACAACGTTTTCTGGGGTGCGTCTTTACTTTCTTTCTCCGGTGCGTCTTATAATCCAGAGAATACGATTGCGTAACTCGAGATCCGATGCGGTGGCTGGAACCCCACCCTCACCCTTCGCGTATAACGGAACCGCGGTGGCGAGACGGTGCCAAAGACGCCACCCAAAAACATGGGAGTTCGAACATTTCATGCATAACGCGTGGATTCTGTAACTATGCGGTGGTGGATATGCACGTGCCCTGTTATCCAGAGGTGGCGAGATGTTAGCTACCTCGCCTGGTACACATGAGGTCGTGGGTTCGATCCCGACTCCTGGCACCCGTATATATTTGAGTTTGCATGTCTCTATCCCCGTGGTCGCGTGGACTTTTCTCTGGGTTTTCCTGTTCTACCATCCACGTGCATCTATTTGGCTACTGCTTTCAATTTCCACGTGATAAGCCATTTGATTTGAGCTATCATTTGTGGCCAGGTCGCTTCTGAAAACGAGCAATACAGCTCAGTGGGCCTTACCTGGTAAAATAAAAAATAGTTTAGATTCGTTTACTGTGGTGGATCACCGCACGAATGTTGTGAAACTCCATTCCCACGGGCCTTCGGAGGAGGTTCCATATCCCTGGCTGGCCAGCAGAAGTTAGTACAGCAAATTAACTAATCGACGGCTGTTTCCATCATAGAGAGTTGGCCTCTCGCGCAAGGCGTGGGGGTTTTCTCCGGGGTGCGTCGGCTTCCTCCCACTTGTATAATAAACATTCACCGTCATTAATTGACTGAAAACATCTTTAAATTAGAAAAAAACCGTAACGTAGTGTAGCAGCAGGACCTTTCTGAAAGCGAATGATACGACCCAGTGTGGCTCACCTGGATAAATAAGCAAAGTATTATATTATAACGCGGTCGAACACGTGTGTCTCTTAAGGAAACCCTTTCTCGCAGAGTCTCCAGACCTTTGTAATTAGAGGGGGCAAACAAATACGAGCACATTTTTCAAATTATCCTTTTTAGCTCTGGATTATGTCGCTTTAATTTTTTGGGGCAACCCATTTTTTTTAAATAAATGCACGCGCTCGTTTTGCAACAATAGAGTAATTCCGCAACATCAACACAGCTTCGTTATGAAACTTCTTTCATATCGGGTCATATTTATAAAGTTATCGTGACCCATCCCCCCCCACCACCACCCCGTTAACGACGGACGAACAGAGCCGATGCATGAACGCGCTTGCAACTTTACTTGGAAAGCGTTGAAATAAAATAATAACATTACCCATGATTTGCCAAAAAAAACTTCACTTAGTCTCAAGACTCTTTCTTTTCGGGAGGCTTCTGGTTCTACATAAGAAAATGTTTTCTTGCGTTAGATCGCTTAAAAAAGATATCAAATGTGTTGTTAACCCGCCACCACCCGACACAGCCAACGAGTAAGGTTTGTCACGTAAACAAAATGTGCCAATCAGTTACTACTTCAGCACACCGCTTGTGTTGGAGAGTAAACCCACAACATTTACAATTTGAGTACGACGTTTCGCCGATGACTACAACAACAACAACCAGTCTCATCAGGCGATTTGCCAGAATTGAGAAGCAGTCTTCGAAGACCAGAGTTAATCTGACGCCTGCTTCTTCTTACATTCGGGGAGGACGCCCGGAAAATCCGGAGAAGACCCAGCATGCGCGCGCCGAGGGGATAACGCTCAAAGCTCACGCACAGATGAATGGAGATCCCACTTGCTGTACAGGTCAGTCCCCTCGCCACGGTCTAGATGCCTTACAAATGATGTCTGCGTGATCCTGCAACCCTTGCCCCCAATGTGCACCTCCGCGATTGGCACGGTTGACTACGTACGGTGCGAAAGAAGTTCAACATACATATGATGGATCACGCAACACGTAGACAATAAAAATATTCAAAATAAAATAAAATAAATGAAAACAACGAATTTTATTTAATTGTATTTTTTACCTACGTGACTTTACCGAAAAAATCCTTGCAGTCACGAAAGCTTCAAATCTATAAACAATAAAAAGAGCACAATTATATCAAATAATTTTAAAAAAGCGAATGCAGTTGGCTATGACACGTGGCTAGCCTGGGGTATTGGCAGATGGACGAGACTGGCGACTGAGTGGTAGCACAAAGGAGTTTTAAACGTTTTTGTTTAACGCGTTTGCTGTTGTTGTACATCATCCTCGCAGCAGCAGCGGCTTCTGGCTCGACATCGAACGAACACAGTCGCTGCATCACGCGCTTTCAGATGCGCTTCTACTGCCGTCTGGAACGCTCTTCCTTCCGATATCAGGAAGCCACTGGAGCTATTCGCTTTTACGTCAATCTAGATAGTAAAGTATGTATACAGAACTGCTTTTTTGTGTTTATTTAGTTGTTCTTGGCCCGCACTTCCGATTACAATGGTTATCTACGTACGGTGCGAAAGCAGTTCAACATACATCTATGCAGGATGAGCCTGATTTGCAAGAGCGACCTGGGTCGCCAAACAGGCAAAGAGAAACATATTTTTTAAAAAGTTAAAGTGCAATCAATGACGTAAATATAAATCAGCGTCGAGGTTTTGAACCCGGCTGGCCGGCTTCAGGAGCGTGCGATCCACGACAGCACGGGGACATTACAAAATAATAATAAGCAAACGTCATGGACAGGATTTGAACCTGTGCGGGGAGACCCCATTGGATTTCGAGTCCAACGCCTTAACCACTCGGCCACCATGACTGACATGCCCAAGCTAACGATGTTTTCGTTTTACCCAGGTAAGGCCCATTGAGCTCGATAGCTCTTTCTTGTTCAGAAGCGACCTGGCCACGAATGATAGCTCAACGAAGTGACTGATCACGTGGAAATTTATAGCAGCAGCTGAATACTCCAAACGCACGTTGATTGTAATTGTCGAGGGAAAAACCCCAGAGGACCCGGAGAAAAATCGACGCGACCACGGGGAGAGAGACATCCAAACTCCACATCGACAGGCATCGTCAGGGTCGGGATGGAAGGCACGACCTCCTGTATACCAGGCGAGGTAGTTAACATCTCGTCCAAGAGGACGACTACAGTGGAGATGGAGTGATGAGCACGGGTTGGTGTGCAGGACTGAGTGAGATGGACTTTGGCAGTACGCGGCACTGGACCGTGAGTAATAGCGACGGCGTGGGGAGGCCTTCATGCAGCAGTGGATAGACAATGGCAGCTGTTGCTGCTGCTACCACTGCTGCTGCTGATGCGTTACACCGTATGTTGCACTTCTACGTAGCCAACGTGCTAATCGGAAGTGCGGGGGGAGGAAAGGCTGTTCTAAAGAAACGAGTTCTAAATCTAGACGATTTAAAAGTGCATCGCTTTCAGTGCCATCCTAATATCGGTAGGAAGAACGTTCTAGACGGCCGCATAAGCGCGTCTGAAAGCGCCGCGCGATGCGGTGACCGCCGCCTTTGTTCGATGGCCGAGCCAAAAGCCGCCGCTGCTGCTGACGATGACCGGAGTGTCGCGTGACGATGGTTGCATTGCCCCTTGACGAGATCAGCGAGGTGTTGTGGTCAATTCGTGGCAAGCACTTTGCGCGTAACTGTTCGAGTTCAACGCGTCGCGTTCTCGCATCAATGCAAATCTCGAATCAATTTAAACATTTGACAATCGACGACAAGTTCCCGGACGAATATGCAGTCGGTAGCGTTACCGCAGTTTTCAGGATTTAAATCGGCTACCGGGAAGGAAGACGCACCCCGAGTGTTGAGATAATTACAAGGCCAAAACCGCGTCTTATAATCCGTAGAATAATACAATACGGGTGTAGTACCAACGTGTCGACCGAGTTAGTTCCCCGATCCTTGATGAGTTGCCGCACGACTCAGGCAAACCGCGACGGCGCCGGCCGCCTTTCGGGAGGTGCCGATGTTCGCCTACCAGCACCTGGTGTTCATTTAAGGCCGAGTAGACCTGCGGGAGGCCCGGCGGCGGTTCAAAATACTCGCCACTGCTATTGATGGTCGTGAGCTCGGGGTAATCGAACTGGGGGTCGCCCGGTTCGCAGCGTCGCGCTAACCACTGAGCCAACGCTCCCCCACCGTGCGGACGCGCACAATTGGGCATGCACTGAAATGCACATCAACTACCTAAACACGTAACTAGTTACACAATTGTGCACGTTGTATTGTTACGTGCATACAACATGTGGACGTGTGTACCCGGTGCAATAAACATAACTTATGCAACACACAAAGACAAACGTCCCCCCGTGTAGCCTTAACAGACTGTTGGGGCAAGTTCTGTTAGCGAGCACCTACGAAGGCCGGATTCTTAGCGCAGCGCGCTAACCGCTACACCACCGCTCTCCATCACCCCATCACCACCCCCACACCCCACCCACGCTCACCTCCCCCAGGGAATTTTCATCTCCAATCCATCCATTAACCCTTTGGCGCCACCGCTAATTCGAGTTTCCCGTCGTGTTTTAGTTAAACAATACAACGTAATGAGATTCGCAGAAATAATAATAATCACCGCGGTGGAGCAGTGGCGCAGTGGTTAGCAGCACACTTGGTTATGAACACGGTTACCCCGAGTTGGAACTCTCGGAATAGACGTCCGCTGTATATTTAGCGGTCCCCATCCTTCACCTCGTTCCGTTCCTCTCCGAAAGCCTCGCCTCTTCTCCATGGCCCGTTCTCTTCCCTCCCCCCGCCCCTCCACTGCTTCCCATCCCTCCCCTTTAGTCCTTTTGTGATCGCTAAGCAGTAGCCCCTCCATCGCTGTCACTCACTCTTCAATTCTCGCAGCACTGCCCCCGCCAACTACATCATTCCATTCCGTGTCACCGGTGTGTAAGCTATGGTCATATTCTTGGTTCTTTCGGTAAAGTCACGTAGAAGGGAAATAAAAAAGTAAAAAATATATTTAAAAAAATATAGACATTACTGCAACACAAGCAATCATCATCAGGTGTGAAATCCACACCTGATGATGATTGCTTGTGTTGCAGTCGAAACGTCGTGAGAATTTGTATTGTTTTATATTAGTATAATTTTATTATTTCCCTTTTACGTCACTTTACCGAAAGAACCAAGAATATTAATCCTTGCAGTCACGAAAGCTTTAAATCAAAAGCTATGGTCAATCAAGCGTCTTGAGTGAAGGCGCTCTGTAAATACATAAATACAATGACATTAGATTATCCGAAACCGGTCCTGGGCGCCCATCCTCTTTCATCAACCAGCACTGGCAAGGCCTTCATCCGGCAGTGGATTGAAAAAAAGCTGACAATTATCACGATTGTATTAAATTATATGATGATCACTACCACCACCACCACCATCGTCGTTGTCTATATTCTACGAACTGCGTGGCTGATGGCGACTCGCGCATGAAAAATGTTTCATAATAATTTTGGAACATCGTCATCAGCCACGTTCATTCCACTGTTGGATGATGGCCCTCCACCTCTCACGATCCCACCATGCAGTCGTAGTAGCAATAATAATAATAATCATCTCAGCTTGCACCGCACCGTCGCACAGTATTCGGTCGTTTTCGAAGAGACACAGAGAGAGAGACTTTGACTTTTAAACAACTTTTATTGCCGCCAGCAGCAAAAGCACTGGAGGCGATTTCGATATGAATTACACGAAGTCACCAGCAAACAAATGAAAGTAAACGCTACAAATCCACGTGCTGTGGCGCTAAAAGCACCGCGCACAACACCAAAGAAAAGTCACGTGATGGTGGTGGTGGTGGTGGTCATCGCGGACGCCACGGTGACGAGCGAGCGCTTCAGAAGGTGAACATGAGGGTGCCGTCCACGCTGATACAGAGGGCTTTTCCGGCTCCCCAGCGTTCGAAGAAGACGTGCACATCATCGGCATGTGTGTGGTACGCGTGCTCCAGCCGGAGCCGCGCCTTAAGCAGGCCTCTGAACACTGGAGAGAGAGAGCGGACGACTCACGGACGCGAGGAGGAACCACAGCCAAAGTGGGGAGAGACAGCATCCAAGCGGTGAGTCGGCACTATCAACCATTGCCCAAGCTCTGCAGTCCTCTCTATACACTCATAGATATTTTTTTCAGCCAAAATAAAAGGTGTTTTTTTTTCTACACGTGGGACAAAATCTGAAGTTGCATCCACTCCGTCTCCCAGTGGGATGTACTTGTCGGACGCTCTGCCATATCTGTTTTTGTTGTTATTGAAACAAATACATTTCCGAACGGATTATGAAATATGATCATTGCTGTAACGTCGGTCTATTATTATATAGACAGCGTGTGTTGGTTACAAGGCAATGCTGCCGATGATGAAGCGGAGAGAGAGAGTTTATTTTTAGTTATTTTCTCGAGAGCTGCGTGGGATGAGAGCCGCAGGTCATAAGTTCCATTCCCTTCCGAGTGTGAGTGTATATATAGTATATACATATAAGCGTCATTAATTATATTTGTTTGAAAGTGTACCTAAATAAATAGATGGTTATTTATTTATTTCCCGAACACATGTTTGCTTGTTCATAACCTATCATCGGCTCAGAGCTTAGTCGAACTCGTGGAGTCGAGATGTAATACTTTAATAAAGTCGTACCCACGCTACTGAGACGGTGGCATGGCCTGGCCGAGTCGTCATAGCGCGTTTGCCGCTCGTTGCAGAATCTCGCGGTTCGAGACCCAGCGGCCGCACTGGTTAATAACCACGGGTTTATTCACCATGGAATTCGCGCCGTCTGCTTCACGGTGAATATTTTTTTTTATCACCCGCCGCCCCCCAAGCTCCCTTGACGGTGTTCGACCAGCGTCACCTTTCAAATATTTTTCCCCAAAATGTTTTTAAAAAATTAGTTTTTTTTACGCACACCCGACCAACGCAGTTTCAGACAACCCAGCGACACTCGGGACTGGTTTCCCCTCGCTCTATCGCCGAGCAAAAGCAACCACGCCTCGTGACGAGCCACACTTTTGCAAACAGGTTGAGCGCGGCTCAACCAGGTGTACGAGTCGTTGACGGGAGGGAACAGCCAGAAAGTTCAAGCCACCCTTCCCCCCAAAGACAAAGATCCCCCGTATAGCCTTAACATAGTGTTGAGGCAAGTGCTGTTAGCGAGCACCTACGAAGGCTCGCACGGCACACGAGGGGGTGGGTGGCCGACACCTCGCCCGGCCGCCTTTGTCTCCCCAGTGGCGATGTTTACAAACCGCACCAGGTACTCATTTGAGGCTGAGTCGACCTAGGGGAGGCCCAAGACCGGTTCAGATAATCGTCACACTGGTGTTGGCCGTGAGCGTGAATGGAACTCGCCGGGATCGTAGCGCAGCGCGCTAACCGCTGCACCACCGCTCCCCCCCCTTCCCCACCACCACCACCAACTTCCACCACCGTGGCCTGCGTTGACGGGAACACGGGGAGGTCGCAGTGTGTGTGGTGGTGGTGGTAGGTGGAGGGGGTTGTGGGTAGGTGGAGGGGGTTGTGGGTGGGTGGAGGGCGGGTGGTAATTAATGAGCGCAATTACGCAGCCGCCCGGCCTCGTTAATGCGAGACGCTGTTCAGCGCCGGGGGCCGGTGGCCTTCGGCGATCAGCTGACGTCAAAGGTCAGGCAAACAAGAGGGCGTTCTATCGTGGATTGTGTTCAGTGGGGTGCGCTGTGTGTGCTGCGTGTGCGATTTTGGTGGAGGGGCGCAGCGCAGCGCCTGCGACGCAAACCGCGGCGGCCCGAGTTCGATTCACGCTCACGGCCAACACCACCCGTGTGACGATTATCTGAACCGGTACCTGGGCCTCCCCTAGGTCGACTCAGTCTCAAATGAGTACCCGGTGCAGTGTGTAAATATCGCAGCTGGGGAGATAAAGGCGGCCGGGCGTGGTGCTGGCCACCCCCTTCGTGTGCCGAACCGGCCTGTAGAGGTGCTCGCTAGCAGCACTTGCCCCAACAGTCTGTTACAGGCTACACGAGGGGGGGGGGTCTTTGTCTTTGTGTGTTTGTGAGCGGGGAATTCGGCGGGAGACGTCGCGGCAAGATGATAACGACGAAGGCCGGTGGTGACGCGTAATAACAATAACAACAATGATAGCGATGTATGTGTTGTGAATATTTAACTTCTCTCGCACCCGCGCGTGGCCGACCGTGCTGATCGGAGGCGCGTTGACAGCGGCGGCCGCGGGTAACAATGACGAGGATGGCAACGGGAGAGTTTGTGCCGGCCAAGGAACGGAACGCGTCCGAGAGGACCCCCCCCACCCTCTCCGACGAGGATGGAGCGATGGCATCACGATGGTCACCGGCTGCGTGGATCGTCACGTCGCAGGGTGGCGAGAGCTGGCCGCGTTGATCCGGCGGAGGATTGAACAAGGCCGACGTTGACGACTTGTAACGCGCCCACGTCCACGTGGCCGCGTTAAGTCATTTCGCCCCCCTTTCGCCAAACCCCCGGTTGATGCTCATCCAGCGGCGGGTCAAGAGGACTGTGCGCGCGCCCGCCCGCCCGCAGCATCGCCCCGGATTATAAGACGCTCCGGAATGTAAGACGCACCCCCCACTTGCGCCCGCTGTCAATAAAAGTTGACCAAATCTGGCCACGCGCAAATTTACCGTGTTATGAGACGCACCACTCACCCACCCCCAAAACCGTTGCTTGAACGCACAAGGCCGGGTTGGTGGGCTGGGGGTACGTGGTGGGGGGGGATGGGGGGAGTGCGTCTTATAATTCGGAGACTATATTCTTAGGTTTTTTCGGTAAAGTGACGTAGGTGAAAATTTAAAATTAAAATTAATGAAAGTAAAATACAAATCAAATAAAAATCACGCGATCATCATCACCGAAAAAACCTAAGAATATGAATCCTTGCAGTCACGAAAGCTTCAAATCTAGAATTCGGAGACTACTCTACGAGTGTGTTTACTGCGTACGAATGATATCTCCCCACGCTGGCCAGACGTCTTGGGGTCTTGGGGAGGAGGGAGGCACCCACGCCCTCGGCTCAGCCAGAGAGCGCGGGTACCTCCGCGCCTCCGATTAGCACGACGGGCTACGCACGGTGCGAAATAAGTTCAACATACATACAAAGGCAAATATCCCCCGTATAACCTTGTGACCGACTGTCGGGGCAAGTGCTGTTTGCGACCACCTATGAAGGCCTGCACGGCACACGAGGGGGGGGGGGGGACGCCAGCGCCACGCCCGACCGCCTCGCCCAAGTGGCGATGTTTACGCATCGCGCCGGACACTAATTCGAGGCTGAGTCGATCTAGGGGAGTTCCCATGACCGGTTCAGATCATTGCCACTGGTGTTGGCCGTGAGCGGGAATCGAACTCAACACACACACAACCCCCCCTTCTCCCACGTCCTTCTCGCCTCGCTTACTCGGTCCTTTACACCTCATCATAAACTTATAGTAACATAAGCTGCAATAATATAAGATTATTACGGGGAGGCATGCCTACTACCACGTGCCTTGCACTCTTAATGGCAGTGCCTTACGCTGACAATCTCTATTACCAAACCCCAGGCCAATGGCGGTGTTCCGGATAACACCGAGCGAGTGAAACCATCGTGGTATGCACATTAAGTGGAATCATGTATGTACACCCACCGTGTATGATTTGTATACAGCATTGGTGTAAGCGAGAGCTGAGACAGCGTGCCCACCGCGCGTACACGTCTCGACAGACAATGCCGAGCCGTGCCGTGCGTGCCGTGCGTGCCGAGCCGTGCCGTGCATGCCGTGCGTGTCGAGCCGTGCCGTGCCGAGCCGAGCCGTGCGTGCCGTGCGTGTCGAGCCGTGCCGTGCCGAGCCGTGCCATGCCGAGCCGTGCCATGCCGAGCCGTGCCGTGCGTGCGCCAAGCGTCACGCGGCCTCGCCTCTGCACCGCGGTGAGTGTGCTCCGATCGGCACTCCCGCTCGCTCGCTGCCCCCCCCCCCTGGCCAGCTCCGATTAGCGCGGTTGGCTACGTGGGGTGGCGAAATAAGTTTCAGCATGCATGTATGTTGAACTTCTTTCGCACCGTACGTAGCCAACCGCTAAACGGAGGTGCGGTTTGAATCTGTCGCATGTATGTTGAACTTCTTTCGCACCGTTCGTAGCCAACCGCTAAACGGAGGTGCGGTTTGAATCTGTCGCATGTATGTTGAACTTCTTTCGCACCGTACGTAGCCAACCGTGGTCAACGTGGAAAGGAGTGGGCCAAAATAAACGCCCTTCCGCCAGCGGTGGCGTTCGCAGGGGCACTTGCAGGGCCGCACCTTTGCCGCGTACACGTATCGGGTCCGTCCGGCTCGTAATCGGCACAAGCTGCGTCCCAATGGATCCTCTTTGAAAGGCGTCTTGAGACTCGTTGAAGATTTCCCTTCGGTGAGTATTTGAAAAGAACAATGTGTGTATTATAATAATAATGTGTGTATTGTCACGTGTGTAACCCATCGTGTATCTGCGTGTGTGCGCGTGTCGGTGGTGGTCACCCACCCCCTCGTGCTCCGGCCTCACAAAAGTTGCTCGCTAACAGCACTTGCCCCAACAGTCTGTCAAAGGCTACACGGGGGATCTTTGTCTCCTTCATAGGTGCTGCTGCTCGCTAACAGCACTTGCCCCACCAGTCTATCAAAGGCTACACGGGGGAATCTTTGTCTTTGTGTGTTGCGTAAGTTACGTTGATTGTACCGAGTGTTGTATTACACATTGTATGGTTTGCGTGTATGTCGATGTGTAACGAGTTACGTGTTGTCGTACTGATGCGTATTGCAGCGCGTGGCCAATTGTGCGTGATGCATGGTGGGAAGCGGTTGCCTTAGTGATTAGCGATTCTCGCTCACGGCCAACACCAGCGACGAATATCTGAACCGGTTCTGGGCCTCCCCTAGGTCGACTCAACCTCAAATGAGTACCTGGTGCGGTGTGTAGTAAGCATCGCCACTGGGGAGACAAAGGAGGTCGGGCGAGGTGCTGGCCACCCACCCCTCTCGTGCGCCGTGCCGGCCTTCGTAGTGTTAAGTTTTGGTGTCCTTCCCACGCACCTCCAATTAGCACGGTACGGTGCGAAAGAAGTTCAACATGCGTCATACATGCGTGCCCGCTAAACAGCACTTGTCCCAACAGTCTGTTAACGGCTATCGGGGATTCTTTGTCTTTGTAGTATGGTTAACATACAACACACACACGAAAAAATTGGCAAATGGACCGAAACGTTACGTCTATAGTACACATTCTATTCCATCTCACCGGCACGGCGGTTGAAATAAAGGGGGGAGACGATCTAATATCCCTGCCCCATCAGACCGACCCCCCCCCCCCTCACACATAGCAGCGTGCAGTCCACGTGTGGAAGCACCGCAGTTGGATAGGTCGCGGGTGTCGTCGTGGTGGGGTGAATTGTGGTTAACGTTCCACCTCTTCGAACACGCGCTGGTCGACGTGGAAAGCGAAAAAAACGAAATACACTGTAATATATAGATCGATAATATAGTGTGTAGCTAATTGTGTGCGCGTGCCGTGCTGTGATGTGTATTAGTGGTGCCTATAATTGCGTGTTTCATACGTATACGTTCAATGTTGTGCGTGACTAATTGAACATATTGTATCGGGTTCCGTGTATTATAACGTGTGGCCCACGTTGTGTATTGTATCGTTACGTGTATCGTATTGTCATGTGTACCTAATTGTGTTGAAACCGTTGTGTGTATTATAATGTAAATCCAATGTTGTGTCTTGCACGGCTACGCTTATCGTAACGTGGAACTAATTTCGTTGTACGGTTACGTGAATTGTCACCAGTCAAACTGATCGACTGCGGTAAAATATTTAACGCCAATGACTACTAATATATGTAAATATACATCTGACTATATCGTAGCCTGCATTACACGCGCGTGGTATTTATTCGTGTGTTGTAAACTGCACACTTTTTGTATGCTTTGTTTTTGTATGCGTCGCTATGTTATAATTATTACACGTGCGCGCGTGTGTGTGATTTTGTAAAGCTGTGTTGTTAGATTCACAATGAGAAACGCATACGTTTATAATTGTTGTATTGGAAGTTTGTGGAACGCATGTACTCATATTTGTTGACTTTCATCAAGGGAAATTTGCATTCAATAATGCCCCAATAATACACTTTATGTCACTGCGGTATTCTCCAGATTTTAAGACGCAATTCCCCCCCCCCCCACGTGTCTTTTAATGCAAAACAAAAATTGGATGTTGCGTCGTATAATCCGGTCGCTGTGTGTGTGTGTGTGACGGGATTGGTAGAACTTTATCGACACTGGGGACAAGTTTCTGTGGTGCGTCTTACTTTCGGGAGTGTCTTATAATCTCAATCATGCGGTAATGTCAATAACTGCACGTGAATTCACAGTCCGCTGCCCGTCCACAGCTGGACTGGATTAAACCCATCCTTAACGGTGTCAACCAAACCGTGGTTGTTGTTTGACCATACTTCAGCACGCTGGTCAGTGCGGGTTAGCGACGGGGCGGTGGTGAAGGTGGTGTGCGCTAACCACTGCGCCACCGCTCCATCTTCTTATTCTTCTTAAATCGTACGACTCATGTAGACGCAGAGCGACAACTACAATTTCACATTCAGATGACCAAGCCCCGACGGATAAACCGCATCAGGAGTAGGCGGCGGAGTAGTGCATCGCTGTTATGTCTCATTCGAATTTATGTATCGGGGCATTGCATCCTTCATACGTTGGTTGTACCGGTCACTTCTCGAGGGCCACAGTCGCACTGCTCCTGGAGAGTTTCGAATTTTCCATTTGATGCGCAAATTGATAGGTATATAGACGCAACTGTTTGCCTAACCGTGCGTGGCAAAGCGTGTATATGTATGTGTGTGTGTATGAACATGTATACCTTTATTTGTCAGGAGTTTACGGTGTCGGCTAGACGAAATATTGTAGTAAGAAATGTGAGTTTAACACGTAGGGTTTCGCGACCAAGACCATCCTAAGTAGAGGTTTTTTTTTTATTTGGGTTAGATCGCGTAATTATTTAAATGTGTCGTTAGAACCCGCCACCACTGCATTGGCATTGGTACACAAGCACAGCTAACAATGCAACTCAAAACGTTCGTCAATAGTGCTGTGTTCATGGCCTTAAAAGGAACACAAAATATATATAACAGGACATTTACTACGTAGACAATTTCATTAAATTACTGTGTCGAGTGGAGGAGGTTTATGCGACACAACATATTACTTACGCGATCTGTACCGACACACAAAACATTTAAGCAATTATGAATTGTAATAGGCGACGTTCCGGTCAATGGCCCTTTTTCGTAGCGCGCACACACATCGTTCGTAATCCTTTAGCTTTCGGCGATGATCGATGCTCCGAGTGAATCGCGCGAACGAACGTCTGTGCTGGAGTCTAATCCGTGTTGGTGTTGTTGGTGGTAAATTCACTGGATCTCTGCACGACTGTCCAGACAAAGGCAGTTACGGGCACAATAACATTAAAATTACAATTTGCCGGAGTTATGCAACAGAGATACAAATTATCAATCGACTACTTGGTCGTGTAGGTCGTGTAGAAGTTACATTTCGATTTAAAGCTTTTGTGACTGCAGGGATTCATATTCTTGGTTCTTTCAGTAAAGTCACGTAGAAGGGAAATAATAAAATAATAATAAAATGTATTTCCCTTCTACGTGACTTTACCGAAAGAACCAGGAATAATAAAGAATAAAGAACCATATAAGTTATTTAAATACCAGTTGTAAAATACAAATTTAATGCAATCACATCATTTAAATTACGTGCAATATATCTATAAATAATAGCGCTGCATATCTGCTAGAGGTCAGTAGGCACAGCTGCGTGTTTTGCGTGATTGTCTCAGCCGGACGTGAGGTTGATTCCAGATCTCACGCACGTGGCATTGATCTCGAGATATTATCGAGTGCAGTGAACAAAAGAAATCCGTCGTTGTCCTGCACTCGACTGCCACTGCATCGCACAACTTACGTCACCAACCGTGCTAAGTGGAGGTGCGGGGGTAGGACAAGAAACTAAACACAAAAGCAGTTATAAAGGAAGGCCGTAATCATATATTGCTTTAAACAATATTTTTTTAAAATAATAATAATTGCTATGCTATGTAAATAAAAACAACAATTTGCTAAACCTTGGCCACAATATCTTGACTTGTCTTCGTATAACAATGCATCGATATATGTTTATATAATTGTGGTTATGGTTGTACTTTATTAATCCCCAATCTCTGCCATTACATACAATGAAAGAAGAAAAGGTAAAAAATAAAAAAGACAAAGCAATGTAATACAATAAACTATTAGACATTATTGTTAAAGATAAATAAAAAGTTCATCCCATGTGTTAGTGAATGTTTTAATATTTTAGGCAGGTAATTCGTTTTAAAATGTAGAATTTTTTTTCTGGGGGGGAGGGGACCCCTAAACCCCCTGGAAAATTTCCCCCCCCCCAATGTTGACTCCATGGCTACGGTCTTGTGATAAAGAAATTAGTTTTCGATCTCGATGATGTAAAAGTTGACAACTCTAGTGACCATCGACATTGGATTCCCCCTCCCCCCTCCAATCCTCTCTCTTCCTCCACCCCCAAGCCCCGTGCAGTCCAGGGGGTCGGCTACCTGCGGCTACGGGGTCCGCACGGTGGCTCTTTAAAGCCAGTGGTGCTTCACCTGTGGTGCTTCACCTGTGGTGTTTCACCAGTGGTGTTTCACTTGTGGTGCTTCACCTGTGGTGATTCGCCAGTGGTGCTTCACCTGTGGTGCTTCACCTGTGTGTGCTTCACCAGTGGTGTTTCACCTGTGTGTGCTTCACCTGTGTGTGCTTCACCAGTGGTGCTTCACCTGTGGTGCTTCACCTGTGTGTGCTTCACCTGTGTGTGCTTCACCAGTGGTGCTTCAACTGTGGTGCTTCACCAGTGGTGCTTCACCTGTGTGTGCTTCACCAGTGGTGCTTCACCTGTGGTGTTTCACCTGTGGTGCTTCATCTGTGGTGCTTCACCTGTGGTGCTTCACCTGTAAAGGTACTTCACCAGTGGTGCTTCACCTGTGGTGCTTCACCTGTGTGTGCTTCACCTGTGGTGCTTCACCTGTGGTGCTTCACCTGTGGTGAACGTAGCCCCCTGGGGGTGCGAGACGCCCTTTCTGGGGGGTGCGAGACACGGCCAGAGTTTGTTGTTTTTCTTCGAAGATGAATCATCGAAAGATAAA
Source organism: Lampetra planeri (assembly GCF_965212315.1). NCBI lineage: Eukaryota > Metazoa > Chordata > Hyperoartia > Petromyzontiformes > Petromyzontidae > Lampetra > Lampetra planeri. Next base: position 6,142,244 of record NC_136129.1, read on the forward strand.
TTAAGCACGGGCACGTAAGTACATCTTACTTTATTTCATTAAAACCCATAGATGTATTAACATTGTGTATATATTTTTGTTTACGATTGGGAACCATAGCGGATGCAAGGCTGCTAGTAAATGTGAAGAACCACCGCTTTAAAGGAACTGCTTCTTCTTCGTGACGATATTGATTAGGGACGATCCACCCTCTCGTATTCGCGACGGTGCATTGCGGCTTTTGAAATATTGAGGGTTGCTTTTTTGTGTTTGTTTATTACACCGAGTGCGAAAAAATGGCTCTCCATATTGTCTTGATTAAAGTTTGTCTTGATTAAAGTTCGTATTTATTTCTGACACGGGTCGGTCACGTGTGTTTTGTTTTGCGTTGCGTCTTACTTTCCACAGCGTCATGTGATCCGGAGAATACGGTAATGCAATACGAGTACGAATAGTGGCTTGATGATAGATGATGACGAAAAAGCCCGCTTTGTCAATCCACTGTTGGACGAGGGCCTGCCCACGCCTTGCGCGCAGGCTGCGAGGGATATTTGACCATACTTCACCACGCCGGTCAGTGCGGATTGGTGACGCGGTGGGTTTTCCAGGTACCTATCCAGGCTCAACCCCTGCTTAGCTTGCGAGAATCTAACGGGGCTGCGTGAGTGATGTGGTCGTGCGCCAAAGAAGAACGATATTGCAAACACAAAGCATGCCGCAATAAATCAACAGCGGTACGCCGCTGCTGCTGCTGGTGACGATGATGATGATGCGGAATAAACACTTGGTTGAAAACATCTCGTTATCACATAGAGGACTGCAGAACTTGGGCAACTGTTAGCAGCGCCACCGGCTCACCGCCTGGCTGCTGCTGCTGCTACCTTCCGGCTTAGTCTGTGGTTCCTCAGTGATGGTGGGATGCAATTGGAATGAACGACGTAATAAAATGTACGTAACTAATCTAATAAAAAAAAATATGACGATGACTGGAAATCGGCCTGTACGGGTGCGTGATAACGCGTGTCTCTCTCTCTCCCCGCCCGTGTGTGCCTCTCTCTCGTCTCTCGTCTCTCTGGACATGCAGGGCTCGCTAATGAGCGATGACGACCCCAGCTCAACACTCACTCGTCTCGAGCCCAGCACCTCGGGCCAGACGGGGTGGCACGGGGTCACGGGAGCGAGAGGGAGCGCATGGAGAGAGAGAGGGAGATGGGGGGGGATATTTTTACGTATTTATTTCACCTTTATTTAACCAGGTTAAAAAAAAACCTTGGGGTTTAAAAACCTTTTTTTGCGAGGGGGGACCTGGCAAGAAGTCAGCAAAAATAAATCACCACACACGTACACAAAAGCAAAGTTCCCCCGCATAGCCGTAACAGACTGCAGGGGCAAGTGCTGTTAGCGAGCACCTATGAAGCCCGGAAAGGTACACGAGGGGGTGGGTGGCCAGCACCACACACGACCGCCTTTGTCTACCCAGTGGCGATGTTTACACACCGCACCAGGTACTCATTTGAGGCTGAGTAGACCTAGGGGAAGCTCCCGGGACCGGTTTGGACAATCGTCACTGGTGTTGGCCGTGAGCGGGAATCGAACCCGGGTCGCCGGGTTCATAGCGCAGTGCGCTAACCGCTGTATTACCGCTCCCCACACATACATACACACACGCACACACAATACTAAATAGTACAATACAAAAACATTAAAAACAATTCCAATGGTCCATGGACATGCTCTTCTATCAGAGCTTTGAAATCAGAGAGCGAAGCCCTCTTCTCCCGTTTAAAAATCGTTTGTAATTCATTCCAGGCCCAAGCAGCGTGATAGGGAAGATGATGGTTTCCCCATTTTAGTGCTTGCCCTAAGAGCTGTTGAAGAGAGCACGGACTGAGAGCGAAGGACGGGGAGGGGGGGAAGGAACAGGGAGAAGATCAGCTGTTCTCTCGCGCACACTCGTCGCGTTGGACGGGATCCCATCGTTGATGCGGGACGGGCTCTTGCCATTGACATTTCGCAATCGAGCGGCAATCGTCGTTGAACCTGGCGGCGGACTCCAGACGGGACGCTGGAGATCGCAAACCGACCGATGGGGGGTTGCTCGCGTTAACAAATGCTGCTCGATAACATTGTCCTGGAGAGGCGATTGTGGGGAGGTGACGGAAAATGAAGTCTTGGTTCTACTTGCTCTTCGGCACGCACATATATATAGGTAGATGCACTTGCTTGTTGTGTTTAGTTTGTTGTCATTCCCCCCCCCGCGCACATGCGATTCGCACGGTTGGCTACGTACGGTGCGAAATAAACGCAGCATACGCACTCACACACCCAGCGCTGCTTTAAAACAGCACAAGCACGTGTACAGCCCTTTTTGTAAATCTACTGCTGGATGAACCCCATCCATCCGATGTCATGCGGATTGTTGAATATATTTTTTTGACCATACTTCACCACTCTGGTTGTACGAGTAGGTGAAATCGTAGTGCCTATGACCGGCTCAGAGATATACTGTATATATCACTCGCCACTGATGTTGGGCGTGGCTGGAAATCGAACGAATTCAAGTGATCTGATTTATAGCGCAGATAAAGCCGATTCACTGACGACATGCAAGGCGACGTTTCGGGCAATGGCCCTTCACATATTAAACTAAACTATTTTTTTTATTTTATCAGGTAAGGCCCACTGAACTATAGAGCTCTTTTTTCAGAAGCGATCTGCCCAACAAAAATGATAGCTCACCGAAGTGACGTATCGCGTGGAAATGTTTCGCAGCCAAATCGTCTAAATGCGTGTCGATTCGAAATGTGGAAGGGGGAAAAGCGGAGGATCCAGATAAATTAAAATCGACGCGACCACGGAGAGAGAGACACGCAAACTACAAATATACAGCAGGCGTCAGGGTCGGGATTGAACTCACGACTTCCTGTATACCAGGCGAGGGAGTTAACATCTCGCCACGGCGGCGAGAGTCATAGACGAATGTATTGAGAGTTGTTGTTGTTGTTTGTGCACCGCTACCAACGAAATAATTAGCTGACGAAATGGGCAATTACATCAACCAAAACCTGACAGGAAATGAAAGTACTTAATTAATAGGCAAAGTCTTCCTAGTGGGGTTCCGAATAAATCTGATTTCATAAAACCAAACAGGCGTTCGGGAAAATTCGTCAAACAGCAGCGGTGTCTGTCGCAGGGACTCGACTGACGAATTACTTCACAGCGAGCAATATAAAAAGATAAACTCCGTCAATTTACCGGCATTTTCTGCGTAGTAGCCAGAATGACTCTGTGTTTTATGACAACACAATATGCGGATCATGTTATGTCGGTTTTCTTGTTTGCTTACAGATCATTGCTGTAGATTTAACCGTCGTTATACTTAGTTGTAGTTACATACAGGGGTTGTAATTCGATATGGTTGTTTGATCCTCATGGCGATACCCCGGGGTACCAAATAATACAAAATTGCCGAAGCAATTAAATATTTTATTTCTGGGACACTATTTTTTTTACCAGGGGTGTACTTAACTCCGCGACCGGGATACCAATCAATCCGAAATCAGTGCCACTCCGCGATATCGAAACGCAGCGAGGACGATTGCGCCGAAACCCTGGACGCTCGCGGTACGCACCGTGGTGGTGCATCGTGTACAGCTCGTCGAGATGAGTCGATTGCCGACCATCAACAGACTAAAAATGACTGCATCACGGACATTATGCGAGAGCCGGGGTTCATATATCCAGGGCTGCTTTGGAACGCGGGCCGAGATTTTAAAAAATGTTCAGCGTTAGGCAACCGAAATAACCAATAGAGACTTTTTTTTAATCGGTACAAAAAAAAACCCCTCAACATATCAAGGGCCGCCATTCTTGTTAATACGAGACTGTGATGGTCCTGATTAAATAACGTCACGAAGCAGCCGCACGCGGCTTTGGAGCCGCAAGTTTGCCGACTCCCGAACATGATGAATAACTACACACACAGTGGCGAATGAGAGCAAAGTCGGAGGAGTCCTCTTCGAAAAGGTGAACTTCGTGAAATGAAAACGAACGACGCGGCGGTGAGTGGCGAGAGAAGACGACGTTTGCTCCGGCGACTATTACCTCCTGCGACCCATAAATCACGCGAAGCACGGACGCACGCACGGACGCACGGACGGACGGGTGGTTACCTTCGACATCAGAACAACAACGCTCGCTCGGAAGTGCGCAAAGAAGCGTGGAGATGCGCACGGCGCGTGGCGTCAAATAATTACCACCCAGAGGGTCACGCAAGAGCGATGCATTCCGAGTGAGAGAACGCAGCGAAGGTCAAGAGGCAGCGTCGCGTTGCGCCTGTTTCAGCGGGCTCAGAAGACGTCGCTACGGGGAGGCGAACCACCGCTCGTCCATCGCGGAGACGGAGCGATGGAATCGGGCTCGCGTGCGCGTGATGCGGTGCGTGATCAGGGGTTCGGCATCGTGCAGCCCCGTTGCCGCACGCGGCTCTTTAAGGGACTCCCTCGTGACCGTTATTTATTTATTTATTAAGGACCATCGCCTCGCATTCACACGGATTGTGGTGGCTCTTGAAATATTGACTTTTTTTTAACTTATCGACGTGACTTTACCGAAAGACCCAGCGATATAATCTTGAAATATTTTTCAGTTTGTTACTGAATTCGAAAAAAAGCCTCTTCTCGTGATGTTGGTTGCCGATCCCTGGTTGTGATAAATAAACCCCGGTGGGGAAGGGAGGGGAAGGGGGGGCAGGAGGGTTGGGGTGGGGGGGGACCCTCATCTAGCAGTGGATTCCCAGCAGGGCTGCTGAGCGCCTTGCCGAGTGATTCGGCGGTGTGGAGGAAGCCCAGCCTCAACTCGCGCGTAGCGTTCTCTCTCGCTCGGCCTCGCTCTCTCTCTCTCTCTGTCGTCTTGGGTCTGGCTCCCCCTGGCCCTGTGATAAATTATTTTGTGCGATGTACGGCCCCGTGGGTACCCAAGTCGAGAGGCGCGTTATAAATGTAATTCGTTATTATTAATATGATGACTGTACGATTGACGAAACATCTCAAGAGCACGGTTGTTGTTATGGGTTTTTTTTGTTCGCCTAGGTGACCCCATGGCAGCTTGTGTCCCTGAACTCACTCTCGTATCGTAGTGGGATAAGATCAAAGGTAGCAGCAGCAAGCGTCGTGGCATCACGCCACGTGCTCGCGGCCCCGTCTTAAGCCAACAATAACAGAGGCGTTGTCGAGCTATCGAATTGAGTCCGTGCAACGTGGTCCGTGCGAAGTAGGGAATATGATCGACGTTTTCCGGTTGGGTTTGTTGACCCTTGTGGGCTGCGTTAGGCTCATGCGCGCACGGGTCACTCCGTAATTCAACGGACTCGTGGCTGTCATGTTTGGGTGAACGATCAGATGGACGATTGTCAGAGTCGTTAACGGGAACGAGGAGATGAGACGCGGATAGGCTGCGCCCGGAGTGGTAATTAAAAAAAACCCATCCTTCTCGTGATCGGGGTTGATCTCCAACGCGAGCGGGCCGAGGCCGCTGTTCTGAGCGAGAGTTCCTGGTGGATTCATCGCCTCGCGACACGGCGCCGAACAGTGCAATCGGAATAACATTTGCCAAGAATAGCATTTTAGTCTAACTCCGAGCCCTCCCGTACGTCCTTTGGACGTGTCCGTCCATCTGCCCGTCCGTTCGTCTCTCCTTCCCTCTAGGCAGCCAGCCAGCATAACTTGTAACATGTATTTAGTATGCTGATGGAGTGCGCAAGGATACATACAGAGATGCATTCTTGAACTGTCCCTCAATCCTTCCCTCCAGTCAGCCAGCCAGCCAGCAAAACTTTGAATATGTATTTAGTATGCTGATGGAGTGCGCAAGGAAGCATGCAGAGATGCATTCTTGAACTGTCCCTCAATCCCTCCTTCCAGTCAGCCAGCCAGCCAACAAAACTTTGAATATGTATTTAGTATGCTGATGAAGTGCGCAAGGATGCATGCAGAGATGCATTCTTGGCAATTACATCGAGAGGAATACGCGCGAACACGCCCAGGTGAATGTTGTCATTCCATTCTGATAGGATAGCGAAGACGTGGCTTGGTGCAAGGACGCGCGTCACGGCTGTAGAAGGGACGCTGATGATGATGCTGCGGTGGTCAGGAATATTATTTGATAAATAATACAAGCTACAACTTGAGAGGAGGATGGCCACGGAGGAGATGGAGTGACCTGTTCGTGCGCAGGTGGTGTCGAACCGTCACTCCAAAGTTAACTGGCTCACTGCTCGGGAAACTGCCGATGCAAGGTGGTTCATTTCGGGTGGCACAATTACTCGAATATCGATTAACCGATGAATATCGATGGGTTTGTTTTTTGTAAAGCTCGCGAATCGCGCGTGCTACAAATCGATGCCCCCTTCGATTCGTATCAACCGCACATTAACGCAAGGGGTTAACGTCATAGATTTGAAGCTTTCGTGACTGCAAGGATTCATATTCTTTGGTTTTTTCGGTAACATTCACGTAGGTCAAAAATTAAATAAATGAAAACAACTAAAGTTTTCATTTAAAAAACCAAACAGTATGGTTAACGTCATCTTTGCAGCCGCTAGAGGCCGCTACCATCTACCACGATGTTGAAAAAAGGAAAAAATTCGATTGCCCAATCGTGAGCCTGGATCGTAGCCCTAAATCGCGACGATTCGTCAAATCGATTGCACGTTGGCTCGCAAATGCACAGACGAGGATCAATACTGCAGCACAAGCAGCCTGGCACGCGCTACATTTCCCATCAATAAATGACTCGAAAAATGTTGTGTCAGATCGATAGAAAGTATGGGGAAAGTCAATTGAGAAACGGTGGTGGGATGTTAACTACCTCGTCTGCAAGTATACAGGAGGTCGTGGGTTGCTGTACATTCGGAGTTCGCAAGTTCTCACCTGTAATGACGCGGACTTTTCTCTTCCCTCAACATTTACAATCAACGTAGGCATTGAGATTATTTTTTGCCGCTGTACATTTCCACACGATCATAAGCCACTTCGTTGAGCTATCGTTTGTGGCTTCTGAAAAAGAGCTATACAGCCCAGTGGGTCTTACCTGGTAAAATAAAAATAACTTTGTTTAGTTTTAGAGTTTGATTAAAACACGTGTTGCGTTCGCGGAGTTTCTGTACCCCCCACCCTCCCACATCGCGGATTGTGCAATGTACCGGGCTCCTATTGAAATAAAAACAAAATTTAAAACATAAAACCGCACGTGTTCCGGACGGCGATGCTTTCTCCGGGTGAGAAAAGCCACCCCCAACTGTGTTGTCTGAAAGACGGGGATGGAGAACTCCGCTGCGTGTCCGAACGAAAAGGGTGCTATTTAGAATGGGGCATTTAACATATGCGTCGATACCAATGTGTGACCTTTGAAAGTAACGGCGACGTTTCGGGAAACAACCCTTCCTCACGTCACCTCCGATTAGCGCGGCTGGATATGTACGGTGCTAAAGAAGTCCAACATGTAATAGGGTTTTTCCCATTTTTTCTAGCAAAAAAACTGCAACCTTTAACAAGGAATCACGTGTGCATTAACCACAATACTTGTGGTCCAAATGCAAAGGGGAAAACCCCTATTATTATATTTTGGTACTGGCAAAGGAGTTCTAATGAAGTCCAACATACATACATACACACACGTACATGGTGCATGTGCTACAGGGCAGCGGCGGTGCAACGGTGAGCGTGCTGCGTTACCAACCCGGCGACCCTGGGTTCGATTCCCGGCCACGGCTATCATCAGTGGTGAGTGACATCTGAATTGGTGCCGGGAAGACGACCCCTCCCCCCCCCAGGAGCGAGCGACACGGCGTGGGGAGGCCATTGTCTTTGGTTCATTCGTTAATGTCACGTAAATAGAAAAATAAAAAAAGTGAATAAAAATATCGATTTAAAGCTTTCGTGACTGCAGGGATTCATCTTCTTGGTTCTTTCGGTAAAGTCACGTAGAAGGGAAATAATAAAATAACAGACCTGTTCTTCACCTGAGGACGGCTGCTTGCGTTGTGGCCGAAACGTCGTGAGAATTATTTTATTATGTTTTATTGTTATTATTGTATTATTTCCCTTCTACGTGACTTTACCGAAAGAACCAAGAAGATGAATAAAAATAATAAATAATAAACCCCCACGACGTTTCGATGGCAACACAAGCGGTCATCATCAGGAAAAGGGGGGGGGGGAGGGGGGTATGGGGGGAGGCGTGAGGAGGCCTTCATCCAGCAGTGGCGAGACCACAGACTCCGCGGAGTACGCAAATCACGTGACGCACCGTGATTGGTGTGAATGTTACTTTGTTTTGACTTAAAAAAAACTCAGAAACGCCAGGGTCTCAACGCTCACACAAGCAATAGGGGGGCGATGGGGGGGGTGATGCTCATTTCCGTTGGTGGCCCTGTGTCAATGGGTGGAAATTCCACATTGCGATGGCGGATGGATACGCTGTCGTCTGTCCGCGAGGAAGAACAATTTGAAGCCTGAACTTGAGTGAGGGCTCCAGTCACAACGCAGGCCCAGCTGGCCATGGTTGTGTGTCGTCGTCAGGTGGTGAGGTATGGTCGGACGACCTCCGTGACCGACAAAGCGTGGGGAGGGGCCTTCATTGCTGCAGTTGGATGGCTGCAAAATGATTGTTTTAATACTGCAGTTGCGTTCAATAAAAATACACATACAAGCGACATGGGTGTGCACTTCGGCTATAACTCAGAACACGTGTGGTTGTGCACTCTGGTATTTCGAAGGATGGGTCTTGGAGTGGGGATGCTGCTGCTGCCACGTTGAAAACGTTCTTAGCAACGACGGACTTGTGCTCCAGAGGTCGCTGGTTCGATTCGATCACCCGGCGCGGCAACTGAAGCAATGCACAGATTTATTAACCCCCCCCCTCCCCCACCGAGAGATATAAACAGATACAGCACAGTCCATTGTATGTATGTTAAAACGTCTTTCGCCAACCGTGCTAATCGGATTGGCAAGGTCACGCGTGTGGTGGGGTCAAATGTGGGTAACTTGTACCGAAATTATTGACACTCAGAAGAACGTGGGGCCGGTGGATTGTTTAAAAAATAGAATTATCTTTTTTTTAATGTGGAGTGACAGAGAAGTGAACGAGTCACGCTGTCACGTTTTGGGTGAACGATCAGATAAAAGCCGATTGCCAGAATCGTTAACGGGACGAGGAGATGATACGCGCGATACGCTGGGCTGGGGTGGTAATAAAACAAAAACATCCTTCTCGTGATCGGCGGTTGACCTCGAACGCGAAGGGGCCGCGGCCACCGCTCTCTGTTGTCGTTCAGATTCTCCGCGACGGCGCTGACGATCATTTCGACGCGTCGAACTCGGTCGCTGCGAATAGCGGAGCGACCGTGAGCCAGCGGTTGCCGCGAACCGCTCGCAACTGGGCGATGTCAGTTGCACGCAAGAGTCGGCAGGCCGCTGCGTGCCGGCGTCAGCGACCATATATGTCAAATTCGAAAATTATCCCGCATATTACTCCATTGGCATTATGCATCGCTATCATCGCCCCCCCATCCCACCCCCCACACTATTGGCAGACTTATGCCCGTTTTCAGGCCCGGTGATGAGTCAACATTATGCCGCGTAGGGACATCTGCCACTTGGGGTGCCCCTTTCAAATGTGTTGAGATGAGACGCGTGATGTAAGTCGCTCTGAGACGCCCCGGCGTGTCGGAGGGCGCTCTATCAGAAACAAAACAACACAATAATTCAACACATTCATCGATAACACTGCGCATGGCTTTTAACGTGAAAAACAGGCGACGTTTCGGGCAAAAGCCCTTCTTCATAGCACGTAAATGCTATTAATTGTGCTCTGTTCGCCACTGCCAACGCAGCAACATCGCCAAATAAATGACATCAACGACAAATGATTATCGTTCCCACATTTGTAAGGAAACTCGAATGTGACTGCGACATCGCAAAACGGTAAAACGGCGATATAATCCATCGAATTGCGAAGCGCGAGGAGTGCGGCGCTAGGAGGTTGGCTATCGGGAGACGGGGGAGGAGGAAAAGCGTGGCGGAATTGACAACGCTCATCACGGCGCGTTGTACAAATGTCAACCGAAAAGTGCGCGGCGCTGCACGTTCATGCTCGAGCCAGTGAGATTAACATCATAAAGTACACAAAGACAAAAATTCCCCCCCCCCCCCCCTATGTCCCTTTGGCGGACTGTCCGAGGCAAGTGCTGTTCGCGAAGCACCTATGAAGGCCGGCACGGCGCACGAGGGAGTGGGTGACCAGCACCCCTTTGTCTCCCGAGTGGCAATGTTGACACACCGCACCAGGGTATGGCCGTGAGCGAGAATCGTACTCGTGTGGCACGGGGTATCGTAGCGCGGCGCGCTAACCATTGCGCCACCGCTCCCTGCACCCACCCACCCCAAGGGTGGCACAGTCGGGTTTTTTACAATCATGTTTAATTGTCTTTTTATATTAAACCCGATCATCTGAGATTGGGAAAAATCCGGTTTAATTGGTTCTAATTGCAGAACCGCACTTCTCAACGATGGGCTTCATCCATTCCAAGCTAAGGAACTCACTGGCGCCCACGATTGTGGAGGAGAAGCGCGTGTTCATCAAGACCAACCTGCCCGCCGCATTCTACGACTACCCCGTGCCCGACGCCCCCCCCCCCCCCCCGAGTACGATAGCAGCACCGACAAGGAAGCAGCCTAAGCCTTGGATCAGAGTTTCGTATTCATTAAACCAGGTTTTAATGCCTGCCGCTGGAAAATCGGTTTTTTTTCCACCCCATCACCCACCCACGATCGTTGGTGCTGAGTCTCGCGTCTCTCTCCGTGCGCGAGGCTTGCGGGGTTTGTTTTCCTTTCTTGGCGACCGCATCCACGCGAGGCGCGCACATCGCGGGAGGAAGAGGCGGGCGAAATGGAATAATTTGTTACAATCAGCGCGACCCCGCTCAGCGCTCTATTCAAACAGGAAGCGGTGTCTACGCCGTTTCCTCATTTACATTCCTCCTACGCGCTTCAAAAAGCCCGGACTTGCTCTCTCTCTCAAACATAAATATATATTTATTATATATACATATATGTGCGTCTGTGTATATTGTGGGGCGCGGTAGTGTGGCGGTTAGCGCGCTGCGCTACGAACACCCGCCGTCCCGAGTTCGAATCCCGCTCACAGCCGACACCAGCGACCATTATCTAAACCGTTCCTGGGCCTCCTCCCCTAGGTCGACTCAGCCTCAAATGAGTTCCCGGTGCGGTGTGTAAACATCGCCACCAGGGAGACAAAGGCGGCCGGGCATGGTGCTGGCCACCCACCCCCATCGTTTGCCGTTCCGGCCTTCAAATGTGCAACTCGCTAACAGCACCTGCCCCAACAGTTTGTTAAGACTATACGGGGGAGCTGTATTCATAGTTTCGTTAGTAACAGGATTGTGTTTTGTTTCGTGCTGCAGACCTGTTTATCATTTGTTCAATGCCAGGCTTAAACTCGTGGTTATATATTTGTCATGCTCATCAGTTGAAAGGTAAAAAAGGTGCAGTCCTGAAATTGCCTACTCGTTCACGCTGGAGTTACCCACACTTTACCCCACCGCACGCGACCTGCCGACAGACGAACTTCGTCTCTGAGACGAAAGCCCCACTGGTGATCAACAAAGATTCGTTCATGAAGCCATCCATATATACAGACACAATTTCAACCGAGAGGATGGGTGGTACAAACTCAGCAATCATTGGAAGGACGTCATCAACCAGTTTAAGTCGGAACTGGCTGTATATTGATTCATACTGGAGAAATCCGATGAGCTATTAAGCTCTTTTTTGCACAGATGTCCAGCGGTTTTCACTGATGTTCCAGTAGAAGCTAAAAGTAGGGTTGATCCTGGATGGGGCTCGGATGGGTGGCCACCACGCATTAACAGGTGTTATAGGCTGCGCGCCTACGTGATCGGCAGCACAGGGTAGTACAGAAACATCACCGTTCTGTTGTACTGCACGTATATGCTACCCACGGTTATGCTCTTCGCCTTCACCAACCCGAATCGATCCCTCGTTAAATCGTCTGGTGAAGTATGGTCGAGCGATCTACACGACCCGTACGGAGTTGGGCGGTCATCATCATCCAGCAGTGGATTGAGAATGGGCGATTCGTGCGCTGACAAGCAGCGATGATTTCAATTGACATCGACGACGAAGCTTCCCGATACTCATATTGATTATTGAAATTAATCTAGACCCTGACCCTGTGCGAGTGAGATGAGATGGGAGAGGCAGGAGAGTGCGTGGAGGGGAGTAGAGTGAGATGAGAGGGGAGAGGTAGGAGAGTGCGTGGAGGGCAGTAGTGATATGAGAGTGGAGAGGCACGAGAGTTCGTGGAGGGGAGTAGAGAGGGATGAGAGGCGAGAGGTAGGAGAGTGCGTGGAGGGGAGTGGAGTGAGATGAGAGGGGAGAGGTAGGAGAGTGCGAGGAGGGGAGTAGAGTGAAATGAGAGGAGAGAGGCAGGAGAGTGCGTGGAGGGGAATAGAGTGAGATGAGAGGGGAGAGGTAGGAGAGTGCGTGGAGGGGAGTAGAGAGGGATGAGAGGCGAGAGGTAGGAGAGTGCGTGGAGGGGAATAGAGTGAGATGAGAGGGAGAGGTAGGAGAGTGCGTGGAGGGGAGTGGAGTGAGATGAGAGGGGAAAGGTAGGAGAGTGCGAGGAGGGGAATAGAGTGAGATGAGAGGGGAGAGGTAGGAGAGTGCGTGGAGGGGAGTGGAGTGAGATGAGAGGGGAGAGGTAGGAGAGTGCGAGGAGGGGAATAGAGTGAAATGAGAGGGGAGAGGTAGGAGAGTGCGTGGAGGGGAGTAGAGTGAGATGAGAGGGGAGAGGTAGGAGAGTGCGTGGAGGGGAGTAGAGTGAGATGAGAGGGGAGAGGTAGGAGAGTGCGTGGAGGGGAGTAGAGTGAGATGAGAGGGGAGAGGTAGGAGAGTGCGTGGAGGGGAGTAGAGTGAGATGAGAGGGGAGAGGTAGGAGAGTGCGTGGAGGGGAGTAGAGTGAGATGAGAGGGGAGAGGTAGGAGAGTGCGTGGAGGGGAGTAGAGTGAGATGAGAGGGGAAAGGTAGGAGAGTGCGTGGAGGGGAGTAGAGTGAGATGAGAGGGGAGAGGCAGGAGAGTGCGTGGAGGGGAGTAGAGTGAAATGAGAGGGGAGAGGCAGGAGAGTGCGTGGAGGGGAGTAGAGTGAAATGAGAGGGGAGAGGCAGGAGAGTGCGTGGAGGGGAGTAGAGTGAAATGAGAGGGATAAGTATATGAGCGTCGTTGTGGAGAATACAAGTAACAACAAATGATAGCTCAACGAAGTGGCTTATCATATACAAATGTAGAGCAGTCAACTATTCTAAACGCACGTTTCTCAATGTGGAAGGAAGACCCGGAGAGAAAAATTCACGCGACCACGGGGAGAAAATGCAAACTCCAAATATACAAATATACAGGCGTCAGGGTTGGGATTGAACCCACGTTCTCCTGCATATCAGGCGAGGTAGTTAACATCTCGCCCGATGTCATTAATTCCTCAACCCTTGCTACAACCCTGCCCACTAAATCATTCCATTCTGTGTCACCGTTTTATAAGCGATGTCAATCAAGTGCCTTGAGTGAATGCGCTCTATTAAAAAAAATAGATTATCCGAACCGGTCCTGTGCACCCACGGGGGAGGGAAAGAGACACCACACACTCCAAATTTACAGCAGGCGTTACGGTTGGGATCGGACCCACGACCTCCTGCATACCAGGCGAGGGAGTTAACATCGAATAAGCAGACGCTACGCTTCCACCGCCGCGTCAATGTCCAACTGAATGGCAATTGCCACGATTGGAGGGGGAGAGGTGATGATTGGAGGAAGGTGCAGGGGCTGGTCGCAGGGAAGCGGGGGGGGGGGCATGGGGGGTGAGTAGGGCGAGGGAGGGGTGAGTAGGGCGAGCGGAGGGGGAGGAGATGATGGGAGGTGTTGAGAGCCCCGTGGGAGTGGGAGCGAAGGAGGGGGGGTATAAAGGTGCACGGTTTAGAGCGAGGGGAGAGGGGTGAAGGGAGAGGAGGAAGAGGCGCTCACGATGGTAGGTGGGGCTATGATGGCAGAGTCGGAGGGGAGAGGGGGGGGGAGATTACAGGAGGGAGGTGTTGCGAGGGAGATGGATGTGAGAATCGGAGGTGAGTAGAGCGAGGGGGTGGGGGGGGATGATGCTGACGGGAAGTGTTGAGAACGTCGACAGGGTGGGAGGGAGGGGAGATGGATGGGAGGGGGGGTGGAGATGGTGATGGGAGGTTGGTGTTGGTAGACGGCGATGAGAGTGGAGGATGCGATGACGATGGGTGGGGAGCGGTGCGGTGGGTAGAGAGCGAGTGGAGGGGGGAGGAGATGGTGATGGGAGGTGTTGAGGGCCCCGTGGGTGGGAGAGAGGGCGGGGAGGGAGGGAGATGGATTGGGGGGAGATGAGGGGGGGGGATGAGAGGGGGGGGTGCCCACTGAAGCGTGTCCGTGAAATCGCGTGGACGCTGCGAGGGGAAGCCGTGCAGCCAGGCAGTCTGCGCTCAACTCCCCAGCCGCGGCGCGCAGCGGCCCTGGGCACGGCCCGCACGCACGCACGCTCACACACACATACATACACACACTTACATACACACATACACTTACATACACACATACACTTACACATACATACACACATACACACACTCATACACATATACATACATAACAACAACCGCCATTTGCCACTAAGTGGCGGTGACGTCACCACATACATACACACACTCACACTTACATACATACACACATACACTTACACATACACACACACATACACACACACTTACACACATACAAATACACATACATACATACACACTCACACACACTCATACACACACACTTACACACATACATACATACACACACTCATACATACACACTCACACACACACACGTACTCACACACACACTCATACACATACATACACACACACTTACACACATACACACATACATACACACACACGCATACACACACTCATACATACATACACACATACATACACACATACATACACACATACACACACATACACTTACACACATACATACACAACAACAACAACCGCCATTCGCCACTAAGTGGCGGTGACGTCACCACGACGCTTGTGCCAGGCCAAGTGCACCTTGGGGCCACGTGAAGTGTCGAACGCCCGCTGGCAGGAGGTCACGGGGCAGACCCAGCAGGTGCCACGGGTCGACTGACCGAGATGACCGAGATGACTGGCTGATGCACCACCTGTGCCCCCTACTGTACCAACTTGCTGTGCTTTAGCCACCCGGCGCTCCGCTCGTTGTTGTGAGCGTCGCTCCTCCGCCCTCCGTTGTTGTTGGAGGGCGACTGCCTCCAAATGCCCAGTAGCGTCCTTCACGAGCCTCACATACACACATACATACACACACATACACACACACATACACACATACACAAAGACAAAGATCCCCTGTATAGCCTTAACAGACTGTAGGGGCAAGTGCTGCTAGCGAGCACCAATAAAGGCCGGCACGGCACACGAGGGGATGGGTAGCCAACACTACGCCCAGCCGCCTTTGTCTCCCCAGTGGCGATGTTTACACATCGCACCAGGTACTCATTTGAGGCTGAGTCGACCTAGGGGATGCCCAGGACCGGTTCAGATAATCGTCACTGGCCGTGAGAGGGAATCGAACTGGGGACGCTGGGTTCGTAGCGCAGTGTGCTAACACACACATATACACACACAGACATACACGCCACACAGAGGCAAACACATAATATACATACATATACGTACATACACAAACACATAATACACATATACACACACCAGCACTCGCGCGCACACACACAGATAAACACATAAAAACATTAACACTGTGGCCTGGATAGGAAAACATAACAGGCGACGTTTCGGGCAATGATCCTTATTCATAGCACATACATGAATGCAACACACATCAAAATATACGTACATGCAGTACACAGATAAACAATCACATAGATCTCATGTGCAGCCCGCACATAATGTTGGGGCAAGTGCTATTAGCACGGCACAATCGGGGTGTTGTAGCCAGAACCAAACCCGGCCGCCTTTGTCTTCCCAGTGTTGACATGTTACACACTGCACCAGGTACTAATTTAAGGCTGAGTCGACCTAGGCGAGGCACAGGACCCGTGCAGATACTCGCCACTGATTCCTGGCCGTGGCGGTGAATCGAGCCGAGGCCGCCGGGTTCGTATAGCGCCGTGGCGCTCACCACTACGCCACCGCTCCCCACGCACGCACACACACACACACGTGTAGGCACGTGTGTGTGTGTGCGTGTGTGTCAACGTATTACCTACCCGTTACGTGCGACATATACGAGCTTTAGAGTCGACAACATTATTAATCGTTCCAACTTCTGCCCGATTTTATGATGAAACGTCGATTTACGATGGTGCAATATTTTTTCTTTTAAAAGTATCATCTTTATGACACGCGGTTGCTTTTGCTGCAATTGCCATTTGCTTCATTGGCGTTCATTTTATTTTAATTTCTTTTTTTCTTTTGACATTTTGGCGACCCGTGGCGACTCTTTACAAATGACACTTAACCTGCGGGTCTCCTGAGCTCTCTCGCCCGGTTAAACAAAATCACCTTCAGCCGAGAAGCAGGGCGACCCGTGTGTTGTTGAGCATTTCTCCGACATACTACGAACAGCAACGTGGCGAGAGAGAGGCGCCCACACGCTGCGTCTGTGAGCGCGAGTATCCGGTGAGATGTGTTTAAACATCGTCACCCGGGGAGACAAAGGCGGCCCCGGCGTGGTGCCGGCCAACCACCTCCTCGTCGTGTGCCGGGCCGGCCTTGGTAGGTGCACCACATAGATTGTTCACGGCCATACGTGGGGGGGGGGGGTCTTTGTCTGTGTGTGCCTCTGCGCGGGTGGTGGAGGGAGCGGTGGCGCAATGGTTAGCCTCGCTGCGCTGTACGAACCCGGCCACCCGACTTCGATTCGCGCTCAAGGTCCGATGACAGCGGCGAGTATTTGCATCGGCCCTGGGCCTCCCCCAGGTTGACTCGGCCTTAAATGAATGCCTTGTGTACACACGCGTCGTGTACAAGACACGTGTGCGCCCGCCTGCCACGTGATTGTACACGCGTGCTCGTGTTCACTTCAAGCCTGCATCCTTACAGATGGCTCGTTCATATGCTAAAGCAATTAGAACGTTAAAAAAAATATACAATTCGGAATGTATAACGTATCTACTTACCAATGCAATTCTCAGGACGCTGCCACACTATATATAATATCCATATATATTTAAATATGTAAATTGTAAAGGATGCTGAGGACAGGCCCCCAAAGACACCGTCCACCCCTCCACACGCCAAGCGGCCAGCAACATACGGCACTACTGAGTGTGTAAACACGTCAGAGCGACTGAGCAAGGTTACGAGAGGCATTGAGATACTTGGGGAAAATAGACGATGTGGAGGGAATTCTCAAGTTGAGCATTGGGAGGTGAACAGATGTTACCTACGGTGCGGTGAGCGGGTGAGTGGGTGGGTGAGTGTTGTCGTAAACCTGCAGTGTGGTGAGCGGGTGAGTTTACGGGTGAGTGAGTGGGTGAGTGTTGCTGTGACCTGCTGTGTGGTGAGCGGGTGAGTGAGTGGGTGAGTGTTGTTGTGACCTGCAGTGTGGTGAGCAGTGAGTGGGTGAGTGTTGTTGTGACCTGCAGTGTGGTGAGCGGGTGAGTGAGTGGATGAGTGTTGTCGTAAACCTCCAGTGTGGTGAGCGGGTGAGTGAGTGGGTGAGTGTTTTTGTGACCTGCAGTGTGGTGAGCGGGTGAGTGAGTGGATGAGTGTTGTCGTAAACCTCCAGTGTGGTGAGCGGGTGAGTGAGTGGGTGAGTGTTGTTGTGACCTGCAGTGTGGTGAGCGGATGAGTGGGTAGGTGAGTGTTGTTGTGAACCTGCAGTGTGATGAGCGGGTGAGTGAGTGGGTGAGTGTTGTTGTAAACCTGCAGTGTGGTGAGCGGGTGAGTGAGTGGATGAGTGTTGTCGTAAACCTCCAGTGTGGTGAGCGGGTGAGTGAGTGGGTGAGTATTGTTGTAAACCTGCAGTGTGGTGAGCGGCTGAGTGAGTGGGTGAGTGTTGTTGTGACCTGCAGTGTGGTGAGCGGATGAGTGGGTGGGTGAGTGTTGTTGTGAACCTGCAGTGTGATGAGCGGGTGAGTGAGTGGGTGAGTGTTGTTGTAAACCTGCAGTGTGGTGAGCGGGTGAGTGAGTGGATGAGTGTTGTCGTAAACCTCCAGTGTGGTGAGCGGGTGAGTGAGTGGGTGAGTATTGTTGTAAACCTGCAGTGTGGTGAGCGGCTGAGTGAGTGGGTCTTGTTGGTGAGCGGTGGTGGTTGAACACAGTGTGTGTGATGAGACGAAAATACAGACAGTGTATGGTGACCCAAGTCCTCCTCCATTCGTGATGGAATCAACAAGTGAAGACTTTCTCAGGAGCACCCTGTCTCGAGACGAGTTGTACGGCGTCATGTGCATGAGAGAAACCCGGAGTGAACCCAGCAGGGCGCTGTATACGAGGGGGTGACACTCGGCCACTCCCTTCTCATCATCGTACCTCGCAGACCCCCACGCTTACGACACCAGGCAAGCCCTGGCAGTGGCAGCCCGTCAAAATATTGACGAGGTTGAACAAAATCATGATGAAATTTCGAGATTTGACATCGGGCGCATTCAAGGTCAATTGGCCGTATGAGAAAACATCACCGTATTCTCCGGATTATAAGACGCACTTTCACCCCCCCACCCACCCTGTATTTTGCAGAATAAGTTGGGAGCGCGTCGTAAAATACGGTATGTGTGTGAGTGTGTGTGTCTATATTTGTGAAACTTTATTGACACCAGGGTAACGCAGTGCACACTACCAAACACGGCTAACATCAATGGCGAGTGAGACATGGCTGATATCTGAGCTGGTACAGACCATCACTGACAGGCGTGGTGAAGTATGGTCAAAAGGCAATGAGGCCATCATCCAGCAGGTAGCTTGACACGGGTGGGTGGGGGGGCAAAGACTGTAAATGATGAGTATCCTTCAAAATAAAGGTTTTTTAAAGGTTAGATCGGGTAAATATAAATATGTTGTTAAATCCACAACATTTATCATTTCAGTACTGCGACGTTTCGCTGGTGATGACAAAATATTTACGCGATTAATTAATATTTACGTGATCTAACCCCCCCCCCCAAAAAACCCGTTTCATTAATAATATTGGTCGCGAAAGCCTACGTGTTCAACCGATAATTATTAGCCTATAAATAATGAATAACGTCCAGGTGACGTGATGCACGAGTGGTAAGGGACGACGAGGCTGGTCTGGGGTGGGTGGGTTGACTGCGGAGAGCCAGCCATGGAGGCAGTGTCTACGTTGGACTTCTTTCGCACCGTACGGTAGCCAACCGTGCTCGATATCGCCTCAGTGACGGCAAAGACGGGGGCTGCTTGAAACGGAACGCGATGAATCGCGTGACAGTTACGCACGCGCACCTCTGCGCAGAGCCGAATTCAACTCAAAATTCAACCGGGCAACGGACGCCTGTAAGCCGCCACTTTGGGTGGCAAGGGTGTAGTGGATCACACACACACACAGAGCCGTCCCTAGGGGGTTACCGCCCCGGGCCCCGCGCTTTGGGGGGTGGGTGCTCCGCGCTTCGGCGTCACGGTGTCAGATGTAACACTCCCGGTTTAGTTTGAAGGCGTCGGGGGCCCCGCACCCCACCTACCCTCCATAGACGACCCTGACCACACTCCCTCCCTACCCCGTGGGAGTCGAAGTTGCCCATCCCCCGGCTTGCTCGTGGTGGACACTGCCCACGGTGGACGCTCGCAGCATTTGCCACCGCAGATTGGCACCGACCCCCACCCCCCCACCGCCTTTGGCTCAGGGGCTACGATGGAGGACTCCCACGTGGTTCGCGTTGAGAGCCGCCAGCGCGGAACGACGCCACTCGCACATCAAACGTGGCTCAATTATTTTCTAAATCTGGAGCTGCTCATTAAATTCCGCTCGCGTTCTCTCTCTCTTTCTGGGCTGTCCTGGAAATAAATATAACCCTCCGAGCAGGATAAAGGGGATAGAGATAAAGGTTGCAGCCTTGCAATTGCTTTCGCGTGTCACTGCTTGCGGAAGGGTCTTCAGTCGAAGGTAGCTCTCGACCAGGGGTGGGGGAACCTTTTTCTGCCAAGGGCCATTTGGATAATTATAACATCATTCGCGGGCCATACAAAATTATCAACTTAAAAAATTGCCTATTATATTTGGTCAAGTAACATCAAAACATGGCTACAATTAACAACAGCACAAACTCTACACGCCGTGCTAGGCCGGGACCAATATCATCGTGAAGTCGCACACGCCGTTAGGCAGCACTAAAGAAGAAGAAGATATTTGGTCAAACATTTAATTAACTCACCCCTAATGCGATGGCTGGAACTGCTTCTCTTTGGTGAGGCGTGTGATGTTCGCTGGTATTGATGATGTTGCTGCTACTCGCAACTGCTTTTCCAGGTTTGCTCCTAGATGTATTGAATTTCGAGTCCCGCCTGCGGTTGCCTTGGCAGGGCCACACCAAATGATTTCGCGGGCCTTTATACGGCCCGCGGGCCGGACGTTCCCCACCCCTGCCCTAGACCATGGTTCGGCAACCAAAATAACAAGCAGAGCCATTTTTTCTTGAATTCGCTAACCAACTGGATATTTCAAGAGCCGCAATGGTGGTCCTTAATAAAATAATGCCACGAGGCGGTCTTTAAAGGGCCGCATGCGCTGGAGCCGCAGGTTGCCCGACCCTTGCACTCGAAAGCCCGAGAGGGCCGCGCTCGCCGCTGAGATTGGAGTGACTATTTAAGCTCGTGCGCGGCAGACGCTGGGTTGGATTTACTGCTCGGATCGTTGGGGCCGTTATTTCGAGATGGCGATCGATGGCATTGGGGGGGGGGGGGATTTCATCCAGCAGTCGATCAATCAAGAATGACGATGGTGATGATTTTGTTGAATCGACTCGCGTTGGGTGGCGAGTCGGTGCATGCCCGTCCTTTGAATGCGCACACCGGGCCGCTCATGAGCCACGATTATTGGTCGGTACCACCCGAGATGCAATTTGCTACCAGGTATAAAACCATGGGAAGCATTCACCACAGGCATAGAAAGACAGCCCGAGGGTAAATAACAATAATAGTTTTTTTTATATTTCGTTGATATATCACTCCATAACAACCCCGGTATTCCCGATAAAACATACGATTCATTGCACCTTTATTCACGGAAATTCGCTTTAAAAAACCCTCAAAGCTACCACGGTGACCTTGCTATCAAATATATTTGCGATCTAGAGATGAAATGCTTCCAGATAATCATTGTTGGCTTATCTCACCTTGGATGGTACCGGTAAGCCATGTGTTGGTCCGATTAGCTCAAGGAACCACATTTCCCCCTCCACCCTGAACGCCGTGGAGGCGATGAATGGGGAGTTGAATGCGAAGGCCGAGGCTCATTCATAAAAATGTTTATTTTTTACTCAGCGCGGTCCAATCATTGATATCGGCCATTCCGCAGGTGAACCTCACGCGGCTAGCCACGAATGAATAGTCCAACTATTAAAATGTAACATTTCAACTGGGCATAATTTCAGAGCCTATTTAAATTAAGATAGAAATCTCATTGTGCATGTGCGCGCGCGCGCGCATGTGTCCCACGTGACGCAGGCAACGTTCATTGCTTAGCGCGTCACGTGGGACGTGTTAAACAATGATCGGGCGCGTGCAGCGTGGAACGAGTTTATTTGTGATTTTGTAAACGCGGCAAGACGTCGCGTGGCGGAGTGGTGGCGAGGTCTGAAGTTTAGGAAACCCTGCCATAAACCAAAAATAGCGCAGGCTGGAAAACTCCACGATTTCAAACAACACGTGTTTACAAAATTGCTTTTGCGCAACGCACAAAGGCCGAGTACACTTTTTTTGTACACGTGCCGATGCGCGTGTTGTTTAACACGTGTGATGTTCCAGCCTGCACTATTTTTGTTAGTTTTCTGCTATGATAATGATGGGGGATTTCTCCTCGTCATTTCACAGCTTCGATGACGGCGGAATGTGGCGAGTGACTTACTTCAGTGGGGGGGGGGGGTGCGTGGGCGGTGCCGTGAGAGTTGGGAACGCTCAGCGTCGCGGGATAAACGCACACTCGGGCATTTGAGAGGAATACGTGGGAACAATTCAGAGCTTCGCTCCCCAAACGGAGACTTGGCAAGCCCATTCATTAATTGCGAGTTACAACCAAGGCCACGGTGGCCCTTACGACCCCGAGATTTTCAATGACTTCTAAGCCCCATTAAAACGTATCCTCTACTTGCGCGATGCATTTATAGAGAGCGCGTACACGCGGACGCTGCCGTGGTAGGTTACTGGTCAGCACACCGGATTCATTGGCATGTTGAACTTCTTTCGCACCCTACCTAGCCAACCGTGCTAATCGGAGGTGCGGGGGAAGGACAACTAAATAAACAACAGCAGTTCTAAATAATTTTGTTTTCAATCTCGACGGTTTAAAAGTGCATAGCTCTCAGCGGCTTCCCAATACCGGCAGAACGTTCCAGACGGCCGCAGAAGCGCGTCTGAAAACGCGTGATCCGTTGACCGTCTTTGTTCGATGGTTATCCAAAAGCCGCTGCTGCGAGGATGACCGAAGTTCGCGTGATGGTTTATGCTCCTTGATCCAGAAGTTTGCCGCTGGATTCGATTTCCCGGCGCGGCTGTTGAAAACCCCGTTTCTTAAATCACCCCTTGTCCCGCACGGTTCTGCCCAACCAGCAGGACAATTTGGTATACAATCCGTGAAGTCGATCGCCAACTTGCCTGTGGTATGTATGGAGGGGGTAAAACACTGCAAATTGGCACAGCAGAGGGCACAGGTGGTGCATCGGCCAGTCATCTCAGTCAGTCGACCAATGTCATCTGGGTCGATCCCGTGACCTCCTGCCCAGTGGGCATTCGACACGTCACGTGGCCTTAAGGTGCACATAGCCTGGCACAAGCCCCGTGGTGACGTCACCGCCACTTAGTGGCGAATGGCGGTTGTTGTTGGGGGTCAAGTGCATGTACTCACACCTCTTCCAAGACGGTCCGACCCCCATCGTGGAAGAGGAGGCCAAAATACCCACAAGAGTCGAGGACTCCTCCCTCGAAGATCGCCGCAGTAGAGGCCCTTCCGCCAGCAGTAGCGTGAGCGAGCTATTGCAGCCTCAAGGTGTCATCTGGTCCAACACCATGTGAGACTAGGCTCTAAGAAAAGCTGTCTCGGGTGTGGACCAATCAATTTCAAGGACAGTGCATACATTATCAGAGTTGTGTTTTCTGTTTGCATTCCGACCGCAGGTATTGTGGTCAATGCAAACATGACTCCTTGTAAAAAAAAAGTGTCAGTTTTGTTGCCAGATAAAAGGGTAAAAAACCAAATATCATATTTTGCTACTGGCAAAGGAGGTTCCAATGGTATTGCATTAATATTTTACAAAAACAGTATATAGTGCACGGGTTGTATAGACTTGCCAAGGGAAATGCACGACTCATAACGGGACCCACCATATTTCTCCATTAGCTGATTGGAAGTCATTCAAAGTCAAGGGAGCCGTGGGGAGGCACGGAGGTCTGCAGTTTTAAAACCGTTTGGGCCTGAAGTTGCCCAGATTTCAACAGCCAAAGCCAGCCCCTTGGGGCGCCACTGCCGGAACGGCGGCTTTCCTCGTCGGCCAAACTTCTCCAATCGATCTGAATCACGCGGCCCTTCGCATGTTAAAGCAAGTCAACCGTTCGTATGTACACGTGCGCGGTGCACACGGGAGGGTCCCCCCCCCCTCCGCCCCCTTAACATTACAAACACGCGGTGATTAGTCGTCGAAGGTGGAAACGTGGGCCTCGGTGGTCCCGGAGGACAGGGAGGTTGTCAACATGTGGCCCAAATTACACGCAGGGGGGTTGTGGATGCAAAACAAGACTGCACGCAGAGGCTCCTGGAGAATGTTCATGTTAATTCGCCCAATTCCTTTAAAACTACACAAACTACTGCTGGAGAACAACAGTCTGTGAATGTTTCTTTCGTAATCGCATGATTAGTAATCTCGCCATGTGAGCAGACGTTGAGGTTTTTTTTCTCTTTCTTTTCTCAGCATAACCCTGAACATTTTGACTTAAAACTTTCGTGACTGTAGGAATTAATATTCTTGGTTCTTTCGGTAAAGTCACGTTGATAGAAAATTAAAATAAAATTTAATAAAAAAAAATAAAAGCAAAAAACCCACGACGTTTCGATCGCAACACAAGCGGTCTTCATCAGGCGGAAAGAAAAGTTAAAAAAATAAAAAAAATGTTTCTATCTACGTAACTTTACCGAAAGAACCAAGACTAAAAATACATTTATTTAACCCATGACTAATGTGTAGGAGATTCTCGCAACATTTTTCACGTGATATATTTTATCAATAACATTGAAAATTGTGTTGCGATCGAATTCTATCTACGTGACTTTACCGAAAGAACCAAGAATATGAACCCTGAACATGTAAAACAAGAGCACTGAAGCCAACTGCTCATTGGCAACTGAATGCAATATCTATACCAACCACAAACCATGGCAGTACATGCGGATACCTGACGCACAAATGGAAAATTTAAAACTCTCCAGTGTGCGACTCTGGTCATCCAGAACAAACCGTAACAAGTGTACAACGGACGCAATGCCCGAACCACAAATACGAAGGAGACATCGCAGCGATACGCTGCCCTGCTCCTGACGCGGTTGTCTGGCTTGCCCAAGTAAATGTAAATTTGTAGTTGTTGCTCTGCATCTATATCAGCCGTGCGAAAGAAGTGCAGAACATTCGTATACGACCAATACTGATTCTGTCCGTGTACAAGTTGGTTACTGTGAGAGTCGTGCACCCAAGTGAATTGAGATGTCTTCTAGATTTGAAGTTTTCGTGACTGCAAGGATTCATACTCTTTGGTTTTTTCGGTAAAGTCACGTAGGTAAAAAAGAAATGAATGAAAAACAACTAAATTAAATCACGACGTTTCGGAGGCAACACAAGCTTCCGTCTTCAGGTGGAACCGTTACAGCCAAATTCATTTATTACTTCCGTGACTTTACTGAAAAAACCAAAGAGTATGAATTGAGATGATGATGAAGTGGGATGAACTTATTAGCGTGGCATACTTGGAAAGATTCAAACGCCACAGTGGAGCTTCATCAGAAACAAACACTTTTGAGATGCACTTGGGACACTGCGCGTGAATAAACGCTCGGCAGTCGCCACACTTGCGGTGCGCGACGTCGGCAAGAGCGAAGTGGTGAAGTGGTGTGGTGATGGAGTGGTGTGGTGGTGAAGTGGTGGGGTGGTGATGGAGTGGTGGCGGCAAAGTGGTGGCACAGCAGTGCGACTGTCGAAGAGGTCGTGGAGGAAATGCAGAGTGAAGGGGAACCCACTCGAATCGCCGCCTCTGCTGCTGGGATCCCAAATATGCGAGAACGTAAATGGAGTTGATTTACGAGGACTTAAATAAACACGGCTACTGCCCAGACATCACGTTTTTGTGTCGATAACCAAGGGTTATGCAAACCGCAGGATATTAGGTGCGCTGTGTACAACACACACACAGCTCTAGGAGCGTGTACGCACGGACGTTTGCGTGTTTATTTGTACACCGCGCGTGTGTTCGTGTGCGAGCTTGCGCGTGTGTGTGCACGCGATGGAAGGAATTATGGAAATGTTTTCAAAAGTCGGGGCGACCGAATAGTTTTGACAACGGGATATTAAAAGCGCGAGCACCGATAGCTTATTGCGTTTTCCTTTTTTGTGCGCCAAAAAAACCTCGCCGACTGCAAGCGTCAATGCCAGCATTTCTATTACATTGCAAGTACTGTTTATGGTGCAGAACACACATAAATGAGGTGTCAAAAACAGTAGAGAGAATTAAGTTGGTGCAACTTTTTTTTTACTATGTACTTGTTTTTAAAACCTTTTGGCTGCCCTCCATTGCCTGGTTCCATTCCTGACTCAGGCACCTTTCTGCATGGAGTTTTCAACTTCTTCTCCTGTCCTGAATGAGTTTTCCTCTCCCCCCAAAATCTTTGTACTCAGTGTGGCTTTTCTGGGTGAATATTCGTACATCTCACGTATAATTATTATTGTCATAATGAGTGTTTATGTGTAATAATTACTGAAGACGCGTGTTAGTAAGCGTGCAGGCACGCACGTATGCGTTTCCTACGCATGTGCTCACGATTTTCAAATTAAACTGCAAAAAAAATTATGAAAATCGCGTTGGAATACCAAATTTCGTATGATCCAAAAACAGATTCTTTCAGGTCATTCCATAATGACATCACTTCCGCTGTTTCCTGCCAAATATGTCAAATGGCATAAGGTTAAGCCCTTTGGGCGCCTGAAGTAATATATATAACGTAATGCAAACGAGCCAAAAAGTGCGCATTAAAATCCATTTTCTTTAAATTTTAAATGCAGCCTCAGTTATACTCCTCTACTTGGAAACTGCTTATGCAGCATCTTTAACGATGGCGAACACCATCGCGTGGCATTGCCGCAGTTTTCATGTACAGCATCGTTAAAAGCACAACACGCAGGCGGCGATGAACAATTGCATTGCGTCGTATTACATTGCATTCAGTCATCAACAAACAGGTTTCTCGAAAGGCGGTTTTTACTCGAGTTTGTCCAAATCAGCATTTAATCGCAGGATAAACACTTCGCTGTTGAATACATTAAAGAAATGCTGCATGAACAAAAACATTTGCAACGTTCCCGTTACCAATTTCCTTTGCCCATTGCTTGAGAGGACATGAAGGGCGGCGGGGGGGGGTTAACTAACGTCATATGCCACGCAGTAAATAACAAAAATCGCGCGTTGGTTTGATCTTGCCAGCTTTCACTGGCGGTCGGTGGTCTAGCTCGTGGGCGTGATCTGATTGAAGAGTTTGTCTTTGATTACTTGAGACATCAGTCCGTGGATCACCTCGATTGTCGTCTTGCAGCTGCGGAGACACACACACGTGATCCAGGGCCAATGAACATCATGGGACTGTAGTGGCAGTCGTGTACAAGTAGGCAAGTGGAAACATCATATTCTCCCCCCGTATTACAAGATGCACACAATTTTATTACTTTTATGGGATTTTAAAGAAAAAGTTTGGGGTGCATCTTACAATCCAATGGGCGTGTAAACCAATATTTTGAACAGCTTTATAGATAACTTGGCAAAATCAACAACTTTATTGCTACTACACATTACCGTATTCTCCGGCCTACGAGTTACACTTTTTTTTTCCCAGCATCCACTCTATATTTTTAAAATGTTACATTGGAACACCCTCGTTTCCTGTGACTTCCAGAAAGTGTGGGGTGCGTCTTGCTTTCCGGTAGGTCTTATAATCCGAATAATGATCTGCGACGTAGGTTGCCACGTCCCTGGGACCGCCGTGTGTGCGGACGGACGGAGGGCGTCCGGGGCGACCCCCCAGGCGACCCCCGGGTCACCTGTCGCGCGTCGCCTTGGTGAGCTTGTCCTCGGGCTTGCGCTCCGGCCCGTCGATGCCCAGCAAGAAGCTGCCCCGGCCCAGCTGCGCTTCGGACTGCTCCAGCTTCTCAGAGAGGTCGAATATCTGTCCCGTCGTGTAGTCGGCGTTCTGCACACGGGGCACCCCAATGAGACACGTGCCACCGTCAGGCCGCACAGACGACGACTATGACAAAGCCGGGTACAAACAAGGGGCTGCATAACATCCACAACCACTCAAACTAAATACTTAATTTGGAGCTTTCATACTTAATTTGGAGCTTTCGTGACTGCAGGAATTACTCTTTGGTTCTTTCGGTAAAGTCACGTATAAAGAGAAAATAATAAATGAAATACTAGCATACGACGTTTCGATTGCAACACAAGCAATCATCATCAGGTATAAATGAAATAGAAACACAAATCTAGTATACTTAGAAATGTAATGTAATACAGAGAGTCGGATAACATAACAGTCAACACCCTACCTGGTTGATTACGTTCTTCCTGAGAATGCTAAATTTGAGAGAGATAAAACACAGAACCAGAGACATAGAGACTAAAAACTAGACTATTTTTTTTATTTTGCCAGGTAAGGCCCACTGAGCTATATAGCTCTTTTTCAGAAGCGACCTGGGCCACAAATGAAAGCGCAACGAAGTGGCTTTTCACGTGGAAATTTATAGCAGCCAAATACTCGAAACGCTTGTTTCTAAATGAGGGGAAAACCAGAGGACCCTGAGAAAAATCCACGTGACCACGGGGAGAACATGCAAACTCTGAATATGCAAGCGTCAGGGTTGGGATCGAACCCACGACCTCCTGCATATCAAGCGAGGTAGTTAACTCGCCAATTTGGCACGCCTTCAAATCTGTATTGAAAAAAAATCACACCACAAACAAAATGCACGGCCGTCAGCACTGCCGAATGAGGACCTCTATATACCATGCAGGTCAGGTGGGTAGTTTGACTATACTTCCACATGTTGGTGAATAAGGGCCAGTGAAGGCAGGGACCATAGACGCTGCCGCACAATACAGTACAACAATTGTTTTTGCTGCACTGCCCTCTGCTGAGAGCGGAGCCCAGCAGTGGCCCAAAATCATCCATTTGTTTCTACGCTGGTCGCCTGCCCAAGTGCTATCGAGGTTCAGTCTCTGCGTAACTTCCGTGATCTGATGGCATCGGGCACATTCCGGATGATTTGGTCATAGGCCAGAATAGAAACACGCAGCATCAAACGCAGCAGAAGCAAAGCTGTAGGAACTTCAGCAAAGGGAAGAAAAAAAGAAATAATCCCCATCAAACACCGCTCGGGAATACAATACATAACCTCACGCACACCGGGAACACAGCAAATAAGCTCAAACACAGCGGAAGCAGAAGTGAAAGTAGCGTGCAGATTAAAGCACTTAACAGGACGTAACCCATCAAGGCGAGGGTGGCTTTTGGGGTTTCTCTCAAGGAGGAAATAAATGCAAGCTGAATGCAGCCCAGAGAGGCCGTGCGGAGCCTGCTGGAGCCTGCGTGTGTGTGTGTGCATGTGTGTATGCCCCGAGTACACATGTGCTACGGGGAGGTTGCATTAAATTGGTTCACCCTAACGCCGAAATCGAGTGGTGCGCCAGTGGCGCCCGCCACGGCGGTGATCGGCGAGCCACAGGAAGAGGCTTGGCGTGCCACAGGTCTGCAACCCCTCGCTTAGAAAAACACGAAATCGAGTCGGCGAGCGCTCAGGGTGTCCGGCCACTGAAACCCCAACCTTCGTTGCGGAAAGGCGGCCCTGCCGAGTGAACTTGCGGAACGTGGCTACGACACTGTGATCGTTAACACGAGGTGGCCAGGAGGATCAGGAGGTTGGCGCACCGAGCTGGCACTGCAGATATCCTGGGTTTAAAATCCGGGCAAGTGTTCACGATTACACAGGTTCTCCAAAGTGGCAAGATGTTGAGTCACAGCTCGGTCACCGATCGCTGCACAATAACAACAAAAAAATCCCACCACATTAAATTTAGTGTGCAGCTAGTTGTATCTATATTCTAGTTCTGAGAATTAAAAGTAGCAGTTTGACTGTTACGTGACAAAGATTACTATCAGTGGGTGGGGAGAGTGCTGCCCTCCCGACTGCGTGGACCAGAGAGGTTACTTGAAGGGGATCTCAAAATAAATTCTACGATATCCGCTTCTGTGGAACATTCCGTAACACGGAGAGTTGCAATGCTCCGCAAAAAAAATCTTCACAGACACCGATAACACAATCAGGATACAATTGGCACAAATGACAAATGAAAAAGCATGAAAATGTTTCATAGTGCACTTCAGTACTTTAAATATTAATATCTGCAAACCAGGAAAGGTGCAGGGATGGTATTCACAAGCGATCTTTCATTGTAACGTTAACTAGCACAAGACTATCTCAAGTAATCGCACAACCTACATTTTCCAACAGAATCCGTATATATGGTAAGTTCGTTAAGATTAAACAATTTAAGCGGTCTAGCGGTAACAAGGTGTGCAAGTGGTTTACTAAGATTTAAGTGATGCCCCATAATTTAACCAGATGCAAGTGGTATTCCAAGTCTCACACCATGAGCTACACTTAATACCCATTGGCTGGCCGATTAATAAATAGTAAGTTTTTTGCCAAATATATTACCCAAGCGGTTTAGAAATAATAATCCTTGGCTGCCACCTTCATTACCATAATTACCCTCCATATCCAAATTTCCACAATTCAAGTACTCTCCTCACTCCCTCTCTCCCACTCTCTTCACTCCACCTCTGCCGCACCAAACTCTGAGCACTCCACCCTCTTCACCCTCTCCGCTCACCCTCCTCCTCCCATTGCTCTTCTCGTGTCCCCACGTGGCAGCGAGGCCGAGGCAGGGCACAGCGGGGGCTAAGTGCCAACGCCGGAGGGCTCGTTTGAGTTATTCATCTTCATTAGTGGTCGGCGGAAAAACAATACCGGGGGGGTGGAGCCCGGGGATACGAGGCTCCGTCACGCTTCGCTCTGCCACCCGACCGACGCCAGCGTTCGCCCGGGACGCGCAGGGGCCCGGGAGGTGCAGCACCGCACAGCAACACCGCATACTAACACCGCCACTCAGTCACGCTCGCCAATGCCGGCACACGTCAAGGCCCGGACGTGGGCAGAGGGGGGCTGCCGGGAGGGGTGCGGTGGGTTGGCGGGGGGTGGAAGATGCTGTGGCGGTCTGTGGAGGGGGGGAAGGTGGGGTTGGGCAAGGCTTGGGCTACTGGGAGCGGTAGTGATGGAGGGCGTGCGGCACTAATGATTAAAAAATGTGGATATGTGTATGCTGCACAGCCCATTCTTAATCTACTGCTGGATAATGCGCTGCTAACGGGGGAACGTTTGACCATACTTCCCCACGATGCTTTGCGACGGTGTTTATGTGCAGTCATTTGATGACCGGGATGAAACCATCAACTCCAGTCGGTTCAAACATCGAAAACTCAGTGGTGCCAGCTCAGCGTTCTGACCTCCAAGCCACGTGGCCACTGCTAGAGAGGCTGTCACTTTGTTGCCGAAATAAGCAAACTGTGATTTGGTAATGCTTACATTTGGCTAGCATTGCGCTCAGAACCCAGCTAACATCACTCAATGTGATCGACATCTGAACTAGTACTGGCACGCTCCCCACCGCCCCCCCCCGCCGTATCTCTTTCGCCAACACACATACATACATACACGTGCAAATTCACATATCCGTGTCAAGCTAGGTGGGCTATGAGACTGAGCCGTGACACGGAGGAGGAGGCACTGAGCAGAGGGTGCCGGGTCACGGAGCAGACGTGTAACTCCGTCACGCCATGCGCTCGGGGTCGCGACCCCCCACACAAGCGTCTCTAAGAAGACCCTCATAGTCCCTCTGCTGAAAATATAAACAAATACGCATAATGTGATGACACAGATTATCGTTACCATACTTTCCGTGGTGGTTTGCACTACTTACTACTTTGGGGAATTAATGCAGTCCAAAGTAGGGTGTTTGTTCCCCCGAGGTCAGGGGTCGGCAAACCAAATTTACAAGAAGAGCCATTTGTTTTCAATTTGGTAAAAAAACTAAAACCTCAATATTTCAAGGAGCCGCAATGCAATGTGAATAACGGACAGTGGTCATTAATAAACAACATCACGAAGCAGTGCTTAAAGAGCCGCATGCGGCTCCGGAGCCGTAGGTTGCTGACCCCTGGTCTCGGCATTTCAGTTTGAATGGCAGTTAATGACAAGTGAATTTTATTTAAATGTACAGTACTTTTGTTTATATCTTAATGTGTGAATATATGCAACAGATCTTAACATCCTCTGTGTACGGGAGGTTGAAGTTGTCAGCAATATCAAAAGATATGTGAATGACAAAGCATCAATTAGGGTGCACGTATTGCAATGTGAGCTGATATGTGTTGTGTGTGTGTTGTGTATGTGTTGTGTGTGTCGTTCAATGTGTTGTGCTGTGGGGAGCGTGAGCGTAGCAGCTAGTGCGCTGGGCTAAAAACCTAGCGACCCGAGTTCGATTCCCGCTCGTGGCCAACAGAAGTGACAATTATCTGAACCGGTCCTGGGCCTCCCCTAGGTCGACTCAGCCTCAAAATGAGTACCTGTTGCGGTGTAAACATTGCCACTAGGGAGGCAAAAGCGGCCGGGTGTGGTGGTGGCCACCAACCCCCTCGTGTGCCGTGCTGGCCTTCATAGGTGCTCGCTAACAGCACTTGCCCCAACAGTCTGTTAAAGACTATATGGGGGGTCTTTGCATGTCCTTGTTTTGCTGCGCCGCTGTGTTGTGCAGTTTACATTATGCAATGTGTGTAAGTGTAGTGTGTGTGTTTTGTGCAGCGTGTGTGGTGTTGTGTGTAGCACGGAGTGTGTGTGTGTGGTGCGGCGTTTGTGTGTGCTACACCGGCCTAGCACCCATGTTACGGAGTTACACGCAATATCAAGTAACGTCTAAAAGAGCGGCGACCCATGACGGTAACCACACACTGAGCAAGTACAGGGGGGCCTTCCACGCACGCTCAGCGTCGCACGGACACGCGACCGTGCGCCCGTTCCCACAAGCGTGCGTCTAACAATCACAATCACACACGCAACTGCAACCGCGCAAGCGGCTTACAATCGAAAACATTTGCGCAAGTAACAATCACACGTACAATTAAGCTCCCAACTTTGGCCACAAGCTCAAACGCACACAGGAACTCGCTTTACGCGGAGGAGCGTTTGATTTTTCCACCCCCCTCCCTCACCCCTCCATTTTGAGAGCGGGACGCTGACAGAGGCCGTGAATGTCGAGGACACATAATATACCCAGTAGTGCCGATACGAGACCTCCTCCACCATCACACTGGCACCAAAAAGGCTTCTGCCTTTTCATGCTTGATCCTGGACATACCTCTGCGTAGAGGCGGCGTCACAGGAAAAGGTGAGAGCCCTTTCTTGTCAAAACGCTGACTTTTTGAAGCCGTAGCCTCTTGCCCAATGCCTCTGCATCTGCTGTCCCAGGGGGGGGTCCAAAGAGGTGGTGCTTTGAAATTTTCCATTCACAGAGCACTGTGTCCTCCCCTCTATCAGTTTGGCAGGGCACGTGCTTGAAGCTTAAGGGCAAAGTGGAACGTGCCCCCCGGGTTCAGTCAGAGACCCCTGTAGGTCTTTAAGCTTCTGCACCCCATCTGTGTGCATCCTTACGCAAGTCTCAAAACATGCGTCCATGAGAATGAATTTATGGCTTTGGGCCAGGCATGATAATCGGTGCCCTATGTTTTGTGCACCATCTCTTACCAGCGCTTTTCACTTTTGTGCATTGCAAAGTGATTTCTCGCATTAATGATCATCACAAATGCTGAGCATCTGCCTGGATTAGAGGCCACACTGCGTGGTGGCCCAAGTCTTCTTTTTTGTATGGCAATGTCAACTTAACAACATTATACGTGTAGAGCGAGGTGAAGCCATTCGATAGTCTCTGTGTATGCTTGGTGGATTTGGTAATGTTGCCCGTGAATCAGCGGTGCGGGCAGTGTGGGATTATGCGATGCATGGTCTGTGAATCGACGACATAGGTAGCATGGGATTGTGAGATGTGTGGGTTGTGAATTGGCAACCCGGGCTGCGTGAGATCATAGAATGCATGGTCTGTGAATCAGCGATGCGGGCAGCGTGGCAGTGTGATGCGTGGTCTATAAATTGGCGGAGTGGGGCAGTGTTGGATAATTGCATCTGCCAGCCCCAGTTTTGCAGGGATTTATGACTGACCACCGTTTCCTGGGAAGGAGTCGAACCTCGAAAATTATTGGCTCCACAGTGCCGCCATTATTCTAATCCTTATCATCAACTATCATCAATCCACTGCTGGACGAGGGTCTCCTTAATTCTCTTGCCACGTGACTATCCATCCAGTGGCCTGCACACGCCACGATGCGTTTTCGGGTTGTGCTGCAAACCAAACAACACAACATCACGGAACTCGGTGTAAAATGAAAAACACATCAGACAGAAAGCAAACAACCGCATATCAAGCGGCAGATTGCACAGGCACGCGCCACCGCCGCCGCGTGTTACCGTGAGGAGACTGGACGAGCTCAGAGTGTTGACCCAGTACTTGTTCCACAAGAGCTCCAGCAGCTTCCTGTCGAGCGACGACTTGAAATACGTCACTTCCAGGGCATAGTACCTGCGATGGAGACAACACGTCGGGGCGAGCCAGTTTGTCACCAACGTGCTACAGGCACCGTGCACCACAGCACGCCCGCATTGCACCCACGTGGCTCGCAATCGGCAGGGTTGGGAGTTCAAATCCTGGTTGTGGGTTAACTCGGTCCATCATTCATCCGGGGTCGATAAAATTAATACCCCTTCATGGAGGTATTCAACGGTGGTTGTATTATGAAAACTCACCTTCACCATAGGAATGTGTAATTTCCACTACCGGGTCTGGGTTGTAAACGCGAAATGAGCACTGCCTCAATGCTCATTTGAGCAAGAAATGACCGACGTATGGACTCGTATATACGACGTCAACTACGTAGAAATTCAATTTCTCGGCACTGTAAACGAACAATAACAAAAAGCACAAAACATTAATTTTAAATGCAGTTCAATGGAATGGAGTCGACGACTGTGAGGTGGGACCGAGTTCAAGAGCTGCTTGTCATTAGCTCGGGCGCAGTCACCGTCATTCACAATCAGAAGTGGCAAGTTAGATATTTTTTCTCCCCCGGCAAACATGTGACTTACCACATTAGAAAACCTAAGCATGCCATTAAATGTAATTGACTTGGAACAACAAAACACAAAATCAAATGAAACACAACAGCCAAGAATGTTAGTGGCTACCGGGTAACGTTGCCTTGAGGCAAGTGAAGTCTTAAGAGTTTGGCAGTAGCCAAAAAGTGAGCCCTGCTGCTGCTACTACTGCTACTCTCATGTCTTTGCTGCTAAACGCTCAACTGTTAGCAAGACAGCATGACGGAATCACCCACAATGGCACCTAATATCATCCATGAGCTCTCGGAAGCTAAGGTGAGTTGGATAGTGCTTGGATGTGTGCCCACCATGCATACAACAGGTGCTATAAGGTGTGTGTTGTGGGCAGCAGACGGAAGTGCAGAATCATTATTTGTTGCGAACTGCATGTCAATGCTCCTTGCCTTAAACTCACACCACTGACTAGGGTGATAAAGTATATCCAGATAACCCTCATGACGAGCACTGCATGCATGAGGAGGCCCTCATCCAGCAGAGAATGGGAAAAAAGGGCTGTACATGTACAACCACAGGAGGGCGGGAACATTGACACGTAACGTTTTAGCACAGCAATACCCCATGTATTACTGCACTGCGTATTTGCGTGTCTGTGTGCGTGGCTTGAAAGGAAACAGTTATTTTCTCGATTTTTCTGACAGTCAAATAAAAAAAAACCAGTCAATATACTTGAGTATACTTCACAGTGAAAATTAAACAAAGCGTATAGGCTCACTTTCTTATTATTTTCAAATTTGTTGAAAGGTTCGGGCAAATACAAAAAAACTTTTACAGTGATCTGGTCAACTGATCGTTTTGCAGCTTCATTTACAATGGGGGAGTGCGGGTGGATAACAAAAAAATGCAATTGAAGGTTGAATTGAGTCTCAAATGTTTCAGGAAACACATGGAGAGACGCCGTGATCAATTTACAGCAACTCACTTCCAGATTCGGTGGCATGGGGTCGAAAGCTCTCACGCACATTAAGTGCGCATACCATAGATCCATGCATCCGCACGCCCGCAACCACCGCCAGCGGCGTAATGTGGTTGGCATGGGCTTTGGTGCAACGAATTAAATGGGGAGAGGCTCTGCCCAAATTCCCCCACCCCTCTTTGTATCCCGGCGCCTGCATCTACCCCCCCCCCGTCTGACCCATGGACCCTGGAGAAGTTGTGCAGTTGCACCATCTGCACACCACCCTTGATTGCTATACCGGTGACATCCGCCATCCAATCGCGTGTACGGACAGACGCGCACACGATGCAACCGCTCATGCATATGTAGGTGAGCTCGCACGTGGCCGAAAGAGTGAGAACGGCTCCACATCAACGGCACGTGTGTGTGCGGGGAGGCAGTGTAATTTTACAGACAATTTAGGGGTAGCAAAAGCCGAGATATTGTTACATAATGTCAAAGTGTGTTAAATATGTCAAGAGTTCTTAAAATCAATTAGGGATATACTTGACGTTCACAACTACTGTACTATATTTCAAAATGCCTATGGCATATTGGATTACCGTAAATAGGCACCCACGCATGCACGTGCAAACCAGCACTCGTTTACACACTTGTGTAAACAAAGACAAAGATCCCCCATATAGGCTTAACAGACCATTGGAGTAAGTGCTGTTAGCGAGCACCTATAAAGGCCGGCACGGCACATGAGTGGGTGGGTGGTCAGCACCAACGCCCAAGTGGTGATATTTATGCATCACACCAGGTACTCATTTGAGGCCGGGTCGACCTAGGGGAGGCCCAGGACCGGTTCAGATAATCATCACTGGTGTTGGCCGTGAGCAGGAATCGATCTCGTGTCGCTGGGTTCGTAGCGCAGCCCGCTAACCGCTGCAATCCCACTCCCTACACAATTGTGCATATTCACAATCAAATAATCCTGTGCTCATACACCAATACACACATATACATGCTCATACTCGTACAGAGGTCTTCCATACAGCCGTTAACAGACTGTTGGCATGAGAGCACTGTTAGCAAACATACATTACGAGAGGCACGATGCACAAGGTGACGGAGATGCGGCCAGCACCAGAGCCCGGCACCCTTAGCCTGCCCAGTGCTCATGTTTAAACACGGTATCAGGTACTCATTTAAGGCCGAGTTGACCTAAGGGGATATTTTAACCATGGATGGGAATCGAGCTCAGGTCGTTTGGGTTTTTAGCACAGTGTGCTTTCCACTATGTCACTGATACACACATATGTACACATGGGTAGACACACACACGCATCCCATTGGATACACACGCACAAGCATGCAATGCACACGCACACAAAACACACGCACCCACACACGCACCGGTAGCACTAAAGTCATGGCCCGGCATTCTTCTACACGTCCCACGGGCCGCACAGCGCGCCGGGCGGAAGCAAGGATCGCTGGGTGCAGCCACACACACGCACACACAAGCTCACACGCACACACGCATGCAAGCACGCACACACCCGAGCTCACACAGTTGCCCAAAGTCACACACACTCGCACAGACACAGACGCAGACTTACACGCACGTCAGCATATGCACACACTAACACACACACTCATACAGACATGAGCACTCACACACGCTCGTGCATGGAAACACAGACGCACGCACACACACAAATGTAGGGTGCCCACACCCTTAGTAGCCCCCGCCAGCACCAAATCTTAGCAAGCTGTCAATTGGCAATGTCAGTTAAGTAAAGACCCTTTGACTCAGGGCGGAGGACGTACAATATAGTGTAATGAATATCCTGGGCTAGGGGCATAGGGTTGAGGAACCTCCTCCCACCACCCCACCCCCCACCCACCAAAGTGGCCACGACGCCAGTGCTTGGCTGAGCGCATGCTCCAGCCGGTCGCTTGGTTCAGTGCCAAAAGATTTGATGAGCACGCCCAGGCTGTATGGCTAAGTAGTGGACTTCCATTGGAGATAAATTACAATGAAAAATCGCATGTGAGTACTACTCCTGCCAGCCCCACGTGTTTCCTGGTTTGAAGTGATCCATCAAACTTCTTCATGCTTTTGAAATGTTTAGTCCTTTCCCATAATTGTATGGCAATTTGTGCTGTCGGTGTCATTTCATGAGACAACGTGTATATTCGGATCTCAAGCAGAACCATTCGTGTTAGAGTAAGGGTCCATAGAAGCAGATACCGCAGTGACTTCTGAGATCCCTTGAAGTGACCTATGGTCCACATAGCAGGGGCCAGAACTTTCCTAGCCACTCTGCTACAGAGCAATATTCGTTGCACCAGAGTATAAGTCATATTTTTTTTATCACAGCTGGAATTATATTCTATATAATTATATTGCTATATTCTATCATAAAAACATCTATATTTTCAAACATTATTTTTTCCTTTTTTTCGATTTAAAGCTTTCGTGACTGCAGGGATTCATCTTCTTGGTTCTTTCGGTAAAATCACGTAGAAGGGAAATAATAAAATTAAAATAAAAAAATTCTCACGACGTTGATTGCAACACAAGCAATCATCATCAGGTGTGAAAACCACGGCAAGAAATTTTGAAAAAATTGTATGGAATTGTAAAATTAGGTGCAGACCCAAATAAAATGTGCTGTTTTGTCTCATTACATGTATGCTGTATCAGTGACTCAGACATTGGTTACACATTAGTCGAGGTTGGTGAACCTGTTGCTACATCACTGTACAACACAACATTGGGCCATTGTGTACAGCAAAGGCCAAATCCCAGTGGTTACATTTAGATAAAACATAGTCGTCAAACTTCATTTTTGTTTAAAGTTTGGAAATAAATGTTAAATGTTCATGGAATATCAACTCGTCAATTAAAGGATGAAGAAATTAATTGATTTGGAGCCATACATTCAGTCATGGCAACATTCGCTGGATAGACCACATGCAATCATCAACAACATACATTAGTGAGGTTTTTTTTTCCTAAAATTATCACGAGTGAGTAACACGATTTAGTGACGTGTGTGGGAAATGCCCTTTGTGCGCATATTTTCAATTACAACAGTGTTGTGCGCGGCTGTTAAATGCTCTTTCATTCCCAAGTGGTATAAGACTAGTGAATTGGCGCCACCTTGTGGAAATAAATAAAAACTCAAGACATTCGGCGATAAAACTGTGGCCTTAAAACGGGAAACAATATATCAGGCGACTACATTCCAGGGCTTCATATCACACGTCGATATAGTGTGCGATTAAAAATGCATAAGAACATGCATCATCACCATCAGCCACTGTCTAACAAATATATTCTGTTTTTTAATGCATGAGACATGAGCGTAAGCAATATCCGTATCAATGAATCTACGCATCGCTGCATGTCTAAAACAATACGCTAGAAAAAAATGCACTTTTCTGGCATCTCAAAAAACCCAAGTAAGGTGTTGCTCAAATGAGCATTGAAGCACTGATCATCTCCCATTCACAAGCCTCAGCCAAGTCTAAGTACAAGGCAGTCAATGTCAACTTCCCTCCCCATAAAGTGTTATTCTTTCTACGAACCTTCAGAGGAATGATGGAACAAGTTAACCCCAACCCCCACCAGGTTGTGAACTCGCAACCGTCGCTCTACCACCGTGCCACCTGGCATCTGTTGAAATAGCACTGTATTAACAACACTCACTGTTTGCAGTGCACTCCAAAATCTTCTATTTTGTTGAGAGGGATGGTCTGGTACTCGGACGGTCCTTCATCCGGAGGTTTGTATCCCTGCAGCCCACACGAAAGAAAAACCAAAGCTCCGCCATATATCCATGCAGACTGCTGGGGCAAGAGCTTTGAGTGAACAGCAATAATGGCTGGCATGGCAGGACCACACCTGGATAACGTTATTCTCCACAGTGCTTAAGGATACACGCTGCACCAGGTAATCGTGTATGGTTGAGCCAACCAAAGGGGAGAGCCCAGAACAGCATCGCAGGTTGATGTGTTTTTTTATGGCTTCTAATGAATGGAAGGGGTGGCATTAACTCATTACGTAAACCATGCACACATTTTTTTAAATCAATTCGTACATGAACAATTATACCTATCAAGTGTGAGATTAATATTCAACGTTAATAAGTGCATCATTATATCCCGAGTGTATCATTACACCCCAAGAAATATTA
Source organism: Lampetra planeri (assembly GCF_965212315.1). Taxonomy (NCBI): domain Eukaryota; kingdom Metazoa; phylum Chordata; class Hyperoartia; order Petromyzontiformes; family Petromyzontidae; genus Lampetra; species Lampetra planeri. Next base: position 6,182,286 of record NC_136129.1, read on the forward strand.
GCAAAGCCCAACCGCCACTCACTTTTGGGTAGGTGCGGAAAGCTCCGAGGTTCACTTTCCCTGCGGATATCGTGCGCGTTGGGTCGATCTAGAAGAAACAAAAAGTGGAAGTATTGATCAAAGGCTAAAATCATCAGCAAAAGGTAGCTGTAGAAGCAAAGCCACAAGAAAATAACCACAGAGATAATAAAGGCCACAGGGCCTAGAGGAATCACAGCAAAGAGTCGAGCCACAGGGGGCATATTCTCCAGAGGTAGTGGTAGCTAGGGTTGCCGTCAAAACATTGTATCGTGAGAAATGATATTGCGGCAGCCCGAGAGAACGTGATAGCAAATCCTCACCACAACGGCCACAAAGGGCTCCTGGAACTGCTGGTTCAGCATCTGCGTGCTGACATCAATGCCGGAAAGCCAGCATCCGTATCCGGGGTGACTATGGTACCAACCGATGGCGTTTTCTAGCCTGCCCACCTATAAAAAAACGCACGCACCACCCACACATTCACAAGAGACGCCAGGGCAAGCAGACATTCAAGGGAGGTGATGGCTTGGAAAAACCTTCATACAGCAGTGTATTGCTCACAGCTGATTCAACGGAATTTGATGGTGAGACGAACCTGCTTGGCGTTCTCGATATAGGCGGCCATGTACTCGTAGGCGGCGGCCTGCGCGTTGACGCGCGTCTCGGTGCCCTCCACGGGCAGTGCGAAACTGTCCATGATCATCATGGTGTCTCCGTCCACCTTGCCCAGCATGAGCCCCATCACCTCCAGGTTACCGCCCGAGCGCGCGTGCATCACCATCTTGAGCAGCGCCAGAGCCGACACCTTGCAGCACTTGAAGTAGTGGTGGCTGCGCACCAACACCGTCGCAGGTGTTAACGACGTCAACATCGCACATTCGTAGCGGTAGCGTGACTCACATGAACAGCAGCTTTTACAAAAACGTTATTGGTGAAACTGCATTGGTGGTTGTGCACAAGCACAAATTACAAACAAACGACACGCATTAAATTAAATAAATACATTGCCCTAGAATGAAATATATATGGAGGGGACATTTCGGGAAATGGCCCTTCTTCATAGCTCTGTCATGGAGGGCACAAAGTTGCCGATTATTTTTTTTACCTTTTTGGCAGAATTAATTTGTTCAAATAGTTTACCATTCAACAGTCGTGTTACTTTTTGGCAAATGCCAAACTCACGCATTCGGCGTCTTGTTCTAACAGCAGCAATTCCATTCCTCACGCACTTCACGCCGCCGGTCTCACGCAACCCAGTGAGGCACACAACACCAACAACAACCTCCGTTAACCACTAAGTGGTGGTGACATCACCACAACACTTGTGCCATGCTAGGTGCCCTTTGAGAAAACGTGAAGCGTCGTAGGCCCACTGACAGGTCACGGAAACAGACCCAGGTCCCATGGGTTGACTGAGATAACTGGCAGATGCACCAACTGTGCTTCCCAATGTGCCAACTTTCTGCGTTTTATCCGCCCGGGGCTCTGCTCGTTGTTGTGAGCGTCGCTCCTCTGCCTTCCGTTGTTGCTGGAGAGCGACTGCGTCCAACTCCTCAGCAGCGTCCTTCACGAACCTCCTCCACAGAGGCCGATATTGACACTTCTGGTGCCAGTCATCGGCAAGTAAAATCAGCTCCACATCCTTCTGTACATCATTCCATCTCTTCTCTAGCCCCATGACACACCAACACTCGCCATTCGCCACTAAGTGACGGTGACGCCACCACGGCGCCTGTGCCAGGCCAGGTGCACTTTGAGGCCACGTGAAGTGTCGAAGGCTCGATGACAGGTGGTCACGGGGCAGAGCCAGCAGGTGCCATGGGTTGACCGACTCGAGATGACTGGCTGACACAACACACGGAGTCAAGCACACGCATCCCCTTCCTCCCACTCAATCTCCTCCCACCGCTCTCACGCTGTCAACCTCACGACAAACACCCCCACCCCCACCTCCAAGACGTCTGGAGCACTGAAATCGAATCCGGTGGCACTCACACACGCGTCGCTTAGGGAAACCGACGCGCGTTAAGTCACCATTCACACAAGGTCAACTTTATTCGCTGGTAACGCGATTTAAAAAAAAAATCACTCTTTGGGGGGGGGGCGGGCCCAACAATCCGAGGCGCCACTTCGCCTAGCCGGGCCGCGACACTCACTCTTTGCTCCAGGGCTTGGCCGCGAGGATCTCCTGCTGCTGTTTCTTGTCGTACTTGTAGATCTCGTCCACGTTCTGTAAATCCTGCATGTTGTTCGCCATCTCCCACGTCTTTTGCGCCATTGAGGTGCCACCGCTGCCTCCGCCACTGCCGCTGGGACCGCCCGACGCCATCTTGGCAATGCCAAACACCGCGTGACGTCACCGACGGCGGCCCCCGCGGTAAAAACATCGTGGCGGCGACGACGACGTCATCACGCAAAGGTAGGGACGCGACGTGGTGACGTAATCGCGCAACTGCGCTGTCACGCTGGAAAACGTTGCGCGTGGTGACGTCATTGCGCAATGGCGCCGTCACGCTGGAAAACGTTGCGCGTGGTGACGTCATCGCGCAACGGCGCCGTCACGCTGGAAAACGTTGCTCGTGGTGACGTCATCGCGCAACGGCGGCACGCGTAAACATTGCGCGGTGACGTCATCGCGCAACGCAGCTTGGCACGCAAGCGCGGTGGCGACGTCATCTCGCGACCACCGGTCACGCCGTAAAACGTTGCGCGGTGACATCATCGCGCCCAACGCAGCCCCCGCACGCGGCGGCGTGGTGACGTCACCGCGCTAAAAAAGTTGCACGCCGCGATGTGTGTGTGACGTCATCGCGCGGCAACGTCACGCGCGAGTGAATCGAGAATCGATGTTGAACGTATCGCGATTCCGCCGGATCGATCCTCGCCGCATTCGCCCTTGGAGGAGAGCGAGACGAGGAGGATGGCGGCGCGGTCGAGTCTCAGATTCGCGTCCCCCGCGCTCAGGGAGCTGCGTCTGCACCTCAGCCAGAGCTCAGAGGCGAGCCGCGGGGTCAGGTGCGGCCCACACGGGGACACACGGGGTGGGGGGGAGCTGAGGGAGGCGAGAAACTGAGTAAAGTGTCCCCCTGATTGGGGAGGCCTCGACTCGTATCAGTCGTGGCCCTTGTGTGGGAGCTAGCAGAGCACTTGTATACCCCTGTCAACGCCAACATGGCTGTGTGGCGTGCGTGTGTGTGCCGGGGACTGGAGTGGGTTTGTTGGGAGCGGACGACCCGAGTTAACGCCAGTGACGATGTTCTAAACCCAGTCCTGGGCCCTGGTGCGGTGTGTTCAGTATCACAGTGAGCAAGCCCAATGCGCTAACATCGCAGCCCGTTTAGATGCCATCACGATGCCATCACGATGCCGTGCCTCCCACCCCACCCCCACCGTGTGCAGGGAGTTCATCGAGGCTCGCTTTGTGACGCTCAAGACGGAGAATCCCAACCTCCCCGTGCTCGTGCGGGAATGCCGCGACGTTCCCGCCCGCCTCTGGGCGCGATACGGTACGGGCCCCGCAAGCTGTGCACTTGCCCTCCGCAAATAATAAACACATTCCTCCTGCGGAGGGAGCTGGTAAGAACGTGTTGGGTTGCTCGGTCAATGGCCAGGGTCAACGGCGGCGTGGTGTATTCCGCAAATATGCCCGACTGTGAGGGCGGGCACAAGCCGGCGTGAGTAGGTATAACGTTGAGTTTTATAAGGGCACCACGGGGTGACCAGCCCCTCCCCACCCAACCCCACCCCCCACCCAGCCCCACTCTCCCCACCCAGCCCCACTCTCCCCACCCAGCCCCTCCCTGCACGACAGACGGGCACAATAATCCCCTGTGGGCTGGTGTAACCAGGAGGTTCCTACCAGAACCAGGTGTCTTCTCCAGAGGCGAAAGCTACCACATTTCTGGCAGGCTCAACCGTGACACGGGGTGACTCGCAGTCCCCCTCCTATTATTGTCGGCTCCGAATAATTGTTACAATTGCCCCCGCCCACGGCGAATTTCCTCATCCGATTCATGCGGTTGGATACGTACGGCGCGAAAGAAGTTAAACATACCGACTTTGGCTGGGCCCATCCTGGCCAAACCTGGACTTTTCCACTGGCACGTCTGAGCCGAGCCAACGCTGGGCTCTCGTGGCACGGGTGGTCTGTCACTGCTTTTCTCGGTCCCGGAAAGCAAATCGTGGTACGTTGACCGAACAACACATCTGCTATTTTCTTGAGACAAACACGTCCAGGGGGCGGAGCTAAAGGCCTCTTAATTGTGACGTCAGTCTGTATTACCGTGAGAAATGTTAACGTTTCACCGTTAAACTTTCTCACGTTGGCATGATGCAAGCAGCGCGGCTCTGCTTTTGCAGTGGGGGAAAAAAAAAAAACCTGTGCCTTCTGACCCGGGACGACCTGGCTCGGCTTCGTTATACCAATGGAAAAGGAGACAAGTGTTATCCCAAGTGTCTTTTTGCATGCCCGTGATGTTCCGTGCATGTTCTGCTCCGCAGCCTATGGCCAAGAGAGAAGTGTTCTGCTGGACAACCTGAGCGCTGAGCAAGTCACCAAGGAGGTGGAAGCCCTAGCCAATGCCAAGGTCTAAGCGGCAAGAAGACCCAAGCGAACATGCTGCCCGTGTCACGGTGCTACGATACGGCCTTTCAGATGGCCCGGCCCGGGTTGGCAATACAAGGCCGTTCATAATGGTGTCGCCCATGATTGAACGCTTATAATTCGACGGAGGTTTGAACTGCGTGGTTTAAATGTCAGCAGGATATTCCTTGTATATGCAGGTTTCTAACAGAAGTGTTGAAGTGATCTTCCAACCACACAAATGACGCATTAACCCAACAAATTGGCATACACCTGGGACTCTTAAATATCGATAAGGTGTTTTGCCATAGCAGGCTTGTGGGGGTTTAGGACAAAGTTCACAATAACATCTTCAGACGAAAAACCATGTGTCCACAAGTGCTGTGGTGACGTCACTACTACTTGGGAGGCAAACAGCTTTGTAGCTTTAACCTCGCTCGAACTGGTAATTGTAATTATTTGATGGACGGCACCAATATAGGCAGCCAGTATAATGTTGTGGCCAGCACCACAAATTGGACATGAATCCATCCTACTGCTCTAAACACAACCTATTTAAAAATATAAACATTGTTCAAAATGATTGTAAATAATAAAAATGTATGGTTGTGATTATTGGAAATGGTGGCTGTGTATTTTCAATCACTGTATATACATATTTGCTCAGGGAGCGAAGTGCAATTTCACATGCACGACCAAACATTGTTAGACTGGGCTGACAGCTGAACCTGACCATGGGCATGTATTGTCTGCAAAGAGTGACGGAGTAATGCTTTTCAAGTCGATTAGCCGGATTTTGAAATGTTTTAAAAGCTTAAGGGAAAATGCTATCTGTAGGTTACCAGGCCAGTTATAACTTAAGTCAATACTTATTCTGTAAATTTTCAATACATAACAGTGGTCCACTTTTCCACTTATTTGGCATGGCAGCCCCACCCCCAATCAAAACCGCTACTGCCCCCTTATCCCCACCCCCAGAATGTACTCGATCTCACAAACCTAGCAGGGTTGAGCCAGGATAGCGCTTTGATGGATGACCACCATGCATAAAAACAGTGTGTTGTAAGTTGCTCAGGGATCTATGTTCTCAACAATGAGGGCAGTGCCACTAAATCCATCGCATTGTACTATACGCCAACATCGAATGCTGCCCACCCTATAAAACCCGTATTGACCAGTTCGGTAAAGTTTGACCAAATAACCTTCATGACCCGAATGGCATGGGGAGGCCCTCATCCTGCAGTGGTTTTATAACAGTTGCACACATTTAATATCCCCGGTGACAATTTGCACATCAAAGAAACGTGATTTTAAGAGCCGATGGGAATGTTTTATATTTACAAATATCACAGTAGTTTTCTGCGCGCGTTAGAACCAAATACACCATCCGAACCAATTCATGAAATTAGTGCAAAAGCCATGTTTGTTAAGAGAAAAGTTGCAAAAGAAATGAGCGCTACACTTTTAGAGTGGCATATGGAGACATTCAAGAACGCACAGATGAGAGAACATACACCGCGGTTCAAGACATACTGACTGAAGCAAAGCAATTGGATAGGATGCATCTCGAAAAGAGATGATGTCCACTGGACCGGAGGAAACACACCGAGGAATAACGTCCACCGCGGAGGTGAAACGATGAACTCCACTCGTTTGCTTTTGCAGGTGCTGGGTGAATACATCGCAAGATTATGACCAACGGCAATGGCCTGGGAAGGTGTTCATTCGCCAGTGGATTTATTGAGGCTGACGATGCGAATGGCTTTTTTTTACATCCAGGGAGTAGGTTTAACTGCTCGCCATCATCCTTGGCTCGGGTAAAATTCCAATCGTCTGGCATTGTTTGTAGCGCAGCGTGCATTATTTATTTGGCAGGGCATGTGGTGATCGGCTCCAGCTTTTCCGCGAGAGACTGCAGCCAGGAAGTCCCGTTGATGAGCTTCGTGGTCCCAATGACATAATCTGTGTTGCTGTCCTCGGACTGCCCCAGGAAGCGGATCGCCGAGATCTCGGCGCTCGTCACGCCGCCCAGGAAGAGCACGAGGGTGATGCGTGATCCCGTATCGCCTGCGCAGCACCACACACACGCACCAGAGCCATCGTACACGTGCATTAAACGCATGCAGTTTGCCCAATGGAAGCCGCAGAAACCATTGTGAATGTGCATTTACAAAATGCAGTCTGCCTGACATATGCCCTCAGAACCATTGTACGTGTATGCATTAATGCAGTGGCGTAGCATGGTTGGCATGGGCCCTGGTGCAAGCAATGCAATTGCCAAATTAACATTTTGGCAATGTGTAAATTTCAGGAGTAAAGCGATTCCTGCCTTTTACAATATACGCGATCAGACTGCGGATGGGCATCAGTGCCAGGAGGAGCGGTGGGGGCAAAGAAATGTGGACGCTGTGCGGCTCACGTTTGTGAGTGAGCCCCGTTGGAATCGGTTGCTTCTCGTGGAACTCGGGCCCCGGCAGCAGCTTCAGGGCCTCCTCGATGACTCTCCAGCCGGGGCGCGTACTCAGCTGAGCCAGTCGGACGGAGAGCGGCGCGTAGCCGCTGTACACGTAGGATACGTCCGTGGGGGCCTGCGACGGGCAACAACGCGGCCACCACAATCCGGCTGGCATCGGGCACTACCACTTCAAGATGTGGGCAAACAGGGGTCGGAATGCCCTTAATGCAGCCAAAACAAACGTAATGCAGCACATCTCGGCTGGTCTCAGACAAGTGACACATACAGCCTTAACAGACTATTGGGGCAAGTCCTATTATAGCAAGCACCGACAAAGGCCGGCACGGCACACGAGGAGGTGGGTGGCCAGCACCACACCCGGCCAACTTTATCTCAACAGTGGGAATGTTTACACACCATACCAGGTTCTCATTTGAGGCCGACTTGACCGAGGGGAGGCTCAGGACCGGTTCAGATAAATCATCACAGGTGTTGGCCGTGAACAGGAATCGAACTCCAGTTACCGTGTTCCTAGCGCAGCACGCAAACCGTTGCACAGCCGCTCCCCACAAAGCACAGCACCCAGCATCACAAACTAGGCCATAAAACGGAAACAGCACGAATACAGCGTGTCCACAAGTGGATATACCATGTCCCCGCTTATAATAGGATTTGATTGGAGAACATACTGGACATCTGTGAAAAAGAGCTTCATAGCTAGTCGGATTTCTCCAGGATAAATAAAGCTTCCGATTCTGAAATACATAGATTAAAGAGGTCACATTGGGATAAACGACCGGCTGGGTAGCAGCCGAAGGAAAGAACGCACCCAAGAAGGACGTTCACCGTGAAGATGGAGCAATCAAGTCAGCTCGCGTACCGGTGCCAGGTTTATGTTTACATCACATGGCTGTGGGGGGTGGCGATGGCTTGGGGGGGGGGCGAAGCCTTCATCCAGCAGTGGATTGGTGACGACCCGCCACACTCACCCTTTCGTTGACGTCGGTTTGGTGGAGCCGCAGGGTTTTGCGGAGAGTGGGGAAGTTGTTCCGTCCTGGCGGCTGCAGCTTCAGCAGGCCGGCTTTCTCCAGGTTGAACAAGGTGAGCATGTGCTCAAACCCATACGTCTGTCACGAGCAACACATCCAGCAGTGGATTGATGAAGGCCTGCATATTGTACAATCCAGTGGATGGCTAAATTGATTTAGGTTGATTGCTGAATTTTCCTGCCATCATTCACCATCAGCATCTCGACAAGGAGCATAAACCATCACTAAAACTCCGGTCATCGTCGCAGCAGCTTTTGGCTAATCATCGAACAAAGATGGTCACTGCATTGCGCGCTTTCAGATGCGCTTCTGCGGCCGTCTGGAATGCTCTTCCTTGATGATATTAGGAGCCTACTGGGAGCTACGCACTTGTAAATCTAGAACGAAAACTCATTTCTTCAGAACTACTTTTTGTGTTTAGTTGTCCTTCCCCAGGACCTCCGATTCGCACGGTTGGCTACGTATGGTGCCAAAGAAGTTCAACATACATACATAATCATCAACGTGCAGTGGAAAAACGGACAGCTCTGCCTTCCCGATGCGTGGCATGCTCACCTGTATGATCTCGCGCCGATAGTATTCCAGCAGTTTGGGTTTGAGGCCGTTGTTGCACAGCGACTGTATGCACATCAAGCGCAGCACGCGCATCAAGGGCAGCTTCTGCGCAATGCACTCCTCGATGTAAACGTTGGCCTGATAAGCACCCACACAGCGATAAAAAACAGAAGGGTTTTTGTAATTTTAGCGTCTTTTCGCCAATGTTTTCCCCGATCGAGCGACCGGCGCCATGTCAAAAAGACGAAGAATCCATTCTGAACGCTCGCGAATCTGTTCGAAAATGGCCTGCCCAAGTGGATATCGCATAGCCCACCTCCAAGATCCTCTGATCCACAGAGGACCTCCTGATCTCACACAGTGTAAAAGCAGCATTGTTCCAGTCCTGCCTGCTTCTTACTCAATTAGAATATACAGAGCAATCACAGCGCACCCCACCTTCCGCCATTCATGAAAACGTGACAGAAATCTCCTGAAAAATGAGTTGTCAGACTCAGCGAGGCTTTCCTGGGTAAACAAGCGTAAATAATAATGAATTATAAAATATATTTCACCTTATCGGTGTCTATGCCGGCGATGAACTCTTGTTCAACAGCCAATGAGTCGAGGAAGGTGTCTGAATCTGGAGACGAAAAACGTGAAGTCAAGAGGCGGGAGTAAACGATTGTCAGAAGCACCGAAGGTTCTTTCTCGGCGCATAATGATCCTCTCCATCACAATTCGATTCAACAATCAATAATTAGTTCGCCACTGCGATACACGTAGAATCCCGAGTCAAGTCGACGTCAAAAGTCGAAGCGATATCCATGATGAGCAGCTCTTGAACTTAAGACTACCACCTCACAGTCTCACATTCCGTTTAACTGAACTAATTTTAAAATCTATTTGTGCTGGTTGACTTCTGCTCGGGCACGGCCACGGTGTGGCTCGGTTGTGCAGTGGAAAAAGCGGTACAAGAGGCAGCGGACGAGTACGTACGAGTGACCTCCTGCACAAGCTCCGCAATGGACGTGTGGGTGGCGAGGGACGATTTCACAGCTTGCATGTGCGGGAGCTTGGAAACAAATTCCTTTATCTCCCCAACGGTTTTCGCTTGGTGCCTTTCCTGCAAACACAGCAACAGGTCAAACATTTTTTTTTTTTACCAGGTAAGGTCCACTGAGCTCTATATAGCTCATTTTTTGAAAAAGTGACCTGGCCACAAATGATAGCTCAATGAAGTGGCTCATTACGTGGAAATGTATAGCAGCTAAATACTCTAAATGCATGTTGATTATAAACGTGGAGGGAAAAACTGGAGGACCTGGAGAAAAATGTACGTGATAACAGGGAGAACACGCAAACTCCATATATACAGACATCAGGGCCGGGACCGAACCCACGACTTCCTGTATAACAGGCGAGGTAGTTAACATCTCGCCGCCATGGTGCCCCATCTCTTGGAAAGCCCCCCATTTTTCTCATCAGGTGTCGGATGCGAAGCAAGATTTTGAGCCTGGATAGTGACAACGAGACATAGGCAATACAACAACACCCAGAAGACAGAAGGCAGCCGCCACCGGCCTTTCAGAATAATCTTCCAGAATACATTTCTCCCCACTTTAAAGCAGCGCCTTCACAATCATCTTCTGGCAGACGGATCTCCGTAGCAATACCGCTGTCTCCCAGAGTTTGGGCTGCGTCCGACTTTCCGGAGTCCGGAGAATACGGAACAACGTGCACAGGCGAAGGCAGAGGGGGGTAAGAGGAGCACCTCAAACTGGGCTGTGATGAGCCTGGCTTTACGGCTCAGCACCTCCCCCACGGCGTTGAAGTTGCGATCCCTGATTTCTGCGTACAGCTCCTCGGCCGAATTCAAAATCAGCTTCTTGGGCTCCGAGGGCAGCTCTGCTGCTGCTTCGCCGTCCTGCTTACGCGGCTGAAACTTCTCCGGCGGAAGCTTGACCGAAGCTGTAAAGAAAAAAGAAAAAAACACGTGACTTCTTGCTCAAATGAGCACAAAATCGCAGGGACGAATCCATTCATCGTTACATCCACCGCTTGTGCCAGGGTATTAATTAGTGATGTGGAGAGTGGTGCGTAAAAACTTCTATGCTCCGTGTCTACACTCTCAGCCTTCACACTAATATCTACACGGACCAGTGTGGTGAAGTACGGTCATCGAACCGTATTTCACGCACGGCACGGGAAAGCCCCCCGTCAACCAGCAGGGACATCCGGACATCTGTGAAAAATAGCTGAATACAACATTGGATTCCTCCAGTACAAATATTCTGATTCTGAGCAGCGGACCGCCGCAAGGGCCCCCCCCCCCCCAGCGCACGTTACACACGGGCACGGAGTTGGGCCGCGCGCAATTGGCGTCAAAACTCACTGTTCTGAAGGCCGTAGATTTCATCGACGAGGCCCTCGTAGGTGAGCTGGGTGAGCATGGGGGTGAGCAGGTCGACGCTGCGGTCGATGATGAGGAGCGTGTCGATGGCAGGAGGCATGTGCATCTGCACCCCCGCCATCTCGCGGTGCATCCTCAGCAGCATGTCGGTCACGCGCTGCAACGTCACGCATCGCAAGAAAACGGGTCAGCCTTACGACGAATTGTTCCCTTCTTGTTTTTTACGCCAATCGACATGGTAAATGCTTGGCGACCCACAACTGCTCACAAATAACGAAAGCTTTTGCCGTTCAATGTTCGCAGCGACAGCAACGTCTATGTTGCTAATAAGCCCAGGAACGTTAACAAGTGGACCGAAGCGCAAAATGACAGAGGAAGAATGGGGGAGGGACGTAGCAAGGGTGAGGAAAATAGAGGAAGTGACTAAGGAAGTGAGTCCTGAGTCACGGTTGAAGGGTAAGATTTTGAGGAGACTTCAAAGTGGAGAGGGTTCCCTGGGCAGGGAGTTCCAGCGGGGCGTAGTACCTCCGATTAGCATGGATGGCTACGTACGGTGCGAAAGAAGTTCAACATCCAAACAATAGATTCCAACCACACCTCCGATTAGCACGGTTGGCTACGTACGATGCGAAAGAAGTTCAACATACATACAACAGAGTCCAACTACACCTCCGATTAGCACGGTTGGATACGTAAGGTGCGAAAGAAGTTCAACATACATACATAGGATAGATTCCAACCACACCTCCGATTAGCACGATTGGCTACGTACGGTGCGAAAGAAGTTCAACATACATAGGTAGCGGCGAGCTTCACGTGCGCACAAGTAAGTTTCCAGATTTTTCCCATTGAAAAACTTTCATAATAACAGAACGGTCATCAACCAACAACCACAAGGTACTCACCCTGGCCCATTCTCCCTTTCCGGAGATATTTGGGATGGTGCCATAAAGAGACTGCATGGTCATCAGTCCTTTGGCAACGTGGAACAAACTTGTGAAGTCATTTTCCAAGTGACATTCCTGAAAGCAAAGAAATAATTTATCAACAAATTGTATGGTACTGTTTTGCATTGCGACCATGATTCATCCGGAATGTGCCCGATCTCATCAGCAGGGTTGAGCCTGGAGAGCGCTTAAATGGGTGACTTGCATGTATAAAACAGGTGCTCTAGGCTACTGCAGGACCACGGTATTACCTTCCGGAGATGCTCGTGAATAGCAAATTTCACGGATGGTATTGGATTACAAAAACCTATCTTTTTTCTCATCACTGGCTCAGTTAGTCGAGCGAGCCATTCACAATTGGAAGGTTGCAAGTTCAAATCCTCAGTTTAACACGTAGGCTTTCGCGACCAATATTATTCATAATAAAGGTTTTTGAGTTAGATCGCGTTATTTATAAATGTGTCGTAACCCTCCACCACCCGACACGGCCAAACAGTAAAAAATGTGTCACGTTGACAAAAGACAAACAGTTCACTACTTTAGCCCACCGGTGTGTTGATGAGTGAATCCACAACATTTACAATTTTTGTGTACGACGTTTCGCTGGTAATTACATCCAGCATCATCGGGCAAATCACCAGAATGGTGGAGCCCTCACTTGCTCCCGGTCTTAAACAGAGCAGCAGGGTGACGTCATCATTTAACTCATTCAACTCATTCGTTCAAATCCTACTTAGTTGGGGGTCGACTCGGACCATCGTCCCACTCTCCGGGGTAGAACATATGCATACCACTTTGTGGGAAGTCAACAATGGTTGTCCGACAAATAGCCTTGCCCCCGTCATTGCAAAGTGGAGTTTTCACCACCGTCTGAGGGGCTGTGTACGGACGATGAGCACCACTTCAATGTCCAATGAGCAGGACATATTTTTTGCCTCGTACGAATGACACTACAGCACTTAAAAGGGGGGAGCGCATACCCTGAATGCGAACTCATTCTCCATGGATATGAGGTCACTGTCAAAAGGAATGAAGTCCAAGGGATATTCCTGGATGGTGGTAAAGGTGCCGAAGACGCCCATCTGCTGCAGATGCTGCTCGCAGAGTACGCAGCGGCGCGGCACGCACACCAGGTGGTACTCCCTGCCCGGGGAGCAGCCTTCTTCCCTGCGGCACGCACAGGGCGGTCAGTGATGGCGCTCGGCATTAGAAAACTAAGCAAATGCAAATGTATGTACAGTAAAAGCTTGGATTGCGAGTAACTTGGTCTGCGAGTGTTTTGCAAGACGAGCACTTTTTTAAATGAATATTAATTTGATAAACGAGCGAGGTCTTGCAATACGAGTAGTACGTGTTTACGCTTTGTCTGCCGAGCGTCACGTGATCACAACTGATATACGAGTGCTTTGATATACGAGTGCTTTGGATTACAAACACGTTTACAGAACGAATTTTGCTCGCAATCCACGGTTTTACTGTATGTTGAACTACATTTGCAATGTACATAGCACGACCGTGATAATCAGAGGTGCCAAGCAGTGCAAGGGGCCCAGGATCCATAAAAAAATAGGGTGAATCAAATGAGCCGCTCGAATTCAAATCCTAATAAAAACCAGAGCAACAATCTTCATTCAAAAAGCCAATTAATCTGTCTCACCCCTGAATATTTGCGTCTCTCATTTCTCATCCAAGTACATTTCTATATATTCTTCCCCCGCATCTCTGGTTAGCACGGTTGGCTACATATGGTGTGAAAGAAGTTCAACATACATTCGTAGACTTTTATTGTGTCTCACTACACATATCTCTTTTCTATATCTCATATATCAACGGATTAAGATTTAGCAAATTTAAAGGGGGTGGTGGTTGTAATTTGAACTTAGGGCCTCCAATTGGCCAGGACCACCACTGGAAGGAACGTCCATTTGTGTCGGCTCTAGATTCCTCTTGTACCTACGTTTACACTCCCTGCCTTCATCACCACGCCCGACTGCCTTTGTCTCCCCGTGATGTTTACAACACCGCACCACGTACTCATTTTGAGGCCAAGTCAACTCACGCTGCACCACCAGCGTAGGGTGAAGAGCTCTGCTGTCGGGAACACCGACCATGTGATATCTCTCACGGGAGGAGGCCACCATGTGTGTTTTCCGTCACTTACTTGAGCAGACTGGTGCCCACGATCTGCATGAGCTCCACGCGTGGCCGTAGCATGAAGATCACGTGTCGGGAAGGAGATGGCGGCAGTGGCGGCAGGCGTTCCTCCCGCAGAGGAAACATCTTGTCCACTTCATGCTCCTGTCACGGGTGAACCGGGCTATGTTACCATCATCAACATTATCATCATCGTGGGCATTCAACCAGCGAGAATGTCAATGTTAATGAGAAATATGGTCAATGATAAAGACATTGGAACAAATGCGCAAACGTACACAAAGAAACGTGGAGAGATACGTGCTTTGAATTACGGAAGGACAGAAAAATGAACACGTGTAGTGGCATAGCGCTGGCTGCTGGCAGAAAAAGGGAATCTGCGGCGTACGGCAGTCCTGACGTCAGCAGTACAGGATATACACGAGAGGGGGATCTAGGGGAAAGGTCACAGAAGGGGCACACCAGGAACCCGCTAGTAGGTTCTAGAAAGGAGGCGTGGCCGGGGTACGGAGCGAGGCCACGCTGACAGTTTAAGAGGTGCCCCTGTAGGAGACCTTGAGGCTGTTGTTGGAGTGGGATCCCCGTCGTGCTGCTGAAGTCTTCGTCACCGTTATTCTCATCGTCTTCACCATCCTTCTCGTCATCGTCTCCATCTTCACCATCTCGAGGCGCAGCTAGTCAGGCAGCCTACCGACTGTCCTAGCTGAGTAGCGTCGCCGAAAATAGACGGACTGATTATTAGGAGTGTTAACCCCGATGGTGCTTGTTAATAAAGAAGTGCCTCCAAGTCTTATCGTCTCTGAGTTAGTCACTAAGCATGCAAGTTAGAGAACGTCATACTTGACAGACAAGAAAATCTTGATATTAATCAGGGATCGCATTGGGAGCCAGTGGAGGGATTGGAGTACCAGAATGATGTGGTCTCATTTACGGGTGCGGGTGAGAAGTCTAGCAGTGGTTATATTTGATCAATTGGCGATTGGAGGCCGTAGGGGAGACAGTAGCATTCATCGATTATTCTGGATGTGATGAAGGAATGGGTGACACCATTTACTAACGTTACCTTTAGCAGTGAGTATTCAGCGATGAGGCCAAAAGGTCCAGTCAGGCTTTCATCCCACACGATGGCCTGATGAGAAACAAACAGCAGCAGCATATGGTTAACAAGAAGGCTGCACAATACATAAACAATCCTCCCTTCACTCAGGAATTATCATTGGAAGTGGCGACTGTTCCCACGAATGTTCATTCATCGACCATATTTGCATCCTATAACTGACTTTCAGTGGGTTTCCGTTCGTGAAATATTTCACGGACAATGTATCTTTAGTTTTCAATTAGCGCTAAGAGTTGGCGTTTGGGGTCTTAGGTTTAGGCTCGGAGTGTAAGTGTTAACGTGTGGAAGTCTCGGGTTTGAAGAACTGAGTTTAGATATTCGGGTTTAAGGTTGGGGCTATGGACATGAAGACTGCTTCTATTGCCACAAATCCAAAGAGGCAGTCGTCTCAGTCACTGCTACTGCATAATTAAGCATTAGTTAGCTCCTGGGGACCAGCAGGAAATTCCACATTTCTATGGCAGAGGCCATACAACAAAGGAGGACTACATACTGTCTGTAACGTCAGCCTATGTGTTCGGATCACCTGTAATATGCCATTTCCAATCTCCCCCAAGCTCGGGAGAAAATTCAGAGTTGAGTCTGGATAGTTCTTGGATGGGCGACCCCCATGCATACCAGGCTGCGGAGCTACTTTATAGTCAGCTGTGTAGCAAACTCAATTATTGTGCTCTACTTATACGTTCCCACATGTCTGCGCTCAGCTTTCATCAATCCGCAACTAACCAGCATGGTGATGTAGCACTGACCAGTGTGAAGTATGGTCAAATAGCCCCCATGACCTGCACAGCATGGGGAGGGCCTCATTCAGCAGGAGACTGACAAAAGGGTCTGTATAGGGCTGTAATCTCATTGGCATTGCAATTTCAATCAGACACAATTGAAAACACACGGTATTTTTTAAGAGATTAAAAAAAATATTTAAAGAATTGAGGAACTCAGGCAATAGGGAAACGGGTGTGTGGTTATTGCACCGTATGCCATTTCGAGAACAAAGATGGCACATTCCACATTCTTCTGGCAATCACATCAACTCCCCGCATCACCAGAATTCAATCACCCATTACCCACACTACCACCACGACTACCACCACCAACCCACACCACTAACAGCAACTTCACCACAACCATCACTCCAACCGAAACCACCAGCCATGATCTCAGCATTCCCAGCATCCACAACTTACCGCCAATCATCACGTCAAGAATCACCTCTCTCGCCAGTACCAACCATAACCACCAACAACCATCATCACAACCATCACCCACAACAACAATAACCGGCGTTGACGTCACCACGGCGCCTGTGCCAGGTCAGGTGCACTTTGAGGCCACGTGAAGTGTCCAAGACTCGCTGACAGGTCACGGGACAGACCCCAGCAGGTGCCATGGGTCAACTGAGATCAGGCAGGGAGATGCACCACCCCGTTCCCCCTACTGTGCCAACTTGCTGCGTTTTATCCGCCCGGCGCTCCGCTCGTTGTTGTGAGCGTCGCTCCTTTTGCCCCTCCGTTGTTGTTGTTGTTGCTGCTGGAGGGCGACTGCCTCCCTCCACAGAGGCCGATCGTGACACCGCTGGTGCCGGTCACGGACAATTCCACTCAGCTCCACGTCCTCCCGTGACCCGTCAACTCCATCGCTTCTCCATCCCGTGCCGGCCAAACAGAAGCCGTTTCGGGCACGCGGTGGCCGCCGGGCGTGCGGGGGGTACGTGACCCCAGCCTGCCGGAGGAGCTCACCATCTTTCACCCACCAACTCACAACAACCATCGACAACAACCAGGCGTGACAACATCGCACCCAACAAACGACTCCCATCGCGAGGAAGAGTTAAGAGAGGAGTGGGTGAGGATGGTGCCTCTCGCCTTGCTGCCCGAGAGTTTGTCGAGGATCTGCAGCAGCCGCCTCCGCGCCGCTTCGCGAAGAACGCCGAGGTTGAGCCTCCCGCTCGCCAGATGAGACGCCATAGCGACACCACCACCACCCCCCGACAACCCTTGGTGCTATCGATTCCCTCGCATCGAATCCTCGCACGAATCGTAATCGATTGTCGTGCTTTCACGAAACCGCCCCACGTCTGAGAAATAGATGACCCCGCCCCGCCACCACCTCGCCCCGCCCCCCTGCTCACCTCGCCCCGCCCACCTCGCCCCGCCCCCCTGCTCACCTCGCCCCGCCCCCCTGCTCACCTCGCCCCCCTGCTCACCTCGCCCCGCCCCCCTGCTCACCTCGCCCCGCCCACCTCGCCCCGCCCCCCTGCTCACCTCGCCCCCCTGCTCACCTCGCCCCGCCCCCCTGCTCACCTCGCCCCGCCCCCCTGCTCACCTCATGTCTCTTTGTTGTAGTACAGAGTTAGACTGATGGCCTTAATCTAAGTTGTCTTGTGGTTGTTGTTGGTTGTTTGACTTGCATCCCACTGGGATTTTTGCACACAGCGTTGGTGTACGGTGATTTTTGTCTGCAACATTTTGCTGTCTTTCGTTGGATTTCTGTTTGCACTTAGTCACATATTCACTTTAAGATGTTTTTTGTTCATGTTTTTGTTTGTTGCGGTTGCACCCGATTCAAGAGCCGAATGGCTCACAGGGCTATACCAAATAAATGAACTTGAACTTGAACCTCGCCCCGCCCGCACAGGAATTTAAATCGATTTTCGTACCTACGAAATGTGGCGTGGGTATAAAAAAAATCGATTGGCGCGATCAGGAATCGAAATCGCTGCCAACTCGATGACTTACGACAGATGGGTTGGTCCAGATGTCTTGTGACCCCCCCCCCCCCCCCAATTTAATTCACTAAAACGTCATATTTTTTTTTAAAGTAAGGTTTTAATGAAAACAGAAATGAAAATGCAAAATAACCAAAAAATTGGGGTGGGGGGGTCACAAGACATCTGGACCACCCTGTACAATCCATTCGCATGTGAAAAAGAAATTCGCGGCTCATCGGATTCCTCCAGCATCAATACATAAATATTCCGATCGTTTGGAATCGATTGCATTGCGTCTGTGTTAAACAAAATCGAAATCGACCGTCAGGAATCGACGCGTGAGTATCACGTGCTATGCGTGGAATCGACCGGCAAAGTTAAGGAGAATTTTAACGTGGAATCGATTCCCTTGTCACGTGGTAATCATTCTCTCTATATATTTTGAGTTACGCGCTACCGGATTTCTCGGGACGCTCCGGGAAATTTAAAAAAGTACAATTCTCTCGTGTCCGGTGTCGATTAAGTTCTATAAACATGCTCTCAGAAATTACAAAAAAATAAGAATAGGGTTTTTACATTTTTTGGGCTTAAAAAAGGAATAACCTATTCTTATTTTCCATACTTTGATACTGTGGCACAAACTAAAATAAGTAATATTTTAAAAAACTTTCTAAAAAACACGCTTTTATTAAATGTACTAGTAATGGCAGAACTGCACGACTCCAGCAAGTGGCCCCGAAGCTTGCCATAACGTAAGGGACTGTGGACAATTAGACCCAGGCCGAAACATAAAAAAAAAATATATAGATTTTAAATATTTTATTATAGAATATAGTATTATCATCAGTATGACATAAGTATACCAAGTTTGCAGTCGATACCACATTGGTAAGTGGGTTAAAATTGAGCTACAAATAAATTAAATCACGACGCAGCAGACCATGCTTTCCTACCTGATAATGGACGCTTGTGTTGCGCCCGAAACGTGATTTATTTTATTTTCTACCTACGTGACTTTACGGAAAGAACCAAAGAGTATGGATTCCTGCAGTCACGAAAGCTTCAAATCAAGAAAAGCCATGTTTGGCGAAGCTGGCGCCTGCACATGCTCATCGTCCATTCGAGGAAATGTGTGACCATACTTCACCATGCCGGTCGGTGCGGGTTGATGAAGATGCCCCTACCGAGAAGGGGTGGGAGGTAGGGAGGGGTGTTGCAATCGAAGGCCAAACTATTATGACCCAGAGGCTGTAAATGCTAGCTAGGCACCAAGCTTTATTAACTGCACACAAAACCAGCATGTGTTGAGGTATGCAACGGATGTAACTGTTGCTGCAAAATATTATTCAGGTCCAGCCAAGAGAGCTGATGTCTTGGTTCTTTCGGTAAAGTCACGTAGAATGGAAATAATAAAATAATACAAATAAAACATAATAAAATAATTCTCACGACGTTTCGGCCACAACGCAAGCAGCCGTCCTCAGGTGGAGAACAGGTCTGTCGAGGAGACAGTGTCTGAATGACAAGCCCCAGGCTTGGAGCGACTATTTAAGCTGGTCGCTCCAAGCCTGGGGCTTGTAACTTTACCGAAAGAACCAAGAAGATGAATCCCTGCAGTCACGAAAGCTTTAAATCGAAATTTAGAGCTGATGTCCTTTCGACTTTCGAAAAACACTGTAATCTCAAAGATCCCAAAAAAGATCTGGCCACCCGCAGATACGAATTGTCGGACGATCATAAAGATCGTTTTGGAATACAGTAATGGTAAAAAAAAAGGTAAGTAGGGTCATTTACTGTGACGCTGCGTTCGCCGTTTAACCCGCTAAAAACGTCGCCGCACATGCGTGGAACAATATTCTTTTACAATGTAACCCGCAGGTGTGGACTTGGGGGAAGGCGACCCAGGACGCCAAGCTGTGACGGCAACGAGAAAAATTGGAACATTTTGTATACGCATTTCTCTTCACCCAGTTTTACAAATGATTCATCGAGCATGCGTATACACGATGACAGGTAATAGACGCAGGAGTCACGAACGATAATTGACAAGAGGTGACCGGGTCGAGAGGCTGGGTTACAATCCCGGTTGGCGGCTCGTCCTTGGTCATAATCTGTTTTGTTCAATGCCTCAATGGGCCTTAAGCGCTGATATAATAAAGTACTGTACTCAGTCTTGAGCTTCAGTTACCCGGAGTTCTCAAGTGTGGTGAGTTGATGGTCTCAGCCCGGTCACCAGTTATTATTGCACAAAGAAAGAACCCATCATGTAAAATATTGTTCTGTACCTCCTAAGTCGGATAAACTCCAGCTCTGAGAATTGAAAACATTCGTGTAACGGTCACGCGACAAAATATTAGTGTACGATAAAAGCGTGAACTCAAAGGTGTTCAGCCACTTCCAAGATGTTCGGCGAAAAATCTCTTGCGCAGCTGTTCTCTGACAATGTATGTAGAACTTCCGTGGTAATCGGAGGTACAGGAGGAAAGACAACAAACTAAATACAAAAAGCAGTTCTCATGAAATGGGTTTTCAATCAAAATTATTTAAAAGTGCATAGCTCCAGTGGCTTCCTAATATCAGAAGAACGTTCCAGACGACCACAGAAGTGCATCTGAAAGTACGTAATGCGGTGACCGTCTTTGTGTGTGATGGTTAGCCAAAAGCTGCCACTGCGAGAATGACTGGAGTTTGCATGATGGTTTATGCTGGGGGTGGCGGGTGGGATGGGGGGATCGCACTGCTCTGCAAGATTTCTAAATGGATTCTTTGTCTCACTGAACAACCAAACGAGAGGATCACTTTCTTGGCAAGCGATAGAGTTTGGTGGCCCAGGAGGCCACCGATTACGTTGATGCCGGGGGCCTGATCACGTGATGAGATTCAATTCAAATAAACATAAATAACGTTGGGGCAACATTGGCATACTCTTTGGGTCTTCCGGTAAAGTCACATAGATATGTTCAAATAAAATAACAAAACTACGACGTTTCGATCGCAACACAAGCGGTCATCATCAGGAACCTATCTCCGTGACTTTACCAAAAGACCCAAAGAATATTAATTCCTGCAGTCACGAAAGCTTTAAGTCAACGTTGGCATGCTGTTTGGAACTGTTGGACCAACCTTGGCCTCGTTGTTGACCCAATGTTCCTGAACCTCCGATTATGACGATTGGCTACATACGATGCGAAAGACATTTACTGAGCAATGCCCAGCAATATTTGTTAATTCTTAGAAGTGTTCTCAACTGTGCAAAGATAAAGTAAAAATGTATGTATGCCCACTGCTACAACATGTATCACACTACAAATGCTACTTTGTTTTCACAATTTTCAAAAAGCCGACCTGCAACTCTGTCATATGAAAACAAATTAAACGTGGAACACAAAACGAACATCTAACGAGGGTATAATTAATGCAGCACTTTCCCTGCTAATACTTTCAAGGCCTCCAAATAACAAAACCCTGAAATACAGCTATGTTAAATTACCCCCATTCATCGACATCTTGGGTACAATCCACGTTTTCCTGTACCCTGTGCCACGTTGACTGGCTGGCTCCATTAAAACAACAATCTGTGAACTATACATTGAACAATCCGGTTTCGAGTTTCGCCGGGCTAAATCAACCCCGGCGAATCTTGACTCCAAATCAACGGACAGAACGTCGTCCGATTTAGAATTTTGCCTGATATCACCGGTGACAGTGCTCAGATCAACGCACGAATACGGGAAGTCTAACCCCGAGTTGGCCGTGCTGACCATCGAATTTGAACCTTCTGTGCACGGCAAGTTGTGCACTTGATGCGGCATGTAAAACCGTACATCGGCACTCTGACCGTTATCCGGCCAGACATCTGCCATGAGGCTTTCTGCTGGATTACAGTCTGAGCGGTCAGACGTGGAGTGGCGCACAGGTGTGAAAGTAGCCCTCTGCAATCTGGGATCGACTTGAACATCGTAGCTGGAAAGGGGGCTGCCGTTTGAACCGTCGAGTTCGGGCTGCACCGACTTGCGACACTCGCTGCCGGCCTGGAGGCCCGAATTGCCCAACGGACGTGGCTGCATGCAATTGTCGTTGTTGGATGCATCGTCTTCGTCTTCGACGATGCAGTAAGAGCTGCTGCCCTCCCAGGCACGGCTCTTCAATAGCCACCGTTTATTGCACTCGTGTTGTGTTTTTGACTCTTCCTCCAGGCTCTGAAATGTCGACATAAAAAAACACAATGACAAACATCTTCACCCTTTATACACTGTTGGGGCAAGTGCTGTTGGCAAGCCCTTATTAAGGCCAGCATAGCACACGGGGGGCTGGTATGGCCAGCACCACACCTGCCACCTTTGTTTCCCCACAGGTTGACATGCTGTGGCAGGTATTTAAGGCTGATATTACCTAGCTGAGGTCCGAGACCAGTTATAATATGACTTTCCACCGGCATTAGCCGTGGCTGGGAATCAAACTCAGGTGGACGGCTTCATAGCGCAGTGCACTGCCGCTAAACCACTGCACCAACTGCTTCATCCGTAACCGTGGCATGCGGGGCAATTCACGCAGAGCAAAGGTTGATTGTGGGTACACCATCACAACCACAACACAGAACCTATATGTTCTGGGCTGGGGGGAACCTTAATATGGGAGAGGGGAGGGGGGAGAGCAACACTCCTACACAACCATGGCCGCTCACCTGCAAGATGGCGGGTGGAGGAGGATCTGTGGGAGATATGAGGCTCTTGAGCTTCTGCCGATAGAACCAGCCCATGGCTACCAAGGGGCCGACGATCACAATGCTCAGCAGGGTGATGGTGACAACCACAGGCAGGTTCAGAAAGTCTATGGGGGAAAGAAAAAAACGCGAGGAATACGGATTCGTATTAGTGATAATGCTAATTGCCAAGTTTCACGTGACCAAACAATCAACACTTTCGTCCACGCAGCAGCAGCAGCGCCAAAATAAATGTGTATACAATAATAAACAAAACAAATTATGAACGAATTGGAAGGCATTACCCGGTGGTGTGTCGTGGGCGATGTAGCATGCCACGGCGCTTTGGTCTCCATAGAGGTTGAAGTCCGGAATGTAGAACTGAGAGTGCAGGCAGTAGTTGCCCGCGTGCGGCACGGTGAATATGTGGTGGTTCTGTGTGACCAGGATGTGTTGTTGCACGTGGCCCTGTGCACATCAAGAAGCGCGCGAACCCACGGCTGGCAACATCAGTACGGTAACAACAACAAAAATCAAGTGCACTCGGCACACTACTGATCACCACATTCATGACAACACGGCTATGTTAAGGATAAAGGAGCAGCCCTGCAAGTGCTTGCTCACCCCAAGACCCATGTACTTGCATATAGACCCATAGACTTAATAGAGGACATATATTCTCTAGTCACATACACTGTCTTCATATCTTGCTCCACTGTATCCTCCCATCTCGGTCTCCATCCACTCCTTTCTGCACTGTGCCGGTGGCATCTCCATAGCCCTCACCCACTGCATCTTCTCTGTGTCTCGACTCAACACATGGTCAGAGTGTGGACGTCTCGCCTCCTTGGCCTTCTCGAGAACGTTAGTAACCCCCTGCTATGGCTCGAACTTCTTCATTCGTTTTCCTTTCCCTCAGAGATATTCCCGACATCCATCTGTGCATTCTCCTCTCGGTCCTTTAAAACTCCTTGTCTCACTTACTCAGTGCCCACATCTCTGTACCATGTAACAGTAGTTGGTAGTAATCACTGTTCTATGTACTGTGTTGTCCCTTTCAGTTTGACCGAGGGGATGGATGAATACAAGTCCACGGCAAGAAAAACTCACGTTCGCTTCTTCGGTGTAATTCAGAAACCACTGCCGGTTGCTGTAAACGTTCTCGAGAAAATCGTTCCCATTTCTCACTTTCAGATTTTCCACTTTAACGTAAAACTTCAGTCCAGAAACGATGGCAGAGGTGGACGGCGCCGTCAGCCTTGCTGGGAACAAGAAACGCAAAAAATATTTCTCGCGTTTAATCGTGGCAATTTTTTCTTATACGTGTTAAATTTCGAGAATGAATAATACATTTACGGTTACAATTAATCAATTATGTGAGGTGTCTGAGTTGGAGGGTTCAGAGATTAGAGACGCACAGCTAGCACCACCAAAACCCCGGGTTCAAATCTGGGGTTCAACCTTCTGTGATTATAAACAGGTTCTCAAGTGTATTGAGTTGATGGTTTCAGCCTGGACACAAATCACTGTACAAAAAAACGGTCATATATTTGGTTTTGCGCTTCATTTGGCTGAATTCTATCTCTGAGAATGGAGAATATAGAGTGGCCCTGTACTGAACGCCGGCAGCATCCACCCACACAAAAAATGCGAAAATAATATAATTATTGTTATTATACTTTTTTTCCAGGGAAATCCTCACTGAGTCTCATGACTCTTTTTCAGGAGGGCGCTGCAAAGTTTTCGCAGTCGAGGTGCAATTCCAATTGAGTAATTTGCAGGTACCGTTATTTTTACAATTCAGATGTTTGGCAAACACCAGTTACATTGTATGCTTTCTATTGGCTACGGGAGGAAACCGGAGAACCTGGAGAAAACCCAGGCAGGACAGGGGGATAACATACAAACTCCTCACAGAACAGCACCTGAGATTAGAATCGGTACCCAGGGGCTTCTTGTTGTGTTTTTGAGATGTCATCTACCTCGCCTGGTACGCAGGAGGTCGTGGGATCAATCCCGACCCTGACTATGATTGTTGTATACTTGGAGTTTGCATGTTCTCTCTCCCGTTGATGATCACGTGTATTTTTCTCCGTGCTCCTCCAGTTTTGTCCTCAACGTTTAGAAACATGCATTTATATTATTTGGCCGCTACTACAAATGCCCACGTGCGATGATGATGATGATAATATCAGCCACTTCGATGAGCTCTAATGCGTGGCCAAGTCACCTCTGAAGGAGATCTCATCGCTCAGTCGGCTTTGCCTGGTAAAATAAAATAGTTTAATTCAGTGTCCTTCATTTTCAGAGTGGGGGGTGCTACTTTCGCCGATAAGATGTCAGCATGAGGGCCACTAGACCGCCTGCAAGGGGTGTTTTCACATTTGTGCATTGTCGGGGGCCGCACTAAAGGCCACTAGGGGCCGCCAGTAGCCCGTGAGCCTTGCAAAAGAAGAACATTGTGTTAAGATTTACCACTGCGTGGCCACCCTGCTGCTGCCCCACGTGACGCTTACTGGACAAGAGCGGCTGGAAGCAACACGCGTATGCCCACTCAGACGCGGCACCCGGCGCTTCAGCACGCACGCGGAGCGTGTGGTTGGACGACGGATGGCAGCTCGCAGTGAAATCGCACTCGCTGCGACGCGCGTCTGGGCAAGAGATGTTCTTCCACTGGTCGTTGTCCTTAATCCAGTAGCTGTCGGACGAGACAGAGTCACAAGTGTGAGTACGCGGCGAGCCGCGGCGATGGGGTTGACGAATTGAGCTCGCGCGTAACGCTCGCCAAGCAAAAAAGCACGGATTGGCCAATGAAATGCAGCAGCACCCTCCTGAAAAGAAGTCACTTGACGCAATGTATTATTTAATTACTATTATTATTCAGCCCAGCCACTCGGTCGCCTGCAGTCAACCGCCTCCTTATCACTCTTCTATCACCACTACCATGGTTACTGCTTCTGTCCACTTCACTCAGTGATTCCTCGACCCGTGTCAAGGTCTACCAGACATTGACTGTTTCGTCTCATCCACACTGTTTTCAACAACCACCACCAACACAGCAGCTTCACATAAAACAACAACAGCCGCCGTTCACCACTAAGTCGTGATGACATCACCACGGCGCTTGTGCCGTGGTCGGGGCACTTTGAGGCCACGTGAAGTGTCGAAGGACCCCACTAGCAGGCAGGAGGTCACGGAACAGACCCAGGTGCCATGGGTTGACAGATGACTGGTAGAGATGCAGCAACTTTGTTGGCACAGTGGGGAGCACACTCACCCACTCGCTCACCACACTGCGGGTCACAACCATTTCTCTGACTCTTTCCTCACACTGCTCCACTTTGGAATTGCCTGTTCCCATCGTCTCTCTATCCTCAAGTTCTTATAAGCTCGCTCGATTCAAGCAATGCGTTTGCGACACACGCTTGACGATTACAGCTTGAATGGTGCTGTAAGTTGCTGGCCGCTTGCCATTTATTGGCCTTTTTGGACGTGTGCTCAGAAAACCGTGAAAGAAAACAAAAGCAGGCTGTGAAGGTTGGTCAACACGTTAATTACCTTTTATACTGCAGTCTGTAGGTCACATCGTGGGTCGCGTTGGGGTCAAGTGACCACTCGGCAAAGCAGTTGAGATCCACAGAGGTCACGCGAAAGTTGCGTGGCGCCGGCAGACCTGGCCAACAGTCAGAAAAAGAAACAAACATTCCATCATCATGGGACCTCCTTTGCCAGTACCAAAATATGAGAATAGGTTTGCCCCTTATTTCTGGCAAAACCTTTTACAAGGAATCATGTCTGCATTAACCACAATATTTGTGGTCAGAATGCAAATAAAAAACATACTCTGATAATATATGCATTGTCTTTGAAACTGATTAGTCCACACCAGAGACAGCTTTCTCTTGAGCCTCGTCTCAAAACGGTGTTAGACCAGAGGACGCCAAAAGACGTACAGCCCCAAAACAATGCACTATCAAAGTAACGAGAGCTCGGGGTGAGCAGCTGATGTAGCTGATGTAGTTTGTATATAATAAGTTGTATGTAGTGTATAATGTACCCGATATAATATTTAACGCCGAAATCAAGCGTAACTACTTTTTTTTTGTCACGTCCTTCTTCAAGTGGGGACAATTTCGCGAAAGCTTTTGTTTTAATCGAAAGCTTTCGCTAAGTTGTCCCCACCTGAAGAAGGATGCTTGTGTTGCGCCCGAAACGTCGTGATTAAATTTATTTTCTGTAATCGAAAGCTTTCGCTAAGTTGTCCCCACCTGAAGAAGGATGCTTGTGTTGCGCCCGAAACGTCGTGATTTAATTTATTTTAATTTTTTACCTAAGAGTATGAATCCTTGCAGTCACGAAAACTTCAAATCTAGTGACAATCACCCCTACAGTTGCATGGCCTGGGGCAGTTGGCACTCACACGCGGCTTGTTACTCCTGCGAACGTCATCACAACAGCTATGCGACTTGTCCAGTCGGTGCACATCGCTCCACGATGATTAAAGTTGCTATCGATTAAAGCTACAAATATATATCCCCAAAAATATATATACATATCAAATTTATCATGCTTGTTTGTGATACACAAAATAGCTTAGTATATGTACAACAAAGAGTATACAGCGGCGACGGAAGTTTATTTCATGCTAATCTCTCTCTCCCTAATCTCCCCCATTAACACAACTGACGTGATAATTGTTTTTTTTACCCTTCTATCTGGCAACAAAACTGACACCTTTTTTACAAGGAGTCATGTTTACATAGACCACAATACCTGCAGTCATAATGCAAACAAAAAACATAACTGATAATTTGCACTGTCCTTGAAGTTGATTGGTCCACACCCGAAACAGCTTTCCTTAGAGCCTAGTCTCACATGGTGTTGGACCAGATGACGCCAAAAGGCACCTTTTGGCGTCATCTTACGCTGCGAAGTGTTCTCTCGCTCTCTGAGAGAGCGAGGAAACGACTCAGAGGCGTGTGGAGAACGAACCACAGACAACGACGAGCACTTTTGTCGAGTGTGGCTTTGGACAAAGGGACATCATCATTGATGTGCTATGAAGGTTCATTATTGCCCGAAGCGTCGCCGATTATATATTTAGTCCTTTGAAGGCCACACAATGTGACTGACGAATTAGTGGACAGAGCCGCCTTGATATCCTCGTATGCACAGGTTGACTGTACTCGTGGAATAATTATGGAATTTCACTCATTAGTCGATTATACTTCTCCACGTCAGGGAATTCCACAACTAAATTCCCCCCCACTCGACACAAAATAAAGTCTCTTCGAGTTTTACCCATTCACCCTCCGCACGCCCCTTCTGTTTTCTCAACAGATGTTTTTGGCCTACTCTTCCATGAAGGCCATGCATCTTGGAAGAGGCGGGAGGTGTCACCCACGCTTTACCCCAGCCCCACGCGGCCTGCCCACCGACTTTGTAAACCGTGTTGTCCCCAGGTGTATAACCGCAAAAACCTGTAAACATGCCAAAGTTAATAAACGTTCTTGGAACCTTTGCACCAAAGTTCCATGTTTATTGGGACAAAGCTCTCGACTAACAACCTCGCGTGGCTGGACAGTTTCATGGAGCACGCAACCTTCAGCGACAACCGCTGGTTTCACTTTCCAACGCCACGCACCGTTTGACAGTCGGGTCGCGAAGGCAAAACATAACCCAGCGCTTACCTTGAACGTCCAAACAGGACGCGCTGCCCAACAGCACCAGGACAATCACG
This sequence comes from Lampetra planeri, assembly GCF_965212315.1. Taxonomy (NCBI): domain Eukaryota; kingdom Metazoa; phylum Chordata; class Hyperoartia; order Petromyzontiformes; family Petromyzontidae; genus Lampetra; species Lampetra planeri. Next base: position 6,210,710 of record NC_136129.1, read on the forward strand.
GCCGCGGCGGTGGTGGTGGTGGCGCTGCTGCTGCTGGTCTTCATTTGGGAGCCATACGAAAGTGGCCACCAACCCAACAACCGTGCGAACGGCGCGTGTGCTCAGCCTACTCTCACGCTCTCATCACCTGCGCCGCGGTGCGACCTGGCGTGCGTGACGTCAGGCGGCGTGCAATAAATGCCACTCGTGGGATGGGTTTTTTTTAAAGCAATAAATGGCACGCTCGTGGTGATGGGTTTAAGCCGGGAGGGGTCAGGGTTCGGCAACGAAAATAAACAATCAGAGCCATCCATAATGTTGGGGGGGGGGGGGGGTTAGATTGCGTAAATATAAATGTGTCGTTAAATCCGCCACCACCCGACACAGCCAATTAGTTAAGGTTCATAATATAGGTTTTTGGGTCAGAACGCGTTATTTATAAATGTGTCGTAACCCTCCACCACCCGACACGGCCAAACAGTAAAAAATGTGTCACGTTTTTCAACATTAGCCCTTTGAAAAACGTGACACATTTTTTACTGTTTGGCCGTGTCGGGTGGTGGAGGGTTACGACACATTTATAAATAACGCGATCTGACCCAAAACCCTATATTATGAATAATATTGGTCGCGAAAGCCTACGTGTAATATAGTTAAGGTTCGTCACGTAAACAGAACGTGCGAATTCGTTACGAGCACAGCAACACACCGGTGTGTTGGAGAGCCAATCCACAACATTTACAATCTGTTAAACCGAATAAGAGGCATGTATTTTTTGTTCGAATTCGATGACAAAAAAAATAAACCCACCCTAAATATTTCAAAATCCGCAATGGATGCGAATACGCGAAAGACGGCGTCCCCCCAGGGGTTTAGCAACAGGCGACGCGGCTGACACAGCGGTCAGACCCGTCGTGCCGGTCATGCCATCATGCGTGCCCGGGCGGTTTCAAATGCATCGTCAATCAGCCGTGGTCAGGCCACTCACCATGCACGTCCGGGCACTCGCCGAAGAGGCATTGCACAGAATAGGGCGATGGCCACAAATAGACCATTAGGGGCCGTCCATAAATGACGTCACGCGATTTTGGACGATTTTTGACCGCCCCTCCTCCCCTTCGTCACACGGCGTCACGTAAAAAGCAGACACCCCCCCCCACCCCTCAAATATGACGTCACAAAGCTCTGCCCCCCCCCCCCCCACAAAAAAATAAAAAATGCTTCAAATAGCTTTAAACTATTGTCATTGTAGTGTGTATTTAATCAAGTAGAACGTGTTGTCTATATTTATTTAAAATTGCGCATTTTGATGTGACGTCACATTTCTCACCCCCCCCCCCCTCGTCACACATCGTCACAAATGTCTGACCCTCCCCCCCCCCTAGGTGCGTGACGTCATTTATGGACGGCCCCTTTATTGCACTAAATCTGAAGCATTCAATATAAAAATTGTTCAGCTCATAATTATTAATTAGGGGGGAGGGGTTATTAATTAGGGGGAGGGGTTGCCCCATGTGGAGTGACGTCACCCGCTAATGGTTATTGGGGAGGGGTGCGGCATGTGGAGTTTGTCTGGTGCCAGGATGTAGAGTGGAGTGTGTCTGGTGCCAGGATGTAGAGTGGAGTTTGTCTGGTGCCAGGATGTAGAGTGGAGTTTGTCTGGTACCAGGATGTAGAGTGGAGTTTGTCTGGTGCCAGGATGTTGAGTGGAGTTTGTCTGGTGCCAGGATGTAGAGTGGAGTTTATCTGGTACCAGGATGTTGAGTGGAGTTTGTCTGGTGCCAGGATGTAGAATGGAGTTTGTCTGGTGCCAGGATGTTGAGTGGAGTTGTCTGGTGCCAGAATGTTGAGTGGAGTTTGTCTGGTGCCAGGATGTTGAGTGGAGTTTGTCTGGTGCCAGGATGTAGAGTGGAGTTTGTCTGGTGCCAGGATGTAGAGTGGAGTTTGTCTGGTGCCAGAATGTTGAGTGGAGTTTGTCTGGTGCCAGGATGTAGAGTGGAGTTTGTCTGGTGCCAGAATGTTGAGTGGAGTTTGTCTGGTGCCAGGATGTTGAGTGGAGTTTGTCTGGTGCCAGGATGTAGAGTGGAGTTTGTCTGGTGCCAGGATGTAGAGTGGAGTTTGTCTGGTGCCAGGATGTAGAGTTTGCGTAATTCTCCCCATAGTCGCGTAATTTCTCTCCGGGTCCTCCGGCTTTTCCCTCCATTTAGAATCATGCGTTTAAGAGTATTTGGCTGCTTTAAATTTCCACAAGCCATTTGTAAAAAAAAAGAGCTATATAGGTTAGTGGGCCTTACCTTGTAAAATAGAAACGAGTTAATAGTTAACTCCAGTAGCCAAGTTCAGTGCCCCAATCACCGCACCACTGCTTCATCCCCCCCCCCCCAAGTATATTGATATCAATATTAACGTCTTTTAGGCTTTGGCACAAGTACACAGGGCCCTCGGCAATCGTCTAAGTTTTCTAAATTGCTAATTCGAAAGCTATCAAGTGATAAAAGAATGTAACTCACATGGGAACATTGGCTAAAACAGAAGACATTGAGGTACAGTATTAAAATGAATATGCAAATAGAAGGAAATACGCACATGAAACATTACCAAAGTTATATCAACGACGATTTTTATTGAATTAACAAACAATACAAACATTATTAAGTCTAGGCCAGCATCCCCGTTGCACATTTCGGAATTGAGAGCAAGGATTTGGGCATCGCGGGTGGCCAGTTCGCCGCCTGCAAGGAGAGCTTCGCGGACTCGAATCTATCGGCCGCCCCGATAAATACTGCGGGTGTATAAACCTTAAAAAGTTACGAACGCGCCACCTGCTACGAATGCGGACGCTCAGGAGCCCGTGACGTCGTTCACAAGACCGGGACGTTGTGTGTCGGTGCCTTGGTCAAATTAAGAGAAAATAAAGTACCCGCAAATTCCTTTCAATATGAATACCAATCATCGCTTCCCCCTACTGCAAAGTCGTGAGACTCTGAGGCTTTCCTGGGAAAACAAGCGTACGACGAATACCTCTGCGTCGATTGGTTTTTGCTTCCAGCCGGCGGGCATTTCATTGTTGCGATGGGTTTTCTCATCATTTGGTGTTGGATTCAAATCAATTTTGCACAATGGTAGAAAAGAACACTCGAGATGTGTTGTAAAGGCTTCAGTGATGAAGTTGGATACTTGTTTTTGCAATGTTCACTTAAATTAGCAGCACTGTAACCAACATTTCGCAACAAACAAAAAACCCGCCCCCAAACGTGAAATATCTTCCAAGACAACGTTTATGAACAAATCAAGCTGAAAAAAGAAACTGAGCACAGAGAGATGCAAGCTTGAAACTACACCGACAGAGGCAACACACATGCACGTTAATGACATCAAACTGTGGGCTTGGGCAGGACACGTCGCGAAAAGCGATGACGGATTACGATCAAGAAGAATAACGGAGTGGCAGCCAAGGAATGAAACAAACCCAAGACGATGTCCACCCAGTCGGACGACTAAATCAGTGAATGTGCTGGGGTGGAATGTTAATTAACTATCGCAGGATTGTGAGGTGGCGGCGGCTAGGGAAGGCCTTCATCCAGCAGCGGATTAACCATGGCTGATGACGATTGAACTTGCTAGTTGCCGACAATTATTTTCACGGGGCTAAGTGAAACACATCCTGCTAACTAAGAACCACCACATGCTCCAAGTGCTGCACATTCCGGACTATGACCTGTACAGCGACTCGAGCGCTGTGGAGCGCGACATCGCCCACGGCGTATCCGGCGAGTCACCACTTCTACTGCACCTTCAGAGTTTGTTTAAAAAAACAGCAATTGCATTTAATGGGCACTTCAAAGCAACAGCAACTCAAAGCGCCTTGCATAACATCCCATCTCAAGCACTGGAAGAGAACCCCCAGTGGTAGCGGTCCCTGTGTAGCACGAGGCGATTCAAGTTGGGGGGATTAGTTTGTCAGTGTGTGGCAAGGTCCGCGATGCGTAATCCTTCCCACAGAGGAAGAGCGCTTGAAAGGTCAGAAATCAGTAAGCGAATGTGGATGTTGGGGAATCTCGAAGGGAAAGGAGGAATTAATTTAACTGTATGGAGCGATGAAATAACCTCGTGTGCTGGTGCTCAGTGAATGATTATTACGACGCAGGAGCGTGAGAAATGGCGGCAACCAGGGGGGGGGGGGCTTCATTCAGCATTTGACTGACCATGGCTGACGATTACAATATTTGAACAATTAAAAAAACACATTTGTACACGATTTACGACGCCTTTATCTACTCCTGCGAGTCTTTTGCTTTTTGAATCCTGTTCTCGGTCTACCTGGTTTGTTGAACTGGTTTTTGAAGTCAATGAGACAGTCTGGGGATTGGGAAATAGATCTGAAAGACTTGATGGGCGAGTTGCTGATGACAATGCCTTCCAGAATGTCTTCCGAACCTCCTGCACCCTCCCTCTCACTCAATAAACTTGTGCTGCTGTTGCTATCAGACTCTGGAATTAATGTTTTATGGGAGGCACGAGTGCTCCCTTCCCTGTCAAAAAGAGAAACATCTTAAGACTCAAGCAGATTGCCAACAAATCAACACCGTCGCAGCACTGTAGTCATTTAATGCCGACAATAAAAGCCAATGATTCTCAGTGGCTTGCAGAGGCCAAGAGGGCAGAACCAGGTAAGTGCATCACAGGTGTTGTAAGCCTAATGCTGTGGAGCTACGAGGTGACCAGGGGATGGCAGGACAGCAATGCACTCAGTTCACATGCAGACTGATATGTATGTACGTTGAACTTATTTCGCACCGTCCGTAGCCAACCGTGCTAATCGGAGGTGCAGAGGAAGTACAACAAACGAAACACAAAAAGCAGTTCTAAAGAAATTAAGTTTTCAAACTATGTTTAAAAGTGCATTGCTCAAGTGGCTTCCTAAGCTTGATTTGAAGCTTTCGTGACTGCAGGAATCCATACTCTTTGGTTCTTTCGGTAAAGTCACGTGGGTAGAAAATGAAAAAAATCACGACGTTTTGGGCGCAACACAAGCGTCCATCATCAGGTGGGAAAGCCTGATTTTATACCTACGTGACTTTACCGAAAGAACCAAAGAGTATGGCTTCCTGATATTGGAAGAACGTTCTAGACACGTAGGCTAATCGGACCAATATCCATAACACAGTTTTTTGGGTTAGATCGCGTAAATATAAATGTGCACACAACGATAAGAGGTACAAGAACAATAGGCATGCATAATGTGAATTCATAATGTACATCCCCCCCCCTCACACGTGAAGGGCGCACGAGTGACGTCATTACACCTACCCCTCTATTTAAGGAACGAAACAGGAGGATTTCTCTACAAATCTGGCTGTCCGCCTGATGATGCCGGTTGTAATTACTGGCGAAACGTCGTACTCAGATTGTAAATGTTGTGGATTTGCTCACCAACACACTACCGGTGTGCTGTACTAGAAACGAATTGGCACGTTCTGTTTACGTGACAAACCTTACTAATTGCTTGTGTCGGGTGGTGGCGGGTTTAAAGACACATTTATACTTACGCAATCTAACACACACAAAACGATATTATGAACGTTCTAGACGGCCGCAAAAGCACATCTGAAAGTGCGTGGTGCAGTGACCGTCTTTGTTCGATGGCTAGCCAAAAGTTGCTGCAAGCGTGAAAACCACTGCTATTTATTGGGTCTCTCTGTGGATTGCATCTTTTTACGCGTAGAGCTTTGAGTGTTATATTCTTGTAAGCATGGGTTTCCCCAGGAACCCTAGTTCGCCTACAAAGGTCAAACACTCATTGGTATCAGCCAAACATGCCACCACAGGACCCTCCTGAAAAATAATATAGAGATTCAGCGAGGCTTTCCAGAGTGAACAATCGCAAAATATAATGTAACGTTATCATCTTTCTTCGAGACGGAATGAATTCTGCGCAGCGTGTTACAAGTTCAACTTGTTATTAATTCACCTGGAGCATGAAGGCACCTCCATTTTAGAGTTGCTTGGGACGTAATTTTCTGTAAAAAACACATGTTCATTATACTGTATACTGACTGCAACAATATAAATTGTGAATGTACTCCAATAGCTACTGGAAATGGTGTGTACTATGAGTTACAGCTACAAATTTTATGCTCAATTTCAGGCCCAACTTTTCCGGTTTTATTTATTTTTTTAAGTTAATAAATTATAATACCTCAATGTAATCATTTTAAATATTAATCACCGATTTTTACATTTTAACATCATGTTCCAAAAGTAAAACAATAATTTGTACATGATCATATTTTAGATTAAATTTCAGTAAATGTGACTTTGCGTGACAACACCTTTGGCAGGAAACGTGAGGACAAAGTCACAGGAAGTGATGTCACCCTAACTCTCAAAAAGATGATAAAAATATAAAATAATCTTAGCATAAAGTTGTTTCTCGCAGTTTATTTTATTTAACCAGGTGAGAATTCTAGAGACCAGCTTAGTCTAAGTTGCAAGAGCAACCTCGGTCAATGTAAATAAAACACATTGAAACAAAAAAAAATCTGTACAAAACTGTATCACATGAGAAATGGAAAATAAAAACATGAAACAGATAAGGTGATTATAGCACCTATATATAAACTTGCAGATTAGAGACTTGCCCTAATTGAAAACTGGTCAAATTGACCAAAGTTTTACTAGAAACAGAGCAAAAAATCCCATCTGCATATGAAGTACCGGTGAAGACGATGGACACCCAGGTTGAGGCACACGTATCTTTATTCAAGCTTGTCGGTACAGGACAGCACTAGAGGGGGTAGCGGCCCCCTCACCCGGATAACTGGGGATACCCCCTAGCTAATCCTGACCTATCCCCAAGTCCTCCACTAACGGGCTAGGGGAGGCTGACTGGCCCGACACTGGTGAGTCGGGCTACGGTCTCCGGAGTCCCAGGGTCTAACCCTGGTTCACGGAACCACGCCTCTGGCTCGATCCTCTGCAGCCCTTACAAGGGCGGCGTCGAGGGGAGTCCAGGGCTCTAACTAGAAGATCTTCCTTCTTCCTCCTTCGTTCCCCGACTCAGCCCCGAGCTCTCTCTGTCCTCCCCCTTTATACCCCCCGTCAGGATCACAACCCCCCAGGCTGCCTGATGCGGACGTCGTTGCGGGCACCCCCCCCCGTGTACTCCCGTAACTCCGCCCACTGTGTTTGTTACCCGTTGGATCGTATGCACCCACAGCCCTCCCGTAACAGCCCTACACATATATACAAAATAATTTTACGATGGCAGCTGTCAGCAATATGGAAACATATTTTGCTGTGGCAACTACTATACTGCTAATTAAATACTTCCAAAGGCAAAGCATTGCGCAATCATTGCGTGTGCACAAGTTTTCTGCACTTGTTCATGTGAAAATGGCCAACAACAGCATTCAAATTGAAAACCTCCAATACCTGCATCGTCCACATCTTCAGAGATGCAGCATTCAGATGCGTGCTGCTCAATGTCACAAGCCAAAAACTCCACCAAACACAAGGGGCAGGGCACCGTCCGCTCAAGCCTTTCCTTCTGCGAGGCGGTAAAAAACACACACACACGCAGTTCTTTTCTAACCCTTTCCAAACCATGTTGAAAGCATTCATGCTCCATACATAATGGGGGGGGGGGGGTTATAACTCTATCACTCTCATAAAGATGATCCATTATGAACCTTGAAAATAAAGTTGTTGCAATGTAGGACTTGCCCGATTGAAATACCGTAGACTCGATTATCCGCGCTGACGGGGAGGACGGCCACGGATAATTCAAAATCTCGGACAATCCAAAAATACCCATTTTCTGCAGATGTCTATGCTAAAAAACCACTCATATTAGGTATAAATTATGTGAAAATTAAGACAATTTAGTTTGTTAATGAACAAAAGAACATTTCTCGTAAAGAATGTATTGATCAATGCGCGTGCTCAGTGATAACACTTTCCTGCTCCCGCGCAGAAGACTCCAGCCACAAAGTGGATAACAAAGCCATGCCAATCAAAATCAATCACTCCGCCCACTCTTGTAAAGATATGCAACTACTGTACTGTAGAGGCGATCATGTGGATTTCAGATTAACCGGAGCACAAATTTGTTCAGTTTAAGTACGTGACTTGTAATAAACATTTCCAAGAATAACAATGGATAACTGTTTTTAGATTATTAATTTGGGCTTCAGGGAAAATCCATGAGTAATTAATTTATGTCACAATCTTTGGTGCGCGAGTAATCCCCAAATCTGATAAACCGCGCGCGATCAGCCGAATTGATCAAAGAGCTGCCGAAAACTAGCATATACAAAACCCGAGCTAAAAGCATGACTGTATTTGTAAATATGCAAATGTGTTTGGCCACAGCGACAGGTCGGCTTTTTCTTTTTCACTTGGAATGTTGCTGCATGTACAGTATTCGCTCACTCTCCAAGAGGCGGGAAACAACTCAAAGAGGCGTGAGGAACCAGACAAGTGGGAAAAAGCCCCCCACCCCTAAGCTCTGCGGTCCTCGATATATTAAGGTGTTTTTCCTAACTTGCTTTTATCTCATACTGCCTTAGTCGACACTCATGTGATGCGAATTAGAAATGTCCAAAATATGCGGCGCACGTGGTCGTTGTTTGAAAAGCAACAAAACGGTGATGGTGGTGCAAACAAAAATGGGAGTACCTTTTCGTTTTTTCTCTTTAGCTTGTGCTTCTGTAGAGACAAAACTTGTTTTCTCTCTCTCTCATCAGACGACTGCAGAGACAACTCAGATATTTCTTCATATCTCTCCATTACCTCTTCCTCTTCACATTCCGTGACTTTCAATTTCGCTTTGTTTGTGACGATTGTTCCATCGTTTGCCAACGGAGACGTGGTCAGTTTTCTTTCAATATCACGAACCTTTACAACGTTCTTCGAGTCTCCCGATTGATTTTTGTACTCTTTGCACTCACTAATTGCCATTTTTCTTGTGCAATAATATGTATTTGTCTGCTTATCATCATCATCATCATCATTATTATCATCATCAAGAATCAAATCAAATTCATACTGATTAAATTTAGAGCTCATGACCTTAGAATTCTTAGTTCTGTGTGTTACATTGACTTTTTCACCAATTTGTTCCATTATTTTTCCATCGCTTTCTTTCCTGACACGTGTTGGAGTTGGTATTTTTCCATCCATGGCGCTAAAGCTGGCCAAGGTTAGATTACGGGGATGTACACTTCCCCTTGACAGCATCATTTCATTCTTGCTACAGTTATCGCTTCGGGTGTTTCTTGATAGATATGGACTGCCTGTAGAAAAAGCACTGCTGTCCCTGCGTGGTGTCCGTCTTCTCTCACTTGCTGTACAATTGTCTTCAAAAAATACAACCTCGTCGGCTCTTTGTTGAGGGGTGCCAGATACACGTTTAAGCGTTGGTAATGATATAAAATCATCATCATCATCATCGCATATTTTACCATACTCCATTTCCCCAAGCTTAGGAGTGTCTGAATATGTAACATCCTTATGCAAGTGCAATCCCTTACGTCTTTGCAATTTACATTTCGGTAGGGGGTTCTCCTTTTCATCAGGGGGCGACATCGTTGAGGCACGTAAATAATTCGTATTTTTTTCACACACTTTCTCAACAGACGATTCAGAATCTTCATTTTCCTCCTCATCCTCGCTCAAGCCCTCATCCTCATTTACGTTGTTGCTTTCCTCTTTTTCTTCCCACCTCTCACGAGATGTGCTCTGCCCTCCCTGCACGCCAACACCCTGCTTCTCCTCACCCGCCACTCCGCTCTCTTCGCCCGTGGCAAATGGCTGGCCCTTCGCGTCGTCCGCTCGCGCTTCGGATCGTCCACGCCACCGCCGGTCCTTCGCGGGCTCTGGCAACACCTCACACATGTTCGCTTTCCGCAGCAGCCGCCGCTGCTGTTGCTTCACCACGGCCGCGTAGGTCTGCAGCTGACAGAGGATGACGCTCGTGTATTCGTCCGGGTTTAAACCGGCGGGGCAAAATGGCACCCCCCAGTAGTAGTTTACCACGTCGTCCCGACTCAGTGTCTTCCCGATGGAGCTACAGGGGAGTACACCCTCGGTCGTTTTTGCACCGCCTGAAATCAGGGGATTGTTGTACTCCATCTGGCTTGGACCGTTTTCCTCAGTGCCGATGTCGTGTTGCAAGTCATTCGCGTTTAAAACGATGGGACAATTATTGATGCTTCTTTTGCAGGGTTCCGCGTCGAAATCAACGTCGTCATCCCCGTCTTTGTTTTGCGTTGTAAATTCAATGGGGTGCTCTTCTCCCAATGTAGATAACACCTTGGCCTTCTTATTAATTACCGATGAGGACTGTGTATGTTTTCGCTTCAGTGAAATATGCGTATGTGGTTTACGCACACAATCACTTTTAATGGAATCTTCATCATCAGCCCCGTGTAAATCGGAGGATGGCTGAGACGCATCTGTGTTTAGTTTTGAATCATACGATCCTCCGATGTCAGTTGCCGTGACAGTGTCAGAAGTAGGTGACTTGTGCTGCCTGGTTGTATACATCTGGGCTCTGCCTATGGTGGACCGAGGCGAAACAGATCCAAGAATACACGGAGGCGACCCATCGATCGAAGACACCTCAGGCGTCTCCAAATCCTGCAACCGTTCACAAGCGCACAATCAGCAATCGTCGCAGACCACATCACGGTGTCTGTAGGGAAGTAGCAATGGTAGTTTCTTGCTGACAAGTCTGTGTTGCGTTTGAGGGACTTCTCTTTATACAAGTGAGTTATCCGAAGGTATTCATGCTACCACCCATTTAAAATATTCTCCCAAAGGATATAAGAAGACCCGCCTGAAAATGTCTTCAGACTCATTAACTAATGACTATTAATCCAAGTGCCCTCTTCCGGCTTCGGCCGCGAATTGGGCATTAGTTCTCTCAAGCTTTGACGACTGTGGACATATTTAGGAGTTGAAGTGAGGAATCCCCACATGGTGTCCTCCACCCTTATGTGTTCACTGACCCGGGTGAGATTTTTCATCTCATTTCCTGAAGATACCACAGCAGTGCTTGGCAAAAGAGTAATAATGTTCAACACACAGCCCAACCCAGAATATGACACTTGGGATTATAAAACTGCAAAAACCTATCTGCTAAAATAACAGCCATATTCTCTGGATATGAAATTTTTTCCCTCTATATTAAAGCAAAATTTGGAGGGGTAGGGGTGTCTTATAATCCAATAAAGGTGTGTGTGAAGAGATTTGTATCCGTTTAATGAAAACAGGCACAAGTTTTGGATGCGTTTGCATCTTATAATCCAGAGAATACGGTACGAAGTTGGCCTACATTTACCAGTGAGGATGGCAATGGACGATGATTACTTGCTCTGGTTTTCATTCACTGGCACGCAAACATTATTGGGCTATTACAATAAGTGAAACAACTGGCCTAGCGGTAGCATATTTTCCGTTTCTCGGAGAAGTTCACGGTTCAAATCCCACAGCCGCTCTGATTAATTCTGCAGGTGTATTAACTGTAAATTATACGTGCCGTTTGCTTCACAGTGAGTGGATGTTACAGACCTGTAATGCCATGTACAAGCAGAGGTCATTGTGTGTCCTGATCCAAATGTGAAAAACTTACCGGAAATTAATTAATTTAAATATAAGAAGCAATAATCGCTCCCGACTGCGAACATTTGGTGGGACCCTCCTGGAAGAGATTCTGGAGGTTTTCTTGGTTAAATAAGTACTATAATAATGCGTAACTTGAGTAAGCAATCCTTGGGAATCCTTTGCAATACCCTGGATATCTCTTGAGTCTGCGGTTTCTCCTTCTCCTCACAACTCATCTTCATTGCAAGCACCACTTGCTCATCTTCACTCATGTCTGAAACAATCGCATCACAAAAATGAGATGCATAAAAACACATAAAGTCGGCACGTGGGTAATGTTAGAGGTGGGGAGTGGGCATGCGTGCAGTGCACCCTGCGCTCTGAATCCGGCAACCTGAATTTGATTTGGAGCATTTGGCTGCTATACATTTCCACGTGATAAGCAACTTCGTTGAGCTATTATTTGTGATAGCCAGGTCGCTTCTGAAAAAGAGCTACATAGCTCAGTGGGCCTTACCTGGTAAAATAGAAAATAGTTTAGCTTTATTTGCATGCCACAGCTAACATCAGTGAGTGACGAGTGATATCTTAAGTGGTGCTGATAATGCCCCCCTCACCCACCCACAGCTGTGCCGCCCCAGTCACTACCAAAATGTACTGACCAGCGTGAAGTATGGACTAACAAACCCCCCTGACAAATTATATGGCGTGGGGGAGGCCTTCATCCAGCGTGGATTGACAAAAGGCTGTACAACATTAATGTGGTACATCTACAGTTAAGTTTACTTTATTTAGTTTAAGCAGGCGAGAATTCATGAGACCGAAAACGTCTCATTTGCAAGGGGGACCAAATTATCCGTGAGACTGAAATGAGGACAAAAGAATAAAATAAAATGTCCTGTCACCCAAGTTGGCTTGGCCAAATTACTTTAGTGTTTAACACGTGTTTTTTGGCATACCAGTCACACATTTAAAGAAGTCTCTCTGCTGGGCTCTTTCTTCACGTGTGCCCCTCGTTTGTGCAGTGCGAGCGCCGGGACGATTCACCGCCTCTCGCTTCATTGGGGTGGGAGGAAACAAAAAAAACCCAACACAACCGTCAATCAAGTGTCACGTGCTCTTAATAATATATTTTTAACATGGTATTTATCATTTATGCAGATGAATAAATTGCCTAGAATGTTTCTGATCGCAACGGACCCGGGAAGATGAAAAGGGTTGAGCCTGGGTAGTGCTTGGATGAGTGACCGCCATGCATAAAAAGGTGATAGCGTCTTGCAGCGCTACGTTCTGGGTAGCAGAGGGCTGTGTACCAAAATACATTTCTAATCTTGAAAGCAAAGGGATCTAAAAGAAGAACGTTTTTAATCAGCGCATAATTACTATGACATCTCTCATAGATGTATCCTCGCTCAAGACTCTCTCCACTGAATCCTGTGTATCATCCATAAACGGGACATTATGGAATTGGAGTGAGGAATGATAATTCTGTGTACAAATGGTAAAATTTGAAATGTGCAACTGTGAAATGTCTTGCTCACTCCACTGGAGGGAGCTCCTGAGCCCCATAAGAGGATGTTTAGCCTACTCTTCCATGCTAATCACGTGTCTTGGAAAATGTGGGAGTACCCACACTTTACCCCACCACATACGACTTACCAATCGACTGTGGTGTGTTCAGTTAAAACGGTGCGAGGACAGAGGTGAGGTTAAAGGAACTTGCTCTTTGTTTCAACTGCCGCATCCGGAGATTGAATTGAACCACGACCCTCTGGATATCCAGTCCAGTGTGCTGACCATTATACCACAGCAGCATCCCAGTAGATATCTGCTCCAGAACGTTGAACGCCGCAGTTTGCAACGCACCTGTTTTCCATCGAGTCTTTCACTGGGTCCGCTATCTTTATCATCCACAGAGCTTTGACTCGAATCGATGATCTCCACGGTTGTTATCTTTGACATGGTGAGATTCACACCCCTGCACACGTACAAAACGTAATTTTATCCACGCGTGTGAATGACAGGAATGTGCTGTCACAAGAGAAAATAATTAAACAATATATTTGGTGATGCTGCTGCGTTGGTAGTGGTGCACAAGCACAAATAACAATATAACTCAAAACTAAGATTTTTTTTTATTTTACCAGGTAAGGACCAATTAGCTATATAGCTCTTTTCAAAAGTGACCTGGCCAGAAATTATAGTTCAAAAAAGCGGCTCATCATTTGGAAATGTATAGCACGGGGAAAGAGAACATGCAAACTCCAAATAAACAGCAGGCGTCAGGGTCGGGATCGAACCCAATATGCTATATACCAGGCGAGGTAGTTAACGTTTTGCCATTTGTCATAACACTGCCGAAAAAAGAAAAATAATACAATCGGCTAACTTTTAAGGAATTATTTATTTAATGTTTTCCTTGAAAGGCTCCTGTTGTTATTCACACGTGTTGAGTTTGTACGTGTTCTTGTGCCCAACGCAGCTGTAGTATCACCCGAGAATGTTGAACTTGAATGAGCTCTCTCCACTCGTGTTTACCAAACATCAGACGCGCGTGGTGCAGAAATGGCTATTTATTTCGCACAGTATTTGAACGGAGCCGGCGTGGTGGTTTGGCCCTTAACAGACTGTTGGGGCAAACGTTGTTAGCGAGCACCTATAAAAGGCCGGCACGGCACACGTATGGGTGGGTGGTCAACGCCACACCCGGCCGCCTTTGTCTCCCTAAGTGGTCAAGCTTACCACACACCGCACTAGGAACTCATTTGTGGCCCAGAGCCTGGTACCACTGGAATCGGCCGCGAGTGGGAATCGAACTCAGGGTGGCCACAGCAGCACTAACCGCGACACCACCGCTCCCCGCAAACAACATTCAACGTCAGTTTAACACGTAGACTTTCGCGACGAATATTATCCATAAGAGGTTTTTTTTTGCGTTAGATCACGTAAACATAAATGTATCGTGAAACCCGCCACAGCCAATTATTAAGGTTTGTCACGTAAACAGAACATGCCAATTCGTTACCGTGCTGTACCAGTAATTGGCTTACTAATTGGCTGCGTCGGGTGGTGGTGGTCTTAACGACACATTCATATTTACGTGATGGTCTAACACATTATGGATAACCTTCAACGTCACGCCCGACACACGGTTGTAGCGCCGCTGTCGTCCAGCAGTGGATCGACAACAGAGCCGCACAATTTACGACATTTACCCAAGAATGTCAGTGTGTAACGTGCGTGGCGTCACTCAGCGTCGACCAGCCCCCCTCATTAATAATCATGAGCAAGTGACGTCACTCCACATCGAAAAGCCCCGCTCATTAATAATCATGAGCAAGTGACGTCCTCCACAAATGGACACCCCTCCATTCTTATTACCTACTATAATGAGCCAAGAATGTCTGTGTGCCACGCGCGTGACGTTACTCCACGTCAAGCCCCCCTCATTAATAATCATGAACAGGTGACGTCCCCCAAATGAACACCCCCCAGTGATTAATATTATTTAGCGGGTGACGTCTTCCACATGGGGGCTCCCTCTCCTCGGCGTCAACTCACAAACATCACTACACAGTACACAGGCAGAACCCTCACGTCACGTGGTCTACGTAACACTGTTGAGACATCGAAGTAAAAAGGACGTCATGATGAACAAGGAGAGATTATAACCTTTAAATTAAATAAGTCTGTTGTCACCGCGCCCTTACAAACTGCACACGCATTGATGCAATTAATATATCACGTCGCGTTCTGCTTTCGCTTGCAAGTTTCACATTTGCTGCAATACACCCGTCCTTGAAAGGGCAAAAGGCGAGTTATTGTATAACCTACGTTGTGATACAGCGGACAAGTTGAACGCTTGTATATAAAGTGTATAGTGACGCAAACAGTCACACGTTCGGTTCAATGATGTTGCAAGGCAAGGTGGGACGCTGGTAACTAGTCGCGAAAAAACGTTACAAGCCGCGTTAGATGTCGAAACAGTCGCGTTAGACGTTGTAAATAGTCACATTAGACGATGTTAATAGCCACGTTAGACGTTGTAAGTCACATTAGATGTAACAGTGACATTAGCCGATGTAAATCGCCACATTATAGGATGTTAATGCATTTTTTTTTTGCTGAAACGCGCCGGGACTTACGCCGCACTGTACGCACTTCCCGCCACTTGCTGCGTGACGTCACGTCCGGCTCGGGCCCCCCGCCCTTTCCGGCTCGTGGTCCCCGCCACTTGCTGCGTGACGTCCCGTCCGGCTCGGGCCCCCCGCCCTTTCCGGCTCGTGGTCCCCGCCACTTGCTGCGTGACGTCACGTCCGGCTCGGGCCCCCCGCCCTTTCCGGCTCGTGGTCCCCGCCACTTGCTGCGTGACGTCACGTCCGGCTCGGGCCCCCCGCCCTTTCCGGCTCGTGCTCCCCGCCACTTGCTGCGTGACGTCACGTCCGGCTCGGGCTCCCCGCCCCTTCCGGCGAGGCCTCGTCACGCCGTGACGGTTCCCCACGGGAGTCACTTGGCCAGAATCAACCTTAACCACAGTGGTGTCGGTGTAACCACAGCGGTGTTAGTGTAGCCACAGTGATCTCGGTGTAGCCAGTGATCTCAGTGTAACCACAGTGGTGCCGGTGTAACTACACCGCTCTCGGTGTAACCGCAGTATTTTATTGCCAGGAAGGGTAACACATTATTAGAAAATGTTTCTATTCGGTGTTTCAACATCTTAACACATGTTTTATTACCAGAAAATGTGGTAAAACCTATTCTTGTTTTCGTGAACCGTGCTTATGAGTTCGAAGAAAGACGCACGAAACCGGTTCGCATCTCAATTGTATTGTCGGTGCCTTCATGAACACCTCAACCAGGCCACATGTTCACAAAAACCTCTGACATGGTAACCACCACCACCACTCCCATACAAACCTTGCACGGACATGGTCACAACAAAAGATACAAAGATCTCTTAACAGAAAGAGGGGGGTTGGCTGGCGGCCAACAACCACGCACGGCCGTCTTTGTATCCCCCCCTTCTCGGTGCTTGTGAGCGCCAGCACAACCGCTGCACCACCGCTCTCTCTGCCCCCCCCCCCCCGTGCCACACAACAACGACGACGGCGGCGTTGTTGTGTGGCACGGACACAAAGAATTCGCCCTTCCACAACGGGCGACTTTCACCACCGCGGTCACTTGGCTGAGGTAAAAGTGCCCCCCCCGCCCGCAGGCATCGAGTGAGAGACGACCTCGTGGCAGCCGATTGTCCGCGTCGTCTTTAAAACATGTTTTAATCGAGATCCGCCCGGCAGGGACCACACTACTCGTGTGCCATCACCACCACAACCACAACAACCACCCTCAGTCACCACAACCACCACCCCTCTCAGTCGCCACCACCCCCCTCCGACACCACAACCACCAACTCCCGCCGCCACCACCACCCACCCCCCTCCTCCATCACCACAACAACCACCAACCCCCTCAGTCGCCACCACCCCCCTCCTCCAACACCACAACCCCCTCCGTCACCACGCCCCCTCCTCCGTCACCACGCCCCCTTCTCCGTCACCACGCCCCCTTCCTTTGTCACCACGCCCCCTCCCCCGTGACCACGCCCCTACACCGTGACCACGCCCCTTCTCCGTAACCACGCCCTCTCCGTCACCACGCCCCCCCCTCCACCACCCCTTAGCAACCGCGTCCCCTCAACGAGGCCCGCTCGGCCTTCACCACCACCACCCCTCACGCAGCTGTGAAACATTCTCATCTCTCCACACTTTCACCACCTAACCGGGACGCGCTTCTATTGATGTTGTTGTTGTTCGTTGGTGTTTAAACGACCGCAGGTTTCGTCTCTTCTCGAGACTTCACTGGGCTCCGCTGCGGCCTTCACGCGGCCAGCAGCTGCGGCTTCTCGCCATGGTAAGAGGCCCTCTCCACTTGGGCCGTGGGGTGGTGTCTGGGGCTTGTGTTGCGATCAAACGTCGTGATTTGTTTTATTTCTACCTACGTGACTTTTATACTCTTAGGTTTCTTCGGTAAAGTCACGTAGGAAAAAAATAATTAAAAAAAGAAATAATAAAAATAACACTGGTCAACAAAAAAAACTTTTTTTTCTGGCCTGGACTTTTGCAGCTGTTTTAGACTAATTTCAGGGTGCTGATTCCAAATCTGATCTCAGATTTGCTCTATCACATCTCATTTTTATGCTATCGGCATACCCCATTTTCATTGATTTTACCCGAAATTAACTGTCACTCATGATTGCAAGTTGTTGCGAGTCAGTGACTGCTTTAGTGTTAAAATATGGTGCTGTATTTTTAGGATAGTGTGTTTATAATATAATTTTATGTAGATATCCACATTTATTTAATATTTTTCTTCTGCAGTTTTTATTGAAAATGCAATATTTGATATCTCAAAAATCTGATGTGATAGACAAAAACTGATGCCAGATTTGGAATCAACACCCCAAAATTACATTCAAACCATTGGAATAACTTATGCCAGAAAAAGTGTGTTGACCAGTGATAATAGAAATCAAATAATATTAGTATTACTATTATTTTTCTTATTTATTTTTCAAATAAAATAATATTATTTCTATTTTTATTATTATTTATTTTTCCTCATTTATTTCTACCTACATGACTTTACCGACAGAAACAAAGAGCGTGGTAAATTTTGATTTAAAGCTTTCGTTAAATCCACAGCAAGACATTTTTCTTGCTGTGGATTTCACACCTGATGATGATTGCTTGTGTTGCAGTCGAAACGTCGTGAGAATTTTATTGTTTAATATGTTTATTATTTTATTATTTCCCTCCTACGTGACTTTACCGAAAGAACCAAGAATACAAAATAAACTTGAAACCGTAGTCGCTGCATCGTTGTTGTGCTCGTTTTTCGTAGATGCTGTCACGGGCAAAGCCGGCTGTGGGAGCAGGGGCACAGCCGACAGTGGAGAAAAAGAAAAAGGGCAAAGTAATTCCTAAACTGGAAGACCTGTTGAGCAACAGGGACTACACAGGAGCCATCACATATCTCGAGGTAATACGTCTCCTGTGCTGTGTTGCAAGAGGCTCTTAATATGCTTTAGTCGTCCTCCGCTCATTATCAGATTCCTCTCTTCTCTGCTGCCCCAGCAATATTGAACTTCCAGTGATCCATGCTGTATAATCCCAGGCCCTTTTCAATTTCAGGATCAAAAACGTAATCTCTCTTGTCTATACCTGTCTCCAATGTACAAAGTTCTGGTTGTTTAGTTGTCATGTTTGTAAAATGTCCTGCTTTTATTCTACGCAACCCCTGTCCATCCCTTCTATGTATATATGTTGAACTCCTTTCGCACCGTACGAAGCCAGCTGTGCTAATCGGAGGTGCACTTGCTACCGTATCGGCCATTTTGGCCGGGATACGATTTGAAAGGAGCTTCCGAGCTCAAATGGCCTTGCCTGAAACCAACCGACTGATTCTTCTATAGTATATGTACTGTATATATGTCTGACTACATGATACGCATGTTACACTTGTTACACAGTGCCTTTGAGATTAAATTATGTTTATATGCTATATAAATCCAAATTGTACATTGTAATTAGTGTTTATAACGCCGTGTGTTTTTATTTTGCTCAGTTTCAGCGTCATGCAGGGGAAGGGAATGAAGAGACAGACCTTTGGATGGCGTACTGTGCTTTCCACCTTGGAGATTACAAACGTGCCATGGAGGTAAAGTACATTTCACGCTGATAGAGACTTCTGCCACGCCTTTTAAAATGGCACATTCGACCTGCGCCAGAGTGGGGTCTTCTGGTTACAGGTGGATTTTCCGCTGGCTGTTTGCTGGGCCGAGCTAAAAATAAACCACCAAAACACTGGCCTGATTTGGGGCCAAGTGGGGCCAGTGTGACGATGGCGTCATCACGTGGGATGTCAGCGGCACGGTTGAGGTTTTGCAGTGGAAAAAAAACCTGGCATCGCCAGAGCTGAGTCAGGTTGGCTGAGCGCAGCCCCGACACACACGGCTCGGTTGTACAATGGAAAAGAGGTGCAAGTCTCTTTTCTAGGTGAGATTTTTACCAACAAAATGGCAATCAGTACAGTTATGAATGAAGGCCTAACCACACCGTGTCAGTCTCGGGGGGTTGTTTGAACATACACAACCACATTGGTCAGGCCAGGTTGGCAAAGGGGTGGCCTTCAGCCAACAGTGGATTGATCATGGCTGATGATGACCTGACTGTGTCTACAGGAATATGAGGCGATGACGAAGCGAGATGGCTGTAACCCTGACGTGTGGGTTAATCTGGCTTGTGTCTACTTCTTCCTGGGCATGTACAGCGAGGCAGATGTGGCAGCGCTAAAAGGTACGATTGCTGTCGATTGTGAAG
Organism: Lampetra planeri; assembly: GCF_965212315.1. Taxonomy (NCBI): domain Eukaryota; kingdom Metazoa; phylum Chordata; class Hyperoartia; order Petromyzontiformes; family Petromyzontidae; genus Lampetra; species Lampetra planeri. Next base: position 6,230,674 of record NC_136129.1, read on the forward strand.
CGAAACAAACATTGGAGCACACATGCAACTGCTGCCTATTAAAACCACTAAACAGCAGCACCAGTCCAATTCATAAACGTATAACCAACGCTGGTGAATGGTTAAATAACCTAGGCGTCAATTTATAACAATTGTTGGTGTTTCAAAAACCAGTTGTTTATCTCTGCAAAATGCCATATGAAAGAAGATTGTTAAAGTAAATCTCATTGCATGCATTGATGATGATTATTTTGTGTGGCCAATGAATAATGATTAGAAAGTCAGTTCCAATTCATTTAGCCATTCATTTGCTTCACAAGTTGGTAAATTTCAGAAAACATATTTGGGGTAGTGCGAAGTTCTATGCTCAATGGTTTGGTGTTTCTAGCTGCAGTCGCGCACACGTTATATTGTCTTTCATCTTCCACTTGTGGAATGAAGAATCTGCATTTACTGTGGGTTTTGCACATCCAGTTAAGCGCTGCCCATTGTTTTATGCTATGCATGTGAAAAATACACGTGCGATTATGTTTCTTTAACCCATTGTAAAGTACATTACATGCATGTATTTTTCTTTTCAGCACCAAAAAGCCGCCTGCAGAACAGACTCCTGTTTCACCTGTCCCACAAGGTGAGTTCCAAGTTGACAAAGCGGCGCACCTCTAATTTTTGTGACGCAGCTGCCATTGATCACATTTGAATACGTACAAAAATATACCGCCTCACTTTATGCGCTTTGGCCATGCGATTATGGACACTTGTTCTGTACACTAACGTCGAAAACTTGTTGATCTTTTGTGAAACCAGTTCAGTGATGAAAAGCGTCTGATGGGCTACCACCAAAACCTACAGGACATTGTTGAAGATCAACTGAGCCTGGCCTCAATTCACTATATGCGCTCCCACTACCAGGAAGCCATCGATATCTACAAAAGGATACTCCTAGATAACCGGTACATGTTTAAGCGGTTGTAATACTTCCTTGCCTCCGTCCTGATTGAATGGAAACCACTTGGTGTAGGTGCTTGGCATGTGTTCCCAATTTTTTTTTATTCATCTGAAATCTCTGCAAATTGAAATCTCTGCAAATTGATACATTTTTGGATGATCTGAAAGTATGAAGTCGCATGCAATTATGTCAATGAAATTGTGTCATTTATGTGCCTCTCCCACCAAAAGTGGTGTCACGTGGAATTTTTTTTGAAAACATGTAGTAGACATATTACATTTTTACTTTCTGTAAATGATCCTAAAATCCGAAGAAAGAAAAATCTTAAGTTATCCTTAAGAATCGGTATATCCAACATCTGATACTTTTCTAAATCCTCAGCTTATCCCTAAACAGCATGTACTGTTTGATAATGATCAGTAGGGGTGAAACAATGTGCCCCTTTTGCGATTTAGTGAATGTTGCAATTCAGGTTCGTGGGTCAGTTCAATAATAATTAATAAAACAAATTTCATTGTGGTCAATGTAGCACCCTCTGTTGGCTGGAGCAGTTATGTGAACACCATTTACAATAAAAAAAAACACAAGAAATTATAAACATTGATTCGTACACACGACTCAATTCGTACATCATGACCTTAAGAATAGAGGTACATCGATGGATCATTACACCCTTGATAATTACGACATAGCCAGTGACTTTGTTACAAGTCACGCACCTGTGACGAGCCTTACACACTGCGGTTTGTTTGTTTCTGCCATCAGGGATTACCTGGCACTGAACGTGTACGTCGCATTGTGCTACTACAAGCTGGACTATTACGATGTGTCGCAAGAGGTCCTGGCTGTGTACCTGCAGCACTTTACGGATAGTGCCACCGCTATAAACCTGAAAGCCTGTAACCACTTTCGGCTCTACAATGGGAAAGCTGCCGAGGTCAGTAAAAGCCAGAACACACAGTTGTCACGAAATCAATGAATTGTAACGAGACAGAATATCAACTTGCATGCAGAAGCCAATCGCAAACCGGTCAATACAGGACGGGCCAAATCTGGCCGCCCCCCTTGTGCCACCTTGAGCCTGTGGGACCCCATTACAATTACACCGCCTGCAAACTTCACAGCTACGCTACTGAGGACGGTGCAAGGTTGTTACGCGTCGTGTACAATAATGCCGACTTTGTAGCATTCTTGTGCGTGCATACATCTTCCATTTGTCTTTAAAGATGGAACTGAAGAACCTGCAGGAAATGGCTTCTCCTTCCTTTGAGTTCGCCAAAGAACTGGTCAAGCACAACTTGGTGAGTGTCATCCGTTCCAAAAAAATTCACAATCTAAAGCAGCAGTTTCCGAAGTGTAGTTATGTTTACCACCGGCGGTGCGTGAGCAGTCTGCAAGTGACGCACCAAAGTCAGTGCTTATGCATGTATGTTTTACATGCACAATGCATCAATTGGTATGTCGGTGTATATACATGAATCTGTTTATGTGTAGCCTTATGTATTGTATGTTATGCACCCATTTGTATTCAGACAGGCAGGATGTACACATCTGTTTATGCTAAATTACATGTATAATGTTTGTATAATACAATTTTTGTTGAAGATATCGTAAGAGATATTGTAACCATTGGCTTTATGAACGCTACATTTGCTTCATGTCATTCAATACAATTACCATAAAGGTTTTTTTTTACTTTACAGGTGGTAAATCATATTTATATATATTTTGACTGGTGGTATATGAGTGAATTATATTTTGAGAACTGCCGATGTAAAGGACAATAATTGCTTCATCATCCTCGGTTGATCGTTCTCTGCACGTCCCAACGCAGGTGGTTTTCAGAGCTGGAGATGGCGCCTTGCAGGTGCTTCCCCAACTCATCGACGTCATCCCAGAAGCCAGACTCAATTTGGTTATCTACTACCTGCGACAAGGTGTGCACACTCGCTGACAGTCGTAGCTGTAGGCTCAGGGGCTCGCGGCATGTACCTGCGAACGGCATCTCAAATTCTGCTCCAATTATAACCTCACGCACGCGACTCCATGAGATGAAAAATGCGCGGCGTGTTCATTCGATAGATACCGCCGCCCTACCCTCCCACAGATATCTAATGGCACCTCTTACTTTCTACTCAACCAGGTGATTGACTCCCGTGAAAGTGATGGCTACATATGGTGGGAGACGTGTAGATACTGTGAAATAACATTTAGTTTGATAATAGTTTTTTTTTGTAACCCTTTTATCTGGCAACAAAACTGACACCTTTTTTTTACAAGGAATGCATTCCGACCGCAGGTATTGTGGTCAATGCAAACATGACTCCTTGTAAAAAAGGTGTCAGTTTTGTTGCCAGATAAAAGGGTAAAAAAAACAATTATCAAATTTTGCTACTGGCAAAGGAGGTTCCAATGGTGTAAACATTTATTTTTTTCACGAGAATTTCCCCCATATAAATGCACCACCCCGCCTAATACACTTCCATGGTACTGTGTTGAGGAATTGTTGTTTGTGGTTACTTTTCAGATGACGTGCAGGAGGCTTACAACCTCATAAAGGATCTGGAGCCGACGACTCCACAGGTGAGACCCAAATGTATCAGCATCAGAGGCAAATGCAGTCCTTCTGAGCAAAACATAGATCATTAAAAGATTACTTATTATATAAAGTTACGCACTGGTGTCATAGCTGACAGGTTTTTCAGTTGTTCTACAGAATTGTATTTTTTTTTTTATCAAACAACACTTCACAGGACTGAGGCACTATCGTGAATAATAATACAATATTGCTGTGATATTGCAATTGTGTTTGTTGCTTTGGGAATTCAGGAGTACATACTGAAGGGAGTCGTGAATGCAGCTCTTGGCCAGGATCAAGGATCTGTAAGTAAAAGGAACCTCGTCTTTTAGACCCTTTTTTGCCACTATCAAGATGATGAAAACAGAATAGGCTCTTTGCTTTTTGGTGTTCTTTGCTCTCACACTGGTGAGACAATGCCATGAAGGAGGCGGCGGCCTCTGGTGTAGGCCAATCAGTAAGGACATACCCTATCAAAGCATGCTTATGTGCATGTTTTACCACAAGTATGTGTGGTTAATGCAGATTCGATGCCTTGTAAGAGGCGTCTATTTGGTGTGTGAACATCTTAACACCTCCTGTATTCTTGCCGGAAAGGGTAGAATCTCACCTATCGCGGTGTGAGTGAGCGTGGCTAACGCACATTCTCATTTACCCCCCGCACCTCTGATTAGCATCGTTGGCAACGTACACTCAACAACAGTGGGTACACCTCTCGAATGTGGTCGTGGGTCGTATTGCGTGTGGTTCGGCATATTGTTTGACGTTTTGGTGCACTATCCTGAAGAAGCTTCCAGCATGTGGAGTGAAACGTCAGACATCCCACAAAACATCTGAGAGCTACACAGCGTCACCACGAAAACCTGCACAGAAACAGTGGTTACGTTACGGGCAGTGGCGTAGCTATCAAATGTGAAGGCAGTAACTGCACCGGTGTCCACAGGCCATAGGGAGCCCAGCCACTGGGCTATGAGGTGGAGGAAAATGGGACAGGGGCCCCGTTTCATTCCTCGCACCCAGGGCCCATGCAAACGCTGCTATTTCCCTGGCTATAAATTCTCAGCCCCAGCATAACTTGGAGGTTTTTACCTGTTGTTTGAAAGTTGAATCAATCATAAGAAAAACAATTATGTTTCTTGTATAATTGTTTACCAGACTTGGCCTTAACTGTATTTCTAAGTCTATTTGGGGTTAAAAAAACATCCTTCTGTAATTGACCTTGGAGAGAGAGAAAGAGTGTGCAAGATCATCAAGATTTAAAAATAAATATTTCTGAGTAAATGCATGCGTTGCAGGTAGAGCACGTGAAGATCGCTCAGCAATACTTCCAGCTTGTAGGAGGCTCGGCAAGTGAATGCGGTAAGTTTAAGGTCTTTTATATATATATTTTGTATATCATATCGTTGCTTTGAATTACGCTAGATTGTTTTTTAACAAGTAAACGAGAATACATTTCAGCAGAAGAGGCATATCCTTATGTGTATAATAGTAATGCGTGTGTTAGAGCATTCTCTACAAACATAGCCCAATTGAACTGTACATGTTAATCTCCATATATATAAAAGGCATTAGCTGCCCCTCCCATCTCTAAACCCTTATAAACAGCTTGCCCTCAGAGGCTAACCTCCCTGTTCCAGATGACAACCGCTTGTGTTGCGATCGAAACGTGATATTTTTATAATTTTTTATTCACTTTATTTTCATTTTTATTATTTAGTTATTATTATTTTTTCTATCTATGTGACTTTACCGAAAGAACCATAGAATATTAATTCCTGCAGTCACGAAAGTTTTAAGTCAAAATTTGATTAGGTATATTCAGACCGTGTGAGTAATACATTTCCTTTATTACATATTGGTTGTGAAAGCCTGTGTGTTAAATGCATCGTTTAATATCGCTTAAGCGTACAATACAGGCACCCGATGGCGTGTGTAAGATCTGGGATTTTGTCAATGTGTATATATCTTGCATTGAATGAGGCGGCTCATTAACCCCCCTGCAGCTGCTGTAGGCGGCAACGGTCACTGCAGCGATAAACACGGACTCGAATCCCCAGTCAAAGCACGATCGCGAATCTCGACGGCGCACACCCTCGCGTGTGTGATTGCATCTCGCGTTGTGTGTGCGCACGTGCGTTGCAGACACCATTCCCGGCCGGCAGTGCATGGCCTCCTGTTTCTTCCTTCTAAAGCAGTTTGAGGACGTCCTCATCTATCTGAATTCGATCAAGGTAACGCGTGTTTTCCGTAACCGCAATTTGTCACACGCATTACCACCAGCCTATGAGTAGATGACCTGGAGTGTCATGCGCCCGATCTTGTCAGATTTGGGAAGCTAAGTGGACTTGAGCCTGGTTATTCGTGCTGACACACCATTGACAATGCAGTGCCACAGAATAATGAGTTGAATTTTGGACACTGGATAGTGCTGGGATGGGCGATCCCAATGTATAGCACAGGTGGTATAGGCTGCGTTGTCAGCAGAAGGCCGTGCCGTAACATCCATTGTTGTACTGTACTACACTCAGTCGTTCGCTCCCCGTTTTCACAAAACTACCCTGGCCAGTAGGGTGACGTATGGCCAATAACCTCCACAGCCCGCATTACATGGGGGGTGGAGGGCCTCATCCAGCAGTGGATTATCAAAAGGACTTTTTATGTATATTACCAGCCCTCAATGCTTATTTTCAAATTGGGGTCCTGAGTGTTTTGCTTTGTGTGTTACAGAGCTACTTCTACAATGATGACGGTTTTAATTTTAACTACGCACAGACGAAGGCTGCAATTGGGAATTACAAGGAAGCAGAGGAGGTAATGCAACATCTGTTTTTCTTGCAACCTGCTCTCTATGAGCCTATATGATGAAGAGTGCTGTGGATGTAACTGTGTTTGTACTGTGTATGCGTAAAATTCAAGTGGAATATTAGTCTGTTTTTCACAACTGAATTTTTTTTTTTACCATTTAGTGAACAATTTTACATTGTCCAAGCTGTCCCTGCCATTTTAATGCTGTACAAGGCAAATCATCTCAAAAGGAAGTACATCGCTGTGAGAAAATAAACCACGAAATTTACATGTTTAACACGTAGGCTTTCGCGACCAATATCCATAACAGGTTTTTTTAGTTAGATCACGAAAATATACGTCGTTAAACCCACCACCACCCGACACAGCCAATTAGTAAGGTTTGTCACGTAAACAGAACATGCCAATTCGTCACTAATACAGCACACCCCGGTGTATTGGAGAACCAAGCCCTCCAACACACTACCGGTGTGCTGTACTAGTGACGAATTGTCACGTTCTGTTTACGTGACAAACCTTACTAATTGGCTGTGTCGGATGGTGGCGGGTTTAACGACACGTTTATATATTTACGCGATCTAACCCTAAAAAAACCTGTTATGGAATTGACATGTCAAAGATATCTCCCCAAAATTCGTCTGTGCCAGGTCGTGCGATTAGTCCGTGGAATGACAACTGTTGGCCACCTAATCTTCATTTTTTCTTTGAACAGATTTTCCTCCTCATTCAAAGTGAGAAGCTGAAGAATGATTTTGTGTACGCTAGCTGGTTGGCTCGCTGCTGTAAGTTATCACTCCATAAATTCCGAATTCCGTTTAAGAATAACCCAGTGTGAACCATCGTATTTAAATGGATTTGTATGGATCAATTCAACATTGTGGTTAATATTCTTTGGGTCTTTCGTTAAAGCCTATATTCTCAGCAGCTCTCCCGCGATATTTCTCACCTGATGACGATTGATTGTGTTGCGATCGAAACGTCGTGATATATATATATTTTTTAATCTGTGGATTTACCGAAAGACCCAAAGAATATGAATTCCTGCAGTCACGGAATCTTTAAGTCAAGATTGTAGTTGATAATGAACAAGGACCTTTGTAATAGCTTGCAATGTTACGGCACTATAGAAATTGCCATTACAGTACTATTATTATTTATAACATTGCAATCTCGATGGCTTTCATGAATCATCTCTACATTGTTTGAGAATCAGCGTGTACTTAAATTGTTTTTCACTTGCAGATATAATGAACAGAAAGGCACGGTTGGCATGGGAGCTGTACCTGAAAATGGATACATCAGGAGAGTCATTTAGCCTCCTGCAGCTCATAGCCAACGACTGTTACAAAGTAAGTGTTACACACTTCTCATCGGCACTCGCACTTGCATTCAAAAGCATCAAAGAAATGCATACTTAGCTATTCATCTGGGATGCTGCTGCAATGCAATGGTTAGTACACAAGATTTGGAAATCCAGAGGTCGCAGGTTCGATTTGATCTCCCAAACAATGAGTAGGTTTATTCAAATCTTCCCCCCATCTTTGTCGACACACCAGTATAAAACGGGTTCGCCAATTAATTTAATGGCAGGTCATGTGGTGTGGTGTGGTAAAATGTTGGTGCTCTGTCTGGCCAGTGTGGACGTGAATGACAAAATACCCTTTAAAGGGACTGTCCAGAGCTGCCTCTAGTGGAGGTCATACAGCCAGCATTGGAGTGTGAAAGAATTTGCAGGACCGCACCTTTCTCTTTGTTATTTTATACAGAATACAAAAAACCCCACGTGTGTACTCACCTATTGTATGTTGAACTTCTTTCGCACCATACGTAGCCAAACGTGCAGGAATGCTGTGAACACTCGGGGAAAGTGTCAGAAGCCAACTGGTGCGTGTGGTGGCGGCTTGTTACATGAAGCTCCATGCACTGGTGTGTGTGCTTGTTTTACAGATGGGCCAGTTCTTCTATGCAGCCAAAGCATTTGACGTGCTGGAGCGTCTGGATCCAAACCCGGAATACTGGGAGGGCAAGCGAGGTGCCTGCGTTGGAATCTTTCAGATGATCATCGCTGGACACGAACCCAAGTACGTGTGGATAGTCACCACAAAAACAATCTTTGCAAACCCTCATCAAACTAACCAAACGTTGTCGTGGAGAAATCGCTCTTGATGAATAATGAATAGTTGCTGTAGTTACAGGATTAGAACGGCAAGTTCAAGCACATCGGGTACAACACTGAAATCAAAATTTATAATACACGAAAGTAAAGGTGCAGCCACTCACTGACACCACTTCGAGTGGAAGGGTTTCTACTTGAGGCAGCTCTGCAGGGTAATCTGGCCTAGTCTTCCATGCTAGCCAGATATCTTGGAAGAGGTGGGAGTGGCCACTGTTTACCCCATTACATGGAACATAAAAAAAAAACCTCCAGTGTGCAACTGTGGTCATCCAGAACAGACTGCAACAATGTATAACGATGCACTGCCCAATCCACAAATATGAAGCAGACATCACAGCGAAAGACTCAGCTGCCCCTGACGCGGTTGTCTGGCTTGTTGTTGTTGCTCTGTATCGACATCAGCCGTACGAAAGAAGAACCCCGTTACATGCGACCTGCCGATTTACTGACTGCATTGTACAATACTCATACTGCCGGGTTAGGACAGAGACGGTGGGGGGGGTAACAATTAAAGAAACTTGTTTTAACTGCCGTACCAGCGAATCGAACATTTGTGGTGTGCATTTTGCTGTAGTTTTGGCATGTTGGTTATTTGTAAGATGATTGAGGCCGTTGAATGAAGTGGTTTCCACTTGTTCACAGGGAGACACTGCGGGATGTGATTCAGTTGCTGAGGAACACTGGAAATCCACAAGTCGAATACTTCCTCCGCATCTTGAAGAAATGGGCCAAAGACAATCGGTTGCCCATCTAAACCGAAGCACATTTTAAAGCCACGAGTCAAGATTTTGCGTTCTACTTTTGAGATACATCCCAACCACCGCGTCAATTTGAGCCGAATTGTCAAGTAAAATCTGAGCATTCATTATACATGCGGTGCTGCGAGGTCACGTGATATGCAAGGTGTGAATAGAGGACCAAATCAAATAGTCACGATCACACCTTTTGGCGCGTATGAATCACCCTCTGCATATATTACCATATTCTCTGCATCGAGATGCAGTTTGGCCTGTATTTTGAGGGTTGAGGGTGCATCTTATTATCAGACATGGCCAAATTTGTATAAACTCTATTGGTAACTGGGCACATTGGGAAATGAGTCTACTTTATGGAGCGTCTTATAATCCGGAGAAAGAATCTGGAAATACTTTCGTAACATCTCTTTGCTCACACGCCTGGGACGGTTCGATAAATGGCGAAGAGGTGTAGAAATTAGCTTTGTGAACTTCACCCACCGGTCGTCATTTTTATCGACTCTAAACAGACGGTGACATCATCAGTTGACCCCAAACACAACAAGAACTTCTATTGAAGCTTTCGTGACTGCAAGGATCCATACTCTTTGTTTTTTTCGGTAAAGTCACGTAGGTTAAAAAAAGAAAACAAATAAATTGAATCACGACGTTTCGGAGGCAACACAAGCTTCCGTCTTCAGGTGGAACCGTCACAGCAAAATTACTGTATCAAGTGAAGAGAGCTCAAAGAAACACGACCTTATATACTGGTTAAGGGGAGGGGGGAGGAGCCAGGATGGGCCGTGGGGGGGGGTTATAAGCTGGTGAGGTGACGACCAGTGCTGCAGCTGCGGCTACGCCTGGAGCTACAGCCGAGGCCAACAACAAGAACTCCCGAGTTTCCTATTTTAAGTGAAGCGCTGGGTGGAAAACAGCGCCACCCATCCACATGTAAAGCCGCTGTACCTTATACTGCACTCCACGGGTTTTTGTACATTTTAGCTGTAATTGTAAAAAAACACCTATGGGAGCATAAATCATTGTCACAAATTGTGGGGTGACACTGCAATAAACTGGCTTCCCGTTGAGATTATGGTCCAGAAATCTGTTGTATTTAAAGTTTTATGTGAAGCCGTCTTGTCCTTGACAGCCACTGTATCGTCTCGAAATGCATTTTATTTTGTACATGCTTCAGGATCTTAACACTATAATTACACATTTTACACTAATTTAATGCGATGTACATACCTACATACCACATGCTAGACTGTAATAAATGTTAATATCCAGGGTATTTCAAAAAGATGGACCCGATTTGAAATCGAAATACAGTATCTCTGCAACCACGAACTGCCCATGAATGAAACTCTTAACACTTGAACTTCCGATGACTTAATTTTTCAGCAAGACGGAGTACCGCCACATTGGCACCTGCAGGTTCGACGTTTTCTAAATGACACTGCCTCAACGTTGGATAGGTCGCACGAGACCCCAAGACTTGGCGCTACACTCTTGGCCCCCAAGATCCCCAGACATCACACCCTGCGACTTTTTCTTGTGGGGCTACGTCAAAGACCGTGGTGTTTTTGTGCCACCGTTAGCGACTAATCTGGATGACCTCAAAAACAGAATCACGGCAGCGGTGACTTCAGTGGAAGAAGACACTTTGAGAGGCGTTTGTGACGAATTCAACTATCGTCTCGATGTTGTCCGTACAACAGGTGGAGGGCACAAAGCATTTATAGAATGGTTAGTAAAACTTGATAACTCATTAAACCACTATGAGATCTCTTTTACCAGTGGCAAAATATAATGGTAGGTTTTTACCCTTTTAACTGGTACAAAACTGACACCTTTATTCAAGGCATCATGTTTGCAATGACCACAACACAAGTAGTCAATAAAGCAAACAAAAAGAAGCAACTCTGATAAGGATAATAATATGCACTGTCCTTGAAGTTGATTGGCCCACACCCGAGACGGCTTTCTTTAGAGCCTAGTCCCCATTGGTGTAGGGCCAGATGACACCAGAAGGCGTACAACTCAAAAACAGTGCAATATCAGAGTATTGAGAGTTCGGGGTAAACATTTACACTATGAGATCTCTTTTACCAGTGGCAAAATATAATGGTAGGTTTTTACCCTTTTAACTGGTACAAAACTGACACCTTTATTCAAGGCATCATGTTTGCAATGACCACAACACAAGTAGTCAATAAAGCAAACAAAAAGAAGCAACTCTGATAAGGATAATAATATGCACTGTCCTTGAAGTTGATTGGCCCACACCCGAGACGGCTTTCTTTAGAGCCTAGTCCCCATTGGTGTAGGGCCAGATGACACCAGAAGGCGTACAACTCAAAAACAGTGCAATATCAGAGTATTGAGAGTTCGGGGTAAACATTTACACTATGAGATCTCTTTTACCAGTGGCAAAATATAATGGTAGGTTTTTACCCTTTTAACTGGTACAAAACTGACACCTTTATTCAAGGCATCATGTTTGCAATGACCACAACACAAGTAGTCAATAAAGCAAACAAAAAGAAGCAACTCTGATAAGGATAATAATATGCACTGTCCTTGAAGTTGATTGGCCCACACCCGAGACGGCTTTCTTTAGAGCCTAGTCCCCATTGGTGTAGGGCCAGATGACACCAGAAGGCGTACAACTCAAAAACAGTGCAATATCAGAGTATTGAGAGTTCGGGGTAAACATTTACACTATGAGATCTCTTTTACCAGTGGCAAAATATAATGGTAGGTTTTTACCCTTTTAACTGGTACAAAACTGACACCTTTATTCAAGGCATCATGTTTGCAATGACCACAACACAAGTAGTCAATAAAGCAAACAAAAAGAAGCAACTCTGATAAGGATAATAATATGCACTGTCCTTGAAGTTGATTGGCCCACACCCGAGACGGCTTTCTTTAGAGCCTAGTCCCCATTGGTGTAGGGCCAGATGACACCAGAAGGCGTACAACTCAAAAACAGTGCAATATCAGAGTATTGAGAGTTCGGGGTAAACATTTACACTATGAGATCTCTTTTACCAGTGGCAAAATATAATGGTAGGTTTTTACCCTTTTAACTGGTACAAAACTGACACCTTTATTCAAGGCATCATGTTTGCAATGACCACAACACAAGTAGTCAATAAAGCAAACAAAAAGAAGCAACTCTGATAAGGATAATAATATGCACTGTCCTTGAAGTTGATTGGCCCACACCCGAGACGGCTTTCTTTAGAGCCTAGTCCCCATTGGTGTAGGGCCAGATGACACCAGAAGGCGTACAACTCAAAAACAGTGCAATATCAGAGTATTGAGAGTTCGGGGTAAACATTTACACTATGAGATCTCTTTTACCAGTGGCAAAATATAATGGTAGGTTTTTACCCTTTTAACTGGTACAAAACTGACACCTTTATTCAAGGCATCATGTTTGCAATGACCACAACACAAGTAGTCAATAAAGCAAACAAAAAGAAGCAACTCTGATAAGGATAATAATATGCACTGTCCTTGAAGTTGATTGGCCCACACCCGAGACGGCTTTCTTTAGAGCCTAGTCCCCATTGGTGTAGGGCCAGATGACACCAGAAGGCGTACAACTCAAAAACAGTGCAATATCAGAGTATTGAGAGTTCGGGGTAAACATTTACACTATGAGATCTCTTTTACCAGTGGCAAAATATAATGGTAGGTTTTTACCCTTTTAACTGGTACAAAACTGACACCTTTATTCAAGGCATCATGTTTGCAATGACCACAACACAAGTAGTCAATAAAGCAAACAAAAAGAAGCAACTCTGATAAGGATAATAATATGCACTGTCCTTGAAGTTGATTGGCCCACACCCGAGACGGCTTTCTTTAGAGCCTAGTCCCCATTGGTGTAGGGCCAGATGACACCAGAAGGCGTACAACTCAAAAACAGTGCAATATCAGAGTATTGAGAGTTCGGGGTAAACATTTACACTATGAGATCTCTTTTACCAGTGGCAAAATATAATGGTAGGTTTTTACCCTTTTAACTGGTACAAAACTGACACCTTTATTCAAGGCATCATGTTTGCAATGACCACAACACAAGTAGTCAATAAAGCAAACAAAAAGAAGCAACTCTGATAAGGATAATAATATGCACTGTCCTTGAAGTTGATTGGCCCACACCCGAGACGGCTTTCTTTAGAGCCTAGTCCCCATTGGTGTAGGGCCAGATGACACCAGAAGGCGTACAACTCAAAAACAGTGCAATATCAGAGTATTGAGAGTTCGGGGTAAACATTTACACTATGAGATCTCTTTTACCAGTGGCAAAATATAATGGTAGGTTTTTACCCTTTTAACTGGTACAAAACTGACACCTTTATTCAAGGCATACACCAATGGGGACTAGGCTCTAAAGAAAGCCGTCTCGGGTGTGGGCCAATCAACTTCAAGGACAGTGCATATTATTATCCTTATCAGAGTTGCTTCTTTTTGTTTGCTTTATTGACTACTTGTGTTGTGGTCATTGCAAACATGATGCCTTGAATAAAGGTGTCAGTTTTGTACCAGTTAAAAGGGTAAAAACCTACCATTATATTTTGCCACTGGTAAAAGAGATCTCATAGTGTAAATGTTTACCCCGAACTCTCAATACTCTGATATTGCACTGTTTTTGAGTTGTACGCCTTCTGGTGTCATCTGGCCCTACACCAATGGGGACTAGGCTCTAAAGAAAGCCGTCTCGGGTGTGGGCCAATCAACTTCAAGGACAGTGCATATTATTATCCTTATCAGAGTTGCTTCTTTTTGTTTGCTTTATTGACTACTTGTGTTGTGGTCATTGCAAACATGATGCCTTGAATAAAGGTGTCAGTTTTGTACCAGTTAAAAGGGTAAAAACCTACCATTATATTTTGCCACTGGTAAAAGAGATCTCATAGTGTAAATGTTTACCCCGAACTCTCAATACTCTGATATTGCACTGTTTTTGAGTTGTACGCCTTCTGGTGTCATCTGGCCCTACACCAATGGGGACTAGGCTCTAAAGAAAGCCGTCTCGGGTGTGGGCCAATCAACTTCAAGGACAGTGCATATTATTATCCTTATCAGAGTTGCTTCTTTTTGTTTGCTTTATTGACTACTTGTGTTGTGGTCATTGCAAACATGATGCCTTGAATAAAGGTGTCAGTTTTGTACCAGTTAAAAGGGTAAAAACCTACCATTATATTTTGCCACTGGTAAAAGAGATCTCATAGTGTAAATGTTTACCCCGAACTCTCAATACTCTGATATTGCACTGTTTTTGAGTTGTACGCCTTCTGGTGTCATCTGGCCCTACACCAATGGGGACTAGGCTCTAAAGAAAGCCGTCTCGGGTGTGGGCCAATCAACTTCAAGGACAGTGCATATTATTATCCTTATCAGAGTTGCTTCTTTTTGTTTGCTTTATTGACTACTTGTGTTGTGGTCATTGCAAACATGATGCCTTGAATAAAGGTGTCAGTTTTGTACCAGTTAAAAGGGTAAAAACCTACCATTATATTTTGCCACTGGTAAAAGAGATCTCATAGTGTAAATGTTTACCCCGAACTCTCAATACTCTGATATTGCACTGTTTTTGAGTTGTACGCCTTCTGGTGTCATCTAGCCCTACACCAATGGGGACTAGGCTCTAAAGAAAGCCGTCTCGGGTGTGGGCCAATCAACTTCAAGGACAGTGCATATTATTATCCTTATCAGAGTTGCTTCTTTTTGTTTGCTTTATTGACTACTTGTGTTGTGGTCATTGCAAACATGATGCCTTGAATAAAGGTGTCAGTTTTGTACCAGTTAAAAGGGTAAAAACCTACCATTATATTTTGCCACTGGTAAAAGAGATCTCATAGTGTAAATGTTTACCCCGAACTCTCAATACTCTGATATTGCACTGTTTTTTGAGTTGTACGCCTTCTGGTGTCATCTGGCCCTACACCAATGGGGACTAGGCTCTAAAGAAAGCCGTCTCGGGTGTGGGCCAATCAACTTCAAGGACAGTGCATATTATTATCCTTATCAGAGTTGCTTCTTTTTGTTTGCTTTATTGACTACTTGTGTTGTGGTCATTGCAAACATGATGCCTTGAATAAAGGTGTCAGTTTTGTACCAGTTAAAAGGGTAAAAACCTACCATTATATTTTGCCACTGGTAAAAGAGATCTCATAGTGTAAATGTTTACCCCGAACTCTCAATACTCTGATATTGCACTGTTTTTGAGTTGTACGCCTTCTGGTGTCATCTGGCCCTACACCAATGGGGACTAGGCTCTAAAGAAAGCCGTCTCGGGTGTGGGCCAATCAACTTCAAGGACAGTGCATATTATTATCCTTATCAGAGTTGCTTCTTTTTGTTTGCTTTATTGACTACTTGTGTTGTGGTCATTGCAAACATGATGCCTTGAATAAAGGTGTCAGTTTTGTACCAGTTAAAAGGGTAAAAACCTACCATTATATTTTGCCACTGGTAAAAGAGATCTCATAGTGTAAATGTTTACCCCGAACTCTCAATACTCTGATATTGCACTGTTTTTGAGTTGTACGCCTTCTGGTGTCATCTGGCCCTACACCAATGGGGACTAGGCTCTAAAGAAAGCCGTCTCGGGTGTGGGCCAATCAACTTCAAGGACAGTGCATATTATTATCCTTATCAGAGTTGCTTCTTTTTGTTTGCTTTATTGACTACTTGTGTTGTGGTCATTGCAAACATGATGCCTTGAATAAAGGTGTCAGTTTTGTACCAGTTAAAAGGGTAAAAACCTACCATTATATTTTGCCACTGGTAAAAGAGATCTCATAGTGTAAATGTTTACCCCGAACTCTCAATACTCTGATATTGCACTGTTTTTGAGTTGTACGCCTTCTGGTGTCATCTGGCCCTACACCAATGGGGACTAGGCTCTAAAGAAAGCCGTCTCGGGTGTGGGCCAATCAACTTCAAGGACAGTGCATATTATTATCCTTATCAGAGTTGCTTCTTTTTGTTTGCTTTATTGACTACTTGTGTTGTGGTCATTGCAAACATGATGCCTTGAATAAAGGTGTCAGTTTTGTACCAGTTAAAAGGGTGAAAACCTACCATTATATTTTGCCACTGGTAAAAGAGATCTCATAGTGTAAATGTTTACCCCGAACTCTCAATACTCTGATATTGCACTGTTTTTGAGTTGTACGCCTTCTGGTGTCATCTGGCCCTACACCAATGGGGACTAGGCTCTAAAGAAAGCCGTCTCGGGTGTGGGCCAATCAACTTCAAGGACAGTGCATATTATTATCCTTATCAGAGTTGCTTCTTTTTGTTTGCTTTATTGACTACTTGTGTTGTGGTCATTGCAAACATGATGCCTTGAATAAAGGTGTCAGTTTTGTACCAGTTAAAAGGGTAAAAACCTACCATTAAACTCATTAAACCGTTTGTAACTGTGTAATTGTAACATGCTGCCATCGTGAAATATACTGTTTTGAAATTGGGTCCATCTTTTTGAAACACCCTGTATTTAGTCTTAATATTGGAAGCGTAAAACATAACCCACAGTGCATTCACACGCACACATGCCACCATATGTGATGGAACTTGACATGCATATGCACACAGGCACTAAATGGCCACATTCATGACTTCTATCACAGCAGCAGGGCTGAGATCAGAGGAATGAAAGAGGCTTTTGCAGATCGCAGCACACGTCCAAAACACACCACACACTCAAACTCTTCAGTGACTCCCACAAACTTGCACCTCAGCTTTTAAAAGCGTCTTAAACACAATCTGATATTTTTTGTAATTGTCAAGAAAAATACAATATTTTAAAGCGACTGATTTGTGCGATGGGCGTATGCCGTGATCGTGACGTTTTGGCCAGATTGCCATTGAAAAATAACTTCTTAGATCAATGGGCCTTATCTGAAATAAACCGACCAAGTTGTGAATACTATCTTTTGACACCCTTGTCTTTCTGCGAGACAGGTTCTAAAAACATTTGTCAATTGTGGTTTGACATGAGGAATATATGTACTCATCTTCTTGGTTTTTTCGGTAAAGTCACGTAGAAGGGAAGTAATAAAATAATAAAAATAAAACATAATAAAATGAAACAATTCTCACGACGTTTCGGCCACAACGCAAGCAGCCGTCCTCAGGTGAAGAATGAGACATTTCAAGCTAGGAACTTACATATAAGCTGGGTTGGGGGTGGTAGAAGAGCGCCTTAACAAAAAGAATGTGCATATCAAGATGAGTTTAGCATATACATGACTTTACCGAAAAAACCAAGAAGATGAATCCCTGCAGTCACGAAAGCTTTAAATCGAAATATATGTACTGTTATGGCATGTTGTGTACGAGTATATCTGCGATTTAAAAAAATCGCAACCCGAAATTATTAGTTTATTTTGGGTGAGATTATGTCGGAATATGAATGTTACCCTCCCCCTGACAGCCAATGAAATGTTACTTGGGCAAATATTCTGATTGATTTGGTTTTTCAGCAAACCAGGAACTTGAAAAGCAAGCAAAATGTTGATAAGTGTATACATCAATTAGCATATTTGTTAGTAAAAGCTTGCATATCGAATTTACCCAACCCAAAGTGCATTTTTAAAACACGTAATTATCTCAGTAGGTATATTATATATGGACAATGGCACGTGCTCACGTTCTGCATTATGAAATATGTAACGGGAATGCAGTAGTATACAACACTGGAAATGCTCTCACCACTTTACCATTATCTCACATTTATTTCAGTTTTTGTACAATTTCTATAATCAAAAAAGCGGAAAGCAGTTTACAGCAAGGGTGCAAGAAATAAGAAAACGAACATGAGAAAAATGCACAAAATGAGAGATGTCCTGAGCTTGGTTTAACCTTTTTGAATCTTCCCTACTTTACATAATGTTCATTCATTAAACGCAAACATCCAGTAAAGGGAGGAATTTCAACAATGGAAGGCTGACCCAAAAGCCTGTAGTTACAATTAAATATTATCGTAAGGGAATCTGACACCTTACTATAAACGTTCAGAGCAGATGAGAAAAAAAAATCGATGTTTCCCCTTTAAAGTTTTGGACAAGCGTTTACCATTATTATTTTTTAATGAAAGGCACTGGTTGTCTCTTGACCATCACCCACATTACAACTAGTCAATGTGAGCAGCAGATGGAGTCGCGCAGATCGGCCCAGGTGCATGAAAGACAATACTGAGGCTGTTCTCCCATAGCCATACACGGCAATATATCTCTTAAGATGTGTAAAAAGGTAAGGGTGCAGCCCTGCAATTGCTTGCTCACGCCACCATTGGCGGAAGGGCCTCCACTGCAGAGAGGCTCTAAAGATAATCCTCGAGAGGGTATTATTTGGCCTACTCTTCCACATTGACCATACACCTTGGAAGAGGTAGGAGTACACCAACCTTTTCTTCGCCACACGCAACCTGCCGGTCGACTTACCCATTTTATATTGCTGGGTGGACAGAGGTGGGGGGGGGAAGATTGAATACACTTGAGCTGCCGCGCCAAGAGACAAAGTGGTGACCTCCGCAAGTCCGGTGTGCAAGCAATTACACCCACATGGCAACATCCCCTTAAGATCTGTAAAAGTACGCAGCCTTTTTCAAAAGACGCAGAAAGTCTCCGTTGCTGGCAGCTTCAATTATCCGGCCTAACTTGGTCAAAGTAAATTGTCTACACCCAAGGACACTGCTCACAAAGATGTTGTAATGCAAAGTTCCTAGAAAATACACATCTTCACTGCTGACATACATTCATGTTTTATTATACTTTTGCTTGGTTGTTTTTGTCAATGACCCACGCAGATGTTTTGCCCCTGATTGCATTATAAGTTAAGGTTTGTAAATAATGTTTGTACTCTTTTCCTTAAATTTTTACTCAAACATTGTTCATGATGGTAACGGTTTCACCTTCAGGCGGAACCACAATCCACTTTTAACTGCTCGTGAAAGAGAGAATGTGATGTGACCCAAGATTTAGTTTAATTGATTTTAAGCCAAAAAATTCCATTCTTTATCAGCACCAAATAATGACGATCATTTAAACATTATTTGTAGCCGTCAATAGCACGTGAAAAATTCCATCCAGTTTTTCATTTGCCCAAAGATGGGGGGGTGGGTGGGGATGGTTGGGGGAGGGAGAGCAACAGTCTGAAGGGGTTACACATTTAATACAGCAGCCCAAAATGAAACTTGTATGAATTCACACCGATTTTCGCTTTGCTCTCGCACAAATGTCATTGAGTTTTTCTCGGAAGGTTGGAGGCGTCTTTCTGTAACGAACTTGCATCTGCGAATAGAAGGAAGCAATTTTCACTTTTAGCATAAGCATTAACAACACACACGCACGTGTAAACATAATTAACATATGATGAACTAAGAATGTATAACACATTCCTGCGGAGGGAGCTGGTAGGAACGTTGGGTTGCTCGGTCAATGGCCAGGGTCAACGGCGGCGTGGTGTATTCCGCAAATATGGCCGACTGTGAGGGAGGGCACAAGCCGTCGTGAGTAGGTTAAACGTTGAGTTTTATAAGGGCACCACGGGGTGACCAGCCCCTCCCCACCCAGCCCCACCCCTCCCACCCCCTCCCCACCCAGCCCCTCCCCTCCCTCCCCAGCCCCTCCCTGCACGACGGACGGACACAATAATCCCCTGTGGGCTGGTGTAACCAGGAGGTTCCTACCAGTATAACATTTTGTTACATGTGCCGATGGATAAGATTACATGAGGTGCTAAGAGTGAGAACTCTAAAAAGTTATGGGATGATAATGAAGACTTATGCAAATTATATGGGATATGTGCAAATATTACACCTAGGTTAATGGGAGCCAAATAGACGTAACAAATGCAGAAGCTAACGAGACGTGTAATAAAACGAAAAGGAAGATCCTTGAACAGAATTGTAGCAACTCATTCAATGGCTGAGTGTGCGGGGAGAACGTTGCAAATTATGACATTGCCAGCACTTAACAAATCACGTTATCTGTTCCACAGCTGTGCAACAGATCACTTTCACTGACACACTGGTATCTGGTATTACTGCATAAGTGAAAACCACAATACGCAGCTGCATTTTCTACTTAATGAAAGCATCCAACACTACATGTGTTTATTACATGTTAAAGACTATGTCAAGTGTAGTGTTTGCAGTTAATGTCATGCTATACAGCATTCAGCACTATAAACCCAGCAACTTGGGTTCAATTCAAGGCCAAGACCACAATCAGCATGCGATATCTGAATCTGGTCACGGTTCGCACCCACCATTACCAAAGCCCACTGGACCAGTGTGGTGAAGTATGGTTAAACATCCCCCAAGACCAACATGGCCGTCTTCATCCTCAAGGTCTTCTTAAACAAATCCGCCAATTACCTAAAGGACCACTGAGTTCAATCTTGATTTGAAGCTTTCGTGACTGCAGGAATCCATACTCTGTGGTTCTTTCGGTAAAGTCACGTGGGTACAAAATAAAATAAATCACGACGTTTCGGGCGCAACACAAGCGTCCGTCATCAAGACCACCGAGTTCCTCAAACTCACTCCCGTAGCCTCAGAAGTTCCTCCTCATTACGACGATAAATTACATTTACAAAAATGTTGTTTGCTAAAAAGTCTTTCCGCGTTGCTGCTCCACGTTTCTGGAATCCCCTTGCCGTTCATCTACGGCTTGGTTCCCTCCCTTCTCTTCCCCTCTTGATTTCCTTATTAGACCAAAACAGAGAGCTTACTTGCACTTGTACCTAACTTGTGCTGGCGCCCATTGCCGTGTTTCGTTAACGACCGTCAGATATCCAATTTATTAGTTGTGCAATATTCCTTAAGGACCCTGTACTCGTTCTCTGCGATATTGATGTGTTTGTCTTTTGCTGTTGCTGTGCTCACGTCCCATGGATCTCCCTTGTAAAACAAGCGAGTAACTGGATAAATTGGATCATGAATGTAACAAATAAAAATAAACTGAAATGGCAGTATTGCATGCAATAGGCTGTAATTTTCTCTTTAAAAGTTGTCCAACTCAGGTTAAAAGAGCTAATGCATTTGTTCTGTACATCCGTCCACCTTGTCTCCCTGCTAAATGGGGTTACGATAACACTTGCTTAAAGATTATACAAAAAAAATCAGTACAACTTTAGTACAAAGAATCTGTTGCTCTTAGGGACTCGCCCAAAAGAAGATTGGCCAAATTGATCGAAGGGTTGTCCAAAACATATCAATAAAAACGGGATAGTTATGCATATTCAGCCAAGGCGATAGCGTCACACGCCAATGAGTGTACCCTCACCATGACGTCACGTATCACGTGCCGTCTAAAGCATCTCATCGTGCGGCTCGAATGAAATACTTGAGGACAACCGCAACGATGGAAAGCGTTTACCGAATTCCTGAGCACGCACGATTTCCCCAACTTAATTTTCTTCCTATGTAAGACAGATGGTAAAGAGCGTTCCAGAGCAACATGGTCGGTGCAAGAACCACAAGAGTGAGAATGCAGACAAGGTCAAGTGCAAAGGTTACCTGGGAAAGACTGTGGAAAGCGGGCAGGCAAAGCAGAGTGGGGCTGCGGCCCTTGCGGCTGAGGACTAGAGTGCAAGCCTGTATAGAGACCTGAGGTGGAGGGGACACGGGTCAGAGCCAGCAAAAGCACACAAAATACCCCGTTTTCCACAGTCATATCCGGACTGGGTCAGTGAGGGACTCTCATGGTTTGGATGAGTTTTCACTCGGTTATTTCCCGAGCCGTAACCAAATCACGGTACAATGGGGCCTCTTCTACAAGACATCCGAATCTGGCTCGGGGGTGGGGGTGGGTGGCAACACGGGCCAGGGGCAGGGAAATTTGACTCATTTCTCATCGTGTGGCATCAGCAGCACGACACCAGGACAAACAACCTGGTGTCTTCTAAGCAGTGCCAGGTTGGTTCGGCATGGCCCCAGTACGGTTTTGCGTAAAAGCGGTAAAAAAAAATCCTCAGCTCGTACACCCATACAGCACAGGCCTGAAGCCGATTCGATTTCCACAGCTAATCACTACCAAAAAAAGTAGGGGCTGAAGAGACAACCCACTGCTGGATGACAGCCTCTCCACACCACGCGGTGCGCAGGGGGTTAAATGACCATACTTCACTACGCTGATATGTGTGGGTTGGCGAAGGCAGGCAGCACAGATGCAGAGCCGTACAATTGACTTTGATGCACTGCACTGCTGCTGCCTATCACACAGCCTCACAGCCATGCATGGCGGTTATCCATGAAAGCACTATCCAGGCTCAACTTTGCTTTGCTTGGGAACTGAAGAGATTGAGTGCATTCCAGGTGATTTTGCCCATGAAGAGACGATGCAACACAAAATACCCAGAAATGCAGCAGACAGTTAAGCAGAGTAAAAGGAGGGAGGAGGGGAAGGTCTCAAGCTCATGTCACTCGTTAAACAGAAAAGACAAACAAGGTTGTCAAGTTGCTGCTTCAGTGAACACAGACATAAAATACCACGTTAATGAAACATGAAGGCAGGAATTGCTGTCAAACTGTTACTGAAAAGGATTGGCTGATCAGATTTATCAAGGAAGTACCGAGGTCTACAGGGAAAGTGTTATATAGTCTTGGTAGGCAGATGACGATGCTGAACACGTACGTCATTGGAATGGAATCAGGAGAAAAACCAATGACGTACACGTACATCGTCGGAATGGGAAAACGGTTCACCGAGGCGGCCTGTGGATCTCAAACAGCGAACCTCTGCAACGAGCGGCGAAAGTGCCTCCGCTCGGCCACGTCGCCACCATCTCCCCGCGGTCTGCGAGCTCCCGACGGGAGGACTCACTGTGCGGGAGGCCGTGGTGGAACGTGCCTGGCGCAGGCCCCGTTATGATGGCGTCCCTCCCGCTCATGGCCGCGTCGCTGTCGAAGTCCGTGAAGTTGACGGGTATGAGGATGTTGCGTATGGGCGCATGGAGCGCGGGCCGAGCTGGCTGGGCTGCCGCCGCCGCCACGACGCCGGCGGGCTGCGGCGGTTTGTGAGACAACGCGGAGGTGGGCTTGTGGGCTGACGAAGCGGTGGCTTTCGGACCCAACAACACAGAGGTCGTAGGCAGCAATGCCGCCGCCGTGCCCGTGGCCAGCAGCGAGCTTCCCGAGACGATCTGGGGCGAAGCGCACGCAAGTCCTTTATTCCGGCCCATTCGAGACGAATCCCATTACACAATCTTTGCGGCACACACCTGCCAACGCTGAACTCTCGCGGCGTACAATACGGTTTAACTTTAAGCAAAACTACGCAAACAATCGTGGCACAATGGCTTATGTAATTAATGCTGTGCATACTTTGATGTAGCAGCAGGGTTCTTAAGCAGGCCACACAAAGAAATGACGTGTTGGGGAGCCATGTGACGTTATATGTTAAGTTACATGGGATCATGATGCCGTAATGTCTGTCGAATGTGATCATTAATCTGTACTTCTTGTCGACATCTCTCTTATTTCGATTTCTTGATTAACGCTCTTTCATCTCATCAATCTTTATCTCTTTGTGTCTCAGCGAGGCATATCTCTAGGCGGGCCATTCGGGGGCCAGATCAACTGAAACAATGACCAACACACTTGATGCAAAGGACCTCCGATTTCACACCTCCAATTAGCACGGCTGGCTACGAACGGCGCGAAAGAAGCTCAACATACATATACGCACACAAAGGACAGGAAAACTCAGCCGTCGACGTGAGCACTTCGGCACGACTTGCCTGGTTGGGCGACGTGGAGGAAGCAGGGGAAGAGGATGGAGGCGGCGGGTGTGATGGAGACTTGTGAGAGGAGGCGGCTGCCACTTTTCCCGTGCTGGCGAGGCCGTGAGCTGCACCTGCAGAGCCGGGCGAACCGCTATTCTGCCCGAGCTTCGGAGCGCCCGCTGCCAGCCTCTTTGGGCTGCAGCCGAGCACGGGACTGTTCGACGGGTGGGACGAGGCCATCGCACCTGTGGACGCAGCCTTAGTTGAGGGAGAGTAGGGCATCTTGAATTTTTGTCCAGAAGACGCCGAGTTTGTGGACACACCGGAATGCCCAATGACTCCGGCTATTATATTACCCATGGTGTTATTCCCCAACGAGTTTGATGGGAACGTGCTGGCCTGAGGCAAACTGTGGCTCTGTATGGGTATTTTAATTATGTCCGACTGTTTGTATGGCAACCTGTCCGAGACTTTGATGTTGTGGTGCTGCTGTATGTGGGGCTGCTGTATGTGGGGCTGGTGCTGCTTTTGCGATGAATCTTTGCTGTGGGACGCGACCGAGGTTTTTATTACGTATTGCTGATTGGCCACTTTGGCCGAAGGGTTCGAGTTCTGCTGGTACTGCCGGTGCGAGCTCTGCTGCAGGGCGGGTTTTTGATGCGCATGAGAAACGACGGTGGTCCCCGCTGCTTTCTGCTTCTGCAGTTGCGTCACGCCCGAGATGACATTTCTGTGAGCCTGAATGACCACTTGCGGGTGGCCACTTGCCGATTTACCCTGCTGCGGAAGCTGCTTCCTATTGGCCGCCTGGTCAGCCAATAGGCTGAGAGGATAGTGGCCCGCAGGAACGGGGCTCGACCTTGCCGTAGCCGAGGGAGGAGGGTTTTGCTGCACAGGTTTCTTCTCCAGGCCGGACGTGGGTTGTCTGGTGACGGATTTTGGAATCGAGTCCGACGATCCGAGCAACAACCCGGGCAGGCAGAGCTTGTCTATCAACGCGGCGTTGTTGAGCGCAGCCAGGGTTTCCGTCACGCTGCCAAGAACTCCCGGGTTCAAGATCAACTCGTCGTCCAGAGAGTTGTCGATGTTGTACACGGGCGGAGCCACGTGCTGACCCCTGCTCTGCATGGGCAAAGCGGAGACGAGCACGGAGGAGTTGGGCGACGAGGACAATGGCGACGCGATGACCGTCCTCGTTCCCACAGTCGTCTGAACGACACCGGACGGACCCGACGACGAACTCGAGGGCCTGGAGTGGCTTGCCGCGGGCTGGGCCAGCGCCGACTGCCCGAGCGCCGCCACCACCGCCACGGCTTGCGGCACCATCGGTTTTGGCTGCGCGGGCTGGTTCGCCATGGTGTTGGTGGGCACGGGTGACGCTGTCAGAGGTGCGTTTGCAGGCAGCACGTTGGGTGTGCCCGGCCGCACAGAGACCAGGCCCGTCGTCGCAATTAAAGGCTTGCGCTCAGGCTTCAGCCCCGTATCCTGCTGGAGAAGGTACAAGTGATTTACTTGTTAGGCAGAGGGGCAGCCCTGCAAATTTCTAGCTCACACCACCGTTTGCAGAAGTGCCGACTAGTGGGAGCTCGAGAGGGAAACTAAAAAGGGTTGTTTTGTTGCCATATTCTTCTAACACTGGCCACTGTGGCACTCATTAAAACTGCTTGGTGGACAGAGACGGGGGGGGGGGGGGAGGATTTTAAATACTTGCACCACTGCTTCAGCAGTGGTGCAAGTATTGAACTGGTGACCTCTGGATTGGGATAGGAACTCCCGTCAAGATGTTGAATGGACTAGCACAGGGGTCGGCAACCTGCGGCTCCGGAGCCGCATGCGGCTCTTTTGAACCTTGACCGCGGCTCCGGGGCGGATGCTAGCGAGGGGAGGAGGCGCACTGTGACACCTGCTCTGGCGTTGCCGCTGCTGACAGGTCGCCGCTCCGCTCCACACTGCCCGCCCGGTGACAGGCAATAACGTTGCCGTTGCTTTGTCACATGTTTGGAAGAAGTAAAAACCTTCCTGGGCAGCAAAGAGCTCACCTTTGCTGAGCTGGAACAGCCAGAGTGGCTGGAAAAATTACATTTTATGGTAGACATGACAGCACATCTAAACACGCTAAATACAACCCTTCAGGGGAAAGGAGGCACAGCCCTTCACATGCTGGAGGAGGTTTTGGCATTCCAGCGCAAGTTTACAGTGTTTGTCAAAGATTTACAGAGAGGTACACTGTCTCACTTTCCCTCTTTGAGAGAGTTCAAACAAAGTCATGATACGATAAATTTGGAATATTTCAAGTCTGCAATCACCACAATTCAAAGTTCGTTTGGGAAACGATTCTGTGAGTTCAGAGAGGAAAAAACGACATTATCCTTCCCTGTCACTCCCCTGGCGATCGATCCATCCCTATTGAATATGACTGCATTTGCAGGTGTAAGTCAACCTGATCTTGAGATGGAACTGGCCGATATAGCCGACAAAGATATATGGGTGTCCAAGTTCAAATGCTTGACCGCTACTCTTGAGGATGTTGCCCGTCAGAAGGCCATTCTGGCTCAGAATCATAAATGGAGTGATATTGAAAACCTTCCTAAACAGGACAAACTTGTATTCGAAACATGGAATGCCATCCCCAACACTTATATAAACATGAAAAAGTATGCATTTGGAGTCCTGTCGATCTTCGGCTCCACATATGTATGTGAGCAGGTCTTCTCCAACATGAACTATATTAAAAACAAACATCGATCACGCCTCACAGATGACAGCTTGCAAGCCTGTGTGAAAATGAAGGTGACGTCTTACAGCCCTGATGTGCAGACACTGTGCACTGAGGTTCAGGAGCAAAAATCCCATTAACCAGGTAATTTAGCTATTAATTTGCAAAAATATATTTTACATTGTTAAGTGAAAAAGTCCTTTTTTTATTCAGATTGACAGCTGACTGCACGATCCTGTATATAGCAATAAGGTAAGAAACAATATATGCAGTGTTATATTTGTTTTAAATGTTGCAATGGTTTTGCGGCTCCCAGTTTATTTTTTCCTTCGGAAACGGGTCCAAGTGGCTCTTTATGTCTTAAAGGTTGCAGACCCCTGGACTAGCAGGTAACTGGGAGATTAAACATTTCATTCCAAGTGTAATTTAGAACCATTGACCAGTGGGCTAACCATTACGCCATGGCAGCATCCAGTTAAATTGTTTAAAAAAACTTATTATTTCACTCATGTAGCCATAGCAAAAGGTATACTGTTGAGGTGTGATGGGTGCAGACCTGGCTAAAATTGAAACCTGCTTGCTATTCAGATGCTGTTACAAGGTCAACTCTGTAATCATTACTGGCCTGTCTGATTGAGCTTCAGAGATTCAGAAAGGAAGACACACCCCAAAATTCTGTCCGTGTCAATAAAGTTATACAACTCTGATCACACACACACGTATACCACATATAAGATGTACCTCCAACTTCTTTTAAATACAGGAAAACAAAACTGCATTTTATAATCCAGAGACTATAGTAAATGTGTTTTTGTAAACATTGCCTTAATTCCTTCCTTCTTTCCTAAACATTAAAAAAACTTTCTTTAAAAAAATTTTGCAAGACAGACCTGCATAATCACACTGTGATTGATTTAACATTTTTAGATATTAACTTTCAATCTTACAGACTGCAATTTAGGAGTCAAAATGTATTTTCAAGTTCCAAGTCCATATAACAAAAGGGAAATGATTAAACCCAGCTGAGTCTAAACCTCACTCTATCCTAAGGATAAATACACGCTTGCAGAGAACATGTTCATGGAGTAAAATTGTGGAAAAACCTGAAACTGCTCGTTAGTTCAAATGTGGATTGCAACCACCCACTGAGTTGCCTTGGGTGTATTTAGAGGCTGGCAGCTGCGACTAATTTCATTTCTGGATGGGTCAAACCAGTCGTGCATGTTTTTAAACAATAAATTGGCAACACGCAGTTTGGCAACCACACCCACAAATAAATCAGGGCATATGAACATGGGAGGGAGAAGCAATGGTTGTTTGGAGAAATGATCAATGTGGTGGTGCTTTGCTATGTCTAGAAGGATAAACTTCTTGTATCGTACTTGAATTGAAGCTTTCGTGACTGCAGGAATCACTCTGGTTCTTTAGGTAAAGTTACATAGAAAGAAAATAAATTAAGTAATAGAATAATACGTTTCGATTGCAACACAAGTAACCATCATCAGGTAGAACTAAATTTGAGAGAGACAAAACACAGACACGGAGACACACAGACACACAAGCAGAGCGAGACACAGACACACAGAGAGAGACACACAACAAAGACACACAGAGACCCAATGCGCCTGTGTCGAGGCCTTAAATAGAGGGGGAGGGGTGCACCATCTCTCTCTGCCCAACCCCCACCTCCTCTCTATTTAAGGCCTCGACACAGAGGCATTGGGTCTCTGTGTGTCTATGTTGTGTGCCTCTCTGCTTGTGTCTCCGTGTCTGTGTTTTGTCTCTCTCTCTCAAATTTAGTTCTACCTGATGACGGTTGCTTGTGTTTCAATCGAAACGTCGTATTCTATTATTTATTTTCTTTCTACGTGCCTATACCGAAAGAACCAAAGTGTAATTCTTGTATCGTGTTGAAACATAGAAAGGGAAGGTCAACGGCTTAATGTGTTTATTTAATAAAATATCTGAGTTACACGAGAATCGGCACAGCAAGCTCGGCCACGGTTGCAAATTAGACCCATTGCGGGTTTGTGATTTCTCAACGGTTTTGTAAAAATAAACCTGGAGCTTAAAGGGACAAAGGCTTTTCAAAAGATTGAACAGTACCAGTTAATTGGCAGTTGTAGCAGTGTGAGTATTGTCACTGGTTTATAGAAATGTTGGTAAATATATTAAGAAGCTGGTGCCAGTCCCTCTTGGCAGTGATAAAGAACCGGGTCTAAGTGAGCAGGTTTTGGGCAAAAGCACAAAGCTGTAACTTATCAATAGCAAGCCCCAGTGACGCTGCAAGACCAGGCTTGTGATCTCTGGTAAGACCTGTGCTGTGATTGTGAATGCATACCTGTTAACCCATACGGTTTACCCGTGTTCCTGTACAAGGATATTGTGAGTTATCAGGTGCATACGGCATACAGCCGTTTCGATACGTGTAAAAGAAAACATTTGTCCATTTGTGTTTCTCCCTTGTGATGGTACTGTCGGATGAACGTTGATTTATAATGGTACGGGGTGACCAATAAGGCCTGAATTTGTCTAATAAAGTGGATATTGATGAGGGGTTGACAGGTATGTGAATGTGTTTTCATTTTTGCAGTGTGTCTTTGGAGCTGCAATTTCATGGAGATGAAAAATAAACCGAAATTATTGTTGTTGTTAATTTGGCAACATCAGACACTTGCCACAAACACCTGGCTCGTTTTGCAGTAAGGTGAGCACTTCGGGACACTTTTTTGGGCAATGCTTGAAGGCAGACCGGCGGTAAAGTATACTTGCAAAATATAGCTGAAATACAACACTGCGCAACACGTGGAGGCAGATATGAAGATGCTCTTAATATGCGCACTGATGCCTCCTTTATTAATAAAGATTGATTGGTTTATTTTCAGCCAACGAGTGTTTATGCATGTGGGAGGAAACTTATTCTCGACTATGAATATATGGTGCCACGTGATTACGTATAACCTGGATACTTAGTTTGGATTGGGGACTACCAAGTATAACATCGTGATAAAGGGCACGAGTGTAATTGATGGGTAGCAGAGAGCGGTGCAAAAAAATTACATTGTTGTACTGTACTGGAATGCTCCTGCGTTTATGTAACACGCCTTTAAGCCCCACGGACCAGCACGAAATTGGGTAAAAATAACCTCCACGACCAGAACAGAATGGTGAAGTTCTCATCCAGGAGTGTGGTAACAAAGGGCTGTACATGATTAGATTGATGTAAGAATAGTAATTGCATCTTCTATTTTCCCTCCTGCTTATGTGAGGCGAGGGAGTTAACATCTCGCTACCGTGGCACCCATTGAGCTTTGGGTGAAGTCTATTGCGAGTAAAATTTCAATTTAAAGCTTTCGTGACTGCAGGGATTCATATTCTTGGTTCTTTCGGTAAAGTCACGTAGAAGGGAAATAATAAAATAAAAATAAAACAATAAAATTCTCACGACGTTTCGATTGCAACACAAGCAATCATCATTAGGTGTGAAAACCACAGCAAGAAAATTTATTGCGAGTGATGATGTGAGTGAGCAGGAGGACGTTTGCAGAATTATGGTTCAAACCTCCGGTTCATACTGCGGGATTCTCCTAAAAAAGGACCACCTTAAATGGATTGCACTCATCCACACAAACCAATAATTCTTCTACGGTCCACTGACGTTACCTTGAGCTTTGGTTTTGCAGGAGGAATGAATTTCTTCTTTGTACTGCAAAAGCACAAAAATCACACTGCTCGTAAGACAAAAATCATACAATTATTTACAGGCATTTTATATTTTATACTTAAACGATGAGGATTTAAAACTACAATATAAACTGCACTGTACCTCACGCAAAAGGTAAACACGAAGGTGATTGTAGCTCCCACGTCTGCTGCCTCGATGTCAAAGACACGTTTAACGAATACAGCACTGCGGGGCCAGGTGGCTCAATGGAAGAGCAAGTAGCTTGCAAAATCTATCATTAGGATTTCAAATCCAAGTTGGTGGGGAGTGGGGGTTGTGCCAGGGTGGGTGTTGCTTTGGCTCATCATCCCTCCCTCGAGTCGCTAAAATAGGTACCAACAGTAGTGCATGTCAACTGTGGTTGTGCTATGGATAGACTCACCCCTGCCATAGGAATGTGGATTTTATTCCATCACTGGCTCAAGACTGTATATCTAAAATGAGCACCGGCTTCAGTGCTCATTTGAGCTGGAATTCACTTTGTTGTTGTTTAACAGATACCACCTGGGAGTTTAACGACACGGTATAAAACTGACATTGGAGCGCGTCAAAAATGGGGATTTCTATTTTTTATTTTAACATCAACCTGGTTTTATCCAACCTCACCTTTCTTTTGCCGCATCTTTAACATTTGCCGATTCAATCTTGGTTTTACAACAAACTTCCTGTCTTTTCTTTTCTTGTAATGAACAACTTGTACTAGTTTCTTTTTTAAATGCCGTATATTGTATTCTGTTATAAAAACAAGGGAAATGTTTTTAGTAAAGGTGCTGTGGGCTAAGTGAGGATCGAGAAAACACACACACACAGCTCTTTCTGTTCAAGTGCTATAAAGGTTTTCATTGTCTTTAGCACGACAGATTTTTCATCCATTCATTGCAGCATGAATGAAACCCACATGTCTGAAATATACAACTTTTATGTTTTGCTGGAATACACATTGATAACATTCGTTTAAAATACATTTACACATTGTACACCTCAAGCAGTGGAAACAAATGTGGATGGCAATGTAGACTGTTTACTGCACAACTGACTACCGACCCATGTTCCTGGGGGGACTTATTGATATGCTTTAGCATTACCTTGGCGTGTCCTGCAGGGGAATTGAGCATCTCCCTTTTTACTCTTTGGTTCTTTCGGTAAAGTCACGTCGGTAGAAAAATAATAGATTGCGACGTTTCTACCACAACACAAGCAATCGCCATCAGGTGGGACAACCACAGCAAGAAAAAAACGCTGAAGTAGGCCGTTTTATTTTTTGCTGTGGTTGTTCCACCTGATGACGATTGCTTGTGTTGCGATCGAAACGTCGTGATCTATTCTTTTTCTACCTACGTGACTTTACCGAAAGAACCAAAGAGTATTGATTCCTGCAGTCACGAAAGCTTCAAATCAAGATCTCCTCTTTTTGCCTTGCTACCCCTGCTCTCACCTTTCCTTTCCTTCATACATTTTAATGGTGGTCTCCCCTCCACTCCCCCAGCTGTGCAGGAGTCACGTTTTGTTGACCACTCATTGATATGCTAATTTTTTCTCTAACCCCCCTCCCTCTCTCTGCCTCCGCCCCCCCCTCTGTCTATTTAAGGCCACCCCACAGAGACGATCACCCCTCTCTGTTACCTGTGTTGCTCTCGCTATGTATGTATCTTGGTGATATCTGTCTGCTAATATGTCTGTCTATAGTTTTCTGGTTAGATTTTATGTCGCTATTTCATTATACCTGATGATGATTGCTTGTGTTGCAATCGAAACGTCGTATTCTATTATTTAATTTAATTTATTATTTTATCTTTAGACGTGACTTAACCGAAAGAACCAAATAATAATTCCTGCAGTCACGAAAGTTATAAAATTAAGATTGTGCATGAGTCTTGCTCCATTCCTCTTTCTCCCTTGGTTCTGCTCTCTGGACAGACAGGGGTCTACCTCCGTTCCCTTATCTGCATTGGTTCTCTCTGGACACAAATCTCCCTCGGTTGCCCTCTCTCCATTGGTTGTTCTCTCTAGACATGGTTTTCCTTTGGTTTCTCTCTCTGGAGAGGGGTCTGCTATCTCTACAGCAGCCTCAGCTTTAATCTCCGATAGAAATTGAGAATTTTAAATATATACACGTGGTGAAAATGTTAATCGCGTCAACAGGGCGACTTAAGACTCATCAACGTTTCTTACTTCCAGGCAGAATACTCGAACCAAGAATTCCTCTGATAAACAAATGCCTGCATATGAAAACCCATTTGCTAAACAAACTTGCATTTGATGAATAACACTTTTACTAGCATTCACATGGAGTACACTTCTACAGCAAATTAAACCAGATCATTATCCTGGCAATGAATGCTTTTCATGTTTAGTGATGACACCTAAATGATAGCCACTTATAGTCTCATGAAATTCTCAATTGTTTCTGCTGCCAGTGGCATTGAAAGCTTGTGGAATAATTAGCCTGCGGTGCAAACAATGGATTGCTTTTTTATACTCCAAAAAGTTTATGCACATTTAGCCCCCTGGATCTTATGAATGAAAAGAAACCTAATGTGTGTAGCAAATGCCTACCCAGACTGTGGATAACTTGCCACATGATCACTTGGCTAATCGACCAAGAACAATGAGAGGGATTTGAATTGCCTCCTACAATTAACCACCCAACCTCGCAACCACAAATCATCTTGTCAGAGTACATTTTGTTACATTCTCTTAGTACCAAATTTAGCCATTTTTAACGACTTTATATGGCTTTGAATGTCTCAACTGCCCTCGCCAGTCTATAGCCAGCAATTCGATGAACTGCCACATTTAAATTAATTCAAACTCTTTAGTTTTGTGGTCCTGCCTAATTTGAGTTGCTGCCTCGCATGTTGTTCTGTTATGCGAGCCATTACAACATTTATTTGTAAATAATTTGCAATACGAAACACATTTTTGGGCGTATCATCCTTAGTACGAACTTTTAGTGGAATCATTGCAGGCCTATTATAAAGATACATTTGACACACTCAGAGCACACCTGTCAATATTTCAAAAGTGATTGTTTATTGTTTCAATTAAAAAAAAACGCTGTCTGGTGCCCGGCCACTTACGGTGCTGCTGTAATGTGGCCGTGGACTGCCCGACTCTCCTTAAATAGCATTCTGTAAAACACACAGGGTCAAGCGTTCAAGTCGCATGAAGTAAAATCACTTGATGACAACAATAAATCAATCACACGGTGTCTTATAACCTGCGTTACAGATCGTGTAGTTAGAAAACGTTCTCCCACATACGAACTCTCGCACGCTCGGAAAATTACAGTATTCTCTGGCTGACAAGTTGGTGTATTTTACTTCCCAAAACATCTCATAACTTTGACATTATGGTATTATTTAATATATTTAAAGGCAAAACAACTTCATTGAATCCACATTAAGGCAATATCCTTAAACTAGAACGATGCAGCAAGTTCCAAAGACTAAAACCAACCATTCAAATACAATAACATCAGTGCTTTAGCTGCGATAGTATTCGTTATCCCAATGTTAAATTCTGTATTAAAACGTTTTGCGCAAAGAGTTGGCTGAAGGCACACGTTCAGCTATGAAAAATATTAACTTTGGCTTCAACGTTTAACATGTAGAATGGAAATAAGCACTATGGGCATTATGCCAGCACCGAAGAACACATGTTCATGAAAATGGGGCACAGATGTGGTACTGGGTGGCAATGATCAATCTGATGTAATTTATTTATCCAGCAAATCCCAGCTGCGTTCAAAAGAATTTAAAGGAGGGTCCCTGGCATCCACATGTTTGGACAATACACTGTTAAGCAGTGTTTTACTTCGGACACTATTAAGCTGAAGTGCAGAGATTTAAGTACGCTAAACTATCTCCATATCTGAAAGCTACACAATCCTGTACCATTGTAACGAGTGTAAACTGTGCGGATTAAAGTATCTCCGATGCCACATTCAATGTTTATCCTCGGAATATTTTACTGTACAGCACTACTTTTAATAAAGTGCAGCTGTGTTTGAGATCACTACACCAAGCGAAATGGAATGATGTTCATGGGAGAAAAATATATTCAATGACCTCTTTTGACGCGATAATTTGTATGTACAAGGTAAATAATGATTGTTTAAATGGTGGATGGTGAAAACAAAAGTGGCACTTTAATCAGTCACGCAGTTGCCCCCCCCACTCCTCCTGGCAGTTCAATACTTTGAAGTATGCACGTGTTGGGGATCGATTTTAAACAATTGGCTAACAAGGATGTATTCATTTGGCAGAGCACTCTGCCATGGAACTACGAGGTGGAAGTTGGCTTTTATTGAACTGTGTGAGGAGAACGCTTTTAAAAACGGTGGAGATAACTGCACAGCTTTACGACTGCGAGGTGGATGTGTCAGATTGTATGTGTGTAGAACTTCTTTCACGCCGTAACGTAGCAAGCCGTGCGAATCAGGTGTGAGAGGACACACTCAACACCAAAAGCAGTTCCGAAAGAAATAAGTATTACATTTAGATTTAACCATTGATAGCTCCAGCGCCTTCCTAATATCGGAAGGAAGAGCGTTCCAGACGGCCGCAGGAGGAGATTGTTTTAGGATGGCGGGACATTCACCAGCAATAAATATATTGAGACAATCCAACACACTCCACCGAACGCTCAGCGAGGCAATTTCTCAGGCTGTAAGCTCCTGTTAAGACGCGCTCTGGGTTAACAGGTCGTTCAATAGAAAAGCGCTCTGGAGTGCTCTGCCCAGTGAACGCACCCGTTTTATGAAAGAATTCCAACAACAAAAACCCCCTTCCCCCCCACCAGCAAAGTAACAACCTCTGAACTGGGGAAAAGCACAAATTTAAACTCGGTCAAAAGAAGGTATTTCGTTCCATCATCCAAGGAGACACCATCAAATTTGTTTCGCATTAATGGTACTTGCATGGCCGGGGGACAGCCTAGGTGTGTACCTGCAAGAGCTCTTTTTTAGGATCGTGTTTTTTTTTACAGGTAAGATATCTGATCTCGTAAGCAAAGCAAGTTTGAGTCTGGATAATGCATGAATGGGCGACCATCAATTAAAGCACGTTTACATTTTGACTTAAATCTTTCGTGACTGCAGGAATTCAGATTATTTGGTTCTTTCAGTAAATCACGTAGATAGATAAATAAAAATAAAGTGAATAAAAATAATAAAAACAAAAACCACTAATGTAGACTGTAGCCTGGTTCTTAATCTGAGTGCGTACTGGCAGTCTATAATGTAGACTAGCCTAGTTCTTAACCACGGTGAGTGTAATGGCAGTCTATAATGTAGACTGTAGCCTAGTTTTTAAGCTTGGTGAGCGTATTGGCAGTCTATAATGTAGACTGTAGCAATGGTTCTTAAACTGAGTGAGCGTACTGGCAGTCTATAATGTACGTGACTTTACCAAAAGAACCAAAGAATAAGTCTACATTATAGACTGCCAGTACGCTCACCGAGATTAAGAACCAGGCTACAGGCTACAGTCTACATTACAGACTGCCAGTACACTCAAATTAAGAACCAGGCTACAGTCTACATTAGTGGTTTTTGTTTTTTCATTTTATTTTTATTCACTTAATTTTTATTATAATTTTTCTATCTACGTGACGTTTATAAGGGTGCTGCGGGACTATGTTGTCAGCAGAGGGCAGTGCATCAAAACCCACTGCAGTACTGTACTGTGCTCCAACGCCTGTGATCCCCCACCTTCACCAACCCGCACTGACCAGCATGGTGAAGTATTGGGTCAAATAATCTCCCACGACCCATACGGTGTGGGGGGGGGGCCTTGTTCAACAGTGGTGTGACAAACGGGGCCGTACATGTTTACGCAAGAACACACTGCAAGGGGAATTGGAATCTGCGAAGGACTGCATTGGTGCGGCAGTCGCGACGCGGTTTGAGAAGGCCTCACCTGGACTGCATCCAGCCCTTGGGCCACAGCGGCTTCACCTCGGCCTCTAGGAAGGCCTTCAGGTAGTCCTCGGCCGACTGTGACTTAATCCGCTCCGCGTCATATCCTGCCATCTTCACTTTCACCACATTACACAGCAAATCCCTGCAACCACCGTTATCTCATGGAGCGTCAAGTGTCACACACCGAGCAAAGCTCAACGCCGAGTCTACGTTAAGTATTTGCCGACGCGTGCATTATTATAATAATTGGAGAAGAAGAAAAACCCTCTCACCCCCCCATGTTTTTAGAAAGGCACGTGATTTTTTTGCGCTTTACAAAGCAAGGTAGCAAGGGGGGCAACACGTTGATTGTACTGATGGTTATGGATGAGTGTGGAATGGAGGATGAGTAAAAATAAGTAACGAATTATGCCACGTACAAATCGTTTGTTAGGGTTTGCATATAACATCGTGTAAAAAACACGTTATACGGTCAGGGTTACTCTTCTCTAATCCTGTCACAAAACTGAATTCATCAAACATTACTACTGTGAACGCAAAATATAAATGTTAAACAAATTATGTTCGTACTCTTTGGTTCTTTCGGTAAAGTCACGTAGGTATAAAATAAATTAAATCACGACGTTTCGGGCGCAACACAAGCGTCCGTCATTAGGTTTTATTTTCTACCTACGTGACGACTTTACCGAAAGAACCAAAGAGTATGGATCCCTGCAGTCAAACGAAAACTTCAAATCTAAATTATGTTCGTTTCTGTTTTCACATATTCATTCTGGTCAGTGCCACTTCTTTAAAACAAAACCCTCTAAAACCAGGTGGCACAAACGCACCAGAAGAACGCAAGCGCACCGACACCAAATTATTGGGAATTTGAATCGGCTGCAGACAGGGTTTCGATTTAAAGCTTTCGTGACTGCAGGGATTCATCTTCTTGGTTCTTTCGGTAAAGTCACGTAGAATGGAAATAATAAAATAATAAAAATAAAACATAATAAAATAATTCTCACGACGTTTCGGCCACAACGCAAGCAGCCGTCCTCAGGCGAAGAACAGGTCCGTCGGTAAGACAGAGTCTGAATGACACGTCCTGGGCTTGGAGCGTCTATTTAAGCTGGGAGGGAGGAGGAAGAGCGCCTTGACAAAATAATTTGCATATCAAGAGGAATTTTAGTTGTATGGTGAATATGCAGCAGTGT
This sequence comes from Lampetra planeri, assembly GCF_965212315.1. Lineage (NCBI taxonomy): Eukaryota > Metazoa > Chordata > Hyperoartia > Petromyzontiformes > Petromyzontidae > Lampetra > Lampetra planeri. Next base: position 6,268,214 of record NC_136129.1, read on the forward strand.
GGTATGCAGTAGGGTGGGTAGAATAATACATAGTGTAATATTACATAAATATGCTAAAATTCCTCTTGATATGCAAATTATTTTGTCAAGGCGCTCTTCCTCCTCCCTCCCAGCTTAAATAGACGCTCCAAGCCCAGGACGTGTCATTCAGACTGTCTTATCGACAGACCTGTTCTTCACCTGAGGACGGCTGCTTGCGTTGTGGCCGAAACGTCGTGAAAATTATTTTATTATGTTTTATTTTTATTGTTTCATTATTTCCATTCTACGTGACTTTACCGAAAGAACCAAGAAGATGCAGAAAGGGTGTTTAGTAAAAACTACAAATATTTTATCAGTTTTCAAAGATTGATTTCTGCTTGAGTTATAAATATCTAGTCAATTGAAAACATTGCTAAATGATGTTAAGTGGTCACCTTATCTCAGTGTTCCACTGAAATTTCTTTCTTGGACCAAACACACGTTTGCCAGGCTTCTCGTCATCGTCGTCATCATCGCTGGCATTTTTATCTTTATCTTCTCTTTCTCGTTCTTCACTCATAATTCTGAAGGAAAAAAACACGAATTACAATTTTGGCGTTATAACAAAACCCTCACCTTAGATTAACAACATGCTTCACCGTAAATTAAGGCAACTGCCATTCTCCGTAAGTCTTGATTGAAATGGAACACACATTCTTCATGCAGCGAAGCATTACAACTTTTGTCCACGTTCGCTCAGAGGCCCCCCCCCTCCCCCGCTGTTGTTTGCTTCCACTAAAGGGTAAAAATCACAACTCACAATAAAATAATATAAATATATTTATATAATATTATTTTATTATTTCCCTTCTACGTGACTTTACCGAAAGAACCAAGAATATAAGTTATGTAATCGGCTTTTTTTCTTATATAGAGACCACCGGGTTTTGTGAGTTGCGAAATATATATATATTATTTTATTATTTCCCTTCTACGTGACTTTACCGAAAGAACCAAGAATATGAATCCCTGCAGTCACGAAAGCTTTAAATCAATACATAACTCTTGTTTGAGTAACCCGCTCTTCCCTATCAGCATTTGCTGAAGTAACCTGCTGACCTGCCCATACTGGACATCTGCAAAAAAGAGCGACATAGATTCATCGGATTCCTCCAGTCTCAATAAAGATTGTGATTCCGAAATGCATATGGGTAATCATTAATCAGACATGTAAGTTACAGCATGCTGTAAAGTTTAGGTATTTGACAAGCAGCATTTTTTTTTTGCTTAAAAAAATAACTAAAAACAACCACCCCTTGATGTCGACTTTGGCGTACTTGGCCTGAGTGTGGGCCTGGTAAGTCTCCTGGTATTTCACGGTCTGCTCCGGCATGACGGCGCCCACAGCGTCCCGCAGCTTGTACATCGGCGACTTGAGACGTCCGTCCTGCAGAGACAGGTCACGCTCGCTTCATGAAGCCACAGTTGGCGTGGTATCAAATGGATGCATGTTGAACTTCTTTCGCACCGTACGTAGCCAACTGTGCTAATTAGAGGTGCGGGAAAATCAGAGGAATCTCCTACATCGGTTGGGTTCGCATGTTTCTGGACCCGGGGAGGGCATTGCGAACCCTCAAACACATTTTGCGGACCACTGTGCAGTGATAAAAAAAAAGTTCCATGGACCACTTTCCCACGGCCTTGCAGACTCCACCCTGTGATCCAGGGTTGGAACCAATGTCTATACCATCTGGTTTCTGAGCAGAGCAGAATAGTCATGCAACAAGAAAGCATGTCACCCACTGAAAAACATAAGCAATTACGCGACTTAATTTGGAAATAAAAGTAGAATGCATTTCAAATTTGTAAAACCTATCACCAAATAAACCGGAATGCACGTGTAGTGGCATTGTTGGGCGCGATGCGCGATCACCACTCCTCTTAGCCGGTAGTACCGGCCCCGTGTCAACCGGGGGCGGAAGAGACACTGAGCCGGAGAGTTAGATGAAGTCGGGCTCGTTGGGCAGAGGTAATCCCCAGGGAGCATCGTGACCAGGGGTGCAGACCCCAGACCCCCAAGAAGGGGGCTGGGGGATGATGTCACACTCCAGGTCCCTCAGGAAGGTTCCAGAAGGAAGGCGTGGCTAGGGGCGGAGTGAGATGGGACTCTGTATAAAAGCTGGACCCCTGAACGGGCCTGGCAGTTGTCGTCCACTCGAAGACTCGAAGAAGCCACCCTGAAGACCTGGAGCCGGGGCCGGAGCCAAGGACCTTGGCTGGGTTGGGTCAGATTAGCTTCCCTAGGTCCCGCTAGCCGGAGGACCCTTAGTGAGCGACTCCCCCAGTGTGTAGGGCACGCCAGTGTGGAGGACATACCTCCCAAGGATATCGGGTGGAAGGGGGCCGTAATCTCTTTGTGTTAAGCTGTAATTGTATAATAAACGTGTTGCCTTCAGAAAAGTCTCCCTCCGTTTATACCCACTACACACGCAATCAATCATCACATCTCGGAAGCTTAAGCAGTGTTAAACTTGACGAATACTTGGTTAAGAAGCCCAAGGGTGTTGTAGGCTTGGGCTGGATTTCTTCAAGCTTTGAGCATTACACCTCGTGTATGTCAGTATTGTCTCTGTACTCCCGTGTTCACCCACCTACCAGTCAACCTCTCATGAATGGAACTGGCCAACCATTCCAATGAAAGAACATCAGAAAAAGAGTTTCAGGAGTCCGTGAGGCTTTTGTGGACACACAAATGGGATTCGTCTTCTTCTTCTCGCTGCAATTCCCCCAACTCGTGTCGTCTTCCTCCACACCATTCTCTGTCCTGGGCCAATCTCCATGTCCACTCTGAGGTCCACAACACAAACCGCTTGTCCTCGCCTACACATCCACTGAGCATCTGCTCACCTGCTCATGCTGATGGAGCTTCTTGGCGCGCCTCAAAAGAGATTCCTTGCTGCAACCCAGGAGGGACGCCACGTGAGCGTAGACGCCCCCACGCAGCTGGCTGTTCAGCTCCTTTGTCTGAACTTCGATGCTACATGAGGGTCAAGAACAAAGCGAGTGGTTGAAAAGAAAAGATTTAAATGAATGTTCATATGTAATTATTCATGTGCCCCCCCCCCCACACCATTAAACCACATTTACGTGGTAAAGTATGGTGTACAAAACCACACGACCATCTAGCAATGGATTGACAAATGCTAAAAGTAAGTGTGAATATTGTGAAGGATATAATATTCAAGGTAATTATGGAGTACAGATGCTACAAAAGAAAATGTGCATTCTCAAACAATATTTGACAGATTTGGAAGAAAACTAATTTTAGATTCACAACTTACGAGTCAATTAGGATTCTGGAATGCCATTCCGTGACACATTTTAACATATTATTGCACAATTTCACGAGTCAAAGGTACCTTCTTAATATTTACGTACCAAGTTAACTATTTTGACGATGAAACAATAATGTCGCTGTGGCTAGTACTCACTCTAGGAGGATGTGACTGACATCTTGGCTGAAGAGCTTCTGCTTGCTCTCGCTATCACACGTTTTGGCAACCTGAGTTTAAAAGAAAAAAATATTAGCACCACATTGAGCGAAAAAAACACCAACATTCCACCAATATTTCTCTTCCAGACTGCCATTCACATTTAAGCTTCCACAGGGGTTGTGGTATAGCGTGTGGAACAAGTCAGGAACCTTAGCGATTTCAGAACCACACTGGATATACAGATGTTCATTTAAAATATGAATAAGCAGGCTAACAGCAACGTGGACACGTTGAGGATTGTTCAGGCATCATCCTGTGATGAAAAGGACTGAGATGTGTATGGCCAAATTGGGTACAGTTGGAGCATCTGCTATAATTTACTGTACAGATGTATGTACGGTTTATGATTTTTGGTGCACTCTGTATAAACACGACAGCGAGAGGAAAATTAATTTTAAACAACTTAAAAACATTCGTGCATATGCATGGATTCTATAATGCTTTCCAACACGCGTTTGTCTTCCGAAGTCTTTAATTAGCATTATGGAAACCGATAGCGTAGCTGTGAGGGCATATTTGCATTTTTATTCTATGGTTTGGGTATCCTGATTTTGGGCATCGGCCTTAACAATTTGCTTGGTTTTATGTAGGATAAGTCCTTAGTACCAACAAAACTTGAAATTTATTTGAAATATCGATTTAAAGCTTTCGTGACTGCAGGGATTCATCTTCTTGGTTCTTTCGGTAAAGTCACGTAGAAGGGAAATAATAAAAATAATAAAATAAAATTCTCACGACGTTTCGGCCACAGCGCAAGCAGCCGTCCTCAGGTGAAGAACAGGGCTGTCGGAAAGACAGCGTCCGAATGAACACCACCAAGCTTGGCAGCGTATATTTAAGCTGGGTTAGAGGAGGACATTTATAACCGAATCATCTCTACAATAGTAACCATGACCCCAAGTTAGAGAGACATGGACAGACAGATGGACAGAGCTCATGCATTAATGCTTGCAACCTCAGTTGGAATGCATTAAATATATTTTACCTCTGCCAGTTGCTTAATTTTCATGTCAAGTGGAGCAGGCAGCCCATCTGGCAGCTTGGGATTGGGCTGGGCCTGCTGGCAAGGAGCCTCCGACTCCTGGGAGAGGCTGCTGTTTGGCGAGTCCTCCAGGAGACTGTCCAGGTCAAGGCTGGTCAGGTTGTGTGCTGCGTTGGCCACCACCTGAAGTAGGTCCAGATCGCAGCCTGGCCCAAACAGGTTGGGCAGCAGCTGGTCGGCAGAGCAGTCTGGCATTGGCAGGGGCTCTGGCTTGCTTACAGGCGCTTTTACGAGCTCCTCTGGAGCGCTGGCATTTGTAGCATTTACAGAGTTTCCGGATGCCGGTGCGGCCTGCGCCACCTTTTCCTGCTTCATTGCCGCCTCCTCTTTCTCCTTCTGGAATCGCTCAATCATCTCCGGCAGTGAAATGGAGCCTTTGCTTTTCTTTTTCTTCTGCTTTTCGGACTTGTCAGAATTCAGAGGTGTTATTCTGCGAAAGAAACACGCCTTGTTTTTTTCCACGACCATTTCTCATCAAGCAGTAACTTTAAGCAGTAAATAATGGCTTTTGCAAGTGTGTTCTAATGCCCCAAACTTAAGACGTTACAGTTCAGCAAAATCAAACTCCCAAACGGATATTAATGCTTAAAAAGTCTCTTCGACACAATGGTGTTCTTGAAATGTTTGAAAAAGAACAAGGACCAGGCATTCTTTGGCAAGAATATGCTCCGAGTCTCAGATGAGGGGGGGATCAACAGTAAGTTAATATATTCTTCTGTATAAAGTGGGTGGGTTTGCAGATTCGTAAAAAGGAGATGGGGTGGAGTGGTGGTGGAGTGGTTAGCGTACTGCCCCCTGAAACCCGGCAAACCGATTTTGATTCCTGGCTATGGCTAACATCGGTGGCAAGTGATACCAGAACTGCTCTTGGGCACTAAATTCTCAACCCCATAACCGACACAAGTGTGAGGAAGCCATAATCCATCAATGGACTGACCAAGGGCTGTACTCTTTTTGTATGTGAGAAAGTGGACATTCGAATAAACATTACCCTATTTGCTTGAGCACTTTCAGCTTTTTAGGCATTTTCTCTTTCTCAGGTCCTTCTTTCCTTTTACGCTTCTTCATCATCTTGTCCTCTCCTTCCTTAAATTTCTTGTGGGAAGTAAAAATACAAAACATCAAAGACAGATCATCGATGAAACAACACTGATGTTACTTGCCAATGAGCAAAAAAACACTTGGAGAAAACCAATACACTTAACATTGAGAATTAAAAGTTACAAATGTAATCAAAATAAAACAAATTCTGATGCCTCTCCAGATTGTACCGTGTGTGTTTTTGGCGCGACCTCATCGCAAACAACATGCAGTAACAACCCAAAAAGCTAAAACCTATGCAGGACCCAAAAAAATAAGGAGCATCTTGAGAGGAAATCATCGGAACCTTTAGTGGCTTCTTGTGCTTGTCCAGGTTCGAAGAAGCATTGTCGTCCTCCGAATCCGACGCCGGCCGAAACTGCAGGGTTCCCGTGTTGATGTAAAAGCCGCCGTACTTGGTCGTAAGCGAGGCGGGCACCAACTCGTCGTACTGACGAAACAACAAAACTGTTAGGATCCGTCCCATCATGTAAATCGCGGTCGCGCTCAGACGGTGCTGCAGAGTAAAACTAGTGAGATACCGCCGCTCTAAGCGCTCAACGTTCGTGTAGTTATAGACTTGAGAGAAAATTATAACCGTAATTGCCGACAAGTTTTTTTCTCTTGTCATCACTGTTGTAAGACACCGACAAACACGTTTGTATCGGTTAAAATAATGCAAAGCCTAATACAAATAAATTCAAGGCAACAACATTACCACAAGATGCTTGGCAAGGAAGCAAACATCTTTCATCAGACCCAGGCATTTCCCAATAATAAGCCAACTCATATCCATCCATAACACGTCCTTAAATAAGAGAAAGTATATAACAGGTGACGTTTTGGTTAATGGCCCTTCTTCACAGCATATAGAGATGCCAGAGAGGTACAGTAATAAGTATTCCTGTTAAATAAAACAAAAATGTGCAAGTTGGCATTTGGGAACAGTTGAAAGTTTTGTCTTGTAACGCTACTTTGCGCTGACAGCATATTGATGTTAACTTGCACGATGCATCATATGCACGATCTCCCACATTGGTGAACATTCAGTGGGTGACAAGGCACGGCACACGCATAGCTCGAGTAACATTCTTCAGCTCATCTAAAGTAAGCACAAGTGAAGAAAAGAAATGAAAGTAAAATAAAATAAAAATCACGACGTTTCGGAGGCAACAGAAGTCTCCGTCATCAGGTGGGACCGTCACAGCCAGATTTGCTGAACGCTTAGAGCGGCGGTATCTCATTTGCTGCAAATCTGGCTGTGACGGTCCCACCTGATGACGGAGACTTGTGTTGCATTCGAAACGTCGTGATTTTTATTTTATTTTTTATTTTATTTTACTTTCATTAATTTTTATGTTTTACCTACGTGACTTTACCGAAAAAACCTAAGAATATGAATCCTTGCAGTCACGAAAGCTTCAAATCTAGAATGAAGAAAAGAATACGATCCCTACGAGTTCCAATTCCATTGCGTGATATAAAACAATTATGAAACCTAAAAGAGTTTACACTTACTGGAAGTGTTATTTTGATATTTATTTTAAAAATAAAGTAAATTTCCAAAACTTAACGATCAAACACACGGGAAAGTGCTGCCCATTTCTCTCTCGGATGACTCTTCTGCAAAACCCTGTTATGCAACATGGCATTGCTGTCCTACATATACCAGGGGGTGGGGGAAACCTACGGCCCGCAGGCTGACTTTGTTCATTCAGCCTGTGGGTCACATGACCCACTGTGGGGCCACAGGAAACCTAACTATTTGAAACGGCCTGCAAAACAATCTTTATCTGTTACGATTTAAAGCTTTCGTGGCTGCAGGGATTCATCTTCTTGTTCTTTCGGTAAAGTCACGTAGAAGGGAAATAATAAAATAATAAAACATAATAAAATCAAATTCTCACGACGTTTCGGCCACAACGCAAGCAGCCATCCTCAGGTGAAGAACAGGGCTGGAAAGACCGCGTCGGACGCCGTCTTTCCTGTTCTTCACCTGAGGACGGCTGCTTGCGTTGTGGCCGAAACGTCGTGAGAATTTTATTTTATTATGTTTTATTTTTTTATTATTTCCCTTCTACCAAAAAGATTAATCTTTATCTGTCACTACACTCATCTTAGCTGCATTAATAGGCGCACTAGAGGGGACTTTTCATCACGTTCAGTCACTCCTGTCACTGCATAGGCTTCTTACAGTGACGGAAATGGGTGTTAATGTGGTTGCCTGCCAAAGGCATTTTAAAGTCCTATTCGGCCCTCGGTAAGGGAAAGGTTCATTGAAAGACTGCAATCTGTTTGATGATGATAGGCACTCTGAATCCCAGCAAACAAGCAGGCACTGTTCTAAGAAGTACTTTCTCATTAGCATACAAAAGAATAAACCAATATCAGGTGCTTGGTCACTTGCTGTCGTCTTTTTGGAAATGCTTGGAGACAGAACACGGGCATAATCAGGACCAAAAAAAAGACCCTCCAATAGATGCATCTCGCTGATGTTCAGCTGCCTCTACAAAGGAATATCAAGGTACAGGTAACAATGTACTCATTCCAGCTACTGAGCAGTGAACACTGTTGCCAACAGTCAAAAAAGTCAAAAGTGATTTCCTGATCGAATGAGAATCGCAGCGGTGCTCATCTCCGGTTTACAGCGCCGAGCCAGGTGGGATTTCCAAATTTGTATGGTGGAGGTGAGTCTATCCATAGGACATCCCCGGTTGACTTCCCCACAGAATGAAACCTATCTTATTGACACCGGACGGATGATGGGCTGAGTATTATTATTATTATGCGTTGCAAGTTGTTCGCTCTACCGCTGAACCACCTGGCCACAGTTCACCCTTTCCCATTCCGAGACTGCAAGTTACAGGGTGGGTCCCGTTCACCACCGAATCTTGGAACACGCAAGCGGTTCAGTGATAATTTTATTTAGAGAGGTAGAGAGTCGTTGTTTTTAAAGACATTGTACTCACCATGGAGAACCATAGCGACATGACCGCACTCTATGATAGCTAACGCCAAACTGTGCCACACGCCATCCCGCATGACCTTGTGGAAGCCTTGGTACCGATAAAATTATTTTAGTTTTTCTTCCGGTTCTGTTCCAATGATGTACATGTACGCGTACATCATCGGAACGGAAATTGGAGAACTGATGTATACAACAGAACGGGAAAGGGTCAATACTGACCTTCCAACATCAACTCACTGCATTAGAACTGTGACCTACCATGCAAGGGGCGTTTTGTTAGAGCATGGCAATTCATTGGAAATGCTATTCGAGCCTCTGCAGGTTCTCAACTGAAAATCTCTTGACTAGCTAGTAAAGTAGATACACTGGCTCTAACACTGCCACGATTACTGCAAGTACAGGAAATCAAAATTGAAGTCTCCCCCCCACCACGATAAGATGTTTCGACTCAAAAATATTTGTTGAGGCACAATTGAATCGTGCATTGTTGTCCTGTGTACAGTGTAAGAACTGTGGTATATCAAAGCAATTGAAATCTTGTACACTCTTAACAATCTTATCACTGCTGTATTTGTTTGTCAAGACTAAATATTAAAACGCTGCTTCCATGTGACGTTCTTCGACTTGATACAAACAAGAAGCCAGAAACTAAGTTAATTACTCACTTTAAACCTGCTTTCCCTAGTCAGCCAATGACATTCTCAGATGCGTTCAACTCCCGCTCCAGGTGACACATCACCTACAAAAACACATACAAGGAAAAAGCTCCTGAAGGGGCATCTATACAGCCCCATTATAAAACGATGTGGGAACCGGCAGTGTACGCTGCTCCTTTAAGAAACATTATTTGATTGCCCATTTGACTACCACTTCATTGCACTGCCAAAATAAAGCGGTTCCAGGAAAAAAAACTATTATGGCTAAATATATGTCCTCAAACACAAAACCAGCTAAAATAATTGTTTTCAATTTGAATACAATTTTATTGGATATTTCTATCACTTATTTCTAACATGGGAAGGAAAAAAATGGTGCATTAAACTACCTATCTAGGGAAAACAAGATGTAACTTAAACCGAGATTAATAAGTCTAACATGTAAATTTTACTCCGAACTCATTTAACTCCTAACAGCATAAAAAAACCTCCCAAGACTGCGTCCACAAACACCATTTTCCAGTAAACGCCGATTTTTTTACGTGCCAAAATACCCAATATTTAATGCACGGTGAGATGACCGAAACATATTCCAAACATAGACCTGTCCCTCCCTACAATCCCAAGATAGCTCCATTGCACTTTTGAAATAACCCTTTAGATTAAATGCCTCTTCCATCACAAATCATGCTTGGAAAGTCACACAACCATCGGCAAGCAGTACAGGCTGACGAGACCCTCCAGCTGCTAAATCTGTTTTTGTATCTTCCACAAACAAACTATAAAATAGTTATGGACGAAAATACATTTCAAAATACCAGTAATGTAAAGCCACCAAGCTAACTTTGATACAACTATAATAGCGAGTAAGATATTGGCATTCGAAATATTTTGCTAGAGAAGGATACTGAATCTAAAATGGGCCCAAAGGGTGACCAACGTAGAAATAAGAAAAATATTGCACATAGAAGACGACATGATGGAGGCAGAGATGAGCATGAAACAATCGTTATTTGGAAATATATATGTAGGATGGACAACAGAAATATCACAAGTGTGTTGTTTGGAAAAATTTAAGGAAATTGATAAAGACCTAAAAAAATAATGGTTTGACAACATAAGAGGTTGGTGCCAAAAAGATGTGCACTACTTGAGCACATTGGACCAAGACAGAGGCAAGTATAAACTAATGACAATATGTAAAGTAGAAACCTAAGGGCTATCTGACTATGGATCGCGATGATGATGATGATAAAAGCTAGTGGTGTCGCTTGTAAAAGTTAGTGCCACCAAACCAGAGCAAGACATCACGGGACAATACATTTACTTGTTACACACAGCACTACCTCAAAAGATATGCAAACACCACTTTTCATACGTTGAAATCTCTATAGACAAACACCTCGGCTCTCGAAAACACTGCCCCATTTAGCTAGCATAATTCAGTCAGTGGCCAAGGATGAAATATTCAAGGTTCTGGTGCATACATTTAACTGCAGCTGAAAATGCGCACTCTAAAAATGACAGAGCGTCACGAACATTATGACATCTCTGATAACAATGGGAAGTGCAGTAAGCAAAGGAGATCAATGCTATTTGTTCCTCTACAGCACAAGAGACATACCTAAAACACCCAGAGTCAAAAGTCAATGGTAGGGAAATACTGAAAGGGAGATGTGGAATGATAAACACATCAATACAGATGTCATTAATACAGTAATAACAATATATCAAGTGCAAATTGACAGCTGTAGACAAATGTAATGTTGTACAGTTAATATTGTGCAATTAGCAATACATAATGCATGAGGATAAACCCATTCTATCTCCAAATTAAGCCTTCCGATTTTTCTTCTATGCATGCAGAAGTTTTATTTTCATATAAATACAGATCAGAATTGGACAGAGTCCATGCATGTGTATATACCCACACAAGCTTCTCTCAGTTATCGCATTAGTTCCTGGATCAATTAGACCTGTTCTATAAGAGGATAACAGATCAATATACTTTTAATTAACAAGGTAAGCACCCACTATTCTTGCATATGGTACATATGGAATAATGTGTTCAGGAGCGCAATTCCAATGTTGAGGTCTGCTAGCCACAATCAGGATTCAGGAAAGAGTTTGTGTTGTTTTGCTATTCCTCGGTTGAAGCAGCGCATATAATATGGTATATAGTTTGGGTTGCTAGGTCTTAATCCAACTGTGGCTTGTCTTTTATTTTCCATTTATGAAGGAAATGTCCGAATCGGCCTGTTGGCATTCTGATTCGGTTGATGGTGCACCAGTGGCTTTGAGGAGAAACGTCAAAGCCACGAGATGCGATGTTGAGATGTGTGCGTCTCAAATGAGGTGTTTGTTCCGGATGTCCGTATTGTTCCACTCTTTGTTCGCCAGCGTTCGCACCCCACAAAAATTGTCTCCAAGGGAGAGCCTGCATTATTGGATAGATGGGTGCAATTTGGCATGGAGAGCTGTGGATAATATGCAAACTTGGGTTCGGGCAATGGCAACGATGCACTGATAAATGTAAGTGGTGGCGGGTTTTTAAACATGGATAGAAGACACCAAGCTCCTGCAATTCCCTGCAGAATTTACCAGACTGGCTGTGGGATTCAAAACCAGCAGCGCTGCGCAAATTGGATAACCCCCGCTGGCAAAGGCTGCTAACCACAGGGGCATTTGGGTACCCCAGCAACCCATCCACACCCCCCTCACACACCCTGCAAATGTCTACACCTTCACCACAATTGGAAAACAACCTTCTACACACCGAGGCACCAAGTGGGAGAGGAGAAACTGATCGTTTTGAATATGCTCAAGTTACTAGATGAGCATGCCTATATATAGCACTCCAGATAAAGGTTATGGGATCAGTAATTACCATACAATGTTGACACTTGGGTGAGTACAATTGATTTTTGGGGGTACGATGCAACATTGGCCACCTTGAAGTCGTGACTAGTCTCCATAAACGCGGTACAATAACCGATGTGGCATGCATGAACGCTTCATGCGAAATTAAAAACAAAAAGTAACCTCAAATAAAACCCTATTATGGATTGTGAATGCGCTCTAATGCTCCCAGCAGTCAGTTCCTTAAGACTCCTCTGAGGGCAAAAATCATTCCTGCTTTTATCAGAAACCCAAAGCAGGTGGCAGAAGTGGTAATATTCCAAACGTCAATGCATATTCTACTTTCCAGCTGGTATGATTGTCGACTGTCCTCCACGCACACACTAAAACAAATGGGACACATTTCCATAAGGTTAATTATTTCTTTACGGACCCATTTGACCAGGTTTGCCTGACTCAAGTGTTGTAAACAGAGCACTGGCAAAGTATTACCGTTATAAAGTGATGTTAAATGGCACCTGATGTATCACAGACTCAGCTTCACCATAAGAATAATTGTAAATACCCTTTAAAAACATTGGCATCTCAAGGTGGCACGGTCCAGTGTGCAAAGAAAATTAAGAATGCTCCTGAAACCCAAACAACAAACGCAGTAGTAATTGTTGAAACATTACGCAACTGATAAATTGCTGCAACAACTTGTTATCAGATTTTGTCTCCGTCCAGGAAAATTTAATAGTTTTAGAATTTCCTCACAAAGTGTAAGAAAACAAATAACTTAGCACACAAACAGAGAAATGTCAGCAGCACACACCGCCGGACAAGTTTACTTACTGCCTCCGAGTTGTCAATAAAGGAATCCGTTTCATCGTAACCATAGCCAATGTCGACCAGATCCTGAACTCGATCTCTCCGAAGCTTTTGCTTTGAAGTAGACTGTAATCAATACCACACACGGCACAGGAATACATGGGAAGAAAGTTAAAGTGGCAATCATTTTTTTCCAAAAGCAGCCTGAACAATACATTTCCCGCATAACTACACTTAAGAACGAGATTTTGCTAACCAATGTGGTGCGGTCTCCAACAACTTTGTTCCGTGGATATGCGGATATAAGTCATCATATTTCACTTCTGCCTTAATTTGAGTATTTATTCATTTGAAATTTTATTAATATTTAGCAATGATAATTTGAACGTATGCAATGATACACCCTGAACCGCTTTCATAAACTCAAGATTGGAAGTCGTGATTCAAGAATCGATTTTTTTTTGCATCTCATTTTAAAGATATTACAAAAAGTACCGAGGAGTATTTCCATTATCTGTCTTGTTCATTTTGTAAGCTTCAAGTAAACCTGCTGCATAAGTGTAAAGAGATATCGTCATCTCACATGGCCCTGTGATGTAACAATCCACTTAACACCTGCACACGATCCAGTTTCATCGCTGGGGACTTATCCGTAAACTGTATTCGATGTCATATGGTTAATGCCACAGTTAAGTCATTCAGTTTCGTCAGTGCTATCTATACATAGGCTCTGTGTGGTTGTGATACAGGAGCCCATTTAAATCATTGTTTCTGTGCCAGGCTTAAAAATATATATCAGTAGGTCAAAATATAAAAAGCGGATAAACTTATACAGCAGTGAGTGAAATAGATTCATAAACATTTATAAAATTTGCACTAAAATGTTCCAATATTCACGTGGCTTGAGGTGCAAAGCTGTCAGAAGATACACAGGCAGAATCTTGATACTGAACGTACGTATTTCTCTTCAAACTTTTTGGCCAGGGCTTCAACTTCCTTCCGTTCTCTCTCCTCTTCGTTAAAAGGGTCGTCGTTATTTTTCTTTGGTGTTTTACCCTGATGAACAAAAACAACAAAACGTGGTTAATTTACAATGAACTGATCATTGCCAATATATTGTAAAAATGATCCGAGGATGACAACAAGCATTTATTACGTTACATTTTATTTCATAAAAGTTTTATATAAGTTTTGTGGTGCAGGAGGGGGGGGCAACGGTGATGGAGTGGTTAGAGCATTGCGATAAGAAATTGGTGAGCCAAGTTCGATTCAAGGCAATGGCTAACATCAGAAGCAAGTACTATCTGAACTATCCATTGGCTCCGCATGACCAACCTGCACTACCGACCAACTTGGCGAAGTATGGTCAAACAAACCCCATGACATGGGGAGGTCTTCATCCAGCAGTGGAGTGACAATTGACTGTAAATTATTGTTCTTGGGTTGTACGACACATTTTTGAAATTGCATTGCAATAATGAAACCCCTTTTCATTAATATTAATTTACAGAATAATGTACCCTATACATTTTAATTCATCTAGTTGCATTCCAATGTTGCTCTCAGCATCATGTCATGAGACAAATATTCCATTTGGAAATCTCACCAAGAGCGATTCAATTAATTTCCATTGTGCAGGGCTGTGATTCTAACAATTCTTTGTTGACTCGTTTTAGTCTTATTTTAACCATTTCAAAGTTTCCTGTGTCATTTGTACACTACTAGGATATTAATTGTACGCATTAACCATAAATCATCCAATTCTTAAACGCACAATTCAATGTGTATATCATAGCTCAAAAATCACTTTTAGTCCATAAAACTGTGCATAGTTTACATACTTAACAACACTTGCATGATTTACGTCATCTAGTCTTTAAAACAATATATGCATACCCATTAAAAGACTACAAAAGTTTTGGATTGACAGGTAATGAAAAATACTCAGCCAAACCGCAATGAACGCTGGTAAGTTGACAGACCATACGAACATGGCAACACGCAGCAACTTTCCTTTTGCGTTTCATGTTTCAAGCAACAAACACTCAAAAACGTGCCAGGGCACATCCATATAAATTCTGCGCTCTTAGCAAACGGCAAAGTAAATATCTTCACACGACGTTATTGCACCTCCGATTAGCAGTCGGCTACGTATGGTGCGAAAGAAGTTCAACATAGCTTCATATAAACCAATGTGTGACAATGCATCAATTTCACGGCAAAAACTAAAACACACGAGTCTGATTGCAACAGAAGACCTGGAGAGAACGAATAGGGATAATGCAATTTTGGAATTGAATTTCAGACATTACCATTTACAACAACACGTTGGCTCGCCTTTGGAAGACAGCTGTGTACACTTAAGGTTGACAAGGGTACTCAATGTCCACCCTTCCAGTGAATTACGTGACACATGGCCAGATCATAATGCCAGCTATGTAAAAAAGCCTCCCCCCACCCCAGGTGTGTTTATCCCTTTTAAAATAAACATGGCCTCTCAAATGTTTAGAAAAGTCATGGAATATGCACACATCAAATTGTCAGCAACCTGCAAATCCTTCCAAAGCCTCCTTTGCAAAATAGACACTGGCCCCTTAACATTACACCAAGCATTGGCCAAGCAACTCATTGCAACAAAACCTCCTTTAAAACTCATAAGACTAATTGAAGCATTGCTGGTTTACTCTATTCTTAACTCAACACCAGCAGAGATCTGTGCAGAAGAATCCATTGTTGTACTGCACTTACATGCTCTAACGTCTATTTGCCCCTGGCTTCAGCAACCCACACGAAGCCGCATGGCCACGGAGGCCGTCATCCAGCAGTGGATTGACAGAGTGATATAACATGTACCAGATCTGAACGGGCTGTCACAAGGTCATAAAGGTCATGTAAATACTGTACGAAAACGTGCTGAGCAATAAGCGATTCAGTGAAAACGCAAACAGTTACGGTACAATATAAGTTGCATATATGCACACTCGCGGGGGGGGGGGGGCGCAAGGCCAGGTATGATTATATCTGAAGCAGTGCGCTTGCAACAAGACGTTGCCATTCGCCTTCCCTCCAACCAGTGCAATGCAACGATGAATTGTGCTCATTTAAGGTGTACCTGCATACGCCACAACCTCGTGCAATGTCAAAACAACTCGATTAGGAACTAGAATTTGCTTCCAAAGGTACCAACCCCTCTACCAACAAGGGGAGCCGGTAACTTGCACACGTGCAACATTACCCCTCTAAGTCACAGACCCTGCGCCATCAAGCCACACGTTTGTCTCCCTCCCTCCCGACTCTTGGCTCAAGCCAAGAGCCATAGCCGGGGGGACATCCATGACAAGATGTCGGCAGCAAGGGGACTGCTCTGGGGTTTGGCACCGGTTCCCCTCCCAAAGGGCCTCCCCTCCACCACGCTCCTCCCTCGGCGGGGACAGGCACAGAGCCTACCCCACCTTACATCACGTTACGTTCCGCCGGGTACGAAAACTAGAAGACCACACACACACACCTTCCCTCGCAGAAACCCCTTCGCCAAAGCCCCTCGGCCATCCCCCCGCATCATTGTCAATGGGTAAGTGACATTGGTGCTGCAGCACGACGGTGCATGCGGTTTGGGTGGCTTTGGAAAGCGGCGAACGTACGAGTGATGTGGTCGGGTGGGGTAGATGAGTGATGCGTGTGGGTGGGTGGATGAGTGGGTGGGCGAGGGTGTGTGGAGGGGGGTGCACAGGTCCACAATGCAGTAGCACCACCCACTAACTGCACATCATCACGGCTGGGCGGGCTATCGTAATATAATGCAAGAGGTGCATAATGGCTTAACCGCCTGCAAGCCACCCTGGGCACGACGTAAAGCAATGTATCGCAATCCCATTGTTACCACACAGCAGTGCAACCTTGACGTTGCTTTGAACGCGAACGAGTAAATATGCAACGCTTTTTTGAGAAATGATCGCTCCTATCCGATTGCGCGACACGTTCAGTTCACTTTAAGTGGACACCGCCCCCCCCGCCGCCACACACATTTCGACGCTCTTCCGCAAGTCCTACACGGTGAATTAGTCGCGTGCTGCCATTCCACACCCTGACATTTGGCACGTAAGCCAGGTCTCCCATCGCAATGGCACGAAAGCCAGGTCTCCCATCGTTGCGGCACGTAAGCACACTAAAGGAGCCCCCCCCCCCCACACAAGGCAGCCGGCACCACCGATATGTGCATGTTAAAACTCTCTTGTAGGCAAACACCACACACACGGCAAGCAAGTAGCAGCGGCTGCCGTCATCATCATCACGAATGCAGGCCCGCAATGCTCGTTGTCTTTTGAAACACGCAAGGTAGCCCAATGCAATGCCACTTTTGTGCGTGACCTTAAAGAACAAGGGGGGCACACACCATCCCAGGATCCTCCATTACGAGGCACTCACTCCCAACTGTGTTCCCGTCGTTCCCAGACGGCAGCTAATTACGCTGCCAAGCCATTGTCAACAACAGCAGCGAAACATTACAGTGCGATTCCATGTACAGTGTACGGGGCAGCGGGATTTAATTGGTAATCGAACTCGGGGAGAACCTGCGGCGCCGCGAATTGGGCTCCGCTTCCAACAGCACCCAGATACCTCCATCGTTACCATCATGGTCACCATCCCCTAACCCCCAACAGGGCACAGGGCATGGTGGGATAGGCTGACACGGAGGCAAATATACAAATGGAAGACCAGAAAAAACGTACGGACGGAGCAGAGTAGTAGCAGCGAGACAGGCCATCCGTACAGGTACACAGGTCAGGTGTTGGGATGTGGGGACACTTGCAGGAACAGCTGGACAAGCATACGGAAAATGTCAGGCAGAGAGAGGGCCCGAGAGCGGCAAAGGGTCAGAAAAAAACCGGAGGGACATATGGACAAGTTGACAGCCAGAATGGTAGTCAAGAGGGACAGACATATGACAGTGGAACAGATATATTGAGCGATCGGGCAGAGGGTTAAACATAAGTGACAACAGGATAGAGGACCAGACATGCTGTACTGTCAGCCAGACAACCTCCAAGAGACAACTCTCCATGCACCACCACGGCCCATTGTCTAGGCCCCTAATGTTTCCCCTCGCAAGACATGACCACCCTTCATGTACAAACCATCACGCATGTCGTCTCCTCTCCATTCTTTACACCACGACCCACATCTCCTGTCCCCTCGCGTCTCTCTTGGGTGGACTACCACGACCATGACCCACACCGTTTCCTCTATACCCCCCCACCCCACCATGTCTCCTCTACCTGCTCCATGCAACACCACGTCGTCTACTCTAACCTCCATTCACCACAACCATGTGGTCTCCTCTTCCCTTTTAACCTCCATTCACCACAACCATGTCGTCTCCTCTTTCCTTTTCGTTACTCCTCCATGCACCACGACCACAACGTGATGTATCATCTCCCCAATAAACTACCACCACCACAATCCATGTCCCCGGCACCACCACCACCCATCTCCCCGGCACCACCACCACCCATGTCACCACCACCACCTCGCCATGTCCCCGGCACCACCACCACCACCACAACCCATGTCCCCGGCACCACCACCCATGTCACCACCACCACCTCGCCATGTCCCCGGCACCACCACCACAACCCATGTCACCACCACCACCACCACCTCGCCATGTCCTCACCGCGGCGGCTCTCAGCAGCAGCTCGGGGTAATAGAACTCGGGGCACGCCTCGTCCGTCGACTCGCCCAGCGTGAGCACGAAGCGCTGAGCCGTCGTCGCCTTGGCCGCCGCCGCCTTGCCCGCCTTGGCACCCGCGTCCCCCTCGGCCTTCTTGTCCGCCACGAAGGGGCCCGAGACCGTGGACAGTGTGGCCCTACGCGGCTCGGCCATTGGACGCAGCCGCCGGGCGGGGGGGGGTCCCCAAGGGCGGTGAGGAAGAAGATGAAGGCGAGGATGAGGGAAGAGGGACGAGGGCGATGATGAATGTGAAGCTGCGGCTGATGTCGAGGGAATCTAACGCGAGACAATGCCGAGGGTGAGGACGAGACCGGCGTTTCACGGCAGTGCAGGAGCCGGATTGCGTTGACACCTACGGCTGGTTTGTGCGGCCGGATCGCACACGAGGCTGATGCTGATTGATAGGCGGGGGGGGGGGTAATGGAGGCGGAGATGAGTGTGAGGACGCCGACGACGATGATGATGGTGTTGATGATGGTACGGAGATGCTACGGGACGACGTGACCGATGGAGTGCAGGAGAGGCCGACTACAAGGACGCCGAGGCCCCACTACTGTGGAGGAGTCGAGGCCGGTGCTGCTGCTGCTGCGGTTACTCGGGGCGGCTGCTGCTGCGGCTGCTGTCGGCAGCGGCGCTGATGGTGGTGATGGTGGTTGTGATGGTACAGGCGGCGGTGGTTGTCGTTTGTTCTTTGGCTCGGCTTGCGGTGCGGCGTGTTCCCGCTGGGTGTTGGCGAGCCGTGACCTTGTTGTTGTTGTCTAATAGTTGTTGTTGATGGAGTGAGAGTCTCTCTCTCGGTCGCCGCCGCCGCCCGCTAAGCGCTCTCCGCCATTTTGAATCGGGGTTCGCGCGCCCGTGCGCTCTGCCCCGCGCGGTGCATTGTGGAGACGGGGGGGGGGCGGAGGGTGAGGGGAGGGGGGAGGGATTGTGAGGGGTGAGGGGAGGGGGGAAGCAAGGGGGGTGAGGGGAGGGGGGAAGTAAGGGGGGGTGAGGGGAGGGGGAAAGGGGGGGATGAGAGGAGGGGGGAATAGGGGCGGACAGTGGTGAGGGGAGGATTAAGGGGAGGGGTGATGAGGGGGAAGATTGTGAGGGGAGGGGGGAATAGTGGTGAGGGGAGGGGGTGAGGGGGGATAGTAGTGAGGGGAGGGGGTGAGGGGGTTAGTGGTGAGGGGAGGGGGTGAGGGGGGGGTAGTGGTGAGGGGAGGGGGTGAAGGGGGATAGTGGTGAGGGGAGGGGGTGAGGGGGGATAGTAGTGAGGGGAGGAGGTGAGGGGGGATAGTGGTGAGGGGAGGGGGTGAGGGGGTTAGTGGTGAGGGGAGGGGGTGAGGGGGGATAGTGGTGAGGGGAGGGGGTGAGGGGGGATAGTAGTGAGGGGAGGGGTGAGAGGGTAATGGGCGTAATTATTGGTGAGAGAAGGAGAATGAGGGGATGAAGGGGGGGGGGCGTGAGCTTTAGGGGGGCGATGGTGAGTAGAAAGGAGGGCGGGGGGAGGGAGGAATGCGGAGATAAGGGGGGGGGGGTAGTGGTGAGGGGGTGAGGGGAGGGGTGAGGGGAGGGGGGAAAGGTGCGGGAGGACGGGAGGGCGGGGAGGGGTCAGGGGGGGGGGAAGTGTCGAGGAGTGACACGAGGAGGAGGGAGGAGGACATCTTACAACGGCGGGGCTGAGCGTGGCGATGTGGACACGGGGAGAAAGCTCGGGGTGTCAGGAGGATGGACGAGCGAGTTCCGATGGGGATGGTGGATAAAGGATTTTGCAAGGAGGGAGCCCGATGATGATGATGGGGAGGGGCAGCAGAGAAGGGCCTGGTGGGAATCAGCAATGGAGAAGCGTGGCCGTCTACGATTCACGTAATGGCTGCAATTATCATTACGTTCATCACCCCACCCCACCCCAATGGTCAAAGCAGAGTCGTCCAACATCATAATACAATCAAGAGCCGACGTTCAAAGTCAAGTGACCCCCTCCCCCCCCGTGATGCACGAATCACAAACGCCGCTTCATCGGTCCTGAACCACCATCCGCGAATGCAATAATAACATCGACTTGGACAGAGTGAAATGTATAAACAACAGCAGCGGTATACCCAGTGTTCAACTTTATCGTTGACTCTGCCACGTTCCGACGACCGTGCAACGATTTGCGGCAATCCCCACGGTCCAAGTCGCCTCCTGCCACGAGGTGGCGCTCGCCAAACGCACGTGGAGACGTGACCCACTGACATCGATATCACGCGTAAAGTTGCCTTTCGAGAACAATATTCATGGTAAATGTGTGGGGTTTTTTTTGGTAGGGGGGGGGGGAGTTAGATTGCTTAAATATAAATGTGTATTCTTTGGGTCTGTCGGTAAAGTCACGCAGATAGGTTCAAATTATTTTGTATTAATTAATAAAACATAATTGTAACCTATTTTTTATTAATAAAAAAATAATTTGAACCTATCTACGCAACTTTTGATTGTTTTTATTAACTAATAAAACATAATTTGAACCTATTATTGTTTCTTAATTAATACAAAATAATGTGAACCTATCTGCGTCACTTTTGATTATTTTTTTTATTAATTAATAAAACACAATTTGAACATATCTACGTGACTTTACCGAAAGACCCAAATAATATTAATTCCTGCAGTCACGAAAGCTTTAAGTCAAGAAATATAAATGTGTGTCGTGACCAACCATCGCTCCACACGGCCAGTAATGTTTGTCACTTAGACATAAACCTTTAAAACAGTCTGCATCAGCAGCAGGCCATGTTTTCCCACCAGATGACGGACGCTTGTGTTGCGCCCGAAACGTCGTGATTTAATTTAGTTTTCATTTATTTTATTACATTTTTTACCTACGTGACATCACCAAAAAAAACAAAGAGTATGAATCCTTGCAGTCACGAAAGCTTCAAATCTAGAATTTCAGTCCACCAGTGCGTTGGGACAGTAAATCCACAACATTTACAAATTGAGTACGACGTTTCGCTGGTAATTACAGCCAGAATCAGGCGATTTGCCAAATTTACTCTCCAACACACGTTTTTTTGTTTACCTGATATACCTTACTGGCTGCGTCGGGTGGTAGGAGGGTTACGACACATTTATACTTACGTGATCTAACCCAAATAACCTTTATTATGAAGACATTGATATGTCTCTGTTCATTGATCATCTTTCTGTATACAATACAATTTATCATCTTTTCTGCATCATTGACCATGTGCTGTGAAGGGCCCGAAACGTCACCTATTCATGTTTAGATTTTACTTTTAAGGTGCCAGTGTTACTGACGAACGTGTTAAGTTTATTGGTTGTTGCTATGAAGGACAAATTGCACAAAACGTTGACTTATATTCCTTTTTATGGATTGGGGCCGTTAACATTTACAAATGTTTATTTTTTTTAATGTATATAAACCCAGCAGTTTTTTTTATTACTAAGAGCTCAGATTTTGGAAGCACACGAGTTAGTTGCTATTGCTAAATATAAAGACTGCAAAGAAACACGCGATGGCATTTATGGACTTCCACTCCCAATGTATACTATGCATAGGAGACAACTCTTGTACGAATACAACTATGCATGGCCTGGTCTTGTCTGTCACAAAAATACTCGAGGCTCCCCAAATTACTTTGCCGGGAAATGGTGGCATTGCATGTGGCCTATCATCATGTTGTTTACATCGTTTATTGTGAAAATTCGGTCACAGTTCCTATGACCACTGTTTCATTGCTTTTATGGCTTTATTTTGGTGATTTTCGAAAAGTTTTTTGGTTTGGCCATGTTTGTTTGTTGTAGTACAGAGTTAGACTGATGGCCTTAATCTAAGTTGTCTTGTGGTTGTTGTTGTTTGACTTACATCCCACTGGGATATTTGCACAGGGTTGGTGTACGGTGATTTTTCTGCAATATTTTGCTGTCTTTTCTTGGATTTTCTGTTTGCACATAGTCACTTTAAGATGTTTTCTTGTTCATGTTTTTGTTTTTTGTTTGTTGCGGTTGCACCCGATTCAAGAGCCGAATGGCTTACAGGGCTATACCAATAAATTAACTTTGAACTTTGATCTAAGACTGTTAAGGTGAGGATTGGTGAATCACAAAAAATGTGAACTTCCTTTCCATGGGCGTCGAGTTGCCATACCCCGGCTTTCCAGAAAGCGGTACGGCAAATGTGCACTTCCATCGGTCACGTCTGTGTGAGATTGAGTGTTGCTCCCTCGTACACGTGTTTGTCCAGGTGCTCCAGCTTCAACGTGTAAATAAGTCATCAATTTGCTGAAAACATCTTAACATATTAGAGAACCACAAAACATGGGGTAATTGTCCGTGGCGTTTCACCACTTGGACGTCGTCTTCCCGCTTGTCTGTAGTTCGTCATGCCCGAGTCATTTTCTCTTCGGGTGAGCAAATAATGTGCAGCGTGTTATAAGTTCAAATCATTCGTAAACTCGCATTCAGGAAATGGCGACACGGGGACATGGAGATACAAGGGCTTGGGGCAGAATGCCACATGGGGTCTCTTTAGTCATTAGCGACAAAAAACAGGAACATTGTACGGCCCTCTTTTATGTAATTTGAAGTATCCTTTCCGATATCTGCGTGGAGCAGTGCAACCCTTCGTGTTGTAGAACGGAAGCAGAGATCCCTTTAAGTGGCCGCAACACAGAAGAGGGCAGTACTTCTCACTGACTCTATATGAGGGTGAGATTTGTCTTAACAGTCAAACCGATATATAATTCATACAGCTGGAATTTTTGCCTTATTAAGCGCAGAACCAAATTTAACGGAATGTGTTTTTGTGCAATCACTGGTGAACGGGCTGCGAACATCAAATCACTCCACTTTTGAGAACCTAGTTTAATCACAGCTCGACTGCTGCCTGGATCGAACCCAGGATTCTCAGCACACTGACTACAAAGTAATAATTTATTTTCTGGAGATATAGGTACAGCAATTAGGGGTAATGTCGTTACATAAGATAAAATATAATTTGCAGCCCTGCAATTACTTGCTCATGCCACTGCTGGCAAGAAGGGCCGCTTTTAGCCTACTCTTCCACACTTGAACAAAGGTCTTTAAGTCTTCTCTTCCACACTAGAACTCACCACACGCAACCTTCCGATAGACTGTGGTGTAACTATTTATACCGATGAGTGGAGAGGCGGGGCCGAATTTAAGAAACTTGCTCCATTGTTTCAACTGCCGCACCGGGAGATTAAACCGGCGACTTCTGGGTTGGATGTCCAAGTGTGCAAAAAATTACAGCACAGCAGCATCACGTGTCAAATGTACAGGACAGCTGTTAAAACCCTATACTCCACTCAATGCATTCAAATGGGCTGTGTACACAGTATTATTTGCAACCAGAAAACCCAATAGTTTTAAATAAAGCGGTTAATATTTCCACCATAACAGTATGTGTTATACAACATTCCACAAATGAAACAAGACAACCCTATTTTCAAGCTATTCAACATTTAATGCAGTACTTTAACAGGGGAGCTTTGCTAAAATGTCAATAAAGTATTTTAAGCCACATCTGAAGTTTGAGCAAGTCAATAACAATGGTTCGCGCAACTGTGCTACGAATTTCGTTGACCTGAATTAATTTCGTAGTCATGGCTAACATCAGTGGCAAGTGATGTCCGAACCAGTCCTGAGTTTGACCTTCACCAACCTGCGCTGGTCTGGTCAACTAAGGTCATCCACAGCAGTGTATTGACAATGGACTGCACACATTATCATTTGTATAACAAATTGTTTAAACTACAAATTCATTTACTATTTGACCCCATTTTTATTCACACTAACTTTTAATATTGTTCTGAATAACTGCTGGAATAAAACTTATTTTTCAGGATTATGGCTTCCGCTATACATCTAAAGTGTCTTGGCAAACCACCTTAATACAAAATCTAAGTAAAAAAAATGCGATTTAGTTACATTATTTTTTTTTGGTGGGCTTATACGTCTCAGTAGGGTGATCCGGCCTGTCATGCTTGTCATGTCCTTCCCTGTGTGAACAAAATCAAATATTGCCATAAAATAATTTATATGCTACTTGATATGAACATTACAAGTTCCAGATGCAGGCAAAATACAGTCACATCACACATTACATGAGTAATGCAAAATTATAAATTAACTGTGCCTCTTGTAAGATGGATACAAATTACTAATTAGTTTGAAGTGCGTAATTTAGATGCCAGTTACAAATGTCAAGCGATTACACTTTTAAATTACATTTAAGCTAAGACAAACATCCTCCGTATAGCCTTAACAGACTGTTGGGGCAAGTGTTGTTAGCGAGCAGGCCGGCATAGGATATGAGGGAGTAGGTGGCCAGTACCACGCCCGACCGCTTTTGTCTCTCCAGTGGCGATGTTTACACACCGCACCAGGTACCCATTTGAGTCGACCCAGGGGAGGCCCAAAACCGGTACAGATATTCGTCACTGGTGCCGTGAGCGAGAATCGAACTCGGGTGGCCAGGTTCGTAGCGCAGCACGCTAACCACTAAACTACCGCTCCCCATTAACACTTTGTGGGCTATGAACAAGCAATGCGAACAATACATCTCTACAGATCAAAACTACAAATAAGACTTCACTGGATCTATATGTTATAATACATTTATAAAATGTATTGTAAAATTGCTGGGTGTGTGAAACAATGACCTTAAAGATAAAGGATAAAGATGCAGCCCTGCAATTCATATTCTTAGTTTTTTTCGGTAAAGTCACGTAGATAGAAAAATTATACAAAATAAAGTGAAGAAAAATAAAAAACTAAAAAACACTAATGTAGACTGTAGCCTGGTTCTTAATCATAGTGAGTGTACTGGCAGTCTATAATGTAGACTTATTCTTGGTTCTTTCAGAAAAACACAATGTTTCGATCACAACACAAGCGGTCGTCATCAGGAAAAGGGGGGTTAGCCTCTAAAGGCAAACTGTTTATAAAGGTTTAGAGATGGGCGTAGCCCAAGTGTGTCAGCAGCATGGGCGGGGCAGCTAATGTTAATGTAGGAGAAAACAACGACACTGGCAGTAGGTCTCCACCAATCAAAGGGCCGCCAGGCAATCATTGCACCTCGCTCCACACACCTACACTGCTGACGGTGGAGGTTGACAAGAAAAAAATCAAGTCATGACCCAAAGTGGTGGATGACATCTTTCCAATGATTGCTGAGTTTATAACCATCCTCTCGGTTGAAATTGTGTCTGTGTCTGTATATATGGATGGCTTCATGAACAAATCTTTGTCGATCGCCAGTAGGCTTGCAAAGTACCATCATCTTAGATAAATAAATTTCGTGTGAGCCTGCAATTGCTTGCTCACGCCATTGCTGGCTGAAGGGCCTTCAATTTGAGGGTGTTATAGAGCCCCTATTGATGGTATTTTGGCCTACTCTTCCATGCTGGCCAGACGCCTTCATAGTGGTGGCAGTGTCCACACTGTACAACACCACACGTGACTTTCTGATCGACGGTAGTGTGTAGCCATTTATACTGCTGGGTGGATTGAGGCCGGGGTGAAGTGAAGAAATGTGCTCCAAGTCGTTTAAAACTGCCGGAGTCGGGAGATCGGATTGAACTGGTCACCTCTGGATTGCAAGTCCCGTGTGCTAACTATTTAGGGCATGGCAGCGTAAGAAAAACCTCCACACTGCGGATCGACTTTGCGCTCACCGGTAGCACCGCTTGCAGTATAGGTCCCCATCGCAGCCTCGGCATCTCAGCACGGCGTCCTCGTTACAGATGCAGCACCAGGGCAGCTCGTCGTCACTCCCGCTCTCGTTCCCCGACGGCCTGAGGACGGCTGCTGCCACTCCACGGGAGGTCTTCTGCTGCAAGATAAAATGGGGGTGCTTGGTTCGGAAGCTGGGAAACCAAGAGTTTGATTCCCAGTTGCGGTTAAAGTTAGCGGCGAGTGCTACGTAGACCAGTCAGTAGTTGGTCCTACCCCCTTCGCCAACCTGCATTGACCAGGTTGGTGAGGTTTGGTCAAACGGTCCCCATGACTGACAAGGCATTGGGATTGACAAAGGGGCTGTCCATGACACAAAGATGTATCATACAAATGCACCACCACTCAGACCTGATGCTCACCTTGTTTGCACCGGCAGCTGGGTTTGGAAGCTGTGAGAACTTTGGACCCTCCAACGCGGTGGCAGCATTGTTGCGTTCAGAGAAACCACTCGCCTTGTCCATTGCCGCCTCTTCTCCAAACTATACCGACAGAAATAACACTGACTACACAGTACTTGGAATGCTGCCGTGGTGGAATGGTTTGTACACTTGGCTTGCAATCCCAGAGGTAGCTAGTTCCATCTCCTAAAATGGAAGTTGATACAATGGGACAAGTTTCTAAACCCCCCTTTCACCACTCCAGCCTCTGTCCAGTTATCAGCATAAATAGGTATGCCACAGTTAGTCAATTTGCAGGTCATGTGTGGTAGGGTAAAGTGTGGGTACTACGGAATTTTTCAAGATGTCCGTCCAGTGTGGAAGGGTAGATCAAATGCCCTCTAGAACTGCTGTTTGTATTTAGTTTGTTGTCCTTCCCCCGCACCTCACGGTTGGCTACGTACGGTGCAAAAGAAGTTCAACATGCATACATTAGAGCTCCCTCTAGTGGAGGTCCTTCCACAGGCAGTGACACGGGCAGGCAAATGCAGGGCTGCACCTTTCCCATTACAGAGTACCTCAAGTACAAAATGCTAATGTGTTAGGAATAGTCTTGGAGTGGCTGGGATCTACCGTGCCCACTCCCATCACAAACCTGCTTCAGCATTCTGCGCACGGTCTTCTCTTCATTCTCATCTTCGCTGTCAGAATCCACCAAGTTCTGTACAATCACTGTACACGAAGAGGAAAATATATTTGCGATGAATGTGCATATCATACTTCATTGGCGTGCAACGATCTGTCCCTCCACCCACACACCTGTGATTAGATCAATTGTCACGATTCAACATTACGATTTAATTCAAGAATCGACTCTTTTTGTCTTATTTCATGACATTTTATTATCCAGAAAAGCCTAAATGAATGTCAAAATGTCCTCTGCTTAAGTTTTTCAGTAGTAGGTGATACCGCCGTGCATTTTCCCAACTGAATAATTTAGCGGGTCAGTTTTCAAATGTAGCAAATGTGAACCGTGAAGCCGTCACACCCATCCTATTCCTTTATCGAATAAACCGACGGGATATATAATTGCCACTGTTACGCAGACAGCGTGTATTTTTACGGTTAATTACACCCGCAGCATCAACTCGGTAAAGTGTACATTGAGAGACAGATTGTTGGCCACCCGACAGTTCAAACTTCTTTAAAGAGGGGCGCATAACAAAAACTCCAAGGAAGCAAGACACAATGTCAAATAAACTTGAAACAAATGTTAAAACAGAATGAATTACGATCCCATCATCTCATGTCCATTGTGAATTATGCTCTGGTTCTCACCCTCTGCGTTTGCCAAATAGGCAAACTAAAAAAAAAAACGCCACTGGCGTTAAGATTACCAACATTTTTTGACCTAAGAATTTTGAAGGGTGGCTGAGTCTTCATGAGGGAGTGGGGGGGGGGGGGTTCAATCCCACACCTCCCCCCCGCCCCAACGCAATGGGGAAGCTTGTTGGTACCTTTATCAGGGTCATCCCCTTTAAGGGCAGCCAAGCGGCGAGCCACAGCCAATGTGTCGTCTCGGCCACGTGCCTCAAACTCCAACTCTCGCTTGGCTGCAGCCAATACGTTCTTCGTCTCCTGCTCCAGGGCTTTGCTCAAGTCGCCCTCCTTATCGGCAGCAATGTTCAGCGGGAAGCTGTCATTGGTGCCCTTGTTGAGGTCGTTCATAGTCGTTTTGTCTTTTCAGAAGAGAGAGAAGTGTCCGATTACCAGGACAATACGTCTATGCCTGGCTGAAAAAAATGCACCACTCTTCAAAAAAAACACGTTATCATGTACTTTACTGCATGTCAGCAGTGAGTTTCGCATAAAAAAAAGAATCAGATTTTTTAAAATTATTGAAAGACAATTTTACATATATTTTTAATATTTTAAGATCATTTATATTATGAATTAATTCAACATGCAATCAAAGGTGACATCACCTGATACTGTGACATTTTTTTACATGAAAGGTATGGGCGTTGCATCATTTAAGTAATGTCATACTTTTACATCAATCCAACAAAACAACACATTTTTACAGATCATCCAAAATTTGTAAACTAGAGCTCAATTGGCTGCATGATCCAACGAGCATCTATGCAACAGATCGCACGTGTGTTCTGTACATGCAAAGCAATAACAATCATGCTAATAATATCTCTGAAGATTCTGGAGTGGCTCATTTACTCACTACAAAATAAAATCACACCCTTCAATATAGAGTCATTACCACCTGCTGATATTTTCAATCAAACATCACAGACAAGTTAAAGTCTCTCCGTGTACAATGCGTTTTACTCACCATCTGACGAGGTCGATTCTGGGTGGAATCTACCATCAATGGCCACCTCTTCTGACATCTGTGTCAGCAGGCTGTTTGCCTGCTCCGTCTGCGTCCTGCTATCTGGTGGCTGGTGAACCTTTATTTACAAACATTCAACACAGGGCTCCTGGTCAAACACATCCATTCAATATTATCTTTAACCTGAGGATGCTACCCTGGGTCGGGAAGATTCAGCCAAGAACCTGTAGCATGTCGTGTGATTTCGCGAACAGTATACGTGGCTAACCTATTTCTACCCAGAATTCGTTATATGCAGTTTGAATTAACTTATTTTCGGATATGCGGTCAGACGTAGGAAAACAATGTGTATTGTATGCTCAACTCAGCAGGCAGCTGTTACGTGCGGTGCATTGTGGGTTGGATGACTGTGTGGTTTATGCTCGGTACTTCAGTTTTATATTCCATGGATGTTTCATATCATATTTCTCCCCCAATCCCCCAAAACAATATTCTCCGTCAAACGTGCTATGAAACAACATTTTCATCAGTTTGAGCTACCACAGTCACATTGCTATCATAAGTAGTTGTGATCTAGACATTAAATGCTTCAAGAAAATTACTCCGAGCATTTTCCACCCTTGATGGTACCGATATGACATTTTTGGGCCAATAACTCAAAAGTGCTAACAGCATGCGGCAACACGGTATACTCACGGGTCGGCCAACGGAGCGAGGTGCCGGTCGGCCCTGCAGCTGCGCCAGCCTCTCCTCCATCTCCCTCACGCTCGGCACATCCCGCGGGCTGTCGTCGCGCAGGACGGCCAGACGCTGTTCGATTTCACGCTGGGACGGCACCGAGGAGACTGTGGAGGCACGGCACCTGTCGTTAATCATCACGCAAAGCACTTCCTCCCTCTATAACAAGACTCGCTTGCGTGCTATTTTTACGAGCACTTGAGCGCGCACGTACAGGTACAGGTCTTCAGTCTAGACGTGAAAAGTGACAAAGCGTCAACCGCGCGAATCTTCAAGCGGTGATGAGTACAAGACAAGGGGAGCAGCAACTGAAAAGGAGTGACCCCCCTCGCTTCCAGCTCGCGGTTCTTACCCGGCTGCACTCCCGCCTTAAGTTTCTCCAGTCTCTCGGCGATTTCCCTGTCCTCTGCAGACATCCCTCGCGTGTCGAATGCCGGTCGACTGGTGCTTGGACCGGCGACCTGTTCCTGCTCCCGTGCCTGCAGTGCCGCCACTCGTCTGGAGGGAGTAACGGCACAGACGATGATCAGCAGTGATCGCTGGAAAAAGGTGCAGTCCTGCAATTGTTCGCTCATGCCACTGCTGAAGAGCCTCCACTTGAGGGCGCTCTACAGAGCCTCCACTTAAGAGGGTATTGTGGTCTCCTCTTACACACTGGCCAGACGTCTTGGAAGAGTTGAGAGTGCTCACACTTTAACCCACCACATGTGAGGTTTTTTTTTAAACTGGGGCCTAAAGATGGCAAGTTGTTAACTACCTCACCTGGTATACAGTAGGTCGTGGGTTCCATCCCGACACTGATGCCTGTATATTTGGAGTTTGCATGTTTTCACTGTAGATTTTCCGATTTTTCCCTCCACATTTAGAAACACGCATTTAGAGTATTTGGCTGCTATAAATATCCACATGATAAGCTACTTCATTGAGCTATCATTTGTGGCCAGATAGCTTCTGAAAAGGAGCTATATAGTCCAGTGAGCCTTACCTGGTAAAATAAAAAAAAGTTTAGTATACTACTGGGTGGATAGGCTAGGGGATTTAAGAAACTTGCCCGAATGTTTAAAACTTGCTCCAGATCGAATCGAACCTGCAACCCCTGGACGGAAATTCCAGTGCACCCCCGATTAGGATGGTTGGCTACATACGGTGCGAAAGAAGTCCAATATACATACATACATGCAGTATGCTATTTTGAAATAATACAGTGCATAGAGACAACTCCATTATCCGGAGCAAAGGGGGTAAAGGATGGAGTCATGAGTGAGGAGCAGATAACACAACCGGGTCATGCATCAAAGTTGGGAATGAAGTTGGAATACCGAAATACATATTTTTAGCACGAATGCTGATAAGCAACAGTCCGTATTTTACGCACTTCTTGTAATTGGCGGGAGGTGAGAGCTCAGGGGTGGGCCGACTTGGATTTCCACCGCCACCCTGCCTGCATTGATTAGAAAGATACACTCAGTATGAACAAATCACTCATGAATATGTACATTAGGAAAACAGGAAGATATAGTTTTACCAAAGCTTAAATGACAAGGCACATGATGCTGAGCAACGCTAACGAGTAACTAGGTGTAGGTATTAAAGACTGCGTGCCAGAATTCACAAGGTTATTGCGTATTAGCAAAATAACCATAATACACATTCTTAAACGATTATAATGAATTAAAGCGCTTTTGTCATTCTACTGTGAGATGAAGACCTCTCCAAGCCGTGTCGGGGATCGTTTGGCCATACTTCTTAACGCCACGCTTGCCAGTGCAGGTTGGTGCGGTAACTAAGGCGCCATCCCTCCACCTCAAATTCTAATTTATCTGTAAATTACAAATATATCTGCTCATGATGAACCAAGCAGCCCAATATGCTTCCCAGTTCGAATTAAGTAAATTTTACAACAGTCTGATGATACAGATCTCTGGCGTGATTTCGGGTTGTACCGCATGTTGTTCGTCACGATATCAGACGTTTCGCTCTGCGTGCACGGAGCTTCTTCAGTTCCATTTCTGAAGAAGCTCGCAGCGAGTGGAGCGACATGTCATACGTCCCACAAACAATGCGCGACACAACGCAAAAACACGAGACAGAAAGTTGTACAGCACAACCACTATATCTATAATTTTATTTTAATACTAACGTGCAGATGGCAAAGACGAACACGTTGGTTAATAACGCACTTGGTAAGAACGTCGAAGCACTTGTTGCAAACTTTTTGTGGCTTATCAAACTTGGCCACCGTTGCCATACGGGAGAGGCAGGAGCCACAGAAGGAACGTCCACAATTCTTGCACCCGTGCTGTTAGCGGACAAGAGTACAGAAACGGATGGAATTTATTTATAGTAATTTAAACTTGTAATGCAGCACCGCACAGAATTCACTCTCTCAATAAAATATGGAAAAATACTTTTTTAAAAAACACGATTTAATAAAATGTACTGTCCGAGCTGCCCCTCCCCCTACCCCATTCCCCCATCGCCTCCTTCCACACCCCCCGCCCCTGGGCGTGGCTCCCCGAGGCTTTCCGTGCCGTAAGGGGCCGTGGTGATTTACAGGCAACGTCAGTTGAGCGTGGACAATTAAAGCCGTTCAAAAGATAGTTTCAATTTTTTTTGAGTTTTTAATGATAGAATATAGTATTGTCATCAGTATGACATAGCTATACAAAGTTTGCAGTTGATACATTGGGAATACGGTTGAAATTGAGTTACAAGATTTTTGGATACGACAACACATTCAGTAAGTTAAATAAAAGTGTGTACAAAGTTTTAAAATGTTTTGGATTTTTTTTTATGATAGAATATCGTGTTGTCATCAGTATGACATACCTATACGAAGATTGCAGTCGATAGCACATTGGGAAGTGTGTAAAAATTGAGTTACAAGATTTATTTTTGACGATACAACAGACGAAGTGAGTTAAATAAAAAAGCGTGTAAATAAAAAGAGAAGACTGTTCAGAGGTGCGAGTTACTACAGACAAGCCAGAAAGGCAGCCACGCTGTGAACCAGCACCACATTCTCCCCCGAGCTCTGTGGATCTTCATTATATTAAGGTGTTATCAGCCAATGAATGAGCGCCTACACGTGGAAGGACACCGAAACCACCAGGAGAATCCCCACGTGGGCGAGGGGGGTGGGGACAACACTCTTATCCTATACAGATGGAGCAGGTGTGGGGTTCACATTTGCTGTACCGCATTCTCCTGACAAGCCAGGGTATGATGGCACCTCGATGCACACAGGGAAGGGAGTTTCACAACATTTGTGCAATTCATCAACAGTCACCTCCACAATGCTGGATTAAAGGCCACCACCGCCCGGCTTATTACAGAAGTCCTCTTATCCGTGCTGATGAGGGAGACACACTTTGTAGATGTTATCTGCGTATTACCTGCTTTTATTCCACTTATCCACAGGGGCGGAAAATTCCGATAGATACAAATAAGACACATTTTCTGCTCAAATCCGCAATTTTTTTTACACATTAAAGGAAGCTGATCGGCAATTATTTATTTCGGGGAAATGCGGATAATGGAATTAATTGGGACCATTTTGCTGCTACGGGATATTAGGTCAGAGGATAAGTGTAATTCTCCTGTAGTTCTAATATCAAATCATGGTCAAGGTTCAGACACGTAAGTCCAATGGGGCATATCGTTGTCCATGTGTTTTAGTTGGTCAGCAGCAAAACTCACCTCTTTCCTCAATATAGAAAACTTGCACGCACAGCCAAAGCACCGACTGTCCATGTTTTCTGCACGCACACACACACGGCCACTTTATATGGCAGACAGCGCTGCGTGAAAGGTCCCCATCACATTTAGTTTAATCCACAGCACATCTATCAATCCAATTATGGACAAAGTCCTCCGCCTACTATTTAAAATGTCCTTAATTATCCCCTGAGCACGCTGTCTCGCGTGCTAACGTAGCCGGGCGTGAACTGCAATTACGGCATTGCACGATGATGCCCAATCTGAGGGCATTTAAACACATTCCTCCTGCGGAGAGAGCTGGTAGGAACGTTGGGTTGCTAGGTCAATGGCCAGGGTCAACGGCGGCGTGGTGTATTCCGCAAATATGCCCGACTGTGAGGGCGGGCACAAGCCGGCGTGAGTAGGTATAACGTTGAGTTTTATAAGGGTGACCAGCCACTGTGCCCACCTCACCCATAAAGTGTGTTGTTGTTGTTGTTGTTGTGCCACTGCCCACCTACACCCACACAATGTGTGTTGTTGTTGGGTGACTGTGCCCACCTCACCCACACAAAGTGTTGTTGTTGTTGTGCCCACCTAACCCACACAAAGTGTTGTTGTTATGCCACCTCACCCACAAAGTGTGTTGTTGTTGTGCCACCTCACCCACAAAGTGTGTTGTTGTGCCCACCTCACCCACAAAGTGTGTTGTGCCCACCTCACCCACAAAGTGTGTTGTTGTTGTTGTGCCCACCTCACCCACACAATGCGTGTCTCACTGGACAGCTGCAACTGCGAGCGGGCAAAGCAACCCACCCCCCGATCACGACACCGTGGGAGCAGCTGTCGGCGTGCCGGAGGTTGTACCGGAGGGTGAAGGAGGTGGTGTAGGAGGTTTTGAAGGAGGCGGTGAAGGAGGTGGTGGTGAAGGAGGTTGAAGGAGGATCCGACGAGGAGGGGAGGCGCGGGCTGCAGCCGGGAAGCGACGGCGGCGTCGGAGTTCAACGCCCAGCTGTTGGTGGTGGCTATAAAAGGGACCGCGGCGATTTGACCGACGAGTGTCCTCACAACCAGTGTATTTATAAGGTTAAAACTTTAAAACTTGAAATTAAATAGGTAATAAATATTTTTAAAATACTTTTTTTTAAACACGCTTTAATGAAATGTACCGTACTAGTAATGGAAGCACTCCACGACTCCAGGAAGTGGCACCGAAGCGTGCCTTAATGTAAGGGACCGTGGCCAATTACAGCCAACGTCAGTTGAGCGTGGACAACTAGACCCAAGCCGAAACATCTCCATCTATATAAAAGGCAAAGTTGTGAATATGTATATTCTTAGTTCTTTCGGTAAAGTCACGTAGAAGGGAAATAATAAAATAATAAAAATATAAAGCAATACAGATTCTCACGTTTCGTGACTTTACCGAAAGAACCAAGAAAATGAATCCCTGCAGCCACGAAAGCTTTAAATCAAAATTGTGAATGTGTGTCTGTTCAAAATGTTTAGCGTACTTCCCGACATGCAACAAACTTGAAATTTGCCATGTGGGTACTTTCCAGACTGTACACCATGCAATAATTATAAAAATACACTTTTGCTTTTTTGTGGGGGGGGGGGGGAGCTTAATAATGCATTTATTTTTTGCACCCACACTTCAACCCCACTTCAACCCCCCACCACACACGGCCTCATCGACTGATTTCGGGGCTGGGTAAACGGAGGTGGGGGGGGGGAGGTTAAAGGAACTTGCTGCAACTACCACTCCAGAATATTCGACTGCAGCGACCTCTGGGGTTGAAAGTCCAGTGTCATAACCAGTGACACCACATCAGCTTCCCCCTTGTTATTGTCGAGACTATAAAAGCTTTAACAAAAACACTGATGCCGGTATCAGAAAGTGATTAGCAAAGTCATGGCAGTGTTTCAAAGAGTGTCACTTTATTTGAATGATAACGTGTGGCTTAGTAAGAAGCACACTCGATGGCCTGTGGGGTTTGTGTTCTCCCCTTGATGTGCATGGGTTTTCTCTCCCCCCACCATATGTAACAGATATTGGTCAACATTACCTGCAAATAACTCGATTTGAATTGTCCAAAGCAACATCACCCCCCCAAATGAGGCAAAACTTGCAGGACCCTCATGAAAGAGCCTTGAGACTCAAGGTGGCTTTCCTGGGTAAACAAGCAAAAGAGCCACATTCTTAGTTGGTGTTCATGCAATGCCAGTACCCAAAGGCTATATAATTGTTTTTTTTGTTTGATGTAGATAGGAACTGAGAATGCTCACATGCATGAATATAAAGTGCAAATAATGAGGACCAAAATGTTTGAAACATAGCAAAAGCTGTCGAGCTAGATTCTAACAGCTAATTATTGTTTAATCTACAATTTTTTTAAAATAATGGCAAGATTATAAACGAATTTAAGTTAAAGGTGGTAAAAATGTATATTCGGATAACATTTTAACACCCATATCAAAAATGTGTATCGAATAGGCAACAGTCAAATTGTATTGTGGAGTAACATGGGATATTAAATTACAGCATGTATCATCTCAAGAATTTACACTTAAAACTCACAATATAGAACAATTCCAACTCAACGTTTGCTCAAAATCAGCATACGATATCTGGAAAGGCATAGTTCATGAAACAAATTTCGATCCATTGATATTTATTAAGACATTGTAATACAGTATATAGCAACCCTATTTAAATACAATTAAGGCAACATTTCTTTAAACTTTCAAGTTGTCAAAATATTAAAGTTTTTTTCATATGAAAATAGCAACAATAGACTACAGGTGCCAGCTGTAATCGTTCAAGCAGACACCAAATGTAAGCGATTCCTATGTAAAGGCGCAGCCCTGCAATTGCCTGCTCATGCCACTTCTGGCGGAAGGCCCTCCTCCATTATAGGAAGCCCAAGAGCACCTCTCGTGGTTATTTAGCAGACTCTTCTGCACCGGCTTAATGTCCTGGAAGGTGAGACGACCCACACTTTACCCCACCACAAGCAACCGACCGATTTGCTGCGGTATACTTATTTAAACTGCTGGGCGACAGAGGATGGAGGTCGGGGGAGGGGATTTGGTAAACTTGCACCATTGTTTCAATTGCCACGCTTGGATTTTGAACCAGCGACCTCTGGATTGCAAGTCACGTTTGCAAACTATTACACCTGAGCAACATTCCCACATTTGTGTGTGAATGCGCTTAAATGTTGTCACAAAGTGCGTCTCATTATTATGCAAGAGGTAGCATACACATGGCAAGGGCTTTTTCACCTATGGCTGATCTTGAGAAGGAATGATAATGTTGCCAGAGAAGTTGAATACAACAGAAATGTCCTACTTTGTCACATCGCAACATACAAGTTGCTTGTTTTTAACTTCTGCATTTTCAGTTGTTACAGGGTTTTCCATAAAAACACCAAAACAAATTCCCGCAATTTACCCAAATCAGAAAGGTACTTCACTTACATTATGACGCAGAACCCACTTAGGTGATAAATATCTCCCTCAGCACTGCACAAGAGTTGCAACTTGTGTGAAATGGCTATAGCAAAAGGTTGTTTAAAAAAAGGCAGCGATTTTCAACCTAAATGAGCATTGTGGTGGTTCTCATCTTGTTTACAGCCCTGAGCCAATGGTGAAAATTCCAAATTCCTATATTGGGGTCAATTATATCCAGATGACTTCCCCTACAACATCGTACTAATTTTATGCACTCCGCTGGGTTGATGGGCCGAGTGAAACCCCGAACCAGGACATGATCTCACAGCATTCCAAATGCAAGGTGCTCACTGCTGTCATCTGGCTGTGCATCATGTAGGTTAAAATTAATTTTAAGGTTTTAGGGCCGTATTTTTAGTCATGGTTTGGCTCTGGCTTGACGCAGCTGAGCGAAGTTATCTTCAAAGACACATGACTGACTCCGCCATGGCTTTGCTCAGGATCAGCTCATGGAAATCCTGAGCATGGCTAGGACCACGGCCCAGGAGGTGGCTCAAGTTAAGCACAGCTTTGAGCCAGCTCACTCGAGCCAGAGCGAATCCTTAGCCACGCAGTGACTAAGAATACAGGTCTTAATCTCTGCAATGAACCCCCTTTTAAAATATATATTTTTTGGAGAATTTAACAGACTGAATGCAAAACACTACTTCCATAGCATGTTTCTATTGAACACATTCATATCCCAAACTTGTACATATTTTTCACAACCCTTAGCAAATCACTAATTTACACATTCGAGCATGGGTTCATCGCATGTGCCTTTTACTCTCCACAAAAAATAAACAAATCATCTCCACACAGCAAATGAATCTGATTCTACACAAACTGCTACGATGAGCAGTATTATTTATTTCAGAATCAAGTCAAAACTTCAAACACGATTTTGAGCAGCCCCACAAAAATTGTCCAAATGAGAGACTCATGCTCGCCTCCCTCCGCACGCTGCTGGGTCTTGGGCCTCGTGGAATCATCTCGCTCGTAATCGTAATCATCTTCATCCCCCGGCCACACCCCGTCGTTGGCAAAGTGGTCCTTGGTTACAGAGACGTCGAGAAGCACTGAGAGGCGAAACTCGCTCTCCGGGTAGAACACGTGTCCGTATATGGCCACCCCGAGTGGCCGATGGAAGGAGGCCGGCACCACGGTAGCGTCGCGGCCGCACGAGGTGGCGGCCAGCTCGTAGTCATCGTACGTCGGGTGCAGCGTCTTGTCCGACACGTAGAGGTCAGCGTCCCCGGTAAGGCTTTCCAGCCACAGCACCAGCTTGCCCGGGTGGTCGGTGCGCAGGCGAGTGAAGTTCCCGCTGCCCACCCGGCCCTCGAACACGTGCAGGAGGCTCCAGTCGGGCGGCCACGTGTCCTCGGCGGCGATGGTCAAACCGGACCAATCGCTGCCGGCGCCGTCCCACTCCCCGACAGCCGCCGATGCAGACCTCCCGAGCAACAACAGGATCGCGAGCAGCGGGACGACCTGTGGCATGATGCGCGCTCTGCTTCTTTGGACCAGCTCCCCGCCAAGACAAGAGAGGTCTTTATTTTCTTTTGCTTTAAATCACATCCTAAGGAGAAGACAGGCAGCGCGTTAGTTTTACAGGGTAAAAGGTGCAGCCCTGAAATTGCTTGCTCATGCCACTGCTGATGGAATGCCCGCCACTTGTTGGGGGGCGGGAGTTATAAAGGGCCCCCCTCTTAAGAGGGTATTTTGCATACCGTGTCAACCCATAAATTAGTTTTGCCTATTTTTTGTGTTTCTCCCTTGTGATGGGACTTTGTAGGATGAAGGTTGATATTTATAAGGGCACGGGGTGACCAATAAGGTCTGAATTGGTCTGCAATAAGGTGTGTGCCCATTTATATTGGGGGGGAGGGGGGGCTAAAACAAAGACTTGCCCCATGTTTACAACTGCCGCGCTCGGCGATCGAACCGGCCACCATCACGACATCGCAAGGCCAGAAGAACCAAAACTCTCGCGTGGGCTTCCTGCTTCAACTTCGAGCTCACCCCGTTTTTACAACCTTTGAGCTAGTGCCAATAACGAAACTCGACCACGGGTTAACGTCCCACGAACGTACAATTACACTGGTAGGAACCTCCTGGTTCCACCAGCCCACAGGGGATGATTGTGTCCGTCGTGCAGGGAGGGGCTGTGTGGGGAGGGTGGGGAGGGGCTGGGTGGGGAGGGTGGGGCTGGGTGGGGAGGGGCTGGTCACCCCGTGGTGCCCTTATAAAACTCAACGTTATACCTACTCACGCCGGCTTGTGCCCGCCCTCACAGTCGGGCATATTTGCGGAATACACCACGCCGCCGTTGACCCTTGACATTGACCGAGCAACCCAACGTTCCTACCAGCGCCCTCCGCAGGAATGTGTTTTAGTTGGCCACTCCATAAGGGGGGGGGGTGGGGGGATGATTTGCATTATTATTCAGTCGACCCCTGACTTTCATTGGCCAACGCAGGTAACATGCCACACGGCACTCTCTCGCTACGTGTCACAAGAAACGACGACGCCGAAAGCACAAAGTCGCTCGCAATGCGCCCGAACTCAATCAGACGTCGCAAGTTTAACGCAGATTGGGGGGGGGTGGGGGGCCTTGAGCCTGGAGAGTTGCTTGGATGGGCGACGACCTCGCTAATCTGCCGACGAAAAAGGACCCCTAAACACTTCACAAAGACACAAATTCGCCGCGTGTGGAGGAGCCTTTTAATAAGACTGTTGGAGCAAGTGCACCTATGAAGGCTGGCACGGCATACGGGGGGGGGGGGGTGTGAGTGGCCAGCAACCACGCACCGGCCGCCTTTGTCTCCCCCAGCGGCGATGTTTTCACGCACCGCACCGGGTACTCATTTGAGGCCGAGTCTACCTAGGGGAGGCCCAGGACCGGTTCCGATAATTCGTCACTTGGTGTTGGGTTGCCGTGAACGTGGAGGATCGAACTCGGGTGGGACGGGTTCATAGCGCGGCGCGCTAACCGCTGCGCCACCGCTCCCCACTTAATATCTTTGTAGCCAACGTTGGTATACAAAACAAGACATCTGGACCAGCACCACCACCCTCACCGGTCTAGGGTACTTGGCCTACTCTTCTTCCTGCGCGGCGGTCAGACGTCCTGGGCGACCGTCGCCACTATTCGACCGGCCGAGGCCTCGCCCCCAACAGGCAACTGCGGACTTCACTCCACGAGTCGACGGGGAGGCGGCCAGCCACGCTTACCCCTCCGGCTGCCGCGACGGGAGAACGACGACGGGGAGACGAAGCGCAGCCCCGCAACGGCTTGGGACTCGACGGCGTGAAGGTGATGGAAGCGGCGGCGGCGGCGTCTCGCTCGGCACTGGCAGCGAGGAGGAGGAGGAGGCCACGATTACAGGGCCGGGATTTAGGGTCCGTGGTCATTTGCTTTGGTTGGGTACGGAAGCGAACTGCGTTGCAACACCGTCGACACCGGATTGGTTGTGAAGGGTTGGGGGCGGGGCTGGGGGCGGGGCGTGAGGCTGAGGGTGGGGCGTAGGGGCGGGGCTGGGGATAAAGTTAAGACGCGCATGATGTAATACAGGTAGTCCCCGACTTACGATGGAGATGCGTTACGACGACCCCATCGTAAGTCGAAAACTAAAATACAATATAGTGAGAATTGTATTTTATTGTTTTATTTTTATTATTTTATTATTTCCCTTCTACGTGACTTTACCGAAAGAACAAAGAAGAACATGTACCACCAAAACCCTGCAACCATAGCTGGCTGCATGAGACACTCCACAACAGCAGGAGCATCAGTCGGAGTATCATCATCTGCGTGCAGAACATCCCGGCAGCGTCCCAACGTACGAAATGTAAAAATATTTAACAATTTTGTCATATCGATATCGCCATCGTAAGATCGAAATATCGTAAGTCGGAGCATCGTAAGTCGGGGACTACCCGTAATACGTTTCGGGCGCAGTGGGGACAACTTAGCGAAAGCTACGCGATATAACCCAAAAACCCTATATTATATTTGCGCGATCTAAACCAAAAAAATCCAACATTAATGACGTTATCGACCCCCCCCCCCCCCCACCAAAAAAACCAAACCTCCAAATTCAGGAGGTTTGTGGATTGTGTTTGCGGGTGCGTAGCGTGCTCCGCGTAACTTTATTGATACCGGGCATGAGGTTTTATTTTTTTTAAACATGCTCTGATAATATATCGATTGTGTTTGAAACTGATTGATTATTGGTCTACATCAGAGACAGAAGCCTTCTTTATTGCTTAGGCTGACCATTGTCAAAACCAGAGAACGCCAAAAGGCAAACAGATATATATTATCGGAGCATGTTCTTGTTTGCATGTTCACCACAAGTACGTGTGGTTAATGCAGACTTGGGTCCTTGCAAAATGTTTCTATTTGGTGTTTAAACATCTTAACACTTGTTCTATTGCCAGAAAGGGTCAAACCTATTCTTATTTTTTCATACAATCCATACCCGTATTCTTGTACAGGGAAATTGAGTAAATGTCTTTGTTTGTGTTTCTCTCCTTCTGATGGGACTTTTGTAGGATGAACGTTGATTTATAAAGGCACGGGGGATCAATAACGTCTGAATTGGTCTTTAGTGAGGTAGTCATTGATAAGGGGTTGACATGTATGACAATCAGATGTACGGAATTACGAGACGCACCATGGAATTTTGTTTCACATACAGAAGATGTAAAAATTAGAAGGTGCGCAATTTATCATCCGGGGAATATGGTTAATCGGCGGTTTCAACATCACCATGCGTTCTTCAATAACATTGTGGCCTTCAAAGGAAACAAATATATAACACATTCCTGCGGAGGGAGCTGGTAGGAACGTTGGGTTGCTCGGTCAATGGCCAGGGTCAACGGCGGCGTGGTGTATTCCTCAAATATGCCCGACTGTGAGGGCGGGCACAAGGCGGCGTGAGTTGGTTAAACGTTAAGTTTTATAAGGGCACCACGGGGTGACTAGCCCCTCCCGACCCAGCCCCACCCCTCCCATTTTTGGATGCACGACGGACGGACGGACACAATAATCCCCTGTGGGCTGGTGGAACCAGGAGGTTCCTACCAGTAATAGAGACAGTGCCGGATTAAGCTCGTGCGGGGCCTGTAGCATATGTTATAAAGGGGCCCTAAATAAAAAAATCACAAATATTAAAACACAAATGTTTCACTTGTATAGTAAAGTAATTGTAATTTTTCATTTGCTATACAGCCAGATAATACGACAAATCGGTAACCTTAAACACCCAGTCGTTCATAAAAGTTGAAGGCAGTATAGTACTATAGTAATAGAGCAAGTGCAGAATCACTGAACCGGAATTGATAGCTTGAAAGCATTTAGCGCGGGATCCTTGAAAGTGCGGGGCCCGTATCATATGTAGCTACTTTTGCTACTAGGATAATCCGGCACTGAACAGAGAACTTTCTTCATAGAGCGAATCATAGTTGTAGGCTACACTTTCCACCATGGCGGGGGCTCATGAGAATGACATTGAGACATGTTTACTGATGCAACGTGTTTTTAATGGAAAATAACTAAAGCCAGGTCATGGGCCACGTGCC
Organism: Lampetra planeri; assembly: GCF_965212315.1. Taxonomy (NCBI): domain Eukaryota; kingdom Metazoa; phylum Chordata; class Hyperoartia; order Petromyzontiformes; family Petromyzontidae; genus Lampetra; species Lampetra planeri. The sequence goes on from NC_136129.1 coordinate 6,310,860, forward strand.
ACCAATACCAATCACGCCCGGCGCTGTGTGTCACCCCATGTGCTGATGGTCACGTGCCGCAAACAATAAAACATGTTTTAAGGCTGAGTCGACCTATGAGAGAGCCACCATTGATCCAGACATCATAACCCGCCATTGAGTAATACAAGTCCCTCCATGTAAACGAAAATAAATATTTCTTACACAACCCAACAACCTTAGAGCCTTCTGAGAATACAAAAAAAAATCAGAAGCATTCATTCAGCACAATAAACATTCTGGACCGGTTTCAAGTTTCAGGGTCTCATCAGCAGTCATTCTTGCTGGAGCCAATACTGATGAACTGCCGGTGATGACAGCCAACAAAGTTCCCTCTTTACGACAATTCAGTCAGCGCCCACACTGCCTCAACATCTTCCCAAACACCGCCGGACCGGTTTCCACGTGTCAGGGTCTCATCAGCGGTGCCACCCCACCCCACCCACCCCACAGAGCGAACAGGGCCCCACGGCGCGGCTTGATGACGTCTCCGGGTGACCCCCCCCCTCCGCCCTCTGCTTCCTGCACGTGGGGGTCGCTTCGCCCCATGCACTGGGGCAGCCGTCTCGCGTCGGCACTGCCGAGGACGCTTCTCCATCGCGTTCCTCTCCGCACGCCGCCGCCACCGCCGCCGCCTCTCTCCGTCTCTGGGTGAGCGTTGCGTTCGTGCCGGGCTCATGCGTGACGGCTGGGGTGGTGGTGGTTGTTGTTGTTGATGGTGGTTGGGCGATGTGGCCCTTCTTCTTCCAGTAGCGCGCGTTGCACGGGGCTTGCTTTCTTACGTGCGCACGTGCGATCTGGCAGACCGTATCATTGCCCCCCCCCCTCACTCCCCCCATGTGGGGTGGTTTTTTGTGTGTTGGATTCAGATGTTTGGGAATGTTTTAAAACGTAAAGGCACATTTTACAATGGTTTTTTTACGCCGTGGAAAAGGGCCAAAGCCCGAAACGTCGCCTTTCATATACGCACATTATAATAATAATTTTGGGCCATTGTTATTGGCTGATGTGTTGATCAATCGTACTGAATACGTTTACGACGCTTTAAATAAATATTTTACATTTTGGCAATGTTATATTGTATGTTGCTATTGGCATCATGTTATGAGACGAATACTCCACTTGGATCTCTGTAAGAGCAGCGCAGCCCTGTATGTTAGCGTCCCACGGAAGTGGATATCCCAGAGCTACTTTCGAGATACCTTTAAGGGATCTCTGGTGTACACAGGAAGGAGTGGGAGCACTTTCCCACCCGCGCTGCAGCCTTACATTTTACTTGCTTACGGACACTGCTGGGCGGAGGGGGTTTCCACTGGACGGAGCTCTTGAGAAGCCCACCTTATAGGGCATTTGGCCTACTCTTCCACGCTGACCAAAGATTATTGAAGAGGTGGGATTATACGCATACTTTCTACCCCACCACAAGCGGCCAACCCAATAATTGTCGTGTAACCGCTTAGAAATCCTTCGTGGGACATAATCTACTGAAACCAATTTTGGCCTCACCCGACCGTAGCTGCTTTCAAGATCTGGTTTGTAAAAGCCACCGATTGTATGTCAGTGACAAAAACAAACTTTTCACCTTTCAACTCCTGTGTGCAGAATGGCAACAACAACATCGCATGAAACGCCCGAGTCCAACGCTGCTGAGATCGAGCCCAAGAAGAGTTGTGAAGAGGCGGACCTTGGGACGTCCGGATCAATCATCTCAGAGGGGAAAGCACGAATTTTCTTCCCGAACTTAAGCGAAGTGTTTTACAATCCCGTCCAGGAATTTAATCGGGACATTACGTAAGTACATTACATCCACGTCGGAATCATAATATGTATTTGCACTGGAGGAATCCGATGAGCTAGAAAGCTCTTTTTTTTACAGATGTGGATTTGCCCTACATCACAATCGTGTTCGGCGTATCTGCCACGATGTCATAGCACTCAAACTAGAGGTGGTGCGGCAGCTGAAACAATGGTTCAAGTTTATTAAATTCTCCCCTGCCTCTGTCCACCCAGCAGTATAAGTAGGTGCACCACAATCGATCGGTAGGTCATGTGTGGTGGGGTAAAGTGTGGGGACCCCCACCTCTTCCATGATGTCTGGCCAGTGTGGACGCGTAGGTCAAGTTTCCTCTTAAGACAGTGTTTCTTAACCTTTACTGCAGCCTTGCAACGGTTAAATCGTGAAATGTTTTATAATGTTAATAAGTACATAGGTTTGATGAAACAAAGTAGTTGTACGCCTGTGCTTAATTTGTGTTTTCGATTATTTACCTTCTAAACAAATCTGGCATGTCTCTCACCCCCAGTAAGGGCATCTCGCACGCCCAGGGGGTGCGTGCAACCCAGGTTAAGAACCACTGCTGTAAGAGGAGGTTTCTAGAGATCTTTTATTGTGGAGGCCCTTCCACGAGCAAGTGGCTTGAGCAAGAAGTTTCAGGGCTGCACCTTTTTCTTTTATAATTGAGTTGTGGGCAAAATACTCTCCTGGAGTAGTGGTGCAGAGGTTAGGGTATTGCACTATGAACTCGACAACCTTAGTTTGATTCCCATCCATCGTTAACATAAGTGGAGAGTGATATCTGAACCGGTCCTGGGTCACCCTCCTCTCATCAACCCGCACTGACCAGCGTGGTGAAGTATGGTCACACAAATCCCATGACCAACATGGTGTGGGGAGGCCATTGTCCAGCAGTGACGAAGGGCTGTAATTATTTTGTTATTACACTGTATAAGTGGTGCAATATCTAACATATAAATAGCAAGCAAGATGAAGTGGTTATTAAAGGTGAACTTTGGGAGCAGGGTAAAATAGGACAATCTTGTTGAACGAAAAATATCAAGGGACTGTATTGGCAGTAGTGCACAAGCACAAATAAAAACATTGTTCCATACTCATCATTAACATGGCCTGATAAAAGAAAACAATATAATAGACTGATATTTTGGGCTAATGTCATGTTTAAACTAATTCTAAAAGCTGTCATGAAATGAATACTGTACTTTTATTTATAATTTGTTTATTAACCGCATACTCTTAAGTAACTGGCACAACCTGTGCAATTTCCTGTTTGAACAGGTCTGCTGTTGTTACAGAGTTCATAAGGGAACGCCTTCACGAGAGACACATCAGAGGTACACATGGAGGCTGCAAAAAGTTGATGTAGATATCGAGTGTGCAGGCAGTACAACTGCCATCACATTGTTGCATTTTAAAATGTACTTGCGGAGAATACCTTTGCACAGGCAGTCCTCGACTTGCGAACTAGTTACGTTCCTGAGTCCCGTTCGTAAGTCGATTTGTTCGTGCCTCGGGACTCAATATCTAATTGTACATATGGTCAGTGTCATAAAATTGTGTTATGGTTCAACAAAAGAGGGGAGCATTGTTAAACTCGACGCCTAACGGTTCACCGTTGTTGTGCATCGCACGGGATGCTGGAACTCATTACACCTCGCGGAGGATCGCTCCGCTGAACAAAATAGTCCCGCAGTTCGGTTTGCAAGTACGACCTAACATTCGCAGGTCGAATGGTTAAAAATAATAACACCTTATGGCAGTTTGTTCGTAAGTGTGGATGTTCATAAGTCGGAAGTTCTTATCTCGGGCGGCTGCCTGGTTTTGTTTAAAATATGTATGCTCACTGTATGGTATGGCATCTAAAACTTTCGGGGCCTTAGAAAATGTACGTGGGTCATATGAAATGTAGTCGCCCACCATATTAAGTTAATTCGCAGGTCGTACGGAATAAAGTCATGGACCGCATGAAATGAATTTGCATGCTAATCCGTCCCTTGGGCCGTGGGTGCTCCCACCAATACTGTGTGCTATCGTTGTTGGGAAGAAGGTTATTTAAATGGAAGTGTTTATTCTTGCAGTGGTGGTGCCGGGTGAAGAGAGCCGAGTGGTCGTGTCACTGAGCGATGGGCCTGAAAGCCCGGGCAGCGTGTCGGCCGCCTCTCCACAAGATGCCGAGAAGCAAGCGTACGTGGGCGTCAGGTGTGAGGTACGCGCGCTACGGCCTGATTACCGTTACCGTTGGCAGAACCACCTGCGTTTAACCCCACACGTACACGTACGTCATCGGAACGGAACCAGAAGAAAAGGAGGGAATGCGTCTGAGGGATGACCGCCGTGGAGATGCAATGATGACATCGGCTCTTTTTAAAATGCTAGATCGTTGCTAAATCATAGAACTAGCGAGAGATGATGATGGGTTCGTGAGGCCTTCATCCGGCAGTGGACTTATTGTGGCTGATGATGATTATGATGATGATTTGTATTGAATTTATCTACAGGAAGGAGTCAAGGTTTTGGAAGCCCTGGCAGCATCTGGTTTGCGATCCATCAGATTTGCCAAGGAAATCCCCGGCATTAAGAGCATCATCACTAATGACTTCTCAAAAGACGCCGTCGCCGCCATTAACAAGAACATTGAGATGAACCAAGTGCAGCATCTTGTAACCGCGAGTTACTCAGATGCAAGGTGGGTTCTCCACGGCGGTGTGCTATTCACAGTCGATTATTATAGCTTATCTAATTTAATATTTATATTTTATTTAATATTTAGAGCGCCTTGGCTCAAGGAGGTTCATAACATAGATAACAAGCGGTAACAAAACCGAGTGATTTAGATGGCAGGGGCAGTGCAAGGGTTGTAACAGAGGGCATGTGAGGGTCATGAAAGGGCAGGGGAGGGATCGGCAGGAGTGGAGGGGCGAGGGGAGGGAAGAGGAAGGGAATGGGCATTGGAGAATAGTTGAGCTTTCAAGTTAAATAATAGGTATTAGGGCTGAGTTTCGAATTTTACATTTTGTTGTATTTCATAATTATTTTTAAGGACAATTTTGGGTCTTTTCTTGGCTTTGCTGTAATATAATTTAATATGTCTTCGCACAAGTAAAAGTAATGTCACCACATTTCGATTCTAAGCCAGTAACTCTGATTAGCGCAGTTGACTACGCACTGTGCGAAATAAACTATGTGTACATACCCGATGCTACATTTGATGCCATGTCTCGTCATTTCCTGTGATGGCATACCTTCAGATAGATTTGAGACAAAAAATAAAAAAATGTTGGATATGAAGATTCATATCTCGGCCAGGTTATGGGATTTTTCAGATTCATCCAACATACAGTAAAGTGTTCTGATTCGGTAGTTTTTATTTCCAAAGTTAAGTAGAACCTGCACCTCATGCAACGCGTGGTTTTTATTCACGCACGGCTTTATCGTGGCCAAAGGGAGTGCGATAGTGAATTTATATATATTTATGAAAAATATCACACGATCTTGTTAGGCTCGATGCCCACGTCGATGCATGTGGTATAGCTTAAGTGTTTTGTATGTTGTAAATGTCCAGCCGTTTGTTTATCACTTTGAGATGAGTAATTTTCCCACACCATGTGTGCAGTGGGAGTTATTTTCCCAGATTTCACCATGCTGGTCAGTGCACGGGTTGACGAAAAAGGAGAGCGTAGATGTGTGGGAGCATATAATTACAGTACAACAATTATATTTTTTTGGACTTACCCTCAGCTTCTCACAACATGTTGCGTACCTGGTATGTGTTGGTTCTGGTGTTGGGTGTCACGCATTTGGGAAACTTTAAGTAGCAAGTGTGAGCTTACGCACATTTTACTTTGCAGTGTAAAGTGGCCACAGTCTCACTGCACCCGTGCGTTGTTCCACCATTAGCCGATGGATCACGCAGATTCGTGAAACTCCAAAGCCCAATGGGCTGTGAGGTGGACAAAAGCTTTTAGTACAGCAAGTGGGTTCATGAAAACAAATGGTACAGATGTTTTAGTATTACCCCCTTCATGCGTGTGGTGGATTTTCTCCGGGTACACCGGTTTCCATCCCACACAAAGCAGAACGCTCCTTATTTAAAAATACCCATTGGCTAAACATCCCAAAATCCTCCTGGAAGAGAGTCATTCCAGAACCCTCCTGGAAGAGAGTCATTCCAGAACCCTCCTGGAAGAGAGTCTTTAGACTCATGAGGCTTTCCTGGGATAAATAAATGATGATGATGTATTTACACCTAATGGACCTGTCTCGCTTCAGCATGTTGATGTACAAGAGCAAGAATCACAAGGAGAGCTTCGATGTGGTGGACCTGGACCCGTACGGGAGTCCGGTCCAGTTTCTGGACGCAGCCGTTCAGTCTGTGAATGAAGGCGGTAAGTGTGGTCGCTTTGACGGGCATCTAAACACATTTTGTGACAACAGCACCAGAGTGAGTACAGCATCACGGGACACAGTGTGTCCTTAACGTAATAATGATGATCATAAAATATCTTCTCACGCGCGCAAATTTCTCAAAATGGACAAAGCTGTTGCTCAATTGCGAACTCGAGAGGCACGGAGCTCGGATGTCCACAGCTGCTCGTGTGACGGCCTGAATTACCAAGTGCAGCGGCCTTCAGCTGGTTTTACCGGGTTGCGGATAAACCGTGGTTGCGGGTAAAAAATATAAAACACGTCCAAAAATATAACGTGCGGTATTCCGCTGCTTTTTTTATGCAAACTGCAGCCTCGTGACTTTTGGTGACCGATTGCTGTAATAAACAAAACACGACCGAATTTCTATAGCCCCACCCCCATTCTAAGCAGCAATACATGGGTCTTACATATCCTGCTTTGTGAATGTTTTGCATTGTCCGTGCTCATGCTCGGTCTCAGTCTTCACTCCCCCCATTATCCCCCCCCCCCCAAAATGACCTCCCAATCTCCAGCCCCCCCAAATACCCCTCCCCATTGCCACTTCCCCCCTTGCCCTTCCCCTTGCCATTACCCCGGGTGATCGAGAGTTGACTGTATGAACTGTGTCAGGTACCTTATAAAAGTAGCGTTTGCATCGCATGCTTTACTTCAAATGGAAACCTTATTTTTTACCCAAATGTATTTTTTATTGAACAAACGATTCAGGTACACACAGAGGGGCATTGTATGGGAATTGACACCAGTATGGACACAAGAGAAGTACAATGATTATTACCAACGTTTTCTAGTTTTCAATCTGTCTATCTACATATCAGTAAACTCTGCATCCCTTTCTAGATTTGAAGTTTTCGTGACTGCAAGGATCCATACTCTTTGGTTCTTTCGGTAAAGTCGCGTAGGTAAAAAATAAAATGAAATAAAAACAAAAATAATAAATCACGACGTTTCGTTTGCAACACAAGCAATCACAGCTAGAAAATGTTTCTAGCTGTGATTTTTACACCTGATGACTGTTGCTTGTGTTGCAATCGAAATGTCGTGATTTATATTTTTTATTTAATTTTACTTTTTACCTACGTGACTCTGCATCCCTGGTGTCTACTTCCTTAACTCGATAACCCTCTAGGGGAAGGATGGGGTGGGTGGGGAGGAAAAAGAAAAGGGAGGGGAGGAGGGGGGGTGAAAGGGAAGGGTGTGGATGAAAATGGATTTATATCGTGTGACCTTTTGCCGCCCCCCTCAGGGTTACTGTGCGTGACCTGCACGGACATGGCCGTCATGGCTGGGAACAGTGGAGAAACCTGCTACTCCAAGTACGGCTCCATGTCGCTCAAAGCCAAGTTCTGCCACGAAATGGTAAAGTGACGCCTGCCTCCACTTGTCAAGTTCTCCCTAGTGGGGCGCTGCGGTGGCGAGATGTTAACTCCCTCGCCCAGTACGCAGGAGGTCGTGGATTTGATCCCAAGCCTGACGCGTGCATGTTTTGAGTTTGCGTGTTCTCCCCGTGCTCACGTGGATTTTTCTCCGGGTTCTCCGGTTTTTTCGTCCACGTTTAGAATCAACGTGCGTTTAGAGTATTCGGCTGCTCTAAATTTGCACGTGACAAGCCACTTCACTGAACTATCATTTGTGGCCAGGTCGCTTCTGCAAAAGAGCTGTATAGCTCAGTGGGCCTTACCTGGTAAAATTTAAATAGTTTTTGATAGTTTTATTAGTTTTGATGCAGTCATATGCCAAGGTCAGAATCATAATCTTTGTACTGGAGGAATCTGATGAACTATGAAGCTTTTTTTCACAGGTGGGGGCACGGGGTCAGAACGTTATAACAACAAACAATACAAAAACATGACAGGAGTGCAAAGCATAGGAAAAGGAAACGGATCAATAACAAAATAAAACTTAACAATGATGATGATTGCTTGTGTTGCAATCGAAACGTCGTAAGCATTTTATTGTATTATATATTTTTTATTTTATTGTTTCCCTTCTACGTGACTTTACCGAAAGAACCAAGAAAAATGTTTTTTATATTATCAGGTAAAACCTACCGTTTACTAGCTTACATTTCAGAAGTGACCGGGCCACAAATGATAGCTCACGGAAGTGGCTTGTCACGTGGACATTTATAGTGGCCAAACACTCCAAATCCACGTTGATTCTAAATGTAAAGCCCTTCAGTTGCTCACTCACACCACTGCTGGCGGAAAGGCCCTCTACTCCAGGAGAGCCTTCGAGTGCCCCCTCTGAAAGGGTTATTGGCCTACTCTTCCCCGCCGGCCAGACGTCTTGGAACAGGCGGGATTACCCACGCTTCACCCCACCGAACGTGACCTGCCGATTGGCTAGCTGGCATACGCATTAATACTGCTGTGTAGGCTGAGATGGGATAGATTCCAGCAATGTGCTGTATCGGGGTACGGAGGCATATGAATTTGTGCGTTACCTCAGATGGTCACATAAATGAATGCTGAACTTTTTTCGCACCATACGTAGCCAACCGTGCTAATTGGAGGTTGCGGGGGGAATGACAACAAATTAAACACAAAAAGCAATTAAAAAGAAATGAGTTTTAAATCTAGATTTGAAAGTGCTTAGCTCCAGTGGCTTCCTATGTCTATATAGGGGGTGAGGGGCGCCTGCTAGAGGAGGGCCCAGACATTGAATACCTCATAGAGAAGATGGCTGCCTGTAACTGTGCGCCTTATGGTGTTGTTATTGTTTTAAAGCCGCGTTGACCTTCCAAGAGCGAATGCTTCCTTCTGTGTCTCTAACACTCGGAGATAACAACACGAAATGTGCCCATTGTTTCAACCGATCGCCTGGCATGATACACGGTTTGATGCTTCGACGGTCTTGGCCTAAGACACGAGTGTCGTGTCGTTTGGTGGCTACAGGCCCTCAGAATAATACTGCACTGCCTTGACCTGCATTCCAACCGCTACCACCGTTACATCGTGCCTCTGCTGGCCATCAGCGCCGACTTCTACATCCGGGTCTTCGTCCGCATATTCTCCGGCCAAGCCAAGGTCAAAATGTCGGCAAGGTAAACGTACCAAAACCTTGGAATCGATGCCGCACCACGGCCTAGGGTTAAAAACAACCCCTGGGGGGGGGGGGGGGCCTTTTAGCCATGGCACATCACGGGAAGAGGAGTAAAGTCAAGGATATAATGCGTGGAGAAAGAAGAGAAAGAATGGGAAATAAGAGAAAAAGGGTGAACAAGGACTAGAAATATGGGAGCAAAGGGTCAGGAGAGATAAGGATGGGGAGGAAGAGGTTACATCAGGTCCTCGATGCTGCTACAAGGAGCGGCGTCTGTTTTCACAGCGGGCGGCGAGGGGCGGGGAGTGGTTCAGAGTGGGAGTGGCCACACAGAAGTTGCGTGACATATGGGAGGCATGAGGTGATTTAGATATAGATATGGGGGGGCAGCCTTTTTCCCAGCAGTGGGAAGTTACAGGCCGACAACTATAACGGCATAAGCCATAATGAACAGTTGAACACTCGTACGGCCCAGAGAAAATGGAAAGTAAAGTAAAGGTGTTAGCTGGTTTCTTTTTCCATTCCTGTTGCTCTGTGCCCACCCCCCCGTACCGTTCCCATTCTGCTGTAATGTGCACTGATTGATGCCTGTGTTATTTAGCGGGCGGCATTAGCACGTAAAAACACATTCCTGCGGAGGGGAGCTGGTAGGAACGTTGGGTTGCTCGGTCAATGGCCAGGGTCAACGGCGGCGTGGTGTATTCCGCAAATATGCCCGACTGTGCGGGCGGGCACAAGCCGGCGTGAGTAAGTTAAACGTTGAGTTTTATAAGGGCACCACGGGGTGACCAGCCCCTCCCCTCCCAGCCCCACCCAGCCCCTCCCAAGCCTCCCCTCCCCACCCTGCCCCTCCCCACCCACCCCACCCAGCCCCTCCCCACCCTCCCCTCTCCACCCAGCCCCACTCCTCCCATTTTTGGATGCACGACGGACGGACACAATAATCCCCTGTGGGCTGGTGGAACCAGGTGGTTCTTAACAGTATAAAGATGGATTGATTGTATGATTCAACTGCGGTGATGTTCGAATATCGCATCCCGATTCTAATCGGTTGCGTTTCCTCTTGCAGCAAGCAGGCCCTTGTGTACAACTGTGTTGGGTGTGGCTCGTTTCACCTGCAACCGATGGGAAAATCCACGGTCCACAATAGCGGGTAAGGTCACGCACGCATTGCGTTGTTCGTGTTGAGTGTACGTCAAGGTGGGCTATCCCATTAAGTAATCGATTGTCAAATAGTTTTTTGTTCTGCGATCGCTGAGGACGGGGGTCCAGAGGCCCTAGATATCTAATAGCCTGACCACTAAACAGTGCTATCAGAGTTGTAATAGATAATAATGAGCAGGTTTCTCATTCTGATAATGTGAACTAGTTCTTCTGTTTCCGCGTGTGCCGCTGGACTGGAGGTGATGGGTGGGGTTTGGTGACATCATCGGCATCGTCAGCTGCGTCGCGCTGGGCTTGGCTTGGGGGTTTCTCTTTAGGGCAGACGGGACGCAGGATACCGGGGGCAGCCGCCAGTTTCAAAGGGGCCTGAATAATTGATCGCAAAAACAGTCAATTACAATATTTTATTTATTTATTATAAACGTATTAATGTAAACACCCGTATTTATTATAACCATACAAGCAATATTTCTTTATTAGTTTATTAGAAATGTACAAAAAATAAGTATTTTATTAATTTATTATTATTCGACAAGAGCCCGGGCCAGAACGCGAGCAGTAAAAATGGAATGGGGCCCAGAAATTTCACGGGGAGCAAAAGCCCGAACACAGCACATGGGTTGGGGGAGAGGGGGAAAAATGAGCTCACTTGTCCCACTGAGTCGGGACCACAAGCGGGGGGGGGGGGATGGGTTCTAGTTGGGTATAAAATTGGGGTGTTTCAAAGTGCACAACGGGTCCCATTGTCATTCTTATCTGCAGCTTGAATTACGATGTGCGTATCTCCCTGACAGCTGGTTTTCCTGTCGTATCACTCCACATGGGCTGCCGTGTCCAGTTGCCCCAGAGAGCCTCACCAATTCCAGCCTTTTGAGTTAACGTCGGGGGGGGGGGGGGGTTAACCTCTCTTTCTGGGTTTTTCACCACTTCCACATTGTTGCCATCTTGACAGGCTGAAGTTCACAGCAGCCACCGGGCCGCCCATGGGACCCAACTGTGAGAACTGTGGACAGCGGCACCACGTGAGTGGTGCTTCAAACAGTCGTCGTGGAGGATTTCTGTCGTCGAATGATGTTCGTTTACCAGCCGGCAACGCCCGAGACGTCACGACCCAGTAGGGTTCGAGCTCTGTGGCACTCTAGATCATGCGTCGGCAATCAAAATAACAAGAATGGCCACTTTTTTCGAATTCGGAAAAAACTCAAAATTTCAAGACCTGTATTGCATAACGTCACGAAGCAGTCCTTAGTTTGCCGACCCCTGCTGTAGATGTTATCTATCGGCCAATGAATGCATGTTTACATGTGGGAGGCAGCTGGAGTATCAGGAGAAAACGCACACATCCTAGGGGCAACACTATCCCATGCAGATGACACAGATGGAGATTACCTAAAGAACCAAAGAGTATGGATTCCTGCAGTCACGAAAGCTTCAAATCAAGATTAGATGGAGATCAGTCTACGCTTGCTGTACCACCTTCTCCTGGCGAGCCAGGGCTCCTTGACGCCCACGGGACAGGGAGTTTAACAACATTTGCGCAGTCAACCAACCCTCGCCTCCACACCGCTAGATTTCAGGCCACGTCAGAGGTCGCAAACGGGTTTTGATTTCTTACCCGTACCCGTACCCGGCCGCACCAGGGTCGCAAATGGGTACCCGTACCCGGCCGGGTATGGGTACCCGTTCCCTACCCGTACCCGTACCCTACCCGAAATGAGTGACAAACGGTTACTCACCAGTGACTCACGGCCTACCCATACCCGTACCCGGCTGCACCAGGGTCGCAAACGGCTACCCGTACCCGGCCGGGTACGGGTAGCCGGGTATCGGGTAGGGTGCGGGTATCGGGTACCCGGTTGCGACCTCTGGGCCACGTGCGTCACCGTTGCTCGGCAAATGCAGCTGCACGGACGGAGGACATGTTTGACATGGAAATGGCTGTGTTTTTGGAAATGCCCACATTGATATTCACTCCTCGTTTCTGTTTGCCAGCTCGGAGGGCCCATCTGGACAGGCGCCATACACGATATCAACTACGTCCAGAAGATCATATCAGCCGTAGAAGTGAACAGGACACGCTTCAAAACGTCCGACAGAATAATTGGAATGCTGGCAGTTGTCACTGAGGTAAAACAAATACAAATTGATTTTTTGATAAATTGTAATCAAGCTGGCCATACTTTGCTTGTTGATTTCAAATTGGTGCACCAGATAGATTAAGCTGACGGTGTTTCAGAAGGGATCTGTGGAGTATTGCCTCATTACTCGCGGACTTGGCTTTCCGCGAATCGCATCTGGAACTCTACATGACTGCGTCTCGAGAGAGAAAGAAAGTGGATGGAATAGAGCGGTGAGAGAGAATGTGATGAGAGATGAAGCGATGAGAGATGAAGTGATGAGAGAGAGAACTTCCCGAAGCTTTGGAAGCATCTGCAGGCGTTGCATGTACGATATTCGTAGGCCAATATCATCCGCAAAATTTCCCATTCACGAGTATCTCCGAAACGGATCCCCCCTCGCAAATAATGACGAAAAATACTGAATTTGAATCAGTTTTGCGCCAAATGATTTCTAAGATTCGATTTGGCTAATGTGTTTAGTGGAGAGTGGAGCGGTGGCGCAGTGGTTTTCGCACTGCGCTATGAAATGGGTGGCACGAGTTCCATTCCCGTTTTAACGTTGCTGACGCGAGCGCTATCGGAACTGATCGCAGCCCCTCCGCTCCACCCCTTTTCACTGACCGGCATGGTGAAGTATGGCCAAACGACCATATAACCCGACGCAGCGTGGGAGAGGCCGTCATCCAGCAATTGACGAATGGACGTCAATGTTTTGTTGGAGACATCGTTTTTATACGTTGCCATTCTCTTTCAGGAACTCCAAGACTGCCCGCTGTATTATGGATTGGATCAACTGAGCAGCGTTATTCGATGCAACACCCCATCCTTGCTGGAGTTCAGGTAACAGCCAACTGGACCTTGCAACAAGATGGAGCGGGACCGTTTGTTCACCCAACAAGATCCCTTAGTGCCATTTAATGGATGTCGTTAATTCAACGAACCCGCACACCAGAATCCCATTTACAACTCTTCTTTACGCAGCAGTGCAACCCATTTGTTGGAGAGTGGCTGGCTGAAGCAGAGATCACAGAGCTACCTCCTAAAATTCCTTTCAAGTGACCTCTGATCCACACAATAGTGGCGCAGCACTTTCTCACTTATCCTGCCACAGAGAGTAACGTGACTTTCTGACTGGACATTTGTGAAAAAGAACTTCAAAGACTCCTCCAGGATAAAGATTACGATTCTGAACGTGACCCAGGGCTGAAATCATCAACTCCACTACGTTTGAGAATCCGGTATCGTCGCAGGCGGAACGAAACCTGGATTTAAAACCCAGCTTCTTGGCAGTCGTGGTGTCAGCTCAACGCTGTGACCTCTGAGCCACCCGGACAGACAGCCAACGAATTTTCAACGTTTAAAGTCAATTCTGTTTGTGTTCTTTTTTAAGGTCCGCAGTACTGCACGCTGGATACAGAGTCTCCTTGTCACACGCATGTAAGAATGCGATCAAGACCGACGCACCCCCGCACGTCATCTGGGACATCATGCGTGGCTGGGTGAGTACCGCGTATGTGTATATGCACGTTGAACCTCTTTCGCACCGTACGTAGCCAAGCGCGCTCATCGCAGGTGCAGGGAAAGGACCACAAACTGAACACAAAAAGCACTTCTCTTCAATCGAATTGTATTGTGTTTTCCGTATTCTTCTTGCAATAAAGCACTTACGCGATGCGCAGTTGGTTTCTCTTTGGGTTAGATTGTGGAGGTGTAATGACGATTAAAGCTATGTAGCCCTCCACCACCGCCCACTCTGTGCGAGTACGCGTTTACTCACGGTTATTAAATATGACCACGTGATCCAGAATTTAACCGATATCACATCGGATCTCAGAAGCCAAGCAGGATTAAAACCTGGATGGCTTCTGGTTGGGTGACCGCCTGCATGCCAGCTTGTCGTCAAACAGCGGCAGAGCTAAGTGGTGGCAAGCAGAGGTGCAGCGCGGCAACATCCATTACTGCGCTGTACTTCTATGTTTTCACGTGTATGCTCCCCCCACCTGCCGCCATTACCAAGCCACTGTGCCCAGTGCGGTGAAGTATGGTCCAATCACAGCCCCCGCCCCCCACACACGGACCCGCACGGCGTGGATCGACAAACGGGGACCGTACACGTATTAAATGGTGAATGTGATGTGCGTGTGTCCATGAACAGGAAAAGAAATGGCCTGCAAAGAAGGAGAGGCTATTGGAAACAATGCCAGGGTTTCAAATTCTCAAGAAGCCAGCAAGGTATAACATACGATGCCGTTGGAATATATTTATTTTGTAGTGGAGTTCAGGGCTATAGCGCGCATATCTGCTCCGACCAATTTAAACGCCTGCAGTCCAGTGTGTGGTTTTTTTAATGGTAATTTCCGGTGGATGGTTCACAAATGCAAATGTTTCACGTGCAGCAATGCATTATTCATTTTGTAAAGTACAGCAAATCATTTTCCCATTGTCATTTCGTCATTTTCTACATATGTTTATGCATCCCGACTTTTTGCATATCCACCTAAACCAGGGTGTTGGCAACACAAATAAGAAGAGCGGATTTTTTTTGTCGAATTGGGTAAAAAGAAAAAAAAACTCAATATTTCAATATCCGTAATGCACGCGAACAACGTCACGAAGCAGTCCTTAAAAAGCCGCAAGCTGCTCCTGAGCCGCAGGTTGCCGACCGCTTGCCTCTAATACCATCTCAGTCCCCAGCGATTTGGATGAAACGTTAGGTGTCGCAGCGAGTGTTCTCGGACAAGGGGGCTGTGCGGTCAGCGAGGGGATTTGCTCCGTTTTCCTGTTCGACAAACAAGGCCCCCCCCCCCCCCCCATGTGTGCGCGCGTGCGCGTTTCCAGCTTCGAAGCGTGCTTCACTCTGCGGGAAGACGCGAATCCCATCTCTCGTCGCAAAGGCCTCAAGCGATTTCAGGAGAATCCGTTGCCAAACTGGGGTCCAAAGGCACGAGCCAAACCTGGGTGAGTGTTGTCGCCACGGGTGTATTTTCTTCGCAGCCGATGGTTAAAAAAAGTATACGACTGTTAGAACTGTGATGTTGCGTCCGTGACGGTATGACCGGAAATGTGCCCGATCTCACCAGATTTCTGAATGTAAGAATGGTCAAGCCTGTCTAGTGTTTGCTTGGATTGGCGACCACCACGTACACACAGGAGGTTGTCATAGACATCCGCGGGGGATGGATGTTGAACTTATTTCGCGCCAGACGTAGCCAACCGTGCTAATCGGATATGCGGGGGAAGGACAACAAACGAAAAACAAGCAGTTTTAAAGAAATTAATTTTCAATCTATACTATGTAAAAGTGCATAGCTCCAGTGGCTTCCTAATATCAGAAGAGCATTCCAGACGGCCGCAGAAGCGCATCTGAAAACGCGTGATGCGGTGATCGCCTTTGCTTGACGGCGAGCCAAAAGCTAGCCGTTGGTGCTAGGATGACCTGAGTTTGTGTGATGGTTTATGCTCCTTCACGAGATCGGCAAGGTATCGTGGTCCATTTGTGGCAAGCACTTTGTGTGTGACGAGCACGACGTTAATGCAGTGTTGCCACCATACGGTAGGCAGTGCAGCAAACTTCAACAATGCCCCGTGGCGCTTCTCTGCTCCCACATCTCAAGCTCCCGGCCTTCCCCAACCCACACTGATCAGGGTGGTGAAGTATGGTCATTAACTCCCACGACCCGCACGGCATTGAGGTCCGTCATCCATTCATATTTGAGTGAATATTGATAACATGATATATATCCGTTCACCTTGCATAAGCACAGATCTTGTATGATTCAGATAAAAGCACCTCCTGGCCCTGCTCCAGAGATGGCAACGGCTTGGGGGGGGGGGGAGGCCATCATCCAGCAGTGTTTCATGGCCAATGGTGATGAATATTGTTTATGTGCTGAAGGGGAGGCATACAAGAGTCTGAAGAAAACAAGAGAAAGAGGCAGCAAGGCAAGAGGAAGGCAACCTATAGCGACCCAAGTCTCAAAGCCTTTCCCTGCAAGAGATTCAAAAAGGTAAGAACTCTCACGCTTCTTGTCCAATGTATTACCGAGTTGTGTACAGCCAGCCCGGTGCAGCTCAAGGCACAAGCTGTTTATTTTCCTTACTGTAGAACCAGAGGCGTGCTAACGTCGGCGTCACATGGTGGCGAGATGTTAACTACCTTGCCTGGTATACAGGTCATGGGTTCGATCCCGACGCCCACGCCTGTATATTTGGAGTTTGCATGTTCTC
This sequence comes from Lampetra planeri, assembly GCF_965212315.1. Taxonomy (NCBI): domain Eukaryota; kingdom Metazoa; phylum Chordata; class Hyperoartia; order Petromyzontiformes; family Petromyzontidae; genus Lampetra; species Lampetra planeri. Next base: position 6,327,654 of record NC_136129.1, read on the forward strand.
TCTCCCCGTGGTCGCATGAATTTTTGTCAGGGTCCTCCGGTTTTTCCCTCTGTTTAGAAACTTGCGTTTTTGGCTGCTATGAATCTCACCATTATAAGCCACTTCGTTGAGCTTGCATCTGTGGTCAGTTAGCTTCTGAAAAAGAGCTATGTAGCTCAGTGGGCCTTACCTGGTAAAATAAAAATAGTTTAAGTTGGCATGTTGAAGTTCACCAAATGACAACGTACGACTGGAAAATGGGCATTAGTATCTGTTGGCTTGCTGCAAGATAATCTATCGTGTAAACTCAAGCTCGTCTTGATGGCTTTGCTTGAAGGTCAGTCGCACAATATGAAACATTAATGAAGTGTCCCACCCTCACTTTTCACCAAGCAGGAGACGAGCTTTATTCGAATGCATTTATTCGTGAAAGTTGAGTAACTCGCCCTCGTCTAAAAAAGGAATTCTCAAGTGCTTCCGTCATTTCTATAGAGTGATAAATGCAGTTTATTTACATTTGCCCAATTAAAATTCAATCGATGAAATGTCACGTGCAGCTTATTTTGACTTAATTGTATTCACTCTATCCAAAATGCACATTAAACATGTAACGGTTTGTTATCAGGACAATTGTTTTTAAGAGTGTACACATTTATCCTCAAAGTAGAATGTACAAACAACTTTCATTTGGATAAATGAAAGTTGATAAAAAGCAATTTGGAATCCTGGTAACAGTAAAAATTGACAAAAAAATCGGTTCGTTAAACTATTGTTTTTATATTGTACTCGTTAATTAGGTAAATACGCTTCCAGCAAATGTGTATTAAGGATATTCGTTTATTTGAATCCATAGGAAAAAATTTATGCAAAGTAGAAGTGGTGGGTTCATTCATGAACTGTAATTTTTGCCATCTTGTTTGTATTTCCTTGGTTTTTTTAGGTCTCATTTGTCCATTATGGTTTACTCAAATAGCCTAAATGCAAAAAAATATATTTGCATTGATTGCGAATATAACGCCCACAGTGCTACGCACCTATCGTGAGCCTTTGGAACCGACCATGGACAAACAAACCGATACATTGCTTGTGGTTCTCAGTTGGACAAGCACTTAGGCGATGGAGCGATGAAATAGGCTCGTGTGCAGGCACCAGGTGGATCGTTTATATACAGTAAAACCTTGGATTGCGAGCATAATTCGTTCCGGAAACGTGTTTGTAATCCAAAGCACTCGTATATCAGTTGTGATCACGTGACGCTCAGCAGACAAAGCGTATACGTACTATTCATATTGCAAGACCTCGCTCGTTTATCAAATTAATATTTATTTAAATGTTTTGCTCGTCTTGCAAAACACTCGCAATCCAAGGTTTTACTGTATCGCCAAATTGAGATGTCAATGGCTTGGCGGGGGGCCTTAACGCAGCAAGGGGATTGATCATGATGTGTGAAAATGAATGTCGTCTTTTTAAATAGGGCATCTGCACCTTTGGAGACAACTGCAAGTATTCACATGATCAAGAGGTCTCCCGAGAGACTGGGCAAGATCAACAAGAGGAGCTAGAGCACAGAGATTCCAAGCGAGAAACAGACCCTTGACGGCACTTTGTCCGCATCATACCACACCAACCAAATACAATCTGCATTGTGGAGAAGATAATTTTGGGGCACACGTAAAGTACGAATGTCAAACATTCAGTTTCATATATGCACATCCTGAAGATGTATCAGGGACAACACATTTTGTATTTGCCGAAATCGTTTGCTTGAGTTCCGATAAACTGATATAGGGTGAGGTTATGTTGCACCGACTCGTATGATGAAGTGTAAAGCGTCATATATATGCTAGGACGGTTAGATGCCTTCCAAATTTTTATAATTTGGCCTTTCAAAGTTACGCAACGTAAAAAATTTTACGCGAGGTTAGAAACTTTTACATTGAAAATACAATACATTATCGTCTTCTGCGTTACAAGTTGAATGTGTTCAATGTAATTTTGTACAACTTTTTAAAGTGGCAGTTTCAAATGATTTTCTCCAAAGGCAAAACGCGTGTTGCCGTGCCCGCCTTCATATTTTGTATGCCACTTCAAATGAAAATAGGTCTAAGAATACCTGATAAAATATTAATTCTCCTATCCCTCTTAATTGTACTGTATAAAGTGTGGCAGCATGTGCTCAAACAAGCAAATCATGAATTGCATTGGCCAAACATGTAAATGCAACTCTTGAAAAAAGTGTTGAGACTCAGGCCTTCCTGGATAAAGGCATTATTATTATGAATAGGCATACACATCATCCACCTTTCAGCAACACCCCTCCAAAAAACACGAAGTATGAGATAAACAACTACCCAAGAACAGTGGTGGCAAAAGCAGTGGAAAAAAAACGAGTGGCTCGTAGAATATCGTCGGTAGCCTTGGACTCGCCGCTGCAACAATACACACTGCGCCATCTGAAAATCCAAGGGGTTCTAATTCTTTTAAAAGAAACGATGTGGTTTTTCATCCAGTGTCTCGCCTTGTAAATACTGATGAGAATTTGTATTTTTTTTCCATTAAAAAGTCATTTATCAAAAGCTGTAGAATTGTCTGGTCTCTTCCATTGCATTTCATAAGCATCACAATTGATTTGGATGTTTACATAAAACTACAGTTGTCACTCAGCACGTGTAGATAAATTCAATTTCGAGTGGAATTAGATTGTAATTAGGTTTGCATCTGTTTAAAAACGATTCCTAAAAGTTTTGTTATTTTACCAGGTAAGGCCCACTGAACTTTTAGCTTTTTCATAACCGGAGAAAGATGCACACGACCACGGGGAGAACATGCAAAATCCAAATATACAGGTGAAGAGTTCGAACCCACAACCTCCTTCATACCGGGTAAGGTAGTTAAAATCTCCCCACTGAGCTAATGGCCATTTTTCAGAGGCGACCTGGCCACACATAAGCTCGTTAAAGTTGCTTATCACGACTGAATTTATAATAGCAGCCACAATCTAAACACACGTCTCTAAAAGTGGAAGGGCAAAACCAAAGGAGGACCCGGGAGAAAAAAACCACAGGGACAGAGAAAACAACGCAAACTCCAAACAAACAGGCATCGTCAGGGTTGGGATTGAGACAGCATACCAGGCAAGAAAGATAAAAGCACTGTAAGTGGAAAGTCCTTGTATAGGAAAGGGTAATTTTAAAAAACAGCTAAATAAGCGTAGCTCTGCACGTGGAGCAAAACTTAGGACATGGTGCCGAACACCATGGTAGGATGACGCATAATATAAACACATCGGAGAGCTGTATAGCGAAAACCTACCCAGGAGCGCCGCCAGGTAAGCGTTTTGCAACACGCTTTCTGAACGCGGACATGTTCAGTTGTGACACTTTTATTACGTAGCATGGTAATTTAATCATTGAGCTATTCATATGCAAGAAAACCAAAGATATTCATTAACGATACATTTGTTTTTAAATTACTAAATTGAAAAAAGGTGGCAATCGTCTTCCAAGGCTCACATCAAGCCAAAAAACACTATCACAAAAATCTACTCATTCGATAATCCTGAAATTAACAGTTACATGTACTGTAGGCTGTCAGTAGCTTAGCACTAATACACATATATGCCTATTTGACAGCTGTTAAAAATGTTTAAAACCCTATGAAATGAAAAGCAAATAACATTTTGCCGAATTATTCACTATTTTAAGTTAATGTCAAATATTAAATTAACAATGCACTTTTTTTTACGCAACTTGCAATGCCTTAACTTAAATGAAAACATTAACTTAACTGTATTCTGCTTGAGAAGCATAACCCTGGCATTTGTGAAACATTCCACGGGGTTTATTATTATGAACTACCAGGTAGCTTGAGCATACCTCGGGTATAACATGAATATGCCTGGTATCTCAAGAACACATCAGTATGTAATGATACTGCCTGGTGTCAATGTTTTAACTGAAACAGCGTAAATAAAAACACCACTACATCAAGTTGTTAACGATACAATACCGTACTGTACAAAGAAGTGTATGCTCGAAAGGAAAAAAGAAAAAGCTGCGCTAAGCTGCAGCAGTGTAAGGAATGCAGTAGTCTTGTTCAGTCTAAAAATAACTTTCCTACTCGTACACCCGATACACAGCTGACATGTCATTTTCTGACTGGTCCAGTGATTTGGCCTTTTTGAACATCTGCAACAACAACAAAAACACACGCAACATCAGTGACACCAAACCGCACACGTGACCTAATGGTGGTGGGTGGGCTTTAGGCACGCCTGCAATCCAAGCGCACTGGAGGCAGTGGATCACAAAAGAAATGTTGCAAACTCGCCGTTAGTTGGGCGTGGAGGTGCCGTACCCCCCAGCTCATCAGAAGGCAACACCAGTATGGGATAGCGCAGGGGTTGACAATCTGCGGTTCAGAGCCGCATGCGCCTCTTTGGCAACCCCCCACCCCCGCGAATTATTTATTTAAAAACTTTAATCTTAAACACTTTCACGTAAAGTTAATTGATTCAATATGGGTCACTATGGAATGTCTTGGTGACGACAAAATTCCGCAGTCCAACTGTATTGTTAAAGAATGTCAAAGGCACTGACCAGCGTAAAGTACGGTCAATAGCCCTCACAATCATGGGGGAGGCCCTCATCCAGCAGTGGATTGACAAAGGGCTGACAAACATTATATATATTTTAAACTATTTATTTACCAGGTAAAGCCCATTGAGCTCTTAAGCTCTGTTTCAAAAGTGACATGGCCACAAATGATAGTTCAACCAAGTGGCTTTTCACGTGGAAATGTAAAGCAGCCAAACAATCTAAATAACATGTTTCTAAATGTGGAGGGAAAAACCTTATCACATCTGTAGGACAATTAATGCGATCACGGGCAGAACATGCAAACATTCAAATATACAGGCATCGTCAGGGTTGGGACCAAACCCACGACCTCCTGCATACCAGTCGAGGGAGATAACATCTCGCCACCACGGTGCACAACGCTGCCAAACATATCAGCGGGGGCGTATCCTTGCTCGCACCGGCTGTTGCCCTCACCTCATTGGCAGCAGCTGCCACGGGGGTTTGTTGGTGCAGCATATCGCCCATTGCGAGGGCCAGCCTCAGGTCCTTCTGTACATGCTTCAGGGAGGAGTTGGGCTCGTAATCGCCTTGTAAAATTCCTTAAAGGAACAACACGAAAATACGAAGACGTTACATATCCACAATACCTGCGGTCGGAATGCAAACAAAAACACACTATGATAATATATGCATTGTCCTTGAAATTGATTGGTCCACACCCGAGACAGCTTTTCTTAGAGCCTAGTCTCACATGGTGTTGGACCAGATGACGCCAAAAGGCACATTCCGACCACTGGTATTGTGGTCAATGCAAACATGACTCCTTGTAAAAAAAGGTGTCAGTTTGGTTGCCAGATAAAAGGGTAAAAAAACAATTATCATACTCGCTACACTTGAGAGCCCAGTTAAATCACGGGTAGCTTCACCCGATTCAAAGCCAGGATCTCAGTGGTGCCACAGCTGAGTGCTCCGATCACCGAGCCTCAAAAGCCACATCTGTTCAAGTATTTTCACTTTAATACCACTGGAAGTGTTGTCCGTTTTTTTGTTTGTTTTGCGAGCTCAAACGTTACGGCCGTTAAAATCATATTTTAATCGGCAGAGAACACGGAGCCTTTTTTTATGGATGGAGTAATTATATTTTTTGATTTAAAGCTTTCGTGACTGCAGGGATTCATATTCTTGGTTCTTTTAGTAAAGTCACGTAGAAGGGAAACAATAAAATAATAAAAAATATAAAACAATGAAATTCTCACGACGTTTTGACTGCAACACAAGCAATCATCATCAGGTGTGAAATCCACAGCAAGAACATTTGAAAATTTGGTGCTGACGTTAAGAAAAAAACGCCACTTTTTTCAAATTTTCTTGCTGTGGATTTCACACCTGATGATGATTGCTTGTGTTGCAGTCGAAACATCGTGAGAATTTGGTTTTATATTTGTATTATTTTACTGTTTCCCTTCTACATGACTTTACCGAAATAACCAAGAATACGAGTAAATGCAATTATTTTCTAGTTCGTAAAAAAAATTGTGGTTCAGTAAAAGGCCGAGTTGTAAAATCTCACCAAGCCCCTTCTGTTCCACGAGCGAACTTCCAATGGGACCCAGGCTCAGGACGTCCAGCAGGGTTTGCTGGGAGAGACCACATCGCTGTGCCAGGGAGAAGCCCTCTGCCAAGGACGTCATGAAGCTTCCCAAGATCATGTTGACCACCAAGGCCATCCGCGCCGCGCTGCCCACTTCGCCTACAAACGCAGGGGGGGTCGGGGCCCAGCAAAGAGGTCATCTTTGGTGACAAAGAAGCATTTCTAAAAGCTCGTCGACACGGCATCAGGTGAAAAGCGTTCAAGCATTAATGTTGTCCATCTCCACGCGTAACGAGGGGGGGGGGGGATGCACGTTGACACTCGTAATATGATTCAATACGATAACTTGATGACAACAATTTCGTTCACATATGGGAGCATCTTTATGAGCGTTATTGTAAATGAGAGTTCTCGTAGAGACAATCACATTTTTCGTACAATAATTCTCGTAAATATCCGACGTGAACTGAATGGCATTTTCAAGTTGTATAGCTATTTGAGACTTGCCCTTCTGATATTTGGCCGCATTTATTAAACGGTTGCCCAAAAATACTTGGGAGACCCAAACCAGGGCGTGAAGGACTATTTACAACATGCAAACATGTTTTGTGCCCCGAGGGCGACCCATCAGTTTCAACACCACCAACACAATGCTTCCTAGTTTAAAAGGCGTGCTTTAAAGCGCTACAAAATCCACACACGTAACTTACTTGTGCGGGGGGGCTGGGCTCACTCACCGAGGTAGAAGGCACGCCGGCAGATGGCCTGGAAGCAGCTATTGCACTCGTCATAGAGAGCACGGTCCCCCGCGGCCAGCACAAGCAGACCGCCGTCCTCCGACAAGCGCTTGTTTCCTGACACGGGAGCCTCCAAGTACCGACCGCCACGCAGCGTTACAGCCTGAAATAGAGAGGCAGAGGCAGGAGAGTGAAGCGGATGGGTGCAAGCGCATGGCTGCAGTAGAGCAATACAACATTGGTCCACAACAACCGGGGTAGGGAAACTGCAGCCTGTGACTTGACTTCGAACAGCCCATGATGCAACACTTCATACAGCTAGTGACTGCAATTAATATGGCCCACAGTCACACGAGGCTCCCATTGCTTTCTATCAGCCCACAAACGAGATGTATCCATCGCTGCAAACATCAATGGCCACGCTAATTAGGTACTAGAGGGGAATATTACTGGTAGGAACCTCCTGGTTACACCAGCCCACAATGGATTATTGTGTCGGTCCGTCATGCAGGGAGGGGCTGGGTGGGGAGGGGAGGGTGGGGAGGGGCTGGGTGGGGTGGGGCTGGGTGGGGAGGGGCTGGTCACCCCGTGGTGCCCTTATAAAACTCAACGTTTAACCTACTCACGCCGGCTTGTGCCCGCCCTCACAGTCGGCCATATTTGCGGAATACACCACGCCCCCGTTGACCCTGGCCATTGACCGAGCAACCCAACGTTCCTACCAGCTCCCTCCGCAGGAATGTGTTTTTAAATGTGGCAACAATACCGTTTCTAATATCAGTGCACTCAGTTACTACTATCACTGCAATACCATTTTTGTGACAATGTAAGCACCAACGAGGCGAGATGCAAACCGGGATGGTGTTACAGATATAATAATGCTACACGTAGAAAGGACAAACCTCTGAAATGTCAACAGCCGTCTCTGGATCCACTGTAGACATGTCTACGTAGCACTTCCCAGGTCTAATTCCCTGCAGTACACCACTGGGCCCCAGAACCAGCTGGCATCACACGAAGAAGAACAGAGGGACAAGGATTAAACAGTATAAATACACAGTATATTGCCTGTAAAACAATATATACATTACATTGAAATATCAGCATGTTACATGCTAAATCACATTTATTTAAAGCATTGCTGGGTACATGCGTATAGTTTATTCGTATTTATTTGCTGCGATAACACTTTCTGTATTTCGTTCATCTTCATGTAGTTCGTTTATGGTAACACATCTGAACTCACAGTGATTCAACACAATAAACTAATCAAGATGACAAACCTTTAATAGCAAATATACCTGTGATGAAACATTTTTTTGAGTGTTCGTGGATATTTAGTGAGCCTTCTTGTGATGTTAAGCTCCAGAAGCTTCCGCACATATGCTCCAGCACATTCACAGTGCTCAAAAAAGCTCAGCCACACTCGTACGTACGTTGACCTTCTTTCGCACCGTATGTAGCCAATCGCGCTAATCGGAGGTGCGGGCGAAGGACAACTAAACACAGAAAGCATTTCTAAATAAGTATTAAATATTAATTTGAAAATGTGTAGCTCCAGTGGCTTTTAAATATATGAAAAAGAGTGTTCCAAGCAGCTGCAGAAGCACATCTGAAAGCGCGCGATGCAGTGGCCGTCTTTGTTCGATGGTTAGCCAAAAGCTGCTGCGAGGATGACTGGGAGTTTACATGTGGGTTTACGCTCCTTGACGAGATCAGCAAGGTCTTGTGGTTAATTTGTGGCAAGCACGTTGTGTGTAATGAGTGCGGCCTTATCAGATCACAATAAATTTCAACGAGGAGGAATGTTGGAGCAATATACAATTTCAGTTGTCCATCTTCTCCCAGCTGCATGGGTTCACACATACCTCTTTAGCAGCTGCAGGATCAGCAATGCAAGCAAGGGTGATGTCACAGGAGGACACAACCTCTGCAGGCGTTCTTCCAAGGTATGCTCCATCTTGCACAAATATGTCGCACTAGGAACGGGGAAACATAGTTCAGTCAGTGTCGATGAATGCCGATACAATCTTGATTGGAAGTTTTCGTGACTGCAGGAATCGATACTCTTTGGTTCTTTCGGTAAAGTCACGTAGGTAGAAAAAATGTATCACGATGTTTCGATCGCAACACAAACAATCGTCATCAGGTAGAAAGATACAGCAGTAGAACTGCTGAACAAGAAAGGGCTGTTGCAACAAGAGGTTATATATAGGTTTGAGGTGGGTGTCACCCAAGGCTAAGTACGACGCGGCTCATTTCCCATTGTGCTCGTTTGCATTAGCATGCCAATCCTACTCTGGCGCAGCTGTTGTGCGTGCGTACAGCGATGGGACTCCTTTTCATGCCAATTTCATATAGTAAACACATTTAACAAAAAACATATACACAACACTTAAAACATGTTATGCAAGAATGTGCAAAAATAAGCGGCGTTTTTGAAAATACGGCGCCCCCTTCCCCCCGACGCTGCCGGATAATATAATCGATGATCAACTGTATATTCCATAAATCGAACCCTTGACTGCATATCTCTTACCTTACTAGCCGTTCTACTCCAAACAGTAACATTGTGGCCAGTCTTCAACAGATTCTGGACCATTCCACAGCCCATGAGGCCAAGTCCCAGAAAGCCTATCCTGTAGGGCACAGGAAGGCAAGAAGTGCACACATCGCTACACTGAGCATGACGACAGGAGGCCAAATTAACCTTATGGCGGTACCCTGGGGTACCAGAGTACCCCGGCTCTCACATAATGTCCGTGATGCAGTCATTTTTAGTCTGTTGATGGTCGGCGATGCGGCAATCGACTCATCTGGACGAGCTGTACACAATACATTATGGTGCATACGAGCGTTCAGGGTTTCAGTGCAATCGTCCTCGCTGCGTTTCGACATCGCGGAGTAGCACTGATTTCGGATTGGTACCCCAGTCGCGGAGTGAAGTACACCCCTGGAAAAAAAATGGTCCCGGAAATAAAATATTTAATCGCCTTGGTCATTGTGTTATTTGTTACCCCGGGGTACCGCCATAAGGATCAAATATAGATAGCATGCAACCTCGTCAACTGCAAGCGAGTTTCACACTTTGCAACACTGCCAAGTGCTTATAACAAAACCCAACACTTTTCCTTCCACACAATACTAATTTCGAACATAACGAATAATTTGGTGATACTGCGCCGGCAATGGTGCGCAAGTGAAAAAAAACCCTAATTCGTCAACAAAACTGCCTACAGGTGACGTTTTAGGTGACTGCCCTTCTTCATAGCGTGTCAGATTTACCATAGCCCTCCGTATAAGGGAGGATAGACACAGGCAGAAGTCTATGGGGTTAAGACCATGGTGAGAAGGTCGACAGCAGCATGTGGGAGGAGGAGCTGAGCCCAGGCTAGTGTCAAAAATAAAACCAAAATAGACTCAACGCCAACAAAAATAAACCGTTGTTAATGTGAGGTCCCGTTAATCAATTGTGCGCTGTAATGGTTATATGTCTGGGAGAAGTCTTTCACAGTTGCTATTGTGTATGTATACAGTAGAGCACTTCTTCTGCAGTCATTACTACCGACACCAATCTATTGATATTAAAATATACATTAGCTCTGTGATTAATCAACTACTAAATTTCGATTTAGAGCTTTCGTGACTGCAGGGATTCATATTCTTGGTTCTTTCGGTAAAGTCACAGAAGGGAAATAACAAAATAAGAAAAATAAAACGATAAAATTCTCACGACGTTTCGATTGCAACACATGCAATCATCATCAGGTGTGAAAACCACAGCAAGAAAATGTTCTTGCTGTTTTCTTGCTGTGGTTTTCACACCTGATGATTGCTTGTGTTGCAATCGAAACGTCGTGATAAGTTTAGTGTTTATTTTTATTATTTTATTATTTCCCTTCTACGTGACTTTACCTGAAAGACAAAATCCAAGCAAAACACCCGCAGCAACCTCGACGGCAGAGTTCACCAACCGTTTGTCGATGGGCGTGATGTTTCCATTTGCTGCGGTGGTATCTGCCGCCTGGACAGATGCGAGTGGCATGCCCTGGCAGAACAAAGGATGAAGCAGCACAAGTAATTGACGTACCCCTTAAGCCTGTCACCAGAAACATAATCACGATAATCACCTCCATTCTAAACAGCCCTGATCCTCTACTCTCCCAAGTCATCCCTCGCTACCTCCCCACCCCGACCCTTTGCACATCACCTGCTTTGTCACTGCCTTCATCTCATCCGGTACCATTCCTGTAGCTCTCAAGACTGCTACCTTGAAAAAACATCAACACTGGAGCCCAACATCTCTGTACATTTCCTTCACGCCTCAAACCACCTTTACATTGGAAAAGTCCTAGAAAGGGTTATCTCCACCCACCTGTTTCTCTATAAAGTAGCCAAGACCCAGTATATTCTGGTTTCTGCCAAAGCCTTGCCTTTCTTTTGAAACTGCTCTCTCACGTGTGGAAAATTATTCTCTATGTTCAGGTCCAAAATTTTCCTCGACCGATGTTGCTTTTGACACCATCGACTAACTCTGTGCTCCTTGAGCATCCTCATTACGATGAGGACATCTCCAGCACAATTCTTTACTCATTTCACTCTTACCTCTCAAACTGCTCTTTCTACATTTCCATACAAGGACTGTCTCCTTCCCAAAGACCCATGTGCTAGAGTGCACTATACAGCTCAATTTGCAGTCTCCTGATCGTCTCAGCAACTCATTCACTTGGAAAAACATCTCCAGTGTTAATGTCAACCATCACTTCTATAGTGATTACAGCCAACTCTGCTGCGATTGGCTTCAGAAACCCAACCTCCCTGTTCAAACGTGCATCCGACTTTCTGTCATCATTTTTTTTCTCCAGCTAAATGTTACCAAAGAGTCCACACTCAGTAACGACTCCAGTTCAATTTTGCACCTCCTAAACCGACATTATTCCTGGCAGTGTGTGCAAAACCTTGGAGTTGCCATTCATCCCAAACTCTCTTTCCACAAACGTATGCACGGGTTCACACCTCCGTCTGCGCAACATCTCCCACATACATCATGGTTCTCTCCCAAGGTGCATCCGAAACTCCCATCTCTGTGTGTTCATAACATTCCGACTCAACAATTGCCACTCTCTCCTCCAAGGCCTCCACAAATACGAACCTCCAAACTCAAGATGATTCAAAATGCCGATCACCCGTTCCCAATCACGTGACATCACCCCCAAGGTCAAGCTACTGGTTCCCAATCCACATCCTGGATCAACTTCAAGATCACACTGCATTTTAAAGTTCCTCCGTGGACTCACCCCTGCCTGCCTCTCTACTCTTAGTCTACTCCACCTCACATGCTCTCCCCACTCCCAGTAACGAAGGCCTTCTGTTGAAAGCCAACCATTGCTTAGTGGGAGTTCAGTCGTCCTTCTCTGCTGCCCCCACTGTCTGGAACTCTCTTTCCCTCGACATACAAGTTGTCGACTCTTTGCCAAAGTCTAGATTCAAGACCACCCTCTGCTCCTCTGCCTAAAACTTTTATCTTTCTCTTTCTAGACTAAAATTTCTTCATCCAGGATACCCATGTTGCACTGTTTAGTACAGACCCCCTGTGATGAGGTTGCATTAGATGAAACATAAAACCTAAATAGCCACTAAGTAAAATAAGCAATTCTATTAACTGACACTAAAATTTTATTATGCATAAACTTATTTACACACCGCATTCAACAAAATGTGATCATTAAAAAAAACTTTGCTGGCAAATCTGGAAGGAACATTATAATGCTACATAAACAATGTCCATTACATTTATGGATTGTCACCTAATGATTCAAAAGATCAAATAATTTTGATCACATTTTTTTACAATTTCAAAATGTCCACCTCCACAATTGAATCGAGAGCCTGTTAACCACAACAATGGGATTTTCCATCTTAACTTCTCAAGCAAAAACAGGCCACCATACTTCAATAGGGATTACCATTAGTACGGCTATTTTAATACACACAATGGACAGGAAGGACAAGATCAATGGGCCAGCATAATGCGCATGCATCATGTACGTTGACTCAAGAGCAGAGAAGTGTGGTCACCACATCTACGCCTCTATATAAGGAACGAAACAGCTGGGCTTCTCCACAAATCTGTCTGTCGCCTGATGAAGCTAGTTATAATTACTGGCGAAACGTCGTACTCGGATTGTAAATGTTGTGGCTTGGCTCTCCAACACACCGGCGTGCTGTACTAGTGACGAATTGGTCACGTTCTGTTTACGTGACAACCCTTACTAGTTGGCCGTGTCGGGTGGTGGCGGGTTTAACGACACATTTATATATTTACGCGATCTAACCCAAAATCACCCTATAATGCAAGTAAAAACCATATACAGTTTTGACTAAAATGTAAAGATGTGGACAACTAGTGTGCTGGCCTAGAATTATTACCAGTGTGACATGGTTCGTGGCCCCTGTCTCGGACGCTGTGGTAAGGTGCTGTGGAAACATCAAGCACACAATCCTTTAGAAGGTACATCTAGACGACCAACAATACATGACGATGCGACCTTGTGAAATGTTTCAAACTAGAACTAAAGATCATTGGAACCTCCTTTCCCAGTAGCAAAATATGATATTTTTTTTTTACCCTTTTATCTGGCAACAAAACTGACACCTTTTTAACAAGGAGTCATGTTTGCATTGACCACAATACCTGCGGTCGGAATGCAAACAAAAAACACAACTCTGATAATGTATGCACCTGTCCTTGAAATTGATTGGTCCACACCCGAGACAGCTTTTCTTAGAGCCTCGTCTCACATGGTGTTGGACCAGATGACGCCAAAAGGCGCACAACTCAAAGACAATGCACCATCAGAGTATGAGACCTCGGGGTAAGCATTTACACCATTGGAACCTCCTTTGCCAGTAGCAAAATATGATAATTGGTTGTAATGTAAGAGGTGAAGGTTCAGCAGCCCTGCAATTACTTGTTTGTACTACTGCTTATGGAAAGGGCCTCCATACTAGAGGGAGCTATAGAAGCATCTCTAGACGATATTCTTGCTGACACTTCCACATCGGCCAGATGGAAAATTGCATAAAAATTTTACATCAGTGATACAGACAATGTCAAAGCTTGTGAGAGGGCAATGTAAGAATTGAGACCCAACTACAATACCATATTATAGCAGGCTTCAAAAAAAGGAACAATTAACGACAGAGTGCAAAAGTTATATATATATATAACGAAATTTAGTTCTGTTTTAAAGCCACTACATTGCATTCCCACCTCTGACTTTACAGCAAATTCCACTGCACTCGCTCCAAGCTGGGGGGATTCAGATGACGTTTCAGAGGAGCCGCCGTTGAGAGGAGGCGGTTGCGGGTTGCTCGCATCTCCTGCACACTGCAGAAGGCTTACACCGACTTCCGTCGCTGGTGCCTCGGTCAAGCTTGGGCTCCCGACTACCTGGAGGGAGGACGGGCTCTGTACGGCCTGCAGGGCACTCACAGCGCATGCAGCCTGCAGAGTGCTGGGAGGCGGCGCTGCGTGGAAGCTGCTTGCGCTTCCACTGGGCTGCTAGGAAAATGGGGCGATGTTAATGCTTTTCGATAATTAGTGAACAATAAAACGTGTCGTTTCGGTGCACACAGCAAACGTTGCATGAATTGTCACTGAAGCAGAGGTTCGTTAACTGTACATGTGAGTGGATGATAAATTCTAATAATGCTACGACTGACGAAAATACACATAAGCACTCATTATTAACGGCATGTGATATAAACCCGCATGTAAACAATGAATCTATAACAATGTTTTTTTCCCCACAACTAAAAACAAAAGTATCTGTACATCAAAACATGAGCAAGGCCTGTTATATTTAAATAAATTTCCTGTGACTGTTTGGGGGTTTACTTAAATGTTAAGTATTGGGTTGATTTTACAAGGGCAGACAATTGTGATGAAAACAATTCAAGAAGAGACTACAAAGTTATACCTTCATAGGCTATAACTGTGCTTTATATCGACACGATGTTAGAATGTAAAGTCTACATTATAAAAAAGGGGTAATCTCTTTTTGGGTGGGACGTTTCACTGGTCAGAAAGGATTATTTATAATTGTTTCCTAAACAAATAATGTTTTTCTCCCCCCCCCCCCACTTTAATTGGAGCTATACATCACAATCACAACTACTGGCAGAGCATAATGTAATGGCCAGCAGTGGTTGCAAAATTGGCAGCATCAGAAATCTTTATAAACTGCCCTCGCGTATGACAGTGGTGCTTTGATGATGAAAGCAGCATTCAATGTTTAGCATGCAAGCATTTTGAATTGCAAGACTAAAAAGGAGGCATGCTTGAGATGTTAAGGGTAGCCAAAGTGCAAAAAAATTGGACTTTGGACTATCAAGAGTAAAAAGTATTGTGTAAATATTCATCTAAGCTTAGCCAACCAAATTGACAATTACATTTGGCCCATATCCACAAATATATCATGTACAGCAGAAGCAAGCAAACATCAATACTTTGCCAAAGTATTGATGTTTTGAAATATTCAGAGCAAGAGTGTCTACAGTGTGTTTGAATTGTGTATAATGATCAATTTATTGGTTTCTGCTGCAACTGATGTAACATGTCCAGGTCATTCCCTCTCTCTTAGCACAATTGGTAATTTAATTCAAAAGTTTTGCACTCCCGAAAAACATAGATGTTACACAAGGTGTGTCATCATCATCCGTTATGTTGCTCTATTTGGGAAGCAAATTATATAATATCTGCCTGTGCTAAATTGTAGTCAATAAGCACATTGTTTGTGTAAAACAATGCCACTCGGATATTTGTATAGAAGCTATAAGTAATGTAGTTAAACACTATAATTTATCAATCAAAATAAATCAAGCAGTGGTAAGAATGGCATGCATATGACCATATGTGTGTGTGTTTGATCTAACTTCGGAATTGTAAAAAATTTGGGTTATTACAAATGAATAAACGGTGCTGCTTAATGTGTTCATCATTGTCAATGTGTTTGTGCTTTTAAGAGTGATTCGCATTATTTCTGGGAATGTTTGTTACATCAGTACTGTACCTTGTCTGACTGGCTCAGGAGGAAATGTCTAAAGTGGGGGTCATCCTTAACATGCTGAGAAAAGAAACAGAAAAGTGAGGCATCAATGGAGAGAGGGGCCTGAGCAAAATGCGAGAGACTGCTACATTATCATGCTCAAGCCACACCATATAGCACGACACGACTCCATCTATTTAGCGTGTACGGTGATCTTGTAAAGTCAAACCTACATCTGGTTAAACTAATAATAAACAAGAAGAAACTATAATAACTTGGCCTTTTTATTTTCATCAGTGAAATAAGCGTACTAAATGTATCCATGCTAATTTTTGTTCACTTTCCTACAGATTTTTTTGGCAGTAACTGCAGTTTAAAAAACGTGTTTTTTAAATGAATTTTCACTCTCGTTACGTAAAGAGACATCACTTGTTGGTCATATGCACTTCAAGCGCAAATATAAAAAAAGCATAGTTCTGGGCAAATGACCACAGATGAGACGGTATTTAATTGAACACTGAAGCAGTGGAGAGAGATGCCTGATATTTTAACTCGACTCTTGCAGTTCACGTGGTCAGCGCTATGATTCATAGATTAAAAGGATGATATGGGCATTAATGGACGACAAAAAACGCATACTAACACCCATGAAAAATAATGCGCATGCACACACACACATCCCCGTGGTAAAGGAGCGTTACGGTAAGCAGGCAACCCTCATGGCAAATGGCGATTCAAGGAATATCTTTAGGATCCGTGTGTTTGACATATATTTGCAAAACAAACTCTGGAAGGCTCCCTTCATTGATATTAAATGTGCAAGAGCAAAGCGAGCGAGTGTACCATGGGCAGCCTAAAGCAATTGTATAATTGTATTGGTGTTTTGTTTGTATTGAGTCACCTCAACACTGGACACCAACAGGGTTCCATGCTGTCACAAGAAATGTATTCAGTATACCATTTCTCAAGCGCACGGAAAACAACACGTAATCGTAGTCTCATACACAGACCCTGAGGTAACCGTACTTACCGTGCGCTTGATAATAGCAGCCGGGCCAATTGCAGTTGTTGTCAAGACCTCGGGTACCTGTCAAAGGCACAAAGGCCAACATTGTATTTAAGTGCTCAGTTTATAATTAAAGAATGTCTATGAAATAATTTACAATCATTAGTTGAAGGTCCTGGATTGTTCAGTTATAGGTATTTGTATTGGCAGATGGCAGTAATCTATGAAACTGCTAAAACAATATGAAAAAATTAGTTTTTTTGGCAATAAAACAGCTGTGTTAAGATGTTCAAACACCAAATAGAAACCTTTTGCAAGGAATAAAGTCTGCATCAACTTGTGGTGAAAAAGTTGATGCAAAAAATCATATTTTGCTAAAACAATATTAGGCACATTTTTCGAATGTTTTTTTATCACCACTATTTAACAGCAACAATCAATACAACTTTCTAAGTAAAACACACAACCATCTGATATTTTACAGCATTACAATCCTCCACTGAATTAATTTGAATGAAAAAAACCGATAAAAAAAAGACTTTTAAATCTTCTGGTGAATCAGTGTAAGACTGTGTGGGTTTGAAAAATGTGTATGTTTAGCGTGGAAATAAGGACACTTTATGTACACACAATTCATATATACACAATGCACCTTTACATTACACTGGTGGGTGAAAGGGGAAGAGCAACTTCTGATACAAGCACACATGGCCTTGCTCCTAAGGGGTGTGCTTATATCGAGCATATTCTGGAATACAGGATTGATCCATTTCTAGATACCCCACAAATATTATAGAAATTGTAAAAAAAATACTTTAAAGCATCTGCGTATCTCCCAACAATCTCAATACACACATTACAAAGTTCAACACTCTCCTCTGTAAGATACGGAGCTGTCACTTGCACAACATTAAATCACCTGTTGAGAAGAGGCTCATTGAGAAATCAATGGTGTATGTATAAATGGATCACCCGGTGCACTGATTATTAATAAAGCATGCAAACGCACATGCATCTCAAGATGGTGTTTTAAATGGGTTAGGAGATGCACTTTGATAGCAGAGGAGATCAATTCTAGAGAGAGGAAGAAAGTATGAAGGTAGAGAGTGATAAGCAACAAAGCAAAGTTTCGACTGCACATGCACATTACATGCAGGCTGTGAAGAATGACACGTGCCATGCATTCACCTGCGATGTACAGGTGTGCATGTGACCAGTGTCATTCAAGGTTACATGGGCATGATTTGAAGAGCAATGCACATCTGTTCACTACATGGTTCCCAACAAAGCTGTCATTATGGAATGATAAAAGTTGTGACAAAAATCACACCTTCTTTCCTGCAGGGGATTTTTTGGGTGAAACATTTTTCTCTTCTTTTTGCTCCTCCTTTTTCCCCCGTTTGGCTGTCTCACCACTTGCTGCCGCCTGGGCAAAACAGAGAGAAGACGAATAATCTCCTCTCAAGTCTGATCTGACCGTGGGACCCAATTTCAAATTCACGACTGATTCAGGTTGAACACTAACTAGTTCACTAACTACGCAGCTCTCGTCAGAGAGAAAACCCTGACAATGCTAAATCCATAAAGTTAAATTACTGACAAATTGTTACATCTTCTTTCATACGGCTGATGTAAATGCGGAGCAACAACTACAATTTCCCATTCAGGTGGTCAAGCCAGACAACCGCATCAGGAGCACCAAAAGTGTATCGCTGTAATGTCTCCGTCGTATTTGTGTATCGGGCATTGTATCATGATGTGTTGTATGGTCTGTACTGGATGACCAGTTGCACATTAGAGAGTTTTAAATGTTCCATTTGTGCATCAGGTATCCGCATCTGCCATAATTTCTGCGGATGTCGTTTAAGGTGGACCACGAGCTTCGTGGAATATTAAAACCAGGGGATCTTCTGCTCTGGGTCTTTCACAATATGTTTGTCTGAAATACTCTACAATACCATCCTACATTGAGTTGTGAAACTAATACAGCATACATAGCCAACCACAACATATTTACCCCAACTGCTGTGGAAGCCCATGTAGACAACCATGTCCATGCTCTTAAAACTCAAGCTGGCATTGCTAAGCAAGAGGTAACATTCTTCAAACGAAGGCCTGTGGGAAATAAGTCATCATTTGGGGCCATGGCGACAAAATATTTCCCTCTAACAGCGAACCTTTGATGACGTAAAAATCACATATCGACTCCGCAAAGCTGCGTAGATTTTCATGGTATGCCGCATCACACATAAAGCCTGTTACCTGTATGGCTTGACTTAAAACAACTCGGAAGGCCAGGGACTTCATTTCACTGGTATATGCTTCATCTCACTGGCAAGATATGTGATTAACTGGTGGCAATATGCAAGAGGATTTGCAGGAAGAAAGAGCTCACAGTGCAGTATTAGGATAAGGCATATTGACAGAGAAAGCACTCTGATCCACCTTTAAAAAAAATAATCTTAAGCCAATTAATACAACTCACCTTCTTCTTGTTAATAAATTCCTCCACAGCATCGAGGGCCTGTAGAAAGCGCTTGCTCTTGTTTGCCTTTACCATGTCCTCCTTGTGTGGCTGAAAAGGCTTCAGCTGGTCCACTTTGATCCAGGCACTGAGAACATACAGTGAACAGGAGCGCATGGATTACAAGTCCTCATATTTGAGTAATTACACGTACAATTGCATGACAAAAGCATGATAAAATTCCTTACTGGTCTTCGGTTCCAAAAAACTTAACAAAATAACAAGGTTTTCCTTTTGGTTTCTTCATGTCTTTTGGTGGCTTCACAATCTGCAAAGAGGTACAAGAACATTTAACTTCGTGAGATTAATAATGGAGAGAAATTGAATATGTACCAACTAGGATAGTAATTGTACTCACTGCAATAACTGCATGGATTAGCAGGAGATTAAATGAAATTCTATTCTTGCATATGGCAACAATTAAAAAGACCTAAATGCAAATGTTGAGGTCTGCTAGCCAGGAGAGGGCTCCAGGAAAGGGTTTTTGTCGTTGTGCTATTCCTCCATGGAGCACTGACGACAACAGTGGTTTATTATATGGTCAACAGTTTGGGTCGCATGGCCAGTCACACTGTGGCTTTCCTTTAATATTCCATTTAAGAAGGTGTACCCATTGGCTTGCTGATGTTCTGATGCGGTTGATGGTGCACCAGTGACTTTGAGGAATGTCAAAGGCAGGCACGATGTTAGGGTCTCAACTGAGTTTATACTCTAAATCAGCGTTGTTCCACCATGTTCGCAAGCATTCTTCCTGATTTGGATGGGATTCTATAATAGTGACAGCACTATCCCAGAAGGGGGATCCAGACTTGTGTCAGTGGCAAGGTGAATTGTAAAAGTTTTGGTTGACGGGTAGGTTGTCATTGGCAATAAAACGAGTTAATGTATTTGCAGTTTGCATGTCTCTGTGCCTACATGGTGGCAAAATGTTCGCCAGGGCATTTGTGTCGGTTTCGTGTTATTTAATTGTGCATCCAGCAGTTGTGTGTATGAGATGCCATACCAGGCTGGAGCACAATACTGTGCCAATGATTAGATCAGCAATCAGTTGAGGCGCCCCAGGTGATTCCTGGACGTTTCTGTAGCACGGCAATTCTTTTTTTGGATGGGAGATCGTAACCTCGCGGCCCACCTGTGATGTGTTTTCGTTTTGTCTTAAACATAACTAACAGTCATCTGGGTGTAAATATACGAGTTCACACAAAGGCCCTGGCTATTGTGTGGTTCTCTAGTGCAATCTCATATAAATGTATCAATTTCCACTGCAGCGTTAACCTCAGATCCAGCGAAATCAAGGAAAAGTGTTTAACACCGGTCCTCCCATGGCATAGCCAGAATTTGGTCCACTACTTCTACGCAAGCAGAAACGTAGCAACAGAATACTAAGAACAAATCAACCACTGTGTGCATAGAGATGAATTTGTCCACGCCAGGGATTAACTGAAGCAAGTGTGCTAAATGGCAGAAAAGCTGTGGAAGTAGCGGACTGCATAACCTCCTTACGCTCATGTATTTTGCCTTCAAAATAAAACCAAATATTTGGCGATTAATCTACCTCTGGCCTCTTGAAGTGCTGTGAAGGGCCATTGGCCAAAAAGTCACCGGTTATATACTTATTCGTCAGTAACACCGTCTTAAAAAGAATGTGTATAGTTTTGTTAGTTTGCCTGAGTTTTATAGGTTCGGGATGACTGGGTCATGTTTACAGGCGCGGGTCACAAGTCTGGCATGGGTATCTGGAGCAGTGTTCTTCACTCATTTTCAGAGGGGGGGCCCCGCTTTCACTCATAAGACATCATCAGTGTTGAGGGCCTCCACACATTTGAAACTATTGGGGGTTTGACAGAACGATGATGATGGGGGGGGGGTGTTTTTCACATGTTGTGTATTTAACACGTTCTGGCAAATTGCCCGATGATGCTGGATGTAATTACCAGCGAAACGTCGTACTCAAAAATTGTAAATGTGGATTCACTCTTCAACACACCGGTGGGCTAAAGTAGTAAACTATTTGTCTTTTGTCAACGTGACACTTTTTTACTGATTGGCCGTGTCGGGTGGTGGAGGGTTACGACACATTTATAAATAACGCGATCGAACCCAAAAATGTTTATTATGAATGTTGTGTATTGTCGGGGGGGGGGGGGGGGGGAGCGCACGTCAGGGGCCGTACTAAAGGCCACAAGCAGCTGCCAGTGGCCCGCGGGCCTTGCAATGAAGAGAGCACGGATCTGGAGCTTTAGAAGTGAAGGGTTTTGTGGAGCACACAGTAGTTCGTCGCCTCGTCGGCATGAGAATGCAGTGCAACGATGGACGGGGGTCTGAGCGGCGCAGCAAAGTTGTGGTGGCGCGTGGTGGTTTTTCCCAACACTTGAGCTTTTAGTATTTATTCACACGAGCAGCTGAGGAGTTACCGTGCGTTATCAGTGATGTTTTGTGTTTTAAACACTTGCAATGAAGACAAGTAAAAACACTGGCCACCTACAACTCGAACCAAAGAAGAAAAATAAACGCCAAATCAACGTGCAAAAATATGTAGGGATATCAATTGAATAAATGCAGTGTGTACTGTACTGATATACAGTAGTAATTGTACTACAATAATGTACATCGCCTTGAAAGCAATTCGTGTTTGCAATTAAAAACAGTCGTGTTAGATGCGTTGCTCGAATAGTTTGCTAGCACCGCAGTCGTACTTTATTGTAAACATCCGTACGGTTTGGTACATCACCAGTATTAAACTTAACACGGATGCTTTCTCGGCCAATATTATCATTCACAACACAGTGTTGGGTGGCGACACCAAGTCCAGTCCCTGTATTAACATTGTCAGGACATGGACCGTGTATCACTTTTGGCGTTGTACTACAGCGTTATAAAGCGCCGTTGTTAGTAGTAACTCGCTGGCTTTTGGGTGTTTGTGGGAGGAGATGGAGATGAGGAGGAGATGATGAGGAGGGCGCGCGCCAGCCACACCGCGCTCCGCCATGTCCCCCCCCCCTAGCCCTGGGCCTAAGCTACTACCCCTACCCCCCCACCACCCCAGCGCGTACCTTGCCCGGCCACGGCGGGTACTTGCCCATCTTGCCCCTGCACGGACACAAAAGCACAGAGAGAGAGAGAGGCACGAGGTGGTGAGCTCACGGGGGGGGGGGACAACACTGCCTTCTTCATCATCATCATCAACACACAAACGTTGAACGGCTGAGGCGAGTTAGGTGCGGAGGGTGGGTGAGTGGATTTGAGGCGGAGGTAGGGAGGGGCAAGAACGAAGAAGAACGAAGAAAGAACGGGGAGAGCGAACAACTCCCGTCTCACCAGACGAGCTCGCCGATCTTGAAGTGCGCCGCCATGTTTGACCCTCGCCTGATGAGGGGCGGGGCGGGGGGTGGGGAAGAGGGCGCGCGCAGGGGGGCGGGGCAAATGAATGGGGGGGGTGGCGCGCGCAGTGGAGTGGGGAAGTAGGGGTGGGGGTGAAGGTCACGTGGTGCGCGTTGCGGGGGGTTGCTCGCGCGGCCCTACCCCCCCCACCAGCCAAAAAAAACAATCCCCCACGTGACACGCGGCGGTTGTTGCGTAATCAACGCGCGCGCGCGTGCGAGCTCTGGGTACGTCACGCGACGGTTGGCGGGGTGGGGGCGTCGAGGGGTGATGTACGGTCACGTGACGGCAGAACGCAATTGCTCGTTACGTCACTTGGCGAGTGACTTCACGTGTCGATTAGTCGCGTTTTGGCGTCACGCGGCCCATTCAGGCGTCATGGAACGTCACCGCCGCGTGACGTAGCGAGCAATCGCGTTCTGGTGTCACGTGACCCCCCCCACCCCTTGGTTATTTTGTCACGTGGTGGGCACCCCCAACATGAGAGACTGCATTGACACAATAACACCTTCCACTGTTATTAACAAACACTGCCTTCATCATCAATAGCCATTGTCTATCCGCTGCTGTATTGTATCATTCTGACCCCGTACCCCGACTGGATGTCTGTTTTTCAGTTTCATTTATTAGGTAAAGCCCTGTGAGCCATTCGGCTCTTGAATTGGGTGCAACCGCAACAAACAAAAAACAAAAACATGAACAAGAAAACATCTTAAAGTGACTATGTGCAAACAGAAAATCCAGGAAAAAACAGCATAATCTTCCAGAAAAAGAGCTTAATAGCTCATCGGATTCCTCCAGTTTAAATACATATTCTGTTACTGATCTTAGGGCTTGGGCAACCCTATCCAGTGCAGGTACTAAAGATTTTTTTAAAAAAGATAAAGTTATGCAACCGGCTAACATTTCGACTGTTGACCATTTTTCAGAGTTCGACTATTGACACGCACGATGGCATTCATGAAATGTCGGTTCCTAGGCAAGAAGCGTTGTTCCCATTCACATACGAGAAGATAAACATACACGGACGAGTTCTGCTTTACATTGATGCAGTTACATAACTGCTGGCATGTGGTGGCGCTATACACAAGTGAACACCAAGCAAAGTGGAAAAAATGTCTCGGGCATGGTGTGTGACATATCCTGTATAGTCTGGGGTTAGGAGAGCCACCCCGGCCATATATTCCACGTGTTGGGGGCCGTCCATAAATGACGTCCCGCACCTAGGGGTGGGGGGGGTCAGACATTTGTGACGATGTATGACGAGGGGGGTGGGATTTGAGAAATGTGACGTCACATCAAAATGAGCAACTTTAAATTAATATAGACAACACGTTCTACTTAGTTAAATACACTTTTTAATAAATGTTTTCTCCTACAACATCAGAGTGCAGCGACACATTAAATACGCACTACAATGACAATAGTTTAAAGCGATTTGAAGCATGTTTTTTTTGGGGGGGGGGGGAGGTGGGAAAAGCTTTGTGACGTCATATTTGAGGGGGGGAGTCTGACTTTTTGTGACGCCGTGTGACGAAGAGGGGGGCGGGGTCAAAAATCGTCCAAAATTGCGTGACGTCATTTATGGACGACCCCTTAGAGTCGTCTCCGTTCAAATACAAATCAAATCGTTACACGCTTCACGAAACGAATTATTGTGGAACAACAATACTCGACATTATTGTCAACATCCAGGAAGAGAGTTAGGCCCGGCACTAAACTGCAGCCCGTAAACTATAGAAAATCAACAGCAGATTAACATTTGAGAAAAAGCCACTGTTTTTTCAGAACTCAAGTTGTTTTACATAAAAATAGTTAAGTGTGACAATCACACGTGATTATGAGCAGAATTACCACACGCGATTAATGGCTGGTCGTCGACATGTGGTTGATGCAACCACATGTCATTGTTGACGCAACGTTGTATAATTACCGTGAATCTTTTCCGAATGGCTGGTGTTGATGTAAAGCAACAACTACATTATAATTTCCTGGCAGCGATTTCAGCCGCATTTCAGCTGCATCATCTCTACATAACAAAAAGGCTCAGTCCCTTTTACACGCACCTTTACATCATCCGCACCTAGTTTACACAACAAAGGCTCATTCCTAACAGCGTGCTTCAGCCGCACCGAACCTCACAAAAATAATATTCAGGGCCTACCTTGGCTCCTCCCACCCTCAACCAGTATATATACAAATACTGTGTTCTTGGAATTTATCTCCCTTGATACAGCTGTCGTGCTGTGACGGTTCCACCTGAAGACGGAAGCTTGTGTTGCCTCCGAAACGTCGTGATTTTTATTTTATTTTTATTTTACTTTTATTATTTTTTTATTTTTACCTACGTGACTTTACCGGAAAAAACCTAAGAATACAGTATCATTTTATGTTCATGCGTTTGATCCAGACAATTGCTGTGATGCCTCATTCGTATTTATGAAAGGGGCATTGAATCATTATATCTTCCATGGTCTGTTTTGGTTGAACGTAGTCGCACACCTATTGGGGAGTTTTTATTTTCCATCTGTGCATCGAGTATCCGCATAGGGGCCATCCATTTAGTAGGTACGCAAAAATCTGTCAAAACTTGACCCCTTCCCCCCTCTCTGTACGCACGTGGACTTTTTACACACCCCCCCACCTGCGTACGTACGATTGACCCCCCCCCCCACCCCCCCGAATCCTACAGAACGGCCGATATTTAATCCACGCAAAAACGATCAAGGATTGATACTATTAACGTGTTAAGCAAACAGATAGTCCACCGCCGGCTGCATTATTATTATCGAAGCTTCACCCCCACCCGTTTCCTATGCTATGTACATTGTCAGTAGACCGCCCAATCGCAAGCACACGCATTTGGGTTAACCCCCCACTCCCCCCTCGATGCGTACGTACTAAATGGATGGCCCCATATGACATGGCATGGGAATGAGGTGGCAGAATGGGTAAGGAACAGACTAATTTAATTGGTGAAACATTATCAGTGGAAGATCCCCTTCATTTTACTTAGTTATCCAGGAAAGCCACACTCGGTGGAATGACTCTTTTTTTTCAGGAGGGTCCTGCATTGGGAGTTTTAAAAACATATATTTTCAGACAATAAATAATATATGTTACTATAGAGAAACATGAAAAAAGCAATGACTTTTTTTCAGGGGGGTCCTGCATTGGCGGTTTAAAAAATATATATTTTTAGACAATTAATAATAGATGCTACGTTAAAGAAATATGAAAACAGACATTAATAAAATGATTGGCTTTCTTGAGACAGTTACCTATTTTTAGAACTCCAAACGTTTCCTGTTTATGTACTCATGCTGCGTGGGTGACCATTTGCCATTGTTTGACATTGCGCAAACTTGCGAGATTGCGCAAACTTGCCCATATTTGGTCAGCAGCTGGCCTATCTTATCAAGATAACAGCTTGTTTATACATTCAGCCAAACGTATGCAATCGAAACATTCTGTGCCTTTCGATTGGCCCGTAAGATGATTCAGGATCATATATATGGTTTCACACCCACCCACTTCTTCAGGTGGTTGTCATGGTTTCACACCCACTAACTTTCCTCTAGTGGTTGTCATGGTTTCACACCCACCCACTCGAATAGTTGTCATGGTTTCACACCCATCCACTTTCCTCCATTGGTTGTCATGGTTTCACACCCACCCACTCCAATAATTGTCATGGTTTCACACCCACCCACTTTCCTCCAGTGGTTGTCATGGTTTCACACCCATCCACTTTCCTCCATTGGTTGTCATGGTTTCACACCCATCCACTTTCCTCCATTGGTTGTCATTGTTTCACACCCACCCACTTTCATCTTGTGGTTGTCATGGTTTCACATCCACCCACTCCAATAGTTGTCATGGTTTCACACCCATCCACTTTCCTCCATTGGTTGTCATGGTTTCACACCCACCCACTTTCCTCTTGTGGTTGTCATGGTTTCACACCCACCCACTTTTCTCTTGTGGTTGTCATGGTATCACACCCACACACTTCCGCCGCAGCGATCTTATATGCACCTCAAACAGTGTCACAGGAATGCGGACGGAGTTTTGTTCAGCTGCTGAAAAGAAGGTTCACGTGAAGGTGAGTTGCGATTACTTTTGGCACGTACCCTCGCTTGTTTACACACGAGTATTAACAGTTAAAACACATCCATTTAATACGTTTTGTAATTCGCGCTACAATCAACGTGGAGGTTAATCTGCCCGAGTCGATTAATATTTAGCTTTCTATTTGACAGGTTTTTTCAAAATATTTGCAAACGATTCCTTGTTTTTAGTTTCGTCGTTTATTTCGCCTCTTTTTGTCTATTCTCGCCTGGTTCAACAACAACAATCTACTTGATTTTGTTGTCTTCTGAAATCGAACGCGCTCATCGCATACCGTGTCAACCCATACGGTTAGTTAATCCGTTCTTCTTGTAGACGGGAATTGAGTTAGCACGTCCATATGGCGGCCGTACAGCTGTTTCAATAGGGGCAACAACGAAACGTGTGTCCATTTGTTTGTGTTTCTCCCTTGCAATGGGACTTTTTAGATGTTGACCGGTGATCATTTATAAAGGGGCACTGGGTGGCCAATAAGGTCTGCATTTGTTTGTAATGCGTGGCCAACCTCCCGGCCTGCGCTACAATACAATGCCGCATATTTGTTGATGACTGTCCACTGACGAAGGGACCGTCCATAAATGACGTCACGCACCTAGGGGGAGGGGGGGGGGTCAGACATTTGTGACGATGTGTGACGAGGGGGGGAGGGTTTGAGAAATGTGACGTCACATCAAAATGCGCAACTTTAAATTAATATAGACAACACGTTCTACTTAATTAAATAGACTTTTTGAGAAATGTTTTCTCCTACAACATCAGAGTGAAGCGCCACATTAAATACACACTACAATGACAATAGTTTAAAGCGATTTGAAGCATGTTTTATTTTTTTGCGGGGGGGGGGGGGGGCAGAGCTTTGTGACGTCATATTTGAGGGGGGGGGGGTCTGACTTTTTGTGACGTCGTGTGACGAAGGGGGGGGGGGGGGTCAAAAATCGTCCAAAATCGAGTGACGTCATTTATGGACGGCCCTTAAGCTCAGCGATGGTCCAAGACAACAACTACAACACATGGCTCGATTATACTGGTAGGAACCTCCTGGTTACACCAGCCCACAGGGGATTATTGTGTCCGTCCGTCCGTCGTGCAGGGAGGGGCTGGGTGGGGAGTGAGGGGCTGGGTGGGGAGGGGAGGGTGTGGAGGGGCTGGGTGGGGAGGGTGGGGCTGGGTGGGGAAGGGCTGGGTGGGGAGGGGTCGGGCTGGGTGGAGAGGGGAGGGTGGGGCTGGATGGGGCGTGGGAGGGGTGGGGCTGGGTAGGGAGGGGCTGGTCACCCCGTGGTGCCCTTATAAAACTCAACGTTTAACCTACTCACGCCGGCTTGTGCCCACCCTCACAGTCGGGCATATTTGCAGAATACACCACGCCGCCGTTGACCCTGGCCATTGAACGAGCAACCCAACGTTCCTACCAGCTCCTTCCTCAGGAATGTGTTTTGTTTGTTGGCCTCCCCGTCCCGCCGTACCTCCGAATTCGCTACGCACGCTGCGAAATAAGTCCCACGAAGTGCATACGGAAGATTACCAAGACAAGTGACATTGTGCTCACTGCTGATTGATGTCTCGCATTTCAGAAGAAATCTGAATGTAAAGGTGCGCTGAAACCAAACATGCACATTGCCGATGGACTGGACTCGTGTACCGATTGCAGTGGTTTCAACGACAGTATTCATTACAGTACAGTAAAACATAATATATACACGCGTGATTTTTATTGTGTGGGGGCTGACGCCCGCCTCCCCGCTCCCTGTGAGCCCCCTCCACTCCCCCCTCTTCCTCCTCGTCGGCCGCCTCTCGCCGGGCCCCCACCGATCGAGTGATCGCCCCCCCCCGCGCCAGCGCCCTCTCTGAGGCACATGGCTAAGTGGCTGGCTCACCACCGCCCGGGGTTATCCCGCACACGCCCCACGTACACCACCACCACCACAACAGCGAACGCGTGCACGCACGCGCGCCCCTGCAGGCACGTATTTCGCACACACGCGCGTGACCACGCGCGCCCCTACCAGCTACAGGCGCTTATTCCGCGTAAAGGTTAATGCTAAGGGGCCGTCCATAAATGACGTCACGTGATTTTGGACGATTTTTTACCCCCTCCCCCTCGTCACACGGCGTCACAAAAAGTCAGACCCCCCCCTTCAAATATGACGTCACAAAGCTCTGCTCCCCTCCCACAAAAATTAAAACATGCTTCAAATCGCTTTAAACTATTGTCATTGTAGTGCGTATTTAATGTGCTGATGTTGTAAGAGAAAACATTTATCAAAAAGTCTATTTAATTAAGTAGAACGTGTTGTCTATATTTATTTAAAGTTGCGCATTTCGATGTGACGTCACATTTCTCAACCCCCCCCCCCCTCGTCACACATCGTCATAAATGCCTGAACCCCCTCCCCCCCCAGGTACGTGACGTCATTTATGGACGGTCCCTAAATAAAATGGCGGTATTAATATGCGCGCGCACCCCACGGGTGGTTAAGCCCTAATCCGCAACACACAAAGGCTAATGCTAAAGAGCTGTATGAACATGCACTGAGCTTTACAGTAAATATTTTAACATTTAAATGGTAAAAATGTACATAATGCAATACAAATAACTGCATCAAACTGCCAAAAGGCGATAACTCTGCTGTTCACGATACTCAGGGTTTACTTTGCTGTAAGTACCACAGGCACTCCTTGACATACGCGAGAGATGAGTTCCTGGAAAAACGCGCGTATCTCAAAATCGCGTATGTCAAAAGCAATTTTCCCATAAGAAAGGATGGTAAAGGAGGGGGTTAGGGGATTTCACTCACACTCACAGACATAATCGTTTATATTATCCTAGCCTATATCAACACAATACATGTACATGCAATATAATACTCGATCCTTAATTATTAACCAGCTGTGTTCCTTTGCTACATACAGTACCTTCTCATTAATTATCCATTCACCACCTGTGCCCCTTCCTTTCCCGATGTTAGACATCCGGCTACCTGTGTTGTTAATGATCCCTTCACACTAGTTATCGTGAACTGTGGCAACGCTATTGGGTCGTGGTGCCAGACCCGGGTAGCGTATGTCGCGTCAATAAAAGGTCTTCATACAAAGCGCGCTTGATTCCAAAATGGCGTACCACAAGCATGTAAACCGTGGATTGCTTGTATGTTGAACTTCTTTTGCACCGTATGTGCTAATCGGAGGTGCGGGGGAAGGTCAACTAAAAACAAAAGGCAGTTCTAAAGAGTGAGTTTTCAATATAGATAATTTAAAAGTGCATAGCTCCAGTGGCTTCCTAATATCAAAAGGAAGAGCGTTCCAGACGGCCACAGAAGAGCTTTGTCAGCCATTGGATTCCTCCAGTATAAATACATATTCTGATTTAGAAGCGCATCTGAAAACGCGTGATGCAGTGACCATCTTTGTTCGATGGCGAGCCAAAAGACGCTGCGAGGATGACCGGAATTCGCGTGATTGCCTATGCTCATTGAGATCAGCAAGGTATTGTGGTTAATTTGTAGCAAGCATGTGTGTTTCAAGTTTCATTTATTAGGTATAGCCCTGTGAGCCATTCGGCTCTTGAATCGGGAGCAACCGCAACAAACAAAAAACATGAACAAGAAAACATCTTAAAGTGACTATGTGACTATGTGCAAACATAAAATCCAAGAAAAGACAGCAAAATATTTCAGAAAAAGCACTGTACACCAACACTGTGTGCAAAAATCCCAGTGGGATGCAAGTCAAACAACAACAATAACAACCACAAGACAACTTAGATTAAGGCCATCAGTCTAACTCCGTACTACAACAAACAAACATGGCCAAACCAAAACACTTTTCAAAAATCACCAAAATAAAGCCATAAAAGCAATGAAACAGTGATCATAGGAACAACCAGTGATCATAGGAACGAGTACGACCTTATAATGTATTCGTTTGTCAACCAGAAGCCATTCCAGCTCAGCGACAATGCAACGTTGCTGACAAACGTTGGTCCAGAAATCCTTTTCAGTTGTGACCTTAATGTTATGCTTTTGCAGTGTAGTAGAACAACACTACTGTATTGGCTCGGTATGGGGGCTGTAGGCAGGCGTCACGGGGGTCGTGTCGGGCCGTGACACTGCGTGAACCCAGCAGGAAACGTGACCGGATAAAGGGGGGCCAGGGGCCCCGGGGGAGTCACGTGGTCGCGGTTCGGGCCTTCCCGAAGGATCGGGAAGGGGGTCGTGGCCTGGAGCGGAGCCGGCCACGCCGGAGTGGTGAAAGCGGGGTGTGGACGGAGAGCTGGGCTGATCTGGGCTGTTCTGCTCTGCTGCTAGGTCCTCTCTGGGATGAAGCTCTCCGGTCTCCGCTAGTGGACCAGGCAGCGTGTGGGGCTGTCCTGGTAGAGTAATGTAGTATCCCCGTGTGTTAAGTTGGGGAAAGGTGGCTACCACCTTAAGTCGTTATGTTAAGTGTCGTGTTATCTAATAAATAGTGTTGTCTCTAAAGTTCCAGTGTGTGCCTGAATATAACCCACTACACTTTTGTGTGGACATGAGAAGCAACTATGGTTACAAACCTGTCCTGGTTTTTTCAGGATCATCGTGTTGTTGAGGTAGCTTGCCCGTAAGTCTATCGGTGACAATAAACTACCAGGTTTTGTCAGTTGTGTAAATATGTACGGTAGTTCTCGCCTCTTCTGGTATTATGAGATATTTTTCCTCTCCATTGTGTGTTCTGGATTATTTCTAAAGGTGGCAATTATCGAAGCAACACAAAAAGTTGGCAAACTCATCTTTACAATCGTGTTTATCTGGGCAATACTCAGGAAAGAGGAAGGCAATGTTTTTTTTAATGTTTGGTGACAAACCATTCACTTTTCTCTTTAATATTTACGTAACATACTCTTTGGTTCTTTCAGGAAAGTCACGTAGGTATAAAATAAAATAAATCACGACGTTTCGGGCGCAACACAAGCGTTCATCATCAATGTTTTCCCACCTGATGATGGACACTTGTGTTGCGCCCGAAACCAAAGAGTATGGATTTCTGCAGTCACGAAAGCTTCAAATCAAGATTTACATAACACTACGTCTTTATATAAATGCCCGCTATAACTACTAAATAAAGTATTCTTAGGTTTTTTTCGGTAAAGTCACGTAGGTAAAAAAATTATAATTAATAAAAGTAAAATAAAAATACAATAAAAATCACGACGTTTCGGAGGCAACACAAGCTTCCGTCTTCAGGTGGAACCGTCACAGCACGATAGCTGTATCAAATCTTCAAATCTAGAATTACTACATAAAGTCTCATTACTCTGCCACTGTTGGACTTTGAGATGACGTGACAAACATGTTGCGATTATGCCCCCCTCGCCCCCAACTATAACCTGCTGCAACCACAGTATGACAATTATTATGATCTTGCTGTCTGTGTTCACAGATTCTTCACAATAATGACTTACATGTCCAGCCTATCTGAGATTTCTCCCTTTACCCTGGTTCTGACATTGGCTGCCTTCATTTTGTCTGCAATGTGAGTGCTTTCTGCTTTACTTGAATGGTTTTATATTTATATAAACATTTTTAAGGTTAGCAAGATCACTGGTAAATTTCATGATAAAATGTCACTAAATAAGGGGACCGCAGCATGTTTGACTATATAATATTTTGGAAAAAAATAAATGCGTGTGATATGAAACGTCTATGAAATATGATAATTAATAGGAAGTGTGTACAGGTATGTATAAAACAGACAATATGTAAGCAAATATTTTTGCCCATGGTGGATAGTTATCATATTTGTCACCCTAGGTGGTACCGAACAAACCCCATTGGATAATGGGATGTATATATATATTTCTCTAGTCAGGACTTGATTCAATAACAGTACTCTATTTCTAACCTTTCACAATGGGCTGTAACATTTGTAATCAGAGTGCTTCTAACCTTGGGGTGAGCGGTGAAGCAGTGGTTATCACACCATACTTTGAACCTAGCCAACTGGAGTTTGATTCTGGATATGGCCAACATCAGTGGTGAGTGACAATTGAAACAGTCTTTGGCATACCTCCAAATTTCACCAAGCCTGCGCTCACCAGCTTGCAGAAGTATGGTCAAAACAATACTGTGGCTGCCACAGTACACGAGATCAAATAGTAGTGAATTTACAGAAAGGGCTTTGTTGTATATTATTACTATGATTATTTCTAACCTTATAAAACTCACTCACACATCATACACTGGGAGTGTCATGCTGCCAGATATAGCTGCAAGTTTGGTCGTACATGTTATGTATATCATTTATTGTTAAATTTGAATCAAAGTTCCTATGATTACTGTTGTTACATTGTATTTTATAGCTTTATTTTGGTGATTTTGAAAACATATGGTTAAGCCATGTTTCTTGCGGAAGTGCGGAGCTGGCCTGATAACTTGAATCTAAATTGTCTCATGGTTGTTATTGTTTGACTTGCATCACACTGGGATTTTTGCACACAGCGTTGTAATACGGTATTTTTTTTCTGAAAGATTTGCTGGTTTACCCAGGATGTTTCTGTTGCGCGTCGTCGCTTTAAGATGTTCTCTGTTTATATTTTGTTTGTTGCTGTTGCACCCGACTCAAGAGCCTAATGGCTCACAGGGCTACACCTAATAAATGAAACTTGAAAACTTGATTTGTACTCTCCCAATACAAATCTGTTCTGTCCCAGTTACTCGCTATGGCCATACCAAATCTTCAAGAAGATGGGAGTTCCTGGGCCAACACCTTTCCCACTCGTGGGAACTTTCCACCACTACCTCAAGGTCAGAAGTCTAATATGAATATTAGATGCAAATGGGGGTTTCTAGAACATACTATGAATGATTGTGACCATTGGATCAGACATCCAATTACATCATGTTGCAGATAGGGTTGCCACCTCTCCAGATTTTCCCAGGATCATCTTGAGGTAGCCAATCTTGTAAAATATGTGAGACTTCCCAGTACATTAAAAGTCCCTGTTTTTGTCAGTTACTTAATAAGAATTAGAATACACCACACAAAGCAACTCGTTTGCATGCACCTTCCGATATTGCGCAATATTCTTCGTTCCATGATGTGTACTGGTTTTTGTGCCTCAGAGTTGGCAACCTTTTTGCAGTTTTACATGACGTAAATGTGAGCATCATTTCACAAATACTACTGACCATTCGGTATTTGTAAACATTTGGTATGGATAATGTTTGGTAATTAAGTTATCTTTCTTAATTGTATGACCCGGGGATGAAACATGAAAGATCGATTTTTAGCTCAATGGGACCTGTCCCTGGGTTGAACGAAAGTAAATAAATAAACGTACCATGCATATGCAGATTGTCATGTTTACTGATTCTCTTTTCACACAGGGATTCAGAGAATTTGATGCAGAGAGTTTCAGAAAATACGGCAGAGTCTGGGGGTAAGCTTCTATCACTTGGGATTTAAGTGTGAGGACCAGGGCTTAATTTCACACTCGAAATTTCCCGAAATCGCTGCTAACCTGGCTTGTTGTAGAGATAATTATCAACACAAGGCATTACCACTTTGAGTATAAGGTATACCGAATAATTGTTTACTTGTGTACCCGATATTCCTGTGAGTATATGAACACATTATTTGGTGATGATGCTGCATTGGCAGTGGGACACATGCACAAATAAAAAAAACGAAACATTTATATCAATAAAATCGAAATATCTAATGGGTGACGTTTCAGGTAAAGGCCCTGCTTCACAGCACATAAAAAGGCAAATTGTCTGAAATGTCACCCGTTATATTTTTTTCTCTTGAAGCTAGTTTTTTTTATGAATTTACATTTTTTTTGTGTTGTGTATGATCCTGTTTGTCTTGGTGTGTGTCTCGCTCGGTGTGTCTTTGTGTGCGTCTCTCTCTGCATGTGTGTTTGCCTATGTTGTTTCCGTGTCTGTGTTTCATCATTCATTTTTACCTGATGATGTTTGCTTGTGTTGCAACCGAAACGTCGTATTCTATTATTATTTTATTTTCTACGTGACTTTACCGAAAGAACCGAAAAGATCTATGATCCTGTGAACATGAGTATAGGAATATAGGGCACAATGGGAACAAACTAAGGCGAGATGCATGCGGCATGCCAAAATACATCCTGGATAAGATTCGAACTTAAAAACAAAAATCTAACCATTGGAAGCATTATTTCTACTCCAGGAATCTCTGGCATGATTTGCAGTTTAATAGTTGTATCAATGACCAAAGGTAAAGGATACTGACGCCGCTGCTGGCGGAATGGCCTCCCCCCTACTTGCGGGAGCAATAGAAAATGAACAGATGGTAATGGTATTTTATCCTACTTGTCCATGCTGGCCAGACATCTTGAAAGAGGTGAGAGTACGCACACTTTACAGCACCGCACGTAATCTGCTGTGTGGACAGAGGCAGATGGCATTTAAGAAACATAACTGCATTGTTGTTTTGACTGCCGTGCCCCGGCAAGCCTAATGTGCCAACGTATGCATCTTGAACTTCTTTCGCACCGTATGTAACCAACCGTGCTAACCACGGCAGCCTCCTGAGATATGAATATGCCGTGTTTATGTTTAGTTTAAAAAAAGTTATATACTTGGAATTGGTCATGTTTCTGATACATTTCGGACCAGGAATACCACAGTAATCACACTGAGCGAGAAACTGAAGAAGCGTCAATGATTGACATGTACATTGCAGAAATATGAGCAATATTTTTCGAACAAACCCAGTACCTGCAATTATGTATTTTTTCTCTGTGCACCTACAAGGATTTACGATGGCCGGGTGCCTGTGCTCATGGTGACTGACACAAGCATGCTGAAACAAATCCTCGTCAAAGATTGCCTGGAGTCCTTCACCAATCGCCGAGTGAGCAGTGCAGATAGAAGACAAATTATAAACGCTGAGTTTTCCAACTGAGATTTATGTAATTTGTAGATATTTTATTTCTTGTGTTGTAACAGGAACTTGAGCTAATCTTACGATCAATGTGTTGGTTGTGGTGCTGTGAATCTGAAAGCCTCAACTGTGTCCCATTTTCCCAGCATCCGGCTACGTGACGTACTCTACAGTATTAATGAATGCAATTACGTACTGTTTTAATTTATTTTACCCGTAAGGTTTCACCTAATTTCACTTTTCTTTCAACAGAAATTTGGACTTAGCGGGCCCATCAAAGATGTTCTGCTCATAGCTGAAGATGAGCACTGGAAGCGTATCCGAAATGTGCTGACTCCGGCGTTCAGTGGTGGAAAAATCAAGCAGGTAAAGACGTGCATTTGAAATAAAGCAGCGTTGACAGCTCTATAGAACGTTGTTTTATTTAAAGTTTTTGTTTTAATCGCGGTTGCTGAGAACTGGACAAAAGACTCAAAATTCCAAGCAGCCAGCAACAAAGAGTGCTCTTGAATGAATAGATTTTTGTATCGAATTGTGTTCTTAAAAACATGCCCTGGAACTAACACTGAAAAACATATCTCTCTCTCTCTTCCAGATGTGTCCCCTGATTCAGCGCTGTGCTGAAGTGCTGGTGCAGAACCTCCACAAACCGTGCCAGTCGGAACAACCAGTGGATTTAAAAGAGTAAGCTATAAAATCCACTGTTGGGATTTCTTTAAATCGCATTTTACTCACGTGAAAGGTCAGTGTGGTGTGTGCTGGAAATGAACTTAAGGTGTTCAACACAGTTTGATGTGTGTCATCCCAGCAAGGTGTGGTGGGTATGTGTGTTAAAGCAACAGTTCATGTGTAATACATTTTGTTAATCACCATCAATACCAGTGGCAAGATTTCTAATTTTATGCAAGGCACACATGCATATTCATCCCTCTTGCCTTAAACAGCCACTATCTTTAGTTCCCAAATGCCCACCCAATTTTATATAATCTGCATCCCTAACCAATGAGTGCCGATTTTTGCCTTTCTTCTTGTACTAGAGTTGACCGATATTTACCGCTATTTTATCTTTAGTAACCGCTGTACCAGGATTGGTTATGCCAGTACCTGATCATACATTGCGACGTGGATGTATATATTGTCTAAATGCAACTGCATCTCAAAACGCTGTACAGAATAGGAGAACATGAGCATCCTGTGGAAAGGAGGCCTACTCATTTATAGAGATATAAAGAGAGTCACATGCAGATGAAAGCAAGAAGGTCTTCTGCATGAACTTGAACAGATGTGGGGAGCTTACATTGCTGAGGGAGGGGAGTTTCAGACTTTGGGAGCAACAGAAAAATGAGTTACCTCCCACTGCGTGTAGGTTGACGAGGGGCTTTGATAGCCTTGGTTGCTGGAGTTCAGAGTGCATGGGTGGAGTGAAATGGGAATGGAGCGGTTGTAGAGCTGACTCTAGAAAGGATCTTGAAGATAATGAGGGCAATATCGAAGTTACACTGGGACCGATTTGGGAATCGGTGAAGAAATCGGAATAAAGGGTTGTGGTTTCGTTTATGGGTGTGGGTGAGGAGTTTGGCAGCGGCATTTTGGATCATTTGGAGTTTGAAGGTGAGGGATTTGGGGAAATTGTATAGCAGAAAGTTTCGTTAGTCAACTCGGTATGTGATGATGGCATGGATGAGGAATGAGTCTTAGAAGTCTGCTTTGGAACTAGCCAGAGCTGACTGATAGATTCATTGCGAGCCTTTTCTATCTGGGAGTGAACTTCAAAGCCAGATTTATTATTTTGTCTCCCAAGTTTACGACCAATTATTTCATCACTCGTTGTGGCTGGTTTGAGATGCTTTTAGAAGAGGTTCGATCCATCAGTGGGGTGTGATCAGCATGGCATAGGGAAGTCCTCCAATCAGAAATGGTTTGACAAAGGGCTGAACATTATTATAGTTATTATTCCTAATTAGAGAACCTTTTGCGCTGTAACGAAAAATAAAAGATCGCTGCCATTTTTGTACTTTTTCTCACAATCCTGTACCTAGAGCACTAAAATCGTTTTTTTAATGGAATAAAATTCCAAGATAATATGCATTGTCAGGCTTTTTAAAATATTCTCTTGGATTTCAATGATATTTGGTGTAATAATTGCATTAATAGGAGCACAAATAAAAATGTTAGAACGATTTCATATGAGCTGTGGTCAGTATTCTGTATTTGATACTCCCACCTCTGAGGTGTCGCTATCGATTATATGTTTTTCGAACTTCTACCTCCGTTTCAATAAAATATAATGTTCAATCGTTATACAAAACATCCCATTTAGCCAGTTACCCAGCTAGTTTGTTTAAGTGGCAACAGCCCACAGTCACTAACATTAGAGTTATTATTGGGGTGGAGAGGAGTCCAGTCAGCGGCCAGCCAGGAAACTCGAGGCATCGGTTAATATTTACCATGAGTATGATGATCCTCTACATTGTTCAGATCAACTGTGGTTTCAAATTGACGTAACACACATGTGTTAATCATGCTGCATATAGGCAGGATTATAATAATAGGTTTTTCCCCTTTTTTCTGGCAACAAAACTGAAACCTTTTTACAATGATTCATGTCTGCATTAACCACAATACTTGCAGTCAAAATGCAACAACAAAAAACCGCTCTGATAATATATGCATTGTCCTTGAAACTGATTGGTCCACACCAGAGACAGCTTTCTTTTGAGCCTCGTCTCAATTGGTGCTCGACCTGAGGACGCCAAAAGGCGTACAGCTCAAAGACAATGCTGCACTATCAAAGTAATGAGGGCTCGGGGTGAGCATCTACATCATGAGACCTCCTTTGCCAGTACCAAAATATAATAATAGGGTTTTTCCCTTTTTTGTCTGGCAACAAAACTGAAACCTTTTTACAAGGATTCATGTCTGCATTAACCACAATATTTGCAGTCAAAATGCAACAAAAAAACTGCTCTGATAATATATGCATTGTCCTTGAAACTGATTGGTCCACACCAGAGACAGCTTTCTTTTGAGCCTCGTCTCAATTGGTGCTCGATCAGATGACGCCAAAAGGCGTACAGCTCAACGACAATGCACTATTAATGTAATGCATATATCATCAGAGTGTGTTGTTTGTTTGCATTTTGACTGCAAGTATTGTGGGTAATGCAGACATGAATCCTTGTAAAAAGGTTTCAGTTTTGTTGCCAGAAAAAAGGGGGAAACCCCTATTATTATATTTTGGTACTGGCAAAGGAGGTCTAGGCAGGATCAGTTTAACTTTCCAGTTTATAGCAGGTATTTATTGGCTAATTGTTGCTTTCATGTGAATTTTCACCTCTAAATAGAATATTTGGAGCGTACAGCATGGATGTGATCGCAAGCTCAGCCTTCAGTACGGACGTGGATTCTCAGATCAACCCCAACGATCCATTTGTCATAAATGCAAAACTTATTTTCAAATTAAACTTCGCAAGCCCTTTAATTGCTGTAATTTGTAAGTACATTTTTTACAACTATATGAATCAAAGCCAGTGGTGTTATCCTCACTTACAATTCATGAATAACTCAGTTTTCATATTTTATAATTTACTTAAAAATTTTTCTGACAAACCAAAATATGTTTTCAGGTTTGTGAGCTCGCAAAAAAAATATCTGCAAAGTATCAGTCGATTAATATTCTTGGATACATTTTTGATGTTTCATTTGTATGAATGTTGAGTGACGTGACATAATCAATGTAAATTCTTTCTTTCAGTGTTCTTCCCATTTATGATCTCTCCACTTGAAAGACTGGGAGTGACTTTGTTTGATAAAAAAGCGATACATTTTTTCCATAAAATTGTTCAGCAAATGAAAAAACCACGTCAGAAAGGGCTGAATGACATGGTGAGTCCATAAAAAAATATTTTATAAAATAACGTTTGAGGAGGAGGCCATTAGGGGACGTTTTTATCCGAAATACATCTCTTGCTCGTAAACCCCAGAGCATTTTGGAGGTCATCTTGTACAACGAATGTGACAGGACGTGGAAATTGCTGAAGACATGCCTAAGCAAATTACATGGAAGTTTAAGACGATTAAAATAAAACACCAACATCAGGAGATGAAACTGTTTGCTTTCTGTTGAGAACAAAAAATAAAAAAATAAATCAAATAAGGTCGTCACAAAATGTATTAGAAGAATTGTAGACCAATTAGACTGGTACCAAATTCTTATGAGTTGCTCAAGAAATCGAAAACTGAATTGCAGACATTTAAGAGGTCACCGACACGCAAACAGGATTTACAAGCTTTTTTCATAATTGACCACGTCAGTGTCATGAATCAGATCCTACAAAAGCCATGCAATCAAAACACCTTTTCCAAACCTTAAATATTAAATTCTGTCAAAAAACACAAACTGTTACACGTGAGCGTTGGATTTATTGTTCGTTCGATAAAAAAAATGCGTTTACTTTGTACAAATACAGCAATGACTGAAGACACCTGTGTTTTAGTTAATAGACCGATGTACCCACTGCATACTTGTCAACTCCTTATCAGTGCCTACCTTATTACAGACAAATTCAGACCTTATTGGTTACCCCTTGCCCTTATAAATCTCAACGTTCATCCTACAAAGTTCCTCGTATTTAAACGACGACTGTACGCCGTATGGATCCTGAACACTCAATTTCCCTGTACAAGAATACGGGTAAACCGTATGGATTGACAGGTGTGCTACTGTTGTAAAAATGTGAGGTTTTCTTTTTGCAGGGAAGAGTAGACTTTCTGCAACAGATGGTGAAC
Organism: Lampetra planeri; assembly: GCF_965212315.1. NCBI lineage: Eukaryota > Metazoa > Chordata > Hyperoartia > Petromyzontiformes > Petromyzontidae > Lampetra > Lampetra planeri. The sequence continues at coordinate 6,368,316 of NC_136129.1, forward strand.
GCTCAACTTTCAGAAAACATCTCGGATGGAAATGAAGGGAATGCTCCTGCAGAAAAGTGTAGGCATTTTACGACAATATCCTCTCGTATTGATGTAATTAATGTATTAGATAATTTACATTCCGATGAGCATTGTTGGCTACGTATGGTGCTAAAGAAGTTCAACATACATACACATAATAGAGTCTTATGTGTAGCGGTGTACAGGATGCGGCAACAGTCAGGAAGCGTAGTGAGTTCTGGACTGTGCTTTGTGTGTATGCTTGTTTGATGTGTGTCCTCAATATTGACCCTTATAATACTGAGGTCCCAATGAATGGCAATCAAAAGGTCACCGGACCTCCGGCCTCTTGACGTGTATTTGTGGGGATATCCGTGGAGGTCAGTCATGTATGCCAACCGACCCAGAAACATTAAAATAACTGCGAGCGAAAATATGAGCTCAGTGCGCTAAAATCAACGTGGGCATGCTAGGGAATGGTCAGGCCTCATTTTGTGTGAAACAGAGATTGAGTCGCGTATCCCAAGCAAAGGGTGCACAGTTAGGGAACCCATTTACGGCATCCTGTTGGGAAGACTGAGGTGGGAAGATTGAAGACATTTCCCAATTGTTTCGGCTACCGCTCTGGGAGCTCGAACTGGAAAACTTGTGGATTGCGCATCCAGTGTTAACGTAGGGTAACGGGAATTAATTCAGTGTACAAAACCATTCAACCTGTAGTCTTCTGCGTTTGCGCTTTCATTTGACAGATTTGACTGACGGTGAACTGGAGTCTCAGGCAGTGCTGTTCCTCATGGCTGGTTATGATAACACAAGCACAAGCATCACCTTTTTGGCCTATTGCCTTGCTTGTAACCCTGACGTCCAGACTAAAGTCCAGCAAGAGATCGACACAATTCTACCAGATGGCGTAAGTCAACTTATATTTACCATCTTCTTGGTTCTTTCGGTAAAGTCACGTAGAATGGAAATAATAAAATAATAATAATAAAATAATTCTCACGACGTTTCGGCCACAACGCAAGCAGCCGTCCTCAGGTGAAGAACAGGTCTGCCATTTTACGTGACTTTACCGAAAGAACCAAGAAGATGAATCCCTGCAGTCATGAAAGCTTTAAATCGAAATTTATATTTACCACTTAAGTACTGCATGGCGCATTCATTGTAAGAGTATTACTCGCTGTCATACATCGCAGCATGCGGAACATGTTAATGTGAACGTACTTGTCAACGGCTGATTGATAAATGTGTTGCACACTCCATAATGAATTGTGTGTTAAACATTTACATGTTTTCATGTAAAATGATATATTGGTCCGTGTCACCTTGAATGCAGAAATTGCCAGATTATGACACTTTGAAGCAGATGGAGTATCTGGACATGGTCGTGTGCGAGACTCTGCGGATGTACTCACCAACATCTCGTACGGACCGCGTCTGTAAAAAGACGACGGTTGTGAATGACATGGTCATGCCCAAGGGTGTGGTGGTCACTGTGCCATTGTGGGTGCTCCACTACGACCCGCAGTACTGGGACGAACCTCACGAGTTCCGGCCGGAACGGTGAGTGAGTCTCACGATTTTTAAATAATGAAAGTTATTCATCAACACAAAGACATGTTGTGGTTTAGCAATTGTATCAAGGATCGAGGTTGCAGTCCAGGGCATGACACTGGAAGGAAAATTAGTTTCTTCATTTTTGCCCATTCATAAAAGGGGTATTTTACATTGTAAATTGTAGAAGGACATTTTATTACGAGTTTACAAAACAGGAATTTTATATCTATATCTTTTTTTTTAAGCAAACCTTTTCCAACAACATTGTCAATCTACGGGCACACTGAAGAATGTAACCTTTTTCCACATATGGACCCCCAGTTGTAGGGTTTTGACTGATCGGTTGCCAAATGGTAATCGTGACAATCAGACGAAATTGTGAAACACCAGTTTTCGTGAAGTGCACTGTTAATACGTTTATATCACGATGTCATATGTTCAAGAGTACAGGGTGCAGAGAACACGATAACTCTTGCCACACATTTCCTAGTTACAACATCGTTGGCAGAGGTGTTAATGTTTATCACACGGCTGCCAAATAAGACATTGCCGCTCGACTACATTCACACGTCGATTCTCAAATCATGTTCGGACGTGCTTGCGCCACTGATTGTCCACCTGGCAAATCTTTCGTTCAGTGAGGGCTGCTTCTTCCCAGAATGGTTTAAAATGGTGCAGGTAACACCGCTGAAAAAAGTTGGCTTAAGCCATAGTGACCGCACACACTATTGTCTGATCTCAAACCTGAGTTCGCTTTCAAAGGTCACAGAACGCCTTTGTCTGAAGCGGTTACTTTCACACGTCGCTGCGACTGGCAGATTCAACCTGTTGCAGTTGGCATACTGGAAGCTCCACCACACTGACATGGCTCTATTAAAAATCACTGATGACCTCTGCAAGATAATGAATGGCCGTTGCGCGGCAGCGTTGGTTGGCCCCAATCTCTCGGCTGCCTTCGACACCATCGAGCACGAGATACTTATCGGGCGGCTACGGTTAAGGTTTGGTGTATTAGGCATGGCGCTGGGGTGGAGTGACTCGTACCTACCTGGTCGATCACCTGAGGACGGCTGCTTGCGTTGTGGCCGAAACGTCGTGAGAATTATTTTATTATGTTTTATTTGTATTATTTTATTATTTCCATTCTACGTGACTTTACCGAAAGAACCAAGAAGATGAATCCGTGCAGTCGCGAAGGCTTTAAATTAGAACTACAGCATACAAATAGGACAGAACTTGTCACTTGGCAGACTGGCGATCGTGGCTATCAGGAATCACTGGTTTGTGTTGAACCCCGCTGTTCATCGATTCTGCGTGCGCACGACTGTGAATTGTGCAGATTCACCAAGGAGGCCAAGGAGGCGCGTGACCCCTACTGCTATCTGCCCTTTGGCCACGGCCCCAGGAACTGCATCGGCATGCGCTTTGCCCTGATGTCCGTGAAGATCGCTGTCTGTCGCATCCTGCAGCGCTACTCCTTCCAGACGTGCAGCGAGACCACGGTGCAGGATCACACCCCCTCCTCCTCCGCTCTTTACTGTTCACAAAGTGATTTTATAGTTTAAATCAGTGTTTGACGATTCCTGCAGGAATATTGCTTGAATTCCATGATTTCACTGTCGGTGATTGTTCATTCATATTCTCCCAAGGGATTAAATACATATTTATTCACTTTAATGGGATTTAAACACAGATTCTGTCATGCAGGAATTGCCCATCAACGCACATTTGTTTAAATGGAATTGCAAAAATATCTATGTCAATATTTTACGTTGGATTTTCCAGGATCATGAGAATTGGCAGCATATTGAAAGGGGAATCACCAAAGAACTTGAAACCCATTCATTTAAATGGATATCCACGGTTCATCATTGAATTATTGATTATAATTATATTGAAAATTCCTAAGCTGTCAAAAAAATCTCAATAACTAAATGGAGATTCCTGGTTCATTTAAGTGAATGGATAATTTAATTAAATGTATTTTGTCAACCCTCCATAATTCTAATGAATCCATGATGTTGTTGGGAATCATTAGATTCCAATAATTGCTTTGCGATCCTGGGCTATAATTTAAATGTTAATTTCAGTAATGCTCATACATATGGAAGCTCTGATAATTAATTTTTAACGTGCTCTGATAATTTTTAACGTTTGTTTATTTGGTTTACAGATTCCACCAAAATTTAACAAGAATACATTTTTACAGCTGGAAAAACCACTGAAGGTGAAAGTTGTGGCGCGAAAGGAGGCCGAGTGAAATATGAATCGGGTGAACGATTCGGAAGGAAGCAAGCGTGACAGCTCCATTCACATTGCTAAGTTGGAACACGTCACCTTGCCAATTAGCACCATTGCCGGTGATGGCTATCGGCAGCATTTTCCAAAAATGCAGAGAAAGGGAACGTTTGTCAATAAATTAATCGTGTCTCGCGCGTGTCTTAAAATAACAATTTCTGTGGTGCTAACATATATTATTGCCAACATACATATTGAAGTTCAACTGTGGAGGAATCTATTACTTCTACATTTTGCGAATATATTGACTCATAATTGTCTTTTTATATTACAGTAAGTGATTACATTAATATACTTGTTATAAGTTACTTTACATGTGGGTATCTATCGTGATTAAGGTCGGGTTTGTAATATGGGTCCATGTAGTTAGTATACTTGCTAAATAAATACGTGAATCAATCTGCTGTGGGTGGCGCTCATGGACTTTTGTGGTGCTAACCAAGTGCCGAAAATTCGACATTCTCATGGTGGGGACAATGTGTGACCTATACTGGTAGGAACCCACTGGTTCCACCAGCCGACAGGGGATTATTGTGTCCGTCCGTCGTGCAGGGAGGGGCTGGGTGGGGAGGGAGGGGCTGGGTGGGGAGGGGAGGGTGGGGAGGGGCTGGGTGGGGAGGGGCTGCGTGGGGAGGGTGGGGAGGGGCTGGGTGGGGAGGGTGGGGCTGGGTGGGGGGTGGGAGGAGTGGGGCTGGGTGGGGAGGGGCTGGTCACCCCGTGGTGCCCTTATAAAACTCAACGTTTAACCTACTCACGCCGGCTTGTGCCCGCCCTCACAGTCGGCCATATTTGCGGAATACACCACGCCGCCGTTGACCCTGGCCATTGACCGAGCAATCCAACGTTTCTACCAGCTCCCTCCGCAGGAATGTGTTAAACAACCACTATGGATGTTCCACCAAGTGTTACAATTTCGAAATCCCCCTGGGTGTACGAGCTGAGTTTGTGGTTTTTAATCACTTTCCATTGGTTGTAAGATGTATTTATACCAGTGGGGGGTTAACCTAAATGCGTACGCTAGCGTGTGGGGGATCTACTGACAATGTGCGTACGCATAGGAAACGGGGGGGGGGGGATGAAGCCTTGACAATAATAATGCAACCGTCGGTGGAGTGTTTGCTTCAAGACGTTAATATTATTAATCCTTGATCGTTTCTGCGTGGATTAAATATCGACCGATATATAGGATTTGTGCGGGTGGGGGGTGTAAAAAGTCTGCGTGCGTACAGGGAGGGGGGGGGGAAGGGTCAAGTTTTGACGGATGTTTGCGTAAGGACTAAATGGATGGCCCCTAATGATTCAGGTTGGAAACTTAGCAAGACCGTTCAAGTATTGCCTCATCCCATCAGCCAGATGGCATTCTGGGAGTGCACACGTTCAGCAGCAATTGCTTGAACACAACTCTTTGTGAGTGCCTTTTGTAGCCATGGATTGCCCGTTCCCCCCTTCTCTCTGAAAAAGACCTTGGAAAAGATTATCTAGCCAGCTCCAAATCTCTCTTGTTGGGCGAACACACACACACGTCACTGTGACAACTACATCCCTTATAATTTTAGCCAGTGTGAGCACACCTGTGATTAATCACACGTACAATTGTGCAATCTATAGCAGCGGTCCCCAACCTTTTTGGCACCAGGGAAGACAATTTTTTTCACGGACGGACGGGGGGGTTCATCATTGGGTCTTTGCCCCTTTTCAATGAAGCTCCCCAGCGACGTTTGTTTTTTTACTCATGTTGGCTAGGGGTCAGCTTGTGGCCTCACCAAAACTGACAGAGATAAGAGCGCAGTGCGGTAAAGAGGCGCGGACGGAAGTAGTAAATAAAACAATGGGGGCGGGTTCCACGCGCCGACTCACCGCTCTCACCTCCTGCTATGCGGTCCGGTTCCTAACAGGGGGTTGGGGACCCCTTGCTCCATAGCATATGGAAACCTAACAAACCATTTTGCATCGCTACGGGTAGCTCGGGGTCTTTTTTTAATTATTATTCTAAGTGATTGCAATGGTGGTCAAGGATTAAACGCTGAGCACCCCCCTCCCTCCACGTGCACAGTAGATGAGGCACGTCCCAAATTTAGATTTGGGCGGATTGTGGACTGAGGAATTCGGCTGTGACCCTCTCCGATCGCTGTTGCAGAGGCACAATTTTGCCCTTCCGAAGAGGACTTGTTGAGATGAAAGCTTTGCCGTTTCACGAACATCTGGTGTTCCGCCGTTGTCGAGTCGCACCGCTTCTCCGGAGGACGGAACACAACGCCGAGTCACGACCTCTTGTGACCCCACCTCGGGAAGGGTTCACTTCGGGAGGAGAGGAGACGGGGCGGAGCGGCTACGCAAGCTCACGCAGTCCTGCTTTACTGGACTTTGCTTCAACAGCACTCGTGATATTGGACTATGAACATTTAGCTCGAAGGTGGATTGCGGCAATTGTAATGTAACTTCGTGCATCAAGAAAATCCCCCCCCCGTATATATTCTTAGGTTTTTTCGGTAAAGTCACGTAGGTAAAACATTTTAATTAATAAAAGTAAAAAAAAATCACGACGTTTCGAAGGCAACACAAGATTCCGTCTTTCGGTGGAACCGTCACAGCACGATAGCTGTATCAAGTGTATACCCAATGTGACGTTAAAAAGTGCATTACCTACAACCCACGAGCCATGTCAAGTCCAAAAGCAAATCAGTTGCGTTCACAATACAGCATAATGCATCTAGGAGCCGTTCATTCCCTTGTAGTTAATTGTCCATAAATCCCAGTGTAGGACCCTACTCGAAATCTCGACTCTTGTAGGTGGCTCGTTATATCAGGAAATGAAATGTCATGCATGCAGTTTCTCTCACGGCATGTCACCGTTACATAAGCCCGTGCAACATCATTGCAACCGCTTCATACTGCACTCCGCAATGCCCCTAATTGTTACAGCTAACAGGGGTCTCAACCGCAGTGTCTGATTACACATACTGTGACTGACGTCTCAATGGGTATTTTGGGAAATAAATGACACGGATCGCATTAAAGAGAAAAGGTTATTTGCCATTTTTAAATGGACCGCGTAAGTATTCTGTTTTCATTACTCCAATCTCCATGGCGCAGCTATTTGTGTTCCGAACTTTACATAACAAAAGGGCTTTTTTGTGTCGATCTTTTCCCACCGTTACGGTGGTAACGGCTAGAATTACAGTACAGTATTGCATTGTTGGTGCGGATTGGAGCCTCAGCCAGCCGCCAGCCAGGAAACTCAAAGCTTAGATAATTATTTGCAATATTAGTATGCAATAAGCAGTACAATTTTTCACAGCATAAATATCAAAAACTACACGAACGAACTCTCACTCCTGAAGAACTTCTCTCGTGGCGAGCAGACCTCAACATTAATGGCCTTAAGCTCCCTCCTGAACAACATTGCCATAATCTTAGGTTTTTTAGGTAAAGTCACGTAGGTAAAAAATAAAATTAAAAGTTAATTAAAGTAATAATGGAAATAAAATCAAATAATAAATCACGACGTTTCGGAGGCAACACAAGTCTCGTCATCAGGTGGGACCGTCACAGCTAAAATTACTGCATCAAGTGACGGTCCCACCTGATGACGGAGACTTGTGTTGCCTCTGAAACGTCGTGATTTATTATTTTATTTTATTTCCATTATTACTTTTATTAACTTTTAATTTTATTTTTTACCTACGTGACTTTACCGAAAAAACCTAAGAGTATGAATCCTTGCAGTCACGAAAGCTTCAAATCTAGAAACATTGCCATAACGCAGAGAATGGAATTACCCGTAGTGAAATGATCATTATCATTGACACGTTATGGTGCAATTACCAGTACTCATACCTGTCAACACCTTATCAGTGCCTACCTTATTACAGATCAATTCATACTTTATTGGTCATCCCGTGCCCTTATAAATCTCAAAATTCACGCTACAAAGTCCCATCACAATGGAGACACACAGACACAAAAGAAAATCTTATTTTTATCACCTAAAATAGTTGTGTGTACTCATACATGTCAACACCTTATCAGTCCCTACCTTATTACAGACCAATTCAGACTTTATTGCTCACCCCGTGTTCTTTATAAATCTCAAAGTTCACACTACAAAGTCCCATCACAAGGGAGAAACACAAACATTAAAAAAATTGTGCCCGTATTGAAACGTCTGTACGCCCCATGGACTTGAACACGACATTTCCCTGTTCAAGAACACGGGGTCAAGCGAAAATGGGTTGACCGGTATGAGCACTGTATTGGAAACAAGAAGAGTTTTGAACTTTACCTTGATGCAACAGTCATTAATTTTATTTTAAATGATCCAGAAGGACTTTCTTAAGCCCGAATGCTTATTCTTAAGCCTCGCATCAATCCCTTAATTAACACATTCCTGCGGAGGGAGCTGGTAGGAACGTTGGGTTGCTCGGTCAATGGCCAGGGTCAACGGCGGCGTGGTGCATTCCGCAAAAATGGCCGACTGTGAGGGCGGGCACAAGCCGGCGTGAGTAGGTTAAACGTTGAGTTTTATAAGGGCACCACGGGGTAACCAGCCCCTCCCCACCCAGCCCCACACCTCCCACCCCCCACCCAGCCCCACCTTCCCGTCCCCACCCAGCCCCTCCCCACCCTCCCCACCCAGCCCCTCCCCACCCTCCCCTCTCCACCCAGCCCCACCCCTCCTATTTTTTGGATGCACGACGGACGGACACAATAATCCCCTGTGGGCTGGTGTAACCAGGAGGTCCTACCAGTATGGACCTCATAACGCAACGAGCATTTCCAACGCGTCGCGTCGCGCGAGTCGGTCATTGACGGGCAATTCGTGAAAATGTCCACCATTGAGAATTATTACACGTGTGTAGGAACATTGCTGAATTATTACACATTGTGTAGGGAAAAAAATGCGTGTTTAGGTTGTTGGCTGCACGGAACGGGGCGGGGGGATCCAGGGTGTCTGATTTTTGCCAAGACTTTATTACATAACTGCCAACCTCCCAGTGAGCAGTCATTATATTTTGAGCAACGCAGACGATCGAGTTGTCGACCAGAAACGCTGCAAGACGGACACAGAGAGAGAGACACACAGAGGGCGGTTGTTGTTCAACTTGCAGGTTATCTTGGGGTAAGGTTTTGTTGATGTTGCTGTTGTTGTTGGTCTCTTCCGAAATCGTACTAAAACCAGTAAAGTTACACGGTAAAAGATACTTACAATTGTCCTGCTACTTCGGTGTCGTCGAGTGACTTGGGTGGTTGTCGAAAATTTGATTGAAACCCACTTTACAACAACTTTACCATGATCTACTGCAGTGACGGTGCAGCCATTTCGTTAAAAGACCCCTTATTCTTATTGCATACCGTGTCAACCCACACGGTTTCTACCCCGTATTCTTGTACAGGGAGATTTCGTGTTCAGGTCCAGGCGGCGTACAGCCATTTCAATACGGGAAAAAAGATGTTTTACTGGAAGGAACCTCCTGGTTACACCAGCCCACAGGGGATTATTGTGTCCGTCCGTCCGTCGTGCAGGGAGGGGCTGGGTGGGGAGGGAGGGGCTGGGTGGGGAGGGGAGGGTGGGGAGGGGCTGGGTGGGGAGGGGAGGGAGGGGCTGGGTGCGAGGTGGGAGGGGTGGGGCTGGGTGGGGAGGGGCTGGTCACCCCGTGGTGCCCTTATAAAACTCAACGTTTAACCTACTCACGCCGGCTTGTGCCCACCCTCACAGTGGGGCATATTTGCGGAATACACCACGCCGCCGTTGACCCTGTCCATTGACCGAGCAACCCAACGTTCCTACCAGCTCCCTCCGCAGGAGGAATGTGTTTTTGGTCTATTTGTTTGTGTTTCTAGCCTCGCGATGGGATTTTGTAGGATGAACGTTGAGATTTTTAAGGGGCAAGAGGTGACGAATGCGGTCTGAATTGGTCTGTAATAAGATTGGCACTGATAAGGGGTTGACAGGTGTGTTATTCTGTACACACGGATTGGGAATTAATGTACTTTAATGCACTCGACATTAAACTCGCTTGTATGCCATTTGAAAAAATGTGTTTACCCCCTCTCTCTCTGTGTGTGTGTGAATGTTTCAGTTTGGGGAAGTCATTGACAGATGCCGAGCGTAGCTCCTACCCCGAAACGTCCAGCGTGCGGCCAGACACATAACCGCACACTAATCGAAAGTTGTCACAGGTGCGAGTTTATGGGACAAGCACCCAGCCACGTGTGACAATCGTGGGAAGTTCAATCATTTGGCAATCGTGGTGGGGTGTGTGTGGGATTTGTGGGGAGCGGTGGTGTCGTAGTTAGCGCACTGTGCTGCAAACCCGGCGAGCCGAGTGGCGATTGTCTGAATCGGTCCTGGGTATTCCCCTGGGTCGACTCAGCCTCAAATGAGTATGTAACCATCGCCACGAGGAATCCGTGGTAAGTACAACAGCAAGCAAGCGGCAGCAACGAGCAACGAAAACACCAACACTGAAATTGCAGTGAACGCGTACCAGGCTCCAGAAGGAATATTGCACGGGGCATTTAACGGATCGAAAAGAAAACGACAGTGGATGGGTTGAACTTCAGAATCGGAATCTTTCTTTTCAGATTTGGAGGAATCCGATGACTTATGAAGATCTTTCCCTCCCGGCATCCCCATTTCATTCTCTAAAACTTGATATATTGTTTGAAGAAAGGTTTCTTTAGAACATAAATTAATATACAACGGGGGGGGGGGGGATGTAAAGATGTCAACTGGTTTGTGCTTACCAAGATGTTGGGCATTCATTTGATTACTTTAGGTCGGTTTTCTACGGCGTTTTATTTTTCCTGATAGCTTATTTTAAAGTGTTTAAATTAGTTTATGAGCACAGACTCAAGTTTCATCGACTATACAGCCTGACCAAATAAAACATTACGGCTAAACAAGTACTGGAACCCCCACTAGCTGGACTGTTTCATTAAAAAAAGTGAAAGATTGAATTTCAGGGATAGAAATATTAATATATATGTTGTATATATAATTATTTGTATGTGCCTGCAGTAATGATGCACATATAGCAGCTTCCTTATGAACCCATGAGCGACATCCAACCTTGAACTCAATGCCCGGTCACGGCTAGCATCATTGGCCAAGTGATATCTGAACCGGTCCACCACACTGACCAGAGTGTGGTGTGAGAGCGTGGTGGACGAAAGCAGCACGCCCGATGAGTGTAACACGGCATTGAGAGGACGTCATCCAGCAGTGGACTTAGAGGTTTGTCAATCGATTCATCGGTGCAACTGCAGAGAGAAGTTGAATGGATTCGTTCATTTAGCATGAAAAAAAAGATAACCTAGAACATGTCTGTCGCGTCTGTAGCTTGCTGTCTAATCGACACAAACACATTCCTGCGGAGGGAGCTGGTAGGAACGTTGGGTTGCTCGGTCAATGGCCAGGGTCAACGGCGGCGTGGTGTATTCCGCAAATATGGCCGACTGTGAGGGCGGGCACAAGCCAGCGTGAGGAGGTTAAACGTTGAGTTTTATAAGGGCACCACGGGGTGACCAGCCCTTCCCCACCCAGCCCCCCCCACCCAGCCCCCCCCCACCCAGCCCCTCCCCACCCAGCCCCTCCCTGCACGACGGACGGACACAATAATCCCCTGTGGGCTGGTGTAACCAGGAGGTTCCTACCAGTATTATTTTCGTTGATCGACAGCCAGTGAGCGTGCAACGTTGGCAACGTTGTGATCGGACGTTTTATGTTCATAAAGTAAGCAAATCCTGTATTGCACTGTGACTGGCCCCCATTGGACTTTGAAATGCCCTCACAAACTTGTGCAGTTCGCTAGATACAACAATCTGACAATGGTATGTGTGTTCACAGATTATATCTTCACAATGGCTGACATTTCCAGCCTGTCTGAAATGTCTCTCCTCACCCTGGTTCTGATATTGGCTGCGTTCATTTTGTCTGCAATGTAAGTGCTCAGCATCGGCTACTCTTAACCTTTACCTTACTTAACCAATCTTGATTTGAAGCAATTTTATACTTACTTAACCAGTTACATGTATCGTGCATTTTGTGAAGTATTATCTGCCATGAATTTCCCTGCACAGTAACGTAAACCACAATAACTTGCCGATTTCACCAAAGGAGCATAAACCATCACGCAAACTCCGGTCGTCCTCGTGACGGCTTTTGGTTGGCTATTGAACAAAGACGGTCACTGCATCGCAGCGCTTTCAGATGCGCTTCTGCGGCCATCTGGAAAGCTCTTCCCTCCGATATATTCGGAAGCCATTGGAGCTATGCACTTATAAATCTAGATTTAGAACCCATTTCTTTAGAACTGCTTTTCACGTTTTGTTGTTGTCCTCCCTCTGCACCTCCGATTAGTATAGTTGGCTGCATATGGCGCAAAAGAATGTCAACATACACACACACATACTACCAGTCCTTGGCGAAAATAAATAGTCTTTAGGACCACAGTGAGTCAGGCCTGCTGAATTATTACATTTTGTCAGCTGACTTTTTAGGAGACAATTATGAAACAAAAAACCCCGCATTCTTAACCTTTGGAGGCCCACCCTGGTTCTGACATCAGCTGCTTTAATTTGGTCCGCAATGCAAGTTCTGTACTCTGTGCTCATTGTTTGTGGTCTCGTTTATTCACCGCCTTCATGTTGCATGACCATCGTTTTAGCCAAGGGACCTTGATTACAATTTTTCTAGCAAGGAAGTAAATTCATATCCCAAAATCCCAAGTCAAATTGATTTAAATCGGTACTTTTGTGTGCATAATTTCTGACATTTCTTACACTCCAGCACAATTCCAGTATCTGTTTTCTCCCAGTGTCCTGCTATGGCCATACCGAATCTTAAAGAAAATGGGCGTTCCTGGCCCAACACCTGTGCCAATACTTGGAACCTTCCACCACTACCGCAAGGTAGGTTTTCCACATAACAATAATGTTTAGTTGTATATATACTGTAGTGTCATTCATGCAAATTTTATCACAATAGTTGAGAAACCACAGACAAACCCGGAAGTCAAACAGATTGGTGAACCGGCACAAACAACTGCCCCTGCTCTGCAGTCCTCTAAGTATTAAGATGTTTATACACGTTGGAGGAAACCAGAGCACCCGGAGAAAACCCCGATGGAGATTAGTCCATTTGGTTCACTGCCTTCTGGCAAGCCAGAGTATGGAAGAGACGTTTCACAACCCTTGCGTGATCCACCGACCCTATTTGCGTTCACAGTGCTGGATTACAGGAATGCGCCGCCACCACCCCGCTAATATACGTGGTAAATTTGCTTCAGCAATACCAATGAAAACCTGTAATTTTAAGCAGTTAAAGTCACGTGGTAAATCATTTTTATACATTGTTTTTAAATATATATGAATGGAAAAAGTTAAAATTTAGTTTTAGAGTATTTTTTATTGGTGATAATGTTTATGCCAAATGTAATAAACTGAATATGTTAATAGTTGAATGCTCACATAGACACTAAACACGAAAATGGAATTAAAGCTGAATAGTGCAAAAAAGCATCGAGAGATACATTTATAGAGTCGCATTGAGGTATAAGAAGAAGAGCCTATGGATCAGAGACAAACTCAAATTTGATGCATCATATTGACTGTAAAGCAAGCAACGGTATCCAAACATGCCCCAGAGGATGTCAACTGCGGAGATGGAGCCATGAATTCGGCTCTTGTGCAGCAGTTCCATCACGATACTGTGTAAGGTGGCAATGGCATTCATCCAGCAGTGGATAGAGCATGGTCGGTGATGATAATTATTATTGGCATGAAAAGATTTTTGAACGTTTTGCTGTGTAGAAAGCGAACAATTGGAACCCAAGTATGGAGCTGTAAGGAACACCTTTAGATATGGGGAATTATGGCCGTCCATAAATGACGTCACGCATTTGGGGGGGGAGTCGGACATTTGTGACGATGTGTGACGAGTGGGGGGGTTTGAGAAATGTGACGTCACATCAAAATGCGCAACTTTAAATAAATATAGACAACACGTTCTACTTAGTTAAATAGACTTTTTAATACATGTTTTCTCCTACAACATCAGAGTGCAGCGCCACATTAAATACACACTACAATAACAATAGTTTAAAGCGATTTGAAGCATGTTTTATTTTTTCTGGGGGGGGGGGGGGGGCAGAGCTTTGTTACGTCATATTTGAGGGGGGGGGGGGGTCTGACTTTTTGTGACGTCGTGTGACGATGGGGGGGGGGGGGGTCAAAAATCGTCCAAAATCGCGTGACGTCATTTATGGACGGCCCCTTACCTCAAGAGTTTATAATTATATTGGTCTCTCCAAATAAGATAACAAGATGTCCCCCCCCGCCCCATTCCATACAACACATTTATATCTTTAAAATGAAAATGCACGTTCAATGCCTCTAAAGCTCCACTGTGGTAAAACGGAGACTTGGTTTGCACTCTCGCGCAGTCGTTCACTACCTGTGGGCCGTCGGCCACGTGTGGTCAGCAAGGCCGTGGAGGAAGTGGCCGGCTATGTAGACGAGTCAATTAAAACAGAATATAAAAAAAATAAACTCTCCAGTGCGTGACTGTGGTCATCCAGAACAGACCGTACAACGTATAACGACGCAATGTCCGATCGACAAATACGACGGAGACATCACAGCGATGCACATTTTATCGTCCTTTTATCGTAGTTTATACAAATAATAATATCCTATTGGTGCGCGATCTTTTGGAGGGATGGCAGTGGTGGTCTGGGAGTCCATAAAGGTTGCAAACCACTGCTATATATACCGAGTATATGCACTGCCGTTTATAAAAGCCACACGTAAAATTTGTCAAATGAATATTTAATTCTAAGTGCATAAGTTGTTGCTATGTATTCTAAACAGGGGTTCCAAGAATTGGATGAAGAGTGCTTCAAAAAGTACGGGAGAATCTGGGGGTAAGTTTCTCTTGTTATACGTTTTAGAAAAGAGTCTTTTTGTGAAATATAAATAAAATAAATTCGCATAACACACAGAATAATCCCAAGAACTGTTAGTACTTTAATAAAACTGTTTTACAAAACAAAAGTGTATTTAACCAGGTAAGGCCCACTGAGCTATATAGCTATTTTCAGAAGTGACCTGGCCACAAATGAAAGCTCAAGGAATTGGCTTATCACGTGGAAATTGTATCCAGCCAAATGCTTTAAATGCACGTTTCTAAATGTGGAGGGGAAAACCAGAGGACTCTGAGAAAAATCCACGTGACCACGGGGGAGAAAGACATGCGAACTCCAAATATACAGCAGGAATCAGGGTTGGGATCGAACCCACGAAAATCCTGCATACCAGGCGAGGTAGTTAACAATAATAAAATAGATTTTATAATTTTCAAATTAACATATTTAGATGTGTTTTCTTTTAAAAGGCTCTGTACACGTAACGTTAAGATTACAAAGGTAATTACGTTCTTAAATAGTTCCCAATACATGTGTTTCACGTTTTAATTTTCACATATGGTCCAATAGAACCTGGGCTAGCACATTCCTGCGGAGGGAGCTGGTAGGAACGTTGGGTTGCTCGGTCAATGGTCAGGGTCAACGGCGGCGTGGTGTATTCCGCAAATATGCCCGACTGTGAGGGCGGGCACAAGCCGGCGTGAGTAGGTTAAACGTTGAGTTTTATAAGGGCACCACGGGGTGACCAGCCCCTCCCCACCCAGCCCCACCCCTCCCACCCCCCACCCAGCCCCTCCCCACCCAGCCCCTCCCATCCCCTCCCCACCCAGCCCCACCCTTCCCACCCAGCCCCTCCCCACCCTCCCCTCCCCACCCAGCCCCTCCCTCCCCACCCAGCCCCTCCCTGCACGACGGACACAATAATCCCCTGTGGGCTGGTGTAACCAGGTTCCTCCCAGTAACATGTTTAACTTGGAGGTACCCTGGCAACGTGTAACGTGAAGCCAAATAACTCATGACAGTTAACGTCACGATAACAAGTAGACAAAAAGTAGCTGTTGTTACTTTTCAAGCCGTGTAGTCGATTTAAGGATTTGTCATGATTGGGCATTATATAAGAAGACGAAACATGTCTGTAGCAATGCAATGAAAGACTTCCGTAGAGATGATTCACTCGAACAATCGAACCAATTAAACTCAGGCCAGGATTTAGGGGTGGGCTAACAGGGTGACTGCCTAGGATGCAACGCTGTGAAGGGCACGAGATGTGTCAATACAGAGTACAGGATATAGGTTTTTTTTGGGTCAGATCTCGTTATTTATAAATGTGTCGTAACCCTCCACCACCCGACATGGCCAAACAGTAAAAATGTGTCACGTTTTTCAAAGGACAAAATAATTCTAAAGGAGTGAATTCTAAAGAAGTTAATTATTTTGTCCTTTGAAAAACGTGACACATTTTTACTCTTTGACCATGTCGGGTGGTGGAGGGTTACGACAAATTGATAAATAACGAGATCTGACCCAAAAAAACCTATATTATGAATAATATTGGTCGCGAAAGCCTACCTGTTAAACAGAGTACAGGAGTTTACAATTTTACGTAACTTTACGGATGCACCATAAAGTATGCATGTGTAATGTAGTAACTCGGCGGGAGACGACTTCACGGGTAACACACTCTTTATTTTATCAAACTCGTTTACATGTGACTAACACCTACTTTATATCTCGGGTGACAAACACCCACTTAGCTACTTGGCGACTAACGCCCACTGAGCTACTCGGATGACCAACATCCACTTAGTACTCGGGTGACAAACACCCACTTAGCTACTTGGCGACTAACGCCCACTGAGCTACTCGGATGACCAACATCCACTTAGTACTCGGGTGACAAACACCCACTTAGCTACTTGGCGACTAACGCCCACTGAGCTACTCGGATGACCAACATCCACTTAGCTACTCGGCGACTAACGCCACTGAGCTACTCGGATGACCAACATCCACTTAGCTACTCGGCGACTAACGCCACTGAGCTACTCGGATGACCAACATCCACTTAGCTACTCGGCGACTAACGCCACTGAGCTACTCGGATGCACTAGGTCTTCAGCTCCGTCTTCGGGTCTTCAACTGGGTAACTCTCCCCGAGTGCTCTCGCGCGTCCCCCTTTATACCCCACCTGCGGACGTCGCTGCGAGCACCCACTTATTCGACCAATCGCCGGGCGCTGGCTACGATCCTCTTTTCCCACATCTCATCGTGCCTCACCACTCACGCCGCGCCGCCCCGTCATCTGTCACTCCCGGCGCGCGCGTCCACACCACGCCCACAACGCGTGCCCAACCCCGCACCCCGCGCCGCCCCGTGATCCATCACTGTCACAGTCGGCGCACGTCAATACCACCACTACATCACCCCCTACCACATAGCTCGCAGCCGCCCCGGCTGCTATAAAAATATACAAACCCCCCTGTGTGCCCCGTAACACAACACAACAACAAGAACAACAACTAACCTAACAACACAACACGACGCGAACACTACCATCCGCAACCCTCAACCAATGCCACCGTGACAATAGAACAATATATACAAACCGGCGAGTGACAATAGCAATGTGTATGCAAAAAGGAAAATAAATGGAAATTTTTTTTTTTTTCTTTCGACTCGTGCAGTGTCCCCTTTTTCTTCCGAGCGTCCCTACAACGGGACATTACCCCGGCAGAGGGGAACACCGGGCGAGCTCGGTGTAGAGCAAAAAACGTCTTCATGAAAATTGTTGAGACCTAGCCCGAGTCCGCCTTGCCGGTCCGTCGTACGGCACCAGACGCGGTTGAACGTCCGGTGGTGCCGGCGGTTCAGGAAGACATCGGCCAGGCATCGAGGACTCGTGCGTGCCCCGGGGTTCAGGCTCTCGACGGTCAGCAGCCGTCAAGCCCGAGGCACCTGGGGGCGGGTCAGGTGGAGACACGTGAGGATCAGCCTGCGACACCTCCCTCCCCGAGTCGACGGTCACATCACACGCCCGGTCGTCACGGCACAGAACGGGGTCACACGGTGCCGCATAGGGCTTCAGTCGGGAGGGGTGCACGTACCAACGGCGTTTCCCCCATTTAATCTGTATACTCTGGGGTCGTGCAACCCGCACAATTTCCACCGGTCCCCTCCAAGGTCTCAACAACTTGGGGGACGTAGCCAACGGTGCATGTGGACAATGCAGCCAGGCCTTATCGCCTGGTTTCCAATCATGCGTATGCACCCTCCGCTCATGCAATTTCTCGTTTGCAATTTGCCGCGACCGCGAATTCAACCTTGCCGCCTCCCGCGCTTCAGTCAATTTGGCGATATTAAATTTGATGTGGTCTGCCAATTTAGATTTTGCACGTGGCTGGGAAATCCCCAGTTGGACGTCCATGGCCGGATCGGCCTCCCGCCCATACATAAGAAAAAATGGGGAAAACCCCGTCGCCGCATGAGGGGCCATTCGATAGGCCGCGAGTACCCCCGGCACCTGTAAGTCCCAATCAACCTGATCGTCGCAGACCTGTTGGCACAACATAGACGTAATCGTCCTGTTCAGACGCTCAACCATCCCGTCAGTCTGCGGGTGGTAGGGGGAAGTACGCACTTTCTTTGTACCCAACAGGTCGCACACCTCGCGCAACAAAACGCTCGAAAAATTCTTCCCTTGATCCGTCAGCAAGCGTTCGGGGGCGCCCTTGTCCAACACATAACCCTGGACAAAGGCGTCCGCCACCGCCGCAGCCGACTGGTTGGCGAGCGGCCATGCCATAGGCCATCGGGTGAAGTATTCCACGCCAACCAGCAGGAACCTATTTCCCCTTGGTGTAGCCGGAAAGGGCCCCAAGATGTCCAACGCTACCAATTCGTTTATACGCGAAACCTGAATGGATTGCAGCGGTGGATTAGCTGCCAATGGTGGCGGTTTCCTTTTGGCGCACCCTACGCATCCCTTAAGAATATTCGCCACGTCGTTACCCATCCCCGGCCAATAATAGTCTCGCTGGATTAGGGCGAGCGTTTTGTGAAAACCCAGATGCATGAGCCGTTCATGAGCTGCCAGAACAACCCTACCCCGCATAGCAACAGGCACAACGAGCACGTGACGCCGGGACATGTTGTCCCACCTCATCAAAAGGCCCTGTCTGCACACCCAGGAACCGACCCGCGCCTCCCCTTCTTCGGGAGCGCCAACTTTCCGACGCAGCGTAAGTAGGGAGCTGTCGGACATCTGGAGGCGGCCCCACTCAATGAGGGGCAACGACAACAGCGAATCCCTCCCCGTGGGGGCGTCCTCTCCCGGGGTGTCAGTGGCGGCGAGCGCAACTCCCGGGGTGCCGGCGACCGGGGGTTTGCACCGCGCTGATCCCAACAAACATGTGCAGTCCGTGCACGGCGGCAACCGCGACAAGGCGTCCGCGTTTGAGTGCCGCAACCCCTTGCGGTAAATCGTCGTGAATTGGTAGTCTTGAAGGACCTCCAACCATCGGGACAATTGGCCCGATGGCTGTGCCACGCGCATAGCGTATTGTAGAGCCGCATGGTCCGTCCGGACCGTAAAATGACGGCCGTAAAGATACGGCCTGAATTGCTGTGTAAAAAACACAATGGCTAACAATTCACGACGAGTTACGCAATAGCGTTGTTCTGCGGGGGAAAGAACCCTACTACCGTAGGCGACCACCCGTTCAACCCCCCCGACCACCTGTGAGAGCACCCCCCCGATACCCGTATTGCTGGCGTCCGTGTCAAGCAAAAACGGTTGTGTGAAATCGGGGTAACACAAGGGGGGAGCCTGCACCAAAGCGTCACGGAGGGAGCAGAACGCAGCCTCCTCTTCCGCCCCCCAGTGAAACCTCACACCCTTAGCCGTCAAAGCGTGCAGGGGCTTGGCTATGGTGGCAAATTGCTTGACAAAACGACGGTAATAGGAGGCAAAACCAATGAAACTACGAACCTCCGTGACCGAGGTTGGCGTTGGCCATGAGCTGACGCAATGCGTCTTAGCAGGGTCCGTCGAGATCCCTGAACGACTCACGATATGGCCCAAATACCTGACCGATTCCCGAAGCAGAAAACATTTAGCCGGTTTAAATTTAAGCTTAGCGGAACGCATCCTGAGGAACACCGCTCTCAGTCGCTGGAGGTGCTCCTCGAAAGTCCGACTAAAGACGATGATATCGTCAAGATAAATCAAACAGGTATCCCATTGGAGGCCCGACAAAACCAATTCCATGAGTCTCTGGAACGTGGCGGGAGCGGATTGTAAGCCGATGGGCAAACGGTTGAATTCAAATAGGCCCCCAGGTGTCCGGAAAGCAGTTTTAGGTTTAGACTCGTTATCGAGTGGCAATTGCCAAAATCCAGAAAGCAGATCGAGTGTGGAAAAAAACTGCGCTCCCGCCAATGCATCCAGCGACTCATCCATCCTGGGGAGCGGATACGCATCCGCCATCGAGATTTTGTTTAAGCGGCGGAAATCGACACAAAACCGCAAGGACCCGTCCTGTTTCTTTACTAGGACAATAGGAGCACCCCACTTCTGACACCAGTTGTAATGTAGTAACTCGGCGGGAGACGACTTCACGGGTAACACACTCTTTATTTTATCAAACTCGTTTACATGTGACTAACACCTACTTTATATCTCGGGTGACAAACACCCACTTAGCTACTTGGCGACTAACGCCCACTGAGCTACTCGGATGACCAACATCCACTTAGTACTCGGGTGACAAACACCCACTTAGCTACTTGGCGACTAACGCCCACTGAGCTACTCGGATGACCAACATCCACTTAGTACTCGGGTGACAAACACCCACTTAGCTACTTGGCGACTAACGCCCACTGAGCTACTCGGATGACCAACATCCACTTAGCTACTCGGCGACTAACGCCACTGAGCTACTCGGATGACCAACATCCACTTAGCTACTCGGCGACTAACGCCACTGAGCTACTCGGATGACCAACATCCACTTAGCTACTCGGCGACTAACGCCACTGAGCTACTCGGATGCACTAGGTCTTCAGCTCCGTCTTCGGGTCTTCAACTGGGTAACTCTCCCCGAGTGCTCTCGCGCGTCCCCCTTTTTACCCCACCTGCGGACGTCGCTGCGAGCACCCACTTATTCGACCAATCGCCGGGCGCTGGCTACGATCCTCTTTTCCCACATCTCATCGTGCCTCACCACTCACGCCGCGCCGCCCCGTCATCTGTCACTCCCGGCGCGCGCGTCCACACCACGCCCACAACGCGTGCCCAACCCCGCACCCCGCGCCGCCCCGTGATCCATCACTGTCACAGTCGGCGCACGTCAATACCACCACTACACATGCAAATGAGCAGCACATACACATTGCACGATAGACACCAAATGTAAACTAGTGTAATCGTTATTACCAGAGATTTACATTCAGCGTTAGTTGAACTCGATGTTCACTCAATGCGCTATTAACATCAAAAGGCTGGGATTATTATGTACGGTACATTAAATTGAATTTGGATGTTTAAAACAGGTGTATCAAAAACTGCAGCAGTCTTTAATAAGCCAGCTTTCAT
This sequence comes from Lampetra planeri, assembly GCF_965212315.1. Lineage (NCBI taxonomy): Eukaryota > Metazoa > Chordata > Hyperoartia > Petromyzontiformes > Petromyzontidae > Lampetra > Lampetra planeri. Next base: position 6,389,691 of record NC_136129.1, read on the forward strand.
ACACTACGTGCCAAGAACCGGAACAATGAAATACTGCTTCTCTTCTCTAATTATCTTCAGGCTTTACGAAGGTCGGCAGCCTGTGCTGATGGTGGCTGACACAAGCATGCTGAAACAAATACTCGTCAAAGATTGCTTGGAGTCCTTCACCAACCACCGGGTAAAGCGGTGCAAACAGCAGACAATGATGATAACATAAAAAAGAGGGTTTCCCATTTCTGGCAATAAAACAGGAGGTGTTAATATGTACACACATCAAAATAGATACCTTTCGCAAGGCATCAAGCAGTGGCGGCACCTGCAAAATCTCTCAGGGGGGGCAAATGTCTGGATGATTTATAAGGATAAAGTCCACCCATGCAAAGGATAAATTAACAGCTTAAGCATGTAAAGGCAACTTCACTTCTTTAATATTAATGAAAAATAAAGTGACTCTTACAATACATCTTGTTTGTTTCTATACTCACTATTAATACAATCCACTCAAGTTTCTTTTATTAAAGATTCCACTAGGTGGCGACAAATAAAATTGTTGACTGAAACGTGCTTACGTATGATGACGTAAGCACGTTAGGGCGAGCCCTCCCGGAAGCCATAGAGAATGCATTGCAGCGCCCCCCGTTCGAAAAAAACATCTTTGAATGTAAGTCTATGGGACCACTCGGGGCGATTCTCAGCCGGAGTGAAATCGCCCAAAAAGAGGCGGTACTCCACAGAACGTGACATGACGCTGATTGGACTATATCCAGAGGCACAGTGACGGCTAGCGTGACTCTGTGGTTGAATGACATTGGTGGTGCGTCGCCCAATCGCCCTAATGAAGAAACCGCCCCTGGCATCAAGTATGCATTAACCGCACACACTCACTTGATGCAGCTAATCTGGCTGTGACGGTCCCACCTGATGACGGAGACTTGTGTTGCCTCCGAAACGTCGTGATTTTTGTTTTTATTTTATTTTCATTAATTTTGATCTTTTACCTACGTGACTTTACCGAAAAAACCTAAGAATATGATTCCTTGCAGTCACGAAAGCTTCAAATCTAGAATTAACCGCACATACTTGTTGCAAAAATTCAAACAAACATGCTCTCATAATTATCAGGGCATGATTGTTTGCTGCATATATTATAATTTGTGCATTGTCTTGGAAACTGATTGGCCTACAACTGCCTCTGGTGCCTTGCAAACGGTGTCTATTTTGTGTTTGAATGTTCTGGCAATAAAACATCTGTTCTAAAACATGTTTTATTGCAAAAACGGGTACAACCTATTCTTATTTTTTCTTATTGTATTCGTATTTATATAATAATTTCATTGTAATTTTTTATATGTAACCGCATTATTTTATAATTGCTATTTTTATTCTAAAATTGTATTCTTATTTTTTTCAATGATTTTTTTTTTACTGCCAAAAAGGCCCCATAGATAAAACAGCAGACAAATGAGCGATGCTGACTTGAGGTTCATTACATGATGTTACCTCCTTTGTGAGCATCTCTTCCTTAAGCTCCCCACCAGCCTCCAACCTCAACTCTCTGTCATCAACCATCCGCCAGTGTGCGTCGTGAATGCTCCTCACCCACCCACAAAGCCCAAAAAAGTCGTCACGTGAACAACCGTTTGTCGGTGCCTACCTTAATTACAGAACAATTCAGACCGTATTGGTCACCCCGTGCCCTTATACATCTCAACGTTCATCCTACAAAGTCCCATCAAAAGGGAGAAACACAAACAAATAGACAACATTATTGTTTTTTGCCCTTTTGAAATGGCTGTGGACCTGAAAACTCAGTTTCCCTGCACAAGTATATGGGTAAACCGTATGGGTTTACAGCTATGTTACAGTCGGCATCATCAGGCGATCGCCAGAGTTGAAATCATGCGGTTTAAAAATCTCCTGCAATCCTGGGCATGAAATAGGTGACGGTGACGTCATTTGCACGCCCACCCCGGTGACCAGGTGGTGCGTATAATGGGGAGAGTGCGTTTCTATCGAACGACGTTTTAGCCCAGGGTGCATCGTAACAGGGGCTAACGGTCGGGGGAGCATTGTGCGGACGTGTCAGATTGTTTGAAGATCTGATTGCTGGTGAATGCCTGCGATCTTGAAACAATCTGAACATGCGCACCTGACGCTCAGCGAGCGGTGAAATCTTTCTCAGTGCAATCGGTTCTCAGCCAATGGAACCCTTTCCCATGACGCACACGCACGTCTATTATTTTAGTCTCTTCCGATTTTATTTTATTTTTCCTTCCACATCCGTTCCGATAACGTACGTGCGCGCACTACAAGCAACGTGCTCTCGTTGATGCTGGAGCTTAAATATGCTGCTTTTATTATCATTTGTATTACTTTAGCTGGCATTGGTGCAGCTAAATGTGGAATCTGGAAAGCTGGAAACCAGCCAGCTGGGATTTCACTGCATTTATTTATATTTGCTAAAAATCGAACGTCTACTGATGTAGTGAAATAATGTTGACCATGTTTAACTGATACATTGCATACCCTAAAAACCACTTATGTTAGTAAAGCACGTCTGTTTAACCAAAACATAAACAGCTTCCTGCGGCCGTGTAATGGCGTGAAATGCGTTCGGTTATGTTTTGCCGTGGAGTATTTTAACATGCTCTTTGGTTCTTTCGGTAAAGTCATGTAGGTAGAAAAATAATAGATCACGACGTTTCAGGTGGGACAACCACAGCAAGAAAGCTGTGGTTGTCCCACCTGATGACGATTGCTTGTGTTGTGATCTTAACGTCGTGATCTATTATTTTTCTACCGACGTGACTTTACCGAAAGAACCAAAGAGTATGGATTCCTGCAGTCACGGAAGCTTCAAATCAAGATTATTTTGACATGGTTTCACAGAATTTTCTTTTCTTAGGTCTTTACAAATAATGGGATCTTCGATGACGCACTTACTACAATCGAAGACGAGCAGTGGAAGCGTGTCCGCAACGTGTTGTCCCCAACCTTCAGTGGCGGTAAAATCAAGCAGGTAAAACATATATATTAATACAATGGTGTTGAACGGTCGTCTATAAAGTAATCGAAACGTTGTTTTTGTTCCGACTAACTAGACGTTTCTTCTTCTTCCAGATGTGCCCTCTGATTCAACGCTGTGCTGATGTGTTGGTGCGTAACCTCCATGAACTGTGCCAGTCGGGAAAACCATTGGATTTAAAAGAGTAAGCTCATAAACCCACTGTTGGATTTCCTAAAACCCTTATTTTGCAGGCATGTTAAGGTCAGAGTGTTGTGTATGGTAAATTAGCTGGCTGTATTCAACAGTCTAGTGTGTGCGCGTGTCATCTCATTGTAATAAAGGTCGTGGAAGCGACTTCTGGAATCCGGTCTTTATTTGTCTTTTTTTACAACACTCCTTCACGCTGCTGACCGACAGCGTGAAAGGGATAGAGAGAGACGCGCGCAGCCACGTGGCAGCCTGGACTCCCGCTCTCGCGTGGCCTCTCCCTCCGTTCGTTCCAGTTCTGACCACGTGTTGTTCGTCTCCACCCCTTTTAATACCCGGGTCACGTGGTACCTTTCCACCAATCCTGGTTAGCCTCTATGGAATCTCCCAGACTCCATCGTAGGCTCCCGGGACCACGCCCCTGACTCGTCTCCCCATTGGCTGTGGCTAAAGCCAGCAGAACCAATCCTCTACTTACAGCTGTCACCTTCCCATTATGCCAGGGCCACGCCCCTAGGCTTCCCCCCATTGGCTATGGACCAGGACCGGCAGAGCCAATCATCGTGACGAGTTGTAATCCGTCAGCGACCCGGATATATCCTCACATTACATCATTAAGGCATGGGTAAACGTGTTAGTGTAAAATGCAATGCCATATCTAAGACGGTGTGAGGGAGTGGCGTGGTGGAGAGTGGGGGGGAGCACCCAGGAGCAATTCAGATTTTGCTCTCCACTGACGTTAACCAGGGCCGGGAATCGAACTTGGGTGGCCAGCTTCGTCGCTCAGTGTACTAACTGCTGCACCACCACCTCTTGTTATCAAGTTCAGTAATGGCAAATCATTTGTTTGTTTCTTGGTCAGTGGCGGTGAAATCTCTCTCCAAGCTGGACTGACTGGGAGGGGGGGGGGGGGTGTCTGGAAAATCAACATTTATGTAATAACTAGCGGGAAGTACCCGACGTTGCCCGGGTCTTAAAAATATTTCAAAACTACTCTTAAAAATGTAATAGCAGTGCGTACTGACTGTAGTGGTACCTGCTATGATTACAGCAGTGCATACTGACTGTGGTGGTACCTGCTATGATTACAGCAGTGCATACCGACTGTGGTGGTACCTGCTACATCTAGTGACTGTATAGTAGTAATACCAGGACGCATCGGGGTGGGGGAGACATCACACAGTGAAGAATTTACCTGAGCATTTAGTGTATTTTTATAGCATTTTTAACGCGAAAGAAAATGTCCCCCTCACTCCCAGCGAAGGCGTGCGACTTGGCATGTGCCGTTCCCCCTACCAAAGGCGCGTGAGTTGGTATGGTCGTGCACGCATCATAAATACATAAATAATAGCGGAGCGCACAATAATGGCACTAAATCGTTAATTAAACTAATTTGAAGTTGACACGTTAAAAGGAATAGCGCTTGTTGATCGCGGGGCTTACGGCGTGGTGCCTGGCTATTTTTTTTTCACGTAAACCCCACCGTTGGAGAGCCAAGCGCACGACCACACAGAAATCCACACACAAACCCACAATTTTTGACTTTTATATATATATAGAATAGATAGATAGATATAGATAGATAGAAGAGAAGAAGAAGATATAGATAGATATATAGATTGATCGCAACTGTGTGCATTCGCGTGGGTATGGGTGGTCATTCAAGCGCACATAGTTGTTTTTGTCGTTGTTGTTGTAAATTCGTATCCATAATTATATAGCGTTTTATTCAAAAGAGCTTTGTATCAGTTATACAATTGAATGTAAGATGATAGCGGTCAAGGAAAACAGTGGGGTTCTTCAAAGTGGTGGTGTAGTTATGGTGACAGTTGGGATAACAGGTAGGAGAGGTTAAGCAGGGGTTGGGGTAGTGATAGGGGTAGTGATTGGAGTTGGGGTAGTGATAGGGGTAGTGATTGGGGTAGTGATAGGGGTAGTGATAGGGGTAGTGATTGGAGTTTGGGTAGTGATAGGGGTAGTGATTGGAGTTGGGGTAGTGATAGGGGTAGTGATTGGAGTTGGGGTAGTGATAGGGGTAGTGATTGGGGTTGGGGTAGTGATAGGGGTAGTGATTGGAGTTGGGGTAGTGATAGGGGTAGTGATTGGAGTTGGGGTAGTGACAGGGGTAGTGATTGGAGTTGGGGTAGTGATAGGGGTAGTGATTCGAGTTGGGGTAGTGATAGGGGTAGTGATTGGAGTTGGGGTAGTGATAGGGTAGTGATTGGAGTTGGGGTAGTGATAGGGGTAGTGATTGGAGTTGGGGTAGTGACAGGGGTAGTGATTGGAGTTGGGGTAGTGATAGGGGTAGTGATTGGAGTTGGGGTAGTGATAGGGGTAGTGATTGGAGTTGGGGTAGTGATAGGGGTAGTGATTGGAGTTGGGGTAGTGATAGGGGTACTGATTGGAGTTGGCATAGGCCTGGTCGTAGCTGGGGGGGGGGGGGGGCGGGATCAGGGAGTAACAGTCGCATGGGCAAGGGAGAAGAGGTGGTTTTTAAGGGAGGAACGGACGCAGGTGAGTGAAGAGGGTTGCTCTGTGCACTGCAGTGGGGAGTTTGTTGCAGTGAAGGGGAGCAAGAAGGGATAGGAACGAGAGAGAGAGAGAGTGACTGGGCGCAGGGTGAGGGAGGCTCATAGAGGGACAGTAGAGATTGGGAGCATGGATAGGACAGAGTAATATTTCAGAGAAGCAAGATAAACTACTTCATCTTCTTGGTTCTTTCGGTAAAGTCACGTAGAAGGGAAGTAATAAAATAATAAAAATAAAACATAATAAAATAAAATATATTATTTTATTTTATAATGTTTTATTTTTATTATAAATATATTATTTTATTTTATGTTTTATTTTTATTATTTTATTACTTCCCTTCTACGTGACTTTACCGAAAGAACCAAGAAGATGAATCCCTGCAGTCACGAAAGCTTTAAATCGAAAAATAAACTATTTCGTTGAGCTATAATTCGTGGCCCGGGTCACTTCTGAAGAAAAGCTCTACCACTTCGTGGGCCTTACCTGGTCAAATAGAAATCGTTTATAGATGTATTCACTGACCCCCCTCCCGCCTGCCTGCCTCCGCAATTCATGACGTATCTTCCCTATCGCTCCCCAGCGTTTCACTCCTCTCACCCTGTCCCATGTGTCATCTCCCTCCTTGTATCACGTTCTTCGCCAGTCTCATCGCTCGTTGTTTTCAGTGTTTTAAGACCTTGTTGTATTTTTTTATGCTCTACGAAATAAAATGATTGCGTTACGTATGTGCATAGGGATGCAATAAATGACATTTCCCATTTTTCCATTGGTCAGTTTTGTACATAATCATAATAATTCATGTGGGCAAGGCACAATGCAATAATTTACAGTCTACGTACTGGAGGTCATTTGTAAAACTTTGCACGTGTAATGTCAACTGGAATTTTCCTTTCACATGTCAGTTTTGTAGATTGGTGCATTGCGGGTCACATTACCCGAACGCCATGGCATTTTTGTGACCGTTGCCTTTTTTAGGATTTTTGGGGCGTACAGCATGGACGTGATTGGAAGCACAGCGTTCAGCATGGATGTGGATTCTCAGAACAACCCCAAGGATCCATTTGTCGTTAATGGCAAAAGCATTTTGAAGATCAACTTTTTGAATCCACTGGTTATTTTAATTTGTAAGTTTAGGAATTTGTGAGTGACAAATCCAGGCATATCGGTTTATCATTCACTGAACAGTTGTGGGTAGCTAAATACAAGTTGGGAATTTAATTCATTTTGTTTATTAAAACCCATTCATCCCATTAGCAGTCAAAACAGATGTCTTCGTGGAATAGGGTTCCCATATTAAGCCACTCCCAAGGTTGTCTCATCCCCTTCATTTCACCAGAGTTGTAAAGTTACTACCACGTGTGCAAGTCAACAGAAGACATTCTGGACATTAGCAAAATAATATTTGCATTGTCTTACATTTGTAATGAAAGGTGACCAGCAGCAGCAGAGGACAGCATGTCCTCGCGAAAAACGAGTTAAAAACACCTTAATCGAAAATGCTTTCACATAAATAATGTCATGATAAAGTTCGGCGAGATAGGACGTACACACGTTAAGATCGCGGGACAAATAACCGAGGGTACGTCGCCACGTTACTGTATCACTCCGTGTAATGTATCACACCGCTCAGCTGTGCAGCGCATCAAAGTAGTGTGTGTCTTTGACCGCTCAGGAACTGCGTTTTAAAGGAGCGCGCGTTTCGTGCTGCGCGAATATTTACCATCGAACAAGAACGGTCACTTGGCTGCATCGCACGCTTTCGGATGCGCTTCTGCGGCCGTCTGGAACGCTCTTCCATCCGTTATTGGGAAGCCACTGGAGCTTATGCAATTATAAATCTAGATTGAAACCTCATTTCATTTTGGTTGGCTACGTATGGTGCGAAAATAAGTTCAACATACGGTGCATACATAATGGAATAACCACGTTCTAATTCTAGATTTGAAGCGTTTAACAGTACTGCTTTTTTGTATTTGGATTCTCAACCAACACCGGTTTAGGTCGAGGTACACCGATTGTTCTCTTGCACATGACGACGTTGGCCAATTTCTCTTAGCCCCGCCCATCACCCCCACGTTCCATTTCCTGGTTCCCACATTCAGATAAGCCCCTCCCCCCTTAACTTGTATTTAAGGGCTGGTCTTTTGGAAATTTTCCTCACTTGATGCAGTAAATTTAGCTGTGACGGTCCCACCTGATGACGGAGACTTGTGTTGCCTCCGAAACGTCGTGATTTATTATTTTATTTATATTATTACTTCCATTAATTTTATTTTTTACCTACGTGACTTTACCGAAAAAGCCTAAGAGTATGAACCACGTTCTAGCAACAAAAAAAAAACGCGTTGTGTGAACACACGTTGAACGAGGACGTGCCATACAATGTAAATTTTTTCTCTTCCAGTTCTCTTCCCATTTTTGAGCCGACCGCTGGAATCAATGGGTGTGTCTTTGTTTCCAAAAAAAGCATCAAATTTTTTCACACGAATCGTTCAGCAGATGAAAAAGCAACGTCAGAAGGGGCTCCATGACATGGTGAGTCCATTTTTATGTTGACGTTATTATTTGAAGTCAATTTGCTTGAATATTAACATTCAATTTTCACTGCAGCGATTTCTTATTCTGCGAAGTGTAATCACTGAAGGCACCATGCTTGAATCGTGAGCTTGTGAAAAGTAACAAATGTAATTTTTTTTTTCTAGGGAAGAGTAGACTTTCTTCAATTGATGGTGGATGTTCAGCTTTCAGAAAATGCATCAAATGGAAAGTTGTCGAGTTCAGAAAAGTGTATGTATTTTACAACACAGCTTATGTCACACCTTTATCAATGTACCATAATTGTTATTTGTGCACATGGAATGCATATGCCGTACAATATTATATCTGTGAGAATCGTGTCGTTTGTTTTACAAAATATCTTCACGTTGTTGCTCACTTAAGTTTTTGGAGCATATCTAATTTCCTGGCAAAATATGTGTGAAAATTAAACACAGTCATTATCCATAATAAACACATTCCTGCGGAGGGAGCTGGTAGGAACGTTGGGTTGCTCGGTCAATGGCCAGGGTCAACGGCGGCGTGGTGTATTCCGCAAATATGGCCGACTGTGAGGGTGGGCACAAGCCGGCGTGAGTAGGTTAAACGTTGAGTTTTATAAGGACACCACGGGGTGACCAGCCCCTCCCCACCCAGCTCCACCCCTCCCACCCCCCACCCAGCCCCACCCTCCCCACCCAGCCCCTCCCCACCCTCCCCTCCCCACCCAGCCCCTCTCCACCCTCACCACCCAGCCCCTCCCCACCCTCCCCTCTCCACCCAGCCCCACTCCTCCCATTTTTGGATGCACAACGGACGGACGGACACAATAATCCCATGTGGGCTGGTGTAACCAGGAGGTTCCTACCAGTAAGATTTTTTTTAGGTTAGATCGCGTAAATATAAATGTGTCGTTAGACCCGCCACCACCCGGCACATCTGACTGAGAATTATTACAACACCACCGTTTCCAATATCAAACCGTACATTGTGTATGCAATAAAACACTCAAAGAAATAAACGAGAACATAGTTCGACTCAGTGAGATGAAAATAAATTGCATACCCTTTAAATAGCGGTAACTCCTCAACCCAAAGCAGACCGTTGATGGTAATTAGGAGTCAACCATCACATTTTAGGGTTCAGTAATTCAGATAAAATTTCTCAGCAACGTTACAACTCTCGAACCACTCCCAAGTTAAAGATAACTCCACTACAAGTCCCCGCTTAATGCGGAGGTTGCGTTCCTGAAAATTGCCGCGTAAAATAAATTCGTGTGAAATAGTAATTTTCTCGCATCTCCACCGCTGCCCTCACCTACGCTCCCTCAGACCCGCTCACCCGTCTGCCCCGGGCGGGGGGTTCAGCCAACACCCGCCCGGCGACGGCGTGAGGGCTGAGGTCCCGTTGGCGGTTGGAGCGGCAGCGGCGAGATGTCTTCTCTCTTGATTCCCGGCAACAACTCTCCCCGCTCATCACACACTTCCGCTTATATCCCCCTCCCCATCGCGAGTCCTCACGTGCTTCTACTTAAGCTGCCGCCAGCCCACCGCCAGTTGTCCCATTAATCTCTTATCATCACCCCCCATCTCCCGTCTCCGAGGCGCCAACCTCCGGTCACAGCGTAGCACCTGTTCGACCTCGGTTGCACCCGCTTCTCCCCTTAATTACTGGCGGTTTGTCTGTGCAAACCTCACGTTGCAACACGCACACCTGTTTGCACTCCGTTTCACCCGCTTAACCGTGCGCACCGCGTATTTCTCTCCTCTACACGTAGATAGAAATAATAATAAAAATAAAATGAATACAAATATCACGAAGTTTCGATGGCAACACAAGCGGTCATCATCAGGAAAAGGGGTTAGCCTCTAAAGGCACACTGTTTATAAAGGTTTGGAGATGGGTGTAGCCCAAGTGTATCAACAGCACCAACAATGCCATTGCAGCAGCACCAACATTTCCAATGCAGCAGCAATGCCAATGCAGCAGCAATGCCAATGCAGCAGCAATGTCAATGCAGCAGCAATGCCAATGCAGCAAAGGCCGTCAGGAAATCACTGCATCCCGCTCCACACTGCTGACAGTGAAGGTTGATTGACAAGAAAACACAAGTCAAGTTATGATCCAAAGTGGTTGATGACATCTTTCCAATGATTGCTGAGTCTATACGGCAGAAGTATTGGTCCTTCCGTGTTTCAAATCTGCCTTATACTCACGAACACAGTCCGAGACATGTCACTTAGTTTCCCCATCAACATGCATTTTGACAGTACAGTATTTGGCTGCGATACGTTTCCACGTGAAAAGCCACTTCGTTGAGCTATCATTTGTGTCCAGGTCACTTCTGAAAAGGAGCTTTACAGGTTCAGTGGGCCTTATTTGGTAGAATACTAATGTTAGTTGATTGCCCATCCCTAGTTACCCTAAGAAGGTGGTGGTGGGCCTTCTTCGTCCGCTGAATTTCTTGCGATGATGTTCAACTTGTGGTCTTCTGTATTCATTTCACAGATCTAACTGACAGGGAACTGGAGTCTCAGGCCGTGCTGTTCCTTCTGGCTGGCTTTGACACCACAAGCACAACCAGAACAAGATATATTTAAAATTGTATCTTCCTTGTTGTCTGTTTAATTGCACAGATCTGACCGACAAGGAACTGGAGGCGCAGGCGATTTTGTTCCTCCTGGCTGGTTATGACACCTCGAGCACAGCCATCACCTTCGTGGCCTATTCTCTTGCTTGTAACCCTGACGTCCAGACTAAAGTCCAGCAAGAGATCGATACAATACTGCCAGATGGGGTAAGACTTGCATTTCACGCCTAAATACTGTTTGGCACATTTATTGTAACAGTTTCACACTGCACAGAGGAATGTTTAACCAAACGAGTACTTTTAAAAAGCTGATGAATATGCACGAACGTAATCTCCACATGCTGCTTCAGAGTGATTTGAACCTGGCGTCTTAAGTTAAATTCCCAGGCATGGCTAACATCAGTGGCTTCCCCCTTCATCAACCCAGACTGACCAGCGTGGTGAAGTATGGTCAAACAACCCCCATGACCTACACGACATGCATATGCCTTAATCCAGCAGTGCATGACAGCACTGCAAATATCATGACTCTGGAATGTGTTGAAAAATAAACTCCGTTTTTAAATAATTTATTTTCGTCTGACCATTCCATCTGCGTGTAGAAATCCCCAGATTACGAGACTCTGAAGCACATGGAGTATCTGGACATGGTCGTGAGTGAGAGTCTGCGGATGTACCCACCATCATTTCGTACGGACCGCGTCTGTAAAAAGACGACGGTTGTGAATGACCTGGTCATTCCCAAGGGTATGGTGATTAACGCGGCAATATGGGTGCTCCACTACGACCCGCAGTACTGGGACAAACCTCACGAGTTCCGGCCGGAACGGTGAGTGAATCTCACGATTTTTTTTGTATTATTCTCGTCGTGGTATAAGCACGTAAGCCCGGTACAACGCGATGAAGGTTTTGGGGTAGTGGCAATGGCGGAGCGAGGATTTTGAGGTAGGGGGGGCAACCCCTCCAGCAATTAAAAATGATAGAGGAGTTGTAAGTAAGTAAGGACTTGTCCCTTGCTTTTTATTCGACGCTTGTGCGGTGATGGCGCAGCCATCGATCGAGGGACGAATTCGAACCGTGTGTGATCGGCATCGCGCTCGCTGAAGGTGAATGCCTTCAGGGAAGTCGTGGACTGTATATGCAACTGCGCACAATTCTGAGTCACTTATAACCGCTTTGCCGTTACTTATTGCCAATTATGGACTCAGACTATTGTCCTATCATCTCATAGAGTCCCTGGCACGTAATAATATGCTACACAGTGGCAATGGGGGTCTCAAAATGCCTATTTATTACTAATAAACCCCAATGATCCGATCAAAATTAGGGATTTCTATCGGATCATTGGGGCGGGGGGGGGGGGACTTTCGGTGCTTCAGAATCGTACGTAGGTGGGGGGTGGAAGGCCCCAACCTGTGGGGGTCTTCCGTCGGGGGGGGGGGGGGGTGGGGGCTTATACAGGGGTGCTTCAAAAACACTTCCTGAGAATTTGCAACAACGCCACGAGAAATGGGCCGCCTCCTGGGCTCTGGAGACCACCTGGAGACGATTCCAGGCCACGCGTTGACAATTGTGGTGGAGACTCTGACTTTTTGAAGCTGTTAACATTACATTGGTTATCATGTTACAGTGTATTATCCGTTCTTTTTCCATTAAAAACGATAGTCTCATATAATTGTTAAAATGCTTTTGAAGCACACTGTATATATATGGGGGGGTGAGTGGGGGGAAGAGGTAAATCAACATTCTAAGGGGAGACCAGGTGGTGGGTGGAGGGGGGGGAATCTCACGATTTTTGCATCTTTGAAATGATTTGTGTTTTGATTATATTAATCGTCATTAGTTTCCACTTTCCTCTATCTTGTGCCAATATGCTCATGTAGTGCCACATCTTTCTGGCACAAATCGCTTACGATGTCGTCGACAAGCCATTCTCTAGTAATAGGTTTTTACCCTTTCAACTGGTACAAAAACTGACACCTTTATACAAGGGATCATGTTTGCAATAACCACAACACAAGCAGTCAAAATGCAAACAAAGAGTTGTTTCTTTTTGTACCAGTTGAAACGGTAAACACCTGTAGGACTTGTACTCCGGTTGTCTTTCTCGTTCCGTTTATTCACACTTTAGAGTTCACACCTTGTCCTCATCACTGCTCCGTGTCTCCCCGTTCGCTCCGTTACTCTATCCGCCATCAACGACACTCTATGTTTCTCTGTTCGCTCTCCTGCTCTCCCAAGGTCCGTTACTCCGCTGCTACCCTCTTCTGTATTCCTCCGATGCACTGCTACCGCACTCTGCGTTCTATCTCTCTCCACTGCTACCGTACTCTGTCCTATCTTTCTACGTTCTCTCTATCCACTGCTACCATACTCTGTCCTATCTCTATCCACTGTTACCGTACTCTATCCTATCTTTATCCACTGATACCGTACTCTATCCTATCTCTATCCACTGCTACCCTTATCGTATCTTCTCTACTCACTGCTGCTCCGTCTCTCTCCCTGGCACCAACCACTCCAGCTCCCATCCCAATCAAGACTCCCGTCTCTCCGTTACGCTATCCTCTTATCCCCACACCAATCAGTCCCAATCAATTATCTCCCCCCCCCCCCGCTTCGTCACTCGCCCCCAGGCCCCCAGCCTCACGTGATCTTGTTATTCCCGCCAGAGCGGCGCCGGTCATTAACTACTCACCCTCCTAACCAATCACCGGCCTGCATCCTCGGTTACCCTTAACACCTGTCGCCCATCTTAACGACGTCTCCCTCACGCCCGACAACAACAACCCCGTCCTCAGATACCCCCCACTGTACACCGCTCGCTTGCATAGCAACAGAACAACAGAACGCGTGGCGCGTCATATTTCAAGTCCTACACACCTATTACTATATTTTGCCACTGGTAAAGGAGGTCTCATAGTGAAGCCATTCTCTGTTAGGTCTTCCTCTCTGTCCGGTTGCTTCTATTTTTTCCAAACAACACTCTTGTGATTTTCCTGTTGTTGCCCATCCTACACACGTGTCCAAATAGTGCCAGTTTCCTTCTCACATATAACAATCAGTGGAAAAAATACGTTTTGCACTCCTCGTAATGCGTCATTTCGTGAGCGTGACACGCCGAATTCGTTTTCGATTCGTGCACATATGCGCATGCGTTTATTTGTACGTATTTGATATTGTAGAGCTGGAGAGCCTATTATAGAGTGGCAAGAAATGTACGTAAGTGGTAGCAGAGGAAGTAAATTGGGAAAATGGTGATTTTTTTTTCACCTGATGACGATTGCTCTCGTTGCGATTGAAACGTCGTGATATTTTTGTTATTTTTAAAAATATTTATGTGGCTTTACCGAAAGACCCAAAGAATATGGTGAAAACAGCTAATCAATTTAAAATGGGGTGAAAGCAATAGTCCGGGCAAATAGAGGAGTGACAGAAGACGTTAAAGAGCTTTTTTGAATTTAGATATTTACGGAAGCAAGGTCTGATTGGGATTGTGTCTAAGGGGTCCACTAATCACGTTGATGCCTGCCATTGCTACAAAACAGTCATTGGCGACCTTGGCTGTTGAGCCTTACGGGTTATGCTAAACGGTAGAAAGAAGTGTAACATTTATTTATTTTAGTGCAGTTTTGTCACAAAAAAATATTTTTTTGGGAGTGGATTTCGTGATTTAAAAAAATAGTGTATCAATATTTTCCAGTAATAACGACGAGCAAAGAGAGCAGCAGGTTTGCAGAGTGTACGGCAACTCTTGCCACACAGAACTTGTCAGACTGGCGATCGTGGCTATCGGGAATAACTGGTCTGTGTAACCCCCATGCTGTTCATGGATTCTGCGTGCGCACCACTGTGACTTGTGCAGATTCACCAAGGAGGCCAAGGAGGCGCGTGACCCCTACTGCTACCTGCCCTTCGGCCACGGCCCCAGGAACTGCATCGCCATGCGCTTTGCCCTGATGTCCGTGAAGATGGCTGTCTGTCGCATCCTGCAGCGCTACTCCTTCCACGCGTGCAGCGAGACCGCGGTGCGCGATAACACCACCTCCTCCTCCGCTCTTTACTCTTGCACGAAGAAATGTCTTCGTGGCGTTCACGTTGATTCTGCTATTGCACCAGCGTATGGAATGACTGCCGTTTAAAAACTAAAAACTAAATTCTGCGTTTTGTATTTCAGATTCCACCGCAATTCCAGAACAACCCCTTTTTACAGATTAAAACGCCACTGAAAGTGAATGTTGTGGAGCGAAAGAATGCCGAGTGAAAACCAATCAATGTAAAAACTTTAGGAAGAAACACGGAGGAATGATGACTGGAGTGCTAATTAGGAGCACCACCTAGACAAATTGTTCTTTAAGTACATTTAACAGACATGATCCATTTGTCAATTAATTTTCGCACGTACATATTTGATTAAATATGATCGATATTTTACTTATTCACATCCATGTGTTTCTTACAGCAGTGCATGCACTGGCGGAGCCAGTGGGGGAAGGGTGGGGTAGCACGTGCCCCCCCCCCCCCCAATGATCCGATCGAAATCTCTAATTTTGATCGGATCATTGGGGTTTATTAGTAATACATCGGCATTTTGCGACCCCCACTGCCACTGTGTAGCATATTATTACGTGCCAGGGACTCTGTGAGATGATAGGACAATAGTCTGAGTCCATAATTGGCAATAAGTAACGGCAAAGCGGTTATAAGTGACTCAGAATTGTGCGCAGTTGCGTATACAGTCCACGACTTCCCTGAAGGCATCAACACCTTCAGCGAGCGCGATGCCGATCACACAACGCGGTTCGAATTCGACCCTCGATCGATGGCTGCGCCATCGCCGCACACGCGTCGAATAACAAGCAAGGGACAAGTCCTTATTACTCACAACTTCGATCATTTTTCATTGCTGGAGGGGTTGCCCCCCCTACCTGAAAATCCTGGCTCCGTCATTGAGTGCATGTAGACGATGTTATCTGCCGTTATGGTTTAGTAGTTGATAAACAAAAATATGTAATAATACACTGCTTTTAAAGCGCACGTATTCCTATGATGTACGATTATTGGGTGGCGGTTCTGAAAAATTGTGTAAATTCAATATTTTTATTAGTGGGGACCAATAACCCCTGTTCATGTTCCACCAAATGTTCATCAAGGTAGTGCTAGATTTACAGATGCCACAGAGTTTATGGGCTCAGTAAATCACGATTGATTTGAACCTTTGGCATCTATGACTCAGCGCTAACTGCTATATAACACATATGCCATTCCGCCATAACGTCTTTCATTTATCGACAAATTATTACAGCTGGGCGAGTAAACAAACCATATAGCATGGGAGGTTAAATGGGTTTGCAAATAACGACGACTGACGGGATCGATCTTTGGCCGCACAGCGTTTTCCGCAATATGAGACCTGGGAATTAAGGGCCAGAGCCAGCGTTCGGCAATCAGAGCTGTATCGGAGGCGGCAGAAGGCAGCAGTCAGTGGCTCTGGATGAAGAGGAAAGACCCCAGCTGGGCCCCGAAGTGAGAGGGCCAGGAGGTATGCGGTCAACAATGCTTGACTCAGGGAGGAGGACGCCCCTGCCATGCATAGTCCCATGGGATGTTGGCTATCAACAACAAGCCAACTCCTACGACTAATTGGGCATGGGACGCAAGCGTAGGATTGATCACCCTGTCGCTGGCCGCCTTTGGGGAGGGTGTATAGTGTGAAAGGCCGAAACACCCTAGGAACCAAAGGTACACTACTGACGATGCGCTCTCCAAATTTCACCAGGCTCACTGTTCATGAACTCTTGGAAGTGCTTGCACAAAGGATAGTAACATCTCATCCTGTGTTCTTGGAATCAGACGCAGACTGAGTCTTGTATTGTCGAATCTTCTGGTCAGGTGTTTTTTTTTCTTCGGTCAGGAGCCTTCCGCTTTTGGGTTTCCTCCGTGTGCTTGTACTGTAATCACAAATTGCCTTAAAAAATTGGGATATCGTTTATACTTCTAGATTTTAAGCTTTCGTGACTGCAAGCATTCATACTCTTAGTTCTTTCGGTAAAGTCACGTAGGTAAAAAAATGAAATTAAAATTAATAAAAATAAAACAATAAAATCACGACGTTTCGGAGGCAACACAAGTCTCCGTCATCAGGTGGGACCGTCACAGCCAGATTTGCTGCACCTTGATGCAGCAAATCTGATGACGGAGACTTGTGTTACCTCCGAAACGTCGTGATTTTATTGTTTTATTTTTATTAATTTTAATTTAATTTTTTACCTACGTGACTTTACCAAAAGAACTAAGAGTATGAATCGTTTATACTGTTGATATGATTATGCATGTTTTTTTGCCAATTCGATTCTCTGCTAATAGTACAGTACTTCGTATGAACTAAAATCCTGTTTAATGTTTTTGCGAATTGATTTAATAAAAAAGATAAAAGCATATTTTTTTTATTTGAAGTTCAACAAATGTCGTGTCTATTTGTTTGCGTTTCTCTCTTGTGATGGGACTTTGTAGGATGAATGTTGAGATGTATAAGGGGCACGGGGTAACCAATAAGATCTGAATTAGTCTGTAATAAGGTAGGGCACTGATAAGGGGGTTGACAGGATTGACAGACCTTCGCTGGAATGTCCAAGTCACGACGTATTGAGTCATGTGAGAGTTTTAAATGTCTTACGGCCGCATGCTTGTACAGCTAGGTTCAGGCGGTCTCTTCGTCAAACATTGCACAACACTCGATTGCTGTTTGGTTGCACGCGGGCATGCGAAAAAGAACAAAGTCCCCATTGGTTGTCACGCTCTTACGCCCAATAATTCCTACTGCAGAAACTTGATAAAAGGCACACACAGAGTTGTCGCAAGAACATAGAAGGCAAGTTGGGTGTTGGCTACAGAAGGTTCATTTGCGGTGAGTGTTGCATTATTTTGGCAGCTGAATTATACGGTGTGTAACCGAAGCGTATATAACAAAGCACAGTAATTCACATCAAACAGTGGTACTGTGATCATGTTTTTACGTATTTCCTGCTTCTGTACACACCTACGATGTCTCATAGAAAGTTATGATTGGAATGATATGAAAAAAACCCAATCGGTATTGCTTTCAGTGATTTGTACAACTGTGTAGACACACATTTTATGCGATTTTTGTGCAGATACACCGATAGTTTTACATCAAATTTCAACGAATAAATACTTTCCAACTACATTCCTTTTAAACTTGATCATCGCAACTTAGTTACAGGCTAACTGGATGGAATTTCTGCAGGTCAATTGCAGCTACATTTTATGTAATCAGGAATATACAGAACAGTACTTCAGTTAGTGGAGTGTTAAAGCAAAGAGTGAATCAAAGCACAAGACCCCCGTAGCAACCATTCATGACAATTGTCTCCTTGCGTATGGTGAGTTACTAAACATATTCGAACATAAACATGAGTTTATGTTCGAAAATTTCCTACTCCATGGAAACCCGGTGCCTCTTATAGATGAAGCATCTTTCCTTCCAATCTCCTAAATGATTGTTTTGGTTGAAGTGTCTTCCTAAGTGTTATCATATAACACACACTGTAACATTACGTACTAAGTATTGCTTTGTGGTGAAGTGAACAGTGTTCTTTCTAATGTGTAGTCCCGTCCCCTGCCATAGGATTGGGGAATTTCCACCAGCGGCTCTGAAGGACTGGATAACACAGGAGATTAGCACCGTCTCGATACGCATTTGAGCAGGAAAAAAAATACTTGAACATATCTTCAACCCATACTGTTTACCCACTATTCTTGTTAAGGGAAATGCATTTTTTCAGGTCCATACGGTGCACAGCCGTTTCAATACGGGCAATTAAAAAAAAATATATATTTGTGTTTCTCCCTTGTGATGGGACTTTGTAGGATGAACGTTGAGATTGATTGATAAGGTCTGAATTGGTCTGTAATGAAGTGGGGGGCACTGAGAAGGGGCTGACAGGTATGGTATAGTGTCGTGCATAATGTAGTGTGTAGTGTAGTGTATAATGTAGTGTATAGTGTAGTGTAAAGCATACCTGTTAACCCATACGGTTTACCCTGTATTCGTGTACAGGGAAATTCAGTTTTCAGGTCCATACGGCATACAACCGTTTCAATAGGTCAAAAAATTTAAAAATTAAAATATTTGTTTGTGTTTCTCCCTTGTGATGGGACTTTGTTTGTGTTTCTCCCTTGTGATGGGACTTTGTTTGTGTTTCTCCCTTGTGATGGGACTTTGTTTGTGTTTCTCCCTTGTGATGGGACTTTGTAATGATTATTGTTGAGATTTATAAGGGGTACGGAGTGACCAATAAGGTCTGAATTTGTCTCTAATAAGGTAGGATTCACTGAAAAAGGGATGTTTGAACACTACGTAACATTACACAAGCACCGATATTTTACCCGCACTGGACTTTGAGATGGTCAGGCAAAACGCATACAGTTTGCCCACTCTAGACTTGCAGAACCTGCTCCACAACAACAACATAGAAATTATTATTTATTTTATCATTTCGTCGTTTTGTGTTCACAGATTCTTCATTCGCAATGGCTGACGTGTCCAGCCTGTCTGGGATTTCTCCCTCCACCCTGGTTCTGATTGTCGCTGCGTTCGTTTTGTCTGCAATGTGAGTACACCGCTGCTGCTGGGCCTCGGCGACTCTCTCGCCGTCACTTGACGTGACCGGTGGCACCTCTTGAGCACTTTGTGCGAGGTCTTGGATCGCGACGATGAATTTGGCTGTGCAGAAGCGTGAGCGATTAACTCGGGGACAGCGAGTCAAGGCTGCTGAATGAGCATTGTTTTGAAAGTTGAATTATGATTTTTTTAAAATATATATAAAAAAAATACTCTGTTGAACTTCTTTCGCACCGTACCTAACCAACCGTGTTAATTGGAGGCGAATTCTTTAACATTTTGTGCCGTTGTGGAAGAATATAAATAAAACAAAATTAGCAATGCCTCCTAATATTTCTCTCTCCACATATACACAACATATTTCGAACCAAAACCATCAGTCGCATGGTCTTCTGCGAACTCTGCTTGTTCTGAATCAATACTGCTGAAATTACGCAGTCCCAGAAGACCGTGCTGCTGATGGTTTGTGGAATATTTTTTTGGTTAAATGTGAAGAGATGGCGATGTGTGAAGCGGGACATTCTTTGTCTATCAGTTTTGTATGTACGTATGTTGAACTTCTTTCGCGCCGTACGTAGCCAACGATAGCATTGGGTCCACAGGCTAACTGTGGTATGGAGCTTGTGCACTGCGTATGCTTTGTAAAGTTCAAGTTCAAGTTCATTTATTAGGTATAGCACTGTGAGCCATTCGGCTCTTGAATCGGGTGCAACCGCAACAAAGAAAAAACAAAAACATGAACAAAAAACATCTTAAAGTGTAGTGCAAACAGAAAATCCAGCAAAATATTGCAGAAAAAACACCGTACACCAACGCTGTGTGCAAAAATCCCAATGGGATGCAAGTCAAACAACAACAACAACAAAAGGACACTTTAAGGGTTACATGCTCGGAAAAAAATCGTTATAAAAAATTGATGTAAGGCAACTTTATTTAAACAAAAAATTTGGACACATTAAGAGAGGAACACAGAGGTACCGTGACATTTTACACAATAAATACCCCACTAAAGAGTCGCAGATCATTTACTTTGATCAAGAATGATTGGTTCAATTATTTCTAACATTTGTAACGTATATCGCCCTGAAAAATAACATATATGTTATCTCCCAGTGCCATGCTATGGCCGTACAGAATCTTCAAGAAGATGGGCGTACCTGGGCCAACACCTCTGCCATTCTTGGGAACATTCTTCCACTACCGCCAGGTATGTTTCACCTTCTAGATTTTGAAGTTTTCGTGACTGCAAGGATTCATACTCTTTGTTTTTTTCGGTAAAGTCACGTAGGTAAAAAATAAATAAATGAAACTTCTTGTCTCGTTGTCTGTTAAAAACTCTAACAGATAAGTGGAAATCCTCCCCGTCGAGGGCATTAATTCTAGATTTGAAGTTTTCGTGACTGCAAGGATTCATACTCTTTGTTTTTTCGGTAAAGTCACGTAGGTGACATACAAGGTTTCACCTTGTATGGGATTCGATGAAATTTAGTTCAAACCACGCGAGAGCCCTGTGGAGATGACCTGACCACTCTTTTTTTCAAGGAAGAACTGGGAACATTGAAACCAATACAATGTATCATACATATTCGGAGAGTTGCATGGCATTTAAATGCAACCACAAAGCCTAAAGCGAAATAAAGTAAAATCACCAGGCAGATTGCAAATCATGTCGAACTCAAATTAAACACAATTAAAAATAGATACATATTTAAGTGAGATAAAAGTTCAAAAACACATTCATATATTACAGTAATTCAATTGAATAGCCCGATTTTAAAGTGCATGCAATCTAGTCTCATTTATAAGTCATCATGCATGGCAGGTTATAACAGTAGCGTCCCAAAGGCCTACGTTTTCCTATTTTAACTCATCCTTTATGCTGTCAACCCAGCACAAGGATAAGTCTTTGAGGACTGTTTCATGAATAGAAATGAGTATCCTCATACAGTAGTATCCAAAGTTATTTGTATCAGGATATTGTTGAGGAATCCTAAAAGAATACAGAGGCAAGGTGTGAACTACCTCGCCTGGTATACAGGAGGTGTTGGGTTCGATCCTGACGCCTGAATATTGCAAGCTTGCATCTTTTCCCTGTGGTTGCGTGACATTTTGTCCGGGTCCTCCGGTTTTCCCTCCACATTTAGAAACATGCATTTCAAGTATTTGGCTGCAATACATTTCCACGTGATAAGCCACTTAGTTGAGCTATCATTTATGGGCAGGTCACTTCTGAAAAAATTAACCCGTAAAAACAAAGTTTTTCACTATAAATCCTTAATATGCGTGGCGGCTAGAGTCCTCTCGTCCTCTGGCTTGAGATGGCTGCCACCTATGGGTCAGATTATTGCATTGCACCATTAAGCAATTGGTAATTAAATATAATATTTTTGTCCTAAAAAGTGTAAAATTTTGGAAAAAAAATTTCACGAACATTAATTGTCACGCACAACGAGTCTGTGTGGAAAATGTCAGCTCGATTGGATCACGGGAAGTGGGTTAAAAAACGACCGAAAGATTTGCACGGTCGTAAGCAAGCAAGCGAACTTAATATAAAGGATTTAACAAGGAAACCCGTAAAAACAAAGTTTTTCACTATAAATCCTTTCTATGCGTGGCGGCTAGAGTCTTCTCGTCCTCTGGCTTGAGATGGCTGCCACCTATGGGTCAGATGATTGTCTGCCAGTATTAAGCAATTGGTAATTAAATATTTAATTTGTTTTCCCTAAACAGTGTAACATTTTGGGAATTTTTTTCACGAACATTAATTGTCTCGCACAACGAGTCTGTGTGGAAAATGTCAGCTCGATTGGATCACGGGAAGTAGGTTAAAAAACGACCGAAAGATTTGCACGGTCGTAAGCAAGCAAGCACGCAAGCAAGCAAGCACGCAAGCAAGCGAACTTAATATAAAGGATTTAAAAAGAGCTATATAGTTCAGTGGGCCTTAACTGGTTAAGCAAAAATAGTTTAATAGTTTAAATGTGCCGGCTTACCGGCTTGGTTCTATTAGTGACGAGACTGATGCCAAACCTCAACAAATTATGGTTGTCAACGTCATCAGCCATGATCAACCCACTGCTGGATAAAGCCTTCCCCAAGCTAATTTCACCTAGCACCCGTACACAAGCCGATGGCATTGCTCTGTCTCCACAGTTAACGTCCCCTCAGGAACATTCCTTCACTTTAGCTGCCACTTGATCCGTATTCGTGACCATCAGTCATTATCTGCACCTCAACCTGATTGTGGCTGATGGCATCATTTCTGTCAGCACCAGGACAAAACTGGCCTTTTACCCCACTCCACCCTACGACAATAATGTGCATAAGCCAACGGTTAAACTTATGACATCGAACTCACACGCTGTTCTCTTCTTGATTGTTTTCACAGGGTTTCAGAGAATTTGATGAAAAGAGTTTCAAGAAGTATGGGAGAATCTGGGGGTAAGTTACTATTGTTTGCTCGACATTTTATAAAAGTCGCGCGTGTGTGCGCGTATATATGTAACGTATTTTGTGTAATGCTACTTTAAAATTTGTAAAAATTTAAACAACCTCATAAATCTATGTTTAGTTAGACAGTGCAAGATGAGTTTGGTAAAACACTGAAACCGCTTACAATAATCTTTATGGTGTGGAGTGATATGTAGTGAGGATAACATGCTGTTATTCAATAAAGTTGTCGCTGCGTTGAAGAACGATCCACAAATATTGTTAAACGTGTGTGGATCGCTCTCCAACACACCAGTGCGCCGAGCAACAAACATTTGACGTGTTAGTTCACGTGACATTTTTTTTGGAAACCAGGACTTACGATGGCCGGTTGCCTCTGCTCGTGGTGGCTGACACAAGCATGCTGAAAACAATCCTGGTGAAGGATTCCCTGGAGTTCTTCACCAACCGCCGGGTAAGCGAGTGCCACGTCATCCAAATACGAATGAGAAATGGCAATGTGAGGTTCATGGCATGTGTCTATGTATAGATAACTAGACATTTCATTCATACCCAACATCATATATCTTAAATTGCCTTGTACCTTTATTTTATTTCATCCTCATTTTACCAGGTAAGGGCCCACTGAGCGATGTAGCTCTTTTTCAGAAGCGACCTGGCCACAAATGATAGCTCAACGAAGTGGCTTATTGCATGGAAATGTATTAGCAGCCAGATATTCTAAACGCGTGTTTCTAATTGTGGAGGGGACCCAAAGAAAAATGTACGCTAACACCTTAATGAAAACAAAAAAACATTGTGTATCAGCCTTTTGCAAGTCCCACTGCTAAACGAAGGGCTCCTACACTGCATTGGTCATTGGAGTTTGTTTGACCAAACCCCACAACGCCGGCCACCGTAGTATCGTAAACAGCGAGCATGGGACCAGTTCAAACATCACTCACTGCTGGTGTTAGCCACGCCATGAAATCAAATCAGGTCACTAAGTGCATAGTCACTATACTTTGCACCTCTCTTATACTTTACACTCCTATCGTGTTTTTTAAAAATTGTTTGTTGTTGCAACGTTCTGACCCGCCCCGACTGGACATCTGTAAAAAATAGCTTTATATCTCATCGGATTCCCCCAGTATAAATAAATATTATGATTTTGATAGGAACGTTCGTTAACCATTGAGCCATGATTCCAACCGGAATGTAATGTCACTCTTCTCCGAGTCCCAATGCCTCATTGTCCAATTGTCCCGTCGTACATTTTATGTGCCGATATAACATTAAGCTGAGCTCCAGGAAAACTAAATGCATATTGGCTTGGGTAGACAGAAATATTTCACACTCCATATATGACTTTAGAAACCGCCATGTCTCCATCGAAACACAAGAATGCATATGGTTTAAATATTTTTTTTTGCTGTAAAGATGTCAGTAAATTAATCCGGTGCAACAAATATAAAGTGTGTATCTTGCTTACTTTTTGTTGAGCATTAATCTGTTGCTCTTTGCAGCTTTAATGTATCTGATGTTTGTCTGCTATTTTAAAATATTTCCAACAGTTTACTACAAGTTGAATGGCTTTTTAAATGATAATCACCTAAATATCCAAGACTATTCTTAAAATATGTGTGAAACTACGAAATACATTTTTAGGGTATATACATTACTAACAATGTCATTATCCAATTCCTGCAACTTTATTAAATATATGAAATAGTATTTTTTGGTAAACTGTATTCCCATGTTAATGTGCTTAATTATTTTAACTGTTACATTTCCTTGTTTTTTTATTTTTTACATAGAGTTTCGGGCTGAATGGACCCTTCAAGGAAGCTATGAGCTTAGTTAATGATGAGAAGTGGAAGCGCATCCGTAACGTCCTGTCCCCAACTTTCAGTGGTGGCAAAATCAAGCAGGTAAAAGAACCTAAAAGTCGATGACTGTTTCTTTTTTCAGTGGCGTTGATAGGTCCAAAGTATGTTTGTACCAAATACTAAACAAAAGTTCCTCTCTTTTTAGATGTGCCCACTGATTGTACGCTGTGCTGATGCACTCGTGAAGAACCTCCATGATAAAAGCCAGTCTGGGAAGTTAGTGGACCTAAAAGAGTAAGTGCATGAAGCATTTTAGAAAACACATTTTAACACGTCCTGTGAGTGATGAGAAAACTCAGAGGGAATGGTGAGTGGAGGCTGGAAAACAAGTAAAAGTAAGACATGCAAGGCGATTTCTCGACATCAAAATGTGAGATTGTAATGATCACCTCGGTCCTTCCATCATGCCTTGCATGTCACGTGACATCATGCAAACTGCGTGTATCATGCAGTACGGTGATGGTTACAGTCGTGCATTTTACTGCCAAAAAAGCCTTTGGTGGGATTTTGGTCGTACATATCTTCATATTAATGGATATCGGCAGGGTTCATTGAAGATGTTACTGTACATAAGTATTCAATGTACACTTCAGTGTGATACA
Source organism: Lampetra planeri (assembly GCF_965212315.1). Lineage (NCBI taxonomy): Eukaryota > Metazoa > Chordata > Hyperoartia > Petromyzontiformes > Petromyzontidae > Lampetra > Lampetra planeri. The sequence continues at coordinate 6,415,108 of NC_136129.1, forward strand.
TGTGTGCATTTGGGAAAAGTTCAGTTGTAATTTCCAGTCCACGTGTCAAGTTTTATAGATCAGTGCATTGCGGGTCAGTATACCCTAACGTCGTGGTATTGATGTGAATTTTGCCTCTGCTAGGACATTTGGGGCGTACAGCATGGACGTGATTGCATGCTCGGCGTTCAGTACAGACGTTGACTCTCAGAACAACCCCAACGATCCATTCGTCGTTAACGGGAAAAGCATTTTCAAGATCAACTTATTGAACCCTTTGGTTGCACTAATCGGTAAGTATGGTAACTTTACAATTGACACATCTAGGCAAATGGTTTTGTTTTACGGGCATTAATTAACTACATTTCTGATTCAGTACATTTCTGCAAAGAAGCAATTTTGCCAATACAACGATATATTTTGTTCCATCTCTATTCCAATGTATTTTTATGACCAAGTCATTGCCTGATTTTGAGATTGGACATGGTGCAGCAGGTGAAACGGAGATAGGATAAAGAGAGGTAATATTCGGACGTGGATATTTTAAGACGGAGTTTGAGATTACAAGGATGCCCCCACCCCTGCCAGAGGAGCCGTTGTCCCGTTTCGAGGTGGAGTGTCCTGGGAGGGTGGCTTCAGAGAGGGCGTATAGCTCAGTGTGTGTGCCTCGTTTCACGTTGGCCAGTGTTGTGGGAACTGTTTGAGTTGTTGGTTGGCCAGTGTTGTAGGAACAACACAGTGTTGTAGGAACAACACAGTGTTGTAGGAACAAGACAGTGTTGTAGGAACAATACAGTGTTGTAGGAACAACACAGTGTTGTAGGAACAACACAGTGTTGTAGGAACAACACAGTGTTGTAGGAACAAGACAGTGTTGTAGGAACAATACAGTGTTGTAGGAACAACACAGTGTTGTAGGAACAACTCCAGGATAAGTAAAGATTCTGATTCTGGGGACGTGTGGGGATTCCCAGTGGCAGCGGAGTGGTTAGATTAACGCAGAAACCTGAGTTCGATCCGTGGTCTTGGCTCACAGTGGCAAGTAATATATTTGAACTGATGCTGGGCCTCCCTCCCCCACACGTTCAGTAACACACACACTAGCATGGTGAGGTGTGGGCAAAACAAAAACCTCCACACGATGCGGGGAAGGCCTTTTATCCTGCAGTGGATTTACAAAAGCTTGTGAATAATTATGTTAATTGATATACAGCTCTCCCTCACTTCATGATGTAGATGCATTCCAAAAAAGAGGACACACAAAGCGAAATCGTGTAGCATGTGACTGCACGGTCACCTAACCCACAATGCACTGCATGAGGCAGCTGCCTGCCAAAGAGTGTATCCAGTACACACAACGTCGACCCACGCCCGACCGCATAGCTGCACATGTGAATTCAAACCGTGTGTAGGGGTGTCAGGGGAAGGATTCCCACCAATAGGAGAGTTAGTGGGAGGGGTAATCGAGGAGATATAAGGGGAGAACGGGCGGGAAGAAGGGGCCTTTGGCGGGGACGAGATTGGGACGGCTGGGGACAGGTGTGGATGGGAGAAAAGGATTAAAAGACAAACCCCCTGCAATCTTGTGTCGGCTCTCCTTTACACGTGTAACATAGCGAATTGTGGGTAGAAATAGGCTCGCCGCATATACGCGAAATTGCACAAACCGAACCCGCATAAAGCGACGGAAATCTGTACATTGTCACTATTTTCTCTTTTACAGCGGTCTTGCCAGAGCTTGTCCCGCCGCTAGAATTCCTGGGATTATCTTTCTTCCCAAAACAAGCTTCCTCGTTCTTCACGAAAATTGTCCGGCAGATGGTAAAGCAACGCCAGAAGGGGCTTCATGACATGGTGAGTCCGTTTCAACAATGCTCTTTTTCAATATTGGTTATGTTTGATATTACAATAAGACATTTTAACATTATTTTTCATGCTCTCTGGTTCTTTTTTTAAAGTCACGTACATAGAAAAAATAATAAAAGAAACACGACGTGACTTTACCGAAAGAACCAGAGATTATGGATTCCTGCAGTCACGAAAGCTTCAAATCATAATTTTTCATATATCAGTGCAGATAAATTGTAATACAGCAGTAAATTATTGCATGACTGAAGGCACGTATGTATGTAAAACGTCTTTCGCACCGTACGTAGCCAACCATGCTAATGGGAGGTGCGGGGGAAGGACAACAAACTTAACACAAAAAGTTGTTTTCAATCTAGATTTTACGTATGGTACATCTGTTGGTGTTTTGTTCAGAGACTGTGAAATCTAACATGTCATAAAATTGTGGCATTTTTTTGTCTAGGGGCGAGTCGACTTTCTTCAATTGATGGTGGATGTTCAACTTTCTAAATCCATGCAAAATGGAGCTAATCCTCATTCAGACAAATGTAGGTATTTTTTACATATCTAATGAAATAACATTCACAGGTTCACTTTCAAATCATACCCATTCACAGTTTTTACTTCATTTAGAGTGTACAATCCAATATATTTAAGCGATTATGGTGAATGACGAACATATATAAAATGTCACTATGCTCTCAATGTGAAACACTGTAGTTCATGTTTACAATACAATTTTTTAAAGATTGTCCTGAATGCTCATTTTGGGAAAGAAAGCACTTTTTCAATTAACTCCATTGAAGGGGTTGTAATGACAATCATGAGGTCACCCGAGCCTATATCATTCCTAGCACAGGACACACAATACAATATAATGTACAGTTCTAGGACCAAACCATCCAGGATGTGCCCTATCTGATCATATCTCAAGCTTAGCAAGTCGTCATAGCACTTATGGGGCTAATATCAGGTCGACAGACAGCGGGAAAACGTTTGGATATCTTAAAATGTAGCGGTCACACCAGACCCTGCCACGTCTACAAGATGTGCACAATGCACCTTACAAACCGTCTGCTGGGTCGAAGACCTTATCTGGTCAGCGACGGAAACCCACACGACTGGAGGAAAGTAACGGTCTCTGTGACGGGCGAAATGGCAGAGCGCAGCCAGCCACCATCAAAATCACCGCCCCCACCATCAAAACCACCGCCCACCATCAAAACTAGGATGGCGCGCAACTGTTGCCTGGCTGCTCCTCCTGAAGGGGGCTTCCTGAGGGCCTCTCTAGACTGAATGACACAAACTCTGAGACCGTCGCATCGTTGATGAGGAACTCCTCATGAGACTAGGACCTCAGTGGGCTCTTGCCGTTCTCTTGTTTGACTTTTTGTGCTCTACGATCGCATGCGATGAATATGCACGGTACAATCGTGCAAATTACCAAAACAGTCGGAATTTAACTCATTGTGCGATGGCATATTAATGCCAGTAGCTTTTGCCGGGTAGTGGCGGCGCACACCTGTAATCCAGCACGATAGAGGCAAGAGATTGTGGATCACACGAATGTTGTTGAAGCTCCCTTCTGATGCATGTCGAGGTGCCATACCCTGGTTTGCCAGGAAAATGAGGCGCAGCAAAGTGTGGACTAATATCACGCGTCTCTTCTGTATGGGATAGAGTGTTGCCCCCTCGCATGCATTGCTTTTCTCCGGGTAATTGTTGGCACCAGTTCGCCGCTGGACTGCTGTCCGTTGCGTTTGTGGTTCCTCATAAATTGTGAGATAAAGTGTACTTAACAATGCTGTATAAAACGTTACAGAACAAGATATATTTCACACTGCATCTTCCTTGTTGTCTGTTTAATTTCACAGATCTGACCGACAGTGAACTGGAGGCGCAGGCGATCTTGTTCCTCCTGGCTGGTTATGAGACCTCAAGCACAGCCATCACCTTCGTGGCCTATTGCCTTGCTTGTAACCCTGACGTCCAGACTAAAGTCCAGCAAGAGATCGATAGATTTCTCCCGAATGACGTAAGACTTACCTTTTCAACTTAAATTGAATTGTCACAGTTCAAAACACTATTCGAAAGGTGTGTCTACACGAGCTTCATGTTTCAAAGTCTGAAAGGCATATACTATATAATAAACTATTCTAGAATGTGTTTCGAATGAAATAATTATTCGTTAATTTGTGTAAATATATCTATCTAACCTTTGTGCAGACTCTTCCAAGTTACGAGATTCTGAAGCAGATGGAGTATCTGGACATGGTCGTGAGCGAATCTCTGCGCATGTACCCACCAACATCTCGTACAGACCGCGTCTGTAAAAAGACGACGGTCGTGAATGACCTGGTCATCCCCAAGGGTATGGTTGTCGCCGCACCACTATGGGTGCTCCACTATGACCCGCAGTACTGGGACGAACCTGAAGAGTTCCGGCCGGAACGGTGAGCGAATCTCTTTCAAATTTGAATGCGTTTGAAAACTGAATTTTACGTGTCAAGTACTTAAACATGGATCAATTCTATCTGGAAATACTTGAAACCTAGGTTTCAGGTCATAGCGTAGGCAACGGAAAGATAGAGATATAGTTAGTTCAAGCCATATGAAGGCCATTTTATGTTTGAATGGCTCATTGACTGCAGACAGGACGATTTTTTGTTCGCCAATTTTTCCCAAAGGTGTTATATTGAACAGCTTCCAATTAAAGTTGAAAGTGTGAGCTATGTCCATCTCATCTGTCTGTCGTGGCGTGGTCATGGTCTTTCTCATCGCGATTTATCCAATTAAAAATGCTTTCATGTAAAGCTGTGTTGATGAATTTGTTTGATGTGAATACCTTGCTTTGGACCTGTATCTCTTCCACTTTGATCTCCAAGAGATCCAATTCTAGAGAAAAGTGGCCTCAAAAGCAGGATTGTCTTCCCTCTGTGTGAATTCCCCAAATGAAGGTCGATTTTGCTTTTCAATTTGAACTTCTCGTGACTTACTGGATAAACCGTATATCACTGCTCTTAAGCTAACGCCACTTGTTAGTCAATGGATTCTGCGTGTGCACGACTGTGAATCGTGCAGATTCTCCAAGGAGGCCAAGGAGGCACGTGACCCCTACTGCTACCTGCCCTTTGGCCACGGCCCCAGGAACTGCATCGGCATGCGCTTTGCCCTGATGTCCGTGAAGATCGTTGTCTGTCGCATCCTGCAGCGCTACTCCTTCCAGGCGTGCAGCAAGACCACGGTGCACGATCACACCTCCTCCGCTCTTTACTGTTCACAAACAAGTGATTTTATGTCATTAGACATCCTTTGCCAGTACCAAAGTATAATAATAGGGTTTTTCCCCTTTTTTCTGGCAAACACAACTGAAACCTTTTTACAAGGATTCGTGTCTGCATTAACCACAATACTTGCAGTCAAAATGCAAAGAAAAAACATACTCTTATAATATATTATATATTATATTTTGGTACTGGCAAAGGAGGTCCAATGATGTAGATGCTCACCCCGAGCCCTCATTACTTTGATAGTGCATTGTCTCTGAGCTGTTCGCCTTTTGGCGTCCTCTGGTCGAGCACCAATTGGGTCGAGGTTCAAAAGAAAGCCGTCCCTGGTGTGGACCAATCAGTTTTAAGGACAATGCATATATTATCATATTATGTTTTTTGTTTGCATTCTGACTGCAAGTATTGTGGTTAATGTAGACATGAATCCTTGTAAAAAGGTTTCAGTTTTGTTGCCAGAAAAAAGGAGAAAACCCCTATTATACTAAGTGATTTTATGGTTTTATGGAAACACTAACATGTAATATTACCTTTTTTTCCTTCAGATTCCACCAAAACTTACAAAGAATCCATTCATACAACTGGAAAAACCACTTTTGGTGCAAGTTTTGGAAAGAAAGAAAGGGGGCTGATGTACGAGCAAAATCAAGATCACGGCTCCAGAGAAAAAGAAGACTTGAGAGATGATAAAAAAAACAATTCGAAGAGCTACCTGTAGTGCCAATTCGAAGTGCTATCTTAACACAGTGCTGAAAGTTCATTTACAAATTATATTATGCTATATAGATTTATATAGTGCTTTCGTCCAAGACAAATTTACAATAACTACAAAATTGTACATTAGATGGGAGCGGCTAAAATAAAGTGGGGTAATTAAATGTATTTGTGTAGTTATGGCTACAGTAAGGAGGACAGGTGGGAGTGGTGAAGGAGGGGTTGGGGTAGTGACAGAGGTAGTCGTAGTGACACTGGTAAGGGTAGTGATAGGGGTTTGGGTAGGCCTGGTCGTAGCTGTGGGGCAGGGAGTAGCAGTAGGATAGGCAAGGCAGAAGAGATTGGTAGTTTTAAGGGAGGAACGGAAGCAGGTTATAGTGAAGCTGATTTTTTTTATGTGCAGTGGGAATTTGTTTGCAGTGAAGGGGAGCAAGAAGGGAAAGGAAAGAGAGTGACTGGGCGCATGGCGAGGGAGGCCCATAGAGGGACAGTAGAGATTGGGAGCATGGATATGATAGAGTGATATTCGTTGGTTCTTTCGGTTAAGTCACGTCTAAAGATAAAATAATAAATTAAAATAATAGCGACGTTTCGATTGCAACACAAGCAATCATCATCAGGCATAAGAGAAATAGCAACAAAAATCTAACTAGAAAACTATAGACAGACATACAAGCAGACAGACATCACAAGGACACACAGAGAGAGGACACATATCGGCCCAGAGAGAGGGGTCGTTTCTGTGACGGTCCCTTAAATATAGGGAGGGGGGGCGGGGACGGAGAGAGGGAGGGGGCAGAGAAAATTAGCATATCAATGAGTGGACGGCAACGTGTTGCTGCTGCGCAAGTAAGACGACGACGTGGCACGGCACCCCAAGCTTGAAAATTAGGAGAAAGACACACTAAAATTAAATAACCTCGCAAAATATCGAAATGTGATGTAATGCAACACAGAGAGTCGGTCAACACACAATTAAGATAGAGTGATATATAAGAGAAGCAAGATAAGGTGGGGCAAGATCACAGACTAGGGTGAGACATTTAAACAGACAGCGATAATATACAGGGCGCCAGTGTATTTTGGAAAGTCGAGCAGAAGTGTGGGAATTGTGGGGGGAGGTTAAAAATGATCTGGGCTGAGGTGAATTGTATCGGTTGGAGTGGAGGAAGGCGGAGAAGGAGATAGTTGCATTAGTCAAAGTGATATCGAAAACGAGAAAAGGAACGAAACCGTGACTGGGCGCAGGGTTTAAAAAATGTTTTTGCAATAAAATTTCTAAGATTGTTTAATAGTTTGCTGATTCATAGTTGTGTGTGTCTAAATGGAGTTCAGTAGATATTTGCTGTTTTTATTGAATTATACTCTTCATGTGTTACACACCGATAATAAAGTGTGCGCATTGACATTCTGTTGAGTGTTGGGTAGTGCCTATTTCTGTGGGTGAATTTGAAGCAGTGGAAATTCCACATTCTTACGGTGGTGACCAGTACGACCTTAAAACAGCTACTGTTGAGTTACCATGTGTTATTGCTCACCAGTTGAGGCTCGATTTACAGATCCAATAAAGTTTACGTACTGACTTAATTATTGTTTTTTTAACGTACAGTATGACTCTTATCTTGTGTTTTTTTATAGAGTGCCTTTGATCAAGGCGCTAAAAAAACCGGGTAAAACAAGGACACTATTCTATGGTTCTTTCGGTAAAGTCACGTAGATAGAAAAATAATAACAAAATAATAAAAATGAAAATAAAGTGAATAAAAAACAATAAAATATCACGAAGTTTTGATCGCAACACAAGCGGTCGTCATCAGGAACAGGGAGGTTAGCGGCTGAGTGCAAACTGTTTATAAAGGTTTAGAGATGGGCGGGGCAGCTAATGTTAATGTGAGAGGGCTCTAACACTGGCAGTAGGTCTACACCAATCACAGATCTGTTTATAAAGGTTTAGAGATGGGCGAGGCAGCTAATGTTAATGTAAGAGAGGGCTCTAACACTGGCAGTAGGTCTACACAAATCAAAGCATTGCACCTCGCTCCACACACGCACACTGCTGACGGTGGAGGTGGACAAGAAAACAGAAATCAAGTCACGACCCAAAGTGGTTGATGACATCTTTCCAATGATTGCGGAGTTTAAAACCGTCGTCTCGGTTGAAATTGTGTCTGTGTCTGTATATATGGATGGCTTCGTGAACGAATCTTTGTTGATAGCCAGTAGGTTTGCAAAGTACCATCGTCTTAGAAAAATCAATTTCACGTGAGCCACCCGCATTAAAGTAATGATCAGCCACGGCAGAAGTATTGGTCCTGCCGTGTTTGAGATCTGATCTGAATTTATGGGGTGAAAATAATTAAAATTTAGACTTTTGAGTCCAAATAAAAGTGTGTGCATAAGAATTGGTTTTACCCTTTCTGGTAATAAAACAGCTGTGTTAAGATTTCCAAACACCAAACAGAAACCTTTTGCAAGAAATCATATGTGCATTAACCACACATACGTGTGGTGAACATGCAAATACAAACATGCATTGTCTTTGTCCTGTTCGCCTTTTGGCGTCCTCTGGCCTAACACTGAGATTTGGCTCTAAAGAAAGCTGTCTCTGCTGTGGACCAATCAGTTCCAAAGACAATGCATTTACTACCAGAGCCTGTTTTGTTTGCATGTTCGCCACAAGTATGTGTGGTTAATGCAGACATGATTCCTTGCCAAGCGTTTCTGTTTGGTGTTTTAACACCTGTTTATTGCCAGAAAGGGTAAAACCAATTCTTATATTTTGATACTGGCAAGAAAGTCCCAAAATGTGTGTGCATTAAAAAAAGTGTTTTTTAAAACTTTTTTTTTACCGTGAAGACAATTTTAACTACTTAACTGCTATTTTATTTCACCAGGTAAGGCCCACTAGAGCTATATCGGTGGGTTTTTTTCAGAAGCGACCTGGCCACAAATGAGATGCCAACGAAGCGGCTTATCGTTTGGAAATTTATAGCAGCCTAATACTCGAAGCACATGTTTATAATTGTGGAGGGAAAAACCAGAGGACCCGGAGAAAAATCTACACGACCACGGGGAGAACACGCAAACTCCAAATATACAGGCGTGAGGGTCAGCATCGAACCCACGACCTCCTGTATAGAAGGCGAGGTAGTTAACATCCCGCGTGTTCACAGGCGTTGAGGGTTATAACGATGCTGTTCTTAACATTTCGCGGTAGCTCAACGAAGTGGCTTATCATGTGGAAATGTATAGATGCAAAATAATCTAAAAACGCATGTTGATCCTGTGGAGGGAAAAACCGGAGGATCCAGATAAAAAACCATGCGACCACGGGGAGAGACATGCAAACTCTAAATATACAGGCTTGAGGGATAGGATCGAACCCACGACCTCCTGCATACCAGGCAAGGCAGTTAACATCACATTATTTGTTAACTGAGGTTTTGCAGGTAGATAGGGGCCACGCCATGCAGTTGCTTTATAGGTTAGGAAAGCAACCTCGAATTCACCATTGGAACCTCATTTGCCAGTAAAAAATATGATAATTGTTTTTTTACCCTTTTATCTGGCAACAAAACTGATACCTTTTTTTCCAAGGAGTCATGTTTGCATTGACCACAATACCTGCAGTCATAGTGCAAACAAAAAACATAACTCTGATCATGTATGCACTGTCCTTGAAGTTGATTGGTCCACACCCGAGACAGCTTTCCTTAGAGCCTAGTCTCACATGGTGTTGGACCAGATGACGCCAAAAGGTGTCATCTGGTTCAACACCATGCAAACATGACTCCTTGCAAACATGACTTCTTGTTAAAAGGTGTCAGTTTTGTTGCCAGATAAAATGGTAAAAAAAACAATTATCAACCTCGAATTGTTGTAACTTTCTGACCCGGCCCGAACTGGAAGTCTGTGGAAAAAGAGCTTCACAGCTCATCGGATTTCTCCAGGATAAATAATTTACAAAAAATCTGATTCTGGATGCGGAAGCTGACCGTTAGTCAGCGCAAGCCGCAGATTTTCTTCAGTCACCACCAACACCAACCACCCTTTATCTCGAGTCCAGTGGGACTTTCAACCCGTCTTGTACCAACCCGGGTTGTAAAATCAGTTGCCTATATGGGGGACTCGTGGTGCCCTCTGCCCTGATTGCGCAATATTCTATTGCTGTTGCGCAACACGGAGTGGTGGGGTGGGAAGGACGTGACGGTGGTGGTCAGCCATATGGAGTTGCTTTTTTTTTCAAACCACGCACTCAGCATCCACTTGCGCTGCAGCCATTTTAAACGGAGGCCACGATTCGGAGGGGGAGGCTCGAGTCGAGCGTAACACCAAAAAGGGTTTCTCATTCGAGGTGAGTTTGCGTTGCCTTACAATATATATAAAAACACGTTTGGATTTATTGTGCGAAGGGAAATATTTCCAGCATCATTACTCCTATTATCCGCGCGCGCCTCTTTATTGGGATTCCTCTCCTACCTTCCCCTTCGAGTCTTGCCAACAACAAGCCACGGCCGCGGGTGACAGGCGATTTAATTTTTTTAAAATAAAAAAATAAATAAAATATGCGCGGCGCTCTGATCAAAGCAAGTTTCGCCTGTGCCTTTGGCCGTTACAGTCGCGTTGAAACTCGGAAGGGTTTGCTGGAGTTAAAAAAAATGTGTGATTTGTTACAACGGATCATCTCGTTATGAATCAGTTGTCCGTGGCGATTTTACACGAGAGATGAGAAATGCGTTTGGAGCGTGAGAGCAGAAACAGCAGCAGCAGACAAACGCGTCAATATTGCAGAGGGCGAGTAAAGAAAATTTCCGCGCACCGAACGAACGAGGTGTATGTGAAGAAAACACACCGCTAATTTAAATTAAGCTAAAAATAACCAATTGCCAGTATTAATATATGACGATGAAACGAATCCTTCACCACCCCACTCCCCACCAGACGCGACTACATGTACAGACACCGCACACACACGCGCACAGGTGAAGACGCACACACACGCACACAAGTGAAGACACACACACACGCACAGGTGAAGACGCACACACGCACACAGGTGAAGACACACACACACAGGTGAAGACACACACACACGCACAGGTGAAGACGCACACACGCACACAGGTGAAGACGCACACACGCACACAGGTGAAGACGCACAGAGACAGACAGACGCGTAGATGAAGAACGATCAGAAACATCCCCAGGGTAACATCATCGCAGCGTATTTGTAATGGCCAGCAAAGTTCAAGCATGCCTATTGAAACCCACAGCCGTCCATAAATGACGTCACGCACCTGGGGAGGGGGGGTGGGGGTCAGACATTGTGACGATGTGTGACGAGGGGGGGGGGGTTGAGGAATGTGACGTCACATCAAAATGCGCAACTTTAAGTAAATGCAGGTAGTCCCCGAGTTACGACGCTCCGACTTACGATATTTCGATCTTACGATGGCGATAGCGATACGACAAAATTGTCATCGACAACCTAACATCGTGCAACTGTGCAAACGACGGACAGAATATTGGTGAGTACAGGGCAATATGATACGTTACGATACGTTCAATGCATGAATGATACGTAGCTTTAGCGATTTCATTTTAGGGTTACCACGATACGATACGTTCAATGCATTTTAAAAGTTTTTTTTTATTATAGCAGATAGAATTGTTTCCTGAAAAAAACTTTCGATTTAATTGCAGTTCATATAGGTAGGCTAAGAATTTACCTTTTTTTTACTTTACATTTTACCGTGCAATAAAGTATTGTAATTAATAAATACATACGGTATATAGTTTATACAGTACGCTGCTGTAAATTGCTCTGTTTTGCTAAATTATCACCATTCTTTAAGACTCCTGGGCAGGCTAGGCCATCTTCGACTTACGATATTTTCGACTTACGATGGGGTTGTCGTAACGCATCTCCATCGTAAGTAGAGGACTACCTGTATAGACAACACGTTCTACTTAATTAAATAGGCTCTTTAATAAATGTTTTCTCCTACAACATCAGAGTGCATCGGCACGATTTGAAGCATGTTTTATTTGGGGGGGGGGGGCAGAGCTTTGTGACGTCACATTTGAGGGGGGGTCTGACTTTTTTTGACGCCGTGTGACGATTGGAGGGGGGGGGGGGTCAAACATCGTCCAAAATCGCCGTGCTTTGTAATGCCCAGCAATGATATTAATTAAGTACACTTTAATTATCCACGCCATTCTTACGACAGCGCACAGGCTAACCACGAAAGGCGGCGTCGTGGTTAAATGCTTCGCAAGAGACAAGGCGCAGAGGTGATGAGACACAATAAGACAGCGACACAAACCGTGGAGATACAGACTGAGATGCACGAGAGATTGAGAAATAATAAAAAAAACCACGGAGAGATTCACGGAGACAGGAAGACACGGATACATGCAGAGACACCAAGCCACGCGGACGGACAACGCTGACACACGGATCACACCCGTCAACCCCCTTATCAGTTCCTACCTTATTATAGACCAATTCAGACCGTATTGGTCAACCCCGTGCCCTTTTATAAACATGAACGTTCATCCTACAAAATCCCATCACAAGGGAGAAACACAAACAAATGGACAACACGTTTTTTTTTCATAATCAACGTTTTTGGGTTAGATCGCGTTATGTATAAATGTGTCGTAACCCTCCCCATACCCGGCATGGCCAATCAGCAAAAAAGTGTCACGTTGACAAAAGACAAATAGTTCACTACTTTAGCCTACCGGTGTGTTGAAGAGTGAAACCATAACATTTACAGTTTTTGAGTAGTACGACGTTTCGCTGGTAATTGCATCCAGCATCATCGGGCAATTCGCCAGAATGGTGAGGCTCTGCTCTTGCTCCCTGCACAAGAATACGGGGTGTAAAACCGCGTGGTTTGACACGGTATATGCACGCACAGACACAGAGACACAAACACATCAGAGATGCACACGCAGACACGAAGAGACAAAGATACACCGAGAAGGAGAGTAAGTGACCTGGAGGCACCTATGCACGCTGCGTTTGTCTGTTTGTTTCAGGTTTCTTTCTCGATCTGAACAATGGCTTACCTGTCCTGCCTGTGGGACGTGTCTCCCATCACCCTGGTCCTGATGGTGGCTGCGTTCACTTTGTCTGCGATGTAAGTGCTCGGCCTCAGCTCCACTTCCTTCACCTTACCTTAAACCAGTTAGTTTATGTAGTGCACGTATTTGAAGTCTTTATTGCTACAATTCATTTTCCTGCACAGCAATGTAAACGCTACCAGCCCTCGGCTAGTGTAAAATAGTCCGTCAAACCACGAGCCTGCTGAAAGAGCGTACACTTTGTAAGTTGATAAAAAAAAACATTTATTAAAAACGCACGCTATCTTGAACGTTAATTCTACAATTTCACGTTGTGTTGGAGATTGTGTAATGCACGCTTTTTTGATAGCACATTTGAGTTAAACGCTATAAATATATACTTTAAGGGCCAAGAGTTGTATTTAACCAATGTATCTCTGATTAGCACGGTTGGCTACGTACGGCGCGAAAGAAGTTCCAAGGCAACTTGATTTAATATTTATGCACTATAAGGAACTGATATGCATTTCTAGATTTTCCACAATACACTGCTAAATATTCTAGATTTGAAGTTTTCGTGACTGCAAGGATCCATACTCTTTAGTTCTTTCGGTAAAGTCACGTAGGTGAAAAAATAAAGAAATATTTTTTTATAAAAAATAAAAAATCACGACGTTTCGATTGCAACACAAGCAATCATCATCAGGTGTGACAACCACAGCAATAATTAATTTTATTTTTTCACCTACGTGACTTTACTAACAGAACCAAAGAGTATACTGCTGAATAGCCACATAACCTTAACTTGACTGGAACTCTTGGTTCAATAATGCACACTCTTGTATTTCATAATTAGACTCCAAAATAAATGTATCTTTCAGTTACCTGCTGTGGCCGTACAGAATCTTCAAAATGATGGGCGTTCCTGGGCCAACACCTCTGCCGTTATTCGGAACCTTCTTCCACTACGGCAAGGTAGGGTTTCCCTTGTATGCGAGGAAATTAGATTTAGTTAAGACGACGCGAGAGCCAACGGAGACTCTTTTTATTACACGCTTTCATTTAACTCACTCTGTCTGTTGTTGTTGTCGTTGTAGTTGTTGTCGTTGTTGTATCCTCAAATCTTGTAACTCAATTTTAACCAACTTCCCAATGTGGTATCGACTGCAAACTTGGTATACTTATGTCATGCTGATGACAAGACTATATTCTATTATAAAATACATATTTTGAAATATTATTTTTTATATGTTATGTTTCGGCTTGGGTCTAATTGTCCACGGTCAACTGATGTTGGCTGTAATTGGCCACGGTTCTTTACGTTATGGCAAGCTTCGGGGCCACTTCCTGGAGTTCTTCCAATACTCGTACATTTAATAAAAGCGTGTTTTTAAAAGTTGTTTTAAGTATTACTTTTACAAGGGAGACCGGGGAAAATTCAACAGTCAATTTTTTACAATTCTGATTCATAACGTGCTCAGAGACCACGCATAAAGATGCTGTACAACTTAAAAACCAGCAAGAATAACTGACCAAAAATACTACCGAGTATAAAAATAAGGAATACATGTAAGGACCTAAAATAATAGGCTATAATTGAAACTTCAATCGAACACAAATAAAGGTATACACTAAAGTGAGGTACAGCTGACAAATACATTCATATTTATAATTAATAGATTTAACTGATTATCCGAATTGTTAAGTAGATGCAATATTGTTCCATGTCAATTCGATGAGGCTGCTCACAGCAATCAATTCCTGTAGGCCTAAGTTTTTCCTTTGTAACAACTTCATTTGGCTGTCAGTCTATCTGAAGGATTGTTTCACGAATAGCAATGTCAAAAGTTCTTCAGATATAAGGATAGAATGGGACTGGCTTCACCGTTTGTTTCTACTCGTGACAAGGCTGATGCCGATATTTGATATTTACACTTTTTAAATCATCGGCCATCTGGGAAGAAGGCCTCCACAAGCTCCGGTCATCTCTCACAATCCTACAGTGGCGTTCTTTGGTCTAGTATCAGAGCATATTTATTTGCATGTTTTACCACGGATATGTGTGGTTAATGCAGACTTGATGCCTTTTAATAGGTGTCGATTTGGTATTTTAACACCACTTATTTCCAGAAAGGGTAAAGCCGTTTTTAAATCCTTTATATTAAGTTCGCATGCTTGCTTGCTTGCGTGCTTGCTTGCTTGCTTACGACCGTGCAAATCTTTCGGTCGTTTTTTAACCCACTTCCCGTGATCCAATCGAGCTGACATTTTCCACACAGACTCGTTGTGCGAGACAATTAATGTTCGTGAACATTTTTTTTCAAAAATTTTACACTTTTTAGGACAAAAATATTATATTTAATTACCAATTGCTTAATGGTGCAATGCAATCATCTGACCCATAGGTGGCAGCCATCTCAAGCCAGAGTACGAGAGGACTCTAGCCGCCACGCATATAAAGGATTTATAGTGAAAAACTTTGTTTGTACGGGTTATACTTGTTTATCATCTTAATTCTAGCAAAAAAAAGTCCCGTAAATAATCCATCTCGCGTTTGCGCACGAGCCAATTTACCCGCCTGCAACTCCCCAGTTGAAATCCCCTCCGTTGCATTTCCTTAATCTAGATTTGAAGTTTTCGTGACTGCAGGGATTCATACTCTTTGGTTATTTCGGTAAAGTCACGTAGGTAGAAAATAAAATGAATTAAATCACGACGTTTCTGGCGCAACACAAGCGTCCGTCATCAGGTGGGACAACCACAGCAATTGTTTCTTGCTACGCCCGAAACGTCGTGATTTAATCTATTTTATACCTACGCGACTTTACCGAAAGAACCAAAGAGTTTGCATTTCCTCACTTGGATGCCACTCATTATTCTTGGACATCGTTCATTCTCCCACGGCGACGTGTTTTGTCCAAGCCCATTTACCATTCTTAACGGTTCGAATGATGTCTTTATCCTGAATATGTTCCTTAATCCATGTGCGTCTCTTTTAGTCTCCCAATGTCCATTCACACAGGCGTCTCTCCATGCTTATTTGTGCCCTATTCATCTTTTGTTTAGTTGCCTGTATGTCCATGCTTCTGAACCATGTCATTGTAGATATCAAGGCCGGAGCCATGGAGTCAACATTGGGGGGGACCAAATCTTCCAGGGGGTGTGGGGTTCCCCCCCCCCCCAGAAAAAAAACATCTAAATTTAAAAACGAATTTCCTGCCTAAAATATAAAAAAATTCACTAACACATGGGATGGACGTTTTATTTATTTTTTACAATAATGTCTAATAGTGTATTGTATTACATTGCTCTGTTTTATCTTTTTTACCTTTTCTTGTTTCATTGTATGTAATGGCAGAGATTAGGGATTAATAAAGTACAACCATAACCACAATCATATAAACAGAAATCTATTTTATATCAATATATATATTGGGGGGGACATTTAGTGCATATTTGAATATTGGGGGGATGCGTCCCCCCCAAATATATACTATAATTACGGCCTTGGTAGGTAGTACGCACTGAGTAACAGGACCCTGCGGGGTGGGCTGGTAGGAATAATACTAATACCGGTACAGGGATATCGACCGGGTATAGAGGAGTTAAAAAGAAAATGATTTGTGCATGGGGGGTGAGCGATGACGTCCACACCCCCCTCCCCACTGACCCGCGCGCCCACAGAGCAATGACGTCAACACCCCCCTCCCCACTGACTCGCGCGCCCACAGAGCGATGACGTCCACACCCTCCTCCCCACTGACTCGCGCGCCCACAGAGCAAGGATTGCAACAGGCGATGTCATTGGCTGCGCCGGATGCGACGGCCATCTTGTTTAGTTTGTTTAGTTCACGGATCGCAGGGGGAGCGGGCGGCCATCTTGTCGGACAGACGGACAGTCGGACGGACGGACGGACACATTCATCTATTGGTGGTCTGGTCCACTTCGTTCCTACCAGTAAAAGCTATCTTATTTAGGCACAATGGTATGTTGCTTACGAGCTTTTTTTCCCCCCAAGGCACGCCAACCCACTCTCGGTCACCTCTTTAGTTTATAACAGTAATTTTGGTTCACTTTATTTAGCTGTCCTATGTGTACATATTCTGCTGTTTTTTTCCTGTTATCTCCCTCCAGCAGATATCTCCCGTCTGTTTAACAAACTTGTACAAGACTATTGTTTTGCGCACTGTACCGATCCTGAGACCGACTTTGCAGGTCACACTGAGATTACCCAATGAAAGCAGAGTACACAAATTATATTTTACAAGGAGAATATGACAAGATGACACAAGTTCAACGAAGTTATAATCAGAGAGACGGAAGGAATTTCATGAAAACTAGATTGGAAATAAATAAATAAAAGAAGAAATATTGACGGAGAAAAAAAGAAAGATTTCACATTTGCCAAGTCACATTGATAATGTAGTTATGATAAAGTTAATGAGCCTGGATGTCTGCTCATATATGCACTTGCGTGTTGTGCATAGGCCAGCTGTAAAACTTGTTAAAATGAATTCATAATTCTGTCGCTTCTATCTGACACAGGGCTTCCGAGCATTTGATGAAGAAAGTTTTAAAAAATACGGGAGAGTCTGGGGGTGAGTTCGTCTTGCTCGTCATTCCATTGTGTTGCTTGTTCAATTTCCACCAATTCTTGATTTGATTGCCACCAATTGCTTTTTGTTTGCTTTTCCATTAACCTATATGGTTCATTACATCAATAAAACCGGGGTTAATCAACCATTACAACACCTGCTTTGCAGATAAAAAAATGAGTTTTTGTAACAGTTAAAAATCACCATTACATCCACAACTGAGCGGCTACTTTTTTTATGCGTTATGGTGTAGAGCAGTGGTGAGCAACTTGTGGCACGTGGGCCGCGTGCGTGCCATAGGGCCCCTCACAGTGTCCCATTCTGAGTGTATGCAGGGCCCTATTATCCAAGAGGCCACAGTAGGCACTGTGCCTAGGGCCGACGAAAACTGATGGGCCAACGAAGAAAATGTTGACTATGTTTTTTGTTTGTATGATTAAAAAAAATGTCACCAAGATATCTTCTTGAATAAATATATTTATTCAGCAAGGATGGGAACTTTTCGAGATTTTTTAAAATTGCAAAATTAGCAATAAATCTCCAAATGTTTTTTTTTAGCACAATCTCATTCTCAATAGAAAGTAGTGCAAGAGAAGACATGCATTTCCTATAGTTGATCGGATACAGTTTTTTTATGAGATTTAATATGACCAGTATCAACTGTAAAAAGTTAACACTCAAGGCCTACGAAATAGAAGTGCCTAGGGCCTACAAGAACCTTAATCCTTCTTAATTTTGGAGCTTTCGTGACTGCAGGAATTATTCTTTGGTTCTTTCGGTAAAGTCACGTATAAAGATAAAATAATAAATTAAATAATAGCATAGTATGCTATTATTTATTATGCTATTATTTAATTTATTATTTTATCTTTATACGTGACTTTACCGAAAGAACCAAAGAATAACCTTAATCCTGCCCTGAGTGTACTTAGGGTGATGCACAAGTGCGATTTTAAGCTTGCGGGCCACTAAGGTCTTCGCCCACTCGACTCGTCTAGGTTGCCCGTCTGCTGGTGTAGAGGGTTCCTAAACTGTGGGTCACGACCCACTCACTCGTGGTTCGCAAGGTGTATCGTGGTGGTGTCGCAGAACAAAAGAGTGACATTATGAACGTATTTTTACTTTTCAATCATGAAATAATGACCCTTACATGTCTTTGTTCTAAGGATAAAAAACAGACAAAAGATAAGGGATTTAACACGAATATATAATTGGAATATAATTTGCATAAATATAAATCATATGTTCTTACACACCACCCAATTTTATGAGTGTATTGAAGCCTTAAGTGATTTTATCAAACCCCTAATAAATTGTGTGAAGCAGTTTTTAAATCAGTAAACATGAAAAAAGTGCACAAAAAATAGGCAGATTCTGTACTCATTATGCTACAGTCCTTTTAAAGGATTTTTCCATGCCTGGTTTTGAATCCGATCTTAATTGTCTTTATCAAAATCACTGTAAATAAATAAAACATAAAATGGGCATCTGAAACTGCATCGATCTCAGATTCAGCATAGCGTCTATGTACAACATGCCAACAATTGAAATGATGGAATACCCTTCTCTACATATCTACAGGATTTACGATGGCCGGTTGCCCGTGCTCATGGTAGCTGACACAAGCATGCTCAAACAAATCCTCGTGAAGGATTGCCTGGAGTTCTTCACCAACCACCGGGTAAAGCGGCGCAAACAGGAGTACAAATTAGCGATGCTGACGTGAGGTTCACGTCACGTACATATACTGGTCGGAACCTCCTGGTTATAGCAGCCCACATGGGATTATTGTGTCCGTCCGTCCGTCGTGAATCCAACAATGGGAGGGGTGGGGCTGGGTGGGGAGGGTGGGGAGGGGCTGGGTGGGGAGGGGCTGGGTGGGGAGGGTGGGGCTGGGTGGGGAGGGGAGGGAGGGGGAGTTTACTAAATGTGTAATGGTCTTGTTAATGTTATTCGCCATCATATTCACCTAAGTTAAATTATGTATGTAATTACAAATTACAAAAACGAATTTTTAGGAGAAACAGTACACGTGTCGAACAATGACATCTTCCAATTCCTGCCTCTTATCATACACATGTCATCGTTATTGCAAACAGTATTGTGATTTATTGTGTTTGAATATGTTTTATGCTATAAGTGCTTTAGTGCTGCCTTGTTCTTTTATTTTTACATAGAAAATCGGGCTGAATGAACTCTTCGGTGAAGGTTTGTCCACAGTTGACGATGAGCAGTGGAAGCGCATCCGTAGCATACTCTCGCCAACCTTCAGTAGCGGCAAAATCAAACAGGTAAAAAAAAAACCGAGCAAAACACTTCAAATTGTGTTTTTGTTAAGTTGTTTTGGTAGATCCAAAATATGTTCTATATCAAATAAAAGACAAATCGCTCCCTCCCTTTCTAGATGTGCCCACTGATTTTACGCTGCGCTGATGTGCTGGTGAAGAACCTCCATGAAAAATGCCAGTCTGGGAAGTCAGTGGATCTAAAAGAGTAAGTGCATGAAGCATTTGGGGGAACAAAACACTTTAAAACTGACAGTGATTGACAATAAAAACTCATCAGAGGGAACGGTGAGTGGAGGCTGGAAACAAGGAAGTTTAAGATACGTAAGTTGATCTTTAAACATCAAAAGGTGTGATCGTAGCAATTATCTATCTCCTGGCATCAGGTCTTGCAGGTCATGTGAAATCACCAAACTGCACGCATAATGCAATATGCTGTACATTACACTGTTACACATGTGTGCATATGGATAAATGGATAAAGTAAAATTGTAATTTCCAATTCACTTAAATAGAGAAGCAAGTAATATTGATCTGAAATAGATCTGTCACTGCACGTAAAAATATATTATTTTCACAGGCCATTGGCCGCACAGCCTTCTGGGAATGCATACTTTTAGCAGCATTAATTTAGTACAAGCAACTATCGACCGGATTCAACATACATTATCTCATAATTGAAGCATCATCAAAATAATAATTGAATTATGTATTACATAATTTTGCGTTGAATTATGACCCGTATTCTCAAGTAGTGTTCATTGCAAGGCCCGCGGGCCACTGTGGCCCCTGGTGGCCTTTAGTGCGGCCCCTGACAATACACAAATGTGAAGACACCCCATCATGCTGTTAAATCCCAATGGTATCAAATGTGTGGCGGCCCTCACGCTGATGATGTCTTATCGGCGAAAGTGGCCCCCCCTCTGAAAATTAGTGAAGAACACTGTTATAAAGAGAGGGTCACTGCCTATATAACATCTTGTAAAATTTCATAAATGTAAGATCAATTCACATGTCAAGTTTTGTAGATCACTGCATTGAGGGTCGATTTACTCTAACATCGTGGTATTGATTCTAGATTTGAAGTTTTTGTGACTGCAAAGATCTATACTCTTTGGTTCTTTCGGTAAAGTCAGGTAGGTGCAAATCAAAATAATAAAAATAAAATAAACATAACTGAATTAAATCACGACGTTTCGAAAGCAACACAAGCATCCGTCATCAGGTAGGACAGCCACAGCAAGAAATAATTTGCTGTGGCTGTCCTACCTGATGACGGAGGCTTGTGTTGCTTCCAAAACGTCGTCATTTGATTTAGTTACTTTCATTTTTATTTTATTTTTATTTTTATTATTTTTATTTTCACCTACGTGACTTTACCGAAAGAACCAAAGAGTATCGTGTTATTGATTTAAATGTTTCCTCTTCTAGGACATTTGGGGCGTACAGCATGGACGTGATTGCAAGCTCGGCGTTCAGTACGGACGTGGATTCTCAGAACAACCCCAACGATCCATTCGTCGTTAACGGGAGAAACATTTTCAAGATCAGCTTGTTAAACCCTTTACCTATTATAATTAGTAAGTGCAATAACTTTCCAGTTACAATTTCACGCATATGGTGTTATCTTCACTGAAAATGTATGAATTAAAAAACTCATTTGCCGCTTCAGTGAACTTACATGTGAAGACCAGATGGCCAAAATGGAGAACTTCCCTTACTATCATTGACAGTATATAAAAAAAATTCATTCTATGCATACAACAACTTTCACATTTTACTTATACATTTAATCAAACGTATGTTGACAACAAAGTCATTGCCTGTTAATGATCAAGCAGTCGTGGCATTAGGGTTACACGAAATAGGCGATTGCCTGGCTTGAAATATATTTACATATGTTGCACACACCGTATGTAGCCAACTATACTTATTGGAGGTGCAGAGGGAGGACACAAAGAACCAAACATAAAAAGCAGTTCATATTCTAGGTAAAAAATTAAAATTAATAAAAGTAAAATAAAATAAAAATCACGACGTTTCGGAGGCAACACAAGCTTCCGTCTTCAGGTGGAACCGTCACAGCCCGACAGCTGTATCAAGTAAATGAGAGATTACAGGAGATACCACTGTTGCCTCCGAAACGTCGTGATTTTTATTTTACTTTTATTAATTTTAATTTTTTACCTACGTGACTTTACCGAAAAAAAACCTAAGAATATGAATCCTTGCAGTCACGAAAGCTTCAAATCTAGAAATAAAAAGCAGTTCTAATGGAATGAGTTTTTAATCTAGATTTACAAGTGCATCGATCCAATAGCTTCCTAATATCGGAAGAGCGTTCCAGACGGCCGCAGAAGCACATCTGAAAGCGCACGATGCGGCGACCGTCTTTGTTCGATGGTTAGCCGCTGCGAGGCTGACCAAAGTTTGTGTGATGATTTATGCTCCTTGACTCGATCAGCAAGGTATTGTGGTTCATTTGTGGCAAGTACTTTCTGCGTAATGAGTGCGGCCTTATAATGTATTGTTTCGGCAACTGGAAGCCAATGGAACTCAGTGAGCACCGGACAGAAATGGACTGATCTTGCAGTACCCGTCACGACACGTGCTAGAGAATGTTGTACACGCTGCAGCCTGGAAACATTTTTGCAAGACGTGCTGTAGAGTAGCGTGTTGCAATATTCGAGCCTTGTCGAAACTGCTAACTTAATAACACCACAATGATCTGTGTATCACTGCCTGCATTGCCGTAGTTGTGTTTTTGGGGTGGGGGGCTGAGCACAGGTGGTGCTGAAGTATAGTTAAACGCCCCCCCCCCTCCTTTTGTCTCGCAGTGAAATGACAAAGGCTTATAAATTAATAGTTTATTTAATATGCAACGATTTTATCTTTCAGCACTCTTCCCAGTTTTTGTCCCACTTTTTGAATACATGGGATTATCTTTGTTTCCAAAAAAAGTCTGCATTTTTTTCAAGAACATCGTTCAGCAGATGAAAAAACAACGTCAAAGGGGACATCATGACATGGTGAGTCCAATTCTAAACTGATATTTCAATGAACTATTCAATGTTAAATTTTTATTTAAAGCTTTCGTGACTGCAGGGATTCATATTCGTGGTTCTTTCGGTAAAGTCACGTAGAAGGGAAACAATAAAATAATAAAAAATATATAACAATAAAATTCTCACGACGTTTCGACTGCAACACAAACAATCATCATCAGGTGTGAAAAACACAGCAAGGAATTTTGAAAAAAGTACTATCATGCATGTTTGTGATAAAATATTTAAAAGGCTGTCCCGAATGAGTATTTTGAGAAAGCAGATGTTTTTTTAAAAAATATAAAACAATACAACATTTGAAAAAAGTTAAACTTTTTTCAAATGTTGTATTGTTTTATATTTTTATTATTTTATTGTTTCCCTTCTACGTGACTTTACCGAAAGAACCAAGAATATTCAATGTTAGTTAACGTTTAGATTCCAATAAGAGTTCATGTCACTGACAATATATATATTTTTAGTGCAGTGCCATGTAATACAGTAATGTATCGCAGAGACTGAAGCCACTGGTGTTGTGTTTTCTGTCGAGAGAATGTAAAATCTAACATTTCTGAAAATTGTGACTTCTTTTTTTGAAGGGACGAGTCGACTTTCTCCAATTGATGGTAGATGCTCAACTTTCTGAAACCGTGCAAAATGGAGCTAATCCTCATTCAGAAAAGTGTAGGTATTTTTTATGGCACATTTGATGGAATAATCAAATTTACACCTAGATCTGAAATGTACACACATGCTGTCTGTACGGTGAGCTATGAAGCTCTCTCTCATAGGTGTCCAGTGCAATATATTGCGTGCAGTGCAATGCATTTAGCTGATGATAAGTAAATGATCAAATCATTAATAATTATATATTTAAGATATCACTATATTCTCAAAATCAAACACTATCATGCATTCTAGATTTGAAGCTTTCGTGACTGCAAAGATTCATACTCTTTGGTTTTTTTGGTAAAGTCACGTGACTTTACCGAACAAAAACCAGAGTACTATCATGCATGTTTGTGATAAAATATTTTAAAGGCTGTCCCGAATGAGTATTTTGAGAAAGCAGATGTTTTTTAAAAACAATTAACTCCACTGAAGTTGTCATAACTTGAGGTCACCAAAGCAAACCTAATTGCGAGTACAGTACATAACTATATTTACACATTACTGTTTGCAGTGGTATGGCTAAATTACCCAGAATGCACCCAACCTTATCAGGTGTAAAAAAAAAGACTAATAAGACTTGAGCCGGTTTCATCCCTAGATGGGTGGCCACCACACACAAACAGGGCATAGGAGAGCTTGTGGAGCCCGTATCAAGTAGCTGGAAAATAAGAAAATATCTGGAATTATTTAAGTTCAGTGCTCACCACCAAAATGCGTGCGCACATTACTAGGACAGCAGGAATTGAACACATTGCATGATATAAGAATCGATGTATATTACATTTCAAGGTATATTCGAAACTAATATTCCCTCTCAATTTTATATCACAGATCTGACTGACAGTGAACTGGAGGCACAGGCGATCTTGTTCCTACTGGCTGGTTTTGAGACCACAAGCACAGCCATCAGCTTTATGGCCTATTCTCTTGCTTGCAACCCTGATGTCCAGACTAAAGTTCAGCAAGAGATTGATGAATTTCTTCCGGATGACGTAAGACTTACCTTTTCAACTTAAATTGAATTGTCACAGTTCAAAACACTATTCGAAAGGTGTGTCTACACGAGCTTCATGTTTCAAAGTCTGAAAGGCATATACTATATGATGAATTTCTTCCGGATGACGTAAGACTTACATTTTTACTTAAACGTAAATTTCATAGTAACGGTGTGACACACACTCATTACACGCAAAGTGCTCACCCTCTTAAGCCTCACCTTACCATATGAATAAAAAGTGTGCCGTACTTGGCCCTTCCCCCCTCTCCAACCATTATATATACGGAGTGGTAGCTCTTGCAATCTCTCATTTACTTGATACAGCTGTCGTGGCTGTGACGGTTCCACCTGAAGACGGAAGCTTGTGTTGCCTCCGAAACGTCGTGATTTTTATTTTATTTTACTTTTATTAATTTTAATGTTTTACCTACGTGACTTTACCGAAAATACCTAAGAATATGAATCCTTGCAGTCACGAAAGCTTCAAATCTAGAATGCTTGCCACAAATGAACCACAACATCTTGCTGATTTTGTCAAGGGGCATAAACCATCACGCAAACTCCAGTCAGCCTCGCAGCGGCTAACCATCGAACACAGACGGTCACTGCATGGTGCACTTTCATATGTGCTTCTGTGGCCGTCTGGAACGCTCTTCCGATATTCGGAAGCCACTGGAGTTATGTATTTTTAAATTTAAATTCAAATCTCATGTTTTTAGAACTGCTTTTTGTGTTTAGTTTGTTGTCGTTCCCCCGCACCTTCGATTAGCACGGTTGGCTACGTACGGTGTGAAAGAAGTTCAACACACATACATAGTGCAATAAGATATGTTTTAACCAAATGAGCTTGTATTTCAATGTCTGATAAGTACAATGTATACTACAGAATAGTCTAGAATGTCTTTAGAATAAAACGCGTACTTAATTTTTGTCCCTTTGTTTATATATATATTTCCATTCCACTCGCATGCAGAAAGTTCCAAGTTACGAGATTCTGAATAAAATGGAGTATCTGGACATGGTCGTGAGCGAGACGATGCGGATGTACCCACCGGCCGCGCGTTTAGACCGCGTGTGTAAAAGGACGACTACGGTGGACAACCTGGTCATCCCCAAGGACGTGGTGATCACTGTCTCCACGTGGGTGCTCCACTATGACCCACAGCACTGGGAGGAGCCCAACGAGTTCAGGCCAGAACGGTGAGTGAATCACGTTGCCAAAATTGGGTGCGTTTGGAAACTCGCGTATCATATTTCAAAAACAAAGATCCATATTGGAGCTTGACAATACTAGGAATCAATTATATTGGGCCATGGCATGGGCACTAGAATCAAAACGAGTTGCTTGTTCAAGTCATGTACAGATAATTGTGTGTTGTAATTGTTTAATGGACTCTATACAGGATGACATCATGTTTGCCTTGTAATTTTCCCAATCTTGTGCTTAATAGACCTTCCAACTCAGGTTGAACGCGTGAATGAATGAGAGTCGTCCAGATGACCTGCCTGTCCATTGGATAGGGTCACAATAATAACTTTTAAAATGATCCAATAAAAATGTAATAGTGCTAAGCTGTGTTTCAATTTGGGACTTAATGTAGATAAAACTGGAACAAAAAATGGCCAAGACTCGGCAATAAAATCCAGCATATAATAGCAAAGCATATGATGTCATCACTTCTTTCTTATTGTGATGATATCATATGTCATCACATTGGCATGACATGATATGGTGTAATTTTCTGATGTCATGTGGAGCGTGATATCATCTCATTAACCAGCTCAAAAGCTAACACCATCAGCCATGAGCAATCCACTGCTGGATGAAGGCCCCAAGTTGCCGCCAGCTCGCACACACAATGTAACAATCCACCACGCACTTTCACATGAGCCCATTCCATCGCTTCATCTCTGCAGCGGATCTCAACCAAACCTGCAGTATTAATTTTAGTTAGATTTTATTTTAGTTAGTCTTAGTAAAGTTGACCACAGCCTGTGGAATTTTAGTCAAGTCTTAGGCTGTGGATTTCATTCATTTTCTTCGACTGCTTGACTACGTTTTGATTTAAAGCTTTCGTGACTGCAGGGATTCATAGGCTTGGCTCTTTCGGTAAAGTCACGTAGAAGGGAAATAATAAAATAATCGAAATATAAAACAATAAAAATTCTCACGACGTTTCGACTGCAACACAAGCAATCATCATCAGGTGTGAAATCCACAGCAAGATAATTTTTTATTGTTTTATATTTTTATTATTTTATTATTTCCCTTCTACGTGGCTTTACCGAAAGAACCAAGGATATGCTTGACTACGGTTAAAAATGTCGTCCCAAGTGTTATTAAGTGTTGGTTTGTCTAAATCCCGCTGTTCATGGATTCCGTGTGCGCACCACTGTGAATTGTGCAGATTCACCAAGGAGGCCAAGGAGGCGCGTGACCCCTACTGCTACCTGCCCTTCGGTCAAGGCCCCAGGAACTGCATCGGCATGCGCTTTGCCCTGATATCCCTGAAGATGGCTCTCTGTCGCATCCTGCAGCGCTACTCCTTCCACGCGTGCAGCGAGACCACGGTGCAGGATCACACCCCCTACTCCTCCGCTCTTTACTGTTCACGTAGAAAGGACTTTGTGGTGTTAATATTGATTCTGGTATTGCTCCAGGAGACAACTATTATATGGCAATGTTTAAAAACTATATCCTTGCTTTTGTTTCTTTCAGATTCCGCCAAAGCTCGCCAAGGGTAGCATATTACAAACGGAAATGCCACTTTTGCTGAAAGTTTCAGAAAGAAAGAAGGCTGATTAGAAACCAATAAAAGTCACAAAGCTCCACAGAAACAAAACAAGATTGAGAGAGGATTTGAGACGCATTAACACTGTAGGGCCAATTCGGATCACGACTTTTTAAAAGATGTTACTTAAAATTACTTGTGGATCTTAAAATAATTACTTGACAAATGGTGTTAATTTTTTAAATTATTTTTATATACTGTAATGTTTCCAGTCGAAATACAGTACTGTACTTGTTGGCTTTATGCAAATAGTACACGTGATTTCACAAAGATGTGAAAATTTGTAAAAATGATTACACTAATGCTGGTGAGTATTGTGCAGTACTCATATTCACTGGGGGTTTTGAGCAAGTGGGTGAAGTTCCACATTGTTATGGTGGAGACCGGTGCCTCTTTAATACAACTATTCCAGATGCCTGTGTAAAAAGAGGGCTAAAGTTTTGCCCAATCCTGGCAAGTTGGCTCAAAAATCTTAATCTTAAAAATCAACGAAACTGTTGATGCTAAATTCCTCTTGATATGCAAATTATTTTGTCAAGACGCTCTTCGCTCCTCCATCCCAGCATAAATAGTCGCTCCAAGCCTGCAGCGTGCCATTCAGACTCTGTCTACTTGACGGACCTGTTCTCCACCTGAGGACGGCTGCTTGCGTTGTGGCCGAAACGTCGTGAGAATTATTTAATTATGTTTTATTTTTATTATTTTATTACTTCCCTTCTACGTGACTTTACCGAAAGAACCAAGAAGATGAATCCCTGCAGTCACGAAAGCTTTAAATTGAAATTTAGTTCCACCAAGTATTGCTCAACAGGCAGTGCCTAATTTTACAGATCTCACGGGGTTTACAGACTGGGTTTATCATAATGGGAATTTAAACGTATGACCTTATGATTCAGAGTTCACTACACTGTCCAGGAAGCAGTCCAGCTACAATATAATTTGATATATTTTGCACAAGTAAAGATTTACGACAATTAATTTTCCCTCGATTTATAAAAATGCGTGTTGTAGTTCAATAAATGAGCAAAAACAATAACGTGACATTTTTACGACTTACTTTTTTTAATTGTCACTCGGGCTATGGTGTCGGTACGTGGACCTTGATTTCTGGTGGGGATGAGACCAGAAAAAGGATGGAAAGCCACATTCAAACTCTGTACTGTTCCAGCGAGCACGACTGAATGAACACCTCACCTTCGCTTAAAAACATACTGTAGATTTATTATTGAAATCTAGATAAACGTGCCCTTTTGGGTTCACATGGTGTACCTCCCATCGGAACACATTTGTTCGCACAGCGTATTTCTCAATAACATTGGACATAAAACTAGTCTTTAAATTATAAGGTTCGGGAATTTAAAACATTTGAAATTTCCTTTGATCCGAAACCTAATTGATTATCCTTTAACCCTGTTGAAATTATAATTAAGCCCAGGAATACATCACTAAATGCAATGTACCAGCAACATTGTATAACACTGTACTGTAATACAGTACTTTAAATGCAATAGATTTGAATTAGAAACACATTTTTTATATGTAAAGGTTTGTTAC
Organism: Lampetra planeri; assembly: GCF_965212315.1. Taxonomy (NCBI): domain Eukaryota; kingdom Metazoa; phylum Chordata; class Hyperoartia; order Petromyzontiformes; family Petromyzontidae; genus Lampetra; species Lampetra planeri. The sequence goes on from NC_136129.1 coordinate 6,443,947, forward strand.
GTAACACCTACTCATAGGTAACTATTCATATGCCCACGTAAAGCGGGTTATCACACTAAACGTTTTAATATAATTATCATACACCACGGTATCAATAAGTGTCGTCTCCAACTCTTATTATCCACTCCATTATGTTTCCTTTAAAGGCAGTGAGTGGTTCGGTATGAACAGATGTGTTGCGTTCTTTCGTTTCAATAAAGGTGTGTCGCCCTGGGGCATTTTGCAAGCAGATTCTCGACCGGAGAAACTGGATTTTTGAAAATGAAATAGGCGGTGGCAGGGCAGTTGCAGCCGTGCGGGGTGCGGTGTTTAAGGTCGTGCAATGTTTTTGGGTGGATTTACTTAGCAACTTCACACACAACCTACCTGGTTTCCACATTGCGAGTCAAACGTACAGTACAGTATTAAGGCAGACTGTATACGAGATACTTCAAAGCAATGTTAAGTTTCAATATGAAAGTACTGTTGACTGTACATTATCATGATGGATGAAAGTGCTCAAAATGCATGATTTAAAATAAAAAGTTCTTACTCGGTTCCATTCCGACAATATTAAATAATTACATCAGTACAGGATTCGTTACGGATGTATATATTACGAGGTTGCAGAGTAATTTTTTGCCGTGTTTACATAATCCGTTTTGAACGCTGTGGTGGAAGTCAGAAATCAGAATGGTTATATCAAAGTGGAGAAATCCGATGAGCTATGAAGCTCTTCGCAGGCGCCCAGTAGAGACATTGAACAGGCCAGGCGTACCAATATAAAGGCGCATCAACTGCACGCGTAGTTGCATTGAGTTGCAAGTTAAAACAACATGCCACGTGCTGTACGAGTATGGTCAAAAGCCTCTTTACCCTGGGGTGCACGCAAACCCTGGGCGTGCGAGATGCCCTTTCTGGTGGTGGTGCTAGACATGCCAGATTATTTTTCTTGTTAAAAGGTAAGTCATCGAAACACAAGTACAACTACGTTGTTTCATAAAACCTATGTATGAGCATTACACATTTTTGTTTTTACTATTGAGAGCCAAAGGGGTGCAAGGTTGCAGAAAAGGTTAAGAACCACTGGTCTAAGAAATAATTGTCCAAGAAGCTAATTTCTTGCGATGTACGGTACAAATGCGTCTTTTTGAACATGGAGTAAAAACAAAGTAGTATGCATACAGTGCCGGATTATATCCTCGTAGCAAAAGTAGCTACATATGTAGCTACGGGTCCCGCACTTTCAAGGGCCCCCCGCTAAATGCTTTCAAGCTATCAATTCCGGTTCAATGATTCTGCACTTGCTCTATTGCTATAGTACTATACTGCCTTCAACTTTCATGAACGACTGGATGTTTAGGGTTAGCGATTTGTCGTATTATCTGGCTGTATAGCAAATGACAAAAATACAATTACTTTACTATGCAAGTTAAAATGTTACGTGTTTTCATGTTTATTTAAATTTAGGGCTCATTTATAACAACGTATGCTACAGGCCCCGCACTAGCTTCATCCGACACTCTATGCACACACAGAGTACACGCACATACATTTACTTTAGTCGCTGGAGCGTAATTATTTTTATTACAGGGTGCTTAAAAAAATATTTTAACACTTCTGAGAATTTGCAACAAATGCCCATAGCCCCACGTAAGTCTTTCGTGACTGCAGGAATCCATACTCTTTGTTTCTTTCCCTAAGTGTTAACATTTTATTTTTGTTTGCAAGCACCCTGCATTCGTACGGGGTGTTATAACCTTCTTCGACGGTGTATAAGCAATAATAATACTTCACCGTCGACAACCAATGATCAAAATAGCCTCCGGTCCTCACCGATGGGCGTTTAACTTGCGCGCCTTCCGATATTTCTGCAAAAGGAGGGGTCCCATTTGGTCGTGTTCCTCCTCCACTGACACCACGCAGCAAACGGATTCCAGTTCTCATCGTTACCCACTCACTCCCAATCCTCCTCCTCCTCCCGCGTTATACAGCCCTTCAAACGAAGACACAAAAACAAGGGGGAGTTTTTGCAGCTCTTCGTGACATCATTATTATTATTCGCCCCAAGACGCCGGCCGGTGATGTCCTTCAACTTTCCAAATTTCGCCACGACCGCTGGGTTCGTGCGCGGCGTCGGACCCCACCAGGGTGGTGGCGGCGGTCGCGGCGGCAGCGGCAGCGGCGGCCAATTTACGAGCCGCTCGTTCGCCGGACTCGACAGCAGCCAGCCGCGAAGTGAACGAGGGACGTGGAGCAAATCGAGCGTGCCCGGCGTTGTCGGCAGGAGAAGCGCCCTCCTCCTGGGCTACCGGGGTGGTGGTGGTGGCTCTGCGTACACCGGTGGTTCTGCGTACACCGGCGGCTATGGAAGGGGCTCGTCGAACGTGCGCGCGCGCGTTCCCGTCGCCGTCGTGGAGATCGACCGCTCCGTTCTGCCGATTCGGGCCCAGGAGAAGGAGGAAATTAAGATGCTCAACAATCGATTTGCAAACTTCATTGATAAGGTATCACCACCAGCAATACCACCACCACACACACACACACACGCGTTGTCCCAACCTATGCAGCATGCGCGTGTGTGGTGCGTGCGCGCGTGTGATAAAAGTCAAGCTTTTCTGAACGGTGCATTTTTATTTATTTGTCAGATTAAACACACATTTGTACTGGAAGAATCCGACGAACTATCAAGCTATTTTTCACAGATGTCCAGTAGGGGCAGGTCAGCACGTTACAAAAACAAACAACGCAAAAGTGATACGTATTGAATGTAAAACTACTGCGTAAAGGAACTTGACAGCTGTCCCAATTTTCCTGCTAAGTATCTTCTTCTATTGCCGGGCCACATCTCAGATTTTGTTCCGCCAGTAACATGGAAATGGCATGCATATTATTGTACACATGACAGTACAGTACCTCCGATTAGCGTGGTTGGCTACGTACGGTGCGAAAGAAGTTCATACAAACATACAGCCCTTCCCGCTTCTTGAAAACGTCCTATCATGGGTACTCTCCCATGGCGATTCCAGAGATGTGATGGGTCACACCGTCGTTCCTCACAACTTAATAATCTTCTCACTCTTAACGCCATTGACCTACTCCATCGGATGTGACAGCCCGAATAACCATGCGCAAGTACGCATCTCCAAGCACACCAATTTCTTAACAACAATCCCATCTGTATTCTTGGTTCTTTCGGTAAAGTCACGTAGAAGGGAAATAATAAAATAATAAAAATGAAACATAATAAGATAAAATTCTGACGACGTTTCGGCCACAACGCAAGTAGCCGTCCTCAGGTCCTCAGGTGAAGAACAGTCCTAATGTTAGGACGCTGTCTTTCCGACAGCCCTGTTCTTCACCTGAGGACAGCTGCTTGCGTTGTGGCCGAAACGTCGTGAGAATTGTATCTTATTATGTGATAAATTTATTATTTTATTATTTCCCTTCTACGTGACTTTACTGAAAGAACCAAGAATATGAATCCATGCAGTCACGAAAGCTTTAAATCGAAATCCCATCTGTGCTTTCCATAACGAGGGCTGCCCTCCTCTACGAAGCGTCTGTGCCACGTTATGCTGCGAGACTTATTTCAATGTATACAGCGCCTTCACTAACGGCGCTGAACAAACAATTTGCTATGTGCACGGCAGAATAGCGTGACGAGATGCGTCGATGCGAACGATGGTGGTGCCTGAGGAAGATGATGATGATGATGCGTGAAGTCAACGATGATGAGAGTGACAGTGAGCGGTTGATGATGAGCGGTTGATGATGGGTGGGTTGGGAAGTTTTGGAAGAGGGATGGAGTTGGTGATGGGGAATGGGGTAAAGCTAGCTTCAATAGGTTCCTCCACTTGACAACATCATCTCCGCACCTCTGATTAGCGCGGTGAGCGATGTATGTACGGTACGAACGGTGTTCAACATACATCTCCAGTTTAAACAATAGCCACCATTCCTAAGCTGATGACTCCAAACTACATATACAGTACTAATTGGCTGTGTCGGGTGGTGGCGGGTTTAACGACACCATAATGTTTACCCCATCTTACCCAAAAACCTCTATTATGGATACATATACAGTCGTATATATGTCAACTCTGCACACAAAACATTCTTGTCTATTGTCATATACCATCTTAAAGCAGTCTCATGCTGGATTGGTTCACGCTTCCTCCAGCGAAACATATCCAAAACTGAAGTCTTCCTCCCTGACAAAAAAACCCATCTGCTCTCCCAAGATTTTTGAGAGGCCACAGAAGCCCTCACTCACACCTGGCCCCCTCTGGACTGGAATTCCCTCCCGAGCTTCTGTGCTGCCAACTACTGCTACCTGTGCAAGTCCAGGCTCAATAACTGCTTCTTAACCTTAACCTACGACCGACGATCTCGTTTCTGCAATATGTCTTTAATCGCACCTTTCCTTAAACAACCCTCCCCATTAACCAATGATGTACTACATTTCCCAACTTTTAGCAAAAACCTTTTGAGATGCAGTAGTTGCATTTTATCACTATGTACCGTAAACAAAAAATGTATTGTCTGCATAAATCCAAAGAAATGAAATACGAAAACGATAACTACAATTTCACAACATTTTTGTTCATGTTTATTAAGCGCCTTTAAAAAATTAAATACTTGCAAACCAATGGGCCAAATAATATAGAACGTGAAAAAAACTTTTCGTGCCTGTACAGACCTGTACTTCAAATGAAGAGGGCCTCAATGTGTGCCCGTGCGTGTTCCCGTTGCATAGGTGCGCATCCTTGAACAGCAGAACAAGGTGTTGGAGGCACAGTGGTATGTGCTGCAGGATAAGGGAAAGGTCGACTGCAACATGGACGAGTTGTTCGAAGTCTACATTGAGGAACTGAGGAGACAGCTGCAGAGTCTGGGTCATAATGGAGCCAGAATGAACAGTGACCTGCAAATGATAAAGCATGCCGGAAAGGACTTCAGCAGCAAGTGAGATGAACTTTTAATTGAATGAACCAACAATTATGGGAACTGGGATACTAAACGAAACTAAACTGAATTTTTACTCGGTAAGGCTTGCTGAGCTATATGGCTCTTATTCAGAAACGACCTGGTCGCGAAAGCTCAATGAAGCGGCTTATTGTGTGGAAATGTATATAGCAGCCAAATATTGAACATGAATAAACCATGGCCTTGTTATTCCATTGTTTTCTCTCTCTCTCTCAAAGATATCAAGTGGAAGTTGCTACTCGTAAGAAAAAGGTGGAAGAACATGAACTGGTGAAGAAGGTAAAGTTTGTCACTTGGATATTCACCCTCAGCACTGGTCAAACTTCTGCTGGTTGAAGGCCTCCTCCTCTCCCCCCCCCAAAACCATCACCATTCCATCTCTCAATTATAAACGGATCATCGTGCATCAAAAAACACAACGTGCATACCATTGTACGTGCAAAAACTAATGTTTATCATGTAATGAATGTACTTTTGTTTTTCTTTCGGTAGGAAGCTGTTGAAGCTAGCTTTGTCAAAATTGAGCTTGAAGCCAAAATTCAGGGTCTTATTGAGGACATACATTTTCTGAGGGAAGCCTTCGCACAGGTGAGTTCCGTTTGTTGATGTTTACAAAGTTACCATGTCCCCTGCAGATGCGGTGATGTCACAGTCTCTGCACCATTTTCATTCTTTCATTTTTAGTTCAGCAGAGAAAAGTTCTGCCTCTGTTCCCTATCTCCCCGCATCATCATTATCATCATCAGCATCATCATTATCATCATCAGCATCATCATTATCATCAGCAGCAGCATCATGATCATCAGAAGCAGCAATATCAGCAACATCAGCAGCATCAGTATGATCAGTAATTGCATTAGAAGCGGTACCTTCTACACAATTAACAACAGTATCATCAGAAGCACCACCATCATCAGCACAATCAAAAGCAGCAACAGCATAATTTCCTGCACTTCCTATTACCATGGTTGGCTATGTACGGTGCGAAAGAAGTTCAACGTACATACATACATTTTTATTATATTGTTTTATTCAGTTGTACAGCATATTTCCATCCAATCACAGACCTTGGATTTAAGTAGAGACATTAAAGGTCGTTGGCTTTAGTATCTTTGTTTTGTTAAAGGATATTGGGAATTGGGCAGAGGGTTATGGATTTAGGGTTGAGTTCCAGATACACACCAGCCTCCTTCACCACAGTTCTCTGCGGTGAGTACAACATCTTTAAAAACAACGGCGCTATGTCTCTCTTAATAAAAAATATCTCTGTGCTGCTTGCGCATTACGAGATTCAGCGGTGAACGGGATGCACCCTGCGAATTGCAGATGTCTCGTAATGGCAAAATTGTTAAACCACGTTTTAATATGAAGCGCATAAAATAAAATAAAAACGTTACTCAAGGCTTCTTGTTCTCGGCGGAGATATGCTCACCCTCCACATTCATACGGGAAACTGATCCATGTTGTCCATTAACAGGAGCTACGCGAGTTGGAGGCGCAGATCAAGAACACCAATGTTCTCGTAGAGATCGACAACAGGCGGAGCTTGGACATGGATGGGATTATTTCTGAAGTACGAAAGCAGTACGAGTTCATCATGTCCCAAAGCCAAGCTGAAGCGGAAGCAATATACAAGCAGAAGGTGATTTTATTCATTAATTTTGCACGCTGCCAAAATGGATGATGCCAGCCATAGGGTTGCGCAATCGTTTGTTGAATGTCCGCACATTACAAATCCAGATTGAGGGCAACGAGTCTAAGCTTTCTCCAACATCACATTGTCACCTTGGGAGTAATTTAACGCAAAATGCCAGTCCACACATGAGGCTAAGAACATTAACGCCATTGCAGATCAGGTAGACTGTGCCACCCAAACCATAGACCCCAGATCTGACCTCCTTAAGTGTTTAGTCTGTTGAGCTCCTCAACGCACAGCATACACGAGGAATTGTTTAGAAAATAACGGCGCTGTCCACGGTGCTGTTTGTAAACGGTTATTGGATAGAGGGATCACTTCACCAAGATGGAGTGCTGAACCTGTGTTCCACATTGGCAGGAGTGCAAGAAAGGATGGCTATTTTTAAGCCTCCAAATGTTAATCCAGGAATAAATATAACAAGTTCCGCTCAATAAAAAAAGAGTTATTGAGAAACGTTGGCACGAATTACTGGAAATCTGTGATAAAGAGCTTCGTAGATCATCGGATTTCTCCAGAATAAATAGAGATTCTGATTCAAATGCACCCCTTATCCACTGGCACATCCGAACCAAACCAGTGCAGGGCCCTCACAGTACACATGGTTTCCACTGGCTACATTCCAGGAATCAATCAATGAGACATTTTAACATCACCAGCACCGCTCGGGTTCGGCAGTGGAAAAACAACCCGGTACCTGCAGAGCTGCGCTAGCTCAGCAGGTTGTGTGGTGGAAAAGGAGGTTTTTTAGAATGGCTAGATAATTTGCCTCACCTTTGGAGTGAAGTAACCTATAGCCTATTTTTAACATACAACCTATTTTTATATTCTTTGTTCTTTCGGTAAAGTCACGTAGAAGGGAAATAATAAAATAATAAAAATAGAACAATAAAATGCTCACGACGTTTCGATTGCAACACAAGCAATCATCATCAGAATTTTTTTCCAAGTTTTTTTCACTTTTTTCAAATGTTCTTGCTGTGGTTTTCACACCTGATGATTGCTTGTATTGCAATCGAAATGTCGTGAGAATTTAATTGTTTTATTTTTACTATTATATTATTCCCCTTCTACGTGACTTTACCGAAAGAGCCAAGAATATGAATCCCTGCAGTCACGAAAGCTTTAAATCGAAATTTAACCTATTTTTATTTAACCTGGTGAGCCCACGGTGCTACATAGCTCTTTTTCAGAAGCGACCTGGCCATAAATGATAGCTCAACGAAGTGGCTTATTATGTGGAAATGTCCAGTAGTCAAATACTCTCAACGCGTGATTCTAAACATGGAGGGGAAAACCGAAGGACCCGGAGAAAAATCCACGAGGTCAACTGGAAAATGTAAAGCATTGTCTGGGAGAATACGACCACTTTTAAACAAATGGTGGTTTGTAATTGTCAAATTGACATTTAAAACGTTTACATGTTTGATTGTTGTCCGTGTTTTACTCCAGTTTGACAAACTCCGCTCAGAGAGCGATCGAAGTGGCGAGGAGCTGCGCAAAGCCAAGGCCGAGATCAACGAAATCAAACGCCAGATCCACCAGATAAATTCGGAACTCGACATCTTGAAAAAGCAGGTAAGGATTATCGTCTTGAAATGGGTTTGGAGTTCACGCGGTTTAAATGTCTTTGAGCTGCAGTGAACCAATTATTATGCCGAGTAGATAATGTCCCATATAGCTGTTGTTCACAATTGCACCCAATAAAAAACACATACTGTAAGTGGTACAAACAGCACAGATCTTGAAACACACGAATAGTGCTTCTATTATTGTGTTGAATTACTAGTTAAAACAACTTGCATATATTAAGAGTAATACTATCCTTTATTTACCCAAGAAAGTCGCAGTGAGTCTCGAGACTCAAGAAAGTCCTACCCATGTTTTTGTGTTGGACGTGTGAGGAGGAAAATGCAGTTCCCAGAGAAAACCCACACACATTGGGTCTGCTGCTGCCATCTCTTGCCTATTGCACAGCCCAAACCGACGAAAGCTGATATTTCTAGACTCTCAAATCTCCAATAAAAGTACAAACAAGGCTCTGGAGAACACCCACGTTGCACTGGGAGCTCCGTATGGACAAATTTGAGAATGAAAAAGCCATTGTCGCTCTGCCATCTCATCGTTCCTTGTAAAAATAAAGCAATCAATGGACGTGCGTACGATGTTTTTTGTTTTTGTTTCAGCGAGAGAAACTGGAGGCGGCAATTTCTGAGCGAGAGGAAGGCGGTGCGAAGAACATCGGCGAGGCAAAGGCAGCCGTAGCAAAACTGGAGGAGGCCCTGGCAACAGCCAAGCATGACATGGTCAAGCACGTGCGCGACTTCACGGATTTAATGAACATCAAACTGGCCCTGGACACGGAGATCTTGACCTACCGCAAGCTTCTGGAGGGAGAGGAAGCTAGGTGATTGCACTTCCTGTTACTCTTTGACAGCGTCGATTATATACCGCTGTTCCACTTGGCACATCTGAAGTAAGAGCCAGTACAGGGCTCTCACGGTACAGCTAGTTGTCCGCTTGCGATTGGCAGGGTCGAGCCAGAAACAAAGCCACGCTAGACTGGCCCCAAGACATCCAGATCTGATTTGGGGGCAGAGCAAGCCAGGGGTGGGACTAAAAATGCATTAATTGCAGATGACGTGAATGGTACGGCTCTGCTTTTCAAGGGGGTAATACAATGTAGCGTCTCCAGAAATACGTCGATCCGGCTCACAAAGTCTTCACAAGGCTTTGTTGTTACACAGGGGAACAAACTTCAGTCGAGACTGTTTTCATGAGGATCCTCATGCATTGGAATGTTTATCCAGTTGCATTGATGAGTGTTGAGCATTGGGTGATGGGGGGGGGGGCTTGTAGCCAGAGGAAACCCATACACACAGAATAGTCACTCAGTACGGCCATCTCCTGGCCACTTAACATCAGTTGTACGTTATTAACTTACACATCGACTGGTTTTTTATTACCACGATTTTTCAGTTTGCATGGGACTCGTCTGTTTGTGTTCATAGTACTTTCACGATTGCATTGTATTACTGTCAGTAACAAAAATATTGACACAATGGATCTTGACATAATGGATATTGTGTTGCCCTTCTTCCGCACTTACGATTAGCACAGTGGGCTAAGTATGGTGCGAACGAAGTTCAACAAACACACGTACTCCGTTTGTACGAATTTCCCCATTTGTAAAACGATTGCTTTTTGCCGAGATATGTTTTGTTCAAGATAACCTCCACGTGTGTTCGTAGGCTCAATATATTTGCATCACGTGGGGGAGGCGGCGTTGCTTCATCCTCACCGGAGCCCGGCGGGGGTGTGAGAGAAAGACGAGGTGGGAGCTATGGGCAACATATTGGCGGCAGCCACGGCAAAGATTCGAAAAGCAACAGCAGCAGCAGCAACAACAATGCGTACGACTCTCTGGGTAAGAGCTCTCCGTGAGGATTTAACCCCATTGTGACAGTCAAATTATGTCAGAAAATGTTCCAAAATTACTGCCAACTGTAGGATAAATTGAGCTGCATGGGCCTTCAAAACTTATTATTATATGGATATGCTTTGTTAAATTATATTTTAGCATCTCCCTTAATTATTGAATGGTTGAAGAAATAAAAAAAAGCTTGAACTGACTACTGCCGCTAAATTGGCAAAAATCATGTTTTTACAAAAAATATATATTTTAAAAATTTATGCAGGTGCGTCATCCTCAAACTGTTAGAATAATTTCACATCTATCACCTATGTTTATATTAACAACGGTATCCATGTAGGATAGTTAAATCTAGTGCTTAATTTCAGCCAGAACAGTCCAGAATATTTTGGATTTCCACATTAATTACCTTAGTATTTGATACTACAGTATTGTCCCCATGATCCTGTTTATATGACTAATAACAATAATACTAGTTTAGATTCATAAGTCACCCTTAAAGCAATGGATCTCCAGAGCACCATGCATGCAAAGGAAAACAATAAGGAATAACCCGGGAGACAGAGACAAGAGAAACAAGATGAAGACGTTTTTAATATGGGCTCTTCAGCCAGGACTTAAATATCCTCCCATCGAGTTCATGAACTCCTAGGGTGGGGAATTCCAGAGCCTGGTCGCAGTGGAAATTAAAGCCTGCTGGACACCCCAGGTTTGAAGCCTGGAGTGCTTGTCACACTGACTCGGGGCACAATCGGTAGATTTCAGAGATCTTAGCAGAGTGTATGACTGCATGAACTCCGGGGATATAAAAGCGATGCCCATTTGAAGCCAAACAAGTATAACCCGTAAAAACAAAGTTTTTCACTATAAATCCTTTATATGCGTGGCGGCTAGAGTCCTCTCGTCCTCTGGCTTGAGATGGCTGCCACCTATGGGTCAGATGATTGCATGGCACCATTAAGCAATTGGTAATTAAATATAATATTTTTGTCCTAAAAAGTGTCAAATTTTGGAAAAAAAATTTCACGAACATTAATTGTCACGCACAACGAGTCTGTGTGGAAAATGTCAGCTCGATTGGATCACGGGAAGTGGGTTAAAAAACGACCGAAAGATTTGCACGGTCGTAAGCAAGCAAGCAAGCGCGCAAGTGAGCTTAATATAAAGGATTTAAAAAGTAGAAGAATACTTCAACTCAATGCAGGTGTGAACAGGAAACCAGTGCAAAGACGTGATCACAGGTTTGATAGGATCCCCTGAAAAGAAGCATGAGTGAGCACTCTGGTGGCCACAATTTGGACATATTGCAGTCTCCTAAGGAGATTACTCAGGTCTTTGGAAAGCAAGGCGTTGCAATAGTCAATTTGTAAAAAAATATTACTAATTAGAAGATTACCATGAACCTGTTTCTAGTGGTCGTCCCTTACACCGATGAACTGTAAGTTAAAGGTGGTCGAGCAGCATTCCAGACATTTTTGAAATTAAGCCCTTATCAAAAACACAAACTCGTATGAAATATGAATTAAGTTTTATTGCGTTGGCTCTCACACGTGCGTTCTCCTTAAACAGACAACGGGGTATTTGAAGCAAGCGCAAGAATGAACGGAACCCTTGGAAGAAGCGTGACAGTGGCCAGCGAACCACCAGAACAAGAGTTCAGAAAAACGGTGGTGATCAAGACCATCGAGACCAAGAATGGCCGTGTGGTCTCCGAATCATCCGCAGTGATTCTCGACTAAAAGTTCTAGCGGCTCTGGGTCATTTAAAATCGATTCTGGCCCCAGGAATGGCTCATTGTTGAAACGAACACGTTTATTGGGATTATAAAATACAGGTATGCAAGGTCAATCGTGGTTAGAAGGCAATGGGGGGTGGGAGGTTATAAAACACCACAATCGTCTCACAATCTTGCAATGCAGGCAAGTGACCACAATATAGTGTCGAGACTAGCCTTTTACGGGGTATTTTCTTAACAAATGGCCATATATAGTAGTTCCGTAGATCTGTACAGAGACGCTCCATATACGGCAAGATGCTATTGGTGGATGTAATGTGTTTGCCCTGCGACTCTCAATTGGTAGTCTGATGTGGAGGGGGGGGCAAAGACGAGAGTTTGGCACAGGTGTTGCTCAATATTATTTATTAAACTGCTCATCCCATGATTTTCGATCCACGCCACCACGGGAACTTCAACTGCTGCCGTTTTTGGTTGATATTTCCCAATTTTCCATGGATCAGCTCATTCTAATAAACGTGTAAGCCGAGTGAAATTATCGTCGAATGGTTGTACAAAAACGGTGTACCCTCTTTGGCCACAGACATATTTTCGTGGCCAGATGGACATTGTTGCCAAATCAGGAAGCTTTATTCTTGACTCTTTAAGGGGTGGTATCTGTTTTGTATTAAAAGGCGATGTAGAATTCATAAAAGCATACGGGGTGTTTTTTTTTATTAGAAGCAAAGTGAGAGATTTGGCATTTAAGCAGTTTGATGGATGTAGCCTGTCCAACAACCGCCACGATGTTACTGCAGACGGTTGTGGTTGTGGTGCCGTTTTTCAAGTTGTACCGCTGCTCTCGTCGTTTCGGGCTTTTGTGTTGCATTGCTTTTCGCGCCGCATTCTGGGAGTTTCTTCACGAAACGGATTTGCAATTCCCGAAAGCTTCCAGCACACCTCGGTAAACGATGCCGCACTGTTGCGTTTCCCAAAATGACCAAGCCCATTTGATCCTTTTTCGCGATTAAAAACGTGTAGAGCAAGTGATGGGGAGTCCTTTTTTCTACGGTTTTATTTCAACGGTTTTACTTAAATCGATTCCTGTGTCGTGGTCAAATCTTGTAATCAAAATTTTGTCCACTTCCCGTTGTCTAATCAATTCCACGTTTTGCACACGTACTCAGATCCGGTGACAATGCATACCTGTATCAAAATCGGCATCGATTAATCAATTAATTCGCTACTTTAAAGCAATTAACATTTTTTTATGGACGCCACATTATTTATATATTTATTTGTGTAGGTAAAAAAACGCCGCGTGCCTCTCAACTCTCCAATCGCTTCGCCCAAGAAGCAGGTGGCAAGTGTCTCAGGCGCGCGCCTGCTCCGTGTCGACGAGTTACTAGCACCCTCACTCCACACAAACAAAAGTTGTACATTGAAGATTAATTTATAAAGTAATCAATTAATTCAAGTAAGCGTTGATGTGGGAGCAGGCGCCGTATCATTGACGTCCTTCTCGACCGTGAGTTTAAAATCGTTGAATTTTTTAAAGGAGTTTATTTTGTCCTTTGAAGCCAAACAGTTGCACGTACACACACATACGCTCGTATCAGTTACAGGATGATGTTGCAAAAAACGGAACCCAAGTTCACAGATTAGTTTCGCGGTCACTGCGATACAAACATTCAACATAACACCATGGAGGTCTGTTCATCAACTGGGCAAAAAGTCCTCATCTAGATGTGTTGGGTCTGGTCACGTCGAATGGAATGAAAACCACTTAAAGCCATTGCATGTTATTGCAGTCGGTCCTATTCTATTGTCTTTAGCAAATCCCAAGATGGTGAGTGGTCATTTCTTAAACTTAAAACGTGAAAATCTAACGACAGCAGTCACCCAACTAGTCACCTGAAAAATCCGCAAAGCGTGCGAACAACTTCACCCAATTTGAAGAAACAAAAATGGGGAGAAGGTAGACTGGGTGTTTAAGGTTAGCGATTTGTCATATTATCTGGCTGTATATCAAATGCAAAAAATACAATTACTTTATTATGCAAGTAAAAAAATTAGTGATTTAATATTTGTATGTGTTTTTTTTTAATTAAGGGGCCCCTTTATAACATATGCTACAGGCCCTGCACTAGCTTAATCCGGCACTGTGTAACACGTTCCTGCGGAGGGAGCTGGTAGGAACACGTTGGGTTGCTCGGTCAATGGCCAGGGTCAACGGCGGCGTGGTGTATTCCGCAAATATGCCCGACTGTGAGGGCGGGCACAAGCCGGCGTGACTAGGTTAAACGTTGAGTTTTATAAGGGCACCACGGGGTGACCAGCCCCTCCCCACCCAGCCCTTCCCCACCCTCCCCACCCAGCCCTTCCCCACCCAGCCCCTCCCCACCCAGCCCCTCCCCACCCTCCCCTCCCCACCCAGCCCCTCCCTCCCCACCCAGCCCCTCCCTGCACGACGGACGGACACAATAATCCCCTGTGGGCTGGTGTAACCAGGAGGTTCCTACCAGTATAATTCTCATTCTGTCGCATGTTCATGTCATCCTGTGACAGCACTACAGGGCAGAGGTCGCAAGCGGGTTTTGATTCCTTACCCATACCCGTACCCGGCCGCACCAGGGTCGCAAACGGGTACCCATACCCGGCCGTACCCGTACCCTACCCGGCCGGGTACGGGTAGGGTACGGGTATCGGGTACCTGATTGCGATCTCTGGGATGAAGCCATGTTGCATGCGCGTGTGGGTTGATTCTAGGAACTTGAATTGTGAGAAGAGACAAGACGTTTGGAAATGAGTGACAAAAAGTTACTCACCAGTGACTCACGGTCTACCCGTACCCGTACCCGGCCGCACCAGGGTGGCAAACGGGTACCCGTACCCGTCCGGTATCGGGTAGGGTACGGGTATCGGGTACCCGGTTGCGACCTCTGCCACAGGGCCAGATGCTTTGATTGTTGTGGCGTCACACGAGCGCCATCCCCTGGGCGCCTTCGCCTTCTGCAGTGCCGAGCGAAGCCACAGAGATCCTCCCCCCTTGTTGTTAAAGCCTTGAAGTAACTTCCGTTACTTGGGGGGCAAAATTGACTGTTAGCTCGCAGTACCTGTGAAGGCCCCCGTACGGCACAATGAGGGGGGTGGGTGGGTGGATGGGTTGGCCAGTACCACGCACGGCCGCTTTTGTCTCCACACACTTGCACCGGGTAAACATTTTTTGAGACGGGGTTGACCTACAGTGGTGGTTCTCAACCGGGAACAATATTCCCAGGCGGGTGCGTGAGGTGCTTTATGAATGTGCGAAATTACATCAGACATGATGAGAGAGTCATTGGTGAATAATCACGTACGAATCTGGCAATATTAAACGACGATAATTGTTGTATTCGTATGGTAGACGAAATAAATTACCTTTCTAAACTGCAGAAAAAACGAATTCAAGCGTCGGCTGGTATAAAGTTGATCATTCGGCAACTTAAAAAAATTGTCCTTAAAAATCTGAGAAATGCATTAAGAAACATGAAACACCACCCAGTCCTACAAAAAAAGGTAAGAACGTTGTTAGGCAGCAGCGAATGGATGTTTACCCCCTCAATCCACGTGAAGACAAGGGTGAGTAAATGTGACAAATTCATGAGCGAGACAGCCAACACAAGCACCTTGTAAGGAACCTAAGCGATTATCTCTTGTCTGTTGAGAGATTAAAACAAATGCCTCGGTCAACTTAATACCACAAATGTAGACACGCAAACACCAACAAAGCCATAAGAAAAGCAAAGGTTAGAAATGACAATTGCAGGAGAGAAAAAAATCCCATGAAAATAAATATAAATACAAAAAAAAAATTCAAGATCCAGGGTTCAAAAGTGTTGTTTCACCAACTGCTTAGCTTCGGTCCGAGAGCAGAGTTCATTGACGGCGTTAAGTCGCCTTGCGGTCGATTGGGACAAAAAAAATCAAGCGTTAGTGGACAAAATGGCAAGTTGGCAAAGTGGACAAAACTTCCAAATTGCAGAACCATCTGCAGATTGAGAATCCCCCAACACACGAAAATGGTTTCTAAAGGCAAATAATTAACAAAGACGTACAACCATTGATATATTGATCACGATACAAATTATACATCTATAAACTTTTTTTCCCAGGTAAAGTCGACTGAGATACATAGCACTTTTTTAGAAGCGACCTGGCCACAAATGATAGCTCAACGAAGTGGCTTCTGAAAATTTATAGCGGCCAAATACTCTAAAGTCTAAACGCATGTGGATTCTAAATGTGGAGAGGAAAAAACCGGAGGAAAATCCACACGACCACGGAGAGAGAGAGACTTACAAACTCTAAATATACAGCAGGCGTCAAAGTCGGGATCGAACCCACGACTGCCTGTATACCAGGCGAGGGAGTTAACATCTCACCACCGCGGTTATGCCTCCCTTCTCCGCTTTTCCTCCACTTAACCTGCCAGACAGATAGAAGCCTCCTCGCCGAAGCGCAGGTTTAAATTCACGGCACCGAGCGCCATTCGGTATCTGCCGTCACGTCATTTATCGAAGTGGATGAACGTCTTGCTGACAGCGGCGCATCCTAATAAAGCAATTAAAGAACGACAGAGATGCACGCACGTGCATGAGCGCGCACGTGCATGCGCTGCTCCCACATTTCGCTGTATAAGCCATCTCCTGGTTTGCCACGAGATGGGGGTACATCTAAACGTGGGACTCCACCTGCAAGCGAGGTGGCGCGGTGTCTGGGAGGACGATGTGGGCCGGGATAAGCGGCGGTGCGGGATGGAGTTGGGGCGGGAGAGATGGTGGGGGGATGGAATGGAGGGGTCCATCACAGTCAGAGCCGGCCCAGCCACTAAGCGACCCTTGCAATTGCAAAGGGCCCCGTGGCCAGCAGAGGGCCCCCTAGAGTCACTGCTAGCTAGTGGGTGAAAAAAATCATACATCAAAGGGGCCTCCAACCAAATTTTGCTTAGGGCCCCCAAAGGTCTAGGGCCGGTTCTGATCACAGTCAAAAGGTCGCGTGTGGTGGAGTAAATTGAGGGTACTGCCACTTCTTCGAAGACGTCTGGCCAGCGGTGAGGAGGAGTAGGCCAAATACACTCATGAAGAGGCTCGTCTGTCATCGGTGGTGTGAGCAAGCATCTCCGATTGGCACGGTTGGCTACGTACGGTGCGAAAGAAGTTCAACACACGTACTGTACATACAAGCATTATCAGAGTGTTTGCACCTTGGCCTGACAGGACTGGGCATGTCAATGATTCCCAGGTGTGTGTGGGGCACAGCTGTTTGGCTTTCATAACACGTGGAGAGATTGACAATGAGATAAAGGCAATACATTTGGCACGGAGTGTAATTTAATCTGTACTATTCGCCATAGAACAACCGGCAACCTGCCATGTGGATGAGCAGACTATGTTCCATGTGTCCTTTTTCATTACCCTGGTTTAATAAAGGATGCAACAACGTTACGGAGTAAGAGTCAAGGCCGTAGCCATGGAGTCAACATTGGGGGGGACCAAATCTTCCAGAGTGTCTGGGGGGGTCCCAGCCCAGAAAAATATCTACATTTGAAAACTAATTTCCTGCCTAAAATATAAAAAATTTCCCTAACACATGGGATGGACTTTTTCTTTATTTTTTACAATAATGTCTAATGGTGTATTGTATTACATTGCTTTGTTTTTACTTTTTTACCATTTCTTGCTTCATTGTATGTAATGGCAGAGATTAGGGATTAATAAAGTACAACCATAACCACAATCATATAAAAAATCTATGCATTGACTTATATGAAGACAAGTCCAGATATTGTGGCCAAGGTTTAGCAAATTGTTTTTTTATTTACATAGCATAGCAATTATTATTACTTTTTAATATTTTTATAGCAATAGATTGGGGGGATATTTTGAGCATATTTGAATATTGGGGGGGGGGATGTGTCCCCCCAATATTTATTATAACTAGATTTACTACCCGGCTTCGCCCAGGACTTGGATTCACCACGCCCGGCCGCCTTTGTCTCCCCAGTGGCGATGTTCACACACCACACCAGTTGAGGCTGAATCGACCTAGGGGAGGCCCAGGACCGGTTCTAATGAGTGAAGAACAACAACAGATTTGTACTTCTAGATTTGAAGCTTTCGTGACTGCAAGGATTCATATTATTAGGTTTTTTCGGTAAAGTCACGTAGGTAAAAATTTTAAATTAATAAAAGTTAAATAAAATAAAAAAATCACGATGTTTCGGAGGCAACACAAGCTTCCGTCTTCAGGTGGTATTTTACTTTTATTAATTTTAATTTTTTACCTACGTGACTTTACCGAAAAAACCTAAGAACAGATGTGTAATCCATCGCTGCACTTCGACCTTCAAGCTCAGCGGGCACGGGGTGGGGGCTGGTGGCGGTCGCCGAATGCCACGGACGAGGCAACGTCGCCCCCTGGCGCTCGGTCCGCGTGGAACGCGCGCGTCGCCCCAATGACGAGAGGGCATTTGTTGAGTTGACATTGGACAGCAAGCAGCATCACCACCACCATCATCATCAGCGCGCTCACTCGCAGCTTCACATCGCCGGACCAAACACAATCACCACCGCCGCCGCCGCCTCGATGACGCCCAGCAAACGACAACACGAGCTACTCCAACAACAACAACAACCACAGCAGCGGCTGCAACAACAACGACAACCACAGCAAGGTGCCATGATGTCCAGGTCACTGCCGACGGCCACTCTGTGCGCACTGCTGCTGCTGCTCTGCCTGACGACAGCAGCAGCAGGAGCGGCCAAGATGACAGCCAGCGAGAAGCGAGAGACCGGCGGCGGCGGAGACTGGCGACATCCCATTGGACCGGAAGATCAACAACAACAACATCATCATCACAATCATCACTATCAGCAGCAGCGGAACAGAGGGCCGGCTGAATTGCTTCCAGCTCGACACATCAGCAGCAGCAATAACAACAACAACGGCATCATCAGCAGCAGCAGCATCAACAACAACGGCATCATCAGCATCATCAGCAGCAGCAGCGGCATCAGCAGCAGCAGCAGCCGCTGTGACAGGGACACGGATGTCTCCACGATGAGACGGCGAATAATCCGTCCGCAGGACTCGGTGGCTGCCGGGGCGCGCTTCGTGTCCGCGCCGCGGGGCGTGCGACGATGGGGAGGCTGCCTGGCCGCTTGCTGCTCGCACGCAGCCTGCTCGGTGGCTGTCCTACAAGGAGCTCCAGGAGATGATGATGATGATGGTGGTGGTGGTGATGATGGTGATGGTGGTGATGATGATGGACCGGAGCTGAACTGCTACCTCTTCGATTGCCCGCGGGGAGATGATGGACGCAATGTTTGCTCGTTTTCAGCACACCAGGGTTACACGAGTTTTGTGCTCAACGAGAATGGCAGAGGTGGTGGTGATGGTGGTGGTGGTGCTGATGGTGCTGATGATGGTGATGAGAAGGAAGAGGTGGATCAGGAAGATGGGGAGCAGACGCGGGGGAGACATGTGGACGACGGCACTGTCGGTGCGGTGCCCTTCACAATTGTTCTGTGTTACGATTTGTATTTATTTATAATGACCAGCGTGGTGAAGTATGGTTACAACAACAACAGAAATACTCCCACGTGGTTGAGGCCCTTCAACAAATTGTGGGATTGAGAATGGCCTTGAAATAATTGTTTTAATTACACCGTGTATGCTTTGTACGCTATCTAACACCACTGTTGTGTTTTCCAATTTGTATCGTATTCCTAAATGCGGTGTTCGTATGATGTACGCATGGCGGAATTCGACATTGCAGTGTTTGCTTAGCTGTGTGTGTAATGTGGTGTACTCGCACCTTGGGCAGTTTAAAGTAACGGTGTAGTTTGTTCGTCCGACGGTACAGGCTGGGACCTCCGCCGCAGCAACGTGGAATTTCCTCCCATTCAACGAGGTAGAGCCACGATTAAGGCGCAGCCCCTGCAATGTCTCTATAGGAGCCTCCAACTACAAACGCTCATTGCCGGGTTAAGCTATTGCGGGGCCTGGAGCACATGTTATGAAGAGGCCCTAAAATAAAATAAAAACATTAAAACACTAATTTTTAACTTGCATAGTAAAGTAATTGTATTTTTTTCGTTTGCTATACAGCCAGATAATACGACAAAACGCTAACCTTAAACACCCAGTCGTCCGTAAAAGTTGAAGGCGGTATAGTACTATAGTAATAGAGCAAGTGCAGAATCACCGAACCGGAATTGATAGCTTGAAAGCATTTGGCGCGTGGGGCCCTGCTACATGTGTAGCTGCTACATGTGTAGCTGCTACATGTGTAGCTGCTACATGTGTAGCTGCTACATGTGTAGCTGCTACATGTGTAGCTGCTACATGTGTAGCTGCTACGGGCCGCACACTTTCAAGGGCCCCCACGCGCTAAATGCTTTCAAGCTATCAATTCTGGTTCAGTGATTCTGCACTTGCTCTATTACTATAGTACTATAACGCTACTGGGATAACCCGGCACTGCAAACGATGGGGGGCAGCTCCAAGGCAGCCGTTGCCCCCGGGCTTGACGCAAGTTTGACACTGCCGACGAGAATACAACAACAACAACAAAAGAGAGAGACTTTTAAAGTTGCGGTCAAAGGCCCCTTCGTCATAGCTCGACTGTGACGTCAATGCACTTGGCGCAGTTGCGTTGGGGCGATAACGTCGTGGGCGGTGTCGTGATGACGTCATAGGAGCTGCGATGACGTCACAGGAGCTGCAATGACGCTCGTGATTTTTTTTCTTTCTAAAAGTATATATTTTTGTTTAAAGCATGGTCACGCAATTGACCCCCATGACCGACATGGCGCGGGGAGGCCTTCATCCAGCAGTGGATGGATCAAGGGCTTCTTGACATTTCGTTATTAACATGACCAGTTTTTGTTGTTGTGGATTTGCTGTGGGATGTATGTGATTGTGACCGGTGATTGTGCGACCCAATGGTGATCGTGATTGTGACAGGTGATTGTGTGCCCACGGGTGATCGGAGAGCGGTGGCGAAGCGGTTCGTGCGCTGCGCTACGAACCCGGCGACCCGAGGTCGATTCCCCCAGTGACGAATATCTGAACGGGTCCAGGGCCTAATCTAGGTCGACTCAGCCTCAAATAAGTACCTGTTGCGGTGTGTAAACATCGCCACTGGGGAAACAAAGGCGGTCGGGGGTGGTGCTGGCCACTCACTCCTGTGTGTACGGTGCAGGCATTCATAGGTGCTCGCTAACAGCACTTGCCCCAACAGTCTGTTAAGGCTACACGGGGGATATTTGTCTCTTTTTCTATGGGTGATTGCGTGTACTTTTGTGCCCATGAGTGATTGTGTGTGATATATAATGTCCCCTTATGTGATTGTGTCTGATTAGGTGTGCCATGAGTGATTTTGTGCCGCAGTGTGGGATTTCGTGTGATCGTGAGTCGAGTGATTGCGTGTCTGTGATTGTGTGGACCGTGTGTGATTGCGTGGCTGTGAGCGTGTGCGAATGTGTGCCAGCGTGTGCCCACTTGCATTCACGTGGAGGGTGGGTGTCCTATCCCCTGTGCCAGATAAAGACAAGCCACCGCAGGCCCAGGCGGGTGCTGACGTGATGCTTCGCGTGCCCGAGAGCGACGCCACCCTGAGCGGGCTGGGCAGCGTGGACGACCACGGCATCACGGCGTACCGCTGGAGGCTGCTCAGTGGAGATCCCTCCTTGCAGATGGCGGTCCGCACATGCCACCCACACGCAAACTACGGTCACCCTCGCAGCAGCGGCGGCGGCGGCAGTTTTTGGCTCGCCATCGAACAAAGACGGTCACTGCATCGTGCGCTTTCAGATGCGCTTCTGGAGCGCTCTTCCTTCCGATATTAGGAAGCCACTCATTTCTTTAAAAGTGTTTTTGGTATTTAGTTTGTTGTCCTTCCCCCGCACCTCCGATTAGCACGGTTGGCTACATATGGTGCGAAAGAAGTTCAACATATACACATATGCCGGCCAAATGACTGACATAATCAAAAGGCCCAAATTACCAAGCGGGTCAACTACAACACGCTTAAATATGTAATGGATAAGGGTTAAGTGTTGTAGAGTTTACCGGAACAAAAATATTAATATTCACAACCCCCAATGCTTTTTATCATGGATGTTGGCTATCAACAACAAGGCAACTCCTATGACTAATTGGGCATGGGACGCAAGCGTAGGATTGATCACCCTGTCGCTGGCCGCCTTTGGGGAGGGTGTATAGTGTGAAAGGCCGAAACACTCTAGGAACCAAAGGTACACTACTGACGATGCGCTCTCCAAATTTCACCAGGCTCACTGTTCATGAACTCTTGGAAGTGCTGGCACAAAGGATAGTAACATCTCATCCTGTGTTCTTGGAATCAATGTATGTATGTACGTTGAACTTCTTTCGTACACAGTCAACCACCCTGGACCATATGGGATACGTGCTTAAAGGAAAGGAGGCAGACTTTCAAAGAACATATGACCCATTCCTGAACAACTCACTTTACATTCAGAATCTTTATTTAGACTGGAGGAACCCGATGAGCTAATGAAGCTCTTTTTCTCAGATGTCAAATATGGGCAGGTGAGAAAGTTACTTAAACTGTCCTCATGTCTGAAACCCTCATGCCCTGTGTGACCAGGACACACACTGTAGAATATACCATGTGTCAGAAATGTGAATAAAAAAAAAATCTATCTCCGTATTGGCACCGTTGCAAGAACGTACAATAACGTCGCTGCCTTGTGCGTTACGATGGTTCGTGTTGTGCAGAGCTCGGAAGATGGACAGCTGAAGCTGTCTGGCCTCAGGGAGGGTGTGTACGTGATTCGTCTCACCGTCACGGACACGGCAAACCAGCAGGGATCGGACGAAGTTACCATCACCGTGCTCCCCTCGCCCGCCCACACGGACGTGCCTTCGCACGATCCGCCCGAGCCTGCGTTGCCTGCCAAAGCACCTACAGGTTCAGTAGAAGCCGGATAATTATCATGCCGTATATATGCACTGGGGTCGCCCAGAGAGGCCGGTGTCAGAGCAGGCAATTTGCTCCCCAGTCATACACAACCGGTCTGTTTTTTTTGTCGCTAACGAAGAAGGAGGCCCCACACAGCAGTCTGCGCAAGGCCTCCAGCCCCAGGCCTCCGGGAATCTCTGGGCTGGGCTACAGAGAGCCCCATTTCATTCTTTGCACCAGGGCCGGATGCCAACCATGCTATGCCATCGCCGTGTGTTGTTCGGTATGAAATGATGTCCGGCGTTTTGTTCCACGTGCTGGAGCTTCTTCAGGAGCTCAATTCAACGTAGCAAAACTTTGGACATCATGCCGAACAACACACTGCACAGCCCGAAAACACTTCAGATATAAGCACACACACGTGGCCTTGCTCCCAAGGAGTGTGTGCTTCTACTTAACAGTAATCGTCGGGTCGTATTGGCTATGGTATGGTATTGACAAGGTTGAAGGCACTGTCGCTTAATTGACTGCCTTGCCGATGTGTACAATGTGTGACATCATTGCGCTCATGGCAACTAAGTGCAGCTCAGTGCATTTGTTTCCCTCCCATATCAAAGGTTATGGGGCTCTCAGTGTTTACCAAAGCCACTGAATGGGGCCTTTGCAACCCGATGTGCGCCTTCACCTGGCAGTCAGGTCGTAGGTCGAATGCTGTACGTGTGCCCCCCCCCCTCCCTAGCAAAGATTATTGGACGTGACAAAAGGGCACTGTCATCTGCAGCTGGCCTAGTGTACACCAATGCAGAAAATACTGAACGTTTACAGCCCTTTGTCAGTTCAATAGTGGGTGGTCTCTCCACACCATGCCAGTCATGTTTGTTGTTTCTATGTATGTTGAGCTCTTTGTTGCACCGTACGTAGCCAATCGTGCGAATCGCCATACTAATGACCATACTTCACCACAATCGTCAGTGTGGGTTGGTGAAGGCAGGGGGGCCCGGGACCGGTTCAGATGTCACCTGCGACATTGACGTGAGCTGCGGCCGGCAATCGAACTCAAGATGGTCGGGTGCTAAACATTATCCCGACAGACGTATGTACCATTATTACTATTTTAAACCCACAGTAGTTGAAACCTTCAACCTGCACTGACGGATTTGGTGAAGTATGGTCAAGCAACCCCCATGACTGATACGGCATGCATGGGGAGGCTTCATCCAGCAGTGGGTTGACGGAGGGCTATAATTTAATCTTAATTTTGGAGCTTTCGCGACTGCGGGAATTATTCTTTGGTTCTTTCGGTTAAGTCACGTCTAAAGATAAAATAATAAATTAAAATAATGGCATATTACGACGTTTCGATTGCAACACAAGCAATCATCATCATGCCTGATGATTATCTTTATCATCATGCCTGATGATGATTGCTTGTGTTGCAATCGAAACGTCGTAATATGCCATTATTTTAATTTATTATTTTATCTTTAGACGTGACTTAACCGAAAGAACCAAAGAATAAGGCTATAATTTACATTGAACTATTTTAAGAAAATAGCGAAAATGTCCAGCATCTGTTTTCATACTCTTTGGTTTTGTCCTCAATTGTCCCCAGTGGCCCAAGATGTGCACAACATCTCGGAGAAGATGTATCAGCAGCCCTTCCAAGCACAGCAGCCTCTCTCCAGTAAGCCGAGCAGCATTCACTCAGCTGTTGTAAGCACATAGTAGCCAAACCGAGGTAACATAATTCACGTGGATGATGGCTGTTTGTTTATATTTTGTAGAGCGCCTCCACTCAAGCCACTGAAAAAACGGTGACAATACAATCATTTTTAGATGTATGTTTTTCCTCTCGAGACCGGGAGATCGATGATCGATGTTCGGTTGCCCGGTTGATGGCATTCGCCGTGATTTCTCACTTAGCAGAGTGGGCCACGTGAAGGCTGCCATCTTCCACTCAGAAATGTTTTGATGGCAGGGGCGTACCAGGATTGAGGATTGAACGACAGCAGTAGAGGGTAGGGGAGGGACGGGAAGGAGTGGAGGGGCTAGGGGAGGTAAGAGGAAGAGAATGGCCAATAGAGGTGCAGGAGGAAAATATGTCCAAAACAAAACCCAAGCTTAGAATGGAATTACACTCTAAATGTCCACACAGATGGGTTACAAAACCTGTTTGAATCTGTAACGCCATCTCATGAGCACCCCCTACCGTCGTGGGGGTGTGGGGGGTGCTAGAGGGGACTGAACCCCCCCTCCCCACTGCAGAAGGCTCAGCCCCCCCCGCCCCCCACCTACTTCTAACTTCCCTTAGACAAGTCTTTGAGGCCTTCCCTAGTCTACACAGGGGTAGAGAGCTCGAGCAGACTGCACGACTCAAGGAGATCATTTCCCATTAACGTTTCATTTAGAGTTCATGCCCACTTGAGTTTTTGTATCGCCCCCCCCCCAACTTTAAACAAGGGCACCACTGCAGGGTTGGCAGCAAATGTACGCGCTCCATCCCCAACCATTGCCTCCCAAGTGCTGGATTACAGACGTGTGCATGTGTGTGTATGTGCCACCATCCCGCCGGATCTAACACGGTCCTCATCGGAAGCGAGAGTTTTGTGACGCGAGAATCTGGTCACCTGGAACTGCAACGGGCGACAAAGAACTGCGCGTGGGTTTGTACTTCGTTCGGATTATCTCTGATGTGAGACATTCATAGATAATTATCGCTGGGTGGACAGGGCAGAGTTCTTTCGCTGAATTTGGATTGCAGCGCAGAGCGGTTTTGTCTTTTGTGGTGTAATTCACAGTGATCTATGTGTGTGTGTGTGTTGTGCGTATTGCAGTTCACACTAACCCCGGTGCCACGCAGAAGCAAGTGGATGCTGTTTATGTCGCACCAGAGTCTAGTAAGTTCAACTTTTGGAACACTCATTGCATACGGTTCAGTAGTGCTGACGAGTGAATCAGTGGGTGAAGTTCATGGGAGCTGTAACCGTTGTAATAACGATAGAAGAGTGATATGGAGGTGACTGACTGCTGGTGAGATAGTGACAGTAGTGAATCAATCGCTGATGAAGTTCATGGGAGCTGTAACCATGGTAATAGTGATAGGAGAGTAATGGTGACTCCCTGTGCGTGTGTGGCTTTGTGGGGAGCGGTGGCGCAGCGGTTAGCACGCTGCGCTACGAACCTGGCGAGCCGAGTTCGATTCCCACTCGCGGCCAACACCAGTGACGATCATCTGAGTCGGGAGGCAAAGGTGGCCGGGCGTGGCGCTGGCCACCCACCCCCTCGTCTGCCATGGCCAGCCTTCATAGGTGCTGCTCGCTAACAGCACTTGCCCCAGCAGTCTATGTGAAGGCTATACGGGGGATCTTTGTCTTTGTGTGAGCAGGTGCGGTGCTGCCACTGGCGCTGGGCCTCGCCGTGACGGTGCTGCTTCTCGTGATGCTGGGCGGCCGATTCTTCGTCGCTCGGAAGCGGCTCAAGAAAGGACGACCGCTCGTGTCCGAAGAGTCGGACTATCTCATCAACGGCATGTACCTCTGACGGCGCGCGCACGTCTCTCGCATCGCCCGCCCTCCTCACACGTCAACTAGTTTTTTCCGCTTTTGTGTTTTGTGTCAGGGTTTTCGTTGTTGTTTTTTTTCGTTGTAACAGTTTCTGTTTTGAATCACTTAAATTGTACGCGTTTAATTGCGACCTCCCGCTGCATCGTGTGTGAGCCGCGGTCTAGCATGCCTAAAGCACCAGGCAACTGGGTCAGTAATTCCCACCGGTTTGATCCGTAATCCCCAACAGCATAGCTACAATAGCAGAATTGTTATTTCCTTAACCAGGCTATAGCGCTTTTAACTCAAAGCGTGTGCGCCCGTCAGCAAATTATGGGTGAGAGATAGCACGTTGGATCGGCGAACGATATTAGTTGGGAAACTCGCAACACATTGCATAGAATCGCCGGAGAATCGATGAATGCAGATTCGTATATACATATTGCGTGCCGTGGTGTCCACGTGACCCCCAGAAAGCCACCGGAGGCCGCTGCAGTCACCACATTGTTCAGAGAGGAGAACCGATTGTAGAGTCGAAATGCGTTCCCCGGATCGTCACAATTTCATCGGATTACCGGCAGGGTCAATCGTTACATCCCTAGGTCAAGTCCGCCCAGAGTGGCGGTGGGGGGGGGGTCCATGCGGCATTTTGCCCTCGGCCTCTCGCCCTGGGCCTCTGTGGCTTCCTCTGGGTGACCGTGTCCCGAGCGTATCTTTGAGCAGCTCTCGTTTATACCCCCACTGCTTTGACAGCACCGCACTTGGTAGTCCGCACAGGTTTTTAGCGTGAAGCAGGTCTATCGCTGGGAGGATTTCACCACCTCACCGTGCCGCGAATTCCTGGCCATGTCTAGGAACGTGTGTATCCGAATAAACGAGCACTGAATTGCGTCCCTCATGTGGAAAATAACGGTTATAAGTGTGCAAAAGAACTTATCAATTTAATTGAAAACAATACTTTAAAACAAAGCCAAAAAACCTTGAAAGTCCTGGGATTCTGAGTGGACGATTTTGTAACTGGTGGGCTCGGTCGGACCTGGCAGCAAAGGTACCTGGTGGCAGTGTTTTTTCATGCATCGTTTGTGAACGTGAACAACGGTGTCCGTGATTGCGTTGCCACCAGCAGCCTTGTATGCTCCCGGCGATGTATTTATCACAAGGTACGCTCCCTCTCGTCGCCTGGCTTCTCCAAGTTTCCGTAACATTGCTCGATTCCAGACAGAGGTAGATTCATCCCTGCCGTGTCATCATTAGTGATCTTCGTTGCAGGCTGCTTTGCATGATAAGCCTGTGATCAAACATGATTCTTTCTATTCGACTGGGTGATATATAAAAAACATACATATATATTCAGCTCTCGAAGGTATTTAGTCTACTCTTCCACAGTGGCCAGATGTCTTGGAGGCGGTGTGAGTACCCACACTTTACCCCACCACACACCACCTGTCAATTAACTAACAGTCTGGCTGGACACCACGGCCGCGACTGGGGAAAATATAAAAGTAATTTTTATTTCGCTTCGTGGCACTGGTACCTGGGCATTCATTCTCACGTGACCTCATTTCTTGAGCTTACCAGGGATGTAACAGCGCAGAGATTAGACTATCTTGTTTATAACGAGTTCACGTGAACCCTGATGCTAACTTGAGGCCTGCTACATT
This sequence comes from Lampetra planeri, assembly GCF_965212315.1. Classification (NCBI taxonomy): domain Eukaryota; kingdom Metazoa; phylum Chordata; class Hyperoartia; order Petromyzontiformes; family Petromyzontidae; genus Lampetra; species Lampetra planeri. The sequence continues at coordinate 6,471,951 of NC_136129.1, forward strand.
CAATGGAGCGGGGATAAAAAAAAAAGATTCGACTCTTGAATCAAAGTGTGACCTCAAATCGCAACAATTCGCCACCTTGACAGAGGGTAGGAGGAATCCTTATGAACGATCCTGGCCCTGGAACGTGTGGTGCTGTGGCTCCTTCTATGTCATCAGTGTCGACGGGGGCCCAGTTGCTGTGAATGCCAAAGCTTGAAAGGACAGGTCTCCTGATCCGCGGAGGTATTCGCGGTTGTGCTCTACAGCTCTCCGTTGTGTCTTCGGGTTGTACCGCGCGTTTTGCGCGGCACGATGTCCGACTCTCAGCACGTGGAGCGAAATGTAACGTCGCACATCGCGCCGAACAGCACGAGGTACGACAGCTGTGCAGACTCGAGAAACTGCCGTCGGTAAAGTTGCTCAGTGGCTCTGTGCAGCTTCAGGGCTGAGTGGGACGACACGCATTTCTAAAAGTGTGTTTTAATGGAGTGGAAAATCTCCTTTTCTCCTCTATTCACACCAGAACCAAAGCTTGCGAACTGAACTCCGTGTTTGATAAAGCTGCTGCGTTAATGCACTTAAAAAGTTGGGGTAAAGACGATATGTGTTTTTATACGTATAATTTATAATGTAAATCGCAAGCATATCAATGCATTACAATTTCTAAGAATGCATTTCCTAACGTCGATCTACAGTTGGGTAAATTGTTCGACCACAAAATGTTGGCAACTTGTATCGAGAATGGCAAGACGGAAAAGCAACGGTTTTGAAATGAGTTGTTGTAGAACGCTAAGTTACTTCAATCAATCCAAGGAGGCAGCGATAGTCGCTGTGTGGATCGCAGCGACACCGCCAGGATGTTGCATGGATGGCGCGTCCGTCAGTGATGCGTTGTTTGATCGTTTTGACTTCACCGCAGTCGCAGTTCGGCGATTCTTTCAACGTCCGTTTGTGGAAGGTGTACGTGCGTCGCCCAGTTGTATGTACGCCTGTTGAAATTCTTTCGCACCGTACGTAGCCAACCGTGCTAATCAGAGGTGCGGGAGAAGGACAACAAACTAAACAGAATAAGCAGTTCTAAAGAAATTCGTTTTCAAACGAGATGATTTAAAAGTGCATAGCTCCCAGTGGCTTCCTAATATCGGAAGGAAGAGCGTTCCAGACGGCCACAGAAGCGCATCCGAACGCGTGCGATGTGGCGACCAGTCTTTGTTCCATGGCTTATCCAAAAAAGCTGCTGCTGCTGCTGCTGCTGCTGTGGCGAGGGCGAGAATGAAGCTGCGTTCGAGCGTTGTTCAGCGCGGTCCACAAGTTAAATTTCGATTTAAAGCTTTCGTGACTGCAGGGATTCATCTTCTTGGTTTTTTCGATAGAGTCACGTGACCATACCGAAAGAACCAAGAACATGGGTCCACAAGTTGCCGCGAGACACAAGAGAGAGACGGTACTGGGCGCAGTCGGCTCCTCGATGAGGCTTTTTTCGTTTTGCCACGTCGCCGAGTGTCGAGGTGTACTCTTTGGTTTTTTCGGTAAAGTCACGTAGGTAAAAAATTAAAATAAATTAAGTCACGACGTTTCGGGCGCAACACAAGTGTCCTTCTTCAGGTGAGGACAACTTAGCGAAAGCACACCGCTTAAGTGTTAAGCGGTGTGCTTTCGCTTGTGTTGCGCCCGAAACGTCGTGATTTAATTTATTTTAATTTTTTTGCCTACGTGACTTTACCGAAAAAACCAAAGAGTATGAATCCTTGCAGTCACGAAAACTTCAAATCTAGAATGTCGAGGTGTAGACAACGCCGACGCCGCAACATACGATGCAAACTCTACTCAACTCAGTCGGGGGAGGGGAGGGGGGGGGGGGAGATCCTCAGATATTTTTTCCCGAATAATTTTAGATGTTTCGCGTGCTTTTGGTTTGCAGTATCATAATCATCATTATCAGGCTATAGCGGTTTAACTCAAAGTGTTCGTCGTTAAACCCAGTGCTCCTCGTTGCGTCCGCACGACGGGCAATTCAATTGCAAACGTCATGCGTTAATTTAAAAGACATTAGGGACGGTATATGATAGGTTGCAGCGGGTTACAGAAGAGAGTGAAATATACGCTCATGTTTTTTTTTTAATAACAAGGTGAATATTTGTTGGAGAGTACAGCCTCAATGTGAGTGTTTAAGGTATTTTGTTGATAACACTGTTACATGACATCTTCGCTCAATTCTGTTCATCAAAGGGGGAAGTGACACATGCATATTCTGCCATCAGTTCGTCGACATACTTCATTCATAATCGACGTGTGAATTAATGTCCGGGCTGGGTTTTTTCATTTAACCTGTATTGGCCTTGAAATCGAGACATATGCACGAAGCGATATAAGGTAACATGCACGCGCACTGCCTACAGCTGAAAGTGTAGATATACTGAAGTGCAGTTGATGATTTACCAATTAAAATGCCCGTATACAATGATGAATGTCATAAAGCAAAGAACATTTCAATTTGCGTCAACGTGTCTTCAAAACTTACGTGTTATAACAAATTTGCTATTTATTGCGTGTGTAATGTCTTATTTAATATTTATTAATACCCAAATAATAATTTTAAAAAAAGCGCGCACAAATGGTACGTGTCCAATTCAGCCTGTATAGTTGCATACTTCCATTAAAATGTATTTGGTGTATTGTGTCCCTCGTCATTTAACACAAAACATTCTATTAACTCGCACGTTTGATTTTTCTGCTGCTCGTTGGCACACATGCCATTGCATGACAACAGATATGGACTGTTCACAGAAGAGTTGGAAGACAGAAGGTCGAGATACGATTGTATTCTCACATGCGAGATAGGAGGTGTATCGAAATGATTCTAAATATATTTAGAGAAGATGGCAGAGGTGCAATGAATTCGAAGAGATGTACAGAAGTACAAGCAAGTGGACCTCGGAATCTTTACTTATCCTGGATAAATCCGATGAGCTATTGAAGTATATTCTTAGGTTTTTTCGGTAAAGTCACGTAGGTAAAAAATTTAAATTAATAAAAGTAAAATAAATAAAATAAAAATCACGACGTTTCGATAGCTGTATCTTACTTGATACAGCTATCGTGCTGTGATGGTTCCACCTGAAGATGGAAGCTTGTGTTGCCTCCGAAACGCCGTGATTTTTATTTTATTTTACTTTTATTAATTCTAATTTTTTACCTACGTGACTTTACCGAAAAAACCTAAGAATATGAATCCTTGCAGTCACGAAAGCTTCAAATCTAGAGCTATTGAAGCTCTTCTTCGCAGATGTCCAGCAGGGGCACGTGATCAGAAAGTTATCTGCAGCAGTACCGCACAGGACAGCGCTTATTGGCATAATTTTTAGCCAAGAACTCCACCCCCCACCCCCCAGAGATGACATTCCCCGTGATTAGCGGTCGGCATCCTGAGAATCTTTAGGGACTGGCCTGGTGACGTTATGTATTAACACCGTCTCGTATTCACCACAGTGCATTGCGGTTCTTGAAATATTGAGGGTTTTATTTAAAAACGAAATTAGAAAATAATTGCGCTTTTTGTTGTTATGGTTGCCGACTCCTGGCCATGACCCAAACCTCCATCGTGTCACATGACCACAAACGCTGCAGGGTAGTAAGATGGGCCATCTAAAAAAAACGATTTCAAATGCGCGGCTTCGGTTTTTAATTGGTTTCCCTCGAGGCCCGCGGCCTGCTCGTGACATTGCAATGCACGCAAGAGGGCAACGAACATTGTTAATATTTTATTACTGCAGCAGCACATTGTAAAAAACAACAACACGTAGACACGAAAACCAAATTGACCCTCGTGAAGTATGGTCAAACAACCCGCCCTCCCCCCATAACTGACAGCGGTAAAGGTTCAACGTTAAACGTAAGTGCTTGTATACCATTATAACAATTCCAAGTGTTTATGCTAACCAGCAATGGATGTCCCATCAACAAGCAGGCGATATATAACTCAACTGATACAAATACATATTTAACAGGTCCCTGCGGGGTGGGCTGGTAGGAACGAACAAATGAATGACTATAATAAAATGAAATGGCGGGGGTACGATACGAAGGGAGAGTTTGAGGCCTAGTTCTAGGCTTTAGGCCTAGCTGTAGGCTTTAGGCCGCTGTGAGTTAATTTTGAATTTAAATGTTTTAATTAAAAACTATCTCAGGGAATTATAAGGGAATGTTACACTTGTTTAGCCAGGAAAGCCTCACTGAGTCTAAAGGTTTTGTTAGGGTCCTGCCAAGTGTTTGCAGTAGGGGGCGATGTTGCTACACCTAATCGGACATCGGACGGACGGACGATATAATCTATTGTAGGCTGGTTCACTTCGTTCCTACCAGTAAAATGTTGAGCCCATAACAGTTGATTGGCAGGTCACATGCGGTGGGGGTACAATGTGGGTACTCCTCACGCCTTCCAACACGTCCAGCCAGCTTGGAAGGGTTTGGTAAAAAAAAAAATATCCTCTGGATGGGCTCCATGGAGTTGACTCGAGTGGAGGCCCTTCTGCCAGCAGTGGCACGAGAAAATAATTTGCAGGGCTGCTCCTTTGTCGTTTATAGCGTTGCAGATTGATACATCACAACGTGCAGAGCACGCATTTTTTTTTTTGCTGAGCCACCGCAGAAAAAAATGGTAATCATACACCCCTCACGATACACACATTATACAATGAAGCAATCACGCCATTGAACCCTGTGGCACATGCCGAGCTCATCAGCTTCACTGTCGGGCGAATCAGGCCGAGCACACAGCTGTATTGGTGGGTGGATAGTGTTGTTACTGCAAGCCCGATACAGCTTAACCAATTTTTCGATTTAAAGCTTTCGTGACTGCAGGGATTCATCTTCTTGGTTCTTTCGGTAAAGTCACGTAGAAGGGAAATAATAAAAAAAAATCACGACGTTTCGGCCACAACGCAAGCAGCCGTCTTCAGGTGGAGAACAGGTCTGTCGAGAAGGCAGAGTCTGGGGCGTGTCATCCAGTCTCTGCCTTCTCGACAGACCTGTTCTCTACCTGAAGACGGCTGCTTGCGTTGTGGCCGAAACGTCGTCAGAATTATTTTATGTTTTATTTGTATTATTTTATTATTTCCATTCTACGTGACTTTATCGAAAGAACCAAGAATATGAATCCCTGCAGTCACGAAAGCTTTAAATCAAAATGTAATTGAGAGTTGTTCATGAATCGGGTGATAACCCACAGCATCTCATTGTCCAGCTCTCCAATGTGTTTTCAGACTGTACCGCGCACATCATTCGGCACAATGTCTGACGTTTCACTCAACGTGCTTGGAGCAACTTTGCACGCGCTGGGAGCTTCATAGGATACGGGAGCAGAACGTCGGACATCATGCAAAGCAAACACGCATGCACAACCCAAAAACAAATTGGAGAGCTATGTAGGACAACAGTGAAGACCGACGCAACGTTTGTTGCGAGTAGGCAGATCTCTCGCTGACCATGTGTGGGGGAGATGGTCAACAGTGAATTGCAAAGTTCCAATGAAGCTAGCATGGGTTATGTTTAAATTTTATGGGTTATCAACCAATGTATCCCTCAATTATCCTTCCATGTCACCTCTGACATTAATTTTATTTAATGGATGATGAAAACTGCCATTTAGCATGCTGCTTTGAAATAACCCAACTCACTGGATCATGTATCGAACAATGTCTCAAAACTTGACTGCCTCTTGTGAAAAATGCAAAGGTATAATGATATTAATTTTCCTTTTGTGACGTCTACATTTAAGACTGTGTAATATTATTCAGTAATTTGCTACATGCAATGTAAATCTAGTATATTTTAGAAAACAGTACAACAATTGTGCATATTTTAGCATTTAATGTAAACAAAATCAATAACAGCAAGAGAAGTACCTAAATCAAAAATAATTTTCACATGTTAATGGGGTTAGATGGCATTAGTATCTACGTATTTTAAAGTATTATCTTTGTTTGTAAAAATATCTGAGTTTGGAAGTGCTATTTCACACACCATACGTATTATACTCGTGGTATAAACATTTCCTTTCCCGTGCTGAGATAAAACCCACAATGCGAGTGGCACATCAAACAGGTGAATTGGTGTCAGGACAACGTATGGAAAAGTCTGGCTGCTACTGTTGCAGTTATTTTTCAGTTAAGTATACCCAAAGCGAGATTATTAAAAAAAATTGTGCACTCTCTTGCCTACTTCAGCATTTTCTTGCTGTGGTTGTTCCACCTGATGAAGATTGCTTGTGTTGCGATCGAAACGTCGTGATTTGTTTTATTTAATTTCTACCTACGTGACTTTACCGAAAGAACCAAAGAGTATGGATTCCTGCAGTCATGCAAGCTTCAAATCAAGAATGTTCATCACATCACAGTCAAACGGATTCTTATTTCCCAGGGCTGGATTCAAAGTCAAAGTGCAGGAACCAAAGTTAATGTTTCGTATTTTTTCGTGCCATCATTGCCCATCAGGCTCAGACAATGCACTCACTGCACCTGAAACCCCCACTTAATCACAGGTGGCTGTGATTAAATGGCCAACAAACTAAGAATAGAACTACCTGATTAAAGTTTCAAGCGTGTAGTGTGTTTGTTTACCATCCATCCAGCCAAGGTTCTGGATATATAAATAAATAAACTTCTCCTGGCTCTGTTACTTCACCCACCTACAAAGCATTCTAGAAAACACAGCTACAATAACGATTTGCTCGAATGCATTCACACCAAGAATGAGTTTCGGGGCAGCGCTCAGTCGATTGGGACAGATCTCTCGTGGTGGTGTAAAGTGTGGGTCCTCCACACATCTTCCAAGCAGGCTGACCAGCGTGGAAGAGGAGACCAACTATACTCTTGAGAGCCCTTTTGAGCGGAGTCCATTCAACCAGCAGTGGTTTGAGCAATCAATTGCAATGAGATGTGTGTAGATTCTTTACTTGTATATCGCCGTTCTTAATCTACATCGTTACATCATCTAAGCCATCACTGTGTTAGTAATTATTAACGTCGTTAAACCCATGTTATCTTTACTGTGAAAGTTTTGGAGGTGTAAATACCTTGCCACGTTTGTGTCACCACAGCCAACAGCGACTGATGCCACCCACCCGCTCCACAAAGTTAAATCTCACCACGGTGATCTATTACAAAAGCCCGGCGTTCCGTTTATCAGTCAACTAAATTATGAGAGCCTTCCAGAAGGCCCGAATCAAAAGGTTATAGAAAGTGGACACCACCTCCCCCCGGATGTGAGGGTAAAAAGTTGATCAAAAAGGTTTCAAAAAATTTACCCCCCAAAAAATGTGTTTCACCCCCCCCCACCAAAAAAAACACATTTTGTAGGCCTCTATGCCTACACATCCTACATACAATAGAGTCGAGATTTATTTTGTCGGCATTTATGTCAATATGTGTCTGTCACCACCACCCCCCCCCACCACTGATGTTCAGACGTCTCAGTTTGACTGCTCGGTTTGGTTTGGTCAAGGCTGGTGGTAAACAGGCGAGTAAAATACCAACACAGACATTTGAAGTTTGTACAATTTCTCTTTGCATCTAATGATGAACGTTGAGGTACAACCCAGTAGTATCTGCACACATGGGGGGGGGTGGGAGAGGACATCAGTGGGGGCGACGGGCGAGGCGTGAAGAGCCGAGAAGCCTTTTGCAGGAGCTAGAATTCGATATTTGTGTTTTTATTTTGTCCACCCATAATCATATTTTACTGTCAAGGTTTGGGGTGTCACTCACCGACTGAACGTCTCATAACACGTTAAACCCGACTACGAAAGCAACGATTCGTGGCGCAATACCATAATAGAGCAAAACATCAGTTTGGACTACGCATTAATCACCAATGAGCTGCTATTGAAATTGGCACTTGGAAAGATCTTAGATGCGTTCGCGCACACTTGCAAGCAGAGCTTCTTCCAAAATCTCACCACAACACCCTCGTCACACGCAGCACTTGCCCCTTGTCAATTGACGACGGGCAAGTGCCGTTTGCTCAATGGTGGTGAAAGTTAAAATGTGTCTTCTAATTGCGGGGCGCGTCTGCGTTGGGCATCACCGCCAAACGTCAGCCCACCTCGGGACTTTCGCCGTCGTCTTCCGTGCCACCCCCCCCCCCCCCCCACATTTGAGACGTGGGGTCAACTTCTCGCCTCGGTCCGCGCTCGTCAAACGCCCGCAAAGTAACGCGTGGGCACGAAGGGCATCTTGCTGACGACGACGTCCACCAGCTTCTTGCGGACCTCCACTCGCAGCCGCGTCCCTGGCTTGGCGAGTCCGCTCGGCACGTACCCCATGGCGATGTTCTTCTTGAGACACGGCGACGGACACCCGCTGGTCACCTCCCCGATCTTCTCGCCGTGCTCGTCGACAATGGGCGCGTGCTGGCGTGCGGGAGGCCCCGTCGAGATGAGACCGACCCTCTTCCTCGCCGGCTTCTGGGCGATCTGCTCGAGGATGACACCGGCGCCGGGGAAGTTCCCCTCGGCTCGCCTCCTCTTGCCGATGGTCCACAGCAAGGCGGCCTCCACGGGCGTCGTGCTCTCGTCGATGTCGTTGCCGTAGAGGCAGAGGCCGGCCTCCAGACGCAGACTGTCGCGGGGCCCCAGGGCGGCGAGTTTCACCTCTTCGCCGTTGCGCATCAGCAGCATCTCGGCGAGACGCACCGCGTGCTCGGGGGCCACGGAGATCTCCACGCCGTCCTCGCCCGTGTAGCCGCAGCGAGTGACCCGGCAGCCGGCCACGCCGAAGACGCTCATCTCGGCGCTGCGCATGAAGGCGAGCCCGCCGAGGTCACCCGACACGCCGGCTTGCAGGATCCTGGCCGTGGAGGGACCCTGCACGGCCAACAGAGCGGCGTCCAGGACCTCGAGGTCGACGTCGCGACCCGCGTTCTTGAATTCGCGCAGGCGCTCCTGCATGCGCGCCAGGTCCTTGTCGGCGCAGCCGGCGTTTGACACCACGTGGAGGTGTCCCGTGGAGGTCTTGGTGACGATGAGGTCGTCGACGATGCCACCGGCTTCGTTGGTGAACAGCGACAGGGTGCCCGTGTCGTCCTTCAGGCCGGCCACGTCGGCCACGGTGAGGCTCTCCATGAATGCCACGGCGTCTCTGCCCAGCACCTTGCACTGCATCATGTGCGAAACGTCGAAGACGGAGCAGCGTTCGCGCGTGTGCAAGTGCGACGAGATGAGGCTCTCCTTGTACTGCACGGGCATGCTCCAGCCGGCGAACCCGACCATCTTGCCGCCGTGCTCCCTGTGGAAGTCGTGCAGAGGCGTGCGCTTGAGGGGGGCCGCGGCCGTCTGGGGGCCCGTCGAGGCACGCCGAGTCGGGGCCGTCCAGCGCAGCAACCCGCGGGCACCACGGGAAGACACCCACGGCCACTTGGCGCTCACGAGTTGCGCGGTCATCGTTGGCGGCTCGCTCTCTCTCTCGTCTTCTCGTTGTTGCTGCTGTTGTTGCTGCTTCTGTTGTTGCTGTTGCTGCTGCTGTTGTTGCTGTTGTTGCTGTTTGCGCGTTCGCTTCTCACCCAGAGATTTTCTCCTGCGGGCTGAACGATCGTGAACGCGGGTGCGAATGTTTGCGTGCGCTGTATCGTTGAACTTCTTTCGCGCCGTACGTTGCCGAGCGTGATAATCGGAGGTGTGGGCGGGGAAGGGGGGGGGGGACAAGCTAAACGCAATGAGCAGTTCTTAATAAATAAATAAAAGCGTTTTCAATCGAGAAAGTTGTGATGCCGAGTCCTATTTGTGGTGGACAGTGTTGAGTTTGCTGCAAGTGTCAATCACCGCGGCACGACGAGTTACTTTTACGCAGAAGAGCTGTACGACAAAGTCTGCAAAACTCTCTTTCTTTCCTGTCGTCCACGTAACAACTTGCTGCTGCCAGCACGGCGGAGGGCCCAGCTGAGCAAGGAGTGTGAGAGGAGGATGACGATGATGAGGAGGAGGAAACCTCGGAATACCCCGGCAGGCAACACCCCCCCATCACGGCCAATCGCAGCCTCACCCGCCCCCTTAAGGAGGAGGCATCTCGCACCATCGCATCATCATCATCGTCACCATCCAAGGGTGTCTGTGGGACCTTTTTTGCCAGTGATCAAAATTATGAGGGGAAAAATAAGAATGGGCTTTGTTTGGTCCTTATATTCTTGTTTTTTTCGGTAAAGTCACGTAGAAGGGAAATAATAAAATTATGAAAATAAAATAAAATTCTAACGACATTTCGGCCACAACGCAAGCTGCTTGTGGCCGAAACGTCGTTAGAATAAAATAATGTTTGATTTTTTATTATTTTATTATTTCCCTTATACGTGACTTTACCTGCAGTCACGAAAGCTTTAAATCGAAATTTAGTCCTTATGTTGCCTGAAAAGGGTTAAGCCTATTTGTTTCATATCGATGGGACCTTTTTGCCAGTATGAAAACGATGGGGGAAAAAAAATAATACCATTTACCATTTTCATTGCCAGAAATGGTAAAGCCTATTCTTATTTTTTCATCATTTTGATTCTGGCAAAAATGTCCCATAGATAACAATACCCAACGACCCACACGGAATGGGGGAAGAGGCCCCCATCCCAGCAGTGGATGAACAAATGCCCTGCGCGTGTAGACACGAATGAGAAAGTAACGACTGCCTTGTATGCATTTCCTATGCAATCTCAGAAATTCATCATCCCGCGTCTAATTGGATTGCCAGTGAGAGTAACACTACACTTTGTTCGTTGCATATTAATCATTGATTTGTTTGTGTACCATAGCCTTGGCAGATTGTCGGCAATATTGGTCTCGCTTACAAAGGGGATGTGTTGTCCCAGAGGGTCCTGTACTGGTTATAAAGAATCTAATTGAAACATGTATTTATTTACGACGCAGTAACATGGTGAAAAGTCTATATCGCAAAGGTGACCTGTTGCATGCAAACGATAAGCACGCCGTATAGAAGCACATTCAACAACACCGTGGACTTAAACAGAAAACCCCTCCGATTACACGGTATATGTTTTCAGTATGTTTTCCTTTTAAGGCCACAATATACGCTGCCAAGCTTGGTGGTGTTCATTCAGACGCTGTCTTTCCGACAGACCTGTTCTTCACCTGAGGACGGCTGCTTGCGCTGTGGCCGAAACGTCGTGAGAATTGTATTTTATTGTTTTATTTTAATTCTTTTATTATTTCCCTTCTACGTGACTTTACCGAAAGAACCAAGAAGAATAGGCCACAGTGATGTTTAGGATTTTTTATTCGTTTGATTTGTTATGCTTAGGCTTGCGCACCACTGCCAACGAAGCTGCATCGCGGGATATTTCGTTTCGACCCAGGGTGGCAACTGCGCGCGTGTCCTCCTTAATTGTGGAGGCTGTCAGAAGCGAGTGCCTTGGGCTCTCGCTTCGGCTCTAGGGGCCGCGTCCAACATGTAGCCGAGCGTCTGAACAATGACACACGCATTTATTCTAGATTTGAAGCTTTCGTGACTACAAGGATTCATACTCTTAGGTTTTTTCGGTAAAGTCACGTAGGTAAAAATAAAAAAATTAATAAAAATAAAAATAGAAATAAAATAAAAAATAATATAACTAATAATAGAAATGAAAGGATTATAATTTATATTATAATTTATATTATTTAAAATGTATTATTTATTTTTTCCTACGTGACTTTACCGAAAAAACCTAAGACACACGCATTGACAATATGATCGTGCACATTACATTTGCCGTCACAATTAAACAACAACAACAACAAAAAGCCCCCCCCCCCCCCCCCACATTGTAAGAGATGGTATCCGTTCGCGGTTGTGACACGTTGTGGAGATGGCGTTGTAGCTCACGTGGATGTTGCGTGCGAAGATTGATGGAGGGGTTGGAAGGGGAAAAAATCCAAGGCTTAAATACATTGTAAATAAACTTTATTTACGTCCCACGACTCGGAACTCAGTCTCGCTGCGTCGTTACACACATCCATCGCAGAAACAACTCTTATAAGAACGGGAGACAGAGCAGAGCCTCACCATTCTGGCGAATTGCCCGATGATGCTGGATGCAATTACCAGCGAAACGTCGTGCTACTCAAAAATTGCAAATGTTGTGGTTTCACGCTTCAACACACCGGTGGGCTAAAGCAGTGAACTATTTGCCTTTTGTCAACGTGACACTTTTTTACTGATTGGCCGTGTCGGGTGGTGGAGGGTTATGCCGCATTTATAAATAACGCGATCTAAACCCAAAAACGTTGATTATGAATAATATTGGTCGCGATAACCTACGTGTTAAACTGACAACTCTTCCGCAAACTTTAATTCTTGAGTTCCAAGCAACGGCACGCCGTGAATTTGACGCGCCGTTATAAATCTTCGGGTGGTTTTGGGGGCAGTGGTCTTTCGGATAACATACCGTGTCAACCCATACGGTTTACCCCGTATTCTTGTACAGGGAAACTGAGTTTTCAGGTCCATACGGCGTACAGCCGTTTCTCCCTTGTGATGGGACTTTGTAGGATGAACGTTGAGATTTGTAAGGCCACGTGGTGACCAACAAGGTCTGAATTGGTCTGTAGCAAGGTAGGGCACTGATAAGGGGTTGACAGGTATGGGATAATGTTGCTGGCTGGGTCACCATGGTACAGTCTGACCCCGCCAGTCAAGGAACGAACCATTATCCTTCTCCGTGAGGCAAGCCATGACTCCTAGAATTCCGGTGATGCTCTCTTCAATGCCTATCTGTGCCTGGCAGAAGAGGAATACATTCGAAAATAAATGTTACGATATATGCGAAATGGCTCGCGTCCCATGACACTGAGTTCAGTGTCAGAGCTCGCAGTGATACTTGAACTAGTCCCGAGTCCTTCTTTGACCAAGGGACAATGATAAGATTATTGAAGTATGTCTTGAGGAGTAAATTGATAAAGGGCTGTGTATTTATGCAATAAAAATGAGACGTGGAGGGAAATATTTAGTAACAAATCATATTTTACCATTGACAAAAATGCAAGCTGAGCATGCCGTATCACACTTTGACATACTGTACATCACTTATGACACACAGCGGCGTTCTTCATTGCAAGACCCGTGGGACACTGGCGGCCCCTGGTGGCCTTAAGTGCGGCCCCTGACACTACATAAATGTGAAAACACCACCCATCATCGTGCTGTCAAACCGCAATGGTTTCAAATGTGTGGCGGCCCCTCACGCTGATGATGTCTTAGAGATGAAAGTGGTCACCCTTTGAAAATTAGTGAGGAACGCTGATATGCAGCAATACATATCCACAGTGGCGAGATGTTAACTACCTTGCCTGGTGTGCACGAGGTCGTGGGTTCGATCCCGACCATGACACCGGTGTATTTGGAGTTTGCATGTTTTCCTCGTGGTCACGTGGATTTTTTCTCCGGGTCCTCCGGTTTTTCCTTCCACATTTAGAAACGTGCGTTTAAAGTATTTGGCTGCTATAAATTTCCACGTGATGAGCCACTACGTTGAGCTATCGTTGGTGGCCAGGTCGCTTCTGAAAAAGCTCTATATAGATCAGTGGGCCTTACCTTGGTGAAATGTAAAAAAATTGTAATATCCTACAGCAATGCAGTACATGTATACAGGAGTCGCTCTCCGTTTAACTGCGGCCGAATGGCCTTTCGCACGAGACAAGTGGTGCCTTTTCAAATTGGGCATCTGTGGGGTGCGTCGAATGGAGCCACTTACTCGCGATCCACCCATTCTGGTCCTGACCCAACCTGGGTGCAAGGCCACGCACAGGATTCCCTGTTCCTTGAGCTCCTCGGCAAGGCATCTTATCAGCATGTTCAGGGCGGCCTGTGTCAGGCACAGCACACAAATAGGGGTTTTTTTTGTCACAGATCAGGCAGTGTAGGGTACAGGTAATGTAATACTTCATACCAAAAAATTATCATGGGTCTCACTGTGGAGAATATAAATGACAGAATAGATCATCAGATGTCTCTTTCGTATATGTATCTCCACATAAAACACAATAAACAAAACTATATGTTTTCATAACCTATCAGCTCACAATAATCAGTGTTAAACATTTCAGTTAAACATGACGTCATATCACACTACTTTTGAACGGAAGTGATGCAATTTTTAGGAAGAATGCAAAATTAAACAGTTTTTCAGACCATCCAAAATGTAATATCGCGTCCAATTTTTTGTAATTACAATTTTGAACATTCATCCAAAAATTGGGAACACATCCCTACACAGTACCTTGCTGGCACGGTAAGGGTAGACCTTGGAGATGTGGAAGTTGCCAGGCACACTTGAGATAGACCCAGCCTCAGAGCTCACGTTCACCACTGCTGCCTTTTGGCAGCCCATTGGTAGCTTCACATTGAAATCTGCTGCCCGGTTGAGCAGTGGTAGGAATGCCTGCAACGAAACACACCGACGATTGAACACACAAACGTGCGCATGTCAACTGATTTTTTTTTGTGTTAGCTTGAAGGACTGTTAGTTTTCGAAACACTGCTATAAGATGGTCAGGTGGCTAAGTGTTCAGGGGTCAGAGCATGAGGCTTCGAATGTAGGATTTGGCCACCAGTAATTATATTGAGCTTTCAGGTGAAGCGAGTTGATGGACTCAGCCTGCAAAATCAATGTTAACTTTGTTGCTTAATTTTCCAAAACTCCAGCACTGTGTATTAACATTTACGTAATGTTAATAGCTCAGCTTATTGGAGAGTATATTGAGCACATTGATTATATTGATGTAGTTTATATTTAGTTTTCTTCACATCGGTTTATTGTATGGTCGTAGGGTAGTTGCAGTTCTTTAGCGTCAATATGCTAAATTCCTCTGTTGATATGTAAACTCCTTTGTCAAGGCACTCTGCTCCTCCCACCCAGCTTAAATACGCTGCCAAGCTTAGCAGTGTTCATTGGAGCGCTGTCTTTCCGACAGCTCTGTTCTTCACCGGAGGACGGCTGCTTGTGTTGTGGCGGAAACGTCGTGATAATTGTATTTTATGAAGTAAAATTTTTTATTATTTCATTATTTCCCTTCTACGTGACTTTACAGAAAGAACCAAGAATATGTGTATTAACATTTTCAGTTTTGCTTCACCCGAGACGAACGCTCTTTGCAATACATAAAATGCGCACCCCGAGTGCGAAAACAACAACGATCCCTATTTAAGTGTGTTCAGCTAAATCGGGGCTACACGTCCCCTTCTCCATGGCTGTTGTTACCCGGACCACCTTGTTCTCGTCGCATGCACCGCATAGCTCCGTACCTCCGTGAGGATGGCAGGCGCCACAGCGTTGGTATGATAGCACTGCAGCATGGAGTCGGCCGACAGTGAACCGAGGGAGCCCGTTTGTAGAGTCCCGGCGTTGTTCACCAGAAGGTTGAGGCCTTCCTCCCCGACAGCCTCATCCACCACCCTCACCGCCCGCTCCACACTCGCGCGGTCTGTGATGTCTGTGCGAAATGCGTGCCAAGTGGAAAGCGAAACGCGAGAATGATTTGATTCACGAGGCAAAAACTAATGGCTGTGTTCACGTGCTCGGCATTTAGTTTCCACGAGTTAAAGCAATGTTTCCCTCTACGTGTCAAAGCACAGCAATACCACAGCCGTGAGGAAGCCTAATCAGGCAGCCAAGAATATATTCTAATTCAGTAATGAAACGTGTGATGTTTATGTATTTGTACATATACAGCCGTTTTGTCCATCTACTGCTGAATATGAGCCTTCTCACCTAGTGTTGGTCAATAGGGTTGTTTGACCATACTTCACCACACTGGTCAGTGTCGGTTGGTGAAGGGGGTATTTGTGCGTGGCAATCAAACCAAAATGTGTAAATTTCACAGCTAGAACAAGCAAAATTAAGCGAAACATCAAAATGAGTAAGTGATTGGTGACCAGGCTGAGACCACCAACGAGCGGACGCGAGGGAGCCCAGTTTGACCACTGCTGGTTGCTCAGATTATTACCCAAGATTCTCAGCGGTAGCAGTTTAGTGTCCTGACCACTGCACGATCCAGCCACTCATGAAACACGTTTGCTGCCACAAGTGCAAATCGGATGCGGGTGGTGTGCGGCGTTCAACTGGACAAACAGCCCTGTCATATTTATGTAAGCTCACCCATTTCCACCACCAGCAGGCTTGCGTGGTGTTCCGCCAAATTCCGCAATTCCTAGAAATGCAAAAAACAGACCGAATGTAAAGGAGGTCACGAGCATTGTCATCACCCAAGGCAGTCGCCACCTCCCACGACCTCGCAATGCCAGCAAGCAGCCATGGTGCCACGGTGGGCCTTCTTTCAACACCTCGTGTTCCATATATATTTGTAATGATTTGTTTTTACGTTTTACTTACCTAGCAGGTAAGGGCCCACTGAGCTATATCGCTATTTTTCATAAGCGACCTGGCGACAAACGATAGGTCGGCGAAGTGGCTTATCACATGAACATCTATAGCAGCCGAATACTCTAAACGCATGTTGATTCCAAATATGGATGGGAAAAACCGGAGAACCCAGAAATAAATCCACACGACCACGGGGAGAACATGCAAACTCCAAATATACAGCAGGCATCAGGGTCGGGATCAAACCCACGACCTCCTGTATACCAGGTGAGGTAGTTAACATCTTGCAACCGTGGCACTGTGGTGGAGATGGACACCATCTGGTGATATCTGGCGTTATTGGGTGATACCAGCCCAGAAATAATGAGCTTAACGTTCGAGATGCAATCCATATAACAAGAGGTTTTACCTCGACATTTCTCGTGTCATGTCAGAGGTTGTACCTTTATATCCCGAGTATCAGACCAGAGGTCTTACATCTAAATCTCTAGTGTTAGGACAGAGGTTTTGCCGCTAGATATCCAGTGACAGGGCAAAGGTATTTATTTATCTTTAGGGCGTTTTCCCCTTCTTTTTTTGAGCGACACTCTTGTATTAGATAATATGATTCATAACCTGTGAATCGGCCGGTGGCGAGATGTTAACTACCTCGCCTGGTATACAGAAAGTCATGGGTTCGATCCCGACCCTAATGCCTGCTGTATATTTTGAGTTTGCATGTTTTTTCTCCCCATGGTCGCGTGGAATTTTCCCCAGGTCGTCCGGGTTTTCCCTCCACATTTATAAACATTCGTTTGGAGTGTTTGTCTTGCTATACATTCCCACGTGAGAAGTAATTTCGTTGAGCTATAATTTTTGGCCAGATCGCTTTTGAATAATTAATAGCTATATAGCTCAGCAGGCCTTACCTGGTAAAATAAAAACAAATAGCAATATCCTACAGCAATGCAGTACACGTACACAGGAGTCGCTTTCCATTTCGTTGATTTCATCTATGGATATTCTTTAGGTCTTTCGGTAAAGTCATGTAGATAGGTTCAAAGAAAATAACAAAAAATAACCAAAAACTACAATGATTTTCTTTGAACCTATCTACGTGACTTTACTGAAAACCCCAAAGAATATGAATTCCTGCAGTCACGAAAGCTTTAAGTCAATATTTGATCTATGGACTATGAATCGTCAGTGTGGGCAATGTTGTCACACGTGGGCCATTGTCTGTTTCTGTTGACCGCAAAAGTCACACTGCAGACCGTTCTTAATTTCCTCTCAATGAAGGAGGTGACCGCATCTGTCGTGCCCTTCTCTGCAGCGATTTAGGGCTCACCACTGGTTCCTGGGTACATCTAACCCCGGGGAGATTAGGTGGACAATCGTGTTCAGCAGAGCGAGGGAGGGGAGGGAGGTTAAATTGTCTATCCACAGTCGAGTACTTATATAACAGCGGCACCGCAGAATTGAACCGAATTGCAGTTTGTGCTCTCCACTATTGCATCACTTTTGAATGGTCAAAAACAAGAAACAAACCCACGCCAATGTACTTTGTATTTCGTGTATTTTATTTTCACTATTTATATCTGTAGGCCGAGTTATTATCCACTTACGCAAAGCCCTCAACGTCACAGTTGAGTGCTTTCATGTTCAATACACCCCAATATCCACGATAATTCACGTGCACATTTGGGTCGGTGGCGTGCACGCACTGGCAAGTCCGGCACAATGCACGGCCCCCTTTGTCAATCCACTGAACGCCCCCCCCCCCTACCCGCTGTAGTTGAGGCCCTTCTGCCAGCAGTGGCTGTAAGCAAGCAGTTGCAGATATTCGAGATTTGAAGCTTTCGTGACTGCAAGTATTCATATTCTTAGGTTTTTTTCGGTAAAGTCACGTAGGTAAAAAAAAAAAATCTAAATTAATAAAAGTAAAATAAAAATAAAATAAAAATCACGACGTTTCGGAGGCAACACAAGCTTCCGTCTTCAGGTGGAACCGTCACAGCACGCTTGCTGTAATCAAGTAAATGAGAGATTCCAAGGGATACTACCCCGTATATATACTGGTTAAGGGGGAGGGGTATGGGCCAGGACCGGCCCAGCAGTTGCAGGGCTGCACCTTCATCTTTACCTTTTAACACACACAGTGTCCGCATATTACCCGCCCCGCCCGCCCCGCCCGCTCTCCCACCTTTGCGCTCTGCTCGTCCGCGCATCGGCAGGTGGCGAAGATGAAGCGTGGAGACGCCTGCTGCTGCTCGAGGAGGTGATGAACGATGCCGAGTCCAAGGCCGCGGTTCGCCCCCGTCACCAGCACCGAGTTGAGCACCAGCTCGTGGTTGGCGAGCCCGTTCATGACGAACCTGCGCAGAGGCAAAGGTTTAACAGCGTTGGAACAGACTTTTTGGGGCAAGCGCTGCTTGCGAGCATCTATGAAGGCCGACACGGGACACGGTGGTGGTGGGTGGCCAACACCACGCCCGGCCGCCTTTGTCTCCGCAGTAGGGTGATTGTTTACGCACCGCACCAGTTACTCATTTGAGGCTGAGTCGACCTAGGGGAGGCCCAGTTCAGATAATCGGTTCAGATAATCGTCAGCGGTGTTGGCCGTGAGCGGTAATCGAACTCGGGTCACCGGGTGCGTAGCGCAGCGCGTTAACTGCTGCAATACGCCGCTCCCCACAGACACGCACGCATGTAACTGTAGAGAGTCGGACGGTCCACATAATTAAGTAAAAAGTAAAAAAAAGAACACGTTGGTCAATTAAACGGTGGCCTCAAAAGGAAAACACGTGAACGGCGACGTTTTGGGCAATACCCTTCTTCATAGAACATGTTACGAATATCTCTCTACATCTTCGGATAAGGGAGGGCCTGTCCGTTGGAACATTTTAAATCTGCGCTCAAGACAAATCTGCGTATTCACCTTGCTTCTTGTGAGTTTAAATTCATGTTGGCGAAGCTGATATATTTTAATGTTATATATTTCTTGGATTTCAAATCTCATTATATTTTTGTAAGTGTACGAGCGCTAAAATACGTGCGTTCATTGTGCTCTATGCAATGTGGATATGTTTATTTATTGATTGATTGGCACGTCGGAGGAAACCCGGGGGGGAAAAAAACCCCAGAATGAGAAGTTATGCACTCAACTCCGCCAACTCCCGGTCACCTCGCAGCCCCTACGCCTATCACACCTGACAAGCCCCCTCGTAGTCACCCATCTAACGTACCCATCACACTCCACCCCGCTTAACTTCCGAGCTCGGACAAGATTCGGCACACTCAGGGTGACTTTGTTCGGAGGCATTTGGAGTTGCGTCGGTGTAAAGTCACAGTGTACACAAAGCCCTGCGAGATCGTGACAGGTGGCGTTAAATCATACAAATGGTTCCAGTGTGGCACATGCATATACATGCGAGATAAGGCCCCCCCCCCCCCACGTGTGGACACAAAAGTGCACTTAAGTGTAACTGCAAATGTACTACCACATAATAGACATTCCTCTTCTTTCGGAGACGCAGACCTAGTTAACACGATAAGCCCGAAATGGCCTTCAACCATCCACCCTTCAGTCCGCACCTCTTTATCACCCACCGCGTGACCCGAATAACAATTCTCAAACAAAAATCCTCAAAACATCACATCATCGCGTCGCCCGCAGGGATGTAGAAATGTAGGTCACCTGTTTCGAGTTGGAGGCGAGATGAGCGACGTCCCGTTGAAAAGACGGTGGAGGAGGGGGATTTAGGGGGGGGGGGGGTTCTGCAACAAATCGGATGACGCCTCGCGAACGTCGAGGGAAAATGACTTTAAACGTCGTGGAAGCGCAGAACGGGGGTAAGAAGCAGGACGGAGGCTTTGCCGGAGAGACAACTTGCGCGCGATCTCTGCAGTCGACAACTGGCCCGTGGGTGCCGTATAAATACAAGCCGAGACGACATCAATCAGCGCGTCAGCAGCAGCAGCAGCCTCTTTGTCTCGCCCGTGGCGGGGGCGGTGGCTGGGGGAAGTTGGTTGGGTGGGTGTCTGCGGGGAGTGGTGGTGCGGGGTGGGGTGGGTGAAGGTGTGTTCTACAAGACTTGGCATCGGAGAAGCAGGCTAACCCAACTCATTATTTGCTTCTTTCGGTAAAGTCACGTATAAAGATAAAATAATAAATTAAATTAAATACTAGCATACGACGTTTCGATTGCAACACAAGCAATCGTCATCAGGTATAAATTAAATAGAAACGCAAATCTAGTATACTTAGAAATGTAATGTAATACAACAGAGAGTCGGATAACATAACAGTCAACACCCTACCTGGTTGATTACGTTCTTCCTGAGAATGCTAAATTTGAGAGAGAGATAAAACACAGAACCACAGTCACGAAAGCTCCAAATTAAGTTGTAACCCAACTCACTTATTTTAGAAACCGCCAATACATTGGGCGCGAAACGAACCGCTGTTGATACGAGGGTTTGGCGGCGGCTGCCAAGTGGGTGCGGTATAGGGCAAGATAGAGAGAGAGAGGAGGGCATTTCACCTGCGCGTGGAATGCGAATATCCATCCCTGTTGCACTTCGCAGAGGCAGGTTTGGATGCTGCCCCGCCGGTGTTGTGGATACGGCACGTTGCACTTTGCAAAGCAATGGGTCGCCGGGTTTTTATCTCACTGCGCGGCTGTTGAAACAATGGCCACGTTTCTTGAATTCCACTCCCCTGCACCCCGGCGCCTCTTGTCCACCCAGCAGCAGTGGCAAAATGGGTTACGGCCGGCAAAATCGCGTGTGGTGGGTTAAAGTGTGGGCACTCCCAGATGCCTGGCCAGTTTGGAGGTCCTTCCACGAGACAGATTTTACGGGGATCAAGGACATGAATCGTGAATCTGCGTTGTTGGTTCCATGCTCCAACATCGAGCAGTGAAGCCACCCATCAGATGTGTTTAGATCAGTGGTTCTCAACCACGCTCCTGCACCCCTTGTTGAGTTTTGTTTCAACCGAGCACCGGCCTTGCCTAACCCAACACGGTTCTGCGAAATAAATGTGTGGACGATGAACATCGATGCTTTAACCAATTGCCCATTTTGTTGGGGGGTATCCTGACTTAGCAAGCAACTGCAAGCGAATAGAAAAAAACTAAATTCAACGGACGCTCTGGCTCGCGTGGGGTAATTTGTTCGCGCTCGCAGGGTCACTCTGGGGAACCGCGTTGTTTTACGATCAATGGGTGAGTCTAGAAAGGTCTTTTCCATCGTTCTGGGTTACCCCATGTGGATTTAAAATTGTATCGTAGTTATTTTATACTGGCAGATTCATACGTGATTATTCGCCGATGACTCTCATGCGTGATGCAATTTTACACGTTTAGACATCACCCCACGTACCCCTCCCTGGGACATTTCCACGTTACTCCTTAGGAGGTCCGCGTAGAACCCGACAAATGAGTCCGAGCGTGACGCTTGGCCACCAACACCACCACCACCATCTCGTATGGCGACGTTGACCTTAACAGCCACCCAGGAGACCTTTGCGTGCTTGTGGAATATGCGGGCATTGTGGGCGTTACGGTAGAGACGCAAAGTCGCGCGTTCGTTTTGCCGTGACCGTGTGCGTGGATCGCTCCCTCCTAGTAGAAGTTTACGCGTACCGAGTCAGCGCACCGCCAACGAAACCCCGACGCCTACTCCAGTTCAAGGCAAGATAACCGCCGCATTCTGTCATGCAGTAACCTCCTCGGCGAACCAAAACCAAGGACCATTGACAATTTGTCAGAATATAAGTGCTGGGCTGTTTGCGAAGTCGTTGCAGGCGCAATTGAGTGTGAATGGCGTCAGGGATAAGAATACTTTTGAAACGGTATCGGAAAATCGCGACACACTTGGGCCGAGGGTTGCCACCCGTCCCGGTTTTCTCAGGATCGTTTTCTTCCTTTTTAAAGATTGCTGCCCTGGGACACCTGTGAGTCTGTTGGAGGCGACATACAGAGTTCCCTTGACAGTCGCGGAAAAACACGACCGGTGCTTCATTTTAGCCGGAACAATGCGGAACCCTTTGATGCTCGCCAATTCAAAGCGCCCCCCACCCCCGGCCCCTCAAGAAACAAAAACTTGAGAATTGGTTTTACCCTTTTTTCTGGCAACAAAACAGGTGTTAAGATGTTAAAACACCAAACTGAAACCTTTTACAAGGAATCGTGTGTGCATTAACCACATTCTCAAACGGTGTTAACACCCCTTGAGACGAGGCTCGAAAGAAAGCTGTCTCTGGTGTGGACCAATCAGTTTCAAAAACAACGCATATGCTGTCAGAGTATGTTTTTTGTTTGCATTCTGACCACAAGTATTGTGGTTAATGCAGACATGATTCCTTGTAAAAGGTTTCAGTTTGGTGTTTTAACATCTTAACACATCTGTTTTGTTGCCAGAAAAAAAGGGGAAAACCTATCCTCATGTTTTGGTACTGGCAAAGGAGGTCCCATTATATAATAATAAAAAACATATTGGAACTCCCCCCCCCCCCGCGTTTCAATAAATGAAATCTTTGTGAAACGACGGAGGAAACTGTATACGGACGAGAGATGCAGATGACGCGAGATGATAACACATGCTCGACAAATCTAGAGATGCGGGGAGATGAGCGATATTGGCGTATTAATAGTGATGGTAATCAAATAAAAATGCGTGCCTATTACGTAACTGAACGTCTCAGCAGCCCCTCATGGAAGCTGCCTCTGTGCGGTACAAAAGTCAACAACAGGACCGGCCTGCAAGTGTTATTTCGCGTGTTGTTATTATATATATATTTTAAATTTAAATTACGATTTGACTTTTACATGTGATGTACCTTAAAACTTTCGTGACTGTATGAATTCATATTCTATGGTTCTTTCGGGAAAGTTACGTAGATAGAAAGAAAAGTGATTTGAAACATCACGACGTTTCGATCGCAACACAAGCGGTCGTCATCCGGAACATGGATGTTAGCCTCTGAATGCTTACCTTGATATTTTTTATCACTTAATTTTTTTTAATCTACGTGACTTTACCGAAAGAACCATAGAATATGTGATGTACCCATATGAATTGTGTAGGGGGGGGGGAGGTGCTTCTTGACCGACACGGGTCTCAAAACTTTTGCTTGGGTCTGCTCTTGCCTAGCGCCATTACTGTCTACGGGTCATATACCGAGGCGTTCTTTCCCTGACCACTGTAGCGGAACCACCAGGGGTGTAACCAGCCTTGTGAAATATGCAGCGCTTAGCGCGTGCGACAACGCGGCTTAAGTGGGCACATGGCTTAAAAGCCAGCGACTGCCATGACTGTCCACAGTAGGCGAATTATTTTTTATCTTCTTCACATTTTCATGACCGGCATGGTGAAGTATGGTCAAATCATCTCCACGACCAACGCAGCTGATGCACAGATGGGAAGTTAAAACGCTCCACAGTGTGTGCGACTGTTGTCATCCAGAAGGGACCCTTAGAACGTATAACGACGCAATGCCCGATCCACAAATACGACGTAGACATCACAGGGACACACTGCTCGTGACGCGTTTGTCTGGCTTGACCACCCTGAATGTGCGATGGTGGTTGTCGCTCTGCGTCTACTACATCAGCCGTACGAAAGAAGAAAGAACGAGATGACCAACGCAGCTTGAGGAGGCTTCAATCGAGCAACAGATTGACAATTGACTCAAAATATAAACGAATAATCAACAAATGGGTTATACAGTCGGCACTTTGAAAGAATAATCATAATTATAAGAATAGTCTTGATTTGAAGCTTTCGTGACTACAGGAATCCATACGCTTTTTTTTTTACCACGTAAGGCATACTCAGCTATACAGTACAGCTGTTTTTCAGAAGCGACCTGGCCTAAAAAATGATAACTCAACACAGTGGCTTATCACGTGGTAATTTACCGCAGCCAAATAATCTAAACGCATGTTTCTAAATATGCGGAGGGAAAACTTCGTAGCACCTGGAAGCAATTCCACGCGACCACGGGGAGAGAGAACGTGCAAACTCCAAATATGCAGCAGGCGTCAAGGTCGGTATCGAACCCACGACCTCCTGTACACCAGGCGAGGTAGTTAACATCTCGCCGCCGTGGCGCCCACGGTGGAAAATAATACACCAGACTCAACCTGATCATTGGACGGCAATTTAAAATAGTGTATCCACGGAGAATACATTTATTCGCCTATTAATTTACATGGAGCCCTCCACCCGGCTCGGGAAATGACAACTGATGAAAGGGGCGTGCGTGCCAAGGAGGATGGAAACTCCAGCAGAGCCAGGGAAATTCCAACTCCCCCCTTCCCCCCTACCTCTCCATCCAACGCATGGAATCCCCCACTCAAACACTCACTCATTGGCTCGTTTGTAACAGCCTCCGCGAGCCGTAACCCCAGACACGAGGTGGCGCGGCCTTTTGCATTCCGCGTGCTTTCGCGGCACCTGGCTACGGTGTTTTATTTTTCTTTGCCAAGCGATAAAAACCAAAAAAAAATCCAGATTATTGTGCCGAACAATTTTGTATCTTTCTTTTTGCTTGCACCATCGGGGCCACACCTCAACTGGCGGCGTAAATGGTGGGTGCGATGACCCATGTGGCTTTTTGCAAAGGTTACGGGTGTTGTGTTATTCGGCGGAAGCGAAGAGGAATACGTTTTTTTTCTTCCAATATTCAACGCTTGTTCTGTGAATGTCAAACCTATTTTTGTTTATCAACCGTGCTTCTTTTTAAGCGGTCTTAACGAGATGTCACAAAACGGAACAAATTATTTGGCGATTCTGCTGCTAAGTTGGTAGCAATGCGCAAGCGCAGTTAATAAAAAAACTGTAACACATTAATTAATTAATTATACAGCGTGGCCTTCAAAGGGAATCATGTATAAAAGGTGACATGTTTGTTGGGTGATGGTCCGTCTTCATAGCACTTCAAATAACAACAGGCCACGATTCGGGCAACGTTTGGACGACGCAACATTCATTAGAAGTGATATACAGAAGCGTTGCCTGAAACGTCACCTATTATATTTGTCCCTCTTCAAGACGCAGTGGAATCGATGAATGTGCTGAGTTGTCAGAAACATTGGGTGCCCGTGTTTTCGCAGTTTACGTTTGTAATAAACGCGAAAAAAAAAGTTTTTTCTTAAAATTCGTTTGACAGAAAATTGTTACTCCACTGCTGGATGAATGCCTTCCCATGTTGTGTCATTCACGGCGGATGTCTGACCATACCTCACCGCGCTGGAACACTGCAAGTTGATGAAGCGGCATTCGCTAAGGACCGGTTCAGATATCGATCGCCATTGATGTTAGCAGTGGCCAGGAATGAACCTCAGGGCGCCAGGTTCATAGCAGAGCGCGCGAACTCACCGCTGCTCATCCCGATAAGACAGGATTAAAAATGAATACCCATTGCATGTATATATGTCTATTTTTTCTGATTGTTTAGATTTGTTTTCTTCGAGTATGAATGTGATGGTGCTTTGAGTGATAAAGTGCGGGAATGGCGCCACGCGTGTAGACAAAAACGAACGATGAAAATTATAAGAATAAACATAACTTTTTTGATACTGGAAAAAAGTTTCGATAGAACAAAAATTTAATTAACTTGACTTTTTGGACTGCATTGCGTGGTTCGGCATGACGTCCAACGTTTTGATCTGTGAGCTGGGAGTTTATTGAGGAACGTGGTGCGAAACGTCGGCCATCGTGCCGAACGACACTTACACATCATTACGCGTTTTGCCTTGTCCGTGTCAATTGACACCCTCGACATTCTTCACCGCACCTCAGATGAGCACGGTTGCCTACGTACGGTGCGAAAGAAGTGCTACGTACGTATATACGCATGTTACACCTCAAAGGCCTGTGCGCCGGTTAAGTGATGTCATGGAATAGAACGGAAAACAAAACAACCCAGCAACATACTCTTTGTTTTTTCGGTAAAGTCGCGTAGGTAAAAAATAAAATAAATGAAAACAACTCAATTAAATCACGACGTTTCGGGCGCAACACAAGCGTCCTTCTTCAGGTGGGGACAACGTAGCGAAATCACAACCGCTTAAGGAGGCTTGTGTTGCTCCCGAAACGTCGTGATTTAATTGAGTTGTTTTCATTAATTTAATTTATTTTTGTACCTACGTGACTTTACCGAAACAAAACAAAGAGTACGAATCCTTGCAGTCACGAAAACCCAGCAACAACCTCGATTACCTACGCAGGAGTAAAATGTTCGCGGATGTTCTCGTGAAAAAAAAAAAGGAGGCAATAAGACGTCATCCTTTTTTTTTCGATTGCTGTCATATTTCTCGAAGGACTTGCGTCGCCGACAGAAAGCGTCCCATTGTTGGCAGCGTGGGTTTGGGTTTTTTTTTAGTCTTAAAGATCTACCAGACTCGTCGTGAACACTACGCAGGCACGCCAGGCGCTGAACGCGGGTAAGCGCTCTCGCGCGCAAACCGTACAGACGTGTTCTACTTACGAAAAGAAAAACGCATCGGTTTGTCCACCTGCAAGATAAGCGGCGAGCTTTGTATTCGCTACTCAAAAAGAGCAGTGCATGGGTGTGTTCCTTTATCGGAGACCTGACATCTCTTTGCTTTGCTATCATGTCACAACAAAGGGTGCAATTAGCGTTGCTGCTCAATGTCTCTGGCAACAAAGGGAGGGGGTTTTCGATGATGCGTTTGGCTCGCTCAAGTCAAAGTGATGACTTGCACAAATGAGCACGCGGTAAAGAAGCGGTTGCTCATCTTCTGTTGACAGCCACGATGAGACAATTTGTCGGAACATCTACATTCCTTTGGAGTTTGCGTGTGTGTCTCTCCCTTCCCATGGTCACGTGGATTTTTCTCCGGGTTCTCCGGTTTTTTCTCCTCCACATTTGTAAACCATGCGTTCAGAGTATTCGGCTGCAATAATTTTCTACATGATAGGCCACTGGTAAAGGAGATCTCATAGTGTAAATGCTTACCCCGAGCTCTCAATACTCTGATAGTGCGCTGTCTTTGAGTTGTACGCCTTTTGGCGACATCTGGTCCAACACCAATGGAGACTAGGCTCTAAGAAAAGCTGTCTCGGTTGTGGACCAATCAACTTCAAGGACAGTGCATATCATTATCATCATCAGAGTTGTTTCTTTTGTTTGCATCTTGACTGCTTGTGTTGTGGTTATTGCAAACATGATGCCTTGTATAAAGGTGTCAGTTTTTGTACCAGTTGAAAGGCTAAATACCTATTACTATAGGCCAGTCTGTTGAGCTATCTTTGTGCGGCCAGGTCACTTTTGAAAAAGAACTACAGTATATGGGCCTTACTTGGTAAAATAAAACTTAGTTTATCTTCTTGGTTCTTTCGGTAAAGTCACGTAGAAGGGAAATAATAAAATAATAAAAATAAAACATAATAAAACACAATTCTCCCGACGTTTCGGCCACAACGCAAGCAGCCATTCTCAGGTGAAGAACAGGTCTGTCGGAAAGACAGCGTCTGAATGGGCACCACCAGGCTTGGCAGCGTATATTTAAGCTGGGTTGGAGGGGGAAGGACGGCTGCTTGCGTTGTGGCCGAAACGTCGTGATAATTATTTTATGATGTTTCATTTTTTATTATTTTATTATTTCCCTTCTACGTGACTTTACCGAAATAACCAAGAAGATGAATCCCTGCAGTCACGAAAGCTTTAAATCGAAATAAAACTTAGTTTAGTTTTCGATAGGGGGATAGCAACGAGGTTTATCAGACATCACTCGCCACTGATGTTCTGCTGTTAGGTTTGGTTTGAGAATTCAACTTGGGTTCGTTACTTGGTAGGTTCAAAGAACATTGCGCTCACCATTGCGCCACCACTCCATTCCCGCAACGTATCGCTCAGTTTAAACCAGATGATACCTTCGCATGTTAAAACTCCACCGGACAGCCACATCAATTTTTTTTCCCGTGTTGATTGCATTTGGTTAAACGTAAGAGTCGGTATCAACCCGTGGCGGCTCGTGACATGTCCACTAGGTGGGGCTGTTGTGAGTGACCTCTGAAAAGATGGGGTTGTAATGAAGAAAATCGTCGTCATGTTATAATGGCCTCCCCGTGAAAGTGATGTAACTGTCTTATCTACCGACTGTAGGCATTTAGAAACAATACGACAACAAAACAACAAAGCACACAAATGCTGTCGCCATGACCCTCAAGTCCACAGCGCACAACCCCTTGGACACTGCCGAAAAGCCGTGAGCTGCTATATTTGCACAGTGCAACTTGGCGTTGTGACATCGTCTTTCATCACAGCCGTGGGCCCCTTTTTCACCGCCCTGAATGGGTCTCGAACGGCGTGGATAAAAAATTAACCCGTAAAAACAAAGTTTTTCACTATAAATCCTTTATATGTAAGATCACCTCTTGACATGCCCCGTATATTCCCGAGGGCACTAGCGTTGACCCGTTTTACCACTTTCAAGAACCTGGCGGCTTCAATTTAACTGCTCTATAAATAGTCTCCACTGTACAGCGTGGGGGCAGGGATTTCATGCCATGTGGTTAGTCAACATTTGCGTCATCATGAAACGGGCGGCTAGAGTCCTCTCGTCCTCTGGCTTGAGATGGCTGCCATCTATGGGTCAGATGATTTCTGCCACCATTAAGCAATTGGTAATTAAATATTTTTAAAAAATTCCCTAAACAGTGTAAAATTTTGCTAATTTTTTTTCACGAAAGTTAATTGTCACGCACAACGAGTCTGTGTGCAAAATGTCAGCTCGATTGGATCACGGGAAGTGGGTTAAAAAACGACCGAAAGATTTGCACGGTCGTAAGCAAGCAAGCAAGCACGCAAGCACGCAAGCAAGCAAGCAAGTGAACTTAATATAAAGGATTTAAAAATGCGAGAAGCTTCACAATGACCGAAGGGAAAACCTCTCACTCGGACACCTTCACAGCCACCCCCGAGAAGACCTCCCCCCAGGCACAAATCAGACAGGGGCGTTGCGGCGGTTTCTAATACGAACAACTTAAACAGTTATCTTCATTAGGCAATTCACGTTGAATGAATCATTATATATATTTATTAGGGGCCGTCCATAAATGACGTCACGTGATTTTGGACGATTTTTGACCCGCCCCCCCCCCCCTTCGTCACACGGCGTCACAGAAAGTCAGACCCCCCTCAAATATGACGTCACAAAGCTCTGCCCCCTCCCCGATTTTTTTTTAAACATGCTTCAAATCGCTTTAAACTATTGTCATTGTAGTGCGTATTTAATGTGGCGCTGCACTCTGATGTTGTAGGAGAAAACATTTATTACAAAGTCTATTTAATTAAGTAGAACGTGTTGTCCATATTTATTTAAAGTTGCGCATTTTGATGTGACGTCACATTTCTAAACCCCCCCCCCCTCATTACAAATGTCTGACTCCCCTCCCCCCCTAGGTGCGTGACGTCATTTATGGACGGCCCCTTAGAAAAATAATCTCTCATCTCCAGCTGCTTGGTGGGGCGGCGCCCCAACGCCCCTAGTGGATGAACCCGCGCCTGGTACCAACATTTGTGTCATTCTTCATTCATTTGAAGCTTTCGGTAAAGTCACGTAGATATAAAACATAATAAAGTAGAAGAAAACACGACGTTTCGGACGCTTGTGTTGCGACCGAAACGTCGTATTATTAGGTTTTTTCGGTAAATTCACTTAGGTAAAAAAAAAATTAATTAAAGTAAAATAAAAAAAAATTAAAATAAAAATCACGACACAGCACGATAGCTGATACGTCACAGCACGATAGCTGATACGATAGCTGATGCCTCCGAAACGTCGTGATTTTTATTTTATTTTATTTTACTTTTATTAATTTTCATTTTTTTTACCTACGTGACTTTACCGAAAAAAACCTAAGAATATGAGGTTTTTGACTATACCGAAATAACTAGAGAGTATTTGGGGCCGTCTATAAATGACGTCACGCACCTGGAGGGAGAGGGGGGGGTCAGACATTTGTGACGATGTGTGACGAAGGGGGGGGGGGGGGTGATAAATGTGACGTCACATAGAAATGCGCAACTTTAAATAAATATAGACAACGCGTTCTTCTTAATTAAATAGACTTTTTGATAAATGTTTTCTCCTACAACATCAGAGTGCAGCGCCACATTAAATACGCACTACAATGACAATAGTTTAAAGCGATTTGAAGCATGTTTTATTTTTGTGGGGGGGGGGGGGGGGGCAGAGCTTTGTAACGTCATATTTGAGGGGGGGGTCTGACTTTTTGTGACGTCGTGTGACGAAGGGGGGGGGGGGGTCAAAAATCGTCTAAAATAGCGTGACGTCTTTATGGACGGCCCCTTTGTGTCATTCTTGGACATGTGCCTTTGCTGTCACGTCCGGCATTTGAACCTTACGGCGTTACCCTGCCATCCCATAGTACCTCGGCTCTCACAGTTCCTATGATTGCTTTTTCATTGCTTTCATAGCTTTATTTTGGTAATTTCGAAAAGTGTATTGGTTTAGCCATGTTTGTTTGTTGTAGTACAGAGTTAGACTGATGGCCTTAATCTAAGTTGTCTTGTGGTTGTTGTTGGTTGTTTGACTTGCATCCCACTGGGATTTTTGCACACAGCGTTGGTGTACGGTGGTTTTTTGCAATATTTTGCTGTCTTTTCTTGGATTTTCTGTTGGCACTTAGTCACATATTCACTTTAAGATGTTTTTTGTTTTAGTTTTTTGTTTGTTGCGGTTGCACCCGATTCAAGAGCCGAATGGCTCACAGGGCTATACCTAATAAATGAACTTGAACTCTCGCGTAATGTCCGTGATGCGGTAATTTTTAGTCTGTTGATGGTCGGCGATGTGGCAATCGACTCATCTCGACGAGCTGTACACTACGATGCACCACTACTGTGACACGTACGAGCGTTCAGGGTTCCGGCGCAATCGTCCTCGCTGCGTTTCGACATCGCGGAGTGGCACCGATTTCGGATTGATTGGTTACCCCAGTCGCGGAGTTAAGTAACACCCCTGGGAAAAAAATAGCGTCCCAGAAATAATATATTTAATTTTCTGGGCCATTCTGTATCATTTGGAACCCCGGGGTACCGCCATGAGGATCATTTTCCCAGTGGATTTCAATCACCACACGATCGAGCTCGTTGTTCTGGCGACGTGTACAGCGCTACAGGCGACGACAGATTGACGCCGCCAAGTTCAGAAAGGCGAGTCGGCATCTGATCGCAGGGTTCCTTCCCCCAACACCAGACGTGGGAGGGAAGGCGGGCGGGGCGAGAGAGGCAGCGAGAGACGCGCGCTTCGAGACGGCCGTTCAGCGAGAGGGCTCGTCGGCATGCGGTTGAACACGAATGGGGTGAACACACAAACAAGTATAACCCGTAAAAACAACGTTTTTCACTATAAATCCTTTAGATGCGTGGCGGCTAGAGTCTTGTCGTCCTCTGGCTTGAGATGGCTGCCACCTATGGGTCAGATAATTGCATTGCACCATTAAGCAATTGGTAATTAAATATAATATTTTTGTCCTAAAAAGTGTAAAATTTTGGAAAAAAAAATTCACGAACATTAATTGTCACGCACGACGAGTCTGTGTGGAAAATGTCAGCTCGATTGGATCACGGGAAGTGGGTTAAAAAACGACCGAAAGATTTACACGGTCGTAAGCAAGCAAGCGAACTTAATATAAAGGATTTAAAAAAACGGGCGCGAGACGCAACGCTGAACAAAGGCCGGAGTTGAGTGCCACCTTCTGCGTTTTTCAGTCCGCGATTTCTTTGTGTCCGCACGTGCGTGCGCGCGCGCGGGCGTGCACGTGCATGCGCATGCTTCTGAAAAGAGCGCGTCGCCACCGTGGGTTTTTATAACGTTACCGGTCAACAAAACGACGCTAGACTTGTACAGTAGTCTAAAGAATCCCCGTGGGATCGTTTAAAAAAGAAAAGTGTGCGAACGAAGCCAGCGGGCCTGAATGTCAAAGCCGGTCGTAGGCTAACGGCAGGAGTGAGGGATATTGGATCGGGTGCTCATCATCATTTATTTTCTTGGATTTTCTGTTTGCACAGTCACATAAAGATGCTTTCTTGTTCATGTTTTTTGTTGTTGCAGTTGCACCCGATTCAAGAGCCGAATGGCTAACAGGGCTATACCAAATAAATGAAACTTAAAAAAACTGAAGTTACATCGCAAACGCGGAGAACCAAGTACACACGCCAACGTTCAATGTTTACTGGGATTAAGAACCACTGCGGCCAGGCAGTGACGGAATTTCTGCCTATCGGTGCTGTGCGTCCCGCCCCGAGCAGCGTGGCGAAGTATGGTCAAAGAACCCCCAGTGGCCGACACAGCGAGAGGGGGGGGGGAGGGCCTTCAACTAGTCGTAGTGGATTGAGACACAAGACGTGATCATCGTGGCCAAAGCTATCGGTGCAAACCTCCGGCTCGCCAACGCGTTGCACCCTCTGCGCTAGATTCCGTAGATGCTGCCGATTGGACGAGCGACCTCTCGAGATTTGCCCCCACAGTGTCCCACCGCCACCACCACCTGGGGTTAGGTCGACTTCCCCCCGTTGGTCAACGGACTCGTGAAGACCATTCCAATGTCGGTCTCGGAAAATGGCCATTCTCCCATTCTGCAAACATCCCACCCGGCTAAACTTTTTTTAGCCGATCATATCTGCGACACTTTTCTGCCTGCCGTGGTCTCTACCAGACCTTCTGCTGCGCGCACATCCTGGCTTGCCACATAATTTCCAGCATTCGTTTCCATTCGTTTCAAAACAGCTGTCCGATCCTACAGTAATAGATACACTCTTGCCTCAAATATTGTTTACACTCAGACTAACTCTAGATTTGAAGCTTTCGTGACTGCAAGGATTCATATTCTTAGGTATTTTCGGTAAAGTCACGTAGGTAAAAAATTAAAATTAATAAAACTATTATTAATTTTAATTTTTTTACTTCGTGACTTTACCGAAAAAACCTAAGAATATGGACTCAGACTAATCTCTGCTCGCTTCCGTAAACCATCAAAAACCTGGCTTCTTGCTTGACACCTTCCCTCGATCTACAAGCTGAGTTTTGAGCGACGTCCGAGTGAATACACCTTTGGACACAGACAACGTCTTGAAAGATGAGAAAATAAATGTTGGCCTCATGTAAATTTCAACGTGTGGATTCAGTCACATTATTATTATTCGGATTGCGCGACAGCACAGGGTAATGTGCTTAGTTCACCGTTGATGTGGCGAGAAGTTTGAAGGCAGAAATAATACATCTCAGGCACGCAGGCAAACGTTAATTACCGCGTGCACACAATTTGGTTTTCAGACGGCATCAGAATACAATTGCATCTCTCATCTTGGCATACCCATGATCGGGGGTTAGAGAATACGCAATAAAAAACAACAACGTATAGATGAAAGCAGATTTATACACATAGGTAACGTATATACAAACATGACTTTAATATATAGCAACGTTTAGATAAATAAATGAGTATCAAAAATGAGCTAACAGAGACTCCAGAAAATCAGTTTACACACAGTAAAAATAGGCCTTCGATTCGTTACAACAATAAAAATTATAATAATTTACCCGGAAAAGCCTCAAGACCCTTTTTCAGGAGGGTCCTGCATTGGTACGTTTGGGCCAATTCCACTCGTGAGTGATTGGCTTTCACGTTCAAGTTCATGTATTAGGTATAGCCCCGTGAGCCATGCGGCTCTTAAGTCGGGTGCAACCGCAACAAACAAAATATGAACACAGAACATCTTAAAGCGACGACGTGGGACGACGCCGGAGCAGTACCCGGAGGAAAACCCACCACGCATACGAGTGCCGAGATTCAGAGTTGGACATTTTTTTTTTTTTACAAAATCCACCCGCAGACGAAATGCATTCGGCCTCTATGCGTGCCGAGCGCCCATCGCTGTACTGCCATCTCACCGGCCACCGTGCAGCCCGCTGCCTCGGTGATTGCCTTCAGCAATGCCTGGCGTGCGTCCCGTACTGTACCGGCGGTTACCCCATTCGAGTGGTAAGCAGGGTTATTTGATCATCGGCAGATAAGAAAATATATATACGTGTCGAGAGAAGGGGAATCCCACTGCGTCCGTGATGCAAGGGACACCCGCGCACAGATTGTACCGCTTGGAAATAACGGTTGTAGACGAAGAATGAGTTTGGCGAGTTTTAACGTTTCAGATTTAGAAGGGAAATCGTAAAAAAAAATCACATTCACCAATTATTTCCATCGTGTAACTAATTTAAAATGTCTTTGCGCCGCCGACAGCGATGTCAACCCAATGCAACGTGGAGCCACGTTTCTTTTTGTTTTGGCTCCGATGAACCCCGTCCTGCAAGCGGTCGTGATGTAGCGCTCCTGCCAAAAAAATTCAGCCGTTCCAAGTGCTTGCCATGGCATGGCCCCCCAGCTGTGGGTACAAACAAACCGCCAGATGTCTGTGGAGCGGCGGCAGTGCTACACGAGGCCGTCGGTGGTCAGCGAGCGCCCCTCCGAGTAGCCCTGCTGGCAGGAGAGCGGCGACTGCTGACTCGTCAAGGCCATCTTGAAGCACGACTCTGCACACGGCACCACCGCAATCGCGTCACGCACCACAGCAATAGCGCCACGTACCGCCGCAATATCATCACGTGCCAAATGTAGAACTTCTTTTGTACCATACGTTGACAACTGTGCTAATGGGACGTGCGGGGGCAGGACAGCAAACTAAACACAACAAGCAGTTATAAAGAAATGGGTTTTCAATTAAGATTATTTAATAGCGTATAGCTCCAGTGGTTTCTGAATATGGTAAGGAAGAGCGTTCCATAGGATCGCAGAAGCGCATCTGAAAGCGCGCGATGCAGTGACCGTCTTTGTCCGATGGCCGCGCGACTGTGACCGGAGTTCTAGTGATGGTCTATGCTCCTAATTGCGGTGGTGCAATGGCGCCATTATTCTCACTCCGTACTGTGTCCCGTGCTGAGCAAACTCTAGTTGCGTGTTGTTGTTAATAACAACGCGAGTTGGAATACGACTGCGTAGGTTGTCGCGGTTGTACCGTATAGCCCTCCGGATGTGTGTTCATAGCAGAGGTCGCAATCGGGTACCCGATACCCGTACCCTACCCGATACCCGGCTACCCATACCCGGCCGGGTACGGGTACGGGTACCCGTTTGCTACCCTGGTGCAGCCGGGTACGGGTACGGGTAGGCCGTGAGTCACTGGTGAGTAACCGTTTGTCACTCATTTCCCAACGTCTTGTCTCTTCTCACAATTCAAGTTCCTAGAATCAACCCACCCGCGCCTGCAACATGGCTTCATCCCAGAGGTCGCAATCGGGTACCCGATACCCGTACCCTACCCGATACCCGGCTACCCGTACCCGGCCGGGTATCGGGTAGGGTACGGGTAGGGTACGGGTACCCGTTTGCGACCCTGGTGCGGCCGGGTACGGGTACGGGTAAGGAATCAAAACCCGTTTGCGACCTCTGGTTCATAGGCCGTGTCGTTCGATGTTCGTCGTGATTGTTGTTTCGCTCCACGTTGCCGCGACTTTTGCTTTGTCATCATTAGAAAGCCACTGGAGCCACATGCTTTTAATTCTAAACGTAAAATCACATTTCTTTAGAACTGCTTTTCGTGTTTAGTTTGTTGTCTTTCCCCCTAGCAACCTCCGATTGGCACGGTTGGCTATGTACGGTGAGAAAGAAGTTCAACGTACATACCTTCATACGTCATTCCGACCCCTGAAAAAGCTTCCAGCCACGCGGAGCGAAATGTCGGACAATCGCGCTAAGCAACATGCGGTGCAAACCCGAAACCACATCCGAGAGCTCACATGGTCCCGTTGACGTTTGCCGTTCCAGCGTTAAGGCCGTTGCACACCGAATCGTACAGTGTCGACCGTGATGTGCGCACCCCCCCCTCATTTTGGGTTTGGCAAAGCGAGTTGTCAACCGATGCGTGCATCCTGATCGTCAAAACAGGTTCTGACGGAACATTATACGCGCCAAACGGAATGCAGGTTCGCGTGCAGTCTGATCTTGGCAAGGCGGCGCTGGATGCAACGCTGTGGGAAGATGCAACAAATTCTCGAGACTTAGCGCGGAACCCTTCGCGGGTAACTGCATAGCCCTTTTATTTTCTTAATGAGGTAAATGGCGCAGAATGTGCCGAAGCTATGTTGAGTGAAAGTTATGGATTGATCGCTTCACCCCCTTCCATATTCTCTCCGGCCGACTGTACGAGTTGTCACGATGTCAAGACTCACAAATGAAGCAGAAACGAAGAAATGCGTGTTGCGTGTCTTTTTTTGCGGAACTTTCATCACAATTGCGCTCGCGGTGTGACGTCATGGGACGAGAATCATCCATTCCGATCTCTCGCGCGGCAAAGTGTACAAAAACAACTCGACGCACTGGTCAACGACGCGACAAAGAGGGCCCCCCCTTCTTCGTGGGCAACGTGGCACAGAGAGGCCCAGAGAGACGGAGCGACTGAGGGCTTCGAGACACGCCCAGCTGTCCGCCGTGGTCGAACAAACGGCCCAACGGAATCACCAACACCAGGGGTGGACCGATCCATGGACAGGAGTTGATTCCGAAACGCACTGGTCCGCGCTTTCCCTGCTCGTGCGGTTCGTATCAACCGGTACACGTGAGTGACGCCTGCAGCAGAGGCGGAGTTTGACTTCTATACTTGGGTGGAGGGGCGGGGGGGTTCACTTTGTCCCCTCACATTAGGAATCGCGGGTGCATATAATTCATTATGTTATTATCTTAACTACTGAAATATATAATGAGCCAAGAATATGTGTGTGTGTCCCGCGCGTGACGTCACTCCACATTAGGCCCGCCCCCCCACGTGACGTCACTCCACATGAGGCCTGCCCCCATCTAATTAATATTCATGAGTGGGTGGATTATTACACTTACACAGAGGAAGGTCGAGCTGAATTAATTAATGTATTACGCAAAGTCGCTTTAAATGACCTTTCTTTACAGAAAGTGACGGTAAAAAATTCATATAGGCACCACAGTGCTACATCCGTGCGTGACGTCACTGCAAAAGAGCCCCCCCCCCCTTCATTAATATTCATGCCCGCGTGGAAATTTACACTAACGCACAAGAAGGTCGTTCACTCAACATACCGCACCCCCCCCCCTCATTAATAATCATGAGCTCAACAATTTCTCTATTGAATATTTCAGATTTACTGAAATATACGCCTGTCCTTGGATGGCCAAAAGGCTAGTAAATTAATAAAGGTGCCCAGGTTTGGAACGGGTCTTAACCCCCACCCCGTGCCCCCCCTCCTCTGCAAACTCTGCCCATGCCCTGAAACCACTAGAGCTTGTTACTTCTCGCAGCAATGTTAAAAACAAAACCTACAAGCAACAACAAACATTATACTCCTTCTTGCTGTCTTTCCGACAGACCTGTTCTTCACCTGAGGACGGCTGCTTGCGTTGTGGCCGAAACGTCGTGAGAAATGAATCTCACTATGTTGTATTTTTATTATTTTATTATTTCCCTTCTACGTGACTTTACCGAAAGAACCAAGAAGATGAATCCCTGCAGTCACGAAAGCTTTAAATCGAAACATTATACTCCTTCAGGTTGCGCGTGTGTCATCTACCCGCAAAGTAGCTGCGCAGGTCTCTGTGCAGGCAGGCCTCCAGGAATCGGCGCAGTGGCAGCAGATGAGTGTTGGGAGCGCTCCAGTCGGTGAGGAAGTCCTCGACCATGTGGTGGATGGCGTCCGGCCGAGGGAGCGGCCACTTCTTGGGCCTCCTCCTCATTTCCGACTCTGCCGAGGGAATTGTCGACAGTGGGGTGCAGAGGGCAGGCGGGAGAGTATCCCACAGGAGGTGAGTTTCGAGCATCCGTGGGAGGATTTGCGTCGGGCTTGCGGATTAAAAGCGTGGCATTTTATAGGAAAAAATATAAAAGTGAAGAAAAAAAATAGCGTTCACGTGCATGCTGTTTTGTTTAGTCTTAGCTACTCCTCACTTGTCGGGGAGGCCGTAACTTCGTGCCCACATAAACCGCAAATGGGTTGACAAGTAGAACGATCACTTGAAGAGATAATAAAACACTTGAGACATTCCACATTATCACAGTCATTCTCTGCTTTTGAGGTGTGTTTTTTATTTATCCGGGCCCCGCCTCTACCAAGTAACTTGGTAACCCATTCCACGCTTTTTGCAGAGGGTCGCGATTCGAGTCCGGCAGGCCGCCCTGGTTAATATTTCACGCGAATTAACTTGAAAATACAACGTGCTGTTCACTTTGCAGTGGACGTTAAATATCCCATGACACCATTCAAAAAGAGTAGGCCATTATTAGCTGGTGTCTCTGGTCCAAATTTTCGCCA
Source organism: Lampetra planeri (assembly GCF_965212315.1). Lineage (NCBI taxonomy): Eukaryota > Metazoa > Chordata > Hyperoartia > Petromyzontiformes > Petromyzontidae > Lampetra > Lampetra planeri. The sequence goes on from NC_136129.1 coordinate 6,510,653, forward strand.
AATTTGTAAAGTTGCTTTCAAATTATTCAATTGAGATTACACACAGCAAGACTGTCCCCTGCTAAAAAAAACTACTGCAGGAATATGTGAATAAAACAGCCCCTTTCTTAATTGTCTTGCACCTTCATGGTTTACTAAACTGAAAATTAAACTATTTTTAATTTTAACAGCTAAGGCCCACTGAGCTTTTTCAGAAACAACCTGGGCACAAATGATAGCTCAACAAAGTGGCCGAAACGTCGTGAGAATGATTTTATTATGTAAATTTTTTATTATTTAATTATTTCCCTTCTACGTGACTTTACCGAAAGAACCAAGAAGATTTCCTCCGGTCCTCACACAAACGATGGGGACCCACAACAATGGGCCCTCGGGGGCCTCCAGGAGCCTCCGAGGCGGCCGTGGCTCCTACCGGTGGGCAGCCGCTCGTAGTAGTAGACGACGGGGTGGAGGAAGTTGGAGCGCCAGGCGTCGAGGGGCGCCCCGACGGCGCGGTTCGTGCGGAACACGTCCTCCCCGGGTCCCGAGAAGTTCTTGCCGTACTCCATGTTGACGACCAGCAGGCCGCCCTCCGCCGACTTGCCCGTGTTCGCGGTCAGCGCCGGCAGGGCCGCGATGGGGTACTCCTCCAGATACTCGAACTCGGTGCCGTCACTGGACAAGGACAGCGAAGGGGGCGCCAAGCCCTCGTTCGACAAACGCTGCCGTGCTGCGGCATCGCGAGGGGGGAGGCTGTCTGCACGGATGTGATGCCGTGGGGAGCTCTCCGGTGTGCGTTTTGGGGGTGTGCCGAATGGCACGCGGCCCAACGTTTCGCCCCCGGGGTTACGGTGAGCTATTTCGGGGAATGAAGGGGAACGAAATGGAGCCCCCAAAACGTGCGTGGAGAGAAACATCAGACGTCATGTAGAGCAACACCGATAAAACGGATATCTAAGTCTCAGAGCTGGACGTTATTTGAAGTGTACAACCAAGTCATTGGTGACCAGGCTAGGACGATCGACCCGCTACACTCGACAACCCAAGTTAAATCACAGGGCGTGACTGCCTGGATTCAAGCTCAGGATTCTCAGCAGTCTGACCCCTCAACTAGCAGACCCACCTCACTCACGGTGACTGAAAAATGTATTTGCAATTAAGCGCAGACAGCCGATGCAGACGCTTCAGCTACGGTGGGACTGTGACCACCCTCAATCTACACCGAGAGTGAAGAACGCTGGATCCTCTCACCGTTTGAGCAGGGCGATGTCCCCCAGCACGCTGAACATCTGGTAGGGCCCCGAGGCCTCGTTAATCCGCCGCGCGACCGTGGCGAGGAGCAGCGAGGACGGCAGAGTCTGCGACGGCCAGGGCACCCCGTGGTACCGCCACTCCATCGAGCGGAACACGGCCCTGGCTGAGGTCGCGCACGCGTTCACACGGACAAGTCAACGCGTGCGCGCGTGCCTTTCGCGTCTGCGACGTCGAAGCGTTAACAGACTCGGGCTTTCGCCACGCACTACTACTACTGCGACTTCTGACGATAGCCAGAGAGCTGGAGAGAAGAATTGCTCAATGTAAACGCCTTAATACACAGAGGACCAGAGAACTTTGGTAACAATTGTTGGCGCCGGCTCCCGGCCTGGGTGCCTTCCCGCTTGTTTGTGGTTCCTCGCGCCTCCGAGTCGTTCCCCCTCGCTTGTCGAGAATGCGCGAATCCCGCACGGCGCGTTTACAAGTTGACATTATTATATTCTTGTTTAAATATTTTTTTATTAGATTTTTGTCGTACCCAAGAACAAAGGGCCGCTGCAGAATGTTGGGCGACAAAAAAAAACAACCGCACGCGAATATCCACCAGGCCCCATGTACCAGGCGCATCCTGGTTGATGAGGTGGGGGGGGGGACAGATAACCTGAGGAGGGGGGAGGGGGGGTGTATGAGAAAGTAAAAGGAACAAAAAGGGGGTGGAAAGTCCCCGGCTTGTATGGTGGAGGAAGTGAGGGGAGAAGGCAAGTGGAGGATAAGCCGGGAGGGGGGGGGGGTCGCCCCAAAATCAACAAAACATAAGCGCGGCTGGTGCTCGACAACGCTTCCCCGCCAATAGGCCGAGTATTATAATGTTATTGTTGAATCTATGGCCGGGTATTAAAAATATGATAATTGTTTTTTTACCCTTTTATCTGGCAACAAAAGGGACACCTTTATTTTACGAGGAGTCATGTTCGCATAGACCACAATACCTGCAGCCATAATGCAAACAAAAAACATAACTCTGATAATGTATACACTGTCCTTGAAGTTCATTGGTCCACACCCGAGACAGTTTTCCTTAGAGCCTAGTCTCACATGGTGTTGGATCAGATGACGCCAAAAGGTTCTAACGGGTATTAAAAACTTCGGATTGCAGGGTTCACGGGGGGCATTGTGCTATCCACAGAGAATACCATCGTTGCGCTAAAAATGATCGCTCGTTGAATTACCACCGCGGCTTCGGTGTCCACTCACCTGTGTAACGGAAGCCGTGGATGAAGCCGCCGGCCGACCTTCTGTGGTCTACCGAGTGGCTGATCGTGCCAATGAAGAACATCCCTCTCGTGGTGGGCGATTCGTAGTCTGCCTTTATCTTTGGGTATTTTTTATTCTGACCTGATCCAGCTTTGGTCTTTGTCGAGCTAAATTGAAAGACATTTTGAGAAGGGTTGATATAACAAAATGTGGCAAGTGACATATTTCGAAAACGTAATCTGCTTTGCCGTGGATTCACTGCAATACGCGTTGATGGAAGAATGTGCACACACACTCCTAGCTTAGGGAAAATACGAATATTAAAACGCACATTTACTTATCTGGCAGTAAGTGGAAATCCTTCGCAGCACAGCAGTGGAAGTTCTTTGAGACTGCTACTCAAAATAAAATTTTGGCAATACATTTTCATGATTTTAAAACCTCACAGGTAACCAAAAAAGACGAATTGTCTTGCAATCTAGCTTTTGCATAAGCGGCAAAAATAACACTACAATTTTCCTTCGCTAATCGTTTTAATACTGAGTTTTAAATTACTTTCAAATCCATTTCCCTTATCGAGAACCCCAACCACGCTATGCGATGATGCGAATTCCCAAATGCACACACTGCACAAACCAATTATAGGTCTAGCAAAAAATTGCAAACACAGAAATTTATTTGGCTGCCGATAACCTTTCTGTGATAAGCACCACCTCCACCGGCGCACGAGACGTGCGATGTCAACTTCTACGAGACACAGATAATTAGCTTTTGTCGGAAGATCCATACAAGAGACTGCATCGAAACTTCACAGAGATGAAATGCACTTGGTATTACCGGAGAAATGTAATTGCGCCGCTTGCTTCACGGAAACTACGTACCCGTATTCGCCGCATTATAAGACGCTCCGAAAAGTTAGATGCTCCGAAAAGTTAGATGCACACGCCCGGTTGTCAATAAAGTTTTAACAAATCTGGTCACGCACTAAAACAAACAGCAAGTTGTTAGAAGCATTACCCCAAACTTGGGCATGTAAAACACACACAGAGAGAAAATTGCACCTCATGGTCCAGAGAACACGGTGCCCATTCTTGTTTATAAAAAACAACGGCAAAAACGTGAGCCAACACTTTGGCATACCTGTGAAAGACCGAGAAGTCGAATTCAAAGCCCAGGCAGCGGACGATGCGGTCGTACGGCTCGCGGAGGGAGAAGTTGTCCTTGTTCTTGCTGGGGTCGATAATTTTCGAGTGGCCGCCATTCGTCAGCGTCTTCCTCCCGTCCGTGTCGTGCAATAGAATACGCAGCTTCCCCTGCCGATTGCGCACCACCGCCATGGCCTCCATGGGCGCCTCCAGCAAACCGTCGAGGGACTTGAGTTGGTACGTGTCCAGCAGGCCATTGTTGATGGCTCTGCGGAGGCACAGCGGGGCGGAGGGCCGGAATGTCGGCGCAGGAGACAGTAGGGGCCCGATTTGTGGGGGATGGCCAAAGTAATTGTTAAAGGGCGTTTTTTTTTTGGCAAAAAAATAATGTTGAGCTGTGGTGCAAAAGGTCAGCGCATTGCGCTACAAACCCGCCGATCCAAGTTCGACTCCTGGCCACAGTTAGTATTGGTTGGTGGGTGAAATGTTGACCCAGCTCTGCCTCGCACCGATCCAAATTAGCAATGAGGTGGAGCTCATCTCCGGCTTATAGCTCCGAGCCAGTGGTGGAAATTGCACAGTCCTGTGGCAGGAGCAAAATCTCTCCCAAGGAGAATCATTGTTGACTTCCTCACAAAGTGGTACAAATTTTATTGGCCGACGAGGGATGATTAAAGAGCCGGGTCAACCTCTACCAGGATTTGACCTCGCAAAAGTCTCTCTATAAAGGACAACCATTGTTGATTTCCTCATATTACTGATTATATTGAGCGACGAGGGATGATAGGCTGGGTCAACCTCTGCCAGGATTTGAACTCGCAACCTTCTGAATGCGAGCGAATCGACCGCGCACTCCAGCGTTTGGAGCCACCGAGCGAAATCACGAGCAAAAATTCACACTTGGCATCCACTACTCCCTGAAGAATAGCGGCAATTAAAGCGCCGAGGGCATAAATGGGCCATCATGCGAGCTGTGAATAACCTCCCAGCGCGCGAAGGAGCCACGTGGGGCCTGTGTTTAACACCGGAGTGGAAAACATTTTGCGCCGCAATTATCGAGGTTTGTTGGCAACGAGGCACCCTGAACGCGCTCTCATTGACACATGTGCAAAACACAGCTGGCTCTCGATTGGTTAGCCAGGGTAATGGGGGAAGCGGAATGGCTGAGATAAAATAAAAGATACACGGATAATAATAATTATTATTACATCTGTTTACTCATTAAAGCGTCACTGATACTGGAGACATTTGCAGGAGGGTCCTGCTAAGTTTTCGCTGCAGCAGGTGGTGGGGGGGGTGTGACAATCGCGATGTGTTTCGTAATAAGTAATATGCGAGCAATTTTTAAAATTGGGTAAACTTGGCAGCATGATGCCAGCACACAGTGGGCCTTAGTCTTCTTTTGCAAATATGCCACGGCATTGTTTTTTTAATTGTATTTTTTTAATTTACTCAAGAGGCCGATACAGAACACGAAGGTCGGGGAGGGAAGCGCACAAATCACTCGCGAGCAACAAAACCGACGCCAGGTGCCCTCAGATCCGGGACCGGGGAAAGGTGTCTGGGGGATCACTTAAGGGAGGGGGGAGATGAGTGGAGAAGGGAGCGGGGGAAGGGCAGGGGGGGGGGGCAGAGAGAATATAAACAAACACACGGTCACGGCATGTTTAACGTCGACCGTGAAGCAGACGACGGGTACTTTACGGTTATTTGTCTTATTTCGGATCTATGGAGCGCCGTGCCTCAAGGCGCTTTACATCGTTTGAAAAAGGCGGACTTAGACGGCAGGGGCAGTGCAAGGGCCGTGGAATGAGCGAGCCCACCAGAGGGCACGTGGTGGGAGGGGGGGGTGTCACAAAAGGGCTTTCGGGGAGGGAGGGGCGAGGGGAGGGAAGAGGGCAATGAAGAAGAGGTGAGGCCACGTGATAGAGGAACGGAATGAGGTTAAAGGTGGGGGGGAGGGGGGGGGGCGCCGCAATCCGTAGTCGTCGTTGCTGTCGTTGACCGATACAACACAGGGGTGAAGAGTATGAACGCATCGCCAATATTTTTTTTTACGCTTAGGCAGTTTGGAACCCTCGGGGCCTGCAAATCGTGAGCCCAAAAAATAAAAACACCTAAAAATCCCCCCTCCCAGATGATCTGCCCACAAAAAGAATCGAGCGTTATCTGCACGGCTGCAGCCGAGGCTTGGCCATTGGCTTGTGAACCTGACCTGAGGTCTCCGACGTAGTGCGTGGCCCAGGAGAGGCGAAGGTGGGATCGGCCCAGCATGTGCACGAGGTTGGTGGAGCCCATGATGTTGTCGGCCGTCTCGAACGCGGAGTTCCCCCGGCCCAGGATCAGCACGCTCTGGCCCTCGAAGTCACTCGGGTTCACCGACACGTCCTCGTAGCCCTCCACCAGCTCGGAGCCGATGAACCGGGGAACTCTGGGCAGCCACATGCCCGTGGCCACCAACAAAACCCTGGCAGATGCAAAAAAAGTTGATAATATAAAAAAACGACAAAAACATCCACCTTCCTCGATTTAAAGCTTTCGTGACTGCAGGGATTCATCTTCTTGGTTCTTTCGGTAAAGTCACGTAGAAGGGAAGTAATAAAATAATAAAAATAAAACATAATAAAATAAAATAATTCTCACTGTAAAGTCACGTAGAAGGGAAGTAATAAAATAATAAAAATAAAACATAATAAAATAAAATAATTCTCACTATGTTTTATTTTTATTATTTTATTACTTCCCTTCTACGTGACTTTACCGAAAGAACCAAGAAGATGAATCCACCTGTCTATTGATTACCGCAGGTGGATACAGTTCCGAGGGGAAAGTAGGTCTGCCGCCTCACCTGGTGTACAGGAGGTTGTGGGTTCGATCCCAATCCTGCCAAATTGCATGCGCGGGCATGCGATTTAACAGATAGAGAAGTCGAACATTCTCTACTCCCCTTAAATTAATCAACCATTAGCGGTCGCGAACACCGCCGCTTGAAAGACCCCGAAGCACGAGATCACTGGCTTCGATCTTCCACGAGGCATCGACACGCAAACCATGGCAGCAGCAGATGGAGAGATTCATTGCACAAATGGAAAATTGAACACTCTGGCAGTGTGCGACTGTGGCCACCCAGAACAGACGAGGATTTTATTGAAGCGCCACGGTGGAGAGATGTTATCGATCTCGACTGATATACAGGAGGTTGTGGGTTTGATCCCAAACTTGACGCCTGTGTATTTGGAGTTTGCGTGTCTCTTTGTCTCCCCGTGGTCGCATGGATTTTTCTCTGCGGCCCTTCGGGTTTTTCCCTCCACATTTGGAATCAACGTGTTTAGAGTATTTGGCTATTATACATTTCCACCTGATGATAAGCCACTTCGTCGAGTTATAATTTCTGATAGCCAGGTTGCTTCTGAAAAAATAAAACTACGTAGCTCAGTGGACCTTAACCTGGTAAAGTAAGAATATCTATTTTTAAATAGTTTTTATTTCCACCTCTTGGCAACTGGAGGGTTGCACCTTTGAACCTCGTGCCTTTAAGCCACCGACATTACAACTCGAAGGGAATTACCTTCACGGACTATTTTAATGGTGAGCATTAAAGAACGCTAAAGCGTGATTTTAAAGAGCAGGCAATCGTGTTAATTTCATACAACAGATTACAAATACGACAATTTGTATTCACGACACACCACGTTTTCAGTTAAGCGTTGTGAATAAAATATGCACGCATAACCGTTAGCGGACCTTTGAGATAAAAGCATCTTTTCTTTTTGTGCAAATATAAATTCATAGTGCGGCTCAATATTGAATTTATGATTGATTAGGGCAGCACCCACTCTGCCCCCCCCCCACCACGAACATTTAAATGGCCAAAGGCGAATTGAAATCGTTTTTTAATGCCCTCATTCCTGTCTGGAAATTAGCGGCGCAGTAATAATGGCACGAACCCTGTAAAACACAATTTAAAAATTCGCCGGACGTTTGTGTAATCACCGTAGTCAATCTCACTGCATCGCCTTGTTACGGATGTGACACAGCGGACCAAGGTACAGTAAATATATTACCGTGATCAATCTATGTAAAAAAAAAATCCTTGCATAACTACGGGAATAATCTACAGAGGCAACATTGCCAAATTCCATGCGCGGGCATGCGACTTAACAGAGAGAAGTCAGACATTATTTTCTCTCGTTAAATTGATCAATCATTAAAAGTCGCAAACGCCTCCTCGTGGAAGACCCGACTTATAACATCCCTGGCTACGATCTTCCACGAAGCGTATGGGCCAAAACCCTGAGCCGCATCCACACGCAAACCGTGGCAGATGCAAATACTCGATGCACAAATGAAAAATTAAACACTCTGGCGGTGTGAGTATGCGACTCTGGCCATCCAGAACAGAACCATGGGACACATAATGACTCAATGCCCCATTCACAAACATGAAGGTGGCATTGGCTAGGCGATTCGCCGCTCGGCTACTCCTGACGCAATCATCTGGCTCAACCACTTCAACGTAAAATTAAAGTTGCTGCTCCACAACAACAACCGCCACTAAGTGGCGGTGACGTCACCACGACGTTTGTGCCAGGACAGGTGCACCTTGAAGCCACGTGAAGTGTCGAACGCCCGCTGGCAGGAGGTCACAGGGCAGACCCAGGTGCCACGGGTCGACTGACTGAGATGACCGAGATGACTGGCTGATGCACATCAACATCAGCCACACACACACACATCTACTGCTGGATGAAGGCCTCCTCCGCCTTGGGGTTCTTTGATCATATTTATCCACGCTGGTCTATTAGTTCACGCATAAAGCAGGTATTAGAGGCTGCTGCAGAGCTACACTGTGGCTGGCAGAGGGCAGTTCAACAAACCCATCGTCGTACGGCCCTCTGCTGCCACGTCCGGGGCGCCATGGTGGTGAGATGGTAACTACCTCGCCTGGTATACAGGAGATCGTGGGTTCAATCCCGACCCGGACGCCTGCTGTATTTGGAATTTGCATGTTCTCTCTCCCCCACCCCCCCCCAGTGATCGTGTGGATTTTTCTCTGGGTCCTCCGGTTTTTCCACTCAACATTTAGAATCGACGTGCGTTTCGGAGTATTCGGCTGCGATAAATGTCCACGCGGGAAGCCGGTTCGTTGAGCTATCATTTGTGGCCAGGTAGCTTCTGAAAAAGATCCTCATAGCTCCAGTGGGCCTTACCTGGTAAAATAAAAATAGTTTAAATAGTTAAGTTTATGCTCCCCGCTTTCCCCAACCCACGCCCACCGGCGTGACACTGTACATTCAGAGAAGCCCCCTTCCCCCCCCTCTCCACGACACGCACGGCGTAGCTCGGGCCCTCGCCCGGCAGCGGCCGAAAGTCGCGATAGGGCCGCCCGTGGCACAATGCCCGTGTCTCGCAAAAGCTTCGGATGCACGGGGGGTGGGTGGGAGGGGGAAAGAAACGCTCCACTTACTGGCACCGCCACTCATTGCCACTCTGGTCCCCGAGGACAAAGCGGTGTCCGTTCCAGGCGCTGCTGTCTGCCGTGGCCCTGATCTCGGTCACGTTCGTGTTGTAGCGCACATTCAGGCGGAACCGCTTGGCGTAATCGCTCAGGTATCGCACCATGTCGTCGGCGTGCGGGAAAAAGTCTCGGGAATAGTGGCGGAAGAGCATCGTCTCGTCGTGGCTCAGCAGGGAGTTCCAGTCGTGGCGAAGGTTGAACTCTTTGTTGCGCTTGCCCGTGTGCCGCTTGTTGATGCTGATGAGCTTGCGGTGCCGCGGGTACACGGCGAAGAAGGGACCCGGGGCGCTGCTTCTCTCCAGGATGACGTAATCTCGCCGGGACTGCTCGAGGTAGTAGCCCATCTGCAGGCCGGATGGCCCGGCGCCCACGACGCAGAAGTCCTTGGCGACGGAGGACGACGCGGCCCCCTTGGCATGGACGAGCAGCGCCAGGAGGCAGCATAGCGTCGGCTTGAAGGGAGCGAGTTTCATCGGCATGCTGTCTCTGCACGGCCGTACCGCCCCCCCCGCTGCCCCCTGCCACCTCCGGCGGCTCAGGATCGTCAGCTTCTTTGCAGCCGTGTCGGCGGTGTCATTTTCTAACCGGAGGCAGCAAAACGATATCAGAATCAGAATCTTTATTTGCACTGGAGGAATCCGAAGAGCTATAAAGCTCTTCTTCACAGATATCCATTAGGGGCTGGTCAGAAAGTTACAACAACAAACAATACAACAAACACGACAGAAGTGCAAAGTAGAGGAAAGTGTAGCAAAACACCAAAAAATTTAACTTTTAAATGTATGTATTTTACCAGGTAAAGCCCACTGAGCTACTAGCTTCTTTGCCAGAAGTGACCTGGCCACAAATGAAAGCTCAACAAAGCGGTTCATTATTTGTTGAAATTTATAGCAGCCAAATAATCTAAATAAATCATCTACATCAACTCGAAAGCAACACTCACATCACGGTTGGGAGTTGACTCGGCCCATCATTCCTACCAGGGTCGATAAAACGAGCACCACTTTGTGTGAAAGTCACCAGCGATTGTTCTCCGGAGAGATTTTGCCCCCCACTTACACATTATATGTGGAATTTCCACCACTGGCGTCAACTCCTCATTTGAGCAGCAAGCCACATTGACGTTTAGAAACAACCTTGGGGAGCGTGTGGGGTTAGTGCGGCGTGGTCGGCACACGACCGCGCGATGAACCCAACCACAATCTCGAGTTAGATTCTCGGCAACGGTGACAATCTGCGGCGAGATATATCCTAACCGAGTCCTGGACCTGGCTCCCCTACCTTCACCAAACCCACACTGACCAGCGTGGTGGCGACGGTACAGGTGAGAAAAACTTACAGCGTCCGGAGGCCGTCATCCAGCAGTGGATCGACCAAGGGCTGCGAATGAACGCGATCGATGAATGGGCAAATGTTTCCATCAGAATATCAGCAGGAGAAAAGAAGCCAAGCTGATTTTCGTCAACATCTGATTTCAGTGACGAAGCAGTTGAAAGCATTGTTTCCCGACTACTCGGCTAAAACATGACGTTGTGCTTTATATACATAAAAAAACACGAACATATAACCTTGGTTGCATTCATTTTCATTGAATAAAAAAAGTGTAGCGAACCAAGTACGCGGGAGATCACGGCAGACGGTAGCAACGTGGGGAGGCCTTCATCCAGCAGTGGATTGACCATCGCTGTTAACGAGGGTGACGATAACGCGTTCATGAAATGTTTTCTTCTTAACGAACCAAGACTGGCATTTCAACACGGAAGCACAACTTCTCTCCGCATGTGCATAACCAGACATACCGATGCACAGACAAAGATCTCCCGTATAGCCTTATGGTATTTTTTGGGGCAAGTGCTGTTAGTGAGCAGCACCTGTGAAGGCCAACACAGGCCACTAAGAAAGGGGGTGGGCGACCGGCACCACGCCCGGCCGCCTTTGTCTCCCTAAGTGGCGATGTTTACACACCGCACCAGGTACTCATTTGAGGCTGAGTCGACCTAGGGGAGGCCCCAGGACCGGTTCGGACAATCGTCACCAATGTTGGCCGAGGGCGTGAATCGAACCCTTGCACAGGAAGTAACCGGGGGGGGGGGGGGGTCAAGGTTAAAGGAAGAAAAATGCACAAAAAATCGTGACGGCAAATTAGGGGGTTAAACGCCTCCAGCCCTCTCCCCTCACCCACCACAACCCTAAACTTGAGAGAGAGAGCTCTCGTTTGAGGCTGTCACCAAACCCTCATAGGGGCACTACACACACACACGCATACCTCGTGTGCCACGGGTTGCTCGAGTCAACAGGGACATATATCGAGTTACAGAGAAACCGGCCCCACAAGGTTGACCCGACGGGATTGAAAACAAACGTCCCGGGTGGGCGGTAAGTGCATCCTGGCTTTCCTGCACGGACGGACGGACGGGACAGACGCCACCCGCGACGCTGTCGCGATCTTCCGTTTCGAAAAAAAACACGATCATAGCAAATGTTTGCTGTCGTCGTCGTCGTCAGCCTGTAACAACCTCCCACTGCTAGAGAGAGGCCTCACTCGCTGTCTCCTTCCTCCCTGCCTTGCGTCCATCCGATTGCCTTTTAAATATCCCGAGAAGAAATCATGGTAATAGGGGCCGTCCATAAATGACGCCATGCACATGGGGGGGGGGGGGGGTCAGACATTTGTGACGATTTGTGACGAGGGGGGGGGGGGTTTGAGAAATGTAAATTGCGCCCTATGGGAAGCGGGGGTTCGACTTACGACAGCCTCGACTTGCGACCGTCGTACAGGAGCCAATTAGGTTCGTAGGTGCGGGGGTCCCCTGTGCCTGGTAAAAAAAATAAAGTAAAAAAAGTTTAGTTTAATGATTACTACATTTTTTTGTGACTTGTTTACCCCTTTCTCTATTTTGCACTGCTATCGTTTTTTGTCGTTGTACTGTGTGCCACTGTGACTCGCTCACAGTGGCTTCATAGCTCCTTCAGTAGTCTAAATTCTGGTTCCGATTCCTTTCCCGAGTTGCCTCCCTGTCCAGCCGTGCCCCCCCGCCCCGCCCCCTTTGTTGTAGTACAGAGTTATACTGATGGCCTTAATCTAAGTTGTCTTGTGGTTGTTGTTGTTGTTTGACTTGCATCCCACTCAGATTTTTGCACACAACGTTGGTGTACGGTGTTTTTTTCTGCAATATTTTGCTGTCTTTTCTGTTTGCACTTAGTCACATATTCACTTTAAGATGTTTTCTTGTTCATGTTTTTGTTTTTTGTTTGTTGCGGTTGCACCCGATTCAAGAGCCGAATGGCTCACAGCGCTATACCTAATAAATGAACTTGAACTCTGTGACCTCGTCTCCGCCGCTGCCACCTTTCCTCCGCTCTACCCTTTGCCTCTCCTCGGCGTCCACCCCGTCTACGGTGATCGATTCCGTCTCCTCACCTCTCCTCCTCAGCTGCTTTCTCTCACCCGGCCTGCACATTTGCACTCGATTCGTCTCGCTTTAAACGGCAGCAGACAGCAAGTCAGCAGCGTCCAGCAAGTCGTCAGCATCGGGGTACCCACGTTCCTTTCCGTATGTATTTATTCCTCTCGTCTCACATGTCGACTTCTTCAAAACACACCAGACACACGCCACTGATCGACAAAACCCCGCACGGCCCACATTATGAACCAAAGCGCGCCTCTGCAATACCCACATCAAACACGCGCACACCAGAGATCTGCACTAAACTTATTACTGTAAATCAAATTATCAGTTCAACATCCTTTAAATATGTATTGATCGCCTAAAGTCAGTTGATGGCAATTTACTCTACAATCCCATATATATAATCGAACAATGATTGCCGCGTGATACCTGCGAGGTGGCTAGGAGATGTCAGTGTAGCGATGGATTATTGAATCCATCTGTGCGGAGCTTTGAGCGTTATTTCCCCCCCCCCCCTCCACGTCAATCCGGGTCCCACCGGATGTGTTCTCTCTTGCCAAACGCTCATGAATGGAACTGACCAAACAAACCAATGCATCATCCTCCTGACAAGCGTGGTGTCCTATTAGAGACCCAGGCGAGGCTCTCCGTGAAAAATAAGAGGGCATCATCATTATTTTAATTAATTTTATATTTTTTCACCTACGTGACTTTACCGAAAAAAACAAAGAGTACGGATCCTTGCAGTCACGAAAGCTTCAAATCTAGAATCATCATTATTATTATTTGCTGTCAAACACGGTGTATATATCGCTCAACACAATCGAATGGCCACAATCAGCAACCTCGACTAAAAATCAGGGGGCGCAAACCCGGACTCAAGAGACGAAAACGCGAATCGCCGATCGTCAGCGTTGCCGGCTCGACGCACTGACAAGGCCACCGTGAGCCTCTTCCACCAAACGTAGGAGAAGAATCATCACAGAGGCTGGAGGCGAGAGAAGCAAATACATAAATATCTCTCGCTCTCTCTCACAAAAAGACAAAGATCTCCCCACGTGTAGCCTGTAACAGATTGTTGGGGCAAGCGCTGTTAGCGAGCACTTATTAAGGCCAGAACGGCACACGAGCGGGTTGGGCGGCCAGCACCACGGCCGGTCGCCTTTGTCTCCCCAGTGGCGATGTTTACACACAGCACCAGGTACGCATTGGAGGCTGAGTCGACCTAGGGGAGGCCCAGGTGCCGGTTCAGATAATCGTCACTGATTTTGGCTGTGAGCGGGAATCGAACCCGGGTCGCCAGGATCGTAGCGCAGCGTAGCGCTAACCGCTACACCACCGCTCCTCGCACGCACACAGACAGACACAGACAGACAGACACACAGACACGTGTGCTCTGATGTACACAAACACACACACGCAGCAGTAACCACACTTGCGCTCCGAACCCGGCGAGCTGAGATTCGATTCGCAGCCACGGCTAACATCAGTGGCGAACGAAATCTGAACACGGTGCTGGACCCCCCCCTCCGTCACCAAACCTGCGCTGACCAGCGTGGTGAAGTATGGTCAAACACCCCCCACCCACCCCATCCTCACCCCCCACCCACCCCATTATCACCCCCCACCCACCCCATCCTCACCCCCCACCCACCCCATCCTCACCCCCCACCCATGACCGACACACAGCGTGGGGGGGGGGGTACATTTTCATCCAGCAGTGAATTTTCGAAAAGGCTCTGTCTAACAAAGGCACATACCGATAGTCACGAACGCGTGAAGGCGCACGCACACACGCACACACGTGCAGTAGTGTCCCACAACAAGCGGCGCGTACGTTCGCGCAAGACGCTGCTGCCGCTGCTGCTGCTACGTGCGGGACTGTGGCTCCGAGACGAACCTCACAACAATCACCAGACGCCGTTGTGTCGAAGTGGTCCGCTCCTGCCAGCAGCCGCCACTGCCGCTATTGCTGGTGGTGCTGCTGGTGGTGGTGCTGGTGGTGGTGCTGGTGGTGGTGCTGCTGGTGGTGCTGCTGGTGGTGCTGGTGGTGGTGGTGGTTCTCCGTGGTAGGTGACGTGGGGTTGAGAGCGAACGAGCCGATCCGAGCACGCGCACGCGGCGCGCACGGCGTCGTGACATCGACCGCGCTTGTTAAAGGGGCCGCGCGCTGCTTCCGTGAGCGGCTCCACAGTGACGTCAGCACCAGGAGGCCCTCACCCCCCTCACCCCCCTACCCTCCCTCCACGCCATCGCAAATGGTCTCGTGAAATTTTTTTTATGGAATTTGCCTTGCGACAAAAAAATGTAATCCACCGAACGTTGCAGGAACCTCCTGAAAGTGTATTAATTAATGAGAAAAAATAAACTTTGATTCGTATTTATGCACATATAACACCTCACCCACCCCTGCCCGCCGCCGCAACTTCGTTTTAAAAATACATTTGTTCAGTTGATATGTAATAATATATTTATACATATAGCGTCGTTAATGCGAAACTGCATCTCACAGCGATGTACATCAAGAAAATAAAAAATAATATAAATAAATAAATAAATAATAAATATTGCCCTTTGCAAAAAGCACAGCACACCCAAACCAAAGTCTGCGCAATTTAAGGCCACCGTCAACAAACCGGTTTTGAAATGTATAAATGTACGTCTACCTTCGTTCGCGCCGTACCTAGCCAAGCAATGGGACTTAAGTAGTCGAATAAACGTGGGTCTGGTGCCCACAATATTTGATGGGCACGTCGAACAAAGACGGCGGCCATCGGTGCTTTCAGATGCGCTTCTGCGGCCGTCTGGAACGCTCTTCTACTTCCCGATGTTAGGAATCCACTTGGAGCTACGCACTTTAAAATCATCATCATCATCTAGATTGAAAGCTCATTTCTTTCGAACTGCCTTTTTGCGTTTAGTTTGTTATCCTCCACCACCCAGCGCACCTCCGACGAGCAAGACTGGCTATGTGCGCTGTAAAAGAAGTTCAACATATACACATTCATAAAATGATAAAGATGATAATCTTTAGACTGCACAAATCCGATGAACTACGAAGCTCTTGTTACACAGGAGAGAACTCTTAACCTGATACATCAAGGCGACCCTGCAAAATGTGTTTGAACAGGATACACACACGCACACTGACTTGCATGGCTGATGAGACTGAAAATTGAAACCGCAGGTTTTATCACATCAGCAAAACCCTGCTGGGGAAAGAAATGGTCCCAGAAAGCTGATAGAAGCCGATGGTTGTACAACACAGACTCTGTTGTCTCTTTCACTCTTACCTTTTGGCTTCGATCAACTTCATTCCGTTCACTTTGGTTCAAACCTTTCATTTTAATTCACTTGCTTTGAATTGCACTGCCTTAACCCGGAATCAGAATGTGTATTTATGCTGGAGGAATCCGATGAGCTATAAAGCTCTTTTTCACAGATGTGTGTCTTACAGAGAGTCACGCACAGTGTAGAGTTTGAGACAGTATATACCATTGACGGATACGCCTCTTACCTGAGCGAAATAAACGAGTGGCTGTACATAAATACATATACCCTTGCGTGTTGACAAGTAAAAGTTCACCATTAAACGCTCCGCGGTCTCGGCAAACATTCATTATGAACTCTCACTGGGTTTTTTTTTAAAATGTCGTCTCTGTTTTCAATTCGGGCACAAAACCTTTATGTACGGCTACAAAGCGTAGATTGTTTGGGGAGCTCACGCGGTTCAGGTTATAGTTTGTGCGAATCATTCCCAAAGCAATTGCAAGACTGGTGTGGCATTTCAAATCCAACGCCCTCTGTAAATAGAGAGGGGGAACCCGTTGGGGAAATGTATGCAGGCTGGAAACAAATACTAGATGTAACAGCACGCAAAGAGTTGCGCTGCTGCTCATAAACACAGCAGGAAGGCCACGACTCCCCCGAAATGTTAATTAAATCGCCCGGTATACAGGAGGACGTGGGTTCGATCTCGACCCTGACGCCTGCTGTATATTTGGAGTTTGGGTGTCTCTCTCCCCCGTGATCGCGTGGATTTTTCTCCGGGCCCTCCGGTTTTTGTTCCCCTCCGTTTATAGAAACGTGCGTTTAGAGTGTTTGGCTGCTAGAATTTCCCACGTGATAAGCCACTTCGCTGAGCTGTAAATGTGTGGCCAAGTCGCTTCTTAAAAATAGATATATAGGTCAGCGGACTTTATCTGGTAAAATCAAAATAGTAAAAAAAATATGCCTTGCGTGCGTGCGTGTCGCGTGACCACTGCAATGCGTGTACAGTATAGAGTTCTCAGCCTTGTCGAGACCACCAGCTCAGGAGAATCAACTGCATGCGGGAGTGTGCTGCTCACAAACAGCAGGGGACGCACGATTGCCATCGTGAAAAAGATCTTCATAGCTTATCGGATTCCTCCAGTATAAGTAAATGTTCCGGTTCTGATTCTGCCTGTCACGTGACCTCCACACTGCATTGTTGGCGGTATAAACAATTACAAAGCAATAATGTGCCCGATCATGCAGCTCTTTTGAGCTGTGGGTCTAGATAAGGCGAGCATCATTGTATATGCAGTGTGTGTGTTTGGTGTTTGTCACTGCTAATGTAGTCAAAAGGTGGTCACATCATGCTGAACAAAGTGCCTAGCGATCCATTATGAAACTTATAACGCGCACAAATTGAACTTTAAAGGGACATGAAGAGACGGCGGAAAGAGAGAAAGAGAGAGAGAGAAGTCGTGTGCTTCCGAATACAAGGCTGACATCGACGATGAGAGAACACACAGTACCGTGACTTCATTTGGAACGGCCCGCGGCCACAGCACCACAGCGATCATGGACTTTCACATAGAGACCCGTAAACTCACACAGAGTGCAGTGGTTTTACTACGACGCGGACTGAGAGACTCATGAGACTTACACAGGCACCATTAGATTCACATAAAGTGCCCAGTGGATCACCACTATGTCGTCTCACATACAGACGCACAGACTCAGACAGAGATTCATAGACTCTAGATTTGAAGCTTTCGTGACTGCAAAGATTCATACTCTTAGGTTTTTCGGTAAAGTCACGTAGGTAAAACAGTAAATAATAAATAATACAATTGAAAAATAATAGAAATAAAATAATAAATCACGACGTTTCGTTTTACCGTGACAGTAAATCTAGCTGTGACGGTCTCACCTGATGACGGAGACTTGTGTTGCCTCCGAAACGTCGTGATTTATTATTTTATTTCTATTGTTTTTTCAATTATATTAATTTTTTTACCTACGTGACTTTACCGAAAAACCTAAGAGTATTCATAGACTCCATCATCATCATCATGGCTTGGCTTCGCGAACGAAGATCTTGGAAGGACATCCACATCTTCTGCAAGCACGCTGGTGGCTGGCAAGGCCTATGCGGGACAAGCAGGTCCTGCCACAACGGCTGCAAGTATAGGTCTGATCTGGGATGGGTGCTGAGGGATCATGGTTCTTCCTCCTTCTCCTTTTGTCCTCCATACGGGCCCTGCGGGTATCTTCGAAGAAGGAGGTGGCCTGGTGGACTGTGTGCCGCCAGGAGTTGCGATCAGCTGCTTGTGTTGCCCACTGACGGTGATCGATGCAGCAAGTAGTGAGGGACTTCTTCAGGGAGTCTTTGTATCGCTTTTGTGGTGCCCCTATGTCGCGATGGCCAGAGGACAGTTCCCCATACAGCACAATCTTAGCTAAGCGGTGGTTCTCCATCCTGGCGATGTGCCCTGCCCAACGAAGCTGTATCTTGAGGACCATGGCCTCGATCTTGTTACACAGGAGAGAACTCTTAGACTCGTATAGATACCTACAGATGTATTGAGAGGCCACGGCGGTCCACTGCGACGTGGTCAACGGTCGGGATCGTGTTTCTTTAATCACTTGCAGGGATTTGTACAATTGTAGCAATGTAGCTGGGATCCTCTAGAGGGCGCATTTGCTTTTCCCACAACGGCCAGCCGGTCAAAACATTTTGTCTCATGTTTTCTCATGACATGTCCGAGAAATGCCACTTGCATCTCTCTAATAATTATTGTAGATTTTCTTTTTGTACCTGTTATCCGCATATTGTGTCTGTCCGTGCAATGTTTAACATTCTTATATATATATATAAAAAAATATTTCTGGTGCTTCAAGTTTTCTTTGTATAGGGTCTTTGAAATATTTGAGATTGGAATATTCCTCCAAAGTGCGTCACAGAGTTATTCACGTAACAATAGAAACGTTCCCGTTGCCGATGACCATGCATTAATGTGCAAGCAGCAATGGGAATTGTACAGTCCGTGGTAGCTGACTTGGCAATTGGGTTACAAATAATAACAATACATACTCTTTGTTTTTTTCGGTAAAGTCACGTAAGTAAAAAAGAAAAAGAAAATAAATTAAATCACGACGTTTCGGAGGCAACTACATTATTACAAAATTACTGTGGCGGTGCCACCTGAAGATGGAAGCTTGTGTTGCCTCCGAAACGTCGTGATTTAATTTATTTTTATTAAATTTTTTACCTACGCAACTTTATCGAAAAAACCAAAGAGTATGGGACCCTTGAAGTCACGAAAACTTCAAATCTAGAAATAACAATACACTCACAATTCCTTTGCCAATCTACCGCAGGATCAAAGTCTGCCCGCAACTTCGCATCGGCTGGTTGGTCAGTGTGGGCTCGCAGGGACGGCAGTAGGGCGGGCTGCGGGTCAGATATCAGTCGCTACTGGTGCAGTCAACCGTGGCCTGGAATCAAATGGAGTTGGCCACTTAAACACTGCCCTCCGAGGGCAGTTTGCTCACCACTCGGGCCATCTGGCTTGCGTTATCCAGCCAGACTGCGAGTCTGAAAAAATGCGAGCGTTTAGACCGCGGCTGTTCCACGTGTGTGTTTATGTAATAATGTAGTCTACCCGGACTGTGAATTGATGTTTTTTTCTTCTGCGGCCTCGACCAGCCTAATTACGTCGGAGGCTTATGTAAGCAGAAGAGCTCGTAATCTATGGATTCGAGCCACTCCCCCGGCACTTGAAGCATACAAATTTGGCACGCGTTTACCAACAGAAACGCCACTGCCAAGGGCATTTTGTTTTATTCCATTGCAGACTTTCAAATAAACATCCTAGGAGGAGCATCGCGAGTTAGGTTCAAGGACATTTTCCCAAGGCAAACTAGTAAAAGTGGGTATATCAGGCCACACGTCCCCAAGGGCCTCTCTAACATCAGAGCAAGTGGCTTCACAACACAAAAAGGAAATCAACTCTGCCAATATCAGCTTAAAAGAAGGAGGGGGAAAAATGCTACTTGCATATGTTTCCTTTAAAAGGTTAAATTGTTCTTAAACAAATCTGGATATTGTAGAACTGCTATTATTGGAACATGCTCTCATTGAAATGCCTTCATTTGCCTCCACCGTAATTACTGCCAATTGCTCCTCTAAGGAATAACTAAATCGCCGACAGGCTAGAAAACACTTCGCATCACATGGAATGCTGCTAGGAGGAGGAGCTGGCCTGGTGATTCAGGCGTCAGAGCAGGGAGCTGGCACCTCGAGTAAGACCCAGAGGGTTCAAATCCAGGTGGCCACTTGTGATTAAATCTGCTTCTCACATTAAGTGAATCTGATCGTCTCAGCTTGGCCACCGATGACCACACAAAACACCACCCTATTGAACCGTCCTTACGTGGGATTAGCACGCTCGGCTACGTAGGGTGCGAAAAAAGTTCTACGTACACAAACCACGTGTTTCCACTGTGCTTCTTTTCCCAGGATCGCTTTTAGTGTGAAACCTCAACCTTTGACCTTTGCCGCCATGGGGTGACCCTAGCAGGAGCACGAGGCTCCCGACGGCTTTACTTTCGCGATGTTGGGTGCCACGGTGGCAGAGACGTTAACTACCTCGCCTGGTCGGGCTCGATCCCGACCCTGACGCCTGCTCTAGATTTGGAGTTTGCGTGTTCTCCCCGTGGTCACGTGAATTTAGTTTTCGCCTCCACATTGAGAACCGAGTATTTGGCTGCGATACATTTCCACGCTATTAGGGGCCGTCCATAAATGACGTCACGCACCTAGGGGGGGGGGTCAGACTTTTGTGACGATGTGTGACAAGGGGGGGGGGGGGGTGAGAAATGTGACGTCACATCAATAAATATAGACAACACGTTCTACTTAATTAGACTTTTAAATACACGTTTTCTCCTACAACATCAGAGTGCAGCGGCACATTAAATACGCACTACAATGACAATAGTTTAAAGCGATTTTAAGCATGTTTTATTTTTTTTGGGGGGGGGGGGGGGCAGAGCTTTGTGACGTCATATTTGAGGGGGGGGTCTGACTTTTTGTGACGCCGTGTGACGATGGGGGGGGGGGGTCAGAAATCGTCCAAAATCGCGTGACGTCATTTATGGACGGCCCCTTAGCCACTTCGTAGAGCTATCGCTTGTGGCCAGGTCGCTTCTGAAAAAGAGCGATGCGGTACTGTGTAGCTCAGCGTGCCTTACCTGGGTAAAATAAACATCATTAATAGTTAGTTCGTCTTCACCACGATAACGTCGGAGAGGAAGGCCTCTTCACCCGACAAAGCCTCGCGCTCGAGTCGCAAGGCTCTTGTTCAGTAAGGGCCCTGCCGGGCTTTAGCAGTAGGGGGCGACGTCGCTGTCGTGCCAATTGAATAATGTGCAGGTCGCGTTCGGGCGGTGGTCTTCACTCGTTTTTAGGGCCGTGGGGGAGTGTTGAGGGCCGCCACATATTTGAAGCCATTGGGGGTTGACAGCACGACGATGATTGGGGGGGGTCTTTTATTACATTTGTGTATTTGGTATTTATTGGGGGGGGGGGGGGGCGCACGAAAGGCCACCAGGGGCCGGCAGGGGCCCGCGGGCCTTGCAATGAAGACCGCTTTGTTACAGCATTGGGATGTTTTTGGCCAATACCAGGTGCATTGTTTTTTTTAGCTATGAGAGGAAACCGGACAACCCGAAAGAAACCCACGCAGAACAGGAGAGAACGTATAAACTCCACACATCTTCTTGGTTCTTTCGGTAAAGTCACGTAGAACAGACTCTGTCTTCTCGACAGACCTGTTCTCCACCTGAGGACGGCTGCTTGCGTTGTGGCCGAAACGTCGTGAGAATTATTTTATTATGTTTTATTTTTATTATTTTATTATTTCCCTTCTACGTGACTTTACCGAAAGAACCAAGAAGATGAATCCCTGCAGTCACGAAAGATTTAAATCGAAACTCCACACAGCTCGGCGGCCTCGTCAGAAATCGACCTCAGGCCTTTTTGCTGTAATTGGTAATTATTATGTATAAATGACACACCTCAAAATAATAGGTAATTTTTTATCACGTAGGCTTTCGCGACCAATATTATTCATAATCAACGTTTTTGGGTTCGATCGCGTTATTTATAAATGTGTCGTAACCCTCCACCACCCGACACGGCCAATCAGCAAAAAAGTGTCACGTTGACAAAAGACAAATAGTTCACTGCTTTAGCAATTGTAAATGTTGTGGTTTCACGCTTCAACACACCGGTGGGCTAAAGCAGTGAACTATTTGTCTTTTGTCAACGTGACACTTTTTTGCTGATTGGCCGTATCGGGTGGTGGAGGGTTACGACACATTTAAAAATAACGCGATCTAACCCAAAAAAAGTTGATTATGCAGGTAATTTTTACGTAACGCACACGAGACACGTTTAATCGGTTATTTGTATCTACATTACTTACGAACAGTATTTTGTGTTACGTGTTTTGCCCATCTCTGTAGAGAAGCCTGATGTTTTAGGCACGAGTCACTGCTCGGGATATTTATATTGCACAAGCATCATTTCTCAGACATTTCCTGAAGACAACCCAACGTTTTACGCAACTCGCAGAGAGACTGGATTATTCTCGGAGTCACGGATATCGTTGAGGCGTGTGCGTGGGTGCGCGCCGTCCGCTTCACGTCGCAATACGCGACACATCCCGTGACGTCGTTTGGAAATACGAGGCCATTGTGTGCCACCGTCATGGAGTGGAATATCATGGCAGCCCTCACGCCGACCTACTCTGTTCAGTGTGAAGATCACGACGAATGCTATCAACGCGGGCGACCGAACATCGCTCATCGATCTCCCGGTCTCCAGAGCAACAACAACAACACAAGCCAACTTCTTGGTTCTTTCGGTAAAGTCACGCTGTCTCCCAGACAGACCTGGTCTTCACCTGAGGACGCTATCTCCCCGACAGACCTGGTCTTCACCTGAGGACGGCTGCTTGCGTTGTGGCCGAAACGTCGTGAGAATTAGTTTATTATGTTTTATTATTTTATTACTGCCCTTCTACGTGACTTTACCGAAAGAACCAAGAAGATGAATCCCTGCAGTCACGAAAGCTTTAAATCGAAATAAAATACAATTCTCACAATTTTATTTTATTATGTTTGAGAATTGTATTTTATTATGTTTTATTTTTGTATTTTATTATGATTTATTATTTTATTATTTTATTACTTCCCTTCTACGTGACTTTACCGAAAGAACCAAGAGGATGAATCCCTGCAGTCACGAAAGCTTTAAATCGAAACTCAAGCCAAGCCAACGGTCCTCTTCAGGACCAAACGGCAACGCGCCAGATAGGCCCTGGGACAAGGATCCTCCAATTGAACATTGAGGGACTCTCCCGAGGGGAATTGGTTATCTGGCTTAAGCACGAAAGAAGATGTTCCAAATTGGCCACATTTGAAAAATTCTATACACAAATCACTCTATTGGATTTTAAATTTCGATTTAAAGCTTTCGTGACTGCAGGGATTCATATTCTTGGTTCTTTTGGTAAAGTCACGTAGAAGGGAAATAATAAAATAATAAAAATAAAACATGAGAAAATTCTCCCGATGGCTGCTTGCGTTGTGGCCGAAAGGTCGTGAGAATTGTATTGTTTTATTTTTATCACTCTATTGGAATTACGTGGAGCGATCATCACCCTCCACCCCCCCTCTCGCTACTGACAAACTAATGCCCACTTGCAGATCAGTGCTGAGGCATATTATGCCACACAGGGGCAGTTACCACTGGGGATTCCCCTTTCAATGGTTGAGATGAGATGTGATGTAAAGGGCTTTGAGTCACTGGGACATTTCAGAATAGTATTATGATTATGTTGCGAGAATTATCTGCGGGTCGTCCAACGTGCAGTTTATTGGATTTCTTTGTGAACTCACCATGAAATTGGCAACGCTGTACCACCGGCAGACGTCCGTACGAAAATATACGGCTCACGTGACTCGTTTGGCTAAACTGTCCAGATGGGATTTTGGGAAAATTACAAAAGTGTTCCAACAAGAACAGCCATAATTTTCATACAATGTACCGATGACAGCATGGAACGAAAACTACCATGATGCAACGGGCCGCATGGCACGGATTAAAACGACAGGGACAGCAGGGGGGCATTTCCAGGATCAGCTAATTATAGCGCTTCCCTCCGCCGTACGGGCTAGTGTTTCCTCTCGGCGACCCATCGTGGGTCAGCCTGCCCTCTCGGCGTCTCCAGCAGTCTGTTCTTCATTAGGACGCTAACTTACGGCAACCGGGGGGGTCTTGGCATCGGGCGAGTGGGTGCCACAAATTTGTTGTGAAAAACTTCTGGCGTTTTTTGTTGTTGCAAATGTGGATGTCTGAAAACGCTGGCACTCAATAATAACATGGGGCGTATGCCGGTCAGCGATGTTTCATGAGTGGCATGAAATCGGATAAAATAATTGAGAATAAGAGTGTTGAGGTCACCAATGACAGTACAACCCCCCCCCCACCTTTTTTTGTTACTAATTAGGCAACAATTTGGCAAACATGCTGAGAATGTTAAATAAAGCTCTGCCCCCCCCCCCCCCCCAAAAAAAAAAACATGCTTCAAATTGAATTAAACTATTGTCATTGTAGTGCGTATTTAATGTTGCGCAGCACTCTGATGTTGTAGGAGAAAACATTTATAAAACAAGTCTATTTAATTAAGTAGAACGCGTTGTCTATATTTATTTAAAGTTGCGCGTTTTGATGTGACGTCACATTTCTCACCCCCCCCCCTTCCCTCGTCACACATCGTCACAAATGTCTGACCCCCCCCCCCTAGGTGCGTGACGTCATTTATGGACGGCCCCAAAGAGGAAGTTCTACGATATATTCCTCTGCAGGCGACTCTCTAACACACAGGGTGATACATCGCTGACTGTGCAAACAATCGGAATCGTGCACCTTGTGACGTGCCACCGATATCACAGAAGGAATAAAGTTGAAGATAAGAACAGATGCAAAGACAGAAATATATTTCACACGTAGGCAGTGCATACCCATTGTCATTTATACGCATTCATTAATCCCCCCCCCCCCCACACTTGGCTCAAGAAGGTCCCACAAGTGACGTCATCACATCTATCCCTCTATTTAAGGGACGAAACAGGAGGCGGATTTCTCCACAACTCTGTCTGCCGCCTGATGATGCCGGTTGTAATTACTGGTGAAACGTCGTGTTCAGATTGTAAATGTCGTGGATTTGATCTCCAACACACTACCGGTGTGCTGTACTAGTGACGAATTGGCATGTTTTGTCTACGTGACAAACCTTACTAGTTGGCTGTGTCGGGTGGTGGCAGGTTTAACGACACATTTATATATTTAAGCGATCCAACCCACAAAGAATTTCATGCGGGAGATAACATTAAGTGGCTTACATGAAATTCACCATTTTTGGTTAAAATTGACCAAGTAAAAGAAAAAACTTGCAAGTTATTAAATTGCAGAAACCCCCCCCCCCCAGAAACATCGCCCCTTACTGGCAGAAAAGTTCCCACTTGTAGGTCGGTGCTGTGTCCATCTTGTGCGCTGCACCATGGACAGCTGCCATCAGGGGGTCACCTACGCTAAATAAGTAAAAAAAGTAGTTTTAAACACGTTTTATTGAAATGTACCGTACGAGTTATGGCAGAACTCCACAACTCCAGGAAGTGGCCCGGCAGCTTGCCGTTACGTAAGGGAGCCGTGGTGATTTACAGCCAACGTGAGTTGAGCGTGGACAATTAGACCCAAGCCGAAAGATCATATATTAAAAATATTGTATAAAAATAAATATTTTATTTCTAATTATAGAATATAGTAATCACCATTATGACATACGTATACTAAGTTTGCAGTCGATAGCACATTGGGAAGTGGGTAAAAATTGAGTTACAAGATTTTTTGAGGATACTACGACAGACAGAGTGAGTTAAATAAAAGTGCGTATATAAAAAGAGAAAATCTCCGCACTCCGAGACGTGTGTTCCACACCTCCGATTAGCACGCTTGGCTACGTACGGTGCGAAAGAAGTTCGACACACGTACATGTTATGGGACGCAACATAAATATGAGTGGGCGATTAAATAATTTATTTGCTTAATCAGGATAAACCCTTGCGATTCCGGATCACGTCTCTGTGCGAGTCCTGGCGAGATGACAACGATGAACTAATTCCACCGAAGAAGAAACAAAAATAATGCCGACATTCTTTAAGACATAATGCTACCGCCACAATTTGTATGATATAATGTTGTTGTTATTGTTATTTGACGATGACAAACAAGCAAAGGCGACGACACGCTGGACCTTCATTAAAGGGAATTGGGGTCTTTGCTTTTTAGGGGAAGCTTCCCCCCCCAGCTCGGCAGGAAAGGGCTGCTGTTCATTTTCTGTAACAAAGTGGTGCATACACGGTCTCCCACTTATGGGAAGAGAAGAACACGTGGCGTTTCGGAACGAAAAAAAATATAACAACTCTGGCCACGTCTGGCTCGTCCCATTTTGTAATCAGCATTTCCTCCGCGTGCTTAAAAGTTCCCACACGGTGTCATAATTGTTCCTGCCCTCCGTGGCGTTCCTCACGTACTCGTCCAGATGCTCGAGGAGGGTGAGTCGCAGCTCACGTCACGCCGCGTTTCTGCAGCGTGATTTTATGAAGACGTTCTGCTCCACGTACGTACGTGGTACTTCTTTAGCACCGTACGTAGCCAACTGAGCTCATCGATTTTTTTTTCCGCAGATGAGACGATGTCACGAGACGAGGGGTCCATGCGGATGTCTCACAGAGCAGTCCCTCGCCCCGTGTTTTAGAGAACGGCCCACGGAAGTTGATGTGAAAGAAGTACTTCTGAGCCCCCCCTCCCCCTCCCCCCAGTGACCTCTGATCCACACAATAGGGGGCAGAATTCTCCCACTCGCTCTGCCACCGAGAGAATTGTCCGCAGAAATTCTCCCTCACACTCCTTCGTTTAGCACGCTTGGCTACGTACGGTGTGAAAGAAGTCCAGCGTGCATACATACGGTATATTGAATTCACAGAGGTGAAATTTAGCTCTGAGAATTAGTGCAGAACCAACTTGAAGTGCCATCATTGGCAACTGGACTGAGACCATTAGCTTACTGCACTTCAGAACCCAGCTGTGTTTGTGCAACCCCATGTCTTTAAAGTGGCCTTTCCTCTTAAGTTTAGTCTGTTGCCCTGGTTGATGTTTTTTTTGTTTCCTGCTTTTCATGCATTGCGCATTCGGATCCCGGGATTGAATGCGCATGATACATGTTAACAATGATTAAGTTGACACCGCGACTGGGTGACCTTTACCCAGCAGCGGATCGGAATGACCGCATTCACCATGAGACCGGGCAAGATATTTGCCAACACGTGGTTTGTTTTTTTGTTTGCTATTAAGTCGGTCTTCATTTATTTTTGTTTTTAGACAGTTGCAGTGCCCTTTGTTTTGTTGTTTGGTAATGAAGGATGTCCATGCAAATGCCCATTTCGCCGCTTGTTTTGTCTAAGGCATCGTCCTTGATGCTCTTGCACACGCTTAGCTGTAGATGTTTTATCCACTCGTTATTTTCGCATTTACTAAATGCGAAACAAACAAGCAAGTCCAACTGTGTTCTCAATTGCTCTGAACTAAACTAGATATTTTTTTTTTTTACCAGGTAACGACCACTGAGCTATATAACTCTTTTTCAGATGCGACCTGGCCACAAATGATAGCTCAAACCAAGTGGTTTATTACGTGGATATCTCTCACAGCCAAATGTTCTAAACGCACGAATCTAAATGTGGAGAGTAAAACGGGAGGCCCCGGAGAGAAATCCACGCGAACACGGGTAGAGAGAGAGAGAGACACGCAAGACTCCAAATATACAACAGGCGTCAGGGTCGAGATCGAACCCACGACCTCCTGCACACCGGGCGAGGTAGTTAACATCTCCTAGCCACCGCGGCGATCTTCATCTTCACCAGGAGCCATTGTCTTTGCACTGCTGGATGAAGCCTTCCAGACGCCGTGGCCGCTGCCACCGCCGTCACGCAAGATCCGTCCCCGCTCCTGCACCCGAGCGTTGATCTCGTCGCTCCATCTCCCCGGCCGGTCATTCCTGCCGGCCGCGTGCATTGCCTTCGGTTGCCATTCGTTGACCATGCGGTTAGTTTCGCCCACTGGCAACTCATCCATTCGCGCGGTCATGTCCAGCTCGAAGCCTACTTTGCGCAAACGAATGTGATGTCTCCGCGTTTCATTCGCTCCCCAAATCGATTGTCTTCTCCTCTTCCTTCTAGATTTGAAGCTTTCGTGACTGCAAGGATTCATATTCTTAGGTTTTTTCGGTAAAGTCACGTAGGTAAAAAATTAAAATTACACGCACCTTTACATCAGCCGCACCTAGTTTACACAACAAAGGCTCATTCCTAACAGCGTGCTTCAGCCGCACCGAACCTCACAAAAATAATATTCAGGGCCTACCTTGGCTTCTCCCACCCTCAACCAGTATATATACAAGGACTGTTTTCTTGGAATTTCTCTTACTTGATGCAGCTATCGTGCTGTGACGGTTCCACCTGAAGACGGAAGCTTGTGTTGCTTCCGAAACGTCGTGATTTTAATTTTTTATTTTACTTTCATTAATTTTTATTTTTTACCTACGTGACTTTACCGAAACAACCTTAGAATATTCTCCTCTTCCTGTCTCTCGGTGTGATTTCAAGTGTGCATCTTCCCTCTGTGCTCCTTTAACGTTGTTTTTATTTATTTATACGTCAATGCCCACGTCTCTGATCCGTATGTCACAGCGGACAATTTCGTGACAATTTAAAGCAACTCTCTCTTGAACTCACTCCTGTCCACCGTAATCCGTTTGATTCAGTTCTACCTTTAATAGTCGACCCTGGTATGCAGTTTGGCTCTGTTGTGTTCGCAAGGCATCTCCCCTCCAACACTGATTTATCTTCAGTCCATCTTCATGGCCTTCTTTGTGAACTTAGCTATGAAGTGAACTTGTGTTTTTTTTCTAGCTTAGCTGGGTGATGTTGCTGATTTAAAGGGGGTAGTTTGAGGACGTCTACTGAAGTATATATGAAATAAATATTCTGTCGTACACGTTCAAGGGTTTTAACGGGAAGCCAGGACGGCAATCTAGCACAGTTCATTTCAATAAGTAGGCAATGTATCGTGTGATTGATCTGAACACCAAACAAAAGCCTTTTCTTCCAGACCAAAGGCTGGCCTTCAATGAACAAAGATAATTTAAATTAAAAGCTATTATTTAATTTCAAACAATTATTCGTTCAAGAAAAAAATTCTTTAAATTATTATATTGACATCACCTCTGATTCCATTGGCTGTCAATGCAGTAATAAAATAAAATAAATTTAATTAAGTTTTTAAAATTATTCTATTGACATCGAGTCAATAACAGTATTGTTAAAGTTAGTCGAGATTTGTTACGTTAATAATATAAAAAAAACATATATATTATGTTTACTTAAAATATCTCTATGCTACCCCAAAGAAGCTCAACACATCCGTCAATAACATTGTCTTAAAATATATGTATGTGCTGTGAAAAAGGGCCATTGCCTGAAACGTCGCCTATTATACATATTTTTCCTTGAAGACCACAGAGTTATTGACGATTTTGTTGGATGTCTGTATATTCACTGTGCTTGTGCACCACTGCCAATGCAGCAGCAGCAGCGTCACCTACATAATTCGATTGATGCAATCCAGGTTGCGAAAGAGTCAATGATGTGTCACGTGTCACAATTAGGTTAAATTCACTTCATGGTTAAATGAAAGAGACCTACTGACTTACACCCAGGGCGGGCCAGTGAAGGGGCCATTCAGGAGATGTTTTAACATCACCCACCACTGACATTAGCTGTGGCTGGGAATCGAACTCAGGTGGGCGAGTTCATCGCGAAGTGAATGAATCAAGGTGACGACTGCTCCCCCTGTCCGCAGGCATCCACTGACAATAAAAGTACAGAACATCGTGTACAAGTATGCATTCACGAACACTGTGAACGTAGCCGTGGTGTCACGGATTGCATACTCCTGAGCTGAGCAGTTCGATCCTCCGGCGCGGCAGTTGAAACAATGGGCAGGTTTATTGACTCCCCCCCCCCCCCACAACGACTTTGCTGTTTTTTCCTGGATTTTTCTGTTTGCGCGTAGTCACTTTAAGATGTTTTCTTGTTCATGTTTTTGTTTGTTGCGGTTGCACCCGAGTCAAGAGCCGAATGGCTCACAGGGCTATACCTAATAAATGAAACTGAAAACTGAAAAAAAAAATCCGCCTCCGTCCACCCTGCAGTGCGAAACTGTTGCACCGCAGTTCACTGTGATCGGCAGGTCGCGCGCGGTGGGGTAAAGTGTGGGGACTCCCACCTCTTCCACGATGTCTTCTTGCCAGCAGGGAAGAGCAGGCCACGACACCCTATAGACGTGCTCTCTAGAGTTTCCTCTCGGTGGAGGTCCTGCCGTCAGCGGCACCTTTCCCTTCACCTTCGATATCATATTTAGGTTGAAATGCTTGTGAACATTTAAACAAGTCTTACATTTGCTGTTTCCTCAAAAAACAATTCCGCCCCCTGCCATCCGCCCACGCCCATCCACGATGGCAGAGAAAGAGAGACTGGCTGAGTGACCTCACCGATATCCTGCCGTTAATCTTATCTCAGAGTGCAAATATAGCCGCAAACAGCAAGCGGTCAGGCGGCGATTCATTATAAATAGTCTACAAAAATGGAATAGTATAAATATGTCAACGCGGGCTCGCATTGTGGATTGTTATACCCTGCTCAGAGCCAAGGACGGTTTCGTCTCTGCCAAATGCTCCGAGGTCTTGCTCATGCAGTGGCACGACAGGGTGGAATAGAGGGCCCACGTTTTTTTCAGCAAGGCAGTGGAATCAATCTTTGTCAATGACTGCACTGGCACATTTCCCACGATTTTTTTCCCATTCCAAAAATTTTTGTTGTGATTTTTATTTGATTGAAAGGCAGTTTGAGGCTGTGTGTGCATGATTATAAGTTAATTAATGATAATGCTTTTTGGACGAAGACGATGATTAGGAAAGTCAGGTAGTGTTACTGATTTCATTGAAGATTCAAAATCTTGAATGGATTTTTCAACACGTTGCCATCTCACGTTTTTTTTTTTTAAACACAATAGGAATATAATTTGGAGGATAAAACGACCGAGTAATAATAGCATTTAAAAGGTTGATATTTATGCATATTTAGCATAGTTTTATTTATTTAAAAAAATGCAAGCAGGTCAAATAGACGAATTAGTGCTGCAGGATTAAATTGTCACGAATTAAATAATCACATTGTCCAACTTCCAATATCGGCGGAGGCCATGAATTTCGAACAACAACAACAACAATCCCATTGAGTGACCCGTTCTAGTGCACTTTGCGCGATGGATGAGAAGTACCACACACTGTTGGTCTACGAAATAAATGAATTTAGGCTTTCACGGTGGGGGGGGGGCGACGACAGGATATCTGACGTGGAATTGGAACGGACACGCTTCCATCATCCACACCCTCCCGTAGGTGGCGTCTCAGACGCAACACCGAGTCTGCGTCAGCACAAGGGGGGAAGAGGAGGAGGAGGGGGGGATAGCCGGGCCACTCTAAGATTTATCACGCGCACTCCTGACGTACAGTACGTGCTGGCCAGCCATGGGACAGGAAGCGTCAGCGCAGATCCCCAAACAGCCGAGTGTGGGAAGAGCTGCGAGCGAGACCCACCGCTTGATGTCAACATCCTGGTTGGCTATAATCGCCTGCCCCCGCCACATCCCTCCGCGTCTCTCGCCGCCCGTCCTGCAGGCACACACACAGGGATGTCCAGCCGCCCCCCCCCCCACGTCGAGCCATTGCAATGCCCCCCACCCACCACTTCGCTCCCGACAAATGTAGCAGCAACTCCTTGCCACATCCTCGGTCAGCACCCCACCCCTCTCCAGCCAGCCAGCCAGCCACCGACCACCACCTCCACCTCCTCCCAACAGCTTCCTCCCATGCTTTGCTGTGCTCCTGCGGGGTGGGGTGATGAGGTTGGTGGTAGTGATGGTGGAGGATGGGAGTTGAGGGGAGGAGGAGTGGTGAGGTGGGTGGGGTAGGGGGGGGGAGAGAATTTGCTACCAAAACCCCCATTTTTCCTTCCACCCGATAGGAAACAGATCCTGTTTAAGCGGTGTTCGTGGGAGGCTACATATAAATAAATAAAAGTCACCGCCTTTCTATTCAGTCGCCGCGTGCGCAAATGTGCATCCACTTGGGCGGCAGGAGCCTCCTCTCGCATTGAACTGCCGTGCGCATCAGGAGTTTGAGGGAGGGAGGGAGGTGGGGTGGGTGGTGGGTGGGGACGGGAGAATCATTGGCCATTAGCAGACGCGGTTACCGGGGCCAGGTGAGCTGCTGCGAGGGAGATCCGCGCAACAACAAAAAAAAGAGGCTGACCGGGAGCGCATTGCACCGAGAGAAAGTCCAAGTCGTCGAGTGAAATTCAAAAGAGCCCCAAGGCGCTGCAGCTCCTGCCGGCGGGGTCGCCCGAGCACTACGACGCGGGCATGGCCCAGCGCACATGGCCTCACCCCGCATGCGAGCGTGCACCGGCCATGGCCCATCGGAGTAAAGCGCTCGGCGGAGGGCAGCGATTGACGACGGCCTCGGCACCGGGAGCGGCGGGGGGGCGGGCGAAGTTTTGCCGTTGCCAGCGCGCACCTCAGCGATGGTTTTGAACGCCAAATTGGTGGCGCTGGCCGTGGCTGTGGCGCTGGTTTCCTTGGTCCTCAACAATGTGGCGGCGTTCACGGCCAACTGGGTCTACCAGAGTCTCGAGGAGGGTCGTCGGCGGAGCGTGGGACTCTGGCGCATGTGCTACGCCGGAACGGAGGCGAACGGCGGAGCGGCAACGCAGGGCGGCGAGACCCCCGGGGAAAGGCAGGAGCAGAGGGGGCCCAGCGTGCCGTGCGTGAACTTGGGGTGGGGGTCTGACCCTGCGGGATACCTGGAGTCGCATGCCACCGTCAAGCGTAAGGCGACTCTTTCGCACCTCCTCTTCCCGTACACGTGGCGACGGCGTTGCTTCACTCGGACGCGCGCAGATTTCGATTGACGCGGCGGTATTATCTCCGCAGCAGAATTGCCGCGGAATTGGTGGTCTCATTAAATGTGCGTACGTACGTATGTGGAATTTCTTTCGCGCCGTACGTAGCAAAACCGTTGCGAATCAGAGGTGCGTGGGTGGGACAACACACTGGACGCCAAAAAACGATTCTAAAGAATGTGTGTCCAATGGAATGTATTTGAGTTGTAATGACAATTCTGCAGGTGTGTGCGGATGAAATTCCGCCTTTCCGACGTGTGCGTTGGGTCGTACCGTTGTGTTCGCCCGCACAGTGCCCGACGTTTGCACTCGACGTGCCCGGGAGCTTCTCCATAGGAACCTGAATTGTTGCGTTGAAATGCATTCGTGAGATTTTGATGTACGCCTAAAGTGGGCTTGGCATTTCTTTTTTTGCTTGCCATGGAGCGAGCCATCAGTGTGTCAAAATTTCCAATCGCAAAATCTTTAACTTCCGTCGCCCTTTTAATTGCAGTGAGTATGTCCAAAGGGGAGCCCCCCAGCTCCCGTGCCATGTGGACGTGCGTCAATGGGCCTGCGTTGGCGAATGAAGTTACATCGGTTTTTAAATAAGTGGAACCATCGTGCGCACGTGTCGTTTGTTCAAACGCCACGCTTCAAACATCACTGCCGCTCAGTTTAAAGAACGCATAACACTCCAGATGTGGTGTAGGATTAGTCGAGACCTTTTTGTGCGGCAGAAGGGATTATAACATGCCGTTAGACTCTCACCTGATCATATAATTATTAATGGACGCAATTGTACTAGAAACGCAAGTCTATAGATTGTCTTATAAGATTTAAAGCTTTCGTGACTGCAGGGATTCATCTTCTTGGTTCTTTCGGTAAAGTCACGTAGAAGGGAAATAATGAAAATAATAAAATAAAATTCTCACGACGTTTCGGCCACAACGCATTGCGTTATTATTTTATTATTTCCCTTCTACGTGACATTACCGAAAGAACCAAGAAGATGTCCGATAAGAGTATCGTTAAACTGCCATGGGAAAGACGTGAACTCCTGTTTTTGGCGTGTGGCAGTTTGTATTTAGATAATTCAGTTTAAGGATTATTGGGACCATCTTGTGAACACAGCATACACACTAAGGTGAACACAAAGACATCCATTGCCTTTAACTAGACGAAATTGTCATCGTAGATTCAGATGAGGGTGAAATGTGAATAGCAACACAAGACATTTGAAAACGTCGTAAAGGAAATAGGGCAATAATGATTGCGGAAAAAAACGTGTGCATCTCACAGCAAATTGATTTACGGGCAATAATATTCGTTAACTTAATCATAGAATGTGGTATTTCTGTTCTGCCAACCACCAGAATCGACATCTTTTGTTGAAAGTGAGTGGGAGTTTATTGCGATTAAAAGTCTCGAGGGAGTAAATTAGTTTTTCAATTGCCCCCCCCCTCCTCCTCCGCCCCCCCACCACCCCCCCCTAAAAAAAGGTCTCCAGGGAGACCTGGGTAGCAGCACCAAGCTGTGCTCATTCACTGTGACAAAAAAATCCTTCATACAAAATCATTTGCTGCAGGCTGTGTGATCACTTCAACTCTGATCGGTCATCGTTGAGATCTGAAATAGTACATTTTGTAAACAGACTAAGTAAAACGATGCGTCTATATTTTTAACAAGGTTCTTGAAAATATTATTTTGTTTCTTATAATCTTTTTTTTTTATTAAGCAAGCGCCTGGTACAGAGCGAGCGCCGCAGGGAGCTTGCAAAAACTTAAAAAAAAATAGATACAGGCTACATCAAGGATATGCAGTGGTGTGCAATTATATCTATTTTTAATGACCTGTTACTGGAATCAAAACGTAGATTTTTTTTTTTAAAAGACAATTTGGCTGTGCATAGTATAGAAAATTGCAGGTTGATGAGAGATTGTGGTGAATTAGAGTGGACTTTATCCAGCAGTGGATTGACCACGGCTAACAATGATAGTCAAAACTTGATTTGAAGCTTTCGTGACTGCAGGAATTACTCTTTGGTTCTTTCGGTAAAGCCACGTAGGAAGAAAATAAATGAAATAACAGAATACGACGTTTCGATTGCAACACGAGCAACCATCAGCAGGTAAGAATGAATGAGAAAACAAAAATAGTAAACTTAGAAATATAATGCAATACAACACAGAGAGTCGGCTAACACAACAGTCAACACCCCACCTGGTTGATTACGTTCTTCCAAAGATCGCTACATTTCAGAGAGAGACAAAACACAGACACGGAGGCACATCGACAGACACACAAGCAGAGAGAGATTCACACAGAGACAAACAGAGAGAGACACACACGTAGACTCTATGTATTTGTTGTCCTTCCCCCGCACCTCCGATTCGCACGGTTGGCTATGTACGGCGCGAAATGAGTTAAACATACATACATATACACATACGGTGCATTATGTGTCACATTTTCCTGAATATTGGAATCGCTCGCATGGCCTGAGACAACGATGGAAGCCATAAAGTGGATGGACGCCAAATCCTGTATCCCAAAAGAGCCTCTTTAGGGTCCATTCAGGGCACCCTCGAGTGGAGGCCCTTCTACCAGCAGTGCCGTGGGCAAGACATTGCAGGGCTGCACCTTCACATTTTTACAGCACATGGGAAGCTTTGTGAATCTCTTGCAGAATTGGCACGTGGCTGTTGACAGAGATGCAATTGACTCTGCGCGAAAGTTGCTCAGGAGTGAGTGCGCTGACCAATATTGCCACCTTGTAAGCCGCCTGATGTGGGGACGAAGTGAAACGTGAGGTGGCCGGGTGAGTTCAGGGGTTGCCTGAGCCAGCACCGCTAAGATTCTGGGTTTGAATCTGGGTTCGAATCGTGGTCGCAGACAGGTCGCCAATCACGAAACAGTTTTGGTTTTATTTCGATTTAAAGCTTTCGTGACTGTAGGGATTCATCTTCTTGGTTCTTTCGGTAAAGTCACGTAGAAGGGAAGTAATAAAATAATAAAAATAAAACATTTTTATGTTTCGATTTAAAGCTTTCGTGACTGCAGGGATTCATCTTCTTGGTTCTTTCGGTAAAGTCACGTAGAAGGGAAATAATAAAATAATAAAAATAAAACATTTTTATGTTTCGATTTAAAGCTTTCGTGACTGCAGGGATTCATCTTCTTGGTTCTTTCGGTAAAGTCACATAGAAGGGAAGTAATAAAATAATACAAATAAAACATTTTTATGTTTCGATTTAAAGCTTTCGTGACTGCAGGGATTCATCTTATTGGTTCTTTCGGTAAAGTCACGTAGAAGGGAAATAATAACATAATAAAAATAAAACATAATAAAATGCCCTTCGTTTTGGGTTGAAATTCCATCCCTGAAAATTAAACATTACCACGGGCCATGTAATTCTGCGCCCTTGGGGGAAGGGGAACAAAATGTGAAATTTGCCTCGGGCCCGACACCAAGGTGGACCTCAACAATGGGCCAATTCTTTTGTCGCTAATGAAAAAGGAGGCGCCACGTGGCATTCTGCCCTGGGTCCTCGTTTCATGAAATGATGCCGAGAGCACGACTGGAATAAAAATTGGGAACAAAAAACTAAAAGAGAGAAAGTGAAAATTAGCAATGTGGCAGTTCTGGTTACCCAAGTTTGACGTCAGTGAAAAAGAGCACGCTTGCTCATCGGATTTCTCCAGGATAAATAACGATTCTGAGAGATTCTGAAGTTATAGGGCCAGGAGTACGGAACCTTTCCTTACTGAGGGCTGAGTAGGGCTTTCAGATATTTTTGGTTGGCAACCACACATTGACACAAACCGAGACCTCGGTCACTCCTGTCACAGCAAGACGCTCGTGCAACAACAGAAGTGACCGAGCATATTAAAATTAGAACGCGGTGTTTGGGAGGTAAAAAAAGAAATTCCCCTAAAGTTTGTGATTATTTCGACAAAGTGGCTTTAGAGTGACGGATACATTTTGGTTAAGAGGCATTTACATTTTTAGGCAGTGGTGGTGCTCACCCTATTCTTTTTAGGGACCCCTCGATGTCATGAATACAATTCGGGTGAGATGACGAGAGATATAGATAAGATATGTAGAGATGATGTGAGGTAATATACAATATCTACCGTTGTAAGATAAAAAATTAGAGATGCAGACAAGATAGAAATGATGGCATTGCCATTGTAAATATAATACGATCATTAGCCTTTGCGTGTGCCGATGATTTGCTTACACATCTCTATTTTTTAAACCCTTTATATTAAGTTCGCTTGCTTTTTTAGGACCGTGCAAATCTTTCGGTCGTTTTTAACCCACTTCCCGTGATCCAATCGAGCTGACATTTTGCACACAGACTCGTTGTGCGTGACAATGCATTTTCGTGAAAAAGATTTTTCCAAAATTTTACACTGTTTAGGGAATTTTTTTAAAATATTTAATTACCAATTGTTTAATGCTGCCAGACAATCATCTGACCCATAGGTGGCAGCCATCTCAAGCCAGAGGACGAGAGGACTCTAGCCGCCCCGATGCCACGCATATAAAGGATTTATAGTGAAAAACTTTGTTTTTACGGGTTTACTTGTTCCCCGTGAATTTCAGGGCAACATTGAGCCTCCTTGCTGTGCCCTAAGCCTCCGCTCGCTTTCTCATTCGCAGTGCCACCACTGTTGGTCGGCCTCACGTGGGCCGGCTGTGACCCATGGGCCCCGTTTTGAGATTTTTGTTTTGCCGCTGTCACCAAACCCCCCACCCCCCCACAGTGCAATTCGACATGATGCGGGGGTGCAACCTGATTGCGAGTGCTGCCCTCTTCCTCGGCTTGCTGCTCTACGTGTTCGCGTGGGCCCGGTCGCCCTGCCTCAACCCCAACACCGACTGGTGGGAGGAGGCCATGGCGGGTACCTTCCAGCTGGCATGTGAGTGGTGGGCACCAAACTTAATTTGGAGCTTTCGTGACTGCAGGAATTATTCTCTGGTTCTTTCGGTAACGTCACGTATCAAGATAAAATAATAAATTAAATTCAATACTAGCATACGACGGTTCGATTGCAACACAAGCAATCATCATCATGTGGGCACCACTCTGTAAACATACAAAACTATAAAAGATAACAATAGGGTTTCTCCCCTTTTTTCTGGCAACAAAACTGAAACCTTTTACGAGGAAACATGTCTGCATTAACCACAATACATGTGGTCAGAATCCCCCCCCCCAAAAAACATACTCTGTCCTTGAAACTGAACACCGTTTGAGACTAGGCTCAAAAGAAAGCTGTCTCTGGTGTAGACCAATCAGTTTCAAGGACAATGCATATATGATCAGAGTGTGTTTTTTTGTTTGCATTCTGACCAAAAGTATTGTGGTTAATGCAGACATGATTCTTTGTAAAAAGTTTTCAGTTTTTTGGTATTGGCTAAAGAGGCCTCATGATTTAGTTTAAAAAATACATTCACGCTGTTGCCCTCCGCACGTTTGTCCGCGGTTATGGAGGCGTGCGGAGGAGGAGTGGTCAAATGGCTGTGGGATTTAAATAATAATAACAACAACAACAATAACAACAATAACAATATAATTTAATGGTCTACAAGCGAGTCACCCGGAATGCTCCCGTGCTCGTCGCATCTCGTCATCTTAGCAGCGGGAGTTTGAGTCTGCATAGCACTGGGAGGATGGGTGACCCACCATCAATGCACGACGGGCGCATGGGTGGTGGTCAGCAGATGACAGTGCAGACACATCCATTGCTATTCTGCACTTGTACACTCGAGAAAAGTGGAAACAAATTGCGAAATGTGCGGTGCACACCTACGGGCTACCTGCCCATGGATCGTGACGACGACGACGATGACGATGACGATGACACTAGCGCGTCTGTGCTCCCCCGGACCTTCAGCAACCCGCACTGGCCAGCATTGTATGTGGTGAAGTATGGTGAAGTATGGTGAAACACAGTAACTGCCACAACCCGCACGGCAGCACATGTACGTGCACACGCCGCATTGGTCAGTTCGGACTGGTGCAGTGTGTGTCCAGGACCGATTCAGAAATCACTCGCCGCTGATGTTAGACGTGGCCAGGATTTAAACTCGAGTCACCGGGTTCATAGTGCGGTGTGCTAGCCACTGCCCAACCGCTGCACCCGTACGGGATTTAGATGTTAATCAAATCACACCCACCACAGTGGCGAGATGAATACTCCCTCGCCTGGTATGCAGCAGGTCATATGTTAAATTCCTGACCCTGACGCCTGTATATTTGTAGTTTGCATGTTCTCCCCGTGGTCACGTGGATTTTTCTCCGGGTCCTCCAGGGTTTTCCCTCCACATTTAGAAGCGTGCGTGAAGAGTGTTTGGCCGCTCGACATTTGCACGCGATGAGCCACTCCGTTGAGCTGTCATTTGTGGCCAGGTCACTTTTGAAAAAGAGCTACACAGCTCAGTGGGCTGTACCTGGTAAAATAAAGATAAAGAAAGAGAGTTATCAGTGTTTTGAAATAAAACAAAGCAACCAATTTATAGATAAAACTAAGAAACAATCAAAAATGCTGATAGGAACCTCCTGGTTACACCAGCCCACAGGGGATTATTGTGTCCGTCCGTCCATCGTGCAGGGAGGGGCTGGGTGGGGAGGGAGGGGCTGGGTGGGGAGGGGCTGGGTGGGGAGGGAGGGTCTGGGTGGGGAGGGGCTGGGTGGGGAGGGTGGAGCTTGGTGGGTAGGGGCTGGGTGGGGGCTGGGAGGGGTGGGGCTGGGTGGGGAGGGGCTGGTCACCCCGTGGTGCCCTTATAAAACTCAACGTTTAACCTACTCACGCCGGCTTGTGCCCGCCCTCACAGTCGGGCATATTTGCGGAATACACCACGCCGCCGTTGACCCTGGCCATTGACCAAGCAACCCAACGTTCCCACCAGCTCCCTCCGCAGGAATGTGTTGTATGGCACACACCTTCGGCATCAGTGTTCTCTCCACCACTGGATGAAGTGCTCTTGACTAACGCTTCACGTACGGAGCGAGACGTCGGACATCGTGTACAGAGGAGCACGTGGTACAAACCCAAAAACGCATCGGAGAGCCGTACAACACATCCGCGGGGGGGGAAAAAAACTCCGCAGATTTCCTATCGCCTTGCTTAAAATAGACACAGCAATGATTCATACGAGGTACGTGCACAGATCAATGGTGAGTACCTATTACTGGTGCTTCCTTCACTTGATCATCATAAATAGCCACGGCCAATCCACTGCTGGTTCAAGGACTTCCCCCAAGCTGCCGCCGCCACCTCTCACGATCCCGCGATGTAAATAATCCACCCAGCAGCTGCACACGAACCAATTGAATCGCTCCATCTCCTCGGTGGCCTTGCACCTCGAGTGTGCGTTCCATCCCTTGGCCGCCGCTCCGTTATTATGCTTGCCCATCGTCCGTTAGGCCGTGTTGTGTCCTGCCCAAGCACGCTCTTCTGTCTGAACGTCGTTCACGGACCTGCGTAGGTTCTCCAATCCACTCCCTCCTCCTTCTGTCTCAATGCAATTCCCAGCATGCAACTCTCAACGCTTCTCTGCGCACTTTTCTTGCTCCGTGAACGACGACCGCGCCTCGGAACCGTGTTGCGGCAGGCGGCGCGAGCGGTCGCGTACGATGACCGTTATCAGTGGCTTGCTTGCAAAGGTCACGTGTCGGGAAACACGGGGGCCAGCAGCTGCAAGTACCTTTACTAGGGTTAGAGGGCTGCTATCAGATGGAGGGCGGTGTGGGTGGGTGGGGGGGAGAAACCAGGCCTGCCCCTTTCCTTCTCTCCCACCACCCCTCTCCTCTGCTTGCTCTGGGGCACTGCTGCTGCAGTTTGCAGAATAAAAAAACAAACGTGCAGCAAATCTGGTTCATCTGTGCGAAAGGGGTGACTTGTCTCAGGGGGGGAGGCTGCGCACGCACGCACACACGCAGCGCACACACGCAGCGCACACACTCGCCCGCGCGCACGCACGTGGTGTGTGCGCGGGCGCGCTGACATGGATGAGCGTAAATAAAAGGCGGCCCACTCAGGAAGACACCTGGCTTCGTGCAGCTGCGCCGAAGGGCCAACCCCCCCCCCCCCAGTGTGATTTTCTTCTTTGGCTGGTTATCGTGCAGTTCAAATTCTTCTCACTTGTTACATAACGCACATCGCACACCGAGCAATGTAAGACGGTGTTTTTTTTTATTGCACCAGAGCCTCCATAAAATGTACCATACGGGCACGAGCGGGCTTTGGTAGTTTCAAATCCGCGCTTGAAAAATATTCCCCCAAAGCGTGCCTTTTCATAATGCATTCCCTTTCATGTTGTTTTCGAATATTTGATTGCGTAATTTTGCTCGCAGACCATGCCCTGGTGGATTTCTTTTAGTTGTTATTAGGCTGTGCCACAACGTGAAAAATTGCCGAAATTCCTTTGCAAGCCTCACCAGGGCACATGTGTGGGTTATTTGCATGCCTCTCGTGTCTACCCTACACACCAGCCTAAAAAGGCAGAAAGCATTTTCATTTGAAATTCCACAGCGGCAAAACAGCAGCACGCCTCCAAGCCACCATATATTGGTCACATGATAGTATTCATTATCAGTGGTCAAACGTAAAGGAGAACTGACTAATCTTTTCCACTGGCACACCCGTGCCGTGATGGGGCCGTACCGAGCCCCCCCCCTTGTTTAACCACTGCAGAAGCTGAGCTGTCACGCTCGGGAAATCCACCGAGTCAGCTGGTGTTTTACCGCTTTCATATGTTAAGTGACGCATTCTGTGCGTCACATGCACCGAAAGCGTCACTAGACCCGCCCCTGGCCCTGCTTGGCCCAGAACCAGATTATGGCAAAGAATGACATTAATAGGAGAACATTAATAGGAGAACGACATTAATAGGAGCACGACGTTGAAAAGTTAGAGCAATTATAAATGAACCGTGTCAGTCTTCTGTATGTGTTACTCCCACCTCTTCGCCGTTTCAATGCAATGTTTATTTGTTATATGGAAAATCCCATTTAGCCAATTACTCAGCTTGCTTCGGTTTCAATGGCCCGCAGCCACTAACAACAACAGAGTTATTGTCGAGGTCGACAGGAGCCCAGCCATCAGCCAGCCAGGACATTCTAGACACAAATAATTTTTAGTGTTAGAATTCTTGAATTAAAAAAAAAATGTACGTGATTATTTTCTTACAGTTTTTATTTTGTTATTAGCGTGCGATTAGAGGGCACACGCATGTTGAATGCCACCATTCAAAACTGCTGAAGAAAAGTCGACCTGGGCGCAGGGCGTGTCGCGGCCAGAAGCGACGGTGTCTGATGGTCAAGAAGAATAATAATAACGACGGCAGTGGCAGCCAAGGAATGGAACGCATCTTAAAGAATCCGTCCATCGTGGAGATGGAGCGATAAAAAAAAAATCGGTTCATGCTCAGGCGCTCGGTGGATTATGACATCGCAGCAGCATTGCGGGAGGTGGCGGCGGTGTCAGCGGCGGTGGTGGCAGCGGCAGAAGCGACGGCGGCTACTTTTGGGAGGCTTTCATCCGGGCCAGGAGATTTGACCACGGCTGGAGATGATGACGACGATTCACGAACAGATACGACGTCGAGTTTGCAGGCGCAGATGCAGCACATGCGTCGTTAACGATCGCGGCTCGGTGTTTGGTGGCTGGGTTAGCGGGGCGGGGGAGGATGGGGGGGGAGGGGAGAGGGGGCTTTTGTGAAAGAGAAGCTTGGCTTGTGCGTGGAAAGACGAATCGAGCTGCGCCGCGCTCTTGCAGCCTTTGTTTGCACGGCGGCCTCGTCCGAGGCGTCTGAATGCGGGTGGCCGTTGACTGCTAATATTAGTCCCACTGCGCCAGTTCGCGGGAAACAGCTAAAAATACAGCGACTCGGGGGCGTCAGGATATCCTCCGCTGCCGC
Source organism: Lampetra planeri (assembly GCF_965212315.1). Taxonomy (NCBI): domain Eukaryota; kingdom Metazoa; phylum Chordata; class Hyperoartia; order Petromyzontiformes; family Petromyzontidae; genus Lampetra; species Lampetra planeri. The sequence goes on from NC_136129.1 coordinate 6,553,586, forward strand.
CACAGGATGTAACTTGCTACGGCGTGGGGAGGGAGGAGGACGCTTGGACTTGGCACTGCCGCGGAGAAGCAGCGCACGCACGCAGCGCGCACGAGGCGCTCCAAAACCAATGCTCGTCCTTTTGTCGCGCCGGCCGCGGTTGCTATCCAGTGCCTCCACTTTTCGCGAGAGATGCCAAGGAGCGCGAAGGTGGTGCGGGGGATGGCAGGACGGTGTGTGTGTGGGGGGGGGGGTATGATAAAGAATGATTCCCCCGGTGGTTATTGCTTAAATTAGAGATAGGATCTGAAAAACTCGTCTCCCCACCACCACCACCACCACGAACCACCAGAGCCATCTCTAGGGTACGGCGGACCGGGGTGCAATACTTGCGGTTGAGTCTGAAGGCATCTGGGGGGCCCACACGGTGTGGTTTGCCCCGGGCCCCACACCCCCCACCCCACTTTGGTAGGTCAGATAAGTGTTACTGTATTACAGGTGCAGTTAAAGGTGCAGCCCTGCAAATTGCTTGATCATGTCCCTGCCGGCGGAAGGGCCTTCACTAGAGGGAACTCGGGAGAGCCATTCTTGAGTGTATTTGGCCTGCTGTTCCACGCTGGCGGGATGTCGACAAGGAAGAGGTGGGGGTTGGGGGGGAGTTCCCACACTTTATTCCATCGCAGGCAATCCGTCGCCCCGACCTCTGCCTTACACCACATCGGCATCCCCCACTGTGCTGTTCATTGTAATTATGTGGGGTGCCACGGTGGCGAAATGTTAACTGCCTCGCCTGGTATACAGGAGGTTGTGGGTTCGATCCCGACCCTGACGCCTGCTGTATATTTGGAGTTTGCGTGTGTCTCTCCCCGTGGTCGCGTGGATTTTCCTCCGGGTCCTCCGATGTTTTCCTCCACATTTAAATTCAACTCGCGTTTAGAGTATTTGGCTGCTATGCATTTCCACATGATGAGCCACTTCGTTGAGCTATCGTATGTGGCCAGGTCGCTTCTGCATAAGAGCTATATAGCCCAGTGGGCCTTACATGGCAAATAAAAAAAATGTGAATAGTTTGTTTATATTTCAATTATATATCACATTTTCAGATATACTTAGTGGCCGCTGATTCAGTGCTTGAGCCTCCTGTTCGTGCGCTAGCTCATGGGAATTTCAATGTTTCACCTTCGCCACAAGCAGCACTTACGTCACCTGGTGGAAGGCAAGACGAGCGTGGCCCCAAAAATACAGTGCCGTGATTTTTGTCCAAATTTGTGTGTTAGATTTGAAGTTTTCGTGACTGCAAGGATTCATGTTTTTTTCGGTAAAGTCACGTAGGTATAAAATAAAAATACGTTAAATCACGACGTTTCGGAGGAAACACAAGCTGCCAAACACAAGCTGCCTCCGAAACGTCGTGATTTCATTTATTTAAATGTTTTACCTACGTGACTTTACCGAAAAAACCAAAGAGTACACATTTGTGTGGCCATCTCTCAGCCACATCCAAAACTACATTTCGGTGGGGGGAGGGTTGGTTATGGGAGAGGGGAGAGGGTGCAGTCACCCACAACACCCACAGCGCCTGCGCGCTTGGATCGAGAGCGCTAAATTTAATCCCTCCGTCGTAATGGGCCCGCTGGGATGCGTAAATAACACAACAGGAAAATCGTGAATGCCCGAGCTGAAGGCATTATTCATTTATTTATTTACCCAAGAAAGCCTCCTTTTCAGAAATGTCCCGCTAAAGTTGTGCAGTTGAGGGGTCGACGTTTGCATGTGTGAACGCAGTTGAGTAACTTATGGGGTCATTTTTTTTTATTTTGACTGTGACGCCCTCGTACATTATGTGCTTCTGCGGCCGTGTGAAACGCTCCTCCTTGCGATATTAGGAAGACACTGGAGTTATGCACTTTTAAATCTAGATTGAAAAGTAATTTCTTTAGAACTGCTTTTTGGTGTTTTGTTGGTTGTCCTTCACTCGCACCTCTGATTATGACGGTTGGCTACGTATGGTGCGAAAAAAGTCCAACATACATATATTACTACAGTATTTGTATTTTAGCAGGTAAGGCCCACTGAGCTGTATAGCTCTTTTTCAGAAGTGACCTGGCCACAAATGGTAGCTCAACGAAGTGGCTTGTCACGTGGAAATGTACAGCAGCCAAATTACTCTAAACGTGCGTTTCTAAATGTGGAGGGGAAAAAACCGGAGGACCCGGAGAAAAATCCATTTTACCACGTGGAGAACACGCAAACTCCAAATATACATACCTCAGGGTCGGGATCGAACCGACGTCCTCCTGTATACCAGGCGAGGCAGTCAACATATCGCCACCGTGGCATCCACGTACATACATGGCCCCATTTTTTTTATCCCACATGGCTCTATTGCGTTGTTTCGAATGAGGTCACGGGATCTCTGACATTCCACCGTGAAGCAGACGGTCCTCTCATTCGCGGTTAACTATTAACCAGGGCGGCCACGGGGCTCGGAACCGCGAGTCTCTTGCATCGAGCGGCACGCGCGAGCGCTCGGCCACATCACGCCGCCCCTCCCTTTACGCTTCATTCGAGACCGTCGTGTTTACAGCCCGAGCTACAACAAAACCCATATAGGGCTTCTTCATAAATAATTCGTGCCGGGAGTATTTCCAGCGAAGTTACAGAAAAGGGGGGGGGGGGACATGAAAAAAAAGACTAAAACTGGACGTCCAGTTTTTACGGGAGAAGACGAAACATTTTGAGAAGGAGCCAAGTTTGGAGGCTTTGGCGAAGCCGTGGATTTTATTGACTTGTAGGGGGAGACTGGCCAGGATGCTCAGGTTAGCACCTATGCCCCCGATGGAACCGAGCCACGGGCCACACACAATTCCTCTGTTTAAGGACCTCGACTGGAACAATCCACAGCGATCCGCGATCCAAGTCCAACGCTCCTCTGTGAACGCAAAGGAAACTCATCACAAGTGGAGAATACGGTTCACGGTTGGGAAACAAAATAGAATAAACGACACAGGACGGTGAGCTGCTGTTCACAAACAGCTGTTCACAAACAGCAGCTAGGCACTACCCTCATTCATGCCTTGCATGCATGTAATGTGACCACCACATTGCATGTACAATGCTCAGCCACCAAGCTCAACAAGAGCTGATGTCCGTGGCCTTTCTGGAATGACCACATTTTCACTCTTCTCGAGTTGGTAGCCTAAATAAGAATTTTTTTTATATAATACGTAACATCTTTCATACAAAATACGGTAGTATTAAAAAACATGATTGCGTTTTTTTTCTGATGGAGTTCATGCGTTATGGATTGTTTTTAGGTTTATTAGGCTGCGGCAAACGTCATGGGAAATTGCCACAATTCCTTTTCAGGCCTCACCAGGGCACATGCATCGGTAATTTGCATGCCGCTCATGTCTCCTCCGGTCACTAGCCTAAGAGGCTGAAAGTGTTTCCATTTGAAATCTCACAGCGGCAACATAGCGGCACGCCACCACCCCACCAACACATTGATTAGAGGTTTGAAATTGTTATTGCCGATCAACCGTATTGGATAGCAAGCATTTTTTGTTAGTAATTCGTTAAAACCAAAGAGAGCCGCGATGCGATGATGCTCCTCGATAAACAACGACATCAGGAAGCAGCAGTCCTTAGAGAGCCGCATGCGGCTATGGATCCGCAGGTATGGGAGAACTACCGCCCGTTTTCGACGGACACATCCGAGGCGCCGGCTCGTTCTTTGTTTGTTCCCCCGCTGCGGCAAAGCCAACCGACACCGTTCTCTCTCGCCTGCAGGCTTCGTGCTGGTGATCGGTCTGGCCACGTTCTTCCGCGTGGGGCCCTACACGCAGCTGGCGTGGTCCTGCTACGTGGAGGTGGTGGCGTGCCTCCTGGCCACCGCCGCCGCCGCCATGCTCATCTGGGACGTCATGCAGCTTCCCGACGAATGCCTGCCTCCGCGGCAGAACATCATCATCCGCCACCCGCTGCCATCGCCCTGCCCGCCCAGGCCCAACTTCCAGAACGAGTACGTGGAGACTCCCTGCTAGTGCCCGCTAGCCCCGCTGGCCCCTGCGAAGGGTCTCGGTAAGGAGAGGGGGTTGCCACCTCTGAGGTACACGCGCAAAACCTGGACATATCATGGGAAGAAGAATATTTCGCAACACCGGAAGAGGGGAGCGCTACGCGCAAACGCATTGTCTCGAGCGCTGCATGATTACGCGATGGACAAAAGCCGGGACTTTTCATGCACCGGAGAAGACTTGTAGATTTCCCAGGACGGTGACCTCGACAAGAAGACGATGCTGGAAAAAAACACCAGGACAGGTGGCAACCCTTGGTCTCGGCCGGAGGTGTTTTACATCAGAAGGGCAGAAACATTTCCCCTGCTCCCCCCGGCTGCCACCACCTTCCCCCCCCCCCCCCGCCGACTCCACTGCTTCGACAGCTCCCGCGACGACGAGGGATTAGAGGAGCCAAGTTTGGTTGGTCCTACCGTGGTGGCAGGACTTGAAAGTGTTTCGGCGAGGGCCCGCGAGGAACGAAAACGAGCGATTCGATTGGACAGACTTCTCTGCCACCTGTCGCTTCGTGGCGATTTGACAGATCCCCGTGGTGGTTTGCCCGATGGGCCTTTATGCAAACTCGCATGAGGTTGTGGAGGGGGGAGGGGTGGGGGGCTCACGGTGTCTCACGCATGCGGAACGTCCACTGCGTGAGTGCGGCTCGCGTGGGAGAAATCTCATCGCGGGCTCGCCGTCCTGAGAGGCGCGCGTGCCCTCCGTGTATGCAATTATTTATGGTATAAAACACGCGCACACACGCACGCACGCACACGCGCGCACACGCGCGCACACGTCTGTTTGCCATTCAGAGGGTGCCATGTCCCACCGTTCAAAGTAAAGAACGCCATCGTTCTTTTCCGCGCTACGTATGGTGCGAAAGAGGTTCAGCGAACATACGTCGTTCAACAACTTCATGAATCTGTCGAGCTTTACAGACCTGGTCATTGGCTCATCCATTCTACCAAGTTGCTGGTCACAATCGGAAAGCAAATTCACTCGTGTTTTCTTCAATTATTATACCAAATAAGACGTATTGGCGGTACGCCGGCCCTCGTAAAACAATCTAAAATCTATATTTGCACCGACATTCAGTCTTCCGACTGCTTCGACATGACGAGAACTGATTTTGACGCACGATCTCGCAAGTTTTTCGGAACAGGCTTTGCGAATCGCGGGTAAAATAAATAATAATTGCGAAAAAAAAATCGCTTTTTTTCTTTTACATATATACCACCCGCCACCGGTGTTCCGCCAATACGTTCAAATGTCAGCCCTTTGCTGGATGATGGTCTCCCCGTGCCACGTCCAGCACAGGTCTGGCTTGCTTTGTCGTCGTCACTTTCACCACGACGATCGTTGTCACGCCGCCGTGGTTGGGCAGGCGGAGCGGACGAGCTCGGAACGGCTTCAAAGTCCCACGCCACTGACGTCAGATCCCTGGCCGGGATTCGAACTCGGGTCGACCGGGCGCGGATCGTGATGCAGACCACGAAGCCGCCGCTTAAATTGAAGCTGGGCGGCAATGGGTTCTCAACTTTAAAGGAGAGGTTTGTGTTGTTGTCGTTGTTGTTGTTGTTTTTTTGTTTAACTCGTGGAGTAAACTCAATGGGAAAACAGTTCTCCGGTAGCTTTCGTACAATTAGATGAAACTGCGATCTTAATTGAAAATACGTTGACAAAGATCTCAAGGGGATGATGGTGCAGAGCAACGCAGCGTCCGTGTGCTGCGATTCTGCTCGTACGTCAGACCCTCGAGTTTTGCTGCAACTGAACATCGAGCACATCCGTACGACGAAAAAAAACGCAACTAATATTGTGTTAAACAACTAATATTGCCAACGGATTTTCGTTACCTTTTTACCAACTGGGTCTGAATGAAAACGAATGAAAACAAATGAAAACTCGGAGGCTCGTGGCAGTTGAACTTTTTTTAGCGAGGGAGGTGGTTGGCAGGGGGAGGGGGGGCAGGGGGGGGGTCAAATGACGGCCCTTGCTGTCGGCGAACAATGGACTATGGATTACGGAAGTTTGGAGAAGCAACTTTTATACCCACGGGACTTGCCAGACAACAACCACAGCCCCCTTACCCACCTCCGCCTTACCCCCCCCGCTGCCGCCAGCCCACCAACCTTTACTTGCTGCAAGAGTTTGTCGAACGCACAGAGAATTATACGAGATGAGGTATCGTACGAGATTCTACGTAACCGCCAAGCACCCAATGAGGCGCCGCTGATGGCACGGTGATGCTATGGCCCCGGCCGGTTTTTCGCGCAACTGTTCAAACGGCGAGACCTGTCCCAATGATTCTGCCGCGCCTGTTGTGTGTGCATATCCCTGTGCATCTTCGTGAACGATAAAAAAACATTGTTTTTAACCAGGTAAGGTCCACTGAGCTTATACGGCTCTTTTTCATAAATGGTAGCCAAATGAAGTGCCCTTTCTCCGCACCTCCGATTCGCACGGTTGGCTACGTAAGGTTGGCTACGTATGATGCGTGAGAAAGAACATACGCACATGTGCATACATACAAGTGGCTTATCATGCGGAACGTCAATTCTGTACGAAGGTGCAATTTGAAACGAGCGTGCTTGCAGCCACATTTCCAGACACGTTCTGCATCAGGGGCGGACACTTTAGGTGGATAAACTCCAGCTCCGGAAATTAAAATATCGGGTTGACTGTCATGCAACGTATAGGTAGCACTTACCACAATGCAGCGGTAAGTGCTGCCCCTTTACCACGTGTCGACCAGAGGTGGCTTGAAGGGATCGCAGGGAGTAAGCCCGTGATATCTGCTTCCGTGGGCTGGGGTCACACTGCTCTGGGAAAGATCCGAAAGGATACTTTGACTTATGACGCCACCGCCAGCAGCACAATCGGGATAACATTTGGGGGGGGGGCGGGGTGTGGAAGGGAAATGACAACAACAAAATCAGTACAGGGGCTGAGTGAGAGTTCAAAAGTTCATAAAATTGTTTGTCTTACAGTGTTAAAACGCACACTGCATTTGTGACCTACGTGTGTATGTTGAACTTCTTTCGCACCGTACGTAGATAACCACGCTAATTGGAGGTGCGGGCGAAGGACAACAAACTAAACACAAAAAAGCAGTTCTGAAGAAATTCGTTTTCAATATAAATAAAGAAAAAAAATGCATAGCCTCCTGTGGCTTCCTAATATCGGAAGGAAGAGCATTCCAGACGGCCACAAAAACGCATCTGAAAAAGCACGCGATGCGGCGACCGATAAAAAACGGCAAAGCAGCAAGCGTATGCACGAGATGCACAGCAGCGCACAGGCAACGCAGAGGGGACGGTTGAGAGTAGATTGATGTCGGAGCTGAAATCTGAGAATCACAATTAAGCGACATTCATCTGAGGAGCCGGGACAGCCACTGCATCTTTTACCGTCGGTCGAAAACAATCATTACCCCCCACCCCCCCCCACCGTGTTCACTCTGAGCTTTGAGATACTGATTGAAGGAAAAAATGTACCTTTACTTTGCACAAGGATGAGGTGAAGTTAAGGTGTTCACACTTTATTTATTAACGTTATTATAAAGGCTACCTAACATTCAATAGTTTTGCTATCTCGCACTCTACGTATGTTGCCCACCTGCAGTAGAGTTGGACTCGCTTCCGGTTCAGCATCCTGGGAGGACAAGGAGCCGACAGACGTGGGCGGTTAGCAAACTTTGTAAAAATAGCAAAAAAAAAATAACCGTGTATTATAGTATTTAAATCGGTGGGCTGTTATAATCGTTGGACTGTTAATGTAACAATGGTTTAAAACTTTAAGCCGTTGGGCAATAAGCAGTTTTGAGAATGGCATATCAAGGGGTTAGCAAAGACAAATAAGACAAAGACTCCCCCCCCCCCCGGTATAGCCTTAACAGGCTGTTGGGGGCAAGTGCTGTTAGCGAGCACCTATGAAGGCATCGACTCATTCAATGTCACCCGCAAGAGCAAGGCGCCATGTCACGACTGGTAGGCAAGTAATGACGCATCGATTCAAATATAAATTCGTACCCTCAAATCGATTACTTAAGGACAAATGCAGAAGTCACGCGAATTTTTATTTTGCGATACTGCGTTGGCAGTGCCTTCAAAGGAAAAGTATGTGACAGTTTTAGGAAATGGGGCCTATGAAAGAGGGCCTATTATATATTTGTTTCCTTTCAGGGCCACGCAGGGATGTGTTGAGATGTTGCAAACGTTACAGTTAGGATAATGGAGCCAAGGACAGAAAGCATGACGAGACAGAGCAACACGAGAGCACGGACGAGATGGTTAAAATTAAACAACGGCAATTGATGTTGAATCGAATCGTGATCCTGTATCGTTAGGAGTAAAGGGGGCGGGAGCGAGGGGTGCGGTGGATCGTGACACGACTGTTGATTATTAAACAACAACCGAGGCTTCGCGAAAAAATCAACAGTAGGTTGATTTGTTTCCAAATCCTTTCGGAGCCTTCGCAGAGCAGTGCATACGCAGTGTGCTCGGGGATGGGCGCGCGGAAAAAGACATCCAAGAACTACTTCCATTTTTTTTAAACACCATGTCAGAGAGGCACAAGTATCCACAATGGCTGCTGAGTGACCGTTTTGAAATCTCAGAGCTGGAATGTAGTCAAATTAGGTGAAAATTCAAATGCCATTTGAATTTAGTGTGCTATCATTGGTGACCAGGCTGAGAACCTCCATTCGCTACACCTGAGAAATCCGGTTGAATCACAAGTGGCTGAAATCCGGATTTGAACCGAGGCTCTTCGCAGTGGCGTCTCATTTCATTGCTTTGGCCTCTGAGCCACCCGGCCACTCAAAGTGTCCAAGACGTAGAATATTCTGATAAAACGCACACAGCTTGTTTTTTTTCAGAAAAAAAAAAACCATTAAAAGGATGATCATTCTAAATGCATACTATGTAACGAAGAGTTATTGTTGCCAATTTCGCAGACAGATATTCCGCTCTAACTATGAACTAAACTTGCACGGCCAAAACCACAATGTGCGTTGGGGGGCTTTTAGACTTGGTACACAATTATTTTTCGTACCACCGTGGAAAGCCATGAAAGTTGTTCTAAGCAAACGTGCAGCCCTGCGATAGTTTTCTCACACCACTGCTGGCAGAAAGGGCCTCGACTGAAGGGAGCCCTAGATTGGCCCTGTAGATGGCATTCGACCTAATCTTCCAGGCTGATCGACTGTCAAAGTGATTTGTGTATCATTCTTAGGCCCCAGTCAATGGATGTATAACACTGCGGCGTGGAAAAATGGCTCAGAGTCGTCGGTTGATTAGGCCAATGGGAGAGAAGTGTACATGCCACTGGGCCAGCTCGTATGCAGTCGTGATTGGCTCAATGGTCACAGCCGTGAGTCAATAATCTGTGGGACATTCCGAGAGCTGTAAAGGTGTGACACGACTCTCAAGAGCAGCCCACTGTGTGCTCGAGTCATAATCCAAGTCCCAACATATACATTTTACCCAAAGCTAAATTACAAAGTAATAATATTTATTATAACAATTAAAAACATATTAACGGTCACTGCATTGTACGTGTGCCCATGTCTCTCTCCCTTGCCCAAAAAAAGGCATATTGTATGTGAACGGGTGCTCGTACGGTTATAAATAAAACGCGAGTGATTGGCGTAAACCGGTGACGTGCATTCTTTAAGGGTGACGCCGAAAAATGTTACACGGCGGTGACTTACGTTCACCATCCTGACTCAGACGCATCCTGTCTGGAGTCATCCACTAACAGACAGCTTTTCGAAGACACGTGCGTTTTTTTATATTTCACATCAAGTAATAAGCATGCCAGCTTCTTAAAACATGAGAACGAGTCTAGGTGGTTTCCTGCTCGAATGAACATTGAGGCCGGTGCTCGTTTCCTGTTTACAGCCCTGAGGCAGTGGTGGAGATTCCCCAGTTCTGTGGCGGGGGCGAGGACATCTACAGGACAGCCACTGTTGACTTCCCTATAAAAGTGGCAAACGTTTTATCGACAACCGGTTGAATGTTAGGGGCCGTCCATAAATGACGTCACGCGATTTTGGACGATTTTTTTACCCCCCCCCCCCCTTCGTCACACGGCGTCACAAAAAGTCAGACCCCCCCCCCTCAAATATGTCGTCACAAAGCTCTGCCCCCCCAAAAAAGCGATTTGAAGCATGTTTCATTTTCTTTGGGGGGGGGGGGCAGAGCTTTGTGACGACATATTTGAGGGGGGGGGGGTCTGACTTTTTGTGACGTCGTGTGACGAAGGGGGGGGGGGGGTCAAAAATCGTCCAAAATCGCGTGACGTCATTTATGGACGGCCCCTTATCCGTGACGGAGAAATCGCAAATCGGCCGCCGGGTTCATGGTGACGCAATGCGCCAAGCGCTCAACACCCCGGGATTTCTCATTGTTAATACGAACTACAAACGAGGTAAACAACACGACTGGTCGCCGACTTGTTTCCTGCAAGGTGCTTTGTTGTGTAACCACAAGGAATGTTGGTAAACGATGCAATCCCCCCCTCCACCCCCCACCGTTTGAGAATAATTGCTTACGGGCGGGCAGCCGCGACATCGTGTTTACATTTCATCACACGACGGTGAAATTGTAGTAAACAAATAACAACCCATACTCTTTGGTTCTTTCGGTAAAGTCACGTAGGTAGAAAAATAAAATAAAACAAATCACGACGTTTCGATCGCAACGCAAGCAATCGTCATCAGGTGGGACAACCACAGCAAAAGAATGCTGGTCTCCCCCCCCCCTTTCTCTCTCCCCCCTTGCCTCCCCTCTTTCTTACCGATATAACCTCTTGCCACGGCAACTCTCTCGCCGACTTCAGCAGTTCTTTGCTGTGGTTGTTCCACCTGATGAAGATTGCTTGTGTTGCGATCGAAACGTCGCGATATATTTTATTTAATTTCTACCTACGTGACTCTAACGAAAGAACCAAAGAGTATGGATTCCTGCAGTCACGAAAGCTTCAAATCAAGATTGACGGTTATATTTTTATTTAAAGCTTTCGTGACTGCAGGGATTCATATTCTTGGTTCTTTCGGTAAAGTCACGTAGAAGGGAAATAATAAAAGAATATAAATATAAAACAATACAAATTCTCACGACGTTTCGACTGCAACACAAGCAATAATATATTATTTTATTATTTCCCTTCTACGTGACTTTACCGAAAGAACCAAGAATATGGTTATATTGTAATAAACAAAATAACAACCTATAATATAATAACAGTGCATGTTGGGGAAAACCGTGATTTTTTGATTTTTTAACGAGAGCTAGAACACGTGCTAAAAGCACGCGTGCTGCCGGCCCTTTCAAAACCCATGCGCATTTTCTAGAGAAGTACCATTGTGGCCCTCTTGCCTTAAGGCAGGGGTGGGGAACGTCCGGCCCGCGGTCCGTATGAGGCCCGCGAAATCATTTGGGTCTGGCCCTGCCAAGGCAACCGCAGGCGGGACTCGAAATTCAATAAATCTAGGAGCAAACCTGGAAAAGTAGTTGCGAGTAGCAACAACATCATCAATACCAGCTAACATCACACGCCTCACCAAAGAGACGCAGTTCCAGCCATCGCATTAGGGGTGAGTTAATTAAATGTTTGACCAAATATAAACAGGCTAATTTTTAAGTTGATAATTTTGTATGGCCCGCGAATGATGTTCTAAATATCCAAATGGCCCTTGGCATAAAAAAGGTTCCCCACCCCTGCCTTAGGGGCACAATCACGGCACACTCTGAGTGAGTGTCACCGACCGACAGCAGCTGTGAGACGCACTGATGGACAAATGTGCGGGCAGCTTTCGTCATTCGGACGATTCTGTGCTGATGAGTCCTAATGGGGATGAAACCAGTCCACACGGGGCAGGGGGGGGGTCTATAATCACTGCATCACTGCTGCGGTGAGTCGGGCACAACCGTTGAGATTTATTTTGATGGTTACCTTAAACAACAGAGCTACGGTGCGATTCTTTAGGATCAGCTGATGGGATTTGTAGTTGCTGAAAAATGCACAACGGCCGTGTGGTTTTGACACATTTCTTTTGGTGAGTGGTCTTAACTTTGGAGTTGTTCTTCGCGTTTTCGTCGTGTTGCGTTTGTGCTCTGATGAAGTTCAAATGCAAAAAATAATTAGGTTCGCTATTCAACTGTACTTCACTCAACTCACCCCAGAGCTTGCCACGTGTCTTCTAACCGCTGTACACAGGGCGCCACGGTGGCGAGATGTAAACTACCTCGCCTGGTATACAGGAGGTCGTGGGTTCGACCCCGACTTTGACGCCTGCTGTATATCTGGAGTTTGCATGCTCTTTCCGTGGTCGCGTGGATTTTTGTCCGGGTGCTTCCGGGTTTTCACCTCCACGTTTAGAAACTTGCGTTTACAGTATCTGGCTGCGATAAACGTCCACGTGATACGCCACTTGGTTGAGCTATCATTTGTGATAACCAGGTCGTTTTTCAAAAACATATCTAAATAGCTCAGTGGGCCTTCCCTGGTACATAAATAAATAAAACTGTAACTTTACGCTCATGCCAACAATGCTCAACATCGATTGCTAAAAAAATCGTGTTACAACACTCATTGAACGGATAATACGGTCCTATGATCTTTTTTTTACTTTAATTCATATGATTAAAATTGTAGACTTATATTTTTGTGAATACTTCGTGGGGGAATGAAGGCTAACAAAAAAAATGCAAAAATTAAAGCAACAAAATTCACGAAACGACAATATTATTTCTGCCGCCATTCATTGCGGATCTTATCGTGCGATATATCGTAAGCGTGGCGTCCGCTCCAGTGGCACGGTTGCACAACGCCTGAAGTGACATTCCCCCCCACCCCGTCCCTCAATCTACACTTACTTCGGAAACTAAAATGTTCCCTAAAGTTGTTTTATACGCAACCAACTCCGGACCTCTAAACCAAGAGTCAACCAGCGGCGTCCCGTTATACGCCCTGGAAATGGTTTCCCATCGTGTGGTCCAAGCCCAAAATATCATCGAATTCCAGCCCAAAAAACAAACATCAAACATCGGACATCCTGGCATGAAAGAGGATCAACGCCCTTTGCTGTTTGCTTCTTTGACAAACTTTTTTTTATGGGAACATTTCCAAGGATACGTGAATGGAAGCACGTTTCTTACATCAGCCCATCCCCCCCTCCCCCCGCGCTTTCAACACCACAGCGAACCAATTAATTACAGGCACCAACAAACAACGGATAACTAACACTACAACTACCGTATTCGCGTGTCGTACCATTATAAGACGCACCTCCCGCCTCTGTCTTCTAACGCAATGCGTAAGTTTTCCAGCCTGTACATTTTTTTTTTAAAGCAAAAAAATCTTGCGGGCGCATCTTACAAATCCGGCAGCTGCGCGTCTGTTTTCGTGCGCGGGTTTGTGTACGTTCATTGACACCAGGCGCACGTGTTTTGGGGTGCGTCTTACTCTCCAGAGCGTCTTCTAATCCGGAGAACACTGTACGTTATGAGATCTCTTTTACCAGTGGCAAAATATAGTAGTAGGGTTTTACCCTTTTAAACTGGTACAAAACTGACACCTTTATTCAAGGCATCATGTTTGCAATAACCACAACACAAGTAGTCAAAAAAGCAAACAAAAAGAATCAACTCTGATAATGATAATAATATGCACTGTCCTTGAAGTTGATTGGTTCACACCCGAGACGGCTTTCTTTAGAGCCTAGTCCCCATTGGTGTTGGACCAGATGACACCAGAAGGCGTACAACTCAAACACATCATTATCAGAGTTGCTTTTTTGACTACTTGTGTTGTGGTTATTGCAAACATGATGCCTTGAATAAAGGTGTCAGTTTTGTACCAGTTTAAAAGGGTAAAACCCTACTACTACAACACTGTACGTGTTACATGTCATGAGCACTGTGCATCCGTGTGAAGTACCCTGCTTTGAGGCGGCAGATGAGCAATGCGATGAGAGGTATGTTTGTTATTCCTTGGCAAGTTTTACTCGAAATATAAAACTGGGTTTATATGTTAATAGTGTAAATGCTTACCCCGAGCTCTCAATACTCTGATAGTGGCGCTGTTTTTGAGTTGTACGCCTTTTGGCGTCATCTGGTCCAACACCAATGGAGACTAGGCTCTAAGAAAAGCTGTCTCGGGTGTGGACCAATCAACTGCAATGACAGTGCATATCATTATCATTATCAGAGTTGTTTCTTTTTGTTTGCATTTTGACTGCTTGTGTTGTGGTTATTGCAAACATGATCCCTTGTATAAAGGTGTCAGTTTTTGTACCAGATGAAAGGGTAAAAACCTATTACTATATTTTGCCACTGGTAATGGATGTCTCATAGTTGGTTTATATGACTTCATGAAACAGCATCGTTTGGAGGTAAGTTGCAGCTCATGCATTGTCCAACGAATCAGCCATCTCTGTTGATGACCTGGGTTCGAATCCGGGCAGCTCCTCCTGTCGGTATGTATATTTGTTGAACTTCTTTTGCACCATACGTAGCTAACCGTGCTAATCGGAGGTGCGGATTCGGAAGGAAAAAAACGCCTCATAGAAGTTGATGGGCTTAGTCCCGTCAGCAATAACTGTACAAAACTCCCATCGTGAGAAAACGTGGGGATTCACTTAATCTGGTCCATTCCAGTTCTGACAAATATCGATTGATATGCAACCACAAACATTATTCTCAAGGCACACAGAACGCGTGCCCGTCGTATCACACCTTTTGCCAACGAGACTTTCGGTCTCAAGGAATTCTCCAGGTGCAAATCGTTCTGATATTTATTTAACTGAAATATTTTTGCACGTAAATATTTTGTTGAATATTTAATAAATTTAAAGCGGCCAATCGAAGTGAATTTCGTTAGGCCATCTTTAGCAATTGCGTCCGTCGGACTCATGGAGGCGGACTGCCCGCTTGTCTAATTTGTAAATGGAAATATCTGTTTCATGCCATGCTGCCTATAACACAACCAGAATATGAATGGACTCGGTGGGCGGTAGATATGACACTCGTGTTTGTGATTATAAATGCATGCATGTATGTATGTTGAACTTCTTTCGAGCCGCCGTACGTAGCCGACCGTGTTAATCGGAGGCGCGGTTAAAAAAAAAAATATAAACACCAATATTTTATCCTGATTCTTACTCTCTTAAATTGTCAAGCCACCGTATCTGCGCAGAGCTCTCGTGAGGCTGTGTGTTTTTGTTTACAATGTTATCTGCAATGCGTACAACACCTGCTCGTAAATCTTTCAAATGTTACAAGCACATTTGTGGGTCTCTGTGAGACAGGGGGGGTGCGGGGGGTGTCACTGATATCTGTGAGACAGGAAAGTATCAATAGTGACCAAAAGTTCAAACATAACCAATATCATGGCTATAGCATAGGGCATTAACCGAATTTAAAAATTACCATTCCTTTTAAGCCACTTCATGGATCGTCCCAATTTGCTGCCAATGCCGATTCCCGCACCTCCAATTTTGCACGGTTGGCTACGTACGGCGCGAAAGAAGTTCAACATACACACAATGAAATGATGCAATAATGTCAACTTGCAGCGCACTACGCAGTATACGCTCACTCTCTCGAAGGGAACGACTCAGAGGCACGGGGAGGAGGAACCAGCAGCAGCCACGCGGTGAACCGACGCTTTCAATTGTCCCTCGAGCTCTGCAGTTCTCTATCTATCACGGTGGTGGTATATACATTTATATATGTCGCCAAATTCATGGGTGTTTACATGTGGGAGGAACCTGTAGCACATGGAGAAAACCCACGCGTGAGTGGATGATATAACACTCGATCCCATACAGATGGAACAGGTAAAGTTCACTTTTTTTTTTGCTGTAACATATTCTCCAGGCGAGCCGTGAGCATGGCACCTCCTCGACACGCAGATGTAGGCCTCGGCAAGGTAATTCATAATCAACGTTTTTGGGTTTAGATCGCGTTATTTATAAATGTGTCGTAACCCTCCACCACCCGACACGGCCAATCAGTAAAAAAGTGTCACGTTGACAAATAACAAATAGTTCACTGCTTTAGCCCACCGGTGTGTTGAAGCGTGAAACCCCAACATTTACAATTTGAGTACTGCGACGTTTCGCTGGTAATTGCATCCAGCATCATCAGGCAATTCGCCAGAATGGTGAGGCTCTGCTCTGTCTCCCGTTCTTATATAGAGCAGCAGCAGGTGACGTCATCATTAACTCATTAACTCATCAGGTGCAACGATTTTGAGGGCGGGGGGGGGGTATTGTAATAAGCCCTCGGCAAGGTAAGTTATCCTTTTTAACCGGGTAAAAGGGTAAAGGTGTCGACATGCCAAGGGGTAAGGTAAAGGGTAGGGTAAAGGTAGCGCCAAGTTTTACCCGGTAAATACCTTGTTTACCGCTCGCTAAAAGCTCCGTGGCGCAGTCCGTGGCCTCCATTTAAAATTGGAATCATCGAGAGTATTCTATGTGAATAAAGCGCTCTACCTAGCATTTACCTGTTATAAACCTTTTTCATGTGTAGTAGTACCCCAGTAATTACCCTGTAATCGGGTAATTTGTATGGGGCAAGGGTAAAAGGTAGGGTAAAGGTAGGCTCGTTGCTTTTGACCTTATACCTTACCTTGCTAAAGGGTAAAAGGTAAGGGTAGAGTGATTGTATTGTGGTAAGCTAAACGGTAGGGTAAAGGTAGGCTCGTTGCTTTTAACATTTTACCTTACCTTGCCGAGGCCTACGCAGATGGCAGGGAAATGTTTCACAACTACAGTGCCAGCACCGTAGAGACAGGAGGAGGAGGGGGATCTTTGCATAGGATTAAGGATTTAAATTCGTACACTCAGAGAGTCGCTGCACGCATCTAGAACAGCAGAGGGCAGGCACGTTCCAGCATTGGCCACTTTGTGTGTCTGCTGTGCGATTGCACAGCGCGGAAGCCCATAATAGCAGTGGCAAAATATTTAATGCCGGTGATGGGCACCCGCTAGATCGACTCAGCCTTAAACGAGTCCCTGGTGCGGTGTGTAAACATCAGCATTGGGGAGACAGAGGCACGGGGAATGTCCTTGAAACGATCAATTTTAAAAGGTTTGAATGCCTACTAATTATAAGTAAGACACTCTGTGATATAAGACGCAGTCTAAACATTTGTGACCGGTGTTAATAAAGTCATACAAATCTGACCCTGCCCACATACATTCACACAAACGACTACCAGATTATGAGACTCACCCTCCCCCCCCAAATTTTGCTTTAGAATTCAGGGGGGAGATGTGTTCTCGTAAACCGGAGAACGCTGTAGGCGTGTAACGACGGGTCGTAGCGTCGACACACAATAAGACCGTTACGCTCACGGAAACCCAACAACAATTGTTCCGAACGATCTTCCGGGAGACGGTTCTCCCTCCAAAGTGCCGCAAACCTTCCAGATTGCGAAACACGCAGTGCCGGAATAAGCTAGTGCAGGGCCTGTAGAATATGTTATAAAGGGGCCCTAAATAAAAAAAAACACGCAAATATTAAAACACTAATTTTTTTTATTTGCATTGTAAAGTAATCGTATTTTTTCCATTTGCTATACAGCCAGATAAAGCGACAAATCGCTAACCTTAAACACCCGGTCGTTCGTAAAAGTTGAAGGCGGTATAGTACTATAGTAATAGAGCAAGTGCAGAATCACTGAACCGGAATTGATGGCTTGAAAGCATTTGGCGCGGGGCCCTTGAAAGTGCGGGACCCGTAGCATTTGTAGCTACTTTTGCTACGAGGATAATCCGGCACTGGAAACACGCTCTTCCCAGAGTCTGCTCTGTGTAGTTTGTAACCGTACATCGCACATTCTTGTGCTGTCCCGCTATCGTGGGACGTCGTATATCCGAATAACAACAACAACAACAAAAACCACGCAGAAATGTTTTCGGTGCGTCTTACTTTCGAGAGCGTCTTTCGATCGGGAGACGACGGTAATCTGCACACAAAGGAAGCGAATTAAAGTTGCAATAAAACTGACAAAGAAATCGCAAACTCAACCAAAACCATTGAACGTTCTTAAAATGCATTGGTACTGTTATTTTGCAATTCTGGTGAGAGAATTGAAAGCCAAAAGGCGAGCTTGTCTGCAGACCCAATCAGTTAAACAAGCACTTGCGGCGAGATTATTTTATTGTGAATGCCTCAATGGGGCACACTGAAGGAGTCGAGATGTTACGGTGTAAACTCATCCAGCGGATGGGAGAGACACGTGGTGGCGGGCCAGGTATCTGAATCAGAGTGGGCTTACTGAACTCACACGACACCGCAGGTCAATCACGCGGTGTAACTAAACCACCTCTTCTTCTTGGTTCTTTCGGTAAAGTCACGTAGAAGGGAAATAATAAAGTACTAAAAATTAAACATAATAAAATAATTCTCACGACGTTTCGGCCACAACGCAAGCAGCCGTCCTCAGGTGAAGAACAGGTCTGTCGGAAAGACAGCGTCGTGAGAATGATTTTGTTTTATTTTTATTCTTTTATTATTTCCCTTCTACGTGACTTTACCGAAAGAACCAAGAAGATGAATCCGTGCAGTCACGAAAGCTTTAAATCGAAATTTAAACCACCTCTGTTAGACAGGGGAGTCTCACTGGGTCTCTATGAGTCTCTATGGCATCGGTCTGTGAGACAGGGGAGTCTCACTGTTCGCATTATTATCATTGCTTCCACCCCACTCTAACCATATGATCAGAATTGTCTCGCTCTAAGCCTCTTGTGTTCAGAAGTAATCCCTGGGCAACACCCCAGTCCATTAGCGGCCCTCCGCAGTCACAAGATCCCCCTCCCCACCCCACTGCACGACCATCATTAAGGAAACAACCAAACGGTGCCTAACCCTGACGCAAACCGGGGACAGCCCCAGAGCACGAGGGTTCAAGTCGCGGGTTTGGTGTTTTTATTATTACACGCTTTTATTTAACTCGGTTGTTGTTGTTGCATCCTCAAATCTTGCAACTCAATTCTAACCCACTTCCCAATGTGGTATCGACTGCAAATTGGTATACTTATGTCATACTGATGACAATACTATATTCTATCATAAAAAAATTAAAATATGTTTAAACAATCTTTTTACACGCTTTCTATTAACTCACTCTGTCTGTTGTTGTAGTATCCTCCAATCTTGCAACTCAATTTTAACCCACTTCCCAATGTGGTATCGACTGCAAACTTGGTATACTTATGTCTTACTGATGACAATACTATATTCTATCATTAAAAATACAATAAAATATTTTAAACCATCTTTTGTATATGTTATGTTTCAGCATGGGTCTAATTGTGACGCTCAACTGACGTTGGCTGTAAATCACCACGGGTCCCTTACGTTACGGCAAGCTTCGGGGCCACTTCCTGGAGTCGTGGAGTTCTGCCATTACTCGTACGGTACATTTCATTAAAGCGTGCTTCAAAAAAAGTATTTTTTAATATTACTTATTATTTGTTTTGGGGCTGCGCCGCAGAAACTCCAATTTAAAACAGTGATCGCGTTGGCACAGAGGCGCGCCTTCTCCTTGTGGCACTCCCTACACCTTCCGCGCACCGGGCCAGACGGAGGAGGAGGGTTTTAAACCTCAAGGGCACAGATTATCGGCACAAAGGAGAGCGAGCACACACGCGGAGGGCCCGCTGTTTATCTTTATCGGGCCCACTGGGTTGTTGCTGATGGACGTCATCGATGTTTGCGGTCACCGAGGTCACGTGGTGGTGCTGGTGACAGTCTGCAGGCGAAAGTGCACGGCGATGATGGCGATGATGGCGAGCAATTAGTGAGGCGCCCTTCGCAGAACTACAGCCGTGAATGTTCAATCACGCGGGGCGAAACCCGGAGGGGGTCGACGGCCAAGTTCCACCGCGGCGGAGTTTTCACGTTCGGAGCCCCATCGTGGGGGTCAGGCCGTTCGCGACGCGAGCACAGGAGCCGCCTCACAGCGAACACCGCGCGGAGTGATTTGGACGCGTTAATCGCCGCGTTATTTAGGCGCCGTCCATAAATGACGTCACGCACCTGGGGGTGGGGGGAGGGGTTCAGATAATTGTGACGATCTTCTTGGTTCTTTCGGTAAAGTCACGTAGAAGCGTGGTGGTGTTTCATTTAGACGCTGTCGCCTCGACAGACCTGGTCTTCACCTGAGGACAGCTGCTTGTGTTGTGGCCGAAACGTCGTGAGAATTATTTTATAATGTTTTATTTTTATTATTTTTTATTATTTTATTACTTCCCTTCTACGTGACTTTACCGAAAGAACCAAGAAGATGAATCCCTGCAGTCACGAAAGCTTTACATCGAAAAATTGAGACGATGTGTGACGAGGGGGGGGGGGGTGAGAAATGTGACGTCACATCAAAATGCGCAACTTTAAATAAATATAGGCAACACGTTCTACTTAATTAAATAGACTTTTTAATAAATGTTTTCTCCTACAACATCAGAGTGCAGCGGCACATTCAATACGCACTACAATGACAATAGTTTAAAGCGATTTGAAGCATGTTTTATTTGGAGCCTCGACCCAATTGGTGCTAGACCAGAGGAGGCCAAAAGGCGTACAGCTGTACATATATTATCACAGTGCTATATACAGCAGTGCTGTACAATGCTCCAATGCCTTCACCAATCCCCAATGACCAGCACGGCGAAGTATGGTCAAATAACCCCGATGACCCACACGGCGTGAGGAGGCGCTGTTAATGTGTAGTTCAATTTACCCTTGGATACTGGGTAATTTATACATTTTTTAAAACACCCCATGACATCACTGACAAAAGTAGGCCATTGTGTTTTCGTGCAGTACCCCAAAATTCACAATAAGTCAAAGTCAATTGCAGCGAAGTGTCATATAAAACAAGCAACTGCAGTGTGCCTCTGTAAATACAGCATGAACTCCTTGAATATTCATTATAAATACAAATTCTGTCTCACCTGACGATAAAAATACAAAATCACTTCACGAAAAGGTAAAAAAAATGCCATGCCTGGCCGCGGATCACGTAAGTCGCGAGTGATTCCAGGACCGGTTCCTGGGAAACCGCCCTTCTTTCACCAACCCTGCACCGACTGGCGTGCGTGACAACATTTCGGTGACACAACCCCGATTGCTGCCACGGTAATGGGAGGCGTTTCCACGGCAGTGAACTGGCAAAGGGATGGGAATTACTTCTATACAGTTGCAGCAAAGCAGAGGAGGAGGAATCCTCTCCTATCCCAGCAGAGAGAACAAGGGACAATGTGGGTCCTGGGTTTGTAAGCCGTGTGATTTGTTTTCGGATCGCCGGTGCAATCGCATCACAAGTTCACCCTTTGTTATATAAATTTCTAAATGAGCATTGGCAACTGGCGTTGCTTTATACAATCTACGACTGCGGTCTTCCGATGTAAACATATCACATGCGCACCATCGCACCCACGTGAAGAAGACACGATTTACTCTTCGCAACGATTTAAGTAGAAAAAAAACTGTTAAGATCTGCACTAAAAAAATAATATATATCGATGGATACGACAACGAGCACGTGGCAATCTACACGCACAGTGCCGTCCATTCATGAGGGCACTGCACCTTCTTCTTCTGCCTGACCCTCAGAATTCTTGCCTCATCCCCACTGCATATCTCACACTCAGGTACCACATAGCTGCCCTTTCCCGAAATCAATCAGATTCAATAGACATTTTTTTTTGTTCACAGATGTCCAGTAGGGGCAGGTCAGAAGGTTACAACAACAAACAACACCAAAAAACACGATCGGATTGCAAAGTAGAGTAAAGGTAAACAAATCACTTGACACGTATACAACTTAACTATTATTTTTATCTTACCAGGTAAGGCCCACTAAGCTATTACCTTCTTTTTCAGAAGGGACTTGGCCACAAATTGCATTTATTCCCCCCATTGATAGAACTGTATGGCCTGAAACCCAGCCCTCAAAGTCACTTTCTGCCACCCTGCTGCTGCCATCCATGTGTAGACGTAAGCGACATGAGGAATCGCCGTGTGAGAATAAGACGCCACCTCCAATTGACCACCGCAAAACTGCTTTCTGAAGACGCAGAACGCGTCTTCAGAAAGGGGGATTGGTTGGTGGTCTATGGTCTAGAATAAGCGACGGAGGTGGCAGCCATGAATTTCAATGCCTCCGTCCGAGTGGGTACGTCCACCCTGGGAGACGGAGCGATCAAATGAGCCCCGTGTGCAGGCGCCGAGTGGATTGCTACATCGCGGGATCGTGGGAAGACGTCAGCGGCCAGGGGGGGGGGCGGGTGATGCGTGCCTTCATCCAGCAGTGGATTGATCATGGCTGATGATGACGACGACGATGATAACGATGATATCGATGCCATACCTTAGCATGACAAGAAATGACTGTCCTTCCAATAGTTACCCGATTGGTCTGAGTCTCCACAACCAACAAAAGGTTGAAAGCCCCCCCCCCATCCCCGCCCTACCCTCCAGCCCCCCACCCCACCAGCACCGGGCAGCATTGAAGGGGAAAGATTGAGGCCCTGAAACCTCCGCCCCGGTTTAATAACCTGTCGTAATCTGGCACAGCAAATCATTTCAGGCTTAAAGTATTTCAGAGTTTTGCAGTGGTTTTTTTTTATTCCACGCAGAGCTAGGAATTACCGCCAGCAAGGCTGGAATGCCCTTGTTTAACATTGTGACCAAGAAGGCATTGCCATATGTGTTTCTTAGTAAGTTGTTTTAGAGTTTTACACGTGAAACCAAATACAACATTTAAGCCATTGGGGCAGTTCTATTGAATTATAATAATATTATTATTGCTGCTATAAATGATGCTATTTAGACGCTCGTTATGTCACTTGTATGAAACAGATGTTAAGGTATGTATAATGGACGAGGGTTGTAATGATTATATTGACGATTGAGGTCCTGTATTAATGTTATGTTTAAGCTGACAGAGAATATGTAAACTACAGAGTTTTGCCTTTTTCCAACTCGGCTTCTGTTCAGACCACACACTGGTAGCTTCTATTGTATATGTCACACATATTTCTCTTTTTTACTGTGGCATTTCCCTTGATTCGCGTACAGTACCACTGAATAAACCCTTTTTGTTAAGACCTTGAAAAATGCTCACCCTTCACCATATGTTTAAATAATGCACACCATACACCACGCTGGAATGCTATTAATGAGTTTATAAGGCATCTGATTTTCCATAGGATCAGCAATCTAAGAGACTGGTTTAAACATTACAACAAAAACCTTTGTAGTGGCAGATTTTTTTTCTTCCACCAGGATGTAAAAAAAAAACCCAGAGCAAGAGCTAAAATGAAAACATACGACCATGCATTGGCAATTGTTACTAAGAGCAACGCAGGCCTGGTTAGGAGATTTAACAGAGTAAGCTAACTTTTTTTAGGAATGTGCTCCAGATATTCTGATGTGATCAGACGCAACTATCGATAAGGCCTCGATATGAAATATTGGATGATCCAAACAAAAACATGTCTTTGGATTTTTCCAAAAAAGTGAAGTGATATCACTTCCATTGTTTCCCCCCCTACTAAAGATAGTGAACCCGAAGACACGGTGAATATATGATGTAAAGTAAACCAATAGCAAATCAGAAAAAGATCCGACATTTTACCAAAAAATCCGATATTTTTAAATTCGACAAATGTCTTTTTTTAATCCTTTATATTAAGTTCACTTGCTTGCTTGCTTGCGTGCTTACGACCGTGCAAATCTTTCAGTCGTTTTTTAACCCACTTTTCGTGATCCAATCGAGCTGACATTTTGCACACAGACTCGTTGTGCGTGACTATTTCTTTTCGTGAAAATGTTTTCGAAAATTTTATACTTTTTAGGATAATTTTTTTTTATATTTAATTACCAATTGCTTAATGGTGGCAGGCAATCATCTGACCCATAGGTGGCAGCCATCTCAAGCCAGAGGACGAGAGGACTCTAGCCGCCCGTTTCAAAGACCAATGTGGGCTGGGTTGTGGCCCATTGAACACGTACTGTAATTTAAAGGATCTATAGTGAAAAACTTTGTTTTTACGGGTTAATTTTTTTTATTATGATAATAGCCAAGTGTCGCAGTATTTTATACTTTTCGAGGATCCGATGAATGTGCACGTATATAGAAAATCGTGGGGGGTAAAATATTATACACGTAAAAACAGCTTGCTCATTTGGTTGGTTAGCTTATAAAGTTTCCATATCTGCACCCCCCCCCTAAGGTCGACATGCACGCGATGGGAGAAGACTAATGGGTCTCGATGACTTCAATTTCAAATTGGAACGACTAAGGAGTTAAATTTCTATTTAAAGCTTTAGTGACTGCAGGGATTCATCGTCTTGGTTCTTTCGGTAAAGTCACGTAGAATGGAAATAATAAAATAATAAAAATAATAAAACATAATAAAATAATATAATATAATTTTATAATGTTTTATTTTTTATAACTTTATTATTTCCATTCTATGTGACTTTACCGAAAGAACCAAGAAGACTAAGGAGTTATTCCATGAATGAGCTATTTAATGTATGCGCATACAGCGGAATTAGTAAATATATATTGCCATGTATCTTCTTGGTTCTTTCGGTAAAGTCACGTAGAAGGGAAATAATAGAATAATAAAAATAAAACATAATAAAATACAATTCTCACGACGTTTCGGCCACAACGCAAGCAGCCGTCCTCAGACGCTATCTGAAATTCAGACGCTGTCTTTCCGATAGACCTGTTCTTCGTCTGAATTTCAGACGCTGTCTTTCCGACAGACCTGTTCTTCACCTGAGGACGGCTGCTTGCGTTGTGGCCGAAACGTCGTGAGAATTGTATTTTATTATGTTTAATTTTTATTATTTTATTATTTCCCTTCTACGTGACTTTACCGAAAGAACCAAGAAGATGAATCCCTGCAGTCACGAAAGCTTTAAATCGAAAAATATTGCCATGTAGTTTTATTTTTCAGATAACGGGGCGAGGTGTGGGGGGGGACACGCTATTACAGTTAACAGCTATTTCATGTTCGGTTGAAAAACACGAGCACTGAAACTCACGCATTTTATTCAAATGCCGCGCCAGGAGGTCGAATCAAAGCGGCGACCTCTGCGTTGTGTTGACCATCACGCCGCGGTAACATCTGTACAGGGAATTACTCAAGGCTGCCATATGAAACTAAATTAAACACATTTTTTAAGGCCCATTGAGCTATACAGCTCTTCTTCAGAAGCGACCTGGTCACAAATGATAGCTCAACGCAGTGGCTTATCGCGTGGAAATGTAACGCATGTTGATATTAAATGTGGAGGGAAAAAGCGGAGGACCCGGGCAAATAATCCAAGCGACCACGGGGAGAGAAAGACACGCAAAGTCCAAACAGACAACAGGCTTGCGGGTCAGGATCAAACCCACAACCTCCTGCATACCAGGCGAGGTAGTCAACATCTCGCCACCGCGGCGCCCGTTTAGTCTGAGCCTCAGCAAACAAACACACACTGGCCCAGTGCCTGTCACCAGACCCAGAGACACATTCTGTAAACAAGGCAGTGGAGGCAGGGGCCTCTATCCAAAACAAAGTCCCACGTGCGCATTCCTTTGGCAATCGGGGTTCAGTTAGCAGGATGCATTGAGCTGTCCGACAAGGGGCACAAAGAGGGCCGAGATGAGAATCGGTGGTGTTATTGGAGACAGCATGCTATTGTTGGTTACCATTATCGCCGCAGATTCACCAAAACTATTTGCGGTACACCTGGTCTGCACACCTGGTCATTAATTTTGGTTTAGGGGGCTTCTGAACAATAGCGCACATCTCATAACTCAATGTTGAATGTCCACACCGTGGAGATGTTGGCTTTGATTGATGATGATCATCAGAAATTGTTTATCCAGGGCTCGATGAAGGCCTCCCCACATTGTAGCCATCTCATACGGAACTTTGATGCCCATCTCGCTCCTGCGCATCAGCTTACGGCATCGCCCCGCATCTGCTTCTTCGCTCATTTGGATGCCCTTCCGACCCAAATCTCATCCATCGGCCATCATCCCTTCCAGCAAAAAAAAATTGTCTTAACCCGAGCAACACTTCTTTTTTTTAACAATCAACATGAGATCTCTCATTTATGTTCGTTCTTTGATCTCCGTGCTCCTCTTTTCTATCTCTGAACGCAATCCCATCTTCGCGTACTTTGCAGCTTTTGTTCCACGGGCTTTTTTTTTGTGTGTGTCAGAGTCGTGTTTCCGATCTGTATCTCAGGGTCAGGTAATATCCACTGATTGGAAACTTTCTTACTCTGGGCACAATGGCACGTTGTTTTCGTTATTAACTTCAATTGTCCGAAAGCATTCCCATCCTGATAATTGGTTTTTTACCCTTCTATCTGGCAACAAAACTGACACCTTTTTACAAGGAGTCATGTTTGCATAGACCACAATACCTGCAGTCATAATGCAAACAAAAAACATAATGTGCACTGTCCTTGAAGTTGATTGGTCCACACCCGAGACAGCTTTCCTTAGAGCCTAGTCTCACATGGGTTGGACCAGATGACGCCAAAAGGCGCCTTTTGGCGTCATCTGGTCCAACCCATGTGAGACTAGTTATGTTTTTTGTTTGCATCATGACTGCAGGTATTGTGGTCTATGCAAACATTACTCCTTGTAAACAGGTGTCAGTTTTGTTGCCAGATAGAAGGGTAAAAAACCAATTATCATATTTTTACTGGCAAATGAGGTTCCCATGGTGTAAATGCATTCCCATCCTGTTTTTTTTGCTCACCTCTTCATTCCATCAATTTGATCCTGGCCCTGCGGTTGTTTGCCTCCAATAATAATTTCCTCTTTGTAACAGTGAACTTGTCATTTAAGACTTAAGTTTTTTTATCGCTCTCTCTCTCTCGTATTTTTCTTTAACTCCCCTTTTTTGCAATCGTTTCCCAAAGTTCATTTCCAGATGGGTTGTTATTGGCATGTGCTTTCAAAGTTCTGAGAATTTTTGCAGTTTTCTTTTCGCCACCGACCAAGTAAGAGCCGGTGTTGATTACAATAATAAACATTTGTTTTGGCTTCGTGTGACACCAGAGGGCTGACGCGCGCACGTCATAGTGCAGAGCTTGCCACTGCAATCTTGCTGGACTCAAGCCGAGAGTGGCCACCCACATGTAGCGCCGTACATATTGGAGTTATGGACTTTTTGAAATGCAGATTGAAACCTCATTTCTTTTAAACTGCTTTTTTAAGTTGAGTTCGTTGTCCTTCCCCCGCACCTCCGATTAGCACGGTGGGCTACGTACGGTGCGAAAGAAGTCCAACATACAGTACGTATATGGCACCTCGAGAATTGGGTCGGCGATTAGCGTACTCGAGCTATAGACCTGGCTACCCGAGTTCCATTTCCAGACACAGCTAACATCGATGGTAAGCGATATCAGAACATAACCAGTTCTGCCCCCCTCCACTACCCCCATTTCACCAACTTGCACTGACCAGAGTGGTGAAGTATGGTCGAATCCCCATGATCGACGCACAAGAGGTAAGCCCTCCATCTATCGGTGAAATTGACAGAGGGCTGCAAATGAAATAAATACAACTGTGAATCCTCACTTAAAACTGTAAGAGGTCAGCAATGCAAATAATACCGTCTATCAAGAGGTCTACTTGTGCATTAAACATGACCGCACCTCCGGCCAGCACGGTTGGCTACGTACGGTGCGAAAGAAGTTCAACATACACACATACACGACCCGCTTATCACTCTCTGCCTTTTTCGTTTCCACTACCACCACCTTCTTCTTCTAGTTTTGTCCACATAAACAGCCGCTAGCTAAATAGTTAACTGGAAATTCCCGGTATCGTTTTAAACGTGCAGTGTTTTTTGTATGAGTAACACACTTTTCACAAGGATGGCTGCGTGGCTACGGGAGGCCAATCCTGTTGCTCGTCGACTACCCAAGACAAAAAGGATGATGATTCGCACGTATAGGAAGGACCCTTGCCTGCGTGCATCTATGTTAAACTTCTTTCGCGCCGTACATAGCCAACCATGCTAATCGGAGGCGCTTAAAATGACTCAGCTCCTCAAAAGCGCCTTACATCATCATCATCACATCTCAATTCAACAATTCCTGCAATGCCCCTGCTGTTCTCTGTTCAGTGGCAGCTGTCCCTGTGCAGTTCAAGGGTGCACGCGGCAGCTGCAGCCGTGCAAATGGGTAAAATGACATCAGGGCACCACTTTGTAAACGGTGCCCTTTGCTGTTCGTGATGTGCACCACCTGCGCTGTGACATGCAGGCCAGGTCTGATGGTGCGCAGGTGGATTAAGTGAGTTTGCAGAGCGCGGAAAAAACACATTGGACAGGTATGAGATGCGCGGCGGCGATTGTGTGCACAAAGATCACAAAGACCACGTCCGGACTGAAATGATCCTATCCGAGTTTTGGAAGTCATCCCCCGTGCCATAGATGTGGCCGATACAAAGGAAGTGTTCGCGTGCTATGTTGTATTTTCTATCAAATATCTATACATTTTTTTTCTGCCGGGTGACAATCCACTCCTGGATAACGGTTAAAAAAGGTTCATATTCTTGGTTCTTTCGGTAAAGTGTTTACGTAGAAGGGAAATAATAAAATAATAAAAATAAAACATAATAAAATACAATTCTCACGACGTATCGGCCACAACGCAAGCAGCCGTCCTCAGGTGAAGAAACAGAGCTGTCGGAACACTGCTAAGCTTGGCAGCGTATTTTAAGCTGGGTGGGAGGAGGAGAGAGCCTTGACAAAGGAGTTTGCATACTACCGAAAGAACCAATAATATGAATCCCTGCAGTCACGAAAGCTTTCAATCGAAATTTAATAAAGGTTAATTGTGGAAAAGTCAACAGTGGTTGTCCTCAGTATAAACTCACCCCCATCATCAAAATGAGTCATGTCCAACGCTGACTCAGACCTGTGAACGGATGAGCAACGGATCTGCCCCTCTTGAGTCACGTTAGCTGCAGTGCTGCCTGCAAAGGTTTAAGGTGCAGCCCTGCAATTGCTTGCTCACACCGCTGCTGGCTGAAAGGCCTCCACTAGAGGGTGCTCGAGAGAACCCCGCTGGCAGGCATTTGACCTCCGGTCATCCACGCAGCGGCTTTTTGGCTGACCATCGAAAAAATGCGGTGGTTCACTGCATCGCGCGGCGCTTTCAGATGCGCTTCTGCGGCCGTCTGGAACGCTCTTCCTTCCGATAACAGGACGCCGCTTATGCACTTCGAAATCGTCTAGATTCAAAACTCATTTCTTTAGAACTGCTATTCGCGTTAAGTTTGGTGTCCTTCACCCGCACCTCCGATGAGCACGGTTGGCTACGTACGGTGCGAAAGAAGCTCAACGTCGAGTACATACATGCCAAGCACACTCGGCCACCGTGGGCGTGCGCGCCAATACGAGAGGCCGGGCGCGAGTCGCGCTCCTCCGTAGCCACGTGTGCACACAGCGAGCATCCACGTGACCCCCATTCTCGGCGCAAGACTCAGCAGCGCGTGCTGGATTAGGGCTAATCTCGAAGCCCCCCATGAAGCTTGCCTTTGTGCTGAGATGGGCAGAGAGACAGTCGCCACTACCTCATTATATTGAGCGCCGGGGGATAAAGCCCTGTCTATATTCAGCGCCTTTGCTCACAGCCGCCGATTTTGATCTCTCTTAAACGCGACGTGCCTCGCTCGCTTTGTTTGGCGACGATGTCGCGACATGGAAATAGCCACGGAGATGGAAGGGTAGCCTTCAACCCGGTGACGTTCCGATATGCTAAACATATCCATTCGGCCTAATTTGGCTGTCACTTGGATGTAGATATGGCAATTGTATTTGACACTTAGGATCTTGAATGATACCGGCACACAATGCACAGCTATTTAGCCTGTGCTCAACATGATATGCCGAGTAAAGGGCGCCAAAGTGGCGAGATGTTAACTCCCTCGCCTGGTATGCAGGAGTTCGTGGGTTCGATCCCAACCCAGACGCCTGTATATTTGGAGATTTCAATGTCTCTCTCCCCTTGCTCGCGTGGATTCTTCACCGGGTCATTCGGTTTTTTTTCCTTCACATTTAGAAACGTGCGTTTAGAGTATTTTGGCTGCCGTAAATTTCCACACGACAAGCCACTTCGTCGGGCCATCATTTGTGGCCAGGTCGCTTCTGAAAAAGAGCTACATAGTTCAATGGGCCTTACCTGGCAAAATACAAAATAATAATATTATAATAAAAACATTTTAATAGTTATATGAGGTTGTAACTGCAAGCGGGTGGCAGAGCTAACGTAAGTGAGCACTGTTGTACTATACGCTATTGCCGCACTGTATTACCAACCCCCATGAACTAACGTGGTGAAGTATGGTCCCCATGGTCGAGGCCTTATCCCGCAGTGGCAAAGTTGCTACTGAAAAAGAGCTACATAGCTCAGTGGAACTTACCTGGTAACATAACATGTAGCTTAGTTTAGTTTAATATCGCACATCTGAGTAATTCCCTGTACAGATGTTACCGCGGTGTGATGGTCAACACACCGGACTTGACAATGCAGAGCTCGCCGCTTTCATTCGATCTCCTGGCGCGACACGGCCGAGATAATCGCGCAGGTCACGTGTGGTGGCTAAGCTGTGGCTACTCCCATCTCTTCCAAGACGTTTGGCCATCATGGAAGAGAAGGGCAAATGCATGTGTTTTATATATGTTGAACTTCTTTCGCGCCGTACGTAGCCAACCGTGCTAATCGGAGGTGTGGGTGGGGGGGAAGGACAACAAACGGAACACGTAAATAATTTCTAAAGAAATTGGTTTTCAATCGAGATCATTTAAAAGTGCATAGCTCCAGTGGCTTCCTAATATCTGAAGGAGGAGCATCTCAGACGGACGCAGAAGTACATCTGAAAGCGCGCGATGCAGTGTACGTATGAGCTGTATGTTGAACTTATTTTGCACCGTACGTGCTAATCGAAGGTGCCGGGGAAGGACAACAAACTGAACACAAAAAGAAGTTCTAAAAAAAAGAGTGTTTAATCTTGATGGTTTAAAAGTGCATTGCTCCAGAGCGTTCCAGACGGCCGCACCAGATTGTGCACATGGCTAGTAAAAGCGGACGATGTGATAATCGCCGAGTTAAGTTTCGCTGGCGACTTAAAAGATGCCATCTCAGGTGGTGCCAACGAGTAGAATATTTGGTCTGGGTCCATGGACTCCCTGTCGCCCCACCCCTCCCCCTCCCTGTAGCAAAGGGCCTGGGCCCCTTCCAGTTGCAGCTGCACAACCGGCTCGCTCCTCCTGGACATCAGTGAGAAAGATCTTTGCAGCTCATCGGATTCCTCTAGAAGCAATTCGCGCAGCATTCTGAGTCTGAATATCTACGCCACGTCACGTGCAGCCTTTTCAACAATTTCCTTAAAATGAGCGGCAAATCGTGCTCACTGTAGGGTTAGGGCTACTTTAGGGATTTTTGGGTTAAACAAGTGTGTCATGCAACGGTGTTGTTGTGAGGGATTTGAGTGGAAGAAGAGTGTTGGTGAGTTAACTGTGGTCGTGGGGGAAAAAAGGTTTCATCACCAGCAGCCTCCCTCAGCTTCACTGGAAAGTTCAATTGTATCGCTTGACAATCATCTCACCCATGAAATGATTAAAATCATCATCATCAACAACAACTACACCAACAAAACACCCTCCTTAATGATTTAGTTCGATGTGATTTTAGGAGTCAAATGAATCTGCCTAATTTGTCAAACTTTTTTTAAATATATATAATGCCATGGCAGTCATGTAGGCCATACTCTCCAACACAAGTGTGGTGTGCCGAACGAGTTATTAATTTGGCATGTTTTGTTTACGTGACAAACCTTACTAATTGGCTGTGGTCGGGTGGCGGCGGGTTTAACGACGCATTTATATTCATGCGATCTAAACCAAAAATAACCTCTATGATGGATAATATTTGGTCGCGAAAGGACACGTGTTCAACTGCTCTCATCTTGTGGACACACAACCAGAGTCAATGTGTCCCGAACCATCCCGTACGAGTTTACAACTTCGTCAAAGGTCCCACCAGCCGGTTGCTTTTCCCGACCAATATTATCTGGCAGCATTTTGTTTAAGCGAGTCTTAACTTCGGGACCAGTTTTGACCTTCTGGATATCATCAGCGGTCAAACTTGCTTTAAACAAACGCCGCTCGACGACTCTGGTCTGGAAGTCAACAAGAGGCTGAACAATATTTGTTATCTTATATTTAGAGAGAGAGAGAATGGGGGTGGTGCACCCTCACGTTTGCTCTAACCCATTGCCCTTTGTGCAGAGTTTCCTCCTCGTCCTCTTCATTGTAGCTGTTGCTGCTGTTGTCTTTGACCGTTAGCTTAGTTCCCGCTCACTGGCAGCGGACAAACGGGTCGTCGGAGAAAAGTAACATGCGGCGGGGGGGAGGGGGGTGGTTCAGCCATGCAAGGAGGCAGTGAGTTTTGTGCCTTCTGCCCTGTTTAGCTTTGGGCCTTGAGAGAGAGAGTGGAGGGCAGCCTGGCATGAAGGCTTGAAGCCTCGCACGGCGCTGAGAAGCCACGTGAGTGTCGGTGACTGAAAAAACTAACGTGGAGCACATTGTGCGGTGTGTGTTTTTTTTTTCCAACTAAGAAGTCAACTTAAACAGATAGAAAAATCTCTTGACGCGCCTGAGTTCGTGATAATGCATTGTGGTTGTTTTTACCGGCACCGCAAAATACACCGGAACGGCATTTTCGCGCAAAAGGTAAAAGGCGCGGCGCTGAAATTGCTCTGCTCACGCCGCTGCTGGCGGAACGGACCCCGCTCGAGAGAGCTCTACAGAGTATTTGGCCTACTCTTCCGCGCTGGCCAGATGTCCTCGAAGAGGTGGGGATAGCCCCAATATTGCGTCGCGCAAGCGGTTGTAAAAACTCGTTGCACACCTGTAGCCTACTGAATGAATTACTCATTCGTCATAACCCTTCAAGGGCACGCAGATTCAAGCACCGCACACTCAGTCAGCGTGATTCCACATCACAGGACAACGTCGCATATGCCCCCCTGACCGATTGACCAGCGGCACTTCATGCAGTATTGTGTGCACGGTGTAACGGTTAAATATATATATATATATGCGTGTGTGTACATTTCATAGATCTTCCAAAATACGACCACTTTCCCGCGTTTCCGATTAACCACGGTTGGTTGCGTACGGTGCGAAAGAAGTTCAACATCGTACATACATACATACATGCAGCGGTGCACAATCGCTCACTACCTGTTGCACAATAAACCATGATTTTAACTTGCCCGGATGGTTTACTTGCCCGCAACCAACCGTGGATAATCGGAGGCGCGGGAAAGTAGTCGTATTTTGGAACATCTTTGAAATGTACACACACGCATATATATTTAACTACAAATATTTTTCCCCTTATTTTAGCACATTTCAAGCAGCCACGCACTCGAAATGCGCGTTGATTCTCAACGTGGAGGGGGGGGGGGGAGACCGGAGGACCCGGAGAAAAATCCACGCGACCTCGGGGAGAACACGCAAAGCTGCAAAAATATACAACGGGCGTCAGGGTTTGGGATCGAACCCACGACCTCCTGCTATACGGGGCGAGGTAGTTAACATCTCGCCACCGTGGCGCCATTGGACATGGTGTATCCATCGTGTTCCACAGACGTGACGCGTCGCCATATCCGCCTGTACGTCTCCCCCCCTCCCCCCCCCAGCAAGTCGGACATGCGGCGTTGAGAGAGAGAGTCGTACGTACGAAAAGTATTTTTTTTTGTACATTTGAAACGCTGTAACTCTTCTTCTTGGTTCTTTCGGTAAAGTCACGTAGAAGGGAAATAATAAAATAATACAAATATAACGTAACTCTCTCGACCCGTCCTTACTGGGCATTTTGTGAACAAAAACAGCTTCGTGTCTCATGGGGTTCCTCCTGCAGTCGACTAAATCAAGATTCTGATTCTGAAATTACAACGCCCTCGACAAGAGCGCAACAGACTTCCCGTGGCTCGGGGCCATCCATTTCGACGATCTGTTTGCTTAAACACGTTAAAATCATGAATCCTTGATCGTTTCTGCGTGGATTAAATATTGGCCGTTCTATAGGATTCGGGGTGGGGGGGGGGGGTAAAAAGTATGCGTGCGTACAGGGAGGGGGGGGGGGTAGGGTCAATAGGCCGTCCATAAATGACGTCACGCACCTGGGGGGGGGGGGGGGTGGTCAGACATTTGGGACGATGTGTGACGAGGGGGGGGGGGAGGTTTGAGAAATGTGACATCACATCAAAATGCGCAACTTTAAATAAATATAGACAATACGTTCTACTTAATTAAATAGACTTTTTAATTAATGTGTTCTCCTACAACATCAGAGTGCAGCGCCACATTAAATACGCACTACAATGCCAATAGTTTAAAGCGATTCGAAGCATATTTTATTTGGGGGGGGGGGGCAGAGCTTTGAGACGTCATATTTGAGGGGGGGGGGGTCTGACTTTTTGTGACGCCGTGTGACGAGAGAGGGGGGGGGGTCATAAATCGTCCAAAATCGCGTGACGTCATTTATGGACGGCCCTCAAGTTTTGACAGATTTCTGCGTACGGACTAAATGGATGGCCCCTTACCTCGTGCAAGCAGCGATCTCTGTCACTATGCCCCCCCCCCTCTCCATTCCCCCCGGCTATGTGCGATCCATATCGAAATCTTAATAGATTTCCAATCTTCGTCCACAATGTTATGTAATGGCTTTGTCGCGTCCTGTTCGCATCCCTTGCAGAACCACCCTTGTCGCACTCCGGAAACCCGAACGGTTCACCTTATCGCGTTCCCTCTCTCCCGAAGACAGAGCGGCGCTATTGAGTCACCGTTGAACGCACGCGAACTTAAAATATCGTCGTGATATATTATTCTTTATTCTTTATTTTATTTTCGACCTACGTGACTTTGCCGAAAGAACCAAAGAGTATGGATCCCTGCAAGTCACGAAAGCTTCAAATCAAGATTCAAATATCAGTTCATATCACAGACCCTGCAATTTTTTTTGTCTCGAAAAAATAAATTAAAGTGTGTCCAGGGGTTATTTTTGTTGTTGTTGTTGTTGCAGTCGATGGGGCAGCAGGGTGGCGCAGTGCTAGAACACACGGCAAGATGGGCCTGGACTCGGTGTACATCTGCTGTGTGGAGTTTGTACGCTATCCTCCTCTTTTCCATGGGCTCTCTGCCAGGTTTTCAGGGTTTCTTCCCATAGCTAAACAAATAGATAATTTTCGATGTAAAGCTTTCGTGACTGCAGGGATTCATCTTCTTAGTTCTTTCGGTAAAGTCACGTAGAAGGAAAATAATAAAATAATTCTCACGACGTTTCGGCCACAACGCAAGCAGCCGTCTTCAGGTGGAGACCAGGTCTGACTCTGCCTTCTCGACAGACCTGTTCTCCACCTGAAGACGGCTGCTTGCGTTGTGGCCGAAACGTCGTGAGAATTATTTTATTATGTTTTATTTTTATTATTTTATTATTTTCCTTCTACGTGACTTTACCAAATAGATAATGTAACGTCTATTGAACAAACGTCCCCAATTGCTGAAAAATGTACCTGCAAATGTACTCGATTGGGATGAGACGTAGCAGCAGCAACATCGCCCCTATACTACGAACACGGGTAGGACCCTCCTGAAAAAAAAACCCCCAACTCTTGAGACTCCGTGTAAGGCTTTCCTGGGTAAGCGCGTGTACAAGGATACATACATCGATGAAAAATGACCCCGCTGTTTTTGCCTGCTCGAATTATAATCTGACGATAGAACTGGCTACTGGGTTCGATGGCCCAAAGATAATCCCTTTTAACGGCACCGCGTGCATGTGAGTGTCGGTCAGAGACACTTCTCCCTTATAGATGATGGGCAGCGTCCTGGACTCTACACAAGGGGCATTCTTCGCCGCTGCCACCCCCCTCCCTCCATCCTCCATGCTCTTGAGTCTACGATCACCCACACACTGCTGCCACTGCGGGTGCCTGCAGACGTTGGTGTGGTGCCAACCCATGAAGCCCCATTGGGGGGATTCTCAGCAGCAAATTATCTTTGGGCGCATCAAGCGCCTTACAAACGTTATACGACGGTGGTGGTCGCTGCTCTGCATGGAGTGTTGTGGCAGAACGGCATTTAAAAATGTGCTTTAAAGATCTACATCGTGAAAAATATTTTTAAAAATGTTGACAAGTTGAACAAATGATTCAGAGAAGTAACTGATTTTCAGTCACTTTCTTCCGCTTTTTATGGCATTTTAAATCCATTCCGATAGAACTGTTGGGACGTCTTCGAATTATGGGGGCGCCCGGTTTGGCCGCCGCAGAAATTTTTTTTTATTTTCGGCATCTCATTGGCAGATTCAAACCACTCACACAGAGCCGCCAGCAATTGGACCCACCAGCCGCCGCTGTACGATGGACACACGAACACAACTTACTTACTTCGCCGTTGTGTGAAGGAAATAAGCAAAAATGTTTAAGAGGATCTGAGCTGAATTTAGTGCACGCGTGGGATGCGCTATTGAGTGTTGGGTGAATTCGAGAAAATGTTGTTAACAGGCCTGAATATGAAATTCGGGACGATCCAAATGTTTGCTTTATTTTGTAACGATCAGAAAACTGGATCTAAACATTACTTTACACGCTTTTCCAGCCAAACGTGTTCTCACGTTCAGTTTAATTTATTAGGTATAGCCCTGTGAGCCATTAGGCTCTTGACTCGGGTGCAATCGCAACAAACAAAAAACATGAACAAGAAACATCTTAAAGTGACTACGCGCAACAGAAGAATCCAGGAAAAAACTGCAAAGTCTTCCAGAAAAAGCACCGTTTATCAACGCTGTGTGCAAAAATCTCAGTGGGATGCAAGTCAAACAATAACAACCATAAGACAATTTAGATTAAAGTTATCAGTCTAACTCTGTACTACAACAAACAAATATGGCTAAATCAAAACGTTTTCGAAATCACCAAAATAAAGCTATAACAACAATGTAACAGTGATCATAGGAACTGTGATTCAAATGTAACAATAAACGAAAAACATAACATGTACGACCGAACTTTGACATCTGGTATCGTCATGGTTAGCGCAACGACAATTCCACAGTCGTCGTTCGCATTGGAAATGAGCCGAAAATCCGAAAAACATTCAAAACTGCGCTTACAAATTCCGAAATGTTTCATGAATCTGCCCAGTGGTGTTCGCTGGCTTAAATTGGGCCCTCGTGGGCGGGTTTCGCCGACGTCTCAGTTCGGCCCTGGGCTGTTCACGATGGAGGGAGAGTTGTTGGGAAGCCTGCTGTATGTGGGCCCCCTGATGAGTTGAGGCTAAGCCATGGCATACCTGGCTTAATCGATAATCTGAGCCTGCAGCCCTGGGTTTCGGATTACACAGCGACACACGGAACTGCATGACGCCAGCAGTAGTAATATGTCACGCCGGCGTGTGTGTCTGTCACGTGTTCCCCGTGCGGCAAGTGTTGTGGCATCTAGGACAACGCCACAATTATTGCGATGCGCGGCACCCCGCATTGTGTTTGCGGGTGCCAATATTTATAAATAGCGTGCGCGTTGTTTTGCTGCGGCTAATTATATGCAGCGCAGCACGAAAACGGCACGCACTTTATCAGCGGCCCAAGCCACTCACATTTTGGCAGTTAAACTGCAAACATGTTATACTTACCTTCCTCTGAGTTATGTCATCAAAACTAG
Source organism: Lampetra planeri (assembly GCF_965212315.1). NCBI lineage: Eukaryota > Metazoa > Chordata > Hyperoartia > Petromyzontiformes > Petromyzontidae > Lampetra > Lampetra planeri. The sequence goes on from NC_136129.1 coordinate 6,591,406, forward strand.
AAAACAAACACGTCCAGGTAAAGGACATTGGTTCATAATAAAGACAGAGGTCTATCACTCCATGTCATGCACCGCCTTATGTATTCATCCAAGAGCCGATGGGGTTTCCAGGCCAATGTCTTATATCGCCGTTTGTTCAGCACCCACTAAAATCGATCTTAGCCCAACAGGCCCGATCCTGCTGATGAGTCTGAGAAATCCATAATGGAAGTTTTTTTTAAGTTAGGTCGCGTAAATTTGAGTCGTTAACCCTGCCACCATCCGACACAGCCAATTCGTAAAGTTGCTCACGTACATAAAACGTACCAATTCGTTACTAGTTCAGCACAAGGGCATGTTGGAGAGTAAACCCACAGCATTTACAATTGGGGTACTGCTTCGGCCCTAAATAGAAAGCATAAATGTGAGACTGAGAGAGTGAAAGCAGTTTAGTATATGTACGCTCAAACATTGACCTGGAAAGCTCATACGCCGACAAAACTAATATGTATGCAGCACACGGTGTGCGTTAACGCATCATAATACGAATTTTAATTACAGCACACGAAGCATTTCGAACTGCGTGGTGGAATTAATTTGGGTTATTCGAACGATAAAACGGCTTGAGGCGGTCGTTAAGAAGCGGCATAGCAGAAGCATTGAACACAACCACAGCCGAGACGATGCCAAGCACGTGGGCCCCTCTGCCACGTCTCAAGGCGACGGGCGTTGCGAGCACCACGACGGATACGAGGGGACAGTCGTTTGTGCAACAACCAGAGGTCGCAACCGGGTACCCGATACCCGTACCCTACCCAATACCCGGCTACCCGTACCCGGCCGGGTACGGGTACAGGTACCCGCTTGCGACCCTGGTGCGGCTGGGTACGGGTACGGGTAGACCGTGAGTCACTGGTGAGTAACCGTTTGACACTAATTTCCCAACGTCTTGTGTCTCTTCTCACAATTCAAGTTCCTAGAATCAACCCACCCGCGCCTGCAACATAGCTTCATCCCAGAGGTCGCAATCAGGTACCCGATACCCGTACCCGGCCGGGTACGGGTAGGGTACGGGTACGGCCGGGTACGGGTACCCGTTTGCGACCCTGGTGCGGCCGGGTACGGGTACGGGTAAGGAATCAAAACCCGTTTGCGACCTCTGGCAACAACACCGTCACACCACAAGCAAGTGGACACGTGTGTGTGTGTTGGTCTTCGTTTCGTCGTTTTACGCATCTAGCTCAAGGGTCGGTAGTCTGCGGTTCTTCAAGGAACTGCTGCTTCGTGACGTCGTTCATCAAGGGGCCACTGTCTCTCGTGTTCACCACGTGCATTGCGTCTCTTGAAATATTGAGGGTTTTTTGTTGTTGCTGCTGTTGTTGTTACCAAATTCTACGTACAAGAAAATGGCTCTTCTTGTTAATTTGGATGCCCAACCCAGATCTAGCTGAGACTGCGAGTAATGAGAACTTCAGGATGAACATCTGGCGTTTCAAGTGGAGAGGCAGGCTCTTCTGAGTCGATCGTATAGCTCTTAATTTCTCCCGCAAGACACATTGCCTTCTTTGAGCGCTCACCAGGTGCTAAATCACGAGGCCGAAGAATGGGAGAGAGAGAAAAAAATGTCAGTGGGGGGGGGGGCTTTAGCATTGACGAAGTGGGACTGGGATTAAAAAATCATCCGCGGCTCGACAGAAGCGACCAGTCCAGCTGTCGAGCTCACTCTCTCCGTGGCATCCTTGCTCCTACAAGCAGATGCATCGCCAACTGTGTGAGGTTTTTGCAAATTTGTTTCGCACACGGACACGGCTCCCACACGTTCTAGCCCGGTGCAGAGTCACGTAGACTCCATCCAAGAAACGCTCAACTCCCAGCGAAATCCATTCCGCTGCTATTTGTTGCACCGCCTCTCTCCCCCGGAGTTTATTTATCAGGCTCGCAAATAAGTGTAAAGCCCTGGGAATGCAAGGAATTTGTTTCTGGATTAGTGGCTTAACACACTTGGGTCTGCGAGACGGGGAGACCAGGCTTTCTCATGGAGCATACTTAAGTCTCGTGATTGCCAGAGTGCCTTAACGACGTCACAATGTCTTGACGCTAACGACGTCGCACGTCAGGTGACAGAATAATCGTTGAGCATCGTTGTGGAGAATATAAAATAAAAATGAACAGACATTAAGCAAAGGCTTCCATATTTGTTTGGCCAGAAAAAAAGCCCGAAAGCATTTGTCGAAAACTAAACACATTCCTGCGGAGGGAGCTGGTAGGAACGTTGGGTTACTCGGTCAATGGCCAGGGTCAACGGTGGCGTGGTGTATTCCGCAAATTTGGCCGACTGTGAGGGCGGGCACAAGCCGGCGTGAGTAGGTTAAACGTTGAGTTTTATAAGGGCACCACGGGGTGACCAGCCCCTCCCCACCCAGCCCCACCCCACCCAGCCCCACCCCTCCCACCCAGCCCCACTCTCTCCACCCAGCCCCTCCCCACCCTCCCTACCCAGCCCCTCCCCACCCTCCCCATCCAGCCCCTCCCCACCCTCCCCTTCCCACCCAAACCCACCCTCCTCACCCAGCCCCTCCCCACCCTCCCCTCCCCACCCAGCCCCTCCCTGCACGACGGACGGACACAATAATCCCCTGTGGGCTGGTGGAACCAGGTGGTTCTTACCAGTATTATATCTGGCATCTCCAGTTATTCATAAAAATTCATTTCTCAGAGATGATCGATTTGATTGCTCAGATAGCACGAGAACACATGGCGGGGGGTGGGTGGGGTGATATCACCTCACCCCTTGTTCCCACGTGTGCCGCTGCACAGGTGTTGGGTGTGGCTTTGTGACATCATCGGCCTCATCAGCCACGTCACGCTGGGTGTGAGCGGACCGAAGTAATCGACCACGCAGAAATAAAAATAAACCCGTAAAAACAAAGTTTTTCACTCTAAATCCTTTATATGCGTGGCGGCTAGAGTCCTCTCGTCCTCTGGCTTGAGATGGCTGCCACCTATGGGTCAGATGATTGTCTGCCACCATTAAGCAATTGGTAATTAAATATTTAATTTGTTTTCCCTAAACAGTGTAAAATTTTGGAATTTTTTTCACGAAAATTAATTGTCACACACAACGAGTCTAAGTGGAAAATGTCAGCTTGATTGGATCACGGGAAGTGGGATAAAAAACGAGCGAAAGATTTGCACGGTCCTAAGCAAGCAAGCGAACTTAATATAAAGAATTTAAAAATATATTCGCCTGTGGAGGACGCGGGGATCGATCCCGCGACCTTTGACATGGGAAGCGAGGGCGCTACCAACTGCGCTACTCTGCCACGGCCTGTAGAGGGGTTACGCTCTGGGCTCTTACACTGTGACGTTCAGCCAAAGCCATGAATGAGTTCTATTTGAATATATGTAAAATAAATTGTTTTTGCCTAAAAAGTGTAAAATCTTGGGAATTTTTTTTCTCGAACATTAATTGTCTCGCACAACGAGTCTGTGTGGAAAATGTCAGCTCGATTGGATCACGGGAAGTGGGTTAAAAAACGACCGAAAGATTTGCACGGTCGTAAGCAAGCAAGCACGCAAGCAAGCAAGTAAGCGAACTTAATATAAAGGATGTAATAAAGGATTTAAAAATAACATACAAGTGATTGCAATTATACTTCACCGACTCATCGTGCCAACTGCTTTTTTTTACAAATTAATCACCTTTCACTCTGTCACAAGGTTGGGATGTGGGGGGATAAAATACAATTGGGTATTAGCAGAAGTTGTGCTCTTTTCCATTGTTTCCATTTTCACAATGGCCTATTTTCCATTTGCACCCAAGCAGTGGCCCTTAACGCATGGCTCACTGGCCCCATGCATCAAGGGGAGTGCCCTTCATACGAGTGAATAAACCCAGGGCTTATAGATTTGAAGCTTTCGTGACTGCAAGGATTCATACTCTTTGTATTTTTTCGGTAAAGTCACGTAGGTAAAAAAAATAATGAAACCAACTAAATTAAATCACGACGTTTGAAGACGGAAGCTTGTGTTGCCTCCGAAACGTCGTGATTTAATTTAGTTGTTTTTTTTTACGTGACTTACCGAAAAAACCAAACAGTATAAACCCAGGGCTCTCTATTTTCACAGCTCAAAGAGGGCGGCTGTCTCTGCTGCCTCCTTTCGCTACTTCGTCACGGACTCGCGACCTGGCTCCTCACCTCGCCGCGCTCATCTTTCCCTGTTAGATCCCACTCAACTTCCCCGTTGGGCTCCTCTCACGTCCACCCCATAGAATGTTGGTACAATTATTTGACAACAGTTGCACATCAACCGTTGCGCATTTCAGCCGTTCCACGTATACTTTGGGTGGGGGGTAGGGATGAGTTCAGATGTTTTTTTTCTAAGTCAGACTCCCCCCCCCACTGATCGTCCGCGAGGCTACTCCAGGGGTTCCGTGGATAAGAAGAAAAATAATACCATCCCCACCACGTAAATGTACAATTTTATATAGAAAACTTAATTTGGAGCTTTCGTGGTTCTTTCGGTAAAGTCACGTATAAAGAGAAACTAATACATTAAATAAGAGCATACATTATTATTAGATTTATTATGTTCTCTTTATACGTGACTTTACCGAGAGAACCAAAGAGTAATTTTAGATAGTGGTGGTCGTGCGAAAAGTTTGGAGGTTCAAAAGGGGCCCGCACATTCGAGAAGGTTGGGGAACCGCCGTGCCACATAGAAGCAGTTCCAGCCACCGGCGAACCCTGTGGATACAGGGGACACCATCCATAACCACCGTGCGTGCGTTGATACTGCAAGTTTAATTGTACGTTGAACAGTTTGTTGAACGTCTTCTTTCACCCAAGCAAGCACTATCCAGGCTCAACTCTGCTTTTAGCTTCCCAGATCTCATGAAATTCCAGGTGATTTTGGTCATAGGTGGTGGTCATCACCGGTGATTATAGGCGCAACAATTTACTCGACGGTGCCTTGTTCAAATTATAAATTTTCTTCTATTATACTTTTATTGGGCCACGTGACAATCTGTGTTGAAGTGACTGGTACAGAGTGGACCCACATGTTTGGAAATAGGAGCCTTTATGAATTCTCCCAGAACAAGCTATACATACACTTGGTATCTTTCCAACTACAGTACAACTGTATACCTGTTTGCCAAAGATAATATACATCGTTGTCATACCGTGCACAGACCCACATCAGATATGCACGCACGCACACACACACATCGTCCGAGTCTTATCAGCTCAATCCGTTAACTTTCGCTTTTCTTTAGCCTTTTCAGGTCTTCGAATGTAACCCAAACATCATGTCAGCTGTAAAATCAAATAAAAAAAGCAGCGCACGCCACGCCGCCGTATGTATTCACTTGTAAAGAATTCCACTTAAGGAGCCGTCCATTCATCGGGTGTTCGAGTGTGGCGGGTCGATCGATGTTGATATCAACGTCGTGAGCCACGGTCTATGCACTGCTGGATGAAGGCCTCCTTGATCCGTCAACATCCCGCCTGCGAAACCACCATCCGTCTCGCCTTTCCACGTGAACCTGATCTCTCCCGTCGCTCCATCTCCATGCCAAGTGGTTTCCTCGGATGAATTTTTCTTCTTCTTGACCCATCTTTGCCAGAAGTGTTGCCCATTGCACATTCTCTTGCCCAGTCCCACTGACTTTTCTTAACAGTCAACACGATATCACGCTGTTGAGGTTTCTAGATTAGAAGTTTTCGTGACTGCAAGGATTCATACTCTTTGTTTTTTTTCGGTAAAGTCACGTAGGTAAAAAATAAATGGAATAAATGAAAAGAAATCGATTAAATCACAACAGTTATTTTGCTGTGCCTTTTTTACACATGATGACGGGAGCTTGTGTTGCGCCCGAAACGTCGTGATTTAATTTAGTTGTTTTCATTTATTTCATTTATTTTTTACCTATTGAGGTTTGTTCCGTTATCCATATGCCCCTTGTTCTATCTCGCAAGCGTTATGCGGGTTACCTGAGCAAATTTCAGCCCGCTCATCAGTGCGGGTTGAATTGCTGAGTACTTGACAAGATGGGGTTGCCCCTATCCAGTATAGCTGCCCTGTCTTTTCAAGGCTCTCAAGTTTCTTTGCCATCGCAAAGTCAGTGCTCCATTGAAGACGTTGCACTTATGACCATCGACATTTATGTTAAATTGAATACCTGTACAGGGGTTATTACATGGCAGCATCGTGATGGATCGTGGTAACTTCGGGACGCCTTTATCTAGCGGTTTGGAAACAAACCATGGCCCCTGACCGTTGCTTAAACGGAATGTTCTTGCCAATAACATCTGGAAACCCAGCAGCATTTGACAAGCCTGACTGCTGATGAGACCCAGAAGGTCAAAACCGGTTCAGAGTTTTGCTTGCTTAGACACGTGCTGCTGGACATTATTGATCTGGGAAGCAATCACTTTAGGCCACTAGACTAGAACATATTTCACTATTTGTATGTGGCGATACGGAATGGGCATCTGCTTGTATGTATTATATGGAAAAGACTCACAAAGTCTCACGTCATGAGCAACAGAGATGTATACTCCTCATGACTCTTATATTAATCGCTTGATCTTACTGAGAATGTGACCGACCATAAACACTGGGGATGAGGGTTCTTTGGCCTGGCGCAGGCTAAACAGTTTAATGCAGTTCAGCTTGTATGTTCTCTAACGTTGCATCGTATGCTCAATGCGTTTTCCCAAGAAAGAAATTGGCAGCTCGCTAAGGCTATGCATTTGCGTTTGTTTGCGTCTGATCATTACAAAATGTGTATTAAAAGTAAGCGACATAGGAAAGCCAGTTCGATTCATAAGCCTCTTGTATAATTCAATAAATCCTTTGCAGTTGTATGCGAGAGAATAAACATCTCTGTTCACACAAGAGGCAGCTGGTCTCTGCACGAGTCACGCTGTTGAGCTATGCCAGCAGCTAAAGGAAAGCGCCACCCAGCATTCTGTTCAAGAAAATCAAACCTCTTTCATGGCAGCGCCGGCAGTGTCCATTGTACTCAACATTCATAATCAACGTTTTTGGGTTTATATCGCGTTGTTTATAAATGTGTCGTAACCCTACACCACCCGACACGGCCAATCAGTAAAAAAGTGTCACGTTGACAAAAGACAAATAGTTCACTGCTTTAGCCCACCGGTGTGCTTAAGCGTGAAACCACAACATTTACAATTTGAGCACGACGTTTCGCTGGTAATTGCATCCAGCATCATCGGGCAATTCGATTGGCCGTGTCGGGTGGTGGAGGGTTACGACACATTTATAAATAACGCGATCTAAACCCAAAAACGTTGATTATGAATAATATTGGTCGCTAAAGCCTACGTGTTAAACTGTACTCAACATATTGTTACATTTTAGTTCGATAGTTTTTTTTTCTCTTTTACCGTTCATTAAAATATAATCCCTTGAGTTGGAACATCTCATTGGCAAGGGCATTCGAGGGTGTCGAGGGATAAATACAGAATACATCTTTAGAAGTATTTTTTTTTAATTCTGATTTTATTTCTGTACAAGGGCTTTGATACACTCCGTGAATTGCCCTCCCCCCTCTCCCACAAGGCGCATGATTGGCAAAAGGCCTGCAATTAATTCACCAATTATAATAGCTTTTAGGTGGCTAGATAGTAAGGGAGTGTCATCAATTTTATTCATAATCGGGTTGACCTCATTTCTTTGACATAAATATCTACATTTAACCAAGCTAGCCAGACCGGCCTGATCTGGCTCCTTAAGTAGATGTCATGACGTCATCGGCACAGTTAAAATATTATTAAACGCTTAACTAAATTTCGATTTAAAGCTTTCGTGACTGCAGGGATTCATCTTCTTGGTTCTTTCGGTAAAGTCACGTAGAAGGGAAGTAATACAATTTTTAAAATAAAACAAAATAAAATAATTCTCACGACGTTTCGGCCACAACGCAAGCAGCCGTCTTCAGGTGAAAAGCAGGTCCGTCGAGGCGACAGTCTGAATGAAACAGCACATATATGCTCCAAGCTCGTGTGCTGTTTCATTCAGACTCTGTCGCCTCGACGGACCTGGTTTTCACCTGAGGACGGCTGCTTGCGTTGTGGCCGAAACGTCGTGAGAATTATTTTATTTTGTTTTATTTTTATTATTTTATTACTTCCCTTCTACGTGACTTTACCGAAAGAACCAAGAAGACGCTTAACTAAACTTACAATATCGTTCACATTCCAGCTTCATTACGCATACAGTACACCTTGACACAATTAAGGATAGCCTATTTTGACCGTTGGCTACATAGTTTCCCGTAATTACACTAACCTCGCCTGCCAATCAACGAATGATTAAATTAGATCACGTGCATGACGATGACGTGATGGCATCTACTTAAGGACCCGGATCAGGACGAGATCTGAGCTCCCGTTTACAAGCTGATTATGATGACGACGGACGTAATCGCCGGCGAGGCGTAATTACCCAGTTCAATGTTGTGAGTTAATTCTTTACAACGACAAACACCGGTGGTGGTTTTGGTGCTGAAGCAGTAAAACATGAGGCACGTTTGATTCACGTGACGCTTTTTACGACTTGGCTCAACACATGTACACATTTTTACACGGCATAACCCAAAATAAGCCGATCATTAATCATACTATCGGTCTGGAAACCTACGTATCATTTCCTCTGAAAATGTATCCTAACTTAAGTGGAGGCTTAAAACTCACCTTTTTCAAACCATGTTCAATACTTCGTATATTTACTCTTAAGTATATGACGTCACTATTCATGAATTGTTCTATGTGTTGGTTCATTCAACAATCCGGTGTATACTGGAGCGCATCATGCACTGTGTTATTGGTTGTCTCGGAAACCAATTGTGTGCTTGTGCATTGCATTGTCACGTGATAAAAACCTGTTTTATATTTGTGTAAGGCGCAATATCAAGAACGAGGGGGGTGATCATGTGATCAGATCCGGATATGATCCGTTCAATTGTGGACGAGTTAATGATCGACTTTATGGGTCCCGATCAGAGCCATTGTGAGTGACTTGGTCCAATTAGACCCAGATCTTGCAGCGCTTCGTAGAGGTAGTTTCTAGATCGCTCAACTGGTTAAGTCACTCACCGCTGGTCCATTGGACACACGATCTACGGTGTAATTCTTACAGCTACTCCGTAATCCTTATAGGCATTTAAAGCCCCCCTAAGCCAGTCACATCCGTCACGTGTGCTGGCCCAAGCAGGCACGTGGGACTGACTTTTGAAGTTAGTGGGGGTGCAAATATAGCCGTTGGGGGCACGTGTATCAAGTAGCCAAGGGGGCAAGCCATGAGGGCCACTGAATTGGATTGATAGAGCATTTGGCTTCCACTCCCTGTCTAAAAGGTAGGGTGTGCACCTGCCCAACCACCGTGTTCTCGTGCAGTGCGAGCATAATGCCACGATTGCAAAATTACAGGAGGCCGAGTGAAATGTGAAACGGCGCTTCGCGTTCCATTCAAGGAAGATGCACGTGCACCACAGCTTCCAATGCCGTTCTCTCTCTCTCTCTACATGCCCGTTTAAAATGTTTCTCCGATGTAAAAGGTAAAGGTGCAGCCCTGCAATTACATCCTCACACCGCTGCTGGTGGAAGGGACCTCGACTTGAGGGAGATCGAGAGACCCCCCCCCCCCCCCCCGCTGCGGAGGGCACTTGGCGTACTCGTCCCCACTGGCCAGACGTCTTGGAAGAGATGGGAGTACGAACGACACTGACCCCCGTCCAAACATGACTCACCGATTGGCTAGCTGTGGGTTTACCCAAGGCCGTAGCCATGGAGTCAACATTGGGGGGACCAAATCTTCCAGGGTGTCTGGGGGTCCCAACCCAGAAAAATATCTAAATTTTAAAGCTCATTTCCTGTCTAAAATATAACAAAATTCACTAACACATGGGATCGACTTTTTATTTCTTTTTTTACAATAATGCCTAATAGTGTATTGTATTACAGTGCTCTGTTTTATCTTTTTTACATTTCTTGATTCATTGTATGTAATGGCAGAGATTAGGGATTAATAAAGTGCAACCATAATAACAATCATATAAACATAAATCTATGCGTTGATTTATATGAAGGCAAGTCCAGATATTGTGGCCAAGGTTTAGCAAATTGTTGTTTTTATTTACATAGCATAGAAAAATGTTTTATAGCAATATATTGTGGGGACATTTTGAGCATATTTGAATATGGGGGGGGGGGGGATGTGTCCCCCCCCCCCCCCCAATATATATTATAATTACGGCCTTGGTTTTACCCATTTATACTGCTGAGTGGCATAGGCGGAGGCATTTCATAAACCTGCCACACTGTTTCAACGACCGTGCCAGGGCGATACAAAAAAACTGTCAACCTCTGGATTGCGTGTCAAAGTGTGCTCACCATTTCATCACGGCAGCATCTGCAGCGTAAAAGCACAGAAAGTGTTCCGTATAAAACCGCGAGAATATGATTTCCTTAGTACTCCGAAATGTTGTTCTTTATTATGTACAAATGTTACACGACAATTCACCGACAGTAACACAACAACGTTACTTAAGATATTTCTATGTACAAACTCGATGTATGCGCTGCATACCAAGGCAGTGAAAGTCAAAACCATATCTTTGGTACAGTGTTATAAACAAGGAGGAATTAAAAGGCCGGCGAAGTAACGGAATGAACGCAATGTTTGTATATTCGCGGCCCAGAACAATAACAAGTGATCACCGTCATTAACCGCGATCCAAACAACGCTGCTCTCCTCGATCTAACGAGATCGTGACTGCCCCAATGGGTCATGTCTAGCGCATTGCCCTACACCTAGCGTGTGTGTACAGCACATGTTTAAGTCGTGCACCATGATCCATTTATAGATACTCTGCTGAATTATTATGACCCTCTTTAATATTGTATATGAAAAAAATATTTTAAGTGCAATTCACATTTTTTTATTGTGAAATTTATTTTAATTTTGTCTCGATTTTTTTCAATGGAAAATGTTTGAATTATTCAAAAGAGGCAATGTTTAATTTGTCTCGACGGGTCTATATTTAACTTCCTGGGTTAAATCAAGGATATGTAATACTCTAATAACTGCCCAGTGTTTGTGTATTGTCAAAGTGATGGCTCCACATATTGAATGAGAGTTAAAATATTTGATTCCAGGGCCTTCTCTTGTGCAATACCAACATTTTGGAATGTCCCCATATCCACGCGATTTAAGACGAAATATACTGCACGAATATCTCTGCCACAATTGTGAATGCTTTGTCTAACTAAGCTCTGGTATGTCTGAGGCTGTACAGGCGGTGTATTTACAATGCGTCTGTGACAGGATTTTTGGCACCGTTTTATTTTATTTCTATCTTAAGCACTATTATTGTCACTGTTTGCAGCAAGTTCTGGCACGAGTTTTGTTGTTGTTGTTGTGCTCTTGTTCTTGTTAGTTTTCATAATCACAGCCCTGCAATGATGTCCTGTAACTGCCTCCATTGCCAGACAGTCTTGGGTTGGAGTCATATTTGTAAAAGAGCTGCTGAGCTCAACGTATCTCACCAGCTGAAATAAAAGGACGACTCTGAGTCTAACAGGTGTATTAACGTCGGTGCGAGACGTCGTGTAAGAAGGAGGCCCTTGAGATAAAATGTTGTTTCCACTGTGATTTCTCCCCGTTATTTTCGTGGGCTATCTATAAATGGATCGCTGCTCATGAAATAGGCGTGTAACGGACATGCCGATTGGTGAACATCAAATTCTCAGGGACACGGTGCATGCACGTCGGACGCGTGTAATCGTCGACGGTGTTTGATTCCTTCTATCGTAGCAGGGTTCACGTGACTCCACCAGTCACGTTAATGAAATCTCGTGGTGTTTCAATGGTTGTCGAAATTATAACAGCTCACTAAACAACATGGCGGGAGGGGGGTGGAGGATTGTTACACCCCTGATATTATGTACGATTAAAAAAACTGCCGTTCTGCACCGTATTCAGTACAGAACAGGTCGGGGTGGTGCATCTGCTGCGTCTTTGAGCTGCATATCGATTTCCATGCTTGAAAAAACTGCGGAAATCAAGGTTGCAGGCGGGTTTTTTTTCGTAATTGTTCTCCGTTAGATGGAGCTGCGATTTGTTTTTGGAATCTCACAGTGCGGCCCAAGCTAAACCCTGCTGCAAGGGCAAAATGGTCCATTTCCCTTTTCCATCTGGGACACTCCAGCGTGGTGACAGTAGAACTTCTCACGGCTCGACTCGGGCGCTTTCCAATGGACTAATTTGAGGCTCAACGACCGATACAATTATCTGCAGCGTTACGGTCACTTTGAAGTAAAAGTTGCTTTGAAAATGAGTACCAAAAACACGAACGAAGCGTCGTTCGTCGGTATTTTTAACGTATAAAGAGTCGCCGGACGGGTCCAACGATGCGGCAATGCACTGCAGAGTTTCACCCTGTTAGACGGAGGTTCACATGTCATTGAAAAGTTCAAAGTTTCTGAGACGACGTAGTCGGTAGGGTTAATAAACATTCATAACCAACAGGAGGACAAGAAAAAGTGCCATAATACAGCGACAGGGGAAAGCATGCGTCCATTTTTTTTTAAATGTCACTTATCACCTTCCAGTAAACCAAAAACACCTTTCTATAAAATGTATCATCATCATGCTGCTTCAGCTTAACAAGTTTAAGAACGTTCACCTTGTGAAAATGTGTATTTTTTTTTATCAAACATAAAACTAAACAACACTTCCACAAGAAATCACAGCTGTCACCGTCACAACCCCTTCATTGTGACCAATCATAAGCGCCAATTTAGTCACGTGTGCCCTTGGATCCAATCAGCAATTATCCTGGTGTTATCTGGTAGACAAGATAGCGCTGTATCAGTATTGTTCTTATAATTAAAATCAAATCCAGCCATTATTTGATGCATGAAAACGCCATATTGTCTTTTGTTAATCAAGTTTCTACTGTAGGCAATACGCTGTTAAATTGAATCCGACTGACATTTAGTGAACAAGAAATGCAGTTCGCCTCGAAGCAAAATGATCATCTTCATGAGTGTTGCACGAATACTGTAACGATGCATTCTACTTTCTACTGACGAAAATGTTAAGAAAATATAAACTTCATATAAGCCATTATGTCGTGTTTATAATGATAATAAACATTTTACATTGTAAAAAAAAACAGATGTTGGGTTATCGTAGTCAACGTTTACATTGTCCATTGATTGTCATACTTCTTTTGTACAGGTTTTATACGCCAATGTGTACGTAGGCCGGCGTTTGCGCAACAGTCTGTTGTAGCAGCCCCCAATCCAGTCTCGTGGTGCTCACGCAATAAGGGTCCAATAACAAACGTCCTCTCACAGTCCTCGCATTTCAATGCTATAGAAGACTCGAGTGGCCCAGCAGTGGCCTGAAGGTCTGATCTTTGATTTGTAACGAGTGCTGCGCGAGCATCGTTTGCGAGCTGTACACGGTCGGCGGTGCTTTCTGCACGACGAATTTGTCCTCTTCCATGTAAGGCCGGAACCCTTCTGCTGCCGTGCCTGCCGCTCCAGGCACCATGTTCCCACCTGCGCCGTGGTGGTTGTACTTGACGGCGTCGTAGTTCGGGTCGCTCACGTGCTGTTTCGACTTGTGCTTTCTGTAGCACACGAGGGCTATGAGCACGACAAGCAGCAGCACTAAGCTGGACACCACTGACGCGAGCAGGACAGACATGTGCTGGTTTTCCAAGGAGTGCGAGTGCTGGGTCAGGTTCTGTGTCTGGACAGTCGGGTGGGTCTGTGTCTGCGCACACCTCTGCGCCGTTTGCTCCTTGGAGCCGCTCCTGCCCATGGGCCGGAGGCACAGCATGTACGTGGAGTTTGGACGCAGGCCACGCAGCGTGTAAATGTAGTAATTGGGTGGCAGGTTGAGGGTGGTAGGACGATGGTCGGTGCTGGAGATTTCATAGAAGGTCAGCTGGAATCCCCGCAGGTCGGGGTCTTGCATTTGCACGTCTTTGAGCTGGATATCGACTGCTGTGCTGAAGACGGCGGAAATCAAGTTGAATTCTGAAGGCTTCTTTTCAGAATTGTTCTCCGTGGATGGGGCTGCAATTTCTTTTGGGATCTCGCAGTGGCGTCCAAGCCAAGCCCTGCTGCAAAGGCAAAATGGTCCGTTTCCCTTTTCCATCTTGCACACTCCACCATGGTGACAGTGGAAGTTCTCACAGGTCGACTCGGGCGCTTTGGAAGGGCGAGGATCTTCAACACTAATTTGAGGCTCAAGGTCCGATAAAAGTACGTGCTCAGGCGGGGTGGTGGTGAGAAGAGGTGGTGGATGAGTAGGCTGTGAGGTTGTCGTTGTCGCAGAGGTGGTGCTGGTGGTGGTGCTGGTGGTGGTGGTTGCGGTGGTTGTCGTGGTGGTGCTAGCGGTGGTTGTAGAAGCTGTGGACGTCGTGGTGACTACGGTGGTCTTGGGGCAGCCCAGGTCTCCATACTGCACGCTGTCCAGCTGCTTACCGGCGTTCGTCGGCGGGAAGTGGCATCTCGTCTCCTTCAAGTTGAAAAAGGCTACGTTGGTGCTTCTCAGCCAGTGAACCAGCCAGTTCATCTGACAGTTGCAGTGGAATGGGTTTCCGGCTGCAAAGACCTCCTTGAGCACGGGAAAGAGCTGGAAGAATCGCTGTGGAAAGAAATGCACTCCGCAGTAGCTGACGTCCAAAACCTGGAGGCGGAGGAATGGCTTGAAGTCTTCCCTCACCACCGGAGACAGTTCAAAATTCTTCGAAATATTCAGCTGATTGAGGCTGGACATCCTTTGGAGGACAGATGGTACCGACGTCAGCTGGTTGTCGGACAGATCCAAATCCCGCATGTTGCTCACGTTGTCAAAAACGTCGTCTCGCAGTTCAGCGAGCGCCACTCCCGACAGGCTGAGGATTTCCACATTCACCGACTTGAACGTGTGGGGTTCCAGCCTCGCCAGAGGGTTCCTGCTCAGCTCCAGAAGTAGCAGATTCGGCGCCCGTATTGGGTAAAATGTCTTCAGGAGATTACCCTGCAGCTTTATTTCAAGCAAATTCTCCAAAGAGTCAAAGCAGCCCGGCTGCAAGTTTGAGATTTTGTTGTTCTGCAGATACAACCTCTCCAGGGTGGCAAGCCCTCGGAACGTCTCGTTGGTGACGCTGGCGATGAGATTCCCCGACAGGTCGATATTTTTCAAATCCCTCAGAGGATGGAAGAGGGCCAGCGGCATGACTTTGATCTGGTTGTACGAGAGGTCTAGCGTGCGCAGGTGGGGGAGTCCAGCGAAGGACGAGTCGGCGAGTTGGGAAATTTTGTTCTCGAACAGGTAGAGGTGGAGAGTGGCCATGGGAATGTTGGACGGGAGCTTAGACAATTCCTTAGTGACGCAGAAGATCATGTTCGTTTGAAGGTTGCAACTGCAATTGTTAGGACATGCCTCCTGCGCTGGGATTGCGGTCGTCAGCGTTATCAGCAGCAGCAGCAGAAGCCCGAAAAGCGTGGAGAGAGACATCTCAGCCATGGGACTGCTCGGCATTCTGTCAATGAGAGAACCAGGGAGAAAAGAAAGCCAGTGTTAGAGTATTTGAATGATTGTAAATAAATAATAATAATAATCATACACGCGGTTCATAGTTGGGGAAGTTCTCCTAGCAAATGGTTCCTGGGGGCTGTTGGTTAGATTACAGATATGATCCATGAAGGTCGTCCCTTCAACACGTATAAAAGCAGTTCGACTGCACTATAGTTATATTACATCTATGCAACTACTGGTTACTGACTCAGTGCTGAGCCGACCATCCACGCACCACTGTGAATTTCAGGGTTTTGTCCTCAGTACAATGAGCATTAGTGTCACCTTGCTGGAGGGAGAAAAAAAATTGTGGACTCAGAAATCCAAACACTTTTGTCCCAAAGTCCGTGCGTGCCTCTTGGCCACACACAAATATGTTGGGAGTGTCCGAACACCCACACGACACCCAAAGTGGCTGCGCCCTTGGTTCATAAACAAATGCATTGCACGCCGAGGCACTCCCAATAGTTCACCATCCATCAGGCCCCGTAAGTTGGTCTCGTCAGCCTCGTCTCGTGCAAATAGCCGAGGAATGGTCCTGAGTCACGCACCACTGGAGGCCAATGTCGCGTCAGCGACTGCTCACGGAACCAAAAATGCACCGTGAACTGCTGTTTTTGTGTCCACAGCGCACACTGTTTGACCACACGACAAGATGACTCATGTTTGGTCTCTCATTGACGTTTATTTGGTCACGACTGGTATGGACTTCATTTGAAGGTGGCCGGGACGACGTGTTTTAAAGACGCGTGTTATTTGTATTCGATTAGCCACGCACAAGAGGCATTTGCACACCTCGGAGTGCTACCGAATTCTGTTCTGGCGCATGGACCTACCATGGCAAGGCCGCGATCGTCGGCAATATAGACAGAGACGAAGACTAAAGAACTGAACCACGAGGCGACCAAATCCGCCCGAGAACAACACGTTACAGATTGACTTGTGACAGCAGTAAATCACTTTTAATTACGGCCTACAGCGACTGCGCTTCATGATGACGATCATGACGACGAAGGCACGAGACGCGCTGAACTACTTATACACGACTGGCTTGAGATTTACGACCAGGGATTTTTGTAAAATAGTATTTTATTATTATATTTAAATAATAATAATAGCATGGTCTGTTTGAGCGTGGCAAAAATCACCGTATCGGAATGAGGGCTGAGATTAGAGCTGGCACATAGGATGCATTCCTGCTGGGATGCATCGGCTTGCTGTGCCCCCCCCTCCACCAAAAAGAGAGCCTTGAACACAGCCTTTTGTTGCGAAGCCCTTCTTGTGCGGTGGTGGAGCGCCTGGAGTTGCTTTTGTGTGCCTCTCTTTTGTACACCGCTGCATTTATTGACACTAAGTGTCCACAATTGAGTGCATTGTTTGACGAGTGACTTTCAGGCTGAGTTTAAGCCCCCCCCCCCCATTTGCGCACCAGCACAGATGGGATGGTTTGAATATGCAGGTCATACCCACGACTTGATTATTATATACTGTATATGTATAGTTGGTGTATGTAAACTAAATTGCCGTTTGTGCTGTGATGTGTTTTCCGTTTGTACCACGTGATGTTCAGTTCCTAAATAATCTCCCAGCACGTGGAGTGAAACATCGGACAAGGTGCCGTACAACACACGGTACAAAATCGGTTTGTTTTGGGTGAGGTCATCGTTTCAAACATGTGTGTGCCGTAAACCCCTCCTCCAACTGCCGCAGACGAGTGTCACGTGTATGACTGCTTAAAAGTTCGCACTACCGGTCTTGTTGTGCTCGTCGTAGGGAGAGGAATGCCCACGAACATTTCAATGGGTACGGACGTTTCGCTGGAGATTACATCCAGCATCATCAGCTATTTTTGAACAGGAGCTCAGACCTCCAGCTAACCCATAACAAACCAATTAAAAAAAAAATCTGAATTGTATTCGTCGTGAAAGCCCACGTGTACAATGAAACACGTGGTACAACCCGAAAACACATCGGAGAGCTCGATGTTAAACATGGTAATTGTGTTCTAGAT
Organism: Lampetra planeri; assembly: GCF_965212315.1. Lineage (NCBI taxonomy): Eukaryota > Metazoa > Chordata > Hyperoartia > Petromyzontiformes > Petromyzontidae > Lampetra > Lampetra planeri. The sequence continues at coordinate 6,609,008 of NC_136129.1, forward strand.
TCTGTAACAATTTGCTCGAAATAATTACTCCCCTCGAAAAAATTTTTGTTTGATTTTGACAACACACCTGGAGAAGTTGTAATCTCTAATTGTGGTTTATGTTATTGCCGCTGCAAGCACACTGGCGAAGCCAATTTTTTTCTTTCAAAAGGTATCAAACTTTATTTTCAGTAATATATTATCCTTTAGGGAGGTCTGGACCGCCCGACTCAGCATGCTGCCGCTGCGAACCTCACCAGGACCAGCGGATTGAGAAACTAACGATATGATCCTTTATTCCAAATATTCTTCAATTCGTGCTATCAGTGTCATATCATAAGACCAAAGTGTCCATTTCAATCTCTCGCAACAAGCAGTGTTCTCAACGCGTGCGTAGACCACAGCTCACGAAGAAACTCATCACAGAATTACTGAGATCCATATAAGCGATCACTTATCCACACTAATACGAGTGGTATTTACTTTTCCCCTTGGAATAATAAAAACAGAAATAAAGTATATTTGGCATATACGCTGGCGAGATGTTAACTCCCTCGCCTGGTATACAGGAGGCCGTAGGTTCGATCCCGACCCTGACGCCTGCTGTGTATATATGTGGTCAAAATAATGAAACTGCGGTATTCTCAATATTCCTTCTTTGCGAGTTTTACAGGGATTATCCTCCTGCCGTGAGATCCCCGTCAAGGTTGTGCCTTGCAACCTTTGCTCGTGCCCCGAACCCATCTCCTCGAAAAAGGCCACAGCCAGGGATTCGTTCGTACAACACCCTCGAGATTCGTAAGCCCATGTCCCCCCCCCCCCCCCGCTGTCACTTTATAATGCGCTACCCTGGCAACGCCCACGACTGCACATCTTCAACACTGACAGGGGCGGCTTTTCGGGTGACAGCAACCGGCTGAGAGAGAGAGAGAAACGTACTGGCAACGTTTACTCTACTACGCGTTGTTATCTTTTCACTCAGAAAGTGCACACGATCATTTTTGCAGAGTTTCTCAGCGCACAAACAAATCGTTCTGCGGGTGGACAACAAAATAAACAAAGTATGGTTCGTGGGTTGTTTTTTAAACACAGAAAGGCAGACATACTTCCAAATGGTTACGCTCTCGACTTTGTCGGAGCAGTAAAACATTGCAAGTGGGAAAACAAAAGCGGTTAAATCGAAAAGATACGAGGAGCAAGTGAGCTGGGCAGACGGGCGATGCAAGTGCAATGCGGGACATGTTGTGGCGAACAGGATTCGGCCAGACATGCCAACTGGAAGCGTCATATTAGGACAGAGAGCTCCTGTGTGAGTTCCATGTTGTGGCACGCCACCGCAGCAGCAAGTAGCAGCAGCAGCAACAGTGCCGCAAGTGATGGGGCGGGGTGTTTTGTGTGTGTGTGTGGCACCGTGTTTACAGTTTCATGAATGAAGTCATCTCCGCGGACACGTGTCGCTCGCTCACCATCACCACTCTCGCTGGCGACATGTTAACTCCCTCGCCGGGTCTACAGGAGGTCGTGGGTTCGATCCCGACGCTGACGCCTGTTGCATATTTGTAGTTTGTGGTGTCTCTCTCTCAGCATTATCATCACGGTGGCTAGGAGATATTATCTCCCTCGCCTGGTATACAGGAGGTCGTGGGTTCGATCCCGACGCTGACGCCTGCTCTACATGTGTAGTTTGTGGTGTCTCTCTCTCAGCATTATCATCACGGTGGCTAGGAGATGTTAACTCCCTAACCTGGTATACAGGAGGTCGTGGGTTCGATCCCGACGCTGACGCCTGCCGTATATTTGGAGTTTGCGGTGTCTCTCTCTCTCTCAGCATTATCATCACGGTGGCTAGGAGATGTTAACTCCCTCGCCGGGTATACAGGAGGTCCGTGGGTTCGATCCCGACGCTGACGCCTGCTGTATATTTGGAGTTTGCGGTGTCTCTCTCTCTCTCCCCGTGGTCGCGTGGATTTTTTTTCACCCGGGCCCTCCGGGTTTCCCCTCCACATTTAGAGACGTGCGTTTACAGTGTTTGGCTGCTGTGAATTTCCACGCGATGAGCCACTTCGTCGAGGCTATCATTTGTGGCCAGTTCGCATTTTAAGAAGCGCCACTTATCTCAGTGGGCCTTACCTGGTAATATAAAAAAATATATGGTTTAAAAAAGTTTAACTTAGTCGCGCGCGATGCTGTAGGTGATTTCAGACTCGTAACGGCCAACCGGACGGCCGAGTTTAGCGGCTCGTGCGTTTTGCCACCCGGGCAGGTTTTGCACGTGCCTACGAATATTTGTACCCCAAACAACACACGTACACACACATATATTTCTTTTTTGTTAGCTGAGTTCAACATCAGCTGAGCCACGAAAAGAAATGTAAACTCGCCGCGTTTTCACTCGTTAATGTGGGCTCGCTACAAGTGGCCTCAGGCACACCAGGCCACGTTGAGGAGTGTTTAAGATTGAGATGTAAAATGCCAAAAGGCTCCAATAGCCAAAGTAAAGAGACTTAAGGAAGATCCTTGGAGTCGTGGGTGGGGGGGGGCTGGGTGGGGAGCAACATCCCTAGCTGTTTCGATTTAATGCTTTCGTGACTGCTGGGATTCATCAGTCACGTAGAAGGGAAATAATAAAATAATAAAAATAAAATTATAATTCTCACGACGTTTCGGCCACAACGCAAGCAGCCGTCCTCAGGTGAAGAACAGGTCTGTCAGAAAGACAGCGTCTGAATGAGACGCTGTCTTTCTGACATTCAGACGCTGTCTTTCTGACAGACCTGTTCTTCGCCTGATGACGACTGCTTGCGTTGTGGCCGAAACGTCGTGAGAATTATTTTATTATGTTTTATTTTGATTATTTTATTATTTCCATTCTACGTGACTTTACCGAAAGAACCAAGAAGATGAATCCCTAGCTGTATTCCATGGCGTCCTTGTTATATTTTTTAGTGCTTTGGAGCCCCCTCACTTCTGACCGTTAACAAGGGAGTCTCTCCGTACGCACGGCTTAACCCACTCGTCCACGTCTCTCCAGGTGTAGCAGCAGAGACGCCATCATTTGAATTGGTAACGGAGGCAAGAAAGGCTTTTCTCCCCCCCCACCCCCTGTTTCCTGTTCTTGTGGTGAGCTATTAGCTGGAGTTGAACATTTGAATCAATTGTCATTCTGAAAATGCACCGCAGCATTTGCTTACGCACCGTCAGCAAGGCATCGTTTCATCAATGAAAATGGATGCTAAGACTTACGATACGTGTCAAAACAGATCATGCGTGCGTGAGAATCGATCATTTACGACCGATGCAAAAATATATATATATAATCGTGGCATGCTAATGCCTCATTTAGGCTGATGGTGCGAATGAGACTGAAAAACAAACGGGAAAAATGAGACAAGAATTCACGGAATTGCTATGGCGGGTGGGTGGAGGGGTTAGGGGGATAAGCGCATGCCCTGTATTTGCTGTTGTAGCAAGTTAACATCAATTTGTGAAGCATTCCGAAGGTTTTCAAACTTCAGACTAGATGTACGAGCAAAACACCGAATTGGCACGGCCTATTACGTGCCATCAAACTGCGCGGTGGTGTAGGAGATGTCATAGTGCACGGTGGTGATTGCTACGAAGGAGTTTCACTCGAGAGCTCTGCTACCGAACGAACGGGTTGCGGGTAAGAAATGCGAACTGTCACATTTCTTGCAAGGGGGAGGAGGAGTAGGATCACCACGAGGCCTTAGCTATGGATAGAATGCATTTAACCACGCAGCGACAAGAGTGTTCATGCAATGTTGTTGTCTGCCACGAGGTCGTGAGAGCCGGGGTTTTACAAACTCGTCGAATCACAGTCGTGACGTGCGCGGGACCGTATCAAGTGATGGTATCGTGAGCCGCAGATGAACCTCGTGCAAAGAACACGTGAAGTTTGCAGATTTTGGTGGGAATTTTTTTTTAAAGGGCCATGCCACATGAAAGTGGAGTTTGTGGAATTTGCAGCAACAACAAGAGCTGAAAACTTTCCCACAACAAGGAGCGCAAACGTTTACAATCGGCGTGGTGTCGCCTCACAATTGTCCTTTAATCAGGCCCTCAACCGTTCGACAATCTAACAGTAATCCCCAAATGACCCCACGGTTTTACTCAAGAGCATAATCATCACCCTCTATCGCTGAATGGGACATTTGAAGAAAAATCTGATATGTCAATCATGTCAATTGTTTGAAAAGAACACTTTCACCTTCTGAATTTGTACTGTGTGCCTTTTGACTTGAAAAAAAATCCGTATCAATAATCTTTAATTGTTTAGGGTTACATGAAGCACGGACGCTGTTTTATGCAAGTAAAATAAAATATCAAAGAAATGTAAAAAAAATATACTCTTGCGCGGCCTGCTTCTAAAAGCCCAGGGCTTTTTCTGCCAATGACATCATCTCGCCGTAACTGTAAACAAAGACTTTGCCTTAGTAAAGCCAATAACATCATATGCATATGCCTCTTAAACAGATGCATGTGTCTTTAAACAGCCAGTCTATCAAACCCTAAGGGGCTTTTGTTTGTTACCCGCTGGAAGAGCTCAGGCTAGATCTTAATCGTATGATAAAGGAAATAAAAGAAATTTTCAAAGATGCTTAAAGAGTTCAAGAAACCCATAGGAGGAAAAACGGCGTTCTTAGTAAGTCACAACAAGGCTGGAGAGTTGCCACGTGTTCTGTTTTCTTTTCCTTCTCGGGATCGGCTGTCCTCGGAAATCTGTAAATCTTCCTGGGACATTAAAAGTCGAGGCTTTATTCAGCCGACGAGTTTCTACACCACTCCAAGACGATGCATTTGCACGCAGTTCACCGCCTCGACCAGTGTCGTGAGATACCATTCCCTCCTCTGCGTGCCCGCATTTTCTCCAGCCGGAGGTGGCAACCCTCTACACGGCTGTGCGACTTTATAATCAGAACCTTCGAATCGCGTCACCTTCGGTCACGTGCTCGACAGAGTGTCTGGGGCCCTTTAGCACAGCTTCCGAGTTAATTGCGCGCGGAGTGATGGGAGGAGCATTATCCTTGTCACGGCAAAGCAAAGAGGATGGACGCAAGGAGAAGCGCCGCATGCGCTCCCGGGGCACTTTGTGTAAACAGGGCACAGGCGGTGGAGGGAGGAGAAACCCTTCTACGAAAACAAAGTCCGCGACGTGCATTCGTCCCACCCCCCTCCTCTCCCCAAGGCCTGGCTTTCTCTGGGGCGGATTTTCCTCTCCCTCCCAAGGTGTTTTGCTGAATTGCTAAAACGCTCAAACAAGGCAGGACGCGGCTTTACAAGGCAGACGCAAGAATGCTGCCCAGATAACACACAAAGACACACACGCACGCGCACACACGAAGAAAGAGATTGCCCCTTTTGGGGCTGCACAGATTGTTGGGGCAATGGTGGCGCCATACCCTGGCTTGTCATGCAGGAGAAGGTGGTACAGCAAATGTGGGTTTCAAATTGTACCGTCTGTATGGGATAGAGTGTTGCCCCCTCTCACGCGTGGCTTCCTCACACATGAACACTAATTGATTGGCCGATAACACCTCAACATATAGAGGACCGCAGAGCTTGGTAGGGTGGTGGAATTTGTCGCTGGCTCACCCTATTCACAATTGTACATCGTTCTTTGTGCCTCTGAGTCGTTCTCTCTCTCTGGAAATAAATGGTGCTACGTTGGCGAGATGTTAACTACCTCGCCTGGCATGCAGGAGGTCGTGGGTTCGATCCCAACCTTGATGCCTGCTGTGTATTTTGAGTTTGCATGTCTCTCTCCCCGTGCCCTCCACATTTATAATCATGCGTTTCGAGTATTTGGCTGCTAGAAATTTCCACTTGCTAAGCGACTTCGTTGAGCTATCATTTGTGGCCAGATCGCTTCTGAAAATTCGCTATATCGCTCAGTGGGCCTTACCTGGTAAAATAGAAAAAAGTTTCGTCTAGAATGAACGCTATGAGATTATTATATATTTAAATGACGTGATGACAGAGAACACACACTTGCGTTAATCTGCAAAATAAAAAAAATAATGTTTGGCTTCCATCCCTAACCACAGTGGGTTTGACAAATAAGAGACAAGCTCCAGCATGAGGCCGATAACATTTCATCACATTTTCCGTGAGCTCCCCTATTTATAAGCTTAACCCCCACCACCCCCCATTAAAGCAAACATTACTGCGTATGGCTAACAACAACAACAAAAACAAAACCTCTCCAATTATATGTATACTTCTTTTCATAATTCCTGGTCAAATGATAATTGTTGTTATTATATAACCAGTTAAACTTGCCACCAATTTAGGAACATAGTGCATTGGTAATGCAGCAGAGTAACTAAAATCCATTACTCTGGGTTTAAAAGAAATTAATATATAACAGTCGACGTTTTGGGCATTAACCAAAACGGTCAGCATCGAAAAGAGCGACGCTCACCCTGCTCGTTTTAACACCGCCTATGTTAAATGTTCTTTACTCAGGCAAGTCGATTCACCGTTTCCAGGCGGTACACGAAAATCGCTACTTGGGCTGCAACGCCCTAGGTAGGAGATGGCGACGCAGCAGCGGGTTCGGTCCGCGACTATGCATTTGGTCCACTCACTTCACTGAGCCTACGGAATTAATCCATCGATCGGCGTGATGTCCGACCTTTCGCTCCGAAGTGCAGGGATTCATCTTCTTGGTTCTTTCGGTAAAGTCACGTAGAAGGGAAGTAATACAATAATAAAAATGAAACATAATAAAATAATTCTCACGACGTTTAGGCCACGACGCAAGCAGCCGTCCTCAGGTGAAGACCAGGTCTGTCTTCATTCAGACGCTGTCTCCCCGACAGACCTGGTCTTCACCTGAGGACGGCTGCTTGCGTTGTGGCCGAAACGTCGTGAGAATTATTTTATTATGTTTTATTTTTATTATTTTATTACTTCCCATCTACGTGACTTTACCGAAAGAACCAATAAGATGCGGGGATCATCTTCCCGAATCGAAGGCGAAAGGACGATGACCTCGAAGCTTCACATCACGTGGAGGCAAAACTTTGGACATCGTGCCGAACGACGCCCGTGGTGGCGCACACCAGAGAGCCGTTCCGCACAACCGCGAGACACAAAAAAAACCCTCCGCGAGATTCGATGCAGGCTGGCTCAGCGGCGAGTCAGCCGGAGCGCTAAGTCACCCGGCCGCAGTGCTCGATGAAACCTCTTCCCGCGGAGCAAATAACCAAGTCGGGAATGTGCACTTCATTCTCTGCCGAGTATTTTATTCAAGGCCACGTTCGAGCGTCCCCCCCCCCCTTCACGAGTCCTGTGGGGCCAAAAGAGCCGAGGACCAAGATCTCATTTCCGCCAGGACGATACCAGGTGGTCGGTCACACACAGCGGGGAGCCCAGCCGATGCATGTTCTGCTCCGCGCGTTAGGGCTGCCTTGACTCTCTGGGGCGATGACAGCCATTGTTGTGACCTTTCGGATCCAGTTACGGGGCAGAGGCACGGCGGAGTGGTGCGGCTTTTGGGTAAGAGGCGCAACGGGGAACGAGGTGGATGGGTGAGTTTAAGTTGAGGATGGAGAGGGGCGCGCGCGCGCGCATCAGTGGGTGGGGGGTGGACGTTTGGTTATCGCTATCTGCCGCTTGACAGCAGATGTGTTCCAGATGGGTGACTGCTGTGGAACCCCAACTGCGGAGGGAGAAAATTATCTCCTCGGCCTTTTGAGATTTCAGCGCCCCCCCCCCGCACACCTGCCCGCAGGTTTGCTAAAGCTAGCTGGTATGCACGCATGGATTTCGATTAATCGTCGTCGTCAGCATCACGATTTCCATTCGCCTTTAATTTGTGTGTGTTTTTTTTGTACTCCCATGAAATGTGATTCGTAATGAGGGGAGCAAGTGCGCATATACCGCCCCCATCGCTGGGGCATTAGGTTACTTTTTTGAAAAAAAATTGAGAAACATATAATAAGTGACGTATTATGAAGTGGAATGTTGTGCTTTAAAACACGTGGGGCTAGCATACCGTGGAACATAGCTCGCTTCACTTTGGTAGGCATTTTATTTTTTATACAATGCTAAATACCAGACCTCGAATACACTGATACTAATCTTGTTCATAAACTGAAGAAAACGCGTGTTTAGCCCTTTTGTCAATACACTGCCGGACATCTGCTTCCCTCTCCACAAAGTGTTAGTCACGAGAGGAGGGGGGGGAGGTTGTTCGATCATACTTCACCATTGCTGGACAATGCGAGTTGGTGAATGGTTAGCAGCTGTTGCAGCTGGGAATCGAACTCAGGTGGCTGGACTCGATAACCACTTGAATTGCAACCGCCGTGGCTTTACTGCTCTCTCGTGAACTTCGCACGTGGATTCCTCCACGTGTAGAGGACCTCGCTCTCCCAGGCACTGCCTCTTTCGTCTCATCCGCGCTGTGTTCAACCACCATCACCACAGAGCAGATCACAACAACAAAGACAAAGATTCCCCCCCCCCGTATAGCCTTAACAGACCGTCGAGGCAAGTGCCGTTAGCGAGCACCTTTGAAAGCGGGCACGGTACACGAGGGCGGTGAGTGGCAACGCCCGACCGCCTTTGTCTCCCCGGTGGCGATGTCTACACACCGCACCAGGCGCATTCTCATTTGAGGCTGAGTCGACCCAGGGGAGGTCCACGACCGGTTCAGATAATCGTCACCGGTGGTGTGCCCTGAGCGGGAATCGAATTGGGGTCGCCGGGTTCTTAGGGTGGGTGCTAAGCACTGCGCCACCACTCAACCCACTCACCGCACTGCAGGTCCCAACACATCTCTCCGTTTATTCCCCAAGCATTGCCCGACTTTGGAATTCCCTCCATTCGTGTCTCTCTTCCTAAGTCCCTATACAATAACAACTCACGATCCGTACTAAGTCTTATCCGTTGCAACTTTACAGTTCAGTTACAACGTTTCACTGGACGGAGGATGGGTTGGCAGAATGGTTGGCGCAATGTCCTACGAACCCGACTCCCATAGAGTTCGATTCCCGGCCACAGCCAACGTCAGTGGCGAGTGCTCTCTGAACCAGCTCTTGTCCTCCCCCCGCCCCGCCCGCTCCTTCCCATCACAAAGTCGCAGTGACCAGAGTGGTGAAGTATATTCTATCACACCCCCCCCATCCCCCCCCCGCTCATGGCTGCCACAGCCTTCATCCAGCAGTGGATTGGCAAATAAGCTATTTATCCGATGGCATCAATCGCCGTTCTCTCCAGAATATGTCGCCTCCGAAACGTCGTGATTTTTATTTTATTTTACTTTTATTAATTTTAATGTTTTACCTACGTAACTTTACCGAAAAAACCTAAGAATATGAATCCTTGCAGTCACGAAAGCTTCAAATCTAGAAATATGTCGCACTTTTTCCCCTCCACTATTTTACAGCAAACGTTGAGAGTGCGTCTTATATTCCGGTGTGTGCGCGTGTGTCTTAAACTACATATGCATAACTCTATTGCCGCGTCTTACTTTCCGGTGCGTCATGGGGTTGCAATAATTATACACACACACATATATATAGGAAGATGCTCCATAATAAGCCCCAGGATTACGTCTGTGCGAAATTTTCCGTGGCTTTAATCAACCGAAAGCAATCCGCAAGGTACTCACGTGAAGAATTCGCATCGCTTGGCTCCCCCAGTGGTATTCGTGTCATCAAAATATGCGCGACAGAGTTTGTAAACTCTTAAGTCAAAAAAACACACTCCGCTCAGGATTCGCAGCCTACTTTATGTAATCTACAGGTCTCTAGAGCTCCGTGCGTCTCGCTCTGCATGCAGAGACGATCTGGCTGTTAACAGTCAGGCTCGTTGCCGCTGGCTATAGGAGTTGAAGTCGCGGTCGGTGAGTGGATGGGATGAGTGAGTGAGTGGATGTGCAGGTTTTTTGATAAATCCGCCTGGACCGCGTTTGCTGCCGAGTTTTTTTTTCAACTTTTGTTATTGCAGTGGCACAGGGCGTACCATGGCAGGAGCCCAGCCCGCGCGCGCCCCAGTGACGATTTGCAGACGCTGCGCCCTCAGCCTCGACTCGGCACGGCCACAGACGCACGGCCACAGAGGGAGGGGTGGGGGGTGGTGCCGTGAGGCCAGTCTGCTCATGCACGAAACAGCTCCACCCAAATCCACCGCACTGTGTCCCTCCACACACGCACGCGCGCGCGCACGTGTGAGCGTTGGTCTCTGTGTGTGTGTGAGTGACGCACGTGTGGGTGGAAGCGCAGCCCCGCAAGTGTTTCCCCGCGCAACTGCCGACGGAAGATCCTCCCACTAGAGCAGTGGGCTTTTCACCTTGACTGCAACCTTGCACCGCTTTTGTTATCGACCGTTAAAACTGTGTACAATGTTAATACCTGCATAGGGTTTGACGAAACAAAGTAAATTGTGCTTACGTGGCCGTGCTTAATTTTTTTTTGTCGATTATTTACCTTCTATAAAGAATCTGGGCATGTCTCGCACCCCCAGAAAGGGCATTTCGCACCCCTGGTTAAGAACCATTGCACTAGTGGCAGCACAAGAGAGCCCCTGTCGATGGGATGTTTGCTTTTTATTTTGTTCTCCCCCCTCTTCCACCCTGAACATGAATCTTGGACGCGGTGGACACACTCACATTTTAACCCCCACCACACGTGACCGCCCAATCGTCTGACTGTGGCGTTACTCATCAATTCTGCTCGGTGCACAGAGGCGGAGGCATTCGAGAAAGTTGCCCCGTCGCTTCAACTGCCGTTCTCGTGCAGAACGGGACAGCCCCGAAGCCACCTATAAGAATCGGTTCATTTATTGTCGTTGCATGGTGACTACCCATCCGAGGGCTATTATGCAGCATCAATCCTGCTTAGGTGCCTAGATCTGGCGAGATCGGGCGCTTTGCGGGTGATGTGGTTGTCTGCTACGTGCGTTCGTAATACACGCAAACACTTCCAAGCAAGACTCAACACACAAGCAAAACCCAAACCACAAACGCACACAAAGGGCTTGTACGCAGATGACCAGATCATCAGAACAGTACAGATCTTGTGTTGCTGGTCAACATAGCGTCAGTAAGCAAAAAAAGCCACCAATTAATAAGGGCGTCACTGGGCAGGCGTAATGAAGCATAGAGGGTACAGGCATGAGGAGACTTGCCCACTGATGATCATTATGAGGATACGTCTTGCTCCGGTAGAGACCAGTGCACAGAGAAGCCAAACCAAACACTCTAATGCTCCACCCAACTCCTGCCGCCAACAGCAGCAGCAGTTCCAACTCCACCTTAGGGCCGACAAGTACGGACCGGGATGGCTCCTGTCCTCCTGTGGTAGGGATCCGGATTAGGGCCACCACCACCACCACCACAAAAAAAACACAAATCCAAATATTACCCAACCCTGGTTTAGTATTTTTTCAACTTTCTTAATGCCTTTAAATGGTTGCCTTCGCCAGGTGTGACCACAGAATGGGACTTGAGAGGGCAGGCTGTGAATTCACCACATCCACTGAAATTAAATGAATCATTCATGTGTTGTCGCTGGGGTGCTCTTTAATTCGAAAACTCGCAGTGGCGTGCGCGGTGCTGGAAGCGATGACCTCGAAGTTGACCCTTTGCCATGCCCTCGCAATGCCGACGCTATCAGTTGACCGCTCAGTGAGTTTGCCTTACCCATGGATGTTTATAACCAAATGTTGATTTTTTTTTCTTCACAGTTATGTTCAGCATACTGATTTACGCAAAAAAACTTTACGTAAATATTTACTGAATGTCCTACGTAAGGATCGAGAGCAGTGGCGCAGTGTGGTTCGTTCCCTGCAGTGTGTGAATGCAGTGACCTGCGTTCAATTGCTAGCCACAGCGAGCATCAGCGGCAAATTATATTTAAACCAGAGGTCAAACAACCCTCCATGACCGGACACGATGCGACTTCAGGGTGCCTTTATCCAGCAGTGGATTGAGAAAAGGACGGTAAATAATGTTTCCGCATTTAAATTACGACATCACTGAACTCCGGTCATCCTCGCAGCCGCTTTTGCCTGGCCATCAGACAAAGACGGTCACCGCATTGCACGCTTTCAGATCCACTTCCGTGGCCGTCTGGAATGCTCTTCCTTCCGGTATTAGGAAGCCACTGGGAGCTATGCACTATTTAAATCTTGATTTAAAAAACTATTTTTTTTAATAACTGTTTTTTTGTGTTTAGTTTGTTGTCCTTCGCCGCACCTCCGATTCGCACGGTTGGTTACTTACATACATAAACCGGATATTTTCTTCGATGCAGAAACAAGTTCAATTTCTACAAATCACGTGTCTGCCCAGTTCACAAAGACCAATAGAAGGACCCTTTTCCCTCTCCGCTCATGAAGTATGGGGGGGGGGGGGGTAAATATCAGTACAATGTTTCTGAATAAAGCAAAAACCTAAAATAATTATTCACACTAGCTCTGGGGCGTCTAACCTCATAAGCGAATCTGGAAATCAAATTGTAATCCTGAAAGAGCCGCACGAAGTCGCTTGAGAACTTGAGCAGGTCCAGTCATGGGGTACAGAGGAGGGGATGGGGTGCCAGGACATACTGTGGTCAACATGAGAGACCAACCAAAGTCTGCAGGATAACCACCCGCTTTCAAACATGTTATTGCCTATAAACGCTTTGTTTTGGAAGATAGTTGCAGGAAACTAAGGCGTGTCGTGTCAGCCCTACAGGTCATTGTGTTTTATTTGACATCATTTTGAGGTCTGCAAGTTATTCATACTCTTAGTTTTTTCGGTAAAGTCACGTAGGTAAAAAATGAAATTAAAATTAATAAAAATAAGTGAAACAGCAAATCTGGCTGTGACGGTCCCACCTGATGACAGAGACTTGTGTTGCCTCCGAAACGTCGTGATTTTTTATTATTTTATTTTTATTAATTTTAATTTCATTTTTTACCTACGTGACTTTACCGAAAAAACTAAGAGTATGAATCCTTGCAGTCACGAAAGCTTCAAATCTAAAATTAGTCTGCAAGTGACATTGTGAACACGTTGTCGTTGTTGTTGCGACTTACACAACGTTGTCTCTGTCTCCTTGCCTGATGATACGGGTGTTAGTCTCTCGTTTCTGCCTATGCATTTTTTTGGGGGGGGGACAAATCGTCCAGTGATGTCGCGTGCAGCGTGCCCATCAACTAAAGGAACGTACCGATGGAAGGGTCAGCTGCCAATATTCTCCGAGACAATATTTGTCGCCGTCTGGTTACTCGGTCTCTCGACCCAGATTTCGCCAGTCACAAAATGTATACCGTGCAATGAGTGCACCCATTAGACAGAATCAGAATATTTATTTATACTGGAAGAATCCGACGGAGCGAAAAAAGCTCTTTTTCACCGATGCCCAGTCGGGACATGTCAGACAACGGTTATTGGGGCCCAAAAGCAAAAACTGCTCAATTCTGAACCCTATCGTGGGATTCGTGCCCCAGACGTTTCCATCAGCAGGCGCATAAACAGCGGAACGTTAAATACATTGCGCTCGTTAAATGAGCACGCAAGGCCATGTTTTTCCCAATCTGAATGCTGGCCGATTGCTATCAGATAATTTGTTACAAAGGCGTCCACTTTTAACTGCTGCATACCACAGCGAAGGAACCGCCAGGTAAACGAACGAACTCACCCTCACGGCTAGGCTCTTCTAAACTATTTGTCCGTAAAAAAAAAGTAACGCGAGCAAGCTACGAGGCAGACTTTTGCATAATTATCTCGAGCCTATCTTGGCCTGTGATCTAAGCGAAGTCGAGGGTAAAGTGTGCCCAACGGTGCATTTTTCCTGTTGTTTTAACAACGCCGTGTTAATATTCTCGGTTCCAGAGAAATGGTTGGCTAAGGCCATATAATCCTGCCTTTGGGCTCGGTGCCAGGCTGGACTGAAAATTGGATCATTCCAAGACTCTTTTTGCAAACTGGGCCCCGGAGAGAATTGGACAGACGGGGCAGGCTATGCGTTTCACTCGATCGGTTTATTCGTCGTGGGTATTTGTGCTCGAATGCCACAATAACGGCGTGTATGCGTGACAATAAGACACGCGCGCACACACACACACATCACGCAAAGCAGCATGCTAAAGTCTGCCGCATATTATGGTGCCTCCAAACCAAATGATTAACGATTGCATCTGATCTTCTCAGGTCGAAGAAGCGAAGTAGTGTTGAGCCTGGGACTTGTGAGCAGTTAGATAAGGTGACGGCCTGAGAATGCCGGGTTTTGCTTTCGTAGGTAAGGCTTGGGCAGTAAGATGGCCAGGAAATGGTAGTACAGCGATGGATGCTTAAACCTATCTGTGCGGTGCTTTGAGATTACCTCCTCGTGTACGTGGTAGGTTATCTTCAGACACTCCGATTTCCTAACCATCTCCCAAACATTCGTTTTAGATGCTTTGCAGGACCGTCCTAAGCACCAACATTTGTTTTAAAATACGGGGGGAGTGTGGGGGGGGGCTCTTATAATCCAGAGAATACGGTAATATCCAACAGCATGCATGGTCGATATGTAGTAGTGTGGGACAGCTCACTATCTAGTCACTGACTTCTGAAAAAACATTGGAGCAGACTAAAGCTATGCCAAATCAATAGGTAAATACATACAACTCAGTGTTTATCAGCTTGGGCCAGGGGGTAAATATTGACCGACGTAGTGGAATGAGAAAACACCAGCACAGATCAATATATACCTGCCGCTGCAGTGCATACACCCTTTACTTAGGAAAATGTTTTTAAAAATCAATTAAGGACAGTAGATTACACATGGAAAAAAAATTTGGACCTTTAAATTCAACTGCGGAATAATTGTTAAATTATAGACTGTTGGGGCAAGCTTTGGCAGCGAGCACCAATAAAGGCTGGCACGGCACTTTAGCGGTTGTTGTGGCCTGAACCACGTCCGGGCCGCCTTTGTCTGCCTAGTGTCGATGTTTACAATGCAACAGGTACTCACTGAAGACTGAGTCGACCTAGGGGAGGCCCAAAAACGTTTAGAAGTTCGTCATTGATGTTGGTCTTGAGCTGGAATCTAACTCGGGTGGCGGTGTGCTAATCATTACCCTACTTTTTCTTACTTAAATCACGCACACAGACAAAAAACCCCTGCATAGCCTTCACAGACTTTTGGGGCAAGTGCTGCTCACGAGCTTCTATGAAGGCCAGTCATGGACACGAGGGGGTGGGTGTCCAGCATCATGCCCGGCCGCCTTTTTCTCCCCAGTGGCAATGATTACACATCGCTCCAGGTACTCATTTGAGACTGCATCGACATAGCGGAGGCCCAGGACCGGTTCAAATAATCGTCACTGGTGTTGTGGGGAATCTAACTCGGGTCTCCGGATTTGCAGTGCAGCTGCTCTAACTGCTGTTTAAATCACACACACACACTAACAAACAAAGTAGTCACAAATCAGAAGAACTTAGGGGCTTACTTATTTTCGACAGCTAAAAAAAATAGTATTCGGACACGTTCGAACGAGAAGAATTACATTTTGTGCTTCCAACTGAGTCACTGCAGCCCTTCTCATAAGCAGGGCAACGGTCTCGAGTCAGCCAAGTACCCATGACAGAAAGCCATTCTGCTGAGTGATTAACGCTGCGTAGTGGAACATGAAAAGCTAAGGCAAGCACGTGCATGCAGGCGCCGCGGTGGCGAGATGTTAAATCCCTCGTCTCGAATGCAGGAGGTCGTTCTAATTGTGTATTTGGAGTTTGCACGTTCTCCCCAATGGTGCGTGTATTTTTCTCCGAGTCATCACGTTTTCCCCTCCACATTTAGAAGCGACGTGCGTTTAGTGTATTTGGCCGATATAAATGTCCACATGATTATAAGCCACTTCATTGAGATATCATTTGTGGCCAGGTCGCGACTGAAAAAAAGAGCTATATAGCTCAGTGGGCCTTACCTGGTAAAAAAAAAAAATTCATGGAATGTGCTGTGGGTGTTTTCCCTAAGTGAGTCTTAAAAGGCAAGGGTGCATCCCTGAAATTACTTGTTCACCCCACTGCCAGTAGAACGGCCTTCACACTGGACTTGGAATCCAGAGGCCGCCGTTTCGACTTGATCTCCTGGCATGCGCTGTTGAAACAATGGGCAACTTTCTCCCACTGATTTCAAGACGCCTGGCTAAGGTGGAAGAGTAGGCCAAATAACGTTTAGGAGGGACTCTAGAGCTCTCCCTAGCAGAGGCCCTTCTGCCAGCAGTGGCACGAGCGAGCAATTGCAGTGGTACACTTTTACCTTTTATCGAAAAATATAGTGTGACAGTCGTTACCAAACTTCAATGAAGGGCCGGTCCGTTACATCCAATGACAGCTTACAATCGCAAACAACCAACTCGTTTCCGGCAATGGAAATGAACGCTGTAATTCTAGATTTGAAGCTTTCGTGACTGCAAGGATTCATATTCTTAGGTTTTTTTCGGTAAAGTCACGTAGGTAAAAAAAGAAAAATTAATAAAAGTAAGTGATTTTTATTTTACTTTTATAAATTTTTATTTTTTTACCTACGTGACTTTACCGAAAAAAACCTAAGAATATGATACGCTGCAACAAGCCTATTACAATATACCGTATACTGTATATATTCATGACACAAGTGTTCCATAAGTGGCTGGACGTGGCGACTCCAGACAAAAGGCAAGGCACTCCAGGTGCGACCTCCGTTCCCTAACCTCCCGATTGTTTTGCAATAACGCCGAGGCCCTCGAAAGCTTTCAGCCGGCTGTGTGAAGGGTCAGCTGGGTCCTGTAGCGTGGCCCCTAAGGGGGCATCTGTTATTCTGTGGCACTGCCTCCCGGTCACTCGCTGCTCATGCTCAAGCACCTGTGAGCTGAAGTGTGAGCGCCTGGGGCCGGTCAAGCAACACCGCAGAGTTAAACAAACAAATAAATAGATGGCAATTTAACGAAATGGTTTCCCTCTCTCCAATGTCTTTTCGGGATTATGCCGCTTGCTGGGAGCTTCTTCAGGAACTGGATAAGCTCATCGGGAGAAGTTTCTCCGATATCACGCCAAACGACGCGCGGTGAAACTCTGAGAACGCGTCGGAGAGTGATGCGCACAATCGCGAAAATAATCCTGTGCAAACTTTTTTATTTCTCGGGCAAGAAAATTAAAATCGCCTCAACAATACAGAAAGATCCTGCTTGGATCGCCAGCGTGTGGAGTCATTTGTTCTTTTTTTGTTTAGTTTTTGCGCCGGAAGTGTTCTTTATTATGAAAAAGGAACGGTGACCTTTTTTCCACCAAATCTTTATCTCGTGCTTAATCTGCTGTTGACATTAAAGCAAAACATCTGAGAATTCCACGCTCTGTCAGCAGTTTCCCTTTGCAACGGTCAGGGCACTAGACAGCAGGCAGCAGATACAGATACCAATCAGCTGTAAAGGCGCAACGCTTGACCGCTGAACTGCCGCACAACATTTATTTTGTTTGGACAAGCTTTCAAAAAACGTTAGAAATTGTGCAGGGATTTGGACAATGAAAAACTTGGAAAAAATATTAATATTTTGAAAATAGCGGTACCAGATATCTCACTTTTCGACGAAATCAAAGATTTGTATCACATATATAATATTACTTTCAGGATGCCCACGATAAGAGGTTTCACTAGCTAGCTTTGATGTTTTGATTATAAGGGCAGCAAAAATATGGTGTGGCTTGAAACTTTGTTTGAACAGACCCGAGCTTCCTTACGTGTATGGAGACAACTAGGAGGGTTATTCTACAATCCCAACCAGGGCTGCCCACACAGAGAAGGGCCCCGTAACAGACCTGTGTCTCTTGTCACCATGAAATAAGGGGGCTCTACGTGGCATCCTGTCCCATGCCTCCATGTGTCACGTCCCATCGCCTGTCGTCACTTTCGATAGCACGAAGACACTTTCAACTATCACAAGATGTAAATATTTCGATTTGAAGCTTTCGTGACTGCAGAGATTCATCTTCTTGGTTCTTTCGGTAAAGTCACGTAGAAGGGAAATAATAAAATAATAAAAATGTAACTTTTGTTATTTTATTATTTCCCTTCTACGTAATAAAAATAAAAATGTAATTTTTATAATTTTATTATTTCCCTTCTACGTGACTTTACCGAAAGAACCAAGAAGAATATGTAAATAATATGAAAATCTCCCTTTTTGTATTGCTGTTACATTATTTTTTAGCTCTAAACTCAACCGTTTATATATATATCAGCCAGAACTGTCGAGGCACTCAACAACATCTCGAGGTGAAATATCTCAACTTACGTGGCCTGAGCTCTCCTGGCAGCAATGTCTCGTGGAATTCACCACGGAATGTGGCCTTAAGCTCAAACCACCCCAGGCTCCTTCACCCGGATGCGTCTCTGACTCAATCGCTTTCCAATCTCCACGAGGGGCACTTAGCTGGCACGCACACACGGCACGTCTAGCGTTAAATCATCACCCGCAGCTAATCAACCCTTCTCAGCCTTGCACACTGTGCGCCAGTGAACCCAATATTATTTGGGTGCGTCCCGTGACAAAAATGCCACTGCTAATCGTGAGTTAAGTTTAGCATCATAAGGGTATTGTTTGCAACTGTTGTGCACCCTTGAATGAGACACATTACTATCCATTCATAATAAATAACTTACAAGCCTTTGTCAATCCGCTGCTGGATGAAGGCCTCCCTGTACCGTGTCAATCACAGGTGTTGTTTGACCATACCTCTTCTAGATTTGAAGCTTTCGTGACTGCAAGGATTCATACTCTTAGGTTTTTTCGGTAAAGTCACGTAGGTAAAAAATAAAATTAAAATTTATAAAAGTAATAATAGAGAAAAAAAATAATGAATCACGACGTTTCGGAGGCAACACAAGTCTCTGTCATCAGGTGGGACCGTCACAGCTAGATTAAAATTAAAATTAGATCAAGATACAGTAAATCTAGCAAGATACAGTAAATTTAGCTGTGACGGTCCCACCTGATGATGGAGACTCGTGTTGCCTCCGAAACGTCGTGATTTATTATTTTATTTCCATTATTACTTTTATTAATTTTAATTTTATTTTTTACCTACGTGACCATACTTCGCCAAGTTCGTCTACGTGGGATGCAGGAGACCGCGAAAGATGCAGAGAACTTGTCATGGGTACGAGCCCTGAGCTACGGGGATGATGCCAGATGCAGGGACCTATCTGGCCCTTTAAACGGGAACTCGGATGAGCGGATTCAGTCATAGAACTTCAGCTGCAAAAAAACGCGCGAATGGAGAGGGCACGAGAGCAGAGGTGGCAGGAGGCGAGCCGTTGCTTCGAGAGCAGCGTTTGGTCTCTGTGACCCCTTGACTTCGTGCGTCTCTGGCCTCTAATGAACGCGCAAACACTCGGCGCAGAGAAAAGAGGCCTCTCCACGCCACTCCTTGGGAGGAAACTCTGCCGCGAGGTTTGAAATCACAGACACACAAGGACACACGTGCAGTGCCTCCTCACGCTCCCGTCAGCGACGCCGCTTTCAGTGTCGTGCTCGTAAACGAAACTGCGTTTCAGAACAAGGGTCAGGCGCAATGTAACCATTAATATAGAGATAAGTGTCACGTAAATGCACATAAACAATATGGGAATATTCAATTCGATTTTAATCTTAATTTTGTAGCTTTCGTGACTGCAGGAATTATTATTTGGTTCTTTCGGTTAAGTCACGTCTAAAGATAAAATAATAAATTAAATAATAGCATATTACGACGTTTCGATTGCAACACAAGCAATCATCATCAGGCATAAAAGAAATAGCAACAAAAATCTAACTAGAAAACTATAGACAGACATACAAGCAGACAGACATCACAAGGACACACAGAGAGAGGACACATATCGGCACAAAGAGAGAGGTCGTTTCTGTGACGGTGCCTCTCTATATTTAGTAGTAATACATTGAATAACAATACTAACGTAATAATACTAATTACAGCCTGTTGGGTGAAAGACTTTCCCATGCAGTGTTGGTTGTGGGTGGTTTTGTTTGACCATATTTCACCACACAGGCCATTGAAAGTTGGTGAAGGTGGGACCAGGTCCGGAACGGTTCAGATATCACTCACGGCCGATGCCAGCTATGGCCGGGGGAATAAAATTCAGGTCGCCGTACGGCGTAGAAGTGAAGTTCCCCTCGCTCAGTCCACATGTCACCTGCCTCGTTATTCCTGCCGCAGGCTGTGTGCCCCTTTGAGATCGCGCGACCCACGGGTTGTGAACCTCTGGCCTGGCGGCGGGGAGAACCGAGCTGCCTTTCCCGTGTGACTCGGTCGTGATGGCATTGGGCAGGCTGACCACCAGGACAACACCGGATAAGCCCGAATGCTGAGCGCTGCCCATGTTTATTGTTTTGAGTTGCCGGTTGTATACAGCTTCGACTTCGGTTTCATTGGGCTGGCACCTGTTCCTGGGCGACTCATCTCTCACTTGGTTCCCGATTCAAATAGCAAGCTGCGTTGTGTCACGCCAGCTGAAAATCCACGTAAATCCTATACAATGTGACAGTGCCCTCGTCACAATTGCCAACATTCCAACAATAGACTGCAATTTCAATTTACAATTACATTGTTTGCACTGGGATGCACTCAGTATGTACACGGTGGTCCATTTATAGATACCCCACCCTGATTTCTAACGGCATTCTTACGTTGTTTTCAATTGATTGTTGTAAGCAAATCGGACTGGCTTTGTTGTGTTAAAATTCAATCAGTGAATTGAGATTGGTGGGAGACGTATATACAGGCGTTTAAACATAACGCTGTTTGTTTGTTCCATACTTTCCCTCAATTACTTTAGTGGGGTGTCTATAAATGGATCACGTTGTATGATAACTCCATTACATGCATATTGCCCTCCATCTCTCCAGGGCTGATAAAATTATTACCGCATTGTGCAAAGTTAACAGTAAGCTGTCGTATGGATGGACTAACCCTGCTGCAGGAATACGGGAACTTACCACTGACCCAGCGCTGACCACCTGATCGCATTAATTAATAATTTAAAAACATTTTATTTTTTTGGGGGTGATGCTGAATTGGCAGTGGTGCACAAGCACAATTAACAACAAAACAACAACAACACAACCTCAACACATTCATAAATAACGCTGCTCCCTCCGGAAGCCCTTTTGTGGCTAGCAGACCTCGACTTTGGAATGTGTTGCGTTTTTGTGTGTTATATTATCATTGCTCCATGCTAATTTGAGCAGGAATTCAAACTTACTATTTATAAGCGTTAAACAACACCGTTACACTTAATTAATTATAGACATAATCGAGTCACGCTATGCTCTGTGCAAAACAACAAGCTACGATACTTTTATTTTATATTTTATACCACGTTACAGCAAGGAACAAACATGAAGATTCACGAAAACCCCTCCTCCCCTTATATTCATGTGTCAGTTATCTAATAGTCTATAGTTAACATTGGTGGCAGCCACGTTGTTTGATTAAAATTTGCTGCAACTGCGATCGTATATGATGAGCACTTCCACGAGTTTATTGTTTTGCAAAAACACATAGTCCAACTTGGACTATGTTTTTTTGCAAAACTAACCCTGCTGCAAAAAACATAGTCCAAGTGTCCTTGAGGGCTTTGCTTGCTCCACGAAATCAACCGCCTGTCTCTCCCAGTACCCTCACGGGACAGCATCACACTCCGTTTAAAAAGATACCAAAGCTATTCATTTAGATTGCCCGTGGATAATTATTCACTGCATTTGGCCGATCTTAATACAAAGAAGCCATCCACACGGCACCAAAATATCCATCAACGCCAAATCAGTGCCGGTGTCTCGTGGCATAAAATAATGAAAGGTATTTTTGTTATTAGTTTGGCACGTAGTCTACATCAGCTCTGTTTAATTTGAGTGTACAAAAAAATAGATATTTTATACATAGTTGTGCCTATGATGGTTTGAAAATTCAGTGCCATTTATTCGAGTAGCTGGGAGCCCAACTCTTTGGAAAAAAACCCCACTAAGGTTACAATTGTAACCAGAGGAAGTTGATTATTTAAGTAAATTGCTTTAGTTGCAGATAAATTTTACACTTCGTGTTTGTTAAAATTACACGAGATGGTCTCAATCAAAACAAATATTTAAAAAAATCCCATCACATGAATTTGGTTCTGCATCCAAATTTGGCTAAATGTCAGCTCCGTGAATTGAAATATCGCTTTGATTGTCATGTAACAACAATTAGTCTCATATGCAGAGCGGGTAGGAAAGTGCAGCCCTCTAATGTGTGGACCAGAGGTCACTTGAAAGATAGCTTGGTGGTAGCTCTGTGATATCCTCTTATGTGGGCTGTTCTCGAACATGAAGGGTTGCACAGCTCTGCGAGAAATCCGAATGGTTTCCTCATCTCATGACATGACACCGATGGCACAGTCGGGATAAATTTAGGAGCGAAATTACAAAAATCTTAACGTAACAAAAATATGACAATGGAAAATTGCTTATTCTTGCAAAAGCTGCTATCAAATCATGGCACTAATCCAGCCACCCCAATAACCAAAGTGCATATCTTAAAGAAACATTAATTCGCTGTCTGGGCATAGTATCCACATGAAGACAGGCATGCAAGTAGGGACATATTATATTACCAAAGACAATTGTCTCATTGTGTCCGTGCTGTCCGGAGCAATGAAGCTTAATCACCTGCTGATGCGTAGGAATCTGTCTGCTGAGTCGGATGACAAGATGTCATGTGCATCCTCACTCACCATCGCATTCTTGTCTGAGTGCCTTCACTTTCGACTGCAGCCACTGTCCATGCATACCGCAGCCAGATTAGCTGGCTTTCTTCATTCTGGCACTTTCCCACTGCTTGTTTTTTTTGTGTGCCAAATTATCCACCACAATCAGTATTTTTCAGTCCACTGCTACAGGTTAAGCCTCTTAAAACTCTCATGCATAGACCCATGGTCCTGTGTGTTGTCTCGCCCGTACATGTGCCCGAGGTTGATCAATCCTCCTCCTCCTCTTTTAATTTTTCTCTTGTTTATGTGTCCTATGTTAATGATAATGTAAAGATGCAACCCTGCATTTGCTTGTGCACGTCATTGCTGGTGGGAGGAGTTCCACTAGAACTCCACAGGCTATTTTGGCCTACTCTTCCACGCTGGTCAAACATCTTTGAAGAGGTGGCAATACTCACACTTTACCCCACCACACATTTCCATTGAATGATAATATACTACTACCACTACTAATAAAGTAATTTATATCCCTTTGTGATTCGACCGCTGCATGCAGACTTTTCCAGGGCTGTTGACCATAATTCACCGTGCTGGTCACAGTGAAAGGGGATGGGTGCAGGATTGGTTTGGGTATCACTCACCGCTGATGCTAACCATGGCCGGCAATCAAACTCAGGTCAATGGCTTTCATGGCACGGCATGCCAATCGCTGCACTTAGAGTACAGGGCACATGGATTGGCCTAGGGGCAAAGAAGTCCTGTGACTGCCGCTCAAATCGTGACAGTTATTGAACCATTCATTATTAGGCAGTGTTTGCCAGCGTGTGTTGCGAGGACTAAAATAACACCGTGTTATTTTAAAGGACCCCCCCCCCCCAAAAAGAGACAGGAACCCGAAAATGGGCACGTTATATAAGTTAGTGAAGAAAAATTGTTACATACAGTATATGTGAACGTGAATGCATTGTTTTATTTTTATTATTTTATTATTTCCCTTCTACGTGACTTTACCGAAAGAACCAAGAAGATGAACGTGAATGCATTGCTTGTGGGAGGCATCACAGTGTGCATTTGGCTGCTATAACTTTCCACGTGATGATAAGCCTGGCCACAAGCTGTCACTTGTCGCTTCTAAAAATAAAAAAATAGCTATATAGCTCATTGGGCCTTACTTGGGAAAATACATTTTTTTAAATGTTTCGTAGTTTTAGTTTTGTGGGGAGGCGCGGTGGGGGGGGCAGTGGGAAAGCAACTTCGAAACATGTCGAGGGCAAATGACCACAATGACCACATTTCTCCCAGCAGAGGGCACAAGGGGGCCTCCAAAATTAACAAATGGGCCATACGCAGCTCAATTGAAGTTAGCCCCGGCCCTGAAGGAGAACATTTAGCGAACTAACTTGTGTGCCGCGTATTCGTCTACCTCTATCTCATCCGGCTAACCCGAGGATGATGATCGCGTCCGAGCGAATTTTTTTTTTAATTTGTGAACAACGTTGGGGATCGGCCGTCGATAAACCAACGCGGCCACGCATGGTGGCCCCCCCTCCTGCCCAAAAAAAGGGGGGGAAATCGTAGCTCCGCCCCCTAATTAGCATAACGATGGCCTTGAATTAAATGACATCACAAATAACATCGCGAAAACTGAACAACGTTTGTGCATTAAGCCCGATTTCTCCTGATGGGACGGACCCAGTGGGTCAACATTGGTCTGTAAAGTTGCGTGTACGTGTCTGTAAAGATTTAGTTTTTGTTGCAAGACATTTGCACGGAGGGCAGACACTGGCGCATGGGAAGTAATTCGCTGTCACTTGACATCAAACTGGGCCCTTTTTGTTAGTATCAAAGTATAAAACAAACTATCGGTTTTACCCTTTTATGGCAATAAAACCGGTGGTGTTAAGATGTTCAAACGCGAAATAGAAACCTTTTTCAAGGAATCATCTTTGCATTAACCCATGTACTTGTAGTGAACACTCAAACAAACATGCTCTGATAATCTATGCATTTGTACGTGTGCTTAATGCGAACTTGATTCCTTGCAAAAGGTTTCTGTTTGGTGTTTGAACATCTTAACACCACCGGCTTTATTGCCAGAAAGAATAAAACCAATTTTTTTTACATTATTTGACATCGTTCGCTAAACAACTGATTGTTTGGGGGGGGGTGGCTGTGGCATGTAGCCATCCTGAAGGAGTTGACAAATAAAGTTTGGTTTCCATAAAAAAAAAAACTATTTAGTTAAATCTTCTTGGTTCTTTCGGTAAAGTCACGTAGAAGGGAAATAATAAAAATAAGTATTTTTTTTTATGTTTTATTTTTATTATTTTATTATTTCCATTCTACGTGACTTTACCGAAAGAACCAAGAAGATGAATCCCTGCAGTCACGAAAACCTTAAATCGATATTTGGTTAAATGTTTTGTTTTTAATGCTGCAAGTGCTGCATTGTTATTATCTGTCAGTGTTACGGTTTTTTGAACTACTGGCGCAGAAGTAAAAATTATTGAGGGCAAAAGTTGATAATAAAAAAAATCCCTCTCATCTCCGTCCACACAGTTATTAGCCGATCGGCTGGTGGGGTAAAGTGTGGGAAACTCCTACGTGTGGTGGGGTAAAGTGTGGGTACTGCTACGTGTGGTGGGGTAAAGTGTGGGAAACTCCTACGTGTGGTGGGGTAAAGTGTGGGTACTGCTACGTGTGGTGGGGTAAAGTGTGGGTACTGTTACGTGTGGTGGGGTAAAGTGTGGGTGCCCCTACGTGTGGTGGGGTAAAGTGTGGGTACTCCTACGTGTGGTGGGGTAAAGTGTGGGTGCCCCTACGTGTGGTGGGGTAAAGTGTGGGTACTCCTACGTGTGGTGGGGTAAAGTGTGGGTGCCCCTACGTGTGGTGGGGTAAAGTGTGGGTACTCCTACGTGTGGTGGGGTAAAGTGTGGGTACTGCTACGTGTGGTGGGGTAAAGTGTGGGTACTGCTACGTGTGGTGGGGTAAAGTGTGGGTGCCCCTACGTGTGGTGGGGTAAAGTGTGGGTACTGCTACGTGTGGTGGGGTAAAGTGTGGGTGCCCCTACGTGTGGTGGGGTAAAGTGTGGGTACTGCTACGTGTGGTGGGGTAAAGTGTGGGTACTGTTACGTGTGGTGGGGTAAAGTGTGGGTGCCCCTACGTGTGGTGGGGTAAAGTGTGGGTACTGCTACGTGTGGTGGGGTAAAGTGTGGGTGCCCCTACGTGTGGTGGGGTAAAGTGTGGGTGCCCCTACGTGTGGTGGGGTAAAGTCTGGGTGCCCCTACGTGTGGTGGGGTAAAGTGTGGCTACTCCCACCTCTTTCGAGATGTCTGACCAGCTTGGAAGAATAGGCCAAATACCCTCTTATAGAGATCTATCTAGGGCTCCCTCTAGTGGCGTTAGCAAGTTATTGTATGGGTTGCACCTTAACCTTGGCGATGTTTTTTTTTAGATATGCGTTGCAAAATAAACAGCTCGCATTTTCCTGGTCCTATTGGCTACAATTATATTTCTTTGTCCATTGTGAGCTGGCGTTAGGCTTTAGTTACGACCGGATGAAAACATTTTAAAAAATGCCGGTACTTCGTTTGACTCCCAACAGAAACAACACGTGCTAGAGGAAAATAATGTTTCCATGAACTCCTACACCGAGGTCGATAATAAAAAAACGTCTCATTACGTTTTGGAGAAACTGAAGAAGTGAATAGGCAAAAAAAAATATGCCTAAATGCTTCCTTGAATTAAAATCTGGGAAAAGAGTGAGTGGGCGATGTTTCTCTCTCTGTCCCCTTTCAGAACTGCTCAGAAAATATAATTAACGTTGTCAACTACTGTATAGCCCCATTTGCAACTGTGATTTGCAACTGAGACTTGCAATTGTGAAGAGCAACCGAAACCTGCAACTGTGGCTTGCAACCGTGGCTTGACAGCTGTGCATTTACAAATGTAACTTATCCTTTTTCCGTGGAATATTTAACTACCGGTGTATTTTTTTTGTATGATATATACAGTAAATATAATATTGCTTTTTCGAATTTAAATATGATTGAGTGCACATTTTATTGCGTCTACATTTTCTTGAGTTGATGTACGATTGTTTAATGTGCCTACCTATTGAACTTCCTCGATATATTTTCTACATTGCCGACCCCTTGATTCATAGCTCATCGGGTTATTCCAAGTTCAAAAAAACGTCGATTTATAATAATAATAATAAAAACCTGTGTTACGATACATTTCAGATTTATAGGAGCATCTAAATGCGACCACATGTCAAGTCGCGATACAAAGTGGTTGTAAGACACACGCACACCTGGAAAGTTTGAATACGCGGATGATGTTTTTTTTTGTTAAAGGGAAAGACAGGTAACATGCTTCGGGGCAGAGGCGACATTATGACATAAGAGCAAATGGTGACACCTCACAGGGAGGGTCAGTCATCGAAGAGAAGAGTCTTGAGCCTGGACTTGAACAGGGTAAGGTGCTAGGCAGTCGTGAACAGCCAGAGGAAGGGAATTCCAGGCAACGAGGGGGTGGCAGTAGCAGTGAAGGAGTGCCCCCCTCCCTTTGAGCGAAGGCTGACTAAGGGTTTTGACAGAAGGCCCTTGTTGCAGGAGCGGAGGACACGTGAAAGGGGGGGGGGGGTAGAGCGAGATGAGCTTACTCATTTACTCAATTAAAGCTGACTGGACCCTCGCTGAAAGTGCACCCCACCCACAATTCCAAATCTGGAACCGCGCCACCACTTAAGCAAAACAGAGCTACATTTCACTCGAGGCAGCCCAGTTCTTCAAGTATTTGAACTGACCCCACCGCCGCCTTGGGCGCAGACGTGGCGAGGTCTGGTTTTGCAGGTTTTAAGGTGCTCCTGGAGGGGCAACCACGCCACAATTCGGTGCAATTGACCCACAGCCACTGCTGTGTAGGGGCAGACACAGCTGCAATGTGGTCGCAGCTCAAATT
This sequence comes from Lampetra planeri, assembly GCF_965212315.1. Lineage (NCBI taxonomy): Eukaryota > Metazoa > Chordata > Hyperoartia > Petromyzontiformes > Petromyzontidae > Lampetra > Lampetra planeri. The sequence continues at coordinate 6,636,676 of NC_136129.1, forward strand.
ACAAACCCATTCCATTTGCTACTAATTGGAAATGAAACCCGGCCGAGGCATGCTTAGATCAACCCTAACATGAGACAAATCACGAGCCTAAAGGTTCCGTGTGTGTTTTTTAATTCAGATTTTACGTCGACATAATCACAATTATTCCGTGGACATCCAGGCAAAGAGGGAAGTAATTTTCATTCCAGAAGACCCTCAGACACGGCAACCAAACTGCGGAAATTACCAAGGACTGGTATCACCTTTTTATTAAAGGACAATCTTTCCACAATCATTAGACATTGGTCTGTAACCGTGAGGGCAATGAGACGTTGACAGTACAAATCTGGATAAAAATAACCCCCGAGTAGTTGTGTGTGACACCCTTGATCATTGCTATTTTCAAGTATCGTTGGAATTTTAAGTTGATTATTTTTATTCGTGGGTATTGTTGGGGAGGTTGGGTAATTAAACTCTCTCAAAATCATTAGGCCTGCAGTTATATTTAAGATTGCTCTGGATCCACCAACACTTATATAAACCAACCACTTTTTAAAATATGCATTCCAGTTGTGACAACATCAATACGCTTATAATTACAACATGATAAGCATGATGATTAATACATAAACAGCAAACGTTTAATTAAAATAGATATCCCTATCTTTTATATCCAGAATAAGTTACAGTTTCAGACCACACATGTAGAAAAACTAAAGCCAAACCGTTATTTATAAATATCACATATATCAATTGTGTACACTGAAACGTTTGTGCGTTTCCAGATCTTCAACACTTGTAACTTGTAGGAGTACTTGAGAAAAAAACAATAACCTTGTACTGGATTAATATTGCTTTGTGGCAAGAACGCCCAAGCCACACACCCACTCGTAGAAGAAGCCCTTTGTCACTGGTTTTATCACAGAGCCCGTTTTGTTTTTACTGCGTGAGCAAAACCCTGCCACCTCCATTCCATCAGAGGCTGACAAGGGTCCGACCAAGGCACCTTTATCCCTTTTTATCTGGTGCCACAAATCTGCCACGGTATACATTGCTGCGTATTGGCGCACGACTTTTGGGATCGAAGTCCTGAATTCAGTCCATAGGTCTGCTCGAATGACAATGCTGTGGTTCTACACGAAACGCAAGTCCCAATTCTCAGACGCAACGTTCCGCTCACCCACCCAGTACGATAGCGGATATAAGAGATGCTTCTAATAAGAAATTATCGCAATCAAACGCTGTGTGATTTTTAAAAGTTGTTATAGTGTGTACACTGTTACGAGGCTGTGTTACAAACTCACGACGCCTTGGCAGGACTTTAAGCGCGCTCGTTGCTTTCTCACATCACTTGCTGAGTATCAGCCTAAAGGCCCGTGACACCAATCGACCAGCAACAAACAGCACTTTTAAAGTAATAGATAATTGAGCATGGTTATTATAAAAAAAAAACTTGGGGGAAATATTGATGGCTGGATGGAATTCCAAAGTGAAGCGGTAAGGAGTGAAGAAGCATAGAGGGATATGCTGTGACCTGCAGTGTATGGTGGTTGAGTGCAATGTGGTCGAGACGAAACAGTCGACCTTGTTGACCCGCCTCCTTACAAAGGGTGGAGGTGTCAGTGGGTGAAGTCGACGCGAAGGGGAAATGTGGCAGAAGCTTTCTCATAACAAGGCCATCCGGAACCATCAGTCGATATGAACGCAGGGCAAATTTGATGATATTATGAAGAGTTGAAGGGCTGTATTATACAACAACAACATTGAGATGTAGCTGCATTTAGAGACCGTGTAAGTCCAACTCGAATTGTACTGCAACTTTAGTGCGGAGTTGAGTGGTGTCTGTTAAGGGTGTGGGAGTGTGGTTACCTGCTTTGGGAACTTCAATCACACCTGTTCAACCCAGGCAGCTTGTGACGAGACAATGTACAGGGCTTGAGGGATCCAGTGAGTTCCTAACGGGTTAAAGTCAACACTTGAGTTGGTGTATTTGCCAGGAAATGCACTGACAAAGATACATCTGTATTTTGTCTTACTTTTTTTTTAAAGAAAGTCCATTTATCAGTCGGCGAATACTTGTGCGGAATGCCTAGCATATCTTCGCACTTTCCTGCTCGCCTATGTCTACATTGCCAGAGCCCATTATCTATCAGGATAAGACAACACAAATTAGAGCAGTGATTAAAACTAGTTTCATCAGCTATGACGCCACCTCTCAATGCCCCTTTGAAGTCTGCACATTGAGGTTTAAAGTGTTATGTTTAGTGTGAATACATTTCCTTCTGTTCTATGCACCGCCTAAAGTGCATGACACTTTAGAACAAACACGTGTTGGAATTTGATGAAAGTAAATTGTTTTAATTAAATGCATAACCATACACTGCATCTCTCAATAATCATTACCAGCCTTCCTCCTTCATTCATTGATATCCCACCGCGTATGCACCGTATACACGAGAGAGTAGCACAGGTATGTGTAAATAATACCCTGCATTTTCATTCGCAGTCGATTCACAAACATCTGCAATTAGCATGTGCTATGGAGAGCGGCCGTTTGCCGAAACGGCGTCTATGATATATATTTTAAGGCCACAGTGTAGAGTTTATTGACAACAGCAAGAAGCACGCTGTTTGCTGCACGTCTCGTGCACCGTGTGGACGGATATGTCCTGCCCAGGGGCTTCCACACAAAGTAACGTCGCGTGCGCAGCAGAGGCAGCAGCATTACCAGCGGCAATAGCAAAGCGACGTTTTTATGCTGGGCGCGCGCTCAAACTCACCTCTGGCTCGGCAGGTTCTTTGCACTTGCTAAGAAGGCGCGGTTGCCAGTCTGCAGAGGACGCGTGAAGTCTACATACGGAGAATAATGACGGCTGAGTTCCGACACCAGCGACGCACGCGCGCGTGCAGAAGACACGTGCAGAGCTAGAGGCTTGCCACCAGGGCTTGCGGAGGAGGGTCAGTGTGAACGTGACTTCGGTGAGCGTAGACTTTTAAAAGCGAGACAACTGGCGAAGAGTGCAACCACAGGCAAGCCACTGGGTGTGGATAAAACGCCGCTCCTCCTCCTCCTCCGCCCTCCCTCCTCGTCGTCGTCGTTCGAGCGTGCGTGAAGGCAGGCAGGCAGCAAGACGAGGGGCTCCCTGCAGCATCAGTCAAGCGACGCCCGCCTCCACGCGTCCCCCCCTCCAATGGCAGGGCGAGGCGATCCGCCCCATGCAAACGGGGGCTCTGCCGTGAGTCATGCTGCACAGTCTCACAACGCTCAGCCCCCAGGGCTGGGGAGAGGTCAAGCAGAGGTTAGGGTTTAGGCGGGACTGGGATCAAAACTCTGCATGAGCGATAATCCTGGTGACATGCGAACGCATCCCAACACTGGGACAGGGCCGCCCAGAGTGGGGAGCAGAAGGGGCAATTTGTCCCGGACCTCGTACAAAAGAGTGGCCCACAACGCGTTTTGCGACGGACCTCCACGAACCTATGGGCGGCCGTGCCAACACTCACGACCACAGAGAAATAATTGATGTATGTGTGTCGAACTTCTTTCGCACCGTACGTAGACACCCGTGCTAATTGGAGGTGCGGGAGAAGGATAACAAACTAAGCACAAAAAAATCAGTTTTAAAGAAATGTATTTTTTAATTAGCTTTAAAAGTGCATAAATATGGTGGCTTCCTAATATCAAAAGGAAGAGCGTTCCAGACGCCACAGAAGCGCATCCGAAAGTGCGCGATGCAAGTGACCGTCTTTGTTCGATGGCTGTCTATAACTGTATCTGTTCATAGCGCACATGAAGATACCTCTCCATTCTGTCTCCACATACCGATAAAAAGAATAGCTTATCCTGCAGCATTGGTTGGTGCTGGATAATAACAATATTGTTGTGGAAAGCCAAGGGAACGGAGGTCTGTTTTCACATGTTGGTACACATTATGCCCCGCAGCAACTCATAATGAATTCGTGTCTGTTGTACAGATAGATTGCAAAAAATGTTGGCAGGTTGACCATACTTCACCACGCTGATCAGTGAAGGAGGTGGCCTGATTTTAACTACCTCGCCCAGTATACAGGAGGGTGTGGGTTCGATCCCAACCCTGATGTCTGCATATTTGGAGTTTGCATGTTCTCTCTCCCCGTGGTAGCGGGGATTTTTCTCCGGGTCCTCTGGGTTTTCCCTCCGCAATTAGAAACTCGCGTTCAGAGTATTTGGCTGCTGTACATTTCCACATGATAAGCCACTTCTTTGAGATATCATTTATAGCCAGGTCGCTGCTAAAAAAAATACCTATATAGCTCAGTGGACCTTACCTGAAATGTTTTTAATTTATCGTTTTTATAGGTTCGAGGGAGTGGGGAGAGTGGGGGTTTCCAGGATTTGTTCATATATCACTCACCACTGATGTTAGTTTGTGGTTGAGAATAAAATTCAGATCACCACTACGCCACCGCTCCACCCAAATGCGAATTACGTCAATTCTGCAGGAGATGGCTTATTCCAGACCGCCGATTTGCACGGTTGGCTATGTACGGTGCAAGAGAAGTTCAACATACATATTGTTCAATGCTACTTTATACATACACTGCATATACCGCGTGCATAGAGTCACTCGGTGTGTAACGAGCGTGTTTGATTTAAATGCCACGTGCAATGCAAATAGCGATGTGCATGCCACGCATGGTATGTGTGTTGAACTTGTTTACACCGTATGTGCGAATCGGAGGTTCGGGGGAAGGACAACAAACTAAACACAGAGATCATGCAAAACTATAACAGCACATCACAGCATTACCGATTACACAACAGTATAAACTATATTGTGATAAAAAAAAACCAATACGATTCCATAACTTCAAACGGCATTGCGTCACCGAAACAACGTGAACAATCGCAATACGCGCGCCCACTGTAATCATTACAATCAGCCCCCAGAGTAGAATTTGTCTTGCCGCATTATCAAAATAATAAATAAATAAAGTATCTTTCTTGGAGGGAATAAGGGTGGGAATTAGAGGCTGAGTGTGGGAAGGAGTAGAACTTGGAAGGGGCGGGTGGAGGGTGGGGGGGGCAGGGAATAGGGAGGGAGGGACCAAGAAACGGGGTAGTGGGTAAAAAAAAACGCAACTTGTTTAAAAGACGTTAACTAACATAACAATGACATAAACTGGCCGGCCCTTTTCCGATGAATGCCTAAAAAAAAAAACCCCAAGCTATCATTCAGATACCCGAGGGTGAAAAAAAAAGCCAGGGTGCTGTCACCGTCCAAACAAGTACACGAAACACATTGAAGGAGTGAGCATCCACCAAAAGCCACCTCAATAGGCTTGCCGCGTTAAGCGGAGCCCCCCCCCCACCGCCCCCCTCTTTCTGCACTTGATATCTGCATAATAGTAAAAAAAAAGCCAGTCATTGAACTTGATAAATGGCCCTCAGAATTAATCACGTCTGCGGGGACGACAGGGTGGGTGGGGAGGGTTAAGCTCCCTTGATTCATTCAATTCAACTTGCACTGCTATTTTTTTTAATCAAAACAGCTGTTTCTGGTCAGTTGCAGTCGAGGAGATGGGGAGGGGGGAGAGGGATGGTGGTGGTGGCGGTCGTTGGGGAGTCGATGGTTATATATTGCGGAAATGGATTCCAATGCTCTTAAAGTCTCGCTGGTCAGTGGCCCAGTGTGGGAAGTTTCTGCAAAGTGACACGGACCCCCCCTCCCTCCACCCCCCTCCCTCCGCCCACAGAGACCCATCGGGGAGCTGTGGGAAAATGCGCTGTCTCTGCCCACTCCCCCTCCCATCCCCTCCACCCACCCACCCACAAGCCCGCCCAGTCTGCCTGCCTGTGTGTTTGTGTGGGGGGGTGCCTCTGTGTATGAGTGTGCCTGCCTCTGTGTTTGCGTGTGTGCGTGTGTGTGCAAGGGTGTGTGCATGTGTGTGTGTATGGGGCGCCATGGTGGCGAGATGTTAACTCCCTCGCCTGGTATACAGGGGGTCGTGGGTTGGATTCCGACCCTGACGCCTGCTGTGTATTTGGAGTTTGTGTCTTCTCACCGTGGTCGCGTGGATTGTTCTCCGGGTTCCCCGTGTTTTCTCTCCACATTTAGAATCAACATCACGCGTTCAGAGTATGTGGTTGCTATAAGTGTCCACGTGATGATAAGGCACTTCGTCGAGCTATCATTTGTGCGCAGGTCGCTTCTAAAAAAAGAGCTATATAGTTCAGTGGGCCATACCTGGTCAAATGAAAAGAGTAATAGTTAATGTGTGTGTGCGTGCCTGTGTGCAAGGCAGTGTTGTCCATGTGTGCCTTGTTAGTGAGTACGTTGTGTGGTGCGTGTGGTGGGTGTGCATTGTGTGCTGTTGTGTGTGATGGGTGTGCGTCGCTGTGAGCTGTTGTTATGTGTGGTAGGTGTGTGTCGTTGTGTGTGTAGATGTGGAGAGGGGGTGGGTGGGACTATTCCGTGCCCAGCGGGAGACATGTTTAATTTGTTTTACAGCTGGAGAGGACGGGGCCAGTGTGGAGAGAGGGGACACAGCAGCAGCAGCAAAGCAGCAACCACGGAGAGGGCGAGAGAGTGAGAGAGTGCATGGGGAGGGGGGGAGAGAGACACCGAGAGAGAGAGGGAGAGAGTGAGTGAGAGGCGGTGGGAAAGGCAGAAGTGTGGGAAAAAGCCACGGATATAAATTAGGAATGCGGCGCTAAAACAATCCCACAAAGAAGAAGGCGTCCTTGTTAATGGTCGTTTCGCTGCTCGCCAGCCCCGATCATGAGCAGACTATAAAACACTTCGACTGAGAAACCTGTCGGCAGCTGCCGTGCGTAGTTTAATTTTTTTTCACAAAGTGTTGCAAATGCTAACGTTTTGTCTGCAACACCTACACACGCGCGCGCGCGCGCACGAGCCACTGCAGCGAGACGTTGACGATAACGATTCGTCATTGAGATGTGTAGCCCAGCGGTGTGAATGGGAACGCAATAGTTAGTCCATGGGCAGATCGACACGTGTAGTGGGGGGGGAAGTGTTGGTACTCCCGCACCGAGACGTCTGACCATCGTGGAGGAGTAGGCCAAAAACATCCTCTACAGAGGGGGCGGCATTAAGCAAGACATTGCCAAGGCTGTGCTTCTTTACCACGGCGACGAGATGTTAACCACCTCGCCGGGTATACAGGAGGTCGTTGGTGCAATCCCGACCCTGATGATGCCTGATTATCTCGAGTTTGTACGTTTCTCTCCGTGGTCGCGTTGATTTTTCCCCGGGTCTCCCACTCCACATTTAGAAACATGCGTTGAGAGTACTTGGCTGCTTTAAATTCCCACATGACAAGCCACTTCGTTGAGATAATCAATTGTGGCCAGGTCGCTTCTGAAAAAACAGAGCTATATTGCTCAGCGGGGTTCTTACCTGGTAACATAAAACGTCTGGTTAGTTATACCACCTTACCTATTGACACGTGGTGCTAATACGTGAAACGGGGTAACCGTGACGCGTGGTTTCGCAAGTGGCACTAAAAGGGGCCTTTTGCGCTCACACTGAGGGCTTCCCTCGAGCCTGTTGTTGACCGTGGCGCGCGTTCTTCCCACTGCTGGTGCTGTCGGCGCAAAGAGGGTCGGGAGCTGTAGGTACCGCATGCCGCTTCCCCGCCCCGTGTCGCGACAGGTCACGCTTGCGTGGTGCCGTCGTGGTATCATTACTGCCCCCGAGAGCACCGGGTGGTGTCACGTGCATCTCTCGCGCACAAACCGCCCGCCCGGCATGGCTCTGAGTTCGAACGCTCAACTTCTGCCAAGTGATTATCTGCAACGGTAGATGAATACACAGCAGCGTCGTTATTTCCCGTTCGAAATAGTGGGGTCAAGCGGCAGCGCAGAGGTTTCGTGCGTCTCGCCATGAACCCGGCATCTGAGTGCGATTCCCAGGTATCGCTGACGTCGGTGATGAGTGATATCTGAACTGAACCCTGGGTTCCACTTCCCCGCGCTGTTCACATAATTGCACTGACCAGCCTGGTGATGTATGGTCGAACAACCCCCACCCCCCCCGCCCCCCCCCCCCCCCCCCATGGCAGACATGGCGTGGGGAGGCTATCATCTAAAAGTGGATTACCAAATGGCTCTAAATTATGATTACGATACTGAAAAACATAATTACATTATTATCCCAACAGCCTTTCGTAGAGGCACATGAACCTCAAACAACCTGACTGGCATGAGTCAACTTCCGAATCGAGTATTCACCACAGAGATTAATTTACAATTTAATAATAATTAATGAAACGCATTTGTTGCATTATTACATTTTTTCGGGGGGGGCGTTTGACCATACTTCACCACGCTGGTCAGTGCAGGATGGTAAAGTGAACACTGGTATCAGAATCAGAATATTTATACGGGAGGGAGAATTCCATGAGCTATGAAGCTCTTTTCCACAGATGTCCAGTAGCACCCCTATCTAATATTGCAGGAGCTCTACTTTAGATCTATTGGCACTCAAGCCTCTGTCGCCCACATCAAGGGAGCGCCTCGTTGAAGCATGACGATTGCTTGTGGATGTACCGTTGCGTTTGATGCAAGGTGTGCTGGTGGTTTTCACCTGTGCAAAAAAACGAAAACAGTCCTCACTCGGTGCATTTGCTGACAGATTCACAGCAGGCAGAAGCCTTTGGGATTCCTAAGGATGAAGCAACCTTGACTTATGGCCTTGATGAACCCCTTTAATTCCTGAGATCTGCAGTCCAGTTTATGACCAAAATCCGACCACCTGTTCCTAAAAAAAAACGACAGACTAAACCTTCCTAAAAGAGACACACATTTGTTGGCCATGATGATGCCTCCACCTTTGGGTCGACTTCTGGCCAAGAGAAACTTGGAATCCTTCAAAAGCGAGTCGTGTAAACTGGGACACGAGAGCAATTGAAAGACCACGCTGGAGATCTGGCTGAGAATTAAAAAAAAAATTGGTTGATTCAGAATGAAGGAAGAAAAACGATAACAAAAATGTGTCGCAACCCTTGGGGAAAAAAAACAAACCCCAGAAATGTGTCCTCCTCCGCTGCTGGATTGTGTGGTCTCTTTAGCCACTCATATAAATGCGTTTATTTAGTAATACTGTTTGATTTTTGAAGGGTGTATCTGCTACTCAGTAGCTACTACGCGTGTAAACTATTCATTTGCAATTTGAAAATTGTTCATCAGAAAAAAAATGTTTTAACGGAATACTCATTATGCCCCATAGTATAAAGTGCAGTCTCAAACTCTGATCATCCATTCCATAATCTCCGGCCTCCCGATCTGTGTGTGCACTGGAGAAGGGTCACCGCCCGAAGTGTCGCCTATTACGTGCATGTTTAAGGCCCCGCAGTGCTGTTGACAAATGTGTTGAGTTCTTTTTTTGTTTGTTTGCTTGTTAACCACGGCTGCAGGTGGCACGAGCAGTCGACGATCTTCCATCGGCGCTGACGCCGCCGCCGCCGTCGTCTTTAGGAAGCGCGCCGATAGCAACCGATGCCCGGGGCATCGCTCACTCGCCGTGCCAGGGGGCAAACGCCACTGGGGGGGACGCTCGTTGTTTTGTGACGGGTGCGTATCCGAGCACGTCCACCTTTGGAATTCACCGCAGAAAATGAACGACCACGGGAGGCGATTGATCCAGTCGACTGCTAAATACCTGCTTTGTTGTTACACCGATGATCCATCAGGTTCGCGGCGTTCACGATGTAAAAAGTCTGTCGGCAGGCGACTTGCGGGGGCGTGCCTCGTGGTGAGTGGCCACGGAGACTTGTTAACGGTTGCTGCCTCGCTTGTCACCTGCCAGCGTGAACGCCGTGACCTGAACCGGAAGAGCGCCGGCTCCACAGCTCAAGTCTCCCGTGAAACTTCACGAGAGGGCCGAGTGACTTTTTTTTTTGGTAAATAATGCACACCATTCGCTCGCCACAATACAACCGTACAACTCCTTTATCACCAAACTAAGAGGCACGAGCAGAGTGCAGCGGTGGTGATGTCTCGTTGCACACTGCACCGACATGAGCTCTGTGACCTGAGTTCGATTCCTGGCTACGGCGAGCCTTCAGTAATAAGTTCTATATGATTTTAGTCCTTGACCCCCCCCTCCCCCCACATTATCCCTACATCAATTTACATGTATGTATGTTGCACTTCTTTCGCACCGTAGCCAACCGTGCTAATTGGAGGTGTGGTTGGAATCTATCCTATGGATGTTGAACTTCTTTTGCGCCATACGTAGTCAACCGCACTAATCGGAGGTGTGGGGGTAAGGACAACAACCTTAACGCAAAAAGCTGTTCTAAAAAAAAAATTTCAATCCAGAATTAAAAGTGCACGGCTCCAGTGGCTTCCCATTACCGGAAGCAAGAGCGTTCCAGACGGCCGCAAAAGCATCACAGTTGAAAGCGCGCGATGCGGTGATGAAACGTGCACCATCATCATTGTCATCGTTCGTCTTCCACCACCACCACCACGGCCACAGTTCGTGTTGTCAAGTGAGCTCCCACCTGTGCAGGCCTTGCAGTGCAGCCTTAAATAAGATTAGATTGAGACGCACCGTTTCTCCTTTGCCCCTCCTGCATCCATTATGGATTTTGAGTCTGTTTAAATGTTTTAAATCACGTTTTAAAACTCACCGAGATGTACTGCAGGCTTTCCCCGTGCCTTCAATTTTTGAAAACCAGTTTAGTTGTCTGATTGGATAACTGTGTAATTATTATTTGCTTTAATCACAGTTCTTCATTTTATTGGAATTTCGAGTGTCGTCATTGATGTTGTTATTGTCATCTATTTCGCTTAGATAGTATCTGTACTTGTGAGTGTAGTTTTGTTTTTGTGTGCAGCGCTTTGAGATACTTCAACGTGAAAGGCGCTTTCTAAAATTGAGGTTATTTTTACAATGGCAAATACCTCCGTGTTACCGGCTGGACCCAGCTGAAATGTGTCCACGTGTCTATCACGAACGCTGCTGCGTGTGGATGCATAGTTCCTCTATACCTGCCGGACCAAAACACATCACCAAGGCCTCAAGAGTAGCAGCGCGTTTATTACATTTGCGGGGGGCGGGGAGGGGGGGCAACCTTTCGCGAACGATAACCATAACACGAACAACGCTTTTTTTCGCGTCCAATTAAGTGACCGCGTTGACGAATTGAGAACGTGATCACCCACTCAGCTGAAAAAAATGCTTGCGACGAAGTGTTGAGTGCAGGGTAACATTCGGATTAGCAGACAACGCCAAAACACCCTCACCCTCCCCGCCTCCTTCCATGCGTCCCACAAAACTCATCATGTGACGCTGTTGTCTCCCACGGAGCGTTTTTTTCCTCCCTTCCCCGCAATGTTTTGGAAATCTGGTGTTAAGCGTCATCCTAAACTGTTGCAGTGAGAAAACGTGGCTGTCACCCCGATGAATTCACATTCACAAAAACACCCTTTCATGTTTTTTCGTGTTATGTTTGGCACATTTTTTTTCCCCGAAGTTATGTTATTCCGTTATGTTTTATTTTATTTTTTTCCCTTCGCCCGACGTTATATCACGCGACGAATATGTGTTATTTAGGGTGTTGTGCAGCGAGAACGGACGTGTCTGTACGTCAGCACTACTCGACTGCAAACCAAATAACAAAAAGAATAAGTACGCGTTCGTCAACAGCACTGTGGCCTTAAAAGGAAAAAAATGTTTAATAGGCGACGTTTTGAGTAATAACCCTTCCTCATAGCACACTAAGGGCCACGAAGGGCATTTGTGCAAAACGTGGCCTATATATATTTAGATATCGTGGGACCATATTTGTAATCTCTTATCCGCACACACTGTGGGAGCAGCACATACATACCAGAGTAATGTCCATTGCACGACAGTCAAAATTCTATTTTTTATTTCAAAATTGGGAATTGTAGTCATTATGATTGGGGTTTTTTTTTGTTTGTTTACGTTTGCAATATTTGGTGTACGGACCGAACCCAGTAATGCCCTACACACTTGAGAACCCGGTTTAATCACAGACGGCTGCCAGGATTAAAACCATTGAAAACGTGTTAACACTTACTATGACACTGCCTACAGAAATACGTTGCACATGGCAGTTGTGAAAACAATACCAGATGATGCTCCTACTCATACTCTCGTTGGCATGAATCATATCTCTAAAGCAATTTGTTCCCCGTTTTTGTTGACACCTGAACTCAAAACACCCCGTCTGCTCCCCCGTTACCAGCCGTTTATACCACTCTCTCCGGCGTACGCATGCATGTATGTTGAACTTCTTTCGCGCCGTACATCGCCAACCGTGCTAATCATAGAGGTGCGAGGTGGGTGGGTGGGGGGGGCACAAGAAACTAAAAACACACACAAAAATAAGTGAGTTTTCAATCTACATTTAAACCATGCGGCAACTTCGGATTCCGTAAAAGTGCCTGGATGACAGTGACTAAACCGGGCCAATCGGCAACGCATCTCGCGGGGAGCGCCTTCTCCCCCCCCCCCCACTTGTACGAAGAGTAATCGAGCGCGGGCATCAATCTACGCTGCACGTGGGAGCTCTCAACAGGCGGAGTTTGCGAGCAGGACTCGGCTCCGAGACGCGCGTCCATGGGAATCTTTTCAGAAGTTGACCGTTAGGAAGTCCAGATGCGCCTGGCACTGCGCTCTGGAATGGGAAGAGACGGGCGGGGAATGGGCGGTGGGTGCGGGGTGGGGGGGTTTGCCTTTCGCGGGGCCAAACCAAGCCGTCCCCTTTTAAATCCATTTAGCCGTCAGCTCATTTTAAAAGCATTCTGTGTTGAGGTCACAGATTATTAGCAATAGCAGATGTGTCTGGCCCCTGCTCGCTCTGCTCTGCCCTGCCTGGGAAAGCTGCGTGCATTCAACGACCTCGTTGTGACGTTACACGCGGTGTTTATTGCAGTGTACTTGTGTGTCAGGATTCAAATACAGAGAGCTGAATTAAAAAACGTGGGAAATGTTGCTGCGGGTGGCAAAAAAACAAGCGTGTTTGCTATCGAGTGAATCCTTGTCCAACGTTCTCGTGGGAAAAAAAGGACTTAATACGAGAAGGAGTGCATTAATCTGCCCATGGTTTGGAAGTGGGGGTGGGTGTCACTCATAAATGAAGCGGCCCACATTGCAATAAGAACCACGGATACTTTGTAAAACCAAAAGAACCCAACTGTGTACTTATATAACCGATGCCACCAGGCACAATAGGTAATGACCGCTGCTCATTTATTACACGCTTTTATTTAACTCACTTTGTCTGTCTGTTGTTGTTGTTACACGCTTTAATTTAACTCACTCTGTCGGTTGTTGTTGTTGTTACACGCTTTTATTTAATTCCTGTTGTTGTTGTCGTCGTCGTTGTCATTGTTGTATCCTCTAATCTTGTAACTCAATTTTAACCCACTTCCCAATGTGGTATCGACTGCAAACTTGGTATACTTATGTCATACTGATGACAATACTATATTCTATCATTAAAAAAATCTAAAACATTATTTTTTTATATGTTATGTTTCGGCTTGGGTATAATTGTCCACGCTCAACTGACGTTGGCTGTAATTGGCCACGGTCCCTTACGTTATGGCAAGCTTCAGGGCCACATCCTGGAGTCGTTGAGTCCTTCCATTACTAGCATGGTACATTTCATTAAAGTGTGTTTTAAAAAAAGCTTTTTTTTATATTACTTATCTGACCGCATAAATAGAGTGAGTTGGATTTAAGTTGCTCGTATAATCACCAGCTAGTTTTTTTCTTTTCCTTTTTATGGTGAATACAATTTTAAAACGTACTCTATTTATTTGTGCCTTTTAACAATGTAATGTTTTCCAACTAACGATGATACGTGAGCTCAGTTCATATGCCCGTCCCTCGATCTGTCCCAGCAAGGCCAGGCCTGCCTCGGCTGGCTTCTCTGGCCAGAGTCCTTGTACTTCCCCGGGCAAGATCATTTGGGCCAGACCACAGTAAAGGCCTAAGTTGCTTTTCGTCATCTTCACGAACAGCTATGATGTATCCACTGCTGGATGAAGACAATGTCTCCGATTTGTGTTTGTTGCATGCTCCGTGCACTCCTCTCTGTGTCTCTTACTGTACTTCCACGCGTGCATTTCTCCATGCTTTAATTACCATCATGCTCTGTCCAATGCGACGTGAAAATGAAATATAATGTCTAACTTTCATGTTCTCTTATCCACTTTTCCCTTTTTCTGTCTCATCGTGATTCCAAAGTCTACACCTCTCCATTGCAGCGTTACAGATTCCATGCACGTTCACGATTTGTTTTCCTTGTTACATTTTTATTTGTAACATTTATAATGATATACTTTCATTTCCTTAGAAAAACGTGTTTTTGGTTTTTGATGCCTCCAAAAACGTTGCTTATGTTTTTCATTCAACGAAGGCTATTTCCTTTGAGACGGCGTGGAACAGCCCTCAGGACTCAACATTCGTGGGGTCAAAGCCATTGTGAGCACATGGACAAGGGGGCATGATAAACCCAGCTGAAAAATCTGACGGGTCCTGCACGTCAACAGAAGACCTCTGTGCATCCCTCAACAGACATCTGTTGAGGCTCACAAATGCCCATTGACTTGCACAGTTCTCTGCCGCAAAAATACGCACAAGGGCATTTCTTAATTAATGTCCACACGTGACGTGAGAAGCGGTGATGGGGCCGAAAGAGTGGAAGCCTTTCCACGCAATGTTTTTTTAATATCCTGTCAATATATACATAACATAACGCTTAAAAAAGGATACACGTGTCCCCTGCCGCATGCGGTGGACAGGCAGAAAACATTTAAAACCGTGGACTCGTTTAAATTGAGGACATCGGCTCTACCTGTGCACACTTCTGGTTCGCACGTTTAAAGGATCGAAAGCAGTGGCCCTACGGTTATACCCGACGTGCGTTCCCCACAGGAGCAAAGAGGTGTAGTGACGCATGATTCAGACCTGCTCATCCCCCCCCCCCCTCGTGTGATCATGCGATGGGTTGGGAAGCAAGTGGCAGATGCACCACAGGTCTTTCAGGGCTACAAGACCTTTTGCCCTAACCTTTATCCCTGGTGTTAGAAAGTTCACGTGCTTCAGCAAAATCCTCGCTAAGCCACTTAAAATGGTGTACGTATGTACGTTGAACTTCGTTCGCACCGTACGTAGCCGACCGTGCTAATCGGAGGTGTGGGGGAAGGACAACAAACGATTATTATTATTATTATTTTCATGAATGCCGACATGGTGTATTGGTTAGCACACTGGACTTGCAATCTAGAGGTTCACCAGTTCGATTCCATCAACCGGTGTGGCAGTTGAAACATTGGCTAGCTTTTCTTAATTCCCCCTCTCCTGCCTTGCCCTGCCCCGATCCAACGAGCAGTATAAATGGGCACACCACGGCGAGTCATTCCGCAGGTTTGCGTGTGGTGGGGTAAAGTGTGGGTACTCCCACTGTCTTCTCAAGACGCCTGACTATTGTAAAGGAGTAGGCCAAAATGCCCTCTAAGAGGATCGCTCTCTAGCTCCCTCTAAATGGAAGCCCTTCGATTTAAAGCTTTCGTGACTGCAGGGATTCATCTTCTTGGTTCTTTCGGTAAAGTCACGTAGAAGGGAAGTAATAAAATAATACAAATAAAACATAATAATTGTATTTTATTTTATTATGTTTTATTTTTATCATTTTATTACTTCCCTTCTACGTGACTTTACCGAATGAACCAAGAAGATGGAAGTCCTTCCACGAGCAGTTGGCGCGAGGAAGCAATTACAGGGCTGCACCCTTTACACGTTTACATTTTGTTATTTTGAACTTTTTTTTAGATCACCCAGAACTTTTGGGTTCGTTTAATTTGCCGAGATGGTCTCGAGTGTGGGCTGTCGTCCGTACCGCTGTAAAGTATTTGGATTTTGACTCTCCGTTGTGAGCGTATATTGACTAAAAGTCACGCTCCGGTAATCAATTTTCAACGGGAAAAGGTAGGATTCGGATATGAAGTGGGTGGGAAAGTTGTACACGTAATCAGAGATCGCTGCTTTTCTCGAGGAAAGTATGGGGAAGTCTGTTGTGCTCATGCCAAGGGCTCGTGTTTTCAGAATCAGAATCTTAATTGATTTAAGCTGGAGGAATCTCAGCTTTTTTTTCAGAAATGCCCAGTAGGGGCGGGTCAGAACGTTACAACAACAAACAGTACAAATACACGATAAGAGTAAAGGTAAGTAGATAATTTCAAAAATAAAAGCAAACTTTTTTTATTTTACCAAGTAAGGTCCACTGAGCCATATAGATTCATTTTTTAGAAGCGTCCTGGCCACAAATGATAGCTCAAAGAAGTGGCCAATCACATGGACATTTATCGCAGCCAAGTCTCAGCCATAATACATTTTTCTGTTTTACTGAATTGTAAAAGCGAAAGAAGAAGACAAAACCCCGTATTGAATTCCAAAAATATGTACAGTGTTTTTCATTAATCATTTCATCTGTTTCAAAAACATTTATCTGATTGTGAGGACCGATCATATTCTGCAACTGAGTCATACGTTTTGGATCGCAAGAGATTACGGGGGCCACTATGCAAGTCTTTTTGCCAAAATGTCATGACCTTCGCTTCTCAGCGTGCCTTCTGGCTTTGACAATTTTGCACTTCAATCTAGAGGGGCCTGGGAATTTGTGAGATTTTGAACTGACACTTTGATCCAATAATCAAGGCTGATGTGCAACACTTTTTTTGTTGTAAATTACAACAGAAGGCCAAGATTCCTCACTTTTAACCACGCTGGATATATCCACAACAGGGCATGTGTTACATTACATGCCAACAATGTAACGGGAGTTTGACACAAACTAACAAATACTCAATTCCATGTAAACAACCGTATGGAAAATGCAACTTGCAGATAATCGAGCAGCACTAAACAGGGCCATAGGGCTGACATGGCTATGTCTAAGCTTAGTGTGGGAAAATCTGAATTAAGACACTCACTTGACCATGGTCACCTCAGCAACTAAACGGTCCTCTGTTCATCCTTCTGCAAGGCCGCATGCAGACAATACCCCATTGATTCCACCCTTGTCACGCCTCTGCCCTCATTTTGTAGTGGACACTGACAGAAATAGCAGAGAACCGGCAAATGTGTGTGCATATATAAATATATGCGTGCGCACACAAACGGAATCTACTTAAAATATAAACTTCATATTTTTACCACCATTGGTACCTCATTTGCCAGTAAAAAAAGAAAAATATGATAATTGTTTTTTTTTACCCTTTAATCTGGCAACAAAACTGACACACAAAAAAATAGGTGTCAGTTTTGTTGCCAGATTAAAGGGTTAAAAAACAAGTTTCATATTTTTTGTTTGCTTAATTTTGTTGTAACTGTTGGGCACTCGTACCTCCAACCTGTTTGTAATAGTATATATAAGCAGACATGTTCTATCCACTCCCGAATGGGCTCCTTACGTCGTTGCCATCCCTCATGGTCATGCGATTCAAGAGCCGAATGGCTCACAGGGCTATACCTAATAAATGAACTTTGAACTTTGATGCCACAATCCATCCCACTCCGGCCCCCTGTGTGAGTCGCATCGCTCCGTCTCTGTACTGCAGTGGTCGTGCTCTGAGGTGTGTTCCCTCCTTGGGCCATCGTTCTTTCTCGTGATGTGTTCCTCCCAAGCTCACTGACTTCTAAGTGGGGGTTCAAAGTAAACGGTCCTCGGCCAAATACTGTCGAGTGTAAATGTCCACGTGATAAGCCACTTCGTTGAGTTGTCATTTGTGGACAGACTTAATTTGGAGCTTTCGTGACTGCAGGAATTACTCTTTGGTTCTTACGGGACTTTACCGAAAGAACCAAAAAGTATTTTTGGACAGGTCGCTTGTGAAAAATTGCTGTATAGCCGAGTGGGCCTTACCTGGTCAAATAACAAGTTGTTTAGTTTAATAGTTTATTATGTCCACTTACTTTTATTATTTCTGATCCAAGTGTCCCTCTTCCTGTTTTTCAGTGTTATTCCCAGAACGCATAGCTCCATATTTTGTTTGTGCACCTCTCAGCTGAGGGCTCCACGTCATTTGCACCGATCCAAACCTCTCCGATTTAGGAACATTGGAACGCGACTTCACATGATGAAAAATGCGAGTTTCAAAAAATGGTCTCCATGGAGGTTCTGATCCAGGTTCATCTTCAATAATCGTTCTAGAGATTTTATATACATACACACATTGTCGTGTTTTCCCGTTTTTCCTTCCATCAAACTTCATCCTTTTTGTTCAGCAAACGCGTCGCGCAATGAATTTTGTTTCACTCGTATTTATCTTTCGCGCTCCTCTTGCTGGCGGCTTATTTGTTAAATCCCGCGATGATTGTGTGCAGTTCGTCACCGTTTCGTTGTTATAATGGCAATGCCGTCAAGTGACTCTCTCGGACGGTTCATATTTTCTCCGTTTATTTGTGAGCCTCTATTTCTCCATCCAATATTTTTTTTTATTATCTGCGAAATAAATAGACTTGGTAGGAGTGTAATTCCATGCCGGACTCTGACTGTGATTTGTATTTTGTTAACGTTATTTACGCAATCTCAGTGTAACTGTTTCACCATGTACCCCTCAGGCTATGTTCGAGGTCTTCTTGGAAATCACGCCAAGTGGCTACATGAAGGCCAAAGACTGTTTGGATCGTTAAAAATATAATTGTAACGTTAAATTTAAATCGTGTGCACTGCAGCACAATGTAAAACAATATAAAGACAAATCCCCCCTATAGCATTAACAGACTTTGGGGCAAGTGATGTTAGTGAGCACCTATGAAGGCCTACACTGCACACGAGGGGGTGGGTGGCCAGCACCACGCCCGGCCGCCTTTGTCTCCCTACTGGCAATGTTTACACAACACACCAGGTACTCATTTGAGGCTGAGTCGACCTAGGGGAGGCCCAGAACCGGTTCAGATAATTGTCACCAGTGTTTGCCGTGAGCTGGAATCAATCTCGGGTCGCCGGGTTCATAGTGAAGCGCGCTAACCGTTACACCACCGCTCCCCACTGCAGCACAATGTAACGCCTGTGGCACAAACAATAATACTACTTTTAAGTGAGAATAACGAATAACTAATTTCAGCGGTATTTCACCTTAATCGTGAACAAACTAAAAAAAACCTCAACACATTCGTCAATAATACTGTTTTTTTCCAAGAAAAAATATATAATAATATGTAACCTTTTAGGCAATGTATATGTGCTGTGAAGAAGGGCCATTACCGAAAACGTCAGACAATAGAAATGTACTGTGAAGAAGGGACATTGCCCGAACCATCTCTTATTATATATATTTTTTACCAGTGTTATTGACTCATGTGTTCAGTTCTTTGTCAATTGTTCTTGCACACAATTGCCAAAGCAGCAGCATCGCCACGTAATTTTGGGCGTCACGGTGTCGAGATGTTAACTACCTCGCCTGGTACGTAGGAGTGCGTGGGTTCAATTCCTACCCTGACCGCTTGTATATTTGGAATTAGCATTTTTGCGACCGCGTGGATTTTTCTCCGGGTCCTCCGGGTTTTCCCTCCATATTTAGAATCAACATGGGTTTACAGTATTTGGCTGCTAGAATTGTCCACGCGACAAGCCACTTCCGTTGAGCCATCATTTGTGGCCAGGTCACTCCTGAAAGAGAGCTATATAGCTCAGTAGGCCTTACCTGGTAAAATAAAAACTAGTTTTTGGTGAAGTTAATTTGTTTAATTATTACTCCATCATTCATTTGCAACATACAAGGATTAATGGGCCAGTGCGACTTGAATTAGCATATCATGCACATGGCATTTGACAGTTCAATTTCACGGCGATGCGTGGACCTCTAAGCCCGCCTGCGTGAAGTTACTCCAGTATCCCCGATGTCAGGACCCCACAAATTGGCCGCTGCATCCATCACCAAAAAAATGCTCATTGCAAAAGAAGCCGCGAGCATTTAAAACAAAAATGTGTGCTACTCAGTCGCTGAGCTCGGCTAGGATTCAGCTAGGCTGCTTCGTGCAGCGCTTTCAAATGATTTTTTTGGGGCCGTCTGGAAAGCTCTTCCTTCCGATATTCCTTCCGATATTATATTATCTGAACCAGTTCTGGGCCTCCCCTAGGTCGACTCAGCCTCAAATTAGTACCTAGTGCAGTGTGTAAACATCGCCACTAGGGAAAAAAGGCGGCTGGGTGTGGTGCTGGCCATCCATCCCCTCGTGTGCCGTGTCGGCCTTCATAGGGTGCCTGCTAACAGCACTTACCCCAACAGCCTGTACAGGCGACACGGGGAGGGGGGGGATCTTTGTGTGTTATCTACTGACGTGCAGTTTTTGCGAATAATTGGATGTGCAGTTAAAATCTGAAATTGCTCTTCAAAACGTTTGTTGTCAAAACATCTCTTCTTGAATGGCAAAGGGAGCGACCATTGTGAATTTACACAAAGCCTCGGTCAACCCGTGAGCCAACGCAACGTCCACATACCATGCCTGTGAAATGCACATGCCACTGCGCCCTGATAAAAGTGCCGCGAGTGTGTGTTTTTTAAGCTAACGGAGCAGTCCTGCAAATGCTTGCTCACGTCACTGCTGGAGGAAGTAGTGTATGTGCGTTGCACTTCTTTCGCACCGTACGTAGCCAACCGTGCTCATCGAAGCTGCCGGGGGAAGGACAAGCAACTTAATCGGAAAATCGGTTAAAAAGAAATGAGTTTTCAATCTGGATTTCAAAGTGCATAGCTCCAGTGGCTTCCTAATATCGGAAGGAAGAGCATTCCAGACGGCCACTGTGGAACGTTCCAGACGGCCACTGGAGGGGAGCTCAAGGGAACCACTCTGCATTATGGTTTGTATATCTCAATCTTGATTTGAAGCTTTCGTGACTGCAGGAATCCATATTCTGTGGTTCTTTCGGTAAAGTCACGTCGGTAGAAATAAAACCAAATTAATCACGACGTTTCGAACGCAACACAAGCGCCCGTCTTCACTTAAAAATAGCGATTGCCGCGATGTCTGCTGCGGGCAACACGATGTCTGCTGCCTTGTGTATATCTCTTTTACACTGGCTAGATGTCTTGGAGAAGGTGGTAGCACCCACACTTTAATCCACCGCACGCGACCTGCCACATCAACCGTGATTGTGCCCCCTGTGAATCCTGCAGGGTGGACAAAGGCGAGAGGTGATTCTATTTATTCATTAAACTTGCTCCATCATTTCCCCTGCCGCATCGGGAGATCAAACCAACCCGGCCATACATTTCGATTTAAAGCTTTCGTGACTGCAGGGATTCATCTTCTTGGTTCTTTCGGTAAAGTAACGTAGACGGGAAATAATAAAATAATAAAAATAAAACATAATAAAATACAATTATCACGACGTTTCGGCCACAACGCAAGCAGCCGTCCTCATTCAGACGCTGTCTTTCCGACAGACCTGTTCTTCACCTGAGGACGGCTGCTTGCGTTGTTGCCGAAACGTCGTGAGAATTGTATTTTATAATGTTTTATTTTTATTATTTTATTATTTCCCTTCTACGTGACTTTACCGAAAGAACCAAGAAGACCAACGCGGCCATCTCTGGGATTGCAAGGCCGGTGCGCTAGCTGACCCCGTTACCATCATGGCGGCGGCTCCCATTGTTAATTTTAGCACAAAAGGCCTTCGGTGCCCATCCCGCAGCCCAACGTAACGTCCAGCGTACCGGGGATGCTCGGGCAAAAGCTGCCTCCGTGATAGTTGCCAGGGGTTCTCAAGCTAAAGGAAGGTAACAGCATCAGAAACTGATAGCAGCAGCAGCAAGTGGCGGCTCATCTTGGGTTCTCGCGTACGCATTAAACAAATGCGCGCGCCGTGACCTTGAGAGATTCCCGCAGACGTTTCGATTGAAATCTCGCAATTAATGGGCCACAGCTTGAGGCACACATGTGTGCGCAATTATAGAGCCATTTATAAAGCCGGCACTCGCTCCCCACTCCGCCCCCCGCCCTGCCCAACACAAAGGAGCACTTGCATTCTTTTGGAAAGCCCTATGGACAAACTTTGACTTACGTCCAACTTTCAATTGACTTTTTTCCCTCCTCCTCCACCATCCCCGCCCTCCTCTTCTCCGTATAGTTAAACGTTACATTTGCAGTTTAAAATCGATGATAAGTTTGGTCACATTTGACTTTTCAAGCACGGGTAATATCCTTTTATGGCTTTTTCTTTTAAGTGTCAAGAAGAAGAAGAACATGCAACTGGATTTTGGCTTCGCTTTTTTCGTCAAATAAATGCGATAAGTGATTTTCGTGAACAGTGCTTATTTTCAGTTTTACTGCATGCCCAAAACGATTAGAATTTGGTGCACGATGTCCGTTTTTTTCATAATTTGTGCACTATATATCCAATTCCCTTCCAGTTTCTCAATCCAGGATTGGGCCCCGCCAACAGCCACATTAGGACCCACAGATAGGACATCGATGAAAGACAATCATTCTCGACTAGCAGAGATTGCCGAAGAGAGAGAGAGAGAAAACAAATATATAAAACTTGTGAGATGAGTCTGTTACTTGCTTCGATCTCTGTGTAGCAGAAATAAATTCAGCAATTTCGCCGGGCAGCGTTCCCATAGAAGAAAAAAAAACCCCAACAAACCCGGCATTTACTGGCAACGGTAATTCCTGCTGAGGTTACACTTGACGTGGGAGGCGGATTTCCCCAGCCTGCGCGGCCTCGTCTGTTTTGGGGCCAAGACGGGTGGCAAAAAATGTGAAATATATTCCCCCAAAAGACGCGGCGGTAGTCGAAAAATCAAGAGCTGCTGGGCGTTTGAAAAGGGGGGATGCGTGTCAGTTGAGTCTCCCGCTGTGTGTCACCCACGTCCCTGAGTGTTGGGCGCGGAGCGAGTCAATAAATACGATGCTTGCACACGCACTCGTATCGCACTCGTCATTGGCCTAAGTAGCATGGGAAATTTGACTTAAAAGCAACTTTTTTTTATAAAAAAAAAATTACGATACAATGTACGGTAAAACATGGATATGTATATAATCATCTAGTAGTACTTGAAATTCCAACGCGTTTTCGTAAAATACCTTCGCAAAAATCTTGTCCCAAGCCAGGAGAAAAAAGAAATCTGTCGAACAGCTTCGAAATTACACAAAGGTGCGTTAACAAACATTCGCGAGTATTTTTTTACGGAAACTTGAGTTCACAAACAACAACGACAGCACACGCAAAAGGTTTGCTCGCCTTCCCGATCGCCTCGGAAATGGGAGAGCCAGCCACTCACTCTGTCGTGATGGATGCGTTGCTCAAAACGTTTTCGGGCAAACATTACGCCGACGTGACAACACACACACACAACACACACACAGCACACACACACAACACACACACAGAGACGAGAGGAGGCGGAATGGGGTGCACAACTGTTACGGCACCTCCGATTAGCACGGTTGGCCACGTACGGTGCGAATGAAGTTCAACGTATGTACGTACCCCCCCACCCACCCACCTCACAATTTCAATGACCATTGGCATCACAACAATGAAATTCATTCCGATATAATACTGAAGGTCAGGAGAAAATGGCGACGTAATTGTATGAGTAATATGTCATCCACCTATCTCATTTATTTTAAGACCCAAATAAATAAATTGCCAAAGTAAGAGCTTAATATAGAACAAAAATGTATAACTTAGGATACAACCTAGACATGTGCAACGTTGATGCTTTTGGCAAGAATGGACGTGGGGGGTGGGGAGGACATGGGAAGGGGTGGGAGGCCACCATTAAAACCATTAAACTAAAAACGTATGTTTTATTTCATCAGGTAAAGCCCACTGGCCACATATGACAGCTCAACGAAGCGGTGTACCACGTGGAAATGTCTCGTAGCCAAAATACAAAACAGTCAACGTAATGTTTCTATCGGCAGGCCTGGTTAACAGTCTTGGGATTATTGCCGTGGCAAGAATTCCTTGGCAATAATACCCTAAGCCGCCCGAGCCTACCTCGATTGGAAAAAAAGACTAATTCTGAATGGACGCTTTAGATTTCGCGGGGCTGTCGACGCGCTTCAATCGCCCACGAGATGGTAGAGACATGGAGACAATGCAAAGCCCTCGTCCGTGATTGGCTGGGGTCCGCCTGCGTGTGCCGTGTGCGCGTCTGAAATCTTGCCCCCGAAAAACTAAGAAATGAAGTGGCTCCATTTGCCCTTAGCTTAAGGCTGAAGGAAACAAAAAGCCGGGAGCGGTGGGGCAGTGGGGGGAGGTGGGGGGGACACAACGCTTCATTGTTCCGACTTTCAGCAGCAGGCCAGGTTTTAGACGGCCACTCTGCGGGCACCAGCAGAGAAACGCGGCTCCGTTTCACTCGGCGAAAATAAGGGAGGCGTCATTTTCCGAGCTACCTTTTGATATATACTCATGGGTTCGTCGCAATTAGTTGTGTGTCAACATCTGTCCGCAAGCATTAGACGTTGTCCATTGCAATGCATTTCCTGTACAACAACGTGAAAGGTGCAGGTCCTGCGATTTCTCACTGAAGTGGCAAGTGGCAATGCTGGCGGAAGGCCCTATACGATGGGGGGGGGGGGGGCGCTCTAGAGAGGGTATTTGGCCTACTCTTCTACGGTGCCCAGACGCATTGGAAGAGGTGGGAGTCGCCACAATTCATCACAACTGCGCGCGACCTGGTGTGTCCATCTGTACTACTCGGTGGGCAGAGGTGGCCGTGGGGATTTAAGAAACTTGCACCCCCCATCGTTTTGACTGCCGTGCCGGGAGGTCGACGTTTAACAGTGCCACCTTCTGGATTGCAAGTCCCTGTGTTGCTGACCGCTATTACCGCCGTGGCTAAATATGTTGGTTTAATGTTCTAAGAAATATTCTTCTGACTATTGTATGTTTTACCTACTACTCGCCAGCTGACGGTGTTTATGCGGTTTATAAATACGTTAATGGGTATGCGTGGTCTGAATTGTAGTGTACTGAAAAATGTAATTGTTTTTTTTTACGTTTTTATATCAGCCACATGACTCGGCACGTCCCTGGCTAAAGCAATTTTCTGGAAGGGCAAAGGTATTATTATTATTCATCAGCAGATGACTAAAATTAAATGGCTCTGAAGCAGACAGGTCGACTCGTCATGTTGGTTTTGATTTCACGATAGGAGTGTCCATATCTCTGCTGCTGTCATTGAGCAAAGTGTTGGGTAGCTGCAGATGAAGAATTTTGGGAGTTTTTTTTATATGCTTAATAGGTTAGTAAAGTGGGTAAATATTGACTTTCCACAGCGTAGAGAGAAAGAACTATTGGCCACTTGGCAATTTATTACCCCCATTCCCAGCGGACTGTCACAATTCAGCCTCGTGATCAAATTCAAGTGTCGATTCTGTCTTGAGTCTCGTTTCAAACTCGAGTTTGTTCCGTCTCATTTCACACGGCTTTGCCTGCTCAATTAGCCTAAGAGTACAATTTGCATATAATCTACGCGCATTATATATTTTATTCTCTCACGTGCGATTCGATTTTATGTACCGTGTGAATTAACAACAATTCACTCCATCTATGCTACAAATTTTTTTTATTCCATGCACAAATAAGTACGTTGGCTCTGATAATCCATTGTATGTGTGTGTGTATGTTGAACTCTTTTCGTACCGTACGTAGCCAACCGTGCTCATCGGAGGTGCTGGGGAAGGACAACAAACTGAACACAAAAATCAGTTCGGAAGAAGTGAGTTTTCAAGATAGTTGATTTCAAAGTGCTAAGCTCCGAGTGGCTTCCTAATAACGGACTGAAGAGCCTTGCAGACGGCCGCAGAAGCGCATCGATTTGAGTATGGCAGACGCGAAGCACTTCTGGGGGGGGGGGGTGGCGGGGGGTGGGGGGTGGGGGAGCAGCAGCAGAGCGCTCCGAAGCCAGCGACCTAAGTTGAATTTCCGGCAACGGCCAAAATCAGTGACGAATACGAATCAAGCCATAGCCCCGTCACCCCCTTAAGCAACACGCGCTGAGCAGCCAGGCGAGGCATGGGTGGGGGGGGGGCTACAGCACCAACAAGGGATCGATGCGGCGTGGCAAAGGCCTTCATCCAGCTGCGGATTTACAAAGGGCAGTAACGCTAGGGTTGACTTAAAGCTATCTTAATAGGGGGTTTCCCCTTTTTTTCTGGCAACAAAACAGAAACCTTTTTACAAGAAATAATGTGTGCATTAACCACAATACTTGTTATCAAAATGCAAACAAAAAACACACTCTGATAATATATATGCATTGTCCTTGAAACTGATTGGTCCACACCAGAGACAGCTTTCTGTAAAGGGGAAAACCCCTATTATTATATTTTGGTACTGGCAAAGGAGTTCTAATGATGTAGTTGACTTAAAGCTTCCGTGACTGCAGGAATTGTGATATTGTTATTATTATTATTTTAGTTATATCTACGTGGCTTTACCGAAAGACCCAAAGAATAACGCCAGGGTTGATTATTCGCACCAAAAAAAAAAACACACAGGCCATGATTTTTTTCTTTTCTCTCAGGCAGAGCCAATCCGCGATGGGGCAACTCACCGAGGAGCCCCCGACGTTCTTCGGGCCAATTTGTCAAAAGTGCGAAAGACACGTCCGCAGGGGTCGTGATGAGAGCTGTATTTTTTGCGGGGGTCAGATCGTGAAAACCCGACACTGCCAGTTCGTGAGATGTGTTGACGTGAACGGAACGTGCAAATGTGTTCCTACTTCAGCGCACCGTGGTTGTGTGTTAGAGACCAAACCCGGCAACGTTTATTATCGAGTATATGCGACGTTTCGCTGGTTGAAACCGGTCGCGAAAGCCGACACGTGTTCAATAACAGAGGGCCCAAGCTTATTATTATCGTCGCATTATTAATATTATTAAAGCACGTATGTAAAGACTGTCCTCGTGGTTGGTCAGCTGTTGTCTCCCTGGGCTGAGAAATGACCCTCGTGACCCTGTTTTCTCACAAACCATTCTGCTTTACGGCATTTGCAGCTGCAACCACAAGGCAGATGCACACACAGACACGACCCTGCTAAGGCCCAAAGTCTATTTGCTTTTCAGTAACTTCTCCCCTTGTCCTCAAAGTCTCATTTACGCCGCACGCATTAAAGCAACGGCCTCACGGTGAGACCGGAGTGTGAGTGTGAGACGGAGCCTCAACTCAGCTGGGTAAAAACGTCGTCCTTCGTGACGTGACCCACGAGAAAAAAACACAACTTGTGATGGCGGCATTTGGGGTTAGATACAATTTCAGATGGTGACATTCCCAATCTTCCCCTTCTTTTCTTCTTGCACAGCATCGATAAGGGAATTTGAAACCTGCAGGGAAGGGGCGGCCGCAGATAGTAGGCGGCCGTGTCGTTTTCCAGCGCTAAAACAAATCCATCGCCGCTTCGTCTGGTTAGAGCGATATTGGCAGCGGGTGTCGTGCATGTGCCGCGTGTGACTACCAACACTCTCCGGGCTATAAGACGCCCTGGCAAAGTGGGATGCAACCGAAACTTTTCATTTGAAATACAGGGCAGGCGCAAAGTGCGTCTTACAATCCGGAGAACATATCTATGGGACCTTTCTCCCCCAAAATGATGAAACTAATTATAATAATGTTTTACCCTTCCTGACAATGAAACAAGTGTTAAGATGTTCAAACACCAAATCAAACCACGCATACCTGTGACGCAACATGCAAACAAACATGCCCTGATAATTTGTCTTTTAAACTGATTGGCCTACAACAGAGACAACGGCCTTCTTTATGGCCTTGTCCCACCAGTGTTAGGGTCAAGGAGTGCTAAACTGCGAAAAGTATCAAGGCAATGCGAAGTATGAAAGTGAGAACAATGGTAAGTTGTTGTTCACACTTGTATCGTACAGTTTCCGTGCTATCGCTGTACTTTTAGTAGCAAATAAAGATCGCTTTAAAGTTCTTCAACGGAAGTCTTCTAAACATTATAATGTACGACGCTTATAACGCAGAATACTTTGCAAGGCACTAATTTAATGTCATGGGTAATATCTATTTATATACAACATTAATTAGAGCGTTTGTGAGTTCGTGAAACATTTTTGTTCCAGAAAAAGAAAGTTTTTTAGGGGAAATTAAATAAGCAACGATACATCGTATTGGTTTATTCGGTAAAGTCACGTTCCATTCTACGTGACTTTACCGAAAGAACCAAGAAGATGAATCCCTGCAGTCACGAAAGCTTTAAATCGAAATTAAAGCAACGATAATCATGATGTAACGTTATATTACGTGTAACGCACAATACGATGATCGTGAATCCTGTATCGTACAATATATATCCTAGTATCGCCCTGCTAGCCTGCCACGTCACGTATATTCCACTTTAAAAAATGCATATTAGCAAAAACAACAACAACAAAGTACAGACGAGCAAACAACAAAGGCACACGGTGTCCAGAGTGACCAGCGGCGTGCTTTGAACCTTGCTGCAAATTCATTTCACTCCAAATGCAGCCGCGCAGCAGTAAAAAAAACACGCTTCCAGCCTACAAAGCTGCAAGATCTTTTTTTTTTTGCATTCTGGTATTTACGAGGCTGCCTGTCGGGGAGATGTTGCACTACTCCCAAGAGTAGCAAATGGAGCGCATCCAAAATGTCCTACAGCGGAGACTTTTCTTACACGCGTGTGACTTCTAACTTTACTCTTTCGTGACCCAGTCTCGACCATGAAAAAGGCCGATCGGTCACGGGACATGAATCAACCAATGTAGCGGGTAGCATGTGTCGGCTGGTTTTCACTCGACGTCTTCACCATCAGAGACCATTGTTGCCGCATTCATTTGTGTCTTGATCATGGTACATGCGGACTTGATGCCTTGCCGAAAGGTATCTTGCTGGAGTTGGACCATCTCAACAACTTCTGTTTCATTGCCGGAGAGGGTGCACCCGATGCTTGTGTTTTCATCATTTTGAGGCTGGCAAAAAATGTCCCATTGATATAACTGCTCTTCCCGAGCTATTGATACTTTGATATTTTGCATCGCCTTTGCGCTGTTTGCCATTTGACGTGCTCTGGTCTAACACTGGTGAGACAAGGCCACAAAGAAGTCGAGTGTCTCTGGTGTAGGCCAATCAGTTTTAAATACATTTGCATATATTATCAGAGCATGTTTGTTTAACACGTCGGCTTTCGCGACCAATATCATCCATAATAGAGTTTTTTTGGGGGGTTAGATCACGTAAATATATAAATGTGTCGTTGTGGTTTGGCTCTCCAACACACCGGTGTGCTGTACTAGTGACGAATTGGCCACGTTCTGTTCACGTGACAACCCTTACTAGTTGGCTGTGGCGGGTGGTGGCGGGTTTTAACGACACATTTATATATTTTTGCGATCGAACCCCAAAAAAAACACTCTATTATGGCAGAGCATGTTTGTTTGCACGTTTTGCCACAAGTACGTGTGGTCCATGCAGACTGTATTCCTTGCAAAAGGTGTCTATCTGGTGTTTGAACATCTTAACACCTCCTGTTGAATCGCCAGGAAGGGTAAAAATGTATCCTTATTTTTTATTCATTTTGATACGGGCAAAAAAGGTCCCATAGATATCCACGTTATGTTTGATGATGGAAGGGGGTGGGGCGAGACGGCATGCAGGGGGGTGGAGGCTGCTATAGTTTTGCGGTGGGCCCCTCCTTGAACACCCAATTCATTCCCTTTACTGTTTAACCACCACGAAATCCCGATGCCAAACACTCGGTTGTTATTCACTTTGGTTATTTCAGTTCTAGCGGATTTTTCTTTCATGTAACGCGCGCCAATTGTAAACATCTTAGCCAACGTTCGAACGAACTAAAACAAAACAAAATCGGCACGTAACTGGTAGTAATACAAACAGTGAGGCTTTAATGCTTAAATTACCTAATTACCGATGATAATTGGTGCAAGCCCTGCAATTACCTGCGATTGCCACCGCTGGCAGAAGGGCCTCCGTTACAGGAAGCCCGAGAGGCAATCCGGCCTGCTCCTCCACGCCGACCAGAGGTAGTTAGAAGATGAACGAGGAGCCACACTTTACCCCGCGGCAAGCGACCCGTTCGTTGATCGATCAACCGCAACGTACCAAGTTTACAATGCCAGGTGAACAGAGATGCGTGGGAAATCGTTACTTTTTTTTAACTCGCAGCATCATCTCTTTCTTAAATCTAGATTGAAAACTATTTTCTTTAAAAGTGCTTCTTGTGTTCAGTTTGTTGTCCTTCCCCCGCACCTCCGATGAGCGCGGTCGGTCTACATACGATGCGAAAGAAGTTCAACATATTTTTTTCGATTTAAAGCTTTCGTGACTGCAGGGATTCATCTTCTTGGTTCTTTCGATAAAGTCACGTAGAATGGAAATAATAAAATAATAAAAATAAAACATAATAAAATAATATAAATACATATTTTATTATGTTTAATTTTTATTATTTTATTATTTCCATTCTACGTGACTTTACCGAAAGAACCAAGAAGATGAAAGTTCAACATACTAAAGGGGTTTTTTTTCGAAACAGGAAGACTTCTTCGCAATTCTGCCAAATCGTCTGACGAAGCTGGTTGTAATCACCAGCGAAACGTCGGACTACTCAAATTTGCAAATGTTGTTGAGTTTACTCTCCAACACACCGATGTGCTGAACTAGTTAACTAATTGTCACTTTTTTTCCCCCGTGACAGACCTTACTAATTGGCTGTGTCGGGTGGTGGCGGGCTAACGACACATTGATATTTACGCGATCTAACCCACAAACGCCTTTATTATTAAAAAAAATACCGGTCACGAAACCCTACATGGTATACATACCAACATTCATCGAATCGAATCGGCGATCTCCGAATTGCGAGTCCAGTGTGCTGCTGTCGAACGCTTATACCACGGGAAGCCCCGCCGCTCGTTCATGTCGGGTCGCTATCTCATCGCCAGGCAGGTGTCCAGACGGAACCGCGAGAGAGAGAGAGTAAGGCTGATCTCCGTGCCCATTGTCACGGGGGAATATCTCTGCTGCCGCAGCCCCTGGGAATTCACCACCACCACCACCACCACCCGCCCCACCCACCCACCCAACTGCCAAAGCCAAGGCTGACGATGCTCCACATTCGCACCGCAAGGCCACCGGGGTCCAATTTCACACCAAATGAGTCTCGACGTTTGCCCCTTCATCTTTCGGCTCCTGTTTTGTCTGCCACTCACGTGCAATGCTAAGCTTTCTATAACAGCGTCACGTGTGAGGACTGAGTAAGTACACGTTGCGCCCTCTTTTTCATCGCGCTGTCACCCTGGTGTCCATCGGTTATAATTTGCTGCACTACATAGCTGGGGAGGTGGTGGTGGGGGCGGGGAGCGGGTGTTGCAGTGTTTAACGCACTGCGCTTTGGACGCCGGTGACGTGAGGTCGATTGCCAGCCGCGACTACCACCAAGTGTTAAAGTTGTGTCCGAACCGTGTCGGCCATGGGGGTTGTTTGACCATACTTCGTCATGCTGATCGGTGCGGACTTGTTGAAGGTGGAGGTGCGGTGGAGACCGAGACTGGTTTAATGTGTCACTCACCACTGATGTTAAATTCCCGTGGCCGGGAACAGTGCCGGATTAAGCTAGTGCGGGGCCTGTAGCACATGGTATGAAGGGGCCCTAAAATAAAATAAAAACTTAATTATTAAAACACATACATTTTTTAACTTGCACAGGAAAGTAATTGCATTTTTTCACTTGTTATACAGCCGGATAATACGACAAATCGCTAACCTTAAACACCCAGTCGTTCGTAAAAGTTGAAGGTGGTATAGTACTACGGTAATAGAGCAAGTGCAGAATCACTGAACCGGAATTGATAGCTTGAAAGCATTTAGGTACTTTTGCTTCGAGGATAATCCGGCACTGGCCGGGAATCCAACTGCGGTTGTGTCCGCAATGGGAAATAAATCAGCTCATCACTTGTAGCAAAATCAGCCAGAAGCTTTCAAATAAAAACAGTGGCATTCTCCACTTCCAATACAAATGTGCTTTAGCTGGAGAAAAATGAACAGCCAACTCAAAGGCGAAAGCAACATCGTGGAGCAAATCCACAAACGCATAACGTATTGCCGTACAGCATTGTGGGTAAAGGCAGATACATATAAGTAGAGTTCATTTCTGTGTCTCTGTATTGAAAAAATAATTCATCAGCCAATTGTATCTTTAGACAAACATCATCAAGCAGCATTTATTTACGCACGCGAAAACTGGTCCGGCTTCGACATTCTGGGTCTCGTCAGCCGTCGAGGCTTGTTTTAACAAACGGCGCTGCATTATCCGATGTTACGAGCAAAAGCACTCCGCGTAAAATATTTGGGAACATTATGGGCAAAAGCAAATATACATAGAGCCCCCAGTTCGGTGTCCTGACATGTGTTCTAGTCTCTCAGCCTATCGGTCTTCCAGAGCAATCCTATCAAGCAGACTTTACTTGAAGAATGGCCAGAATTATTTAAAGACCACGTGGCAGTTTTAGCAGGAGCTTAACGTTCCCATTGTCCAAAATGCCATAGCGGACGCATTTCGCTGACGCTCGCGTTCTGGTCTCAGGGTTGCACGCACGCATTTCTGTTTGCCCATAATGCCACTACTCTGATCCAAGATAGTGAACGTTGACAGATGGATTTACTCATTTTTTTTATTGTTGTTCTGTCATTGCTCGCTTACTGGCTGCTTTTAATGACCTGTCCGTGTGTTCACCACTGGGAACAAACGAATTCTTCTCGGACAGAGCACAGCATTCCTGCATCAATTGAAATGTCGCTGCATTCCGTGGATATTGATGCACGTAACAGTTGCGACCGCTGCTCTCTCGGTTAATTTAAGGATTTATTTAGCCGCGTGCACCGCAGGCTAAGAGATTGTCGAAAGCCAACACAAAGCGTGGGATTTTGAACTGCAGCTTACAATACTGCACGTTGATAACCGTATTCTCTGGATTAGAAGACGCTCCGGAAAGTAAGACGCACCCCAAACTTGTACATCCAGTACCAATGAAGTCGTGAGAATCTGTTCCCGATCACGCCTGCCGAATTATAAAAACGCACCCCCCGCATGTTTTACCTTTTTTTACTTTTAATATCCATGGGGCAGCAAGTGCACATTTACAATGGGGAGAATTACAGTAATCGATGTCTCGATGCATCGTTTGCACCCTCTGGACTTGCGAGTTTCGTTGAGAGCTCACGCACCGCCGAGTGAGCTTACAAGACGTTTAACATGTCGGCTTTCGCGACCAAAATCATCCATGATGTAGGTTTTTATTGGGTTAGATTGCGTAAATATAAATGTGTCGTTAAACCCGCCACCACCAACACAGCCAATTAGTAAGAACATGCCAATTCGTTATTAGTACAGCACACCGGTGTGTTGGAGAGCCAAGCCACAACATTCACAATCTGAGTACGACATTTCGCTAGGAATTAATTAATTAGGGCGAAACGGTTGAATAATTAATTAGTAATTAATTAATTACTGGCGAAACGTCGTACTCAGATTGTAAATGTTGTGGCTTGGCTCTCCAACACACCGGTGTGCTGTACTAGTGACGAATTGCCACGTTCTGTTTACGTGACAAACCTTACTAATTGACTGTGTCGGGTGGTGGCGGGTTTAACGACACATTTATATTTACGCGATCTGACAAAAAAAAACTAAAATTATGAGCTTACAAGAAGTTAATTGTAGAAACAAAAAAATAGTCCAGCTGTCTGCTGTAAATTGTTTATTTATCAGCCTGTTCACCCAAATGCATACGCGTGCTACATATAACCAAACACATTGAAATCTGTAGCTATGTCAAATGCTCTCCATCTTGAGAGAGGAGTAAAATGCGTCTTAGTTGGCTCTTGTGTACAAATAAGGAGATGGAAATGTGTAGTGCATGAATGAATAGCGTATGAATGTGTAGTATATGGATGTATAGTGTATTAATAAATAGTGTATTAATGAATAGTTTATGAATGAATAGTATATGAATGTGTAGTGTATGACTGAATAGTGTATGAATGTGTAGTGTATGAATGAACAGAGAATTAATGAATAGTTTATGAATGAGTAGTGTATGAATGAATAGTGTATGAATGTGTAGTATATGAATGGATAGTGTATGAATGAATAGTTTAGTGTATGAATGATGATGTCATTCGAAGACCAATGGGGATTCCATTAAAATGAGAAATAGTCAAAACGGTTTCAGCACATTTGGCTAACAACAGTGTGGTTGTTTTTCATCCACGCTTAACAGGGCTGTGTTCTAAATGATTATTATAATTTTATTGAAGACGAAATATGGACGTGGTTGATATCGAACGACAAACAACGCATTTCACACCGAATTTTATTTTTGTTACTTTCAACACATCTTGACGCACCGTGTGCTTCGCACATGCTGCGATCATTTTTAATTTTCACGACCCATATTTGAGCGCATTATAATGCTCTTTTCTCAACACTGTGTCATGGCGGGCTTCTGTTGTTGTAAAGTTCCCGCTTTGTTGTCATGAAGTCAGCGTACAATTCTACACGGAGCACGTTCACATTTCTCACATCGGTTCACACGGCGATTCCCACACTTTGCGCGATCATTAGTTGTGTTCTGTGGGGGTCGTTCCCCTGCTCGCGCTTTTCCCACCCTTTTGCAGCTGGAAAAGGCATCAACATTTGGTTTCGGCCACTGGGACCGTTTCGCCTCCCAGCCCATATGCCACTCCGAGCTGCTGCTGCTGCTGCCGCTTGCCTCTCGCGCGCCTCCGCCCATTGCTCTTTGGCACGAGAAATCCCAAACAGTTATCGAGGAGCAACGTGCTCTTCCGGGCGAACTATCGGGCGAGTTGGGAATTGCATCGTAAGTCGTACGACTGCGCGCACGGTTAGTCGAGCGCACGGCTTTCATTTCTCACGCCATACTTTCCTGGCAGAGCCACCTCGAAAGTCCGTGGCAGGCCTGGGTTTGGAGGAACTGGGCAAGATGCCACGTGCCCTCTGTTCACCCCACCCCCCACCCCCCTTCACAATTATTTTTTTTTTAAACAGGCACCCTGTTGTGTGGCCCTCTTTTGTGTGAGTACAAATTGTCCCTTTTTCCCCCCTCCCCTCAATTGGAGTTGGGATTATCGGCGTAGGGCACTACCAATAGAGTACTAGGTATACCTATCCATAAAAATATATTGTTTTAATTCCTCTACATTTGTACCCTATATTCCTATGATCCATATGATCAGATGTATACAGCACTGTTGAGACGATGGTATATATAGCGTGGCAAAAAGAAAATAATTCCGAAACAACGTTTGGGACTGTTCCGGCTGGAAATGAAGGTGTGAGGTTGAGAGATATTGCGGTTCAAATGGGGCTGATTCAGAGCCAATGGGTTACATGTCACACTCGCAGCGAGGCTTTCGTGGCAGTATTAAGTGCTTTCGTTATGATCATTATTGAAATAAAATTAAACTAAAAACTAAACTATATTTTATTTTACCAGGTAAGGCCTACTTGAGCTATGAAGCTCCTTTTCAGAAGCGAGCCTTGCCACAAATGACAGCTCAGCGAAGTGGCTTATACTGGTAGGAACCTCTTGGTTACACCAGCCCACAGGGGATTATTGTGTCCGTCCGTCGTGCAGGGAGGGGCTGGGTGGGGAGGGGAGGGTGGGGGGGCTGGGTGGGGAGGTGGGGAGGGGCTGAGTGGGGAGGGTGGGGAGGGGCTGGGTGGCTAGGGTGGGGCTGGGTGGGGTGTGGGAGAGGTGGGGCTGGGTGGGGAGGGGCTGGTCACCCCGTGGTGCCCTTATGAAACTCAATGTTTAACCTACTCACGCCGGCATGTGCCCACCCTCACAGTCGGGCATATTTGCGGAATACACCACGCCGCCGTTGACCCTGGCCATTGACCGAGCAACCCAACGTTCCTATCAGCTCCCTCCTCCGCAGGAATGTGTGAGCAGTAAAACAAATTGTGGAGGGAAAAACCGGATGACCCGGAGAAAACCCTACGCGACCACGGGGAGTGTGAGACATGCAAACTGCAAGTTAACGGCTGATCTCCTCTCAACGCGAGCAGCCTTTAAGAGCGACCCTCTTGTCAATATAATCTGGGAACTTCAAGAGCGAACAAAGATCTCCCCCCCCCCCCCCCGTATAGCCTTAACAGACTGTTGGGGCAAGTGCTGTGAGCGAGCACCTATAAAGGCCGGCACGGCACACGAGGTGGTGGGTGGTCCAGCATCACGCACGGCCGCCTTTGTCTCCCTCGTGGCGATATTTACACATCGCGTCAGGTTCTCATTTGAGGCTGAGTCGACCTAGGGGGCGGAGGCCCAGGACCGGTTCAGATAATCGTTACCGGTGTTGGCCGTGAGCGGGAATCAGACCCGGGTCGCCGGGTTCATAGCGCTGCGCGATAACCGCTACACTACCTCTCCCCACACAAGAGCAAACACAGACACACACACATACCCCCCACCCACCATCTCCCCCACCCACCCATCTCTCCCCCACCCACCCATTTCTCCCGCCAATCCCACAAGTGCACACACAAAATCCTTCTTCAATAACACCAAGTGTACGAGCTTCCTCTTTTTTTTCGGATAAAATCCCACACTCAGCCACTCAGCCACCCGGCCAAGCATCCACAACCGCGTGAGAGAGAGAGAGAGAATTAAAAAAAAGAGACACCGCACAGCCCTCCTGAAACACGAGATGTGGCTTCTCATTTCCCCCCCCCCTACCCCACCAACACTTCGTGTAAAACATCGGAGGTTGTTAGACGCGACGAAAGAGTAAATCATCAGCTGTTGAACGCGCGCGGTGCACGGGATGGCTCCTGACCAGCCGTCGGCTTTGATCCTTTACGGATCAACGGGTACGGGCGGGTTTTTCGAACTCGGTGAATTTGGTTGATTCAGAAAGTTCCACCGGTGGTGCGTTCTCCCGACGAGGCTGTCCGCAAAAGCGACTGCTGTGACGAGCGGAGCCCAATGCCATCGCTCGCGTGGCACCAACACCGCCCGCGCCGCCGATTTATGGGCAGCAGTTATCACCGCCCTCCACCGGGCACCCACAGAGACTGACTGCTGAGTGACTTTTATTAATTTTCATTTTTTACCTACGTGACTTTACCGAAAAAACCTAAGAATATGGCTTCATAGCCTCGCTAGATCTTGACTCGAAGCTTTCGTGACTGCAGGAATCCATACTCTTTGGTTTTTTCGGTAAAGTCACGTAGGTATAAAATAAAATCAATCTAAATAAATAAATAAAATCGCTTTGGATTACACCACTCTTCGATTTCACATTTACATGCTAATCCCTCACATTAACATAGCCACTGCCGTGCCCTCTAATTTCTCACATTAACATCATGCTAATCCCTCACATTAACATAGCCACTTCCGTGCCCTCTAGTTTCTCACATTAACATCATGCCAATCCCTCACATTAACATAGCCACTTCCGTGCCCTCTAATTTCTCACATTAACATCATGCCAATCCCTCACATTAACATAGCCACTTCCGTGCCCTCGTCGAGGAGGCCGCTCTCCTCCTATCTTACAGTTACATGCAAATTTCTCACATTAACATCACTAGCCCCGGCCACTTCTTTATGACCCTTGGGCTACACCCATTTCAAACCCTTTAAAACAGTCTGCATCAGCAGCAGACCACGCTTTCCCACCTGATGACGGACACTTGTGTTGAGCCTCGCTCGACCACATCCATAATGTTGCTCGATCTCACCTTGCCGCACAAAAGTAGAAAAATACGACGACGATGATGATGATGCTGCATCGGATGGCAACAGGCTAACAGAGGTGTAGTGTCTTCTTTATTCTTTCGGTAAAGTCACGTAGAATGGAAATAGACCTGGTCTTCACCTGAGGACGGCTGCTTGCGTTGTGGCCGAAACGTCGTGAGACTTATTTTGTTATGTTTTATTTTTATTATTTTATTATTTCCATTCTACGTGACTTTACCGAAAGAACCAAGAAGATGAATCCCTGCAGTCACGAAAGCTTTAAATCGAGAGGTGTAGTGGTTGGCGCACTGCGCTACAAACGGACCCGGCGGCCCGAGTTCGATTTCCCACTCATGGCCCAATATCGCTTAGAGATATCTGAACCAGTCCTGGGCCTCTTCTAGATCGACTCAGCCTTAAATGAGTACCCGAGGCGTTGTGTAAACATCAGCGCTGGGGTGGGTCAAAGGCGGCTGGGTGTTTTTTGGTGCTGGCCACCCACAACCTCGTATTTAGTGCCGACCTTAATAGGTGCTCGCTAACAACACTTGGCCCAACTATCTGTTAAAAGCCATGCGAGGAATCTTTGTTCTGTTGGAATTTTTTTCTGTTTTATTGAAGCAAAAGGTATGGGTTCGTCTTATAATCCTGTTAGCGTCTGTGTGTGTGTGTCTGTGTGAGGACTGGGTAACTTTATTGACACAGGGCACGAGTGTGGGATGCGTAATATTTCTCATGTCTGTAGAACTGCTGTTTGTGCGTTCAGTTTGTCGTCCTGACCCCCCCCCGCACCACTGATTAGCACGATTGGCTAGGTACAGTGCGAAAGAAATTCAACATACACACATACCATTATATTTTCCGGAGCGTCTAATACTCCTGGGAAAACGGTCATTGTTAACGTGTGAATACTGTCATATATGTATATTTTTTAAATGAGAAACGTTATGCGTGCCGTGGAGCGAGTGGCGCTAGCACTGATCCGAGTCTGATCCCCGGCCACGGCTAGCATCAGTGGCAAGTGATACCCGAACTGGTTCCTGGACCACTGCTGTCACCAATGCACACTGCCTGTCACCATCGTGGTGAAGTATAGTCTTGTCAAACAACGCCACCCCCCCAATGACGGACGTGGCGCTGGGAAGAAGGCGTCGTACAAATAGCGGCCTTGACAAAGGACCGACAAATTATTATTATATCATTATTAACATTTCCCAGGACCCTGCTTGCTTTTAAAAGCACTTGTAGACTCAATGGGGGGGGGGGGGGTGTCTCACCTGGTTGAACAGTCCCACAACAAACCCCCCCCACCCACTCCAACAAAGAATATGTCGCAATTGTGATGGAATAAAAGCAGTTTGCAGGATTTCTTTTTTACACGTGCAGTCGAGCCAGCCCTGGACTGCATTCACTCTCTGACGTGCGCGCAATTGTCCAAAATGCCAGGGCTCCACTGCTAAGGTCTTCACTCTCGCTCTCTCAGTTTAGACAGATAGAGGGGAAAGTGAGAGGAGAGATGGGGACAGTGGCGGAGAGAGAGGTCGCATTCATAACCGTGGCATTCCATTGAAGAGGTGACATTTTTGAAAAGGCCGTGCAGAGAAGCATCCCACACACACACACCGCCTGCTGTGAAGGTTTCTGGCAGTGATTCTCAATTCTGTTGGTTTGCCCCCCCCCCACACCCGCCCCCGTCAAGATCCCCCACCCCCTATCCCACCCCCCTATCAACCCCCTATCAACCCCCTATCAACCCCCTATCCCACCCCCCTATCCCACCCCCCTATCCCACCCCCCTATCCCACCCCCCTATCCCACCCCCCTATTCCACCCCCTATTCCACCCCCCCCCCTATTCCACCCCCCCTATTCCACCCCCGCTATTTCACCCCCACAATTCCACCCCCCAATTCCACCCCCCTATCCCACCCCCCTATCCACCCCCTATCCCACCCCCCTATCCACCCCCTATCCTGCCCCCCTATCCCACCCCCCTATCCTGCCCCCCTATCCCACCCCCCTATCCTGCCCCCCTATTCCACATGTCCACGCCTCTAATCAACACGGTCAAGAGGCATTTGTTTCGTGTTTGCGCATTCGCGTGCGTTGTCGCGCCGACGTTTCCCGAGGCGCGACGTTCGAACGTTCTCCTGCACGGTGTCCATGACGCAGGCTGCACCCCCCTCCCCCCGAGAGGATGGGGTGGGTGGGGGCTGTGGGGGTGCGGTTCCCGGCTGGACAAGCACTGGCTTATGACAAAGACAAAGGTCTCCCGTATAGGCTGAGCGGACTGTAGGGGGAAGTGTTGTTAGCGAGCACCTAATGAAGGCTGGCACGGTACACCCGACCGCCTTTGTCTCCCCAGCGGTGATGTTTCCACCAGGTACTCATTTGAGGCTGATTCGACCTAGGGGAGGCCCAGGACCGGTTCAGATAATCGTCACTGGTGTTGGCCGAGAGCGGTAATCGAACTCGGGTCGCCGGGTTCATAGTGCAGTGCGCTAACCTCTACACTACCGCTCCGCAACACACACATACACTAGACACACACACACGCACTACAGACACACACACACGCAGGAAAAACACCCACGCACACTATATAGACACACACTATTGACAGATACGCATTATGGACACACGCGCATTGTAAACTCACACCCACTGTGGTCGGACACATTTGGACACACACACTATAGAGACACACACTATGAACACACACACACTATGGACACACACTATGAACCAGAGGTGGGACAAAGTCATTGTTATGCAAGTCCAAGTCGAGTCGCAAGTCATCAAATTCATGACTCGAGTCTGACTCGAGTCCAAGTCACATGACTCGAGTCCACATCTCAGAGGTGGGACAAAGTCATTGTTATGCAAGTCCAAGTCGAGTCGCAAGTCATCAAATTCATGACTCGAGTCTGACTCGAGTCCAAGTCACATGACTCGAGTCCACACCTCTGCTATGAACACACACACACTATGGACACACACACTATAGAGACACACACGATAGACACACACACGACAGACACACACACACTATGGACACACACTATAGACACACACTATAGACACACACACTATGGACATACACACTATAGAGACACACACGATAGACACACACACGACAGACACACACACACTATGGACACACACTATAGACACACACACTATAGACACACACACAGACACTATGGACACACACTATGAACACACACACACTATAGACACACACACACTATAGACACACTATAGGCACACACTATGGACACACACTATAGACACACAGACACTATGGACACACACACACTATAGACACACACACACATACTATAGACACACTATAGGCACACACTATGGACACACACACTATAGACACACAATCACTATGGACACACACACACTATAGACACACACACTATGGACACACACACTATAGACACACACACTATAGTAGACACACAGACACTATGGACACACACTATAGACACACAGACACTATGGACACACACACACACACTATAGACACACACTATAGACACACAGACACTATGGACACACACACACACACCCAGGTTCTATGCAAATTCCGCATTGTCGCTGCAGCGCGGTCAGGCCCGGGCCCCCTTGTTCCCAGGGCTCTGCGCACAAAGCCCCCAAACGGCTTTTATATTCCAGCGAGACGTGGCCGTGACGGGCACGAGGCCCAGCCAAAACACTCGCACTGCAGTCAACAGCAGTGACGGGCCATGAGATGTTAACTACCTCGCCTGGTATACAGGAGGGCGTGGGTTCGAACCTGACGCCTGTATATTCCGAGTTTGCATGTTCTCTCTCTCTCTCTGCTCGTGGTCGCGTCGATTTTTCTTTCTCCTGGTCCTCCGGGGGTTTTCCCTCCGCATTTAGAAACGTGCTGTTTGGAGTATTTGGTTGTTGTAAATTTACACGTGATAAGCCACTTAATTGAGCTATTATTTGTGGCCAGGTCGCTTCTGAAAAAGAGCGATATAGCTCAGTGGGCCTTACCTGGTAAAATACAAAAAAAATTTAGTTGATGTGCCGAACAACACCGAACTACTTTGGCAAGGGGCGCATTTCCGAAAATTCTGATAGATATGAAACGTTATAGCTCCCCCCCCCCTGACCCAATCTGGCTGTCAATCCACTTCCGAATGAAGGCCCCTCCGCGCCTTAGCTTCATGGGGGGT
Source organism: Lampetra planeri (assembly GCF_965212315.1). Classification (NCBI taxonomy): domain Eukaryota; kingdom Metazoa; phylum Chordata; class Hyperoartia; order Petromyzontiformes; family Petromyzontidae; genus Lampetra; species Lampetra planeri. The sequence goes on from NC_136129.1 coordinate 6,678,643, forward strand.
GATTGAGCATACTTCACCACGCTGGTCACTGAGGGTTGATGCTCGGGGTCGGCTAGGGTCCGGGACCCGTTTGTTTTATGTTGATGGTTCTAGATTTGAAGCTTTCGTGACTGCAAGGATTCATAGTCTTAGGTTTTATCGGTAAAGTCACGTAGGTAAAACATTAAAATTAATAAAAGTCAAACAACAGATATTATGTTGATGGGTTCATATAGAGCAGTGCGCTAACCCCTGCGCCACCGCTCCACCTGCTCCTTTTCAATGAGGGTTGTCCGCGATATAAATTATCGCGATATAAATTATCGCGATACGACGATATTGATGTTTACGTTGGCGATGATCGAAATATCAGTTATCATTACCTTGCAAATTTCGTTCACAAAACGTGTCAATGTTGGTATACTGTTTCTGTTATTTGCTATCCCTGAACCGACAAACAAACCGGGACTTCTCGTACCCCGGACGATGCTGAGAAAACCCCGGGACAAAATAAAACCCCAGAGCCAACCCAGTGGAGGGGAGGGGGGAGGAGGGAGGGGGAAGGTGCGGCCGGAGGGGGGCAAAAGGCGACCTTTTTGCCCTGGGGTGCTCACAACAGAGGGCCCCATAATGGGCCAGTATCAAAAATGACGAAAAATTAGAATAGGCTTTATACCCTTTCGGGAAATAAAACAGGTGTTCAGATTTTCAAACAACAAATATATACTTTTTGCAAGGCATCATGTCTGCGTTAAACACACGTGGTACTTGTGTGGTTAATAAAGAAGGCTGTCTCTGGTGTAGGCCAATCAGTAAAAAAAAAACAATGCAGATAATTAACAGAACCATTTTTGTTTGCATGTTTTTCCACAAGTATGTGTGGTTAATGCAGACTTGATGCCTTGCAAAAAGTTTTTATTTGGTGTTTGAAAATCTGAACACCTGTTATATTTCCAAAAAGGGTATAAAGCTTATTTTAATTTTTCGTCATTTGGTCAGTTTAACACGTAGGCTGTCGCGACCAATATCCAAAATAGAGGCTGTTGAGTTAGATCGCGTAAATATAAATGCGTCGTTAAAACCCAGAAACATTTATTATGGACATCCATTTGGTGTTTGAACATCTAAAAACGTGAATTGTTTTCTTGCCAGAAAGGGTACAAACTTATTCTTAATCTGCCTTCGACCACCACAAACCGCTGGGCTGCCCTGGACAGCTCGTTACGACCAAGCACTCAAAGTAATCTTGTGAATCGCTGGCACCGCTATCCTCTCAGCAATAGCTGCACCACCCCACCCCCACTCCCCCATGCATCGGATTCCGTTTGTTCCGGACCCGAGTGCACTTTACGGCAAGGGGCGAGCAACCAGGGGCTCCGGCCGAAGCCCAACATTGTGGCTCATTAAAGGAACTGGCTCACGTGACGTTTCGATTTAAAGCTTTCGTGACTGCAGGGATTCATATTCTTGGTTCTTTCGGTAATGAAAATCAAACATAATTTAAAAAATATTTATTTTTTATTATTTTATTATTTCCCTTCTACGTGAATTTACCGAAAGAACCAAGAATGTCACGTGACGTTGTTTATTAAGGACGTCCCGTATTCACCACAACGCATTGCTACTCTTGAAATACTGAGGTTGGGTTGTTTTAGTTGCTTAGATTTTAGCGACTTTTGGAAAAGGACCAAAAAAATTGATGGCCCTTCTTGTTTTATTTGTTTGGTTTGCCGACCCCTGGGGCTTTAGAGGAAGCTTGTGGGTCACTACCGGCCCGCCCTCCGTGCGTGTGACGCGGATTCTTGTTGGCCACCCTGCTCATTGACCTCGGTTGTTGGCAAGCGGCAAAAATAAGTTTGCCGTGCTCTCTCGCCCACCACCCACTCGCTCCGAGACGAAGATCCCACCCACCGTATAGCAGAGGTCGCAAACGGGTTTTGATTCCTTACCCGTACCCGGCCGCACCAGGGTCGCAAACGGGTACCCGTACCCTACCCGTACCCGGCCGGGTACGGGTAGGGTACGGGTATCGGGTACCTGATTGCGACATCTGGGATGAAGCCATGTTGCAGGCGCGGGTGGGTTGATTCTAGGAACTTGAATTGTGAGAAGAGACAAGACGTTGGGAAATGAGTGACAAACGATTACTCACCAGTGACTCACGGCCTACCCGTACCCGTACCCGGCCGCACCAGGGTCGCAAACGGCTACCCGCACCCGGCCGGGTACGGGTAGCCGGGTATCGGGTAGGGTACGGGTATCGGGTACCCGGTTGCGACCTCTGCCGTATAGCCTGTAACAGACTGTGAGGGCGAGTGCTGTTAGCGAGTAGTACCTATTATGAAGGCCGGCACCGTGGCGATGTTTACACGCAGCACCAGGTACTCATCTGAAGGTTGGGTCATTTGAGGCTGAGTCCTGGAGGCCCAGGACCGGTCCACAAAATCGTCGCTGGCGTTGGCCGCGAGAAGGAGTCTAACTCGGGTTACCCGGGTTGGTAGCGCGGTGCGCTAACCACGACACTACCGCTCCACCACACCCACTCGGCCCACCCACCGACCCACCCACAAACCCATCCACCCGCTGAATGTTTACGATTCTTCCTGGATTCCTGCAAGCATTTCGAGGCAGCCCCTGCATGGCACAGTCTGGCCGCTTGCTTTTATTACAGTTTACCGTCTGCATTCCTTCTTCCTCAACTTGTCTGGAATTTCTCCAGATCAACTTAAAAAGAATGCTGAAGCATTCCGGCGTTCACTAAAAAAATAATCACATTTCTCCAAACACCCAGAGTATATGTGGTTCTATTATGGACAATAATCGTAATGTTGAGCCCTTTTGTCAATGTACTGGGTTTTGGACCATGACTCAATTACGCTGCTCAGTGAGGGATGGCGATGAGGAGGCCCCAAAAAATGGTTCTTGGGGCACTTGGGGCCTCCTGATGTGAGAGCATGTGGCCGGGAATTGAACTCAGGTATTTCCGGTTCATCTTGCAGTATGTATGTTGAACTTCTTTCGCACCGTACGTCGCCAACCGTGCTAATCGGAGGTGCAGTGTGCTGACCACTGGGCCACACTCAACCCTGTAATGTTATTGTTGGCCATGCTATTCAGGGATGGAGGCGCCGTGCAAAGACAAGCCGCAGGTAATTTACCCCCTGCCTCTCCCCGTTCTCTGTCCGTAACTTTGACCTCCTCCAACGCCTGTGAGTCACTCAAACCTCAGTTCCTCCTCCCACCCGCAAGTCGCCGGTGCTCTTCATCACTCACACCACTCTCTCCCTCTCACGGGCCCACTAAAAGTCCCCTCCCTTCGTGCCGGGAGCCACCCTGACCTCTATCCCGTATTCTCCATTCTGCAAGTCAGCAGGAGCCCTCCTCCCCACCTCCCAAGGGCCGCTGATCACTCTCCATGGGATCCTGTCTTGTTTTGTTCAAAGAATGCCGCTTAATTGTGCGAGTACACAAAAGCTGGTGCGATCGGTTCCATGACGTCGATGAACGGACACGCAATTGCAACCAATCTCGATTTGAAGCTTTCGTGACTGCAGGAATCCATACTCTTTGGTTCTTTCGGTAAAGTCACGTAGGTATATACCGAAAGAACCAAAGAATTTCAACCGACTAACTTATTTTCGTGGTCGATCACTCGGGTCGCTTTCAAATATTAATATAATCCTGCCTAACCGAAGGCTGGAACCCCCCCCCCCCCACAAGCCACGCTCATGGATTTTAAATGAGGCCCTAACACCCACACCTGCTAGATAAAATTTATCTCGTGAAAAAAAACTATCACTACAACAGTGTCTTAGGTTATCGCACCACACTCCTGATCCAATAGCGTTTTTATCTTCTGTGGTTTTTTTTGTAATTAATTTTACTCAAACCACACGACAACCGGCTCAAAGATTGGCATGCCGGGGCCACAGGATTTCCCGCCAAAACCGCGATCTTCAAACAGATTCTATAGAACATTCATCTTTATAGACCTGCCGTATAGACATAAATTCTTGACTTTACGCGCTTGTGTTTGCCCATTGCCTTGGATGTCTGGCGCTGTACAGTGAACCGTTATGCTTAACTGTTTACAACTCTTTTGATGGCGTTTCATCATTGCGCCATATTTACGAAAACCTTATCAGCAACTCCGTGCACCTGTGTGTTCGGGATTGTGTGGATGTGTGTTTGGGATTGTGTGGATGTGTGTGTGTGTTTGTGCAGATTGTGTAGATGTGTGTGTGGGGGATTGTGTGTGTGTGGGGGGGATTGTGTGAGTGTGTGTAGGATTGTGTGTGTGTGTGTTCGGGATTGTGTGTTTGTTCAGATTGTGTAGATGTGTGTGTGGGGGATTGTGTGTGTGTGGGGGGGATTGTGTGTGTGTGTAGGATTGTGTGTGTGTTCGGGATTGTGTGGATGTGTGTTTGGGATTGTGTGGATGTGTGTGTGTGTTTGTGCAGATTGTGTAGATGTGTGTGTGGGGGATTGTGTGTGTGTGGGGGGGATTGTGTGAGTGTGTGTAGGATTGTGTGTGTGTGTGTTCGGGATTGTGTGTTTGTTCAGATTGTGTAGATGTGTGTGTGGGGGATTGTGTGTGTGTGGGGGGGATTGTGTGTGTGTGTAGGATTGTGTGTGTGTTCGGGATTGTGTGGATGTGTGTGTGTTCGGGGTTGTGTGGACGTGTGTGTGTGTTTGTGCAGATTGTGTCGATGTGTGTGTGGGGGATTGTGTGTGTGTGTGGGGGGGATTGTGTGTGTGTGTGTAGAATTGTGTGTGTGTGTGCGGGATTGTGTGTGTGTGTGTTCGGGATTGTGTGGATGTGTGTGTGTGTTTGTGCAGATTGTGTCGATGTGTGTGTGGGGGATTGTGTGGATCTGTGCCGTGCTGGCCTTCATAGGTGTTCGCATACAGCACTTGCCTCAATAGTATGTGAAGACTATATAGGGGATCTTTATCGTTGTGTAAATGTCGTGTGTGCGTGTCGATTTGCCAATTGTGCCCCATGTCTGTGTCCACTGTGGACTCCCCAAACCCCTCTCCGCCAAACTCCAGGTGATCCAAAACGCGACTGCAAAATACTTTAATTCTACATTTGAAGCTTTCGTGACTGCAAGGATTCATACTCTTAGGTTTTTTTCGGTAAAGTCACGTAGGTAAAAATAAAAAAATAAAAATAATAATAAATGAAAATAAATCAATTAAATCACAACTGTTATTTTGCTGTGCCTTTTTACACCTGATGAAGGAAGCTTGTGTTGCCTCCGAAACGTCGTGATTTAATTTATTCATTTCCATTTATTATTATTTTATTTTGATTTTTTACTTATATTTTTTTACCTACGTGACTTTACCGAAAAAACCTAAGCGTATGCAAAATACTTCTCTGCCCGCAGTGTCAACGTGACCACTCCGATGGGGCTCGCAGCCAAATCCTGCACCAATCTCAAGAGCGACCCCTCGTCGTCTTCGAAATCCCCGATGGACTCGGCTCCTTCCGACCTCCTCCCTCTCATCTCGCTCCACTCCCCTTCGTGCACAGACTCTCACCTACCTCGTCACCCTCATCAACGTTGGGAGGTCACGTGCTCTCATCTGTTGCCCCCCCCCTCCCACGTGGTCTGGAACTTTTTCCCCAGTCATCCGTGCTGTAATTTCCCTGTCCCATTTTCAAATCCACGCTGACAAACTTTCTCTTTTTCGCTTTGACATATATAACTTAACTCTCTCTCTCTCCTCTCTTTATCTGTGTATTTTAAAAAAATGTGTGCCCACTGTTTCTATGGAGCGTCTCGTACAGACTACGACATTAGCCCAGAGCTATAATTGGATAATCGTATTGATGTCGTTCCCTTTCCGACACGAGGGTAGTTGTGTCTGCGAGCTCTGGCCGATGACGACATTACGCTCGGCATGGCACAGGCATAACATAAGCTGCGCTTTTTCTTCTTCGTCTACCCATCTCTCTCTCTCTCTGGTGAGTCTTTAATTAAAGAGTGTTTTTATCAATGTGCCAGAGACAGTGCCAAAGATGTATACCCCAGTGGGCGCTCGCACAATTATAAACAAATGGGAAGGGGGTGGCGGGGGAGTTGGGGGGGCTGTCTGACTTTTGCTTGGGTCCTCAGCTCGACATCCCCGAGACAATGTTCCGTATTGTGCGCGTCTGCTCTTGGCACCAATGCCCTCACTCGTACCAAGAAAAAAAATCTGGAAGCTTGCCCGAATGCATATGTGTACCCTTGTGCCTTCAAAAAAATGTTCTCCTTACTATCCTTACCGCAATATGTTTTTTTTATTGTAAATATGTATAACGATTAGGGTTGTAAGCCCACGACCTCCTGCATACCAGGCGAGGTAATTAACATCTCGCGGGATAATGAGGGATGGCAATGTCATGGGGGGCTGGGGGGGGCTTCATTCAGCAATGGACAGATCATGGCTGACGATGATGATGACGATGACAACGATATCCTGTAAACATGTATATCTTTATTCCACCACATTTGCTGCCACTTAGAATAAAACTGGAAAAAGAGAAGGAACGAAGAAAGACCTTGCATTTCGATTTAAAGCTTTTGTGACTGCAGGGATTCATCTTCTTGGTTCTTTCGGTAAAGTCACGTAGAAGGGAAATAATAAAATAACAAAAATAAAACATAATAAAATATAATTCTCACGACGTTTCGGCCACAACACAAGCAGCCGTCCTCAAGTGAAGAAACAGAGCTGTCGAAAAAACAAACGTCGTGAGAATTTTATTTTATTATGTTTTCTTTTTATTATTTTATTATTTCCCTTCTACGTGACTTTACCGAAAGAACGAAGAAGAAGAAGACCTTGCATTGTTCGGACGTAAGTAAGAAAGGGCACTGGCAGATGATAGATGTGCCGGTCATCAGAGCACAGATAGTGGAGCTGTGGCAAGGGCAGCTGCGAGTGGGATACACGTTCTAAACGTTTTACAGCGCTTTGGTAGGTTAACCACCAAACATCAAACAGGTGGCATAGGCTGCTGCGGGGGCTGCATTGTCAGCAGAGGGCAACATAGACATCGCAATGTATAGTACGGTAAAACAATTGTATTGTTTTACCGTACTATACATTGCGAACAATACAATTGTTTTACCGTACTATACATTGCGATGTCTATGTTCTCTGCCTTCACCATCCTACACCGACCAGCGTGGTGAAGAATGGTCCAATAACCTCCAAGATTCGGACGGCATATTGAAGGCCGTCATCCAGCAGCGAGTTGACAAAGACTGTGTATTGTTATTGGGTTTTTTTGTTTGTTAACAATTTTCATTATATCTTTGTAAGAAATGTTGTACCACATTGATGGGATTTTGTGAAAACTTTTTTTTTACTAAAGAAACATGATAGGTCCGCACAGCAGTGGACTAACAAAGGCCTAAAACATATTGTAGTGAATCATCGATATGTAAACAAAGCAAGTGGTTTAAACTAGATTCGAAGCTTTCGTGACTGCAGGAATTACTCTTTGGTTCTTTCGGTAAAGCCACGTAGAAATAAATTAAATTATAATTTCAACACATGCAACCATCATCAGGTACATATGAATGAGAAAACAAACATCGTTAACTTGTAAATATAATGCAGTTAAACACAGAGAGTCGGCCAACAAAACAGTCAAAACCCCACCTGGTTGATTACGTTCTTCCAATGATTGCTACATTTGAGAGAGAGACAAAACATAGACACGGGTAATTCGTCACTTGGTGTTGGCCGTGAACGGGAATAGAACTCGGGTCGCCGGGTTCGTAGCGCAGCGTAGCGCTAACTGCTGCACCACCACTCCCCACACAACAACAAACGCCATTCGCCACTAAGTGGCGGTGACGTCACCACGACGTTTGTGCCAGGCTATGTGCACCTTGAGGCCACGTGAAGTATCCCCACACATACATACAGACACACACACGTGGGCGATTCATCTCCTAGTTCTACAGCCAAAAGAAAATGCACCGATCAAAGTGCGATTTCCGCGTTAGACTAGTGGTTGTTGAGCCTTTATTCTCTCGAAGATGTTTTGCCTCGGACAAGCTGCAGGGCATCTTTTATGCCCAAAAATCCCAAACACGTCAAGCGGTTATCCACACGAGCACACGCAAAAAAATCTATATAAAAAAGGTTGTAATGGACGAAGAGTCGGCGCGCTTCTTGCGCCGAGCAATGATACTTATTTACTTATTTACGAGAGCTTTGCGAAACGTCGACGATGGGGAGCGAATTTTAATGCGGGGCAGTTCGAGCAAAGAAGTTGAGAGAGGGGCGCGTTTGTGACCTTGCGGTGCGCGCTGGGTGGTTGACCACAGTGTGGAATGAGACGAAACAGTCGGGTGGATGAATCAACGAGTGAAGGTCGCGGAATATGAACCACGGTAGTAGCGAAAGGAGTGTGAGATGAGGCGGCTGACCGTCAACTTGATCCATCAACCGACTTGAATCAGAGAGAAAAAAATGTTTCATCACGGAACCCCCAACCCCCAAATCCACGCTTGGAACCCCAAACAGGTGCGAACATTTACAGTTAAAATATACCAACGCTTTCATGTCCCCAACTATGTTTTGATGTGTTTTCCTGTGTGTGTGTATATACATTATTTGGATAGTGTGTGTATTTCTATTCTTCAACTGCTCAACTCTTTTAATGGCCTTCTTGTTGATGTTGTAACTTGGCCTCTTGTTTGTTTGCACAAGGCGAGAGAAACGGGCTGCGTCACAGCCCAGTGATAACAGCCCCCCCTCCGCTTCACGGAAATTACTGCAGTGCTTGCAGGTGGAGCAAACTATTTCGGACCACACAAGTTCAAGTGAAATGGCGTAATTATCATCATGACGTGTGTATATAGTTTATTCTCTCTCGCGTATTTTGTAAGGAGCGAGTCCCCAATAGCAGCACAGTTGTGTACTCAAATTTGCATTCGCATTGGATTCATCTTTACTCGAGTGTGAATCCAACGCGCTACAGACGGATGGACGGAGCTAGCGCATGTGTAGTGAAATGATTCACAAGAGTGGCCCATTGTTTCCTGATACCGTGGTCTCGCTTGTGAGTGGCACATTTTTAGAATAAAAATGCAAAATATATTTTGTAATGAACACCCATGCCATGTATCCATAAAAGTAAGCCATTTGATTGGATGTTGCAGTCATGAGCACCACCTACATCCTTGGCAGCATCGATTTAAATGTACAGTTTATAAAAGTTAATTATTTGACAAAGCTCTCATTTCAGAAGGTTATCATATAACGCACTGTTATTAGCCACACAGAGAAATTGGAACCGCTATAGTAATGACACCTCAGGTGGTTACGGGAAGTGAAATATCCGGTCTGGGTTGAAGTACAATTTATGGAAATTCTCATATTTCAATGTCTCCCGTGCATTTTTTTTATTGTAAAACTGTCTTCTAATAGTAACCGAAAACAACTCTCACTGAATAAAATTTACAAAACTGTGGGTAAGTTAGAAATTTTGGCCGTTAACACTGGCAATGTGTCGGTGCTCTAACTCGCTAATGATTTTTATCTCCTAAAAAAAATACAGGGGCCCAAATGTAAATAAATTGCTCCCTAGGTCCAGTGCTAACATCGTTTCGACTGATCTGTATCTGGAAGAGTGATGGAGGTGCTTTGGTTGGCAAACTGGACTTGCGATCAAGAGGTCACCGATTCGATGTTCCGGTGCGGCAGGTGAAGCCCTTTGCAAGTTTCTTAAATCCCCTCCACCTCTGTCCACACGGCAGAATGATCGGATGCACTACACAGCCAATCGGCAGGTTGCATGTGGTGGTGTCACATGTGGGTACTCCAACCTCTTCCAGGACGCCACAGGGCTGCCCCCTTATAACTTTTTTTTTACACCTTGATCGTGTTATCAGCGAACACCAGAACTGGCATTGATTCGGATTTTCCACCAGTGACGTTCTTCAGCACCGGATCAAACGGATACGATTTTGTGTCAGAAGCCGACATGCAGATGCGTCTTAACAAGGCCACCCAGAGGTGTCCTGGAGGCACGGCGCTGTATGCCTGGCAGAATGCCACGTGGGGGCCCATGTTATTCATTAGCAGCAGCAACAACAACAACACAAACTCGGCCTGTTTTTATGTGGGCCGCTCGTTTGTGAGACTCGGGGAAAAATTGCCTCTTTTTCTCCCCCTCCCCCCCGCTTTAACTTTTTGGGACAGCCTGCACAAAGTTTGCCTTTCCAAGGCCAATATCTGCATTCTCTTGGAAGTTACACAAACTTCCCTTCCTCCCACGCATTCTACAGACGATCTTCTCTCTCATACGTTTAGTTTACTGGAGTAGAAGATGAATGTAAAGTTACCATTCGCACCGCCCAAACCACAGTGGTGAGATGTTAACTACCTCGCCTGGTATACAGGAGGTTGTGGATGCAATCCCAACCCTGACGCCTGCTGCTGTATATTTGGAGTTGACGTGTTCTCCCCGTGGTTGCGTGGCTTTTTTTCTGCGGCGTCCTCGGGTTTTTCCCTCCACATTTAGAAACGTGCGTTAAGAGCAGTGGTTATTGCCCTGGGGTGCACGCACCCCCTGGGGGTGCGAGATGCCCTTTCTGAGAACCAAAGGGGTACAGGCTGCAGTAAAAGTGAAGAACCACTGGTTTAGAGTATTTGGCTGCGAGAAATGTCCACGTGATAAGCCACTTCGTTGGCGTATCACATTTGTGGACAGGTCGCTTCTAAAAAATATAACTAAATAGCTCAGTGGGCCTTACCTGGTAAAATAAAAAAAATCTGAATTTATTTTTTCAACGAGAGGAGTAGCCCAGGAAAAGCCTCACGATGTCTCAGGAGTCATTGTTCAGTTGGAGTGGAGGGGGGGAGTGGAGGGAGGGAGTGGAGGGAGGGAGTGGAGGGGAGTGGAGGGAGGGAGTGGAGAGGGTGGAGGGGGGGTTGGAGTGGAGGGGGGGAGTGGAGGGGTGGTTGGAGTGGAGGGGGGGCTGGAGTGGAGGGGGGAGTGGAGGGGTGGTTGGAGTGGAGGGGGGGTTGGAGTGGAGGGGGGGTTGGAGTGGAGGGGGAGAGTTGGAGTGGAGGGGGGGTTGGAGTGGAGGGGGGGGGAGTGGAGGGGGGTGGAGGGGGGAGTGGAGGGGGGGTTGGAGTGGAGGGGGAGAGTTGGAGTGGAGGGGGGGTTGGAGTGGAGGGGGGAGTGGAGGGGTGGTTGGAGTGGAGGGGGGGTTGGAGTGGAGGGGGGGTTGGAGTGGAGGGGGAGAGTTGGAGTGGAGGGGGGGTTGGAGTGGAGGGGGGGGGAGTGGAGGGGGGTGGAGGGGGGAGTGGAGGGGGGGTTGGAGTGGAGGGGGAGAGTTGGAGTGGAGGGGGGGTTGGAGTGGAGGGGGGGGAGTGGAGGGGGGTGGAGGGGGGAGTGGAGGGGGGGTTGGAGTAGAGGGGGGGTTGGAGTGGAGGGGGAGAGTTGGAGTGGAGGGGGGTGGAGGGGGGAGTAGAGGGGGGAGTGGAGGGGGGGTTGGAGTGGAGGGGGGAGTGGAGGGTGGTTGGAGTGGAGTGGAGGGGGAGGGGGGGTTGGAGTGGAGGGGGGAGTGGAGGGGGGTTGGAGTGGAGTGGAGGGGGAGGGGGGGGTTGGAGTGGAGGGGGGAGTGGAGGGGGGTTGGAGTGGAGTGGAGGGGGAGGAGTGTAGGGAGGAGTGGGAGGGGGGGTGGAGGGGGGGCTCAGCATTGCCATCTCCTGGCTATGATTGCTGCCCCACGCCTATAACACCTGGCAAGCGCGAGTGGTCACTCCACTCATTCTGAATCAAAACTAGTTCAACCGAAGCATATCTTACTTTGCATTGTATGTCATGACCACCCCCCACTCCAAGATAAAATAGTTCCACATGGAAAAATAAATAACTTTATTTACTTAGTTAAATGTGGCAATCCCTTTGTTAAAATAGTCCCCCACCCACCCTAATGTTTATTAGTGTTTCGAGAACTCTGCCTTTAATGGAGTCGAATTACATACGCACGTATAAACTGTTTTACCTAATTAGTCACAATTACGTGGAGTCGTTACGTCCGATTTGGCTCACAATCGTGACCACAACAGTGCGGGCGCGATCTCGCCCCGAGTCTCACCCGGCGAGTTACCGCCCAATAAACATCGTCCAAATTGCTCACCATTACACGAGACATTGTTGCACGTAATCACGTACACAGCAGCCCAAGCCGTGGCTCGCAGGGGACGCTGCAGAGTTACCATCCGAGCGGCGGCCGTGTGAACCAGGGGGGCCCCTTCCATCCCGTGCCCGTGATCTTACACACGTCGAGGGGACTTTCCGGTCAAGTCTTAGCTCAATGGGAGGTTGATCATTTCTCCTCTGTTATTCCCCCCATGGTCCCTCGAATACTCAATTTTCGTCAGCCATTCGTGCCGTTGAGTCCCTGCCCTTGTCATAATCCAGTAGCGGAATGACCATCGGCTGTAAATTGCGATTCATTATTTTCCTTTTTAAATCCTTTATATTAAGTTCGCTTGCTTGCTTGCGTGCTTGCTTGCTTACGACCGTGCAAATCTTTCGGTCGTTTTTAACCCACTTCCCGTGATCCAATCGAGCTGACATTTTGCACACAGACTCGTTGTGCGTGACAATGCATTTTCGTGAAAAAAAATTCCAAAATTTTACACTGTTTAGGGGAAAAAATTTAAATATTTTAGTACCAATTGTTTAATGCTGCCAGACAATCATCTGACCCATAGGTGGCAGCCATCTCAAGCCAGAGGACGAGAGGACTCTAGCCGCCCCGATGCCACGCATATAAAGGATTTATAGTGAAAAACTTTGTTTTTACTGGTTATACTTGTTTATATTACACGCGTGGATCATTACATCGCAAGATCGCCAAGGATGACTGCAGTTTTGGAGCGGCCTCCATCCAGCAGTGGATTGACCATGGCTGATCTCACTTCCGTTGCAAAAGAAATACGGTACGCAAAAAAAACCGAGGTCATTGGAAATCAGCGTTACCATTAAGACTCGCGCATTAAACGTTCATGAATGAAATTCAACCTGGGGCGTCCCCCGCACCCCACCTCTCTCCCACGCACATTCCCGTGCAGCGCCGTGCATGGCCAGGCTGGAGCCTGTCCCAACTTTCCCAGCGATGGGAGCCAGCGCAGGAGGCTGCGCGCTCAACCGCCCGGCAAAGGGGCCCAGTGGCAAGGGGCACCAGTGGACGGAGGGTGGTGGGTGGCGGGGGGGGGCAAACTGTTGAGCATTCCCAAAAAAAGGAAAACAAACTTCTAGAGTTAAACAATTAATTTATACTTCTTCTTCTAAATTTGGAATTGGAGGGGCTACCCGGAGGTCATGATGGCTTCTCCCACTTCCCTTCCCACCCTCTACCTCCCTACAGGCCTCTCTCTCTCTCATTCTCTCTCTCCCTCAACCTCGGTCGATCCGGACAGATTTGGTCACGCACCATATCGATGTAACCTTGACCAATGCCGTGCCACTGCGCACGTCTTCGCATTTGCGCTGCTCAGCTCTGCCAATGTGTTTTCGGGGTCGTGCCGGGTGCTGTACGGCACGATGTCCGACGTTTCGCTTCACGTGCTGGCTGAGAGCTTCGTCAGCTTCGTCGGCGACTGAACATATGTTTATATGTCGATATGTCGAACTTCTTCTGCACCGTACGCAGCCAACCGTGCTAGTCGGACGTCATGTCGAACATGATGTCCGATACGCAGTACAACCAGAGGACCCACTGGAGAGTCGCGTGGCCTTCACTAATCTCGCGAATGGTGTCCCTATCGAGCGTGCCGATGGTGCAACTGCGCGTCGGGGCCCAGGCACCGGACCATTAAGAGGTGGACAGACTTTTGACTTTAAAAAACACTTTTATTGCTGCCAGCAGCAAGGGCGCTGGAGCGGATTTCGATATAACAAAAAAATCACTAACACCAAATAGCCAAACAAATTTGGTTTTAAAAGCCACGAGCCGCGTCACGTGGTCGAGCACGCCACGCCCTACGACCGAGCACGTTAGAAGGTGAAATGGAGGGCGCCGATTTAGTGACTGCAGGGATTCATCTTCTTGGTTCTTTCGGTAAAGTCAGGTAGAAGGGAAATAATGAAATAATAAAATAAAACATAATAAAATACAATTCTCACGACGTTTCGGCCACAATGCAAGCAGCCGTCCTCAGGTGAAGAACAGGTCTGTCGGAAAGACAGCGTCTGAATGAGATTCAGACGCTGTCTTTCCGACAGCCCTGTTCTTATTATTTCCCTTCTACGTGACTTTACCGAAAGAACCAAGAAGATGGAGGGCGCCGTTCACGCTGGAGCCGATCCCATAGCATGATTGACGTAGCATGCCAATCATGCTACGCCACTGCAAACACAACACGTTTGTCAAAAGCACTGTGGCCATGAAATAAACTTAATTCGGTGACGTTTCAGGCAACGGCCCTTCATAGCAAACAAAAACCGTCATGCCACTGAAGCTTCACGTACGCCTGAGCTCACTTGGTCTCCCAACTTTACTCGACTCTCGGTAAATTATATTGGGCAGTAGAGGGCACGTGCAGAAAAATCCATCATTGTGAAGTATTTGAAAATGACGGCAGGAAACTCCTTGACGGGAACACACTTCTTTTATTAAATCTTGACTTGTAACAATACAATGCGTGGCCTCTCTTCTTCACAATGCGCTTCTCTTGACTCTGGATTCTGTGCTGCCGGCTCTCTGTGCCTCGTGTAGACTCCGCGCCTCGGCTACACTCCTCTCTCGCCTCGTGTAGACTCTGCGCCTCTGCTACACTCTCCACTCGCCTCGTGTAGACTTTGCATCTCTCTCTCTGGCTACACCGTATGCATACTCGGCTCGTGTAGACCTTCCTCTCTCTCTGGCTACACCGTATGCATACTCGGCTCGTGTAGACCGTTCTCTCTCGCTGGCTACACACTATACATTACTCAGCTCGTGTAGACCGTTCTCTCTCGCTGGCTACACACTATACATTACTCAGCTCGTGTAGACCGTTCTCTCTCGCTGGCTACACACTATACATTACTCAGCTCGTGTAGACCGTTCTCTCTCGCTGGCTACACACTATACATTACTCAGCTCGTGTAGACCGTTCTCTCTCGCTGGCTACACACTTATACCTTACTCTCCTCTACTCTCCATTACTCTCCATTACTCTCCTCTCCGGGCTCTATCTCTGCACCTTCGTCTTCATTCTTAGATGGTTCCACTTCTCCCCTGCTCCTCTGTGCATCACCTTATATACCCCTTCTTCCCGGGAGACGGAGCGGATGCGGACCTCAACGTCGGCACCGCTCCTCAGTTACCCAATCCCCACGCGCTATCCCTACGATCCGGTTCCGCTCAGCGCGTGTTTCCACTCCCCGACCAATCACACCGCGCTGCTACCCGATCACTCCCTCTGGGCGCGTCACCGGCACACAGCCAATCAGCAGCACTACCCCCACCCGCGCACTGACGCCTGCTCCTCCCCGTCAGCGCGCGTCACCACACACACACCCGTACATACGCGCTGGCACACGACATATACACCCAGCGCGTATCACCACTACATCACCCCCTCCCACATAGCTCGCAGCCGGCCCGGCTGCTAACAACAACCAACCGCGACGATAAAACGACAACCAACAAAAAAAAAACCCCGTAACCCCCCGAGTGTGCCCCGTAACATAACACAACAACAACAACAACAAGAATAACTATGTACAGATTGACAATGAACCCGAAAAGTCAACAATAACACGATACGAGCAAATTCGAAACGAACGCGCCCCACGTCCCTGCGACTACACGCAGTGACGAGGCGCTCCAACTGCCCCGACTCCTCACGAGGCAGGTCATGCAAAGTAGCACGACCTGGCGCGAGTCCGTCTGGCTGGTCCATCGTATGGGGCGGGACACTGACGACCGTCCGGCGGTTCCGGCTGCTCCAGACGGCGCGGAACGGGCCTGAAAGGGCCGGCCCCGCCGCGGAGATCCGGCCGCCGGTGATCGGCAGCTGTCAGTTCCGAGACACCTGGGAGCAGATCAGGCGAAAATACGTGTGGATCAGGCAGAGACATTTCCCCCTCTGGGTCGCCGGTCACGTCACACGCCCGGCCATCACGACACAAGGGGAGGCCATATGGAGGCGAGAACGGTTTCAGTCTGGAGGGGTGAACGTACCACCGGCGCTTTCCCCACTTTATCTGAACGCACTGGGGCCGTGCAACGCGCACGACCTCCACGGGTCCCCTCCACGGTCTCAACAATTTAGGCGACGTAGCCAAGGGTGCCTGAGGGCAATGCAGCCAGGCCCTGTCACCTGGTTTCCATTCGTGCATGTACACCTTCCGTGCCCGCAACCGTTCATTAGCAATTTGGCGAGCCCGCGAATTAAGCCGCGCGGCCTCCCTCGCCTCTGTCAGCTTGTGAATATTAAACTTAATATGTTCTGCCAAATTAGAATTAGTTCGTGGAGCGGACAGGCCAAGTTGCGTTTCTATTGGTGGGTCAGCTTCCCGACCGTACATCAAATAGAATGGGGAAAACCCCGTAGCTGCATGGGGGGCCATTCTATACGCGGCAAGGACTCCCGGGACCTGCAGGTCCCAATCTACATGTGCCTCGCACACCTGCTGGCACAGCATGGAAGTCAAGGTTTTGTGGAGTCTCTCCACCATCCCGTCAGTCTGCGGGTGGTACGGGGAGGTACGCACCTTCTTGGTACCCAACAGATCGCACACCTCTTGCAACAATTTACTCGAAAAATTTTTACCTTGGTCGGTCAGCAGGCGTTCGGGAGCCCCCTTGTCCAGGACATAGCCCTGGACGAAGGCATCCGTCACAGCCGCTGCCGACTGGTTAGCGAGAGGCCACGCCATAGGCCATCGGGTAAAGTATTCGACCCCCACTAACAAATATTTATTCCCTCTCGGCGTGACTGGGAAGGGCCCCAAAATATCGAGTGCAACGAGCTCGTTGGTACGCGAGACCTGAATAGATTGCAGCGGTGGATTAGCTGCCACGGCCGGTGGTTTACGCCTGGCGCACTCAACGCACCCCTTCAGAATATGCACCACATCACTTCCCATTCCCGGCCAGTAATAGTCACGCTGAAGCAGGGCAAGCGTCTTGTTAACTCCCAAGTGCAAGAGGCGTTCATGTGCCGCCAAGACAACCCTCCCCCTCACAGCGGAAGGCACCACGAGTGCGTTCCGCCGGGACAAACTGTCCCATTTCAATAACACGCCCCGCTCAAGTACATAGGAGCCGGTACGCTCCTGGTCCCCCTCGGGACCCCCAACCTTGCGGCGCAATGCTAGCAGCGAGCTGTCCGCCATCTGGAGGCGGCCCCATTCGCTGAGCGACAGCGAGAGCAGCGAGTCCCGACCCTGAGAGGCAGTGGAATCATCCCCGATCGGTGCGCCCGCTGTCGCAGCCAGTGCCCCCATCTCCCCCGCAAGCGTCGGTTTACAGCGCGCCGATCCCGACAAACACGCGCATTCATCACAAGGCAACAACCGCGACAAGCAATCGGCATTCGTGTGTCGCAACCCCTTACGGTACGTAGTCGTAAACTGATAGTCCTGGAGGACGTCCAACCAACGCGACAACTGGCCCGAGGGCTGGGCGACCCTCAATGAATACTGTAGCACCGCGTGGTCCGTTCGGACTGTAAAGTGACGACCATAAAGATATGGCCTAAACTGCTGCACAAAAAAAACAATGGCAAGCAGCTCGCGACGGGTGACACAGTATCGCTGCTCCGCCGGAGACAACACCCTACTACCGTAGGCGACAACTCTTTCGACACCCCCAACGACTTGGGATAGCACCCCCCCAATGCCCGTGTTGCTAGCATCCGTGTCCAGCAAAAAGGGACTGGCAAAATCGGGATAACACAAGGGTGGGGCACCCACCAAGGCGTCCCGGAGGGAGCGAAACGCGGCCTCCTCCTCCGGTCCCCATTTGAACTTCACTCCCTTCGCCGTTAGAGCGTGCAAGGGTTTTGCAATAGTGGCGAAGTGCTCAACGAACCGCCGATAATAAGAAGCAAACCCGATGAAACTACGCACGTCGGAAACGGACGTAGGTGTCGGCCACGAACCGACACAATCCGTCTTCGCGGGATCGGTGGAGATCCCCGAAGAATCGACAATGTGACCCAAGTATCTAACGGACCTACGAAGGAGGTGACATTTGGCCGGTTTAAATTTCAACTTAGCCGATCGCATTCGCAAGAACACCCCTCTCAATCGCCGGAGGTGTTCCTCAAACGTTTTACTGAAAACAATGACATCGTCCATATAAATCAAGCATGTATCCCACTGCAAGCCCGACAAAACCAGCTCCATAAGTCGCTGAAACGTCGCTGGAGAGGAGTGAAGTCCCATGGGTAACCGGTTAAACTGGAACAGCCCCCCTGGAGTCCGAAATGCTGTCTTAGGTTTCGACTCTTCGTCGAGCGGCAACTGCCAAAACCCCGATAACAAATCAAGAGTCGAAAAATATCGCGCACCAGACAATGCATCGAGGGACTCATCCATCCTGGGGAGCGGATACGCGTCAGCCACAGAAATCTTATTCAGGCGACGGAAATCAACGCAGAATCGCAGGGACCCGTCCTGCTTCTTAACCAGCACAATAGGCGCTCCCCACGGGCTAGAGGAGGGCGAAATAATATCGGCTTCTAGCATATCGTTAACAGCCGACTGAACATGTTCCTTCTCCACGGGACTCAGTCGGAAGGGATTTAGCCTGACCGGCGCCGCATCGCCCGTTTCAATGTGATGGTGCAACAAATCCGTGCACCCAATGTCATACTTATGTTTACTGAATGCATCAGAGAATTCAATGAGCAACTCGCGCAGCGCACCCAACTGCGCCGCCGACAAATCGTCCGAGGCGGCACATAACGAATGGACCCACTCAAGGTCTTCCCTTGGCTCAACGTTCCGCGCGGGGCTCGAGCCCACCTGCGCAACCAACCCATCATCCCCAGGGACCTGCGCCGCGTGAGCCAGCACGGTGCCCTGCGGAATGACAGCTGGTCGCGACCCCGCGTTCAAAACCATCACAAACGGATCCCTGTCAGCCCGCACCAAAGTGTGAGCCACCGATAAATCAAGACCCCCGACAGCCTTGTTAGAAGGACCCAAAAGCATACTCTGTCCCGAAGCCTCCCTCACCCATGGTTTCCGCAACCGGAGGGGAATCAACATCTGTGAACCCGGGGGCACTTGCACTGTCTGCGTCGCCACCGCTTGTATCGTAGCGCACGCCGTCCGAATGTCAGTAGGGCCCGTCAAAAATGAAATCCGGCGACCCGATGGCAGTTCAATGCATCGTTGATCGATAAGAATTTTAATGGGCATTTTAGCCAAAAAGTCAGTGCCCAAAAGACACGGAACTGCCAAAGAAGACGAAACGAAAACGGGTCCCGACAATTTGATATCTCCAATGCAAATGGACGCCCTAACCTGACCGATAATGCCCAACGATCCCCCATTAGCGGCGTAAAATGGCACATCCACTGGAAGCAGCGGACGACATTGGACCGGAAGAATATTATAAATGAGGTCCGATATAATAGTTGCCGATGCCCCCGTGTCCACTAACACCCTAATCTCAACCCCATCAATAGATCCCGTAACAACGGACGAACCCGCCGAAGCAGCCACAATTCTATGCCCCAATTCCGCCCATTCAATGTCTCCCTGGTCCCGGCCGAACCCCCCTCGCCGAACCGAATCCCCGAACCTTAACCGGCCCTCCTCCGCCGCAACGCGGCGTCCCATGTGTGCCGAATAAACAGGCCGAGCGTGTGAGGTGCCGCGACTTGCCGGGGATTGTAGAGATGACTTGGGCTCTCGGTCGTCGTCCAGCCGAGCTCCCATGGCGCGCTGCCGCGGAGCGCGGCACCCGGACGCCACGTGGCCCCGGAGGCCGCAGTTATAGCACGTGACGAGGGTCGGAGTAGATCTTGGTTGCTCCGACTTTCGGCCCGATCGCAGAGGCGACCGGGCCCCCGGCCTCCAGTCCCCTGGTCGTCCCGTGGCGAACGCCTCCTCCCGTGGGCTGACGACTTGGGGTTCGGCGACCACCAAACCCGGGGCTGCGACGACAGCAGCGTTGCAACCAACGCCTTGCTTCCGTTGTAGGGCCTCGTGCGCTTGAATACTCGTGGCGACTCTCAAAGAAGAAATATCAATCTCGTCAGCTGTGTTGATAGGGACCCCCAGGTCCTGCGCCAACTTGAGCAGCTGCTCCAAAACCATCGCGTCTTGGCCCTCCTCGTCCATCCGAGGGAACGCAGCATCAGCAAGAGCCAGCAACGCCGTGCGATAGGCCAGCGCGGTCTCCGTGGCCGCTTTCCGTCTTGCGTAGAACTGATGGCGGCACGTAGAGGGAGGCCCGTAGACCCTGGCCAACAAACCCAGCGCATCCTTCAGCGTGGAGCGGTCCGACTTCCGTGCAGCCCTGAAGGCCGCGAGCGCATCGTCGTCCAGCATGGCGGGCAATGCCCGCAGCGCCGTAGCATCGGACCACGCTGACATCTCTTGATGCGCCAAAAACCTTCGCTGAAATTGGCCCCAGTCTCCGCCTTCCGCCTTGAAGGCTGACAACGTGGGCAGGCGCTGCTGAAAAATGAAGTCATCCGCCTCGTGGTTCCTCTCCGCCTGTCCGTCGGTGTCTAAGATGGCGGCTCCAGCAGCAGACGTAAGATGGCGGACCCCCTCGCGCGCTGATGACGTCGATGCGCGCGCTTGGGAACCCACCACCACGTGGCGCTCGCCGTTCCCGCCAAAAGTAGGCCCAGGCGCAATGGCGGGAATCCCCCATTCGTTTTGGCGGGAATCTGCGGGGCGACCTTGTAAAATGTCCCCCACCGTCCCCGCTCCTCCCGACGAGCTGATCTCCGCCAAGATGGACGCGGCGGCGAGCAGCAGCTCCGCCAGTCGGGAGTGCGCCTCACGAAGCCCGGCGTCTGTCCCCGGTCGCTCGGCCGGCGCCGTCGACGGACCCTGCAGCGTGGGCAAGTCCTCTTCCTCACCCCCCGCCACCAGCGGCCCCGAGTCGTCCAGGTCTTCCTCGCGGTCAATCCCGTGGGTCCTACGGGTCTTCCTCGTCTCCATACTTGGAAGCCCGTTTCACTTCTGACGCCAGATGAAGTATTTGAAAATGACGGCAGGAAACTCCTTGACGGGAACACACTTCTTTTATTAAATCTTGACTTGTAACAATACAACGCGTGGCCTCTCTTCTTCACAATGCGCTTCTCTTGACTCTGGATTCTGTGCTGCCGGCTCTCTGTGCCTCGTGTAGACTCCGCGCCTCGGCTACACTCCTCTCTCGCCTCGTGTAGACTCTGCGCCTCTGCTACACTCTCCACTCGCCTCGTGTAGACTTTGCATCTCTCTCTCTGGCTACACCGTATGCATACTCGGCTCGTGTAGACCTTCCTCTCTCTCTGGCTACACCGTATGCATACTCGGCTCGTGTAGACCGTTCTCTCTCGCTGGCTACACACTATACATTACTCAGCTCGTGTAGACCGTTCTCTCTCGCTGGCTACACACTATACATTACTCAGCTCGTGTAGACCGTTCTCTCTCGCTGGCTACACACTATACATTACTCAGCTCGTGTAGACCGTTCTCTCTCGCTGGCTACACACTATACATTACTCAGCTCGTGTAGACCGTTCTCTCTCGCTGGCTACACACTTATACCTTACTCTCCTCTACTCTCCATTACTCTCCATTACTCTCCTCTCCGGGCTCTATCTCTGCACCTTCGTCTTCATTCTTAGATGGTTCCACTTCTCCCCTGCTCCTCTGTGCATCACCTTATATACCCCTTCTTCCCGGGAGACGGAGCGGATGCGGACCTCAACGTCGGCACCGCTCCTCAGTTACCCAATCCCCACGCGGTATCCCTACGATCCGGTTCCGCTCAGCGCGTGTTTCCACTCCCCGACCAATCACACCGCGCTGCTACCCGATCACTCCCTCTGGGCGCGTCACCGGCACACAGCCAATCAGCAGCACTACCCCCACCCGCGCACTGACGCCTGCTCCTCCCCGTCAGCGCGCGTCACCACACACACACCCGTACATACGCGCTGGCACACGACATATACACCCAGCGTGTATCACCACTACAATTGTACTGTACTTATGTGGCCCCACATCTATGCTCCCCGACTTCACCAACCCACGCTGACCAGCGTGGTGAAGTATGGTCAAATAACCCAGATGACCGGCACGGTGTGGCGAAACCCTCATCCAGCAGTGGAGTAACAAAATGTGCCGCGCACACACTTAATGTCTTACTAACTTCCAGGGTTTTTATGTATTTCGACCCTGTACGATTTTGGGTTTTTATTTTTATCACATGCAGTACTCTATTGCCTTTGAGAGCCGGGTTTTCCCTTGAGAAAGATACTTGTGGTCTTAATGGCTTGTCACCCAGTTTAAATTAAGCAACTCCATCCACCTACCCAGCTCTGGCTTCCATTAGCCACATGTTGCAAACCCTTCTCCATCCATGCTGCCGAGCCACCCACTCGTGCACGCTTTACTTGCGGCAATAATCAGAGCGTCTCCCTCGCCGTCTCTCTTTTATGGATTCCAGCCACCCGTCATTTCAGAGTTCTGCCACTTAATACTTCCCACTCGTCGCTCATAAAACTGGCCACATTGCGGCGCAGGAGATCTCAAGATCCCACATTCGCACACACAAAGACAAAGATTGCTCGTGTAGCCTTAACGGACTGTTGACGAGCATGCTCTTAGGTTTTTTTCGGTAAAGTCACGTGAGAGTATGAATCCTTGCAGTCACGAAAGCTTCAAATCTAAAATTAATGTTGGCGAGCACCTATGAAGGCCGGCACGGTACACGAGAGGGTGGGGGTGGCAAGCACTACGCCCGACCGCCTTTGTCTCCCCAGTGGCGATGTTTACACACCGCACCAGGTACTCATTTGAGGATGCGTCAACTAAGGGGAGGCCCAGGACCGGTTCAGATAACCGTCACTGGTGTTGGCCGTGAGTGGGAATCGGACTCGGGTCGCCGGGTTCCTAGCGCAGCGTAGCGCTAACCACTACACCACCGCTCCCCACACATCCACTACAATACCTACCGAATTCTCCGGATAATACGATAATAAGACCGCCCATTGTATTTTATTCGAAATTTGGGCGTGCGTCTTATAATCCGGTGGGTGAGCATCTTTGTAAAACTTTATTGACACCGGACACAAGCGTGGGGTCATTTATACTCTGCAATGCGTCTGATAATAACCTAAGGAATATGGTGCATCACTGCCCTCAAGGGTCCTGTTTGGCATTCTGAAATAATGGCAAACACAATCTCTTTCCTGCTCCTCGCATTCCCATAAACCAAAACTTCTCTCCCCCTTCCCCCCAGCCACTCGTTGATCTATCTCCTTCACGACGTGGCAGTCGTTCCGACTCGTTGTTTGTGTTTTATGGATTTCTGATGTTTTTTTCCCCCCTCCACTTTGACGTCCAGGCTGAGAAGGCACCTCATCTTTTGCTGTCGCCTTGTGATTGATCTTGTTTAGACGCCCCGACTTTATGGCGGTTTACATCTTTATCTTCCTTGTATATTTTTCGCGTGCATCTGTGAATCCTCATCCATCCGTGAGTACGTATTCGTCAGCCGAGGACGTAAATGAACATGAATTTATATCGCACAAAAACAAAGATGTACACAATTGACCATTTCGATTTAAAGCTTTCGTGACTGCAGGGATTCATCTTCTTGGTTCTTTCGGTAAAGTCACGTAGAAGGGAAGTAATAAAATAACAAAAATAAAACATAATAAAATAATTCTCACGACGTTTCGGCCACAACGCAAGCAGCCGTCCTCAGGCGAAGACCTTCTACGTGACTTCACCGAAAGAACCAAGAACAACAATTGACCATGTTATCATTCAGGGACCACTGCCAATCCACTGGTGTACGAATGCCTCCCCTCCGCCATGCCACATTGATCATGGGGCTTGTTTGACCATTATTCACCATGGGGATAGGACCCATTCGGACATCTGTGGAAAAAAAAGCTTCATAGCTCACCGGATTCCTCCAGTATGAATACTTATTCTGATTCTCGATATCACGTGCAACCGACGGCAGCCGTAGTTGGGAATTGAACTCAGGTGGGCAGGTTCAGAGTGACATCCATCCCTCCCCCAACATTGCGCAACTTTATATTTGACTGCAGTAGCTTCCCACGAATTGTTTAGCCGCGTGGACTTTGGTGTTAACCATACGTGCGTCTTATTTTATGAGGCAACATATCAATATATTGAAACAGGGTCTCACATTAAACTTTTTTTTTATCAACATAGCAATAAAATACTTGTTTTTTCCTCAATGACGCTTGGGGGGGGAGGAGGGGCGATCATCTCCCCCCCCCACCTCCCCCGAGTCCGCCAATGCGTGCGTGGAAACATCGATGATAATATTTTAAACAATAAACTCCGGTGTCTCGGAGATGCCTAGATCGAATGTAGTGCACACATAAGGCCGGAAGTGGTCTTCTTCTTGGTTCTTTCGGTAAAGTCACGTATAATGGAAAAAAAACATAATAAAATAATATAATAATATAAAATAATTAAATAAGTTTCCATTTTTTTTTTCAATTCTACGTGACTTTACCGAAAGAACCAAGAAGAAGAATCCCTGCAGTCACGAAAGCTTTAAATCGAAACGGAAGTGGTCTTGTTCAAGCAATATATGCATATCGGTTCAAAACCAAAATAAATAAACGGAGCAATCTCTCTTTGCCAAGAGAGAGAGAGACACACACACGAACACAAAGTGACCGTCGCCCATAAATTGCGACTGCAGACCAAGAGACGCGCGGCCGTGCGTAATTACTCCCGAAGCAAGATGCTCCCCCCAACACCACCACCACCACCAAGCACCAGCCCCCCGCCCCGTGCCATCGTTCGGCTAAGGTCTCGAGGAGAAATGCGGCCGAAGAAACCCGCGCTGGCAAAACACACACCGGGGGCTGGGGGGTTGGAGGGGGTGGTGGTGGTCTGCTTCCAAATAAACACGTCCCTCAGGAAATTCCAATAAACATCCCTTTTGTTGAGCTCCGTGAACCTCACGGCACCCCCCCCCGATTCCGAAGTAAAGGTCTCACACAGCTGGGACGCATCCGAACCCCCACCCCCCGTGCCACCGCCCCCTTCCTCCTCTGCAGAGCCCTCCGCAGTTATCACGCTTCTCTGCACGTGTCCGATAACGCGCGTGGAGAACGCGGAGTTTGCGGCGGTCATAATTTCCTCATCCGTAGCCCGCGCGACCTCGGGGAGGTTCCGTTTGATAAAGCGCGATCCGGTTGAAGCGACGCCGAGCGGATCTATCGCACAGAGGCGAGACGGAGCTCAACAAACAAAGTCAAAGTTGTTCACGAATGCTGCAATGCAACTTTGGTGGTTTACGGTTTTGGAATGAATAAACAATTGAAGGGCACACAGCTCGTGCTATTTGTCATTAACACTGCTTAGGGGTGCGTGTGTGTGTATTTAACACATTCCTGCGGAGGGAGCTGGTAGGAACGTTGGGTTGCTCGGTCAATGGCCAGGGTAAACGGCGGCGTGGTGTATTCAGCAAATATGGCCGACTTGTGAGGGTGGGCACAAGCCGGCGTGAGTAGGTTAAACGTTGAGTTGTATAAGGGCACCACGGGGTGACCAGCCCCTCCCCACCCAGCCCCACCCAGCCCCGCCCTCCCTACCCAGCCCCTCCCCACCCTCCCCTCCCCACCCAGCCCCTCCTCACCCTCCCCACCCAACCCCTACCCACCCTCCCCTCTCCACCCAGCCCCACCCCTCCCATTTTTGGATGCACGACGGACGGACACAATAATCCCCTGTGGGCTGGTGTAACCAGGAGGTTTCTAACAGTATCAGCGGTAGCGTAGCAGTTGGTGCGCTGCGCTACGAACCTGGTGACCCGGGTTCGATTCCCGCTCACGGCAAACATCATTGGTGATTATCTGAATCGGTCCAGGGCGTTCCCTAGGTCGACTCAGCCTCAAATGAGTACCTGGTGCGGTGTGTGTAAATATCGCTCACTGGGGAAACAAAGGCGGCCGGGCGCGGTAATGGCCATCCAACCCCTCGTGTGTCGTTGCCGACCTTTATAAGTGCTGCTCGCTAACAGCACTTGCTCCAAGTCTGTTTAGCTCTTTGTACATATCTGCGTTTACACCAGCAGTCTCTAAGTTGAGAACTGTAGAATTATTTCTCATTGAATTTTTCGCCAATTTATTCCAGGTGTATTATCGACACCGTGTCGTGAGATGATAAATCAATTTGCAAACATCGCAGAGCAGTGCATAGCCCCGTGTGTCAGGAGCATGGCTGCAAGAATATGCTTTGCACAGGACTCCCTGCAAGCCACCTTTTTTTACACTGGAAGAGGTAGTGCATTCCGGCATGCTCTGCAATGAGATTGTTTGCCGCATAACAATCCACCCAATCTTCTTGGTTCGTTCGGTAAAGTCACGTAGAAGGGAAGTAATAAAATAATAAAAATTATTTTATTATGTTTTATTTTTCTTATTTTATTACTTCCCTTCTACGTGACTTTACCGAAAGAACCAAGAAGATGAATACCTGCAGTCACGAAAGCTTTAAATCGAAATCCACCCAATGTTTTTTTTATTCTCAGAACGGTACATTTTTAAAATTAAGTAAAAAAACACAAGTTTCATATTTATGGAGGGTTTGTTTTTGTTGGTGCAAGATCATTAATTGGCTACACTTGAGAAGCTGGGTTCAAATGCTACATCTCAGTGGTGCAAGGTCAGCACTGTGACCTCTGTCCACCTCAACTACGAAGATTTTTTTGAAGATGACCTCACTTCTACAGACACCCCAGGCTCCTATATACATCTCTGAACCTGCTGTGAAGAAGGTCCATTGCCAGAAACGTCGGTCTGCCATATGTTTATCTGTTACAAAGAGGGTTTGCCGCAATATGGCACAACTAGATAGTATTGTTTAACACCTAGGCTTTCGTGACCAATATCATCCATAATAGAGGTTGTTTTTGGTTAGATCGCGTAAAAATGTAAATGTGTCGTTAAACCCGCCACCACCCGACACGGCCAATTAGTAAGGTTTGCCACGTAAACAGATCGTATCGTATGACGTCAAATCCACGATAATCGTCTTTGTCCGGTCTGAAAAATATAGTAATATTGTGATAATCGTTGCTCATGTAATGTTTCTAAAACATTTAATTTCCCCCAAAAAATATTTATAAAAAAAACACAAACTCAATAATTGTATTGTAAATAAATAGCTATTACGCACGTAATTAGTGCTTTGCTAAATGTTTTGGGGGGTAATTGAAGGCTGCATGATTATATTTCCTCATTTTATCGCAGTTGATGCAGTGATTTAACTGTGTTTCTTGTGCAACTGACAGCATGCGTGTAGTAAGCATTAAACACATTTACGAAGTTGCAATTACGACATTCTCTATATATTATATGGCAGGCATACGGTCAATGTAACTACAGTTGAAGAACGTTTAAGTCATATTTATTTTACTGAAAGTAAAGCACAAACGCAATGCAATCACACTGTGAAATACTGTACATTTACAAAGTTATTGTACACGGATTTCGAGATAATCATCGTAACGCGGTCACTTGGGTTTTTGTTTTCTCATCTCAGATGTTGGTCCTGAACTAAACTAAAACTAGAAGCGACCTGGCCACAAATGATAGCTCAACGAAGTGGCTTATCACGTGGAAATTTATAGCAGCCAAATACCCCTAACGCAAGTTTCTAAATGTGGAGGGAAAACCGGAGGCCCTGGAGATAAATCCACGCGACCACGGAGAGAACATGCAAACTCCAAATATACAGCAGGCGTCAGGGTCTGGATCGAACCCACGACCTCCTGTATCAAAGGCAAGGTAGTTAACATCATTGCAACTCGTGATGAAAATTCCACAGCAGTGCTGTCTGGGCAGATGGTGCTTATCCTAGAGGGGTAATGAGTTGAGTTGACCTTGACCTGCATTTGAACCTACGATCTTATGATTAGGTGCGCTGCTGCTCTATCAACTGAGCTGGGTCCCAGGGTACACAGCACGCTGTCGTTGTGTTGGTCTGCAAACTCCTGGCTCCAATGTGGAGGGTCCAGCCTCTGCCGTTCACGCACCACGGGGCCCCCCTCCAACAAAAAGAGGTGGGTTTATCCACACCAAGTAATTAACTGAAAATATTTAACTTTGGCTCATGGCCTCGTCTGGGGTAGTGTTTATACAAAGAAGCCACTCTGACCATGCTCAAGAATGTTGCAACTATATACAAGTTAAGGTAAAAAAAAACATTAGTTAAAAAATCTTAATTCCAATCTTTAATGACACCAGGAGAATTACCGCACTGCACTGCGAATGGCGCCTGGGGTTTTTTTTCCGCGCGCTTTCCTGTGTTTCCGCACGACTCATTAGGCCGACTTCGGTTTGACGTTTAAATCCGAGGGATTGTGGCCTACAAATTACAAAGTAAACAGACTCCACCCCGCTGTCGCCATTTCAACCAGGCGTCCCGTGTTCATCAGAACTGGGGAGGAAAAAAAACCCCCCGTCACGATGCCCTCCTAATGTGACCGCACTGCGAAGAGGGCATTATCGTATATCCTGTTTTAATGACACGGGGGAGGAGGAGGAGCAGCCGTCCCCCGTGCCCCCTCCTAATCCGCTGCTGGACTGACAAGAGCTTCCGCCGTGGCAGCTGCCATCATCCCAATCTCGGTGCGGCAATCCAGAGCAACCGGCAGCGATGAGCGACCGAGCGTCCCAGGAGGAGGTCGCTGCTGCTGCTGCTGCTGCTCAGAGGTCGCAACCGGGTACCCGATACCCGTACCATACCCGATACCCGGCTACCCGCACCCTGCCGGGTACGGGTACGGGTAGCCGTTTTCGACCCTGGTGCGGCCGGGTACGGGTACAGGTAGGCCGTGAGTCACTGGTGAGTAACCGTTTGTCACTCATTTAGGGTAGGGTACGGGTACCCATTTGCGACCCTGGTGCGGCCGGGTACGGGTACGGGTAAGGAATCAAAACCCGTTTGCGACCTCTGCTGCTGCTGCTCCTCCTCCTGCACCCTGCTGCGTACCCGAGCACTGAGCGAGCACCGCGGTGAGCCGGAGTCGCAGTCCCCTGGTGGTCGACCTGAGAAAAAACAAGTTCTCGAGTTCTAGATTTGAAGCTTTCGTGACTGCAAGGATTCATACTCTTAGTTTTTTCGGTAAAGTCACGTAGGTAAAAAATGAAATTAAAATTAATAAAAAATTAAAAAAATAATAAAAATCACAACGTTTCGGAGGTAACACTATGACGAAACGTCGTGATTTTTATTATTTTATTTTTATTAATTTTAATTTATTTTTTTACCTACGTGACTTTTACCGAAAAAACTAAGAGTATAAGTTATCGAGTGTTGGAGCGAGTCTGGTGGTCTCAGCTTCGTCACCGATGACTGAACACGCTCACACGCGCACACACACGAAAAGCCACAATTAAAACATTGCGGTTTTGCTATTAATTTGGTGTATTGCGGCTGGCAGAGATTTATATTAAACAAAAAAACGATAAACAATTATTATTTTACCAGATAAGGCCCCACTGAGCTATGTAGCGTTTTTTTCGGAAGCGACCTTGCCACAAACGATAGCTCAACGAAGTGGCTTATCGCGTGGAAATTTATAGCAGCCAAATGTTCTTAACGCACGTTTTGAAATAGGGAGGGAAAACCCGGAGGACTCGGAGAAAAAAATCCACGCGACCACGGGGAGACAGACATTCAAACTCCAAATATACAGCAGGCGTCAGGGTCTGGATCGCGAACCCGCGACCCCCTGTATACCAGGCGAGGGAGTTAACATCTCGCCACGCAAGCATGCACGCACAGGCGTGCGGAACTGCACACACAACAAGCCACAATTTCAAACATTGCGGGTTGGCTTTGAATTTGGTGTAATGGGGCTCGCAGAGATTTAAAAAATGTGACGTTTCAGCAGATAAATAAATAACGAGACAACGGCTGATAGCCGCAAGATGCACAGAAACGTGTACGGAAAGCAGCCTTTGTGCAAAACCCCTCAGCAGTTCCCGAAGCAATGCATTGTTGGTCACCATAAAACAATACATTTGAGCAAAATGTGAGCGGTCATACATGGCGAGAGGCCGAGGTGCTTTTTGTACTCGCATCCACAATGTATAATTGAGGACTGTTGTGGATAGACGTTCCTTATACTTCTAGATTTGAAGCTGTCGTGACTGCAAGGATTCATATTCTTAGTTTTTTTCGGTAAAGTCACGTAGATTAAAACAAATATACTTTTATTCATTTTAATTTTTTACCTACGTGACTTCACCGAAAAAACCTAAGAATATGGTTCCTTATACTCTCGTACAACTTGCCTTGTGCCGATAATCCCGGCTGCAAGCCAGACTGGCGACGTTCTGGAAAATATCGAGTGAGAAATTAAGCCCTGTGTGTGTGTGTGTGCGCACGCTGTGTGTGTTTGTGTCATCTCCATCATCGCTGGAATGGTCCCCTTCCCCTGCATATCTTGCAGCCCAGTACGGATGTCTGTGCTCGATAAATTCTCCCGACAGAGGCTGTTTCATAATTGCAGGGCGTTCGACAAACTTTGGCCAAGACGTCTGGCACACACTGCGACCTAACCCCATGTACGGTTATCAACAGATCTTTAAACTCTAGATTTTGAGCTTTCGTGACTGCAAGGATTCATATTCTTAGATGTTTTTCGGTAAAGTCACGTAGGTAAAAAATTAAAATACATTTTCGGTGACTGCCTTGTTTCTGAACGACGCAGAGAAACCTGTCAAGCCATCCCGTGATGAGTGCCTTGTTTCAGAACGACGCAGAGAGACGTCTCAAGGCATCCCGTGGTGAGTGCCTTGTTTCAGAACGACGCAGAGAAACGGCTCAAGGCATCCCGTGGTGACTGCCTTGTTTTAGAACGACGCAGAGAAACGGCTCCAAGTCGTCTTGGACGGCTGCCTTGTTTTTTAAATGACGCAGTTGGAGCTACGCGACAGCTTGAAAATGTTTCCCATACTAATCTTAGCGCCTCTTGCAGTCATTCAATGCCCCCCCGCTCCTCCCCCGGATTGTTTGCTTTGGACAGACTTCTGTTTAACCCAAGCTGATGTGCAGGGACATGTGGTCACTTGGGAAACATTAAATACCCACGCTGGAAGCAGAGGCCTGGATTACTCAAGTGTCCCGTAGCCGTAACATCGTCGGAATTGCTCATCCAGATGACAAACACTCATTTCTGCCGCACGATGGAATGGCATGTAGCCGCAATGCAAGATTATGTGGACTCCGTCAACATGCAAATATGCACCAATTCAAGCGATTACAGTACACACATAGTGCTGCTGATCTCGAGGCGATGGTGGCGGTGGTGCAGTGGTTAGCACGTTGCGTTATGAACCAAGGTTACTTTAGTTTGCGATGCCCGGCCGCGACAGCGTCGGTTGTTGAGCATGTACGTATGTTGAACTTCTTTCGCACCGTACGGCGATAATGTATGTGTTTTTGCGTTGTCATCAGAGGTGCGGAGTTATACTGGTAGGAACCCACTGGTTCCATCAGCCCACAGGGGATTATTGTGTCCGTCCGTCCGTCGTCCAGGGAGGGGCTGGGTGGGGAGGGTGGGGCTGGGTGGGAGGGGTGGGGCTGGGTGGGGAGGGGCTGGTTACTCCGTGGTGCCCTTATAAAACTCAACGTTTAACCTACTCACGCCGGCTTGTGCCCGCCCTCACAGTCGGGCATATTTGCGGAATACACCACGCCGCCGTTGACCCTGGCCATTGACCGAGCAACCCAACGTTCCTACCAGCTCCCTCCGCAGGAATGTGTTTATTACTATTACACGTGATTTTTACGTGTACATTTTGTATCATCATCGGCTTTTCATAACCAACGTAGGTTGCATTCCCGTAATCATATATACATCTACAATCCATTGCTAAACTCAATACTGGAACGTAATTAACAGAACAGATCATCCCCTGACTTTGGGGGACGTTTAAAGATCTTAGGTTTTTTCGGTAAAGTCACGTGGGTAAAGAAAATAAAAAAATAATAAAAGATAAAAAGAAAATTTAATCACGACGTTTCGATTGCAACACAAGCAATCATCATCAGGTGCGACAACCACAGCAAGACATTTTACTGAAGTGAAATTTACTGAAGTAAAATGTCTTGCTGTGGTTGTCACACCTGATGATGATTGCTTGTGTTGCAATCGAAACGTCGTGATTTAATTTATTTATTTTGTATCTTTTTTTTTCTTCTTTTTTTTCTATACCACGTGACTTTACTGAAAGAACCAAGAGTATGGATCATTGCAGTCACGAAAACTTCAAATCTAGAACGTTCTGTAAATGTCATTGCCCGCTTCAATAAATAATCCGAGCACAAATGCACGTTTGCGAAGTTTTATTCCAGAAACCATGGGGTTGCGGGTGGTTTGTTTTCCTTTGCTAGCCGTAGCACAAGGCGAGATTTAATGGATCAAGAATTCTGGGGAAAGTGCACGTGAACGATTTTCATTTCTTCACGAGAGCGTGTCGTAACATCTAAAGCGTGTACAGTTTTGGTTATGTTGTAGATTGTTTTGGGATGAAGAATACAGGGATAGAGATGCGTTTCTACTGTGCACGATTGGGACAAATAGAAATATATCTCTTTGCGAGAGCAGCTAAAAATAAAAGTTTTTTTTTTAATGTGCGACGAAGGTTTAACATATTAGCTGTGGCATTATTTTAAAATACCGCAGTCAAGAGTTCAGTATAAACATCCCGAAATAAGTATGGGGGCTTTTGCGCAAGCAGCGGTTGTGATGTTTTGTTTGGGTAAAATTATCCGAGTCTCTTGCGGCCACTGCGACTTGATTTGTTCAAGGATGTTATCCCGCAAAGAACATTTTCCCTAATAAGGATGAGAAATATTTTTACACGGTCGCGTTTGTTGGAATGTGGAATGGAAAATATTGCCGAGAACAACATAATAAAACTCAATGCACAACACGGAAGGTACAAAAAACTAAAATAATACACGTGGTTATGCACATATGCGTGGGTTGGTTTATTTATTTAGGGGAAAATTACATCACTGGTCATTATCCAAATAAGTGTGCAATGCATAGTGATCAGGCATGCTTCATATGCAACGAAATCCGTTAAATGACATCATCACCGCGTCTTTTCAAGCTCATATAAACAGCATTTAGAGCACACAGCAAGGCAACAGATCGTCCGTTGGGATTTCAAATGTACGTGCGTATGTATGTTGTATGTATGTTGTATATATGTTGTGTTTATGTTGTATGTATGTTGTATGTATGTTGTTTGTATGTTGTATGTATGTTGTATGTATGTTGTATGTATGTTGTTTGTATGTTGTATGTATGTTGTATGTATGTTGTATGTATGTTGAACTTTCCTTCCCACCGTACGTAGCCAACCATTCTAATCGGAGGCGCGTGAAATGTATGCAGCGGCGGTGCTATGGATAAGCAAACCAAGCCAAAGTTTGGGACCCAGAAAGCAGGTCAGTGGCTGTGGATTCATAAATAACAAACCCATGCGGGGGGGGGGTCCATCAAATATCACTTTAAAATCATATCCTAATAAATAAACTAAATAATAAAAACAACTTTTATTGTTGTTGTTGTCCTTCCGCCGCACCCTCCAATGAGCACCGTTGGCTACGTACGGTGCGACAATAAGTTCAACATACATACAACATACATACATTTGACCAGGTGAATGTAGAGTTGTTTTTTGGGATTGTTATTTTCTCCGTGTTTTTTGCTGCTGTAAACAGGTGCCAATGGGTTAAACCCGTGCCAAAGTGAAGCCTAAATAATCCTAAAACATCAATGTCAGCCACTGAGATTTTACAAATTGAACAGGAGGGACTCCAATTAAATAATCTCTGCTCCGAGCCCCCCCCCCCCCCCCCCAAATGGGCCACCAACCACGACCACAACTGACTGCACTTTTCTTCGCAGTTAAAACGATGCCGTCCCCCGGACGGCGCATGAACCCGTCCAAACCCCGCGTGTGCTGGAGAAGGTCCCTGCACTTTACCCGTCGTCCCCTAGCGGAGTGGGCACGTGCCGCTTCATCATCCCACGTGGCTTGTAAGTGACTTGTCCGTGAAGTCCCTGGACCAAACTCGGCACGCGCGTGCACATTTGCGCTGCGCGGTGCGTGGTGATACAGCCCTACTCCCGTCGGCGCCAGCACCCCACCCTACCACCAGTGCTGCTCTCTTCATTCCATCGTCGACTTGAAAAGCAACAACAACAACAAAATCAGCCCCCACAACCTCACTGGTGACAACAACAAAAATGTGTGCAGAGTCTGCGGGTGAGACCTGCGGCATTTAAAACTAGGGGGGGGGGGTGGTGTAGAGAGGCAACCCTTTGCTTTGATCCCACATTGTCAAAGACGGCACGCAGGCCACGCGCACTCGGGTAGCAAGTTACTCTCTGGCTGCAACACCCCCGACGCCGAGTTGTGCGCAAAGTCGTCGTCCTCACATCCAGACACGTTGGCGCAGCTTGATCCGAAGATCTCGAAATACCTTCTCAACGCAGTAGTTAGGGGGGGGGGATCCAAGCTCTTGAGGTAGAACAACAAGATCAACAACAAGATCAACAACAACAAGATCAACAACAACAATAACAACAAGATCAACAACAACAACAAGATCAACAACAAAACAAGATCAACAACAACAAGATCAACAACAACAACAAGATCAACAACAACAAGAACAACAACAAGATCAACAACAAAACAAGATCAACAACAAAACAAGATCAACAACAACAAGAACAACAACAAGATCAACAACAACAACAAGATCAACAACAACAAGATCAACAACAACTACAAGATCAACAACAAGTACAAGATCAACAAGTGTGAAATCCCTCCCCGTAGAGGTGGTTCAATCTTGTTTTGAAGCTTTCGTTACTGCAGGAATCCATACTCTTTGGTTCTGTCGGTAAAGTCACGTAGGTATAAAAATACAATATATCACGATGTTTCGGGCGCAACACAAGCATCCGTCATCAGGTGGGAAAGCATGGCCTGCTGCCGATGCAGACTGTTTGCATCGGACGCTTGTGTTGCGCCCGAAACGTCGTGATTTATTGTATTTTATTTTTCTACCTACATGACTTCACCGAAAGAACCAAAGAGTAAAGATCAACAACAACAACCCCGGGTTTATTCATGGTGATTCGTAATGGAGTAGCCAAGGTGGCTCAGCAGTAGAGGGAACGCTTCATGTGAGAGGTTGCGAGTTGAACTCCTGGTTAAAATCCGGGGTGTGGTTTCTGATGATGGTAATTTGGTTTAAACCAAAAAAAAACTTTTTCCATAAACCCTCCGGCTAAATTACGGAGGAAATACTCCCCCGTGTGACAACACAACTGTATGATCATTTAAATGCCATTTGATGGAGACTGTTGTCATTGTCCGCGAATGATCCAGATTTATTCGCGATGGCGCATGTATTTTTTTTGGACGAAGGCGAGGTCTAGTTGGATGCTAGATAAACAATAACAATATTAATACAATGTAGATAAAAAATAATGTCTAACTCTATACTACAACAAACAAATATGGCTAAATTAAATCTAATTCGAAATCACTCAAATAATGCTATAAAAACAATGTTACAGTGACGTCAGCGGCACGGCTCGGCTTACTGGTAGGAACCTCCTGGTTACACCAGCCCACAGGGGATTATTGTGTCCGTCCGTCGTGGATCCAAAAATGGGAGGGGTGGGGCTGGGTGGAGAGGGGAGGGTGGGGAGGGTGGGGCATGGGTGCGGGGTGGGAGGGGTGGGGCTGGGTGGGGAGGGGCTGGTCACCCCGTGGTGCCCTTATAAGACTCAATGTTTAACCTACTCACGCCGGCTTGTTCCCGCCCTCACAGTCGGGCATGTTTGCGGAATACACCACGCCTCCGTTGACCCTGGCCATTGACCGAGCAACCCAACGTTCCTACCAGCTCCCTCCGCAGGAATGTGTTGTTGTTGTTGTTGTGAGGACTCATCCTACCCCCTAGTGGATTGTTTGGATACGACGTCAATTTGCTTGTAAAAAAAGTGCAGCACTTTACCTTACGACGTGTACACACAAAAAACGCAAAACAAAGACTCATATAGTTCGTTCAATGAAAACACATTTACTGAAAGCATTTCCTGTTTTCACATTATTGTTGTTGTATAAAATAACTGGAACGAACCGCATGCTTATGTATGCAGCAATAAAAATGTAGTCGCTTTGGGTTACATTTTTTTTAAACAACCTACTGAGCAGTGAATGCAGGCAGTGTACAGATGCCAGCCACTGATTAATTAAATCTAAACACAGCAGGCGTAATTAAATCATCCAGGCGGAATTCTTGGTATGATTATTATAGCCCCTAAGATCAGGCTGTGCGCACCTTCTGAATGTACGTTTATTTTATTTCACACTGTGCATAGCCAACCGTGCTAAAAGTACATTCGGGGGAAGGTCAACAAACTAAACACAAAAAAACGGTTCTCAAGAAATGACTTTTCAATCTAGATGATTTAAAAGCGCATAGCTCCAGTGTCTTCCTAATATTGGAAGGAAGAGCGTTCCAGACGGCCGCAGAAGCGCATCTGAAAGCGCGCGATGCAGATGGCCGTCTTTGTTCGATGGCCAGCCAAACGTTCGATGGCGAGCCAATTCGATGGCCAGTGCTGGACCTAAAACACCCTGGGTTCTTTGCCAAGATATGCATCTGCAGTTCTTCAGCTCTGAAAGGAGGGCATAATTTGTGGTATGTTTCTGGATGGAATAATTCACTCTTGGAGTAAAAATAGTGTTTGAACAAAAACAAAGCTTGGAATAACTCAAATGTCAAGTGAAGAAATGCATGGCTTAGAGAGCAAACAAAGTCAAACGTCACGCGCGCTATTAATAAAGGCAAGTGACAAGGGGTGGCTGAGTGGCTTCAGACGCCTTGGGCTAATGCCTTGTCACTCATGAACCGACAGGGCTAAGATCTGCAATAAATTCCAAGAAGACCTCCCACCTCCAATGGTAAAACCTGTTTTCCCGTGTGTAGTGCCTACGATGGTCAGAAGAAAAAAAAAACGCCCACCAATAATTATACAATTGATCCTTATGGCGGTACCCCAGGCAATTAAATATTTTATTTCTGGGACACTATTTTTTTTTCCAAATATAAAAACCGCGTGTTTACAAGCAGATGCAAATCTGAGTGTGCGGAACGTAAAGTGGCGTAGCGTGGTCGGCATGGTGCAAGGAATTAATTGGGGGCCTCGATGTCCACAATTTCCCTTCTCTTCGTAGCCTATAGCCCGGGCTCCCCTGGTGCAAGGCGCATTTCGCCTCCACACGCGATGGCTGCGCCACTGTATGAACATGAACTTGAGCAAAAATCAAACAGATACATAACTTTTTCGATTGAAAGCTTTCGTGACTGCACGGATTCATATTTTCTTGGTTCTTTCGGTAAAGTCACGTAGAAGGAAAAAGTCCACCACTTTCTTCAAATATTCTTGCTGCCGTTTTCACACCTGATGATGATGATTGCTTGTGTTGCAATCGAAACGTCGTGAGAATGTTATTGTTTTATTTTTATTATTTTATTACTTCCCTTCTACGTGACTTTACCGAAAGTACCAAGAATATAGATACAAAACTCTTAAAATGGACAGCGTTGTTATCTGTCGTGGAGTTTTGAGACACACCCTCTTGATAACGGTCTCCAACATAATCGGTAAATAGCATAATATGAGGACAATTCCGCTTTATGTCTCCGCGTATGAACACTACAATTGACTTCCCAGACCAATATTATCCAGCAGCATCCGTTTAGTAAAAAAACTAAAACTCTTCGCCTGGTCTTCTTGGTTCTTTCAGTAAAGTCACGTAGAAGGGAAATAATAAAATAATAAAAATACAACATAATAAAATAAAAATTCTCACGACGTTTCGGCCACAACACAAACAGCCGTCCTACGTAACTTTACCGAAAGAACCAAGAAGATGAATCCCTGCAGTCACGAAAGCTTTAAATCGAAATTTCTTCGCCTGGTTTTCACCATCTGGGCCTCATCAGCGGAGTCGGGCTCCTTAAACAAATGCGACTTTGTTACCGGATGCTATCGAGCACGATGGTGTGTTGTCTGCAAGAAGACAAACATTTCGCGGGGGAGGTGTTTGCAGGGCACGACCCCTGTATTTGGTCTCCAGTTTGTTGCTTGAGCCTTTGTGTGTCCTTCAATCAGTTTTCTGGAGTGCAGTGTTGGACTAGAGGAAGAGGCTTAAACTAACACGGTGAGTAAATATGAACACGTTCAAATGGTAATGTTACTCGAAGAAAGAGAAATATAGTTTTATTTTTTAATCCAGGACCTTTTTTTGTAAATGAGTGAAAGTAAACTCGACGATGTTTTTTTACCAGGTAAAGCCCACTGAGCTATTGGCTAATTTTCACAGGTGACCTGGCCACACACATGATAGCAAAATCCAAGTGGCTTATGTCATCAACACTTATCCCATCACACGCCACCTGCCGCACGGGGTGCTGCGCTGGCGAGATGTTAACGACCTTGCCAGGTATGCAAGAGATTGTGGGTTCGATCCCGACCCTGGACGCCCGTGTGTTTGGAGTTTGAATGTTCTCCCCGTGGTCGCGTGGATTTTGATCCGGGTTCTCCGTTTTTTTCCCTTCCACATTTAGAATCAACGCGCGTTTGGAATATTGGGGTGCTATACATGTCCACGTGATGATGAGCCACTTCGTTGAGGTATCATTTGTGGCCAGGTCGCTTCTGAAAAAGAGCTCTATAGCTCAGTGGACCTTACCTAGTATAATAAAAAGATTATAATTTATTTATACTGCTATTTGGTGTTTGAACATCCTAACACCACATGTTTTATTGCCATAAAGAGTAACCCCTATTCCAATTTTTCATACTTTGATACTGGCAAAAAGGTCCCATGATATAACTGCTCACACCGAACTATAAATGCTCTGACACGTGTGGCATTGTCTCTGCACCGTTCGCCTTTTGGCGTCCTCTGGTCTGACACCGGTGAGACGAGATCATAAAGAAGGATGTCTCTGCTGTAAGCCAATCAGTTTCGTAGACAATTCGTATTTTATCGGAGCATGTTTGTTTGCATGTTCACCGCAAGTACCGTGTGTGGTTAACGCAGACTTCATTCCGTGCAAAAGATACTCATTTGGTGTTTGAACATTGTAGCACTTCTTCTTGGTTCTTTCGGTAAAGTCACGTAGAAGGGAAATAATAAAATAATAAAAATAAAACATAATAAAATTATATAATATTATAATATTATTTTATTATATTAAATGTTTTACTATTATTTTATTATGTTTTATTTTTATTACTTTATTATTTCCCTTCTACGTGACTTTACCGAAAGAACCAAGAAGATGAATCCCTGCAGTCACGAAAGCTTTAAATCGAAATTGTAGCACTTGTTTTATTACGAGAAAAGGTAAAATTTATTCTTAATTTTCATACTTTTGATGGCTGGCTAAAAGGTCCCATGAGATAACGTTACACTGTCATCCACTGCCGCCTGATGGCCTCCCCATTTCTTGGCTGCGACAACAGTGGTTTGACCATACTGCACCATGCAGGTCAGTGCGGCTTGGTCATGGAAAAAGGACAGCAGGATGTGTTTAGATGTCACTCGACGCTGACGTTTATGCGCGTGGCCAGGAATCGCACTCACGTCGCCGGGTTACAGTGAAGTACACACGACACAATACGTCCACGGTGACATGGCTGCGCGGTAGAGCAATCGCCCCTCGTTGCACACGTTCACAGTCGGAGCCCAGAAGCCGCCCTGGTTAATGCCGCGAGAGCATTAACGTCAAATCTATGCGTTCGTCCGCTGCAAAGTGGACGTCAAAAACCCCGTGGCGTTATCAGCGTAAGCGACGTGTGCCCGCGTCATGATCCAAAATATTAAACGTTTCGGGGGGAAAACCCCACCGCAGCAACATCGCCTCCGACTGGCAGAAAATGTTTGCAGGCCGGCGATGCTTTAACCTTGTGCCTCACAGGGGGTAGCTGCGTCTGGGGGGTCCGCCTTTGCTCGACTGCAGCAGATCGCTGGAATGGTTAAGATGATATGTAAGTAAGTTTAACAAGTAGGCATTTCGCGACCAATATCATCCATGACACAGGTTTTTTTTTTGTTGGGTTAGATCACGTAAATATATATAAATGTGTCGTTAAACCCGCCACCACCCGCCCGATGAAGCTAGTTGTAATTACTGGCGAAACGTCGTACTCAGATTGTAAATGTTGTAGCTTTGCTCTCCAACACACCGGTGTGCTGTACTAGTGACGAATTGGCACGTTTTGTTTACGTGACAAACCTTACTAATTGGCTGTGTCGGATGGTGGCGAGTTTAACGAAATATTTTTAATTTACGTGATCTAACCCAAAAAAAACTGTGTTATGGTGATGTTAAAAATTAACCCGTAAAAACAAAGTTTTTCACTATAAATCCTTTATATACCTGGCATAGGTTTTATTTTATTATTCAT
The DNA here is from genome assembly GCF_965212315.1 of Lampetra planeri. Lineage (NCBI taxonomy): Eukaryota > Metazoa > Chordata > Hyperoartia > Petromyzontiformes > Petromyzontidae > Lampetra > Lampetra planeri. The sequence goes on from NC_136129.1 coordinate 6,719,361, forward strand.
TTCTGTTTTTCTTGAGTAAGAGTTTCATTTTGATCACATTGGTATTTTAAATTAAATATGAAAAAATAATTCCTAAAAAGTGGAACATTTTGGAAAAAATGTTTCACGAAAATAAATTGTCACGCACAACGAGTCTGTGTGCGAAATGTCAGCTCGATGGATCACGGGAAGTGGGTTAAAAAACGACCGAAAGATTTGCACGGTCGTAAGCGCGCAAGCAAGCAAGCAAGTGAACTTAATATAAAGGATTTAATAAGGAGACGCTTTTGAGTTGCTGAGGCATTTCAACAAGCGCCATACACATGCACATTCTTAATCCAGCCATCGAGTACACGTGTAAAATAAAATACAAATCATGCTTTCATCTCGTCCACAGGTGTGCGTGTGTGCGCGCGCGGTTGTGTGAAGGAAATAGAACTGTGATCTTAAGCTCGCATGGCCACAGCTGAATGAATCTAAAGGCAGTTCAGCCCTCGTATGAAAACAACAGAAAAAATGTAAATTACACGGAGATAAAGTTACGCGGACGGAGAGGGAGGAATGTAAAATCTCACCAGAGTGTGAATGTACCGCAACTTGAAGGATAAATATATTTTATTCATTTTTTGTAAATGTCCAAACAACCAAAGCTCTAATTTTCTTTAAAAATTACTATTATATACACAAGGTGGGAAACTCCCAGAGTGTTTCGGAGAGCACACTCCGTGCTCAATATCATGCCGTATTGTCCAGGTGATTGATGTTGGGTGTGCTTATACCTGTGACGGGGAGGCAAGGTTGAGTAGCAATCATAGGCTGCATTTTCATAGAAATATTCGAGCAAATTGCTGATGTGCAAAGTGTAAACACACGTTGCACCTCCTGCTAAAGAGGAAAGACAGCTCTACTGATTTTATCGAATGAATTAATAAATGAACGCCTCAATTAATCAATAAATTCACCACACTTTCATATTTACGACATCTAACCTCCCCCCTCCCCCCCAAAAAAAAAATCTGTACCACGTATACATAAATGCCAATTACATGCCCAGGAAATCCTCTGCGAGTCTCAAGGCTCTGTTTCATGAGGACGCCGCGCACTTAGATATTCTGTCAAGTGCAACGGTTGTTGAGCGCTTGCCATGTGGATGGGAACCTGAGAAGCCGGAAACAACCCCACGTCACACGAGGGGGATGTGGCCCTCAGCGCCGACGCGCTCTGCCCCAACCTTCCACAGCACCTGGCGTCTGCAATGCGACGGCCAAATTGCACTTGGCGATATAATATTGATTTGAAGCTTTCGTGACTGCAGGAATCCATACTCTTTGGTTCTTTCGGTGAAGTCACGTGGGTAGAAAAATGAATAAAAAATATCACGACGTTTCGATCGCATTATTTGCTGGATTCTTTTTTCCGCCTCAGGACGACCGCTTGTGTTGCGATCGAAACGTCGTGATATATATATATTTTCTTCTACTTACGTGACTTTACCGAAAGAACCATACACTTGGCGGTGTTCGCCCATTCCACGTGTTTGACCAGAAAGCTCATTCAATCCGACAAATCTTTCCGAGATCCGACGAGATCGGGCGCATTTGGGGCAGATTTGGTCACGGTGCTGAAAGCCTCCACAGAATGTTTTGTTCGTCAATAATCTTGGGTCACGCGCCGCGAGGAAACAGTCCACGCCGCTGTTCGGGGAATTATTTTGCCACATTCCACATCGCCTTATTTTGTCCACGTGACGCGGCGCAATGTAGGCTACGGCGAATATATAAAACTGTTCTGTAGTACTCGTCCCTTACGCCGGTGTACGTATGCGTGTTGAACTTCTTTCGCGCCGTACGGAGCCAACCGTGCTGATCAAGAGGTGCTGGGGAAGGACAACGAACTGGACACAAAAAAGCGATTCTTAAGAAACGAGTTTTCAAACTCGATTTAAAATTGGATAAATCCGGTGGCTTCCTAACATCGCAAGGGAGAGCATTCCAGACGGCCGCAGAAGCGCGCGTGAAAGCGCGCGATGCAGTGACCGTCTCTGTTCGATGGCTCGCCAAAAACAAAAATCACCTACTCCAAGCCGGCCAAGCGGCGTTCTGGACAATATCGAGTGGGAAATGAAGTGTTGGTCATGTGGTTGCTTGCGTGGAGAAAACAGTGGCGTCCCAACGAGAACCTCATTAAATTTCGATTTAAAGCTTTCGTGACTGCAGGGATTCATCTTCTTGGTTCTTTCGGTAAAGTCACGTAGAAGGGAAGTAATAAAATAATAAAAATAAAACATAATAAAATAATTATCACGACGTTTCGGCCACAACGCAAGCAGCCGTCCTCAGGTGAAGACCAGGTCTGTCGGGGAGACAGGGTCTGAATGAAACACCACCACACATGAAACACCACCACGCTTGGAGCGTGGTGGTGTTTCATTCATTCTCTCTCTCTCTGCTGCCCTGGGAACAGGGGGGGTTCAGCACCTCAACGCCAACGGGATGGGAACTTTGCAACATTCGCACGATCCAACAACTCCGTGTGGTGGAGTGGCAACCGGGCAATGAAACTCGTTCGGGTGGACTTCTACCATCACGCCTGTGGCAGCATCCCTGCAGTACATGGTGCCACTGTGGTGAGATGTTAACTACCTCGCTTAGTATACAGGAGGTCGTGTGGGTTCAATCCCTAACCTGACGCCTGTATATTTGGAATTTGCGTGTTCTCCCCGTGGCAGCGTGGATTTTTCTCTCGGGTCCTCGGGCTTTTCCGTCCACATTTCGAAACGTGCGTTTGGAGTGTTTGCTATAGATTTGCACATTTTATGATTCGTGCCAGGTCGCTTCTGAAAATAAATATCTAAAGGCTGAGTGGGCTTCACCTGGTAAAATAAAAAATGTGTAAATTATTTTGTCAAGGCGCCCTTCCCCCCTTCCAACCCAGCTTAAATATGCGCTCCAAGCGTGGTGGCGTTTCATTCAGACGCTGTCTCCCCGACAGACCTGGTCTTCACCTGAGGACGGCTGCTTGCGTTGTGGCCGAAACGTCGTGAGAATTATTTTATTATGTTTTATTATTTATTATTTTATTACTTCCCTTCTACGTGACTTTACCGAAAGAACCAAGAAGATGAATCCCTGCAGTCACGAAATGCTTTCAATCGAAATGTGTATAGTAGTTTATAGTTTCATAATTGACATAATCTATCATTGTTCTCGCGTCAACTAAAATCACTCGCTGCATTTCACGGTGAGCACCAATTGGACTGGCACCCGTACACAAGGAACGCTGTGGTTCAAGCCCACAGGGTAAGTACATGATTAGTACATTACAAGCTTGTCGCAGACGACCACGTGTGTGTCTGCAATTAATCCGAGGCTCGCCTGTTGCATATAATTTATCCCCGCTACCGGGTGACTTCATATCCTGAGCTGTTAGCCTTGTTCAAGCTTAATCCTCTTTAACAAGCGTGAAACATAGTCATCCGAGGGGTGTAATTGTAACTTGTAACCAACGCTCCTGGCGCGCAACTTTTAGTACGAGAATGCAGCGGCGACGAATGGACGCTGAACGCAATGACGCGCCGTCAATAAAGCACATCGCTTAATTCTAGATTTGAAGCTTTCGTGACTGCAAGGATTCATACTCTCTTAGGTTTTTTCGGTAAAGTCACGTTGGTAAAAAAATAAAAATAAAATTTATAAAAGTAATAATAGAAATAAAATAAAATAATTCTAAATCACGACGTTTCGGAGGCAACACAAGTCTCCGTCATCAGGTGGGACCGTCACAGCTAGATTTACTGTATCAAGTGAGGCAAAGATTCCAAGATACAAGTTCTTAAATACAAGTTAAGGGGGGGGGGGGAGGAGGGGGGGAGGAGCTTATCTGAGTGTGGTAGCCAATGAATGGAACGTATTGGGGGGGGGCGGGGCTAAGAGAGAACAACAGGTCACATGCTAAAGGTGCACATGGTGCTAGAAGAGAACGACAATGCACATCTTCTTGGTTCTTTCGGTAAAGTCACGTAGAACGGAAGTAATACACCTGAGGACGGCTGCTTGCGTTGTGGCCGAAACGTCGTGAGAATTATTTTGTTATGTTTTATTTTTATTATTTTATTATTTCCCTTCTACGTGACTTTACCGAAAGAACCAAGAAGATGAATCCCTGCAGTCACGAAAGCTTTAAATCGAGACAATGCACATGTTGTTTTACCCAGTGTTGGTGGCCATCCAAATACAAAAAAAGGAGAGTGCTGTTAAACGCTGGGGATGTTAACACTCGGTAAAGTAGAATAGTGCCTGTCAAATAAGAATGTGTAGTTAAATTTTTTTCGCTTATTACCTGAAACAATTATCAACAAAATAGTAGAACACTCAGTCCAGGAAACCCATGGGACCGGCTGAGATATCGCCTCGCCAAATCGACGTTATTCGCAGCCGCGAATCAAAACTTGGAGTGTTTGACTGCATCTCGCTGTAGTTCGTCGCGCAATTGCGCAACCCACTGCGAGGACGGCTTCCCACCCACTTCACGTGAAACGGGTGACAACGTCGTGATTCGTGACGCCAAATATCGTCAAGAACAGTGCTCCGAGCGTAAAAGATTTCTTCCGGGGAGTCGCGAAGCATCGCCGACGCAAGTCCGGGCACGACTGCTGGGGCGTCTCCCACGGTCCGACTGAATTTTTTTTTTTGCGCCGTAGATTTCACAAAGTCGGAGTCGATATTTCATTATTTTTTCTTTAAATACACCCGCGTGATAAGACATTTAAAATGACACCAGCATCTCAAACGCGAAAAGGTTGGGTACTTTTCCCTGAAGGGTTATTTTACAAGTGCTTTTTCAGAAGTGTGATTTACTTACAAAAAATACTGCTCTCTAACGAGGAAGTTGTTCGCTAATACAGGGACTTCTCTACTTACGGACGAGTTAGGTTCCAGAGGTCTGTTCGTAAGTCGATTAGTTCGTAAGTCCAACTTTACGATTCCAAACATGTTGTGCGGCATGTACACCAAACACGGGGAGTGGCTTTAAAAGTTGTATAATCTCCTGTAGATGCCACTGGTTCTTCATGTTCTGCAGATGTAAATGCCACTGGTTCTTCACGTTCTGCAGATGTAGATACCGCTGATTCTTTATGTTCTGCAGATGTAGATGCCACTGGTTCTTCATGTTCTGCAGATGTAGATACCGCTGATTCTTCATGTTCTGCAGATGTAGATGCCACTGGTTCTTCACGTTCTGCAGATGTAGATGCCACTGGTTCTTCGCGTTCTGCAGATGTAGATGCCATTGGTTCTTCATGTTATGCAGATGTAGATGCCACTGGTTCTTCATGTTCTGCAGATGCCACTGGTTCTTCACGTTCTGCAGATGTAGATGCCACTGGTTCTTCACGTTCTGCAGATGTAAATGCCACTGGTTCTTCACGTTCTGCAGATATAGATGCCACTGGTTCTTCATGTTCTGGAGATGTAGATGCCACTGGTTCTTCATGTTCTGGAGATGTAGATGCCACTGGTTCCTCGTGTTCTGTGCATGTAGATGCCACCATCGCCATCTGTTGCGCGGCGGTTGAACTTACGACCCTCGGTTCGAACAGGCAACTGGACACCCGGACAGGTTTGCTCATATCTCTGAAAGTTTGTAAGCCGAGCGTTCGTAAGTAGAGGCGTTGATGTACAGGAGTGTACATTTCACCCAGGGCACTCGTGAGACTATTCTGGTCTTCTTAATTCTCACCCGGTGGTGAAATAAGATCAAATAAACGCGTCGATCATCCGAATGCGGGAACGCGTCCTTCCCAAAGGTCACATCAAGCAACTTCCCACCCAGTGGCACTCACAATGTTGTGCCTATTTGAACCATCCTGGAGGCGTTGTGGGCCGAATTTGAGTTCACAATCTCTCGACCTGAGAGCATGCCATCTAGATTTGAAGCTTTCGTGACGGCAAGGATTCATATTCTTAGGTTTTTTCGGTAAAGTCACGTAGGTAAAAAAATCTAATTAAAATTAATAAAAGTAAAATAAAATAAAAATAAAATAACATAATATTTACTTTTATTATCTTCTTGGTTTTTTCGTTAAAGTCACGTAGAAGGGAAGTAATAAAATAATTAAAATAAAACATAATAAAATGAAACAATTCTCACGTTTCATTTTATTATGTTTTATTTTTATTATTTTATTTTAAATTTTTCGATTTAAAGCTTTCGTGACTGCAGGGATTCATCTTCTTGTTTTTTTCGGTAAAGTCACGTAGAAGGGAAGTAATAAAATAATAAAAATAAAACATAATAAAATGAAACAATTCTCACGTTTCATTTTATTATGTTTTATTTTTATTATTTTATTACTTCCCTTCTACGTGACTTTACCGAAAAAAACAAGAAGATGAATCCCTGCAATCACGAAAGCTTTAAATCGAAAAATTTTACTTTTATTAATTAAACTGTTTTACCTACGTGACTTTACCGAAAAAACCTAAGAATATGAGAGCATGCCGTTCTATTCACCGAGTACTCATGCTGTGCATATGTCTGCCGTCACGAGAGCACTGTCAATCCACTGCTGGATGAAGGCCTCCCCAAGCCGTCACCACCTCTTACATTTCTGCGATAGTCCCTTATGCACTCTTGTTACCTGCACCTCCAACGCGTCCTGTTGCGTTGTTGCCTGTTCCTCCGCACGGATCGCTCCGATGTAGACATCGTCCTTGTTCCGTTGCAGATGCCCCACGGATTTCCCTTGCAAACCAGCTGGGCAACTGGTTAATGCGGGGCTATTCCGCGTAAACTCATAAACGTGATTGATTGCTAACCATCCACGCAGAACCTGCACACGAGCCGATTTAATGTTTCCATCTCCCCTCTGGACGTTCCCATAGACGCAATACATTCCTGACCTGCCACTCCTCCACTATTCTTGACCATCCCTTCTAGTGACGTGTCCTGCCCAAAGCCAACTTTATTTTTGCTTACCGCTTTAAATTCTAGACTCTATGTGCAGAAGGAACTTGCCATCATTTATCCAAAAATGGTAAACTCAGGACTCGAATTATACGAATGGTTTAATGTATAATTGGGTCTGCTTTGTGATGATTTAGACTTTAGGGGCATAGCTTTCTGCTATTGCAATCATATTTTATATGCATTGAAATATAATACCACGTCCTTTTGAACGTGTCAGTAGATTATTATCAAACATGCATGAACCCGCAGTTACTCCAGCAAGGGAAAAAATGGGTGCAGAATTTGTGTTTTTTGAAGATTAAAGGTACCTGTCACTTACCACAGCCGTCTAAGTGTGACAATGTGCCAGATCCTGCATGCAGTTAAGAGGATCTACACCGATGTTCTCTTCAATGATGTGGGCTGTGTGCCTATTTCAGATAACTTACACCGCTGGCTTGTTTTATTCACTCAAGCGGGCCGGACTGCTGCAAAAAAATGCGTCGAATGTTGTACCAAGTGATCCAGAGACAATTATAATCCATGCCAGCTTCATCGACTGTGCTCTGTTGAGTTAAATATGATGCTATTGTAAATTATTTACAGCCACATAATAGAGACGTGATAAAACTGAAGGCAGTTTGAGCGGCATGTCATATGTTGAAGATAAATCTAGTCATGAAAAGTCTTAAGCCACTTAAGGTGGCAATCTTGATGCCGCGGTGGTGAAAAGTTAACTTCCTTGCCTGGTATGGAGGAGGGCGTGGGTTCGATTCCTGACCCCGACGCCTGCTGTATATTTTGAGTTTCCATGTTGTCCCCGTGGCCGCGTGGATGTTTCTCCAGGTCCTCCGGCTTTCCCCTCCATATTTAGAAACATGCGTTTGAAATATTTGGCTGCTATAAATTTCCACGTGACAAGCCACTTCGTTGAGCTGTCATTTGTGGCCAGGTCGTTTCTGAAAAAAGAGCTGTATAGCTCAGAGGACCTTACCTGGTCAAATAAAAAAAATAGTTTATGAGTAAATAGTCGTGTTTGTCAGGTGGTGGAGGGTTCTCAACAATACCCAAAAAATAAATATGGATCCTAATTTACAGCCATTTGTCAATCTCCTTACGTAGGTTATGTGGGCTGTTTGACCATACTTTTTAGGTTTGGGGAAATAGGCAGGGGAGCCATTTATCGAAGCGTATCACTCTTAAATTTTGATTGAAAGCTTTCGTGACTGCAGGGATTCATATTCTTGTTTCTTTCGGTAAAGTCACGTAGAAGGAAAATAATAAGAACATTTGCTGTTGATTTCACATCTGATGATGATTGCTTGTGTTGCAGTCGAAACGTCGTGAGAATTTTTTATTGTTTTTTTATTTTTTTTATTTTTTTTATTTCCCTACTACGTGACTTTACCGAAAGAACCAAAGAATACGTATCACTCTTGTTACTCAAAAACATTGAATGCATACGCCGTTTCGTATTTTCCATAGTCTGGCGTCAAGTGCACAACATTAAAAAAAAATACGTATAACTTTTATCGCCGGAGACAACTTGTGGAGGTATTCGTCCAGCGGCGGATTGATCGTGGCCGACGATGAACTACCGAATGCTCTCTCAGATAATCAGCTGGAAGCATCAGAAAAGGCATTCACAGCTGTCCTCGTGTCTCCGTGCCATGCGGAAGAAAGGTGCAGCCAACCTTGCCTCTGTTTTGATGCCACATGCTGCTGGTACACCCACATACAGGGTGGCCAAAACGTCGGGACACGTCGCGTTATTATACTTACTTGAACAAATCACGTGGGTTTAATTTGATTTACTTGAAACACATGTGCAAACTGACTTCCATTCAACATCAATGCATGACGCGTGAATTCTTTTTTTTTATCAGGAAAGGAAAATATTAACTTTACAGGTGTAATCGTTGACCATTTATCAATTGTGTTTTCTCTCAATTAATTCCGGGTTCTTGGTCGAGTTTTGCAAACGACGGATTTGAGGTGACCCCACAGAAATGTATAAATATATAACTAAATATTAACTTGTTTTTACAATTAAATTGTTGCAATGCCAGTGTTACAATAAACGAAATAGCCACATGCATCCTGACTTTCGGGCCTCCCTGTACATTCCTGATTATTATATATATTTTGCAATGGCTTCACATTGGCAGTGCGCATTTGCTCATTCAGCGCAAAAGCACATTTTTTTTACGTAAGCACCTGGCACACACCGTCAATTTGAATAAATATGTGAGGACAACAAATGTGAAGGAGCAACACCACCCACCGAGACAGCTGCGCGAAAAACGCTGCCAACGAATGTGCCTCCTTGCATGTGTAGTGACACAGCGCCGACTGTTGCCCAGCGGCGCCAACTGCGGTGAACACTTAGCGCACACGCCGTCGAGCACAAACACGGGTGCGGCGGCAGGGCGGAGGAACTGGGGCAAGGGTCACGGTCAGGACCGGATTAAGGCACAGGGGGCTTTCGGGGCTGCAGCCCAGGGGCCTCCGCCAGCTGGAGGGCCTCCAGAGATTAAGTGAAAAGCTATTTCACTTGTGAATGCTGAATTTTATTCGTTGTTAGCCTTATAAAAATACATTTGATTTTTCTTAAATTTTGTTTTCCTTTTGGAAATATTACTGGGGGCCTCACAGTACCTGTTGCCCAGGGGCCTACAAAATCTAAATCCGGCCCTGGTTACGGTAGACCTCATAGGGAGGCCGCTTGGAGCCCTCTGGTGGGTTCGAGAAGGGAGGCGTGGCTAGGGCGGAGCCAAGCCGCGCCGAGGGAAATAAAAGCAGCGGAGAGGGAGAGCTCCGGGCTGCCGGTTCTGGGAGTGGACTCGTCTCGTCGTCGCTGTCGTCGTCGCCGCCTTCGTCGCTGCCGCCTTCATCGCTGCCGCCTTCGCCAGATCATTGCGCGGCCCTGACAGTAGTTGACTCTCGGTAGACGCCGTCAGTGCAACGCGGGCAGTGTCGCGTCTAGGCCGGGCCGTAAGGCAGCGTGGTCGCGAGAGAGAAGGCCGGAGTTGGTGGTGTGAAGGGATAATAAAGAGAGAGATGGTGCCCGCTGCAACTACCTCGTCTCCGACTGAGTTTGTGTGCGCCGCACACCACACGCACACACACGCGCCGGGAGGAAGGAGGACACACCACGTGCATCGTGCCAGCAGCAGAAAGCTGCGATGCAGCGCCGGCATTTTCCCCACGAAAGCATTCTTCACCTTTCATGTACTCTACCGCATTAGCAACGGACCAAATGTAAACATGAAAACCGGCCGTTCAGTTATTTAGCAATGTTTGTGTAAAAACATACTGCGGGGGTGAGTGGGGGGACGGGGTCTCCACCCCACGCGAAATCGCTACCAAAAGTTAGCGCGTTAATAATTATTTAATCACGACATTGCAGTGGAATGAGTCAATTTCTTCGTAGACGAGAAGGGCTATGCAGTTGTTTTTTTCACGTTGGGTTCTTTTTCACCAACAGCTGCTAGGCTTCATTCAAAACCCCAAACTCTCCACACAGAACCCCCACACAGAACCACTAAATCCCCCACACAGAACCCCCAAACTCTCCACACAGAACCCCCACACAGAACCACTAAATCCCCCACACAGAACCCCCAAACTTCCTCCCCAACATAGAATACGGAAACCCTCTACATCAACACCCCACACACATAACCCCTAAAGCACCCACACCAGAACCTAAGAGCAACTAGCGCAGACCCCCGCACAAACCGTGGGTGTTTTTTTTTTGCGTGTGATGGCACATAGCTTTCATCGAGATACCGCATCGGTATGAGATGTTAATCAAACGAGCACATTCAAATATCAGCAAAAATTAAAGAAACAATAAAAAACATGGTTTTGTATTTCCAGACCACTATTATCAAGCAGCATACAGTATGTGGAAGCAAGCTGACTCTGGTATGAGTTTCGAACCTTCCGCGATCCCGTGGGCAGATTCAGACTCTGGCAACAAAACTGACACCTTTTTTACGAGGAGTCATATTTGCATAGACCACAATACCTGCAGTCATAATGCAAACAAAAAACATAACTCTGATAAGGTATGCACTGTCCTTGAAGTTGATTGGTCCACACCCGAGACAGCTTTCCTTAGAGCCTAGTCTCACATGGTGTTGGACCAGATGACGCCATAATGCAAACAATTTGTTTGCAGTCATAATGCAAACAATTTGTTTGCATTATGACTGCAGGTATTGTGGTCTATGCAAACATGACTCCTCGTAAAAAAGGTGTCAGTTTTGTTGCCAGATAAAAGGGTAAAAAAACAATTCTCATATTTTTCTACTGGAAAATGAGGTTCCAATGCAGATTCAGACTCGTTAAACAAATTCTGCCGGGCCTACGGATGTTTTTGTTTTTTTCTTCTGGCGAGAGAGCGTTTGGTCTAAAGTCTGCACTGATGGGCTCTGAACGGGCAGGGATTCGACCCTGACCTTGGCTATGTTTCTTGATTCAATTTGAACATCACAGCGAGACAATTGGGGAAGGTCTTGAAGCCACACTGCCATGGACTCCCATAATGGCCCCCACCGCCACTTGGAATTCTACCTAGCGCAATGGATCACGCGGACCCTGAGCGGAAGAATCGGATGACAACATCGCAACGCAGACACCACGGCCAGTCGTGTGTAAGAATATTTATTTCTTTAGTTTCTTGTTTTTCTTTGTTACTTTAAGAGAATTGGAAAATGCTGAAACGCGTCGGTTCTTTGGCGTCCGCACGTTCGCGAAGGATGAATATTACGTTTCACGCCGAAATCGGATTTTAGTTGCTAATGCACCCCGCGTATAAGTTGTTCCAAAACCCAATGCTAATTAAACATGTTGGTTCTCTCTCACGCTGTGACTCAGCCATGGAAAACCCAGCACGCTTCTTTTTTTCGAGTTCTGCGCTTGGCGTGCACGTGGGCAGCGTTGCATGCGCCTCCCCATCTGTCAGCGGAATGTGTTTTTCCCTCCTCCTCCTCCTCCACCCCTCCGCACCCCCCCCCCACCGACATCGTTAAGGTATATCCCTCTTGCACGGTGCTGCATTTTGGTCTTTTTTTTGTCCTCAATGATATAGTTCGAAGAAATCGGATCACCATCCCTTTGCCTTTTCTCGAGCTGAACGTGTCTGCAGTACGATTGAGAAATAAACAGCAATGAAGGGAACGTAACCCCATCGAATAGCGTACGAGTACAGTTTGTTCTCTCTGTAACGTGTAGTTTTGATAACGCGAATTTGATATAACCCCGTGAATGTATTCGGGAACACGTTGTGTTTTTATGCCGATTAGATGTGACGCGGTCGAGCGAACGGAACTACGTCGCGCGAGTAGAAAACAAGCGGTTGTTCGGCTGCCTCGGCGTTGCATCATCGCACAAAGGCATTGGGATACTGCTGGATGCTTCTCGATGCTGCAACCCACGCGCCTCAGTCTTTGCTCAGCCTACGCACGCATCCCACGTGTTATCGCGGACTGTGCTGTACCCTAAATATTTTATATCATTCATTATAACGCGATGTTTCCACAACGCGGTGTTCTTCAGGAACGCTAACCACTACCGCGTTATAGGAGAATAGACTGTACAAAAGCCTTTTGCCAATCCACTGCTTGATTAGGGCCTCCCCGTGTCGTGCGGGTTGTGGGGAAGGGGGTTGTTCGACCGCACTTCACCACGTTGTGCAACGCCAATGCCACTTTGCTGATTCGCAACGTTCAAACAAATTCCCTTCTAACGCTGCAAAGATTAGAGGCGTGGTCACGTGATCTCTCTGTACTATGGCCATAGTAACATGGGAAAAGGGGGCCCTGAGGAGCAGGGGGGGGGGGACTCTGGAACGAGTGGTTTGATTGGGGGGGGGTGGGGGGTTGCACCGTACCAACAAGGTTGAGAACATATTCTTAGGTTTTTTCCGGTAAAGTCGTGCTGTGACGGTTCCACCTGAAGACGGAAGCTTGTGTTGCCTCCGAAACGTCGTGATTTTCTTTTTACTTTTATTAATTTTAATTTTTTACCTACGTGACTTTACCGGAAAAAACCTAAGAATATGAATCATTGCAGTCACGAAAGCTTCAAATCTAGAAAGGTTGAGAACTACTGGTGCTGCTTTAACGGCAACGCGTCGATTAAACAAGTAGCGAACTTGTAAACGACGCCCACTTGAAGTGGCGTGCTCGCTTTGTCACGGACGCACATTCAATCGCGAGAGACGAGAAAACCACGACCGATTGCGACGTCAGGCAACGAGCAACTTTGTACCCGCGGCACCGCACCACGGCACGGGGAGTCGAAGGATGTGTGATGCATGATCTTGACTTAAAGCTTTCGTGGCTGCAGGAATTCATATTCTGTTGGGTTTTTCGGTAAAGCCACGTAGATAGAAAAATAATAAAATTATCACGATTTTTCTACCTACATGGCTTTACCGTAAAACAAGGGAAGATAACATGGTAAGAAATCAGAAGTGAAGGATGGCAAAGGCATGGATAAAGGGGAGCAACGGGTCAGGAGAGACTGGCAGAGAGGGATGAAGAGGCAACACCGTGTCAACACACGCGGTGTACACCCGTATTCTTGTCCAGGGAAATTGAGTATTTCAGGTCCATACTGCGTGCAGCCGTTTCAATACGGGCAACATTCTTTGTCTGTTTGTGTTTCTCCCTTGTGTTGGGACTTTGTAGGATGAACGATGCGGTTTATAAGGGCACGGGGTGACCAATAAGGTCTGAATGGGTCTGTTATAAGATAGGCAATGATAAGGGGTTGACAGGTATGCAGTGGTGAGTTTACTAGTGGTGAGTGTACTAGTGGTGAGTGTACTAGTGCTGATCGTCTATTTGTTTGTGTTTCTCCCATGTGATGGGACTTTTGTAGGATGAACCTTGATATTTATAAGGGGCACGGCGTGACCGGTAATGTCTGAATCGGTCTGTAATAAGATAGGGGGCACTGATTAGGGGGTTGACAGGTAAGAGGAGGCTTCTTGAGGGCCCTCCGCCGCCGCCGCCGCTGCTGCTGCTGCACGGAGGAGCGGCGGCGGCAGTTTTCACAGCGGGCGAGACGGAGAGAGAGAGGAGAGGGGAGCGGTTCAGCGTAGTGGGGCTGGCCACGCAAAAGTCCAGTGATGTACGGGAGGCTTCAAAAACATTTGAACTTTGCAACAATGCCACGAGAAATGCGCCTCCGTGCTTTGGAGACCACCTGAAGACGATTCCAGGCACACGTTGACAACGATGGCGAAGAAGTGGAGACTCTGTGACTTTATGAAGCTATTAACATTACATTTGTTCTCATGTTACAGTGGATATTATCCGTTATTTTACCATTAAAAACGATAGTCTCATGTAAGTGGTAACATTTTTTTGAAGCACGCTGTATAAATGTCTAATACTCGATGGGTTACAATTCTTCTTTGTCCGCCCGTGATTGCATCTTTCCAATCTTAGATCTCGAACCACCATGCGTGCGTAGATCTGCGCATCTCACCGCGTGTGTTAAGAAGCTTAACTCCTAAGGGTGGGCTTTTTAGTCAAGGAAAATGTCCATAACTCAAGCATTGGTGTTCCTGATCATCTGTGCCTCTGCGGGTGTGCGCGCTTTAATGATATGAATTATATTTTTACTCAAATTTTTTACGTGGATTATCCCTTGACACGGATCATCACTCGTTTGCAAAGGCGTCATGCGTGTGTTAGTGCGTGTGTGAGTGCGTGTGTGTGAGTGCGCGTGTTCGTGTGTGTGTTAGTGTGGGGAGCGGTGGTGTAGCGGTTAGCGTGCTGCGATATGAACCCGGCGACCCGGGTTCGATTGCCGCTCACGGGCAACACCACGTGACGATTATCTGAACCGGTCCTGGGCCTCTCCTCAGCCTCAAATGAGTACCTGGTGCGGTGTGTAAACATCGCCACTGGGGAGACAAAGGCGGTCGGGCGTGGTGCTGGCCACCCACCCCCTCGTGTACCGTTCCGGCCTTCATAGGTGCTCGCTAACAGCACTTGCCCCTACAGTCTGTTAAGGCTACACGGGGGTTCTTTGTCTTCTTTGTTCGTGTGCGCGTGTTAGTGCACATTAGGGTGACGGTGGCGCAGCGGTTCAAGCCCAGCGCTACGAACCCGGTGACCCGAGTTCGATTCCCGCAACACGGACAACGCCAGTGACGATAATTATCGAAACCGGTCGACGTGTAATAATCGCCACGAGGGGGACAAAGGCGGCCGAGCGTGGTGCTGGCCAACTCACCCCCCCCCCCCCCCACCCTCTTATGCGGCGTGCCGACCTTTAAAGGTGCTCGCTAACAGCACTTGCCACAAAGGTGTGTTAAGGCGATACGGTGGGGGGGGGGGGGTCTTTGTCATTTATGCCCAGTCACCATTCCCACACACGTGGCCGAGCGTCGCTATTTGTGTCAGGATGTGCGCAAGTCGGCCTGCCTGTCAACGCCACCAACACGCGTCAGTGTTAACCCAGCGCAAAGGCGTCTTTGCAGAGTTTCCGACCCGATATACTCACATGGTGCAATGGTCAGCAGCACACTGGAGTTGCAAGCGCCAGGGTGTTGCCCGTCCGATTCAATCTCACGGCGCGGCAGTTGGTACAATGATGCAACTTTTTGTTTAACCCCCCTTCCTGTGCCTCTACCCACCCGGTAGTACGAATGGGTACAGGTT
Organism: Lampetra planeri; assembly: GCF_965212315.1. Lineage (NCBI taxonomy): Eukaryota > Metazoa > Chordata > Hyperoartia > Petromyzontiformes > Petromyzontidae > Lampetra > Lampetra planeri. Next base: position 6,734,975 of record NC_136129.1, read on the forward strand.
GCTCGTGAGTCGTGATGGGGCTTATTCCCAACTCTATAAGATGTTCTTCGTACGGCCGAACGTTTACGTATAGAGCGGTGGTTGAGCCCACTCAATTGTGTCACGAGTAGCGGATTGGTGCCTCGTCGCTGTGATGTTGCCTCCAACATTCGTTCTAGATTTGAAGCTTTCGTGACTGCAAGGATTCATGTTCTTAGGTTTTTTTCGGTAAAGTCACGTAGGTAAAAAAATTAAAATTAATAAAAGTAAAATAAAAATAAAAAAAATCACGACGTTTCGGAGGCAACACAAGCTTCCGTCTTCAGGTGGAACCGTCACAGCACGATTGCTGTATCAAATAAAATCAAATACAATTATTTTTATTTTACTTTTATTAATTTAAATTTTTTACCTACGTGACCTTATCGAACAAAACCTAAGAATATGAATATCCAACATTCGTGTTTGTGAGTCGGCCATCGAGTCGTTATATGTGTATTCTCGGTTCTTTCGGTAAAGTCACGTAGATAGAAAACTAAAAATACAAATAATTAAAATAACAAAAAATAAAATAGTAACATAAATAATACATTTTCAACAATAAAAGCAAAAAACGCACGACGTTTCGATCGCAACACAAGCAGTCTTCATCAGGCGTTATATGTGTTCCACGGTCTGTTCCGGGTAACCACTACAGACTAATCGTTCGGCACGTCGCATGCGGGCGCGGTGAAGTGTGGGTAATCCCAGTACGCCAAATAACCCTCGATAGGAGTTCGCTAGAGGCCCCCTTCTAGTTGAGGCCCTTCCGCCAGCAGTGACGTGAGCAAGTTACTTGCAGGACTGCGCCTTTTACACTCACGCATAGCTAAGCCCCGTGAGTCACCATGTCGAATGTATTTTCGTGTTGAGGTATTTTCATCGTAATGGTTTTTTTACTACAACGAATGTGGGTTTTGTATTTTGTTTTGTCAAGCTAATGTGGTATGGGACTTTTTAAAAAATGCACACTCGATGTGTTTTTGTTTCCGCCCACGGAGAAAAAAAAAACCTCACTTGGCTTTTGTAAACTGGATTCATGAGGCTGGCATGAATCTCAGCGGCGGGATATTAATGAAATGTGAACATCAGTCAGATATGTGCAAACATTAAACACTGCACACATTTTTTGGCAGTGAGTGGGGGGCGGAATCTACTGCCAAGGTCACATAATTGCTGCCAAGGTTACGTTGAATCGAGGCAGTTCTAAATTAAAACTGAAAAATATATCTTTTGATCAAATCTGGATAAAAACAACTGTAAAAAAATGTACGATGAGAATGTGCTGATAGTTCTTCATTAAATGGATATCAAAAGATTAAGGTAATCTGTCACGATCATAAAAATGTCTTATAGATTTTTTAAAAGTAAATTCCGAGCTCGGCAAGCAACGACGAAGGGAAGTCGCAATGAACAATGCAGGTCTTTCATAAAAACCAAAGAGCACCCCCTGCTGACGAATGAGGCTTCTTACTGCGATGCCGTCCGTTCGCCACTCAGCATTGGAGAGATGTTCTGTTTATTACACTGGTCAACAACAAAAACAGTTTTTTTCTGGCCTGGAATTTTGCAGCTGTTTTAGATTAATTTCAGGGTGCTGATTCCAAATCTGATATCAGATTTGCTCTATCACATCTCCTTTTTATGCAATCGGCATACCCCATTTTCATTGCAAGTTGTTGCGAGTCAGTGACTGCTTTAGTGTTAAAATATGGTGCTGTATTTTTAGGATAGTGTGTTTATAATATCATTTTATGTAGATATCTACATTTATTTAATATTTTTCTTCTGCAGTTTTCATTGAAAATGCAATATTTGATATCTCAAAAACCTTATGTAATAGACCGATTTGGAAGCAGCACCCCAAAATTACCTTAAAACCGTTGGAATACCTTATGCCAGAAAAAGTGTGTTGACCAGTGTTATCAGCGTTTTCCACCTAAACTTGAATGCGTCAGTGCATTATCTCTGTTGAGTCGTCGGTCTGTAATACAGGGGGTCACGAAAAGTCTGATAAAAAAAACTGTCCATCACAAGGCATTTTAGTTTGACGTTATGTCGGTTTTTGGGACTTCCACTCGTCGACTGAAACAGAGGCACGTTGAATTAAAAACAAGTTACTCGAAACTTGACGATAAAAAACTGAGCTAAATAGATAAGAAAAGTTGTATACTTGGGAAGTGTACTGACATGGGACAACAACTTGCAGGAAAGACATGCGAGCGACGATCGCAGAGGCAAAACGAGTAACGGCAAGATTCAATGACATCTGGAGAAGCAAAGCAAATCTGATACAAGACAAAGCTGAACACCTTAGGCACATGCGTGTTCAGTACAGCTTTGTATGCCTGTGAGACTTGGACACTGAAAAAAGACTGACGAATAACGGCGGCGTGGTGTATTCCGCAAATATGCCAGACTGTGAGGGCGGGCACAAGCCGGCGTGAGTAGGTTAAACGTTGAGTTTTATAAGGGCACCACGGGGTGACCAGCCCCTCCCCACCCAGACCCTCCCCACCCAGCCCCACCCTCCCCAACCAGCCCCTCCCCACCCTCCCCACCCAGCCCCTCCCAACCCAGCCCCTCCCCACCCTCCCCACCTAGCCCCTCCCCACCCTCCCCTCCCCACCCAGCCCCACCTTCCCCACCCAGCCAGTCCCCACCCTCCCCACCCAGCCCCTCCCACCCCACCCAGCCCCTCCCTGCACGACGGACACAATAATCCCCTGTGGGCTGGTGTAACCAGGAGGTTCCTACCAGTAAAAGTATTGCTACAGAAGGATACCGCATCTAAACTGGACCACCAAAAAAGTGACCAGTGTAGAATTAAGAAAAGAAGATCCGATGATGCAGCCAGTGATGAGAAGGAAACTGGAAACCATTTGGACACATATGTAAAATGGAAAACAACAGGAAATCACAAGAGTGTTGAGAGGAAGATCTAACAGAGAACGACTTGACGACGACATCGTAAGAAGTTGGTGCCAGAAAGTTGTGGCCACTACTTGACCATATTGGCACAAGACATCGGGAAGTGGAACACAAATGACGAAATGTGCAGTGGACGCTTACGGAATATCCGCCCATGGATCGTGATGATTATGAAGACATAGATAAGCCCTTTCGGCCAAGGCCATGTGTGCGCCTCGCCTCCTCTGCCCATGACATCGTCTCGCGTGACATCGCGAAATGATGTCATTGCGCGCGATGTCACCCAGTGACTTCACACGTCGCCAGCCGTGTTAACTCATCTCGGCCCTGAGGGTAACATTGTTATCACGAATTACGTACTTACGAGACCATGAACACATGTTGAAAAGCGTGAGCGGATCCATGCCAGTGCATGATTTTTCTTCCTTGTTTAGTCGAACAAAACAATCAGAAAATGTCTCCTTCACGCATCTGTGTCTCCGCGTAAAAAATAATAAATGTTTTCTTTACACAACCCATCGGCTCCACGGCCTTCTGGAAGGTCATAATTTCAGCAGAATTTTGATTCAAATATAAGCAAACTCTGGACCGGCTTCAATAAAGTGTCTCATCAGCAAGAGGCAGGCTTACTTGCTGGCGAACTTGCTAATCCTACATGCGAGAACCGTCCGTCCATGATATGGGCTCCAGCTTAATATTCATACGCAGTGGTTAAATCCAGTTACGACCTTTGCGTGTGGGTCAAAATTCTTCGTAAGTTACGACTGCGGTCTGAATAAGCGAGCAGACTCCGTTCCAGTCGCACTTATCCCTCCGCGTGGCCAAGGCCTGATGGGTTTCCTTCTCCCACACATGCCATTGTCTTTATTCCACACAGATGAAACACAATTCCATCAGTAAATCAAGCCGGGGACCCTTGAAAGCTCTTTTTTTTAATGGCACTTCAAAGGAGGGTAAAGTTAAGGTTTCCCGAAATACAGCAATTTGTCAGAATGTTTTTAAAATGCTACTCCCTCCAGTCCGGGCAGAGTGTCTGGGTTGGACTTTGATTTAATTAAATGTGGATTAGATCTACAATCTGGATGGATTACAGGAAAAATGAAAATAGAATATCTGAAGAAAGGGCATACAAAGGCTAACGTTGTACAACAGCTGCCAAAACACGGGGCTGCGAAAAATCAAATAAAAGTCCAAACGTGATTACGAGACAAAAAAAATCCTCCTTATACCGTGGGGATTGTTAAATTACACGGAGTGTGGGACGTGATTTCATCAGTGTCGATAACCTTTTTGTTTGTGAATCAGTCAGGCAAGGGCATCGAGGCAGCTGTTAAAGGCACGGAAGGGTGAGAGAGGGCTTTTTAGCCAAAACTCGACGCTAGAATGTTCGTGATGAAAGTGGGTTTTTTTTCGTACAGATTGGAGGAGATTCAGTTTCTATCAGGAGGATGCGTAGCTTTCTTTGTGTTTTTTAGTGCAACGGTTTACACGTTTCAGTGCCGTACATGCAACGGGGGATGCTGCCAGAGCGGTGTCATGGTTAGCGAGCACCGAACTTGCAATCCAGAGGTCGACGATTGAATCTTCTGGTGTGGCAGCTGAAACAGTGGTGCGATTTTCTTTCAATCCGCCCGCTTGGATCGCGTGTGGTGAGGTCAAGTCTGGATACTCCCACCTATTCCAAGACGTCTGGTCAGCGTGGAATAATAAGCCAAATGCCCTCTATAGTGGCTCTCAGCAGCACCCTCGAATTAAGGCCCCTTTGTCAGCAGTGCCACGAGTAAGCATGTGCAGGGCTGTAGCTTAACCTTCTTTATTATTTGACAAAAATGAAACGGTTTTTTTCAGTGGCTGTTTTGACAAATGATGAAATTTAAGTGCAGGATACATCTCCTTATTCGCATCTTGATGTGGCCTTCTGATAACAGCATACCTAGTTTATGTATCAAATAAAACGTTTAAGACGTGTGTTCTCCGCCCCCCTCCATTCCCACAAGTGATACACGCAAAACACCCAGAGTGGCCAAGGCATATCCGGCAGGTACACCTACACACGCCTAGCTCTTAGTTGGAGAGTTGCATTCCCTTTACCTGAAAGGAAACAGTACGGGAAAAAAGATGTAGATAACGTCGGTGGTTGTGTTTTTGTTCTTCGTGGAATAACTCACCCGCTGAGGAATATGCATTCAAAGTGAGAATCCTTCGTCGCGCGCGGAGCGTGTGAAAGTTTGACAATAGCACCCTGTGTAAACAAAGTCGCAGGTAACGTGTGGGAAAGTACACTCGGCCAGTCACCGTCAGTTTTAATGTCCACAGGTCGTGACTAAATGAGAACACCCATGCATGCAACAACCAACACACACACACGCGCACGCGCGCACAAGAATTGATTATGAAAAGCGTCTCGATCTTTTGACTTGCTTTTGACGCAGCCCCATGTTTCTCAGTACATAATTGGCTTCGCTTTTACAATATCCACCCCGATCCAACAGGCCGCACGCACAACGTTGCTGCACACGGTGCGCGGGCAATTGAGGGTCACTGTGGAACACACTGCAACGAGTAACGCGCCGCGGTTGCTACATTGACCAATTGTAGAGCAGAGGAGAGCAAATACAACAGCTGTTGGCCTGATACGAACGCACGTCAATCGAACAATGGGTCGGAGAAATACAATTCCAACGTGAACTGGCGAGAGTGCGTGTCTTTGTGGGTATTTCCCATGCTACGTGGCAAGTACACGTTCAGCTTTTGCATTTGACAATAACGTCATGCACATTTTCAAACCGACGACGGTTCTCATCCAGGGCAGACTGTTAGCCTCGTCAGCAATGCAATGTCGCTTAACTTAATGAAATGTCCATTCACACCCGTGGTAGATATTGAAACACTGGCGTTAGTGGACGACAGTTTTTTTGAACAACTTATCGAGGTCATTTTTTAATATCTATCTTCTTTTTTTTATATCAAAGGCAAAAATTGTCTGTTTGTGGGTTTGTGTCTGTTCGCGCGTTTGCGAACAATTTGCCTCTCCAACGATGGGGTTTAGATAGAAAAAATATCCAGGTACCAAGCCATAAGCCCCGCGGTGAGCAAGTGCTATTCCATTTTCAACACCGGTCAACTTAAAATGTGTTTCATTAGTGATTTTGTGCGATTTTTGTGCGCTTACCATTTATTTATTTATGACGCACATACCAACTCACGCGCCTTTGGTGGGGGGAACGGCCCATGCCAAGTCGCACGCCTTCGGTGGGAGATGCTACCACTATAGGCCGTAGATATGACTGCAGAGCGGCCGGGGAGATCGTGGCTGGGGGGGGGGGTCAGGAGTAGCAGCCCAGCCCCAGCCTGCCCCAAAGTGCCACCTTGGCCGGCTGGACAATCTAGGCGAGGCCGGAGGCTCTGCACGGGATTAGGCCTCACCACGCCACTCTGTCAGGTGAGTACTTTGTGCTATAGAGGCGATAAATACTGCTATAGAGTCAGCATATACTACTGTAATGATAGCAGGTACCACCACAGTCGGTATGCACTGCTGTAATCATAGCAGCTGCCACCACAGTCGGTATGCACTGCTGCAATCATAGCAGGTACCACCACAGTATGCACTGCTGTAATCATAGCAGCTGCCACCACAGTCGGTATGCACTGCTGCAATCATAGCAGGTACCACCATAGTCGGTATGCACTGCTGCAATCATAGCAGGTACCACCACAGTATGCACTGCTGTAATCATAGCAGCTACCACCACAGTATGCACTGCTGTAATCATAGCAGATACCACCACAGTCAGTACGCACTGCTGTTATATTTTTAAGAGTAGTTTTTAAATATTTTTAAGACCCGGGCAACGCTGGGTACTTCCCATTAATTTTCCAAATTCCTCCAGCAGTCGATTAGTAAAAGGCTGTACCGTATATAAATATGTGTGTTTACGGTGCAATTCAATACTCCTCTCATTGAGCCGAGGTTGCATAGTGAACGCTGGTATGTTTGAATCTCCTGTGCCCCGTATCTCCCCTCTGTTTACTTTTTCTATATAACTCCCCTTTATTTTGACGCCCACATTTCAACTGCTGTTTCCAGAGTGGTTGGGGAGGTGTGGAGGTTTCCCGCCATAAAAACCACGTTCCGGTTCCACCAGTCTAGAGGCTGCACCTGACGGGGGTGGGGGTCGTGAAGCCGAGGTCGCAACCGAGTACCCGATACCCGTACCCTACCCGATACCCGGCTACCCGTACCCGGCCGGGTACGGGTACGGGTACCCGTTTGCGATCCTGGTGCGGCCGGGTACGGGTACGGCTAAGGAATCAAAACCCGTTTGCGACCTCTATCGTGAAGCCGTTGGTTTAAATGGAACCGTGGTATGAGTCCAGGGTCAGGTGTGCCACGCTCTGCGGTGCAGAACGCATCGTGTGAGATCTGCGTGCGCAGGTGCACCCACCTACCTACCCGCAAGAGGAATGCCTCACGGCTATGTTTTGTTTAAAGGGTGGTTCGTGTTTTGTTGACGAGGACAAGAATGTACATTTGATCGACTGTTAATATTGTCCAAGTACTTTTTTTGAGGAATGTCACGAAAACAATGTTTTGGCAGTGGTGCACAAGCACAGATTTGTCAAAAACACCACCCTAAAAAGGACAACAACTTTACTGTACTGGGTGGCAATGCCCCTTCTTCATTGCATTTCCAGAAACGTCACCTACTGCAGACATTTTTTTTTTGCCTCTGCAGTACGGTGTTATTCACAAATGCGTTGAGCCTTAAAGGAATGTCAGTTGCGTTGACAGAGTAAATCGAGCTACTCGACGTTTTACGATTAAACAGAATTTTACAATTTGTGGTTACGCTGTGTACCTTGGCGTGGCACAATTACTCACGCGCGTAAAAGTTAAACATTTGGGTTTTTTTTTGTAAACATTCGAATATAACTTATTGTTGGATATTGTTTTTGGTGGGTGGAGAGGTTGTTGCAGCGGCCGTGAGTGGCCTGCTATGTGAACCCGGTGACCCGAGTTTTAGTTCCTGGCCACTGCTAACGTTTTTAAACTACACTATTAACTATAAACTAACTTTTACGCGATCTAACCCAAAAAAACCCTGTATTATGGATATTGGTCGCGAAAGCCTACGTGTTAACCTATAAACGAACTATGTTTTATTTTACCAGTTAAGACCCACTGAGCTATGTAGCTCTTTTTCACAAGCGACCTGGCCACAAATGACAGCTCAGCCAAGTGGCTTTTCACGTGGAAATGTATCGCAACCAAATACTCTAAATGCATGGTCTTTCTAAACGTGGAGGGGAAAAGTAGGGGACCCGGAGAAAAATGCACGCAATCACGGAAAGCGACATGCAAACTTCAAATATACACCAGGCGTCAGAGTTGTGGATCGAGCCCATGATCTCCTGTATACCAGGCGAGGTAGTTAACATCTCGCCACCGTGACGCCCATCCTGGGGGCGCTCCACCAACACAACGCTGTTCGGCATGGTCACGTGCGGTCAAACGATTGCCATGACCAACGCGGGTTGGGATAGTTTTCATCCCGCACTAAATTGAGGGTTAAAAAATATACTTCGTGAGCTCTAAGGCAAAAGTAAAAATGTATGAGTTTTTTTAATATATAGGTCAGCTTACATATGCAGCTCTAAAACACCCTACTTGATGGGGGGGTGAAACCACGTACGGATTATACAAGATGAAAACACAGGATGAAATTATAATTAATCTTGGTCGAAAAGTAATCCCTACTAGTACTATTAATCCCGCATTGAATACTGGTTCCGTTATCTTTGCTAGCATATAGTCCAGCAGCGAATACACCCACAGCTCCATCCAGGAGTAGATCAGTGCAGATGACAATGAAGTGCTTACACCCACAATCTAGCCTATGGGAGTCTCTAACATCCCACAACTTCCGTGTTGTTGTTTTTTTCATCTGGACAGACGACAGCAGTGAGGCAGTTTTCGGTGGGATTTTCAAAATTATGGATCCGACCCTGCCTCTAAATATTGCAATGTTCTGTGCGCTCACATTGACATCACACGGGCAGCCTTCAATCCATGATCGCGACGGAACTCGGCCGCCCTCTCTCGTCTGGTGCCGGTATTGCCAAATAAAGTTTTTGAAAAATAAATGCTCGCCCAGTAACGTTGAAGCCACTTGACCGACAGGAGAAAGTTGTTTCTTGATGGGGCGATACGAAACAGAAGCTAGGGGCCGTCCATAAATGACGTCACGCACCTAAGGGGGGGAGGGTCAGACATTTGTGACGATGTGTGACAAGGGGAGGGGGGGTTTGAGAAATGTGACGTAACATCAAAATGCGCAACTTTAAATGAATATAAACACGTTATAATTAATTAAACAGACTTTTTATTAAATGTTTTCTCCTACATCAGAGTGCAGCGCCACATTAAATACGCACTACAATGACAATAGTTTAAAGCGATTTGAAGCATGTTTTATTTTTTTTTTGGGGGGGGGGGCAGAGCTTTGTGACGTCATATTTGAGGAGGGGGGTCTGACTTTTTGTGACGCCGTGTGACGACGACGGGGGGGGGTAAAAAAACGTCCAAAATCGCGTGACGTCATTTACGGACGGCCCCCTAGACAAAATAGTGAGGATGTCCTTCGGCTATCCACTCATAGAGCGGAGCTCTCGTCGGCACGGAGACTCAAGAGTAGACCATGACCGCAGGCCTGGGTGTGAACCTCGTAGCCCTTGAGCCGAGAGAGAAAAACGTGACCATCCCTGGAAACACCCCACAAAAAACACTCTCCTCACTCAGGGACATCTCTGGCGTGGGCAGGGGATGGATGGACCATTGAATCCATCACCTCGATTCTATCACACCAAGCCCGAGATGTCATCACGTTGATTGTGGAGTGTACGACTGCGGAGACAATAACTGCCGGGCCACCTTATTATTTATTTCTCATAACTCACACTGTTACACTCGCTAGCACATCACGCAAAACGGACCGCCTGGCAACGACGGCGCTGACTGACTAGATAGCTGGCTAATTGTCCAGCAGTGGCGACGTCGAGCGATGACCAAGGACGGCAGCGACGACAAGACGAGCCCGATTCCCACGGACAGCCCTGAGCTCCCTCTCTCGCCCCCCTTTTATACTTCCAGCGGGGCCCGGGCACGCCCTGGCCCTGCCCTGGCCACGCCCCCGTTCTGGAACCTTCTAACTGGTTCTTGGAGCCACAAGATGGATCCCTTCTACGACCCTTGTTGGTCCATTTATTATCCCTTCCATGAGCCTTGCCCCCAGCTCTTCCTTTTGGGTGGGTACACTCGCAATTGCTTCCCCTGGTCGCCAGTCGGCGCTGCTACACTACAATTGTATCGTTCTTGTGCATTGCTGAATTGTACGTTGAGCAGAGCGGCGGCTGGGTCTGTACGTGGGGGCATTGTGGCGGTGCCCAACCTAAAAATGTGCACGCATCTCCCCATGCTTCTTTGCGCACTTTTGCGGTTTTTGTTCTACACTTTATTTTATTTATGACCGTGTTTCTGGTTCATATGTCAGAGAAGGGAGTATGCACCGATGTGTCTTTTTCAGGCATCATCTACCTCTTCACATCACCATTTTGATGCCGGTCCACACACTCTGCTGTGTTTTTAAGTTGTGTCCTTCCATCAGATATCTCGAATTGTTTTGCGAATTTGTTCTACACAACCTGTTCCTCTGCGGCCGTCTGGAACGCTCTTCCTTCCGATATTAGGAAGCCACTGAAGCTATGCACTTTTGCATAATCTAGATTTACAAACTGATTTCTTTAGAACTGATGTTTGTGTTTAGTTTGTTGTCCTTCCCTTTCACCTCCGATTAGCACGGTTGCCTACGTACGGTGCGAAAGAAGTTCAGCATACAGTACATACATATACAATCTGATAATACTGTCTGTATGCTTGGGTGGAGGGGATTTGTTTCACCATACTTCGCTAGTCTGGTCAAAGTGCATTGGCGAAAGGGTGGGAGCAGGACAAAAAAATGCAACAATATTCAAATTAACTCAGCAAACCATTTATTGTGTTCTGCTATACATCGATAAAAGTATACACCATTTGTGTACCATAATACCACACCAAAATGACTGTGTAATACTGCACAGCAACTAAACATCATCCCAATTATACTCTGAATTGGTTCGTTAAATTTTACATAAATCCAGATATTTTTTATGGAGCTATGGATAAATAATGTTTTTGGTAAACACATGGTAAATATATTTTAAATTCATAAACACACATGGGACATGGAATCTGCAATTCACTTTAGAGCTGGGTAGTCCCAATGGAAAGCAAAAACAAATATCATTAAATCACAAAAACTCACATTCCTCACGTGCATTTCCTTGCAAGATATATCACACAAAACAATTTGGGCAACGTACCTTCGTGAAATCACATCGATTCATTTCTGACGTTACATTTCTGCACCATTTAGTGAAGACATATACTTTCTGCATTTATATTGTTGTGCAGCATTTAGTTTAATGGGAAATTTAAAAAAATATATATTAGAAAAATGTGTTTAAGAAAACAAAAGCACGTCTACGACTGCCAATCAACTTTGTGGTGTTCTCTCTGTTTCGTGTTGATCATTTTAGTTTGGTTTCTCTACGATCGTTTCCCATCTTCACTGCCGATCAGTGTCAGGCCAGCTGACAGCACCGTGCCGATGTCCAGTCGATCCCACCGCACTGGCAGTGACACGTGCTGTCGTTTGGGATGTCCCACGAACCACACGCGCTTCCACACGAACACGACACTGCTATGTGCCCTGTGGGGGAACAATGATATATGTGATCACAGTGCACATTATGGGGTGATGCCATCGGAGGTGACGTCATGAACATTGAATTGAACCCCTCCCCACCCTCCCCATGAGAAAGATCAGGATATCTTACATTGAAACTCTCTGCAAAGGGAGACATGCACACAAGTGGCAAAGATGGTAATATGTTTGGTTTGGGCAAAGAAGAGTCAAATATTGCCTCTACTCAAGTTAACAAGCAGTAACAACCAATAACATGACTTGGATGGAAATATATGATTGATCATTGTCCATTGCCTCATCGATTAGGGCTCGCAGAGACACATTCTGATTGCTATACAACCGACAGTAAGATGAATCTTAGAAGGTTGCAACCGCACAATCCTTTCGCACATGGGGGTTTCCACGGGCAATATCCTTTTGCAATTCCCCCCAAAAATGACCTCCTGCTGATTGAAGTAAATCACCGCTTGCGTGCAGAGTCTATGCATCACAAGGGCACTCGCCGCTAGGATATTCATTCACGTGATGCACCACAGAGACCCCCCCGCACACACAATCACACATCCCTCTCACCTGTGGGGCAACTCGTGGTGGCACCTGCGTTGGAGACGTTTCTGCAGGAGATGCGGTTCGTTGCAGCTGGAGTTCCAGGACTCCCAGGGGGTCCAGGAGGACCAGTGTTGCCTGGTTGCCCTCTCAGGCCGTTGTTACCAGGGGGACCAGCTGGTCCAGGAGGTCCAGAGCTCCCAGCTGGGCCAGGTGAGCCAGCTGGGCCCAGTTTTCCTGGATCGCCTCTACTGCCAGGGTCACCTGGCACACCTACAATCAGGACACACCGGCATGGTCTGGGTGTAAGTGACCATAGTTTTCAATAGCTGTAGGCAATTATAACAGTAATCAATGGCATACACTTGTGGAACACGTTGAAGGTGTTTCCTTTGATTTTACAATAGATGGCGACACTATAATACTCGCTAGCAATCATTAAGTTGCCAAAAATCTATTCATCGGGTCTATGCAAACCTGCTCGATTGCCAGGCAGTTTAACTGGTAGGATATGCAAGAAAATTGCAATATGGAATTTCATAACTGGGATCGATTGAGCGACAGTTAAGAACAATAGCGTTTGTTGGCGAAAGTATGACCAAGTGATCTTATTCTTGGTTCTTTTGGTAAAGTAACGTCGAAGGGAAACAATAAAATTATAAAAATATAAAATAATACAATTCTCACGACGTTTCGACCGCAACACAAGCAATCGTCATCAGGTGTGAGAATGTTATTGTTTTATATTTTTATTATTTTATTGTTTCCCTTCTACGTGACTTTACCGAAAGAACCAAGAATATGAATCCCTGCAGTCACGAAAGCTTTAAATCAAAATTCAAGTGATCTTACTTTAAGCAAGACCCACAACAAATTACCTCTTGGTCCAGTCTCTCCATCCTTTCCCGGTATTCCTCGTGGGCATGAGGATGATCCATAATAAATACTGCAAGCACACACAGGTTTAGAAGTATAGTGAAAAAATGTAAATGTGACTGTGATTCACAATGTGGTAGACATCACAGAGAAGATGAGTGAGAAAAGGCCGGTGTGGTTCGGTCACGTGGAGAGACAACAGGGAAATGATGTGGGTCAGAAGGTGGCGAGTGATGCAAGTGGAAGGAAAGATATGAAGAGGAAGGCAGAAGAAGAGGTGGGGCGATGTGGTGCGGACATGCATGGTGGCCTGAGGAGCGGAAAGGGAGATGGCGCAGGACAGGGCAGTGCGGAGAAGGTTGGCAAGGACAGGGGACCCCACATGAGTGGGACAAACGCGTGGAAGAAGAAAACACTCGGGAAATTGAAAACACTGTCTGCAAATAACTCTCTTTTGATTACACACAGCAGCAGCAACATCGCCCCCCTCCCCCCACTGTGAATGCTTGACAAGCCACTCCTGAAACATTCTACTGAGCCTCAGTGTGAGGCTTTCCTGGGTTAACGGGAGTATGTACGTCATACATTTATTGAACTTCTTTCGCACCGTACTTAGTCAACCCGTACTAATCGGAGGTGCGAGGATAATAATGAAAATGATGCATTTGCCATGTCCTATGGAACCGAAATCGGTGCTTCCATGCTCAGTCTCATTACCTGCATATTTTGGGTAGGAGCTCTTCCAGTTGCCTCTGTTCAGAAACAAAATCACATTTCGAATTTATAACAACTACAAGTAGACATCCAAGCTCTCACACGTGAAGGTTTTACATAACGAGTGGCAAATACAAATCCGAAGAGGCGTTTCTTTTTCCGATCATGGTTATATTTATGATTGTGATTATCTGCTCACGACAAATGAAGTTACAAAACTATTCAACGAGTTGCCAACCGAATGCAGGACTATAGTTTAAATATTAATATTGCCCAATACATAATTATCTTATACCACTTGCAATGTTCTCATCGCACAATATATCGGCGTGTTTATACAGGTAATATAGTACAGTATTCACCGCATATGTAACGCTCCCCACACATATACGAGAGTTCAATGTGCATCCCGAGTAAAAACGTGGAACACGTTCGCGTTGGGCCCAACGCTGGCCCAACGCCGCACGTTTACCAGGTCGACGAATCTTTACCATCCGTACCTTTTCCGCTTGGCGGTCGTCAGTTGCTAAATGATCAGCATGCGCCTGTGCAAAGGCTAGCAGCAACCACAGTGTCAGGCTGTGCAGCACCTTCATCTTTCCCCTGCTCAGCAACAGACGAAAAACTAATATAGCAACGCAATTGTAGTGCCTCTTTAGCACGGAGGCGAATATTTAACAGAGAACCTTGGGGAATTCCTGATCGTTTATCAATTGTGAGGGGTGAGGGGGAGGATGTTTACGAGAACATTTCTCATCAGCAGGATCCATAACTTCGGTGACTTGGCAGGGCCATGCCAGGAATTTTGTTGTTGGAAATAACTGAGCGATTAGAACACACAGTGTCGTAAACGCATAAATTCTACCAGCTTCTTATAAGCAGGGACGACCAACAGCATATTCGGCTACGTTCAGATATGGGTATTCTTTGGTTATTTCGGTAAAGTCACGTAGATAAAAATAATACAAATAAAGTGAATAAAAATATAAATATATAAATATTTTTATTCACTTTTTTTATTAACGTGACTTTACCAAAATAACCAAAGAATATGAATTCCTATAGTCACGAAAGTTTTAAATCAAAATTTAGATATGGATGTTCATGGAATGCGATACAGGCATGTATTAATTACAGTCTATTGCAAGCCTAGGATTTGCAAAGGCATTCAAGTTTACAACTGGGGGGGGGAAGTCAATTTATGACATTAGATCCATTGGCTGGCGAGTTTCCTTATCATTAGCAAATCCAGTCAAACAACATTGCTTCACCGTCTTTGTTAAGCTATCCACACACTGTACGATTTGTAATGACTTGACACAAAGGTTGCACAAGCGTGGAAAATCACTCTGAAGATGAGCCTAAGCTAATCTGTTATACAAGCCCGGTGTTCCGTTTTTCCCGTCAACGAAATTATAAGTTATAAAAAGTGGACGACATCCCCCCACCCCCTCCAGATGTGGGGGTAAAAAGTCGTAGATCCAACAGTGTTCCAAAAATTGTCGACCCACGCAAACACATTTTTTACTTCCCCCCCCCACCCCCCAAATGTATTTTGTAGGCATGTATAACTAGACACCCTACATACAACAGAGTCTAGATTTCTTTCGGAGGCAGGAACTAGAATAAGGACTGTGAAATGGAGAAATGCAGCCTATAAAAAGGCTTAAGAATAAACTAAAAGTTTAAACAAATTACGTTGTGTAGAGTTGCACTGCTCTAACAAGAACTACACTGGTCAACAACAAAAAACATGTTTTTCTGGCCTGGACTTTTGCAGCTGTTTTAGACTAATTTCAGGGTGCTGATTCCAAATCTGATCTCAGATTTGCTCTATCACATCTCATTTTTATGCTATCGGCATACCCAATTTTCATTGATTTTACCCGAAATTAACTCTGTCACTTATGATTGCAAGTTGTTTGCGAGTCAGTGACTGCTTTAGTGTTAAAATGTGGTGCTGTATTTTTAGGATAGTGTGTTTATAATATCATTTTATGTAGATATCCACATTTATTTAATATTTTTCTTCTGCAGTTTTTATTGAAAATGCAATATTTGATATCTCAAAAACCTGATGTGATAGACAAAAACTGATGCCAGATTTGGAATCAGCAAATTACATTAAAACCGTTGGAATACCTTATGCCAGAAAAAGTGTGTTGACCAGTGAGCTATTAAAGGACGAGCCAGAGAACGACCGTGGCCATGCAACCCAAACTGTGGGCCGTATCGTGAAACAATGTCGCCCGCACTCCTTCCACGTGTGAGAAATAGCAAAACTAGTCAAGACTCTCCTGAGGCCTTCTTGCCGTGCCGAGCAGGCCTCAACATTTACCATTCTGCTCCTGAACATATCACCACGGGCAAGAATCGAACGACAGGACATCTCTAACCACAAAGAACACCGCAATGCAAGAACCGTCTATGCGGAGACCTACGTCTGACCATCTGAACAATAAACCGAACTTTCCACGGACTGTAGTCTCTATCAAGGCAGCAATCGGCATCTATCTTTCTCTACAGGTTGTTTTCGAGTTCAAACGTGCCCTGTATATACTTAAAAAATATATATATATAAAGGTGTTGGTTCTGCCTCCTTGATTTTGACCGAAACTTCTAGAAGGTTCTACCAAATCATATGTGCATTTTATTATTATTTATTATTTCCCAACTACGTGACTTTACCGAAAGAACCAAGAATACATATGTGCCTTGTTCCTGAACTGCTACGACTATGGTATGTACATTGAACTTCTTTCGCACCGTACGTAGCCAACCGTGCTTATCGGAGCTGCGGGAAATGTCAACGCCACACTAGCTGCTCCACTTTTCCTTCCGTATGGAGATACATTGAGCAGCAATTATGAACGAATGTCCAAGTTGCAAGCCGGAGCTGCTGGCTTCAGAGAATGGCACGACTTCACAACGCGTTCCACCGCAGCCACATTTGGGGGGGGGGATTTTTTGAGCCAACATCAAATCAGCACCTTTCCCCACTTCTGCACAACAACAGAAGCTCAAGCCAATTCCAGCTCCGTCACGTACGCCCCCAGTTCGTCTCTTAGCAGCTTGGCAGGCCTTTGCCAAGTCGTTACTAGAGTACTGCACAGGCTGGTCCAGACGTCCTGTTACCCCCAGATGTAAGTATCTACAACTTATGTGAAGTTTATTTAAAAGAAAATTGAATATGCAAAGAAAAACAATTGTAGGGGTCGATTAATTGGGAGTCACGAGAATTCTGGACCGCTGTTTGCAGTGACTCGGCGGGCATTACAAATGAAATATAGAAATGTGACATGGCTATTTTTTTTAATTTTACCAGGTAACGGTCACTGAGCTGTTATTCAAAAGCGACTTCGCCATATATGATAGTGGAAACGTATCGCATGTTGATTCTAAATGTGGAGGGAAAACCAGAGGACCCAGAGAAAATCCACGCGACAATGGGGAGAACATGCAGACTCAAAATAGACAGCCCGTGTCAGGTTCTGGATTGAACCCATGACCTCCTGTATATCAGGCGAGGTCGTTAACATCTCACCACCATGGTGCCCCACATATGGTGCATTGGAAAATTATATTTATCGGCAGTATTGGCGAAACGTATTTTTACGTCAAATGTGTTTTAGATACCACTCAATTATATACTTTACATGCAGTGTGATTGTACAGGTGTAGTGACATAGAATAGGTCACGTAGCAGCATAGCGCTAGCTGCTGGCATGGAAGGGGATCTGCAGCTTACAGCAGCCCTGACTGACAGCAGGTCACGTGATAGACCAGTGAGGGATGTAGGGGATAGTTTACGAAAGGGCCCATCGAGAACCCGCTAGTAGGTTCCAGAAGGGGGGCGTGGCCAGGGCGGAGCCAGGGGCCTCTGTAGGGGACCTCAGCGCTGTCGTGTGGAGAGGGATCCCGTCGTGCTGCTGCTGGAGTCTTCACCATCGTCTCCGTCTTCATCATCTCGGCGTGGCCAGTCAGGCAGTCTACCAGCTGCCCTGACTGGGAGCCGTAGTTACCAAGTGTTAACTGTTAGTGTCTATGAGTCAGTCACTTCGCAAGTGCCCATCATGGGGGAAAAATGCTTTGCCCAGAATTTGGACAATCTTTCCTCCAATGGATTGTTTCAAAAAGCCACCAAATCACACGTGGTTGTTGTTTTTTTGCCTCATGGCAAGGGTTTTAAATAAAAAGAGATTCACGAAGTAACATCAACAAGCATTTATTAGGAAAAATCAAATGTCATTTATCTCAATAGAAATGAGCTTCACCAAAATCAGCATATGTATTTACAACATACCTGTCAACCCATACGGTGTACCCGTATTCTTGTACAGAGACATTGAGTTTTCAGATCCATACGTCGTGCATCCATTTCAATACGGACATTTGTGTTGTCTATTTGTTTGTGTTTCTCCCTTGTGATGGGACTTTGTTGGATGAACTGTGAGATTTATAAGGGCACGGTGTGACCAATAAGGTCTGAATTGTTCTGTAATAAGGTAGGCACTGATAAGGGGTTGACAGGTATCTTATAAAATCCAGATTTTTTTTCTATATTGGTTCATCAAAAAATATATCCATAGAAAGACATGTTATCATGCACCAACAGACAAATCTGTGTAGTCAAGTTCAACACTTTGCTATATATTTTTTTTATTCATAAACACATGGGACATATAAACGACAAATCACTTCAGAGGTTTGCAGACGAAACTAAGCAGCAAAAATGTCTTGTGAGATTACATTTCTGCACGATACTTGGTGAAAATAGATGCTCTCTGCATTTGCAATGTGCTGCATTCTGTCCCAAGGAAAAAAAGATAGTTGAATTATCCTATCAAATTAGATTTAATTAAAAAAAATCGTCTCTACTTCACAGAACAATTATTGTTCTCCCATCTGCACCGCCGATCCGTCTCAGGCCAGCTGACAGCACCGCGCCGATGTCCAGTCGATCCCACCGCACTGGCAGTGACACGTGCTGTCGTTTGGGATGTCCCACGAACCACACGCCATTCCACATGCGCACGACAACGCGATGTACCCTGTGGGGGGGGGGGTATGGATACACGTCAACACATTCATGGGAATGAGTATATTACAGTATAGCCGAAGAAGAGTCATTATCATTGTATCACTTCCTGCTGATCGAATCAAACCATTGAATCAATGCAGTCGATGAGTGACTGGGGCACTATCCTCTAGGATACTCATCCACATAATGGTCCATGTCCCCCCACCAAAACCAACACCCGCTATTCGCCACTAAGAGATAGTGACGTCACCATGGTGACTGTGCTAGGCCAGGTGCACTTTGAGGCCACGTGAAGTGTCGAAGGCTCAAAACAAATAATCCTGTGCTAGAATCCCCCCCCCCACACACACACATCCCTCTCACCTGTGGGGCAACTCGTGGTGGCACCTCTGCTGGAGACGTTTGTGCAGGAGATACGGTTCGTTGCAGCTGGAGTTCCAGGACTCCCAGGGGGTCCAGGAGGACCAGTGTTGCCTGGTTCCCCTCTCAGGCCGTTGTTACCAGGGGGACCAGCTGGTCCAGGAGGTCCAGAGCTCCCAGCTGGGCCAGGTGAGCCAGCTGGGCCCAGTGGTCCAGCAGGACCGATACTGCCCGGGTTGCCTGGCACACCTACAATCAGGACACACCGGCATTGTCTGGGTTGAAGTGACCATAGTTTTCAAAGGCAACGGGCCATGATAAAAATGGCAGTCGGCGGAGCGCCCTTGGGAAACATTTCCATTTTAATGTCCACTTTGCTGTAGATAGCGCACCTTGGATTTAAAATATCCTTGCCGGTTGAAGAAATAAAGTCATTGTGTTTGTACAAACCGGTCCACCGGCATGCAGTCGAACTGCAAGGATATGCTAGCAAATGGCAATTAAAGGTAATTTCCGAGTTGCGTTCCAATGAACCTATTCAGTTAAACATAATAGCGTTTGTTGGCAAACGTGACGAGCAAGTGTTCTCACGAGAACCAATAACCCGCGATGAATTACCTTGTGGTCCGGCACATCCATCCCTTCCAGGAAGGCCTCGTGGGCCTCGAGTTCCAAAACAAATGCTGCAAGCACACACAGGTGGAGAAGTGAGAGGGCAGTTACAGTATTCCCTTTGTCACTGTAATGGACACCATTAGTCTTCAACAAGGGGTGCCCACGGTGGTGAGATCTTAACTACCTCGCCTGGTATACAGGAGGTCGTGGGTTTGATCCCGATCCCGACCCTGACACCTGCTTATATGATTGGAGATTGCATGTATCTCTCTGTGGTCGCGTGGGTTTTTCTCCGGGTCCTCATTTAGAAAGATCCGTTTCGAGTATTCAGCTGCTATACATCTCCACGTGAAAAGTCATTTCCACATGATAATCCATTTCCACGTGATAAGCCATGTCCACGTGATAAGCCATGTCCACGTGATAAGCCATGTCCACGTGATAAGCCATGTCCACGTGTTAAGCCATTTCCACGTGATAAGTCATTTCCACGTGATAAGCCATTTCATTGCACCAGGTCACTTCTGAAAAAGAGCTAGATAGGTCAGTGGGCCTTATCTGGAGAAAAAAAATAAAGGTTTTTTAAGTGTATCTTAAAAATGCTGAATAACCCTTTTTTCCCTTCTCGGTGTGTAATCATAATTGGGGACATTCAGATACATTTGAATTTTGTAGAATAAAATTCGTGAGATTTTTATTTATTTTTAGGGATGTTTGCTGTGATTGAAATAACGGTAGGAAACGTTAAAACTGCAGAATGTTTGCTATCAATGTACTCTTGTGCTGTATTTAACATTGAACCTTGATATAAGTAACACGTTTTCCGTCTACAATGTGTAACATACGTTAACAGTTACATTTTTTATATTGTACACAATAAAATAAAATACAGCAATGGCAGTTGTACAATTATTCTTCAACAAAATATTTTTCGTCTCTTGTAAGTGAGAGTTGTTTACATTAACTTGATTAAAGCTCAATACAATTAATATTGAAAAGGTAATTACAGTTGAACCATAAGTTACAACCCAAACTTTAGTTTACATCTAAGTTATCGTCCTGTCATTGAAAACATTAGCAGAGTTGAATTGAATCGAAAACAGTGCTTCCCTTTTCGGAGTCTCATTACCTGCAGCTGTTGGGCATGAGGTCTTCCAGTTCACTCTGTTCACAAAAAAAAAACACATTGGGAAGTTACTTGAATAGTCAAGTAGTGTATTAATAGTTGATTGATTCGGTGGAAACTGAAGCATTCATCCAAGCAAGGTCTCACAAACCGAGTTCTTAATAATCAGTATATCAAAGTACAGCATACATCAGGTCAAAGTTAGTTTCCATCAGGTCAAAGTTAGTTAAAATTCTAAACACCTTAAACGCCGTCAATGTCAGGCAATACACTTGAAATTTGGTTAACTACTGCATTGAATATTAAGTAATACGTCACTGTACATAATTATGCTCAACTCCTGAAAATGTGTTATTCGTTCACATGTACTGGAAATGAATATTTTCATATGGAGTACATCATACGGCACAGCATTAATCGCGTAATATCTTCAAACGATGTGCATATTTAAAATATTCACCGTGGCCCCTTCGTTGTTGGAAACGTCGCTTTGCAAGGGACCGGCATGTGTCGGTCGAAAGATTAAGATGCAGACTGCCAGAGTGCACAATGCCGTCTTCATGTTGGCAATGATTTGGGACAGAAACCGCACGATGAGTGTCACTCTTCAGTCTGGGTGCAGGTATTTAAAGGGACAGCGTTGACAACCAAACAATCATTGGGAAAATCCCAACTGTTTGATTGCTCAACAGCATTTACAAATAATTTGCATGCCACTCCCTTATAAGGAGGGGTTTGCGGTTTATCTCGAGAGTAAAGATTTTGAGTAACAAAATCTTACCACATCGCGGAGAAAAACTGAGTGAATACAACACAGAAAATCTATTCAATGTTTCTACAAAATCTTTGAAGACATTGGGAAAATCCCAATCGTTTGATTGCTCAACAGTATCTACAAATAATGTACATGCCACTCCCTTAGAAGGAGGGGTTTGCGGTTTATCTCGAGGCGAAGGATTTTGAAGAACAAAATCTTACCACATCGCGGAGAAAAATTGAGTGACGACAACACAAAAAATCTATTCAATATTTCCACAAAATCTTTGAAGATATGCACACACCAGCATGTTCAGCCACGCGTGTAGAAAAGGGTCCATTGTCAGGTGAAACCAAGTCATTCTTTCGTATGACAATTAAAACCTACATTTTGCTACTGGGGGCAAAAAATAATGGCACCGAGTGTGGACGATCTTTGTGCTCTCACGGATTATGGAGAAAAGACGCCGTTCTAGATTTGAAGCTTTCGTGACTGCAATGATTCATATTCTTATATTTTTTCGGTAAAGTAACATAGGTAAAAAAAGAAAAATTATTAATGAATTATTTTAGTTTTTTTTCTAGATTTGAAGCTTTCGTGACTGCAAGGATTCATATTCTTAGGTTTTTTTCGGTAAAGTCACGTAGGTAAAACATTAAAAGCTTGTGTTGCCTCCGAAACGTCGTGATTTTTATTTTATTTTACTTTTATTAATTTTAATGTTTTACCTACGTGACTTTACCGAAAAAACCTAAGAATATTTTACTTTTATTAATTTTAATTTTTTACCTACGTGACTATACCGAAAAAACCTAAGAATATAAAAGACGCCGTGACCACTCACCCGGCACTAATCGCTCGTGATTTTTGTCGACGTGCGAGAGGGCGCATACAATGCAGCCTCAAATCCACACATTTGTATCTCGCCGTGTCTCTGCATCTTTCTGTTCGTCCGTCTCATTCCGTCTGTTTATGATTTGTATCCTTGTGTTAGTGTTCTTGTCACTCTCGGGGTGCTTCCTTGTCCCAAATACAGGTCACCAAACCACGCTGCCCAGGGTACTGACGAATGGTAAGACAGTCCCGATGACTGACAGTTTCAGGAGGCATTCATCTAGACGCGGATTGACAAAAGCACTGTGAAAAGTATTCTTGGTTCTTTCGGTAAAGTCACGTAGAAGGGAAATAATAAAATAAAATTATCACGACGTTTCGATTCCAACACAAGCAATCATCAGGTGTGAAAACCACAGCAAATTTTCTTGCTCACGACGTTTCGATTGCAACACAAGCAATCATCATCAGGCGTGAAACCCACAGCAAGAAAATTTGCTGTGGTTTTCACACCTGATGATGTGAGAATTGTATTTCGTATTTTTATTATTTTATTATTTCCCTTCTACGTGACTTTACCGAAAACAGGACCCTGCGGGTGGGCTGGAAGGAATAATACTAATACCGGTACAGGGATATCGACCGGGTATAGAGGAGTTAAAAAGAAAATGATTTGTGCATGGGGAGTGAGCGATGACGTCCACACCCCCCTCCCCACTGACCCGCGCGCCCACAGAGCAATGACGTCAACACCCCCCTCCCCACTGACCCGCGAGCCCACAGAGAAATGACGTCAACACCCCCCTCCCCACTGACTCGCGCGCCCACAGAGCAATGACGTCCACACCCCCCTCCCCACTGAACCGCGAGCCCACAGAGCGATGACGTCCACACCCCCCTCCCCAATGACCCGCGCGCCCACAGAGCAATGACGTCCACACCCCCCTCCCCACTGACCCGCGCGCCCACAGAGCAATGACGTCAACACGCCCCTCCCCACTGACTCGCGCGCCCACAGAGCAATGACGTCAACACCCCCCTCCCCACTGATCCGCGCGCCCACAGAGCAATGACGTCAACACCCCCCTCCCCACTAACTCGCGCGCCCACAGAGCAATGACGTCCACACCCCCCTCCCCACTGAACCGCGAGCCCACAGAGCAATGACGTCCACACCCCCCTCCCCACTGACTCGCGCGCCCACAGAGCAAGGATTGCAACAGGCGATGTCATTGGCTGCGCCGGATGCGACGGCCATCTTGTTTAGTTAATTTAGTTCACGGATCGCAGGGGGAGCGGGCGGCCATCTTGTTGGACAGACGGACGGCCTCGCGAAGCCTGTCGCAGTAGGCCTCGCGAAGCCTCCTGCACTAGGCCTCGCGAAGCCTCCTGCAGTAGGCCTCGCGAAGCCTTCTGCACTAGGCCTCGTGAAGCCTTCTCTGCAGTAGGCCTCGCGAAGCCTTTTCTGCAGTAGGCCTCGCGATGCCTTCTCTGCAGTAGGCCTCGCGAAGCCTGCCGCACTAGGCCTCACGAAGCCTGCTGCACTAGGCCTCGCGAAGCCTTCTCTGCAGTAGACCTAGCGAAGCCTACTGCACTAGGCCTCGCGAAGCCTTCTCTGCAGTAGGCCTCGCGAAGCCTTCCCTGCAGTAGGCCTCGCGAAGCCTTCTCTGCAGTAGGCCTCGCGATGCCTTTTCTGCAGTAGGCCTCGCAAAGCCTACCGCACTAGGCCTCGAAAAGCCTGCCGCACTAGGCCTCGCGCCGTGCTTTTCGTGCACAAAAAGGCGATTAAATGTATCTCATCTCTGTGTTAATAAATGTATCTTGTCTCTGTGTTAAAAAAAACGTGCTGCGTTTCAGTAAAGTAAATTTGAAGCGAAGTTTAAAGTTTCGCCGTGAGGCGCCGGAAGCGACGGCCATCTTGTTTAGTTCACAGATCGCAGGGGGAGCGGGCGGCCATCTTGTCGGACAGACGGACGGACACATTAATCTATTGGTGGTCTGGTCCACTTCGTTCCTACCAGTATAACCAAGAATATGAATCCCTGCAGTCACGAAAGCTTTAAATCGAAATTTCACTGTGAAAAGTTTACAGGTTCACCCTGAATAGGCAGTGCCCCCTAACAGACATTGAAAGACCAGCACGGCTTTGTGCGCGTGGAAAGTGTAAATAGCGCCCCCTTGAGACACGAAAACGCAACAACTTTCTAAAAGCCTACAACACCTGGTATTCCCAGGCGGTCTCCCATCCAAGTACTAACCAGGCTCGACCCTGCTTAGCTTCCGAGATCGGGCGTATTCAGGGTGATATGGTCGTAGGCGAAATCTGAGAGCAGATTTAGTAAACTTAAATCCAACGACAATTATTCCGGCTGATACGGCTGATGATATTTTCACAGCGAGTAAATGTTACCCACAAAACTCGTGTTCACCACCAGCTGCAGATCGCAACCCCGGAGCTCACTTCTGCCACTGTCAAGACCACAGCCCTTAGAGCGCCGTGGCTCTCAGCGTCACGGTGCAGTGAAGCTGCTGAGCTGAGTTAGAATCCCGGGCACGGCTAACATCGGTGGTGTCGAGTGATATGCGAACCAGGTCAGCCTCTCTCCACCCCCACCACTTCCCCACCAACCCGCACCGTCCACCAGCGTGGTGAAGTATGGTCAATCAACCCCCAGCATAGGACAGACACGGTCTGTGGAGGTCGTCATCCATCAGCGGATTAACAAAGTCTGCACGTTTTGGTTTAAACACACACACACACGTACTGTACGTAAATATGGTGACAACTTTTACTCTGAGATAGCTGCTCAGAACTGAGATGTTGCTCCAGAGGTGAGATGTTGCTCCAGAGGTGAGACCACCACTTGGGTTTGAACCGAGACGTCTTGAGTTGAATTCCACTGTGAATGCGAGGATGCCTGCAGGCAGTGTCTTCACACAAGAAGTTAAGTCACTTTATCCAAAGATGGATAATAATACGTTGGAGATAAATTTACTAAATCTTCTCTCAGCTCTTGCCTACGACCATATCACCCTGAATACGCCCGATCTCGGAAGCTAAGCAGGGTCGAGCCTGGTTAGTACTTGGATGGGAGACCGCCTGGGAATACCAGGTGTTGTAGGCTTTTAGAAAGTTTTTGCGTTTTCGTGTCTCAAGGGGGCGCTATTTAGTCCACGTTTCACACGCACAAAGCCGAATTGGCATTTCAATGTCTGTAGGGGGCACTGCCTATTCAGGGTGAATCTGTAAACCATTTCACAGTGAAATTTCGATTTAAAGCTTTCGTTACTGCAGGGATTCATATTCTTGGTTCTTTCGGTAAAGTCACGTAGAAGGGAAATAATAAAATAATAAAAATACGACATTTTATTCTCACATGATCGGGTGTGAAAACCACAGCAAATTTTCTTGCTGTGGCTTTCTCATCTGATGATGATTGGCTTGTGTTGCAATCGAAACGTCGTGAGCAATAACAGTTGCTGTGGTTTTCACACCTGATGATGATTGCTTGTTTTGCAATCGAAACGTCGCGATAATTTTATTATTTTATTTCTCTTCTACGTGACTTTACCGAAAGAACCAAGAATACTTTTCACAGTGCTTTTGTCAATCCACGACTAGATGAATGCCTCCTGAAACTCAGTCATCGGGACTGTTTTACCATTCTTCAGTACCCTGGGCAGCGTGGTTTGGTGACCTGTATTTGGGACAAGGAAGCACATCGAGAGTGACAAGAACACTGACACAAGGATACGAATCATAAACAGACGGAATGAGACGGACGAACAGGAAGATGCAGAGACACGGCGAGATACAAATGTGTGGATTTGAGGCTGCATTATATGCGCCCTCTCACACGTCGACAAAAAATCAAGAAGAATGACTTGCACCATTGGAACCTCATTTGCCAGTAAAAATATGATAATTGTTTTTTTACCCTTTTATCTGGCAACAAAACTGACACTTTTTTATGAGGAGTAATGTTTGCATAGACCACAATACCTGCAGTCATAATGCAAACAAAAAACATAACTCTGATAATGTGCACTGTCCTTGAAGTTGATTGGTCCACACCTTAGACAGCTTTCCTTAGAAGGAAAAGGGTAAAAAAACAATTATCAAGAATGACTTGGTTTCAACTGACAATGGACCCTTTTCTACTCGCGTAGCTGAACATGCTGGTGTGTGCATGTCTTCAAAGATTTTGTAGAAACATTGAATAGATTTTCTGTGTTGTCGTCACTCAGTATTTCTCCGCGATGTGGTAAGATTTTGTTACTCAATTTCCTTGGCCTCGAGACAAACCCCAAAACCCCTCCTTCTAAGGGAGTGCCATGCACATTATTTGTAGATACTGTTGAGCAATCAAACGATTGGGATTTTCCAATTGATTGTTTGTTTGCCAACGCTGTCCCTTTAAATACCTGCACCCAGACTGAAGAGTGACACTCATCGTGGGGTTTCTGTCCCAAATCATTGCCAACATGAAGACGGCATTGTGCACTCTGGCAGTCTGCCTCTTAATCTTTCGACCGACACATGCCGGTCCCTTGGAAAGCGACGTTTCCAACAACGAAGGGGCCGCGGTGAATATTTTAAATATGCACATTGTTTGAAGATATTACGCGATTAATGCTGTGCCGTATGATGTACTCCATATGAAAATATTCATTTCCAATACATGGGAACGAATAACACATTTTCAGGAGTTGAGCATAATTATGTACAGTGACGTATTACTTAATATTCAATGCAGTAGTTAACCACATTTCAAGTGTATTGCCTGACACTGATGGCGTTTAAGGTGTTTAGAATTTTAACTAACTTTGACCTGATATATAACTAACTTTGACCTGATGTATGCTGTACCTTGATATACTGATAATTAAGAACTCGGTTTGTGAGACATTGCTTGGATGAATGCTTCAGTTTCCACTGAATCAAATCAACTATTAATACACTACTTGACTTTTCACGTAACTTCACAATGTGTGTTTTGTTTTTATTTTGTGAACAGAGTGAACTGGAAGACCTCCTGCCCAACAGCTGCAGGTAATGGAAGCACTCTTTTCGATTAAAGTAAACTCTGCTAATGTTTTCAATGACAGAACGATAATTTAGATGTAAACTATAGTTTGGGTTGAAACTTATGTTTCAACTGTAATTACCTTTTCAATATTAATTATATTGAGCTTTTATCAAGTTAATGTAAAAACTCTCACTTACAAGAGACGAAACATATTTTGTTGAAGAATAATTGTACAACTGCCATTGCTGTATTTCATTTTATTGTGTACAATATAAAAAAAATGTAACTTTTAACGTATGTTACACATTGTGGCTGGAAAACGTGTTACTTATATCAAGGTTCAATGTTAAATACAGCACATGAGTACATTGATAGCAAACATTCTGCAGTTTTAAGGTTTCCTACTGTTTTTTCAATCACAGCAAACATCCTTGAAAATAATTAAAAAAAAATCCCACCTATTTTATTGTACATATTCAAATGTATCGTGAATGTCCTCAATTATGATTAGATACCGAGAGGGGGGAAAAGGTTAATCCAGCATTTTTAAGATACACTAAAAAACCTTTATTTTTATTTTATCAGGTAAGGCCGACTGAGCTATCTAGCTCTTTTTCAAAAGTGACCTGGCGCAATGAAATGGCTTAACACGTAGAAATGTATAGCAGCTGAATTCTCGAAACGGATCTTTCTAAATGAGGCCTCGGAGAAAACACCCACGCGACCACAGAGAGATACACGCAATCTCCAAACATATAAGCAGGTGTCAGGATCGGGATCAAACCCACGACCTCCTGTATACCAGGCGAGGTAGTTAAGATCTCACCACCGTGGGCACCCCTTGTTGAAGACTAATGGTGTCCATTACAGTGACAAAGGGAATACTGTAACTGCCCTCTCACTTCTCCACCTGTGTGCGCTTGCAGCATTTGTTTTGGAACTCGAGGCCCACGAGGCCTTCCTGGAAAGGATGGGTGTGCCGGACCACAAGGTAATTCATCGCGGGTTATTGGTTCTAGTGAGAACACTTGCTCGTCACGTTTGCCAACAAACGCTATTATTTTTAACTAAATATGCTCATTGGAATGCAACTGTGAAATTATCTGTAATTGCCATTTGCTAGCATATCCTTGCAGTTCGAGTGCCTGCCGGTAGACCAGTTTGTACAAACACAAAGACTTTATTTCTTCAACCGGCAAGGATATTTTTTATCCACTGTGCGCTATCTACTGCAAAGTGGATATTAAGATGGAAATCTTTCCCAAGGGCGCACCGCCGACCGCTATTTTTTTAATCCTTTATATTAAGTTCACTTGCTTGCTTGCTTGCGCGCTTACGACCGTGCAAATCTTTCGGTCGTTTTTTAACCCACTTCCCGTGATCTAATCGAGCTGACATTTTGCACACAGACTCGTTGTGCGTGACAATTTATTTTCGTGAAAAAATTTTTCCAAAATGTTCCACTTTTTAGGAAAAAAATGTTTTCATGTTTATTTTAAAATACCAATGTGATAAAAATGAAACTCTTACTCAAGAAAAAACAGAAATGAATAATAAAATAAAACCGATGCCACGCATATAAATGATTTATAGTGAAAAACTTAGTTTTTACGGGTTAATTTTTTACTTTTATCATGGCCCGTTGCCTTTTAAAACTACGGTCACTTCAACCCAGACAATGCAAGTGTGTCCTGATTGTAGGTGTGCCAGGCAACCCGGGCAGTGTCGGTCCTGCTGGACCACTGGGCCCAGCTGGCTCAGCTGGCCCAGCTGGGAGCTCTGGACCTCCTGGACCAGCTGGTCCCCCTGGTAACGACGGCCTGAGAGGGGAACCAGGCAACACTGGTCTTCCTGGACTCCCTGGGAGTCCTGGCACTCCAGCTGCAACGAACCGCATCTCCTGCAGAAACGTCTCCAGCAGAGGTGCCACCACGAGTTGCCCCACAGGTGAGAGGGATGTTTGTGTGTGTGGGGGGGTGCTCTGTGGAACATCACGTGGTTGAATATCCTCGCGGCAAGTGACCTCGTGACCCATCGACTCTGCACACAGGCGATGGTTTGATTGAATCAGCAGGAATTTATTTGGGGAATTTATTTAGGCTATCTTCCGTGGAAAAACATGTAAATGTTAACGGATTATGTGTTGGGTTTTAAGGCTCTTCGTAAGGTGAAACGTACTGTCAATTCTGTCTTCATGGTACCAGGTGATCCTCACAGTTCCATAGTTTTGTGAGATAAGGAACTATCGATGATAATACATTTCCACAATTTTACGTGATTGGTTATTATTGTTTTTAACAATAATATCCTTACATTTGAAACAAACCAAACATTTTACTGTCATTGTAAATACTTCCTGTTATGTGCATGTCTTTTTTCAGAAAAACAAAGTCTCAATGCACAAAATCCTGGTTATTCTGAAGAGGGTTTTCAATTCAATGTTCATGACGTCACCTCCGATGGCTTCACCCCATAATGTGCACTGTGATCACATCTATCATTGTCCCCCCGCAGGGCACATAGCAGTGTCGTGTTCGTGTGGAAGCGCGTGTGGTTCGTGGGACATCCCAAACGACAGCACGTGTCACTGCCAGTGCCGTGGGATCGACTGGACATCGGCGCGGTGCTGTCAGCTGGCCTGACACGGATCGACAGTGCAGATGGGAAACAATCATAGAGAAACCAAACTAACATAATCAACACGAAACAGAGAGAACACCACAGAGACAACACAAACACTGTCACGGGTATGGAGGTGAACACAACATAAACATAACACGAACACGATCAAGGATATGGAGGTAAACACAAAATTAACCACGCGGAGCAACAATAAACACTTAAGCGTGTGCCACCAGCGAAAGCCAAGAGAATAATGCAACTAATAATCACAGTTA
This sequence comes from Lampetra planeri, assembly GCF_965212315.1. Taxonomy (NCBI): domain Eukaryota; kingdom Metazoa; phylum Chordata; class Hyperoartia; order Petromyzontiformes; family Petromyzontidae; genus Lampetra; species Lampetra planeri. The sequence goes on from NC_136129.1 coordinate 6,765,527, forward strand.
TTTATGTTTGACCTTCGACAGTGTAATTTATGCAAACAGCATCCCAAATGAAAGTTGTCGTTTTGACTTGTGTAAATTGATTTCATATAGAAACATGTTTATCTTGGTTTCACATATGTGTTTGTTTTTACTGCATTCAAAACAAACGGCTTGCTCTGGATAGATATATACTGTAGGTTTAAAGATCCATCATTGAAAATTGGGACATAAGGTTTTGTTACTGTATCACATATGGTGCTCTGGTGTGGTTGATTTCTGTTGAGACACAGTACAGTATTTGCATTTATCGTTATAGTATTGAGAAGCATAATAAATGGTTGCTGTTGAGATGATTTGTGCAAGTCTTTTGATTTGAAAACCGTACTATGATAATAAAAAAAACATTTTAACTTTAAACTATATTCTTACATTTAAAAAACATCTATAATTAGCTGGCATTTGGCAATTCCAAAATGCTCAGTCCCAGCATTCTATATGAATCAGTATATATGTAGTGGTTTAACGCACACCAAGGGGGGTAATTGTAAACACGTGTGGGCTGGGAACATTGGGGTCGTACCGGGACAGGCTGGCATTGCTGGGGGACAACGGAGGAGACAGAGACGGCCCGTTAGGCAATTATGGATGCAGGGCAGTGATTGGCCGGTTGTTGTTGTCAGGGACAGGGTGGCGCCGCTACGTCTGGGAATGGGGACAGGTGGCGCCGGGGGCCGGGGGTGTGGGGCGTTAGGGGGGACGCCAACTAATTAATTGGAAATTAATAGTGACGGGCATAAATACGGGAGAGAGAGTGAGATGGGGAGTTGTGCTGGGAGCTGGACGGAGTCGGTCGGGGCAGAAGAAGAAGCGTAGAGCAGCAGTGGAGTAGAAGAAGTGTAGAGTAGCAATGGAGTAGAAGAAGTGTACAGTAGCAGTGGAGTAGAAGAAGAAGTGTAGAGTAGCAGTGGAGCGGAAGAAGAAGTGTCCTGTAGCAGTCGAGTAGAAGAAGTGTAGAGTAGCAGTGGAGCAGAAGTATAGGGTAGCAGTAGAGATGGAGAAGCTGAACGAGAGAGACAGTCGGAGTGAGACGGAGTAGCTGAGAGAGAGTGACGGCTGGAGTGGGACAGAGAAGCAGAGAGGGGAGTCAGGGAGTCTGGAGAGACGGAGAGAGAGAGGGAGGAACGAAGCGAGGGAGCGGAGAACGCGCTCGAGGATGGTGGCGAAATTTGCTGTGTTGGACAAAATAATGTGACAACAAAAAAGGAAGAAGTTGTCCGCGTAAAGTTCAGCACTACATATAGAGAGGTCCAGATGCCTTGTGACCTCCAAGTAATTTTGCCCTAACATTTTTTTTCCTTTGCTTATTCAATTCTGTTTTCACACCTATTGGTATACTAAAACAGTACGTTTTAATTCAATGAGGGTCAAAAGACACCTAGACCACCCTGTACAATGTGGAGGCAGTGCCAGAGTTTTGTGGCAAGCCGGGTGGAGCTGGGTTGAAGCTAATTGGCTTCAGTACCATTCAAGCACTGCACGGCGCAATGGGGTTGATGACCTCGCTACTCACTCACCCTATCGCAGACGCCACCTGAACAAATCTGAAGCCTGGGCTTCCATAGTGCAGGGGGTTTTCAACCATGAGTGCTCCTCGTGTGCGCAGTATAATTTCCAGCAGGTTGCCTTTAGCTGTGTACAGGAAAACCTTGCCCAACGCGGCTTTATCGAACGCGTGTTTCGACTCGGCACGGTTCACGCAAAAGTGCTGTGAGAGTGCCTGCATCCGTTGGAAGTGTGATGCCACAGCAACGGAGCAGCTCTGCCGGCGCTGCTCCCCCCTCCCAACCCCTCACACGGACACACACACATACATACCCGCACGTAGGACCTCGTGAGGAAGTCACCTGGCCTCTGGGTTTTCACCCGAGAACCCCCTCGTGGGGGGCTCCACGGTTTCCCGGGGCCAGGAAATTGGCAGATTGCCCCCAGGTTAAATTCGCACTGCGGCGCCGTGGACTGACCTAACATTGCATGGCCACGGCGAAGCCCATCGGGCAACCACAGTAAGAATACAGTCCGCACAAGGGAAGGAAGCCGAACTTCCAGCAAGGAGCGGGGTTTGAACCCGGTTGTAGGGGCGGGCTAAAGGACGGGCGCGGGGACAATGGACTAAGGGCACCGTGGGGGCGTGGAGCCAGATCATGGGTGCGGGGGTACCGGGCGGGCTGAGGCTACTCAGGGGAACGAGCACACAGGGAAGCGTCAGGATTGGCCGAGAGGGCGGCCCAGCTTGGCCAAGAATCCATTTGAAGTGAGGGGGGTTAGGCCACGGGTAAATGTCTATTTGGCTGCGTGGATTAGGATCCGAATGGACGGATGGAGCACGCAGGGGAGACATGATGATTGGCTTGGAAGCCCCGTCAGCTTGGCCGAGGACCTCTTTGATGTAGAACAGGATAAAAAGCAGGAAGAGGATGACCAGTTCAGTTCTCTTCCAGTCAGCGATCGGGACCGTCAACCTTCCGGCCACTCGAGCGTCCGAGTGACGCGTCGCAGCGCAGCCAGGACCCGTTCCCAGCAGTAACTTCGTGCAGCCTCGTTTCTCCCCGACTTCCCACACGTCCGGGCAGAACCGTGAGTACTTGAGAGAGGTGACAGGTAGCGCAGGGACCTACCGAGGGATTTAATAGAAATAGGTGAGACGCTGCTCGCTGGGTGATTCTGGCTCCGAGACAGGTCGTGTTTAATTACAGTCGCGTCGGGAATAAACCTCTACCATAAAATAACAGCGCCGTGTGATTTCTGTGAATGTGAAGATTGCATGGGGTGGTGTGAGTACGCGTATAAGTGTGATGATCGGCACGTATTCACTGATAAACGATCGTGGACATTCGGTGCAGGTGTGAATAACGAGTGAAATACGCGAGGTAACCTCGAGTCGATTGTCGTTGCGTTTGGGCCACGCTAACCACACGCGCTTGCGCAACAGATTGATGCACGAGTATCGTCGGTAATAGCTCGCCGTAGTGCGGGGAATTGGCGCGCGAATAACTTCATCAGCGCGACCATTGTGCTCGGGTTTTGCGCGCAAATCCTGCCGACCATGCCAGAATCCCGTCGACGTTCCTCCGTCATTTTACCCGGGTTTTGCGCGCGAATCCTGCCGACGTTCATCGACCATTGTGCCCGGGTGTTGCGCGCAAATCCCGTCGACATTCCTTCATCATTGGTGGTGGTTGTTGTGGTGATGGTTATTGTGGTGGTGGTGGTTGTGGTGGTGGTGGTTGTGGTGCTGGTGGTGCTGGTGGTGCTGCGCCGCGCCCGCGCATATTAATACAGCTATGTTTAGCGCGTGCACGTGGCGGACAATAGGTGTGGGTGGCTGCGCGTGCACGAGTGTGGGCAGCAGCGTGCACGGGCATGCACGTGCAAGGAGTCTTCTCCCCAAACATTTGGGTGAGTGTACACGGGGAGTGTGTGAATAACCCCAGGTGGCCGAGAGCCAGCCACGAGTCATGCCTCACAGGGAGGACGCGGAGGCAGCGAGGCCGAAGACTCGAGCGGCAGCAGCGCGGAGGGAGGAAGGGGGAGAGGAGTCGGGGACCAGCAGCCCTCCCACGAGTGAAGAGTCGAGGGGCAGCAGCCCCCACAGAAGATGTGAATGAACTGAGTGTGAGAAAGATGTATCATTTACGTGCATTTTTGCGCGTGTTTTTTTTTCGCGTTATAATGAAACAAAGTCAATGCGCACGACGGCGTACTACGCACGCGCAATAAATGACAACGCCTCGACATCCTTTAGTACAATAACAAGGACGAAAATCACGTAGAATTTGTTAAATAAAGAGCGAGGGGGTGATAATCTCAGACCCGGGAACGCAACCCTATTTTACTCATGAGGTCTATTGTTTGTCTAACGCGGTTTGGCCGAAAGTGGCATTTTCCAGGAACGTAACCCCAGCGTGCGGTGAGGGTTGCCTGTAAAGTACATAAACACACACTACCGTCTACAATACAGTACACACACACTAGTCTTCCATATAACGCACACACTACTCACTACAGTCTACAATACAGTACACACTCCAGACTACAAGTACACACACACCAGTCTATGACACACAAGTCTATGACGCAACGCACACGTCTACTCTACAGTTAACAATACAGTACACATATATACGTGACACATTAGGAATGAATCACTCTTTTAATTATGTCCTTGTGCAGCAAGGGAGTAAAGTGTGGTTCTGTGAAAGTCCTCATGTGCTGTGCAGTACATCAATGTACGTGTGTACACCAGCATGCGATAACGGAGTTGGGCCTGTCCGGGGGCTGGCAGGGTTATTGATTCACCGCACTTGTACACAAGTCACATGGTTATTGACGACTGTTGGAGAATTGCTGTGTGTGACACACGTGCTGTTGCATCTCACAGGTAAAGGACTCAAAAGTTGTTTTTGATCGTTCTAGACTTGTTCTAGACTTGTTTTAGACTTCAAGCTTGGCTTTGAATTGTTAGTTTGTGATATATTCAATTGGAGGGGTTTTAGCGCTGTGCGTTGTAAAGGATGACGCACTGTATTTACATACTGTAATTTTAATTCTCTAACCCTAATACTGTTTAGACTATAACCATGCCCATGCACCCAGAGTATGACTACTTTCAATGCTATTCAGAAGAGAACACATGCATAGTCGTAAGTGGTACAATGGTGACACGTACAGTAAGTATATAGCACACATACAGTACAGGTAATGGGTGTAAGATACCAATATAAGTCGATGGTGTAGATAGACATACAGCTTAGGATTAAAGTAATATGCGAATAGTGAAGTGCAAAGGTTATTGTCAAAGACAAAGATGGCTTATCAGTAGTAGAATTGGGTTTAAGAGAAACTGTGATTGAATAACCGCACTTGGACACCAGTCACGTGGTTAATGGCGACTCGGTGAAGATTGCTGTGTGTGACACACGTGCTGTTGCATTTTACAGATTAACCACATTAAATGTGTTTGCCCTCGATTTTGGAGCACCTGCACACGTCTTTCATTTCGAGTGTGCAACAAATATTGAACACGATAGTCCACAATAAATGATACTCGCACTGTGTACACATCTACAATAAAGTACATACAATATAGTCTACAATGCAGTACAAACATACACCCGTGTCCTAGTCTACAAGTACGATACACACGTACATGGCGTGCTACAATCCACATGATAAGACCGATGACTAAGAGGTCTCCAACGCCAATGATCTTTCAAAGCAACAAAAAGTAAATGCAATTCCATCGCAAAATACGAATCTAACTTTAGTACTTTTAAAAAATGTAAGAGGTGTATAGTTTTCAAAACTAAATTCACTTTCTGATCCGCTCCGACTGAAGTTCTATCGCACCGTACGTATAGCCAACCGTACTGTGCATTTTATGAACCCTTCACGTTCTAGCTTTATGTGGGCATTCAGGTTTCGTGTTAATTGTTTGCATATTAATAATAGGCGTGCTGTGTGGAATGTTTGTGTGGGTGTGTGTGCGTGTCAACTTGCCCCACTGTTTTGCCATGTTTTTGCTAACATCAAAGGAAAGTCCAATTGCAGTCCAGTTTGACACGTAGGCTTTCGCGACCAATATCATCCACAACACAGGTTTTTTTTTGGGTTAGATCGTGTAAATATAAATGCGTCGTTAAACCCGCCACCACCCGAAACAGTCAATTATTAAGGTGTTTCACGTAAACAGAACGTCGTACTCAGATTGTAAATGTTGTGGATTTACTCTCCAACACACCGGTGTGCCGTACTCGCAACGATTTGGCGTGTTCTGTTTACGTGACAAACCTTACTAGTTGGCTGTGTCGAGTGGTGGCGGGTTTAACGACACATTTATATTCACGCGATGTTACCACAAAAAAAAACCTGTATTATGAATTGCAGTCGAGTAAGTTCTCGTTTTATCGCGGTAGACGCGTTGCCGAAGAGAGTCGCGTTCAGCGAAACACGTGTGAAGCGAAAACAATTTCCCCAAGTCGGCTTCCCGCACACCACTCCTCCACGTGCTTGGTTGTGTTTGTGGCTCTTTGTAAACGTTGCTTGTTTGTCATACGGGGGACCGTGTCTTGTTTTTTTCTTCATCCAGAAGATTGTTGATGAAACTTTTTTTGTTTGGCCTCGCGGAACACTCAGCCGATGCAAACATTTCCACAGAGCACCCGGCCCCTCCAACCCTGATGACGAAACGCATTCACTCATCTCTAAATAAACTACGTAACACAATTTTTGTTCCTGGGAAGTAAGTGTTATTTGGTAATTGCTTATGCCTAACAAGTAGGAAAATGGCAATTATTCCCCACAAACTTTGCTTTTGTGACCAGGATAGTTATATTTAAAATTTTACCTATTTTCAATGAGAAAACTGGCGAATTTGTGTATTTTCGTTCACATAAAGTCAGAAAAAAACAACATGAATAAAAATGTACATGTATTTATACTAAAGTAATGCAAAAATTACTACACATGATTTAGAAGTGAGAAGGTTTTCGAGATTTACGATTATACTGTAAATCACTTTCACGAATCAGCCCCCAAATGTAGTCTCCCATCATGTTCTCGTTATACTGTCCTTGGTAGCGGTCCAGCATATCCTGGTGGAAGCGCTCGCCTTGCTCCTTCGAGTACGCTCCCATGTTCTCCTTGAATCTATCAAGATGAGCATCAAGGATATAGACTTTGAGGGACATCCTACAGCCCATTGTGCCGTAGTTCGTCACCAGTCTCAACCAGTTCCACATAGTTTTCAACCTCGTGATTGCGCAGGAAGCCACGAACCACTGCGAAAAAGCTGTCCCAAGCCACTTTCTCCTTACTAGTGAGCTTCTTGAGGAATTCATTTCACTCCAGGATCTTCTTTATCTGTGGTCCGACGAAGACACCGGCTTTGACCTTTGCCTCAGAGGGCTTAGGGAAGAACAACAAAAAGTAAATGCAATTCAATCCCAAAATACGAATCTAACATTAATACTTTAAAAAATGTAAGAGGTGTATACAGTAGTTTTAAAAACTAAATTCACTTTCTAATCCGCTCCTACTGAACTTCTATGGCACCGTACGTTGCCAACCGAACTGTGCGTTTCATGAACCCTTGATGTTCTAGCTTCATGTGGGCATTCAGGTTTTCGAGTTAATTGTTTGCATATTAATAATAGGCATGCTGTGTGTAGGGTTTGTCTGGGTGTGTGCGCGTGTCAACTTGCCCCACTGTTTTTCAATTTTTTTGCCAACATCAAAGGAAGGTCTAATTGCAGTCCAGTTTGACACGTAGGTTTTCGCGACCAATATCATCCATAAAAGTTTTTTTTGGGTTAGATCACGTAAATATAAATGTGTCGTTAAACCCGCCACCACCCGAAACAGCCAATTAGTAAGGTTTTTCACGTAAATTGCCTGAAAAGGCGCATTTTGGCGTCCTCTGGTCTCACACCGTTTGAGACGAGACTCGAAAGAAAGCTGACTCTGGTGTGGACCAATCAATTTCAAAGACAATGCATATATGATCAGAGTATGTTTTTTGTTTGCATTCTGACTACAAGTATTGTGGTTAATGCAGACATGATTCCTCGTAAAAGGTTTCAGCTCGGTGTTATAATATCTTAACACCTGTTTTGTTGCCAGAAAAAAGTAACATTACCGGAACATTAAACCTTCTTTTTGTTTACCACAGCTATAAGCTTATGTTTTTTTAGGGTTGGCATTTAGATATTACGTTCATGGTCGTTCAAACAAGGTAATTTATCCAACTTAATTTCTGCATTAAACATAAGCAAAATATGAATTAATGTCCGAAACAAAAGGTATAAACAATGTCATCATTTCCGGACAAATCTGCATTTGCATTAGCCCCACGAAACACTTGGAGGACCATACTCTTTGTTTTTTTCGGTAAAAATCACGACGTTTCGGAGGCAACACAAGCCTCCGTCTTCAGGTGGAACCGTCACAGCAAAATTACTGTATCAAGTTCACTTGATACAGTAATTTGATACAGTAATTTTGCTGTGACGGTTCCACTTGATACAGTAATTTTGCTGTGACGGTTCCACCTGAAGACGGAGGCTTGTGTTGCCTCCGAAACGTCGTGATTTAATTTATTTTAATTTATTTTCCTTTTTTACCTACGTGATTTAACCAAAAAAAACAAAGAGTATGGACCCTTGCAGTCACGAAAACCTCAAATCTAGAACTTGGAGGACCGTCGCGCACCACGTGGTAGTCCGGAGACCACACTTTGATCAACACTGGTCTTGGATAACAGCACTGTTCCCGTACGGGCTAGTCTGCTGGTCCTGGTTAAATGCCATTGTTTTGTAAAGTTGTCGCAGTGGTCTCTGGTTACATTTCTCATTTTCTATAGTAATATTTAAGCAGTGGATTGGCCAAGGGGCCGTCCATAAATGACGTCACGCACCTGGGGGGGGGGAGGGGGTCAGACATTTGTGACGATGTGTGAAGAAGGGGGGAGGGTGGGTTTGAGAAATGTGACGTCACATCAAAATGCGCAACTTTAAATAAATATGTAATAAATAAAATTGGTATAACACTCATTTTTATTAATTTTCATTATTAACTATTTGATTATTTAAATTTACTAAGGTCACCTTTTATTTATTCCATGAAGGAGCATTTTGCTATCCATAGGAGAATAGAGAAGCATACATTTTGTAAAATGTTTGAATGATTGTTATTAAACATTTTCATTCTGTGGAATGAATATGTGATTGTTATAATTGTAGTATCAAATTTGCTTCGTTCTGCTACAAAGTTTAAAGTATTTTTTATAGTCTTAATTACTTATAATAATTTTTAATTATAAGAGCATTTCAATATAATATTCTGAACATCTGCAGTTTTAGTTAGACGTTGAATATTTTCAAGTGAATTTTATGCTAAATTTCAGCTTTCCAACGCCTCCATTTACAACATCCGTGCGCCAGAAATAAAAGTCAGGTCGTAAACCCCAAAACTAACCAACGTGGCGATATACGGTCAACAAAAACTATATCCGACGTGGTTCTAGATTTGAAGCTTTCGTGACTGCAAGGAATCATCTTCTTAGGTTTTTTCGGTAAAGTCACGTAGAAAGTAAAATAAAATAAAAACAAAAATCACGACGTTTCGGAGGCAACACAAGTCTCCGTCATCAGGTGGGACCGTCACAGCCAGATTAGCTGTATCAAGGGTACCACTTGTATCACTTGATACAGCTAATCTGGCTGTGACGGTCCCACCTGATGACGGAGACTTGTGTTGCCTCCGAAACGTCGTGATTTTTGTTTTTATTTTATTTTACTTTCTACGTGACTTTACCGAAAAAACCTAAGAAGATGATCCGACGTGGTTTTGGCAGACTTTCATCCAGCAGTGGAAGCACAAAGGCGGTAAAATGAAGCTGTTGTCAGCTTGAGGCCGAGGTAGCGGTGCCCCCTAGAGACGAGAACCCGCCAGCTCCGCTCTGCGTGAGCGACACGCACAGAGTGGAACTTGCATATTTAAGTTTTGTGGGGAACACCGCCAACTCTGGGTGAGCGTGTTACATTTGTTTAACAGCACTTGCCGGATGAAGGCCTCCTCACAAGCCACTGTCATGTTTATCGTGGTTATGCAATTTAACATAAAACTCTCAGCAAACAAAAACCTGATGAATTCCAATTCGGAATCCCAAGTCGTCAAGAGTTTGACCATGAATAGGCAGTGCCCCCTACAGACATTGAAATGCCAGCTCGGCTTCGTGGCTGTGAAACGTGGAGAAAATAGCGCCCCCTTGAGACACGAAAACGCAAAAACTGTGTAAAAGCCTACAACACCTGGTATTCCCAGGCGGTCTCCCATCCAAGTACTAACCAGGCTCGACCCTGCTTAGCTTCCGAGATCGGACGAGATCGGGCGTATTCAGGGTGATATGGTCGTAGGCCAGAGCTGAGAGGAGATTTAGTAAACTTATCTCCAACGTAGTTGTGACCCACCTTTGGAAAAAGGAACTTAACTTATTGTGTGAAGACACTGCCTGCAGTCATCCTCGCATTCACAGTGGAGTTCAACTCAAGACGTCTCGGTGCATTTTCACAGCGAGTAAATGTTACCCACAAAACTTGTGTTCACCACCAGCTACAGATCGCGACCCCGGAGCTCACTTCTGCCACTGTCAAGACCACAGCCCTTAGGGCGCCGTGGCTCTCAGCGTCACGGTGCAGTGAAGCTGCTGAGCTGAGTTAGAATCCCGGGCACGGCTGACATCGGTGGTGTCGAGTGATATGCGAACCAGGTCAGCCTCTCTCCACCCGCACCACTTCACCACCAACCCGCACCGTCCACCAGCGTGGTGAAGTATGCTCAATCAACCCCCGGGATCGTACAGACACGGCATGTGGCGGTCTTCATCCATCAACGGATTAATAAAGTCTGTACGTTTTGGTTTAAATACACACACACATACTGTACGTAAATATGGTGACAACTTTTACTCTGAGATAGCTGCTCAGAACTGAGATGTTGCTCAGAACTGAGATGTTGCTCCAGAGCTGAGACCGCCACTTGGGTTTGCACAGAGACGTCTTGAGTTGAACTCCACTGTGAATGCGAGGATGACTGCAGGCAGTGTCTTCACACAATAAGTTAAGTTACTTTTTCCAAAGGTGGGTCACAACTACGTTGGAGATAAGTTTACTAAATCTCCTCTGAGCTCTCGCCTACGACCATATCACCCTGAATACGCCCGATCTCGTCCGATCTCGGAAGCTAAGCAGGGTCGAGCCTGGTTAGTACTTGGATGGGAGACCGCCTGGGAATACCAGGTGTTGTAGGCTTTTACACAGTTTTTGCCTTTTCGTGTTTCAAGGGGGCGCTATTTACTCCACGTTTCACGACCTGACTTTTATTTTTGGCGCACGGATAACAAATCATTTAGAGCTGCGGGATTGAACTTCAACAGCCCTCTGTCAATCCACTGCTGGATGAGGGCTCCACATGCCGAGTGGGTAATTGGGGCTTATTTGACCGCGTGTCCACGCTGGTCCCTGGGGGTTCGTGAGGGCGGGAATCTCTGTACATAGTAGTGGGGTGCGACAAGCGGGTGTTGTGCACTGCCCACTGAAGAGGGGATAGTGGGGAATGTGAGTTGGCGTCTTGCACTTATTTACACCATTGGACCTGATAAGAACAACACGTTAAAAACTATGCATTTTGATGACCAGTTTTCTTTTGTTGGCGTTAGAACAGTTGAACTATTACTTGCGATTGAGTTGCATCCTTTAATCGATCAAAATTATGGCTACTAAATCATACTAATTTATATTGAAAGTAAAATGATGACATTCTCTTGGCACAATGGTATTGTAGGAGAATGCTTTCCTGTCAGCACCGGCGATAATGCATTGAGCATCGCGAAATCCACAAAATAAAAGTATTTCTTTACACATCCCATCAGCCAAGTGAGCTGGGAGTGAATCGTTTCATTGGCATTGGTTGAACACAGGAACAAACTCTGGGCTGGTTTTGACAATCAGTGTCTCACCAACAGAGTGAGTGAACGCTGGTGAACTACGGGGACGTTCATATGCAAGGCCCCCTCTGTTAGCTTTGGGTCATAGTGGAGCACAAAACTCTACAATGCACGACACGGAATGCGACACGCTGGGTAGACAGCGCTCCCCCTGCCGACGGACAGAGGCAAAAGCCGAGAACAAAAAGCCTACAACACCTGGTATTCCCAGGCGGTCTCCCATCCAAGTACTAACCAGGTTCGACCCTGCTTAGCTTCCGAGATCGAACGAGATCGGGCGTATTCAGGGTGATATGGTCGTAGGCGAAAGCTGACAGAAGATTTAGTAAACTTATCTGTAACGTAGTTGTGATCCACCTTTGAAAAAAATAACTTAACTTATTGTGTGAAGACACTGCCTGCAGTCATCCTCGCATTCACAGTGGAGTTCAACTCAAGACGTCTCGGTGCATTTTCACAGCGAGTAAATGTTACCCACAAAACTTGTGTTCACCACCAGCTACAGATCGCGACCCCGGAGCTCACTTCTGCCACTGTCAAGACCACAGCCCTTAGGGCGCCGTGGCTCTCAGCGTCACGGTGCAGTGAAGCTGCTGAGCTGAGTTAGAATCCCGGGCACGGCTGACATCGGTGGTGTCGAGTGATATGCGAACCAGGTCAGCCTCTCTCCACCCCCACCACTTCACCACCAACCCGCACCGTCCACCAGCGTGGTGAAGTATGCTCAATCAACTCCCGGGATCGTACAGACACAGCATGTGGCGGTCTTCATCCATCAACGGATTAATAAAGTCTGTACGTTTTGGTTTAAATACACACACACATACTGTACGTAAATATGGTGACAACTTTTACTCTGAGATAGCTGCTCAGAACTGAGATGTTGCTCAGAACTGAGATGTTGCTCCAGAGCTGAGACCGCCACTTGGGTTTGCACAGAGACGTCTTGAGTTGAACTCCACTGTGAATGCGAGGATGACTGCAGGCAGTGTCCTCACACAATAAGTTAAGTTACTTTTTCCAAAGGTGGGTCACAACTACGTTGGAGATAAGTTTACTAAATCTCCTTTGAGCTCTCGCCTACGACCATATCACCCTGAATACGCCCGATCTCGTCCGATCTCGGAAGCTAAGCAGGGTCGAGCCTGGTTAGTACTTGGATGGGAGACCGCCTGGGAATACCAGTTGTTGTAGGCTTTTACACAGTTTTTGCCTTTTCGTGTTTCAAGGGGGCGCTATTTACTCCACGTTTCACGACCTGACTTTTATTTTTGGCGCACGGATAACAAATCATTTAGAGCTGCGGGATTGAACTTCAACAGCCCTCTGTCAATCCACTGCTGGATGAGGGCTCCACATGCCGAGTGGGTAATTGGGGCTTATTTGACCGCGTGTCCACGCTGGTCCCTGGGGGTTCGTGAGGGCGGGAATCTCTGTACATAGAAGTGGGGTGCGACAAGCGGGTGTTGTGCACTGCCCACTGAAGAGGGGATAGTGGGGAATGTGAGTTGGCGTCTTGCACTTATTTACACCATTGGACCTGATAAGAACAACACGTTAAAAACTATGCATTTTGATGACCAGTTTTCTTTTGTTGGCGTTAGAACAGTTGAACTATTACTTGCGATTGAGTTGCATCCTTTAATCGATCAAAATTATGGCTACTAAATCATACTAATTTATATTGAAAGTAAAATGATGACATTCTCTTGGCACAATGGTATTGTAGGAGAATGCTTTCCTGTCAGCACCGGCGATAATGCATTGAGCATCGCGAAATCCACAAAATAAAAGTATTTCCTTACACATCCCATCAGCCAAGTGACCTGGGAGTGAATCGTTTCATTGGCATTGGTTGAACACAGGAACAAACTCTGGGCTGGTTTTGACAATCAGTGTCTCACCAACAGAGTGAGTGAACGCTGGTGAACTACGGGGACGTTCATATGCAAGGGCCCCCTCTGTTAGCTTTGGGTCATAGTGGAGCACAAAACTCTACAATGCACGACACGGAATGCGACACGCGGGGTAGACAGCGCTCCCCCTGCCGACGGACAGAGGCAAAATCCGAGAACAAAAAGCCTACAACACCTGGTATTCCCAGGCGGTCTCCCATCCAAGTACTAACCAGGCTCGACCCAGCTTAACTTCCGAGATCGGACGAGATCGGACGAGATCGGGCGTATTCAGGGTGATATGGTCGTAGGCGAAAGCTGACAGAAGATTTAGTAAACTTATCTCCAACGTAGTTGTGACCCACCTTTGGAAAAAGTAACTTAACTTATTGTGTGAAGACACTGCCTGCAGTCATCCTCGCATTCACAGTGGAGTTCAACTCAAGACGTCTCGGGGCATTTTCACAGCGAGTAAATGTTACCCACAAAACTCGTGTTCACCACCAGTTGCAGATCGCGACCCCAGAGCTCACTTCTGCCACTGTCAAGACCACAGCCCTTAGGGCGCCGTGGCTCTCAGCGTCACGGTGCAGTGATGCTGCTGAGCTGAGTTAGAATCCCGGGCACGGCTGACATCGGTGGTGTCGAGTGATATGCGAACCAGGTCAGCCTCTCTCCACCCCCACCACTTCACCACCAACCCGCACCGTCCACCAGCGTGGTGAAGTATGCTCAATCAACCCCCGGGATCGTACAGACACGGCATGTGGCGGTCTTCATCCATCAACGGATTAATAAAGTCTGTACGTTTTGGTTTAAATACACACACACATACTGTACGTAAATATGGTGACAACTTTTACTCTGAGATAGCTGCTCAGAACTGAGATGTTGCTCAGAACTGAGATGTTGCTCCAGAGCTGAGACCACCACTTGGGTTTGCACAGAGACGTCTTGAGTTGAACTCCACTGTGAATGCGAGGATGACTGCAGGCAGTGTCTTCACACAATAAGTTAAGTTACTTTTTCCAAAGGTGGGTCACAACTACGTTGGAGATAAGTTTACTAAATCTCCTCTGAGCTCTCGCCTACGACCATATCACCCTGAATACGCCCGATCTCGTCCGATCTCGGAAGCTAAGCAGGGTCGAGCCTGGTTAGTACTTGGATGGGAGACCGCCTGGGAATACCAGGTGTTGTAGGCTTTTACACAGTTTTTGCCTTTTCGTGTTTCAAGGGGGCGCTATTTACTCCACGTTTCACGACCTGACTTTTATTTTTGGCGCACGGATAACAAATCATTTAGAGCTGCGGGATTGAACTTCAACAGCCCTCTGTCAATCCACTGCTGGATGAGGGCTCCACATGCCGAGTGGGTAATTGGGGCTTATTTGACCGCGTGTCCACGCTGGTCCCTGGGGGTTCGTGAGGGCGGGAATCTCTGTACATAGAAGTGGGGTGCGACAAGCGGGTGTTGTGCACTGCCCACTGAAGAGGGGATAGTGGGGAATGTGAGTTGGCGTCTTGCACTTATTTACACCATTGGACCTGATAAGAACAACACGTTAAAAACTATGCATTTTGATGACCAGTTTCTTTTTTTGTTGGCGTTAGAACAGTTGAACTATTACTTGCGATTGAGTTGCATCCTTTAATCGATCAAAATTATGGCTACTAAATCATACTAATTTATATTGAAAGTAAAATTATGACATTCTCTTGGCACAATGGTATTGTAGGAGAATGCTTTCCTGTCAGCGCCGGCGATAATGCATTGAGCAGCGCGAAATCCACAAAATAAAAGTATTTCTTTACACATCCCATCAGCCAAGTGACCTGGGAGTGAATCGTTTCATTGGCATTGGTTGAACACAGGAACAAACTCTGGGCTGGTTTTGACAATCAGTGTCTCACCAACAGAGTGAGTGAACGCTGGTGAACTACGGGGACGTTCATATGCAAGGCCCCCTCTGTTAGCTTTGGGTCATAGTGGAGCACAAAACTCTACAATGTACGACACGGAATGCGACACGCGGGGTAGACAGCGCTCCCCCTGCCGACAGACAGAGGCAAAAGCCGAGAACAAAAAGCCTACGCGGGGTAGACAGCGCTCCCCCTGCCGACAGATAGAGGCAAAAGCCGAGAACAAAAAGCCTACAACACCTGGTATTCCCAGGCGGTCTCCCATCCAAGTACTAACCAGGCTCGACCCTGCTTAGCTTCCGAGATCGGGCGTATTCAGGGTGATATGGTCGTAGGCGAAAGCTGACAGAAGATTTAGTAAACTTATCTCCAACGTAGTTGTGACCCACCTTTGGAAAAAGGAACTTAACTTATTGTGTGAAGACACTGCCTGCAGTCATCCTCGCATTCACAGTGGAGTTCAACTCAAGACGTCTCGGTGCATTTTCACAGCGAGTAAATGTTACCCACAAAACTTGTGTTCACCACCAGCTACAGATCGCGACCCCGGAGCTCACTTCTGCCACTGTCAAGACCACAGCCCTTAGGGCGCCGTGGCTCTCAGCGTCACGGTGCAGTGAAGCTGCTGAGCTGAGTTAGAATCCCGGGCACGGCTGACATCGGTGGTGTCGAGTGATATGCGAACCAGGTCAGCCTCTCTCCACCCCCACCACTTCACCACCAACCCGCACCGTCCACCAGCGTGGTGAAGTATGCTCAATCAACCCCCGGGATCGTACAGACACGGCATGTGGCGGTCTTCATCCATCAACGGATTAATAAAGTTTGTACGTTTTGGTTTAAATACACACACACATACTGTACGTAAATATGGTGACAACTTTTACTCTGAGATAGCTGCTCAGAACTGAGATGTTGCTCAGAACTGAGATGTTGCTCCAGAGCTGAGACCACCACTTGGGTTTGCACAGAGACGTCTTGAGTTGAACTCCACTGTGAATGCGAGGATGACTGCAGGCAGTGTCTTCACACAATAAGTTAAGTTACTTTTTCCAAAGGTGGGTCACAACTACGTTGGAGATAAGTTTACTAAATCTCCTCTGAGCTCTCGCCTACGACCATATCACCCTGAATACGCCCGATCTCGTCCGATCTCGGAAGCTAAGCAGGGTCGAGCCTGGTTAGTACTTGGATGGGAGACCGCCTGGGAATACCAGGTGTTGTAGGCTTTTACACAGTTTTTGCCTTTTCGTGTTTCAAGGGGGCGCTATTTACTCCACGTTTCACGACCTGACTTTTATTTTTGGCGCACGGATAACAAATCATTTAGAGCTGCGGGATTGAACTTCAACAGCCCTCTGTCAATCCACTGCTGGATGAGGGCTCCACATGCCGAGTGGGTAATTGGGGCTTATTTGACCGCGTGTCCACGCTGGTCCCTGGGGGTTCGTGAGGGCGGGAATCTCTGTACATAGAAGTGGGGTGCGACAAGCGGGTGTTGTGCACTGCCCACTGGAGAGGGGATAGTGGGGAATGTGAGTTGGCGTCTTGCACTTATTTACACCATTGGACCTGATAAGAACAACACGTTAAAAACTATGCATTTTGATGACCAGTTTTCTTTTGTTGGCGTTAGAACAGTTGAACTATTACTTGCGATTGAGTTGCATCCTTTAATCGATCAAAATTATGGCTACTAAACAGAGGTGTGGACTCGAGTCATGTGACTTGGACTCGAGTCAGACTCGAGTCATGAATTTGATGACTTGCGACTCGACTTGGACTTGCATAACAATGACTTTGTCCCACCTCTGCTACTAAATCATACTAATTTATATTGAAAGTAAAATGATGACATTCTCTTGGCACAATGGTATTGTAGGAGAATGCTTTCCTGTCAGCACCGGCGATAATGCATTGAGCATCGCGAAATCCACAAAATAAAAGTATTTCTTTACACATCCCATCAGCCAAGTGACCTGGGAGTGAATCGTTTCATTGGCATTGGTTGAACACAGGAACAAACTCTGGGCTGGTTTTGACAATCAGTGTCTCACCAACAGAGTGAGTGAACGCTGGTGAACTACGGGGACGTTCATATGCAAGGGCCCCCTCTGTTAGCTTTGGGTCATAGTGGAGCACAAAACTCTACAATGCACGACACGGAATGCGACACGCGGGGTAGACAGCGCTCCCCCTGCCGACGGACAGAGGCAAAATCCGAGAACAAAAAGCCTACAACACCTGGTATTCCCAGGCGGTCTCCCATCCAAGTACTAACCAGGCTCGACCCAGCTTAACTTCCGAGATCGGACGAGATCGGACGAGATCGGGCGTATTCAGGGTGATATGGTCGTAGGCGAAAGCTGACAGAAGATTTAGTAAACTTATCTCCAACGTAGTTGTGACCCACCTTTGGAAAAAGTAACTTAACTTATTGTGTGAAGACACTGCCTGCAGTCATCCTCGCATTCACAGTGGAGTTCAACTCAAGACGTCTCGGGGCATTTTCACAGCGAGTAAATGTTACCCACAAAACTCGTGTTCACCACCAGTTGCAGATCGCGACCCCAGAGCTCACTTCTGCCACTGTCAAGACCACAGCCCTTAGGGCGCCGTGGCTCTCAGCGTCACGGTGCAGTGATGCTGCTGAGCTGAGTTAGAATCCCGGGCACGGCTGACATCGGTGGTGTCGAGTGATATGCGAACCAGGTCAGCCTCTCTCCACCCCCACCACTTCACCACCAACCCGCACCGTCCACCAGCGTGGTGAAGTATGCTCAATCAACCCCCGGGATCGTACAGACACGGCATGTGGCGGTCTTCATCCATCAACGGATTAATAAAGTCTGTACGTTTTGGTTTAAATACACACACACATACTGTACGTAAATATGGTGACAACTTTTACTCTGAGATAGCTGCTCAGAACTGAGATGTTGCTCAGAACTGAGATGTTGCTCCAGAGCTGAGACCACCACTTGGGTTTGCACAGAGACGTCTTGAGTTGAACTCCACTGTGAATGCGAGGATGACTGCAGGCAGTGTCTTCACACAATAAGTTAAGTTACTTTTTCCAAAGGTGGGTCACAACTACGTTGGAGATAAGTTTACTAAATCTCCTCTGAGCTCTCGCCTACGACCATATCACCCTGAATACGCCCGATCTCGTCCGATCTCGGAAGCTAAGCAGGGTCGAGCCTGGTTAGTACTTGGATGGGAGACCGCCTGGGAATACCAGGTGTTGTAGGCTTTTACACAGTTTTTGCCTTTTCGTGTTTCAAGGGGGCGCTATTTACTCCACGTTTCACGACCTGACTTTTATTTTTGGCGCACGGATAACAAATCATTTAGAGCTGCGGGATTGAACTTCAACAGCCCTCTGTCAATCCACTGCTGGATGAGGGCTCCACATGCCGAGTGGGTAATTGGGGCTTATTTGACCGCGTGTCCACGCTGGTCCCTGGGGGTTCGTGAGGGCGGGAATCTCTGTACATAGAAGTGGGGTGCGACAAGCGGGTGTTGTGCACTGCCCACTGAAGAGGGGATAGTGGGGAATGTGAGTTGGCGTCTTGCACTTATTTACACCATTGGACCTGATAAGAACAACACGTTAAAAACTATGCATTTTGATGACCAGTTTCTTTTTTTGTTGGCGTTAGAACAGTTGAACTATTACTTGCGATTGAGTTGCATCCTTTAATCGATCAAAATTATGGCTACTAAATCATACTAATTTATATTGAAAGTAAAATTATGACATTCTCTTGGCACAATGGTATTGTAGGAGAATGCTTTCCTGTCAGCGCCGGCGATAATGCATTGAGCAGCGCGAAATCCACAAAATAAAAGTATTTCTTTACACATCCCATCAGCCAAGTGACCTGGGAGTGAATCGTTTCATTGGCATTGGTTGAACACAGGAACAAACTCTGGGCTGGTTTTGACAATCAGTGTCTCACCAACAGAGTGAGTGAACGCTGGTGAACTACGGGGACGTTCATATGCAAGGCCCCCTCTGTTAGCTTTGGGTCATAGTGGAGCACAAAACTCTACAATGTACGACACGGAATGCGACACGCGGGGTAGACAGCGCTCCCCCTGCCGACAGACAGAGGCAAAAGCCGAGAACAAAAAGCCTACGCGGGGTAGACAGCGCTCCCCCTGCCG
Source organism: Lampetra planeri (assembly GCF_965212315.1). Taxonomy (NCBI): domain Eukaryota; kingdom Metazoa; phylum Chordata; class Hyperoartia; order Petromyzontiformes; family Petromyzontidae; genus Lampetra; species Lampetra planeri. The sequence continues at coordinate 6,785,054 of NC_136129.1, forward strand.
ACAGATAGAGGCAAAAGCCGAGAACAAAAAGCCTACAACACCTGGTATTCGCAGGCGGTCTCCCATCCAAGTACTAACCAGGCTCGACCCTGCTTAGCTTCCGAGATCGGGCGTATTCAGGGTGATATGGTCGTAGGCGAAAGCTGACAGAAGATTTAGTAAACTTATCTCCAACGTAGTTGTGACCCACCTTTGGAAAAAGGAACTTAACTTATTGTGTGAAGACACTGCCTGCAGTCATCCTCGCATTCACAGTGGAGTTCAACTCAAGACGTCTCGGTGCATTTTCACAGCGAGTAAATGTTACCCACAAAACTTGTGTTCACCACCAGCTACAGATCGCGACCCCGGAGCTCACTTCTGCCACTGTCAAGACCACAGCCCTTAGGGCGCCGTGGCTCTCAGCGTCACGGTGCAGTGAAGCTGCTGAGCTGAGTTAGAATCCCGGGCACGGCTGACATCGGTGGTGTCGAGTGATATGCGAACCAGGTCAGCCTCTCTCCACCCCCACCACTTCACCACCAACCCGCACCGTCCACCAGCGTGGTGAAGTATGCTCAATCAACCCCCGGGATCGTACAGACACGGCATGTGGCGGTCTTCATCCATCAACGGATTAATAAAGTTTGTACGTTTTGGTTTAAATACACACACACATACTGTACGTAAATATGGTGACAACTTTTACTCTGAGATAGCTGCTCAGAACTGAGATGTTGCTCAGAACTGAGATGTTGCTCCAGAGCTGAGACCACCACTTGGGTTTGCACAGAGACGTCTTGAGTTGAACTCCACTGTGAATGCGAGGATGACTGCAGGCAGTGTCTTCACACAATAAGTTAAGTTACTTTTTCCAAAGGTGGGTCACAACTACGTTGGAGATAAGTTTACTAAATCTCCTCTGAGCTCTCGCCTACGACCATATCACCCTGAATACGCCCGATCTCGTCCGATCTCGGAAGCTAAGCAGGGTCGAGCCTGGTTAGTACTTGGATGGGAGACCGCCTGGGAATACCAGGTGTTGTAGGCTTTTACACAGTTTTTGCCTTTTCGTGTTTCAAGGGGGCGCTATTTACTCCACGTTTCACGACCTGACTTTTATTTTTGGCGCACGGATAACAAATCATTTAGAGCTGCGGGATTGAACTTCAACAGCCCTCTGTCAATCCACTGCTGGATGAGGGCTCCACATGCCGAGTGGGTAATTGGGGCTTATTTGACCGCGTGTCCACGCTGGTCCCTGGGGGTTCGTGAGGGCGGGAATCTCTGTACATAGAAGTGGGGTGCGACAAGCGGGTGTTGTGCACTGCCCACTGGAGAGGGGATAGTGGGGAATGTGAGTTGGCGTCTTGCACTTATTTACACCATTGGACCTGATAAGAACAACACGTTAAAAACTATGCATTTTGATGACCAGTTTTCTTTTGTTGGCGTTAGAACAGTTGAACTATTACTTGCGATTGAGTTGCATCCTTTAATCGATCAAAATTATGGCTACTAAACAGAGGTGTGGACTCGAGTCATGTGACTTGGACTCGAGTCAGACTCGAGTCATGAATTTGATGACTTGCGACTCGACTTGGACTTGCATAACAATGACTTTGTCCCACCTATGAGATGTGGACTCGAGTCATGTGACTTGGACTCGAGTCAGACTCGAGTCATGAATTTGATGACTTGCGACTCGACTTGGACTTGCATAACAATGACTTTGTCCCACCTCTGCTACTAAATCATACTAATTTATATTGAAAGTAAAATGATGACATTCTCTTGGCACAATGGTATTGTAGGAGAATGCTTTCCTGTCAGCACCGGCGATAATGCATTGAGCATCGCGAAATCCACAAAATAAAAGTATTTCTTTACACATCCCATCAGCCAAGTGACCTGGGAGTGAATCGTTTCATTGGCATTGGTTGAACACAGGAACAAACTCTGGGCTGGTTTTGACAATCAGTGTCTCACCAACAGAGTGAGTGAACGCTGGTGAACTACGGGGACGTTCATATGCAAGGGCCCCCTCTGTTAGCTTTGGGTCATAGTGGAGCACAAAACTCTACAATGCACGACACGGAATGCGACACGCGGGGTAGACAGCGCTCCCCCTGCCGACGGACAGAGGCAAAATCCGAGAACAAAAAGCCTACAACACCTGGTATTCCCAGGCGGTCTCCCATCCAAGTACTAACCAGGCTCGACCCAGCTTAACTTCCGAGATCGGACGAGATCGGACGAGATCGGGCGTATTCAGGGTGATATGGTCGTAGGCGAAAGCTGACAGAAGATTTAGTAAACTTATCTCCAACGTAGTTGTGACCCACCTTTGGAAAAAGTAACTTAACTTATTGTGTGAAGACACTGCCTGCAGTCATCCTCGCATTCACAGTGGAGTTCAACTCAAGACGTCTCGGGGCATTTTCACAGCGAGTAAATGTTACCCACAAAACTCGTGTTCACCACCAGTTGCAGATCGCGACCCCAGAGCTCACTTCTGCCACTGTCAAGACCACAGCCCTTAGGGCGCCGTGGCTCTCAGCGTCACGGTGCAGTGAAGCTGCTGAGCTGAGTTAGAATCCCGGGCACGGCTGACATCGGTGGTGTCGAGTGATATGCGAACCAGGTCAGCCTCTCTCCACCCCCACCACTTCACCACCAACCCGCACCGTCCACCAGCGTGGTGAAGTATGCTCAATCAACCCCCGGGATCGTACAGACACGGCATGTGGCGGTCTTCATCCATCAACGGATTAATAAAGTCTGTACGTTTTGGTTTAAATACACACACACATACTGTACGTAAATATGGTGACAACTTTTACTCTGAGATAGCTGCTCAGAACTGAGATGTTGCTCAGAACTGAGATGTTGCTCCAGAGCTGAGACCACCACTTGGGTTTGCACAGAGACGTCTTGAGTTGAACTCCACTGTGAATGCGAGGATGACTGCAGGCAGTGTCTTCACACAATAAGTTAAGTTACTTTTTCCAAAGGTGGGTCACAACTACGTTGGAGATAAGTTTACTAAATCTCCTCTCAGCTCTCGCCTACGACCATATCACCCTGAATACGTCCGATCTTGGAAGCTAGGGCAGGGTCGAGCCTGGTTAGTACTTGGATGGGAGACTGCCTGGGAATACCAGGTGTTGTAGGCTTTTACACAGTTTTTGCCTTTTCGTGTCTCAAGGGGGCGCTATTTACTCCACGTTTCACGCGCACGAAGCCGAACTGGCATTTCAATGTCTTCAGGGGGCACTGCGTCTCAGGGTCAAACTCTTTACGAGGTGGGATTCAAAATTGGAATTCACCAATGTCACCTTCACCCCGAGTTGTCAGTGCTCCCCCTACAGACTTACATATGAACGTGCCATTCTATGCGTCTGAAACGTAGGGTAAATAGCTCCCCCTTCCGACATAAAAGGCAAAATCCTAACAACACCTGGTATCCCCATGCAGTCTCCCATCCACGTACTAACCAGGACTCGACACCACTTTCCTTCACAAGCTCAGACGAAGCATTCAGGATGAAATGGTCGTAGCCATTGATCTCCATGAGAGTTTACACATCTTTACGGGTTTTCCGTTCTGCTGAAACTACAATGCAATTGCTGTTCTTCCCCTAATTCACGTTCCCGTAGATAATGGGAAGAGCCGCAGTGATGGGTAACAGGGCACCACAGATGAGAAGTCCGTCGGTAAGAGGAGTGTCAAGTGTAAGGCCCATGGGCCATGACAGGCGTTTCACGACAAGTGGCTCTAAAAGGGGGGGCCTTAACGGTAATGAGCCACTTCTGTTGTCAAATATATATGTTGAGGACACAGTTGGCATAACTGGTGAAACAATAAGTGCACTGAAGTACATTGTTAATCAAACTTTTTTTTTATTACAAACAAAAATAAACGTCAAACATTGGTGCATGTTATTAAACAGTATTGAAAGACAGCGATACGAAACACGTGTGCAATGTTTTAATCGGTGCACAACTGTTGAAGAATCAACATCACGAGTTAATAATCATGGCACCTGTATCAGAAGGTAGAATCAGAAATGGCTCAAAGTCAGACCCGGACTATACCACACAAATGTTGAAACCTAGCCCGATCTACCTTTATGCAACGGCCGGTCCTGGGCATATAATGACAAGAAAAAAATACAACGTCCAAGCACATGCTTGCCAACCCTACTGATTTCAGTAGTAGGCCGATGATGTCTTAAACCCCTTGACCACATACTGATTTTCAAAAGAATCATGCCGCTCCATAAATGTTTTTTTCATTTTAGTTTTCTTCGGGCGCTATTCCTGCTTTGAAAACCATTGTGGTAAAAAAAAGGGTTTAAGAATTGCCAGCCTATCACTTAGATCTTTGGTGGGATCAAGTTCGCTACCAGATGTACCAAAAATACAAACATGGGCTGGATTTTGCAAGGCAGAAATTAATTTGAAATACCAACATGAAAAGCAGATAAAATCGTAAAAACATTTCCGTTGTCAGTATAATTTTTATAACCGTCTTGGAGCTTTTACATGAAAACAATTTCACGCAGAAAAATAATAACGTATGTTACAAAAGACAACTATTGAGCTTCATTGCCACCATTTGTGACTTGAAAAATCTTGGAATATCTGCTGGTCTCAAAAGAACATAAACCGTACTGCAGTGACTAATATTCGACGAAAGAAAGTGTAGCAGTGGCGCAGTGGTTAGCGTCCTAATCTATGAACACAGCAACCTGAGTTTGATTTCCAGCCATGGCTAACATCTCTATGGAGTGATATCTGAACTTGTTTGGAGCACCCAACTCTCATAAGCGTTGTTAAATGTTGTCAAGTTACCAGTTACCAGCGTGTTGTGGGGAGATATTCATCCATCAGTGGAGTTACAGAGGGATATCTCACCAACAAGAACCATCTCGAATTAAAGCAGGACTACCATTTCCACATCAAAAATACGAATGTGCAATTAAACAAGAAAATACCTGATTTTGTGAATGAATTACCTTATTTTGCATTCATAGGATATTTCGGTATGTGTATATTATGGTGCATGTATAACAGAAACAGTGATGCACAGACACGTAACTAATAAAACAAATCATTAAAAAACTACATTTCACATAACCCGTGAAAAAAGAAACACTAGTTCACCCTCATCTAATCCACGTGGTATTTACAAGTATCTAAAGGCGATGCGAGTGTGTTTATCCGGGTTCAGCTGCTGTGTATCGAAAATGTATTCTCGCAAGCTTTCAGCGTGCACTACTGCTGCTGCGGGCATCTACATGGTTCAGAGTTAAATTGGTGCCCGCAAGTAGTGCATGGTGAAAGTTGGAATAAAGATATGCTCAATAAAGCCCCGGAGAGAAAGAAACCCACATTCGAGTTAGACGCGGCGAGAGAAAAAAAGGATGATCTTTAGCATGAGCAAGCATAACACACACACACACATACAACAAAACATCGCAGGTGGTTTCCTCTGTATAGATTTCAGAAGTCTGCGGTATTCGAAGTGTGGCTGGCACGGGCGGTTCTCAAAACCATTGTCTCCGAGTGTGAAAGGCTAAAGCACTTTGCTCAGTGGACTCGCTGGCAAGACTGGCAAGACCAGGATGGAAATTTAAGAGAGGATTGGGGAACTTCCCAGAATAAATATAATATTTATTGGGATTTTCACCACGGAATCAATTCCCAGAACACAACACCAAAGCATCCCAATGTGGACTGTTGATGTAAGTGGCAGGTAAAAGTAGGTGGCGTTTAATAAGCTGGGGGTTTTTTCGTATTTTTTCTTTCATAAAGGTGACAAACTTGGTATTAATTACGTCTGTCCCCACCTGAGGTTTAATGCAAATTTCACAGTTAAACTTATTTGCAAACACATACCAACACAAATAAACAGAGTAGCTTCGCGTCATAGGGTCTACTGGGAATGTGTCATTTGGACGATCCGGAAAAATAATTCAGTATCGATCCGAAAATGTGATGACAGCAGACGTGACGTCACTTCTGTGGCATCGCGTGCGGTCACCATTGCTTAAATTATTCACGTATTCGAAACGTTACACCGGATCATTTTAATGATGCAACCTTATGGTCAAAATGTAATTTCTATCATGCCTATTAAATCTAGTCTATTTAAATGTTACCTTAAATAGCAGTGAAATGCAATGCAAAATAAACAAACTAGCTCAAGCATGTGTGGCAATTCCACTTGCATATGTCAATACGTTTAAACAAATTTAATTGTGCAATAGCATCAAATGTTCAAAGTGTTACCCACTAATAAGAAAGATTGTATATTTATGTTGATGAAAACAAATCGAATATTCAACCCTGAATTGTGCAAATTAGTTATTGTTTCGATGAGAATGACGTAAAGGGCATCACAGTTAGACATTTTTATAAATGAAACACAAAGCAACACATTTAACACAAAAGGGCTTTACGATTGCGTTGGCAGAAATATTTTCACCAGCCCCCCACCCCAATTCTCAAGCACACACTGACCAGCATGGCGAAATATAGCTAAAGAAACCCCATAAACGATGTGGTGTTGGGAGGCTTTCATCCAGCAGTGGATTTCCAAAAGCTGTGCCCGATTCAGAGGTACTAAATGCAATGTTATTTTCTAAATACTCTCTATTTTCATACAATAAATTTGTTGGAATGCTTCCTGCCTACACAAGAATTCGGCCTTTAGTGTCTGTAACACAGACGCATTGCACCTATTGGTAAAATAGTACAGTAATATAACAGCTAACAATAATTTGCACAAGTAGTGGTTTGCTTGAACGATGGTGTTTGATTGTTGCTAAGTGGAAGGAAGTCCATGAGAGTTTTTGCCAAAGGCTACTGCCGTGTATACGCTGTGTTCGGGATGCTTGAACGAAATATTTCGGCACGATTAATCGATTGACCATTTCCTGTCGCGTGAACATTAGTGCAGGTAGGGGCCATACAGTGTTCATCTCGTCCGCCGACTCACAGAGACTCGAATAACCACAAATGTCACATTGCAGTTGTCAGTAACTTACACTTGCATCTCTCTCTGTGACAAGTCATTCCCAAGTTTTCCAGACCCAAAGACAGGAATCAACCCTGGAAATAATGTTTTCCATGGTAAATCGAAAAACATCGTAGCCGCAACGGTTTCCGCTAACCACTGCCGCACCGTCGCGGCCATGAGCAGTGGTTCACAGGTCACAGGTTGGGGCCTCACTGCTCTACGTTGGTTTGCATTTCGACTGGAGGAATCCGATGATCTATGAAGCTCTTTTTCACAGATGTCCAGTTTGGACGGGTCTCGTATAGTTAAGTAAGATGCCAGACAGTATTTGTCTCTATTATAAAACACCTATGGCTTATAATTAATCTGCAAACACAGTGTTGACAGTCACTGCGAATAATTTAAAACACTTTTTGTTTTTCAGTATGGCATGCATTTTAGAGTAAATATTGATACTTTTAAGTCTTAAGTTAGCGGGATATATAGGCAATTTTCACAATTTTCACCAAAAATTCGACTGCTTGTATTCTGAGATCAAAAATAGGATGATTGAGGTATTAAGAAAGGTTGGTCAATATTTAATATTTAGCACATACAGTAACGTGATGTCATTTAAAAATTCCTTAAAATTTGTACTTATTTTTCAAAGATGCTTAAAATCCTATAAAAGTCTCCGTCACGGAGTCTAAAGAAGAAACACAGAATCCACAGGTGTTTTCCACACCTCTTCTGAAATGTACGGATTAATTGCCATTACAAAATGTGGCATAATATTGCACAATGCTATTTGTGACATAGTAAATACTTAAAAGTTAACATGCTGATTTTATTTCTCAAGTTTTACGATGGGAAACCATAACTCTCATCAGTGATATCAACCCCCGGTACCTGAGTTTGATTCCAGGCCACTGCTTACATCGTTTGTGAGTGATGCAAGTAATATCTGAACCGTTTTTGCCGCCCCTCCCCACCTCACCTCACGCCTCCCCGGCAATTCTTCGCTCACTCAACCCACACTCATCAGTGCGGTGAAGTATGGCCTACACAGCTCGGGAAAGCCTTTATCCGGCAGTGGTACTGACAAAGCGGCCTTAAACGATCTTCCAAATTGCGTGCTATCCATTTTCATGACCGTGTTTCCCTGCGCCGTCGATTCAGTCCCCATCCCTCCCCCCGCCCCTCCCCCCGTACCACCAGGCAGCCATCCTCATTGCGAGCGTCGTGCGGGTCTCACATCAGAAACTGGATGCACACGACGGCGACCGCGACAGCGCACGCGATCGCAGCCACCACGTTCCCGCGAGACATCAGTGACCCGCCGGGGGCCTGGGTGGCCTCCGTGTGGAAGGAGCACATGCCTGGACACACACAGGATCGACGGCACAACGAAAACAAAGATCCCTATTATATTCTCTGCTGGGGCAAGTTCCGTTAACGAGCACCGACTTTTAAGTTGGCGCGCACGCATTAAAGTCACCTCCGATTCAGCGTGGTTGGCTACGTGCGGTTTAATCAAGGTCAACATAAAAAGTCGGCACGCCACACGAGGGGGTGGTGTGGCCAGCACCACACCGAATTGGTCCTCCCCGGTGCCGATAGTTTACACGCCGCACCGTTTGAGGCCGAGTCGACCTAGGGTAGACCCAGGACCAGTTTAAATAATTGTAACTGATGTTGGTGGGTGCGTTCGCGGGAATCGAACTTGGGTCGCCGGTTTCGTAGCGCAGCGCGCTAACCACTGCGCCACCGCTCCCCACGCAAACACAAAACATACACAAACGCACAAGGCACCATACTCGGCACCATGAAACTCAAGTGAATTCATCAAGTGACAACAGCCTTTGTTAACCAAGTGAAATCCCGTTGGGAAACTTCACCTTCTGTTCTAAACATATGGGTGTGGACAAGAGTAGCTTTGTAAGTATACAGTAATCCCTCGCCACTTCGCGGTTCAAGTTTCGCGGCCTCAGTGCATCGCGGATTTTTCGAACTGATTTAAAGGCCTCATTATACCTGTGCAGTAACACCATCATCATCATCATTCATCATCACATTCATCGAACTGCACAGGTCTGTCATCGTCGTCATTGTCATCGTCATTGTCATCGTCGTCGTCGTCATTACTGGAGTCAAGTCTCAAGATACTACTGTCATTGGTGAGTGTAGAACACCATAATACGTATTGTATGAGAGAGAGAGAGTGAATGTATAATATTAAGGTTTTATAATTAAATAGATTCAAGTAAAATATATATATAAAGTATAAATATACATATTTTAAGCATTCTGGTACCCACACACACATATACGGAAATTCCTAGGGGGCCAATCCTACTTCGCGGATTTTCACCTATCGCAAGAGGTTCCGGTCCCCATTAACCGCGATAAACGAGGGATCACTGTATATCTCAATACGTCCGTATAAGCTGTGCTTATTGTCACTGGATCATCACGTGTTACTTACCATTCAGAAGTGGTGGAGCTGCATTGGAGGAGTCACTCTTCTTCTCATCTGGCGTCAGCTCTCTGATGGCATCGAGCTCTTTAAACACCTTAAGAAGAGACAGCATTTGGGGTTCCATGATATATATGTCAAAGATTCATTTGAAAAAAAAAAATCATCGTTCAATTCAAAGTGGTGCCCCATGCTCCATCATGATCACATTTACATCAAAATAATGAAAAAAATAATGGAGCCTGGGTTCCAGGGGCTCACTTTCCTATTCTTGGTTCTTTCGGTAAAGTCACATAGAAGGGAAATAATAAAATAATAAAAATAAAACATAATAAAATACAATTCTCACGACGTTTCGGCCACAACGCAAGCAGCCGTCCTCAGGTGAAGAACAGGGCTGAGGATGGCTGCTTGCGTTGTGGCCGAAACGTCGTGAGAATTTTATCTTATTATGTTTTTATTTTTTTATTTTCTTATTTCCCTTCTACGTGACTTTACCGAAAGAACCAAGAATATGAATCCATGCAGTCATGAAAGCTTAAAATCGAAAAAGCTCACTTTCCTCTCTGTACACCCCGAAAGGCTGAGAATGGGCGGATATGAGCCTGAATTTATTTTCTTCTCTCTATTTCGCTCGTCATCTTTGCTTTCACAAAGGTTACGAGCGAAATAAAATCACATTTTCGGCCACCCGCGTATGACATTTCCACATTATTCACCTTCGTCTGCACCTTCATTCAAACTCGTTCGCTCGTCAAGAGTCGGTCACGCTTTGGTCTTTGGTGGGGGGGGGGAATCGTCGTCATCACCGTCACATGCCTGACGATTATTTTATTTTTTTCCCATTCGCTCACATTCATCGCCGACATCAAAATTAATACATTTCCGTCACCGATTTCGCCCACAAAGTCAATGCTGCTCACCTCCATGTTCATCCGGAAAGCATTGTTGGCCTCCTCCACAACACGCCCCATGGTCTTGGCGTCCAGCTCTAGGCTGTTCATGCGCGAGCGGTACAGCTGCTTGAACTTGCCGGCGTTGGTGACGTTGTCGAAGGTGTAGAACTCGAGGCCCTCGCCGCTGGCGGGCAGGTGCAGGGCACGCTGTGCCACCTTCTTGAGGACCTGGCCGCCCGAGAGGTCGCCCATGTAGCGCGTGTAGGCGTGGGCCACCAGCAGCTCCGGCTCGTGCTCCCCGATCCACCGGATGCGCTCCACGTACCTGCAGACAGGTGGGACCGGCCGACGAGAGGCGTCACTCACGCGCGACGTCGGGCGAGGCAGCATTGCTGCCTGTGTGTATGCTGAACTTCTTTCGCGCCGCTTCGAATATAACATCTGTGACTATTCCAGCTGACACTGAAATAAAAATGTCACTTGAACGGTTATTCGGAAGCCACTGCAGCTATGGCACTTTTAAATCTAGATTAAAAACGAACATCTCCAGCACCGCTTTTTGTGTTTAGTTGATTATCCTTACGCCCCCCCCACCCCCCGCCGCAGCTCCGATCAGCACAGTTGGCTAAGTACGGTGCGAAAGAAGTTCAACGTACATCCATAAAACGTACGTGCGACCGTGTAAGCAGGCGAAATAAGACACGTAGGCGCGCGCCCGTTGCGTTTTCGAGAAGCGGGAGGCCCCGGGGCGAAGGTGAGCACGCACCTGTCGACGGCGTCGGAGCGGGCGGCCTTCTTCTGCCACTGCGGGCCGTAGAAGAAGTGCAGGTCCTTCTCGAGCGCGGCCTTGCGGCTGAGCTCGAGCGGGAAGTGGAGCGGAGCGAACGCGGCGTGGCCCTTGTTCCTCTCCATCTCCTCCTCCAGCGCCGTGTACACGTGGTACAGCGCCACCGTCATGTGCTGCGCGACAACACGGCCGCGCGAAGGCAAAGACACAGCCAGCCATTTTGTTTTATTGCGCAGGGACAGCTGTCATCATCAGGGGGTTTCTCCCCCGCCCCCCCACAATCCTGCACCCCGCCCCCCTAGGATTTAAACAAACACAACTGTGCTCCGAGATGCTGTTGTCGAGCAAAGGTCAAACTAAATGTTTTTTTTTATTTGAGCAGGTAAGGCCCAATGAGCTTTGTAGCTCTGTTCAGAAGCGGCCTGGCCACAAATTATAGCTGAACAAAGTGGCTGATCATGTGGAAATGTATAGCAAGCGAAAACTCTAAGCGCATGTTTCTAAATGTGGAGGGAAAAACTGGAAGACCCGGGGAAAAACCCACGCGACCACATGGAGAACATACAAGCTTCATACATGCGGACATAAGAGTCGTCATCGAACCAGAGGTCGCAAACGGGTTTTGTTTACTTACCCATACCCGTACCCGGCCGCACCAGGGTCGCAAACGGGTACCCGAACCCGTACCCGGCCGTACCCGGCCGGGTACGGGTAGGGTACGGGTATCGGGTACCTGATTGCGACCTCTGGGATGACGCCATGTTGCAGGTGCGGGTGGGTTGATTCTAGGAACTTGAATTGTGAGAAGAGACAAGAAGTTGGGAAATGAGTGACAAACGGTGACTCGCCAGTGACTCACGGCTTACCCGTACACGGCCGCACCAGGGTCGCAAACGGGTACCCGTACCCGTACCTGGCCGGGTACGGGTAGCCGGGTATCGGGTAGGGTACGGGTATCGGGTACCCAGTTGCGACCTCTGCATCGAACCCACGACCTCCTGTATACCAGGCGAGCTAGTTCGCATCTCCCCACCGTGGCGCGCATCACACGTGGCCTCACATCAAAGCAAATGCATTCGCTTTCCAACATTCGGGTGTTCAATTGAAAGCCTCACAACACTGAATTTAGCGCTAGCATCACGGTGTCATTCCTGTACAGTGATTGCAATGGCCCTGAAAAGCAGCTCACATCTAATTGCCCGCCACCGACTCACCTCGAAGAGGTCCCGGCGGATCCGGCCCTGCAAGAACTCCTTGACGAAGTGGGTGTTCTCGGCCAATGTGTGGGAATCTTTGGTCCCAACCTTCAGCATGTCAGACAGTTCATTGCTGCAAGACAACAGAAGCAAGACATGATTACGCACCGCATACGAAACGGCACCGCGAACGATGCCCTCCATCTTCGTCAGATCTCAGAAGCTGAGCAGGATTTTTGGGTTCTGGTTGAGTACCAGCCAGGTATAGTACCAGCTTGAGTGACTGAACCTGGGACGAGCCCTCGAACTGACCCCTTCAATCGAGCAACTGGACCCTCGGTTCGAACCTTGAACCGATGACTCCAGAAGTGACCCTTGAATTCACCAAATGATGCTGGGACCGACCGTCGGCCGCTTGCCAGGTTTAGTTCGCGCGCGGGTAACTTGCCCACGGCTTGCCACGAGTCGTAGGAGTGGGCGCGTGCGAGGTGACCAGGAGATGGCAGTGCTGAATTATTCGCCCCCCCCCCCCCTCGTGCACGCGTGTGTGTGTGTGCGTGGTGGGGTTTGTGTCCAGGGTGCAGATGAGGACAAGCACAAAGAAGCCCACTCGTTAACGGAACTGGCCACAAGCATCCCAACGCAGCACTCTCCTGAAAGGGCATCGTCTTTAGACTCGGTGAGGTTTTCCCTTTGCGGAATGATTTTACATTTTATTTTAAACAAGACAAACGGTTGTCTGTCCAGCTGCCGATGTGTGGAGTGTAACTATTTGTTTTGTATCGCTTTGGGCTGCACGGAACACCGCCAAGTCATCAAGTTTTTCTCCAATACTTCACATGAAAAGCATCCGTTTCCACGTTCAGCCAAGCCCACGGTGTAACAGAAACCGAGAGACAAGGCAATGCCTTTGACAACAAAAATTTTAAAACGTTTGTCAATAACAAACACGATTTAACTCATGGGCATGGCTAACGCACTTGGCCCGTGACATGCGAACCGGTCACCAGATCACCCCATTTCGCCAACCCACGCTGACCATCGGCACAGTGAAGGCATTTATACTTTTTTAGTTTAACAAGCCAAAAGTGTTTTTTTCTTCTTTTTAAATTTTGTGCATACTACGAATAACACTACGTCACAGATTTTTTTTGTTCCTGGGTACTAAGTGTTATTTTTTTAATTGCTTATGCCTAAAAAGTATAGAAAATGGATATTATTCCCAACAAACTTTGCTTTTGTGACCAGGACTTTATGTGTACGAAATACACAAATGCACACCACGTTTACTCATTGAAAATAGGCACATTTCAAAATATCACTGTCCTGGTCACAAAAGCAAAGTTTGTGGGCAATAATAGCCATTTTCTGTACTTTTGAGGCATACGCAATTAGGAAATAACACTACCCAAAATAAATGTTTGTTCCACAGTGAAATCAAACTGATAGATGACCGCATTTCAACAACACCTACATGTAATTTACACCCACAACGCAAAATGACCGTATACGAATTAATGACACATTTACCGTTGACATCTTCAAGACACTACGGAAGAATCGCTCACTACTCAAGATGTTCGCGTCGTGGTGCAGCGGCCTCGCAGCAAGAGGGGTGTGGGTTCGACTCCCAACTCGAGTGCCTTTCCCCGTCGAGTTTGCCCCCCCCCCCCCCTCTGATATATTTGAGTTTCCTCCGGGTTCCCTGGCTTCCTCCTTAAGCTACAAAACATACACAATGAAGCTGAAAACTCAACGGAACGCGTTCGGACAATAACCCACGGTGGCATTAAAGGGCACGCACACAGATAATAAAACACAACTGCGACGTGTTTGGCCAATTTACCTTCGAAGCAGAAGCCAAGAGAGGTGTTTTGTTTACCGTGTCGCATATTGATTTAAGCAGCCTATTTTTAGCAGCGAACAACATAAACGTTCCACACAAACCTCATCCGGTCTCAGCTACCTTACAAAACGCACCATCTGAAACGGCTGTTCCACAGTCCAGCGTGTCACGGTGTACACCCTTATTAACATTCGCTTATCATTAACCATTAAACTAGGCGCCGTCGTCTGCTTCACTGCGGACATTACAATTGTTTTTTTATATTTCTTATTTCACCAGGTGAGACCCGCTGTGCGTAGAAACTGCAGCTCTTTTCTTTTGGCAGAAGCAACCTGGCCACATACGATAGCTCAAAAAAAAAGTGGCTTATCAAGTCAATTTTTGTTTACGTTACCGGCCATGTGGGGGAGAGCCATTGCCCAAGACATCTTTTGAAGCATTGGCTCACGGTAATTGTGAAATTGCGCACTGTGTTTTTTTGTTTACCCTCAATGGGGAGTGGGGGGGTCATTGTAAAAACACAATGAATGGCAACGTCGCCCCCTAGTGTCAGACTTAAAACTGCCCAACTTCCACCTCGTGTCGCCGCACAGGGACAGCTCCCACGAGGGTCCCCCCTCCCCCCACCAAAGCTGCATTCGGGGACATCTGTTACGTTACATGCGAGATGTAAATGAACGTTTATTGTTGTACAATCACAGCTTATGTTATGACTGCAGTCCAGCATGCAACAAAAACTATCGGCAATCGGTATTTCATTACTGATATTTAAACAAATACGTTCCAACCATTCTCGATCCACGAATGGATAAAGGCCTTCCCCCAGGCCATGCAGGTTATTTTGTGCGTTACACTTGCCACAACATTCTGTCAAGGCTATACGAGGGATATTTTTCTTTTTACCATTCTTCATCAAGCGAGCGTAGTGTTTTTTTCCCTTCCGATATTAGGAAGCCGCTGGAGCCGTGCACTTTTAACTCTAAACTAAAACACATTTCTTTAGAACTGCTTTGTGTGTTTAGTTTGTTGTCCTACCCCGGGCACCTTCGATCAGTACGGTTGGCTACGTACGGTGCGAAAGAAGTTCAACATACATACATACATAGAAGCTGGTGTGGTCAGTGCGTGGGCAACACATGGGGGCAGGGAGAGGGGGGGAGGTCTGAAATGTTTCTGTTATCACTCGCCGCTGACGTTAGCCGTGGTCGGAAAATCATACTCAGATCGCCGGCACAAATAACAGAGGGGAAACAACTCAACACACTGTTCAACAGCACTGCCCTGCAACACAAACTCATAAAACGCGACGTTTCGGGCAACGGCCCTTCGTTCTTTCATTCACAGCAAGAGACCGACAGATGGCCGAGTCACGAGGAGCAGTGCGCTCACCATTCCGCCACCGCTCCTCACCCACGCGCTGCTAACGCGGGAGAGAGAGGAAAGCATGGACGTTCGTTTAAAAGTCAACGCTTTGGGGTTTTGTAAAATCCTTTATATTAAGTTCACTTGCTTGCTTGCTTGCGTGCTTACGACCGTGCAAATCTTTCGGTCGTTTTTTCACCCACATCACGTGATCCAATCGAGCTGACATTTTGCACACAGACTCGTTGTGCGTGACAATTCATTTTCGTGAGAAAAAAATTTCCTTAATTTTACACTTTTAGAATTTGTTTTTATATATAATTACCAATTGCTTAATGGTGGCAGGCAATCATCTGACCCATAGGTGGCAGCCATCTCAAGCCAGAGGACGAGAGGACTCTAGCCGCCACGCATATAAAGGATTTATAGTGAAAAACTTTGTTTTTACGGGTTAATTTTTTTGGTTTGAGGATTGCCAACTGACGTGGTATTAAAATGTCATCAATTATTTTTGCACAAGAGAGAGGGAGAGAGAGGAGAGTGAGCGAGAGGTGGGGGTTTACATGAAGCAAAGTAAAAAAAATGTACGTTAATAAAAAATTACGAAATGATGAACGAAGCAAAGTGCCGAATACACCGAGCATCTTCTTGTTTCCACTGATCGTAATATTAAAAAAAAGGTAGGAGAGGGAGGGAGGGAGGAGAGGATCCTCACCCGAGACCGAGCGTCTTCCCGTGCTGGGCAGCATGCTGCACGGACACGTCTTGACTGTCGTTGGCAGGCATGATGACGATGTTGTTGGTGATGTTGTTGTTGTTGGATTGTGTAAGTGGTGATGATGATGATGTAGTTGTAGTAGTCGCGGGATCACGGAGAGCCGGCGTGAGAGTTGTAGCGTGCGGTCTGAGCTGCTCTCTGCGCTGCTCTTACACCAAACTCAGCCTCCACCACAGCACTGGAGCCTTGGCGATGCGCGATTCTTTATATACCCCGTCACCCCCCCCATCCCTCCCGTCCACGCCCCACCACCACAGAGTGGTTTTCTCTCTACCCCCACCCCTCATCCACCCCCCTCCCTGCTTCCCCTCTCACCCCCCTTCGTCATCCCCCTCCCTCGACTCCCTCCCCTCTTCTCGCTCCTTCCCTCCCTCGCTCCACCCTCCCTCCTTCACTCCCTCCACTGACTTTCCCTCCACTCTCTACTCTCCCTCGCTCCACTCCCTTACTCGCTTCCCTACGCGTTCGCACTCCCTCCCCTAAGACCATCCACTCCCTTCACTCGTTCCCATCTCTCGCTCACTCCTTTACTCTTACGCTCCACTCACTCACTCCCATTACTCTCACACTTCTTTCCTGAAATCCCGACACTCCCTTACCGCTCCCTCCCCTATCTCTCCTGCTCAATCCCCCACCCCCTCCCCGGTCAAAGAAGAGATGCAATCGAATCTCCGACATACACGCACGCACGTGCACGCACGCGCACGTACACGTACACGCGCACGTACACGCGCACGCACACGCACACGCACGTACACGCGCACGCACGCACGTACACGCGCACGCACGCACACGTACACACGCACACGTACACGCGCACGCACATGTACGCACGTACACGCGCACGCACGCACACGCACCCACGCAAAACCAGCCCGAAACCCCAACCACCACAGCACAAGTCGCGGTTGGGAGGCGGCCCGAACCGCATCCGCGCGTTCGCTCAACACGCACGGCGACAAATGGGGGAAGGGATTTTTTAGTTGTTTCTTTTGTTTTGTTTGTGCCGAGTCATGGTTTGGACGAGGGCAGCGAGTGAGTCTCGTGAGCGGCACGTGACGAACGTCGAACTCACCAGCGCCTCCCCTCCCCTCCCGTTCTTCTTCCATCGTTTCTCCTCTTTAACTAACGGCCATTCGCCTCCTCTCCCCATCCCCCACGCTGTGTCACGTCGTTCTCTGACGCTGCACAAAAAGGGAATGGCGTGTTTGTTGTATGACCCCCACCACCCCCCCAACCTCCAACCCACCCTCCATTCCTCCCCTACCACCCCCCTCGCACATTCGTGCTGAGTCAAGTCAGCAGCCCATCCCCCCCGCCCCCACTCGCCCTCACTCTGACTCAGCTGAACAAAGAACCGCGATTCACAGTGGCCGCGTTTTCTCTGCTACGAGGGAAACAACAACGAAGACCAACGTCTTCTCGGTTCTTTCGGTAAAGTCACGTAGAATGGAAATAATAAAATAAAACATAATAAGATCATTCTCACGACGTTTCGGCCACAACGCAAGCAGCCGTCCTCAGGTGAAGACCAGGTCTGTCGGGGAGACAGCGTCTGAAAAAATTGAAGACCAACGTATCTCATAATAAAACAAGGTTGTTTCGGTGGGGGGGGGGGGGGTTAGATCGCGTAAATGTGATTGTGTCGTTAAACCCGCCACCACCCGGCATAGCCAATGAATGTGGCTTGTCACGTCAACCAAACGTGCCTGTTAGTTACTACTTCAGCACACCGGTGTGTTGGAGGGTAAACCCACGACATTTGCAAATTCGCGTATTACGACGTATCGTTGGTGATTACAACTAGTTACATTTCGATTTAAAGCTTTCGTGACTGCAGGGATTCATCTTCTTGGTTCTTTCGGTAAAGTCACGTAGAAGGGAAATAATAAAATAATAAAAATTACACATTAAAATACAATTCTCACGACGTTTCGGCCACAACGCGACTTTACCGAAAGAACCTAGAAGATTACAACCAGCTTCGTCAGGCGATAAGCCGGCATTGTGAAGAAGTCCTCCGGTTTCGGTCTTAAATCGAGGACTCACGACCACATAGCCGACTCGGCAGGCCCCGACGTTGTAGGCGGATGTGTGAAAAGTTCGGCGATGTGAGCATATGCGAGCAAAGAATATGTGAGCATCGAGAGAAAGTTACGGTGTACAACGTGCACACGTAAACTTCGGTTGCGTGTGGGCACTGTCGTCGTTGGCCAGGGCGGATTATATGACAGATACGCGACGTTGTTGATGCCACTTTTTACACTGCTATCTCGTTAACGGCCACTTCATATATTTTTTTTTTATGGTGGCATCTGTACACAGCGCCTTGTGACCTCCGGATGAAAGGCGTTTTAGGAGTGTAAATTATTCATTGTTGTGTTCGTTGTCCGACCGCCCAGCAGGATCTAGAGTCGATTGATATGTATATGATGTATTGAACAAAGACAGACCGTCAACATCTGTACATTTTAAGCAGAGCCTTTTATTATGTCTGCATTCATTACTTTTCCCCCCAACCGCATTTTGAAACGGCGTGTCGCAATCCGCACGAATCACAAATTCCTTCCCCATGCGCAGCATTACGGGAGCGCACAAATATACTTGTTGCCATCGACGATGACATCATCCTCCGGCTCGAGACGCATCTGTCTCGCTGTGTTTGGCCACATTTGCAAGAATATCATGGACGACATTCCCTGCGCCATCATCCATCCAGGTAAAGAGTGGAGTTCGAACGGCGCCCTTCCGAGGAACTCTTGTGGGGACGCCGGCATAACCTTTGCGCAGGATGAGGCCCTCTTTCTACAACGCGGTGGCCTGCACTGCGGTCGGTGCCGCGTGCCATCGTCGCCGACGCGATGATGGTGAATGTCTGTCACGAGAAAGACTTGGTGAGTAACCTCAGACTGGAGTGAGTGGCACGTGTGAAATTACTGCGAGCGTGGTAAACAACACACACAAGCTTGTAGCGTTTGCGAGATTCGTCAATCTGCGGATTCATCATCATCAGAGGCAGCTGCTTAATATGGTGAATCCACTGCTGGATGAAAACCTCCTCCTAACTCGCCGCTGTCGCCATCTCTCGCAATCCTGTGGTACGCGGTGGTGAGGTCATGGTCTCCCTCGCCTGGTTATTCAAGATGATTTGGCCACTTACTCGAACTTTTGCACACGTGATCATATCGGCCACTTCGATAAGCTATCATCATGTGTGGGCCAGGTTGCCTCTGAGAAGGAACTAATCGCTCAATGGCCTTTAGCTGGTAAATCAAATAGCTTATGTTTGAGTGTAATAGGTTCACTATCAGCAGCAGTAGCTACTGCACACGAGCTGATTCCATCGTAAGGGGTGGATATCTTCTCGATCGGACACATTCCATTCCTTGGGTGCCACTTCCCCTGGGGGTGTATTGGGAGATGGCTTGAAGTTTGTTACTTACAGCGGTGGGTTGAAGGTGATTTGTATTGTCTGACGTCTCGGGCAATTGCCGATGTAAAACTGATTTTGATTAATAACCGATTTTGGTAACTGATATTCAGGGATGTTGTCAAATAATTACGTACCGTATTTCATTATTACAAAGGACCACTGGTGAAATGTTCTCTCTCCAACTTATATCCATATATACTCTTTGGTTATTTCGGTAAAGTCACGTGGGTAGAAAAAATAATAGATCTATTATTATACCGAAAGAACCAACGAGTATGGATTCCCGCAGTCACGAAAGCTTCAAATCAAGATTGAACTTATGTCCACTATACCTCTTTGGCCTCTCCATGTATTTTCAAGAAGCGCCATTGCCTAAAACGTAGCCTATTATAAATATACCCTTTTTAAGGGGGTGTTATTGAGGAATATGTAGACCGTTTTTATTTTTGCTTTCGAAATAGAATAGATTCGGCTTTATGGACACCCCACTGGTTTCTAATGGTCCTATGTGTTTGCCTTTTCAGCAGGTGACATTACTGTGATTATTATGCGGATAGTGAAAAATACGTTGGGCAAAGCTCGTTTATATTGTGTGTTCGGAGGGTGACACGTGTAGGTTTAGGGTTATGGCAAAGAATAAAAGTGACGGCGAGGCAATGGGAGGGCCCAACTCGTGTGCTGGGTGGATTATTAAAACCGCAGGATCGCGAGGGGTGGCCACGACTTGGCGAGGCTTTCATCCAGCAGTAGACTTGATCGTGTCCGAAGATTATTCGCGGAAATAAATACATGTAGGAACCTGGACAGTGACAACACCTCCTTAGAAACGGATTCAGCTCGCACGGTAAAGCCGCACGAAATGTCGAGACCGGCAGTCACATAATGTTCCTGCGGATTAAAAAGTGGCGAATCATTAAACACCGTCAGAGACTCACGCGTTAACCAGCCTCGTTTAAATGTGACTCGGGGCCGTGAGCCGTTCTCACATCGTGTACATTCTCAGACTCGCTCTGCGCCACGGAAAGTCCACGAGTTCACAGCGCGTTCCGCTTGAACGCAAAAGGAAATCCGCGAAAGCCGCCCCGCCAGTTTTATATTTCAATCGACCTATATATACGATGTACGACACCGAGCAGTCCAGACGAAGGTTCCTGAACATGATGAATATAAATGGATTAATATCGTAGAAAGGAGCGACGGGTGTTTTCGCAACAACAACAAAACTAATCAGACGGAGGCGACAGTTCAACAATGTGGTGGTGGTGGTGGGTAACTTCCGCGGATTTCCTCCGCCTTGTTGATCCCGTGGTTTGAAGCCATCGTGACTCAGCGTTCGCTCCGCGTCTGTGCCTCGTCACGTCTGCTTGGTTTCGGCACCCATCCCCCAACCCCCCACACTGACCCACCCCACCCCCCATTGCCCCCGTTCTGCTGTGTCACAAACAAGGTTGAAAACATTCCACCCAAACCTATTCTTCCCTCCTCCCCCCCTCCCCTTATCATTCCAGCCTCGACCGCCAATAATTCGCACACATGATCTTTCATCGATCCACCGCTGGATGATCCCCTTCCCACCCACCCCCCCCCCAATACCGCCCGCTTTTTTGGGCGGAGGTTTGTGTTGACCAGACTTCAGCCTGCGCAGCGCACATGCGAGACGCCGCCGGTTTCGCTCGGCCGTGGCTTTTAAACGACGGCGCAGATGCGGCGGTGTGTACGTGCGCTGCGTTGTGGCCGTCGCTGTTCACCATCCATCTGGCCACTGCGTTAGTCGGTCCACAAACGCTGTTCTCGGCTCAAACGCCTGGCCCTGCGTAGCTTCCGAGACGGGGATTAGCCGGCGTTCGCTCCGTGCTTGTGCCGAGTCACATTGTGTGGTTTTTCTTGTTCTCACCCACCCACCCCCCACCGCCACCACCCCCCACCGCCACCACCCCCCCAGAAGCCGTTCTGCTTGGTCACAAACAAAGCGATTACATTTCACCCATACTCCTACCCCAGCCGCTGCCACCCACAACAACCCCAAGCCAACTCCGTATACGGAGCAACACGGCGCTCTCGTGCACGTACGTATGCGCTGTGTCGAACTTCTTTCGCGCCGTACGTAGCCCACCGTGCTAATCGGAGGTTGTTTTAACCATTCGGATTCACGACCTCAAATCGTCGTGCGCGTTGTTATGGCCACACAATCGGCTCGGTGGCGCACGTGCAGGACCCATGCAGATGTCACCGCACACTGCACCCAAGTGGGATACTAATTCATACGTTCTAGATTTGAAGCTTTCGTGACTGCAATGATTCATATTCTTAGGTTTTTTCGGTAAAGTCACGGTACCACCTGAAGACGGAAGCTTGTGTTGCCTCCGAAACGTCGTGATTTTTATTTTATTTTACTTTTTAATGTTTTTTACCTACGTGACTTTACCGAAAAAACCTAAGAATATAATTCATACCTGTTCACCCCTCATCAGTGCCCTACCTTGTTACAAACCGATTCAGAGCTAATTGGTCATCCCGTACCCATAATAAATCTCAAAGTTCATCCTACAAAGTCCCATCGCAATGAAGAAACACAAACAAATAGACAAAAAAAAAATAACCCGTAAAAACAAAGTTGTTCACTATAAATCCTTTATATGCGTGGCGGCTAGAGTCCTCTCGTCCTCTGGCTTGAGATGGCTGCCACCTATGGGTCAGATGATTGCCTGCCACCATTAAGCAATTGGTAATTAAATATTTTAAAAAATCCTAAAAAGTGTTACATTTTGGAAAAAAAAATTCACGAAAATAAATTATCACGCACAACGAGTCTGTGTGCAAAATATCAGCTCGATTGGATCACGGGAAGTGGGTTAAAAAACGACCGAAATATTTGCACAGTCGTAAGCAAGCAAGCGAACTTAATATAAAGGATTTAAAAATGTATTGCCTGTATTGAAACAGCTGTACGTCGTATGGACCTGAAAACTCAATTTCCCTGTACATGAATACGGAACCGGTGGACGTCTCCACGAATCTGGCTGTCGCCCGATGAAGCTAGTTGTAATGACTGGCGAAACGTCGTACGCAGATTATTGGTTCTTTCGGTCGTACTCAGATTGTAAATGTTGTGGCTTGGCTCTCCAATGCACCGGGTGGTGCTGTGCTAGTGACGAATTGGCCACGTTCTGTTCACGTGACAACTCTTACTAGTTGGCTGTGTCGGGTGGTGGCGGGTTTTAACGACACATCTTTATATATACAAATACGGGGTAAACCGTATGGGTTGACACGGTCTGCAGCACGGTATTGTGCTCATTTAAGCAGGAAATGTCAGACCGGGTGGAGCGGTCTGACGCCCCACATGTCTCGGCCCCTTTTTGGCTGCTCGCCGTCGAACAAAGACGGACGGCCGTCACCGCATCGCGCGGCGCTTTCAGATGCGCTTCTGCGGCCGTCTGGAACGCTCCTTCCTTTGTCGAGATTAGGAAGCTACTGGAGCTACATGCACTTTTAAGTCATCTCGATGGAAAACTCATTTCTTGAGAACTGCTTTTGGCGTTTTAGTTCGTTGTCCTTCACCCCGCAACTCCGACTAGAACGGTTGGCTACGTACGGACGGTGCGAAAGATGTTCTACGCACATACATGCACATGTACAGCACCATAATGACAGAGCCTGTTCATCGTCGCGCTATCAAGTTTGGACGATTGTAGACGGACAACGTAGACGCTGGAGCGTAGAACAATACACGTAAAGTGCATCAACGCATGCTATCGCTGCTCTGCTTCTCCGCACTGCAAGGTTACGGCAGCCTAATTCTATGGCTCAGGCTCTGCTGAGCTTCCGAGATCTGCCGACATGATAGCGACACATACTGCAGAGCAGTGCTGCGGTCAGTTCACGCGCGACTCATACTCCCAATTGTGCGGGTGAGTGCCATTACTATTGAAAGAAGCGCTCAAAAAAAAAGACTCCCAGTCGAACTTTTGTGCGTTACCCACCCTGGCCCAGTCCCCCTTCCCTCCACTGAACCCTCCTGCCCTCCCCCTCCCCCACAGCCCCCCGCCCCCACGGACCCTCCCCCGCCCCTACCCCCACCGGACCCCCCACCAGCCCCCCTCCCCCTCTCACTTCCCTTTCGCAGAGTCCCAACAACAAGTGCGCACGTGATTTCCTCATCCCCCGTGCCCCTCCCCTCCCCCGCCTCCCTCCACCCCCACCACGCCATGTGTGTGTGTGAGCCACGCTGCTCACGAATTTGCCAAGTCACGAGAAGAGAAGAGTGGAGGGAGGGGGGTTGAAGCCCAAGCTGAGCTGTCCTCGGAAACAAAGCCCAGCTGCCTCGAACAACCACGTGTGGTCATCGTGGCCCACATGCTGCTGTGATGCCCCAGACTCACTGACCCTTTAAACTAACTAAGACAAAACTGGTTTATCTACAGCAGGTAAAAGTATCTCTGGCCACGAACGATAGCTCAACGAAGTGGCTGGCTTATCGCGTGGAACTGTATTGCAGACACAAAAACTCGAAACGCAGCGCTGATTCTAAACGTGGAGGGGAAACCTCGAATGAACCCGGAGAACAATCCACGCGACCGCCGGGGGAGAGAGACACGCAAAGGGGCCGTCCATAAATGACGTCACGCGATTTTGGACGATTTTTTACCCCCCCCCCCCCTCGTCACACGGCGTCACAAAAAGTCAGACCCCTCTCAAATATGACGTCGCAAAGCTCTGCTCCCCCCCCCCCCCCAAAACCATATTTCTATTTTTAAAATAAAACATGCTTCAAATCGCTTTAAACTATTGTCATTGTAATGCGTATTTAATGTGGCGCTGCACTCGGATATTGTAGGAGTGTTGTTATAACAATTAGTGTTGTTATAACAATTCTATATTTATTTAAAGTTGCGCATTTTGATGTGACGTCACATTTCTCAACCCCCCCCCCCCCCTCGTTACACATCGTCACAAATGTCTGATCCCCCCCCCCCCTAGGTGCGTGACGTCATTTATGGACGGCCCCAAACTCCAAATATACAGCAGGCGTCAGGATCGGGATCGAACCCACGACCTCCTGTATCCTAGGCGAGGGAGATGACGTCTCACAACCGCGGCGCCCCTGGGTTCATCTGCATCCTCTCTCTCTCTACCCCGTATACCTCCCTAAAAGAAAACGCAAGCTGACTTTATTACATGAATTCTTACCCACCCACACACGTTCGTACGGCACGTGCATATCGGCCGCGGTGGATCGCATTCGGACATCCCTAGGACCGATGATGGGTTCGTCTCCTACGCGAGCTGGTGGTGACACCATGGCCCAGCTTGTTTGCGGTTCGAATCGGGCAGGCCGCCCTCTTGTTAACCATATATACATGCGTATGTATGTTGCACTTCTTTCGCACCGTACGTGATCGGAGGTGCGGGGGAAGGACGACAAAGCTCAACACAAAAATCCGTCGTATAGAAATTTGTTTTTCAATTTAAAAGTGCAGAGCTCCAGTGGCTTCCTAATATAGAGGACAGTAATACGCGCCATATCCCATCGGCTTCATAGTGGACATCAAACATCCCCTGACGTCATTCAAAACGAGTGGCTCATTGATTGTGTGCCGCAAAATATTTACTGTATTTCGAAAAAAAAATCGATTTGATCAATTGCTATTACACATATCGACATCGCACGCCCCAGATACTCTGAAACTACTGCAGACGGAAGCTTGTGTTGCCTCCGAAACGTCGTGCTTTAATTTATTTGTTTTCTTTTTTAACCTACGTGACTTTACCGAAAAAAACAAAGAGTATGGGTCCTTGCAGTCACGAAAACTTCCAATCTAGAAAGAAAAAAAAAGACTTAAGTCTGTGAAATACAGCGCCTCTCTTCAGTCGTCTAACAAAACCGGCAATGGTCCCGATACCAAATGCACTAAATTGTCATGATGAACTATTAATACGAGAGACAGATTCCCTCTGCGACTGTGAAGCATGGGGCATCACAGCCGATCTGCCGTCTGGCCATCGGCACCGGTCAGTGAACAGCGACACTCAAACGTCAAATCGTGAGCGCTCAATTGTCGCCCTTGAACAGAGGGGGTAACAGACGGCGAATCGGGGCGTTTGCCCCGGGCCCCGCACCCTATCTCGCCCCCCCCTCCCCCCTCCCTATTCACGGCCCTGCCCTCGGATGGATAAATAACGTACACATCATCTTCTTGGTTCTTTCGGTAAAGTCACGTAGAAGGGAAAAAAAAAGTTCAGTTTTATTTTTATTATTTTATTATTTCCCTTCTACGTGACTTTACCGAAAGAACCAAGAAGATGAATCCCTGCAGTCACGAAAGCTTTAAATCGAAACGTACACATCGGTTGCTTATCTTTGCAACTGTCCGCTTGGCGTTTTTTGTTGTTGTTGGCCATTGGACCTGTGCTTAGCAACCCAAAACGTAAATACATTTTATTATTCAAGCGAGATCGGGCTCTCGATTGTCAATTTTCGATGTGAGAAGTGCAGAACAAATTCACCTGGATAGAACCTGCCTACGCCAGTTGCGTACCAATATAACGATCCTCCAACTGAGCAGAAATAATGAGGTTAAATTCGAATTAAACATTTACCAACATCTTCAGTGAAGGTTCAAAGGGCGGGTAGGTAATTACATAATATTTCAATCATGTGGCAAATTACTAATCTCTTGGCAGGCGGCACACTTGGATTGGCGCCACCCTGCAAACGATTAATGCTGTACGACTGTGCTGACGAGGATTTCAGAGTTGTACAATACAAAGTTTACACGAGATCAATCATTTTCCCAGATCGCGCGAGTCAACTTTGCGTACATTCAGCTGTGTAAAGTCGGTGGAAAATATATCTCTTACCCAACATGCTCTCACATATAGCAATGCGGTTAAATAACAACAAAGCGACATTGCTCATTCGATACGTTTAACTTAGAGCTCTTTCAATGAAGACCTAAACTCATCCAAGTCTCTCTTGAAAATTAGACTATGATCTGGTCTATTTAGTTATCATCTTGTTAAACGAATTCACCTTCGATCGAGCTGCACAAACCCCTCTGTATCTTCTGTAGGCATCATAAAGGGTCCACAATTTTGCATACTGCAGATATACGGCCACCGCCTGGCATGAAGGAGGTAGTGGGTTGAACCCCTATCCTGACACCTGCTGTATATTTGGAGTCTGCATATTCTCCCCGTGGTCGTGTGAATTTTTCTCCGGGTCCTCCGGTTTTCCCTCCATATTTAGAAACATGAGTTTTGAGTGTTTGACTGCTATACGTTTCCATATGATCATCCACGTCGTTGAACAATCATGTGCGACCAGGTCGCTTCTGAAAAAGATCTCTATGGCTCAGTAGGCCTTACCTGCTAAAATTAAAAAAACAGTTTAGGGAGACATTATTATAGACAGAGGTACATTTTATTTAAAATCCTCGACACTTCTCCCACGATTGTCAACACACTTATTACGTAATTAAGGATATAACAACATTCTAATGTGTTTAGTGACTAACTCGGAGACGACGATAAGAATTGGAGGCACTTCTTTTATTTAACGAGCACCATCGGGATAATACACACCCTACGTGGATACACAACATTACTGTTGCTTGCCTATACACAACACTGACGGCGCTGAACGGAGACGGCCAACAACTATCTCGCAGCACAATATCGAGTGAAGGCGGCAGCGGCGAGACGACAGCGACGATGGCGACGACGAGATGGTAACGACGAAGATCTTGAACATCAAAACCCGGGATCCCACTCCCAGCGACAGCCCCGAGGTCCCCCACAGGGGCCCCTCTTATACTCCCAGCGTGACCTCGCTCCACCCCGGCAACGCCCCCTCTGTGGAACCTACCAGCGGGTTTCAGAGGCTTCCCGATGGGCCCTCCTCTGTGACCTTTCCCCAAGATGTCCCCCACTCGTGTCTATCGTGGCCTGCAGACGTAGGCACTCTCATGCACCGCAGTTACCCTTTTCTGCCAGCAGCCAGCGCTATGCCGCTACATATGTATGATGTCATAATTTACTATTTTATATTTCAGAAGCTTTTAATGTTTACATTCTGTTCATAATTCAATGGTAAATACAAGTTATGTGGGATCCAAGAGATGTGGTAGAGGAACTTTCATCAATACCACAAGTACATTGGAAGTCCCTATGAATGAGGGCCTCTGTACTTTCATCAATACCACAAGTACATTTGATGTCCCTATGAATGAGGGCCTCTGTACTTTCATCAATACCACAAGTACATTTGAAGTCCCAATGAATGAGGGCCTCTGTACTGTCATCAATACCACAAGTACATTTGATGTCCCTATGAATGAGGGCCTCTGTACTTTCATCAATACCACAAGTACATTTGAAGTCCCTATGAATGAGGGCCTCTGTACTTTCATCAATACCACAAGTACATTTGAAGTCCCTATGAATGAGGGCCTCTGTAGTTATGAGTGACTCCCACGATAATCCCATTCTTATTTTGCATATTATGCAGATGTAACGTAACTCTCACACAATGTCAATACTGATACACATTCTGTTAATCAATGAGTTTGATGTAAATTAATCTGAAGTTGAAAAGATTATTATCCTAATTTGCACAATGAAAGTAGAAATAATCTGCAGTGGAGCGGAAGGGAGCTCATTGTATGAACATGATCCGTTCATCATAAAGTCCGATTCAAGTCTTAATAACTGCAATGTATGGATTTCAAAAATTTACCCGAAAAAATGGCTAAAACTTTAATTCGCTCACGTTGTGAAAATCTACCTTCACGTTGCATGTTGATGTGAAACATCCTTGTATTATACGATTTAAAGTGTAAGTTAACTTGCTTGAACTGAAAGTAGATGCACACTTCTTTTTCTCAAGTGATGATGTAACAAACTGACCACTGGCGACCTTGTTTTGTACGTTAAACTGAATGTTCCTTCATATGATTTTGTGGGCCAGAATGTGACAAAGCAAATGAGTGCTCATTTTCTTACATGTGACGTATTACCCCAAATAGACTGCATTGTTTTATAGTTTTATTTTTTTATATCCAACCAACCTTACATTTCAGCTCGCGATGATGTATTACGTGAACTAACGACAGTTTTTACTCTCACGCAAACATTGGCAGGTATCTCAGAGAAATATATAAATTTATTTTTACTAAATCCAAGATTGGAGGAGACCAAGGGCTTATAATTGGATAAACCCACGCCCTGCCCTCGGGGTTTTTAAATGCTGAAACCTTCACACGAAATTTGATTTGTATTGGCCACCCGGCCTGCATGTTGTGTTTTTGAAATGTTACACCTATCCACGCCAGGAGACGAGGTGCGACACGTCCCGTGGTTGTCAGCATTGACACGTGGTTACACATCAAAGAGTACGTGTGTACGTGCATTCGCTCGCTTACATAACGATTCCCGTGCACATGATGATAATGAGAGCCAAAGAATAGGGTGTTACCGTATTATCACGACTACACCACACACTATTTCACCTGCATGGTAATTTAAAGATAAAGTTTATTAAAAATATTTGGGGGGGTGGGTGCGTCTTATAATACGGAGCATCTTGTAATCAGAATACGGAACTAATGACAGCTAGTTTGCGTGAAGTTGTGACTTCAGCGATAAAAACGAATTTGCCAAGCATACAACAATCAGAACTACAGCTGAGACATCCGATTGCTTAATCAATGTCATGCCCTACCGGTTATCGGTTTGATGACTCAACTAATCAGACAAAACGTAAATATTTGAGCCAAAAGTTTACACTTCGGGTTATCCTAATTTCGGGTCCCACGAATGGGAGGTGATGGACGGAGGCTTTGTGACGGAATTTACATCGCCAGCCGCGTCACGCTGGGCGTGGTTTGTAGGGGGGGGGGGTTTCCCACCTTCAGGAGGCAGGTTGTAATGGCGGTCGTCGTTTCCAAAAGGGCCCGAGTAATCGACCACAGCAAAAGTAATCTCCAACAATTTTAGTCAATAGAATTAATTATGATGTATCCGTCTCAGCTCTAAACAATACGGGTAGCCCAACAATAACGAACAGACAGCTGTCACCACCCGCGTGGTATCATACCACCTGAAATGTATGCGTCCGATGATCTTGTCAGGTCTCGGAAGCTAAGCAGGTATTAGCCTGGATAGTGGCTTAGATGGGCTACCACCATACATCAGCAGAGGACGGTGCTGCAAAAAATCCATCGCCTTGCTCAGACCTTACTGACCAGCGTGGTGAAGTATATTTTTGTTTGTACCTTCACCCGCCGGATTAAACACGCGAAATGTCGATCGTGGGGATGTTTTGGCCATACTTCACCCTTCTGGTATGTGCGAATTGGTGAAGGAGGGTGGGGAGGAAGGAGGCGCCAAGGCCGATTCAGACCGTCGCTAAACCTTTTAGCCGTGGCCTGGAATCAAACTTAGATCGCCCGGCTTCATACATAAGAGTCAGAACCGGCCCTAGACCTTTGGGGGCCCTAAGCAAAATTTGGTTGGAGGCCCCTTTGATGTATGATTTTTTTCACCCACTCGCTAGCAGTGACTCTAGGGGGCCCTCTGCTGGCCACGGGGCCCTTTGCAATTGCAAGGGTCGCTTAGTGGCTGGGCCGGCTCTGATAAGAGTGCATGGCACCTTATAACATCTACGTGTTACAATTAAAGTGATTGTTTAACGCTGCAACAGTGTATGAAGCTTGTTTTACATTTCGCTTACTGGCGACATTTTCATCCACTTTGTAATGGATAGTCGTGCAGAGAATCGTTTAGTAATGCACAAGGCAGCCATCTCATTGTATTACGCAAGCTATAGCCAGCAATCGGCGCAGCATTTCTCAGTAAACAGGAAACTTGAATCATATTGTTCTATTATGTAAACCTTTTTGTGGAACTCAGAAGTGCTACACTTCCTTACAGAAAGAAAATTGTTCTTTGACCTCTTTCTAGAAAGGGCCTCCAAAAACAATCGATCAATCAAACTCTATTTAATTTAGCACCCTTCACAAAGAAAATCGTCGCAGAACGCTTCACATGGCAAACATAGCATTACATTATTAAATTATGAGATACGAAAAATTGTAAAAAGTGTATAAAGTTAAATATACGTCTACAAGAATCCCACTGACAATAATTGTGTGCAGATGGCACATGCCGTCACGAGCATGCACAGTATAAATAGGTTAAGGTGCAAGGGGCCGTCCATAAATGACGTCACGCACCTGGGGGGGGGGGGGGGTCTGACATTTGTGACGATGTGTGACGAGGGGGGGGGGGGGTTGAGAAATGTGACGTCACATAAAATGCGCAACTTTAAATATATATATACAACACGTTCTACTTAATGAAATATACTTTTTAATAAATGTTTTCTCCTACAACATCAGAGTGCAGCGCCACATTAAATACGCACTACAATGACAATAGTTTAAAGCGATTTGAAGCATGTTTTTTTGGGGGGGGGGGAGGGGGGGCAGAGCTTTGTGATGTCATATTTGAGAGGGGGTCTGACTTTTTGTGACGCCGTGTGACGAGGGGGGGGGGTCAAAAAATCGTCCAAGATCGCGTGACGTCATTTATGGACGGCCCCCAACCCTGAAAATGCGTGCTCACGCCACTGCTTGCCCAAGGGCCTCCAACACAGGGACTTCCAGAAACCCACTATTTACAATGTATCTGGCCTACTCTTCCACTCCGAGCAGACGTCTTGGAAGATCTTCTTGGTTCACCGAAAGAACCAAGAAGATGAATCCCTGCAGTCACGAAAGCTTTAAATCGAAAGTCTTGGAAGATGTAGGAGTACCCACATTTTTACTCCCACCGCATAATAATGTCCATACGGTCAGTGTCATGAAATGTGTGATAGTTCAACAAACAGGGAAGCCGTTGTTAAACTCATCACATCTCGCGGAGGATTGCTCTTCGGAACAAAATAATTCGGTGGTTCAGTTTCCAAGTGCAAGTTTGCGGTTTAAGTCAATGTTTTGCTGTGGATTTCACACCTGATGATGATTGCTTGTGTTGCAGTCGAAACGTCGTGAGAATTTGTATTGTTTAATATTTTTATTATTTTATTGTTTACCTTCTACGTGACTTTACCGAAAGAACCAAGAATATCAATATTATTTGTAAAAAAATTTATGGAAACTGGTTCCTAAGTGGAGGGCAATCTTTATACTGCTGGATGGGCAGAGCTGGTGGCAGGGGATCCAAGGGTAAATTTAATAAGTAATATTTTTAAAAAACTTTTTTAAAAACACGCTTTAATTAAATGTAGCGTATTCGTAATGGAAGAACTCCACGACTCCAGTAAATGGGCCCAAAGCTTGCCACAACGTAAGGGACCTCGGGCAATTACAGCCAACGTCAGTTGAGCGTGGACAATTAGAGCCAATCCGAAACATAACATATAAAAAAAGAATGTTTTAAAATGTGTTTATTATGATAGAATATAGTATTGTCATCAGTATGACATAAGTATACCAAGTTTGCAGTCGATTCAAAGGTCAAAGTTCAAAGTTCATTTATTAGGTATAGCCCTGTGAGCCATTCGGCTCTTGAATCGGGTGCAACCGCAACAAACAAAAAAACGTGAACAAGAAAACATCTTAAAGTGCAAACAGAAAATCTAAGAAAAGACAGCAAAATATTGCAGAAAAATCACCGTACACCAACCCTGTGCAAATATCCCAGTAGGATACAAGTCAAACAACAACAACCACAAGACAACTTAGATTAAGGCCATCAGTCTAACTCTGTACTACAACAAACAAACATGGCCAAACCAAAAAACTTTTCGAAAATCACCAAAATAAAGCCATAAAAGCAATGGAACAGTGGTCATAGGAACTGTGACCGAATTTTCACAATAAACGACGTAAACAACATGTACTACCAAACTCTGCAGCCATAGCTGGCTGCATGAGTCACTCCACAACAGCAGGAGCATCAGTCGGAGTATCAACATTTTTCAATGCACCTTTAAGATCAGCACACACATTGGGAAGTGGGTAAAAATTAAGTTTCAAGATTTGAGGATACAACAACAGACAGAGTGAAACATTGTTTCAAATGCCACCGCTGGGAGATCAAACCCTGCGACTTCTGCATTGCAAGTCAAGGTTTGGGGCCATCCATTTAGTGCGTACGCATGGAGGGGGCATGGGGGGTTAACCCAAACGCGTACGCTTGTGTACGGGGGGTCTACTGACAATGTACGCATAGGAAACGGGGGGGGGGGTGAAGCCTCGATAATAATTTGTCTACATTGGCCTTCAAATGAGTCAGATAGTCCGGCGGTGGACTGTTTGCTTTGCTTAAACACGTTAATATTATTATTCCTTGATCGTTTCTGCGTGGATTAAATATCGGCCGTTCTATAGGATTCGGGGGGGGGGGGTGGGGGGTGCGTCAGGCGTACGTACGCAGGTGGGGGGTGGGGGGGGGTAAGTACGCGTGCGTACAGGGAGGGGGTGAGGGGTCAAGTTGACAGATTTGTGCGTATCAACTAAATGGATGGCCCCTTTCTTCACCAGGGGCTCACTGCAGGCAGAGTATATTCGCCACCTTTGGTTAAGCGCGGTTGGCTACGTATTGTGGCAAAATAAGTTCAGCATACATACATCCATATCCAATTGACATTATTGGTTAACAAATGTTTAAGAAAATCAGGCATTGTACCACCATGCTTTTGTCAGTTTTCTTGTATAGGCTGTGAGGTTGTCACATGCAAGAAAATAATACATTATCAAAATGGGTAAGCTTGGAAGTTGTTTTTTGAGAGTAGGGTGGTGTAACATTTCTTTTTTTCTGCCCTGGTGCTCACCATACACGTGATCGTATTCTGAGTTGCAAAAACGTAGCAGCAATCTGCACCTGAACCCGAGGCTGGCTGATGCTATCACGTCTGTCAGCACCAGGACAAAAGCATACTTTTAACCCCACGTACACCTTCTTACTCCCACCCTATCCTACAATTCCCATCACAAGACATTGCGTAATCTTCCAAGTCACGCATTTTAATAATGCAATGGTGCGATTAATAAATTTGTCGTAAAACAAAAAGGGGTTTTTGAAATTAGTTCGATTTATGACGAAAATTGTTCAACGTTTGCTCCGGAAATGGAAAAAAAGGAAATCCACAGAGCGTGTTCTTTTCCTGGAACTTTTATAAAAAGTGAAAATCGGTATTTTAAAAAATCAGAACTGTTCACAAAAAACATATTTGGTCAGCATTCAGTGCGTCGTAAATGTTCAAGTGTGCCCTCAAATCCTGCTCGAAGTCATTGGTTCATTTGAGGACAGCTGCTGGTGATAGTTGATACTGGTAGGAACCTCCTGGTTACACCAGCCCACAGGGGATTATTGTGTCCGTCGTGCAGGGAGGGGCTGGGTGGGGAGGGAGGGGCTGGGTGGGGAGGGGAGGGTAGGGAGGGGCTGGGTGGGGAGGGGAAGGTGGGTGGGGCTGGGTGGGGGGGTGGGAGGGGTGGGGCTGGGTGGGGAGGGGCTGGTCACCCCGTGGTGCCCTTATAAAACTCAACGTTTAACCTACTCACGCCGGCTTGTGCCCGCCTCACAGTCGGGCATATTTGCGGAATACACCACGCCGCCGTTGACCCTGGCCATTGACAGAGCAACCCAACGTTCCTATCAGCTCCCTCCGCAGGAGGAATGTGTTTTCTGCTTTAAGAAATATAGCTGCAGCCCTAACTGGTACACTCACCCTCTCGCCAACTCTAAAGCCATTATCCGCCGTTCACTGTAACGATATGATCATGTACGCCCTCGACATTGCTAACCCTCGTTCATGCCGTAATCCCATCACGAGTTCCTTGATGCGTCTCGCCTAACCCCCCCCCCCCAATGCCCTTATCTTCAATCTGCTCATGATCAAAGATAAATGTGCCAGGCTTCTCACGTGAACCCATAAACGAGACCTTGATACACAATTCCAAAGAGTTTACAATGATCATGCGAACCAAACCATTGTCAACTTAGATGCCAAGAAAGCAAGCCTCTTTAAGAATATGTATCTACCATTGGCAATCTAAATTTCGATTTAATGCTTTCGTGACTGCAGGGATTCATATTCTTGGTTCTTTCGGTAAAGTCACGTAGAAGGGAAAACAAGAAAATAATAAAACAATTAAATTCTCACGACGTTTCGATTGCAACACAAGCAATCATCGCAATCGAAACGTCGTAAGAATGTTATTGTTTTATATTGTCATTCTACTCCACGTGGCCAAATGGTTAACTTACTATTTTTCCAATGTGACCCCCATTAATGATGGTTGATATCCATGAAGTGTTCTTTCACACTGCTCATGTTGTCCCGTTATCTTTAAACTGAAAACTAATTTATTTTTAGCTGCTTTTTGTGGTTAGTTTGTCTTTCACCCACACCTCCGATTAGCACGGTTGGCTACCTACGGTGCGAAAGAAGTTGAACATATGTACATCATACTGGTAGGAACCTCCTGGTTCCACCAGCCCACAGGGGATTATTGTGTCCGTCCATCCATCGTGCATCCAAAAATGGGAGGGGTGGGGCTGGGTAGAGAGGGGAGGGTGGGGAGGAGCTGGGTGGGGAGCGTGGGGCTGGGTGGGGAGGGGCTAGTCACCCCGTGGTGCCCTTATAAAACTCAACGTTTAACCTACTCACGCCGGCTTGTGGCCGCCCTCACAGTCGGGCATATTTGCGGAATACACCACGCCGCCGTTGACCCTGGCCATTGACCGAGCAACCCAACGTTCCTACCAGCTCCCTCCGCAGGAATGTGTTTTAATGCGTTCCCCCCTCTTTCCTTCCATTATCACTTGAGGCATAATCCAGCTGACCCCTTCTTAGGATGCGCTCACCACACGCCACCTTCCTTCTCGGCAATTCCTACGAGTAGACATTCTCTCCCAGCACATCTTCGTTTTTCCTATCACACCAGGGTGAAGTGGTAGCGTGGTGGTTTGTGCACTGCGCTAAAAAAACACATTCTATAAACATAAAACATGGTGTAGTCATTTTTATTTTCCAGCTATGTCAAATCCAAACCTAACTTTACAAGAATTCCAACGTCTTCACACTACTACAGTATATGTCCAGTACAGTAATGAATATACAGTTAATGGATTCACACTTTGGCGATTAATTTTCATGACGACTATGGCATATAGGTGATATTCCAGCAGATAAGCCAAAATGTGAATCTGTCGCCAAATGCAATGAACATATTAAGTGAAATGCACTTTATTTTACCGCAATTAGCAAGAAAAGGCAAAATTCCACACGTATTTAGGGTGTTGCGTAACTGACCACTATCGCTTTGTTATACACTTAACGTTACCTGGATAGTTTCACAAAGGCTGTGCAAAAGCAACTAACGAAACATGTCTAATTCGACCTTGGTTTTTATAATCAATGTTATTTTAAATCAGAAAAATGTATTTAGAATTCTTAGGGCTTTTAAAGCATAACAAAAAAAAACTTACAGCTGAACTGTAAGTTCATGTGATGATACATTGGACAGTCACTGCACAACATCAACTCAAATTATTTCACACCGGCAGTGGTTAGCGTTTTCCGCTGCATGCTATTCTACATGCAGTCAAGAAGCGTGCATGAATACAATTCTGTAGACCCCATTTCCATTGGGCCTATAATCACCGCAAACGGCTTTTCTGTTGTAGAATGTACATTTCTATGACATGTGTACACAATGGTCTACTCTCACAGGTTGTCACAGTTAATATCCACTTCACAAGACCACTCAACTCCCCCAAGGTGTCTCCCCTCTGTGCCTCAATGGTAAAAGTGGTAACTACGAGGTCTAGTAAAGCTGACAAAGACATGAAGGCCAATGTAAATGCTTGTTTCATTTCAAAACTCTGAAATACCACCTACGCTGGTGGACTAAGGAATAACACGAACTCATTATGCCTGCCACGAAAACAATCTGAGCAACAAAACCATAAATAATGTATACAACTCAGAACGCCACTGAAGATTTATAATATTATTTCACAATGTGTTTTAGTACTGGAATGAATAACTTGTTTTGACCACAAATCAAGCTCAATAGTTTTACATTCGGAACACTAACATATGGCCATATACAACACGTATATTATAACCTTTTTTGAATTTCCCAATTATTATTTGGTTGAAGATGCAGCAGGCAAACCACTCTGAATCCCTCCATAATATTTCAACATTTCACAAATAGTGCAACTGGATTGAAATAAAAGCCCAAGAGGACATAAATTAACAATGGTTCTACGTGAAGAAGTCATGAACCTCAACCAATGTGGGGTGGGGTGGGGGGGGTAGCGGTAAATGTAAATATATATTTATTTTTAACAGTAATCCTCAGTTTGCCTGCTCATAGAACCGTCAGTGTCACCGCATTTAAGCAAGGAACTGCCGGGCTGGGGACGCTAATTCCAGACAAGTGTGACCAGCACAGCCAGCACCACGGCACAAACTGCCAGCACCGACAGCACAGCTGGGGATCGCAGTTGTGCCACAGCGGCGTGGAACGGGCAGGCGGCACCAGCGTTGATGACATCTGCAACAACAACATTTAAGACGGGGGGGGGAGGGGCGGGGGGGAAGAGTGTCTTGAATTAAGACAGTAACAGAAAAGAGACTTGGCAGCATACGTGCAACGCTTTAACTACGCGCAGAATGGAACGTTCACCCAATTTTTCCCCGAAGAACCACACAGACACCGGTCAAATGCTCTTTGCGCCTCAACAGGTTCCAGAATGCAGCAGTGATTTTATGGGGCGAAGCGTTTTCCACGCTACCAGACCAAGTTCCTAAGCAATAAATGCACAGCGGCCGAGCAAAAAAAAAAGTCATACATTGAAGCTAGATTATGTCCTTTGGCTAATGTAAATAAGCAGCGCCCACCACGATCATCAAATTTGCAACAATAAACTGATTGATGTGTATCTTTAAAATGAAGACACTGTCAATGTTCAGGCTTGCACAGGCCCGGAGACCAGCATTATTTTTGAGTAATGCATTTTATTTCTGGCATGCATCCAACTGGGATTTTTTAAAATTTGATTGAAGACCCCTAAAAAATATTTTACCGGAGGGTCTATCCATTAATGAAATTGATTCCAGTTGCTCGGTTCTTGGCCAGACAAATCAACGCTCCGGCAATACAACTTACAGGTACGTAGCCTGCAGGTAACCTCGTCATGCACCATACATTGCATGGAAATTACACTGTTATTTTTTCATAAGCACAGATGTGATTTATCATCACATCGAAGACCGCAATCAATGGAAATGCAAGGAACAAGAAGAAAACTGACGAAGCGGTCATTCACATCAACACTTTCACAAGTGGCATTCTGTAATTAGGTGCCCACGTAAAGAACTTGCTGCCGGTAATTAATTAAAGCCCTTTTTTGTATTTAAGTTGAATACTAATGGATATATCTCCGATTCGTAATGAATTTGCTTCATGACATGAATGCGAGTGGCAAGGAAGAGTGAAACCAATGCACTGTTATGGTTCATAAGAACCAGCACCACAACAGCATTATCCTACCCCTTCTTGGTTCTTTCGGTAAAGTCACGTAGAAGGGAAATAATAAAATAATAAAAATAAAACATAATAAAATACAATTTTCACGACGTTTCGGCCACAACGCAAGCAGCCGTCCTCAGGTGAAGAACAGGTCTGTCGGAAAGACTGCGTCTGAATGAGGCTGCTTGCGTTGTGGCTGAAACGTCATGAGAATTGTATTTTATTATGTTTTATTTTGTATTATTATTTTATTATTTCCCTTCTACGTGACTTTACCGAAAGAACCAAGAAGATTAATCCCTGCAGTCACGAAAGCTTTAAATCGAAAAGCATTATCCTAATGACCCATTTCCTTAAACAGACAGAACCAAGAGTGGCCTCACAGAGTGGGGAGAACGATGTAATCGTTTGTACAAATAGCCGAACTTCTTTCGTACGTAGCCAACGAAGGATAAAATAAGTAGTGTGGAGATATAAAATAATAATAATCTAATTGACCACCTCGTAAATATATTTCATGCAAAATTACACAAACCTCCAAATGGATCGATAGGCCCTTGTAATGTAATATTTACCTTGGGCGGCATAGTAGGGGCATTTCCGCAC
This sequence comes from Lampetra planeri, assembly GCF_965212315.1. Taxonomy (NCBI): domain Eukaryota; kingdom Metazoa; phylum Chordata; class Hyperoartia; order Petromyzontiformes; family Petromyzontidae; genus Lampetra; species Lampetra planeri. The sequence continues at coordinate 6,823,969 of NC_136129.1, forward strand.
GTCTCCAGTGCCGTCGTGCACCGACATTCCAGAATCCGAAGCCTCCTCCTGGACCGTCTCACCAATCCGTTCCAACTCGTCAAACACCTGCAATGACGCAACGTGAAAAATACCGCTTGGTATACACCATGATTACGCCAGTATTTTGGGGGTGAGTTGTCTCACCAAAGATATCTTCCATTGTGCCGTCACCATCAAAGCGCTGGATGAGCAGCCAGCAACAGCATACCTGGGTTCAAAGCCACACGCTTACACTCTATGCAGTTTTGCAATCTCATTTGTCACCGACGTACAAACCCAGCGTTTAATCGTTGCATAAACACACAGACAAGACTGAGTGAATGAGTAGACATCCTTCCGTATGGACAAAACGTGGCAAAAGACATTCTCCACTCTCGACGTCCACGCCCTTACCTCGATGTTAAAATGGAAAGCTTTGTTGGCCTCGCTCACAATGCGCTCCTCTCCCTTGGCGTCCAGCTCCAGGCTGTTCATACGCGAGCGGTACAGCTGCTTGAACTTGCCGGCGTTGGTAACGTTGTCGAAGGTGTAGAACTCGAGGCCCTCGCCGCTGGCGGGCAGGTGCAGGGCACGCTGCGCCACCTTCTTGAGGACCTGGCCGCCCGAGAGGTCGCCCATGTAGCGCGTGTAGGCGTGGGCCACCAGCAGCTCCGGCTCGTGCTCCCCGATCCACCGGATGCGCTCCACGTACCTGCAAGAATGTCACTGAAATGCACTCGGGGTGTAATCATTTAACCCTGGCCCGTTCGGATGACGTACGTGTACATCATAAAAACGAAACCGGAGAAAGAAACTAGAATTAAATAACTAAAATAAAATAACTATATCGGTGCTGAGGCTGCCACAAGGCCATGCGGGAGGGTGTGTGGCACATTTTAACGCTGGCTATCATAGAGTGCGGTCGTGTCGCTGGAGTTCTCTGCGGTGAGTACAATGTCTTTAAAAACAATGGCGCTGTGCCTCTCTCACAATGTTTGTGAGGGTAATGCGTTCTTTTCGTGGCATTGTATTTAGTCACTTCTACAAGAGTTACGGCAACTTGCGTTATTCACAGGCCAGTTGTGGCATGAACAAACATATATGTAGATTACTCTGCACAAATGTAGAATGGACATCAATGTGTGTGCATTGTGCTAAACACAAGTTACAGTAAAACCTTGGATTGCGAGTAACTTGGTCTGCGAGTGTTTTGCAAGACGAGCAAAAATTTCAAGTAAATATTAATTTGATAAACGAGCGAGGTCTTGCAATACGAGTAGTACGTGTATACGGTTTGTCTGCCGAGCGTCACGTGATCACAACTGATATACGAGTGCTTTGGATTACAAACACGTTTCCGGAACGAATTATGCTCGCAATCCAAGGTTTTACTGCAATTAACTTGTGACTGAGATGAGCGAGTGCGTTTTAAATGAGTGGTTGCCCGCCAAAAGGTATGCGAAAGTCCAATTCAGCCCTCATGAGGACATTGTTCCCCTTGTCGAGTTGAACTATAGACACGTGACTATGCATGACTGCTGTTCCGTTTAATTATCAAGGGGGTGGCATTCCTATATCATTTGCCTTTCATACCGTTTTTTCTGACATTTGCCGCAAATATTTCCAAAACTGTCTATAGCTTTAAAAAAAAAAGACATGCAATATAACTGGTCTTGGCCAAACATCCCAATGTTGAAAAATTACCTGCAAATTACTCAATCGGGATTACACGTACCAACGTTCCTGCCGACTGCAAAATAAAAACTTGGCAGGACCCTCATGAAAGAGAGTCTAGAGCCTCTTTGAGGTTTTGCCCGGGTAAACGAGCGGTGAAAAATGAGTAAGTAAATAAATATTGTGATCACAGGAAACATATTAAGCGCAAATGTGTGCAGGTAAAGCGACGTGATCAAATTCTTAGGTTTATTTCGGTAAAGTCACGTAGGTAAAAAATTTAAATTAATAAAAGTAAAATAAAAATAAAATAAAAATCACGACGTTTCGGACGCAACACAAGCTTCCGTCTTCAGGTGGAACCGTCACAGCACGATTTATTTTACTTTTATTAATTAAAATGTTTTACCTACGTGACTTGACCGAAAAAACCTAAGAATATGAATCCTTGCAGTCACGAAAGCTTCAAATCTAGACGTGATCAAAGCCCGAGTACTTCTGAGCGGCGTCGGAGCAGACGATCTCCTCCCGCCACCGTGCACCGTAGAAGAATTGCAGATCCTTCTCCAGCGCGGCCTTGCGGTGCAGCTCTGCCGGGAAGTAGAGCGGAGCGAACACGGGGTTGTCCTTATTCCTGTCCATCTCCTCCTCCAGCGCCGTGTATACGTGGTACAGCGCCACCGTCGCCAGCTGCATCATCCCCCGCGCCGACACCACCGCCCCCCCCCCCACCCAGCAGCATAAGCAGCAGGTTCACAGACAGGACGCGAGCCAGAGTTAGAAAACGGAGATGGAGGGACATCAACAAAACAAAAAAACCTAACTCGCTAACGTGCAACGTAGGCGAGGGTGTCCGATTCAAACGATATGGAGACATTCGGGAGCAGCAGGGGAAAAAGGGTCCTCTCGCGCAGGAGGGATGAATGGGACATGAGAGAGGACGATGCCAGCCTTGGGTTGAAGCAAGCCAGTAACAATTGCGAATAGGTTTGCCTTGAAGAGATGTTTCTTGATTCTGCCCTTGAGGAACTCCTTCACAAAGTGCGTGTTCTCTGCCTTCTCATGAGATTTCTTGGTGCCTTCCATCAACTTCTCCGACAGCTCACTGCAGAACAGCGGATCAAACGGGATGAACGGCCAAGGTAATAATGCACATTTCATACAATCAATCACAAGTTAAATTACAAAAAATGTACCCGTAAAAACAAAGTTTTTCACTATAAATCCTTTATATGCGTGGCGGCTATAGTCCTCTCGTCCTCTGGCTTGAGATGGCTGCCACCTATGGGTCAGATGATTGCCTGCCACCATTAAGCAATTGGTAATTAAATATCATTTTTTTTCCCTAAAAAGTGTAACATTTTGGAAAAAAAATTTCACGAAAATTTATTGTCACGCACAACGAGTCTGTGTGGAAAATGTCAGCTCGATTGGATCACGGGAAGTGGGTTAAAAAACGACCGAAAGATTTGCACGGTCGTAAGCGCGCAAGCAAGCAAGCAAGTGAACTTAATATAAAGGATTTAAAAATAGCCAAACAATTTGAGTTGTGAAACATGTTCGTAATTTTGTTTTATTATAATGTATACAGCCTATGGTTCTCGGACAAGTTTTCGTTTTTTTTTGTGTACTTTTTATTTCACCACGAGTTGAAATAAACCCATTGTGGCGCAATAAACACTGCCTCTTATGCCAAGGTGATGTTGATTGCCATCAAGGACAGAAGTTTTGTATTTGTAAGCGTCTTACCTCAGTCTACCTACTGCTGGTGTAATTCCTTGTATTATTAAAAACATGAATCATGTTGCCTCACTCGTAAAATCAAGAGACCCTCAAGGTCAGTGGTACCACATTAAACCACACTAACTATAGGGGATGCACTGAATATGCAACTCTTTCAAATTAGGTTATATGCCGTCTATTTTAAATCCATTAAAAATACAACTGCATAGATGTGTAAAAAACAAACACGCGACATTGAATTGTGAGTGTAAAAACACTTTAAACCATCACATTGTGACTTGCTGCACTTGTGACGTTCAACCTCGGTCGACATCGGGAGGGACACGCGCGTTTCGAGGCTCACGGTCAGAATGCACTCTGGGAGGAAGACGTGAGGTGGGAGAGGGCAGCGAGGTAGCCGAGAGAGGGAACTGAGTCCGGTGAAGGAGGAAAGTGAGCAAAAAGAGGGCGGAAAGATTGGTGTGGAAGGCCGGGGAGTGAAGCAAGGATAGGCAGCGATGGACTGGAACAAAACAAAAAATCGGCCCAGGAATTTGTAAACACAGCGGCCCAAATTGCCATGCGATCTCATTGGGCCCATTTGGGGCTGGGTCCAAAAAACAAACGGGGCCGGTGAGGAAGAATCTCTGGGGCTGCCGAATATGGGCACTTAATGCCAACTGAGAGTGTAAATAAGCAATGAACCGTACACCGTAGGTTTGGAGAAATTGTTGCTCTCAGCTGCCTAATGTTTGGTGTGGCCACCGTGAGCTTACTTACACTTACTTACTCCTCTTCGCTCCCTGTGGAGCACGAGGCTGCAACAAGCCCATGCCATGCCGGACGGTCTTTAGCAGCTTTCTCTGCTTCACCCCAAGACAGGCCCATGGTCTTTAGACCGTGAGCTTAAGGATGAACGTTGATTGGTAAATGTATGGAATTATTGCACCCCTGATATTAAGCGTATCTTGCATATTTCGGTCACACTTAGGAGAACCTACGTAGGTCCAAATTGCATTGAACGTTGTATAATTAAAGGAGACACCAAACTCACTTATGCTGGTCTCTCAGTAGAGGGCGTCATAAGAGTAAAGCGTTCAAATGTCCACATGCAAGATTAAATGATTTGGGCTGTTACGCCTCCTACAGGCATTACATGCAGACAACAGATCACCCGTTTTCTAAGATAACCAATGCGCAATTTGCATTCCTCTGGAAAGGTTAAACAGTAGTAGACTCTCGATTATCTGCGCGAATGACGGGGAGGATGGCCTCGAATAATTCAAAATCGTGAATCCAAAAACATAAATTTTCCGCGGATCTCTATGCCAAAAACCACTAACATCGGTATTAATTACGTTTAAGTTTCTCTGCCATCGTACAGTTTCGTAAATTAAAACTCACGAAATAAATAACCGGTTAAATCGGTCAAAATGAAGCGCAACTGACGATTTTTGATCGTTAGTCTTTCGATTTAGAACGAATACTAACGATCGACCAATGGGCGTGCTCAGGGATAAAATCACTTTCCTGCTCCCCGTGCAGAAGACACGGCCCACTAAGTGGGCAGCAGCGCCACGCCAATCAAGATCAATTAAACGCCATCCACTGTTGTAAAGATATGCAACTACTGTACTGTAGAGGTGATCACGCGGATTTCGGATTAACCGGAACACATTTTCGGTTCAATTTGGACTTGACAGAAAATCCATGAGATATTAATTCACGTCAAAATCTCCACGATTTTGACGTAAATTACGTCTAAAGTTCCACGGTTAATCCGCAAATCGGATAAAACCGCATTCGGATAAACGAAACTCTACTGTATTTGGCTGGTCTGGATGAAAATAACCCATGACCCCCTCAATAACAAGCTGGGAATATGACACTGTACGGCATTATGAGCAATGCCTATTAATAACGATGTACTGGGCACACAACGCATACCTGGGAGATAAAGGTTCCTCACGCTGCTCGTCCACAACAACAGAGCCATTCGCCTTCTTGTAACCAGCCTCCTCCTCCACGGTCACTTCTCCACCTTCTTTGTCAGCCATCGCACGTCTGGAAAAAGAGCTACAACAGAAAGCACAAACTTAGTTTTACAGAGCTCGCAAATCGTATAGGAGGTGAAGGGTATTTATACCACACAGATCCCGAGACAAAGCCATGTTTTGAAAGCTGCCGCCTCAGAATGCCCCGCACGATGGTAACAATGGGAAAACAATGGCCAAGAGCCTCAGAGAATTTTGACATCTCATTCCAGACCCAAACATTGCGCCTCCTGGCTTTTTTCACATTCCTCCTCGAATACGCTGGTGTATCCGTCAATCACGTCAGAACATCAACAGGCCGATGTACATCTCCTTCATGAACGGGAAATTTGAGACAAGCCACAGTGGTGCGACTGTGGCCACCCAACCCAAACTATGGACCATACAGTAAATCACTGTTATTCTTTGTTTTTTTCGGTAAAGTCACGTACAGCGAGGGAAAAAAGTATTTGATCCCCTGCTGATTTTGTACGTTTGCCCACTGACAAAGAAATGATCAGTCTATAATTTTAATGGTAGGTTTATTTGAACAGTGAGAGACAGAATAACAACAACAAAATCCAGAAAAACGCATGTCAAAAATGTTATAAATTGATTTGCATTTTAATGAGGGCTGACGTTTGGCAACTCGAACCTTCAGCTCCCTCCACAGATTTTCTATGGGATTAAGGTCTGGAGACTGGCTAGGCCACTCCAGGACCAGCAGGGGATCAAATACTTTTTTCCCAAACTGTAGGTAAAAAATGAAATGAAAAAACAACTAAATTAAATCACGACGTTTCGGAGGCAACACAAGCTTCCGTCTTCAGGTGGAACCGTCACAGCAAAATTACTGTATCAAGTGATAGTTGTTTTTTTCATTTAATTTCACCTACGTGACTTTACCGAAAAAAACAAAGAGTATGAATCCTTGCAGTCACGAAAACTACAAATCTAAAATCGCTGTTAGTCTGCACTCCTGCGAAGGTGGAATAAGACAAAAATGCACGAAGTCTCTGCTGAAGTCCGCTCGTGGCTAGCAGACCTCAACACAGAGGTCGCAACCGGGTACCCGATACCCGTACCCTACCCGATACCCGGCTACCCGTACCTGGCAGGGTACGGGTACCCATTTGCGACCCTGGTGCGGCCGGGTACGGGTAAGGAATCAAAACCCGTTTGCGACCTCTGCCTCAACATTACCATTTAGCTCCTGAAAATATTGCCATAGAAGGGAATTGGGGAAATGTGTGAGCAGAGACAGAAAAAAAATGTAAACTAAAGAGCAACATCGTACAAAATGTGTTGACAAGCACAGCTCTGAGGCTGCTGTACACATGCTTCTATCAAACAGCTACTCTGCACAAAACATCCACACGTTCATTTAAACAAAAACGAAACAGCACAACATGCATTATATGTGTGCACATACAAAACGGCTAACAACAAACCCTAACTCAAGTACTCAGTGAGATAACAATGTACTGTATATAATTCTTATAAAAAATTTAAGTCCATAATAGGTACACTCATTCATGGGATTGGCCAGATATCCCAATGCAGCATCCCTCCTGAAAATCTAATTTTGAAACTCAGTGAGAATTTCGTGTAGAATGAACGGGCATTGTTATTTATTATTATGTTACAAGTTGTACAGCTGATAGCTTTACACTGATCAACCATTTTGTACATAGTGTACAAACAAATTGTAACACGGGACAATGTCTATGATCCAAAAATGCATATTAACATTTGGTGCGCTGCATTATATCAACAAGTACAATTCCCGGCAAGTGATAACTGAACCATCATGGGCCCCACTCTTCACCATTCCTTCCTGACCAGCATGCTGAAGTATCGTCAGTCCCACCCCCCTCCTCCCATTACCAACACGGTGTGGGCAGACCTACATTCAGCAGTGGATTTAATATTCAAAGGTGGTTACTGCGGGAGTCATAAGTATGCTCCAACTTACTCCCAAATTTCATCACTGCAATGGCGAATTATGACAGCCTTCTCCGGACGTAGAGGCTACACATCACTTTCTCCACGTGACCATCTTGAATCCACATGTCACCAACATTCATGCATAAAGCAATTGCAACTTGTCATCCTTTCCACAAAAACGTGTCCATGCTTGTAATTCACACACTGTACTTCTTAGCACTGCATACCCCCTTCTACAGCACCAGTGTACACTTCCTTGATTACATTCAGATGTCTGCACTCCTAAGCTTAAGTCAATGAATCATAATTATCTTCAGATGATTAGTTGCCCTTTGAATGAGGGCTCCCCGACGCAGTGCGGGTTAATTGGCCATACTTCCCCACGCTGGTCAGTGCGAACTGAAGGCAGGGGAGCACGTACATGGGCACACTGAAGTCAATTTCAATGAATATGCTGCAATGCTTTTATGCAGCCCACAATGTAGTCTGACAGCAACCTATAAAAAAAGATGTTATTTTTTTAATAATAGCTTTGTTTATTAGGGCCAATGCTTGGTAATGTTGCCACTGCCATCTGCTGCCAACAACGTAACCCAGATGCATACAGTACTGTTCAGTACTCCAAATAATCAATGCATTATATAAATATGTACACCAATATACTTCACTGTAGTTTAAAAAAATCAATATTGGTTCAACGATTCGCCTCCTCGCGATTCAATCAATTATCGATTTAACACAACTGTGAATGTAGCGGCCTCTAGCGGTTGCGTGGTGGTCCCTGTACTGTAATCGTTAAAAAAAAGTATGTTAACAAATACATCGGGGTTTGATGAAACAAAGTAAGTTGTGCTTACCATGCCCGTGCTTAATTTGTGTTTTCGATTATTTACCTTCGAAAAAGATCTGGCCACGTCTCGCACACCCAGGGGGTGCGTGCACCACATGTTTAAAGAACCACTGCTTTAACAAGTTCAAGTTTGGTTTGCTTTACCAGGTGATAATTCAAAGAGACCATGATAAAGAATCTCGTTTGCAAGCGGGGACCTGGGAGACAAATCACGAGCGACGAATCTTCACGTGCGGTTCTCCGCATGTGTCGCGACCTCAACAATCGATGTCGATCGACATGAATCCATTAAATAACACTATTCGTATCACGTATGCTGCAACGCTTAAGATTCTACTCGTCTATTTGGTAATGTTATAACTCCACAACGACGCTCATTAATACGTCGAGTCCTTTATCGCAGAAATCTTCTTGGTTCTTTCGGTAAAGTCACGTAGAAGGGAAGTAATAAAATAATAAAAACAAAACATAACAAAATAATATATAATATATATTAATATATATATTATTATTATATATATTATTTTGTTAATAATAAAAACAAAACATAAAATAATATATATTATTTTGTTATGTTTTGTTTTTATTATTTTATTACTTCCCTTCTACGTGACTTTACCGAAAGAACCAAGAATATGAATCCCTGCAGTCACGAAAGCTTTAAATCGAAATTTTACTGCATATAACAATAGGTTTTACCCTTTGTGGCAATAAAACAGGTGTTAGGATTCATAATATCGTTTTTTTTTGGGTCAGATAGAGCAGCAGCAGGGTGACGTCATCATTAGGTGTTAAGATGTTAAAACAATCTTGATTTGAAGCTTTCGTGACTGCAGGAATCCATACTCTTTGGTTCTTTCGGTAAAGTCACGTAGGTAGTAAATAAAATAACAAAAATTATTTTATTGATTTTATTGATTCCTTGCAAAATGTTTCTGTTGGGTGTTTTAACATACCCTTTATTTTATTTTATATAAAAGAACCAAATAGTATGTTAAAACACCCAACAGAAACCTTTTGCAAGGAATCATGTCTGTAAAAACCACACATACTTGTGGCGAACATGCAAACAAAACACATGCTCTGGTAGTAAATGCATTGTCTTTGGAACTGATTGGTCCACAGCAGAGGCAGCTTTCTTTAGAGCCAAATCTCAATCGGTGTTAGTTCAAGTTCATGTATTAGGTGTAGCCCTGTGAGCCATTCGGCTCTTGAATCGGGTGCAACCGCAACAAACAAAAAACAAAAACATGAACAAGAAAACATCTTAAAGTGAATATGTGACTAAGTGCAAACAGAAAATCCAAGAAAAGACAGCAAAATATTGCAGAAAAAACACCGTACACCAACGCTGTGTGCAAAAATCCCAGTGGGATGCAAGTCAAACAACAACAACTCAGAGGATGCCAAAAGGCGACCAGCACACAGACAATGCCACTATGAGGGCATTTATAGCTCGGGTGAGCAGCTACAATTTGGAACCTTTGCCAGAATCAAAATATAAAAATAGGTTTCACCCTTTCTAGCAATAAAACAGATGTGAAGATGTTAAAACCCCAAACTGAAACCTTTTGCAACAGGAATCATGTCTGCATTAACCACATATACTTGTGGTGAACATGCAACCACAAAACATGCTCTAGTAATGTGTACATTCTCTTTAAGACTGATTGATCCACAGCAGAGGCAGCTTTCTTTAGAGCCTAGTCTCAATCGGTGTTAGATCAGAGGACGCCAAAAGGCGACCAGCACACAGACAATGCCACCATCAGGACATTGAGAGCTCGGGGTGAGCAGCTACATCATCATGGGACCTCCCGTGCCTTGCCAGTGTCAAATAATCCTTGTCAACAAGGGAGGTTCCCCATGTATATTTTGATATTCTGTTGAAGCAGCAGCAACTGCGTGGGCGACACGGTGCGTGCCACCGTCCGTCAGGCACAAAACAACGTTCGAGAAACGCTGCACACAGCCACGGACAATGACACCGCCCCCACAAAGGGAAAGCAAGAGACAACAGGCGACGTTTCGGGCAGTCGTCCTTCTTGATGCGCGCAAGCCCCGAGTTCAAGTTCATGTATTAGGTATAGCCCTGTGAGCCATTCGGCTCTTGAATCGGGTGCAACCGCAACAAACAAAAAACTAAAACATGGACAAAAACATATTAAAGTGAAAATGTGACTGAGTGCAAACAGAAAATCCAAGAAAAGACAGCAAAATATTGCAGAAAAAAGACATCGCAGCAACAACAACAACGGCACAACACCGCCACGGCAGGGAAAGGCTAATTACCGTCGTTCGAGAGGCGTGGAAATGTTTGACGGATTGTGATAAACACCAGATAATAACGACGACGACGATGATGATGTTGATGACGACGATGATTGTAAACCCGAACGCACCTCACCGTGACGCTGCGACTCTTCAAGACCTCAAGCCACACGCTGGGCGCCCCGGAGCCTGAATAGCAACTCGGGGGGGGGGGGCCCGGAGCCTGAATAGCCACTCTGGGGGAGGGCCCGGAGCCTGAATAGCAGCTCTGGGGGAGGGCCCGGAGCCTGAATAGCCGCTCTGGGGGAGGGCCCGGAGCCTGAATAGCCGCTCTGGGTGGGGCCCGGAGCCTGAATAGCAACTCTGGAGGAGGGCCCGGAGCCTGAATAGTCGCTCAGGGGGAGGGCCCGGAGCCTGAATAGCAACTCTGGAGGAGGGCCCGGAGCCTGAATAGTCGCTCAGGGGGAGGGCCCGGAGCCTGAATAGCAACTCTGGAGGAGGGCCCGGAGCCTGAATAGTCGCTCAGGGGGAGGGCCCGGAGCCTGAATAGCAACTCTGGAGGAGGGCCCGGAGCCTGAATAGTCGCTCAGGGGGAGGGCCCGGAGCCTGAATAGCGCAGAGCGGCTCGATCCGAGTCAGCGTGCGCACTTAAAGCGAGCGACACGGACTCTTCGTCAACAAGCCACTCAACTCACCGTGTGTGTGTTTATATTGATGTGTGTGTCCTTACAAAAAAGGAAAACTACCAGTGAAATAATCGGCGACGGTTTCGTGCAATGGGCCTGCAATGGCAACGCAACATCAATGTATGTGGCCATGTCGGTATTTCAGAATAAGTATTTATACTGGAGAAATCCGAAGAGCTATTAAGATCTTTTTCACAGATGTCCAGTAGGGGCGGGTAAGAACGTTACAACAACAAACATTAATAAAAGTAATAATAGAAATAAAATATTTTATTTATATTATTACTTTTATTAATTGTAGTTATATTTTTTACCTACGTGACTTTACCTCAAAAAACCTTGCAGTCACGAAAGCTTCAAATCTAAAACCATCCCCATCCTACCAGGCAAAGCCCACCGAGGTATTAACTGATTTGATCAGAATTGACCTGGCCACAAATGATAGCTCAACAAAGTCGACCATCATTTGGACATTTAAAGCACCAAAATAATCTCAATGTTTACATCTAAATCACTAACCAACGCCGCAGTATCATCCAATAATCGTTGACAAGATGTTAACACATCCTCGCCTGGTATACATGATGGAGGTTCATCTTCTTGGTTCTTTCGGTAAAGTCACGTAGAATGGAAATAATAAAATAATAAAAATAAACCATTATAAAATAATAAAAATAAAACATAATAAAATAATTCTCACGACGTTTCGGCCACAACGCAAGCAGCCGTCCTCAGGTGGAGAGCAGGTCTGTCGAGGAGACAGAGTCTGAATGACACACTCCAGGCTTGGAGCGACTATTTAAGCTATTTAAGCTGGGATGGAGGGGGGAAGGGCGCCTTGACAAATAGTCGCTCCAAGCCTGGAGTGTGTCATTCAGACTCTGTCTCCTCGACAGCCCTGCTCTCCACCTGACGACGGCTGCTTGCGTTGTGGCCGAAACGTCGTGAGAATTATAATGTTTTATTTTATTATTTTATTATTTCCATTCTACGTGACTTTACCGAAAGAACCAAGAAGATGAATCCCTGCAGTCACGAAAGCTTTAAATCGAAAAATGATGGAGGTTGTGGGTTCGATCCCGACCCTGACGCCAGCTGTATGTTTGAAGTTTGCGGTGTGTCTCTCTCTAAGTAGTCGCGTGGATTTTTCTCCGGGTCCTCAGGGTTTCCCCTCCACATCCAGAATCATCATCACGCGTTTAGAGTATTTGGATGGTGCTATAAAGTTACATATGATAAGCCACTTCGTGGAGCCTATCAATTGTGGACTGGTCAAATAAACAAAATTGTTACAAAATAATGTATGCGTTTACAATGTAGGTTGCGACACAGTTCGTCAGTGTTTAGTGTGGATTTTACTGGTAGGAATGAAGTGAACCAGCCTACAATAGATTATATCGTCCGTCCGTCCGATGTCCGATTAGGTGTAGCAACATCGCCCCCTACTGCAAACACTTGGCAGGACCCTACAAAAACATTTACACTCAGTGGGGCTTTCCTGGCTAAACAAGTGTAATAATACATTATGTTTATATTCTTTGGTTATTCGTTCCTACCAGCCCACCCCGCAGGGACCTGTTTATTTATTTGTTACACTAAAGGTCCCGTTTAGCCAGTTTCCCAGCTATTTTCCACGGGAGATCCGTGGCGCATGATCACAGCAGTAACAATTGTAATCCTGTACCGTATTTTGAGCCGTTCGATTATTTTATATCCATACAATAATTTGTTTCGTGTGATACTGTACAGTGCAGAGTATAAGATTGACGCCTGCGACGACCAGGCTACCTTGAATGCACCCAATCTGGTCAGATCTTGAAAGCTAATCGGGGATTTCTCGGCCTGGATAGTGTTTCGGGATGGGTTTGTGGGCCGTGGATGATGACACAGACTTAAATTTCGATTTAAAGCTTTCGTTACTGCAGGGATTAATATTATTGGTTCTTTCGGTAAAGTTACGTAGAAGAGAAATAATTAAATAATAATAAAATTACTTAATTAAATAATAATAAACTATGTACTGTATTTCCCTTCTCCGTGACTTTACCGAAAGAACCAAGAATATGACACACAGACTGTTTATAAGCTGCGGTGGGCAGCAGAGGGCGGTGCGGCAATTTTAAAGTTCTATTGTTTGGCTGCACTTCTACTATTGTCCACATTGACAGAGGCGTCTCTTGTCCTCAACAATAAAATAGCTCAGAATGACACCACCAACACAGGTTAGCAAGGGCCAAGTGGGAGGAGGGGGGGAGAAACAATTGCAGGCAAAACCAGGACAGTTCAACACGTAGGCTTTCGCGACCAATATTATCCATGATAGAGGTTTTTTGGGTTAGATCGTGTCAATATAAATGTGTCGTACTCAAATTGTAAATGTTGTGGGTTTACTGTCCAACACAGCGGTTGTGCTGTACAATTAACGAATTGGCATGTTTTGTTTACGTGACAACCCTTACGAATTGGATGTGTCGGGTGGTGGCGGGTTTAACGACACATTTATAAATTTACACGATCTAACCCCACAAACCTCTTATGAAAACCATGACAGTTAATATCAAAGCAATCTAGGTAAGCAGGTACTGTGGTTGATTTTATGTTTGAACGCATGTTGAACTTATTTTGCACCGTACGTAGCCAACAATGTGAATCGGAGGTGTGGGTGGAAAACAAACAACATTTTAAACCAACTTCAAATGCCCGGGGTGGGGTGGGGGAAGAAATTAAATCATTGTCACCACTTTAAATAACGGATTAACGAGCGTAGTATCGGACAGCGCAGTTGAAGTGGGAGGAAATTTTCTAGTGGATTATATAACTCGAGAAAAACACGTTGGGGACCACTGGTCTAGATTAGTTTTACTTATGTTTTTAAATATTCTATTGTAAACCTAATTGCGTGTAACCCAGGTGATCGTTTCGAAAGAGACAATGCATCATGTGTCTCCAGGAACTTATAGTTAATATCATGCTTAAATAATTCAAAGTGGTACAGACACAAATACAAATAAGATCACACAAAAAATGCATTGTTGAATTGTGACCCCCGAGTTGTGATGGGAAAGTCAGGATATACTGTAAATTCCACTGTGGAATGTACAATAAAAAAGAAAGAACTGAATAAAATTACTACCCTGTTGGTGGTCATCTGTTCGATGCCTTGCCATGGCTAACATGACTTGTGAGTAAAATCCGAACTGTTCCTGGACCCCCTCCATCCTCACCACTTTACCATTCCACGCTGACTGCCACGGTAACGTGTGGTCAAACAACCACCATTGACCGTCATGTTGGGTTGACAGGTTCTAAAAACTATACCCATCACAGGTCGTTGCCTATAAATCATTTTAGCTGGGAAAGTCATGGGGGGGGTTTTTTCAAAAACTGTTTTTTTCGCTGAAAGGAGAAGTTCAAAGCCATTGCAGAATTGCAGCAATACATAGTCTGCAGCAAAAGTGCACGTTACACTGCACAGTAACATTGTGGGCAATAGCAGATGTTGTATGTGCTTTTGTGCAAGACAGAAATCAATTTAATAAACAGGCGGACAAAAGATAATATTTTACTCCTTCCTCGTTCACAAAAAATATTACTAAGAATGCACATTTGTGGGGGGTGGAGCAATTGCGCAGTGGTTCGTGCTCTAAGCAAGTAATCTGGAGACAATATCATGATTACAACCCCAGCGGCGAGTGCTATCCGAAGAAGAAAAATTATCCCGTAAAAACAAAGTTTTTCACTATAAATCCTTTATATGCGTGGCGGCTAGAGTCATCTCGTCCTCTGGCTTGAGATGGCTGCCACCTATGGGTAAGATGATTGCCTGCCACCATTAAGCAATTGGTAATTAAATATAAAAAAAAATTCCTAAAAAGTGTAAAGTTATGGGAAAAAAATTCACGAAAATAAATTGTCACGCACAACGAGTCTGTGTGCAAAATGTCAGCTCGATTGGATCACGGGAAGTGGGTTAAAAGACGATCGAAAGATTTGCACGGTCGTAAGCGCGCAAGCAAGCAAGCAAGTGAACTTAATATAAAGGATTTAAAAATGTTCAACCATTGCACATTGCCTACTGACAAAGAAAATGGGGGAAATGCACAGAGAAGCACGGAAAGATGCATCCTTCAAATGACACTATTCTACAGAAAGAAGAATGACAGGCAAAGGAGGAATCACCCACGATAGGACAATCACAATGGAGATGGAGTTATGAGATCAGCGCATGTACAACAACGAGATGGATTATAGCTTCGGGATGCTGTTTGCAGTGGCGATGACAAAAGGAAAGGCTTTATCCAGCAGTGGTTAGAACATTATAATCATGGCTCGAAAAAAATATCCAAGTGTTTTCAATTTCTGCACAGCAGTCTGAGTTGATTTGAAGCTTTCGTGACTGCCGGAATCCATACTCTTTGGTTCTTTCAGTAAAGTCTTTACCGAAAGAACCAAAGAGTAAGCAGTCTGAGTTTAAGTTTGCTAGTTTCTTCAGATTCCAAAGAACACAGGATGAGATGTTACTATCCTTTGTGCAAGCACTTCCAAGAGTTCATGAACAGTGAGCCTGGTGAAATTTCATGAACTCTGATATATCAGATATATTTGAATAACACTGGTCAACAAAAAAAACATTTTTTTTCTGGCCTGGACTTTTGCAGCTGTTTTAGACTAATTTCAGGGTGCTGATTCCAAATCTGATCTCAGATTTGCTCTATCACATCTCATTTTTTATGCTATCGGCATACCCCATTTTCATTGATTTTACCCGAAATTAACTCTGTCACTTATGATTGCAAGTTGTTGCGAGTCAGTGACTGCTTTAGTGTTAAAATATGGTGCTGTATTTTTAGAATAGTGTGTTTATAATATCATTTTATGTAGATATCCACATTTATTTAATATTTTTCTTCTGCAGTTTTGATTGAAAATGCAATATTTTATATCTCAAAAACTTGATGTGATAGACAACAACTGATGCCAGATTTGGAATCAGCACCCCAAAATTACCTTAAACCCGTCGGACAACCTTATGCCAGAAAAAGTGTGTTGACAAGTGATAATACTTGTACTCTACACCAGACCCCCAAATCACCACAGCATCACATTTAGGTCAAAGTCCATGCCTTTGTCAATAGTTATCTTTCAATTCTTGAACCCCTACCCACCCTTATCCACAGCAGGACACTCAAAGCAGATACAAAGTCCGATTCTCCAAAGTGGCCGGTAAAATAATACATTCGGACAATTGCAGCCATTACAAATGAGAGTTGCCAAATGAAAGTTCCATGTAAACGCAGAAAGTTTTGAAGCAACGCAGCGAAAGACGTGGCCAGTTTTTGGAGGCAGGCCACGTAATTGCCCCACCGATGATGATGCCACCCACACGCGATCACTGCCACCGCTGTCCACCGTGACCATCGCTAGGCACACTGAGAGGTCATGGGAAACAGTGAGGAGGGGATCGCGAGTGGTCATGCTTGTCCTCTGCGGATGCTTTCACTTCTGTTTTCAGCTGGAGCCGAGGCGTCATACGTCTCTCAAGAGCATTTCTCATCAGCAGAAGAACTCGACCGTGCGGCGCGAACAAGACTCTGTGTTGACAGTGAGTATTCGTGTTTCGAGACATCTTGAGAATGTGTTTCATGCTGAATGTCCACGTGTGCTTGGCTGTTTAAGTCATCAAGGCAGCCGACCACACGGCAGCTCCCACGACTCCTTAAGACTGATAATCGTTTCAGAAAATTAAACTACGGTACAGTGTCTCCATAAAACAGGTTTTTTTTTTGGGTTAGATCGCGTAAATATATAAATGTGTCGTTAAACCCGCCACCAGCCGGCACAGCTAATTAGTAAGGGTTGTCACGTCTACAGAACGTGACCAATTGGTTACTAGTACAGCACACCGATGAAATTTCGATTTAAAGCTTTCGTGACTGCAGGGATTCATCTTCTTGGTTCTTTCGGTAAAGTCAGGTAGAAGGGAAATAATAAAATAATAATAAAAACATTTATGTTTAATTTTTATTACTTTATTATTTCCTTTCTACATGACTTTACCGAGAGCACACCGATTGTGTGTTAGAAAGCAAAGCCACAACATTTACAATCTGAGTACGACGTTTCGCCAGTAATTACAACTTGCTTAATCAGGCGATAGCCAGATTTGTAAAGAAATCGTCCTGTCGCGTTCCTTAAATATAGGCGTAGATATAATAACAACACTTGTGTGTTCTTCTTGCGCGAAGTGTACACTATCTTTTTTTAATTTGGGAGCTAACATGTTTTTGTTTTGCATGACCATTTTTTTAATTAAAAAAAAAGTTCAGTTAACGTTTGATTTACTCATATATAAAAAAGGGCTTCGAAATGGTATGTAGGGGAAATTATGTATATTGTTGTCATTGTAAACATGTTCACATCCGGATTATGGCTTTCTAATCTGTTTGTTATTGACTGTTGAGAAATGTATGTGGGCTTGGGCAAGACGTAGTGCTATAATAATAATAACATAATATTACACCGAAATTGTTATCGCTTAATTCGCATTGAGTCTCAAAGCGCTTTACATAACAGCTTAAGTTGTAGAGAAAGTTTGTAAAATAATACAGGTGACTTTTAAGACACGGTTAAAAAGTGTAACAGACTCAGATTCCCTATTGGATCGAGGAAGGGAATTTCACAATCACGGAGCCTAGCTGCAAACAGCTCCGTCTCCTATAAAACAAGGTCTGGTCTTTGGAATCATAATTCTACCAGAATTAACAGATCTACATTTTCGCAGCAGAATATTAAACTTAAGCAGATCGGTGAGAATGGTGACACGAAAGGCGGCCAATGGGGAGAATGTATCCAGCGGGGCAATGGGATAAAGTGCAGAATTGAGATGGATTGTGGAATCGCTGCATCATGAGCGACTATGAAGCCATGGTGAAGGCCTTCATCCAGCTCACGATGGCTCACGATGATAAAGGATATATTTAAAATTTTAATTTGGACGGGCATAATACAATTTGTAAACAACTCTATCGCAGCGCTTACATGAAAATTGTAACGTTTTAATTGTAGATGATTTGATGTTGCAATCGTGTCTCATATTCATAAACACTGTCATACAATAATAAAAGCCCTACAATGAGCAATCACTGATACGTCCCTGTTTCCTCTTTTGAACCATGCACACAGGACTCTGCTTCTGGGAACACTATCTCCATAAGGAACCCACATCCTCGCAATTCTGACCGAGAACGAGATAACGAAAACAACCAGAGCACATCCCATAACTTCCACCTGGCGCTACACACTGCCGCCATCAACAACGGAGGGCTTTACTGCCGGCCACGCGTAGAGCACCATGGCAGCATCGTGTGCAAGGGCAACGCTCCAACAAGTGCCCAATGATAGCTGCAGACGCGTGCTCATTTGTATCAGCCTTTTGCTTCTTGCGCTGCCTGTGGGACACGGCTATGGATTAAAGAACTGTAAGCAGATGCCTATAACGACTGCCAACTGTGTGCATAGAAATATCCATGAACTGGAAGAAGCCATATCCGACCTCCATGGAGCTCCCGTGATACTAAACCTATCTAACAATGCCTTGACCGTGATTAGGAACAACAGCTTCATAAAACTGGGCAGCCTGATCCACCTGAGGATGGACATCAACCACATTTATGTCATTGAGGCGGGAGCATTCAACGGCCTTGGCCAACTTCAACATCTCAACCTGTCGTTTAATAACATCAGTAGGCTAATACCTGGTGCCTTCAATGGGTTAGTAGATCTCAAACAATTGATCATTGATAACAACAGGCTTGAGCCCACACTTGAAATGTTCAAGCCCTTGAAAAATGTAATTCAACTGAGTCTCACCAACAACGAATTGTCGAACTTCTCGCGGGTCGTGGAGGCCATATACGAGTTGCCATTGTTGCAATCGCTCAATCTGGAGAGCAACAGGCTCACAAAGATAATTGTCGGAAAGAATCTGAGACTTCAAGAGACCGTGGAATTGATGTTTCTTTCAAACAACTCTATTGACAGCATTTCCCTTGAGCACGACTTCTTAAATCACATTACTTCACTCGATTTGTTCAACAGCAGCCTCACGAATGTTTCAGAACTCGCGGGCCTCAACATGAGTAGCCTCTTGCAACTGAGACTTAGCATGAGAAACCTGAACATCTCTAAACTTCAAACGTTAAATAACATGTTTCCAAAAACACTCACATTCGCATATTTACCCTTGCGTAGTTTGCCAAATCTGCATTTAGTTTGTCGGCTGAACGTAACCAGGCAGGTAATGTCTCTCACTCTGACGAATAGCTACATCTCAAACGTGAGTGAATCTTTTTGCGACTGTCGTGAGATTGAAAGTTTGGACCTTTCATTCAACAGAATCAAGTCAGTAGAGAGGTACAACTTCCTGAGCCCCAACAACACGTTGCGTAATTTAACTTTGAACAGGAACCAAATTGAGGTGTTAGAGTCTTGTGTAAAAAAGGATAACTCCACATGTGTGATATGCACGCCTCTTCCTTACTTAGAAAACTTATTTATTAAGAACAACTATATCTTTCAATTGGAATCTTACGCCTTCGTTCATATGAAAAACCTTCGCAAGCTAGACTTAACCGGAAATGACATTTTAAGACTGAGCCAAAGACCCTTCGACGGTTTGCACAACCTCAGTTATCTGGTGCTGGAAAACAACGTCATCCGCAGCTTGAACGTCCAGTCGCCATTTTCCCCGCTCAAAAATCTAAAAAGCCTCATGCTACGAAACAATAGATTGAAAATTCTGAATCGAAGTGTATTTTCCAATTTAACAAACCTGGAGTTTTTGGACTTGGGTGGCAATGCTCTCTCGTATCTTCAAGGAGAGACATTTTCTGAACTTTCAAATTTGAAAAATCTTTACCTCGACAGGAATGCAATCCGCAGCCTGGACAACCGAGCTGTGTTTGCTGGGCTACATTCGTTGCGTGTCCTCGACCTGGTCAAGAACATGATTGTATATAACTCCCCAACCATTAAAAACCCACCCTTTGTTGAACTGACCAATCTAATTAACCTTAAACTGAGTGCCCAACAGCCATATGGTATGAAGAGCATTCCTAAAAACCTCTTCAAGGGGCTTTACGCTTTGGAAAAACTTCAACTGGGTGGCAACAAACTGTTGTTCCACGAAGGGCACCCTTTTGATGGCATGCATAACCTCAAATACCTTGATATTCACGATGTGTGCAGTGGCCTACAAATAATGAACAAGACAATGTTCTACAAACTTAAAAAATTATCCAGCTTAGACCTTGGCAACGATGGACTGGGTTCCATCAACAACCAGCAGTTTCAGAACCTGACACACTTGGAAACATTGTATCTCAATGATAATGCTATTCGTTATGTAACGGAGGAGTTAATTACACCCATGACAAACCTGAAATATTTAGACTTGAGAAATAATCCTGTAGATTGCACTTGCGACAATGCCTGGTTTAAAAACTGGTCATTCGCCAGCAATATACAGGTGACTGGCCTCTACACGTTGCAATGTGAAGTGGGACATGGATTCACGTTTTCCCGTTTCGTCGACTTTGACACATCCGTCTGTCATGAAAAGTTGGGAAAAATCATGTTCCTCTCGACGACCCCGACCATCTTGCTCACCATCCTCATCCCGCTGGTGTACGCAAAGGTGCGCTGGCACATTATCTACGGCTACTACATGTTCCGAGCCTGGTTCCGTGACTACCCCCGCAACGCCGCGGACAAACAGGTGTACACCTACGACGCGTTCATCTCGTACAACTCGATGAACGAGGACTGGGTCATGTCCGAGATGGTCCCCCAGTTGGAGAAAGAGGGCCCGCCCTTTTTCAAGCTCTGCGTCCATCACCGCGACTTCATGCTGGGCAAGTACATCGTTGACAACATCGTGGACGCGATCTACAACAGCCGCAAGACCATCTGCGTGGTGAGCGAGAGCTACCTGCTCAGCGAGTGGTGCTCCATGGAGATCCAGATGGCCTCTTACCGCCTCTTCAACGAGCACAAGGACGTTCTCATCATGGTTTTCCTCGAAACGATCCCCAGATACAAGCTGTCGGCCTACTACCGCATGCGCAGGATTGTCAACAACAAGACGTACATCGTGTGGCCCGACGATGACATCGGGCGGGAGCTGTTTTGGGCCAAGCTGCGTACGGCCCTCGGGAGGCCGACCCCGAGGGCCGTGAGCAGCACGAGCTTCCGTGAGCCAGCAGATCTACATTTTCGCAGTGGAATATAAAACTGAAGCAGATCGGTGAGAAAGGTGGACACGAAAGGCCGCCAATGGGGAGAATGCATCCAGGGGGGGCAATGGGCTAATGCGCGGAATTGAGATGGATTGTGGAATCAGAGGGGAGCCAAGGAGAAGGGAGGGCGAGATGGGTGGTGGTGGGTGGGGGTGGGGGTCAGGTTGCAGGTTGCTCAGCGCCTCAGAAAAAAAAGAGTCTAGATGTGCCTCAGAAACCTCCACACTCCCCACACTCAACCTGGCACTTTGTCCCGGGGTGGTGACATGGCCAAGTTGGTGGTAGCACCCATAAATCTATATATATAAAATCGCAAATCTGTCTGTCTGTGTGTCGCCGGACCATACGCACTTTCATTGGACGGCGGTTGCCCCTGGCAACGGGTAGCGACGCCTTCGCGGCGGGGTGGACGCCATTTTTAATTCCCGTTAAAAATAGGCGCACGCATTAACACGCGACTCTGAGGTAAATTCATCAAACTTTCACGTCCTCTTCACTCCCCCCCCCACCACAATGTGTGCAATTACTATTATAGGGTCGGTCGATTATAAAATTATAGCGATTAGACAGTATTATTGTAGCGCGGGGGAGGGGGGGAACGGCACCCGTACCCAGCGTCAGCCGGGTGGGAAAATCAGGCGAGGCCGGAGGCTCTGCACGGTACTAGGCCTCGACACCCACCACGCGACTCTGAGGTAAATTCATCAAAGTTTCACGTCCTCTACAGAGTGGTGAGGGAGGGAGAGTGGTGAGGGAGGGAGAGTGGTGAGGGAGGGAGAGTGGTGAGGGAGGGAGAGTGGTGAGGGAGGGAGAGTGGTGAGGGAGGAAGAGTGGTGAGGGAGGGAGAGTGGTGAGGGAGGGACTCAGCCTCAAAACGAGTAACTGGTGTGGCGTATTAACATCGCCACTGGGGAGACAAAGGCGGCCGGGCGTGGTGGATACAAGTCCCGGGCGAAGCCGGGTAGTACAGCTAGTACAAGTATAAATGTGTGTTGTTAAACCCGCCGCCACCACCCGACACAGCCAATTCGAAAAAGGCTCGTCACGTAAACAGAACGTGACCAATTCGTTCCTAGTACAGCACACCGGTTGTGTGTTGGGAGAGTAAATCTACAACATTTACAATCTGAGTGTACGACGTTTCACCAGTAATTACCACCAGTGGTCACCGTACGTCGATGGGGATTACTTGTGAGCAGACAAAAAAATTGCGAAATTAAATCACGACGTTTCGGAAGCAACACACGCCTCCGCCATCAGGTGTAACTGCTCCAGTAAAATTACTGTAGCGTGTGAAGAGAGCTGTTCAAGACACGTGTTTTTTTATAGGGTGCTGGGCAGGGAGGAGCCAATGAGTCGGGGGGGGGGGGAGATAACACGTGTCTTGAACAGCTTTCTTCACACGCTACAGTAATTTTACTGGAGCAGTTACACCTGATGACGGAGGCTTGTGTTGCTTCCGAAACGTCGTGATTTAATTTAGTTATTTTCATTTATCATTATTATTTTATTATTATTATTATTATATTTTTTTACTTACGTGACTTTTCCGAAAAAAACCGAAGAGTATGAGCACATCCAGTTTTATATTAAGAAGCCACGATTTTTATTTTTTGTTAGTTTTATTACCCAAGCACCCAGTTCCACCAGAGATCAGAGTGACACCAAGCATACATGCATCATTGTAATTGTGTTATAGGCCAGTGCTGAGAGACAAACTTTGGCGCGATGTTAAATCGGAAGGCGATTATATTTGCATGCGTGAAAGTCATTTCGAATAAAAACGTGCGTAAAAGAAATAATTTGCCAGTTTAAAAAAAAATAAAAATTTTTAACTGATCCCAAAAAAAATCTCCCATTAACCAAATCGGGTTTTTTTCTTTCTGGCGACGGTTTTTACTCGGCGCGCGTCATTTTCGCGCGAGAATGGCATTGAACGTCTTGCCCGTGTGGGCCACGCGGACATCACGAAACCCAGCCTTGGTGAGCAGCTCCGTGTATTCCGTGGCCGTGCGCTCCTTCCCCACGGTGTGCATCAGCATGATGACAGAGTGAATCTGCGCGGTTATTGGCCCGGTCCGGTCTTCCCTCAGCAGAGTCTCGATGATCAGAACCCCTCCGCCTGCAGCAACGTGAAACCGCAGTCGTAGATCGGCGAAAAAGAGAGGTAACAAAGACACATTGCCAAGATTAACTGCACAGAATTAAGACTGCCATGGGAATTGCTGAAAACAAGTGGATAATTTACCTACGTTTGCCATGAGTTTTTTCCCCATATTCATTTCATTCGGATAAACGGAATCTGATTATGGGGAACCCAGTCTCACCACGCCAAGTATATTGAGGTACTGTACCGTCTCGCATTGGCCGATTCAGTCCACTGCCACACACAAAGTGCCGAAATGACGTGAAAATGGCACGAATGATTTGGCCAGAAACAAGTTCCATTTTGAGTTGTGCGCCTTTTGGCGTCATCTGGTCCAACCCATGTGAGACTAGGCTCTAAGAAAAGCTGTCTCGGGTGTGGACCAATCAACTTCAAGGACAGTGCATACATTATCAGAGTTATGTTTTTTGTTTGCATTATGACTGCAGGTATTGTGGTCTATGCAAACATGACTCCTCGTAAAAAAAGGTGTCAGTTTTGTTACCAGATAAAAGGGTAAAAAAACAATTATTAAGTTCCATTTTTATGCAAAGAGGGGAACAACGCTGTGCAAATACCCCCCCCATCCCCGCGGACACTTTCTTGCTACAAGATAAAAGCAATAATCGAGTGACCTGGCCGACAGCTGGAGTGGATGTTGCGGAGCAGCGTGAGGCACTGCTCTTCCTTCCAGTCGTGTACGACCTGCGCCAGGATGTACAGGTCGCCCTCAGGCATCTTGTCCTTGAAGAAGTCACCTACGCGAAGCGTTACACACGAGCGCAGATTTTAGAGGGATAGGGGTAGCCTGATGACGATGGAAACGTCGCGATTTGTTTGATTTTATTTCTGCCTACGTGACTTTTCCGAAAGAACCAAAGAGTATGGATTCCTGCAGTCACGAAAGCTTCGAATCAAGATAGGGAGAGAAGGTTTATCAATAAAGTGACCGCTTTCTATTACACTGGTCAACCATTCTTTAAGACTCGCTGGGTAGGCGAGGCCATCTTCGACTTACGACATTGTCGACTTACGATGGGGTCGTCGTAACGCATCTCCGTCGTAAGTCGGGGACTACCTGTACACTCAACGCAATGTTCCTAAATGTGGCGAGAAAAACCGGAGGAAAAAATCCACACGACGATGGGAAGCCGCAGCCAGTGTTGTCACCTGCGTGCAGCTTCACGCTGCCGGAGGTGAGGAAGTGCTTCTGTGCGACTTCCAAAACATCTGGGAGGTCGAACAAGGTGACCCGGGCGTCGGGGTACATTCTGGCAAACTGCTGAGTCAAAACACCCGTGCCTCCTGCACTCATGAAAGCAAACACACGATCTTATCAGCGCCTTCCTGCTGCTGCAATTGACAACAGCCAGCTTTACTCTCACTCTTGTTTTTTTTGCGACAGAGACAAGACAAAGGCCTCCCGTGTAG
This sequence comes from Lampetra planeri, assembly GCF_965212315.1. Taxonomy (NCBI): domain Eukaryota; kingdom Metazoa; phylum Chordata; class Hyperoartia; order Petromyzontiformes; family Petromyzontidae; genus Lampetra; species Lampetra planeri. Next base: position 6,849,024 of record NC_136129.1, read on the forward strand.
CCTTAACAGACTGCAGGGGCAAGTGCTGTTAGCGAGCACCTACGAAAGCCGGCACGGCACACGAGGGGGTGGGTGGCCAGCACCACGCCCGGACGCCTTTGTCTCCCCAGTGCCGATGTGTACACACCTCACCAGGTACTCATTTTAGGCTGAGTCGACCTAGGGGGAGGCCCAGAACTGGTTCAGATCATCGTCACTGGTGTTGGCCGTGAGCGGGAATCGAACCCGGGTCGCCGGGTTCGTAGCGCCGTGCGCTAACCACTAAACTACGACAATCTACGAGAGAGATACAGACTCGCACTGACATTGGAAGATATTTTTTTGTTGAAAGTAATTTAAAATTTTCACAGCAATCGTCGCAGTATCCTTGATTTAAACAAGGAGTTCAACTAAAGATCAAAGATACGTAAGATACACTGTCTCAGTTGCAAGGCTGATCTGCATTACATCAAGTTGTTTACAAGACAACAGGATATTTAAAAAAAATGTCAATGTAACACATCTAAACGCTATTTAACGAGCGATGTCGGGAATTAACTCTTGTACGGTATTTGTTATTTGCGCCACTGTCAAATATACTTCGGCCAAAGAGCTGGAGTCCGGTCCAGAGTTGTGCACGACCAAGTGTGTAAAGATATTCAGTGCTTATCTGGTGGCATGCATTGCTGGCTTGTCCTCAACTCACCTCCAACGTCACAGACATCCTTGAAGGAGGAGAGATCGAAGGCATTGAGGATATAGGGGCCGTCGTTTGACCAGACGGAATAAAAAAAACGCATGAACTTCATCCTCTCCTCCTCTGTCCTGCACACAAGCAACGATGCAGCAGTTTGACACATTCAAGTTGCTGGATAGCATTATATCCCCGATGGCCGATGGCCAAGAAATAATGGAGTGGGCAGCCGAGGGCAGAACGGGTCCAGTATCACGCCTGCCGAAGAGATGGAGCGTTTCAATTTACCCGTGCGATTATTACATCACAAGATAGTGATATATGCTGGCGGATTTGGGGAGGCCTTCGTCAGGTAGATGAATCATGATTGATGATGACTATCCAAAGACCTTGTGAAATGTAAAAAACAATGATGAAGCTTACCGGTACAGGGCCTCAAATATGTCCTCAGATTGTACTCCAAAAGCTTTTTTATGCTGGTGTTTACCTTCTCTGCAAGACAATTGGGCAAAATGAAAACAATTAGATGTACCTGCTCGTTTAAACCTGATAAATCCTGATAAAAAATACTCTTTCTGGCAATAATACAGGGGTTAAGATGTCAAAACACCAAATACTGTATACACCAATTTACAAGGCGTCAAGTCTGCATTTAACTACACACATGATGATTTTGCTTATAATGTGTGCACAGCCCTTGAAACTGCTTGGCCTACACCAGAGATAGCCTCTTTCGTGGCTTTGTCTCACCAGTGCTAGACCAAAGGCTGCCAAAAGTGCTTTGGCCTGCAGTGTTGGTGAGCCGAAACGGTCTCATCCACATTGAATAGTTGTTTTCACGCATTGCGATGACTCTGAGGACAGACGCTAAGGGAGCCATGGTGGCAAGATATTAACTACCTCGCCTGGTATACAGGAGGTCCTAGGTTCAATTCCGACCCTGACACCTGCATATTTGGAGTTTGCATGTTCTGCCCATGGTCGCGTGCATTTTTGCCCGGGTCCTCGGGTTTTTCCCTCCGCATCATTATGAATCAACACGCGTTTCGAGTATTTGGCTGCTGTGAATTTCCACGTGATTTAGCCACTTGATTGAGCTATCATTTGCAGCCAGGACGCTTTTTAAAAAGCTCAGTGAGCCTTACACCTGGGACAAATATATAAGTATATAAAAGTAGAAGAGGTTTTGTCGCGGTCACCTCACAGCCGATGGGAGAGTATGAAACAAGGGGTAGAGAGTGTGCGAGTTGAAGATCATGACGTCGTGCATGGACTTGGGGCTGGAGCGAGTCAAGTAGGTGCTCGCTTGCTTCGTGTTGCTGTAAATCACTGTGGGAAATAAACAGCGGTGGGGCTCACCATTGCAGATTTTTTATTTTTTAAAGCAGCTTTAATCAAACACACAGAACCGTTCTACTCTATGCTACCATTACGCAGGAAAGGACTCGCCGTTACAATGAACTGTTAATATTTTCACAACTTACACCAATCACATGTACAGCCTGTTTGACAAATCACTGCTGGATGAGGGGTCTCCCATGCCATGCAGGCAGTGAGGGTTTTGACCATACAATGGTCAGTTTGAGTTAGCGAAGGTGGGAGTGAACTACAGAATAATGGATTATTGGTGGTCACCTATCCATGCATTATCCAGGCTCAAACCCGCTTAGCTGCCAAGATCTGATGAGATTGAGTGCATCCTGGGTGATTGGCCATAGGCATCACGTGTATCTGGGTGAATTATTATCATCATAATTTATTATTTATACCACGTGTTCCATGTAGTATATCTCGAAGTGTCAAAACAAATGGGTGTTTGAGATAACTGCTCCGTAAGGAATCAATTAGCAGACCAAACAGGGAATTCAAGTATGGACCGCATGCACAGACAAATGAGAATAAACAAAACTGAAAGGCAAAACCGTACTGGAAATTACTATTTTTGTCCACTTCATTTTAGTTATTCATATGCCAACTGAAATAAATTATCTGATTTATTTAAATGTTAACTACCTCGCCTGGTATGCAGGGGGTCGGAGGTTCGATCCCGACCCTGACGCCTGCTGTATATTCGGAGTTAGCATGTTCTCCCCGTGGTCGCGTGGATTTTTCTCCAGGTCCTCCGGTTTTTTCCCACCGTGTTTATAAACATGCGTTTAAGAGTACAGTATTTGGCTGATAAACGTTTCCACACGATAAGCCACTTCGTTGAGCTATCAGTTGTGACCAATTCGCTTCTGAAAAAGAGCTATATAGTTCAGTGGGCCTTACCTGGTAAAACTATTTTTTTAAATAGTTTACTTTAGAAATGACTGACGGCTGTGTGTGTACGTATGTGACACAGCCCTATTTTGCACCAGTGGTGTATACCTGTTCCCTCGTGAGTGCTCACTCTCAGCAGGTCCAGCCCAACGCAGGCATCCACCAGTCGCTCCAGACCGTCCTTGCTCACCGCTTCTCCTTTTCCTGCACCCTCCTGCTCCTGCTGCTGTTCTCCTGCTCGCCCCATCTCTGCCATCAACGCTGCTACCGTCATGCCGGCACGGTCCGGGGTGTCCTCAAGGAGATCGAACACCCCCAGCTCACAGGCTGTAAACAGGATCTTTGGTGCAGGAATCACAGACACATAGCGCGATTCAAACAATTTGTGCGTGTGTTTGTGAGTTTTTTCCAAAGCGTGATCCAGATTACTTAGGAATACTTGTGCCACGCTCCTCATGTTTCAGTGCGTCTTGAGGCTCCGCGCCCTATGGCCGCTGTCTCTGTGAAACACAACGTGAACGCGGCACTGGCCAGCAAACGGTTATGGGTGGATGTTGTTAAGTGGCTTCCATCATTGATGTGCGAGCAATTGATCAAATTTGCACCGTCACACCGACACACGATGGCCAGCCGACTCTTCTTCAAACAACGGCACGGGATCTTAGAGTCGGGATCTTAGAGTAGGGATTTTAGAGTAGGGATCTTAGAGTAGGGATCTTAGAGTAGGGATCTTAGAGTAGGGATCTTAGAGTAGGGATCTTAGAGTAGGGATCTTAGAGTAGGGATCTTAGACGTTCAACTGCGAAGCAGGCGGCGCGTGTAATTTTCACATTGTTGAGACACCCACAGCGTTAACCAGGGCGGCCCCTGGGCTACAACAGCGAACCTTTGCAACAAACTGAACACGCGTGCTCCACCGAAACGTCTCTGCCCCATGTTATCACGACTAAAAGTCTGGTTAAACCCCCCACGCAATATGGGAATGCCTTCATTCAGCAGTGTGGAGCGGCATAGGAATGAACATTGTATCATGAACCTATCACGATCTGCTGATGGTGCCGTGGCAGAGTGCCTGTCTTGTTATGTACTGCATGTTGAACTTATTTCGCACCGTCCGTAGCTAATCGGAGGTCTTGCAATGGAAAAGTTTGAGTTAAAAAAAACATCTCATTTTGGAGGTGAGGTCGGATCAGTGTTTCATTCCGCCTGCACTCCAGGTATAAATGTGCAATGTACACCGCTGTAGATGCCCCCCCCCACTCCCCCAGTATCGTCCACAACAACAACAATAATGAACTGAAAAGACGGATTCGTACAACATGCCATTCGAAGCATGCATGATGCGCATCATGAACTTGATACTAAATATCGACGATTCGGTGCACGATTACACCCTAGTTTTAGATACCGTTACTTTGCGGTACAGAATCGTCGACCGCATTGGCAGCGGTGCATGAACAGGCGTCACAAACACGCAAAACGTTCTTCACTTTAGTGTGACGACGTCACGTGTGTCCCTCTATTGAAGACCGAAACAGGAGGAGGATTTCTCCACAACTCTGGCTGCCGCCTGATGATGCTGGTTGCAATTACTGGCGAAACGTCGTACTCGAATTGAAAATGTTGTGTATTTACTCTCCAGCACACAACCGGTTAGTGCTGCACTCGTGTTTAAAGAAGCGAGTAACCAGTCTCCGACTCATCTGCATTAGTAACGAATTGCCACGTTCTGTTTACGTGACACCACACCTTACTACTCATTGGCTGTGTCGGGTGGTGGGTTTAACGGCACTTTTATATTTACGCGATCTAACACAAAATAAGTAATATTAAAAAAACTTTTTTTAAACACGCTTTTATGAGTTGTACTAGTAATGGCAGAACTCCAGGACTCCAAGAAGTGGCCCTGAAGCTTGCCATAACGTAAGGGACCGTGGCCAATTACAGCCAACGTCAGTTTACCGTGAACAATTAGACCCAAGCGGAAACATAACATATAAAAAAGAATGTTTTAAAAATATAAATTTTTTTTATGATAGAAGATAGTATTGTCATCAGTATGACATAAGTATACCAAGTTTTTTTTTACATATTTATTTAAAATTTTAATGATATAATATAGTATTGTCATCAGTATGACAGCTATACGAAGTTTGCAGTCGATACATTGGGAATACGGTTGAAATTGAGTTACAAGATTTTTGGATACAACACATACAGTAAGTTAAATAAAAGCGTGTAAAAGTTTAAAAATATGTTTTTGATTTTTTATGATAGAATATAGTGTTGTCATCAGTATGTCGATAGCACATTGGGAAGTGTGTAAAAATTTAGTTACACGATTTCTTTTTTGAGGATACAACAGACGAAGTGAGATAAATAATAAAAGCGTGCAAAAACACCTTTATTATTGACATTCGTCACTAACACACGGCCTTTAAAAAAATAAGGGGGGGGGCACACACATAATAGGCGACGTTTCGGGCAATCGCCCTTCTTGTGCTGTATGCAAAATAGCTATTTGTATGCATACTCTTAGGTTCTTTCGGTAAAGTTACGTAGGTAAAAAAAGAATAATAATAATAAAATAACATAATAATAAATGAAACTATATTATTTTATAAAAATAAATGAAAAAATATTATTTTATTATTTTATCTACGTGACTTTACCGAAAGAGCCTAAGAGTATGAATCCTTGCAGTCACGAAAGCTTCAAATCTAGAATTTATGCATTTCATTGCAATGTTGTTGACGACTGTGCCGAGTTTCAGACAAGAGGACCGCAAGACGAAGACTCACCTTCGATTTGCGATATCCATTGGCTAATTCCTGAATATAGGTCGGGTAGTCGTCTTCCGCGGAAGCCTGCGGATTTTCGGTCGTCTGCTGGAGAGCCATCTGCTTTCACCTTCGGATGTGGAAAGGGGTAAAAAATTTTTTTACTAAGCTCGAAAAAAGGTTTCTCGATTATTAATATTTTTTTTAAAGCCGTGAGCGAAAACATACAAACGCAGAACCAGCGGAAGAAACGAGTTACGTTCGACCATGTACCGGTGAATAATCGTCGATTTAACACTGCGCGGCTGACAGCTGGCCAACAACACGCGTCTCCTGCACCAAGCGCTCAAGATGCAAACGCCACTGACTCGACTGACCGGTTGACGAAAGGATAATAAGTAGCTAATTCGGCTGTGACGGTCCCACCTGATGACGGAGACTTGTGTTGCCTCCGAAACGTCGTGATTTTTGTTTTATTTTATTTTCATTAATTTTGATGTTTTACCTACGTGACTTTACCGAAAAAACCTAAGAATATGATTCCTTGCAGTCACGTAAGCTTCAAATCTAGAAGTATTTAAACCCTGGGGCTCTCTGCGTTCAAAGTATGGAGTAAGCCTCAAGTGAAACGCACACACACACACAAAAGCCTACCACGAAACGTGCAGTTTACAGCCTGTTTACAGCACTGGATGTGTGTGTGTGTGGCGGTGAAATATATTTCACAATCGCGGGGTGGGGGTCGTTGGCGCAATTGACATGGTAACAAAGGGGCCCTGGTGAAGCAGACATCGCTAAAGGTCGATTTAAAGCTTTCGTGACTGCAGGGATTCATCTTCTTGGTTCTTTCGGTAAAGTCACGTAGAAGGGGAATAATAAAATAATAAAAAATAAAACATAATAATATAATACAATTCTCACGACGTTTCGGCCACAACGCAAGCAGCCGCGTTGTGGCCGAAACGTCGTGAGAATTGTATTTTATTATGTTAAATGTTTATTATTTTATTATTTCCCTTCTACGTGACTTTACCGAAAGAACCAAGAAGATGAATCCCTGCAGTCACGAAAGCTTTAAATCGAAATTTGGATGTTATTCGTTAATTTTGCAATGAAAACAAATCTCGAAAAATGCATCTCCGGTGTTCATTTCTCTCACCTTATGAAAAAAAACGATTGACATGACTACCTGTTCTGTATGCACGGCCCTGCTATTGTCCACCGTCCAATGTTGTTCCTGGCTCTTCGTGTGTGTATGTTGGAGGGGAGCGGTGGTGTAGCGGTTAGCGTGCTGTGCTACGAACACAGTGACCCGAGTTCGATTACCGCTCACGGCCAACAACACCAGCGAACCCGGCTTCGGGCATCCCCTAGGTCGACTCAGCCTTAAATGAGTACCTGGTGCGGTGTGTAAACATCGCCACTGGGGAGACAAAGGCTGTGCCGAACTTCATAAGTGCTGCTCGCTAACAGCACTTGCCCCAACAGTCTGTTACAGGCTACACGGGGGAGCTTTGTCTTTGTTTTGAAGGAGGGCGAGGAGAGAGCAAATTGAGTTCCACTGGAATCTTGCAATGCTGCATTTCACTGACCGCACCCCACTCTAAGTTGCCGCTGGAAAAATTGTGTTTTTTCCACCCATGACTCTGATCCCCGATGCCGACCCAGTTGCACCACTCCCCCCACGTGCCGAAAAATGTGCTCGGAGCAATGCTGAGTCTTGATCTCGAGGCGACTTTGGGGTCGTCCATAAATGACGTCACGCACAAGGGGGGGGGGTCAGACATTTGTGACGATGTGTGACGAGGGGGCGGGGGGGTTAGAAATGTGACGTCACATCAAAATGCGCAACTTTAAATAAATATAGACAACACGTTCTACTTAATTAAATAGACTATTTAATACATCTTTACTCCTACAACATCAGAGTGCAGCGCCATATTAAATACGCACTACAATGAGAATAGTTTAAAGCGATTTGAAGCATGTTTTATCTTTTGGGGGGGGGGGGCAGAGCTTTGTGGCGTCATATTTGAGGGGGGGGTCTGACTTTTTGTGACGTCGTGTGACGAACGGGGGGGGGTCAAAAATCGTCCAAAATCGCGTGACGTCATTTATGGACGGCCCCTTTGCCATGCAGATGCGGCGCACGGTAAGGAGTCATAGACACGAATGCATCTAACCCGACACGAAAACGACAACGGTTGGCCTTACAGATTAATCCCAACCCCAGCGATAGACCCCCAACCTTACACGAATCCCAAAGAAAAAGCAGTCTTAGGGGAAGACAGTTCCTAACCCCGAACAGAATCCCCCAAGCCCTACACGAATACTAAAAGAAGTGGCATCCCCCTTCGCATTTCATCAACTCAAAGAGCACCGAGCGAAGAGTGAATGGGCCGGCTCTCGGGCAAGCGCAGCCCCGACGAGATATTGTGAAGGTCGTGTCGAGGTTACGTGGACGGGGGGGGGGGAGGACACACGGGACCACACTCGCGAAATGGCATTGGTGGGATCACGGAGTGATGCAGGGACTCAAACGTCCAAGAGAAATTATGAAAACCGACGGTGGTAACGAAGGCGCGACAATTCGCATAGGGGATTGGAATAAACCCTAATGATAGATACTTCCTCGGCAGCATAACAAAAGGCTGCTTAATCTTAGCTTCCTTATCTACTTCCGCCCCCTGCATCACAAAGCTTCAGTTTGAACTCCGGTACGTTGCGCCCACCCCGTTCCTCACATCGTTGCCTCCCAGCCCACAGCCCGCCCACACACTCACCATGGCCCCTCCCCTCCCTTCATCCCCCGCGACGATATAATTCCTCGTCACAACCATCTCTTATACACACTTAAGCGGTTGTGCTTTCGCTACGTTGTCCCCACCTGAAGAAGGACGCTTGTGTTGCGCCCGAAACGTCGTGATTTAATTTAGTTGTTTTCATTTATTTGATTTGATTTTTTTTTACCTACGTGACTTTACCGAAAAAACCAAAGAGTAATACGGAGGCCGTGAGGTTTACTGATGGTGTGGAGTGCAAGGTTAGATAAAGGGCTGTGTTTGCCGAGAGCTCGGGGCTCCGGGAAGAGCTTCCTATGAGTGTTGCTGGAACAACAAAAAAACGTCCCCTTGCCAGGGATCGATCACTCGTGCGGACGACCTTTCAATATGATGGGATGAACAGCTCTGGTCGATGGTTACAAGATCCGCAGGGACAGACGTGCCAGACTCCTGTCGGCACTTGTCTGCTTGGACAGTATTGACCCCCCTTGATCGTTATGTGTCACTGCTAACACCGTTTCTTCTATTCTTAACTTGCGTTAAGATGTCCTCGTTTGACCATCGCACAAAGTAACGATGCTCAAAACAGCAGACTCTCATTGACCAGGTGAAAATAGGTTATCAGCCATTCATTAAATACCTTTATTATCACTCCCATGTTGAAATCTTATCAGGGGATTAGATGTGCCCAGTTCATTTTGAGTGTTGTGCGGCTTTTAGCAAGTGGTCGTTTAGGGGTTAGACCAGGGGGTCATCAACCTGCGGCTCTTTCGAGGGCTGCTTGATGACGTTATTCATTAAGGACCGTCGTCTCGTAATCACGTGCATTGGCGGCCTTTTATATATTTAGAGGGGAAGGTTTAAAAAAAAATAGATTTTGTTGTTATATCGCACTCCTTATATTCCAGTTGCCAACTCGTGGTTGTAGACTTTGCGGCAGAAGTCGCAAACGGGTTTTGATTCCTTACCAGTACCCTACCCGAAATGAGTGACAAACGGTTACTCTTTCGACTTAAAGCTTTCGTGACTGCAGGGATTCATCATCTTGGTTCTTTCGGTAAAGTCACGTAGAATGGAAATAATAAAAAAATGTATTATATTAGTTTTATTATGTTTTATTTTTATTATTACTTTGATTATTTTTTATTTTATTTTATTATTTCCATTCTACGTGACTTTACCGAATGAACCAAGAAAACGGTTACTCGCCAGTGACTCACGGCCTACCCGTACCCGTACCCGGCCGCACCAGGGTCGCAAACGGGTACCCGTACCCGGCCGGGTACGGGTAGCCGTGTATCGGGTAGGGTACGGGTATCGGGTACCCGGTTGCGACCTCTGCTTTGCGGTAGCCCCCCCCCCCCCTAAGGCACGGCTGCTTCGTGGCGTTATTTTGAACCCAGGCAAACGATGCCGACGTGTTTTGGCGACGGCGATATTCACTCAACTCCACCTATCTTTTTGCGATGCATCATCTGCATCTGTAAAGAAAACAAATAAAATTCACGCCAGGCTACCTCGTGGAAATTTACATCGCAAATTCTGGGAGTGAGCTGGAGTGCTACTTCGATGTATAAATGTATTGCGATTTAAAGAAAACAGCGTGGCGCTGGGTTCACATCGGGGCACAAAAACATGTTTTTTCACGTGCAGGAAATTGACCGTCGTTAAAGGTCACGGTCCCGTTCCATTTATTGCAGTGGAAAGTGCCGCACTGTTTTGGAAATAAATAATTGTATTTCGATTTAAAGCTTTCGTGACTGCAGGGATTAATCTTCTTGGTTCTTTCGGTAAAGTCATGTAGAATGGAAATAATAATAATGCAAATTATTTTGTCAAGGCGCCCTTCCCCCCCTTCCAACCCAGCTTAAATATACGCTCCAAGCATGGTGCTGTTTCATTCAGACCTGGCCTTCACCTGAGGACGGCTGCTTGCGTTGTGGCCAAAACGTCGTGAGAATTATTTTATTATGTTTTATTTTATTATTTTATTATTTCCATTCTACGTGACTTTACCGAAAGAACCAAGAAGATGAAAGAATTGTATCTTTCGATAATGCCCAGTCGGTTAATCCTTTGCCCCCTACAAATCGTTTAGACTGCAGCCTGTGAGGCTATTGAAGTCACCGACATCAACAGATGCGCGCCTTGTTTGGCATTTTACACACAGGGTGGTCCAGATGTCTTGCGACCTTCATTTAATTCTCTAAAACTTTATATATTTTTTCGAGGTTAATTTGAAGAAATGAATATGCAAAGGGTAAAAATAGGGGGTCAATTAATTGGGGGGCATAAGACATTTGGCCCACCCTGTACAGTATTATCATTAGCTACCTTCAGAGCTGTTATAAATATTCCGAAACATTAGCTTTCCTAGAATGGTATAGTCCAGGGGTGACCAAACCATCTTTATTATAAAAGCCCGGTGTCCGTCAACTAAATTATTAGAGCGTTTCATGAGGGCTGAATTAAAATGTTTTAGAAAGTGGACCCCTCCCCAACTGTGGGGGTAAAAAGTTGATCCCCCCCAAAAAAAGAAATGTATTTTGTAGGCCTCTATGCCTACACACCCTACATACAATAGAGTCGAGATTTATTTTGTCGGCATTTATGTCTACATCCGTCTGTCTCCCCCCCCCCCCCCACCACTGATGTTCAGACGTCTCAGTTTGACTGCTCGGTTTGGTGTGGTCAAGGATGGTGCTAAACAGGCGAGTAAAATACCAACACAGACATTTGAATTTTGTACAATTTCTCTTTGCATCTAATAATGAACGTTTGAGGTACAACCCAGTAGTATCTGCACACATGGGGGGGGGGGGGGGTGGTGAAGAGGACATCAGTGGAATTCCGAAAAAAAATCTGTCACTATATAAAACATAGACCTCGATGCCCAAAAAGCTACATAAGGAGAATTGAAGTTTTTATTTATTTATAGGTTTCAAACACAGGTCAATAAAATACATTGCATGCTATTGACAGGCAGCCCTTCAGTCGTTTTAAATAATCGGAATGTTGAGCATAGATATGAGCAAAAACTCGTGATTGCACTTTCCTACCCGACATGTGGCTGCTGCTATTAGGCTGCTAAAGCATTACTCCGCACAAGGTAATACATATTCTTGTCCGTTTTTGGACAACCGTCAGATCAGCATTGGCAAAGCATCGGCCACGGCGGAGTACAAATCCTTAAACTAGACACCCATAACGATCCGTCTTCTTTAAATCTACTTTTAATTAAATGCCTTGTTATAGGGTGCGAGGATTTGCAGCTTTGCTTTGTCTTGCAGACATGTTGTTCCCTTTAATGTTTGGGTAAGGCTGCATTCATTGCATAGGATCGTCTTCGGTTGCGTAATCATTGGTGAATAAGACAAAGTCTACGCACGTCAAAAAGGGAACCCATGATTTTAACACAGAAACTGACATGCCGGGTGCAAACAACGTACACAGTCTACAATGAACATCCCAGCCACCTACTTGTGTTATACATTTGAAACCTCTTGAACTTATTTCACAAGAACAATGTATCGTATCAAAATGTTTGATTCATCAGCGCCGGTAAGGTACATCAAATGACTTCACGTTAAAAGAGTTGAATGTGTTAAGCATTATGGGAACCTCATTTGCCAGTAAAAATATGATAATTGGTTTTTTACCCTTCTAGCTGGCAACAAAACTGACACCTTTTTACAAGGAGTCATGTTTGCATAGACCGCAATACCTGCAGTCATAATACAAACAAAATAACATAACTCTGATAACTCTGATAACAGTGCACATTATCAGTTATGTTATTTTGTTTGTATTATGACTGCAGGTATTGCGGTCTATGCAAACATGACTCCTTGTAAAAAGGTGTCAGTTTTGTTGCCAGCTAGAAGGGTAAAAAACCAATTATCATGTGTTAAGCATGTCAGTACTCGTGCTTGAAATTTGCAGCAATATGGAATTAGTAGCGATGCTTGAAAATAAAAGACAAAAATTTGAAAGGAAACTTGGAAAACTTACACTGTCAACGAACGGGAACAACACAATCCAAAAAAATCATTGCGATACAACTGAATATTTACTAAATACAATACAGTACAGAAATTCCTAAGCAATGATTGTATTAAAAGATGTCTCTGTTGCTTAGTGACAAACAGGGCCTGATTAGCCTGTTAGTGGCAATAAGCAATGTTCTGTGGATGTTTCTGCAAAAGCATGCGTCAGGCGGAACATTTCCATTTTTGTTTATTTTCCTTAACCCATTATTTATTGTGCAAGGTAACAGAAGCAGCAACATTGCTACGCTGCGCAGGATTGAGAGGAATTAGGTTGGACAAACATTTCATCCACACTGGCCTCATTTTCAATTTCTCTACCCACTTGGGATCCACCGACATATTTCCTATGCGCCGAAAGCGCTTCCATTCTTGCGTACAGCGCAGGTGAACAAGTTGATACATTTGACAAGTCATTATCTGACACTTCCAATGGCAACTACCTCGGAAAGAAAACAGAAGCGGTCACACAAACGTAAAAAAAAACAAAATATTATTGCAGCAGCTTATAGAATTGGGTGGTCAGATGTCCTTTATGAAAATTATAATTTTTTTCATTATTAAAACATTCACCTTGCTGGAGTGGTTTGCTCATTTGGTAGCCATTTGGTAGCCACATGTTTGTTTGCAACTGCACGTGGGCTTAAAACCAGAATGGCCACGCACAGGCACGACACTCACACCGATCGAAGAATCTGGAGCCTCACAAAGTATTGGTGCGACGACAAAACGGGGAAACGTTTCGCTGTATAAGTTTGCAATGTTAAAGCAGTATCGCATTTCATAGCAATGGATTATACCGGTCATTTGAATAGATACTTGAAACCTTGCTTTTTATGTTAACCGAATTGTCGGGAAATATTTAGACCCCAGAGGAATATGGGGAGACATTTTAAGATATCCATAACATATTGAAGAAATCCCCACAAAACTGGCTACAAGTGACTTCCGTTTTTGTGGTGTAAATTTGTGGTGTAAATTTCGATTTAAAGCTTTCGTGATTGCAGGGATTCATCTTCTTGGTTCTTTCGGTAAAGTCACGTAGAAGGAAAATAATAAAATAATAAAAATAAAACATAATAAAATAATAAAAATAAAACATAATAAAATAATTCTCACGACGTTTCGGCCACAACGCAAGCAGCCGTCTTCAGGTGGAGAACAGGTCTGTCTTCTCGAACAGGTCTGTCTTCTCGACAGACCTGTTCTCCACCTGAAGACGGCTGCTTGCGTTGTGGCCGAAATGTCGTGAGAATTATTTTATGTTTTATTTATTTTATTTTATTATTTTCCTTCTACGTGACTTTACCGAACCAAGAAAAAGAGAAAGAAAAAAAAAATTGTGATTTGCTGAAAAATAAATGTTTCAGTGGCAGTGAAATTACGTGCTGTGAAATAATGGTTTAAGAAGCAAGAGGAACATTCCATCCTGGTAGGGGTTAAAACCCTGAAACAAATGGCCTAAGTTAATTGCCCTTTTCAAGAATGTGTGTCAAGATACATTTCCTAAGCTTCACTTATTGCTCTCCATGTCAGGCCACAGACATTCAATCGCCTCTCGTAAATAACAGACACTTTAAATATCCTCTCTCATGGCAAGTTGACACTGGCCGATCAATTTGGCCTCAGTCAGTCAAGATACACAGGGACATCAAAAGCCTGCAAATGCAAACCACTGGATTTTGAACAAACTTTTGTGCCGTTACTTTCAATGGGTGTGGTAATGGTAGTGTTTTTAAATGTAAACAAGGTAATGGTTTTCTTCGCGGATGTTTGTTCTTAATTTAATAGCATTCGTTTTGCCAAGCGCAAGGTACGAGAGATGTTTGTTCCGGCAAGTTCACTTGAGAATGCCAGTCAGGAACTTAAATCCGGCTGCGCTTGAGAACGTGGTTTAATCTTTCATCGAGGCCCCCCCCCCCCCCCCGAGATTCGAACCAATCCCAGAGGTGCTGGCTCAACACTCAGACAAAAGTGTTAGCAATCCATGCCACCCGTCCTCGTTGATAAGCCAATCTTTTTGCGATGCATCAAGACGTGAGACAAAAACCCAGGGGAACTGAGAAGGTCTGGTGAGTGCAAACACATTATTGTTCAGTCCACGAGAGAGCACAACTCCCGCTGATCCCTTTATAGTTTACTTGGGGCATGACGGCACACCGCAGGAGTGACGTGCGCTACAACTCAGCATATCATCAGCCTTAGGCGAAGGAGGAGGAGGCACAGTCCGTATCTTGCCGAATGTGAGAAACCTGTAGTATGGGCAGCAACAGTGCGAAGGCATCCTGGATGTACGTCGTGCTGTTTGAGGCCTGCGTTGTAGGTGAAGGTTGGGGATAACAAAGGATGTGGGCAGAGAAAGAAAAAAAAACATCACAGGCAACTCAGAGAAATTGCTCCTATTTACGTTGATTCACTTATATTTTCACGGCTGCTTGCGTTGTGGCCGAAACGTCGTGAGAATTATTTTATGTTTTCTTTTGATTATTTTATTATTTCCCTTCTACGTGACTTTACCGAAAGAACCAAGAAGATGAATCCCTGCAGTCACGAAAGCTTTAAATCGAAATTTCACTTACATTGTTTCGTAAAATTGAAAGAATGCAGTCGTACGGGCCGCGTGTGCATAACGACGACGGCGCGCTACGCCAACAGCGACCTCGAGCGAGGGCTCAAGCCTGTGTTTACAAATCGCCATACTGTACGCTTCGCTACTCTCTCTACATGCAATCTCCGCAGCAATCTCTGGTGAGTACTCTGTATGAAAAATGACCCCCAGGAACGTATCCAAAATGTATATAATCTTAAGTCAACGGCAAATAGGTATAAGGGCTGCCACGGTAGCGAGATGTTAACTACCTCGCCTGGCAATCAGGAGGTCGTGAGTTCGATCCCGACCGTGACGCCTGCTGTATATTTGGAGTTTGCGTGTTCTCCCCGTGGATTTTTCTCTGGGTCCTCCGGTTTTTCTCTCCGCATTTAGAATCAACATGCGTTTAGAGTTTTTGGCTGATGTAAATTTCCACGTGATAAGCCACTTCGTTGAGCTTTCATATGTGGTCAGGTCACTTTTGAGGCATTACTTTCTAAAATCGAAAGTTCAGTTTATATTTACATCGTTTCGTACAAAGTCTTGTGTTTTCCCGGGAAGCATACCCAACGTAAATAGAGGACTTTTACTGTACCCAAAACGATTAAATGAGGAAGCGTTTGTTATGTCACTACAGGTCAAGAGGAAATCAAAGAGACATTGGGGTGATGTGAGGATTCTTGGCAGACTAAGACACATCTGCAATGGAGGAAAGCGACCAGACAGCACGGAATTGAGCTGAATTGAACATCGTGTGGCCTTTGCTCCCATAGGCATTTCTTCATTACTTTAAACAATGTATTCGAATACAATAAATGCCTATTATATGCTGGAGCCACAGGTGAATTGGACATTTGGTGCATCGCACACTGTGTGCATGCTCACGGGGTAAAGCTTACCTCCAAGAAAATGCTGGTGATGAGTGGATTCAGCACCTCTGACTTCTCGTGAGCCTGTGATGACAGTTGAAGTCATTACTCATCGAATGCGAGTGATCGTGATAAAGGACACCGACTCAAACGGCAGAGAGGAGTGTCATAAAATGGCTGAAATAATAAAATCCATTATTAGATTGGTGCGATTCATAAAGTAAGGGATGTTTCTTCTTGGTTCTTTCGGTAAAGTCACGTAGAAGGGAAAAAATAAAATAATGAAAATAAAACATAATAAAATACAATCGTGAGAATTGTATTTTATTATGTAAATTTTTTATTATTTTATTATTTCCCTTCTACGTGACTTTACCCGAAAGAACCAAGAAGATGAATCCCTGCAGTCACGAAAGCTTTAAATCGAAATTTAAGGGATGTTTTCTTACCCCAACGGTGCTCAAGCAGTTTGTAAACTTTGTTGAAAGCGTCGACAACTCCTTGCACAAGACCACTGTTAACCTACAATCAAATAAAACGGCAGTTATGTTTTCCTGTGAGCACATCAAGACATAGATGCACCACTGGTTCTGAAAGAAGCAAAGAAAGTACACAACATTGCACACGTTACTAAGTGGGCTACATGACTCCAAAGGTCTAAAAATCCTCGTAAAAAATCTGAGATAACATCGCCGAAATCCATAGTTCAATACTGGTCTACGGGGGGTGTGAAATCAGCTTGTTAATTTGTCACTATAATTGGTAAATTGATTTATATTTTAATCGGTGTTTCTTCAGGACTTGAAGGGAAATTATGAGTCGGTGGCAACTGCCACCATTATAAGTAAAGGCCAATGTTCTTGGTTCTTTCGGTAAAGTCAAGTAGAAGGGAAATAATAAAATATTATTATATTATTTTACTATGTTTTATTTTTATTATTTTATTATTTCCCTTCTACGTGACTTTACCGAAAGAACCAAGAAGATGAATCCCTGCAGTCACGAAAGCTTTAAATCGAAATTTAAAGGCCAATGATGAAATCACCCAGCATACGCCCGGATAGTGAATGGATGGGCGACCATCATGCATAACAGGTACTGTGAGGCCAACTCATGGGCAGAAAAAGGCAGTGTAACCAACATCCATTGTCCTGTACCATGTCTATGCTCCCCGCTTTCACCAACACACACTCATCAGCACGGTGAAGTATGCTCAGTAAGACTGCTTCTCAACTCCCACCCCGCATTCAGGGAGTGTGGTGGGGGAAAGGCGGCGAGTGGGAGAACGGAGCGGTAGGTGCTGATCCTACGAAGAAGCCACACAGCTCACGCAGCGTTTTGGGGACTCAGGCCGTGCTGCCGTTTCTGTCCCGGTACTGAAACACCGGCACAGGAACAGCAGTGTGGTTTTGACCAATTTGCGTAATCTGCAAGCTATTTGACCAATTTGGACCAGCACACGCGGCCTGCTACACACACAAACATCCTTGATGTCCAACGTGAAAGCAGTCGGCTTGTACGTGCGTCTAATACTTCCGCGCCCCATTGTTAAACAGGGAACCCGCTAATGCTCAAACCACGAAGCACTGAAACAAGCAGTGAACGTGTGACACAGGGG
Organism: Lampetra planeri; assembly: GCF_965212315.1. Taxonomy (NCBI): domain Eukaryota; kingdom Metazoa; phylum Chordata; class Hyperoartia; order Petromyzontiformes; family Petromyzontidae; genus Lampetra; species Lampetra planeri. The sequence goes on from NC_136129.1 coordinate 6,866,645, forward strand.
CGGTGACACTGTCGAGCCACGCGAGGCACGCAACAGAGGTCGCAACCGGGTACCCAATACCCGTACCCTACCCGATACCCGGCTACCTGTACCTGGCCGGGTACGGGTACCCGTTTGTGACCCTGGTGCGGCCGGGTACGGGTAGACCGTGAGTCACTGGTGAGTAACTGTTTGTCACTCATTTCCCAACGTCTTGTCTCTTCTCACAATTCAAGTTCCTAGAATCAACCCACCCGCGCCTGCAACATGGCTTCATCCCAGAGGTACGGGTACGGGTACCCGTTTGCGACCCTGGTGCGGCCGGGTACGGGTAAGGAATCAAAACCCGTTTGCGACCTCTGGCACGCAAGGGGGTGGGGGCGGCGGCGTGTGGCGGACTCGCCTGGTGAGGCTGTGCGCCCTCTGCAGGGCTGTGTGCTCCTGCTCCGTGCCGTGCAGGATGAGCTCGCCGGCCTTGTGGAACTGCTCTATGGAGCGAGCGGTCACCTCCGCCAGGCTCTCGATGCACAAGCCATGGATGTCCTGCAACACCCAGGGCCGGGGCCATTGGTGCAATTAGCGTTAATTGAGCCGGCATGCTTCGTCTCGGTCATAGGGATAAGTCTAGTTGATGATAAGTTGTGGAATTTTGAGTCCAGTTTTTTAGGCGTCTGTAGCTTTGATTTAGCCATTCACTTATATATCTAAAGCATCTTCTTGGTTCTTTCGGTAAAGTCACGTAGACGTAGAAGGGAAATAATAAAATAAAAGATAATTTTTAAAAAATTGTATTTTATTATTTCCCTTCTACGTGACTTTACCGAAAGAACCAAGAAGATGAATCCCTGCAGTCACGAAAGCTTTAAATCGAAATATCTAAAGCAGTCAAAATGTTAGTTCACCCTTCGTTATTAAATGTGGGCGTTAGGGGTACGTGCTTCCTCCCCCTCACCCCTGTTTTATCAGGTCAGACAAGCAGTGAACAGAGTAAAAATTATTTCCGACAAATATAGCAAATTACCATTTTCAGTCTTCCTCTGTGCACTGCAGTCTCGAATTACATAAACAAAATTATCTTAGTCTATGTTTTCATACAGACTCGCTAATTTCATCAGTCATCTCGTCAAAGTCAGTTACGCTTGGGTGTTAGTCATCATCATGCTTGATGATTTGTCCACTCGGACATCGTTGGATAAAAACAAAACACACTTTGTTGACAAATAACCTTCATCAGTAATAAATGATCACTGCAAGCGATGCGTGTGCACAAGACATTTGCCAGGCGTCGTTTGGCTAGACGTTAGCGTGGCACTGCACCAACAATGCCGATTTCTCTACTTTTATCAAGTTGACTAAAGTGGCACTTCTATTACTGTGTGTGTGTTAATGTTAATTGTCTTGTGTCGGTTTCTTATTATTGCCTGCACGGTTTTCTTCTGTTTCGGGCTCTCCTCCACATTCTTGTCCTCCTCTTCCTCCTTCAGAGTCTCCTCACCCACTTCCCTCAGCCAGGTGTCCGCTTTTTCTCTCGCCTGAGTCACACGCGAGAATTTTACCACTCAGGTGTGTGCATCTTATTTTACAAACCAACGTCGGCATCACTTTGAACGCGTTCTGCACTCCCTGCAGCCTGCAGGCGTCTACCTTGTTGAGTTTGTCCGGTGTGACCCCAACGTGAAGGCTGAAGAGGAGCTCAGTTATGACGTTCACAAAATCATGGCCCTCTTCTCCTGAAAACATATGGAGTGCGCGTTAGTCAAATAATCGTACCAATACTCCCATCATTTCAACAATCGGAACATCCCAGCTCCAGATTTGTGTCGACTATGATGGCTATAACCAGTAACATTTAGACTGAAAGTCAGTCCCATGTCATACGAAAACATTTTAAACGGTTGTGGGTGCTAACCACAGCACCTTTTTCGTCAGTGGCCTCCGCCTCTTCATCCAACTCCTCCAGGGCGAGCGCAGATTTAATCTGCTCCAACTCATGCCGAGTGCGATCCAGGTCTTCTCCCGACAATGCCGCTATCACGGCCTGCACCTACATAGAGCACACCAGCGGGCATTTTAAGTTCTTGCAGACATTTCCGTGAGATTTGTTTTTTAAAGATGCAATCGATACCAAAGTAAGTAAAGTACATAGCGCAATTCACACACGGCTTCACAGTGCTTTACAACGCAATCCCAGTAAAAACCCTTAACATTAAAACTTAGAATAAAACAACTCTACGCAGATGGATATGCAAGAGAAAGTAAATGTGTTTTCAGACGGGCCTTAAAAACCTCGGCTGACGGAGTGTCCCTAACGGCCTGGGGCAAGACATTCCACAAATAAAGCGTCCGACTACCGAAAGCTCTGTCACCCCTAGAATGCAGATTTGTCCTCGGTACACTATCACGAAACATACTTTTGACACTTAATGAGGTCACAAGTGTAATTATGATAGAAATTAGTGCTGGCTTCGCATTAGGGATGCAGCCGCAGTTTGGAAGTTGGCGGGGGGGGGGGGAAGTCCCACATCCAGAGGTGCCGCAGATAATAGGAGTTGCAGGTAACAGACTCGCAAATAAGTTCTACTGTACAAATAATTATACTAAATACATACAACAACTCAGTCTGTGTAAATGCTACTGTGTACAGGTATCCCCCGTCGATTTATGAAAGGAATGCGTTCTTCCAAAAAACAAGCGTAGAACAAAATTTCGTACATCGGAATGGTTTTTCCCATTAATTTATACAAAATATTGGGGATGTGTTTCAGACAGTCATTCCAACTCTACTCCTAACATAAATATTCAGCTATATCACTTTTCACAATATAACAATAACAATGAACATAAATATTAAAGTGATTGAATAATAATACATTTACAAAAAAATTACAATTTTCATGAAACTCGCCAATAGAAATGCATTACTGTCACACTGAAGGGGTGCCGTGACGCTGTCGTGGATGGATGATGCAGCCTCCCGGGTGCTTCTTGTTTGACCTCATGGCGTGTGCTGTGTGAACTTTCGGAAATTCGATTTCGTGAATCGAAAAGTGTCCACAATTTGTCAATTGTGTGAACGCAACATTTCGTAAACTTAACGCTCATAAATCATGGGATACCTGTATTTAAAGGTTCTGTCAGCAGCATAATATGCATGTCACCTCGTTGAACGAAGAAAACCACACACTCAAAAATACCACGTGTTTGTACAAACTGTTGTAGGTGTCTCTTAGGCATATTTTAAAAATGTTAGCGTCCAGACACTCACAACACGCACAGTGGCTGTGCCTGCATCACATGTACCTTGTTCTCACTCTCATTGGACAGTATTTCCAGGGCCTCCAGATGAGACAAGCCCTGGAACTCATCGAAGAGGAGGCCATAGTGGGCCTTCTTCCCATCACCAATCACCCCGGCCGCACCTTCCTGAGACAGACGTTGCTCCTCCTTTTCCTTGGCCTCCCGCAGGACCTATGGTCAACCGCATGGCATGACAATGCAATTAAACACACTTTGAAAACACGCAAACACCCAGTTAGATCCTTGCATGTACCTCACTTTAACACCATTATGTCCTTTCTTTTCCATGTAATGCCACAAGGACATGATGATGATTTGGAGCGCTGCGGTGGCGAGATGTTAACTACCTCGCCTGGTCAATAAAGAGGTCGTGGGTTCCATCCCGACCCTGAAACCTGTATATTTGGAGTTTGCATGTTCTCCCCTTGGTCGTGTGGATTTTTCTCCACGTCCTCCGGTTGTTCCCGACACATTGAGAAACATGCGTTAAAGAGTGTTTGGCTGCTATACATTTCCAAATGATAAGCCACTTCGTTGAACTATCATTTGTGGCCAGGTCACTTCTGAATTTTTTTTTTACCTTTTATGTTCTGTTTTATATAGCTCAGTGAGCCTTACCTAATTAAACTAAATAGTTTATAGTTTACAAAAAATGTTTACAGTTTTCATTTATGAGGCACTGCTTAACCACAACTGGCCAGTACCTCCACAACATCCACCTGTGAGTCTCTGACCTGAGAGAGGGTGGTCGTCTTGTGCAGAAGACCCTTTGTACGCCGAAAACCAGGGTCCCCCTCCGCCAAGATGTCCATCGTCTTCTTGCCAATCAACTCAAGTGCATCGAGGCCACCAGTGATGACGGTCTTGCTCTACATCAACACGTGGAAAAAGGAGTCGTGATTTTGAACACGGTCAATGGGTTAAATGCAAGGCGTGTAAAAATGCACCGATGTGGATTTCAAATGAGATGAGCTACCGTATTCTGCACAGCATTTGTAATCGCGGATGCAGTCATGCCACCGTATTTAGACAGCATGCCGAACGCCCCACCCGTCGGTGAAACTGGTTTTCCTTGCCCTTCCACCACAGGGCTGCCGCTTGCCTCCGTCGCTGTAAGAAAACCCAAGGAGTTCAAACTTCTTATGGGTTTGGCAGGAGTAAAACAATTAAATATGTAGGTCAATGCACAGGCCAACACACGGTGACGTATGACACATATGGTACTGAACTCATGGTGCAAGTCGGCACATTCCCCGTCGAGGTACCTGTCTCATTTGGTGGGGTGGTGGTCTCCACTGCAGCATCCTCGGCCTGCTTCTGATCTGCCGAAAGATCAGCCGGTGTTGGGATGCCCAGAGAAGCTTCGGCTTTCTCCATGACGTGTGTTATTCCATGGCCTACAGGTACGGCAACAAACGCAGGAGTAAAGTCACATAAAACACGAAGTGTCAGACTCAAACCCTTCATTTGCTTGTATGTAAATTTGTTTCCCCTATGATTTACACAGTTGACCATTTATCTAAAGTGCATCACAAAGCTAATGATACCGCTCCCTTCTTGCTTGGATTACTTACCTTGAAGTTAAAAATAATAATTACACTCATCTGAAACTTGTTCAAATTGGCAATTATCTTATTTTCAAGTGGATGCTCTTTTCTGGTTTAAACGAAGTGTATTTTTACAGTTATTTTTTATTTAGTTCCAACTATTATTGGACTAAAATTTCAAAATGATTTAACTTAAAGGAAACCGCTAGAAACGTTCAACGATATTTGTTGAAAAAAATCACATTGGATGCAAATGGTGTAAATGTGCATGTTGTGGAAATAACGCGAGACTCACCAACGGAGGAGACTGTTGCAGTTGCAGAGGTAAGAAGGGATTTTCCCCAGCTGCCCCACGACCCCCAGCCCCCTCCTTGAGAAGCCTAACCAACAAATCACAGCCATCAGCAAAATTCATTCATTCTGTGGGTCGTGTGTACGTTGAACTTATTTCGCACAGTACGTAAGAAGTTCAACATACATCCAGCTAATGCCTGCAAAGAACGTGCAAAAGTGCAATGCTACGATGATAGAAATTTTGAGATGTGTGACACACATTAATAAGGTTAATACGATGTGAGCTGGTCAGTCGAATTTAGTTTTCCCACACAAAACAATTATCAGGACACGATCGATGTCTCAACTGTACTGATAGTAAAATACATGCGAGAGCTCACAAGAAGGCTGAGAATATTCAATGTCATCTTTTAGAGATAACCTGTGCAAATGATTAAAAAACACACGGGCACTCAGACATTAAGATCTTCTCACATCACTGGTTCTCGATCATGGCTGCACTGCCGTCAGCGGGCGTTCAAAAATACACTGCCGGTGCATGTTCCAAACATGCGAAACTGATTAGCCCATAATGGAAATTATGACGGATATCCGACAATGCCAGGCACCTCTTGTGGTGGCTGCGGTTGGGTGTCTGGTTCCACGGGGGAAGGGGAACCCGGCTTGGGTTCTGGTCGTTTCCGAGTGGCGGGCTGAGCTGTCTGGGTCTCTCCTGGACCCTCGCTGGTATCGGCTGTGCTCAGGGCATCCTTCTTGAAATCATCCTTGACCTCTTCCTTTGCAATCTCCTTGGCAACCTCCTTGGCAACCTCCTTGGCAACCTCCTTGACAACCTCCTTGACATCCTCCTTGGCAAGCTCCTTGGCAACCTCCTTGACATCCACACCATCAGGGTTGGCTGACACAGGCTCATTCTCTCCGCTACCTGTGGAGCTGGAATCTTCTGCCTGAAAGAACACAATTGATGATAATGATTATCATCAATGAAGTCATTTTTTAGAGTCACGAAGGCATGATGATAGGTTATCAAAGGAAGGCATGGGTAACAACAGAAGGACCTCAGATATGTTATATTTATAAATGATGTGAAAATCTTAACATGTAGGGCTTTGACCATGACATCAGAATACACATTCTATTCAAACCTAATATCTTGGAATTGAACATTGAGAGTCTGATCAAAAAAATTAAATGTGATCACAGAGACAAGCCTTCCACCCAGTCACAGTTTATATGCAGGACCTCCTTCTCTATGGAAGTGTCGAGAATGGTGTAGGAGTACCACTGGTTCTGCTCCTGCCTCTGTGCCGCTCACAACGGCACTCATTTCCACGTCCACAGTTTCGGCAACCTCCTCCTCAGCAGCGTCCACCTTACTCTCATCTCCCTCCATCCTTCAAGTTTCGTTTGTTTCTAAAAAAAACAAGTGTAAATTCATAAAAACACTTTGTCAAACCAAAAGATACACTGATTATACAATATCAAGTGGGCATGTCCAGTGTATTATGTTAAACAGCATCCGGTGATAATGTCAACGGACATGGGGGAATCCACCTCCACTGACTTTCATTGAGTGATAGCTTAAGATCTCTGGTTGCGTACACTTGACATTATTTTGCACTTGAAAACTACTGTATACAATAACTTAACTTCTTTTTTTAATTTTTCCAGGTAAAGCCCTTTGAGCTGTTAGCTCTTTTTCAGAGGTGACCTGCCCACACGTGGTCACTCATCGAAATGGCTTATATCACAAGGGAATTTATAGTCGCCAAATAATCTAAACTAAACGCATGTATCTAAACGTGGAGGGGAAAAACCAGAGGACATAGAGAAAAATCCACGCGTGACGCGACTACGACAACACGCAAAACTCCAAATATAATACAGGCATCGTCAGGGTCGGGATCGAACCTATATATTCCTCCTGCAAACCAGGCGACGGAAACAACATCTCACCTCCGTGGCTGAACCCATGAAGAGATTGCATATAGTGTACTGTACAAGTTGTTGACATTTCGATTTAAAGCTTTCGTGACTGCAGGGATTCATCTTCTTGGTTCTTTCGGTAAAGTCACGTAGAAGGGAAATAATAAAATAATAAAAATAAAACATTATAAAATAATTCTCACGACGTTTCAGCCACAACGCAAGCAGCCGTCATCAGGTGAAGAACAGGTCTGTCGGAAAGACGGCGTCTGAAATTCAGAAATTCTGTCGGAAAGACAGCGTCTGAAAATTAGAAATTCAGACGCTGTCTTTCCGACAGACCTGTTCTTCACCTGAGGACGACTGCTTGCGTTGTGGCCGAAACGTCGTGAGAATTATTTTATTATGTTTTATTTTTATTATTTTATTATTTCCCTTCTACGTGACTTTACAGAAAGAACCAAGAAGAAGTTGTTGACACTCAACAGTCCACACATGCGCACTCGTAAAGCCCTGAAATGCTTGCGCTGAGCCACATGTCCAGAGCATCAGCCTCGAGCGGCCAAGAGGGAACTGCTCTGGGACGTGGCCAAGCTGAGCACAATCCAATGTCGGCATTGCAAGTAACGTTACCCAACCAAACCTCACCATCAAGTCAAAAGGGTCCCAATCAACGGGTATATTCGCATTTAACAAGTTCACTGGTTAATACATGAATAATGGTGTTCCAATAAAACACGTGGTGAAAAGAAAGTTAATATAGAATAATGTAATAAAAAAACGTCCTCTTGCTTTCAATCATTTTAAGTCATGTCAGAATATAATTCGTCGTATTGTACAGTATTTAATATGCTCTGGCCTCTTATTGTTTCCGCCGTCACAAATCCGTGGTCAAGTTAACCTTAACCGACCCGTGCGGCGTGGCCGGTCAATCCAGCAGTAGATTTATAACAACGACGACGAGGAGGATTGCACGTGATTTGCCTCGCGTGATGCTCAGAGAAGGAGGGAGCCTAATTCTAGATTTGAAGCTTCCGTGACTGCAATGATTCATACTCTTAGGTTTTTTCAGTAAAGTCACGTAGGTAAGAAAATAATAATAAAATAATAATAAATGAATTTGGTTCTTTTTCGTTAAGATTTGGATTTTTTTTTACAACTAATGGGATAAATTTTTATTTATTGTTGTGGATTTCACACCTGATGATGATTGCTTGTGTTGCAGTCGAAACGTCGTGAGAATTGTATTGTTTTATATTTTTATAATTTTATTATTTGCCTTCTACGTGACTTTACCGAAATAACCAAGAATATAACTAATGAGATAATAAAAATTTTACACGTAGGCTTTCGCGACCAATATTATTCATAATAAAGGGGGTTTTTTTAGGGTTAGAGCGCGTTATTTATAAATGTTGTGAATTCACTCAAAACAACGGTGGGCTAAAGTAGTGAACTATTTGTCCTTTGTCAACGTGACACTTTTTTTGACTGATTGGCCGTGTCGGGTGGTGGAGGGTTACGACACATTTATAAATAATAACGCGATCGAACCCAAAAACCTTTATTATGAACAATTAAAATTGACCGCCGGCCCGAGTTTGACGTCGAAACGAACGCACCACGGCCTCCGCGCGATGACGTCACAGGCGCGATGACGTCACAAGGGCGCTGTTGTGGCTTTTAAAGTCATTTTACCCCATCGCCCCAAACCTTCTTCACTATCCTTGACCGACGTTTCAGGCTCGATCCTGGCAGCGCCAGGGAAGCCACACACACAAACACACGGCCCAAGGCAAGTCACCGAATCCACAAATAAAGCTTTCAGAAAAAAAAAACGTAGAAAAAATTGCGTGGCTCTGCACAATCGCTTGGTCACGACCACTGCTTAAAGTGTATTCGGCCTACTCTTCCACGCCAACCAAACGTCTTTGAAGACGAGTTCAAGTTAATTTATTAGGTAAAGCCCTGTGAGCCATTCGGCTCTTGAATCGGGTGCAACCGCAACGAACAAACAACAAAAACATGAACAAAAAAACATCTTAAAGTGACTATGTGACTGAGTGCAAACAGAAAATCCAAGTAAAGACAGCAAAATATTGCAGAAAAAGACACAGCACTGTACATTGCCATTAATGACTTTGCTTGTTTATTCTATCGTCCACCCCCCCCCCACCTCACCGTCGCCACCAACCACCCGAAGTCTTGGTGTGTCTCTCTCTCTCCCCTCACGTCAGCCTGCAGACAAACAAGGGGAATAGAAGCCCGGCCTCCTAGAAACCTCCACCGCCAACGTTGCCGCACACTCGCGGTCGCCCCTCTGCTGCTTCTTCTCATCGGCGCCGCCGCCGCCTCCGCGTGGCCACGTCGACGGAGTTCACGATTCGGCGGCGTCTGCGTTTACGCGGTGACGTCACCGCGTCGCACGTCGTCGTGTGGTGTGCCGCGGTGACGTCACCGCGTCGCACGTCGTCGTGTCGTGTGCCGCGGTGACGTCATCGCGTCCCAGGCGTCGTGTGCCGCGACGTCACCGCGTCACACGCCTGTGCCGTGACGCGGTGACGTCACGGCGCCGGGACTTTCCCGCCTCCTTACCGTTGCCCCCCCCCCACTATCCGTGAAGCGCGGTGACGTCACGAATACGCGGTGACGTTGAGCGAAGGGGTTAGGTGGAGGGGGGGGCTTGCCGTGACGTAGGCGTCAAATCTTCCCCCCAACCCGCTGCCTTGCCCCCGGTGGGTGTGGACGTCATCACCGCCAGAACTTTGTTGACGCGGTGACGAATGCGAATGTATGTGGCGGTGACGTCATCATTGTCGTCATCACGGTTACAATTTGGTGACGTCACGCGAACGTTTTCTTAAGCGGTGGCGTGCGGGGTAAGGCGGTGACGTCATTTTACCGCGGGAAAGTAAGAACGTGCGGAGTCCGTGCCAACATCATCGCCGTGGGAACATGGTGACGTTTACGTTTGTTTGACACTTAAAAATAGACATTTTTTGATTTCGTTTGTATTGTATCGTTTGGTCAGTGTCATGCGTTTCATTTGTCTTAAGGGGCGGTCCATAAATGACGTCGCGCGATTTTGGCCGATTTTTGACCCTCCCCCCCCTCGTCACGCGCCGTCACAAAGTCAGATATGACGTCACAAAGCTCTGCCCCCCCCCCCCTCACTTTAAACTATTGTCATTGTAGTGCGTATTTAATGTGGCGCTGCACTCTGATGTTGTAGGAGAAAACATTTATTAAAAAGGAGGCGTTGGAAAGCTTACATTTAGCATAAAATTAACGTGAAAATATTAAACGTCTAACTAAAACTGCAGATGTTCAGAATATTATATTGAAATTCTCTTATAATTATAAAATATTAAAAGTAATTGTAGCTATAAAAAAATATTTGAAACTTTGTAGTAGTACGATTATAACAATCACATATTCATTCCACAGTATGAAAAGCCCTCGTAGAACAATTAGAATAAAAATGTTTAATAACATTAAAACAATTGACAACATGTATGCTTCTTCATTCTCCCTAGGAGAAGCAAAATGCTCCGTCATGGGATAAATAGAAGGTGATCTTAGTACATTTAAATTATCAAATAGTTAATAATCAAAATTCATCAAAATTAATGTTGTTATAACAATTATATTTAGTTAATATTTACTTAAAGTTCGCATTTTGATGTGACGTCACATTTCTCAACCCCCCCCCCCCTGCCTCGTCACACATCGTCACCCTCCGTGCGTGACGTAATTTATGTACGGCCCCCAGTGGCGGCTCCTGCAAAATCTCTCAGGGGGGGCAAATGTCTGGATGATTTATAAGGATAAGGTCCACCCATGCAAAGGATAAATTAACAGCTTAAGCATGTAAAGGCAACTTCACTTCTTTAATATTAATGAAAAATAAAGTGACTCTTACAATACATCTTGTTTGTTTCTATACTCACTATTAATACAATCCACTCAAGTTTCTTTTATTAAAGATTCCACTAGGTGGCGACAAATAATATTGTTGGATGCAACGTGCTTACGTATGATGACGTAAGCACGTTAGTGCGAGCCCTCCCGGAAGCCATAGAGAATACATTGCAGCGCCCCCCGTTCGAAAAAAAACATCTTTGAATGTAAGTCTATGGGAACACTCTGGGCGATTCTCAGCCGGAGTGAAATCGCCCAAAAAGAGGCGGTACTCCACAGAACGTGACATGACGCTGATTGGACTATATCCAGAGGCACAGTGACGGCTAGCGTGACTCTGTGGTTGAATGACATTGGTGGTGCGTCGCCCAATCGCCCGAATGAAGAAACCGCCCCTGACGGCCCCTAAGTTATCGGGAATCAATGGAAATACATTTTATGTGTTGACGAACGTTGGTGCATTATTTTCCGATTTCTAGCGTAACGCGGTTGTTATATTACTCCCATTTATATTTTTTTCACTGATTTTATGTTATCGCTTTTGTCATTTGAGTTGTCACTCAAATGAGTTCTCACATTTTTTTAAATCAAACAAAATTAAATAAAGCACCCGAATCAGGAAATCGATTACTTTGGTTTTACTGTTTGCTTTGTTATAGTTTTGTTTGGTCATTTACTGTAAATATAACAGCATGTTAATTTATTTCAATCGTGCGCATACGATTGTGTCGTTAAAATATTCATGTTTAATGGATTAATAGTTACATGCCGAATGAACGTATAATTTGCATTAACCAAGTTAAGCTCGCCTTGTAACCTTTCCAACATACAAAACTAGCACTTTTATAAATCAGCCTGTTTATCAAAACTGTGCAGTCGACTGTCGTAAAGGTTCAACGCAACGCCACCAGATCCTCGTGCAAACCAATTACTGCCGCTTCCAAACAAGACACCAACTCACGAACTGTCTGGGTCAAACCATTTGTGAAAACTACTGGACATCTTCTTCTTGGTTCTTTCGGTAAAGTCACGTAGAAGGGAAGTAATAAAATAATAAAAATAAAACATAATAAAATAATTCTCACGACGTTTCGGCCACAACGCAAGCAACCGTCCTCAGGTGAGCAGCCGTCCTCAGGTGAAACCAGGTCTGTCGCCTCGACAGACCTGGTTTGCTTGCGTTGTGGCCGAAACGTCGTGAGAATTATTTTATTGTTTTATTTTTATTATTTTATTACTTCACTTCCACGTGACTTTACCGAAAGAACCAAGAAGATGAATCCCTGCAGTCACGATAGCTTTCAATCGAAATTTACTGGACATCTGTTAAAAAAAAGATTTAAAGCTCATCGGATTCCTCCAGTATAAATATAATTCTGGTAGCAACCAGTATGTTTGACTCTGCTGATAAAGACACTGTGACTTATTGATTTTATTTCGAAACCAGTCAAGTTTGCGAGTACTGAACTAATCAGTGCTGTCAAGATGCACTTTCAAAAGGCCATGTGGTTGATGGGATGTAATTTTTTTGTTATGTTTGAATGCGTTTTGTCTGCTGTTACTTATGATTACTATAGTTTCTGCAACCTCCGTTCTATATATATATTATTTCCCACGCACGCAATGCGATGCAGGAACTGCGAGCACGTGAATATCATGGGCATGGCAAAGAAGGTTCCAAATGAACATTTAGAAAAATAACTAGCCATATTCAGTCACAATGAGACAGAAGAGTTTTATTTCATCGTATGCAACTGTACAATGGGTCATTTATTGATTTTATATACATAAACCTATATAACCAAGACGTAACCCCACTCAATTGTGTACACGTGTATAAAACAACTGGGTCCAGTATAACAAACAAATGCTACAACGGGCTCTCTTTTTTTTTACAAGATATACATTATTACGTTAATTGTTGAGAGATGAAAATGTACAAGGCTCAGCGTTAACAGTTTGTGCACAGTGCAGTGAACAGGAAGGGTTAGTGCAAGAAGTGGACATGTCGGGCAGATTGAAATGGTTTTTGTTTACCAAAAGTGACCCCGATTAGGCTTAACCCCACGTCTGCCAAAAGACCCAAAAATTATGCCTGCGAATAATATAGTGCCATAGTTACTGACATTTACTAAACATGGTATGCTTCAAATGTCATGAAATATCCAAGTGTCTTTTGTACAGAATTGTAAATCTAATTTGTAATTTATTTATTTTGAATTTAAATATGCCCTTAAATGCACTTCCGTTGTTTCCTTTAAATACATTATGAAGCCAAGTGAATGAATGTTGCATGACTTTATTTTAATTGAAATATTAAATTGTTAGTATATGTGTTTGTAATGGCCTATTGAGACATACATGTCAAATTAAAGTTTAAGACGCATTCTGTACGTGTTGTAAGGTATATCATTTATATACATGTACTGCATATACATAATCTACTGTATACAATACAGTATAAGTTTTGTACATATATACACAGCATGAGAAAGGCGGTAAAGACGTTTTGAGATTAAGAATACACAAATAGCCACATCCATCCTGGCACTACGCATATTTTAAATCCCCGCTTTTTAGTAACCAGTCCAAGTTTTGAGCTTTCCAAATGCAACCCCAGGTCTCTCATCCAAAAGACCAAGTACTGTACAGTACTGATTGATAACAGCAGAATAAGTGCACTGTTACATGTTTCTGTATTGACGACGTATAGGTAATCACCAAGTCTGTGTATTTTAATCTCGTCAAAACATTATGACCACCGTTTTGTATACATTCATTTATCAACCACAGATCTAAGTTGAACTCAAAAGCAAATCTAAAGGAAACGAATCCGAAAAGAGTCAACCAATGGGAAAACTGCGTGCGTTTCATACATCAAGTGCAGAAGGTTGTTTTTATTCTCTCAAAGATTTTTGGAATTTGTCAAACAATTTAACGTGTATACTAAGCATTGAGGCTAAAACGATTCACCACCCCATTCATAATTCACGGTGGTGAATTGGGTTCAAGAATATGTTTTGTTTGACATTACGGTGGATGTAACCGGCTTTAGTCGCTTCAGGGGTCATGTAACCAATTATCTTTCACCATAATCTAAATACATTGATTCCTACACGTGTGATTCGATGCATGTATCGCGCATGAATCAATGCATCGTTCCACTCCCTACTAAATATAACCTTAGCATCTAAGCAACCTTTATACACGCCTTCATAATATGCTTACTGGTATTCAGCACAGCCGGTTTTAGTTGCACATGTATTTCTTACGGTAATATGTTGCTTTTAATTACGAGCTCACAATCACTCTGACTGATAAGATGTAGGGCTCATTGCAGCAATTCACGTTGCATATTTTCAGATGTATAATAGCATAGCTGTTACCATTTATTCCAAATGGGTATGTTGTGATTCATCGATTAATATGAATTCTTACGCTCGCGATACTTGCAATGAATCACGCGCGTAATGATCGACAATAAAATCTACACGCTAAAGCTATGTTGATATTACATTTAGTCTATGCAAGTAAATGAGACTGTACAAACGAGGCACAACGAGAACGAATACAAATGAGACGGTAAAAACAAAACAAAAATCAAATCGTGACCCGACATCGTGAAATTGAATTTGAATGCCTTTTGCTAAATTTAATTCATTTTAAGGTTATCAACTAATTCTTTTGTACCGATTGCAATGTTTTTAACACTTAAAAACACGTTACTTTGTTCGCAATGTGGCCACAATATTTAAGAAAACATGTTTTTTAAGATGAGCGATGAAGCCATTGTGACACAGAATTTTTAATTTAAAATAATGTCCAGTTGAGGCCACGTTTAAGCCATTCCCAGACTGGGGTTTTGTTTGAATCTTTCCTGTATGGCCATCGATTTACATTCACTCAGGCATCTGTGCTTGGCTTTGGCAGACTTTTTTTGCTTTAAAGACAAAAACACACACACTACCCTCATTACTAGCATGGCCATTTGCCATAAAAGCACACATTTCGGTCACAATAAGATCCCTAAAATGAACGTTCACGGCTTACGAATTCACACCTTTGGTGGAGTATGTCATCACATCAGAGACATTTCTTGCACGCGACACGAAGCACAATCTAACGTTAGTTATTAACGTGTACCATGACCATCGCCGATTGCTGCCTGCCCCTAGCAATAAAAACAATAATTCACCAAAGATGCAAACTACACGATATTAAATGCCACAACGCTGAAATAAACTTTTGTTTCTAAATGCAGGGAAACCCTGAGCGTCCAAAACACGTCACAGCAATGGGTGGGGAACACGTTCCTGATGAACAGGACTTTCAATCACCCTTGGCAGGGCCACGCATTAACACACTCCTCGTTCACTCCGTCACAATGCAAGGGGGCCCCCGACTGTAAGAGGACCTCATGGCGACAGAAGTGACCCGCGAGCGCGCAACAAAAATTTAAAACGATGTTTCGAGGTTGAAAATATTAGCCTTGAGTTCACAATTAGTACAGCTAAAATGCTTGGGAGTGACAAATAAATATCGCAGGTCTGTCCCCGTGTTCGAGTAGTGGGCCCTGAAGATCCCCATCCTTGCTTTATAGCGATTACTATTGAGATGTGCGCAATCATTTAATTGTACACACCTTGTATAATACATTTCCATAATTCACAATTGTTTTGGAGGGTGCGTTTTAGAACAGCTTTGCTTTGTTTTATCAACCTTAGCCAATGGAGTTTAAGACGTAAAGCCTACATACACGTTAATGTATATGAATGATTTTTCATGCTACACAACCACTTAACGTCTGTGTGTGCTATCAGTAGCTCCCAGCAATGGGCTGTAAAAACTGCTCACTGATCTAGATAAAGACCTTAAGCTGTATATCTCAAAAACATCGAGGGTACTTCTCGACAAGGTAGAAAGCTGAAAATTTGATACACAAACAGGAACAATCTGAAAATCCGAAAATCTTCATTTTAAGACCCCCCCCCCAAATATGGATTTTAAGTGCCCCATTAAACATGTTTGTGCGTGTCATTCATAAACCGTTCAAAACATGAGATTGCGGGGTTTTTTCGTTTGATAAGAGCGTTAAATAGCAAATAAGATTAAAGCGAGAATCATTGTTCTACCTTTTATTGTTTTTGAGATATTTCGGATTTCAAGCGGTTTTGAACGAAAAAACACTAATTTCATGGTGTTCAAATCTGAATTCGAAAACGGTAAAAAAAAACAAGCGCTTCCCCTCAAGCCAACGTGTTGAACTCCTCTCAGAGTATTAAGTTCATTAATTTGTTCTAATAAAAAAGCAAGGAATCTTGAAATTGAGCGGTTTCGGATGGGTACGTCTTTAAATATAAGTTTAATAAAGTCGTAGGCAATGTATTTTTTTGCGCAAAAATAAAAATTTTGGAGTAGTTGATAGTGTCTAATCGCATATAAAAATTGTAAAAAATCAGCAAAGACAGCCTTCATGAAGTAGTAATTGAATAAATGAGAGCCAGCTTAAGTCAATATTCCAAAACTGCACTTTAAAAGCATAACAACGCTTTTTTTTTAAAAGGTTCAAATTTATTTCAGGAATATTAAACAAAAATTTGACGTTTATATTTTACAATTTTAAACAACATACTCCTTATTAGGGTGTTCTGGATATCTTAACAAGTCTGGACATCAACTAACAAAAATAATAACTGTTTTTATTTTACTATTCTAAGGCTAAATTAAACCTGATCTAAATTAGGCAGGGATAATAACTTACAGTGTGCTATTATATTTGACAAGGTACACATTGAGCCCTACGTATTTTTCAGACCTGAGGTTTTGTGAGCATCTGTAACACTTTGAGGTTTGTTCACGACAAAATTGGCATTAAAATAAGTACACTGGGGATATAACGTACTCCGGGAACAAAAAAAATAACACGCGTAAATAGTTTCAACTTGAGGTTTACATATATATGTTTTATCTTTCAAGCAAAATAAACTTCTTCAATGTATATTTCCGCTGTCCACGTGCATGACCAAAAGGTTATTAAAAGCAATTACTGTAGATTTTAAAATCGACGCTGCCAACTAACCAGTCGCGTCATCGTATGCAATCGGACGTCTGCCCAAATGTGAATGCTGTTGCGAGTTTCTGTCAGTTCCTTAAATATTGCACTAGACTTGAGAAACTAATGGCATCGTGTACGCTCACCTTTTTAGACTGCGGTTCTATCCAAGTGGGTGGCCTCCTAATTTATCCATGTAAGTACACAATTCTCGGCTGCAAGCTCTCAACGTAAACTGTGTCGTAAAATCTGTACAAAAACACCCAGCAACCAAACTACGTATCTACAAGTATGCATTTGTACATTTCATAAACCTTCCATTTTGTCCAAAGAATGTGGTGGCAACTGTTAACGCTCCAGCCTAAAAAGTACTTTTAATGTTGTTATTGAGAAGAAACATTGGTTTACATCACCCAATGCAAATCAACAAGGAACACACGTTTAGTTAAAAACCTGAAATGTGCATAACAAGTCGTACAACTTTACTTTTAAAACAAACGCGTGTGATTTCACCCATGTTGCCAGGTTCCTGAAGTAAAACCACAAATCCAATTTTAACTACAGTAAATGTTCCATAACGTAAGAGCTTTTGAAGAAAATTTGATGTAAAGCAGCTCCTAGAAACAAAAAAAACTAAGAAAAATTAATGATTCCATTTGTTTTTATCTTCCTTTGTAAAATGTGTCCATTCAATTATTACGAATTATGAAGGCAAATTAGGATATGACCTTCCATCTCAATGTCAATACACACCGAAATGATTCCATGACCTGAAAATTAACTCAATTGACCAAAACGAACAATTTGAAGTTCTTTTAACTTTAAAAAAATTACCACATGCGAGTGAAACTGCAACACAGGAAATCAAAAAAAGGCAATATTAAACAAAACCCATTCATTGATACAAAGTGCTGTGAAATGGGTCTGGGTGGTTGTGCGAGTCACCTAGAAAGGTGCTCTCCCCCCCCCGTGGCTCAAGACTGACCACAGCCGTTGAGCGGATCAGTCGGCCTTGCATATCTAATGCTATGATGTGCAAATTAAATATAATATTTCAACATTTGGGATTTGTATGATACCACCTGGTTATTTTTGACATCCAGTTTACAGCACATTGTGCATTTTGGAAATTTCTTGAGAACAAGAAAGTAACTTAGCAGCTGTTGGGAGATTAGACCGTGCTCTGCTCACTTGAAACTCGCTCCAAGGTGAGCATGACAGTCACTAGCCCCATCCTTTTCTACTCCCCGAAATGTGAGCTTCAGGCTGATGTCTTCAAGATTAAATAAAAAATTCTAAGAGCATCAAAAGGACTTTTACACTAAAATTTGTTAAGCGTAAAGCTCATGTGCCATTGCCAGTGTTGCCAATAACCATCTGGAGTGCAGAAGACTACATATGCACACGTGGCACATCACGCACATACATGCACAACAAATAGAAAACATGATATTGTGATGCACCTTCTGCACCATACCCAAAATGCCTGCCCAGAGAGCCTTCAGCTCACCACCCAGCCATATGCAGATGCAACTGTGGGCACGGACATCAGAAATGATGTATTGTTTGCTGCATGTCGTGCATATATTTGCACAAGTTCTGTTTGGTGTCTGCCTTGGTTTTCCCCCCAGATATTTGACCAATTGCTGTTGGTTGGTATTTGTACAGCTACACTTAAAGCTGCAGGCTGTTAGTGCTTCTCTCTCATGTTTTCAAAACAAATATATATATCTTCCTTCGCGTGTGTGATGAACTACGCTAATGTTTGACCTCTTATGCACAACATTGTGAATTTTCAACAAAAAATAGCTGGGCCTTATTTCCCCAGAGAAGAATTGGCATGGAAATGTGAGATTTCAAGAAAACAGGTTCCACTGTTACACAACACCAAAGAGGTTTTCTCACACTACAAGCCTGCATATTGTTTCTAGGCTGCTGCTATACCATATTGCTGTTGTAAGGTGTTGGGCCCTAATTTTACCGAGCTGCTGTTTAAGTGAAGAACAAATCATAATCTTACGTAAAATTATCTTATTCATCCAGACTCGGAACTATTTTACGGTGCCTTGCTATACCAGCCGCATCCCTAGACTTGTCACAGAGAAAATGCACATTGTTTCATTCCGAAAATTCCTGGTATGACGGTTGCATATCCCCAAACATCCACACCCAAAGCGCAACTTTTCTTTTTATCCATTCTCTGGAGAAAACAAAATTCCCTGCCACCTGTGAGCATTACAGCATTAGAAAAGTAAACACTTTTCCATGCAGTTAATGTTTACTCCATACAATTCTCTCTTGAAACTCCACTCCTCCTGTGAGCTGTGCCGAATCCCTCTTCTCGTAAAGCGTCCCCCCCCCCGTCTCACGTCGGAACCGCACCGTCACGACTTGCACGCTGGTCATGAGGCCGGCCGACAGTAATTATGTTCCAACAGCACTAAAAAGTTCTGCGTCTGCTGCGGATTCGGTGGTGGTGGTGGCGGCGGCGGCTGTGGCAGTGGGGGCAGCAGCAAAGTCTGTTGCAGCGGCAGTGGATGAGGCCAAGCTCCTTGGAGGCCCTGCCATATTTTGCTGAGGATGCGTCGTCGCCCCTCCTCCACCTCCCCGTCTTCCAGACGGACTTCTCCGTCCTCTTGTGCATCAAGGTCCTTCAGCTGCCTCTGGGCGTCCATGCGCTGCTTGCGTGCTCGCCTCGCTGGCGGTGGCTGCTGCTGCTGCAACTGCAGCTGCTGCAACTGCAGTTGGTGCAGCTGCAGGTGCTGGTGCAGCTGCTGTTGCTGGTGCAGCTGCTGCTGCTGGTGCAGCTGCTGTTGGAGCTGCTGCAGCTGCTGATGCTGGTGCAGCTGCTGTAGCTGCTGCTGCTGGTGCAGCTGCTGCTGGTGCAGCTGCTGCTGCAGCTGCTGCTGGACTCTGTCTTTCTCGCACTGTGGGTCTGGTCTGCGTGCTGCCATGTCCAGAGTTGAACTGCTGCTGCTGCTGTCGGAGGACGTCACATTACGTTTGCCATCTTGGCAGCTGCGAATAGGTGCGCAAGTAGCAGCAAATATTGGACACCAGAGAGGGAGGGCAGTGAAACGCAACGTGATATTCAATGCGAGTTAAATACAGCATCGAAATACAATGGGTGGTTGAACTACTTGGCGGTGAGCACACTGACCACCGACAGTCCCCTCAAAGATCCATTCCCATGCTCACTTGGTGAAGACAAACTTTTATTTTCTGTTACTGTAGCCCTATTTACGTAACGATAATAGAAAATGTTCATACGGTGGGTTACAATATGCCAGCTTGAACTGTAGAGTACAGAGCACATAGCTCGTGTAGGATGTGGCCGGATTGTTCGCATGCCCAGACACTCACCTGATGATGCTGTGGGCCGGCGCTTGCGCCTCGCTCGCCTCCCAGATGAGCGCAGGGTGCGGGCGGCCGTGAGCGCTGTGCGGGTTCTCGTGCGGCGACATCAGAGCCACCAGGTGGTTCTGCGTTGGCACCATCGCCGCCGGGCTGTCCCTGCTCCTCTTTGCAAACGCCGCCACCCTGTTGTTGCCGGGCGCAAATCCCTCCGGTGTCCTTGCCAGTGGCGGCTGCGAAAGCGTCCTATCCATTTCCTCGGCAAGTGCCGAAGACCTCGTCAGCCTGACCTTCGCGTGCGACCTCGTCGACTCGCCGCTCGCTTCCGACGTCCGTTTCCGTCTCGCCGGCAACCTCGTCGGCCGGCCTTCGTCGCAGGCGGCCAGTTTGCCCAGCGCCGAGGCAGCGGTGCTCGCCTTGCAGTCGTTTTTCGCCTCGGACCGTCTCTCGGAGGTCCTGCGCAGGGAGCGGCCGTTGAGAGGGGGCGGCTGCTCTTGCCACAGCTTCTGTAGCCAGGCGACCAGGGGCCCGCCGACCATCCACGGAGGCTCCTTCACAAAGCCCAGCGCCTTCCACAGCGGCAGCGCAGAGTTCTGAGCGGGTGGGCGAGCAGCGAGCATGTGCACGCCACAAGCAATCAACCCGTGGAGGAACGCACGCACACAGACACATCCATTATACTTCAAATGAAAGTTTTCAAGAAACAAAATTCTTACAAACGTCATCATTAATACACACAATGAATAGCTAGCTACGTAAGCTATTCATGCATTGGTGTTCGTATTGTTCTTGTACTGCTCACTTTTTGGAGGCGTTTGCTCGAGCACTGATGAGTGAGACAATGCCATAAAGAGGCTGTCTCTGGTGGAGGCCAATCAATTTCAAGGACAATACATACATTATCAGAGCATATTTATTTGCGTTTTTGCTACAAGTATGTGTGGTTACGCTAAAATATGATGCACTGTAATAGGTTTCTTTGATGTTTGAAAATCTTAACACCCGTATTTACCTCAAAAAGTGTAAAAAAAAGGCCTCTTTAAAATTCAATACACATAATCGGAATCTTTATTTATACTGGATGAATCCGATGAGCTATGAAGCTCTCTTTCACAGATATCCAGTAGATGACACACAATGAGTGTAAAAAATGTACCCGTAAAAACAAAGTTTTTCACTATAAATCCTTTATATGCGTGGCGGCTAGAGTCCTCTCGTCCTCTGGCTTGAGATGGCTGCCACCTATGGGTCAGATGATTGCCTGCCACCATTAAGCAATTGATAATTAAATAATGAAATTTTTCCTAAAAAGTGTAAAATTTTGGAAAAAAAATTTCACGAAAATAAATTGTCACGCACGACGAGTCTGTGTGCAAAATGTCAGCTCGATTGGATCACGGGAAGTGGGTTAAAAAACGACCGAAAGATTTGCACGGTCGTAAGCGCGCAAGCAAGAAAGCGAGCGAACTTAATATAAAGGATTTTTAAAAAAGCAGGTTCCACGCGAGTTAGGCGTCGCGCGAAGGGCAGCGTGCGGATGATCACGAATGCAATGGGGGGCCTCACCGCAGCGTAGATTTCCGTCTTGGACCCCGATCGCCTCCCGGGCTTCTCGTCCGATCCGTTGGGGGTTTCATTATTTGGAGAGGCGGCCTCGTGCTTTGGGCTCAAGTAAAACTCACAGTGTCCCTCCACGAGCTGCCTCGACTCTTCTTTTGTTAAGCCAGACCTCGTGGAGAAATACACGGACGTTCAAACAATTGCACATACTGCATACAAAGACATCAAATTGGACTGCGGTGGCCTGTCGGGGCAAATGCTGTCGGTAAGCACCGATGAAGGCCAGCATGGGCAGTAGTGGGGCTGGAAACCGCGTGCCGGCTGCATTCATCTCCCCAATGCTGTTTATAAACTGCACCTGGCGCTCATTTAAAGTTGACTTGAAGGGAGGGCCTAGAACTGATTCAGTTATTTGCCACCGATATTGGTGGCGGCGAGGAATCGAACTGGGATCGTTCGATTGGTCGTATTGTGCACTAACCACGATGCTACCGCTCCATCGGCTATGTTTACACCCACATGTACAGTCAAAGATTTAATGTAACCCATCGGTCAGATTTGCATAGAGGTCACGACAGAAATCGAGGACTTGGGGGGGATGCGTACTTTTCCCCGTAGTAGTTTTCGAAGAAGCGCTCCTTCCACTGCTCAACGGGCTTCGCCTTTTCTTGTTCTTGTCTCATCCGTAGCTGCATCTCGGGCGTAAACTCACCTGGACACACATTGCACACGGCACCGCAAGTGCGTGCCAGCTCAGTGGCTCTGCAGCTGTAAACTGATGAGAAAACATCATGCCGACCACTAATGTTCCATCCCTGAGTCATGGTGCAGACTTCTTATCCCTTTGGAAAGGATCAAGTCTATTTTAATGAAAACCATTTGTTAATTTCCCACAGTGTCCTGCACTTTATTGATTATGGGAGGACCAAATGTTGACTTGACTGTATGTAAATCCCTCTCCCAAGCGATTTGATGAATTGTCCCGATTCAGGGTGGTGAATAAATAATGTCTTTACCATGCCTCTCTCTGCCTCTCACAATCCATACATCTCCATGCTGCTACTCACTCCATACTTATCTCCGACCATGTCTCGCTCTGCTTCTCTGACTCCATACATCTCCCCTGCCATTTCTCTGCTTTCCCTACTCCCATGCTGTACCCATCTCCGCCCCTTTCGCTCCATGCATCTCCAATCACCGCACGCAAGCATCTGCTTCTCTGCACACTGCCCTCGCTAAGCCCACTCCACATACATCCCGCATCTCACGCCACTCACTCTACGCAGCTTACTCCATTGCGCTTGCCCACACTTCGTCTCCACGGGGCACGGCGCTCGCTCACGATGCGTCGTAGCGACCCGCATCATGTCGAATCGCCCGGGTCATTAAATGGCACCACGCTGCATCTCACCTCGCGCTCCAGAAAGGCTCAGAGCCAGGCTACGAAATCGAAACCTGAAAGCCCGACCACCTCGATGTCGTCTCACCTTCCCCCAGCCTCTCCGTCCACTCCCCAGCTGCAAAATTGAAGAACTCATTGTTGAGGGCCGTGCTCTTGAGACTCACTCCGTTCTCCGTGGCCTGGAACGTACAGACGGCACCCGGCCAAGTCTCGTGTCTTCGCTCATAACCATAGTTACTTTCAAGTTAATATTAAACAATGCAAAAAATAAAGACGGGTGACTATGGAAGCATAAACCTGCGTCTGAGCACCACTAGGGACATGTAAACTAAGAGGTGGTCACAACTGTCTCAGAATCGACAAGATACGCTCGTTCATTTTTCCAGTATGCGCATCCCTCTTGTCAATCCGCTGCTGGACTAGGGGCCTCATGGGGGTTATTTCACCATACTTCACCACTCTGGTCAGTGTGAGTCGAAGGCGTAGAACAGTCTAATGGCTTTTGCTGCAGAACTGCCCTCTGCTGCTCACCATGTAATCACACAGCAGCCAATAGAAACTTGTCATGGACTGTGGTCACCCATCCAAGCACTGTCCAGGCTCAAGCCTGTTTAGCCTCCGAGATCTGATACGCTGCATTCTTGGCGATTGTCATGGGAATTATTTTTCAGGAGAGTAACCCTTACTATCACTGAACCTTTCTTCTCTCATAGAGAGATGAGAGCCAAAGATGTTCAGTGGAGCACTAACGGGTGCCAAGCCAGATATTCTAAATAAATAACGGGTTTTAAATGTGAAAAGTTCAATCGCTTTCCTCCCTCAACCTTTCCTCACCCGATCATCTGCTCATCACCCCTGACGTGCCCATCGCCCCCTCAAGTGCCCATCATCGCCCCCCTCACCTGCCCATCCCCGAGCGGCAGCAGGGAGAGCAGTGTGCGCTGGCTACAGCTGGGCAGCGCTGCGAAGGTGTGCCGGTTGATGAGCGCCTTCAGGTCGATGTTGACCAGCACAGAGTCGGGGCTCTCCACGTCCATGCCGGAGTCCTTGCCGCGCTTGAACTCGCCTGCGGCGTGAGGGCGGTTCACACGCAAAGGCAGAGCTTTTCTTGTAGACGTAGGGCTGAAGAACTCGGGGATCAATCGCCACCAGCGCCTTAGCCGCGGTAATCAGTTACCAAAGAGGAATGTTTTATGAACCGATGCACGCATAACGAGCGTGAGAATCGCTGCCAATTAATGTAGAGGGTGGGCGTATATCAGTGTGAGAATCGACGTTAATCCGTGATAGTTCAATGTTAATGTGCAATTTTATTGAGGGACTGTGTGTTGTCTTGGTATGGTCTGGGACTGTTTCTGTTTTGCTGCCTTGCCAAGATAAAAATTTTGGTGTTGGAAAATCGGAAGGAATTAATCAACTTATGCAATTTGTACTTAAATACTTTTTTTATTTACATTTAATTACTTGCTTAGCTTTCATATACTTTTCACTCCCATCTGTTTTTGCATCGTTTGTTGTTCTAACTTTGTGATGCGCCAACCCCCACCCTTACTGGACACGTGTGAAAGAGCTTCATAAGCCCATCGGATTCTTTGAGTCCAGATCAAGATTCCGATTTTGACAATCAACGTTGGCGACGTTCCATTCCCGTGCGCGTGGGGGGCAACCCGGCGAAAGGTCTCCCCATGCCGGGGATGCGCGTGTGGCTCACCGGCATCCAGCTTGTCAGGCCGAGACGGGAGCCTCCTCTTGATGGCGAGCGACGTGGTCTGCGCGAGCGCGGGAGCCCGGAGCGAGTTGCTGTTCGAGTTGTTGTTCTGCTCCACCTTGCCATTGGACGAAGCTGCTCCGAACGACAAAATCAAACCAAAAAGTGAGCTCCGTACTCGCCGGTACTACGAGTGGAGCGAATACAGTCAGTAGCGTGTACCCAAAATACGGAATTACTCAAGGGGTGTGTGCCCCGGGATGAGTTTTCTTAATAAAAGCCTGCTATGTCCATTCCAACCAAATTTAGCCCACCTACACCTTGGAACATATTTTATTTGCAGTTGTATATTGTACACATATTAAAACAGAACATAAAAAGGTAAAAAAAATATTGTTCTGAAGCGACCCGACTACAAATGATAGTTCAATGAAGTGGCTTATTATGTGGAAATTTAAAGCAGCCAAGTACTCGAAACACACGTTTCTCAATGTGGAGGGAAAAACCGGAGGACCAGGATCAAATCCAAGTGACCCCAGGGATAGAGACATGCAGACTACAAATATACAGTTGCCAAGGTCGGGATCGAACCCATGACCTCCTGCATACTGGGCAATGGGGAGTTCACATTTCGCCACCGTGGCATCCCACCGAAGATGACAAGCCAATTCTGGATCATTGCAATCCAATGCTACAGTTCTAAACCGGGACTGCCTGGCACGTTACGTTTATATGCAGCGTGGAGCCGAAGCTGACAACCAAGTTGGCATCGCTTTGCATGCTCGTCACATTTTTGTTAATTCGATTTTTCGGGTTGCCCAAAAAAACACCGCTTATAAGCGAGACATGGTGCGTCCAACCTTATTATTTCATCGCGCAACACGCTATCCCCGTTATGCCACCACTCCCACCTTCTTTATTGCGTCTCGTCGTGACCCCACCGAGTTGCCGCGACAAACGCTCGGAAGAAGATGGAGAAGAGGAGACTCACGGGGTGGGGTGTGCTCAGAAGTGCCGCAGCTCGTGAGGATGAGCCGGGACATGAGCTTGCCGGCCGACACCACCACGCCACGGCGCTGGGTCTGCTGTTGCTGCCGCTTCAGTGCCTGCGACCGCACCACACAACACCACCTCCCGCTTACATTCTCCGCTTCTTCGGCCGAGCTAGAGACACCATTCATGAGTAATAATAATACACGCAAAAGACCGCAATGGATGCAAACGTGACCATTGCATCATTCCTCCCATCACGCATTGCATGTCACGTGACATCTTCATGCTGCGTGCGGAATGCACACAGCCTACTTTAAAACCACCAACTCGAAAGAATCAAAATAGTGGCCATATTATTTTAGACAGTAAACAAAACAATGACACAATATACCTGTTACATCCTTGTTAGGAATCATCAGCAATAAATGGCCATCATTCATTGTCTTCTGATGCTGCTGCTTTGCGCTTCAGGGGCTTTGTGGTGTCGCGGTGGCGAGATGTAAACTACCTCACCTGGTATAAAAGGAGATGGTGGGTATGAGCCCGACCCTGATGCCTGGAAATTTGGAGTTTTAATGTTATCTCTGTGACTGGGTGGATTTTTCTCTGGGTCCTCTTATTTTTCCCTCCACATTTCAAAACATGTGTATCGAGTATTTGGCTGGTGTAAATTTTCAAATGATAATCCACTTCATTGAGCGATCATTTGTGGCCAGGTCACTTCTGAAAAGGAGCTAGATAGCTCAGTGGGGCTTACCTGGTAAAATAAAACTGTCACAGTAATGTGGACAAGCCCTCCGTGATCACACCGATTCAAAAGTTTGTTTTCAGGAGTCCCACAAACCTTTCGCATTAGGGGGTGACGATTGCTATGTGTTTCCAAATTAAGACATTTTACGTAGACTGAAGCATCACCACATCGCAGTAACCCCGTAATAAACCAAATCTAACACTTTTCTGTGAGGTGATACCACTGCGAAACTATATTATTGGGTTGGGTTCCACATTTTCATATTAATTGGAAAAATCGGGCATTGATATGAAATTTCAGATAAAATGTTTCAGATTATTTCTAAAACTGGAAGTGCTAAGTCACTACACATGAAGTTACATTGGTGCTTTTCCCGCCGTGGATACAGGTGACATCACGTTTGTCGGTACAGAAACTCAAACTGAACCTATCTACGTGACTTTACCGAAAGACCCAAAGAATCTTAATTCCTGCAGTCACGAAAGCTTTTCGACAAGATCATGTAAATAACCAGTCATATAAAAATCCTAAATAAGGTTTAATCCGAAACCTATCCCATTTTATCTTGCAAAACAAATGTTATAATTGAGCATCAAGGGGAACACTTCGGCGAGTCGTGCAATAAGGGAACGGGGGTTGTGGTGACCTGCTTAAGAGCCTTGCGCGAGTGCTGCTGGCTGACGGACACTGGCCGCCCTGGAGAGGCCGATGGGACCGCACCTCCCGACTGGGCCAGGCTCCGTCTCAAGGCCAGCCGTGACGACACTGCACGGGCACAAGCGGGGGGGCGAAACGTGACACTGAGCCAAAGTGGAGCTGCGCTGTCACTTCAAACGGAAGAGCATGCATAAATGCGGCTCGCACACATCAGAAACACACTTGGCAGCATTTGGTCGACCGTAATCAGACTTCTTGCACAGTGGCTAAAACTAAACAAGGTGATAGACAAAAAAGCTAACCGTTATTTACGTATTGTACATGCAATTTGAATACAAATAAAAACACAGCTCCAAGAGAAAATTTTGCATACATACACACATACATACGCATAAGAGAATAACACTAAAACTTTGCACTCCCAAGTCTGTACAAACCTACTTTCAGTGCTAAATTATACAGGTGTGCGTCGCATGCACAGGACGGCGACTTCTCCGCACATTGCACCAATGCGGTAACTGACACACGTCTTTCACAGTCTGATTAAGGGGGGCAATAAGCCAAGGGGTTTGGTCGGTACCACCTGAGGTGGCAAATATTACCAGAATCCGCCATGGAGAATACCCACCATGGGGAGAAAACATAGCATATTGTTTTAAAGACACACTTGCTATTTAATTCTTTATTCCGTACGTTTCATATCTTCTTCGTATTTTTTCCTCCAAACAATATTCTCTCTTAAACATATCATGGTAAACTTTACAGTGACTTCTTTTTCCTCCGAAAAAACTAGCACGGTGACTTTGCTCTCACAATTGTTTGTGATCTGGAGATAATACCCTTGAATAAAATAATGGTAAGCATTTGCCCTCTCTGGGTGGTACCGATAAGCTATATTTGGTCTCAAGAACCAGGAGAAGCGAGCCGTCACCTCTGCGCTTGATCATGGTGCGTGCCCTTGTGTTGATGGTCGCTTGGGATGCGCGTTCCGGCGCGTGTGCTGCCCGACTCCCGCTCTCCCTGCCCGGCGTGGCCGAGTTACATTTGCTGTTATTCACGCCCTTAGCCCCCTGTGAGCCTCCACATTTATTCGGCTTCTTTGACTGCGGCTTCTTCTTCTTCTTAGGCGCGGATTTCTGCAAGAACACGGAGGATGGCACTGCGTACATACGCGCAAGAATGTGATGTGTTTGCGGTGTACGTTAGATGCACTACGGTGTAGTGGTGGGTGGGCTACAATGCCGATCCTTACAGACAATTACAGATGCTCGTCAAGTTGGGTAATGACCAAGGAAGAGCCAACGCACGTAACTCGGTGCCACATCAATACACCTCTTACCACAACACTCCTTCATGCCTTGCAGATTAGGGGTCCGTTTCCATTACGCCTCATTCTATATCGTGCAAATGTATGAAGTGTTTATCCTCAGAAGTGAAATAAGTGGAATAAATTAGCGTAGATATTAAACTCCACTTATCACAGTTTAAATTGGCCAAAAACAGTATATTGTATATGAAAAGTATACAATAGTGCAGAAAAGGTTTTGTTCAAACCTCCTAATAATTACACCATAAAATGTGCATATCGTGTCAAGAGTATAATTCCATGGCAATAATAAAATTTACATTATTTAATAGGTGATCATGCTGCGCAGAGTGTGGTGGGTGGTTTATGTAACACATGCTTACTTTGAGCTTATAAACCCCCAGTTTTCCTGGAACTTTGTAGAAAATGCCGCTGGTGGTCCGAGCATTAGAATACAGCATGGCACCCAGCACATTCAGCGGGTAATTCACACCACTGCAGAAAGCAACATGCCACTGACGATATAACACGTGACATTTACAAAGAACACACATATCAAAGACGTAGCAATTGCATTCACTGAACAGGTAAACTGCACTTTATTTAAAAACACCGCACCCAGGAACGCTCGCTCACGACACGGCAAGCACGGGGGCTTCCCCCTTCGCCTATTCTTGCACGCCGAACACATGGGCTGTGACCGTGGGGGTACCCACTCTTTCACCCACCACACTCGCTCCACCAATCAACTTATGTGCATCGACCCTGGTCGGTTGTCTACTGCGAATCGAAACCAACACTTCTAGAGTGTGAAGACAATGTGTTGGCCTCTAAAGCCATGACCGCCAAAACGTGTGTACTGCTGCTCGCTTTTTAATTTACTTTCAAACGCCAATATTTACCAACCTGATCTCTTTGAGCTTGTCCTTCTGAATGAAGTTGAGAATGTCCTTTTGGCTCATGGGAGCATTCTTGTGTTTTTCAAGCACCTTCCAAACAACAATCCATGTCAGACACAACGCATCAATGCAGAGTTACAAACGGTGCAATTTTCAGCCCAACATTGCAGCATGGCCATACTACGACTGTGCCCTTTTAAATGATGTCTCGCCACACAGGCACACAGCAGGCCATCGTTTTTTTAAAGGCTGACCTCCATTACGAGCGTTTGATTCATCAGTCTCACAACATCCACTATTGAACTCTTTCTTACCACAAGGAATCCATAACATGCCCACCACCATCATCCATGCCAAGCACGTCCTTCCGTCATGTTAAAAAGCGACCATCCGATAGCAACACAAACCACTTATGTACACAATGCCCTGTATTGATCATTGAAACACAAGCAAGACGTTTATACTTTTTCTATGAATGCATCCTCAGCCTAATTGGCAATGCTTTTGCCACCTTATTCAAGCTAATCTACCACACTAAAACAAAAAACACATGAGAGTCACTGCATTCCATTAATTTCCACATAACAGTTTGACATCTCGCCTGCGTACAAGAGCCATTATTTAAAATGTGCAGTCTATCAGCAGCTTACCTAACGGGAAATCATTCTGTTAAAAGGTAATGCAATATCCACAGCAGGCAGACACAAACAGACACACATGTCAACACCTTCCCATGACCCTCAACATCATCATTCGCGATCTATCCACTGCCTCCCCACGTCATCTCCATCCCTTAGTGCTGCGATGCCACAATCCATTTTGTTCCTGCCCGCGAGTGGATCTCATCGCTCCATCTCCCCTGTGGTCCTCATCGCTCCATCTCCCCTGTGGTCTTTCTCTCAGGCGTGTTCTCTTTTGGTTGCCATTCGACCATGAGCCTCGTCCATCAAATGTCATCCCTGATAACGATGAGTCCTGCCCAAGCCCACTTAAGATCTTAACAGTCAATGACATCTCTAATGTGCATTTTCTGAGCCATGTGCTTCTCTTTTTGTTTTCAGTGTAACTCCAAGCACACATGGCCATGGCTTTGCAGACTTTTCATCTTTTGTTACATTTTGAGGTCAGTGTCCATGTTTCCGACTCATGTCAGTCAGTAATGTGCATCAAATTAATACAATTCTTTAAGCACATTGGGTAAGTTGCATTTCATTAAGTTCAGTTTTACAAAAGCACTCTTAAACAGCTCTTCCTCATCTCTATTTCATACTTTCAGTCCCGACATGCCTGCAATAATTATTGGCCTCGGTAAAACCGCACATTTGTGTTTTACAGTTATGTCCCTCAAAAACGTACTATTTTTTTCAGCAAACATACTTACTGAACCTTTCTCTGGAACAAAACTTTTATGACGTAACAAATAATGTAATAATTTGTTGCAGTTCATTCTCATTGGTTGTTATCATTGCTATATCATCAGCAAAAGTTACCATGGTTAATATTTTTTTGTATTTATCATAGGAATCAGCATGGCCTTGAACAATCATCCGCAAGGTCCTGTGAGCCATAGTATCAACAGCAGTAGTACTGCCTTGCAAACTAAACAATGATCCATTGGATTATCGAACAAACAGCAGTTCCCTGTAAAACACGAACATCACCGCAATCTTGTCCATCACCATAACCGTACATACCACATGACCTTAATAATCAGCAGAATAACATCAACTTGACTGCCTTGTAAACATTATAAGGCATCCCAACAAATCCCTGTCACCAACATCATCACCACATCCACGACAATCACCACAACCACGACCATCACCAAGACCCTTGTCTCCCACAGTTCACTCCATCAAAGTGCAAAAGAACGGAAACAATCTGCCACTTATTCCCAGCAATGAGACAGACAGGATAGGGAGGGAACAGGGAGACAAGAAGGATGAATCACCACCACGATCGACACCAAAATCATCATCACCAACATGACCATCACTATCCCAATCACAATCCTCACAAAAAATAATTACCAAACATTAACATCGTCCTCATCAGAAACAACACAACGATTATCACCAACCCCCACACACATCCTCTGCATACGAATTCTACGTGAGCACGTCTCTGTAGACAGACGAGACAGGGAGAGGGACAGACGAATCGTCTCCGGCACATACCATCACCACCACCAAAATCACACTATCATAATCACCACCATCATAATCACAATCAGCAATACCATTAGCGCTAAAATAATCGCCACGACCATAATCGAAATTGCCAAAACATCCATCATCATCCACGATCATCATCACTGATAACATCTCAAGAGCGAACAGACGAGGGGAGCGCGTAAGATAAATCATCTCCATCATAATCACAACCACCATCATCAACCTTACCATTATTAATAATAGGCGAAAGCCTACGTGTTATACTTACCATTATTGTCATCACCACCATAATCACAATCACCACTCATATCACTCTATAATCACAATCACCATCACCACCATAATCTCAATTACCAATACCATCTCACCATCACCACCATAATCACAGTCGACACTAATCATCATCACCAATATCACTGATATAATCACCGCCACCTTCATCGTAATCACCAATCCCACCGTCATCACCACCATGATCATAATCACGAATATCATCACCACCATTACCATCCACCCCAAGACCCTCCATCTTAAACAGCCCCCACCATCCGAAACGGCGATGGAGAGGGGGGTGGTGTTGCTAAAGCGAGACACGGAGGCGATGGGACAGAGACGATGATACATTTAGATTTACACAAAGAAACCGAGATAGTAGAGACAAACAAAGAAACATACAACTGGAGAAAGATACCCAAACGTATACACACACACAATCAGAGACACAAACACGCCAAGACGGACACGTACACACACATACACAAAGACACTCAGACACGCATATCCACACAAAGACACACATAACCAGACAGGCATTGACAACAGAAAGACAGCGAAGCAAAAAAAAACACAGAACACAGCAGACACATGGACAAAGAGATACACAGATACACATCGACCAGCATGGACAAAACAAGACACGCGCACAGAGACATGCATACAGATACACACGGACAAAAAGATAAAGCAACACACATCAACGTACACACTAAACCTAACATTCAAATACACAGATGCACACGCAGAGATAAACAGACACCATTAAAGCAGACGCCGAGATGTACACATGGACAAAAAATAGATACGCACAGAGATATGCACAACAACACACAGATACGCGCGCTAACATGTACAAACACACGCGAGAAATACCAACATACATAACCACACAAAGACACCCCTATAAGCACACACACACACGCACGTATATAAACATACAACATAAGCGAGCCGCCACACGGGGAGGATGCGCGGGGTTTAGGCCCAAAGCCTGCGGGCCGCCCCGGCCGCTTCAGCCGCGGGGAGCGCCTCACCATGCGCGCCGCCTCGAGCCAAGTGCGCCCTTTCTTCTGCTCCTTATCCCTCATCGTCTCCGGGGTTATGGCTCAGCCTCTCAGCGGGTCCATTGCTGCTGCTGCTGCTGCCACCGCCGCCGTCGCTTCCACCGTTCGCGCTCGTAAACAAAAACCCGCGAAGGCGGCGCCCGGGCGGCTACGCTGGAGCCTTCGGACGCGCACCCAGCGGGGTCAGCGGCGCGAACAGGCACCGCGCGGGGCACCCACGGGGTCCTCGCGACGGCGCCTCCTCATTGGTCCGTTGCACGAGAGGGCGGGGCTGTAATTTGCCGGGCGTGGCTTTACATGGGGCTGTGTGGCAGGAGGCGGGGCTTGTGACGTAAGGGGCGTGGCTTGTATTTGAGGAGGCGTGGCTTGAGCTGTGTGGGCGTGGTTACTCGTGGAAGATTCAAGTTGGATTTGTTTAGATGAGAATCCAAAGAGATGATGATATAGTCTCCCATGTATCAAACTTTATTTGGCGCTTTCGTGACTGCAGGAATTACTCTTTGGTTCTTTCGGTAAAGTCACGTAGAAAGAGTAAATAATAAATGTGTGTTTGTCTCTCTCTCTGTGTGTCTCTGTGTTATCTCTCTCTGCTTACGTGTCTCTCTATGTTTCTCCGGTTCTGTTTAATCTCTCTCTTAAATTTAGCAATCTTTGGAAGAACGTAATCAACCAGGTAGGGTGTTGACTGTTATGTTAGCCGACTATCTGTGTTGTATTGCATTACATTTCTAAGTTTACTAGGTTTTGTTTTCTCTTTCATTTGTGCCTGATGATGATTGCTTGTGTTGCAATCGAAACGTCGTATGCTATTATTTAATTTATTATTTTCTCTCCCATGTATGTTGAACTTCTTTCGCACCATACGAAGCCAACCGTGCTAATCAGAAGTGCGGGGGGAAGAACCAACTAAAGACAAAAATATGTTTTTGTGTTTCGTGTAAGATTAAACTAATTATTTGGTGATACTCTGTTGGCAGAGTTGCACAAGCACACGTGACCAACGAGTCAACATGTTCGTCAATACCACTTGCCTTCAAAGAAAAACTGTATAATAGGCGACCTTACAGGCCATGACTATTCGCAGTTTAAGTTTCAGGTTTATTTTATTTAACCAGGTGAGACATCGAGAGACACGTGTCAACAGAATGACAAAAGCCAAACAGATCGTGCTTAGAAATGAGAGCAAACACAACTGTCACATGAGAAATACCAAAAAATATGCACACACATAAATCAATGACTTCGGTAAGGGGGTGGGTGACTTGTATTTTAAGAGGCGTGGCGTGAAGATGTTTGAAATAATCAACATAACGTCTAGGTCTAAATTACAAATACAATAAATTATTCCTTGATGATGCAGCCCACTCGATTTCCGAGTAGACCAAGCTCAAAGCAGTCTGAGTTAAATGTCTTATGTGGATGTTAAATTCCGTCATGAAAAGTTCGACAATTGTTTTATTCTCGTGTTTCGTTTACAACCGTTACGGTTTGATAGTTGTGCAATATTCATTCAGGACCCCTCTATGCTCGGTCATTGCAATATTTTATGTTTTCATCTTTTATTTATATTGCTGCTAAACTACACTATTTAAATTTGACCAAGTGAGGCCCACTGAGCTATATAGCTTTTTTTCTGAAGCGACATGGCTATCACAAATGATAGATCAACGAAGTGGCTTATCAGGTGGAAATTTATTGCAGCCAAATACTCCAAATGCATGTTTCTACATTTGGAGGGGAAAACCGGAGGACTCGGAGAAAAATCCACGTGACCACGGCGAGAGAGACACGCAAACTCCAAATATACAGCAAGAGTCACGGTTGGGATCGAACCCACGACTTCCTGCATACCAGGCGAGGTAGTTAACATCTCACCACCGTGGCGTTGCTGCTTGTGCTCGTTCACCATAGTTCTCCCTCGTAAACTAGCCGTGAAACAAATACAAATAATCTTAAAACTTTTGTCATTTAATAAGTGTTCAATCTTCTCTTTTCGTATGGCTCCTGATGTAGATGCAGGGCAACAACTACGATTTCACATTCAGGTGGGCAAGCCAGATAACCCCATCACAGGAGCAGCGGAATGTATCGCTGTGATGTCTCATTCGTATTTGTGGATCGCGAATTGCATCATTATACGTTACGGTCCGTTCTGGATGACTACAGTCACAGATTGGGGAGTTTTTAATTTTCCATTTGTGCATCAGGTATCCGCATCTACCATGGTTTGTACGGATGCAGTTTAGGATTGTGGTAGATTAAATCCAGGGATCTTCAATGTCACAGTGGTGAGATGTTAACTGCCCTACCTGGTACACAGGAATGCGTGGGTTCGATCCCGACCCTGACGCCTGTATATTTGGAGTTTGCATGTCTCTCTTCCCGTGGCCACGTGGGATTTTTTTTCTCCGGGTCCTCCGGTTTTCCCCTACACTATTTAGAAACGTGCGTTTAGAGTATTTGTCTACGATACATTTCCATACGATAAGCCACTTTGTTGGGCTATCATTTGTGGCCAGATCGCTTCTGAAAAATAGCTAAATTGCTCAGTGCGCCTTACCTGGTAAAATAAAAATAAAATTGTTCAGTATTTTTATTATAGATATTTGTTGTCACAAAAGAGCGAAATAGCTCATTGGGTCGTCGGGGCTGTCCATAAATGACGTCACGCACCTAGGGTGGGTCAGACATTTGTGACGATGTGTGACGAGGGGGGGGGGGAGAAATGTGACGTCACATCAAAATGCGCAACTTTAAATAAATATAGACAACACGTTCTACTTAATTAAATATACTTTTTAATAAATGTTTTCTCCTACAACATAAGAGTGCAGTGCCACATTAACTACACACTACAATGACAATAGTTTAAAGCGATTTGAAGCATGTTTTATTTTGGGAGGCGGGGGGGGCAGAGCTTTGTGACGTCATATTTGAGGGGGGGTCTGACTTTTTGTGACGCAGTGTGACAAGGGGGGGGGTAAAAAATAGTCCAAAATCGCGTTACGTCATTAATGGACGGCCCCTTACCTGGTAAAATAAAAAAAAACTATAAGTTCAGTAGGTTATGTTGTTGTCACCCGGGGTGTTATCAGCCGAGGTGGACTTGGTTTCCAGCTGTGAAGGGCGTGGCCATATACGCGTGGCCCCGCCTCTCCACAGTCCGCCCCGCCCCCTACCGCCTTCGCCCCGCCCCCTACCGCCCTCGCCCCGCCCCTACCGCCCTCGCCCCGCCCCCTACCGCCCTCGCCCCGCCCTCTTTCACCCCGGCCTCCGTACCGCCCCGGTCTGGACGCTGCTGCTGCTGCTGCCACTTTGCTACCTCCACCCGTGCTGGAATTTCGTCGCTGTCGCTTGTAGAGAGAAGAGGAAACTTCTCGCCCAGCAGAGGCTCAGCGGCAGTCGAGATCTCTCGCACCGGCCACGCGGGTTATCCTGGTCACTTGTGCGGTCAGTTCATGAACTACGAGTTACGCTTACTTTAACCCACCCCCCATCTTCACTGCCTTTAACAAACTTTGCCGGACAAACACGCGAGACGTGATTTAGTGATCGCGTCTTGCAAGGCGTGAGAGAGAGAGAGGGGAGTGTGTTGTGTGTCCTGCCAGTATGAACGCTCGCACTGTTTACCAGCCAGCTCTAGGCATCGGAGCTACTTGTGTGTTTTTAAAACCTAAGAATATGAATCCTTGCAGTCACGAAAGCTTCAAATCTAGAATCAGTGCCGTGTTGTCAATCCGCTGCTGGACGAGGGGGCCCTGCGGGTTTGTGAGCGTAAGGTCGCGGGAGCATAGAAGTTCAGCACAGTACAAATGGATATTGCTGCAGTGCCATCTGCTGATAGCGTTGGCCCACAATAACAACTCTAAGCATGGTGGTCACTCAGATGCATGGTGGTCCAGGCTCAACTTTGCTTAGCTTTGGAGATCTGATGAGAGCGGGCGAATATTCTTGGTGATTTGGTCAAAATCTTGAGTTCAGATGTGATGTGTGCAGTTCTTAACCCAATTACTGGCGTATTGGTTGCAATGCTGTGATGACTTATTTTATTATAGTATGTGTGCCAAAGTCTACCTGACATAAGAGGAGTCACAAACTATCGCTCGCCTAAATAAATATTGAAAATAGCATTGACATTGAATTACATTGCATGAATTAATGAATACTGTGTACTAAAACTTTATCATTTACATTTACAGACGTTTGTTAACCTACTGCTGGATGAAGCCCTCCCCACGCCGTGTCGATCCTGGAGGTTCAACCATTCTTGACCACGCTGGTCAGTGCAGGTTGGTGAAAGGGGTTGTCCCCAAAAACGCTTCAGATATCCCTCCCCACTTATGTTAGCCATAGCCAGGAATCATGTAGGGAGCCATGTTCACAGCATAGTGCACCAACCACTTTGCAACCACTTCACAACACAAAGTACATTACACTGCCCTCTGACTGCTTAGCAGATATACCAAAATTGCGTTTTTAAGTCCACTATAAATCAGGAGTGTGCTGGGGTTGCCAAGTCGTAACATGGCATCCATGCAACAAGCCAAAACACGAACTCGCCAATGACTTTTATCTCACACCCACGCCCTTCCCGTCGTGTTTGCACTCTCCCGGCAGCGAGCAATGGGTACGACGGATGAGAACAACTTGCAAGATGCCCGCTCCGTGGAAGCACTCACAGCTAAGTTCCTAGAGCTCTACCAGAGCGCCGTCGACGGCGGCTTAACTCCACGCGAGGCAAGGGACGCGTTAATGCAGTGCCTGAGCAAGCCTAGGCGCCGACCGTGCAAAAAGCACCTAAGAGACGGATCCGGCCACCGAGCCGGAAGATGGACGTGGGCCACCCGCCTCTACTGTGCCCTTACCCCGGCGAGACTGTGCGCCGTGGCAGCCCTGGCTGCCTCGATCGTGTTGGCCGTGGCCAAGGGCGACTCGCTGTTCTCCGAGCCCTGCCTCATGGACATGGGGCTGGTGGCGACCGAGATCAGCCGCCCGCCCTCTCACTGCCCCAGCCTGTGTGCGGACATGGAGCAGGTGCCCGTGCTGGCCTGCGACCAGCTGTCGCCGCAGGAGTTTTTGAGGACGTTCGCCTACACAGGTCGGCCGCTGCTTGTGCGCGGGGCCACAAGCGGCTGGAAAGCACTCGCTGACTTCAATTTCACGTTCTTCCAGTTGATGTACTTGAACCACAGCGAAGCGCTGCGGAAGACTGTGCAGGAGTGTCAGTTTTTCTCGTATTCGTCGGGTTTCACCTCTCTGGCCGACGTGTTCAACATGACAGAGGAGAGAGCGACCCTGAAGGATGGCGGCCCCAGTTGGTACGTGGGATGGTAAGTGTTGGCGGCACACCTTGTCGGTGTTGATGGATGAAAGCACAAAGCTCTACATCACACACATCGATTCTTTCGCTCGGGTCTAAGGTGAAGAGTTAGTAAATAAAATAAATAAAATACCTCTTGTAACTTATAACATGAGGTTTTTATAGTGGTCATCTTGTGCAAAGTTATGCTTGGAATATTTGGTGGCTTGTAGTACTGCTTTATAGTTCATACAATATTAAGGATGCTGCTGTGGTGTAATGGTTGACACACTGTAATGTGTTGACGCGGCGAACATCAGTGGCGAGTGATATCTGAAGCAATTCTGGGCGCTACCCTCCCCCTCCACTAACTTGCTTTGGCCAGCATGATGATGTATGGTCAAACAACCCCCATCGAAAGCAACAGCATGGAAAGGTTTTCATCTAGCAGTAGACTGACAAAGGTCTGAAAATAACAATTTGTATAGTTATCATGAATTTCATTGTTCAAATAGGTTTTACATTACACCTTGGGATTTGAGAAGTTTTGTATGGGTTCATATTGAATTGTGCACATGGGATTTTGTGTTTTCACCACAGGAGCAGCTGCAGCGATGAGCTGACTCCCATCCTGCGAAGCTACTACCAGCGGCCAGCCTTCCTCCCTGCCAACTCGGAGAGCAGCACGCTTGACTGGGTGTTCATGGGTTGGGCCGGCCAGGGAAGCCACATTCACGTACGCCCATTGCTCAATGTGCCAACACAGGGGGTGTGGGGGTCTCCAGAGTCAGTACATGTACATATAATTTGTCACTGGTGTTATCTGTTGTGGGGAATTGAATTATCAGGTGCCCAGGTCCAGAGCCCAGTGCGGGAACCACTGAACCACTGCAGCAACTCCCCCCTGCCAATGTCTATGTGTACTTGTACAGCTCTTGGTCATTTCACAAACCCACATGGTATGAGCCTCCCCACACCGTGTGGGTTTGTGAGGGCAGAGATTGTGGACATAGCATTACAACAATGCATTTTTCTGCACTGCCCTCTACTGCCAACGTCGCCCCGAAGCTGCTAAAAACTCCTGTTTTCCAACTCTTACTCAAGCCTGCTTAGCCTCTGAGATCTAACAAAATTGTTTATCTTCTGGGTGATTTAGTCATTGGCACTACATCTGATGGCGAGTTAAATATGAAGCCTGATCGATTACACTGAAGCACTGTGCAATCAGAGATGCTCGCAACTGGATGGGGTTTTTTTCTTCACCGTGTGACCTAAAACCCTTTCGCTGTGGAATGTATTATTTAATAACAAAGTAGTTTACGTTTTTTTCTCTCTCATAATCAGCTGGACAAAGTGCAGCGTCCGTCTTGGCAGGCTCAGATCTCAGGAATGAAAACATGGGACCTGTTGCCACCCCCGGAGTGTGAAGAGGTTTGCCATCCCCTGCAAGCAACACTTCAGAAGGGAGACATACGTACGTATGGCATGTGCATGAGCAGTAGGGTTGCCACTATGATTTTACGATATGGTACAACATTAGATATCATAATTTGGCGATTTCGATTTAAAGCTTTCGTGACTGCAGGGATTCATCTTCTTGGTTCTTTCGGTAAAGTCACGTAGAATGGAAATAATAAAATAATAAAAATAAAACATAATAAAATAATTCTCACGACACTTGCGTTGTGGCCGAAACGTCGTGAGAATTATTTTATTATGTTTTATTTTTATTATTTTATTATTTCAATTCTACGTGACTTTACCGAAAGAACCAAGAAGAATATGGCGATTATCAAAATATCCGTTTCTTTTAACTTTTCAATCGCTCTTTGCAATTGTATTGTTGTACTTTGCTCCTCGAAAAACGATTTCTGAAAGTCTTAAAATGCATTTCGTTCAACATTTTGCCTGCCATCGGTTTCAAATAATATCTACTTCATACCCATAATGCTTATAAGGCAAATATTGCTGCACAAGAAATAAATACAAGAACTACAAAAATGATTACATAGTACGATTGCCATATTGTCAATTACTTGGAAATAAACATTTAGCGAAGCAATGATTTAATTTGATACTAGTTATTTATTGGCAAATTTAATTATCGAGTCTGTTATTCAACAGACATTTTGTGAGGAAATAAAATATTTGAAGATAAATATAATAAGCATCGATAATTCCGTGTGTTAAAGTATGATATATATCGTAATATTGCCGTAACAAATTATCTTTGCATTTATATGGCGCTTAAATGCCCCACCAACTCAAAGCACATCGCATCTCGTATCAAACATACGAAGGGCACCCCCAATGGCAGCTGTCCCGGTGCGGCACAATGTGACTCATGCAAGTGGGCATTAGTCCACCAATAGGGCGCAATCATTGATTGTGTAATCCCGAATGAGACATTTTTGCAGGTAATCTTTAAATTTGGCACATTTGGACAAAGCCACATGACAGAAACCCTCATGAGCGGCCACATTTGTCACCGCATTTACATTTTCCCGCTCTGCGTGACTCTGCTGTGATGCTTTGCAGGCACAAGGAGAGTTTTGCTGCAGCTGATCACGTAGATTTGATCTCAGTGAGCTCTTTGTTCCCCTTCCTTGTAGACTGCAATGTATTCTGTGATTTTGAATGAACTGTTGATGTTAAATATTCATCAAGAGGTTAGGTTTGACTTGTTAATACATCAAAAGGTGCTGGTTTAATAAACACCTTCGTATTTGACCTTACCAAAGGGGTCAAAATGACTGTTAGAAGTGATTGATGTAAAATTCTTTCTTTGTTCATGATGCAATTTGCTGATGGCTGGACTACCCCGATTCCTAGGAGTCCTAGCGGTCATCATCCTCAATGTTAGGGAGAATAATTATACAGATCTTTAAAAAAACAATCATTCCATTTAATGTTTAGTTGCATGGAGCACACTTTCGTACCTGCTTGTAATGCTTCAATATTGTACTTCCTAGAGAAACTAATTATTTTCATTATTGTGGTATAATGGTTTGCACAATGGACTTGCAACACAAAGCTCACCGGGTTCAACCTCCTGGCGCGACAGTTGAAGTCATGGGCAATTTATTATATCCCCGCCACATCTGCCCACCCGACAGTATATATGGGGTCACCACAGTCGATCGGCAGGTCACGTGTGGTGGGGTAAAGGGTTGGTATTCACATCTCTTTCAAGGCATCTGACCAGTGTGAGAGTATACCAAAATATGCATAAGAGGAAAGTTCTAGAGCTCCATCCCCCAGCAGTGGCGTGAGAAAGTAATTTCGATTCCTTACATTTACCTATTTTTCCATTGCAGTGATTGTGGACACCAACCAATGGTACCATTCCACCTACATTCACCCTGGAGAGATCTGCATATCCATCGGCTCTGAGTACGACTGATTACCATTCATTATCATGACCTCCCTGTTTGCAGAGTATTGCAAATGCTGTGTGTGTTTGTAAGTGGGAAATTATGATGTCACATTCCATCACAATCCCCGGTCACCCAGGTTAATTTCCTGTCCATGTACACTGGTGGCAAAATAATTTAGAACTTAGCCAGGATCTGTCTGAAAATAACTGAATTGACAAAGGTCTGTAACTTATTGTTATAATTTTCACATATAACACTGATATTCCATCGAGTAATTGTGAATTGTCGTCATGATCGATGTACCCGTTTGTATTGGCATGGCACACAAAGGAGTAGCTTTGGCTCCCCTATTTCTGATGTTAAATTAAACACACACATGCCATGTCAGTTGTGGGAGTTGTTTTAGCCATATTTCACCACGCTGGTCAGTGCGGATTGGTAAACGTGGGGAACATAGGTGTGGGGAGGGGTGGGGGGCATGTAAGTACGATACAAAAGAACAGTGGGTTTTCGTTGCATTGCCCTCTGCAGACCACCACGTAGCTCCACAGCCACCTTTGGCAAACTGGCATGCCTGGTGATCATCCATCCAAGCACTATCCAGGCTTAAGCCTGCTTAGCTCCTGAGATGTGATGAGGTTGGGTGGATTCCGGGTGATTTGGTATATTCCTACTACATATGTATGCACATTTAGACAGCAATGGGAGATGTGTTAATATCGATGTATAAGATGTGAAAATTGCTTTAAACTATAGTTTCTCAAACCATGACAGGTGGATGAAAGTCCATTGAGATTAAATACGCTATCTTTTTTCACAACAGATGTATGATGGCTGGGGAAGTAAAATGTTTTTTTGTCTGACTTGGACCTGCCTCTGCACGGTTGTACCCTTGTTAATATGAGCACGTGATGCATAATTACATGCTTCAGTAGAACTAAACAAGGTTTGCGTTGGAAATATTAGCATGGAAAACAACCTATAAACATGATGATTAATTTCAGTACGTGTAAAGATTGAGAGCGCACTGAAATTGCTGTCACGATTGAGGCCATTGACACAAAGCTTACTGCCTCTGCATCCTGACAAGTCCAAAGGTGAGAGTGAGTTAGGGGTGGTGCTAGCGCATCGGGTCCCTAAGCAGAACTTATTCCGGTTGTGTCGCATTACTCTAACCATTAACTTGGACCTAAGCAGAACTTATTCGGGTGTGTCACATTACTCTAATCATTACATATTGGACAAGCTACATATATCAAAATAGTGTGATCTATCTTCTTGGTTCTTTCGGTAAAGTCACGTAGAAGGGAAGTAATAAAATAATAAAAATAAAACATAATAAAAAATTCTCACAACGTTTCGGCCACAACGCAAGCAGCCGTCCTCAGGTAAAAACCAGGTCTGTCGAGGCGACAGCGTCTGAATGAAACAACACACGTGCTTGGAGCATATATATAAGCTGGTTTGGAAGGGGGGAAAAGAGCGCCTTGACAAAAGAATATGCATATCAGTCACGAAAGCCTTAAATCGAAATTTAGTGTGATCTAATTATGTTAATAGTGTAGTTACAATTTTGGTAGTGTATTTAGAATTGCAAACGTTATGTTTATTATAATCTGAGTTTGAGCTGATGCAGTGTTTGGTGCATCTGTTTTCATGAAACTTTTGCTTAATTTGATATGAAACACTTTGCTTATGTCTTGTGCTGTCAGACTGTCACTGAGTGTATATGAAACAGCATGCACTTATCACATTTCCCACGAGAGGGTGTGACTGCACCACCTCTGGTTATGCACACATAGCGCACTGCACGAGTAACCCTGAATGCGTATCTCTACCTAAATTCGATTTTGTCCTTGGCTAACGTGAATGGGAAATAATATTTGAACTCGTCATCAGCCTGCACTGCTCAACGTGGTGAAGTATGGTCAATACACCCCTAAAGGGAACATGGTGTGTAGATGAATACAGGCTTGTAAGTTATAGTGGTGATTATTATTACTCTGAAACATAAACTTACCACGCTCCCAGTATCGTAAATGTGTTTTATATTGATAGCCCAGTGGTACCTACTATTTAAATGTAACGAAATCCGTTTTCAAAATCCCTTTCATATTGCAACTGTGTGTGTAAAGTTCACACAGGTACAGTTTTAAGCATGGTTAACTGTTTTAAAACTTGCAATTTATGCCAGGAAAGCAGAACACATTCTTCTTGATCAACTTTTGAAATGGCCATGTGGATAACAACTATTGAGTTGAGTGCAAGAAAATTAGCCCGCTTGTATGTGTGTCCACCACTGAGATAACAAGTTGTCTAATAATCCACAATACATTTAAAATTGTCTCATGTCAATTATCAGGATTATGGCGGCGCCTGCTTGTAATCCATCACTGTGAATGCTAGGGTAGGTGGACCATACATGTTATTAAACTCCCTGTGGGGGTCGAGGTGCCATACCTTGGCTCGCCAGAAAA
Organism: Lampetra planeri; assembly: GCF_965212315.1. NCBI lineage: Eukaryota > Metazoa > Chordata > Hyperoartia > Petromyzontiformes > Petromyzontidae > Lampetra > Lampetra planeri. Next base: position 6,910,958 of record NC_136129.1, read on the forward strand.
AGGCAGTACAGCAAGTGGACTAATCTCCATCTCGGTGGGGATAGAGTGTTGCCCCTTCGCATGTGTGAGTTTTCTCCGGGTGCTCCGGTTTCCTCCCACATGTATAAAGAATTCATAAATTATATTCTTTGGGTCTTTCGGTAAAGTCACGTAGATAGAAAAATAATAAAATAAGACAAAATCACGACGTTTCGATCGCAACACAAGCAATCATCTTCTCTCGCTATATTTCTTCCTGCCTCAGCAGTCCGCCTGCTGTATTTTTTCACCTGAAGACGATTGCTTGTGTTGCGATCGAAACGTCGTGATTTAAAAAAAAATATTTATCTACGTGCCTTTACCGATAGACCCAAAGCGTATGAATTCCTGCAGTCACGAAAGCTTTAAGTTAAGATTTAATTCATAAATTGGCTGAAAATAAAAAAAACACCCAAGGCAGGACCCTCCTGATAAACAAAGTAATTGGACTGAAGTGTGGCTTTTCTGGATAAATGAGTATAATGTTTGTACCAAATGGGCAATACTTCCAACATCCGTGCCGATTTGAATATTTTATGCTGTATGTGTTGTATAAACGAAAATATACTTTTACAGAATTTACTAAATGAAACATTTAGGTGTTAACCTAGTGCCATATTTTCTCATTTGAAAACTGGAATTGTGTTGAAAGTGTGTGCGGAAGTAATTTTAAACGTTTGAAGTTTTTGACAATGATTGAAGAAATGCTGTGCTTCAGAAACATTAATTCGTCTTGTGCATGAAGTGCCTTTTAACTTAAATTATGAAATACATGTGTGATAGGCGCCCCTGATTTAAAGTATATATTTTTTTAAACTAATTTTGAGCAATGGCCTCCAAGCGCATTGAGATGCAGTTTTGACATCTTTTTTGTTCGATGCAAATGCATAAACTGGACAATATTGCAATAAAATACGAAGATATTGGCGAACATGAATGTTTGAATTTCTATTAACATACATAGTCCAATGCATAATAGTGTATAATATTTGTGGATAGTCGGCATCAGTGGCAGATATCGGAAGCACAGCGGAATTGAGCCTGGTTAGTACCGAGGGGCAACATTGTCAGTAAAGGGCAATACAGCGACATCAATTGTACTGCACTTTGGGCCAACGTCTATGCTCCCCTCGTTAACTAAACCCACACTGACCAGCGTCGTCAATTACTGTATGGTCAAATAACCACCCCTTTTATGACTCGCACACCGAGTTGAGGCTCTCATCCAACTTGAACATGGGCTGCATATAAAGCAATACCTGTCAACCCCTTACCAGTGCCTCTCTTATTACAGACCAATTCAGACCTTGTTGGTCACCCCGTACCCTTTATTAAATCCTTTATATTAAGTTAACTTGCTTGCTTGCTTGCGTGCTTACGACCGTGCAAATCTTTCGGTCGTTTTTTTACCCACTTCCCGTGATCCAATCGAGCTGACATTTTGCACACAGACTCGTTATGCGTGACAATTAATTTTCGTGAAAAAATTTTCCTAAATTTTACACTTTTTAGGAAAATTTTTTTATATGTAATTACCAATTTCTTAATGGTGGCAGGCAATCATCTGACCCATAGGTGGCAGCAATCTCAAGCCAGAGGACGAGAGGACTCTAGCCGCCACGCATATAAAGGATTTATAGTGCAAAACTTTGTTTTTACGGGTTAATTTTTAAATCTCAACGTTCATCGTACAAAGTCCCATCACAAGGGAGAAACAGAGACAACACATTTTTTTTTATTAACTCATAGTTTTTAGTGTCTACACATAGCTGTCAATCCCGTATCAGTGACTAACTTATTACAGATCAATTCAGACCATTTTGGTCACCCCGTGCCCCTTTATAAACTCATCCTCCTACAAAGGAGAAACACAAACAAATAGACAGTTATTGTTTGATTCAATTCCCCCGTACAAGACTGCGGTAGACCGTGTGGGTTGACACGGTGTGGACTATTTTACCTTTTGGAGGTACAATTCAGTAAGGGGCCGTCCATAAATGACGTCACGCACCTAGGGGGGGGGGACAGACATTTGTGACAATGTGTGACGGGGGGGGGGGTTGAGAAATGTGACGTCACATCAAAATGCGCAACTTAAAATAAATATAGAATTGTTATAACAACACTAATTGTTATAACAACACTCCTACAACATCAGAGTGCAGCGCCGCATTAAATACGCACTACAATGACAATAGTTTAAAGCGATTTGAAGCATGTTTTATTTTCAAAATGGAAATATGGTTTTGTGGGGGGGGGGGCAGAGCTTTGTGACGTCATATTTGAGGGGGGTGGGGTCTGACTTTTTGTGACGTCGTGTGACGAGGGGGAGGGGTCAAAAATCGTCCAAAATCGCGTGACGTCATTTACGGCCACGCCCAGCCCCCCCCAACCTGGCACCCACCACCACGCATCTTTACTCCGCTCGCCCCATTGGCCCCGGATGCCTCACGTGACGCGAGCCTTGCGCTGCGATTGGTCCTCGTCGGGGAAGCGTTGGCGAGACGGGAGCGTCGGGCTGACCGCGATGGCGGCCTCCTTGGACGCGCTGTGGGAAGACCGCGACATTCGCTTCGATGTCTCCCCGCAGTGAGAGCAACGGAGCGGGCACCCTCTCCTCACCTCCCTCTCCTTCCTCCCCGCAGGCTCTTCGGCGAGGCCGGCTTCATTGGCCACTGCCGGTTTTATTTCCCGCAAAGCGCCGCGTCGCTGCAACGTTTAGCGTTAGGCTTGGGGCCTGTCGCGTGTTGCCATGGTTACGGGCCGCTCAACTCGCGCGCACAGTGCAGCGTTTAACATGAAATAGGCTTTCGCGAGCGATAAATCGCGTAAATATACATGTGTGTCATATTCTTGGTTCTTTCGGTAAAGTCACGTTGAAGGAGAATAATAAAATAATATTAATATAAAACAATAAAAAAGACACTAAGGGGAACGATGGGATTTTTTTTATTGTTTAATATTTATCTTATTGTATTACTTCCCTTCTACGTGACTTCACCGAAAGAACCAAGAATATGAATCCCTGCAGTCACGAAAGCTTTAAATCAAAATTTTAATGTGTGTCGTTAAACCCGACACAGCCTATGAGTAATGTTTGTGTCACGGAAACAGAACGTGCCAATTCGTTACTAGTACAGCACACCGGTTGTGTGTTGGGAGAGTAAATCCACAACATTTGCAATCTGAGTGTACGACGTTTCGCCAGTAATTACAACCGGCATCATAAGGCGACAGTGACGACATCACATATATCCCTCAATTTAAGGAGCGAAACAGGAAGATTTCTCCACAAATCTGGCTATCGCCTGATGATGGCGGTTGCAATTACTGGCGAAACGTCGTACTCAGATTGTAAATGTTGTGGATTTGCTCTCCAACACACCGGTGTGCTTGTGATAGTAACAAATTGGCACGTTCTGTTTAAGTAACAAACCTAATTGTCTGTGTCGAGTGGTGGCGGGTTTAACGACACATTTATTTTACGTGATGTAACCCCCCAAAAAACCTGTATTATGGAGTACAGTGATTTATTACCATGTCCATAAGAAAGACTTAATGCTTTCCTTTTTAAACGTGACTTAAAAAAAATTGGGGTTTGAGTTACTGCACTCGTGAATGTACACGTTTTATTTCATTATAAATGATCCGGTTATAAAATTGAATTACTTTAGCAGGGCAGTCACTTGGCTATATTGAGCACTTTTGTCAATCCACTGCTGGATGAATACATGCCCGTGCCTTGTGGGTATTGTGAGTTACTTGACCATACTCCACAATAACCACTATACCAAATTTACACGACTTTAAAATATAGTATCAGCGCAGTGTACTGTTAAATCAACTCAGAGCTTCGCCGTTGCATCCATCAGCTGACTGTCCGTGGTAATTGTGCTTTTCGCTGTGTTGTGACATGTTTACATTGACTGAGCATGGACTTTGTTGTATCCTTGGGCAGGCAGATGAGAATGCGTGCAGGAGAACTGCTCATTGATTCTCTGGACTCAATTGAAGACACCAAGGGGAATAATGGGGATCGTGGTGAGTGCCACTCCCATCATCAGTTTGCAGGGAATTAAAATGTCTAGATAAGCACCAACTAACTGTCCTGGCATGCCATTAGGCCATATTGTTGTCAATGATGTTTTAGCGGGACATACTACACGCTACACGTATGAACTTTCTGACGTGTTATGTTTTTCAATTTAAACATTATTTGGTGTGAATGTGCACTTTTCTTGTTGCAGGTCGGTTGTTGGTTACAAACTTGAGGCTAATTTGGCACTCGCAATCACTGCCAAGAGTGAACCTATGTAAGTGCATGGCAGTTTCGTTATTCAACTGTGTAAGAGCAGTTTTGTTTTTTAAAAGTGGGTGATTCTTTTGCTCATATGGGCATTAACGCAATGCTAATCTCCGGTTTACAGCCCTGAGCCAATGGTAAACATTCTACATTCCTATGGCAGAGGTTATTCCTTCCATAGGGTAACCACTGTTAACTTCCCTACGAAGTGGTACTTATTTTATCAACCCCGAAGAGATGATAGGCTGTTATCTCCACCCAGGATTTGAACTTCAAAGTGATTGTAAGTGGCTTCCTCTAGCACTGAACGACCTTGCCAGTTAATGAACTTGAGTTATCTCAAGACTTTTAAAATTAATGTTAACTTTGTACAGTATCCATGATAATATAACAATATGGGTCATCAATAGCAATGGGCTTTCAGTTAGTTATGAAGATTATCACTGTATTGTTCATTGTTTTCACAGCTATTGGCTACAACTGTGTGATAAGCATCACAACACGAACAGCAAATTCGGTGGGTTTCAATTTTCTTATTTCCTCTCTTGTATTGGGAACATAGAAAACATACACGTAAACCAGTCCGGTTTATTGCAGAGGTTAAAAATTCCTGGCTATATCTGGAAAATGACCGTTATAACGGTCACTCCATAGCTTTAGTAGACCAGTTGCAAATTTTAAGTTAAAATGTAATGGGTTTAATTGTTTAAAAGAAACCTAATTTTATTGGTTCATCTTGAATGCTCCACAGCAACATTCAAAAATTAAATTAAATCGTGGCTTGTGTATTGGTGGACAGAAATTGCGCGGGCAGACTGAGGCCCTGTACATCCTGACCAAGTGCAACAACACGCGCTTTGAATTCATCTTCACCAACCTGGTGCCCGGAAGCCCCCGTCTGTTCACCTCCGTAATGGCTGTACACAGGTTGGCAACTTGCATTTCATATTCATAGCAGAGTCGACAAGTTGTAGTGCTGACATTTTGCCTCTTCTATTTTTAACATTTCTTGAGCAACAAAGCCAACTCTCCACTTTGGAGGCAAGGGTTTTGTATGTCATGTATTTTTGTGATATTGGCAAACCTACTGCGCTGCAAAGTGGCCAGGAGATGGAAGTATACCAAGTGTTTTTTGTAAACTTGCCTATCTGGACCTTTTCATTGTTAACCCATCATATGTCAGGATTTTCTGCAGGCCCTTCAGTGTTTCCGAAATGAAAGTTAACTTAGAGACATCCACAATGAGCACCCTCCGTCTTCCTCGAGTTTTGACATGTCATCCTATTTGTTGATGGCCTTTTCATATATATGTAAAACATTTCTTTAAGTGGAATTAGCCAAACATCTCGGTACCTAACCCTCTGGGAAAAGTCTTGAGACTCGGTGAGGCTGTCCTAAATAAAAAATAAATTATGCTATTATTCACCTGTTACAAATGCAACTTCATTAACTGCTTATTGCTCTGAACAGGGCATACGAGACATCTAAGATGTACCGCGACCTGAAGCTTCGTGGTGCGCTGATCAGTAACAGGCAGCTGCGGCTTCTACCGCAGGAACAGGTTTATGACAAGATCAACGGCGTTTGGAACCTGTCAAGCGACCAGGTTTGTGTGTCAACTGCTGGCTGGTGTGCTAGGCCTAAATCTAATTAATCTTAAAACATTGGTGCATAAAAGGCCTCTAAACTTCATCTGTATGGCACTATTTCAAGTGTAAAATATCAGAATTTGTAATTATACTGTAAAGCTCTTTTTCACATATGTCCAGTATATCACAGATGTCCAGTATGTAGTGTAAAATGAATACGTTTTATTTGTCTGCATGGTTTAACTTTAATAGCACAATTGTAATATTGTTGGTGATAAAAGGGTACTGTTGTTATTTAAAATATAATTGTAGAATATTAATATGCGTAACTTTGTCCATCCACTCCTGGATGTATGCTTCCCTCTACTGCATTACTTATGGAGGTAGTTTGACCATACGTCACCACACTGGTCAGTTTGGGTTGGTGAAGAGGAGTCCCTGGATTAGTTGAGATATCACTCGCAACTGATGAGAGTTATGGCCAAGATTTGAACGAAGGTTGCCGGGTTCAAAGCGCAGTGCGCTTACAACGGTGTCACCACTCCACCAGTATGTACTTAGATAAATGCATCATGGAAATGTATTTTAGCTTCAGTAGCAGATGGCTTTTTTTGACGGGTTATGAAGACTATACACTAAAGTTTGGATGAATTATTTGCAGGGAAACCTGGGCACCTTCTTTATAAGTAACGTACGTCTGGTGTGGCATGCCAACATGAATGACAGCTTCAACGTCAGCATTCCATACCTGCAAATTGTGAGTAGTGTGTTTTACATGGTAAATAACATTTCCAATTTGTAGAGCATCTCAAAACACTTTATAGAAGTGAGGGACATTCGGGAAGAAGGAATAATGAGAAGAGGAGGTTGACGCCAGGGCCACCCAGGGAAGGGCAGAGAGAGCAACACCACAGCACGGACCAGAGTCAATGAGGCCAAGTAGAAAGGGACGAAGCAACTGGGGCCCAACAAGTCCCCGGACGTCCTCAGGACACCGGGGCCCAATGACCAACAAGTCACGGAGCAATGAAGGGTGTGTCCAGGACCAATGGGTCCTAGGGGCAGCTGGGGCGGTAACCATGGAGTCCCAGGGTAGTTCCGGTGGCAGACGAGGCCCGGGACAGACAGGACGCTGTGGCATTAAGGAGCAATATTTCTTGAGGGTTAGGCCAATACGTGTATAGGAATGAAAATAAAGTTGGGGAGAAAATAAAAAAACAGGCAGGGAGGCAGAGGAAAAATGCAGAGAAAGATTGGATTGTACAGTGGCAATCTAGTATGTATTCCACAATAAAATATCTGATGCATCCATTTTAATGCATTATTATTGTTAACATTATATCTACATTGAAAATCACATGATTTTGTGTGTACAGTAAAACACAGTTTTTGACAATGTGTGTATTACAGTTCTTTTCATTTTTATTGCAGCGTTCAGTGAAGATAAGAGATTCCAAGTTTGGCCTTGCATTGGTAATAGAAACATCACAACAGGTAAATACATATAAGAAAAAATAGTTTCTATATCGCTTAATCATACTTGATTTACTTTTCTGCGTCTTTTCGTTTTTCAATGGTGGAAAATCTGGGCCATTATGCCAGCGTACTTGGCCTCTTTTTCGAATAACGTCACGGAATATTTAACGTTCACCGTAAAGCAGACGGCACATTTCATGATTATCCCCACAGTATTAAACAGGGTGGCCTTTGGTTCCAATGGCAAACCTCTGCAACAAGCTGCATATGTGTGGGCCATGTCGCCTCCATGAGCACATTTTTAGCTTTCAGGTATCTTTTATTGGAGCATGGTTTGTATTCTTGCTCACGGTTTGTGAGTTTGCTGGTATCAAAAATATGTTTTATGAACAACCCCAATCAATATACGTGGGTGACAACTACCTGTGTGCAACAGGACCAGAAGGTTAACTTTGAACTATTAGCTCTAATAATGACATTAACCGGGATGCCCTTTATATCTAGTAATCCAAATTACTTAGCTATTCCAAATACAATGCTTTTAACCTAAGGCCTTCGTGTACATATAAATGCGTATGTTGATGAGAACAACGGTGGTGATAAACCATGTCTGTCCTTTGCATGCTTTGCATGCAGTGTTAATTTAGCATTTTTAGTTTAGTCATCATAGTGTAGTCTGACAACCTGTAGATGTTTGGCCAAGTCTGAGTCTAGTTGGCAAACGCAGCCAAATATTTAGTCCACTCTGAGTTATTAGTTTTTGGAATGAGCGACACGTAATTTCCCTCTCCCCAATGTCAGATCAGTTTGTAAGTGATCATGGTCAGTTCTTTTACATACTTGTTTATCAAATACAATTTTTGATTTTCCTCAGTGCACTTCATTTTCAAATAACATTACTTAATCATCTTAGTCCGTGTCTTCATTCAAACGAGTTAATTTTGTCTCATCACATTCTGGAATAATTTGCTATTTTTGTCACTGATGTGATAAAAATTTACACGGGTTGCATGCAGAGTGGTGGCTACGTGCTGGGTTTCCGTATCGACCCCCTCGAGAAGCTACAGGAGGCAGTGAAAGAGATCCAGTCGCTGCACCGTGTCTACTCCGCCAGCCCCATTTTCGGGGTGCAGTTTGAGATCGAGGACAGGGTATGGACAAGGATCCTTCTCACGTGATCTCACACATCACACGGGCTACGGTGCAGGGATGTGTGTAGGGGTCCTGCAGTAATACAGAGGCTAAGTGATATGGATAGCTTTAGTATAATGATCCCCGAGTATTATTAAATAACAATGGAGTAACGGGGAAGAGATAGTAACGTACGGATATGGAGTGAATTATTTGGCTTGTTTGTAGGTGCTAGGTGTATTGTTACATTTCATGGCCCATAAGAGATGGGAATTACTTGGGAGAGGCCTTCATCCAACAGTGGATTGATCATGGCTGTAATTTTTGCATCATAGCTACATGATCTAACCCAAAAATGTATCACGAATCGCAGGTATATAGAGTCCCTATATATACCTCGGTTCTATTGCAAGGTTGCCTATTTTGCTGTAGTTCAGCCATCACAGGGATGAGTTAATTAAATGTTTGACCAAATATAACAGGCTAATTTTTAACTTGATAATTTTGTATGGCCCGCGAATGATGTTATGAATATCCAAATGGCCTTTGGCAGAAAAAAGGTTCCCCACTGAGGTTTATAATGTTGAATTCCTACATACACAGAGGTATAGTGGGTTTCTCCAAGGTTTGGTTCTCGGCCAAACACTCACGGACTCATCTCTCTGTAAGGTGATTAATGGGTATATTGTTTCGTGAAAAAATGTAAATGATTTTACATTAATAAAAAAAAATTCAATGTGATTTGAAGCTTTCGTGACTGCAGGAATTACTCTTAGGTTCTTTCGGTAAAGTGACGTTGAAAGAAAATTAATTAAATAATAGAGTACGACGTTTCAATTGCTTGTGTGTCTGTGTGTCTCCGTGTCTGTGTTTTGTCTCTCTCTCAAATTTAGTTCTACCTGACGACGATTGCTTGTGTTGCAATCGAAACGTCGTACTCGATTCAATTCATCTTCTTTCTACGTGACTTTACCGAAAGAACCAAAGAGTACATTTAAATGTATTTACTGGCAAATTTTAAATACAAAATTGGCCTCCTGATCTGTGATGGGTTGGCCATGATACATGAGTAATTACTATTGTTAAGTAGCATATGTGAGTAATTTTAAATATTCATGGCTGTGTGTCTTCTGCTTGTTTAATCACATGATCTCACATTGTGTAGAGCTGTGTGAAATTCCACGTGATAAAGTAAAATATATGGCTCCTGGCCACCAAAAAGCGATACTTTGCTACTAAACGACTGGCAGAAATGACAATTATCAGCACACTTTATGTTCATGTAAAACAGCCAATTTTACATATCTTGTAAAATTGGCCTCCTCTGAGGACATGGTGGTGGCGAGATGTTAACTACCTTGCAATGTATACAGGAGGTCGTGGGCTCCATCTCAACCCTGACGCCTGCTGTATATTTGGAGTTTGCATCTTCTCCCCGTGGTTGCACGGATTTTTCTTTGGGTCCTCTGCTTTGTCCCTCCACATTTAGCATCAACATGCATTTAAAATATTTGGCTGCTATAAATTTCCACATGATAAGCCATTTGGTTGAGCTATCATTTGTGGCCAGGTTGCTTCTGTTAAAGAGCTATATAGCTGGAAAAAAAATAGTTTAGCATAGTTGTGTGATTTTTCACCACATGCCTGTACTATTATGTAATTATATTGTGGGTATTTGTATTTCTGCAGCCCCAGCCACTTGATGAAGTGACAGTGGAGAATGCCTTGGATGACGTGGAAATTCAACAGGATGAGCCAAGCGACGCCTTCGTGGTACAAACTTGCACCCCACCAATGTAAATTTTTAAAATAAAATTAGTGACGAAAATAAGATTTTTATTTTAGTCAATGATGACGATGTGGATGAAAATCATCAGGTATGGCGACAATGACAGCCCGCCAAAAGACCAAAGTGTGATTGGCTGACGAGATTAAATTAGTCCGAATTTAGACACACTAAGATAATTTAGTTATGTTATTAGAGACTGCAGTGCACGGAAAAAGACCAAAAATGGTAATAGACTGCGACCTTGACAAAAATGAAAAATGATGACTAAATTAACGCTCCACTCCACCCACGTTACGATCTGATGCCCAGGCCTTAGTGGTTGTCCGTGAAATGCGTAAAAAATACCATACTGCCACAATTGTGCCGAGGACTGATATATTCAACAGAAGGACTTTCACTAAATAAGAATTGACACTACCTGATGGCTTGATAAACAAAAGTTATCCTCCAAATTGGCCATTGGATATTATTGTGAGCTGGGAAAAAAATGTGTGAATAAACAGAGAAAATCTTATTGAGTGCTTTTTGAAAAATATTTAAGCCGCGTTTCAATCTCAGACAATTCAGTTGGACACAATGCCTTGACAAACCTCAGGTTTTAAAAATAATTTATAAGGTTACTAGCGGGAAGTACCCGGCGTTGCCCGGGCGAAAAAGACACACACACATCGACTTACACACAGACATCGACCCACACACACAAATACATCGACTTCCACACACACACACATTTGGACTCAAACACACAAACATCTACTTACACACACACACATGTAATTACACAAACACATCGACTCACACACACACACACATAGACTTACACACACACATCGACTCACACACATACATAGTCACACACACATTGACCTACACACACACATATGGACTTACACACACACATTGACTAAGACACACACACATGGACTTACACACACACATGGACCCACGCACACACATCAACTCACACACAGACATCGACTCACACACACACATCGACTTACACACACACACATGTCGACTTAAAAATGCACATGAACTCACGCAGACACAGACTTACACACACACATCGACTCACACACACACATCTACTCTCACACACACACATCGACTCACACACAGACATCGACCCACACACAAAACATCGACTTACACACACACACGTCGACTTACAAACGCACATGGACTCACGCAGACACACATTTCGACGTACACACACACACATTTCGACGTACACACACACACATTTCGACGTACACACACACACATTTCGACGTACACACACACACATCGACTGAAACACACATATCGACTTAAACACATACCGCACACACACACATGGACGTACACAAACAAACACAGCGACTGTCACACACACACATTGACTCTCACACACATTGATGCACACACACACGGACTCGCACAGACACAACGCACACACATATATGGACTCACACGCACACATGGACGTGCACACGCATAGCGAAAGAAGCAAGGGAGAGGGGAAATGCACGCGTGTATACTAAGTAATAAGGAGCGATTGCGAGGGTGTTCCGCCATTTTGGTGCAAACATTTGCCGCGAGCAAGAGCGGCAAATTATGAAAGTCAACGAAATACAAAATGAACCTAACCTACCTGTAACTATGAGCAGATGCGCACCAATCAAGCGTAATTGACATCACGTCACTGCTCAACCCCTGAACTGAGGGGGCAAGTGTAAATATGATAGAATGAAGACGTAATTGAGTATATTTATGCAGTAAGTGATATTGCGTGGCTGCTTATGCCTCAAGAGTACAGAAAAAGGCTATTCTTCCCCTCAAACCTGGATTTTGTCAGCAGGACAGTGATATTTAGAAATGTACCTATTTTCAAAGAGAAAACGTGTGCATAAGTGTCATGGGCTCACATAAAGACGTGGTCGTGAAAGCCAAAGGTAGTGGTAGACGGGGAGAAAAATCGTGTTACTTCGGGTAAAACATTGCTTAATCCCTGTCATTAAATGTCTTACCGATAAAAGGCAATTTGTAATGAGTAAACAGTCATGGTAATGAATGTTTGAAGAGAGCTGTAAATGTGTGTTACCTTGCGCAGTGTACACGAAAGATAATCTCCCCTCACCCCCACCGAACGCGTGTGACTTGGTAGGGGTCCTCCCCATCACCGAACGCGTGTCAGTTGGTAGGGTCGAACATGCGCTAGCTAATAAATGAATAACAAATAACAGCACTAAATAGTTTATTACACTACTTTAAAGGTGACGGGCGCGAAATGGGAATAGTGCTGGCTCGGCACGGGGCTTATGGCGTGATGCCTGGCTACTTTTTAACAACGTAAACCCCACGGTTTGCGAGCCAAATCCTTTGCAAGTTTCGGCCACACACACAGACGGACAGACAAAAAATGTCTTTTATAGGTAAGAAGAAGAATCGTTGAAAATCATATTATTCAATTAGAAACGAAAATATCACTATTTTGGTTCAAATTGGCCCTTTATATGCTTTTTTGTATGTTACATTGTTGTTAATGGGGTACATAGTACTAATTACTAACCATACCACGAGGAATGCCAGTTATGCGTTACATACCCGTTTCCATGTGTTGTTCGCAGGCCTACTTTGCCGATGGAAACAAGGTACGCCAAACAAGATGGTCAATAAAATTACGCAATCAAAATTCACCCATTTTTGGCATTTACCATCCATATAGAACAATCAATATTTTTTCCCGTAACATGTGTAGTCCTTGGCAACTTAAATGAGGTCATTCAGCTTGCTGCACTTGAGAATTGTATTTTATTTCAGCTGAGAGCTAAGGATTTCATCACAGGCTTTCTGTGATATTGGCTCAGTATAATACATCATTCTCCTGAGTCACCAGTCATCTTCCATTCAATTCATTTTGGCATCCCTTTTTAATATGTAGTGTCATTAGTCTACACAGTAATTGTGAAAAAAAATGTATATTAAATGTTGCACAATGCAGTGAAGCCTATTTTAGAGCTCATTCGACTTATTTGCTGGATATACACAGACTGAACCAATAATACAAAGCTGGGACAAATGCATTCAAGTGGATTTACAAGACGTCTGGAATAGGGCTGTCGTTCCACAGACACCAGAAGTGGTTCCAACATGTATCGTGTCACTTTGGTTTACAGCAACAAGATAGGGATCCCATATTCAACGAAGATCTCGGTCTTGCAGTGGAGAAGCTGCGTGACGGATTTACCCTGCAGAGTCTCTGGGATGTTGTGAGCTAAGCTTGTCTACATGTATGCCACTTAAATGTCATTTCCCAAACCCTCCTCCTGTACCGCAAGTGCAATAAGTTGAACATTTTCTAAAGTTGACAGGATACAATTTTTTGTTCAGAAGTAATCATTCGATGAGGGCTCATTCGTATATAAGTGCAATTTTGTATGGATTTAGGCAGCACCAATATAAGTTTCCTTACGGCATTCCTCTTGGCGCTGTGGTTGTGAGATGTTAACTACCTGGCCTGGTATACAGGATATCGTGGGTTTGATCCCGATGCCTGCTGTATATTTGGAGCTTGCGTGTTTTCCCCGTGGTCGCCTGGATTTTTCTCCGGGTCCTCCGTTTTTTTCCCTCCATATTTAGAAACGTGTTTTAGAGTATTTGGCTGCAATGCATTTGCATGTGATAAGCCACTTCGTAGAACTATCATTTGTGGCCAGGTCGCTTCTGAAAAAAGAGCTAAATAGCTCGGTGGGCCTTACGAAATAAAACGTTTAGTTTAATTCATTAGCATCATGCCTACCTGGCCAGAAAAAGTGCCTCCCCTTGGCTGCTGAACAGAGTAACGTGAGCAGAATGTCACTCGATTAGGATATGAATTAATCATTACTTTTTAGGCATGCGTATGAGGAATTTGTGTATGCTGCACACAATGGTCATATGATCTCATAGTGAATAATTTAGTCTCTCTTAATCTGGTGTTTTTAATCCCCGCTAATTAAAAGTAAGTGTGAAGTGTTCTTTGTTGACTATTTTAAAAAAAGATGCATGTGCTGTATAGCGGGATTCATTTTGTACATTCTGTAATGTCAGTAAACCAGTTGTGTGCAGTGGACAGTATATATTCAAAACACATACCATACCACAATTAATGTGCACAAACTCTGAGCATTGGGCTCCTAATAGCAGGCTGTGTGCATCCAGAAACAGACTTGCTATTGATTCTATGCTATTGATTCTCAGAATATTTTTTTTTCCCTTTAAGGAAACCACAAATTTGAAATCTAGGCTTCATTTGAAGGGGGGTAAACTCGTGTATGTTCGTGTTTGTAAATGGGGCCATTCTTGATGACGAGTTGTGCAAAAGAAGCACTCAAATAAATGGGATGTTGTCTATAACTCCAGAAAAACATCGAGTCGTTTGTGATGTTTTATGAATTACACTAAATGTTTTTCTAATGTTTGAAACTTTCGTGACTGCAGGAATTGTGATTTAATTTTATTTTATACCTACGTGACTTTACCGAAAGAACCAGAGAGTATTTTTCTAATGTCTTCCAAGAATTTTTTTTTCAAAATGCAAATGTACCCAAAATGTCATGAGGTTTCTCTTTTGTCCGTTGTGTTTTGTAGTGCATACTATAATCCACGAGGAATGCTCTATGTACACTCATCTTTACGGATGTTCTACTCTCGAAGAAGTCACACGTGTGTGTGTGTTGCCTTTCCCCCCCCCCCCCCGCTGTGCTTCAGTTACACCAACCATCACTATAGCAATCACGGATTTTACTGTGCTGCAGTTTAATCAATAGCATAGCTTCATAAAATAGGAGCTATTTCATATTTGGCACATGGTCTCAAGTCAATATAAATGCAGTATGAGACAACCGTTGTTTGATGATTGAAAATATGCAATAAATGACAGGTTTAAACTTGCTTCATATCTACACATGATGTTCTGCAGACTACACACCACGAAAAACAAGATTATAGTGTTGCAATATTTTTTTTTATATTCTGATGAATGCAAAAATAGTACTTTGTACATTGCTCTCAGGATCCCATAAATCAAGTGAACATATCATAACCACTTTCAGTTATTCATTACCCACTGATAAATGAAGAACGTTCTATTTTAATGCATTTTCCTGCAGCCATGAAGCTATAATTCCTGTCCTATGGATGTTCTATGATTAATTTCTTCTCCCCTGTGAACATCTAGTGTGCATTCATTCAACGTTTTAGTACTGGTAGGAACCTCCTGGTTACACCAGCCCACAGGGGATTATTGTGTCCGTCCATCTGTCGTGCAGGGAGGGGTTGGGTGGGGAGGGTGGGGTGGGGCTGGGTGGGGAGGGGCTGGTCACCCCGTGGTCCCTTATAAAACTCAACGTTTAACCTACTCACGCCGGCTTGTGCCCGCCCTCACAGTCGGGCATATGTGCGGAATACACCACGCCGCCGTTGACCCTGGCCATTGACCGAGCAACCCAACGTTCCTACCAGCTCCCTCCGCAGCAATGTGTTTGCCCATTTCATAATTATTTGGCACTCATTTGACACCTCACTTCTTCCTAACTCCGCTCACTTTTCTTGTGATTAGTCATCCACGTAATTTGCGTATGCTTTTCAATGTAACACGTTTGTTTTGTATCTTTGTCGCTTGCAATTTATTTCTAGGTTAATTGCTATCTTGGCAAACTGTTCCTTTTTTACAACAGGTGTTTCAAGTATTTCTGTTCAGATGTCCGTGTGCAACGTGTCGGTCACGCTAAGCAGTTGTTTTCGAATAAATCATCCACGGTCATGAAGAATATTCTAGAGTATTTGCAACATAATGCAGCCTCGCAAGCGGGTTAACGTTCATGGCAGCGCAAACGCATAGAGAGAATGAGACGTGTCAATGAAATGATCAATCTACGATAAAAAAAAACAATCGTGAAAATCAGTGGTTAGAAATAGCCCTTAAATAAATATACTTCATGTACAATTCCAGAATACTGCTAGATGAAGGCTCACCACGCCGTGTCAATTCATTGGGAGTTTTTTAACCATACGGTGCTTAACCACGCTGGTCTAGGCGGGTTCATGAATCGGCTTGCCAGGACCGGTTTTAGATATCGCTCGCCACTCACTGATTCTAAGCCATGGCTGAGATAGCCCTGATTACTGGGGTCATAGTGCTCGATTGCGCAAATCTTACCTCCCATTGTATAATTTATATTGACACACGAGCGCAAATTGTAGGGCTTCCCCAGCAGTGAATAATTGAATCGTGCTCGCGCCGCATAAAATACACGCGTACGGTAGAGCCCTAAAATAATATATAGCGTAATCACCACTTCGTATTTTTAGCTCTTCCTCGCTCGGCAAAGCCTTGGGACCGTTCGAGCAATATCGCAGAGTGCGACCAAAACCTTCAACCGTGTTTTGAACCATCGTCTCTGCATTAAGCATTCAGCAGGCATCAGCGTTAATGGTCTGAGCGGTGCCCGATGATGTATGGCGCCCGCTTCATCCTCTTGCTGCGGTATTCGCTGCATTTACCTAACCTGCTGCGCGATTAATCGGCCGGATGATTGACACGCACGCGGCGTGAGCGTGCAGAGACCGGTGCGCGGAGCAAGCGGTGTTCCATGCACACGGGCAGAAGAGACGCGATGGGTGTGCATCTATATATAGCAAAAGCTGCACTGTATATGCCAGAAAATCCGTGTGTTTGTATTTCGATTTAAAGCTTTCGTGACTGCAGGGATTCATCTTCTTGGTTTTTTCGGTAAAGTCACGTAGAATGGAAATAATAAAATAATAAAGATAATATTATTATGATAAATCCTTATTATTTTATTATTTCCATTCTACGTGACTTTACCGAAAGAACCAAGAAGATGGATACTTGTAATTCATCTTAGCATGCTGGCAAACCCTTCCATGCCCAAGAAGGACCGGGCTCCATTAGAATTGTCTTGATTATTCCCACTTGTATCCCCCACCAATCTGTGTCGATGATACTTTTACCACATCACCCACAGCGTTCCACAGTTGTTTTAGCGGATCATGTGGTGATACAGGACGCTGTCCCGCGCGTTTCGTTTCCACAGTGATTGTTTTTTTTCTGTTCCCCAATACTCCATCTGCCCTCCACCCTCCCCCCACAGTCTGCTTGTGAACGGATGCACCAAACAGCTGTGCGTACGATAACAGCCGAATCACTATTCAACTATTAAACCCTCTATTTGCTGTGTTAGAGCGACGTTTATTTTCCCTTAAAACAGGCCTTCTACAACTCCGGTGCTCACCACCCACCACTGCTTTGTGTTTGCCAATTGTATACATTTAAATACAAACATAATGAATTACACCTGAGGATTGGTAAACATGCACTATCGTGGACCATGGGGTTTGAGAAGCCCTTCCTTAAAATAGACTGTGAGCAGGTGGTGTGATATCAGACCCAAACGTGTCTGGGGACAAGGGAAAGTTGCCCAAAAGAATGTCATGCCTTTAGGGCCAATCAAGCAGGCCAAATAAGCTTGCTTATATGGCATGAACAGTTCACGACCCGAATGTTTACGAAAATAAAAGGTTATTGCGTTTTACTTCAATCGTAATCACTTGGAAGCATATCGTTGTCAATATCAAACGCAATGATAATTTCTTCCTGACAATGGCAGTTTTATATTTTTAATAAAACAACTTTCATGAAATTTCTTAATAGAAGAAGGTGCGGTGGCCAAGTGGTAAGGCGTTGGTCTCGTAAACCAAATATAGTGGGTTCGGTCGTCCCATCCAAGCCTCAGTCGTTGGAACTCTTCTTGTATTGTCATATTTTCTTGGCATTGGAACTACGAGAGTTTAAAGTTGAGGTTTTTAAGACGATTGGAGGAAATTAATGGCGCGCTCAAGGATACGATCTTTACTCAAGCAATGGAGCCTCGTGTGAATGACCTTAAAATGCATAAATTGTGTATGAATGGAACACCATGTATTTCACAATCAAACATATGCTTCATGGATTTTTATTGTAATAGTTGTTTTCACATGGGCACGAGATTAAACTATTCAGCGACTGTCAATGGTTTTCTTTAAATTCAAGTCAACCTGTTGTCATCTCAAATTTTTATGGCTGCGTGAGGATACGTTCAAGTCAGAGCTTCATTGTTCATTTTCAGGATTAATCACAATCCCTACAGTTGGGGATGTAGCTCAGTGGTAGAGCGCTTGCTTTGCATGTACGAGGTCCTGGGTTCAATCCCCAGCATCTCCACTACTTTTGCTTTTTGTCAAGTGACAAGTTTAGTTTTACTGTATATGCTTCAGAGGATACTTTTCAGTTCAATGTCAAGTCCAGTATGACAGCCAGAATCCACGCTAAATGTTGTTTAACTTCTCTCTAAAATCACTTGGAATGATATCGTTTTCAATACCGAAAACAACAAATTACCAACAGAAGAAGGTGTGTGGCCACGTGGTAAGGCGTTGGTCTCGTAAACCAAAGATCGTGGGTGCGATTCCCATCCATGCCGCTGGTGTGAAATGTTCTTGCTTTGTCACATTTGATTGACCTTTGAACTACAAGAGTTTGAACTACGAGAGTTCAAAGGTCATGTTTTTGATAAGAAGGCATAGACTCAATGGCTTGCTCAAGCAATGGAGCCTCACGCAAGCAATGGAGCCTCACGTTAATTACCTCAACAATTCATGAACTGTGTATTTATGTAACGCCGTGTGTTGTACTCTTCAACTCATATACCTGATGGTTTTGTATTGTCAGTGTTTTTAGTTATTTTCACATGGGCATGAGATCACATTATTCAGCTATTTTCAGTTTTTCTTCAAACTCAGATTATACTTGTTACGTGAAATTGGTATGGTTGTGTCAGGGCAAGTTCATATCACATCTGCATTTTCAGGATTATAAGCTAGGTCAAAGGTTGGGATGTCACTCAGTGGTAGAGTGCTTGCTTTGCATGTTTGAGGCCCTGGGTTCAATCCCCTGCATCTCCATTTATGCTGATTTTGTCAATTGACCAATATAGTCTAACTTCATGAGCTTCAGAGCATACATTTCAGGTCAGTGTCAGGTGTATTATAATTCAAAGCATCCACTGATAATGTCGATTTATTTGTTTCTTAATCCGTTGGGAGGGTATAGGTTTCCAAATCCAAAACACTAAATGCCTAAAAATTGTAAAAGGTTACACCAAGCAGAAGGCGTGGTGGCCAAGTGGTAAGGCGTTGGTCTCGTAAACCAAAGATCGTGGGTTCGATTCCCATCCATGCCTCTGGTGTGACATTTTCTTGCTTTGTCATCTTTTATTGACCTTGGAACTACGAGAGTTGAAAGGTCACATCTTTGATAGGAATGCATGGACTCAATGGCTTGCTCAAGAAATGGAGCCTCACGCAAGCAATGGAGCCTCGTGTTAATGACTTCAACAATCCATAAATAACGTGTTAAGTGAACGCCGTGTGTTGGACACTTCAACTCATTAACCTGATGGTTATGTATTGTCAGTGTTTTTAGTTATTTTCATATGGGCATGAGATTAAATTATTCAGCTATTTGCTGAATCCACGCCAAATGTTGTTTAACTTCTCTCTAAATCACTTGGAATATTGTTTTCAATACCAAAAAATAAAAAATCCCCCCCCCAAAAATCACCTGTTGAAATTTTTAGTGAAATTATAAAAGATTCTCAACAGAAGAAGGCGTGATGGCCAAGTGGAAATTCATTGGTCGCGTAACCCAAAGATCGTGTGTTCAATTCCCATCTATGCTTTTGTTGCGTGATCACTTGTCACGTGACATTTTCTTGCCTTTGAAACTAGCAAGGGTTCAAGGGTCATGTTCAGATGAATGGAGGCACTTCATGGCGAAATTAAAATTACGAAGGTAATGCCATGCAGTTACACGTAATCACGTCCCATGAAACTTAGATGCAAATGACCACTTACTTTGAGGCGCGTAACTTAGACCCATGCGTAATGGAAATTCACGTTGAAATGAATCACAAATTTTGACAAAATTGTTGACTGTTCTCGCCATTCTTATTGTGCAGCCTGCATTAGTTTAATCCGAATCGAGTAATTTGCGGGTCGCTTTTCAAATTTTCACCACGACGCTAACACAAACACACACACAACGGCCTCCTCTTTTCGAATGATGTCACAGCCTCGACAGCATCCACTCCGAGGCAGACGGCGCATATTTTATGGCTAATCCATCTGGCGGTAATAACCGGGGGTGACCCGCCGGTTCCGAACCGCGTAAACTCCGCCGGTGCCATGTCAACGCCCCCCAATTTACGTGTGATTTATTACTACACTGCCCGCCCCTCCCACCCTGTCAACCAACAACAGGCACACACCGTTCCTTCTCTTCCATCCCGCGACGGAGCCGGGCACCCCGTGAGTCATGTAGCCACAACAAGCAAATACGCCGTCGTCGTCGATGCCTGCCGGCGTCATTGCGGCGTGCACTTGTGGCCACAATAATTGAACGAATTGGGGAAAAAACTGGGTTGCAAAGTCATCAGAGAGAGAGAGCGGAGTGCTGCAGGGGTTATATCGGAGGTGGATGCGACTGGGCCATACGTTTGAGATGAGTAGTTCGTTGGTTCAATGGCGAGTCAGGGCCGGATTAAGTTTAATGGGGGCCCGGCGCTGTGATAGTGTTGGGGGGGGGGGCATCTATGTACATTAAATTCCTTCCCTTTACTGTTTTACCATCACCATGTCCAGCTTAAACGGAGACACCAGTACTCGGGCTGTACTCATGAGAGGCATTCGCTTGCGTGTGTATGTGTGAGAGAGAGCTTGGGAAAACGGCTGTCATTCATTAACCCGCGTTCCGCCTGGTAGAGGAATACTGTAAGTCGCGCATTTAAAAGCTCATTTGAAGCCTAACTGTTGCCACTTTTGGGGGAACACAGCGGGCAGAAGCGACATCACGCGTGGGCAGTTGACCCATCCCGAAAGAGCACGGAGCAAGTCAACGAGTGTGGTGCGTGCTTTCCACCGTGTTTTGGAATGGAAAACTCTCACGGCCTGCACCCGAATTCGTTCAGAATTTCCAACACACCGGCCGGAGCTTCGGCTTCAGCAAATCGCGGTGAGCGAAACAACGGGAGGGTCCCGATAAGGCAATTCTCACACTGCTTGTAAAAAAAAAAATGAGAAACTTTGCCAGCCAGATACGTGATACGTTTTCTCGCCATCTACGGAAGGCTTTAGAATCGGTTCGTTGTCACCCTTAAGGCACCGCAAAATCGATCCCCACAGGTTAACAGCGAGGACCTGTCCACTTAAAGCCCCAGAGGCACGAGCCAGCAAGAGGCAATATTGGCGACAGAGTCCTAAAGATTCCTGACTATGATGAAACCGGTATAGGGTTGTTTAATTGTTCTGCCGATATCTAAAAAAATGATGGCTCTTATTCTTATCTTGGTGGGCTAAAACAAGGCTGTGTGTATTGTACACCACAGTATTGTGATATACCATGTGACGTGCAAGGCATGATGGGAGAACCGATCCCATGAGCCACAATCACGACTTTTTCCGTCTAGTGGAGATAGGCGTAAAGACACGCACAAAGGTGTGTGTGTGCTACGTACGAACAGCAGGAAGGCCCATCTGATTATTATGCCTTACCATGCATGTCCCGTGACCACCACATTGCCCGTACAATGCTCTCAGCCTTGTCTAAACCACCACCAACTCTGGCAGAGCTGAACGCGTGGCCACTCGCCCTGCTGCCGACAGCCTGCTTTTATATGTGAAGGGAGAACACGGATTTGAACCCAGAATGTTTGTTGGTACTTTTTGGGGAACACACGGATATGTCCACAAAAGTGACCGTGGAACGCACCGTTCAGAGCTCACGCAGCACTGATGAGATTGATGAGATTAAATTTCACCTTGCTGTGTGAGCTCTTAAAGGTGCATTTTATGGTGTATTTTTTTTGCATTTGCGTGTGAAAGAGGGAGAAAGAGCAATACAATGTAACAAAACTCAAGAAAGGTAACAAAAGTATATATATATACGGCAAAAAACGAACCGTTTTTGTTGCATTATAAAAGATATATCTTCCTCCCACCGTCTGCTTTTCCTTCCCTGTTCCTCAAATCCCTTTTTCCTCTATCCTGCCTCTTCGCCGGCTCTGGTTTTGACCGGTGGCACCGCAGATGGGAAGGATGAAGGAAATCAAAACCACGACGTCAAGGACGGGCCCGCGTCGGCCTCGTCAGCCGGGTTGGGGTGCTGCAGGTCTTGTTCCCTCTCGCTGGGGACGAGATGACGGCACAAGCTGTGGCCACCTCGAACCGGGTTGGCCGGAGACCGCCGGCCACAGAGTGATGTTTTTTTTTACCTGGTGCTCAAGTAAGCGTTGCCAGACGCCAATGTTGCCCTTCGCAAATAATCAATCAACCGCCGGTTCAAGGGCTGGGTAAAGCCCAAACGAGTCCATTCCAGAGCTGTTTTCTCAACACGTTGATACACTTACCGACGACAAACAGCACAGCATGACAGTGGCTGACGTAAAGACTTTGTAACCTCAAATTACTGCACGAACATCTCAACTTCGTGCCGCGATGTACGTTGCACGGATGTTTATCTGCTTGTCATCCAAGTGTACCTATTCATCTGCCAGTCATCTCGGTCAGTCGACCCATGGCGCCTGCTGGGTCTGTCTCGTGACCTCCTGCCAGCGGGCGTTCGACACTTCACGTGGCCTTAAAGTGCACATAGCCTGGCACAATCGCCGTGGCGACGTCACCATCACTTCGTGGTGAATGGCGGTTGTTGCTGTTGTTGGTATTCATGAAGTCATAGTTCAAGATCTTGTAATCCTTTTTTATTTAGTAAAATAGCAATAATAATTTACAAACATGTGTCAATCCACTGCTGGATGAAGGCCTCCCTATCCTGGTTCTGGGGATTGTTTGACCATACTTCACCACGCTGGCTAGTATCGATTGGTGGAGGGGGCAGGAATTCCAGGTTCGGCTATCACTCCACGGATGTTAGCCACTGTGAGTGAATTAACTTGGATAGATATGTGGCTTCAGAGTGCCATGTGCTCATCACTGCACTTCCACAAAAAGTTTTGTGACAGAGCCATAATTTTAATTCCGATTTTTTTTACTTCTCCAAAACATTGTTTTCAACATGCCAAGTAAATTGAAGGAGGTTTGTTTCACAATGTTTCTTCAGTGAATTTTCGTATGTGGTGTGTGCGTACACACACAAAGAAACTATTCCCAAATGAAGATAAACTTATGTAAAATCTGTGTCTTTGTTGCGACAATTAATGAACAATCACACACAGTGGGACGAAAGCCAGAATTGGCAACAATCGGTATTTTCTGAGAAATCCCGTAGAAGTCTATTAATGCGGTGATAGTCGACCAAACTGCCCTTGCCAGCTAAAAATGACCAATAAACTCTTCCCTCAATTCTCGTCATAAAGGTTAACCCTTTGCACTCGCTGGTTTACATGAAAGTAGCACAGCATGAATCGCACATTCAATGAAACGCACATTCAAGTTAATGGGCACTGTTTTTTTACGTCCGTTTTTTGTGGAAAGCGAGTGACATGGAGGTCCCATGAAATGTGATTTAAACTGCAATGGGTTAGTAGTTTGTAATTACTTCAAAGCTCAATGAGCCTTACCCGAAATAAACTCACTGACAATTCACCGGGGCATCGGGCGAGGAGGGCATTGTGGATGTTTATGATAAAATGTGTCCTCACAACACGGGCAAGCCTCTGTCCATGCCAGTCCAATGAGACATCACAAATCGAGGGAACTCTAAGCTACGTACGGCACGAAAGAAGTTCAACATACATCATTAGAAGATCGCAGAGTATTTTAAAAAATAAATTTATTGTAAAATTAAAATCGCACTAAAACCTCAATTAGAGCCCCGAATTGAGACGTTTACCCAATTCCATATCAATGAGTCTTTTGTGTGTGAGTGGAGGAGAGCGGAGTACTGGACCTGAAAGGAATCCCACAGGAGGGATAACATTCAAAGGTTGTGCAGAAAAAGGGTACCTGAACCAACTTGCTGTACTTCCTTCTCTGGCCACCATGCAGTCCAGCGGATGTCGTGGTTTGACAATTCGCCTCCTTTAGAGAGAGCTCTACAGAGCCCCTCTAGAAGAGGGGATTTGGCCTACTCTTCCACGCTGACGGGAAGTCTTGAAAGGGGCCGTCCATAAATGACGTCACGCGATTTTGGACGATTTTTGACCCCCCCCCCTAGTCACACGGCGTCACAAAAAGTCAGACCCCCCCTCAAATATGACGTCACAAAGCTCTGCCCCCCCCCCCCAAATAAAACATGCTTCAAATCGCTTTAAACTATTGTCATTGTAGTGCGTATTTAATGTGGCGCTGCACTCTGATGTTGTAGGAGAAAACATTTATTAAAAAGTATATTTAATTAAGTAGAACGTGTTATCTATATTTATTTAAAGTTGCGCATTTTGATGTGACGTCACATTTCTCACCCCCCCCCCCCCCCTCGTCACACATCGTCACAAATGTCTGACCCCCCCCCCCCCCTAGGTGCGTGACGTCATTTATGGACGGCCCTTATGACCATTACACAACAGAAGCATCCTGACATCTCACTCCAGTATAGGCCAAAGTACACCGAAGCAAGCAGAAGCCATTTCCCATGGTGCAGTGCTTTTGCTGGAGCCACCCTCTCCCTCTCAGGTGCGTCACGAGTTATGTTCCCGTGGTTTCACAATATCTCGGGGTTGCAACGTCTCATCAGAGAGTATCCCCCAACGCAGAGCAAGGGCGTTGGCCAGGATTTTCAGCAGAGGAATGCAGCAGTGGCATCGCTTTCGAGCGTGCAGGCGGTGCAACTGCACAACCCCCCCACCCCATCCCCCGCAGCCCAGCTGGGGCCAAGGAGCCGGGCTACGAAGAGGGAGGCAGTTGGAAAGGGGGTCACCGTTTCATTCTTTGCACCTGAGCATATGCCAACCACGTGATGCACCTGATATACAATTGTAATGACAGGGTGACACCTGCCGGCCTGAATGTGGTAACTACGGTTATAGCTGCATTACATAATGCCTTATTATGAAGGGGCGTATTTCGGGTAAAGGTGAAGGGTGGAGTCAGTCGAGAAGCTCCGGGAACCATCCCGAAGGGTCTAGTAGGTTCTAGAAAAGGGGGCGTGACCAGAGGTAGAGCTTGGCCACGCCAGGCAGATATAAGGAGCACCGAAACAGAGCTTCGGGGCTGTTCGTGTGGGGTCTGGGTCCTGGTTGCGTCGCTGCTGTCGTCATTTCTTCATCTTCGACCACGTGGCTGTTCTTTTGCAAGAGCAGCTCCGTCGCTACGCTCGTCAGCCAGCCAGCGTAGCGCATGAACAGAGAGGGGCTGCGTATTTGGACAGCCTCGGTGTAGCCGCGTTACGAAGTGTATCGCCCTGTGTGCTCTTAATAACTAAGAAGCCTTCGACTCGACGTGTGTCGGCAGTAGCTCACTACACAATGACGGATTCATGCTTATTCAATACTGCGCGTCATGAAGAGCGTGTGTACTGTGTTAGTCTAATATGATATACACAGATGGAGATCATAGGGGCGGGTCAGAACGTTACAGCAAACAATACACAAACAGCATAGGAGTGCAAAGTATAGGGAAAAGTAAGCAAATCACTAAACATATACAAATTAAACTAAAATGTTTTTTTTTATTTTACCAGGTAAAGCTCACTGAGCTAATAACTTATTTTTCAGAAGCGACCTGGCCACAAATGAGTGATAGCTCAACACAATGGTTTATCACGTGGAAACTTATAGCAGCCAACCCCAAGTAATTTCAATAATCTAATCGCATGTTTCGTAGTGTGGTATCATGATAACGTTAGCTTTTCATGGGTAATATCCTGTTTTATAAAATACACATGTTTTAAGTCATCATGTCTCAGGATGCTGCAGCGGTGTAACGGTTACTACACTGGACTTACACAGCAATTCAAACAATGGGAAAGTTTCTTGAATCCCCAAAACCTCTGTCCAGCCAGCAGCATAAATGGGAACAACCATAGCTTGTCGTTCGGCACGTCGCGTGTGGTGGCGTGAAACGTGGGTACACCCACCTCTCCAGAGATATCTGACCAGCTTGGAAGACCCATAATACAGGGTTTATTGGGGTTAGATTGTGTTCATATTATTACGTCGTTAAACCCGCCACCAACTGACACAGCCAATTAGTAAGGTTTGTCACGTAACTAGAATATGCCAAATCGTTACTAGTACAGCATACCGGTGTGTTGGAGAGTAAATCTACAACAATTATAATCTGTGTACGACATTTTTCCAGTTATTATAACCAGCATCATCAGGCGACAGCCAGAATTTGGCCTACTTGGAAGAGTAGGCTAAATTCCCTCTAGAATGGCACTCTTGAAAAGAGGCCCTTCTGCCAGCATTGGCATTATCAAGTCATTGCAGGGCTGCACCTTTGCCTTTACCGTGTCTTAAGGTTTGAAATTACGACCAGGGTCTTATGCATAAGATCAAGACTTGGTGTTTCCACATTGTCCTGAGAATAGTAAAATACTGATACCATTAATACATTTCAGCAAAGAATGTCAGCCTGTGTGCATCGAACAAGTTTTAGCAAGTCAGTCAAAAGGGAGTTGCTTTGTGGTTAAGAACAAGTATTCCTTGCTGAAGGTCATCCATTAATGAAATAAAACAAAAGCCTGCAGTGCTTACAGTGGATGGCCTCTTGTTAACAGTCATGAATGAGTTTGGAACAGAAAGTTCATTATGACAGCCACCCAAACACTTAAAATGTGAAGGATTTAAAAAAAAAATACAGTATTTACGTTTTAAGCAATGAATCTATCGGCCCGTGGGTGAATGCCAAAAATGTCAGTCTGCAATCAGAGCCACCCATGGGTTCCTGGATGTCCGTAGCAGAATGTCACCGAAAGGTTAACTTTATTGGCAAAAATAATAATGCGGATTGCTCTGGCAATTGCAGACAATTCACAGGATGTGTCCACCACATTGGAGGTGTGGTTGAATTGCACTTAACAACAGCGAAAGGTCTTACAAAAAACAACAACACCAGGCGTAGTGTAACTCCTGGTGTTTTTAAGGAAAATGTTACATTTTGTTTCAAAAACAATAACGGCTAACATAACCAATTCATGTGCGATCAAAAAAAACTAACATTAGATTGTTTTTATTTTGTTGGCTAACAATGTCACGTAATCAATTTTGACTCATCGTGCAGCCGTTTAAAATTAAAGACAATAAATCACGTGATCATTCAAGCTGCTTTTGATCGTGAGCCCTTACATACCTCCCATGGGAGTGAAAAAAAAATATTGCCCAAATATGAACAACACTTTTTAAAATCTGATATTCGCATGGACTCGCAAAAGCCGTGAGCCAGCTACATACTCAAACCTTACGCATTGCACAAGTGGACGGCTTGAAGTTGTGTTTAGGCAGGCCAGTGGCAGTTCGAAGACCCCACGACATCATTCCAATGACCCCCCCCCCCGTCCCACCCGATACCTCGAGTAAAACCAGCAAAGGCGGCCAGCTGCCACCGGTACGCAGCAGTGTGTGTGTGTGGTGAGGGCCAACAGAGTGGATTGGTCGATGGGAAGTGGAGGAGGGAGGGAGGGGAGAGAGGCTATGTGCGTGTGAAATGGCTGGTTTTTTGGCGTCGTGTTGTGAGGACCACCATAAGGCCCGACTGGTTTGTGCGGGTCAGCTGGGCTGGGATGGGGACACTGCCAGCGGGAGCCAGTTTCCACGGGGCCTCTTTACGGGTTCCGGTGCGTTGCATTTCATCGAATAAATTACGCTTTTGAACTTTCAGATTGGCGCTATGCAGTTGCAGTATTACAGCACCTTAATGTTTCGTGTGAAATCAATAGTTGTTTCAAGCGCTTTGCCAATCCACCACTGGGTGAAGGCCTCTCCACACTGTCGGTCGTGGGTGTTGTTTGGCTATAATTTAGCACGCGTACCAGTGTATATTACGTGAGTTTTATACACAAAGTATGTTTGTTATCTATTAGTCCACTGTGCTAAAAAGAAAACAAATCCAAAAACCTTACTATCAGCCTGCATACACTGTAGAGTAGTGGCAAGTGCATGTAGGGCATAATGAAATGACAGTGAGGTCAGCATCATGCTTGACCGCCTTTGTCTTCCCAGTACTGATTAACACGCACTGCCCCAGGTACACCCTTAAGATTGAGTCGAACTAGCTGGTACTCGTGTTAGATTTGACGTCACTGTCAGCCTGTCCACTATTAAAATCGCATTCTTGGCTCAGAAGCCAGAATTGTTACGCTTGTAAATTTCTAGTTTTTCCAGTTTTTTTTTCTTGTATTCAATGTTGTTCACAAAACGTTGTTCGATCGATCTTCCATGCTGATTTGGAATCCCATTGCTCTAATCAGCCCCTTGTAACAGTTATGCACCAGGGCAGGTGCTGTGTGCTGGCGAGATCTGCCTGCGTCTGGTAAGCGTGTACCCAGAGTAGATTTCACTGGGCTCTTCCGCACACGGGTGTGATGGTAGTGACGAGACCGCCTCACTCACCCGGGAGAACTGAGCGTGCGTTCGACCTGATAAGCTCGGCATGTCACCCCCCCACCCCCCCAAGTTGTAAAGGCCTCTTCCCCTCCCCTCTGTCGCCTCTAAAACTGTTGGCGCACGGTGACACCAGCGACCCTGTGATCTCTGCCACAGTGCTAATTGTTGCGAACGAAACTTAGTGATGTAAACGTTCGTTAATCAACGCGTTATGTGTTTTTTAAAGATATTTTTTTTAGCACAAGATCACTACGAGTGGACGAAAACCATCAAGCATGACGATGACCATGATTCTCCACCAATGACCAAAGCACCACTGCCAATGAAGAGACAGTTGAATTTAGACAGACTAAGATTTGATCTCATTAGAGACTGCAGTACGCGGATAAAGACAAAAATTTTGTATTTATTTGATAACTAAAACACTGTCCAGCTATCACTTTGGCCTTTGCATCATAACGTTGTGCTGCCTCCATTATCTAATTTAGTCCACAATTCAACTGAGATCCCTGACTGCTGGGGGGCATGCCTCCGCACGCTGTTTCGTCGGTCGTGGTTTTTGACCATACTTCACCATGCTGGTCAGTGCGGGTTGGTGAAGGGGACAACTGGGGCCGCTTGAGACAACACTCACAACTGATATTAGCTGTTGCCCTGATTCAAACTCAGATAGTCTGGTTCACAGTGCGGTCCGCTAACCGCTGCTCCACCCATATTAATACGTACGGGTACGGTAAAATGTATTGAACAAGCACCATCGGATCCTCTATTCAGTGTCGTTTATTGAACCAAGCGAAATGGCAACTCATAAGAAACAACAAGAAATGGTCGGGTCACCGGCGGTTCCATCTGGCTCCTCTTCTCGTTAACTATTATTTACCGACTGAGAGTGGCGTCACAAGCGTGGCACATGACGGTCTCCGCGTGCCTGGGGGAAGAGTTGACCCCACGGGTCCAGGGAGACGACGAGGCCGGGTCTTCCAGTCAACAGGAAATTGTGTAATAATGGGACCCTTTGGCTGAGAATAATACGATTAATTTATTTAGCAGATCCCTGCCTGGTCGGATTGGGAAACCCTCCCACTTCCTCCAGTCTTGCTCCATTTTTTCAAGCGCTACATCCGGTGGCATCGTATCTCTAATGATGTCTTCCAATTTGTGTAGCCTTCCCCAGCACGTCTTCCCATCACACTTTACTAGCGTGATTATCTTTTCCAAGGTTATTGCTCTCTTCTAAGAACATTCCCAGAATAGCCCAATTACATCTTTCAAAGCCAGTTAATACAGACTTCAAGCATCATTGCTTTACACATTTTATGCTGGTAGGAACCTCCTGGTTACACCAGCCAACAGGCGATTATTGTGTCCGTCCGTCGTGCAGGGAGGGGCTGGGTGGGGAGGGGCTGGGTGAAGAGGGTGGGGCTGGGTAGGGGGTGGGAGGGGTGGGGCTGGGTGGGGAGGGGCTGGTCATCCCGTGGTGCCCTTATAAAACTCAACGTTTAACCTACTCACGCCGGCTTGTGCCCGCCCTCACAGTCGGGCATATTTGCGAAATACACCACGCCGCCGTTGACCCTGGCAATTGACCGAGCAACCCAACGTTCCTACCAGCTCCCTCCGCAGGAATGTGTTTAAATGTGTCATTTGTTTAATGGGATGCTGCATAATCTATTTACCACCCTTTGGCAATCAACTTCTGGATAAAGGCCACCCACACTGTGTCAGTTTTGGGAGTTATTTGTCCATACTACACCACCCTGGTGAAGCAGAACCCAGAAGCGGTTTCAGATACCACTCGCCACTTTGTCAAACATGGACATCTGTAAAAAAAAAACTTCATAGCTCATCGGGATTCTTCAGGATAAATAAAGATTCTGATTATGACAAAAGGGGCTGCACAGGTACATGTACATTGTAATAGGTGTACAATTTGACCCATTCGTTTATTCATTAAACATGTTTATTGCAAGCAAAGCATATGTTGCGTACAGGAAATGCGCATAATGAATGGCACCGCGTGTGATGAGCTTTGCCCGAGCACGTATCGTAGATGGGCTGCCATCCTTTAACCTCCAAATGGCACTAACATCTACTGCCAATAAATGATAGGCTGAATCCGCCAATGCTAAAGTACAGTCCTACACACCATTACAGATTTACAACAGCATACATTACTCGTGTAATGAGCGGAGCGGTGGCGCATAGTGGGCTACGGGGTTTTCACGCTGGGCTTGCAATCCAGAGGTCGTCGTCGGTTCGATTCCATTTCCCGGCGCAGTAGCTGCAAGTAATGGGACAATCGCACGGCATTTAACCCCTTCCCGCCACCCAGCAGAATAAATGCGCACACGACAGTCGATGCCTGATCAACGTGGAAGTGTTGGCCAAATACCATCTAGAGAGCCCACCTTTAACGGAGGCCCTTCCGCAGCCAGTTACGTGAACAAAAACATCCATTGTTGCACCGTTCAATTTAAAGTGGAGGGCAAAATAATGAACCACGCGATAACTTAGCACGCCGAATCCGTTTGTACGCGTCCATTGATTACGATGCTGAACCCATTTCGGAACCCCGGTAATTGATTCTGAAAACGGTTATTGAAATAGATGCTTAAAACGGTTACCAGTTTGACTTGTGAAATCGGTTACCGGTTTGCAGATTACCGCTTCACCAACCGTAACCACCTCTTTGGGTTTGATCCAACGCGCAAGATCTTCCACGAAGCTCATGGGCCACCCAGGGCCACAGGTATTGTGAGGCCCCCAGTAATATTTTCAAAAGGAAAACAAAGTAAAACATTTTTTACAAGGCTAACAACAAAAATTCAGCATTCACAAGTGAAATAACTTTTCACTGAAATCTCTGGAGGCCCTCCAGCTGACGGAGGCCCCTGGGCTTGCAGCCCCTAAAGCCCTCGGTGCCTTGATCCGGAACCTGGGGCCACCCTCAAACCGCACCCGCCCACGGCAGCAGCAGCAGGTGCTGATATCTGATGCACAAATGGACGGAAGAAAAATGCAAACTGCGGTCACCCAGAACAGACCGACCGCACAACGTAATGAGAGCGCGATCCACAAATTCAAATTCATTTATTAGGTATAGCCCTGTGAGCCATTCGGCTCTTGAATCGGGTGCAACCGCAACAAACAAAAAACATGAACAAGAAAACATCTTAAAGTGAATATTGCAACCGCAATAAACAAAAAACATGAACAAAAAAACATCTTAAAGTGAATGTGTGACTTTGTGCAAACAGAAAATCCAAGAAAAGACAGCACAATATTGCAGAAAAAACACCGTACACCAACGCTGTGTGCAAAAATCCCAAATGCGAACGAGAGAGAGACAGAGAGATATCACAGCCGGTGACAGGCCACTCCGCGGCTACTCCCTGCCGAGGTCGCCCGCCTGCCTCGCTCGGTCTGACCACCTGAATGTGAAATTGCAGTCGGAGCTCTCTGCATTGACATTGGCCCAAGCCGCATGAAAGAAGGAAAAGTCCAACTCTGCGATGTTGGGGGGGGGGGAGAGTTTTGATTGGCTGTTGGAAGGCGGGCGGGCGGGGGGGGGGGACGAGAATGGTACGGTCCGTGACGTCACTTGTCACATGACCGCCGCTCCACATATATAAGAGCGAGCGCTTCGTGACGCCCCTCTCACTTCCAGAGCTGCCCCCCCCACAATCAGCACTCACCTCAAGTTGGACTAAAGCGAGACTCGCGGGGCGGCTCGACTATTAAAGCTCTCACTCACTCGCTCACACACGCCACGTACCACACGCCAAACCGTCAACCTCGACGCAGAAACAACAAGGACAAGCAAGATGTCGTCCTCGCCAGAATACTCGCCGTTCTTCGGCGTCATGGGCGCCTCCGCCGCCATGGTGTTCAGCGGTGAGAGGAGAGAGCGAGAGGAGAGCCGGGGAGGAGGGAGGGGAGATCGGTCATTTTACATTCGCTAACGTTGATGCGGCGTCGTCGTCGTCGTTGTTAACCCGGCGATCACGCTGGGGAAGGTGGTGGTGGTGGGGGTTTTGCTCGTGCAGCCAATGGCATGCGCTGGTAGTGGTGGTGGTAGTGGCGCGTGTCTGCGGTGGAGATTTCGAAGCCGTCCTCCCCGCGGTTCCCCCCCCTCACCACCACCACCACCATCATCCTCCCCTCGTCACCTTGTGGCGGATGCGGCAGCCGGGGGGGGCGCCATCTTCTCTCTTCTCTCTCTGACGGTGTGGAGGGGGAGGGCTTCTCTCTCCGCTCGCTCTCTCCGTGACCGATTTAAAGACGTCTTGGCAATTTTAAAACGTGTCGCCTCGAGTCCACGGTGTTAAATACGATGGGGAGAGAGGGGGTGGTGGGTGTGGGGGGTGTGTGCAGTCGACACAAGCCTCCACCGACATCGGCGTTTCAAATTAAACGTCGGGGAGGGTGGATTTTTTTTGTGTTGAAGTCGCGTGCGATGTTGGTGTTTGTAATTGAGGCTCACGCGGAGCTGACCTTGCGAACGTCTGAATGTGATGGTGGTGAGGAGGAGGAGGAAGAGGTAGTAGCACTGGCCGATGGGAGATACCCCCCCCCTCCTTCCAACCCGCGTTAATTGTAATATTTAATTAACGAAACGCCCGTGATTAAGACAATTTGGACAAATCTCGTTGTGGGCTGGTCGCCGTTTTTAATGTAAATTGAAGGCGTTGGACAATTGGGGTGCGTCGCGGCACGAATGCGGGCTAAAGAGGGATAAAAATGTGTACAGTCACGGTGACGATGAGTGGTGTGGCTGATGGTGGATAATGATCAAACCTGTGGTTTTGGCCGGGCGAGAATCATCAATGCCGGAGGTTTGCTGCGGTGTGCGATTTGTTCGTGAAACATCTGGCGCCATTGACTGCGAGAGAGAGAGCCTTGTGTGGCGCTGGGCGTAACGCGTGTCGTGGTGATGATGATGGTAGGAGCCCAGGAGCAATGTGTGCGTGTGTGGAAGACATAATGTACAGACAGGCACCAACACCAACCAACCACCATCCTCTTAGCCTTCATTAATATCTAGCTGAGCCGCCCCCCCCCCCCCCCATTTGGACGAAATGATGATCTGCGTTGATAACAAAAAACTGTAGCAAAAAAATTTCGCGCAAAAAAAAATAGCACGTACGTGGAATATAATAACCATTGCGTTTCACCAGGGGGGAAGGCCATAATCCATCAGCGGATTGACAATGACGTGACGATCATATGGTTGAGAGCTGTGACATCGACTACTGGGATACCCCCCCCCTCATGTGGTGTGAGCCCCGATCAGAAGGTACCCCGGGGTTGTGAGTATTCGAGTGGTGGTGGCTGCTGTGTAAAGAAGGACAAGATGAATTCCCTCCCCCCTCCTCCTCCCCACCTCTGCTGCCTGGCAGACAAAAGGCGAGGCGAGACGCGGGGCGGAAGATGCAGTCAGCTGACTGCCAGGGCCCCATGTGACAGAGTAATCATTCACCACCCCCTATCATGACTGGTTTAGAGCCAGGTTAAAAGATAAAAACTAGCCACGGTTTTTTTCGCTAAATATATTGTTGTATTCTAGATTTGAAGCTTTCGTGACTGCAAGGATCCATACTCTTTGGGTTTTTTGGCAAAGTCACGTAGGCAAGGTGGACATAATAAGAATGCGTTTCTGTCTTACCGTTTGAATGAGGGTCATTGCCCTCCTCCCCCCCAGCCCGCTTGTGTTGGTGCATTACAAGACAAGTAAGTGGTGGTTCGACATGTGACCAACTCGAAACGGAAGCTTAACCGGGTTGAGCTTCGTTGGTGCTTGGATGGGTAACCACCATGGCACGCCAAGTCATCACGTGACACTGCGAAGGCAGGGAGGGCCAAGGGATGGGGCAGCAAAAAAAGCCATTTTACCGTGATGTGCTCCCAGTATACACCAGTCCGTACTGACCCAAAGATTTACACAGCCAACATCTTCGCAAAGGAGTGTCGTGACAAACATGGCGAGCGCTTGTTCACTGCCAACGCATTCTCTTAAATTTGTATTGATTGTATATACATTCATCTCTGGGGTAGGTGTGGTAGTGATCATCTCACTGGATGTCTATCCCAGAAAGCCAAACCATGCCTGCCATTGTTGCCGAGAACTGACCCGATCCTGGGATGACCATAGACTGAAAATAAGTAGCTTGTGTTGTGGCCGAATTATTTTAAAACATAAACTTCCTCCTTTAAGGTGAGTTTAAAGCTTGAAATGTATAAGATTTTTGCGAACGTGATACAGTAACCTAGATTTATGTTAAAGGGTCAGTCAAGTCGATTGTGCTATGTTTATGCTCCGTGTGAAAATAGCCATTGGCCATGCCAGCAGAAATTACTGGTGAGGTGTGATGACCTCAATGACCTGGATCTGGTGACATTTCGATGTCGGTTATGCTGGATAGGCCATGCCTCAACACAAGGAAAGGTACAGCGTTGTGAATCCCATCTCCGTCAATTGCCCAGTGTAGCTAATTTTGACTAAACCATTCAAGTGGAACTCTATGAAATTGTTCTATTTTCAAAAAAACATTGAAAACTATCTTCCATGGCTTGAAAATATATATGATCTAAATACTCTTTTTACATGTTAATAAATGGGATTTTATTGCCGAAGGGACATGTATGCTATCTTTGGCAGCAACATGGGCCAGGCACCCCCCCCCTATTTTTTTAATGTAATCATAAATTACCCGCAGTGCATAATTTGTAAGTGAGGGGAGAGACTGCAGTGGGCCTGGGCAGTAAAGAAAATGAGACGGATGCATCTTTCAATGCGTTCGTCCAACATAATAAATATTTAAAATAAAATTGGAGCGGCAGGCCTGCACGAGAGTTTGTTTTCCGTTTGTATGCGACATTGGTGCCACGTAGTCAGGATCAGGTGACCGAGCGTGGGCGTGATTCTCCTGCTTCAGGTAAAAAAAAAATCCCCAGCTCTAAAGTCTGAGACTTTTTAAAAAAAGCCATCTCGTGACTACTGGTCACGGCGCTGTTGTAAAAAAAAAGGAGTGTCCACTTGCCGTCACTAATCTCATAACCGTTGCGCTGGAAAGGATGCGTTTGGATTATGAATATTGATGCGGTGTTGGCATCCAAGGATGCTGTTTACCATTTCATTTATACCCCGTGTGCGCAGAGAGGTGGATGTTTACGTGTGAAACCAATTTTTCTTAAATTGATTTGAGTGTTTAAAATGCGTATCTGTTGTTGAACGTAAGATTGGCCCATGGGCTGATTTTTGTTAATTGTTGCCTTAAGTTAGATTCTCGATTTGCACAGCTTGTCCAAAATACCAAGATTGTAAGTCTTAAGTCTCCCACGTGAATAACTTGCGCCTCGTGCAGTGTCTTGTGGGAGTGACTCGAGTTTTACATTTTTACAGCCATAAAACCCCCGACCTCCTTGGACAGTGCACAAAATGGACCCAACTTCCCTGATGTGTAACGTTAATGGTGCATCTAGGCTTTGGGTAAAATTAAACGTACGACGCCCACCGCAATGTAGAATATTGCCTCGCTTGCCAAAGCGTTTTTAACCGGCTGCTGTGTTGGTCAATAAAAGTGTCCTTGTCATCAGATTTAAGAAGTGGACAGTGCTGATCTCTTGGCAAGCCCAGAGCCACGCAGCCTCTCGGCCATCTTGATTGTTGTTGCCGCTTTCTCCCCCGCACAGATGACCGAAACTGCAAAGCAGAACCATTATGCTCTTCAACGTTCGTGTCCTTTATTCAATAGGGGAGCGAACAAAACATTCAATGGGCTCTCCATTGCTGCAAACTCCGCTAGGTCATCCGTTGTCTTTTTGCATTGTAGATCTCCATCCAGACCACGGAATTGATGATCCTTGTTTATTCACTCCTTTACTTTATAGTGAGCCCCCCCCCCCCCGTGGTTATTTACTTAATTATTTTCATTTTTAATGTTAAAATGCTCGGGGCTTCTTGTGTATTGTGGGAGAATTGTTTTCATCCGCTTGTAAAGGGAATGCGCACATTCCCACGCAGTGTGGCCTTCATCCCATCAAGAAGCCTCCTCGCCATTGTGCCCCGTACTATTAACAAGTGCTCTTCCCCCCCCTCGTGTATTGTCACAACCAACAATTGCATGCACCTTCCATAGTTGCAGGAATCTTGACTGGTTTTTTGTTTGTTTTTTAATAGGGGTTAATGTGCACAGGGTGTTGACACGGACACATGACTAGCTCGAGCCAGATATAGCTCACTGCAGCCCGGCTCGGCGAAGATGGTGTTCAGGTTTGTTCTCGTTGTTGCTGGTGCTTTCCCCGCGTCCTTGCCGAGCGATCTGCCGTGGCTAGTGACGATACAGTCTGGATTTTTCCAGTTTCCTGCTCAAAGGGCATTTAATCGATACCACAGTGGATAATTTGCAAGCGGGGTTTCATGGCCGGTGACGTTCCGTGGGCGTTTATGCTCTGCGTTGCATTTTAATTTCACTTGAGAAGATCAAACCAAGGAGAGGATGGCTTGTGTAAGGGACACTGTTGATGCCTGGTGGGAGTGAATAGTCTGCACCAACGGAAGTGCTCTGTGCCATTTCCCGATTCCCAACTTCACGTGCAGCGGTGACTCTCAAGACTTATTCACCAGTGACCCGAAATACAGAGAACGCACAATCAATGCCGATGTAACTCATCCTTTAATTATTTTCTAATTGTAAATCGAGATGAAAGTAATTGATGCTTTAGCGATTTCAATTTGAAATTTCATGGTTTTTAAATAGTTTTAACGAAATTAAATTCCGTTTTAGTTTCGTCGGCTGTGCAAAGGGAATTTGAAATGGTGGGACTTATTCATTTTTAAAAATTGGCTTTACATTTGTAATCCACTGAGAGGCACAAAGTTTATATCATCCTGCGTGTCACGTCTCATGGCCGTTATTGCTTATACTGTCATGTCCATTGTACGTTTTCAAAGTCCATTCAGCTGGGTCACCTATTACTGGAATTTTAAACACGCTTTTGGCCAAGTACGTTTTGCAGAGAAAATAAAAATGCACTGGAGGCTTGTAGCGTTTCCTCCTGATGAAATGCTCGATGTGTCTCTTGACAAATGAGTGCTTCCATACGAGTGAATCAATGGTGCCTTAACAGTGTATGAAATCACGCGACCGCCTTTGTCACTGCGAGTCGTCCTGCATGCGAATGAGTGACAATGGAAGGCTCCTCCCACTGAAGTCGACCAGCTATTTTTTGAATATGATCAACAATTGCAGAAATCGTCACTTTATAAGGGTAATAATTACATGCCTAGTTATCCCAATTCAAAAGTTAAGATGGTTGCATTGAAGATAACTAGTGGTATTTTTACACGGTTAGTAATTATAAATGGAAGCTATGCATCTAGAAGTCAAGGGACACGAAAAAAACCTGCCACAGTAGACTGGTTAAATGGGGCAGCTGAATTTCTTTACGGCAACATTTTGTTTTTTATTCGCCTTCCGATTTGATGAATGAGCTCTTGCCACTCGCAACCTGGAATGCCAATGTAGTGAAACGCTTGTCTTGAGATTCCACTTAATTCTCTTGCTGCTTGAATGTACATAACGTGATGTGCCCTTTATTTCATCTAGTCGATGTAAGCTCAATGTATCCCCTGTAGCAGCAGTTCAGGCAGATATTCACTTATGACAGGGTTTGATTTGGTTAGAGGCTTTATTCATACTAGATCTTGTTGGGGAAAGCCAAATGGTCCTGTCCATACATTGACCGTCACATTGTTCGTGTGCAGCATTTGAGACTTTTTTTGAGGTAGAGCAGATAAGAATCCCTGGAATCCATTGCTGGGTGTGGCATTAGTCCCTGCAGTCTTTTGTATGACATTTGACTTCCCTGGGTGTAATAGGCTGGCAATGAAGTCGTCTTGTAGACCTTTTTCTTAGTTAAAAAATGAACAACATGAGAACATGTAACATTGGTCTGCGTCGAGGCAAAGGTTGCTTACACATTTGACGCAGTATTGTCGACCGCAACGCTGAAGGTAACACAAACCCAAGCTATATTAAGCTTTTCACCAGTCCAAGGACGGTTGCCAGCTTACACCCACCAGGCCAGTTTTGTGAAATGTATTTGGCAGCTTGGGTCACACATGCTTTGCGGCTGCTTGCACCAATTTATCACACCTGCACCCACCTTGGGTTTTTTTGCCGTAGAAGTCTTAATTAGCACCTAACCAGTGTGTGATACTTTTTGCATTGTGTTAGTGATTAATTGGCAGTGCGTTCTGCGGACTACGTTAAGGGGAGCTCATTTCGGTTATCGGGCAAATGGCGTGCGTGTCCGACTGATCGCTGCACGCTTTACTGGTGCCGAGGCACCATTCTTCGGCAGTTATGAGTTACGACGCACCATAAGTTACAGGCAATGCCGCCGGACCACGGTTACATTAGTAATTCACTTGGCAGTGTGTGTTTTTTCTACGTGTTTCTAAATAATGATTTTCTTGGCAGGCGAACGGTGTACTTGTACAGGAGATATGTTCCCAGCACTGCTGGGCCCAGTTGCCGACAGCTGATTGTATTGCTTGCAGGCCAGACCCCTCGCTACATACACGCCAATTACATGTTGTCTTGCTTTTTATAAATCTGGCAATGTTTACCTTTTGGCTAATGTTTTCACTTTCGGTATAAATTACGAAATTTAAATGTTTATTTAAAAATTGCTTTACAGCGTTAACTCTTTAATAAAAAACCGAAAGTCTCTTGGACAATTAAATGTCACCGCACTGCATAAATGTCAATTACCCGCGCAAGGCATGCAATATTATGTTAAAACAATACTCGTAATTAGTGACATTTTGGCAAGGAATTACCATGGTTAATTTCCACTGCGCATTACATAATGCCTGGGGAAAAAAGGTTAATAAATGATTGTTCCATTGGCGTGCAACATACCGCAACATAAGCACGGTAGCTAAATTCCAGGTTTGCTTGCCTGGAGCTTGACGTTATTGCATTGCTTGGATATGGAGCCTCGATGTCCACTGTGCAAGAATAGAACATTTATTTGTCCTACATTACCTGTTTCATGAATCTTTCAGCTCGAGTTCGTGCTGTGCTTTCCTTTCCAGTGCTGTGCAGCATCAGCCCATCGACTCGTGGAACCTCACCCATTTGAAATGTAGCATCTCTTTCATAAGAATTGGCCTGGATAATGAGCTTTATATCCAACTATGCCACTTGACGGTCTAAAATAACCCATATCATATCAGAATCTATATTTATCCTGGAGAAATCCAATATTCGGTCGTTTCAAAGCTCTTAGAAACAATGCTGTGTTTTTAAAAAGCGCACAATCTCGTATGTTTCTTCATAAAATCCTTCCAAGAAGCGTAGATAACAGCCTTGGGTAGATTTTCAATAGTGTGTCGTTCGGGAGCCAAACTCGTCCAAGGCCACGCGTGATTGTTTTATTTTGATTTGCTGTATGATATGAGCATCGGCCATAAAACGTGATCCTTGCAAAAAAAGGCAGCACAGCGCTATTAAGCACCCTGGTAAATCTAGCGGGGAGCACCGCTCTGTGTGTGCTTAATTACCCCGGGCTCCTCGTTGTAGAGTCAAACACTTGGGGAGCGGCACTGTTGTTTTTGCCGCACTGGATTGAGGATGACGCTTAATCCTGCGCCTCCTTTCGTCTTCCGTCGCATTGTTAAATTCTGCATCGTGGTGCCAATTTTGCACCCTGCGGCCGTGCGACTTGTGCAGGCAGGCATATCCAACAGCCGCGTGGCGATGTCATCTGCACGCACACCCACGCAGACGGTTCAATGTTCGATGGAGTCAAAGACGGGTGTGTGCAGCACCAGCAGGGCGGCTGCATTCCCCGGTCTGCTGATTTTGCACATGATGCAGGCGGGCCAATTCATTCCTTATCTTGTTGGGTTCGGGGGGGGTAGCTGTTAAGAATGCTCCCAACAGAACGTAAGACCTCGGATTGTTGATCACTTTCAGACCCACCGTTTTGTTGAGTTGAGTGTTCAAAGTGAACCCTTGCAACGCGGCTATTTTGTAGAGTTGACTGATGGATCGTGTGACATGGATTTCTCAACATTTTTATGGATTTCCCCTACTTCACTTGAAATGGTTTTGCTGCAGTCCTTGTGATTACTACACTAGATGTTGATTGTAGTCTCGCTTAACTACAAACGACGATTGACTGCATGAAGTGCGGGATAGAAGATCGGTGGACTTCTCCTTCAAAAGGGCCAGACGTCTTGGAAGCGTTTGGAGTACCCACATTTTGTTAAACCATACGTCACCTGCTGATCGACTAACCATAGTGTGCCCATTCACCCTGCTGGGGGGGGAGGGGGTTTTATGGGAGATTGTCAAACCACATTTTGGACAGTTACAGAATGCATGGTTTTTCATCCTTTTTGTTCTCGATTATCTACATTCGGTTGCTTTTGCCTCTGTCAGTCGGTTCCCCCCCTGCCCCCCAACCATGTCGTGACTGATGGCGCGAATCGCGTGT
Organism: Lampetra planeri; assembly: GCF_965212315.1. Classification (NCBI taxonomy): domain Eukaryota; kingdom Metazoa; phylum Chordata; class Hyperoartia; order Petromyzontiformes; family Petromyzontidae; genus Lampetra; species Lampetra planeri. Next base: position 6,952,355 of record NC_136129.1, read on the forward strand.
TCCTGCAGCGCTGGGCGCTGCGTACGGCACGGCCAAGAGCGGCACGGGCATCGCCGCCATGTCGGTGATGCGGCCGGAGCTCATTATGAAGTCCATCATCCCTGTCGTCATGGCGGGTATCATCGCCATCTACGGGCTCGTGGTGGCCGTGCTCATTGCCAACGGCCTCACCGAAAACATCACCCTCTTCAAGTGAGCGTTGCGTTGCGTGCGCAGGGCACCCTGTGCCTTGGGGGGAGGGGGGTGGGTAGTCGTGACTGAATTGCCACGGTGCGTGAAAAGTTACTGATCGCGATGGTCCAGTGTGGGCCTCATAATATTGATGTTCCATTGCTAATGGTTAAAGGTAATGAAAGGTGGGAGCCCTGTAATCGCTTCCTCGTGCAACTGCTCGTGGAAGGACCTCGACTCAAGGGTATTTTGCCTACTCTTCCACCAGGCATGTTGGAACAGTTGAGAGTACCCACCCACACCTTGCCCCATCACAAGTGACCTGCCAATCGACTTAAGTGGAGTGTACCCATTTATACTGCTTGGTGGACAGAGGCAGAGCGATTTGGCTAGCTGGCTTATTGCTTCAACTGCTGTACCGAAAGATCAGATGGAATCGGTGAGCTGCATCATAGCAACTACATTGTGCCAACCATTATACCACTCGGCATTTCATAGTTTTAACGCTAAAACTGTGAAATTCCTCTCAACCTTGTACCCATTTCCCTTCTGCATATTATCTGTGGCCCAGGTTCATTTGGCATAACATATTTTTGTCAGTGCTGTTTATTGCTGTTACATAAGCCTTTAACAGACCATAAGTGGTGGCAGTCTTATTATTTGTAATATACGCACAACTGCTTGCTCTTATAAACGCAGGTAATAGGGTTGACCCATAGCGCCTCAAATAGAGTGCACACATTTCCATTGTAGGCTTTATATTACATGCAATTGTAAACCCAATCCTCAAACTGAATTTTTTCCCATTCCCCAATAGGCCGCCCCAGGTCCTTTGAGGTGTTTGTGTGCGGGAAGAAACGGGTGTAAATGGAACTCTCTTGTGGGAGGCAGAGGGTGTTTGGACAAATTCCACTGTCCACTACATTCATTGCATTATGCTTTACAGATCCTGGACGGTGCTGGAAGTTATAGTTTCTGCTTGACATTGATCAGTTCCACTTTCATTTCTTCTAAAAAGAATGGCATCACAAATGGGGAAACTTTGCTTTACAAACACATTTGCACAGGATGATACAGGACCACAATATTTAAATATATTTTTGTCGGTCTGTATAACATTCGGTTCTCGGGAAATGTATGTAAATGCTCTTAATTTGTATTTGTTTTATAGAACATGAAATGGGGCATTTGATGTATTCGGTATTAATAATATAAAAAAACATCACAGAACAGGAGCACACGATGGTGCCGGGCATTACGCAACTAGTTTTGATCTTGCAATAATGATTTACATTTGTAAGGCGAAATTTAATCCAAGGATCCCGATGCGTCGTACAATTCAAAGTTGTCCAGTGCGACGTTGAATTGTCGAGCGTCAAAATACAACCGCGTTCTCACGGTCCTTTACAAAATCAAGGGGAGAAAATATGGGGAGCGGAAATTAATATTTTGAAAAAGCGGCAGCAGTCACAGGGCAGAGGAGAAGAGTGAAAGTCTTGAGCCTAATCTTGGACAGGGAGTCGAGGACGCAGGTGGCTGGAGGGAAGTAGTTAAACGGATGGGACGACAGAGGAGAAAAACGACCTGCCCCCAGAGTGAAGGTTGACTTACTATTGACATGCGATGTGCACTGGAAGTGTTTGCCAGACCTTTACTAAATACAAAAGACGATCGTACGGCGTTCAAAAGTGTTTGTATAGATTAAATCATGAATCTTTCTCATTGGCAGCCTGCTGATTGGTTTTCCTCTCCAGTGCATAAACAGAAATGAAGGGCATTTTGGCCAATCTCATAATTTGATTGCATGGAAGTGATAGATTTGTCATGTCATCTGTTTATAGTTGTGGTTTGGCATGTCTAAAATGATTGAAACTCCAGATGGATCGAAGCTAAATTTATCCATTGCATTGAGCTCCAGAAAAATTCGTAAGCCAACCGACACAAGACTGACAAGGATTGTTCTTGTCTGCTCGAAATGATTTTTTTAAAGATGGGATATTAGAACATTGAGGTGGCTCCTTGCAGACCTGGGCATTGTATCACCTACAGTGGAGTAGATGTAGTAAAAATCAATGATTCTGTGGCCCGTGAAAGGTGTATTGATCTGCCATTCTGTCACCCTAGAATATGATTTCCATTGGACGTAAATGAAAGTAGAGGGCGGTGCAGTACGTGGTGAAGAGTGATTCTTGCCTTGCTCCATCTTATCACATTCACCCGATTTTGGATGAAGGCTTCAAATGGTGGCTCATTCAACCAGTCGGTCACCTCAATCAGGGTGTTGAGTTGGCATTGTAAGGATCAATGGTTTTTGTTAGTACCGATTGCCACACTTCAAGCTGAAGTGTCTTCAAGGCATCCCTTCGGCTCTTGAAAACAACAAATGGCCTATCCTACAAATTCATTATGGATTGTCATGGTGTGCTGTGGGTAAACCGTCAAGTCTTGTCACCACGTTCAAATAAAATAACACTTTGGGTGTAGAGAAACATTTTTGCGCTGGTCGCTGGTAGGCAATTATGCTCGAGATGAAGTGATTCACATTCCTCGATTCGACGAATTTTCACAATTTGGTCATAAATTAAAATGTTCAAATCCTTTTTCATTGTGGTGAATGCAGCACTCTTGGCTGGTGGAGTCGTGTGGACCAGTGCAAATTAAAAATGTCTGATTCTTATGCAATTTTGTGCATTGTGATCATAAGTATTTTATATTAATTGATTCATCAATCCACTGCTGGTTGAAGGTCTCCCAAAGCTGCTGCCATATCCTGGAGTCGTGATGTAAAACTCCACTGAGCACCTCCACATTGATTCCAAGGGGGTGTGGGAGGGGGGGTCCCTGCCACATGGTGCCTCCGATGGGTGGCGGGGTATAACTATTGAGTGGTAACGTGTCTCCCATGTGCTTGACCCTGTGCCCTGAGTATCACTGCTTACCTATGTTACCTGTGTTCCTCCTCACTCACCCCTGGTGTGCCACTCTGCAGGAGCTTCATGCACCTGGGTGCGGGGTTGAGCGTGGGGCTGAGCGGGCTGGCGGCCGGCTTCGCCATCGGCATCGTTGGCGACGCGGGTGTGCGTGGCACGGCCCAGCAGCCACGACTCTTTGTCGGCATGATCCTCATCCTCATTTTTGCCGAAGTGCTGGGTCTCTACGGTCTCATCGTGGCCCTCATCCTTTCCACAAAGTAAAAACGCAGCTCGCCCGAGCGCGCAACGCTGCACCCCTTGCGGGGGGGTGGGATTCGGTTAACGGGAACGTATTGGCACCGGGGGGGGTGGGGGGGGTGAAGTAAAGGAAGGGGAGATGGTGCGGAAGGAGCGGGGAGAGGCTGTGTGCTTGTGTCGTTAAAGATAATTACACATTAAAGGGGGCGGTGCTTCATTTTGCATGTCTCCCGGCGCAGCTCTCGAGGTGTGCAGCGAGAAACGGCTTCGTTGTCTTTTTTTTTTATTTTTAAAGGTCACGTATTGACAAACCACCCCCTTTGTCCCCACGGTACCGCTCGGTGCGTCCCGTTAAACCCCCAAGCCCTGCCGCTGAAGCTGCCCGCCATGTTACTATATACACGTGTTGTACAGAGATTCCACCCATAGCGATACATCTAAATTGCGGCGATTTATAGGATCACGACTTTGAGGTAACATCAGTATGCTCTTCGCCACTTCTGAAACACGTGATCCGTGTGTGAGGTTGGTCCGTTTTCATGGACATTTGTTCTGTTCCAAGATGTGAGCGTCGTCCAGCTTTGGTGAGGTCTTGGAACGGTGCTGCGCGTTGGAATGATTTTAAGAAATCTTCACCCGATTTACCGTAAACTTTGTGCAACACTTTCGGTGGGTTGTTTTGTAATTACGTGGAAATAATGACCGTTATGTTGCTTATTTCTTCATGTACTTTTAAGGTTGTAAAAGAAAAATGAAAGTAATATTTAAATTGATTGTGGTAACATGTTAAGATTCTGTACAAAAAAAGAAACGAATATATAACGAAAAAAGGATCGCTATGATTTTGCTGCCGTTTTTTGTGTGTTTGGCCAATTCGCCCCACATCTCGTTTGCGCACCGTTCATGTTTATCCCCTTTATGCCACCACTGACGGGTGTTAAGTGAAGTACAGAATAACTTAAGCCATCAATGTTACCTATCTTGCCAATCAATTAATTCAATGTGCTCAGCGACTTTCAAAATGTCATAAATAAAATCTATTAAATCCGAGGAGCAAGATATATCTTAGTAGGCAATGCATTTTCAGCATTTACACCTAAAGCCCTGAGCAGGAGAGGGCTGCATCTGACAACCACTTTTCTCTTCTTGGTGGTTATAAAACAATGCACGTTGTCGTAAACTTACACAAGCATCCCACAATGCATCACCAAACCTCCCTCGCACCCACCCAGCAACCCCTCCTTTGAATTAATCGATTGGTGCAATTGCCTCTTCTGTGCATATGTCTGCTCCCTACGTTGTTCCGTGCTCCCGTAGGTTTGAGTGTTAAGTGGGTGACGCATAGTGTCATTAGCGGAGTTTTGGTCTGTGACGCTTGTTGCTGTGATAGGCTGTGTGTGTGTAAAAGCTGCAAACTCCACCCCTTGCTCCCTCATGCGTTTGTAGGTTGCTTTGTGAAATGCTGTTTTAGTGCAGTATTGTTATCAATATGATGTTTAAATTCCACCATTGACCAATAAATGTAACTTAAATTATTCTTTGCCGATATATTTTTTCACATTTGCCAGTATTCGTACGCCACTTTGACTAAAGCACATCAAACTAGTATATGCCGCAAGACAATGAATGACTAGTATATTGAAAGTTTTTTGAGCTTGGCCGATTGCTCCGTTTTCGTGGAACGAATGGAAAATACACAATCAAATGTCTTAATCGCACCCAGCCTGTTGATAAAAACAACAGCACAGCGCTTTCCAGAAACAAACAATACTTTACAGATCTCGTCAAAGGAGTGCAAACTCTGACATGAACCCAAGTTGTCCAACAGCTTTTGGCTAACCATCAAACAAAGTCACTGCATAATGTGCTTTCAGATCCATTTATGCAGCCGTCTTGAGCGCTCTTCCACTCTTAGGAAGTCACTGGAGTTGACGCACTTTAAATTCTAGATTTAAAACTTTATTTAGAACTGCTTTGTGTTTTAGTTTGTCCTTCCCCCTGCACCTCCGATGAGCACGGTTGGATATGTACGGTGTGAAAAAAGTTAAATAGATGTAATGGTATATAATGGAGTTGAAAAGACATGTACATCATCGTGACAATTTTTGAGTTAATGCAGTGGTGATGCATCCAGCCTGCGATTTCATTTTACACGGGCTGTGGCCATGACTCCGTACCACTTCGAAGCATGTTTCTGTGGGGGGGGATGGGGCACCTTGCCAAATGCCAGCTGTTTCAATACATTTCGTGCAAGCTGACCGCAAGGAACAGGCTGCCCCGACATGCACGGAACGCACACGTTATGGCCAAACTCAATTGCGACTGCATGCGGTATCATCCAATGTTCGTTCCACAGCCACGCAAGGGTTGTGCCGAGCCAGTGCAGCAAAGTTCCAGAGGCGCGCAGTCTTTTTCACTGCAATGTGTAATGTTGAAACTAAGCTGTACACACTGGCACATCTGGCTGGTCATCTTTGCAGCCTGCAGCTTGTTGTTCTTGTGCTGTCTGGTGCTTCGGCTGGGGCACCCACCACTCGGTGGCACCGGGACTGCATTGAGGCTGGCTGTGATGAACCCAGGGTACATTTGTGCGCAGTTGACGTCGACAACCAATTTACTTTGCGTAAAAGCGACAACTTTGGAAGGAAGTGCATACAATGATGCGTCAAGCCAATTAAAACCGACTTCATTGAAAATAGATTTTGGGCTGCCTGTAGAAGCCATTTTTTGGTACTGGAAGAATTAAAAAAATTCCATTGCGATGAATAGTAGAGGGAGAATTGTCTCGAAAGCTGTTATTTTGTATTCTAAGAGATGCAATTTAGGTTTGGTGTGAAACCAACGTTTGTGAGGATTTTTTTTTAGACCATGGTTGACCAGACTGGGACAATCGACAACGCTTGAAAACTTAGGTTAAATGACGGAAGGTTGCCCAGATTTGAAACCATCATCTTAGCAGCGCCGGCTCGGGTGCTCTGATCTCTAAGCCACATGGCCACCCTTCATGATTCGTGTTGATGTGGCTTTCATTAAAAAAAATGCACCGCTGTTCACTTAAACACAATCCAAAAAACACATTCCTGCGGAGGGAGCTGGTAGGAACGTTGGGTTGCTCGGTCAATGGCCAGGGTCAACGGCGGCGTGGTGTATTCCGCAAATATGCCCGACTGTGAGGGCAGGCACAAGCCGGCGTGAGTAGGTTAAACGTTGAGTTTTATAAGGGCACCACGGGGTGACCAGCCCCTCCCCACCCAGCCCCACCCCTCCCATTTTTGGATGCACGACGGACGGACACAATAATCCCCTGAGGGCTGGTGTAACCAGGAGGTTCCTACCAGTATCAATCTTATAACCAAGTCGTGTAGGGGGGAGGGAGTTCACGCCAATACGCTTTGTGGTAGCGTCTACCATGAGACACAAACTCAAGGGTCTCAGCTCCCCATATCGCCTCGGCAACGTCCAAGCTGCTGCTGCAGCCAGGAGACCTATCTTCCACCCACTGGGCTCCTTTACACTTGTGGGTTAGATGTGACCTGTGCCTTCATTTCACACGGACCGTGGCCACATGAGACCAACCACAGCGATACGGCTCCGAAGACCTTGATCCGTCACTGTAAGCATCCTCACCACCCTTAATTGGGTTCTGGAGAGGGGAACATTTTCAAAGTGGCAATTCTATGCTTCTAACTGAAGTGCAGTCTTGTCTGTCATTGCAAGGGCCTCGTCCAGTGACAAGTCACCAAGGCGTGCGTGAATGTGTGGTTGATGGGACAGGTACCTTGAATTCCTCTGGCCCTCGAAGGGAAAAGTGATCCAGTCCATGCCAAGCATTCCCCGAGCATGGACAGGGGGCTCGGGTTGCCATCTGCGCTGGTTTACCCAGGTTCGTCCTTTTCAGATGGTTATCCTTGGAGATCCGTAAGACTTTCATGGACATTAAAAGGCCCCAGCTTTTGTCAATCGCGTCCGACTGTCACACAACTCAATGCATTTACACCAGTGGCTCTTCACCTGAGGGTGCGAGATGCCCCAACTGTGAGGGTGGAGAGGGACATGGCCAGCTGATTTTAGAAGGTAAATCATCGAAATACAAATTAATGAAAGCTATGTATTTATCAATATATTTTTTACGATTGAGAACCAAAGGGGGGTGCCAAGGCTGCAGTAAAGGTTGAGAGCCACTGATTTCCACGTCGTTCTTTTTAATGGCATTGCGCAATATTCAAATTCCCCATGACATGTCCCGTATTTTGTACCACAGAGGTGGGAACCCGAGCAGGGGAACGAGGGGCTTTTTTATCCACAGAATAGAGGGGGGGGTGGTGTGAAGTGTGGGCGTGATCACACAAGGGGCGTAACTACACCAAGGGGTGGGAACCTATACTAATAGGGGTTTTCCCCTTTTTTCTGGCAACAAAACTAACACCTTTTGCAAGGAATCACGCTTACATTAACCACAATACTGGCAGTCAAATGCAAACAAAAAACAATACTCTGATAATTTATGCATTGTCTTTGAAACTGATTGGTCCACACCAGAAACAGCTTTTTTTTGCATTTGACTGCAAGTATTGTGGTTAATGTAAGCATGATTCCTTGCAAAAGGTGTCAGTTTTGTTGCCAAAAAAAGGGGGAAAACCCTATTAGTATATTTTGGTACTGGCAAAGGAGGTCCCATGATGGGTGGGAACCTTTTAATGCTTGTGGGCGGGGGGGAGGGGCTTACAGCGGTGGGGGGGGGGGGAAGCTGGGCGGAGCTTAAGTTGGCGGTGGGCGGGGCATGTGAAGGTCATGACCCCCGAGGGGCCGGGCTCGCGTCACGTGACCGGTACCGGGCTTGCTCTTCCTCTACCTCTCTCGCCCCCCCATCTCGCGGTTTTCTCCTCGCTCCGCCTTGTGGGGGGTCCCCTCTCCCAAACACTTTTCGTCGTCGTTGCTGTATCGCCGCACTGTCAACTCGCCGCCAACCCTCTCCGCCAAGCCCGCCATGGCGCTCGCCTTCCCGTGCCGGGCCGCGCTGAGCGCGCGCCGCGCCAACGGTGAGGGTCGTGACCCCGTTGAGTTGACGAGCCGTGACCCCGTGACCCGGATGTCAACATGCCCGGCACGTGTGTCGGCACGTGCGCGCGGGGTGCCTGATGAGATGTGTAGAAAATTCTAGATTTGAAGCTTTCGTGACTGCAAGGATTCATATGCTTAGGTTTTTTCGGTAAAGTCACGTAGGTAAAAAAATTTAAATTAATAAAAGTAAAATAAAAATCACGACGTTTCGGAGGCAACACACTTGATACAGCTATCGTGCTGTGACGGTTCCACCTGAAGACGGAGGCTTGTGTTGCCTCCGAAACGTCGTGATTTTTATTTTACTTTTATTAATTTGAATTTTTTACCTACGTGACTTTACCGAAAAAACCTAAGAATATGTGTAGAAAATATTTACCTTTTTATTTGTTTTGTTTTTTTGTATGTGGAGGGGACAGATATGGGAAGGAGCGGCGTTCGCTTGTTGTGTTGTATTTGTATACTCTACAGTCCGTTTAAAAAGTATATCTTTGCTCTGTTTTTTAAAGGGGCCGTCCATAAATGACGTCACGCTATTTTGGACGATTTTTGACCCCCCCCCTCTCTTTGTCACGCGGCGTCAAAAAAAGTCAGACCCCCCCTCCTCAAAGATGACGTCACAAAGCTCTGCCCCCCTCCCCCAAAATGAAATATGCTGCAAATCGCTTTAAAATATTGTCATTGTAGTGCGTATTTAATGTGGCGCTGCACTCTGATTTTGTAGGATAAAATATGTATTTAAAAGTCTATTTAATTAAGCAGAACGTGTTGTCTATATTTAAAGTTGCGCATTTTGATGTGACGTCACATTTCTCAAACCCCACCCTCGTCACATGTCTGACCCCCCCCCCCAGGTGCGTGACGTAATTTATGGACGGCCCCTAATATTTTATGACAATGAAATAATAATATTCACAATTTAACTTGGGATTCATTTACATTTTTAAGGAGTCTAGTCAGCAATGAAAAGGGTGCCTAAATTACCTTTTTAGATGGCTTTTTTTTGTAGGCCCTACTGCCAGCAGTGACATGAGCGAGCAATTGCAGGGCTGCGCTCTGCACGCATTTACAAGACTGGTGGTTTGCAAATCTTTCCAGAGTAATTGACGTCACGGTGATTTATATGATGTAATAATTTTAACAGCTAATTAATTTACCGTATTAAGCAATTATTGTGTAACTGACATCTGCCTTTTTACGGTTTACCCAAGAAAGCTACAGTACATTGAGGCTTAAAACTTTTTCAGGCGTGTCCTGACAAACTTTTCTCTGGAGGAGTGATGTTGCTACGTGTCATCTGCAGATCATTTGTCAGCTTGTCGATGTCAGGGTCGGGATCGGGATCGAACCCACGACCTCCTGTATACCGGGGGGGGGGGGGTAGTTAACACCTCTCCACCGCGGCGCCCAATCCTGCCGCCTATAAGCGTTGTAGACTGTAAAGTTGCAACGATGAAAAGACTTGAGGTCAGGCTGGTCGATGTGGACTGCAGTTGCATAACTTCAGTAATCTTCGTACTGGAAGTGCAGCAAAGAAAGCACGAACAAATACAATTGTGAAATACATTTACAATGGAACAAATATAATAATCATGATATCTTGATTTGAAGCTTTCGTGACTGCAGGAATCCATACTCTTTGGTTCTTTCGGGGTAAAGTCACGTAGGTATAAAATAAAATAAATCACGACGTTTTGGGCGCAACACAAGCGTCCGTCATCAGGTGGGACGCTTGTGTTGCGCCCGAAACGTCGCGATTTATTTTATTTTATACCTACGTGACTTTACCGAAAAAAACCAAAGTGTATAATCATTATACCCATATGTAATGGCGTATCGAGAGTGGGTGTTATTTTATCAAGTCTTTATCAGTAAGGTGTGGAGCATCATAAGACAATATGCAGGAGCAGCTAACCAACTGACACCAAATCTCAGGAACTGAATTCCCAGCACATGGAGCAAAACGTTGGACATCCTGCGGAGCAACACGCAGTGCAACCCATACATACTTCCGGGAGCTCTACTTTATGTATTGTTGCATAGCCCCCTGTCTGCCTGAGCCTGACGAATCGCTGCTGGCCGCCACGTTCGGTTACAGATGCAGTGCGGAATCTGAGGGCCTGGCTTCCGCAGACGCGGTGGTTCTGTCGGAGCGTGACGAGCGGACAGCCTGAGGGAGCCTCCAGCCCACAGCTGACGGGACGATACCTGGGCCAGCCGGCACCTCACACGCACCCTCATCTCCTCCAACCAGGTACCATATATGCACACATGCACAAAATGCAGACACCTGTACATACACACATTCAAAAAATATGTTTCATAATCCTAGGATCAGAGGACATCACTGTCGCACCCCAGGGTGAACTCAGAATGGCTCTAATTCGAGCCATGGAGCTTTTCCTGGGCCTGTACTTTGAAGGGGAACCCACGTTAGATTGAGACTTGTTGAAATGTTACAGACAAAATAAATTAATGACTAACTTTTTCAATGGACTCTGTAATTCCTGCTGCTGCTCGTATTGTACCATGTGCATATTGTGCTACCGCTCACAATGGGGGCGACGGTTAACGCTTGCAGGGGAGGTGATGCCAGGGTTCACGCGCGAGGAGTTTGCTCTGCGGCGGCACCGGCTGATGGCAGCAGTGCAGGCGGAGTCGCCAGGCAGCGTCGTCCTGGTGCCTTCCAACCCGACGTGCATCATGACCAACGACATCCCCTACCCCTTCCACCAGCACAGCGACCTGCTGTACCTTACCGGCTTCCAGGAACCCGACAGCTTGCTGCTGCTGCTGCCCAGACGAGGTGCCTAAATCCTCGGCGTGCAAAGCACGACATTAAAAACAATTGGGTGCTGTTTTATAGCAAAACAGCATCAATTAATAGCAGTGCCGGAGTTGAAGTCTTCTCCTGTGAATTCATTCTGCTTATTCACAGATAGCAGCTGCCAATTCATTCACTTGAGATGGCAGCTCCTGGATCGAGTGCCGCGATACTGGGTTTGAAGTTACCCGGTGAATGCTGGCTCACTGTGGCTTCACCTGCCCAACTCCCATAATGCATTGTGTGCTGTGACGTAGCTCTTTGCAGTCCTGACTCCCATCATGCACTGCGCGTTTTAATGTAGAAATTCTGGAGCATCAAGTCTTCCCTACGGTAAAGGTGCAGCAGTTATACCCCTTGACGTCACTAGATGGCGCACATGCAGCGCTCCAGAACGTTAAAGGATTGTGATATTTCACAAAGCTCAAAACACACTGCCTATGTTCATTCAATGAGCGACATTTGTTTTTTGACATGCTTCTTTCATCAACCCCTCCGAGAGTCATTTCAGACGATTTGTCTCTGTTGCGGGCAGTGGAGTAGAGTGGTTGGCATGGGCCCCGGTGAAGAGAATTACAAGGCGGTACCTCTTACTTTCTTTCCCTCTTCATAGCTCGGTGCCTCGGCTCCCCCGGTCCATTGGGCCCTGGTGCATTTGTATGGCCAGCACGTATGATAGTTATGCCACTGCTTTTTAGCTGAGGGAATCTCAGCTAAAAAAACAATCCTTGGAGCAGCTGCACGAGAGAGTGAATCACGCGAGCAAGCGATCAAAACCAAAAAACTTTTGCCTAGGTGGGGCGACTGCGGCTACCCACAAGGCCGTGCTGCTGGTGCCTCCGCGCGACGCGACGCGGGAGCTTTGGGACGGGCCGCGCTCAGGCCCGGACGGTGCGGTGGCCCTTACGGGCGTGGACGAGGCCTTCCCGCTGCAGGAGTTGGCACGCGTGTTGGCGCATGCCGGCGAACCCCCCGCGTGGTGGTACTACCCGCACAGGGACCCCCCGCACCCGGAGATGCACGAGCGGCACGTGGGGCCAATGCTGGCGCCAGCGGCGGCGCAGGGCCGCGTGCACTCGCTGCGTAAACACGTGGCCGCGCTACGCCTCGTCAAGTCGCAGGCGGAGGTGCGCGTCATGAGGGCTGCTGCGGAGATCACGGCGCAGGTGAGGGCGGGGTGTGAGCTGTGACGGTAAGCGAGGGGGTAAATGGGCTAGTGAGTGAGTATCGGTGTGGGTGATTGAGTGACCCAGTGAGTGAGTGTTTGACGCGTTGAGTGAGAGACCCAGTGTGCGTGAGTAAACTTGTAACAGGTGCACGAGAGCAATTGAGTGACCCCGTGAGTGAATGGAGTCACCCTGTGAGACATAGACCCAGTGAGTGAGTGGATGACGCTACGGAGTGAGTGACCCAGTGAGTGAGCGAGTGCGTGACCCATCCCAGTGAGTGTGAGTGGTACTATGAAGAGTGAGTGAGTGGGCTAGTGACTGACTATGTGAGTAAATAACCCTACGAGTGACTGAGTTGACTCTGTGGCCCCATGGTGCGGTGCTGCAGGCGATGGTGGAGACGATGCGAGCGAGCTCCCCGCCTGTGGACGAGGCATTCCTCTACGCCAAGGTGCTCCGATGCCTTCCTCATCGTTCACAGAGAGTGTCAGAACTACAAACTATGAACTAAATTATTTACCAAGTAAGGTCCACTGGGCTTACAGGTCTTTTTCAGAAGCGACCTGGCCACAAATGATAGCCCAATGAAGTGGCTTATCACGTGGCAAATTATAGCAGCAGCCAAATACTCTAAACTCACGTTTCTAAATGTGGAGGGAAAAACCGGAGGACCCGGAGCAAACTCCAGAAATACAGGCGTCAGGGTCGAGATCGAACCCACGACCTCCTTCATATTTCTGATCGATTAATTGACTTAATGGGCTCATCATCCCAGCTTTCCACAGCAGAAACACTTGGTCATAAAAAAGGAAAGGAGAAATGACCCGCCATGATTAGTTTGCATGCAACTAGGCATCAATGATCTATTAACCCTTACGATACATAAATCCAAATTATGCCCGTAACATTCAGTTAAATGTGATTTTGTGCAAGCTATATGCTGAATGCTCATGGAAAATTTTGCCGAATAACCCGGACAAAAATTACAAAATGATACTAAAAGAAAAACAATGACAGTAGTGCAGTTTGTTGAAGCAATCAATTACTCTGCCGATTATCGGTCCATTCACTTGACTAATCTTGATATAACACAATAATATTTTGGGAAAATTAGTGCCACTGTTCGCCAGTGTTATCTGATTCGTCGAGATAGTCGACAGGAGACAATTAAGAATCGCTTATAGAATAAAATCAATATCCCGAATCATGAGCATGGATTCGCTTGATTCAGGATGAATCGTTTCAGCGCCGTTGTGTTGCGTTGTGCGTGCACGGTGCAGTTTGAGTTTGAGTGCCGGGCCCTTGGAGCTGAGATCCTCGCGTACCCCCCCGTGGTGGCTGGAGGGAACCGCGCCAACATCCTGCACTACGTGAAGAACAACCAGATTATACAGGTGACTGCACACCCGATGGGCACCCACATGCACACTTGCAAATAGGCACGTATGCGTGTGTGTGTGATGGGCAGCGCCAGTAGTGTAACGGTTAGCAGGCTGCACTATGAACCCGGCGACCCGAGTTCGATTCATGTTCACACAATATCGGCGACAAATATTTGAATCGGTCCCGGGTTTCCCCTACGTCAATTCAACATCAAATAGGTACCTGGTGCGATGTGTAAAAATCGCTACCGAGGAGACAAAGGCGGCCAGGCGTGGTGCTGACCACCCACCCCCTCGTGTGCCGTGCCGCCCTTGATAGGTGCTCGCTAACAGCACTTCCCCCGACAGCCTATGTATGTCTGTTGAACTTCTTTCATGCCTTATGTAGCCAATTTTGCTAATCAGAGGTGTTGAGTTTAACACGTAGGCTTTCGCGACCAACATTATTCATAATATAGGTTTTTGGGTCAGATCGCGTTATTTATAAATGTGTCGTAACCCTCCACCAACCCGACACGGCCAAACAGTAAAAAACGTGTCACGTTTTTCAAAGGACAAAATAATTCACTTCTTTAGCCCACCGGAGGTGTTGAGGTGAGACGGGGGATCTTTGTCTTTGCGTGACGCTGTGCAGGATGGAGAGATGGTGCTGTTGGATGGAGGCTGTGAGCTCCACGGCTACGCGAGTGACGTCACCCGCACCTGGCCCGTGTCGGGCTGGTACGACGCAGCAGCGTTCACACCAGCAGCAGCAGCAGCAGTGCTCTTACAAACACTTGTGACACCAACCCCCCCCGCCAAACCCCCACCAGTGATTCTGTGGAATGTAAAAAAAAAATATTTAAGAATCAATTTGTGTTTCTCGTTTTTTACCAGCTCGTTTATATTGCTTCTTGTTTTTCCGTCTCGCGCGTTCTAAATTGCGTCATTAGCCTAGCTGTAAGAGCTTATCACTTGCATAGAATGTGTAATGCATATGATTATCACTGGGGGTGTATTATACGTAAAATGTATGCTATGACTGCTTCGCAGTGAACGTTGAAGATTCGCTTGCGGCATTTGAAACGAGTCGGCCATTGTGTGCCAGTGTCATGGTCCATATTTGTAAATTTTTGTTTTTAATTGCGACTCAACACCAGCCCAGTACAAAGCACCGGTCACAGTCCAGGAAGGGGGCAACGGAAACTCCGCGAACAAAAACCCGAGGGCTTAACGAAGGGGAATACAAAATAAATAAAAAGCACCCACAAATGATACGTGCGATGCGTTGTCCTGAGATTGAGAATCTATTGCCAATCGATGCCTCAGTTACCCGGCTGCTCGTTTTTGCACCCCCCCCCTCCCCCCCCACCAGCTTCTCGGGACCCCAGGCGGAGTTGTATGAGGCCGTCCTGGACGTGCAGAAGCTGTGCCTGTGCGGGTGCCGCGCGGGCTCCACCATGGAGGGCCTCTACTCCCTCATGCTGCTCCAGCTCGGCCAACGGCTCCAGGGGCTCGGCATCCTCGACGGCGGCCTTTCCCCCGGCGCCGCCGCCAAGGCAAGCGCTCGCCGCTCGTCGCGCAGGGGGTTCACGGTTCTGATCTGGCAGGCCGCCCCGGTTACTGCTGCGGATGGCGTATTAACCATCTATGACTCTACGCCGTCCTCTTCACCGCACAGCAGTCGCCGTGAATCATCGCGGCGCTGGGTCCAGTCGCCGACGTTGCCGGGCGGTTATCGCGGAGGTTTGAGCCCAGTGGCTTGTGTGTGTGTACATGAAAAGGGTGGCCGCACAGACTGTAACAACTACAGGGGTATTTCACTCCTCAGTGTGCCGGGAAAGGTCCTGGCAAGGATTATTCAACCTCGCCTTGCCAGGCACGCTGAGGAGAGGCTTGCGGAGCCCCAATGCGGTTTCAGGAAAGGGCGGTCCTGCACAAATGCCATATTTTCTGTCCGTCTACTACAGCAGAGATGTAGAGAATTCCAACAAGATCTACATCTCTGCTTTATTGACCTGGTCAAGGCCTAGGATACCATCAGTAGGCCTGGGCTCTGGGTTGTTCTTCGTGCTTTTGGAGTCCCTGACCCGCTGCTCACGATCATTAAGGATCTTCATGATGGTGAGCGGGCCCGAGTAAAACTACGTGGCCGGGAGTCGGAACCATTCCCTGTTCACTTTGGGGTGCGACAGGGATGTCCTCTGGCTCCCACATTATTTAACATCCATTTCGACCATGGAGTTCGGGAAGCCTTCAATAGCTGTACCGGAGGAATTTCCATCTGTTACAGATACAATGGGAGGCTGATCGATGCCCGGGTGCGGTCAAGGGATGGCTGCCTATTGCTAAACCATGTTATGTATGCCGATGATCTGGTAATTGCTGCTCACTCGAAAGGAGGAGTTAGAGGTGCTGCTGCTGAACCTGGAGCTTGCCACGAAGAGGTGGGGACTTACCATCGGCGGACACTCCACTCCCACAACTCCAAATTGGTGATAGGGCAGTTGTGGAGATAGTGGAGAGTTTCCCATACCTGGGCAGCATGCTCATGAACCAGCTTCGGTTTGACAGCAGAGGTCTCACACCGAATCAGTCGAGCGGAATTATCTTTTCATCGGCTGCATAACGCTGTGTGGAAGCTACCTGGTCTGTCGCTCCACATGAAGCTTCAGGTCTTCTCGGCCACGGTTATTCCCTCCCTTCTCTATGCTTGCGAAACGTGGACCCCCCCCTAATGGAACATCTTCGCCGGTTAGAAACATTTAGGCTGGCCTTCCTACGATCCATCCTGGGTTTAACCAGACTGGATTGTGTGAGGAGCTCACATATTTTTGAAATATCTGGACAAAGTCCCATCGGTGAGCTCCTCCGGCAGGCAAGGCTGCGTTGGCTGGGTCATGTAGACTTTTTTTGGATCGTCTGATTTTCAGATTCTTCAGAAAAATCGAGAGCACCACCCGAGCGTGAGCGTGTGTATTTACAGGCGGCACGGCAGTACTGCCCACACCACGTAGGCCACTACCTGGGCATGGACGTGCACGATACTCCGGACGTGTCGCGCAGCATCGCCCTGCAGCCTGGCATGGCCATCACCATCGAACCTGGCAAGTCCCTCCTCCAACTCTCCCCGACAAAGGCAGATATCCCCTGTGTAGCCTTTAACAGGCTGTTGGGGCAAGTGCTGTAAGTGAGCACCCACGAAGGCCAGCACAGCGCACGAGGGGCCGCCCGCCTTTGACTTCCCAGTGCTGATGTTTTCACCACACCGAGTACTCATTTAAGGTCGGGTTGACCTAGGGGAGAGTCGGGTCTGGTCAGTGGGGAATTGAACCAGGTTCACGGCATTCGCCGGGATCGTAGTGCAATGCGCTCACTGCTACACTACGTCACAAACATATGCAGGTTATTATTTTGTGCAGTGTCTGCTCCATAGCTCTCTCCATTGCGTTGCTGGGTTGCACCGCGCGTTGTCCGACATTTCAGTTCCGGAAAAAGCTCGCAAGCGCTTGCGGCGAAACGTCAGACACCGTGCCAGACAAACGGGTGCAGTAAAAACCCCAAAAAGCATCGGAGCGCTTTCGTGACTGCAGGGATTCATCTTCTTGGTTCTTTCGGTAAAGTCACGTAGAAGGGAAATAATAGAATAATAAAAATAAAACATAATAAAATGATTCTCACGACGTCTCGGCCACAACGCAAGCAGCCGTCAGACCTGTTCTTCACCTGAGGACGGCTGCTTGCGTTGTGGCCGATACGTCGTAAGAATTATTTTGTTATGTTTTATTTGTATTATTTTATTATTTCCCTTCTACGTGACTTTACCGAAAGAACCAAGAAGAAGACATCGGAGCGCCGTCGGGCTAACTAACGTCCCCGGTGTTCCCCCCCCACTCCCCGCCCCCCCCCCACCCCCGGCCTAGGCCTGTACATTCCCCGCGCGGACGAGTCTGTGCCCGCACGCTTTCGGGGCCTGGGCGTGCGCGTGGAAGACGACGTCGTGATCACAGAGGCCGAGCCCCTCGTGCTCTCCTCCTCTTGCCCCAAGGAGCGGCGCCACATCGAGGACATCGTCGCCAAGTGACCGGGCCAGAGAGCGGCGCGGCGCCTTTGCCTGCTGTTGTTTTGCGTAGAGAGGCGCACGGTCCGGGTCCTGCAGCCGCCCGCTCCCGTTAACACCGCGCCGGGCGCGTTGACGGCGAAACGCGGCCACCGCCTGCTTCACAGCGGGTGGTTAAAGTAGCGGCCGCGTCGTTCGAAAAACAGTGTTAGGCCGCTTGTGCCGGCTTCGCACCTCGGTGGATGACGTCGGTGGAGGCTTTGGTTGAAAGGCAGGCGGCAGCGAGGTGAGATTCAAAGTCTCGGCTTGAAGGTGAGCCGGGGAAGTTGCGCCGTCGTGGTGTGAAATGGAGGTCAACGGCTTTTGAGATGGGTCTGTCACTTGATTAGGGCGGTGAAGTTTGGCCAAATAAGCACCACGACCCACGCGGCGTGGGGAGGCTTTCATCAAGCAGTGGTTTTTAACAAACGTGTTGCGCTCGTTCCTTGTAATGGATTGAACGATTAACATCCCTCCGCCTCGTTTTAAGAATTATTTATTTTAACTTTGTGGTAAATGGGTGCTCCCCTCGTGGTTACAGGGGTGACGTGAACTCATCGCGTGCAACATATACGAGTCGAAATATATTTATTCCGACACGGTTTGATGCCTGTATATTGGGAGCTTAAGAAACGATATAAACCGATGAATTTATGCATTGTTCCACCCCGAGTGCCATATCTGAAATCGCTAAACTTTAAATTTACCCAGGTTTAGCAAACAGTATCGGGCCGGTAATCTCTTGTGCCCATTTTAGGTCACCGAGCTCCTGCACTGAATTATGGTCCCCCTTTTTGCGAAAGTTGCTAAATTATTTTGCAAGTTCACTGCCGTGGAAGAAACACAGCATTCTGTTTACACCACAGTTGTTGTTGACGAAGGTGGGCGGAGGCAGCAAAGCAAACCTCGTTAAAGAGGAGAGGGACATTTGAGACACGGCGCGGAGAGAAATACTCGACAGGCGAAGTCACCTCTCCTCCCAGGGATCGGCGATCCAGACAGCCTCATCGTTGCGGAGGATAATACTGGTAGGAACCTCCTGGTTACACCAGCCCACAGGGGATTATTGTGTCCGTCCGTCCGTCGTGCATCTAAAAATGGGAGGGGTGGGGCTGGGTGGAGAGGGGAGGGTGGGGAGGGGCTGGGTGGGGGTTGGGAGGGGTGGGGCTGGGTGGGGAGGGGCTGGTCACCCCGTGGTGCCCTTATAAAACTCAACGTTTAACCTACTCACGCCGGCTTGTGCCCGCCATCACAGTCGGGCATGTTTGCGGAATACACCACGCCGCCGTTGACCCTGGCCATTGACCGAGCAACCCAACGTTCCGACCAGCTCCCTCCGCAGGAGGAATGTGTTGTCTGATGAGTGCACCCCCGGAATCTAGGAGCAGTGGCTGTGCTGGAAACTTGGATTGGACTTTGGAAGGAATTTCGCCAACGTCGCTCGTTCGCGGTTTAATGTCGTGGCGTTCTTTGCTCTTCTTGCTTCTTGTGAATGCAAAAAGACAAGAAAACGTCAATTAAAAACTCTAAATTTTGCAAACTTCTTCGTACTTGTCGTTTTTTTCGCTGCAGTTTTTTAAAGTTTAAAGAAGGCAGACGAATACGAGTTGAATTATTTTGTTAAATCGGCGATCTTAAAGGTTTATTTGGATAGATATATACGGTAAGTGGTGGGATTTTTACAGGCGCCTCGGGTGTTTAAAGCCTGTTTCGGCACCGAACTGTCCGTGTCGAGATCAGAGTTCAAACCCGGGACTCCCGCTTAAGGTAGTAAGTAACTCGACGTAATCATTAATGTTGCAAAGAATATAAATCATAAATAGCAGACTATCTCCTTGACTTATCCGTCCCTCCACGTTAAAAAGTTAAAGTATTTCTTACTCCACACAATCCTTTAGCTGCAGTATTTTTCACAGAACCCATTGGCCACACGGCCTTCTGGGAATGCACTCCCAGAAGGCCGTGCGGCTGATGGCTTGCATGAAAAATACTTTCACTTGGGCAGGTGTGAAATCCACAGCAAGAAAACCGCCACTTTTTTCTAATTTTCTTGCTGTGGATTTCACACCTGACGATTGCTTGTGTTGCAGTCGAAACGTCTTGAGAATTGTATTGCTTTATATTTGTATTATTTTAATAAGAATAAGCTTTACCATTATTGCCAATAAAGCAGGTGTTAAGATGTTCAAACACAATACCTATTCCAAGGCCATCGAATCTGCATTAACCCCAGATACTTGTGGCAAATCGTGCAAACAAGCATGCTCTGATAACCCACGCACTGTCTTTGGCACTGATTGGCCTACACCAGATACGGCCTTCTTTATGGCCTCGTCCCACCAGTGTTAGGACCACAGGACAGTACAAAGGCGATACAAAGTATCAGAACATTAATAGATCGGGTTGAACAGTTACATGTATGGGACCTTTTTGCCAGTTAAGCCACCGCTGTTTTTTTTATATCAGCGAAGAGACGCACTGCGGTCTGATTCTCGGCCGTGCCAAACGTACGTGGTGAGTGATAATCTGAACTGGTTAGGATCTCCCCCTAGGTTGGCTCGGCATCAAATGAGTTGTACCCTTTATTTTAGAATATGGATGTGTATTTAGACTGGAGGAATCCGCTTTTTTTCACAGATGTCAGTCGTGACAACGGCACCCAGTATAGAAATCATGAATAGGAGTGTAAAGTACAAGAAAAGTGAACAAATCACCCAACCACATACGAATAAAACTAAACCATCTCCATCCTACCAGGCAAATTCCACTGAAGTATTAAACTTATTTTTCAAAAACGACCCGGCCTCAAATGATAGCTCAACAAAGTAGCCCATCATTTGAACATTTACGGCAGCAAAATAATCTAAATAGTCTAAACGCATGTTTCTAAGTGTGGAGGGGAAAAAAGCAGAGGACCCGAATAAAAAAATCCACGCGACCACGGGGAGAACACGCGAACTTCAACTCGACTGGCGCCAGGGTCGGGATCACATCCCTGACCTTCTGCAGAGCAGGCGAGGATGATAACATCTCACCACCGGAGATGAACTAAGGGGCCGTCCATAAATGACGTCACGCACCTCGGGAGGGGGGGGGGTCAGACATTTGTGACGATGTGTGAATGGGGGGAGGGTTTGAGAAATGTGACGTCACATCAAATTGCGCAACTTGAAATAAATTTAGACAACACGTTCTACTTAATTGAATCGACTTTTTAATAAATGTTTCTCCTACAACATCAGAGTGCAGCGTCACATTAAATACGCACTACAACGATAATAGTTTAAAGCGATTTGAAGCATGTTTTATTTGGGGGGGGGGGGGCAGAGCTTTGTGACGTCATATTTGAGGGGGGGTCTGACTTTTTGTGACGCCGTGTGACGAAAGGGGGGGGGGGTCAAAAATCGTCCAAAATCGCGTGACGTCATTTATGGACGGCCCCTAATCCCATTGACGTGAGTGAAACATCGTCGCCTCTTTTGCATGGGCGACATGGGTTGCGTCTAAAACTATTTTAGAACACAACTGAACAAATGTAGGCAACATTTTACAGTACATTAATACGGTACAATATGTATAAGCCCTAACAAAAACATAAATTTTCACTTAAAAGTAAAATATAATTCAGATATATAACTTTCGGCAAGTGACAGGATATAGCTAGAACTATAGTTCGGTGTGCAAACATCACCAGGTGGGGGGGGGGGGGACAGAGGTGGTTGCTATCCACACCACTCGCCCTCACCAGCCCTTCTGGCCTTCACGATTGCTCACGAATCGCACTTGCCTCAACAGCCTCGACAAGGCGACCACCTGGGGAATGTTTACCTTTGGTGTTGCATCGGTGCTGTGTGTGAAACCAATATTTGTGTTCTAGATTTGAAGCTTTCGTGGCTGCAAGGATGGAGCAGTTGCACCTGATGACGGAGGCTTGTGTTGCTTCCAAAACGTCGTGATTTAATTTAGTTATTTTCATTTATTGTTATTCTATTTTATTATTTTTACCTACGTGACTTTACCGAAAGAATCTAAGAGTACAATGTTTGTGTGGTCTGTGTTCAGGTCCATGTCAACGGGTTGTCAGAATCAGAATCTTTATGTATAGTGGAGGAATCCGATTAGCAATAAAAGCTATTTTTTCACAGATGTCCATTAGGGCCGAGTCAGAACGTGACAACACCGCTGTGTGTGTGTCCCTCTAATTGTGTGCGTCTGCCATTCTGTGTCAGTGCTTGCTGTTGTGTATTGTTGTTTGTTTAACATTTTATTCTCAGTAGCTGGGTGAGCCTTTTGTTCGTCTATATTGTTCAAGTTTTACTTGCGAAACATTTCTTCGGAAAATCTGTTGGACAGAAAATATATCAATGATAAATAGAATAGAATGCTTTTTACTGCACTGCATGTCCTTCCAACAAAATGTTTTTTGTGAAAAGGATTTTTAAAATATGATGTCCATTACCCTGTATTCGGTAGCGTCGAGGCCTTTAGGACACAGGGCATGAGAATTTAGCTGTACGTGATGCGTTCCATTCAGTCGCTGAACCTTCTCATCAGGAAACTACCGTGGAGAAAAAAAAAACAAAGCACGGAATGAGTTTAACACGTAGTCGAGGATGGTCTCTCGACCAATATTATCCATAAGAGTGGTTTTCTTGGGTTAGATTGCGTAAATATAAATGTGTCGTTAAACCCCACCACCGCCACCACCCAACACAGCTAATTAGTGAGGGTTGTCACGTAGACAAAACGTGCTGTACTCATGACGAATTGGCCACGTTCTGTTTACGCGACAACCCTTAGTAGTTGGCTGTGTCGGGTGGTGGCGGGTTTAACGACACATTTATATCTTTACGCGATCTAACCCAAAAACAAACCTGTGTTATGGATGATATTGGTCGCGAAAGCCTCCATGTTAAACTGACCTGTTTTTTTGCCAAAGAGTCAAACCTATTGTTATATTTCGATATTGGCAAGAAAGGTCCCATATTACACCCTGTTGTGTGTTGGAGAGTAAACACACCACGTGGGTTTAACGACGTTGATATTTACGCAATCTAACCCACAAAAACACATTCCTGCGGAGGGAGCTGGTAGGAACGTTGGGTTGCTCGGTCAATGGCCAGGATCAACGGCGGCGTGGTGTATTCCGAAAATATGGCCGACTGTGAGGGCGGGCACAAGCCGGCGTGAGTAGGTTAAACGTTCAGTTGTATAAGGGCACCACGGGCTCACCAGCCCCTCCCCACCCAGCCCCACCCCTCCCACCCAGTCCCTCCCCACCCAGCCCCACTCTCCCCACCCTCCCCTCTCCACCCAGCCCGACCCCTCCCATTTTTGGATTCACGACGGACGGACGGACACAATAATCCCCTGTGGGCTGGTGGAACCAGGTGGTTCCTACCAGTAAAACCATCTGTTATATGGAAAGCACGGCATCACGGTGCATTCAATGGACTCGGCTCTTCAAGTGAAGCCTTTGAAGTGTTAAGGAACTAATAGATCTGGTGATGCTGCCGCTGCTCTGCCATTGGTGCACAAGCACGTGCGTTAACAAACAATAGAAAAAAAACACTCCACGCGTTCGTCAATAACGCTGCGGCTTTAAAATGTGAAACTAAAAGGATATAATAGGTGAAGTTTGGGCAATGGGCCCGTGTTTATGTCACATAATGAGTGCTATGAAGAAGGGCCATTGCATGAAACGTCGCCTGTTATATATTTATTTTAAGGCCACTGTTATTGACAAATGTGTTGAGTTTTTTAAATTTTGTTTCAAGGAACGGAACGTTCCTCACTTCATACGAAGAATACTCATAATAAAATGCCAACCATATCAAAGCGACTAAGTTTGTTTTTTCGCTCCTGTGAATGGAAAACCAATGCGGTATTTATATTCCAGTGTGTCACACTGTGTCTGCCTTGCGGTTTATCGGCATGTTAAGTGTTGTTGTCTGCTTTCCTGATGTTTGTTTGTGTCTATGTGGCTTTGTGTCTCTGCTCATCCTAATAAAGCGTTCCCGCGTGTGTAATTGTGTAAATGTACTCAATTATTAACTACACCTCCGATTAGCGCGGTTGGCTCCGTATGGTGCGAAAGAAGTTCAACATACATACAATTACTATTGTCATTATTTTGTCTGGCATTGTGATTGACTGTTGCGATCGCAGCCCTGTGTCTGGTTGTGTCTTTACGTGATGTTGCGTGTCATACCATCACGTCTCATCCCTTGGTCTCCCACCTTAACGAATGCGTTCACTAAATAACTGCACCTCATATTCTTAGGTTTTTTCGGTAAAGTCACGTAGGTAAAACAATGAAATTAATAAAAGTAAAATAAATAAATAAATCACGACGTGTCGGAGGCAACCTACGTGACTTTACCGAAAAACCTAAGAATATGAATCCTTGCAGTCACGAAAGCTTCAAATCTAGAATTAACTGCTCCTCGTTTTAAATGCGAGGGATACACCGATATCTTTGCACTCCGTCTTCTTGGTGCTGTTAAGATAATTTTACTTACACCACCTTACTTTAAATCTTTTCTCCGTAGTAATACCCCAATTGCTGAGCTGCCAAGCCAGGTAACTAAACAGTTATACCACAGGTGAGCGCATAGCCTAACAGACTGGTGAATTTCGATTTAAAGCTTTCGTGACTGCAGGGATTCATCTTCTTGGTTCTTTCGGTAAAGTCACGTAGAAGGGAAATAATAAAATAATAAAAATAAAACATAATAAAATAATTCTCACGACGTTTCGGCCACAACGCAAGCAGCCGTCCTCAGGTGAAGAACAGGTCTGTCGGGAAGACAGCGTCTGAATGAATTTTCATTCTGGTGAATAATTATCCCAGGTATTGAACAGTTACCTATGAAGACGTTTGTCTTTAAAGATCTTCAGAGGTAAGACTTTGTGTTTAGAGGTAACTAGTGGCTTTGAATGTTCATTTTCAAATTACTACCATCAGGTAAAGAAACAGGTGTCGTTATAAACACAATGAATGCGACATTAAGTTGGGTTTGGTTTTGTAACGAGTTAACAGTGTACAGTCAAATGAATGTGATACAGAAATGTAAATAAGGACACACTGATCTATTGCACAATGAACTTTGTACCCGCCTTATATGAATGGCGTCTACAGGTGACTCAATACAACCTTCGTCAGCAGTGCCCGCACACACGACGCACCTCCACTGGCAACAACGCATTCAAAGCGAGGCTTGTGATAGGTGTTCAGTTGAATAGCGATAATTGAATTGGAAAGAATTTGTGGCCAGTTTTTTTTTGTTACTACGGAATGCTGCAAAACCGACGTCAAAGGGATCCCCGTCCAGTCATCGCTTTCTTTCGAAGAGTACCGTGTTAGGTTCTTCACGTTTCGAAAAATACAGTAAAAGGTGAGGGTGCAAGATATATGAGTGAGCGAGTGTGTGTTGGGTTTATGAGAGCTAGCCACTGGAGTAGTTATTTGTACGAAGTACGCGTACCTGAGACTAACACGTAAATGCAATGTTCTGTTGTTTCGTTTGTATGGATTGTCTTTCATAAAAAAACACATGTTTTTATCTTGAATATTAAAGCCTCGTCGTTGCTCAAAGTTTTATAATTCTAGCGGATGTTAAAATTGTCTTTTTTTCTCTACTAATGGAACAAAAATAGTTCCGTTTTAATTTCCAATTAAATTGTTCTTGGTTAATATGACAGCATGAAGTAATTACTTTATACAGCACCTGTCAAAAGTCACATATATAGGCTGCTCAAATGAGCATTGCGATGGTGTTCATATCCTGTTTATAGCTCTGAAGCAATGCTGTAAATTCTACATTCCTCTGGCCGGGGCAAGTCTATTCATTAAACATCCACCTTTTTCTGGAAGACTTTGCTGTTTTTTCCTGGATTTTTCTGTTGCGTGTAGTCACTTTAAGATGTTTCTTGTGCATGTTTTTGTTTGTTGCGGTTGCACCCGATTCAAGAGCCGAATGGCTCACAGGGCTCTTCCTAATAGATGAACTGAACTGAATCTGTTGAGTTCCCAACAAAGTGGTACTCACGGTAGTGACCTCTGTACGGATAACGGGCTGAGTCAACCCCCCAACCGGGATTTGAACTCGTATAACTTTCTGAATGCGAGCCCGCCCGCTCTACCGCTGATCCAGCTGGCTGTCACATCTTCACGGACGTGACAGCATCAGCAGCAGCAGCACCAAATATCCACCGTGCAGAGTTCGTCTACAGCGGACGTGTCCGTTAGAGCGGACCCGGGAGCGGGGAAGTTCACGCCGCCTGTGATGTCTGCGCCGACGTCGAACGCTCTCTTGGTCCTTGTGAAGGACGCGCCATCCACCACGGGTCGGGCCGCAACCGTGATGAGGAACGCGTGGCTGCGTGCCTTCGTGGTGGTGTGCGTGCTCGTGCTGCTGCTGCTGGTGTTCTACATCGCGCAGGACCAGAGCTGGACCGAGTCCTGCGGACGAGGGCACAGCGAGTGGGTGGCACGATCACGGTGAGTTCACACCACGGGGGTGCGAAAACCTCTCCCTCGGCGAGAGGGCCGACTGCGGATTTCGAACACCGTTGGCGGGCCACACGTGGTTTTGTTGCCGTGGATTTCACACCTGATGATGATTGCTTGTGTTGCAGTCGAAACGTCGTGAGAATTTTTATTGATTTATGTTTATATTATTTAATTATTACCCTTCTACGTGACTTTACCGAAAGAACTAAGAATATGGGCCACACGTGGTTTGAGTCCCCACCGCACAACGCACCAGGCACCCGTTTACGCGCTGTTTGACCCAACGGAGGACGTGAGCGGCGTCACGTTCCCCCCGTGCCACCGATGTAAATATCCTTGGCCAGGAATGGAACTCAGTGGGCTGGAATCTGAGTAGGGGAAAGCGAACCACTCGCACCACCGCCTCTCATCTGTGACACACCGACACGCGGCAATTGAACACTGCGTACATCTTCTGTGTATGGCGTGAAACGTGAAATATAACTTTAGCTAAAGCGTTTCGCCTTGTCTGACTCCCCTACATTGCTTATGCTATTGCATACGTGGTGTGGGCAATGAGAAGGGCAATTTGCGTTGACACTATTGATTGATAGACCAGGTGAGAGCCCATTGAAAATGTTTACGGCTTTTGTTTAACTGTCATCCTGGTAACAAAGTGAGAACCATCACCATGGAACAAAAAGCAGCATACCAAGCTGTAACAACTCAACGAAGATAATAGCAATGGTCGCAGTGAAATGTATGGGAAAAATAAACACAGCGAAACGTATGTACTTAACACAGCTACGGTGACGTACAGCCCTTTGCCAATACATTACTGGATGAATGCTCCCCGTACCTTCTCAGACGTGGGGTTTATTTGATGATACTTCACCACACTGGAAATGGAGCCAGCCAGCAAAACTTTGTTTTTCTAATAGAGCATGATGCATGTGAAATGCTTCACTGCATGCATTTTTGTCCCATATACAGGATGATCCGTTTACAGATAGCCCCACATGGGGCTATAAATGACGTCACGCACCTAGGGGGGGGGGGGGGGTCAGACATTTGTGACGATGTGTGACAAGGGGAGGTTTGAGAAATGAGACATCACATCAAAATGCGCAACTTTAAATAAATATAAACAACACGTTCTACTTAATTAAATATACTTTTTAATAAATGTTTTCTCCTACAACATCAGAGTGCAGCGGCACATTAAATACGCACTACAATGACAATAGTTTAAAGCGATTTGAAGCATGTTTTATTTGGGAGGGGGGGGGGGCAGAGCTTTGTGACGTCATATTTGAGGGGGGGGTCTGACTTTTTGTGACGCCGTGTGACGAGGGGGGGGGGGTAAAAAATCGTCCAAAATCGCGTGACGTCATTTATGGACGGCCCCTTAAACGACATTGCATTTGAGAGCCCTTTACGTCTCCCACCAATATGAACAAAGTCATCAACTATTTCGACGGAGGGGCCTTCACTTTCCCAGCATTAAGTCACTTTGTTAAGTACAAAGTACGCGGCGTACATTGGACATCGGTGGAGTGTCTAGAGATGGATCGCCATGTGCTCTCGTGTCAACTTCAATGCCCTCCACCAGCCCCCACGCCCCCCCCACCGCCAAAATTCATAAATCGTTGATCTCGTCTCCTTTTTAACCATCTCCATTGGAGTGTTTTTCTTTTTTTTCCGTCTCCTTTGAACAGTTTTGTTCGCAGCATTGGACTCAATGTAGCGTCCGGAATATATTCATTTGCGCAGGATATAAACAATTGATTCTCACCCGAGAGATTCGATGCGCGCTCATCGTGATCGGTGATCTTGGCGATCGTAATCGATGAGCTGGTGGATTGTTGCACGCCGAATATTTATCCGGTTGTTCGCGAACACAAGGCAGATCTGAAACACGGCAGAACCAATACCTCTGCCGTGGCTGACCATTGTTTTCACGCTGTGGGCTCGCATGATATTGTTTTTTCCGAGACCAAGGTTCTCGGCAAACCTAGGGGCTACTTTCAAAGGTTTGTTCATGAAGCCATCCAGATATATGAACATAGATAGACATAACTTCAACCGAGAAGCTGGATACAAATTGAGAAATCATTGGAAGGATGTAATTAACCAGGTAAAACCTTAACAGTTTATGGTTGTTCCATCATATCTGCCGGGTATTAGTCTGTTTTTCCGAGTTAATTCCCCCCCCCCTCGCATCCCCAGCGTTTGACATTGCTGCTGCATTGGCATTGCTGCTGTATTGGCATTGCTGCTACATTGGCATTGCTGCTGCATTGGCATTGCTGCTGCATTGGCATTGTTGCTGCATTGGCATTGTTGCTGCATTGGCATTGCTGCTGCATTGGCATTGCTGCTGCATTGGCATTGCTGCTGCATTGGCATTGCTGCTGCATTGGCATTGTTGCTGCATTGGCATTGCTGCTGCATTGGCATTGCTGCTGCATTGGCATTGTTGCTGCATTGGCATTGTTGCTGCATTGGCATTGCTGCTGCATTGGCATTGCTGCTGCATTGGCATTGCTGCTGCATTGGCATTGCTGCTGCATTGGCATTGTTGCTGCATTGGCATTGCTGCTGCATTGGCATTGTTGCTGCATTGGCATTGTTGCTGCATTGGCATTGTTGCTGCATTGGCATTGTTGCTGCATTGGCATTGTTGCTGCATTGGCATTGCTGCTGCATTGGCATTGCTGCTGCATTGGCATTGCTGCTGCATTGGCATTGCTGCTGCATTGGCATTGCTGCTACATTGGCATTGCTGCTGCATTGGCATTGCTGCTGCATTGGCATTGTTGCTGCATTGGCATTGCTGCTGCATTGGCATTGCTGCTGCATTGGCATTGCTGCTGCATTGGCATTGTTGCTGCATTGGCATTGCTGCTGCATTGGCATTGCTGCTGCATTGGCATTGCTGCTGCATTGGCATTGCTGCTGCATTGGCATTGCTGCTGCATTGGCATTGCTGCTGCATTGGCATTGCTGCTGCATTGGCATTGCTGCTGCATTGGCATTGCTGCTGCATTGGCATTGTTGCTGCATTGGCACTCGTGCACCGCTCGTGCTTCTGCTGTTGTTGGTGGTGCACTTGGGCTACGCTCATCCCCAAATCCCTTATAAACAGTTTGCCTTTAGAGGCTGACTCCTTTACCTGATGACGACCGCTTGTGTTGCGATCGAAACGTCGAGATTTCTTTTATTTTATTTCCAACTACGTGACTTTACCGAAAGAACCAAAGAGTATTTATCGGGTTCACATCGCAACGCCCGTCTCACGTTCTTCCAACCCGAAGGCTGCGTTTTGAAGACGCGCGGCGTCGTCTCGTTGACTCGCTCCTCACAAACGATGTTTTTTTCCACGACGCAGTTGTTACCTGGCGCCCCTCGTGACCTGGGGTCGGATTCTCCCGCCAAAACCAACGGGCACGGACGCGCCGGCGGCGGCGGCGGTTGCCCCCTCAACCGCGGAGCCCGCGGCGGCGGCGACGGCGGCGGCGGCGACGACCCCGACGGCGTGGGACCCGGACCGCGGCGAGAGCGTCGACTCGACTGTCAAGGAGTGGCTCCGCGCGAAGGGGAAGAGCGGCGACGACGACGACGATTACCGTCTGGAGGCGAACAAATTCGCGGCGGTGAGCTCGCCGGCTAACGAGGAGGGGCGGTCGTCACGGCGGCTACGCCGTGCGGAGCTTGCTGCCGGTCGGATTCCCTCCGCAACGCCGGCCGTGACTTGAGGTTGGGTGGTGAGGGGTGAGGAATGATGGTAACGGGGACGCGACAGCTATCGTGATGATGGAAGACAGAAGGATTTGTAAGGAAGGCGAAGTGTCATGTAGTTGCGTTGTTGTTGTTGTTATTATTGGAGACGTACCCTAGAGAAAGCCGGTCGAATTGATCAAAGAAAAGTTCAGAAAATTGACGACAAAAAATTTGCACTAAAAGCGTTTCCCTTTCAAGACAAAGATGTATTTTACCGGTGCATCGTGTTGTCACACATCATGTCACACGTCACAACGCAGCTTGGAACGTAACATTTTTATTATTACGACCGCTAATTGAATACCTCCGAGGTCAAACGATATTGGAAAGAGTTACGGACTACACGCGTCAATGCGTGATCGCTGACGACCACGGCCATGAATAACGGGTTCGAGTGCAAAGGAGCCAGCAGCCGAGAGCAAGCGTCAGTACAGGCCGCTGGTCAATCCACTGCTGGATGAGGGCCTCCCCACACCGTGTCAGTCATGAGATGGGGGATTGTACTTGACCACGGTGGCCAGCGCAGGCTGGTGAAGGTGAGGGACGTAGATGCACCGCTCTTTACTGACCACACCGTTGCCCCCACAGCTCCTTATGCCACCCGTGTTTTGCGCATGGTGGTAACCCATCCCAGCACTTATCCAGGCTCGAACCTGCTTAGCTTCTGAGATCCAGCAAGAGTCGGGAGCAGTACAGCAACATCGTGCAAAATGCACTCTGCACTGTCTTGGTTGATTGTGGGTACTACGCGCTGTGTATTGTCACGTGCGTACAGTGACTGGAGGTGCATCTCAGAGTTCATGGCTTGGAAGTTGGTGGATCATGCCAACATCACAATGTGCATTAGGACACCGGCATGGAAGAAAAAAAAGCTCAATTCGGAAATTGGATAAACCTTCGAAGCGAGACCCTCTTGCAGAGGAGTCATGAGACTCCGTTCAAGTTAAGGATTCATTTTTTCAATACAGTTGCTGAGCATAGGCCTATAAGCCCAGAACGCCACGTGGCCAGCAACAAACAGCACTATTGAAAGTGTAATACAGAAAGGAGAATCTCCACCCCCCCCCTCCACTGTGGTGTGGATAAAAGGTGCTCTCTCTTAGCCCTTATTCAGATACTATCTCCCTTGTGGATGCCAGCGTAACCTATTGTGGATTTTATTGACTTAGAACTGCGGACGCAGCCTGCGCGGGGTGACTGCTGCAGACCAAACCCTCAAGTCCGTATTCCGATTCGACCTTCCCGTGCTTCTGTGGAGCGACCACATCACCGCCGGTGAATTCGAGCGCCTGAGCAATTACCGCACTCCCTACGGCTGGAAAGGGATGAACTGGACTGGTAAGAGCGAGCCGTTGCAAATGTTTCGTCTGTTGCGTTGATTGTTTCGTCGGTTTTTTTTCTTTCTCTCCTTCCATTTGCGCTGTCGCCGTCGTGTCGTGAGAAGACGTTGCCCGATCAGGACTCTCAGAGAGAGGTTGAGGGGTGGGGGGGGCATCGCTCCCACGTTAGACAATTGCCAGCCGGAGTAGCTACCACAGAACGACTTCTCTGAGCCCTTCAAGTGATATTCTATGGGATGAAGTACTTTCCCATATGCGATGTTACACAGGACTGTTTGTCACCTGGCAATCTGATCTTTTTTCGAATTCTCGGTGTTAAAAATGTACTTAACATGATGGCGTTTTTGTTTGTGTGCAGTCATTGGTGACCGGCCTGAGAGCACCAACTCGCGATACTTTTGAGTTCACTGTCGGCTAAAAACGCCAAATTCAAACCCAGGTTCTGAGCGGTGCCAAGTTCAGCGATCTGACCTCTGAGCCACCCAGCCAACGCATCATTCCTGTTTAATAAATATAGTTATATTTCTGGTGCCAGCTGTACCACCTTCCAGCCCCCTAGCTTCGGGGGCTGGAACACTGACCGTGTTGTGCCCACCCTGAGTTTTCGTACGCTGCCCCCTTCGCACGTACGTATGTTGAACTTCTTTCGCACCGTACATAGCCAACCATCGTGCTAATCGGAGGTGCACGATTTAGCACGGTGGGCTATACAGCGTGACCTTTAAAACAAGGTCAACTATCTTCTTGGTTCTTTCGGTAAAGTCACGTAGAAGGGAAATAATAAAATAATAAAAAGTTAACATAATAAAATAAATTTTATTTTTATTCTTTTATTATTTCCCTTCTACGTGACTTTACCGAAAGAACCAAGAAGATGAATCCCTGCAGTCACGAAAGCTTTAAATCGAAAGGTCAACTATATATGGCCGCCGTCTCGCCTGCTTCCCCCCCCCCCCGCCCGTTTCGATCACGCAGACTTGGAGGAGGCAAAGGAGGCCCTGGGGCGGCCCGAGCACCGTGAGATGTTCGACGTGACGACGCGAGAACGCGGGCCGACGGCGTGCGTGCGCTGCGCCGTCGTGGGGAACGGAGGCATCCTTGCCGGCTCGGGCAAGGGCGAGGAGATCGACGCTCATGACCACGTGTTCAGGTAGGAGCCGCTGTGAGCGATGTTCGAGCGTCGTCGCGGTTAGGGTCGTTGATCGTTGATCGGTAATTGTTTCTATGGAATTCATTGGATCGACGGTCGGATCCAGTTCAATCTCGAGCAACGGTTCAAGTTCATTTATTAGGTATAGCCCTGTGAGCCATTCGGCTCTTGAATCGGGTGCAACCGCAACAAAAACATGTGACTAAGTGCAAACAGAAAATCCAAGAAAAGACAGCAAAATATCGCAGAAAAAAACACCGTACACCAACGCTGTCTGCAAAAATCCCAGTGGGATGCAAGTCAAACAACAACAACAACCATAAGACAATTTAGATTAAGGCAATCAGTCTATCTCTGTACTACAACAAACAAACATGGCTAAACCAATACACTTTTCGAAATCACCAAAATAAAGCCATGAAAGCAATGAAAAAAGCAATCATATGAACTGTGAACCGATCGGCGCACGCGAACGCGATCGGTGGTCAGCGGCAGTCAATCAAGAGGTACTGTCGGCAGGGCTCATCGGTCTCCGCGTGGTGCTCTTGAACGGACAAAGATCCCCTCCATATAGCCTCAACAGACTTTTGGGGCAAGTGCTGTTAGTGAGCACCTATAAAGGCCAGCACGGTACACGACGGGGGGTGGGTGGCCAGCACCACGCCTGACCAGCTTTGAATGACCACCTTTGAATGACCACCTTTGAACAGACACACAAACACGCGGGGCTTTGCTGTTATATATATATATTTTTTTATTGTTAAGATATTCCAATGGTGCTGTTTGTTGCTTGTTGCTCAATGCGCTGAGCCTTTGGGCCTGTGCTCAGCAACCGTGATAAAACAGAAGCCCTCTGCAAACGACGAAGTGAGCTTCGACTCCGTGAAAATCCATGCAGTGATCCAAACTCACAAAAACTAAGGCCTCAATGAAAGAGTAAATGGGTAATACAAAAACACACACAATACAAAGTGCACATAAACTAGGCTATTAAATGTTTACCTACATAGAATGTGGTTGAAGACAGGGAATGCACCATTGTATTTTTTTAAATTGTTTCTTGAAGTAATTGGGCACTTAGAAGACTAGCAGCGTGCATGTAAGACATTTTATTTTAACGTACCCTTTTATTGTGCCACCAGCGGATGATCATGAGTCGTACGGTACAAGTTCACATTTCCGACCAACGGATATCGAATTAACCGCCCGCACCCAATGCAGAATTTGTGGACGGTTGTACGGATCATTCTGTTTCCATCTTCAAAACCCCTGGCCTTTGCACGACATCCGCCTGTGCGTGCGTCCGCTGCGAGTCGGGTACGCGGCGTTGTACTGCTGCGTGCACGATGCGTCCGGGTGACTGTGTGTGTGTGTGTGCATC
The DNA here is from genome assembly GCF_965212315.1 of Lampetra planeri. Taxonomy (NCBI): domain Eukaryota; kingdom Metazoa; phylum Chordata; class Hyperoartia; order Petromyzontiformes; family Petromyzontidae; genus Lampetra; species Lampetra planeri. Next base: position 6,986,358 of record NC_136129.1, read on the forward strand.
AGGGTGAACGGCGCCATAACAGCTAATTTTGAAAAAGACGTCGGAACAAGAACCTCGTTCTACTTTTTTTCGACAAACACCTTGGCAAACTCGATGGCCGCATACAAGCATTTCGGGTTCAAACACCCGCCGTGGTCAAAGGTAACTCTTCCCCCCTCCTGGCCACACAGTCGCCCGCTTCATGCACGTGAGCGATTTACAGGGCAATAGACATCAGACGGAAGCTTGTGTTGCCTCCGAAACGTCGTGATTTTTATTTTATTTTACTTTTATTAATTTGAATTTTTTACCTACGTGACTTTACTGAAAAAACCTAAGAATATCAGACATCTTATTTAACCCTTTCCCGTTCCGAGACATCCGCAAGTTGCAGGGTGGGGGTCCCGCTTATCGCTGAATCTCGGAATGCATAAGTGGTTAGCACTAATTTTATTTATAGAGGCGTAGCACGCTGCTTTTAAGGACATTGTACTCATCGCAGAGAACTGTGACGACACGACCGCACTTTATGATAGCCGGTGCCAAACTGTGCCACGCTCTCTCCCGCAAGGCCTCTTACTTCTGATTTCTTCCGGAATCGGAGGAAAAACTCTCCGTCGTCATCGTAACTCTCACGTACATCATCGGAATGGGAAATGGTTCAGCTGAAAGAGTCCGATGAGTTACGAAGCTCGTTTCCACAGGGGGTCCAGCCCAAGCTCGGTTCGGCAATGGTGGAGATAAATGAAACAATCTGATTATAATCAGTGAGTTTTTGCTCCCAAGTTTACCCCACGACCCCTTAGTACCCCCCTCATAACCGCCACCGTTACTGTTCTCTCTTCATAATTTCATTACGTGGCTTTTACTCATGCCCCATTCATTCAATCCATTCATCATTTCCTGTCATAAATTTCGCTTTTACTGAATTCGCGCATCACCGAATTGCCCATTGTTTCCTCTTATCAATTTCATTCATCTCATCTCCACCATTACATTAATATGTTGATACTGGTAGGAACCGCCAGGTTACACCAGCCCACATGGGATTATTGTGTCCGTTGTGCAGGGAGGGGCTGGGTGGGGAGGGTGGGGAGGGACTGGGTGGGGAAAGTGGGGCAGGGTGGGGGGTGGGAGGGGTGGGGCTTGGTGGGGAGGGGCTGGTCACCCCGTGGTGCCCTTATAAAACTCAACGTTTAACCTACTCACGCCGGCTTGTGCCCGCCCTCACAGTCGGGCATATTTGCGGAATACACCACGCTGTCGTTGACCCTGGCCATTGACCGAGCAACCCAACGTTCCTACCAGCTCCCTCCGCAGGAATGTGTTTTTGTGTAAGGCGCTTTGAACAAGGCGCAATATAAATTCTATCAAGATAACATTATATATAAAGCCTATGTGTAAATGTATATGCTTGTTTGTTTACACATTAGTGCATACGTATTGAAAGTTTCTGTAGCTTAAATGTAATTGTACGATGGTTCAGTATAAAAATAATCCGCCCGAGCCGATTTACACTAGAACGTACATTTATATTTCAGTTACACAAACATTAAACAGTGTGGTCTCTAACTTAAATGTAATTGTACTATGATCATTTAATTGTACTATGATCATTCTTTAATATACATTTATTTCTGCATCGTATTTTCTATATCTCACGTGATACAGTTGCTTTTGGCCCTGATTTATGTTTTGTTTGATCGCTGCATTTCATCTGTGATTTTGCAAATGAGATCTTATATTGTGGTCTATCGAGTCCTCATCTGCTTTCAACGATATAACTTGATTCTGAGCCCCCAAACTCTCTGTGCCAACCCCCGATCTGTGTTCCTCAGGAAACCAGGTACGTGTTTGTGCCGTGCGGGCATCAGGATTATTACATGGTGACGGCCGCTGTGAAGGGTGTGAGCGTGTCCAAGGGCCCTAAGAAATACCAGAGGTGGGTGGATCACGACACTGCTGCGACTACTCTAATTTTTAAATCCTTTATATTAAGTTCACTTGCGTGCTTGCTTGCTTGCTTAGGACCGTGCAAATCTTTCGGTCGTTTTTAACCCACTTCCCGTGCTCCAATCGAGCTGACATTTTGCACACAGACTCGTTGTGCGTGACAATGCATTTTCGTGAAAAAATGTTTCCAAAATTTTACACGGTTTAGGGAAAAATAAATAAATATTTAATTCCCAATTGCTTAATGCTGCCAGACAATCATCTGACCCATAGGTGGCAGCCATCTCAAGCCAGAGGACGAGAGGACTCTAGCCGCCCCGATGCCACGCATATAAAGGATTTATAGTGAAAAACTTTGTTTTTACGGGTTAATTTTTTACGCTGGCACATCTGAACCATGCCAACAGAGCCCTCCATCCAGTTGAACACGTTGGCTTTCACGACCAACATGATCCATAATACAGTACTCTTAGTTCTTTCGGTAAAGTGACGTAGGTAAAAAATGAAATTAAAATTAATAAAAAAATAAAAACAATAAAATCACGACGTTTTGGAGGCAACACAAGCTTCCGTCTTCAGGTGAAACTGTCACAGCCAGGAAGGGCCGCGGGAGAGGAGGAGTTGTGAGATGGTCAGTACTGCTGCTGGAACTGAGCCTTTGTAATGTAGATTTTTTATAAATTTTTATTTCATTTTTTACCTACGTGACTTTACCGAAAGAACTAAGAGTATGAATCCTTGCAGTCACGAAAGCTTCAAATCTAGAAATAAATTATCCATAATGGAGTTTTTGTTGGGATAGCAGATCGATGTGCTGAACTTGTAGCGAAATAATAAAAATTAAACATAATAAAATAATTCTCACGACGTTTCGGCCACAACGCGAGCAGCCGTCCTCAGGTGAAGAACAGGTCTGTCGGAAAGACGCTGACCGAAACGTCGTGAGAATTGTATTATTTTATTATGTTTTATTTTATTATTTTATTATCTCCCTTCTACGTGACTTTACCGAAAGAACCAAGAAGATGAATCCCTGCAGTCACGAAAGCTTTATATCGAAATTTAGGTACAAGATACTGCATGTCCTTTTGGCCTCACGTGACTTTGGCTCGCCGTAGGTTTAAATGGGTTCTCGCATTTTGACCTCGGTCACTTAGTCCGGTTGAGGCTGGCGTCAATACTGGCATGTTTAACCAGAGTTTCAATGCTTGGAGGTGAAAGCTCCGCCGCTTATGAAGGTCGCCGTGATATATGATCGCGTTAGTTTTAGGAAAAGTGTTGTTCTATAGGCTGAAGGTAAATATTTGCTTGAGTTCCACTTCAATACAATAAGTAGAGTCAGCCCAGTACATTAAATCTGTAGTTAAACAGTGCAACTTTACACTGTCATTGTTAACCGTGGGTTTTTCCATTCCACACGGACCGCAACAAAGAGGAATTCAAGTTCGCGTGTGGTTCGCGAGCTCCTTACTCTGTAATAAAGTCACTTTAGATCTATATATTTTTTCTCTGATTGGCTAGATGTGGGGGGGGGGGGTCGCATGGTTTCTGATGGCAACACGGATGTAAACATGTAACATGACAGAATGTTTTTCCTCTGCGACAGCGTGGATGTGTTCTATAAGAAAACAACATTAATCTATCTTTATAAATGTAAATAACCCACTCGCCTTGGTTGTCCACCTAGAACAGGGGTCAGCAACCAACATAACAAGATGAGAACTTTTTTGCGAATTCAGTAAAAAAACTCATCAAGAGTCGCAATTGTATGTAAATAACATCACGGAGCAATCCTTCAAGCGTCGCATGCAGCTCCAGAGCTACAGGTTACCACCGACCCCTGACCTTAGCACCAGCAAACAGGTTGCTAAAACAGCGAATATACAAATAGACTCTCTCCGTAAGCGATTCTTCCACACGACGATGAGCTCTCACTGACTCAAGAATCACTGTTGATCATCATTACATACCTGTACAACCTTCAAAGAATGCAACGCAATTACACGCAGAGAATTTGCACCCTTTAAGTTGGGCCATAGGCCACGACCATTCCTGTCATGCTCAAGAGCTCCAATAAAAGTAAATCTTATATATGACCAACAAACCGTGTTGATATCTGGCCTAACACAGCCTATAATGGTTTTCGTGTCACGTATACATGTATATCTTCCGTGGTTTATCGGTGTCAATTTTGTTCTTGGATTACCTGTCCTATTGCTCCTTATTGGAAATTACTATTTAAGATGTGACTTTGCTACACCTCAGACCTGGATCAGAGAATGCAATTATTGGGTGAAATGTCCCGTGGCTTGCTGCAGTTGTCTTTATCGGGTGCCAGAGCCTCGCATTATGTCTGTCGCCGGACGATCATTGTGCAATTTATATTCACAAAGAATTCACACCTCGGTGTTTTCACTCTTGCAGTCCTCCCACGTATTTTGGGACAGAAGATGTAAAAAAGAAAGTTAAAATGCTCCATCCTGATTTTCTGCGATACCTGAAAAACAAGTAAGTGTATGGCTCTCTTCTTCTTCTTAATCATAAAAGGGGTCAATTATATTTATTTAACAGATTATTTTAATGTAAGTTAGGGTCTTAACATAATCATGGCCAATGCTGATGATGACACCACACCTTGCCATCACTCATCTCCTTCTCGCAGATCCCATATTTTCTGTCAAGTCAACAAGTGACCCTCAAAGTCCTCTCTCTTACTCTCTCCCACCAACTGGCGTTAGGTTTTGCCCATGGTTCACGACCTCTGGGTGTTCTCTCCAATACCTGTCTAGGCAATCTGCCCTCCTCCATCCTACACACGTGTCCCGCTCGTCGAAACCTCCGTTGCCTGATTACACCCATCGCACTTTGTTGCACAGTTCAATTCCGAACTGCCAAGTTGCTTGCCCCACCATTCTATGAAACACCTCGAATCCACTGCACGCATCTGTATTCAAATGCGAGGCGTTCATATTCTGGTTTCTTCGTTAACATTCCAACTCCGTCACCCGTTACAGTAGCACGGATGTTATTTTTATATTAATCGCAGCCCTTTGACAATCGACCGTTTGTTTAAGGCCTCCCTGTGCCATGTCGGACATGTTTTTTTTTTACCCAACTCCACATTGATCAGTGCAGATTGAAGGGGGGAGGGGACCCTGGACCAGTTCAAATATCGCCTACCACTGATGTTAGCCATGGCTGGGAATCGAACAAAATTTTTACTGGATTTATAGCACAATGCTACCACTCCACCCCACCACTCTTTACTCTCGACTAATGCTTCTAAGTGTCCCTCCACATCAGCTTCCTGTGTAATTCCTGTCCGCGATCAACTCCATTGCGCAGTGCGCTACTGACTCACCGCTTATTAATTGGCTGATAACATCTTAATAGATGGAGGACCGCAGAGCATCAGGGGGGGGGGTTTGGCGCCGTCTCACTGGCTGCGCTTTCCCGCTTGTATATGTGGTCTTCCTTGTGCCTCTAAAGTCATTCTGTCTTTCACTCTCTTCGACTGTGAGCGAATACTGTGTGGCGGGTTACAAGTTGAATTGATTGCTACTATAGCACTGTTGCCCTTCCCATGATGATTTTGAAAGCCGTATGTGATGTAAACATTGTGATGAGTTTCCAGATGTATCTTGAAATGCAAAACTGTATCGTAATATTCATATTCTTGGTTATTTCGGTAAAGTCACGTAGATAAAAAACAAAAATCTAAATTTAAAGCTAAAAATCCACGACGTATAGTAATGTAAAAAGGCACAGACGATAAATATGAATGCGATACATTGATATAAATAAGATACAGTAATGGGTTTAAAAACTTAATTTAATGACTTTTGAATACACAAAGTGCGCTCGTGTTTTATTGTATGCTATGCTCTATAGCTGTGGTTATGTATGGAATGTATATGTTGGAGTTGCATGTGCAGTTAAAATGTGTACCGTAACACCAGCGCACAACGGCTTACTTTTAATTAAGTCGCGTGGTTTGTTAATGTTAACTATGAACAACATGCACACCCCTGCCCATGGACCACAGCTTCCTCCCATCCACAATTTTACAAACTCGATTCAAGGAACTTTACAGACCAAGTACTGGAGCCATTGCTCTGCTCACTGCCCTGCACACCTGCGATCAGGTACGGCGGTTAAGGCTGGTTCCCACCTACCAACACCGCATCACCAAGCACACGTTTACGACCTTTTCAACGCTTTCCACCTTAAGGTTGAAAGCTTCATTATTACGGTTTTATGAGTCAAGTCATGGAAAGAGTGCGTCGTAATCTCTCCTCTATCTGACACAGACAATTAATAAAAGTGCCACGTGAACAAACGTGCAACATTTATTACTGCCTCAGCATCCAAGTGTTGTTTTTGGAGAGTAATTTCACAATATTTAAATTGGTATGACCTTTTTGTTTACATTTTAGTTTCAAATAAATAAAAAAAATTGTTTAAATTGGTACGACGTTTTTGCTGAAGAATACATCAAGCATCATCAGGCTAACAGCTCGGATTTCCAGTGAAAGGAGCTTCCTGATCCAGGTCCTGCTATAATATGAAGGTTTAGTTGCTAGTTCAGGACAATAACCTGAGCGCACTGGTCACATTTATCAAATTGTTGCTGGTGCCCTCCCTGGTAGAGCCGGTATGGAGCTTTGTTGTCTCGTTGCAGACTAGGAACGTCCGTTCTCTTTGGTTTTTTCGGTAAAGTCACGTAGGTAAAAAAATAAATTAAATCACGACGTTTCGGAGGCAACACAAGCTTCCGTCTTCAGGTGGAACCGTCACAGCAAAATTACTGTATCACTTGATACAGACGGAAGCTTGTGTTGCCTCCGAAACGTGATTTTATTTATTTAAAATTTTTACCTACGTGACTTTACCGAAAAAACCCAAAGAGTATGAATCGTTGCAGTCACGAAAACTTCAAATCTAGAATTAGGAACGTCCAGTTCTTATCACTAATTAAATACTTTCGAGGACAATCATGCATATTCAGGATTTTTCTTACTTGGTAAAGCTCTAAGCTTTAACTAACTGTAGTCTAATTACAGGAAGGGAATTTGGTGTAGACTCTATTAAAGACTGATGCCCCTATTTTAACTTGAGATGTTACGGACATGTATTTTTTCTCGATTTAAAGCTTTCGTGACTGCAGGGATTAATATTCTTGGTTCGTTCGGTGAAGTCACGTAGAAGAGAAATAATAAAATAAAATATTTTATTGCTGTGGTTTTCACACCTGGTGATGATTGCTTGTGTTGCAATCGAAACGTCGTGAGAATATTATTGTTTTATTTTTATTATTTTATTATTACCTTTCTACGTGACTTTACCGAAAGAACCAAGAATATGTATTATCTCGTTTGCAAGGGAGACTGCAGTGCCTGCTAATACTCAAGCGACCATAATTAATGTACTCTATATGCAAAAATAATTGTCAAACATTGGAATTAAACCAGCAGACAAGAGCGGAATTTGCCAAATTATAAAATAGGATTTTACATATCCATTTTGAAGTACTGTCCACTGCACCCATTGAGAATTCTCTGCATTGGGGTCCATGTGATGTGGGAATTGAACCGACAGTCATTTTGACATTATTATTCACCCTCCTATTGCCTACTCAAATTGATTTGTGGATCTTCCTGTTATCCATAAGACAATGCATCCTGTTATCCGTGCTCACCTTCAAATAAGAGTGGTAAACTCAGAGGTTATGAAAAATTCATCCTGTTATGTATTTGAATTTATTAGCACGGATACAAAAATAAAGTGCATGGATAATTGGATCTGCTAATAGCATATCCAATAATTAATTCAAGTCATAATTAGGGTCTTCAATTGCAGGTTTCTGCATACGGATTCATCACCAGCAACTACAACAGTTTTCCCGACCACTACTTCGATCCAATCCAGCAGCTTATCTTCTATGTCAACCATGACATGAACTTCGAGAGGATGTTGTGGAAGATGCTTCGAAAGCTCAGGGTCATGACCCTGTATCAGCGTAGGACAGCCAAGGACTGAGATGGCCTCTGCAGGAGTCGGGAAGAGCGTCGTCCTAGCTGGTAGAATTTTAGAAAAATATGAAAGAGTTCTTGAAATAGTTTAAAGCAGAATCAGTGCAGGTTACTGAAGTTTCTGAGACTCTTTATGTAAACTAGAAACTATCTTTTATTATTTTACCAGGTAAGGCCCACTGAGCTATGAAGCTCTTTTCAGAAGCAACCTGGCCACAAATGATAGCGCAACAAAGTGGCTCATCATGTGGAAATGTACAGCAGCCAAATACTTTAAACGCATGTTGCTAAATCTGGAGGGAAACACCGGAGTACCTGGAGAAAAATCCACGTGACCACGGGGAGAGAGCATTCAAACTCCAAATATACAGACACAGAGTTGGAGTCGAACCCCCAATCTCCTATATACCGGGTGACGTAGATGTATGAGAGCAACGAGCAGCAACCTGTGAATATTTGTTCACTAAAGTTCCCACGCTTATATATGTAGTAACGCTCACGACTCGTTCACACCGGAGTTGGAGGCACACTTGTTTATTTAACACCAACGTTGTGACATACACAATTGAGGGGGTATCGGCCCCCTCACCCGTCTATCTGAGGACACACCTCTCTAGCTAACCCTAGCCTGCCTCTGAGTCCTCCACTAATGGGCTAGGGGAGGCTATCTTGGCCCGACACTGGTCAGTCGGGTCCGGTACCCAGAGTCCAGACCAGCACTGGCTCTGGCTCTGGTACCACGCCACTGGCTCGAGCCTGCGCGGTCCTGATAAGGACGGCGTACCAGGGGGAGTCCAGGGCTCTATCTCAGACGTCTTCCGCCTCCTCTTCTTTAGCTAAACATCACTCCCGAGCCCTTCGATACATTCCCCTTTTATACCCAACCCCTCCCTGAGGGGTGGGGCCCCGGGGGATCATAACGACCGAATCGACCCCCCAGGGTGTCTGGCGCGGACGTCGCAGAGGGCACCTGCTTGTGCACACATGTAGCCCCGCCTACTGTGTTTGTTTACCATAGGCTGCCATGCATAACGGGCTCTCTCTCTAACACCCCTACATCACTCCCCCCCGCATAGCATGCAGCCGTCCCGGCTGCCAACATACAAAAATTTGACAATAAAGGTGCCTTCACCCCCTGACCGCGCGTGTGCCTCACTATTTTTGAACAATAACAGGAACCAGAACAAGAACGCAACAACAAGATGAGAAACAACCCGACGCACCCCCCCCCGAATAAATACGAATTCCGTAAAAAAAACAGCCTATATACAATCAGCAGGGAACCCACCACGCACACACAACACACGGTGAACCCAACATATGTACATCCGAGGAGCGGGGAACACACCACCCACACAACACCCAATAAACACAACAGCTATGTACACATTTTCCGGCCTCACAACAGTTTGCGCATTTTAGCGCGCGTCCTTGCAGCGGGACCCTCGCACGGGGTAACCCCGCGTGGCGGACCATCAGGTGGCGACTGTCCGTCTTGGGGTGAGCATTCATCCGACTCCGCGTGACCCTCGGTATCCGCAGGAGGGGTGATCGGGCGTGAGCCCGTCACTCCCGATGCTCCTGAAGGTGGCACAGCCGGCAAGGCATTAGGTGAGAGCGACGGAGACGGACCCAGCGAGTCGGCCGACCCCCCACACGTTTGGCCACGCGCGTGTGAAGTGGGATTGTGTACCGCTGCGAAGGGTTTCAACCTAGAGGGGTGCACGAACCATCTCCGCTTCCCCCACTTTATGCGCACGCACTGCGGACGTAACACCTCCACCACTTCCACAGGGCCCCGCCACGGCCGCACCAGTTTAGAGGAGGTTGCCAGTGGCACCTGGGGGCAGTGCAACCATGCCTTGTCCCCCGGCTTCCACTGCAGTATGTGCGCTCGACTCAATCTGAGGCGCTCATTCGCCTTCTGACGGAGGTCAGAGTTTTGCATTGCAGCATCCCGTGCCTCGGTCAATTTGTCCAGATTAAATTTAACATGGTCAGCCAGATTAGTTTTTCCCTGCGGCACGGGGATCCGCAACTGGGCACGAACAGGCGGGTCTGGTTCTCGGCCGTACATGAGGTAAAAGGGAGAAAACCCCGTAGCTGCATGGGGTGCCATCCGGTACGCCGCCAAGACCCCCTGAATTTGTAGGTCCCAATCCGTTTGCGAGTCCGAAACTTGTTGTGATAACATGGACGAGATGGTGCGATGCAAACGTTCGACCATCCCGTCAGTTTGTGGGTGATATGGGGAGGTCCGAATTTTCTTTGTGCCCAGGAGATCGCAGACTTGTCTGAGTAGTTTACCGGAAAAATTTCTGCCCTGGTCGGTCAGCAACCTCTCCGGAGCACCTTTGTCCAGGACATAACCCTGAACAAAGGCCTCCACGATGGCTGCTGCCGACTGGTTGGCCAGAGGCCAGGCCATAGGCCAGCGTGTAAAATACTCGACACCAGTCAACAAATATCTATTCCCCCTGGGGGTGGCGGGGAATGGTCCCAAAATGTCCAGAGCGACCAGCTCGTTTATCCTGGACACTTTGATCGATTGCAAAGGCGGGTTAGACTCCCGTGCCGGCGGTTTGCGTTGTGCACATTGAGGGCATGATCCCAACAAATCCCCAACATCCCTCGTCATGCCAGGCCAATAAAAATCAAGTTGCAACAAGGCGAGAGTCTTTTGGGTCCCCAGGTGTAGGAGGCGCTCATGAGCGGCCCATACCACCCTACCCCGCAACCCAGTAGGGACCACCAGCCGATGTCGGCGTGACTTCCCGTCCCAATGCATCAGCAGACCTTGGCACATTTCCCATGCGTCGGAACCACCTCTTTTTCCCCCCGCCGCACCGCCCACGCGACGTCGCCACCCGAGGAGGGAGACATCCTCCATCTGGAGGCGCCCCCATTCAATGACGGGCAACCCCAAGAGGGAATCTTTGCCCTGTTGTTCGATCGAATTAGGAACCACTGCATCGTCGTCGTTGGCGGCCGCCAAGACAGGTAGCGATGTGTCCCCTGGAGGCCTGCAACGTCCAGACCCCAGGAGGCATGCACACTCGGAGGCGGTTGGCAAGCGTGACAGAGCGTCCGCGTTGGTGTGGCGAACGCCCTTACGGTATGTGGTTTGGAAATCGTAATCCTGGAGGACCTCCAACCATCGGGACAATTGTCCCGATGGCTGTTGAACCCTCAGGGCGTACTGCAGTGCCGCATGATCTGTGCGGACGGTGAAACGCCGACCGTACAGATATGGGCGATACTGTTGGATGAAATGGACAATTGCCAACAGTTCCCTACGGGTGACACAATATCGTTGCTCCGCTGGAGACAACACCCGACTGCCGTACGCAACCACATGTTCCACGCCGTCAACCACCTGGGAGAGCACGCCCCCAATACCCGTGTTGCTCGCATCGGTGTCGAGCAAGAACGGTTTTGAAAAATCAGGGTAAATCAGGGGAGGAGCGTTTACCAAAGCATCCCGAAGGGAGCAAAAAGCAGCCTCCTCCTCCTGACCCCAGCAAAACCGAACCCCTTTAGATGTTAAAGCATGTAGGGGTTTGGCGATAGTCGCAAAATTAGCGACGAAGCGTCTATAATACGACGCAAACCCAATAAAACTCCTAACCTCTCCCACTGAGGTGGGAGTCGGCCAGGAGCTTACACACTGCGTTTTGGCGGGATCGGTAGAAATACCTGAGCGCCCCACGATGTGCCCCAAATAACGCACCGACTCGCGTAACAAATGGCATTTTTGGGGCTTAAATTTCAAATTAGCAGCCCGCATCTTTAGGAAAACCGCCCGCAACCTCTGGAGATGTTCCTCAAAAGTTTTGCCAAAGACAATGACGTCATCCAAATAAATCAGGCACGACTCCCATTGCAATCCAGCCAAAACCAATTCCATCAACCGCTGGAAAGTTGCCGGCGCTGAGTGTAAGCCCATCGGCAACCGGTTGAATTGAAACAGGCCGTGCGGAGTACGGAAAGCAGTTTTAGACTTTGAATCATCGTCCAGAGGAAGCTGCCAGAATCCCGAAAGTAAGTCCAATGTGGAGAAGAATCGCGCTCCCGCCAAGGCGTCAAGCGATTCGTCCATCCGTGGGAGCGGGTATGCGTCGGCAACCGTAATTTTATTAAGGCGCCGAAAGTCAACGCAAAACCGCAACGAACCGTCCTGCTTCTTAACCAGGACGATCGGCGCTCCCCAAGGGCTGTTGGAGGGAGAAATTATGTCGGCGGCTAGCATGTCATCAACAGCCGATTTGACATGGTCCTTTTCGGCGGGACTCAACCGAAAAGGATTTAGGCGTATTGGCGCGCTGTCACCCGTATCAATATGGTGACGCAGCAGATGAGTGCAGCCCAAATCATATTTATCCCGACTGAAAACGTCGGAAAATTCCCTCAGTAGTGTCTTAAGACGTTGGCGCTCTAAATTTGACAGGTCCGTCGATCCCGCGCAAAGCGCCTCGAGCCACCCTTCATCGCTGTCTGAATGTGGTCGCGGTGCAGGGGCAGCGCCGACATGACTCGCGACGGGTTCCTCACAGGGCACCGGCGTTGCGTGAGCAAGCACGGTCCCCTGTGGGACCACCACCGTCTGCGAGCCCACATTGAGGACCGCGATGAAGGGTTCTCCATCCCCTCTCACTATGGTCTGGGCCGGGAGTAAATTAGGTCCACTGACCCCGGCCCTAGACGGTCCCAGCAAAACCCCTTGAGCCCCAATGCCCTTAGCGAAGGGCCGCCGAAGTCTCAAAGGAATTAACATTTGCGCCCCCGGAGGAACGCGCACCGTTCTATCTACGAACGCCGGCACCGTCGCGAACGCCGTCCGGCTCGTAGCGGGGGATGGCAAAAACGCCATGCGTCGGCCCGATGGGAGCTCAATGCATCCCTGGTCGATTAATATCCTAATCGGCATTTTGGCCAGGAAATCCGTCCCCAGCAGGCACGGAACCGCCAGCGAGGAGGAAACAAAAATCGGCCCAGATAATTTAATATCCCCGACACAAATTTGGGCTCGAATTTGTCCGATGATGCCAAGTGAACCCCCGTTAGCAGCAAAGAATGGCACGTTAACAGGCATCAAGGGACGGCTTTGGGCAGGGAGAATGTTATAAATCAACTCCGAAATAATGGTCGCCGATGCTCCTGTATCGACCAGGATGCGCACCTCGACCCCATCGATGTGACCCACAACGGCCGACGACCCTGACGACGCGGCTACAACCCGATGGGCCAACACGGACCACTGGCTGGGTTCAATCTGAGTACCCAGAGCGGTGCGTGTTGGTGCCATGGTACGCGATATTGGCCCCCCCTTCGCTGCGGTGTTTAAGTGTGCGACGGGCGTGTGCGTGGGCCAAACGTGAGGGGTGCCGCGACTCGCCGGATTATGATGGTGGAGCTTGTGACGAGGGCCGGCGTCCCGTTGAGGTGTCGTCCTGCGCTGCCCAGGAGAGCGGCACCCCGAGGCGACGTGGCCCCGGATGCCGCAGTTGTAACAGCGTGGAAGCGCTGGTGACGACGATGGATGTTGTAGACGGCTTGAACCGGCCCGGTCCTCCCGTACTCCCGCTCCATGCTGCCGTTGATGGTCGATGGCGCAAACCTCTTCCGCCGGGAGGGTGGCTGCAGCGACGGCACGCCCGCTCGCCGCCTTGCTGGCCTTCCGTCGTTGAGAGGACAGGTTTGCGTGGAGAAGACGGGCCGCTTGGAGGGAGCACATCTCTGCATCGTCCTGTGCGACAATGACGATGTCTAAGTCGTCCGCCAGCAAAAGTATCTTCTCTGTCACCATGGCGTCGACACCCTCGTCATCCATTCGTGGAAAGGCCTCCTTCGCCAGTGCCAGGAGGCTTGTGCGGTACGCCAGGGGCGACTCCTTCGTCCCCCGCTGGCGATCGTAAAAGAGTTGGCGACAGTCCGATGGTGGACCATATACCGCCGACAGCACCTGCATCGCCTTCCGCAGCGTGGAGCGCCTCTCCTTCGAAGCCGATGTTAGAGTGGCGAGGGCGTCGCTGTCGAGAAGTGCTGGCAGCGCGCGGAGAGCCTCGGCGTCTGTCCACTGTGCCATCTCCTGGTGAGCGAGGAAGCGCCGCTGGAAGCCGCCCCAGTCGCCATCCTCGCCCACAAATTCCTTGAGTGGAGGTAGCCGCTGATGTAAGGCAGCGGCTGCAGAGGAAGAACGCACTCCCTCGTCCGCCTCACTCAACTCAGCGTCGGCACGAACCAGCGATGGCATCGCCGGTCGCACCCGTGGTGACGTTCCGCCCGTTGGTGGTGACGCGGCAGGTACTGTACTCCCGCCGTTGGACGCGATGCTTAGAGCGGCCACGCCCTCAACAGCAGCTGCAGCGATGGCGGGAGTTTCAAAATGTTGCTCCGTGGAAATGGCGGGAAGGCGCTGTGATCGTCGGCTGCCGTTGCCCCGTGGCGGTCCCGCAGCCCCCAGCTGCGTGATGGTGTCGAGCATGGCGGCTGCGGCGTACAGCAGCTCGGTCAGCTTCGCGTGCGCCTCCCTCAGCCCCTCCATCGACGGCTCCCCTTCCTCCAGCTGCTGTGGCGTGGATGCGCCCAGCCCCGGCTGGTCGATGGCATCTTCAGCCGTCTCGGGCCCTCCGACTGCAGTGGTGTCTTCTGCCTCTGGTACCCCGACTCGAGTCGTCCGGCGTGTATCCATGTTCGTACTTTGTTTCACTTCTGACGCCAGATGTAGTAACGCTCACGACTCGTTCACACCGGAGTTGGAGGCACACTTGTTTATTTAACACCAACGTTGTGACATACACAATTGAGGGGGTATCGGCCCCCTCACCCGTCTATCTGAGGACACACCTCTCTAGCTAACCCTAGCCTGCCTCTGAGTCCTCCACTAATGGGCTAGGGGAGGCTATCTTGGCCCGACACTGGTCAGTCGGGCCCGGTACCCAGAGTCCAGACCAGCACTGGCTCTGGCTCTGGTACCACGCCACTGGCTCGAGCCTGCGCGGTCCTGATAAGGACGGCGTACCAGGGGGAGTCCAGGGCTCTATCTCAGACGTCTTCCGCCTCCTCTTCTTTAGCTAAACATCACTCCCGAGCCCTTCGATACATTCCCCTTTTATACCCAACCCCTCCCTGAGGGGTGGGGCCCCGGGGGATCATAACGACCGAATCGACCCCCCAGGGTGTCTGGCGCGGACGTCGCAGAGGGCACCTGCTTGTGCACACATGTAGCCCCGCCTACTGTGTTTGTTTACCATAGGCTGCCATGCATAACGGGCTCTCTCTCTAACACCCCTACATATACATAGCCGTCAAGTTTGGAGACTGCCAAAATGTGAGACAACAGGGTAAACACGAAGCTTAACAAACTTCCACATGGTAGTGAAACAGGTGCGCGATCAACATGTTAGATGTCGTAGATCTACAGTCCAGATTGCCTCGTCGGCTGTGGTGAGGAGGGGTGCTGAGCTTTGCACTTCAGGCTGGGCACTTTTTATTGCTGGCCACAGAGAAAAACAGAATGTTTGTCCGGGCGCGATACGAATATATTTCCCCATCACCGAGGGGTGTGGAATTTGCTTGTCCTGCTGTGAGATTGTAAAGTAGCTCCCGCGTGTTAAAGATACTAAACATCCCAGTTTCAATAAAGCGGGTCTGGTGTTCGGAAACGTTGACGAAAATTGCGGTTTTTGTCCCGGTTTGAAATTAGTTTGGCCTCGACGTCATGATCGGAGCAAAGGACGGGTATAGTTATTGACTGGGTGTGGCTTTTATGAAAGTGGGCCAGGCTGACGGAAGGAGGGCCTTCGATAGCTCACCGTGTGACCTCGTTGAGCCCTCCCAGAAAAGTAGCATTACCGTGTCTCACCCAGTGCCAGCTTTGCGATTTTGTTGCACTATCTTATGACTTTTTGGTTTTCCTTATGACAATGTTGCTAAAACTATCAACTTTCTGGAAATGGAAAATGTAGATTATTTTTAGATATTCAATATATACACGAGGATTTTTTTTTATCCGTTTTATTTAACTCTTGTCACATCTTGTCGTGACATTTTTGACTATTTTAAGTTTATTTACTTTCTTAGGTTCTTTTTGCGACTTTGATGAGCTAGGAAAACGTTGTCTCAGGTGAAACTCCGTGTCATGGAGCCTGCACTGGCACTGGAAAATAATTCATTGATGCATACCTATCAACCCCTGATCAGTGCCTACCTTATTACAGACCAATTCAGACCTTATTGGTCACCCGGTTTCCTTATAAATCTGAACGTTCATGCTACAAATTTCTATCACAAGGGAGAAACACAAACAAATAAACCAAAAACTTTTTTTTGCCCGTATTGAAACGGCTGTACAAGGTATTGGCCTGAAAACTCAATTTCCCTTTTCAATAATACGGGTAAACCGTATGGGTTGACAGGTATGTTGATGCCATAATATTAAATGAAGGCACGCTGAAAATGCACCAGGCCTGACAAAAGAGGCTTTGTGATGGCACCGAGGTGGCTGTGTCGATAATCAGTGGGATGGTTGGCAATCACGCTCTGCTAATTGCTGGATGTACAGCAGTTGTAACCTGCATTGTGTCATTGCACATACAGTACAAGTATCTTGTTTTCCGACATGTAATTCCATGAATAATCAGTATTCATCTCACACACGTTTTGATTCGTATTTAGGCTCTGTCGTGTTGCTAATTTTCTACAACAGAGGTGAAAAGTGACTTTTCCCCACAATAAAAACACTGTTGTTACTTAAGGCCTATGCATCGTGCGTTTTAGGGTTTTAATGACATTACTACCTGCGCAATCGGACCTTCACGTCACAATACGGTCGACACTCATTGCACAACAATGTGCTTGCCACAAATGAAACCACAACACCTCGGCTGCCCTCGTCAAGGAGCATAAATCCACCAACAACCATCACGCGGTGACTTTTGGCTGCTCGTCATCGAACAAAGACGACGGCGGCCACCGGCATCGCGCGGCGCTTTCAGATGCGCTTCTGCGGCCGTCTGGAACGCTCTTCTTCCCGATATTAGAAAGCCACTGGGAGCTATCGCATACCGTGTCAATCCCATATGGTTTACCCCGTATTCTTGTACAGGGGAATTCAGTTTTCAGGTCCATACGGCGTACAGCCGTTTAAATATGGGGGGGGGGGATATTTGTCTATGTGTTGGTGTTTCTCTCCTTGTGATAGAACTTTGTAGGATGAACGTTGATATTTATAAGGGGCACAGGGTAACCAATCAGGTCTGAATTGGTCTGTAATAAGGTAGGCACTGATAAGGGGTTGACAGGTATGAGTTCACACACAAAACTATTAGGTCATTTCTTTTTAAAACTATTTTTGTCTGTTTCTCCCTTGTGATGGGCTTTGTAGGATGAACGTTGATGTTTATAAAGGGGCACGGGGTGACCAGTAAGTTCTGAATTGGTCTGTAATAAGGTAGGCACTGATAAGGGGTTGACAGGTATGAGTACACACAAAACTATTAGGTCATTTCTTTTTAAAACTATTTTTGTCTGTTTCTCCCTTGTGATGGGCTTTGTAGGATGAACGTTGATGTTTATAAAGGGGCACGGGGTGACCAGTAAGTTCTGAATTGGTCTGTAATAAGGTAGGCACTGATAAGGGGTTGACAGGTATGAGTACACACACAAAACTATTAGGTCATTTCTTTTTAAAACATTTTTTGTCTGTTTCTCCCTTGTGATGGGCTTTGTTGGATGAACGTTGATGTTTATAAAGGGCACGGGGTGACCAATACGTTCTGAATTGGTCTGTAAAAAGGTAGAGCACTGATAAGGGGGTTGGCATGTATGTAGTGGTGAGTACTGGTGGTGAATGTAGTGGTGATTTTCTATTTGTGTTTCTCTCCTTGTGATGGGATTTGTCGGGTGAACGTTGATATTAATGAGGGGCACGGGGTGACCAATCAGGTCTGAATTGGTCTGTAATAAGGTAGGGCACTGATAAGGGGTTTGACAGGTGTGCTCTATATGCACTTTAAAATAACCTAGCTTGACAACCCATTTGTTTAGAATTGTTTGTTGTGTTTGTTGACCTTTCCCACCCCACACCTGATGAGCGCGGTCGGCTACGTACGGCGCAAAAGAAGTTCTACAAACTGTACCAAACATCCTTGGCCTGATTCCGTCATTGATCTGAACCATCGGACATCGTCCCTTCTGGCCAAGCCCAATGACATTTCTTCAAAAAAAAATGTCGCATTTGTTGTGAAAGGAACACTTGCATTCCTTTACAGTTTGAATGTCATTAACCCTCGCATGTTCTCTGAGTCCACGTGCTCATCTTCATCTCAACGTTTAACTTCAAGCGTGCACGTCACAATCTCCTCTCCACGTTTCTTCGCGCACTTTCTTTCAAAAGTAGTTTCGTTCTGTACTTTGGTCCAACGAGTGATACAATTTTTGCTGCGTTAAAGAAAAATTTCAATCCGGAGGTAAAAACTCCCTCTGATCTGGCACCGGAGGTTCGAGACCTCTGCCGCCATGTTGGTAAAGTGGGCGGGGGGAGGGGCAGGGAGGGAGGGGCCAGGGGCGGTGGGGGAGGGGGCAGGGGCGGTGGGGGAGGGGCCAGTTGCGGTGGAGGAGGTGACAGGGCAGGGGGGAGGGGCAGGGGCGAAGAGCAGGTGGGGGTGGGAGGACAGAGGAGGCGGAGGGCGAGAGGGTGGGGGGGCAGAGGGGGAAAAGTGGGAGGGGCTTATGGTGAGGGCGGAGATTTGAGAGGTCACAAACTTCGCTGGTGACGTCACCGCCATCGGTGCTGAACATCCGGGTTACGGGGGGGGGAGGAGGAGAAGGAGGAAACGGAAGTTGCTCGCAGACGTCATATCCGGCCAGCGCGAGCGAGTCATGGCGGCCGCAATGGAGGTGGATACGCCATGCGCTTCGACCACCGCTGGCGGCGGTGGCAAAAAGCGCTTCGAGGTCAAGAAGGTGAGGTCCCGCAGCTGCGGTCGGCGGTGTCACCGCCGGGAATTCGTTTGAGGAGAGATGAAGACGAACGAGGCTTTCAGTGACTTGCTTGGGATCTCCCTATACTTTGCACTCCTTTCGTTGTGTTGTTTGTTTTTGTTGTAACTTTCTGACCCGACCCTTGCTGTGGACATCTGTGAAAAAAGTGGTTCATAGCTCATCGGATTCGTCAAGTCTACATCGAGATTATATTTCTGACATTGCCGGCGTTCGCATCGTTATGGCGCTCCGGTGACGTCACGCTCGGACGTTGCGGCGGTGGTGGTAGTGGTGGCGGCGTTGTTGTTGGTGGTGGTGGTGATTGCGTTGTTGTTGGTGGTGATGATGGCGTTGTTGTTGGCGTTGGTCGTGGTGGTGATGATGATGGCGTTGTTGTTGGTGGTGATGGCGTTGATGGTGGTGGTGAAGGCGTTGTTCGTGGTGGTGGTAATGATGGCGTTGTTGTTGATGGTGGTGGCGGCTGGGATGCAACGCGTCCGAGAGGACTTAGCAACTTCCACCGAGAAGATGGAGCGATTAAAAATTGAAGTTAGCGTTTAGGCGGCATGGCGGATTGTTACCTCGCAGGAGCCTGAAACAGTGGCTACGGCTTGGGGAGGCCTTCTCATCCAGCAGAGGATTGACCACGGCTGGTGATGATGAATTCCCCCTGCGCCACCACTCCACCCCACCTTTTCCGCTCTGATCATTCATCCCTACGATGGTAGAGCTGTGAGCCATAGTACTTTCAGCAGGCCCCCTTTCTGAGGGGGTTTCGCCGCGAAATGTTACACGTTCATGACTTTTTAACTTCCTGAAGGACTTAAGGACCAATACCTCTACAGAGGTACTCCCCTTACTTTCCTCACCTTACAAATTCCCTGTCCAACGCAGCTGTTTTCACTCATGTCATTCTTGACAAGTTCTATCATCAGCTGCTCTTATCTGGCTCACTCCCTGGTTTCCATCAGCTTACCTTTCCCTTCTCATCACTACCCTTTTCCAGAGCTCCTCTCACTCGTGTCCTAAATTCATTCCCTTAACCGCTTCTACGTCCGTTTTGATGTCACAGCAGCTATTTTCCCACTTGAGTCCGTTGCGTATTCCATCTTAATGGACGGTGCAAGGATTCAACCTTTCCCCCAGTAAGTCAATGGATGATCACATCCGTGTTTTATCTTAGCAGTAAATGATGGGGCATAGTGCATCGCTTTTAAACATTACCGTAATAGTAATTTGCGTCGTGTCAACCTTGATGCTCACTGTCGAAGTGGAAGTGTTTATCATGGCATTATAGCGTCAAAGAGTGTTCCTGAGGCAGATAGCCCACACCACATGTTCTCATGTACTTGTTATGTTCTCCCCCTGTGTGTTTGCAGTGGAATGCCGTGGCCCTGTGGGCGTGGGATATTGTTGTGGATAACTGTGCCATCTGCCGCAACCACATCATGGACCTCTGTAAGCGCTGCTATTAGGTTATCTGGGGCCTGCTACCTATATTATGCCAACTTAACTTGCTCTTCCGTTTCATAATATCAATACTGTACAGCCCTTAGTCAATCTACGGCTGGATTAAGGTATCCCATTTTCCTTTTTGGTAATGAGGCTTCTTGCTCCATACTTCACCATACTGATATCAGTATGTGTTGGTGAAAGGGGAGCCCCCGACTTGTTGAGATGTTACTTGCCAAAAATATGTTTGTTATGGTCAGGAATTAAATTCAGGTTTCTAAAATCGTAGATGAGTGTCTGTTAGCCACTGTACCACACTATTAATAATAAAAAAAACGCAACCTCATTCATCAACAGTGCTGCCTTAAAAGATGCATTGTGGAAAAGACTTAAGGTTTGAGCAATGGCTTTTCAGAAACAAAGTTGGAGTTGGAGATTGCATTTTACATTGCGGGGTGGGGTGGGGGGTCCTGAATGCCCTCATTCCAGATGTCTTGAATTAAAGAAGAGTCCCACAGAAAAGTCTTGGGAATGCAAAGTTGTATTTTGGGATCAATGGCTTTGAAGTCCTATTCCAGGAAACTGGGTTTCAGGCCACTTTCTTGGTTCACTGGGTTGATAGTAAGTGATGTCACTATTTCTTGGAAAGTTTAAATTTTTGAGAAACTTTATTTCCATGAACGAGTAAAACCTTGATTTATGAAATAAAATTGAGCAGTAATGGAAAGATGTTGTCCTCTCTGAATATTCCCTTTTTTGTTGCACCACAGGCATCGAGTGTCAGGCGAACCAAGCATCAGCCACCTCGGAGGAATGTACAGTGGCTTGGGGCGTCTGCAATGTAAGCTTCTTTTCTCGGCATCTAACTGGCTTATGGAAGCTTACCTTGATAACTGCTGACAATTTGTTTGTCTAATTTAGGTTTTTTTTTGGTTATCAATTTGCAAATAATTTGGCGATCACTTGAAAAGTGAATAGGTTAGTCTTCTCGATAGATCTGTTCTCCACCTGAGGACGGCTACTTTGGTTGTGGCCGAAACGTCGTGAGAATTATTTCATTCTGTTTTATTTTAATTATTTTATTATTTACATTCTACGTGACTTTACCGAAATAACCAAGAAGATGAATCCCTGCAGTCACGAAAGCTTTAAATTGAAATGAATATGTTTGCTTAATGTTGGTTAGCTGTATCAACCTTGGCAAATTAAAATATACAATGTGGAGATTGCTGGGTGACGGTCGTTGTTGTCTGTGTTGGTTTTTTCAGCATGCATTCCACTTCCACTGCATCTCACGCTGGCTTAAAACCCGGCAGGTCTGTCCCCTCGACAATCGTGAGTGGGAATTCCAGAAGTGAGTAACGGCGTACACCAATTAGATTTGCGACACAATATACAAAAATTAAGAACAGCGCACCTTACAAAAGTAAAGCGGTTTAACAAAAATGGTTGCAAGTACCAATCACTGGACGGCAAGGATGCATGTTATACGATATGCATGCCACAGGTGTAATTATGCATCATAGATATAATATTGATTCTTCAGATAATTATATATGCATCATTATTACGTGTAAACATTGATGTCTTTCGGTATGTGCTGATGATCAAATAACGAGGAATATGCCCAATCCTGTCAGATGTTGGACGCTAAATCGGGTTGAGCCTGGATAATACTTGGATGAGTGAGCACTTTGCACAAAACAGGTGTAGTAGGGATTGTGAGCAGGAGAGGACAGTGTGGCAAAATACATTGTTCTGTATCTCCCCCCAACTCCATCGGTGTGCACTGAACAGAGTGGTCAAGTATGAAGAAACAACCCAATATGACTGATGACGTAGGGATACCGTCATCCAGCAGTGGCTTGACAAAACGGGCTGTACATGTGCATATTTTGTATGTAATGGGTTCACTTCATCCCTCCAGCCACCGGAGGCTCCTACAGTCACAACAATGTGGATTCTTGAATCATGACCCTGAATTGAATCGTGACTAATCATGAAACATTGTTCAGTCACGAGGTGGGGGGGGGGGTAAATCATTAAACTCATTAGGCGTACATGCATGCATATGTACAAAATTCTGGTGCCTTTCCTGACTGCCACCCTGTTGTACCTCCCTGTGCCTAGGTATGGACATTAAACTTCATTCGCCCAAGGATGCCCTCCCTTCATGAAGCACTGTCCTTCGCCACCCTGCTCTTCAGTTTTTTTTTTATTGTTACTTGTTGGAAGTGTGTTTATGCCTGTGTTGCTGTTTTCTGGCAGAAGTAGATTGATGTTTGGCATGATTTCAATAAAGTTATGTGGATTCTGTTGATGCTTTCTTGCCTGCCATAAATGGTCTGAGAAGGTATGTCCAATTCCATGTCAAAAGCAGCCGGGAATATCTACTGTAATTTCTACCTTGTAAAACAAGCAATGCACTTGACTTTGAGCAACAGTTTATCGGTGGTTGAAAGAAGAGACTGCTTGATTGAGTTTTTATTAGACAATTGCTTAGAAGTCTCAACGTCAATCGGCCAACAATAAACAAAACTATTAAAGTTGCAGTAACTGTTAACATGTGTCTTGAATTAACCTCTGAATAAGAGATGAGTGAATGTCATGCGCTTGACTCTATTCATTTTGCTGTGCGTGGTTGTAATGAAGTTAAACAACGCTTACTCTTAACCTTAAATTCACACCGCACCAGACCCTCTGTTTGCCACTGGTGGATGCGAGTACGACATAGAGGTAGTTGGCCAACTCAACGTTAGCCTTTTACTGGTAGGAACCTCCTGGTTACACCAGCCCACAGGGGATTATTGTGTCCGTCCGTCGTGCAGGGAGGGGCTGGGTGGAGAGGGCTGAGTGGGGAGGGGCTGGTCACCCCGTAGTGCCCTTATAAAACTCAACGTTTAACCTACTCACGCCAGCTTGTGCCCGCCCTCAGTCGGGCATATTTGCGGAATACACCACGCCGCAATTGACCGAGCAACCCAACGTTCCTACCAGCTCCCTCCACAGGAATGTGTTCCCAAATATTGCTCACAACATACCATAGTGGTACCATCTGGCACCACGATAAGAATGGGGGTTATTTTGACTGATCTATGGGTGTGGTCTATGGATGGCTCCCCACTGGTTAGTCACATGTATCCTGATCAAGTAATTGCTGTTCACTACGAGAATTGGAGGCTGCTGAAAAACCGGGAGCTTTCCTATCAGTCTCACCGTATGAAACACCGGCGCGGGTGCTTTGTCATCAAACACTGTAACCCTCGGTTCTACACTATGAGTGGCTGTCGAGAGGATGGATGCGTTCCCAAACCTGCGCATCCACGGAATGGGTTGACTGGAATTTTTTCACGAGCTGCACAGTGCCGTGCAGAAGCTGCCTGCCATGTCACTCCACATGAAGCTTCCACAGGTCTTGGGAACAATCGTGCCATTTCTGTGCTTGTGAAGCGTCGTCCCTTTCCATAAACATGCCTACTTTGAAACATTTAGACTAGCTTCGAGTTGATCCATCCTCTGAACTGGTTTGTGAGGAATGCAGAGATCCTTGAAAGATCGAGACAGTCCCGTTAATGGGCTGCGCTTCGGCCACGATGTGTTTGGATTATAGAGCCAACATGCCCCTCGCCAAAGAAGCTTCTGTTTTGCTGGAGAGAGGGGGCGAAATAGGATATAAAAGAGATGGGCTGATGTGGTGCAAAGTGTTTTGAATGTGTGATTGAACTTGCCGACGTCTGATACGAATGATGTCAAGAACGGCCTCTGTCGAGGAGGCTTGTTGAAGATGCGACTGGGCATTTGGGAGCAGGCGCCCTCCAGCAACAACGGTAAGCAGAGTTCATTTTTTTTATTTAAAGCTTTCGTGACTGCAGGGATTCATATTCTTGGTTCTTTCGATAAAGTCACGTAGAAGGGAAATAATAAAAATATAAAACTAAATTATCACGACGTTTCGATTGCAACACAAGCAATCATCAGGTGTGAAAACCACACTTCAAATTTTCTTGCTGTGGTTTTCACACCTGATGACGATTGCTTGTGTTGCAATCGAAACGTCGTGAGAATTTTATTGTTTTATAATTTTATTGTTTCCCTTCTACGTGACTTTACCGAAAGAACCAAGAATAGAGTTCATATTTATAAGAATGAGCAGCAGCGCATCGGGTGGATGAAAACGATTTGACAGTGTGTGCTGTGCCTAGCAGTCCTCTTAGATAAATCCATATTAGTGGTGTCGTGTTATCTATATTAAGCCTTTAGCCTCAAAGTGCGTCTCTGAATGCCAAGCCTGGCACAATTGATGCAGTGACATCACCGATTAGTGGCGAATGCCAGTTGCTTTATTTGAACACACGCGCAAAGTTATCTAAGGAGACTTCTAATGTTGCCGAGGGCGGTGTTCTGATTGAGTGCTGCTCAGACAGCTTCAGCAGGAGCGGCGAATCACTCAGATGTTTGGCCATGAACAGCAGGTTATAAGTGGCTGGTCTGGTTCAACTTGACTTGAAATGTCACCACACGTTTTATGATGATTCCAACAAAAGAAAAAAAAGATGCGCACAAGTGGAGGTTTGGCAATGTTTATGGCCGCGCTTTGTCTTTTTTAGAGTGTGCGATTGATGGTAGTTTAGAGAAAGGCTTCAGCAAATGGCTCAGGATGGTAAGAATTGCATTGAGAGTGGATCATCGATTATTCGGGGGGGGGGGGGGGTGCAGGATTTTCCAAAAAACGCCGGATAAATGTTACATCATTAGTCTTTAAAATAGCTTATTTTTGCACATTCTCGCATGACGTGTTTTTAGGCGTCGTTTTTATTTTTTGTGTTTTCAATTTGTTAACTATGTGAATATTCTTGGTTCTTTCGGTAAAGCCACGTAGATATAAAACTAAAGTTAAAAGCAAAAAGCCCACGACGTTTCGATCGCCACACAAGCAGTCTTTATTTTATTTTATTTCCACCTGAACAAGACCGCTTGTGTGAAACGTCGTGGGTTTTTTGCTTTTAATTTTGATTTTCTATCCACGTGACTTTACCGAAAGAACCAAGAATATGAATTCCTGCAGTCACGAAAGTTTTAAGTCAAAATTTAACTATATAAGAAACTGGCATAAATAAACATGCATATAGGCAGAGGTGGGACAAAGTCATTGTTATGCAAGTCCAAGTCGAGTCGCAAGTCATCAAATTCATGACTCGAGTCTGACTCGAGTCCAAGTCACATGACTCGAGTCCACATCTCATAGGTGGGACAATTGTCATTGTTATGCAAGTCCAAGTCGAGTCGCAAGTCATCAAATTCATGACTCGAGTCTGACTCGAGTCCAAGTCACATGACTCGAGTCCACACCTCTGCATATAGGTAACAAAAAATATATAACCTACTTTTAAAAGTTGCGGCAATTTACCGTACCGTACTTACCACCCCAATCTCGAAGACTGCATGGGGTGATGTGTATACGTGCAGTATTTCCATTGATTAAGTTGTATGTATGTAGTGTATACTGTACTCTATAGATAATATTTAACACTGAAATCAAACGTAGATACTTTTTTCTCACGCTACCTGGTGGTGCCGATTAGCGAACTGGGTCACAGGGGCCGTCCATAAATGACGTCACGCGATTTTGGACGATTTTTTGACCCCCCCCCCCCGTCGTCACACGGCGTCACAAAAAGTCAGACCACCCTCAAATATGACGTCACAAAGCTCTGCCCCCCCAAAAAAAATTAAACATACTTCAAATCTCTTTAAACTATTGTCGTTGTAGTGCGTATTAAATGTGGCGCTGCACTCTGATGTCGTAGGAGAAAATTTTATCAAAAAGTATATTTAATTAAATTGAACGTGTTGTCTATATTTATTTAAAGTTGCGCATTTTGATGTGACGTCACATTTCTCAATCCCCCCCCCTTTGTCACACATCGTTACAAATGTCTGACCCCCCCCCACCCCAGGTGCGTGACGTCATTTATGGACGGCCCCACAGCCTTTGGGGCGGTTGTGCCGAATCGACTCGGGACTGCCAGATTCATTGTTGGAAGCAGCCGGATATAATCGATGATCAATACTCTTAGTTTTTTTTCGGTAAAGTCACGTAGGTAAAACTTTATAATAAAAATAATAGAAATAATAATATAAATTAAATATTGATCAATACTCTTTGGTTCCTTCGGTAAAGTCACGTGGGTAGAAAAATAATCGATCACGACGTTTCGATCGCAACACAATCGTCAGCAGGTGGGACAACCACGGCAAGAAAAAACTGCTGAAGTGATTGCTTGTGTTGCGATCGAAACGTCGTGATCTATTATTTTTCTACCCACGTGACTTTATCGAAAGAACCAAAGAGTATGGATTCCTGCAGTCACGAAAGCTTCAAATCAAGATCGATTATCAACTTTAGCTGAATGTCTCGTTTCTCTAAGCAGGATACGTGACCGCAAGGGGGCGCTCAGAAGTTGCAGGTTTTAACGTAATTTTTGATCTATCGCCCACAGAGTGAACAGAACATTATGATTATAATTCAAATGTTTTGCTAAGCGGTTTACCGTATTTTCTGAATTACAAGACGCTCTGGATTACAAGATACCCCCCCTCAACTTTAACTTTAAATACAGAGTACCTATATCCTTTATTGTTAAATTTGAATAACAGTTCCTATAATCACTGTTACATTGTTTTTATAGCTTTATTTTGGTGATTTCGAAAACGTATGGTTTAGCCATATTTGTTTGTTGTAGTACAGAGTTAGCCTGATAACTTTAATCTAAATTGTCTTATGGTTGTTATTGTTTGACTTGCATCCCACTGGGATTTTTGCACACAGCGTTGATCTGCGGTGTTTTTTTCTGGAAAACTTTGCTGTTTTTTCCTGGATTTTTCTTTTGCGCCTAGTCACTTACAGATGTTTTTTGTTCGTGTTTTTTTTGTTGTTGCGGTTGCACCCGAGTCAAGAGCCGCATGACTCACAGGGCTACACCTAATAAATTAAACTGAAATAATTATAATTACCGACATTCTCCAGATTATAAGACGCACCGCACCCCCATCCCCCTGTATTTGAAATCAAGCATTGGGGAGTGCCTCTTATAATCTGGTAGATGTGTAATCATATTTGTATAAAGTTATAGACACCGGGCGCAAGTTTTGCTACGTGTATTTCCAAGAACTTCAAATGCAGATGATGCAGTAATATGATTCTAACACGAGTTTAAGGGGAAAACATAGTGGGACAACAGCATAAGTTTTTTCATTATGTAAAAATTGGTGTTTTACTGGAGACCAAAACCTGGCTACACTCAAACCTATCCCGCGAAGAATGCATCTTCACTGACCATTACTCGACCGTATTTCATTATTTTGGAGAGAAAAAAAAGACCATTCCACACCCACTTATACCAAAAAGCCATCATTCATATCTTGCACCGCACAGGCAATCGCGTGCAGAACCTTGCCTTAAAAATAAACATGATTTAACACCCCGTGTCGTTTTTATGTTCGCACACCCCAATAAAACATGTACCGATTATCTTCCACGATGGGTCACCCTGTGCCACTGAACAATGGCAGAGTCAACATGGGGCATTGCGACTCTCGTCAGATTACTGGCAACATCGTCACTCATTCTCTGTCAGCTCGGAATTAACAATCTTTATTTACACTGGAGGAATCCGATGAGCTATAAACCTATTTATTTACATATGTCCAGTGGGGGAAGGATTCTTCTGTGCTGGCAAATCACCTCATTCATCTTTCGCAACGACAATTTGACATGTATTCTTTGACTCTGTAAGCCGTAAACTTTATTTGCTTAAAATCATCACCAGACGATTCATAACAAAAACACGTGCACGTTACAGGATGTACATTATATTGTATTCAACAAAAACAATATCGTGTTAGATAGCATCTAAATATAAACGCATCTCAAGACATTTAGCAAAAACAAAATACACAACCTACATTCGGGAAGAATTTGGATGGTGGCGAAGGTAGGCAAAGTTGAGAGACAGACAGACAGAGAGAGAAAGAAAGGGGAGAGAGAGACAGCTGCAGCATACGACACAGCCCAAGCCTCAGGGCAGAGGTCGCAAACGGGTTTTGATTCCTTACCCGTACCCGTACCCGGCCGCACCAGGGTCGCAAACGGGTACGGGTATCGGGTACCTGATTGCGACCTCTGGGATGAAGCCATGTTGCAGGCGCGGGTGGGTTGACTCTAGGAACTTGAATTGTGAGAAGAGACACAAGACGTTGGGAAATGAGTGACAAACGGTTACTCACCATTGACTCACGGTCTACCCGTACCCGGCCGCACCAGGGTCGCAAACGGGTACCCGTACCCGGCCGGGTACGGGTAGCCGGGTATCGGGTAGGGTACGGGTATCGGGTACCCGGTTGCGACCTCTGCCTCAGGGGCAGGCAGGGCAGCAACAACGAGTGACGGCTCGGAGTACCGGAGTCGCACATCGTCCAGGATATTCCCGATCTCGTCAGATCTTCTGAGGCTCAGCAGATTTCGAGGCTGTGCAGTGCTTGAACGGGTGACCACCGTTCACCGGCAGGTTGACAAAGGGCTGCTTTCGTGGGTCACGTGAAAATGGCTTGCGGTTGCCGAACGAATGCATTAATAAGGTTGCGCGCTCATTTACACACAAAGTGTTTTTTGCCACGAATGAACAACACTATCTTGCTCATCTCGTCAAGGAGCATAAACCATCACGCGAACTCCGATCATCCTCACAGCACCGGATTTTCGCTGCTAGCCATTGAACAAAGACGGTGGTCGCCGCATCGCGCGCGTTCAGATGCTTCTGCGGCCGTCTGGAACGTTTTTCCTTTCCGATATTAGGAAGCCACTGAAGCGATGCACTTTTAAATCATCCGGATTGAAAACTAATTTTGTTGGAACTGCTGTTTTGTGTTTAGTTTGTTATATATCCCCCCACACCTTCCGCGCCTCCGATTCGCACGGTTGGCAACGTACGGTGCGAAAGAAGTTCAGCATACATGCGTGGTGGGCAGAAGAAGGCAGAGTGGATCAACATCGTTTAGCACGCACTGACCCACCCGCCCCTATCCCACCTTCACCAACCCGGATTGACCAGCCGTGGGAGAGGTCTCCATTCATCAGCGGATTGACCCACGTGCTGTCCACGTGCACAAATTGTTCAGAACACTTGAACAACTGCACCCGGCCATGGAAGCGCGTGTCTGTTGACACTACTCTCTCTCGAGAGAGTCACAGTCATGGGGATGGCGGGCATCGCCTTAGCCCCGGGACAAATGTGTATTTTTAAAATATTAATATTCCAAACGCCACTGTCACGTTCAAGCCTCCTTGTTCTCCACTATTTGATGAAGATGCTTTGTCGGGACTTGAGTCCCTCGTGACTGCATGCAGATTCTGTAGGGGGGCGGGCGGCTCTCTGTTGATGTTGGGCAGGGCTACAATAATAATAATATAAGGATGGTTTGTATTGTGAGGAGCTAAATATAGAAATAGGTAACACCGAAGGCGTTTATAGAGACGCGGGCAGAATGCGGTCGTTCAATTTTAAAGTGCAAAAATGAATGCACATTGCACAGTCTGTTCCAATTAATCATTGTGCATACACTCCACGCGCATCAGCAATTAACTTGCATGCATTCATCACCATCGGCCTTGGTCAATCCACTGCTGGATGAAGGCCTCCTCCAAGTCGCCGCAATCTCTCACGACCACGCGATGCACCGATCCACCAAACACGAGCTGATTCCGTCGCTCCATCTCCACGGTGGACGTGATTCTCGCGGGTGTGTTCCGTTCCTTTATACAGGAGCAGAACACTCAAATTCAATGTCTGGACATCGAACAGAAAACCATGCTGCATGCATACCGCATGACAGTGTTGTACACACGCAGTATATAAGAATAATAATAACCGTACATTATACCAATGATGCGATGCTAATGTTCGGCATTCTGGTGAAATAATGTGCATCAAACTATTATGAAGTAATTATGCGTCAATGACCATTACTCTCGTCAATCCACTGCTGGATGAGGGTCTATCCACGCCGTCCAGATCGTAAGGGTTGTTTGACCATACCTCACCACGCTGGGCAGCACCGGTTGGTGAAGGCGGACAGCATATACGCGGGGCCATAGGAAGTGCAGTACAACAATGGCATTTTTTTTGCACTGCCCTCTGCTAACAAAGTAACAACGCAACAGTCTCTAAAATGTGTTCCCATGAGCGGTGGCCGCCCATCCAAGCACTGGCCAGGCTAAACCCCGCTTAGCTTCCGAGATATGAAAAGGAAAGGCACATTCCGGGTGATTGCCATAGCCTAACACGGTAATTACAGCCTGTGATTTAACAAAGTGATATGCTTACTACGCGGCTTATTATAACTATACTCAAGAGGGATGTCGTCTGGAATGTCAGGAATGCGTGTACTGTGTTGTGGTTGTCATGTTCAACGTAACCCCGTCATAGCAATGTGGAATTTCCACCACCGGTGTATGCAGGCAGGGCTGGAAACTTCCCTGCGCTCGCTTGAGTCGGAAACTTGGCCTTTCTTTCTCCCCTTTCAGAGTCCAGATCTTGAAGTGTATAAACAATAATTAACGACTCAATCGGATGCGGAAAACACAACTCTGCCAATGACCTAACAACAACAAAACCACCACAAATAACCTGAAACACACAAAGACCGAAACGACACAGCACCCCCACCCCGTAACACGGTAACGACGACGGGCAGTATATAAAGGGGCTGCCCATAAATGACGTCACGCACCTGGGGGGGATCAGACATTTGTGACGAGGGGGGGGGGGGTTTGAGAAAGGTGACGTCACATCAAAATGCGCAACTTTAAATAAATATAGACAACACGTTCTACTTAATTAAACAGACTTTTTAATAAATGTTTTCTCCTACAACATCAGAGTGCAGCGCCACATTAAATACGCCCTACAAAGACAATAGTTTAATGCGATTTGAAGCATGTATTATTTTGAGGGGGGGGGGGGGGGGTCAAAAATCGTCAAAAATCGCGTGACGTCATTTATGGACGGCCCCTAAGTGCAAACATTATCCTTATCCCATACCTGTCAACCCCCTTATCAGTGCCAGACCTTATTATAGACCAATTCAGACCTTATTGGTCACCACGTGCCCTTATAAATCTCAACGTTCATCTTACAAAGTCCCATCACAAGGAAGAAACACAAACAAATATTTTTTTTGGGGGGCCGTCCATAAATGACGTCACGCGATTTTGGACGATTTTGACCCCCCCCTCGTCGCACATGGTCACAAAAAGTCAAACCCCCCTCAAATATGATGTCACAAAGCTCTGCCCCCCCCAAAACCATATTTCCATTTTGAAAATAAAACATGCTTCAGTGATGTGCGTATTTAATGTGGCGCTGCAGTCTGATGTTGTAGGAGTGTTGTTATAACAATTCTATATTTATTTAAAGTTGCGCATTTTGATGTGACGTCACATTTCTCACCCCCCCCCCCTCGTCACACATAGTCACAAATGTCTGACCCCCCTCTCTAGGTGCGTAACGTCATTTATGGACGGCCCCTTGCCCCTATTGAAACGGCTGTACGCCGTATGGACCTGAAAACTCAATTTGGCTGTACCAAGAGTACGGGGTATAAACCGTGCGGGTTGACGCGGTGTGTGAGAAACAAAAATAAGGTTTGAGCGAATGTGGTGGGATCGGTGCATGCGGCAGACGGTTTGTGGTGGAGGGGGTGGTGGGTGAAGGGGGTGGTGGGTGGAGGGTGGGGGTGGTGGGTGGAGGGGGTGTAGGGTGGAGGGTGGGGGTGGTGGGTGGAGGGGGTGGAGGGTGGAGGGTTGGGGTGGAGGGTGGGGGGTTTGGGGCAGGGGTGGGTAAAGGAGGTGGTGGAGGGGGTGGGTGGAGGAGGTGGTGGGTGGAGGAGGGGAGGGGCGGGGGTGGGTGGAGGGGAGTGGAGGGGAGGGGGTGGGTGGAGGAGGGGAGGGGAGGGGCGGGGTGGGTGGAGGGGGAGAGGGGCGGGGTGGGTGGAGGGTGAGGGGCGGGGTGGGTAGAGGGGGTGGAGGGGGTGGGGGTCAGTGCCGCAGCATCGCGCGCGCCGGCGGCGGCGGTGGGGGTCGTGGGGGACGAGGCGAGGAGCGGCAAGAGAGGCCCCCGGGGGCTGGGTGGGTGAAGAGAAGGAGGAGAAGGAGGGGGGTGGAAAGCGAAGACGGACCAACTGCGACGGGTCACGAGCCTGGAAGATTAAATTGTAAAGATACTAAACAACAACAAGGGGCGGAGGAGGGTAAAATAGAGGGGGGAGTAGGTGAAGGCGAGAGAGGGCAAGGCGAGGAGGAGGAATGCCCATGGACTACACGTAGCGGGGAGCCGCGCTCGGCGCAAACCCCTCGCGCCCTCAGGTAAGAGAGAGAGAAGAAGAATAAAACAACATTTACTCACTTAACCACCGCGCGGACATCGAGAGCAATCTTAACAATTATAACAGGGCGCCGCTTGGAACAAAGTTGTGCGAATTTATAAATGAGGAGAGAGCGAGAGACAGACAGAGAGGGAGAGATACCGGGGCTGATGCCGAGCATGAAGGATGAGGAGAGAGATGAGGAGAGAGAGACGGGGAGAGGCAGGGAGGACTGCGCGCTCTGATGTCGAACTTTGCGTCGTCTCTTTCGGACGGCGACTTAACGCGAACGTTTAAGTGAAGAGGCATTGGAGCCTAGATGATGATGTGGCGGTGGTGGCGGTGGTGGTGGGGTGGTTTCCTCGCTCCGCCGTGGCGATTTGACGTAGCGACGTTGTTTGCTCGGCTTTCAACGCGACATTTATTGCGAGCGAGCGCAGTTGAGGCCTTCACCCCCCCCCCGCGAGCCCCCCGTGCTCGGCTAGCGGAGCTGCGGCCCGAGGAGCTCTCTGACCCGGCCAGAGCAACCAGCCGAGGGCGGGGTGGCTCGGGAAGGCGATGTTGAGTGTTTAAGGCGGTGGTAACGAATGATAATGAAATCATATTAATGGTAATTATTACGATGATGATGATGGTAATAATCGCTTTGATGACAAAGTTAAGGCGCTAAATACAATACGTTAAATAATTTAAATAAAACGTTACATTGTGGAACTCTTTTAACCCCGATGTTTGGCATTACAATTTTTGTAAAGTTTTTTATTGTATTGAAAATGTATTTACGTTTTAATGTCGTCGCTTGTTCGCATTGCCATTTAATTTGAATTCTATTCGCGTGAAATGGCACGCTTGCTTCGTCGCATTTTCCCTTTAAATTACTATTCTACGCGCGTATGACGCGCTGTGCGATCGGGTGGTGGTCAAAAAGTTGTGAGAACGATAAAAAAAATCGACAAATAAATTGGAGCTCCAATTAATTAACGTATCGACTCGGAGCACAATCGCGCACAATATTAGTGCATTATAAGGGGTGGGGCATTTTAACTTAATATAATAGTTGTGAAACCGTGTTTTGAAAATAAATATCCCCTAAAAACCTGTTGACCGCGTCACAGAGTATACCGTCGTGGAATTATATACATACTGGAGTGGATATGGTGTTTACTTAATTATATTTGTTTGCTGATTGTTTTTAATTTAAAGCATAGCCTTTTCCCGAAACCTTTGCCGTTCACAAGTTCTCCAGCTAGTTACAACAGTGGCTGGCATTGTAACGATTGTAATTATATGCTTTATGTTGTGCCTAAATGCGAATAGAGTTTACACGTTACATTTGACAACACCGTTCATAGCGTCTCCGTGGAGGACATCGGAGGACAGTGCAACAAAATCCAATGTTGCACTGAACTTCTATGCGTCTTAAGCCCCCACGACCGCATCGCATGGGAGGACCTCATCCAGCAGTAAATTGACGGGTTAACTTAATCACTCCAGCCACTGGAGGCTGCTACATTCACAACAATGTCAACAAAAAATATTCTCGCTGCATGACCCAGCATTTAATCGTGCGGTATCATAGAGGTGTAATATGTACACTGTTGATGCCGCCACGGAGTAATGGTTAGCACACACAAATTTTGCAATCCGGAGATCACTGGTTGAAAATTTAGGAAAAGTTTATTACATCTCCCTCTACCACTTGACACCCAGCAGTATGAATGGGGCTACGCCACGGTCGTTTGGCTTTTGGCAGGTCACGTATCTGGTGATAAAGTAAATGTACAAAGTCGCACATCTTTCGAGACGTCTCCCCAGCATGGAAAACTTTTCCAAATACTCTTTAGAGGGTTTCTCTGTGGCTCCCTCTCGTGAAAGCCTTTCCACCGGTCGTGACATGAGCAAATCATTGCAGGGCTGCACCTTAATTGTACACTGTATAAAATACATTGCAATGTGGTTATTCACTGCAGGTATTAGAGCATTTAGGTGCGTTGTGTTTTATCACACTGTTTGTGTGTGTGTGCGCGTGGAGACAACAATGGCCACGCTGGGCAGTGAGGTCCTGTACGACACGCGGGGCCATGGCGGCGTCTCTGTGAGGCTGACCCGCGCCAGGGTCAGCAGCTGCTGCTCGGGCGACTCGGCCTCGCGACCCGGAGGGCGCCTCCACCGACGCCACCGACGCCACCGCCTGCCCCAGCTGTTTGAGCGTGCCGCCGCCAGCTGGTGGAACCCCAAGTTCGACTCCCTGGAGCTGGAGGCGGCGTGCGAGCAACGCTGCTACCCGCAGACTCGCCGTCGCTTCCGCTATGCCCTGGCCTACGCGTCGGCCGCGTGCCTCCTTCGTGCCCTTACGTACGCGTTGGACTGGGACGCACGCAGGGCGGCGCGCCTCGCCCCCGCGCTCTCCTTCCTGCTGCTGTGCGCCGGGCTGATGGCGCTCACCTTCTTGCGTGCGTATGAGCGGCGGCGCGCCGTGCGCGAAGCGCTCGCCGTGCTCCTCTTCGTGGCTCTGGCTGGTGCCTCCCTGGCGATGGCGGCGGCGCTCGTGCCCACCCGTCCGTTCCTGCCGCCGGACCTGACGCCCGTGGGCAGCTTCGCGGTGTGCGTCGAGGTGCTGCTGCTGCTGTACACGGCCATGCCACTGCCGTTGTATGCGTGCGCGCTGCTCGGGCTCTCCTACTCGGTGCTGTTTGAGGTGGTCGGGCAGCTCTGGAGCACGGGGCTGCTGCTCCCCAACGTCAGTGAAGGTTGGCTGTCACGGGCCCACACGGAGGTGCTGGCAGTCACGGTGGTGGGGAAGGCGTTCCTGCACTTGTGCATCCACGCCATAGGTATCCACATCTTCATTATGTCGCAGGTGCGCTCGCGCAGCACCTTCCTCAAGGTGGGCCAGTCCATCATCCACGGCAAGGAGCTGGAGGTAGAGAAGGCGCTCAAGGAGAAGATGATTCACGCCGTGATGCCTCGCATGATTGCTGATGAACTACTGCGGCAGCAGGGGGACGACGACTCCGAGGTGTCACCCCGGCGCTGTGTCGCCCCTGGCTGCCCGGTCGCCGCCGCTTCTGCAGCGGCAGCAGCAGCAAATTCCTCGGCGTCGGCGCCGACAACCGCTAGCAACCCCGGTCCTCGCAAGAAGAAGAAGGGCTCTATTCCACGGGAGCAGCTGCCCTTCCGCCCGTTTACCATGAAGCGCATGAGCGAGGTGAGCGTGCTCTTCGCTGACATCGTCGGCTTCACCAAGATGAGCGCCAACAAGTCGGCGGCGACGCTCGTGCGCCTCCTCAACGATCTGTTCGGCCGGTTCGACAAGCTGTGCGAAGTGACGGGCTGCGAGAAGATCAGCACGCTCGGGGACTGCTACTACTGCGTGGCGGGCTGCCCCGAGCCGCGAACCGACCACGCCGCTTGCTGCGTTGAGATGGGCCTCGGCATGATTGCTGCCATCGAGCAGTTCTGCCGCGACAACCGCGAGACGGTGGACATGCGTGTGGGCGTGCACACGGGCACCGTGCTGTGCGGCATCCTGGGCATGAAGCGCTTCAAGTTCGACGTGCTCTCCAACGACGTGAACCTCGCCAACATGATGGAGCAGCTGGGCGTCGCGGGCAAGGTGCACGTGTCGGAGGCCACGGCGCTGTGCCTGGACGAGCGCTACACCATGGAGGACGGGCGGCTCTTCGAGCGCATCGGCCCCAATGCGGTGCTCGCAGAGCAGCTGAAAGGTAAGGGCTGGCGCCATGGCCCTCGTCCTACTTTTGCTTTCATTCTCACGGTCGATCGCTTGCCTGTTTTTGTAGCTTTCAATCTCAACTGTTCATGCAAGTTTCGATTTAAAGCTTTCGTGACTGCAGGGATTCATCTTCTTGGTTCTTTCGGTAAAGTCACGTAGAAGGGAAATAATAAAAATAAAACACAATAAAATAAATCTCACGACGTTTCGGCCACAACGCAAGCAGCCGTCTTCAGGTGAAGAACAGGTCTGTCGGAAAGACAGTGTGGGCGAAACGTCGTGAGAATTATTTTATTGTGTTTTATTTTTATTATTGTATTATTTTCCTTCTATGTGACTTTACCGAAAGAACCAAGAAGATGTTCATGCAAGGTTTCTTTTTCATTGTGGTCGCTGAGCATAAGCCCAAATGCCCCAAAAAGGCATGCAGCCAGCAACAAATGGGTGTTACCGAATTGTAGCAGATAAGAGTGAATGTGGATTGAGCAAAGTTGTAACATAAGAGGCTATGGGAAGGTATTTCAAAGTCGAACAGTGCGAGGAAATAAGCGGACAGAGAGACGTGTTGTGACCTGCAGTGTGGTCTTTGAACACAGTATGGATGAGATGAAACGGTGGGTCGGTTAGACCCAAGTCCTCGACATGAGTGGAGAATTCGATGAGTGACGTTCATGGGAACGGCAACCGTGATCGTGCAAGAGAATACGTTATTTGTTTGAATGCGATTTGATGGAATGCAAGGGTTTCATGGTTCGAATATAACATGTTCTTTCACGTTGCATGGGTTTGCCTGATGTAATTTGGATATTAATAGCCCATGTGACGTCATTCTCAAGTGTAGGTTATTGTGTGCAGGTGTCATGGCCCAATATCCTAAACCGCAGGTAATAAAATGGAAACAATTGGTGATTGTTCTCTCGTAATGCACTTGACAGAGTGAGAAGTCTCTTTGCTGAGCTAGGATGGAGGCTAATCGTAGGCTTGGAATAGCCACAATAGTTCAAATACTAGAAGCCGGTATTGATTGATGTGGGAAAACCGTTGCTTAATATTCATACACATACATATTCGAATGTATAAAATCCCATCATAAAACTGAAATTATTTATTGTTTATGAAAGTTATGTACGCAGCACAAATAAATAAAAACATTAAGTGTTTAGGGCGAACATAAAATACAAATGCATATACATAAAGTAGGTTGAATGAGTCATAACAAACAGACACACAAAACTTGATTGAAAACAGTGGTAGCTGGGCGACTTCTTTACACGATGCCCGTGTAAGGATCTAAGCCATTGCCACTGAGGCCCTGACTCAAATATGAGGTTTAAATGCTAGTTAAGGCAGTTGAAACTCCGTGTGTTTCTTTCATTTATTTCTGTAGCCTCCTTCCGAACTATGTGCTTAGTTGAGTGCCATACAAATGAATTTACAATCTGGTAAAGTTTGCATGCTTCCAATTCTTTAAAACTATGTAACCAGTGTTTCAGAGTAAAACCATCAACTCAACACAGGCAGGTGGCCCTTCCTGAAGTTGCTGAGGCTAGTAAGGAACAAAAAAAGCTGTTGACCTTAGGTGAACGCTC
The DNA here is from genome assembly GCF_965212315.1 of Lampetra planeri. Lineage (NCBI taxonomy): Eukaryota > Metazoa > Chordata > Hyperoartia > Petromyzontiformes > Petromyzontidae > Lampetra > Lampetra planeri. The sequence goes on from NC_136129.1 coordinate 7,024,502, forward strand.
GGATGCTTTGAGCCACTGTTCTCATCAAGAGCTCCGTGTTTGTACATCCAGTGACGCTGGTTCAAGTCCAATGTGCAGTGCTCGATTAACTGCCGTGAATGCCTGTACAGTAAAGACAAGGAGAGATGTCCTCTTTGAAGCCCTTACTAAATGGTGAAATCCTGACAAAGGCTGTTGCCTTGAAAGAGAGGGCTGTGTCTGTGTCCATGGAATGAATCGGTACTGCTTAGGTTGCTGGGCTTAAATCTTGCACTCCCAAAGCAAGGAAATAATAATATTTTCTCATCAGTCGTGTTACCAATGACTGGTTTGCAGCAAAACAACCCATCCTAAAATGTAGATTTTCTCACAAACTGACCATATCCCGTTGGCCGTACAGAAACAGGCCTTGGAGCAAGCGAAACACATTTTTTGCTTCCTCAAGTAAGTGGGGATCCCTGCAGAGCAGCTAAGAGAAATTACTGAAGAGTTGCTTGGAAAACTCCAGTGCACACGCAAAGCAGGCCTCGTTTTTGGTTGGCTCAGAGTCGCTCGGCTATTGCAAAAGGGGCTTCTGAAAGCGGAATCGCACGTTGCTTTGTAATCTGGCTGCCGCGTGTTGGCATATTCTTTTTTTAAAAGCCAAATATAAAATAACATTTTAAAAAATTCAGCCAATTGCACCTGGTAGGTCTTTCTTTCCAGGACAGGCAACACTAAGCTATTTGTTGTCTGTACGGGATGACTATTTTAAAAAACAATTGCAAATAGTTTATGAGGATCTGTGCTTGATCAAAAGTGGCAGGACATGTCAGTTGTTGTCGTCTATGTTTCCCATGATGGTTGGCTTGAGCTATTACTCTTCAGTTAGACCAGCTGTGCTGGGGGTGGGTGGGTGGAAGAGCAGGATTCACATGAAGATTAAAACACGGACGTTTTGTGCAAATACAGTACAGGATACAATCCCTCCCCCCTTCAACGATTCAAGTTCATCGGGCTGTGTTGTGTTTTTCTTAAAATGGCCGTTCGCAATAAAAAAAAACACGCTGTGAAATGCAGTTGGAAGACAGCGCAAGATTGTGTTGCTGGTGACGCCTGTCAATCGGTGTCACGCGCGCGTTTCCTGTGCTCGAGGTCATTGGCGGATTGTTGTCCTCCAAAATGGGTCGTAAAAGCGGCCGTGTGTCTCTTGACTCTCCGCTCACTTCCGTTTGATTGGTTGGATTTCGGTCCGTGCATTTGGTTGAGCACGGATCGTCCACCACGTGTGCAGCTCCTCAGTCGTTCACTCATGATGATCACCACCACCACCAGTAACCCTGTTCATGGGCATCGGCTCGCAGCCTTTGTTCGTTTGGTGGTGCCAGTGCGAGATAGGTATTTGAACACGTATAATTGAGACCACGGGGAAAGAATACTATACATTATTTGAACCACGGGGGTACGAAACATGGTATCGCAATATGACACCGCCCGGCAAACACCCCCCTTGCCCGGTTACGGTTAGCATTACAAACTAAACTACCACCAATATAATTTTCTGACTCCGGGGTCAGGACTCTACGTGTGTCAACGTAGTATCTCGGACCAGTACATTTGCACATTTGGACATGCACCCTGCTAGTCCTCCTTGATTCAATGTCTAGTTCAGCTCTGTGATTGTTGAGCATTTTGTCGGTCTCTGGAAGCCTAAGAATCCGCTTCTGTGAAGCGCGCGAGTCAATTGCAGCCAGACGTTACAATTCACGGAGTAATTATTCCGAGTATTTTCACGAGAGCGACTGTAATTGTGTCATTACAGAGTGTGGACTAATTGGTAATGGGCAATGCAATTGCGATTATGCAGGCTTTCTTTGCGTTTGGGAATGGCCGTTGTTCTGTAATTACGTGCATTGCAGCAATTATGCATCTCATACTTAATGTTGGATGTAAATGCTTTCTCGCCCTGCCATAGGTCACGCTCTCGTTAAGCCACGATGACTATTTTGGTAACGCTGGAGTGTGGAATTAAAATGTTAAAGAGCATTTTGAATAACCCGATTATTAATAACAACGAGCCGTTGTGTCATTTCCATGACCGTGTTTTTGCGATTGGCTGTGTTACACCGTGTAGCGGGCTTCGGCACGACACTGGCCGTGTGCCAGAGGTCGCAACCGGGTACCCGATACCCGTACCCTACCCGATACCCGGCTACCCGTACCCGGCCGGGTACGGGTACCCGGCCGGGTACGGGTACCCGTTTGCGACCCTGGTGCGTCCGGGTACGGGTAGGCCGTGAGTCACTGGTGAGTAACCGTTTGTCACTCATTTCCCAACGTCTTGTCTCTTCTCACAATTCAAGTTCCTAGAATCAATCCACCCGCGCCTGCAACATGGCTTCATCCCAGAGGTTGCAATCAGGTACCCGATACCCGTACCCTACCCGATTCCCGGCCGGGTAGGGGTAGGGTACGGGTACGGCCGGGTACGGGTACCCGTTTGCGACCCTGGTGCGGCCGGGTACGGGTAAGGAATCAAAACCCGTTTGCGACCTCTGCCGTGTGCCTTCCGAGTGTAACGCACTCAACTTGTAATCTCGCTTGCCACCACAATTCGCATTCTAGAAGAATCACGCCACTTGCTCTCTGGTGCACCCAGTTCTCTTCTCGCCTTTCGTGGATCAGTAAGTGTAATCCATCGGTAATGTTTCCGTAACAAACTCGTGATATTTTTTGTAATTAATATTTGATTTTCATGGAAGTGTCCGTAAAGGTATCATCTATCATATTATTGGTTCTTTCGGTAAAGTCACGTAGAAGGGAAAAACTTTACCGAAAGAACCAAGAATATGAATCCCTGCAGTCACGAAAGCTTTAAATCAAGATGTATCATCTATCGTTAAAGAATCAAAAATGGACGGCAAGTTTGAACTGCATCCCAGATATCTTTTCAGCATTCCTGACATACTTTACTTTTGTAAACCGACATGTATTCGTGAGCGAAGCATTTATAATAATCGTGCCAGAGATGTCGGGACGCTAGAATCTTGATATGACGTCCGTCGCCAATACCACAGCAGACGCGTGGAGGTTTAGAGGGATGAATCTCGTACGATTAAACCTTCTTGCTACAAGCGTGTGTGTGTGTCAGAGGTCGCAAACGGGTTTTGATTCCTTACCCGTACCCGGCCGCACCAGGGTCGCAAATGGGTACCCGTACCCGTACCCGGCCGGGTACGGGTAGCCGTTCCCTACCCGTACCCGTACCCTACCCGAAATGAGTGACAAACGGTTACTCACCAGTGACTCACGGCCTACCCGTACCCGTACCCGGCCGGGTACGGGTAGCCGGGTATCGGGTAGGGTACGGGTATCGGGTACCCGGTTGCGACCTCTGGTGTGTGTGCACATCGCTTTTTTTCCAACCTAGCTAAAACCGTTGTCACCATTTGTTATTCTCTGATAATGGATGATTCCATTATGAGCACCCTGTAGGTTACACGTGTCACTTGTGCGTAAGCAGTCTTGTATCAGTCGTGAAGCTTCTTCACGTTAAATTAATTTGAAAAGCTTGGACCCACGTGGCTTTAGAGGTGTTTTGGGCTTAGAGCTGTTTATATTTAGTGACGAGTGTGTGCGTTTGTGGTGGTAAATGGATAATGTTATTATTCATTATTGTACACGCGGGAGACTTGCGTTTATGTAGCTATAGTAGACATTGCAGCAATGTCTTCCCAGTAGTATTTTTGAAAAATTATAGACAGTATACAGGAATGTGTAGTATGTAACCTGTAGTTTAAAAACAGCGTCATCAAATATATTGTTTTGACCTTTTCTTAAAAAAAGACAAAAATCATTAACCGTATGCATTAGCACTTAATATGTGTGTGTGTATACGTGCTGAATTTACTCACTCGTCATGTCTACTGTTGTATGTTACATATTTATCTTGAAGCCCACTGTGCAGCCTTCTTATTAGGTTCTCCCATTATTCTGGAAATAGCTTCGGTGTCATCATCTTGAAACGAAGATGGTAGGGAATGAAAGAGAACAAGATCATTGTCTGTAGTTGACTTCCATAGCTTGTTATGACCGTCCACCAGATAATGTGAAATAGCTAATGTTCTAACCATTTTAATTTCATCGTTTTGTTTCGCCAAATATTTTAACAAGCATTGTGCAGTTAATTCGCAAACACATAAACTAAACTAAAACTAATGTTTTTGTATTTTAGCAGGTAAGGCCCACTGGGCTATATTGCTCTTTTTCAGAAGCGGCCCGACCACAAATGATAGCTCAACAAGGTGGCTTATCATGTGGATTTTTTATCAGCCAAATACTCTAAAAGCACGTTTCTTGATGTGGAGGGAAAAACCGAAGGACCCAGAGAAAAATCCACACAACCACGGGGAAAATATGCAAACTCCAAATATGCAGGCGTCAGTGTCAGGATTAAACCCACGACTACCTACATAGCAGGTGAGGGAATTAACATCTTGTCAGAGGTGATGAAAACGGAAAACACATCAGAATATTTATACCCAGGATAGTTGTTGAAGGTAGATCGGAATACAATTAACAAATAAGAGGCAGATAAGATCACATTGAAGTTCCTTTGGAAAACTGAACTTCATGAAAAGCAATGTAACTGTGCAGATTGGCATGCTTCGAGTTACAGGGGAAGAGAAGAAAAGGACAACCTTGGATTTGAGAACATATGCAAAATAAAGACATCATATTGTGAAATAAAATAAGTTTGCTCGGGCAGGACCCGTTACTAGAAGGAATGGTGGCTGGTGGTCGAGACTGAAGGGGGAAATGCAACCGAGATAAACATCAGCCGTGGAGATGGAGCAATAAAATCGCCTCGTGTGCAGGTGCTAGAGGGCTTCTTATTGTATCGCAAGACCATGAGAGAAGGTGACAGCGTGCGGGATGTCCTTCATCCACCCGTGGTTAGATCATGGCCGATTAAGATGGTGTGTACTGTGCATTTAAATACGTACCTAATCACTGCAATGTGCACAATATGGCTAATTGAAAGTGCATGTATTGGTGTATGTGCAACTATTTTGTTATGAAAGCGGTTCATTATAAATAAACAACTTAAGTTGTTTTTTGTTTATTAGAGCCGTGCTTACATCCTCTTGGCCGACCAATCGTGCTTGCTCACGCTTGTGCCCCCGGGCTCTTCATCACGACGTTCCAGGTGCCGTCCTCGCCGTTGTATTTTCAGTAATTAGCGTGTTTGGGCATTCGCTCGTCTTTTCGAAGCGATTGCATCATCATCCAGATACAACCATAGGAAGTCGTTTCCTCGCCCGCCGACACTTGAGCAGAATAAGAAAACATGTTGCAGAGATTGTTTGGCTTAACACAAGTGCATTGCAGTGATTTGGATACCTAAAGTGTGTAATAGTAGATTAGGTTTTTACAAAGAAAAAGCTCTTTACAGAGAAGTGGAATGTCAAGCGCATGTATTATTTTGGTTCGGCAATTAAAATTAATCTAATTAGTCCCTGATCAAGTTGTGGAAGGAAATGTTCGTTTCGGTGTTCCTTTAAATGCTCTTTTATATCCTCTGACTTGGGCATCGAATTACTTAAGTGTAATTCTATATTTTTGAATCTTCCAGATCTTGTGTTTTTTAAATGATGCATACAAAATAGAAATAATGCTTTTTCCGAAATCCCACATTTCAGTCTGGGTTTTTAGTATAACTTACCAGGTAAAAGCCATAAAAAACTGTTGCAGAGAGAAACGTATTCAGTCTGTGGCTTCAGCCCAGCATCTAACTCAAGTTCGTTGACATGTGCATTGGTCTCCTGAGCCATCCAGCTGCCTCCATTATTGTTTTATTATCATTAATAAAGACCAAATGGCTGAAATGTACTCCCGTATAACAGACTATAACCCACATCCGAGCCTCTTTTTTTCCAGGCTCCCAGTGGAGGTCCCGTGCTTTCCCAGATTCGCCCCTGAGGCTTTGTATTTGCTGCCTGCGATTGCGATCGGTAAACAGAACAATATGGGCGATGTGGCCAGGGTTTCCTGGCATTCCTGGGCCGTTCCCTCAGCGGGCACAGCTGCCAAGCCCGCTGCCTCTTCACATCAAAGGGCCTCCAGCGTAGTGGCGCCGCGGCGTGCATGCGCTCGCCTTCTTCCCTCTCCACGGCGAAGGGGGGTCGCCTGACACCCAACGCGGCGCACAGCGGCGGCACGCTTCTCGGCCATGGCCAGGTTCACTCCGGCAGAGAAGGGGCGGGTGAGGGGAGGAGAGGTGCGGGTGTGCCAATCGGCTCGTGTCTCTGCCGGGTGCAGCGCTCTTGTAACCACGTGCCCTGTAGTGTAATGCACAATGCAGTCGCGCAGCCACCCTGAGTGTCTTGGGTGACCCGACACCCTCAAAATGTTTATGTTTGGTTCAGAGTCGCCCATGCAATTTTGTGCTGCTGGCAAAAAGTAAAATTGCTTTCGCGACCAATATTATTCATGATGAGGTTTGTCGGGTTTAGGTCGCGTGAATGTTAATCTGTCATACACTCACCTCCACCCGACAATAGGACAGGCTCAACTTATAAAGTGTAGCCTAATCCCTGGTGCAATGGCCACAGACATGGGGGGGGGGGGGGCGGGCATGGTGGATCACACAGAGATTTGACCTGTCATGGGCCTTCCCCTGAGGAAGTCTTTTGTCAGTTAGTTCTTACTAGCGGGAAGACTTTGCTGTTATTTCCTGGATTTTTCTGTTGCGTGTAGTCACTTTAAGATGTTTCTTGTTCATGTTTTTGTTTGTCGTGGTTGCACCCGAGTCAAGAGCCGCATGGCTCACAAGACTATACCTAATAAATGAACTGAAATTAATGAAAAAAACAATACATCGATTTGTTGAGTCTAAACAACAGTGTCAGCCAAGGGAGGGAAGCGTGTCCAAGAGAACGTTCGCCGTGGAGATGGAGCAATGAAATCGGCTCATCTGCAAGTAATATTGTGTGACTGCAAGAGAGATGGGGACAGCCTTTATCCAGCAATGGTTTGGTCATGGCCGCTGATAATAATAATGATGATAATGTTCAAGACAGAACCCAGTCTTTTGTTGGGGCGTCTTCGTTTGACTCCCTGAGCCTTGGGCATTGCCGTGGAATGCTTAGAACCCCCCACGGAGCGAGTGATGATCGTGCCTTTGCGAGGCATCGTGTGATAACGGTGGGGTCCGCACCACACCCATATCCTGTTTTGGGAGCCTTCGCTGCCACTTGCAGGGCTGAGCCCCCGACCCCGGTACTGTACAACGTGTCTGCCGGCAAGAGCAAGCCGCGCAAGCCAAGGCGGTCAGCGAGCCTCCCTCCCTCTCTCTCTAGGGGCATTATTTTGTGGGTTTGCATGAAAGAAAATAAACTGGTTTAGTGCAACCGTTGCCACGGAACCACTCGTGTGCAATGGAATAATCCACCGTCTCGCAATAATCTCCCGAGCAAGGTTATAGCAACCTGTAGCTGTAGCGCCTTTGTCATATTTGAATCGGTGTTGGGACAGATGAACGTTTTTAAACAGTGTTGGGACAGATCAAAGGTAAACCGTTTTGGGACAGATCAATGGTTAAATGGGTGACCAGCAGGGGAAAATAAATAATGTCTCTGTAGGAAGTGGTGGTTCTTGCTCAGCAGGGATGTATTGTCAGACAGCATAGCAGTTGGGTCGCATGTCACAGATAAAAAAAGTATTTAAAACACTCCACATTCCTCAATAACACGTCCTTAACAAGAAAAAGTATATGAAAGGTGACGTGTGGGGCAATGCCCTTTCTTCACAGCACATGAAGAAGGACCGTTGCCTAAAACGTTGCCTATTATATGCTTATTCATTTCAATGATAATAATAAGGCTTGTTGTGGCACCCACTGGCAATGCAGTATCACCAAATAATTGTTGATTTTTGTAACCGGCTTGGCTGTTTTAAATCCCAGTGGTACGCGCTAAATTCTTTGAAGCTGGTCTGTCTCCGGCAGTTTTCTACATTGGCAGGTGCCCCTTAAAATAAAAAGTAATTCTCACCAGGCTGTATACGTTTTATAGCCTCTCCCATCGGCCGCTGTACAGCAGTGTCCTGCAAAAATAGGTGGCGGATGCACCGTACTCCGTATATATACAATGGGGTTTTTATTGGGATTCCATAAAAATTTAGGGGGAAATATAGAGGAAGAAATTTAAAATCTCTTCTCTGGAAGCTCAAGAATTGAACAGCATGAAAAAACAACCCCCCCCCCCCCCATTTGCCACATTGTAGTCAGCTGCGTCTCCGCACCACGCATAAAATGTCATCATGCGCCAGGCAGGCATCCCCACTTTTCCGTACTCCACTGTGCAGAAACGAACTTGCTTTGCAGTTTATTTGCGATTTTTCACTGAGTGTCGTGCTATTTTGCCCTTCATGAAGGCTTTTTTTGCGTTGAAATAATATTAAAAAGCAATCACAATAATAATTGCAAGTTGTGAATGGGCTAATTCTGATCCTCATGCAAATAACATGGTTTTTATTTATTAAAAAAACGGATATATACCCGGGGGGCAAACTCACCCCCTGGATTAGCACGGCATTTCAAGGACCCGCCAACTCTCTTCATGTCGCACACGCCGAACGCCAGCGGTGTTGTGCGCGAAGATTGACGGTGGAACATCCCTATGTCGTAATCTAGAATTGCCACGACTGCATAGTTTTGGTTCTGGCGTCTTTCCACCGAGGCCCACGAAAGGAAGTAATGTTTTTGCGACCACCCCCGCCCCCCCCCCCGTGCGCCGTCCGTAAATATTTGGATGTTTTGTGCGACGCGGGATGCCTGAGCACGCGCCCCTCGGATGCGAGACTCCATTAAGTGGCTGGACCTTGGCTGCCGGTTGTAGTTTATTTACAAGGGGAATTCTGTGGTTTTTTTGCTCCACTTCCCTGGGACAGGCGCATAGCGGCCCAATGGCAAAAAAACACTTTCGAGCCACTGGCAAACAAATGAAGCCCACCTGTCATGGTACTAAAATATCTCTATTGTTCACCGGGACTGCGAAAAGACGTGTGTATTGCACAGTACGCAAATATACACTTGGCCTCGGCGTGCTGTTTGTCTTAATTGGGTGCACGAGAACAGTACTTACCCTGACAACTCTTAACAAAGATGCAACGTGTAGTTTTTTTTTTACACGTAGGCTTTCGCGAACCAATATTATTCATAAGTGAATTATTTTGTACTTTGTAAACGTGACACTTTTTTTACTGTTTGGCCGTGTCGGGTGGTGGAGGGTCACGACACATTTATAAATAACGCGATCTAACCCAAAAACCTTTATTATGGACGTGTGTTTTGCTTGTATATTGAGTACAATGAGAACCAGATTATATTTCTCGTACTGTATGTCCTGTATATATATCCATATGTTATGTACTTTATGTATGTATGTGCGAGTATTTACCGTGTGCACATGTACGTAAAATGTTCACAATCAGAAACTGTTCTTCATTGCACTGACATTACCTTCTTGTCTCGTGAATAATGTGTACAAGTATACGCGCATGCAGTGTTTATTATGCATGTATGCTCGCTTATGTTTGTCCATTGCGCATGCAGCATGCACTGCAGTACGGTAATATTCGTGTGTGTGTGTCTGTGTGCATGTGCTAGTGACTCAACAAAATCACCATACTCTTTGGTGCTTTCGGTAAAGTCACGTAGAACCAAAGAGTATGGATTCCCGCAGTCACGAAAGCTTCAAATCAAGAATAAAATCACTCTTGGTTGTTTTTTTTCGAGAACGGGAAACATTTAAGAGGCCACGTGTTTCCTTCTACACGGTTCTTACGGTTGGATGCAACCAGGTGTCTTGCTCAATAAAGCCGACTTGGAACAGAAACGTATCTGATTGCAATATAACGGGATGTAGAAACATTTTGACACTTGGGCACTTTCCCTGGTCGATTGTGGGCCACGGCACGCTCCAAATCCTTGAAAGGGCTGCTGTTTGTAAACAATTCCTCTCTCTCAAGCTTGTGTGCGCTCGAGTGACATCACCTGTCATAACATCACGATTTCTAAAGTCAGATCAATCAATTAAAATGCACGTTTTGTGAGCTCGTGAAACTGACCGTGCAGCAATTTCCCCTGCGAGCAAGGGCGCAGAAGTTGACTGCGTCTCACTCGCGCGCCGTTTGCCAATGCCTCTCTTAGGCGCCCATAACCGAAAAGAACAAGGCTGGCATGCGGCTTTGCCACGTGAGATTTTGAGGAAAGCACAACCTCCTCTTTATGATTTCGTGGTGGTGCTGCAGACCTTTCCAACTTGTTCTCGGGTTGTACCGCGTGCTGTCAAAGTGCGAATATTCTCAACATTCCCCTCCACACTGGGAGCTTCTTCACACACCGTGCCGAACAATGCGCGGTACATCCCGAATACACGTCGCCCTCTTATTGAAAAATACTCGTGCTTTGTGTGTGTGTGAGCGCACATGTATGTATTCCTGTGGCTTTGTGAACGTGTGTGTATTCATTCATGCATGGCTAAAGTGTGCACGTAAGTTTATTATAGCAAAAGTAAATGATTAAAATCGAACGAGCAAAATGTTCCAGGGTAGATGAGATTGCCATATGGAGGGCGTTGTAACAATTTAGAAAATGTCCATTAAAATGTGATTATACCCTACATTATTTTAAACGTTCAACTTAAAAGTATGTTTTTGAATTCATAAACATCAGCAGCAATATGCTAATTTGCATGAACCATGTTAAGTTGCTATTTAAATTAGAAACTTAAATATTAACTTAAGCGAGCAAATATCGAGAATAACCGAATAACCGAGCATTCATTCGCCACGAAGTGGTGGTGACGTCACCACAGCGCCTGTGCCAGGCCAGGTGCACTTTGAACCAAGCAAAACACGCACGCACACGTGCACTCGCATGCCACGCGCGCATGTTCAACACACGTCACCTGAAAACCCCTCATTTTATATTTCACCATCCACAAGTTGTCACGTCGCTCGCTGTCATGATGTTTAAAAGAAAAAACTTTAAGACGAAAGAAAGGCTTTGTGCTGTGCTTATCTCTGCGCGGCAGATGCGCGAGAGAGATAAGGGTCAGCAGATGCCTGGATGCGCGTCACTGTCCGAGCGTAAGGAGAGGCCGTGACGTGGGGACGGCCCTGACCCTCGGCACGCACACCTTCCTGTGGCCACGGGAGCTCGAGGAGTGGCTGCACGTGACGCGATCTGATAGCGCGGCCACCGATGGCTCGGCCCCAAAGCTGCCTCTTGTCGGACTTCCACTCCAGCCCGTGTTTCATCATCGTTGTTATTTTCAGTCGTGATTAGTCCCGTTGCTGGATGACGGCCTCATACCACGCCCGGTTGCCGCTCTATGTCTGGGTTCTGAAATGTAACAATTCAATTAACACCTCCATATGAGCTGATTTCATCGCTCGGTCTTCCGGGTGGACATCCTCTCAGATTCGTTTCATTCCCTTGGCTGCTGCTGCTGCTGTGCCACAGTTGTTGACCATCATCACTTTTAGCCATGACGTGTCCTGCTCAAGGTCACTTGCTCTTCTCAACAGTTTTAATTAGATCTTTGCTTTGCGCATTCATCTTTAATCTACGTGTACCTCTTTTTGTCTCAAAAAAATGAAAAGGGTGTTAGACACTCAGGTGTTTGTAGGTGGAGGTACAGCATATAGGTTACAGATAGGATTGAATGGGGCACTGCAGTGGCGAGATGTTAACTACCTCACCTGGTATTCAGGAGGAGGTGGGTTCGATCCTGACCCTAACGTCTGTATATTTGGAGTTTGCGTGTTTTCTCCCCATGGTCGCGTGGATTTTTCTCCGGGTCCTCTGGGTTTAGAGTATTTGGCTGCTGTAAATATCCACATGGCCAGGTCGCTTCTGAAAAAGAGCTTCATAGCTCAGTGGGCCTTACCTGGTTAAATTAAAAAAAGCTCATAGTTTAGTTTAGAATGATTATATTTGTGGAGTCTCCAGTGTTTTGACCTTGTACACATGGGTTTTTGCTGGTCATTCAGGTTTCCTTGCATACATGTGTAAATACAACTTTGATGTGTATTTGTCCCCAGCACAGAGGTCGCAACCGGATACCCGATACCCGTACCCTACCCGATACCCGGCTACCCGTACCTGGCCGGGTACGGGTAGCCGTTTGAGACCCTGGTGCGGCCGGGTACGGGTAGGCCTTGAGTCACTGGTGAGTCACCGTTTGTCACTCATTTCGGGTAGGGTACGGGTACCCATTTGCGACCCTGGTGCGGCCGGGTACGGGTAAGGAATCAAAACCCGTTTGCGACCTCTGCCCCAGCAGCATCCTCCTGAATTCCTTGATAGTCAGTCAACCAATCTTGAGTAAATAACTTTCATGACCTTTAAACCAACTAACAGGCCATTGAGAACACTGAAGTTTTTATTTGAGTTGTGCATAACGCTTCATGAAATATTTAATTCTATTCATGTTTTACAATTAATTTAATAATACTATCTTGCATACAAATACATTCTTCATTTCAGAATTGTATTTGAATAAAACATTATGTCGGCACAGTGCCGTATTTATGTTAGTCATGTAACAATTACTTTGAGGTCACAGTTCAATTCAATAACCGGTTCTGTCATCTTGTCTTTAATATCTCGTTTAAATTAAATAAAAAATTCTTTGGTCTCATTTTTAAAATTGAGTTTGCTCAGTTAGCCCTAATTATTGTAACATGTAAAAGTATTAACATGTATTAACATTTACAAAATCATAAATATAGATTCTTAAACTGAGTAGTGTAAGAAAGGATTATACTTAGAAAACCGGGGCATCATGATGCGCCTTGTAAATACCTAATACAGTAATCCCTCGCCACTTCGCGGTTCAAGTTTCGCGGCCTCAGTGCATCGCGGATTTTTCGAACTGATTTAAAGGCCTCATTATACCTGTGCAGTAACACCATCATCATCGTTCATCATCACATTCATCGAACTGCACAGGTCTGTCATCGTCGTCATTGTCATCGTCATTGTCATCGTCGTCGTCGTCATTACTGGAGTCATTTCTCAAGATACTACTGTCATTGGTGAGTGTAGAACACCATAATACGTATCGTATGAGAGAGAGAGAGAGTGAATGTATAATATTAAGGTTTTATAATTAAATAGATTTAAGTAAAATATATATATAAAGTATAAATATACATATCTTAAACATTCTGGTACCCACACACACATATACGGAAATTCCTAGGGGGCCAATCCTACTTCGCGGATTTTCACTTATCGCGAGGGGTTCCGGTCACCATTAACCGTGATAAACGAGGGATCACTGTAAGACGTTTTAACAGCCATCGTTAATTCTAAATGTTGTCACTTGAAGTATAAATATCACAGCCTCGCCTTGCCTGTCGGCACTCTGGCTTTTAGTTCATTGTGAGTGTCAGCGTTATTATCATTTCGCACCAGTTTTAAAATAGCACTTTTCTGTAAACCGTCTGGAAACTTGTGAAAAATAACAGCAATTACAGTCGGAGCCATCAGGTTCACAAACAACGCAGTCTATTTTTGAAGGCACGCGAACAAAGTGGAATCCCAAAACTAAACATTGTCCTCTACGGGAATGAATCAACTGTTGTGTCACCCAACCAAGGCCTTTCTATGGTTATCCAGGGATCCCAGTACCACATTGTGGGTGCCATTGGCCGTAGTGACTCAGTCCATCGTATCTGTGGGGTAGCTAAAATGAGAACCACCTGGTGAGGCTGCGCCACTTGGGAAAGACAGTCGTGGGGGTTGGTTTTAAAAAAGAAATGACTCTGCGTGTTTTACCCAGGGAAGCTTGAACAAGCCTGAAGGCTTTTTTTCAAGAGGGTCCTGCCAGGTTTTCGCAGTGGGGCACGATGTTGCTGCGGTGCGATCGCACTTGAATAATTTGCGGGTACAATTTTTGAGCATTGGGATGTTTCGCCAATAGCCAGCTACGTTGTGTGTGTTTTTGTTTTTAAGCTATGGGAGGAAACCCGGAGAACTTGGAGGAATCCCATTCAGGGCATAGAAAGGCACCCCGAGTCGACCGAACCCAGAATCTTTTTTCCGTGAGGCACAAGTGTTTATATCACTGCCACCCTGCCAACCTGCCAACCTAATGAAGAAGTGACTGGTCTTCATGTGTATGCTACGTGGGGAGCGTCAACACATCCTCGGTGCTCATTAGAGGAGGCAGGTACTTGAGCTTGCCTTTAACTGCTTAACCAGTTCAATGCGGCACCTTACAATCCACACTTTCTGAGCACATCTTTAACACATTATTTATCTGTCACTCGTGGTATATGCTTGCCCCTAACCGCATACACTCTACTCATTGGTCGTCTATTTCAAATTGCTGCTTTTCCAAAAGCCACGATGAGTCATGTTTGCCACAAAGGTTCTCGTAAAACTGATTTCTCCCGCAATTTATATCGATTGGAGAGGCTTTAAAAAGTTGCGAGCTCGAGTCGGCCAACCGTTTTAATATTTGCTAAATCGTAAATATTGATTGTTGAACTCACGATTCAATGTACGGCATTGTGCATGGATCGTTCGAGAAGGAAAAAAAACTTGACGAAAAAAATACCGACGAGAAATTGAGCACCTCTGCGCATGAATATCCAGACAACTGTAACCCTTGGCATATGTACCCACAAGATCATGCATACGTACACGCATGCACACAACAAGGATCCTGTGTATAGCCTTAACCGACTGGTAGGGCAAGTGCTGTTAGCGAGCACCTATGAAAGCAAACACCATGCCCGGCAACCTGTCTCCCCAGTGATGATGTTTACACATTGCACCAGGTAGATTCAGTTGAGGCTGAGTCGACCCAGGGGAAGCACGGGACTGGTTCAGATATTCGCCACTGTTTTTGGTGGTTGTGAGCAGGAATTGAACTCTGGTCGCCGAGTTCGTAGCGCAGCGTGCTAACCGCTACACTGTTGCTCACCCGCATGCACACGCGCACACACACACCACCACATTGTTTGAGCACAATGTCGGGTGTTAAGAAATCCCTGGGATTGTAGTGGAGTGGTTCCCTGCTGGTCAGCGCTGGCGCATTGCAGTTTACTCGGCGAAAGGCGGCACGCACGCCTCTTATCGTTCACGCGCAAGCTCACCGAGACGCACGCCCCGTCGCCTTCCGAGTAATTCATTCGCATTGCTCGCTGGAAAGAACCCCGGGTGTTATCACAGTGCGTCACCTTATTGGCGTTGGCCCCATCTGCTTAAGGACCATTGTAGACGGTATATATGTACGTATGTTGAACTTCTTTTGCACCCTACTTTGGCAACCGTGCTAATAGCAGGCTGTCTACTAATTCTCAATACGCTTTGCAGTGCTGGTCCAATGCTACGTTTGGAGGAGGTCCGTGTGTGTTCTGTCACCGCTGCAGCAGAGCCGATTCCTTCGCCTCGGTCGGTTTCCCAGTTTGCGCAACGCGGTTGGAGCTAGGTGGAGAAAGTGTCATAAACCACGTGGTTCAAAGCATCAATGGAGCCGTATGAATGGAGTCTCATGCCGTAGAGTTGTATTGGGAATTTTGAGAATAGCGTGCGAGGCCTATACTGTAGGTGTCGATAAAGCGGCCCCATTGACGTGACTACAGAAGTAGTTCTGCCTCGCCATCTGGGGCCATCCTCCGACAGTTTGTTCGCAGCTGATGGCTGTGAGAGATGAATGGACATTTCTTTGCGTTGTCTGCGATGTCAACCGATGACAGCTGCTTCGTCTTCGTTGGCCATGGTGTTGGGGTGCTTCCGTTGATGGCTGAGCAGCCCCCAATCCTCGAGTGGTAAGATTCCTCTCCACTACTCGGCCACACGTTTCTTCTCCATCGGGGCTTCTCGGATGATGCTGGCTTGGTGTTGCCTGAGGCCCCTTGATTTTTTTTATAACGTGGAAAAAGTAACATTTAAAAACAGAGAATACGTGTGTGTGTGCTGTATATAAGTCGTAGAGGGAGCAGCGACGCAGTGGTGAGTGACTGCATGACGAACCCAGCAACTTCAGTTATTTTCCTGACAACAGCTAACATCAGGATGTTGAGATATTTGGATGAGATATTTGAGGTAGTCATGGGCTTACTTCACCACCCCGCACCGACCAGTGTGGTGAGATACGATCAAACAAATCCCAGGCCATGGGTAGGCCTTCAGCCAGCAGTGGATTGGCAATGGCCAGCAAATGATTACGTAGTTTAATTATATCAGTAGCATTACGGTGGTGTCATGATTCACGTTAGTTTACCTTTTCTTTCGTATGATTTGTGTATGAGCGCATGGCCGTTGTGTTGATTTCGAGCGAGGTTGGAATGTTGCGCTGCTGAATCGTGTAAATAACAAGCGTGTGGGTCCTGCAAGCCCCGTGTAGGGAATCAGTAAGGCGCGGTTGTAACATTCACAACATTTATCCCATTTAATGAGGGCACTTTTTTAAAATATGATTACAGTTCGTTAAGCTTTCTTTATACCCCTAAATCACCAGGGCCCCCCCTCCCCCCGAGGGGAGGAGCAAAACAAAGACTGAAGAGGAAACGTTCCCATCGTGAGAGATTATGAAGATTCTCACTGTACGCCACGCGTGCCATGCACGCCCACACGCACGCGTCCGCTTCAATTAGACGGATGGTATTTATGTCTGTAGGGAGACTCAGTAATGTAGCGCCCGTGTGTGCACGATGCAGTGTCAGGTTTCATACCCACCAGTGGCATGGCTATGGAAGAGAGGAATTCCAACACAGGCGGTGGTGGGTGGACATATGAGCCCCGGGGTCTTTAAACACACGTTTACATTTACTTGCTTGTAATGAGAATAAATAAATGAAATGGCCACTCCGTTTTCACGATAATGGTGATGTTAATAATAATTCGTTTTTTTTTCATGTATATAGTGTGCCCTTTACGCCAGGGCATCTAGGAGGGCTTTACGCGGGACAAGCGACTTGCATCGCATCTCATATCAGACGTTTGAAAGGGCACCCATGGTGGCAGTTGTCTTCTGCTGCCACGAAGTTACATGGGTACCTGGTCCTGCTAGTGGCCATTAGTTTGCCAGTAAAGTGATATTGCCAATGTATAATCACAATTGAGTAATTTGTCGGTCGTTTTTTTCACAACTGTCAAATTTGGACCATGATGCCAGCACACAACGGCCCTACTCGTTTTGAATGACATCACGGGATCCTTAAGATCCGCTGTTAAGTAAATGGCACGTATTTAACGGTTAATAAAACCCGCGGGATTAAACAGGGCGGCCGCAGGGCTTGGACCGCGAACCTCTGCGACAAAATAAAAAATGCACTACCGCTGGACATTGTTTTCCCCTCCTTTGGCGATTTATTTATTTTCTTCTTGCCAAGTCTCGAGACTTTAGAAAGCTTTCCTGCATTTCAAGATGTTTGGCCACTTCCACAATGAAAATGGAATGACCAGAGAAGGCTCATCCACTGCGAGGGAAGAACGCTCAAGTGTCGTCACCTTGTTAGTGCTGTGTGAAACCACCCTGCCATTCTGACGCCCACAGAGGTATTGTGGCCTACCGATCTATTAACTGGCACACCCATTTATAGTCTAAACTAAAAAACTATAAGCTATTTTTTACTTTACCAAGTAAGGCCCATTGAGCTATACAGCTCTTTGCAGAAGCAACCTGGCCACAAAGGATAGCGCAACAAAGTGGCTCATCACGTGGAAATACATAGCAGCCAAATACTCTAAACGCATGTTGCTAAATCTGGAGGGAAAAACCGGAGTACCCGGAGAAGAATCTACGCGACACCACGGAGAGAACATACAGACTCCAAATATACAGGCGTCAGGGTCGGGATCGAACCCACAACCTCCTACATACCAGGCGAGGAGGTTAACATATCGCTACTGCTGGGCGGACAAAGATATGGGTTATTAAGGAATCTTTCTCACTGTTTCAACTACCGTGCGGGGAAATCAAATCGAACAAGCAACCGCTGGATTGCTAGTCCAGTTTGCTAACTGTTACAACTCAACAGCATCTTCACAGATAGAGGCAGTTTATGAATTGCCGAGCGTGCAAGCTATTCAATAGCGTGTCACGGATGCTGTTATAATGAGTGCGGTTGGCTACGTACGGTGCGAAAGAAGTTCAACATACATACAGTCCACTCTATGCATGGTCAACGCAACCTTTTCGCAAACAGCTGCTGGGAGGGAGACACCACCCTGGCCACCTTGTGCGACTTCATTCCTGAATTAAAATAATTTCAAGAGAAATGCTTCGGGAATGAATGGGACAGAAATCACGTCTGTTCGTGGTGCGCGTTGCTCTCCCTCTCGCTCCCCTCTTGGCCTGCCACTACATTTATCTGATTTCTCTCACGGAATGCGGAGGCCTGAATGGGCCGCATTGTGCACAATGTTATAAATTTTGGAGATGGGGAAATAAAAATGTAAAAAAAACATCTAAAGTAAGTTGTAAGCACTTGGTTGCAGCACAGGAAAGTTTGTGGCTGCGGCTTATGTAGTGGAAAGGCCGTGAACTTGTTGACAGGCAAACTTGCGCACCGACGCTTTGATGTTTGCAGTTGTAAATTGGACGCTATTGAAATCCCCCGTGTAATGTAACAGGTAATTGGAATATAGCATACGGATATCGTGATTATCAGTAAGTCGTTCCCTTGAATGTGGTTGAAGTGTATGGAGAAAACTCTGCTCGAAAGTAATGCTGAACTGCTCAAGGCAGGCGGTCTCTTGCAGTCCACACCACGTTGTTCTGCTGGCTGTGAGCAGTCTTTGCACAGGTCCAATAGCTGAAAAACATGGACAGATTTCGTAACAGAGCACGTAAGTCTTCATTTCGTACCAACGTCTTCATCTATTGACAGGCACTTCAACAGCAAGTCAATTTCGTTTGTGCGCGTAATTTTGTACAAATGTCACTCCGTGTCTACGTATGTGGATATTAATGAATGCTCTCATACATTCACTTATTCAACCTTTATTATGGATGATATTGGTCGCAAAAGCCTATGTGTTAAACTGACA
Source organism: Lampetra planeri (assembly GCF_965212315.1). Lineage (NCBI taxonomy): Eukaryota > Metazoa > Chordata > Hyperoartia > Petromyzontiformes > Petromyzontidae > Lampetra > Lampetra planeri. The sequence goes on from NC_136129.1 coordinate 7,043,538, forward strand.
TTCACTTATTCTCTTAATAACCAGGTGAGAGCCCACTGATGACGACATTTTGTTTCTCTAGGGAGATTAGGATAAGATGCACCAGTGTGTGAGCCCAGAGAGTTGGCATCCTTTATGGCCATGTGTGCCCATATTTCGTGATACCTGACATTTTATCTTAGCCCATGTCTTCCCCCAAGGCATCTTGCCCCATCAAGAATTCAAGCATGAACTTGTGAATCATTTAATATGATTGGCTAATGCTCAAAATCTGGCCACGGTGCCTACAAGCAAAGGCCCTGGGGGGGATATTTTGTTTTTCGTCCACACTAATTGAACCTTATGGCGGGACCCTGGGGTCCCATAAGCCCCCGGCTCTCGCGTAAACATATTATTATCTAAACAAAAACTTGGCTCTTTTTCACCAATGGGTTTGAAGGATGGTGGCAAGTGTTGTCTTGTTAAATTATGCCTTTAAAACTGAAAAATACTTACCTGCAGTACCTCTATTTAAAGCGACTATCGAAAAAATGTACACCCCTCTGTCAATCATCGTGTTTCTAAGTGTGAATTTGTGAACACACTTTGTAAACAGTGCGTAAAATAGTACGTGTTTTCTATGCGCTGTTCATATTGTAACAAGCGTTTATACCAATGTTACTCTACAGAGTAGTGGGTCGCAGTTCCTTCTATCTGCATTGATACGAGCAGTATGTGGGGACTATGGCTTAATCGCAAAAAACAACCTATCTGCACAGATGCATACGGACAAGAGAAGTATTATCAAACGGGAGGAATTAACGGTGCAACGTATCTCATCTGTTAAATATCTGCAGGTAATAGGATTGTCATCGATTGATCCTGGCTGCAGACTTTGGAGGCAACACATTTATTCAGTTCCCACACACGGGGTAACTTCCCCTTAACAGAATAACAACCTAAGGTGGTGACCACCCGGCTAACTACACTAGTTACTACGTAACTGCTACTACAGACCGGGACCAATGACTTGGGCCCGGGACCACGTGTTGGAGACTCGTTGAACGGAGATCGTAGACGAAGGGTTTCTTCCAGGATGAACAACAACCTTGGTCCCTCTCGCGACCCGGCTTATATTCTCTCTGTGGCGTGTCCGGCTCCGTCCTTGGCCACGTCCACCTTCCAGAATCCTCGGGAAGGATCTGGGTCCCAATCACGTGACCACCCCCTAGACCCCTCTTGGGGCCCCTTTGTCAACTTAACCGGTCACGTGTCCTCCCGGGTCAACCAGAGTGCCATGACCTCACACAACCCGATCCTTCGGTCGGCACCCACACACCCTGTCCTGTAGGGTCGGCACTGCACTTAAAGCGTGGTGCCATCCAGCGCTATTATTCAGCGCACACCGTGCCCCTCTAGGGCCGGTACTGCACCCACAACATTGTGGTATCCGGCGATGTCACTCCACAGGCAAAATGCACCCTTGCTGTTGGTGTCACATGGGCCATTTCGCTTGATATCACATTTCACAAAGCGAGCGTTGTCGTTCTCTGTAAGCAAGCCGTGCACAGGCAAACACAGCCCATGCTGTGTCAACAATGAAGTGTATATTTGGTTTTCGGTCTTAACAGTTGTAGACATTTATTGGCGTAGCCGGAACAGCAAGCTTACCCAGTTGATTTCGAATGTGCTTCACTTTCTATTTTTAGCTGCAGTGCTGTGGGAACACGCGGATGCTCTTGTTCACGGTCTTTTACACGAGGTTTTATACACACAACGTATTTTTGGCAAAACGTGGAGTGGTGGTGCAGTGGTTAGCAGACTAAGCTTCGCTTAGCCACAGCAAACGTAAGTGGTGATTTATATCTCAACCGGACCCTGGGCCTTCCACACTAAACCACATTGACCAGAGTAGTGAAGTATGGTCAAACAACCCCAATGACTGGCGCACGGCATGCGAAGCCTTCATCCAGTGGTGGATTAACAAATGGCTATACATACCTATTTTATTAACAGTATTATTACGTCGACTTTTTACAAATGTCTTGGTTACGGAAGTGACCATAGTTAGTTGGTCGTAGAATTATTGCAACTCGATGTTCACTTCCATCGTTTGCAGGGGACATCTCAGACCTGCAAAGCCACCCATTGGCTCATGCATTTGGTGCAAAGTGTATTGAGGATTGAAATACAAAATTCTTAATGTAAAGATCTGGAATTAAAATGTAATTCTCATCAAGCCCCATTAGCGGCCAACCCTCTTGGGCCTTTCTTTTGAGCTGCTGTGAATAAGGGCCAATGCCTGAAACGTAATATTTTCAAGCAGTGTTTTGGAAGAATGAGTTGAGTTTTTGTGTTCTTTGGATGTTTACAAATCTCCATGATGCATGGCACCTCCGTGATTGCCTTGCACTGTACTCTCCAGAGGGTATTTTTGCCTATTCATCCACACTGGCCAGAATTTTTTTAAATCTTGCTGCGCTGTTTCAACTTCTGCGCCGGGAAATCTGTCGGACTAGCGACCTCTGAATTGCAAGTCCAGTGTGCTCACCGTTACACCTTGGCACATTCCCAAAAGCCAGTGAATAATAAACATTAAAATGCAATTGATTTATCGAGGAAAGTTCTCATTGAGCTTTCACGCATTACTCTCTTTCAGGATTCTATATTGGGATGTCACGTCAATGCATTTTTTATTCATTAAAAAATAGTCCCCCCCCCCCCCCCGGGTGGTCACATCAAACCTAATGCTGAAGTTGCAAAGCGGCCCCCCGCCCACTTCTCCCGCCCCCCCCCCCCATGTTCCCAGTTGCCTTCGTGAGCCTGGCATCTCGTCCGCGGAGACGGCGCGGTACCCCGTGGCGCCACGCGAGAACGTTGGCTGCCCCCCGGCCTGGAGAGTTGCGGCACACGCGAGCACCGCTCGGTTAATGCGGCGTTTGTGCCCGCAGATATTTGTGGCTCGTGAAGCGGTCTGATCGTGGCACGTGTGTCTTTTTTTTTGGGAGCCGATGGTGGTCAGTGGAGGGGGAGGGGGGGATGGGCGGGAGGTGGCGGGGTATCCGTTTCACCTCAAGCGATGCCCAATGTCACGTGCGGCTGCCCCCCCCTCCCGCCACGTTGCCGGCAGCCACGGGGGGCGTGCGAGGTCGCGTTGTGCAGGGGTCTTCTTGCCGAAATGCATTTCTATCTGTGACGATGCGTAGTCGTCGTCTTCTTCCTTTGCATGGTGAAGAGTTTCGTTCACAATGTTTGTATATATTTTAAAATACAGTTGCTGAGCACAGGCCCGAAAGGGTTCAAACATAAAGAGGCCGACAACAAACAGCGCTATCATCGCCGTCATCGATAAGAGTTGACACGTTTATTGCTTTGAGCAAGATTATTGCAAGGTCTTGGGCAAAGAGAAAGAGTAGAGCGAGAGAAGTGTTTTGTCCTGCGGTGTGCCGGGTGAACACAGCGCGGATGAGAGGAAAGAGGGGTCTTGTAAAGCGAGTCCTCTACATGGATCATGAATCAAGCTCAACTGCTTTATGTTGTTATACGTTCATGTCTAACTTTGGTGAACAGCCAGTGGACAGATTGAGCAACGTCCTTATTAATATGAAGTTTCTGCCAGAAAATGGCCAACATGGGCAGTGGTGTTACGATGCAGACCATGGTTTCAGATTGGTGACCGCAGTCAGACTATGGGCTATTCTTAATTGTCCGTTGGTAACCGTGCGTGCGGATACTTTCCGCGAAGTATGACCAGCGTAGTGGTCAAATAACATTGCGTGCAGAGGCTCTCATACAGCAGTGTATTGCCACCGGGCTATACGTGTTTGCGTAACCTACAGTGCACGTTGTTGTGTGGGGAGCGCTAGTGTAGCGGTTAGCGCGCTGCGCTATGAACCAACCCGGCAACCCGGGTTCGATTCCTGCTCACGGCCAGCACCAGTGACGATTATCTGAACCGGTCATGGGCCTCCCCTAGGTCGACTCAGCCTCAGAATGAGTACCTGGTGCGGTGTGTAAACATCGCCACTGGGGAGACGAAGGCGGTCGGGCGTGGTGCTGGCCACCAACCGCCTCGTGTACCGTTCCGGCCTTCATACGTGCTCGCTAACAGCACTTGGCCCTACAGTCTGTGAAGGCTACATGGGGGATCTTTGTCTTTGTTGTTGCGTGCAAGTATTACCTAGGTAGAATCCCTGTCGGCATTGTACGCGTAAGTGCTTGTGTGTGGTTGCCCATTCCACTGGCCAATATTTGTATAATTGCGTCTTAATGCACACGCGATACATAATGCAAACTGTTGGCTCCAGCACGTGCCAGAGCAGAGTCTGTGGAGGATAATAATTCAAGGGGAACGACTCCGATGGGCGGTGCACATCCCCAGGATTCCCGACCGGACAAAACTCCCAAGGTCACGTCTGCCGGCAGGCGCGAAGAGAGGATGAGAGAGGACTATGGTGCAGACAGGATGTCACTCGTATGTACACTCATTCATTCATCACCAATGCACGATTATCATCACGTCAACATCGCTTTATAGCTATACCTTACATTAAAAAAATCCTAAATCTCACATTGTATTATCAATGTGTTTAGGAGATTAAGAGATGTATGGATGAGCCATCAGAGACACTACTTTGGCAATGGACAATTGGTTATGGAAAAGGCCTCTGGATTTTGCTAGCATTTTGAATGTCCTTATTTGTAGTCCGTGCTCTTTTTTGAAGATACCATGTGCGTGAAGGCATTGTATATTATTAAAACATATAATTATATATTAGCGTCATTGGCTCGGTTAAATTTTTGGCAACATATTCCTTATAAAATTATTCTTTTATGAACTGACAGTCTGGGGTGGTCTTCAACAGAACAAAACAGAAGCACGTGCAAACACTCATTAATGTGCTAAAAACATATTCACATCTAGAGGACTGCAGAACTTGCGCAATTGTTGCTGCCTTCCGACTCGTTTATGGTTCCTCGGCGATTGTGAGAATTTAGCAAACATCTTGAGAAACCCTCAAAGCTGCTCCATACAACGCGTGTTGCTTGCGCCGAGATGGACATGCACAAGTGTTTGTTTTGCTTCATTGACCTAGCTTCAGACTACTATCTAATTATAATTATTGAGTAATATTTGATACACTTAATTGGCACTTTATGTACTGGCAGATAATTCCACAGTCACGGTGCATCATTCATGACACACAAAATATCTTGGTTATGTAATCGGTTAATTTGGGCAATTATTTTTGTCAAAGAGGTGGGAACTAAGCGATGGGTAATTTAAAAGTTATCGACTGTTAAAATTGCGGAGTTCATTTTAACGTTAACACACTACTTTGATCCCTGCACCATATATAAATTACACCCTTGCAATTGTACAATTTCCACCCATCAATACAACAATGCAGGGCCACAGGGCTTCAATCCATAATGTGCTGTAAAGCCAGCAATTAATATGGCTCTTGTGCTGAATTAACTTAGCGGCAAGTGGGTATTATGTCTGGGCTGTAACAGAAGGAGGAGAGGCTGTTGTGGCCCACTGTGGTGTGTGGTGAGTGGGCGGCTGGGTCATGTGAGAGAAGGAAGAGAATTCAAGGAGGTTGAAGAATTGGGGTGGGGTTTTTGCGCATGCATGCGTGTGTGCGTGCATGTGTGTGTGTAGGCGTTTTCCTCCAGTCTGTTAAGCCGACACGGGGTATCTTTGTGTGCCCGTGTGTGCGCGCGTGAGTTGTGGGGAGTGGTGGCGCAGCTGGTTAGCGCCCTGTGCTACAAACCCAGCGGCCCGAGTTCGATTCACACTCACGGCCACCAACACCAGTGACGATTATCTGAACCAGTCCTGGGTCTCTCTCCCTTAGGTCAACTCAGCCTCAAATTAGTACCTGGTGTGGTGTGTAAACATTGCCGCTGGGGAGACAAAGACGTGAATAATAACACTTGCCACAACAGTATGGTAAGGCTATACTGAGGATCTTTGTCTTTGTGTATTGTTGCTGGGAGCGGCACCCTGATGATCTCTGCATGCTGCCGCCACTCCGTTCCATTGCCAGCCATGCACAACGTGGGTAGTCTGTATTGGCTCCGGGCACCCTTTAGTTTGACTAGGCCGGCCTACAATGATATAGTTATCCGTTTTGGCAGAGCATCTATAAGTTCAAGAATCAAGTTAATTTTGTTGAACCTTTTTGGAACTCAAGGGAGTGACCTGAGGGGACAAGTGTTTGAGAGACGGAGGTCATCAGGCACGGTGCTGATGTTTAACATTTCGATTTAAAGCTTCTTTCGTGACTGCAGGGATTCATCTTCTTGGTTCTTTCGGTAAAGTCACGTAGAATGGAGATAATAAAATAATACAAATAAAACATAATAAAATAATACAATTCTCACGACGTTTCGGCCAGCGTTTTTCCGACAGACCTGTTCTTCACCTGAGGACGGCTGCTCGGGTTGTGGCCGAAACGTCGTGAGAATTGTATTATTTTATTATGTTTTATAATACCGAAAGAACCAAGAAGATGTTTAACATCTTAATGGGTGCTCGATAACAATCAAAGCTAGCCAGTGGCATCGTGGCATAGTGGTTCACGCACTGAGCTATGAACCTGGTGTCCTGAGTTCAATTCCTGGCCACGGCTAACATCGCAAACGATTGATACAGATTTTCAGATTAATCTGAACACTCCAAACATTGGGCCTTGATATGAAATTTAAGATGCGTTAAAGCAAAATCATTACTTGTGATTGATCCGTAAATATGATGTCGCAGGAAGTAAGATCTCGCAAATGATGTCACTTCCTTGTTTTCCCCACCAGAAGTGGCATCACCTGGCATCAAGTGGTACCACTTTTATCAACACGAGGCACACGTTAAATTATAAAATGTTCTTATTTCGTATGTCTTATGTAGATACAGAGCTTCAACTGCAATTTCACATTCAGGTGGTCAAGCCAGAACACCGCGTTAGGAGCAGCAGAGTAGTGTATCGCTGTGATGTCTCCTTCGTGTTTATGGGTCGGGCATTGCTTCGTTATTTGTTGTATGGTCTGTTCTGGATGAGCACAGTCGCACGCTGGAGAGTTTTTAATTTTGCATTTGTGCATCAGGTATCCGCATCTGGCATTGTTTGTGTGGATGCGTTTTAGGGGCGACGATTAAGTAATGTAAATTATCCCAAAAAATTCTCCTAAAAAGTTTTCCTTCCAAAAATGCGAAATCCCCCCCCAAAAATCCAAAACTCATCCCGAAAGTCCAGGCAAGCAAAAAAGCACAGTGGAAGCTGCACTTGCCTTGACGGTGAGTGCGTATATGAAAGTCTTGGGGGTTAGCGTACGTCGCCTTGACGGATGGGGCTATTAGAACCCCCCCCCCCATATCCTCCTGCCCTGAACAGGCACGGGCGAGCACGCCACAGGGCCGACTCATCAAGGGCGGCACTTTAAACAAGTGCACGCACACACCCAAAACAGACAAAGACTCCCGTATAGCTAAGTCAAACCACCAGGGAAAGTGCTGTTAGCGAACATTAAATTAAGGCCTTCATGGTGCACGTTGAGGTGGAGTAGCCTTCACATTTGTTACCCCCCAGTGCTGGTATTTACCCAACATACCAAGATACTCTTTTCAGGTTGAGTCAGCCCAAGCGGGGGGGGGGGGGGTTCAGAACTTGTTCAGATATTCACTACTGGTGTTGGCCATGGCCCTAGCTTCAAAATAATGAAGGCATCCCCACACCATATTGGAAATGAGGGTGGTGTTAACTATACTTGACCATGCCGGTCAGTGTGGGTTGGTAAAGGCTGCGGCCCAGGACCGGATCAGACACCTTCTTCTTCCTAGCGTTGTTCCCGCTGTGGCGCAGGGTCCGCTTTTCGGCATTGTCTTCTCCATTTGGCTTGGTCCAGGGCATCTTCGGGGGATGCGTTGACCGTCTTCACGTCTTCCTTTATTCGATCCATCCATCGCTTCTTCGGACGTCCGCGTGGACGGCGGCCCTCTGGCTCAATACGCATGGCAGTCTTGGCCACCGATGACTCTTCACTTCGCATCACATGGCCGTACCACCGAAGCCTTGCCGGATCAGACACCACCTACCATTATTGTCAGCCGTGGCTGGGAATTGAACACAGGTCGCTGTGTCGCTGGGTTCGTAGTCCATGAACCACGGTGCTACTGCACTCTACACACATGCACACATGCACACATGCACACATCAAAGATCCCCCATATAGCCTGAACAGATTGTAGGGGCAAGTGCTGAGGGGGTGGGTGGCCAGCACCACGCCCGATCGCCTTTGTCTCCCTAGTGACAATGTTTACCCACCTCACCAGGTACTCATTTAAGGCTGAGTCGACCTAGGGGAAGCCCGGGACCGGTTCAGATAATCGTCACTGGTGTTGGCCGTGAGCGGGAATCGAACTCGTGTCGCCGGGTTCATAGCGCAGCGCGCTAACCGCTACACTATCGCTCCCCACTATGCACACATACACACATATACACATGCACGCATAAATACACCACCCTAACCCACTGCCCTCGAGAGAGGGGAAACGGCCCAGGACTCACTGCATCCCAACTCCTTCCATCTCCACGTGCCCCTTTGTCCAGCCCTCGCCACCCAGCACAGAGCTCATGTTGCACTTGTGGAGTGTTAGTAAATTATTTTGGGGATGTTGCAGCTGGGATGCATACTCAGTAGCCCATTGGCTGGGCTACTGAGCATGTGTCCATGCACATGTTCACGTGCATGTGCATATGCACATACTCGGTCATAGATGCATGCTAATTCCCTTGCGTGTGCATCCTTTCCTCTGCGAACGTGTCTGTATGTGTGTTATGGTGTTGTATATAAGTGGGGAGCGGTAGTGTAGCATTTAGCGCTGCGCTATGAACCCAGCACCCGAGTTCGATTCCCGCTCATGGCCAACACCAGTGGCAATTACCTGAACCTGTCCTGGGCCTCCACTAGGTCGACTCAGCCTCAAATGAGTACCTGGTGTGGTGTGTAAAAACATCGCTACTGAGGAGACATAGGTGGTCGGGCGTGGTTCTGGCCACCCACCCCTTCGTGTACCTTGCCGGCCTTCATAGGTGCTTGCTAAAAGCACTTGCCTCAACAGTCTGTTAAGGCTTATGTGGGGGATCTTGGTCTTTGTCTTTTTTGGTTGTATACGAGTGCAATTGCACCTGCATGTGCGTGAGGGCGTGCGACTGTCGGTGTGTGTGCACGAGCGAACACGTGCGTGCGTGTGTACCCTTCTCCCCTCCACGCCCAGCTCTCTGGGGAGAGAACAGGGAGTGGTAAGGGTTCAGGGGTCCACGTTGTCCGTGCCACGGTCCGGGAATTGTGAGAATAGCCCCAGCGTGCACGTTCACACAAACACGCCATGTGCCGCTCGCCTATTTTGGGTGTCGCGGCGTCTGTTGTTTATTTGTCCACGTCTCGCTGCACACCCGCCACGGCCACAGCTGCCTGGTCGGCTGGGAAACCTGACGGCACATTGTGAGTGTTCGACAGTGCAAATCCTGCCTGCTTCGCCTTTTCAAATCCAGGGCCCACTAAACATTTGCACTCTGCTGGAAAGTAAAGATGATTGTAATAACAAGAAGATTCATTGAATTTAATCGTCCAGGAAAGTCTCACCGAGTCACAAGACTCGGGACGGGTTCTGCAATTGGGATGTTTGGCCGGGAGCGTTTTTGCATCTGGAAGGAAACAAGGGTACCCAGAGAAAACTCAAGCGCATGACTTCGTAATGCTCAAGAGGGCCACACAGATGGGTTCACAAATACACTTGATCTATTGGCTTTTCCTGGATGCCTTGCAAGCCCCACTGGGTTTTAGAGTTTCACATATCTGAGTGATACACTAACCCTTGCCTCTTGTATACTGGGTCACAAGCAGTCATGCGCCACTCTCATAAGTAGGCATTATTAAGGCTCCGTGATATCATTTATAGAGTGTAGGCCATTTTTTACTCCTGATCTTCTCTTCATTTGTGTGACTGTGGATTCGGATGAGATCTACCTTGTGCTAGGCAAATGAGCAACCACTTTTTAATCTATAATCAGAATATTGATTGATACTGGAGGAATCTCATAATTTATAAAGTAATTTTTCGCAGATGTCTAGTCGGGGCAGATCAGAGTTAGAAAACTAAATTCTTTAAAACAGATTTTGTGTTTAGTTTGTTATCCTTCTTCAGCACCTCCGATTAGCACGGTTAGCTACGTATGGTGCGAAAGAAGTTCAACGTACATGCATATGTTACAAACAACAAACATTGTTTGGGCGAGGAAAATGAGCAACCACTTTTAAATCCGGTGGTGCTGCTTACTACTACTACTGCTGCTAACCACATCTTGTCCTTGGGCTCGGAGAATCGGTGGACCCTCCACGTTCCACATGCAAAATTCATGGGGTGTTGCTGTTGCATTGTGATTTATTAATCGCTCGCGCGTGTTGACCAGCGCGGCCGCCTGTTGAAGGTGTCACTCAAGGTCCGCACCTCTCGCCCCTCGCTGGCTCTGGAGCTTGATTATCTTTGAACCTCGTCGCGAAGAAACCCAGTGTGCTGAGAACAGGGGGAAGACGGCGCCCTGTGTGAATGGTTGGTGGTGCAAATGTATTTTTTGCAAGCAGGGATGTGTAATGTAAACGATCGCATGCAGTGGGTAAGAATATATTTTTTTAGCTTGGATTTAAACAGTGAGACAGCCAGCCGTACATGCAGCCAAGGAGAAGATTGTTTTAGACAACAAGTGCAGCAGAGGAGAAGGCAGGTACCTCAGACTGAGGCACGCACACGATTTTGAGTGGGCCTGTAGCTTTGTTCACGCAAGTAGCGTGCGCACACACACACACGCATGCCGCACACTCCACACCTCTCCCTTACACCCTGCCCATCTGCGGTTCTTACCCACACTTCCGAAATTACGTTTGAGGTGCCTGCTGTTGCAATGGGGCTTCCTGTTTTTTTGGTTTTTACTTTTTGAAAGTGAAGCTCGTGTTCTCAGGGAGCCCAGGAATGGCTCCACGTGGCATGGGTACCACATTGTGTGCGAGTGTGGGAACACGGTGGCACAGGATTGGGTTAAGCCTGGTTCTCTTCCGCCATTAATTGTGTTTGCTCAGTTTCCACGGGCGCTATAAACCCCGTGTTTTACTGGTAGGAACCACCTGGTTACACCAGCCCACAGGGGATTATTGTGTCCGTCCGTCGTGCATCCAAAAATGGGAGGGGTGGGGCTGGCTGGAGAGGGGAGGGTGGGGGGTGGGGCTGGGTGGGGAGGGGCTGGTCACCCCGTGGTGCCCTTATAAAACTCAAAGTTTAACCTACTCACGCCAGCTTGTGCCCGCCCTCAGTCGGGCATATTTGCGGAATACACCACGCCGCCGTTGACCCTGGTCATTGACCGAGCAACCCAACGTTCCTACCAGCTCCCTCCGCAGGAATGTGTTTGTTTTTGTTATGCTGTCGGCAAGGAGATATTATTAGGCCCCTCCGTTTTGAATGCCGTATAAATAGCATGTCGTGGCGTTGTGTCGTTTGTCATATTAACGTGAGAGGCCAATTTTGAGGTGGCAATATTATTAAATCTGCAGGCGAGGACCAAGGCTCCTCGTTGTTGTTGTAATTCAGGAAAAAGATACGTAAATATCTTGCCGTAAATTTAAGGAAAAAGAAATTGCACAACAAATCACGTGTACGTTCACAACGTAATGCCTTACAAAACATTTCTACAAATACGAGACTAAAAGAGGCGCTCGCAAACTGTCTGCAGGTGAACGCTTAATTGCAGACAATTCATTGCTCGCTAAGTGGACAATTGGTCGACCCACAAGGGGTTCAATTCCAATTAAATATTTTACATTTGACTCCATTTACTCCACAAGGGAATAGTGGTGATGTAGCGATTAGTGCCGATATCCGGCTTTGCCTCAAATCACTGGAGAGCTATGTCTAAACCAATCCTGGACCTCCTTTATCGATTCGTACTGACCAGCATTCTGAAGAATAGTCAAACAACCCCTGTGACCAACACGGTATGGGGATGGTTTCATCCAGCAGTGGCTAATGATGATGCTACTATGAGTACATGTACATGAATGCGGGTGTACTTGTATGCGTCGCGTGATTTCCATTACACACAGGCCGGTGACCCGGGTTCAATTGCCTCCTTTTACAAAAATGTCTCACCCGACGTCTAAGTGGCCAGCTAGTGAGCTCGCCGGAGACCGCCACCCGCTGGCGAGGAGTCGGCGCCCACTTAATCATCCCCCGGGGGACAGATGCCCTTCATATTTCCCTGCAGCCCTTATGCTCGGTGAGGGTTACAGCCAGGGGTCAACCCTGCTCACGCAAAGGGCTTGCTCGCAACCGGCGTGGGTGGGGAGGGCCTTCACACACTTTACCCCACCACCACCACGAGCGGACACGTCCGTACACTCTACTATGGTATTGCTGGTGCCACTGGTGGACTGATGGAGGCCTCAGCAGATGAAGTTTCCCCACCCAATGTGTCACTTAAAACCCCCTTTGCTCGGAAAGCAATAACTGTTTGCAGCCCGTGCGGGTGCATTTTGCATCGTGCATTTTGCATCGTGCTTGAATCGACTGGCCTGTAAACACAGATGTTTGTTAATGATTGTCCGAATGTGTTTCCATTCGGTGTCCATTATATAACCATGTGAGAACTCTTTGAGGCTTATATTTTGTCAGGGATACCTGAATGTTTAGTAACTTATAATAAAATAGTTAAGCTGGTTTATATTCAAAAATGCCATGTGGGTGTATGACACCAGCATACAAATGGGCCTGCTCTTGTGAATCATGTCATAGGGTCTTTCGCACCGGCTTCACATCGGATGTTTCCATCATTCCTAGTTGGAGCAGAGCACACAGCATTAGTGTCGGTCTTACCCAGGCATCAGGAAACCCCACTGCATGTTAATCTGCTCTGCAACACCACCTAAAGTTGTCATCGCCGTGATAAAGGACGTGGGTTCTCAGTATATCATGTGTGTTGTGCGGATAGAATGCGTTGTCAGTTTGACACCTAGGCTTTCGCGGCCAATGTCCATGAGAAAAGTTTTTTGTGTTAGATCGCACGAATATAAATGTATCGTTAAACCCGCCACCACCTCACACAGCCAATAAGTGAAGTTTGTCACGTTAACAAAACAAAACCCCCCCAAAAAAACTCTTCTGGAGAATGGCCTGAGGGGGGTAGGGGGAGCGGTCTAATAGTTTAGCCAACATTATCTAGGTATTCCTTCCCCATTGGCATTGGCTTGCACCAGTGGAACATTTGCATAGGAGAAGAGACAGTTTGAGCGCGACGTTTTGCTGGTGATTACAACCAGCTTCATCAGGCGATTTGCAAAATAATCTGTTTGACAAAGGTGGTTGTAATCGCCGGTGAAACGTCGCGTTCAAATCGTAAATGTTGCGGGTTTCCTCTCCAACACACCAGTGTGCTGAAGTAATAACTAAATTAGCACGTTTTGTATACTTGACAAACCTTACAAATTGGCTGTGTCGGCTGGTGGTGGGTTCACGACACATTTATATTTACGCGCTCTAACCTAAAAAAAAGACCCCCTTTATTATGGATATAATATTGGTCGTGAAAGAACTACGTGTTAAACGGCAGAAGACAGCAGTGCAGCGCAGTTGTTGATGAGCAAGTGCAGGTGACGCACCCAGCAGCAATCTCACCCCCCGTAAATTCCCCACCGCCCGTGACGCGCGCGTGCGACTACACAGATCTCGCATGCCCCGGCCGCCCTAACGAAAATACGTCAAAGAAAATAAAGAATAAATGAGAGTGATTCTAAATAAGGTTTTACGAAGAAAAAAAAATCCACATCACGAGCGTGACTCTCTTGGACGGTGGCCTCCTTTTATGGTCACAGGTACTAATAAGGCTGAATAATTCAAAAACATTTGGCAAGCGTTACAGATGTGACCTCTCTTGGCTTGCAGAAGCCTTGGGAACACTGGGCGGCATGCGCCCTCCACGCGGGATGCAGATTCTACATTTGCTGTGGTTCTTTTTGCATCCCACGAACAAATTATGCCAGCTAGCAGCCCCCCCCCCCATATCCCCGCGTCTTTCCATATATATCCATATGTGTGAGATTATTGCAGATATATTTTTTAACTGTTGCTGACTTGGACAAACACAATGCCTCCTCCAATTATATTATCTGACCGCTTTCTCGCAACTTTTGTGAGGCTCTAGACATACAGCGTTTCAAGCACATGGCTCTCGTTGGACGCTGTGCTGTCTCTTGCTGGTACAGCGACCTCGCCGCTGTAAAAGCACCTAACTAATGGCGTGTTTAGTTTACAGAGTCAGCCGTGCGATGACTTTGGTAAACAAGCCATTTCTCCGCATGTTATTGCCGAAACAAGACAAAATGTCCTTCCAATAGCTTGCAATGAGCTCGTACAGCCTGGAATTGCAGGCAGTGTCCTGTTACTGTAACTGAGTGTCCTTGTCCTGGCGCATGCTGTGTAGGCTTCTTTGTGTGGTCTTATTTTAAATAGCGGTGGTGCCGCCCTGTTACCGGTCTAACTGTGTGTGTGTGTGGCGGCCCATCTCCTGGGTCTTGCCTTTGTGCACGTTAACGCGGGTGTATGAATGGTTTGTTTGTTTGAATAGTTAGGTGTGTGTGATGAGTGAATGCAGTGGCAGGAAGGTCGGCAGGTAGGCGGATGTGTTGACGAGAGCAGTGCTCCTTGCGTGCTTTACGTGGCTAAATGGGTACGTGTATAAATTGGTCGATGAAAAAGCATGGGGTGTGTGAGTGAGTCGAGGTACAGTATTGGTGGCATTCACTTGTTGGTGGAGGGATATTTAAGCCTGGCAGATCGCTTCGTCTTGGCGGAGTTAGTGGAAGGAGGCATAAACAGAGCTCTGCCTGGCTTGAATATCCGTCCACGAACCTGTGTATTCATAGTGTAACAATGCATCGGTCCACGTCAATTGAAATTGATTCTTACCGTCACAATGCATGCATGCACGAATGCATTCAATCTTGCATTTAGCAATGTATTATTTTGGATTGTTATACGTTCTATGCAACTAGCTTATTTCCCGTCCAAGGATGTGTGTATATTGCAGTAAATCTGAAACATTCAAAAGAAAAATTGTTCAGCTCATGATTATTAATGAGGGGGGGGTTGCCCCATGTGGAGTGACGTCACCTGCTAATGGTTATTGGGGAGGGGTGCGGCATGTGGAGTGCGCGACCTTCTTGTGCGTTACTGTAAATTTCCATGCGGGCATGAATATTAATGAAGGGGGGGGGCTCTTTTGCAGTGACGTCACGCACGGATGTAGCACTGTGCTGCGTAGATTTAGTTTTTACCGTCACTTTCTGTAAAGAAACGTCATATTAGAAGCGACTTTGCGTAATACATTATTTAATTCAGCTCGACCTTCCTCTACGTTCGTGTAAAAATCCACCCACTCATGAATATTAATGAGGGGGGTGGGCCTCATGTGCAGTGACGTCACATGCGGGACGGACAGACATTTCTGGGTGATTATAGTAGGTAATTAATGTGGACCCTACAGCCACTAGAGGCGCTGCAGTGCACGACAATGCCATGCACTGCCTTCAGCTCGCAGTGCATGAAGCATAGCTGTTGATGATAATGATGATGAATGGAGGTGATCACTGCACAGACGATACAGAACAAACGAGCATCAGGTATTCCTGGCAAAATATAAGCCTCAAAGATTCTCACATGGTTACATAATGGACACCGAATGGAAACACACCCGGACAATCATTAACTCACATATGTGTTCACAAGCCAGTCGATTTAAAGCACGATGCAAAATGTACCCACATGGGCCGCAAACAGTTATACCTTTCCGACCCAAGCGGTTTTAAGTGACACATTGGGTGGGGAAACTTCATCTGCCCACCAGTGGCACCGGCAATTCCTTAGTTGAGTGGCGTTAATAATGGACAAAACATTAATTGATTCTCCAATTGAATCCTGATCCCCCAATGTGGAAGGTGGAGTGGTGAATTGGTACAGAACCAAAGTGATTTTCCGCCTACGTTGAGGAGGTGTTCATCTCCTGTTTACAGCCCTGAGCCAGTGGCGGATATTCGACATTCCTCTGGTGGGGGCAAGTGTATCAATCGGGCAACCACTTGACTTGCTCACAGAGTTATTGGAATTCGTAGCATTGTTCCAGCCCAAGTGCAAAGAACCACAGATAAGCAGGCAGCAGCCACGCGGTGAACCGACACGAACAATTTGTTAAGCTCTGCAGTCCTCTATATATTACCATGGCCATTCTAATAAGTGTTTACATGCGGGAGGAAACCGGACCACCCAGAGAAAACTCACACGTGCGAGGGGGCAATCCTCTATCCCATACAGATAGATTAGATAAAGCCCACGTTTTCTTTTTACCATATTCTCCTGGCAAGCCAGGGTATGGCACCTGAATGCTAACAGGAAGGGAGTTTTACAACATTTGTGTACCTCCACTAACGCTCGCTGCCTCCACAATGCTGGCTCGATCACAGGCCACGTGCATAGCCACCACCGCCCGGCACGCACAGTATTCGCTTGTTAGCCAACTAGACGATGTCTTCATAATCGAGGTTTTTGGGTTAGATCACGTAAATATATGAATGTCGTTAAAACCCGCCACCACCCGACACAGCCAACTAGTAAGGGTTGTCACGTAAACAGAACATGCCAATTCGTCACTAGTACAGCACACCGGTGTGTTGGAGAGCCAAGCCACAACATGTACAAACTGAGTACGTTAGCCAACTAGACGATGCCTGTGTGCGCGCATGCGCGTGCAGGGATGAAGACTTTCCTCATCTCTGGCTACCGGGATGAGGACGCGCGTCCCAGCTGGCGCGAGGGCTCCCAGCCGGTGCTGTCCTCCAGCCAGGGCTGTCTGCTCTACCCGTGGAGCCCACCCTGGGGAGACGAGCCGCTTGCCCTGCATGCACACCAGGTGATGACGGCACGCGCGTGTGTGTCTGTGTGTCAGGGTATGGTGAGTGGTAGTGTAGCGGTTCGCACGCTGCGATTCGAACCTGGCGACCCGAGTTGGATTCCTGCTCACGGCTAACACCAGTAACAAGTATCTGAACCGGTCCTGGGCCTCAAATGAGTACCTGGTGTGGTTTTGTAAACATCACCGCTAGGGAGACAAAGGCGGTCGGGCGTGGTCTTGGCCACTCGCCCCCTCGTGTGCCGTGCCGGCCTTCGGAGGTGCTCGCTAACAGCACCTGCCCAACAGTCTGTTAAGGCTATACGGGGGATCTTTGTCTTTGGTGAGTGGTAGTGTAGCGATTAGCGTGCTGTACTACGAATGCGGCGACCTGGGTTCAATTCCCACTCACGGCCACTACCAGTGACGATTATCTGAACTGATCCTGGGCCTCCCCTAGGTCAACTCCGCCTCAAATGAGTAGCTGGTGCGGTGTGTAGACATTGCCGCTCGGGAGACAAAGACGGCCGGGCGTGGTGCTGGCCACCCACCCCTTCCTGTGACGTTCTGACCTTCAGAGGTGCTTTTCGCTAGCAGCACTTGCTCCAACAGTTTGTTATGGCTACACGGGGATCTTTGTGTTTGCAAGAGTACATTGCGCCCCAGTGGCGAGATGTTATCTGCCTCGCCTGGTATGCAGGAGGTCGTGGGTTCGATCTCGACCCTGACGCCTGAGCTATCATTTGTGGCCAGGTCGCCTCTGAAAAAGAGCTATATAGCTCAGTGGGCCTTAGCTGGTCAAATAAAAATAGTTTAGCTTGAAGTTTACTTCACACTACAAAAACACGGATACCCTCCAGAGATAAAATATCAAAGATCCCCCATAGAGCCTTTCACAAACTGTTGGAGCAAGTGCTGTGAGCGATTATCTATTTATGCCGGTTACTGTAGACGAGAGGCTGGGTGGCCAGCACCATGCCTGGCCGCCTTTGTCTCCTCAGGACTGATGTTTACAGACTGCACCAGATACTTATTTAAGACTGAGTCAAATAATCGCTCCTGGTTTTTGTCACGAGCGGGATTTGAACTTAGGGTCGCTGGGTTCTTAGTGCAAATGCGCAAACCGCTGCATCACTGCTCCTTACAAAAACACGGATACCATAAAGACACACAAACATGCACCACACATCGCAGGTGATGATGACACGATTAGACTTGTACCACACGCTATACATATACACAACAGCCGCAATTTGCCACCGAGTGGCGGTGACATCACCACGGCACCTGTGCCAGGCTAGGTGCACTATACACGGATACCATGCACACATACACACCAAGTAACAACGGCACGCAGGTCGCATTGCGCGCAGCGTACGGCACGCACAAATACACACCGCAATGGCACAACACGCATACCACACGGCACGTTCACACCAAATGCACACCACACTCAAACCACACACATGGACACGGAAACGCAGCACACATAATACCCACACCAGGTCACTCTTGAGTGCGCTCGATCTCGGCAGATTTGGGAAGCTAGGCAGGTTTGAGCCTAGCTTAGGAGGCCACGTGGCAATAGCAGGTGTTGTAGCCTTGGGTTGAAAGGTGGCCGGAGCATCACAGTACAATGGATTATTTCGTCCATCCATATATTCAGAGATGTGGATGTTAACCGCTCGTATGCGTGAGTTTTCTCCAGGTACTCTGGATTCCTCCCATATGAAGCCAAAACACTCTTTAGTGGAATTGACAAAAAATATCCCCATGCAGGGTCCTACTGAAAATGAGTCTTAAGACTTTTGGTGAGCTCTTACTGGATAAATACCATTATTATTAAAAATATTGCAACCAAAAATACAATAACGTTTTGTAGAAACATACCCCAGGTTCCGTGAATGAAGTTGAATGAGAAATAAAGACTTAATAATCACAGGCTTCATGTATTCCATCACAACACTGTAGTGATGCCACTGCAATGACATTATAATGTATTGTAGCCAAAACACGGCGATGTTTAGTTAGTTTATTAGCAAATGCCATCCATGTGACACAAGGTGAACACCCAAAGCAGATAAATATTAAACCAGTGATGTCATGAGAGTCTTGTAATGGCTGACTTGACTGATTATGTACGTGCCAAGGCACGTACATAATTAGAGTTATTACATTTTTGGGTTTCACGTTGAAGAAATCAAACAGCGGCCCTGTTCACAGTACTAAATAATTGGCAAATGGGATAAATACGCGTGTGCATGATTGTGAGATTAAAAGTTACAATCCTGGCCGGATAAACTTAGCCTGTGATCCCTTTGGTAGAATATGAACACTACTTGACGGAGAGCCAATGAAAGACTGGTCACTGTCACAGAGGTCGCAACCGGGTACCCGATACCCGTACCCTACCCGATACCCGGCTACCCGTACCCGGCCGGGTATGGGTACCCGTTTGCGACCGTGGTGCGGCCGGGTACGGGTACGGGTAGGCCGTGAGTCACTGGTGAGTAATCGTTTGTCACTCATTTCCCAACGTCTTGTCTCTTCTCACAATTCAAGTTTCTAGAATCAACTCACCCGCGCCTGCAACATGGCTTCATCCCAGAGGTCGCAATCAGGTACCCGATACCTGTACCCTACCCGTACCCGGCCGGGTACGGATAGGGTACGGGTACGGCCGGGTACGGGTACCCGTTTGCGACCCTGGTGCGGCCGGGTACGGGTAAGGAATCAAAACCCATTTGCGACCTCTGCACTGTCATAAGAATGGAGAGTTTCCACCACCTTTCAATGTTTAACAAGACGCATTTTTTAAGAAGCACGGGTGTCGTCCGTTCTCCCTCTAGGGCGGCTCCCTGCCCTCAAGCCACCTCCTGGAAGACGGCCAGACTCTGGCGGCCGGGGCCCCCGTGGGCCCCACAATACCAGCAGCAGCCGCCGGAGCCGACCAGGACCCCCAGACCGAGGCAGCGCCGGCCACGCGACCCCCCCGGCCGCACTCTGACGGCGCAAACGCACACGGCAGCAAGGCGAGTGCTGACCCCTCCCCCCTTCCCCAGCTGACAGCTGAGTGCACATTGGTAGGTTAACTTAGAGCAATTTAACGCGCAGTAGGCTTTCACGACCAATACTTTCCGAAATGGTGTTTTTTTGGGGGTTAGAGCGCGTAATTATTAATGTGTCGTTAAACCCACCACCACCCGACACAGCCAATTAGTAAGGTTTGTCACGTGAACAGAACGTGGCAATTTGTTACTGGTTGAGCACGCCGGTGTGTTGGAGAGTAAAACCACAACATTTACAATTTGAGTAAGACGATTTGCCAATAATTGCAACGAGCATCATCAGAGCAGAAATGGGGGGGAAACCACGGCTCCTTGGGCTGGACAACGGCCCGCGACTTCATTTCATGCGGCCCATGGCCACAAACGCATTCGGCCACTTTGAAACGGACCGCAAACGTCACCGCAACCTTTGTGGCAGCGCTATTTGACATCACTTATTGCATACTAGAGGGGATATATTTTTGACCTGGAAACGCTGCGTTTCGAATTTTAGTCCACTGAGCTCACTTCAGGTACTGTACTTAAATTTCTCCACACACGCCACACATTGGCCAATCATCCCAGTGGTAAAAAAAAAAGTGGTGTCGAAACTCTTAGGAACGTGGTTTGATCTCTAAATTGCGATAGAGGGATTCCAACTCGTGGCGCAATGCCATGTGCTTCCCAACCAATTTTCTCATTCCCATGTATCTATCAATTAAAGCAGTCTTTTCTCCCCATGCTAGAGGATAGCCTCGGGAAATTGAAGATGACCACTTCTGAGGTCCTTTTAATTGCCTCTTTTCCACACCAGGTGCACGACACTTTTCACAAGTACTCTGCTATAGAAGCATTCACCAGATGGTAATTATAAGTGAAAATGTTGAACTCCTCAGAGCTGGAAATATGCCAAATTAAGCGAAAGCTGCATTTAAGATTACGGGTTTTTGTATGATAACATTGGTGACCGCACTGGGACCTTCACCTTGCAAACCTGAGATCCTTGTTTAATCGCGGGTGGCTTACCGGATCAGCATTTCAGCCGTGCCCGGCTCCGTTCTCTGACCCGGCATTATCCTCTTGAGAGCCACCTGGCTACCTCGGCCACCTCTGATTTGATGCTGTCATGTCGACAGGCGCCGTGTACGCCCAGTGTCTTCTCAAGCAGCAGCGGTGACGGCGGCGGCGGTGGAGGTGGCGGCGGGGGCGGCTGTGGTGGTGCTGCGATCAAGGAGAAAGCGGTGGGGGGGCACAATGGGTGCCAGGACTCCGCGGCCAGCAAGGACCGAGCACTGGGCCCGGAGGTAGCCCCACATCATCTCCTTGTCTCTCTCGTGACAAATGAAGTGCCCGGCACATATGCCTAACGAACGTTTTGGTCTAAATTCCCTCGGTCTTTAATGTGCACATGCACATCCTTTTTGTCCGTGCACTGCTGGAAGAGGGCCTTCCCACGCAATGCGAATCCCGGGGGTTATTTGACCGTACTTCACCACGCTGGGCAGTGCAGGTTGGTGAAAGTGGGGGAAACAGTCGTGGGGAGTATAAAGGTAGATCAAAAATAAATTCTTTAAAACAGTTTTTTGTGTTTAGTTTGTTGTCCTTCCCTCTGACACCTGCGATTACATACGTTAGAGTATCATAATGGACTTTGCTGCACTGCGCTGCACTGCCCGCTAGCTATCCCTGCAAGCTCTCTTCTGACAACTTGTTCGTGCATTGTGGTCACTCGTCCAAACACGATCCCAACTCAATCCCTCAATCTTGCTTGGCTTCCGAGATATGCCGAGAATTTGGGAGCATTCATGGCGTTTTGGTCAGAGGCTGATATTGCATGTCTAATTTTTCAAAGTTAAATAAAGCATTGGCACATCTGAATGTAATTTTAACATTCCAGTCAACAAAGATTTTGATGGGTGATGATTAATTTAATGGATGAAGATTATGGTTGATGAGTGATGGATGGATTGATGATGTCTACACTATCATGTCCATATACTATATACATTGTTATGCACACACATATATACAGTATGTACAAATTTTCCACATACATTGTTGTCATGAGTTTAGAAAAAAAACAAAGGTAATATTCGAGGCAGTCACACTTCAAGCAACCTTATAAGAAGGTCCATTAGCTGAAGCATATTCAAACATTTTAAATGGGCAATGTGCAGCGGACAACATTTCCACCACTTTGTGCTGCATTCACATTCATGCGTTGAGATTATTTAGATTATTTTAGTGCTATAAATGTCCAAATTATGGGCTACTTTGTTGAGCTATCATTTGTGGACCGGTTGCTTCTTAAAAATAAGTTATTTCTTTCTTTGTTTGGGTGATTTGTTTACCTTTCTTGTACTTTGCACTGCTATCGTGTTTTTCTTTTGTTTGTTGTTGTTGTAATGTTCTTACACGGCCCTACTGGACATCTGTGAAAACGAGATTTATAGCTCATCGGATTCCTCCAGTAGAATTAAATATTCTGATTCTGATTTAATTATCAGCATATTCAATAGCATTCAATTTGGTGTCGACTTTCCTGCACTTCCCATTGCTGTCTGTTCGTTCTTACATGTTTGTATGTATTTTTCCCCCCTTTGCTTCTCGTTAAACCGCTGTGCTTGCTGTTTGTGGCTCCGCAACTTTTCGATTTAAAGCTTTCGTGACTGCAGGGATTCATCTTCTTGGTTATTTCGGTAAAGTCACGTAGAAGTGAGGACGGCTGCTTGCGTTGTGGCCGAAACGTCGTGAGAATTAGGTGAGGACGGCTGCTTGCGTTGTGGCCGAAACGTCGTGAGAATTATTTTATTATGTTTTATTTTTATTATTTTATTATTTCCCTTCTACGTGACTTTACCGAAAGAACCAAGAAGATGCTCCGCAACTTCTTCCCCTGCGCACTCTGCTTCGCTCCAATGGTCTTCGTATATTCCTGGGTCATTCCCCTTGGACTTGGCCATCTTACACTGTCCCTCTTGCATTCCATGTCTCCCGGTCTCGCCTCCACTCCCTCACCGGCCTGCGTCTGCCTTATTTGGGCCCCGATTCCTTGTAAGGTCACCGATTATCGTGAAAGCTAATGGGACCATGCGGAGCGCATCGAGCATCAAGAAACACCACTGCACTTGTGGCTCAGAGTGAAGGTGCTGCTGCTGTCACTCTGTACAAATGCAGTATCTCACTGCCCCGTGTTTAAATAAAGAAGCAACCTAAAACAAACAGGTATTACAAACCTGTCAACCCATACGGTTTACCCTTATTTTTGTACAGAGAAATTGAGTTTTCAGGTCCAATACCAGCAAAACAAAAACTGTCTACTTGTTCGTGTTTCTCCCTTGTGATGGGGCTTTGTAGGAGGAACGTTGAGATTTATAAGGGCACGGGGTGATTAATTAGGTCTGAATTGGTCTGTAATAAGGTAGGCACTGATCAGGGGTTGCCAGGTTTAGAATTATCTTGACGTAAAACATGGACTCCCGGGCTCATTGCCTGATGGAGCTCACAGCAAAACGTCATCGAATATTGATGTTAAATTCAGTCAATAAAAATCTGAAGCCACAGGTTAGGTGATTTATTGATCAGAATTTGATCAGTACATTTGGCCTCATATCAATAAAAGTTCTGGAAACGTGAATATCTTTTCAGGTGGTTAGAGAGTTAATGGCAAGAATGTTGGTATAAAACTACCACCACGTGGCCCAACCCAAAAACATATATGGATCAGATCTTATCTTGGAGACATGTATCCAGCAGGGTTGCTGCGATAGCATTTAATTAAATAAGATATTAAATGTCATGATATAACGATCATTGTGATATCTGTTCCCTCGAACTCAAACATTTTATTTCTCAATATCATCGTCTTGTTTTTGTGTCTTGATGTACAATGTTCTGTCTAGTCTCTAACTAAATACATTTATGCAAATGAGAATTTAGTTTGTACAGGACATATGTATTTGTCTGAATATACATGTACAGCCCCCTTTTTGTCACTCCACTGCTAGATCAGGACCTCCCGATGCTGTGCAAGGTCATGGCTGTTATTTGACACTACTTTCACCACGCTTTCCATCGCGGCTTGGTAATTTCGGAGAGCTTTATGTGGGAGCATAGAACTGCAGTACAACAAAGGAATCTGCCCTACACTGACCGTATGTATGTTGAACTTCTTTTGCACCGTACGTAGCCAATCGTGTTACGTAGGCCCACGTAGGCCCGCAGTTCCCCGACTACCTGTGTTGTGCAGGGTGGATGCCTGTTAACGCACTCATCCAGGCTTGACTTTGCATTGCTGTCAAGACATTTGACGACCGGGTGCATTCTGGGTGATTTGGTCATGGATGCCACGGTGGCGAGATGTTATCTC
Organism: Lampetra planeri; assembly: GCF_965212315.1. NCBI lineage: Eukaryota > Metazoa > Chordata > Hyperoartia > Petromyzontiformes > Petromyzontidae > Lampetra > Lampetra planeri. Next base: position 7,067,900 of record NC_136129.1, read on the forward strand.
CCTTGGCTCGTACACAGGGGAGGGCCTTGGGTTGGATCCCGACCCTGATGCCTCCATATTTGGAGTTTGTTTGCATGTTTTCCCAGTGGTTGTGTGGATTTTTCTCCGGGTCCTTTGGGTTTTCCCTCCACATTTAGCGTCTGCGTGCATTTAGAGTCTTTGCCTGCCGCTCTCAATGTCTGCTTGACGATCCACTTCGGTGAGCTATCATTTGTGGCCAGGTCTATTCTGAAAATGAGCTTTTGAGCTCAGTGGACCTTACCTGTTAAAATTTAAAATAAAAATTTAACTTTTTTGTTTATATACCTGCCTGCAGACATGCTCAAAATTGTCCTAAGACTGAGGACAGAACATCTGGCTTATATTCTCAGTTCTCATCGCGTAAGAGAACTGCAAACGAATCACCAAATCGCTCGTGTGGGCACCACAACGGACCAAGATTGTGGTGACCATATCGTGACTGGATCACTATTGCACACTGCAACACACACAGTGTTCCAAGCGCGCCATCTACTGGGCAACGAATGTATAGTTGTACAAATGCTGTGGCATCTTCACAGGTAACTGCTGAGGGTACTTGTCCTGTACAAGAAACAGGCCCCTTTATCAATTCACGAGTGGATCAGGGCCTCCCCGCGTTGTGTGGATCGTGGCAGTTACTTAACCATACTTTACCACGCTGGTCAGTGCAGATTGGTGAAGGCAGGGAACGTGGATGTGGATGCATAGAATTATGGTAGAGCATTAAAATCTGCTGAACTGCCCACCACGTAGCCCACAACCCCATTACAACCTGTTTGTGCATGGTGGCGACCCTTCAAAGCACTCACCAGGTTCACCACCTGTTTAGCTTCAGAATTCTGCGTGAATTTGGTCATAGGCGGTTTGGGAACATGAGGAAGCTGATCTTTTGTCAGTGCCATCAGGACATCGAGCCAGAACTGCTGTGGTCTCTGGGTTGAAACACCGGCTCTGGCACAAAATTAAGTGTGGCTGTGACGAAAATCACGCATTTTTTAAAATCCTTTATATTAAGTTCGCTTGCTTGCTTAGGACCGTGCAAATCTTTCGGTCGTTTTTTAACCCACTTCCCGTGATCCAATCGAGCTGACATTTTGCACACAGACTCGTTGTGCGTGACAATGAATTTTCGTGAAAATTTTTTTCCAAAATTTTACACTGTTTAGGGATTTTTTTCAAAATATTTATTTACCAATTGGTTAATGCTGGCACACAATCATCTGACCCATAGGTGGCAGCCATCTCAAGCCAGAGGACGAGAGGACTCTAGCCGCCCCGATGCCACGCATATAAAGGATTTATAGTGAAAAACTTTGTTTTTACGGGTTATACTTGTTTTACTTGTCATAAACCCAATGCTGGGTGAAAGAAGGCCTCCCTACGCTCATACCACCTCCCACCATTGCGTGATGCCACAATATATATCATTGATACACACAACCTGATATTATTGCTCCACTATTCGCTCTCTTGACTGCCGTTCCATCGTTTGTCTCGCTCGTCAGCCATCCTCTCTTCCTGTGATGCGTCACCCGAACTCCAGTCATCCTCGCAGCGGCTTTTGGCTGGCCAGTGAACAAAGACGGTCACTTGCATCGCGCACTTTCGGATGCGCTTCTGCTGCCGTCTGGAACGCTTTTCCTTCTGATATTAGGACGCCACTGGAACTGCGCTTTTTTAAATATAGATTAAAAACTAATGTCTTTAAAACTGATTCTTGTGTTTAGTTTTTTTGTCTTTCCCACGCACCACCGATTAGCATGGTTGGCTACGTATGGTGCGAAAGAAGTTCAAAATACGTACATTCAGACATACAAGTCCACTTCCTCTTGTTTTCACAAATGCGATGCCCCTGATTTTTTTTTCCTATTTGATCTATGTTCAAATTTCCAGGTTTGTTTTGTTTAGCCAGGGAAGAACTGAAGGGACTAGGAGAGTATCATTTGCAAGATTGACCTGAGTCCTCCAAAATGATAAAAGCAAAACAAACGAAATAAAGTACATTTCCGACTCAAATATAAATCAGAGGAGGGAAAAAAACCTATCAAATATGACTTAGAGCAAAAACAACCATAATTAAACCAGCACTCAAACATTAATTAATATTAACATCAATTTACTTTTGCAAATGTTGGCATGGACAAGTGGCTTTTGAAAACCATGAATAATTCAAGTGTGTTTTCTTTTAAGCCTGTGTAATTTATTGATTTTAAACTAAAATACACAAATATTATATTTAATTGGATAACTAAAAAGTACACTATTTACACGTCGCATCACACACAGCATTTCATAACATACGTGACGAGCATTTATGGCATTGCGAACCTGTGCTGCGCTCTGGACCACACTGTTAAATTTCTATCGGTTGTGTTCTTTCCTGAGGCTGCCATTCCATCACTTGTTTTGTCAACAGTCGTCACCCATCCAACAGTGCATCCTACACAAGCCCAAAGTGTGTCAGTCCACACACTGTTGACAAGTGGCCCTTGAAAACATCGGTCCACAAGGCCCATAGATTGGTTGTCTTGTGGCATATTCCTCTTCGTTGCGACCTCGGTAGATCCATCGCACGCCGTGCCTTACCGCGCTGCACTGTGTGCCACACAGCCGCCCTGCAAGGGTCCGCCCAAGGTTCACAACGGGCTGCTGGCCGTCAAGGAAGAGGGAAAACTGGCAAACAGCCGCACGTCGCTCGTCGAAACACTGCAGGAGCGCATGTGCAAGGAGCGCGCGCCCCTGCTGCCCATCAACATGCGCTACAAGCACCTGCTGAGGCAGAGCGACATTCACTTCGTGGAGGTCATCAAGAGCGATCGGTATGACACGCACAACCACTGCCAACAACAGTGGCTTCCACCACCACGGCTCGATCACCCGCCATGGCTGTCTCGATCACTGCCACCATCACCACCGCCAATACCACTATCACTACCACTATCTCTATCACCGCCACTATCAACTGTCACCGCCATCTATACCACCACTGTTGTTATCGCCACCTCAACCATTATCTTCACCATCACCACTATTTTCCACATGAGATTAGTCTCTTGCCTGCCTGGCTAGGCTTATGGCTATTTCTTGCAATAGTTATTGACTTTAGCCACTGCAGTCTCCTGGCGACATTGCTAACAATCCATAAATGTTTATATTACAATGGCCGAAGAATTTGGTCCCATGAGTATTCACGTCACCGGTCCTGATGGAGTGAGCACACCTTGCTAATCACTGGGAATGATACATTCACGTGTTGATCACACTCGATAGACCAGCCCAGGCTCTCACCCCCAACTAATCAATCAATAGCTTACTTCAGCAGCACTTTTATGCCGATGGCACACTTGGAATAAAACTGGTGAGAAAATCGATGAGAGTATAAAAAAGTCATCCAGCAAAATAGTAAGCCACAGATTCTGCCGATAAATGGAGCCTCTGTAACAATCATAACCTCAACTTAAAACACGCGTGAGCAGTCACTTCCCGTCGTCTATATATTAAGGTGTTATCGGCCAATCAATTAGTGTTCACGCATGGGAGGAAACCGGAGCACCCGGAGAAAAACTATCCGTGCGAGGGAGAACCACTGTTCCACACAGAGCCAGCGTATGGCACTTCCTCAACGCCCATGGGAAAGGAGTTTGGCAACGTCGTTTGTGCGATCCGCCAATCTTTGCCTCCGCAGCGCTCGATTACAGAGCGTGCGCCACCAAAGTTCAAAGTTCATTTATTAGGTAGAGCCCTGTGAGCCATTCGGCTCTTGAATCGGGTGCAACCGCAACAAACAAAAACATGAACAAGAAAACATCTTAAAGTGTGCAAACAGAAAATCCAAGAAAAGACAGCAAAATATTGCAGAAAAAATCACCGTACACCAACCCTGTGCAAATATCCCAGTGGGATGCAAGTCAAACAACAATAACCACAAGACAACTTAGATTAAGGTAGGGTAGGGTGGATTAAGGGCAGTGTGTGCTCGACACAGAACCCATTTACAGGTACACCTCAACCGTTGCTAAACAAAAACAAAAACTCCACACTGAAATTCGGAGAGCTTGTATCTGGGAGCATAGAACTACAGTAAATCGTCGATGTTCTCTGACCATTTCACGCAGATTTCGGAAGCCGAGCAAGGTGTGAACCTGGTTAGTGCTTGGAAGAGTGGCCAGCCACCACGCACAAACAAGTTGTCATTGGGCTGGGGGGCTCTGTGGTGGGCAGTTCAGCAAAATTCACTGCCCTACATCCCAAATGCTGGAAAAATTACCTGAAAATTACATAATTGGCATGAGACATAGCAACGGTAACCGCTTACGCGAAAAACATTACAGGAGTGTACCTGAAAAAGAGTGAGACTCGGTGAGACTTTCCTGAGTAAACGGAGATATAGGAAAAAATTGTCCCGAATGTTGAAGAGCTCCTTCGTGAATATGGTAAACTTCTTGAAGCGAAATAGTTTGGGCAGAGTCGAGATGAGAATGTTCACTTGAACATTAATCAGATTTTTCCATTCCAGTTGCCACCGTAAAAAATATATGCCGTTAATGACCCTGTGAAAGAATTCACAAAGTAGACAAATGTGTACCGATATCACCGCTTAAATCCAAAAGTTGAACAATCGGCCATCGATAAGCAAATTTTTTTTTTTAATCACTCCTTGCTTGAACAACAGTAATAATAATACTCACATCTGCACGACACAATAAGATCATGATTATGAAAGGCCAGTCCTGGTTACATAAAGAACGTCGATTGACTGATTGGACAAGCCTGATCTTGACACAGCCACCGAAAGACACCCGTGTGTGTGTGCGTGCGCGCGCGTTTGTCTGTATCCACCCGCTATGCAGACTTATGGAGGACTACTTCTTCAAGCCACCCATCAACAAGCTGAGCTTGCAGTTCCTGGACAAGAACCTGGAGAAGGCGTACCGGGCCAGCTACCAGGAGGAGGTGAGAACAACGGGCATATTCGCCTCTGTAGCGAGGTGTTTACTCCCTCGCCCGGTAGGTGGGAGGGCATGGGTTCGATCCCGACCCTGACACCTGTATATTTGGAGTTTGCATGTTCTCCCCCGTGGATTTTTCTCCCTGTCCTCCAGTTTTTCCCTCCACATTTAGAATCGACGTGCGTTTAGAGTGTTTTGCCGCTATGAATGCCCACATGATGAGCTACTTCGTCGAGCTATCATTTGTGGCCAAGTCGCTTCTCAAAAAGAGCTGTGTAACTCGGTGGACCTTACTTGGTAAAATAAAACAAATTGTTTTCGTTAGTATTCAGATCCAGGATCATGTTTGAAGGAGGGAAAATGCACCTGCGAACCAGCTGTGGAGTGTCGGAGAGCTTTCACTTCACAGCGGGAGTGAAGCGAGGTTCTGCCCTGAGCCCCCATCCTTTTCATCCTGGTGCTGGACGCACCTACGAGAGATAGCACAATGCAGACGACATTGTGCTATGCGGTGAAAGCAGAGGGGTAGTGGAGGATGATTTGAAGATCTGGGTGCAAAAGATTGAAGGGAATTGGTAAGAGGATCATTCGGACAAAAACTCGGTGTATGGTGGCAAATTTCAGTGGAAATAATTCAGAAGGAAGACTGCAAATTGGAAGTGACCAGTTAATGAAGACGAACACGTTTTAGCACCTGGATGCAACGATGTGTGCTGATGGATGAGAACAAGAACAAGGGATGGATGGCTGAAATGGCGACAGATGACTGGTGTAGTATGCGATAAGAGGGGGTCCCAGTTTGGTTGAAGGGAAGAGTGTGGAGTGTATAGTAGTGTATAGTGTAGTGTATAGTACAAGACGGTGTGAGGCCGGTGCTGTTGTATGGGGTCGAGTGCCGGGGCACAAGAAAGAGGGAGGACCAAGCTGTTGCAGTCACAGAGATGAGGATGTTGCGGTGGATGTTGGGTTTAACAAGGAAGGGCAGGGTGAGAAATGAAGAAGTGAGAGGAAGACTCAATGTGTGGTAGACATCACAGAGAAGATGAGAGAGAAAAGGCACATGTGGTTCGGTCATGTGGAGAGACAACAGGAAAATTATGTTGTTCAGAAGGTGCAAGTGATGCAAGTGGAAGGAAAGAGATGAAGAGGAAGGCAGAAGAAGAGGTGGGGCGATGTGGTGCGGACATGGTGACCTGAGGAGCGGAAAGAGAGCTGACGCAGGACAGGGCAGTGTGGAGAAGGTTGGCAAGGACAGGGGACCCCACATGAGTGGGACAAACGGGTGGAAGAAGAAGAGTATTCAGACAGCGAGCACCTGCAGTTTCTTGCTCGCGTCCCTGCTGCCAGAAGGGCCTCCCGCTTCGAGAAATCTCGAAAAGAGCCCCCTCTCTAGTGGGTGTTTTGGCCTACTTTTCCACACTGGCCACACATCTTGGAAGAGGTGCACATACCCACACTTTAGGTCACCCGCACGTGACCTGCCGATGGACTTATCTATGGTGAACCCAATTTTACTCGTGGCTGGACAGAGGTGGGAGAGATCAAAAAAACTTGCCCATTGTTTCAACTGCAGCGCCGGGAGATTGAACTGACGACCTCTGGATTGCGAGTCCAGTACGCTGACCGTTACACCGTGGCGGCATCCCAAGTCTATAATAAAACAAATTTCAGCCCTTTGTCAATCCACGACTGGATGAGGGGCTCACCATGTCTATCGTGGGGGTTGTACGACCACACTTGATCACACTGGTCAGTGTCATTGGTCACAGCTCAGTGTGGGTTGGTGCAGAGGAGTGCAGAACCAGCCGAGACGCAACTCGCCACTGATGTTAGCCGCGGCTGGGATCATAGCGCATTGCTAACCACCACCGCCACTGTTCCATCCCATCTGAGGTCTACGCGGCCTTGAATTATTATCTGGTGCGGCGTATAAATATCTGCACCAAATAGGTTCTCGTTAACGGCACTTTCCTCAGCAATCCCTGCAAAGGGGAGCTTTGTGCTGTCCACACCACCTACTCATTCACCGCGCCAGCCATTAGTACGCGCTCATTCACGGCGCTTGTGGCCAAGAGTCCGTAACCGTCTTGTGCGGCTATAACGGGAGGTCATTGTCCGCTTGTGCCCGCCTGCAGGTGGCTAACGGGCGGCACGTGGATACCTTCGCCAACCCCACGTTCAGCTCGCTGCTGGACGTGCTGCTGTCGTCGCTGGTGTTCGTGCTGGCCTCCCTCGCCTGCCTCCTCGTGCTGCCCCCGTGGCCCGAGGTGCCCCTGCTGCCCATGGTCACCTTCGCCGTTGCCTTCACCCTGCAACTGTTCTGCCTGCTCGTCTCCATACGGTCAGCGTCGCCATGCTGGTCGCATAGCGCTATGAAACTACTCGACTGTAAACTGTTTTAACGCGTAGGCTTTCGATTTAAAGCTTTCGTGACTGCAGGGATTCATCTGCTTGGTTCTTTCGGTAAAGTCACGTGGAAGGGAAATAATAAAATAATAAAAATAACACATAATAATATTGACATAATAAAATACGACATAATAAAATACGATAGTATAATAAAATACGATAGTATTTTATTATGTTTAATATTTATTATTTTATTATTTCCCTTCTACGTGACTTTACCGAAAGAACCAAGAAGATGTAGGCTTTCGTGACCAATATCCATAATACAGGTTTTTTTTTCTGAGATCTAACCCAAGAAACCAGTATTATAAACTGGACTATTTTTTATTTGACCAGGTAAGGCCCACTGAGCTGTACTTGTACACGGCTCTTTTTCACAAGGTGACTTGGCCACAAATGATAGCTCAACGAAGTGGCTTTTTCGCGTGGAAATTTACAGCGGTCAAATACTTTAAACGCACGTTGATTCTAAAGGTGGAGGGAAAAACCAGAGGACTTTGAGAAAAATCCACTCGACCATGGGGCGAAAATGCAAACTCAAAATATACACAGGCATCAAGGTCGAACCCACAACCTCCTGTATACCGAGTGAGATAGTTAACATCTCGCCACCACAGCTTCCTCGTGCGCGCTGCGTGCCGTCGGCTGCTCTAGGACACACAAACGTTGAGGATCTTCAATTCCTGCGTCAATTCATCTTCTAAGGCTCCGTGTTGTTGTTATTCACTTTGTTACCAATTTTCTTTTGGCTTGATTTAGCATTGTTTATTTGAGAACAAAAAATTGCGCGGAAAATTAGTAAGACGGGAAATAAAAACCATACCTCTATTAAAACATGCCACTTACAATCAGGACAAGCCCGTTTGTCAATCCACTGCTGGATTAAGGCCTCCCATGACCATGCGGGTCTTGGGGGTTACTTGACCGTGCATTACCACACTGGTCAATGCGGGCCAGTGAAGGCGGGGAAACATCTAAGCACAGTACAACACTGGATTTTTCTGCCCACAATATAGCCTCGCAGGCTCCTGCCCACAATATAGCCTCGCAGCCGCCTATGACGTTGGTGTGTATGTATGTTGAACACCTTTCGCACCGTACGTAGCTAACCGTGCTATTTGGAGGTGCGGACGAAGGACAAGAAAATAAACACTTCCTGCCCTGCATGGTGGACACCCATATAAGCACTAACAAGGCTCAACTCCTGCTTAGCTTTTGAGATCAGATGGTATCAGGTGCATTTCATGCGATTTCATCGTAGGCTTATCCATTTATGGTGTGGTAAAAAATGAAGGGCACCATGGTGCGAGATGTTAACTACCTCGCCTGGTATGAAGGAGGTTGTCGGTTTGATCCCAACCCTGATGCTGTATATTTGCAGTCTGCATGTTTTCCCCATGGTCGTGTAGATTTTCTCTGGGTCGTCCGGGTTTTCCCTCCACATTTATAAACATGTGTTTAGAGTATTTGGCTGCAATACATTTCCACGTGATCAACAACTTGTGGTTAGGTTATGGCTCAGTGGGCCTTATCTGATAAAATAAAAATAGTTCAGTTTAGGATTGTAGTGGCATGGAATCAAACTGATGTTTGGAGATTGGCGGCAGAGGAGACGAGAGTACTCGTGTTTTTTCTCGAATAAAAGAAAAATATTTTACATCAAATTTGATGTTGAGAAAAAAGCAGGATGGGTAAGTCGGGATTAGGAACTGGTTAAAGACTAGAAGACAGGTTGTTGGGCCCATTATTTGAGAACAGCAGATGAAAAGGCTGCCAAAAAGAGTACAAAGCAAGCGGAACAAGACCAAGAGAAAGACTGCAAATAAGATGGAAGGGGGGTCAGGCTCATTAAGACTTGTAGAGAAGAGGAATCACTCCGGCAATAGTGCAGAGTTTGACGCTTCACCATAAAAGAGAGAGAAATGAGAAGTTAAATATATTTTCATTGGTACAAGTCGATTAATTTCTCCTGCTTCTGTTCAAAAAACAAATGTTACCATTGTTGACTGTCGTCAAGAGCCTTTGTAAAGTTACAGAAGCACAGATCCGCGTCGTTTCTTACACCTCGGCTCTGAGAGTCCTAATTTTAGGCCGCAGGGTGGGAGTGTGATGATGACGCACTATGGGAGGTGGTTGGCCCTACCCGAAGCCAGAGGTCGCAACCGGGTACCTGATACCCATACCCTACCCGATACCTGGCTACCCGTACCCGGCCGGGTACGGGTACGGGTATGGGTAGCCGTTTGCGACCCTGGTGCGGCCGGGTACGGGTACGGGTAGACCTTGAGTCACTGGTGAGTAACTGTTTGTCACTCATTTCGGGTAGGGTATGGGAACGGGTACCCGTACCTGGCCGGGTACGGGTACCCATTTGCGACCCTGGTGCGGCCGGGTACGGGTACGGGTAAGGAATCAAAACCCGTTTGCGACCTCTGCCCGAAGCCCGTGTCGCTGATCCATTGCCGCTGCTCCCTGCTGCCGCCGCTGCTACAGGATGGTGTTCTTCCTGGAACACGTCCTCACGTGCACGCGGCTCGTCATGGAGTTTGTGTCTGGCTGGATCCCGCGCCACCTAATCGGGGCGCTGTACGTGTCTCTGCCGGCCGTCATGGTGCTCACGCACTTCACCTGCCACCTGGACTCACGGCACACGGTGCGTATTGCGTTGGGCACGCGCTGGGCACACACCGGGCATGATTTGAACTTGCAACCTTCCAATTGCGAGCCGCTCGCTCTACCTCTGAGCGACCAGGCCGGTCCAACCCACGGCACACGGTGTGTATTGCGCTGGGCACGCGCTGGGCACGCGCTGGGCACACACCGGGCATGATTTGAACTTGCAACCTTCCAATTGCGAACCGCTCGCTCTACCTCTGAGCAACCAGGCCGGTCCAACTCACAACACACGGTGCGTATTGCGCTGGGCACACACCGGGCATGATTTGAACTTGCAACCTTCCAATTGCGAGCCGCTCGCTCCACCTCTGAGCGACCAGGCCGGTCCAACTCACAACACACGGTGCGTATTGCGCTGGGCACACACCGGGCATGATTTGAACTTGCAACCTTCCAATTGCGAGCCGCTCGCTCCACCTCTGAGCGACCAGGCCGGTCCAACTAAAATAATGTGGTGAAATTACATGTACAGATAACAACGTCTAAATTCAGAGCCTCTACCGTCGCTTTCACAAGATTCACTCTCCTGTTGAGAAGAAAGCAAGTGGATCTTTAAAAGTCAGTCACATGTCTATAAATGGATCACTGTTTTAATGAAACAAATAAGCAGACATTATGCCTCCTTTCCAAATCTGTATCCACATAATACATTTTTTAAGTATGTTTTTCACATCACAATGTCCACATGGGAGTGTTTTGTCAGCATAATGATATGCATGTTGAACTTATTTCACGCAGAACATAGCCAACTGTAATTGGTTGCATACAAGCAAACTCTGGAGCGATTTGAACCTTCAGTAGTTTCTCATTAGCAGTCAGCCTTGCTTGAGCCAATGCTGGTGAGCGAAGTGCCAGATGTTCGTCGGCAAGGGGGTCCCTTCCTCTGAGAATCCACGTATTCATTTTGCTCTGCAGCCTTGTTAATTCGCGCTGCAGTAGCGGGAGTCGGCCACCAGGGGTAGCTCGGTGGGCTTCCGCATCTCTCTTGAGAATGGGAAATCCAAAACTCGGCCCACAGGCCCCAAGCACCACATCCGGGTTTCGTGTTTACAAATTTTTTTTAACTTCTAAACTATCGTTATTTTTCGATTTAAAGCTTTCGTGACTGCAGGGATTCATCTTCTTGGTTCTTTCGGTAAAGTCACGTAGAAGGGAAATAATAAAATAATAAAAATAAAACATAATCAAATAATTCTCACGACGTTTCGGCCACAACGCAAGCAGCCGTCCTCAGGTGAAGAACAGGTCTGTCGGAAAGACAGCGTCTGAATGAATATCGTTATTTTACCAGGTAAGGCCAGCTGAGTTATATAGAACATTTTCAGAAGCGACCTGGCCATAAATGATAGCCCAATGAAGTGGCTTGTCATGTGGAAATGTTATTGCAGACAAATACTCTAAACGCATGATTCTAAATGTGGAAGGAAAAACGGGAGGACCCGAATAAAAATCCACGCGACCACGCGGAGAGAGACATGCAAACTCCAAATTTACAGAGGTCAGGGTTGGGATCGAACCCACAACCTTCTCCATACCAGGCGAGGTAGTTAACATCTCACCACAGCTGCAAGATGTGTTCTAATTATCAGCTGCATGTGCCCTGCCATCATATGCAATTGATGGAGAATATTGGCAGATTGATGAGAATCAGACTGTGGTACAACCCTATAGTGAAAAGTAGGTGGGGGGGGGGAGTAAATGGTAAACTTGAAAACACGGGCACAGTATATACTGGTAGGAACCTCCTGGTTAAACCAGCCCACAGGGGATTATTGTGTCCGTCCGTCCATCGTGCAGGGAGGGGCTAGGTGGGGAGGAAGGGGCTGGGTGTGGAGGGTGGGGCTGGGTGGGGAGGGGCTGGGTGGGGAGGGTGGGGAGGGTGGGGGGTGGTAGGGGTGGGGCTGGGTGGGGAGGGGCTGGTCACCCCGTGGTGCCCTTATAAAACTCAACGTTTAACCTACTCACGCTGGCTAGTGCCCGCCCTCACAGTCAGGCATATTTGCGGAATACACCACGCCGCCGTTGACCCTGGCCATTGACCGAGCAACCCAACGTTCCTACCAGCTCCCTCCGCAGGAATGTGTTATGGTTATGGGTGTTTGCCGAACTGCCGAACTTGTAAATAAAATCCACGCTGCTGTGATATATTGCAGTCACATTAATTGGCAAATGGCTCAGCGGTAGAGTGAGCGGCTCGCAGTTTGAAGGTTGCGAGTACGAATCCTGATTGGACGGTTGAATCAGGCCACCGTCCCTCCAGGGTAAATAAACTAAGTGCGACTTTGTGGGAAAGCCATTACACGGGCCCATTGCCGTACGTATAGACTCACCCCTGTCACAGCAGCGTGGAATTTCTACCTCCGGCTCAGGGATGTTAGTAGGACATGAGCACAGCTCTAAATGCTGATTTTGAGAAAAAAAAATTATTTTGACTTGATAAAAAACGTAGAAGGGGTTGCTGAGAGTACTCAGCGCATGCTTGGAGCGCTTCCCCCACTCGCTCAGAGCACGGCTTCATCTGGGTCTGAGCGCCCGAAAGTGGGGAGGTATTGCCGCTGCACCGCAATCATGCCCGGCCACTGCAGGACCTGCTCTGGTTGCTAGGGCTCCAGGTTGACAGTTTTTTTTTCTTTCTGATAGGTGTAGTGTGCGGGGTTCGGGGCGGGTCACAACTCACTTTTATGATTTCATTACATGGGGCCATTGATTTTGAAGTGAAGTTTTATTCTACATTACCAGTGTATTGGCTTTTACCATTAATTGATATTTACTGTCTTGATTTTGTTCCTTGGGCATTGCTGTTTTTTTTTTAAAGAGCTCGTTTTTTTTATTCCGTAATAACCGTCGAATATTGCGTGTGCGCGTTTAAGATTCCGTGGCAATGTTCGCTGCCACAGACCATTGTGTATCGCAGCTATCCATGGTCGGATCCGTCAAGTTCACAACATTTATAAATTTCCATTTAAAGCTTTCGTGACTGCAGGGATTCATCTTCTTGGTTCTTTCGGTAAAGTCACGTAGAAGGGAAATGATAAAATAATAAAAATGAAAGATAATAAAATAATTCTCACGACGTTTCGGCCACAATGCAAGCAGCCGTCATCAGGTGAAGAACAGGTCTGTCGGAAAGACAGCGTCTGAATGAGACGCTGTCTTTCTGAATGAGACGTTGTCTTTCCGACAGACCTGTTCTTCACCTGAGGACGGCTGCTTACGTTGTGGCCGAAACGTCGTGAGAATTATTTTATGATGTTTTAATTTTATTATTTTATTATTTACCTTCTACGTGACTTTACCGAAAGAACCAAGAAGATGAACATTTCATAAATTAGCAGATTGCGCCCGTGTTCCTTGCCCCCATGCCAAACCTGTGGTGGAACCCTTCGACCCTCATGGCCATGAGACAAAGATGCACCACATTAAAGCTGGCAATAATGGTTTCCATCTCGGCATACACAAAGCCATGGTGCGTCCAACATGGATATGTATCTTTCAACTTCTGCCCTACTGTAACGAGACGAGCCTTGAGTAAATTAGCAGAATAAGTCCATGGTAAGGTACCTGCCCGAGGAAGACCAAGCCTAGAATAAGCCCTGCAAGTGGCCCGTTCTCAGGTAGTCCGAGCTGGGGGTGTGCACGGCGTTTAAGAAGAGACGGGCGATCTGGGTGAATGAGCAGCTGCTGATGAGCGTTTCGGGGGGTTGTGAGGGAACTGACTTGTCCCCCCCCCCCTCCGTCCCTCCCCCTCGGCAGGCTCGCCTGTTCTTCTGCTGCGTCATGATCGTGGGTGTCACTCACTACCTCAATTTCTGCCAGCTGAGCTCGTGGCTGCGCTCCAGCCTGGCGACGGTGGTGGCCGCGCTGCTGCTGCTGCTCATCTACGTGCCCGTGTGCGGGGACAGGCCCTGGGGCGCCGGGTGAGCACGACGTGTGGGCAGCAGAGGTCGCAGACGGGTTTTGATTCCGATTTAAAGCTTTCGTGACTCCAGGGATTCACCTTCTTGGTTCTTTCGGTAAAGTCACGTAGAAGGGAAGTAATAAAATAATAAAAATAAAACATAATAAAATAATTCTCACGACGTTTCGGCCACAACGCAAGCAGCCGTCCTCAGGTGAAGACCAGGTTTGTCGGGGAGACAGCGTCTGAATGAGCAAGCAGCCGTCCTCAGGTCTTCACCTGAGGACGGCTGCTTGCGTTGTGGCCGAAACGTCGTGAGAATTATTTTATTATGTTTTATTTTTATTATTTTATTACTTCCCTTCTACATGACTTTACCGAAAGAACCAAGAAGAGGGTTTTGATTCCTTACCCGTACCCGGCCACACCAGGGTCGCAAACGGGTACCCGTACCTACCCGATACCCGGCTACCCGTACCCGGCCGGGTATCGGGTAGGGTACCCGATTGCGACCTCTGGGATGAAGCTATGTTGCAGGCGCGGGTGGGCTGATTCTAGGAACTTGAATTGTGAGAAGAGACAAGACGTTGGGAAATGAGTGACAAACGGTTACTCACCAGTGACTCACGGCCTACCCGTACCCGTACCCGGCCGCACCAGGGTCGCAAACGGGTACCCGTACCTGGCCGGGTACGGGTAACCAGGTTTCGGGTAGGGTAAGGGTATCGGGTACCCGATTGCGACCTCTGGGATGAAGCCATGTTGCAGGCGCGGGTGGGTTGATTCTAGGAACTTGAATTGTGAGAAGAGACAAGATGTTGGGAAATGAGTGACAAACGGTTACTCACCGGTGACTCACGGCCTACCCGTACCCGTACCCGGCCGCACCATGGTCGCAAACGGGTACGGTTAGCCGGGTATCGGGTAGGGTACGGGTATCGGGTACCCGGTTGTGACCTCTGGCGGGCAGGCCGGTTCGGCCAACACGGACCGTGGCGCGCGCGCAGTTGGCTGTCTTGTCACGTGGGATTTCATTTCGGAAGATAGGACAACGTGTTAGGTCCAATTATTGACATGGAAGTACAGTAAGCGCCTGCCTACTGGCAGAGGTAGCAAAGGAGACTTTTGGTTATTATCGCACAGAATAGGGAGAGAAGAGAGTCATAATTCTGGGTTAAAACAAAGGGGAGTACAAAAACTGAAAGCAGTAGGGGGAAGACTGCAGCTCACTGGAGTAGCAGGAGAGGAGAGGCCTCCCGTTGTGCGGAGAACCATCGGGGTTGACCTCCGATCTGGTCAGTTTGCACTGGCTGGAGGGAAAAGTCTCACGGTTTTGTGCTTTGCCACGTTATTCTCTCCATCGCAGCAATGAGTCCCTGCCGCTGAACGTGAGCGCACCCGTGGTGTCCGTGCCTCTCGCGGCGCTGTCAGCCGCCCAGGGAGGGCACGGCGGCAACAGTGGGAGTGTGCGGGGCTGGGAGCTGGCGGCTGACCTCCTGCTGCTGGTGCTGCTCATCTGGTTCCTGAACCGCGAGTTCGAGGTGGCCTACCGCCTCAACTACCATGGCAACGTCGAGGCAGAGTTGCACCAGCGCAAGATCCAGCACATGAAGAACCAGGCCGATCTGCTGCTGCACAACATCATCCCCGGGCACGTGGCCGACCAGCTGAAGGTGCAGCCGCACTACTCCAAGAACCACGAGGACGTGGGCGTCATCTTCGCGAGCATCGTCAACTTCAGCGAGTTCTACGAGGAGAACTACGAGGGGGGCAAGGAGTGCTACCGCGTGCTGCACGAGCTCATGTCCGACCTGGACCAGCTGCTGGCGCGCGAGCACTACGGGGGCATCGAGAAGATCAAGACCATCGGCGCCACCTACATGGCGGCGTCGGGACTCAACGTGCCGGAGCCGCGTGCGGGTGATGCGCACGCGCACCTGCGCACGCTCTTCGAGTTTGCGCGCGACATGATGAGCATTGTAGAGGACTTCAACAAGGACATGCTGTGGTTCAACTTTCGCCTGCGGATCGGGTTCAACCACGGGCCGCTCACGGCCGGCGTCATCGGCACGACCAAGCCGCTCTACGACATCTGGGGCGATACGGTGAACATCGCCAGCCGCATGGACTCGACGGGCGTCGACTGCCGCATACAGGTGCCACCCACCCCTCCAACTTTGTGTTGCTCGCTGACTCGCTGACTCGCTCACTCGCTGACTCGCTCACTCGCTGACTCGCTCACTCGCTGACTCGTTCACTCGTTCACTCACTGACTCGCTCACTCGCTGACTCGCTCACTCGCTGACTCGCTGACTCGCTCACTCGCTGACTCGCTCACTTGCTGCAACTACTACAGCAGCAGCATCATGTGATTGTGGTCGTTTCCGACACGAGCAATCTTGTAATTCTACAGTGACCACTGCGTTCCCGATTTTGCATTTATAAACGGCCGGTGGTGTGACCAGCACTAATATATGATAGTGAACATATGGGCAAGCATAGGGAGGCGGTGCACAAGAGATGTTTGTTTTTGAATGTTTGAATGCACAGAAATAAGTGCGATACGAGGTGAAATGCGAGTCTGACGGACCCTCAACGCTGTCGGTGGCGATCTCTCCACATCCATACATCGCCCCGTCAGACTTGTCTACAATAAATCCCACGTGTTTCCTGACCGCATGGCACCGTCTCTCTGTTGGACCCTTCGCATTGTGCCCTCGTGCATTCTCCCAACCTCTTCAACGTCGCGTGCCCCCCCCGCCCCCCCGCAGGTGAGCCAGGAAAGCTACCACGTGCTGTGCGACATGGGCTACCAGTTCGACTACCGAGGCACGGTCAACGTGAAGGGCAAGGGCCAGATGAAGACGTACCTGTTCCCGCCCACGGACGGGGGCCATGCCGCGCCGCAGCCTCCGCCGCCGCCGCTGCCGCCGCTGCTGCCCATGACGCCCGACATCCACACGCAGGTGGACGGCAGCATCGGGCGCTCGCCCGCGGAGGAGGAGGCCCACAGCCTCCTGGCGTCGCTGTCGGCGTCCGACGCGTGCATCATCACGTTCTCCGAGTCTCCGCCGCGCGGCGGCGGGGGGGGCGGCGACTCCCCCCGTCGCGCGCTGGCGGGGGGCGTGCGTGGCCAGCGCGCCTCGTCGCTCTCGAGCTTGCCGCACGGCGCAGGTCCCCGCGGGCACCGCCGTGGCTACGCGAGGCCGCCCATCTCCGCCGCCGCCGCCGTCGCCGCCCTCGCGTTCTCCGCGCCGCCTCCTCCCGCCCACAACGGCGTGGGAGCCGATGCGCGCCCCGCCGAGAAGGGGCTGCGGACTCGCAGTCGCACGAGGGAGGACGGCGACGGAGAAGGCGGCGGCGGCGGAGACGCCAGTAGCGATTTGGACGATGGGGGTGGCGCAGTGAAGGACAGCAGCAGAGCGAGCAGCGGAGTGGACAGCGACGAGGGCAGCGAGGAGGAGGAGGAGCTTCCTCCTCCGGGACCGTGTGGTGGCAGAGAGGGCGGCGGCCTCGTACCGGAGTGTCGGCCCAACGGGGTGGAGTGTCGCTTCCCCGCAGAGGCTGAGCGCGCTGGCATGTGCATGCAGGACTCCGTATGAGGCCCGGCCTGGCACAGGTGGTGGTGATGGGTGGTGGCTGTCTCCTGAGGTACACAGGACGACTCTTCAGTTAGGGGTCTCCAGCCAAGACTTTCAACTGCTTAAGTGCCTTGCTGAAGGGAAGCCTGTGTTTGCTTAAGGTTGTTGTTTTCTCGAATGGCTGTGTTCTAACGGCAGGGCAGGCGATTAAAACCCGAATTTCACAATTGTGGTCGTGGGATCTTGGAAAAAACAAGGTGGTGACTTCGTGAAGGGGCATCAGCAGCTGACTGGAAATGGTCTCTTTAATAATTTTTATAATTATTGAAAATATACAAATACGATTGTTTACACAGTTCATGTGTAAGTATTCACCAGGTACAGTAAAGTCCTACTCAAGCTTAGGGTGGAACAAGACCCCGTCAAAACTCAACTTTTAAAATGACGAAACCTGCCAGTGCTAAACATTAATGGAGGAGTTTTCGAGCTTCACCACTAGCAACGTAAATTACCGTTCCTTCGAAATAAAAAAATCCCTAACCCGATTAGAGCCTATGATAGTGACCATTTGTTTTGCTAAAAAAAACCAGGGTCACCATAGCTACGAAGGGGAGCGTTCCTGTGATAAACAACTTAAGTTATGGGTACATTTCGAATACAACATTTGAACTTTGTCACGGGCAGAAAATTGCCCAGACTTTCGAACGACGTCGCGGGGTTCTTAACGATTTCCACCCTTACGTTGTGCAGCGGAGCTTTTAGTAATTTCCCTGACCGGAGTCTAGTGGCGTCACCTCCTTGGCTTGACGGGGGAGACGTTTGCGCCGCCGCTGCCAGGCCGCCAGGCCGCCCAGCTGCCCCATGAATTAAAACTCGAGGCGCGAGCGCCGCGTAAGTAGCGTGACGCGTGTGCTGGCCCCGATAGCACTGAGGGGCAGGTGCAGCTCGGTGCTTAATGTTGCCGGTGCCCCGTCTGTGTTAATGCGGAGACGTACGCACACACACACGCACGCGCGCGTGCGTGCACACGCACCAAAGCCTGTGTGCGGAATGCAGCTTTAAAACAGAAGGGCATTTGCGTAAAAATATATGCATTTTGCGGTCTTTCTTTTTAGCCCGTGGAAGTGGACTGTACATAGTTTACCCATCGCCGCCTTTTGTGGACGGGATGCAGTGCAGTATAAAGGAGCTGTCCGTGGGTGTTTGTGTGTGCGTGTACATGTGTTCATAGATGTGTTTGTGTTGCACTGCATACATACATGCACGTATGTATGCGTGTACGTATGGCGTACTTGTCTACGCACACATCTGCGTGTGTGTTCATCGCGTCTGTACATACCTACGTGTGTTACGTGTATATGTGTGTACATGTATTTGCGAATACGTATCGGTGTAAGTGTGCACGTCACTGTGTACTTGTACGCGCGCATCTTTGTACTCCTATTGAAGCCTCAACAATTGCGCAAGCCTTTCCCCTAATGAAAACAGCAAACAGTGCAAATGTGAGCGGTAGGCCGGCTGCAGCCGCTGAGCAAACGACCAGAGCCAGAGACGCTCCCGTGGGATTCTGGCTCAGTAACCGATGTCTGTACCGCGTGTCAGAATTCACACTTCCGAAGCAATTGTTCTTTTTTTGTGCGTGTGCGAAAACAAGGCTCGCAGTGGCTTTCCCCCCCCCCTCCGTGTGCGCCTTAGTGCTAAGCCTCAGCGAGACGAAACGCTTGGACGGGCACAGTGCTGCTGCTGGGACGCAGTGGTGGACCTTGACATAGCAGAATTACAGACAGCGGCCGCAGTAGAATTGAGGAGGCGTCGTCTGCAGAGCTCCGTGATCGCCAAACACAAGACTTTATGCAACTTTACGAACCAAGAACTGTTGGTTTTGAACTATTTTACCAGAATGCTGCACACATCGGCCAAAAAAAAAATGGTTTGCAGAGCGCGACGCGAACACGTGTACAACTGACCCTGGGCACTTGTGTGGATTTGTGTTTTTTTTTCGTCCTACAGTCGGGACCCTTTGCTTTACTGCTCAGAGCGTTAACATGATGGCAGGTGGGCACCGAGTGGAGAGGGCTCGACTCCTGTATAATTGGCCAGGGTCTGGGCCCCCTCCCCATGCAGTCTTCATCTTGGAAACGAAATTATCGATGGAAATATTTGTCAAGGAGGCGTATTTTATTTGGGTGAACCGATGACTACGAGTGGAGAAAAATCATCAAGCATGACTACGGTGACTACGATTACATCCACTAAAGACCATCGCTTGACTGCCTTTGATGAGACGAAATGAACGAGTCTGAATGAAGGCGCAGACTCAGATAATTTAGTAACATTATGAGAGACTGCAGTGCAGAAGGAAGACCAAAAATGGTAATTGGCTATGTGTGTATTTTGAATGATTGGGCGATCTCATAG
Organism: Lampetra planeri; assembly: GCF_965212315.1. Lineage (NCBI taxonomy): Eukaryota > Metazoa > Chordata > Hyperoartia > Petromyzontiformes > Petromyzontidae > Lampetra > Lampetra planeri. Next base: position 7,087,852 of record NC_136129.1, read on the forward strand.
TATTGGGTGGAACAAATTGCCACGGCCTTCACGCCAACATTAAACCATGAGCCGACTAGACCAAGAGAATTATTCAATGAAATCCACCGACTTAGACCTGAATAAAACTCCACAGGTTGCCATCGACTAGACACGGAAAACGACCAAAAATAAAATGCTCTTACAAAATGAACACTGCTCCTGTGCCCGCGTCACACCACACCGCGCGCGCCCCAACACCTCGCGTCAGTCCGCATGACTACACCGGATCGATTGGTTGGTGCGTGTCACGCAAGGGCGCAAGGCGAGACTGGTTTGTGGGCAAATCCTGGGCCATGGCGTGAAACCAATGATGTCTTAAATCTCCCGGTTCCTGCATTTTCACTGGATCTTTGAATTTTTTTTCTTTTTCAAATTGCCTCATCCGGCCGCTTGAATTAAAAAAAAAAATTCCCGTAAAGAAGTGAATTTGTCCTATCCTTGTACATTTTTGCGATTGACTGAATTGCTAACTTGGGTTTTTTTTTCACTTGCTTTTTTGTTTAAGAAAAAGTGTGTTGCATGGTATTTAATTTTCTAATTTGCCATTTCATTGGAAGCAACCTTTACCCACGTGCCATGGTCCACGTCCAGAACGCAAGGCAATCCTTTTCGGCAGAGGCGTTTCATTCAGTGGGCGTCGTACGCATCATTGCAAGCAATAAAGCACGATCAAACGTGGAGGATACAGTCCAGATCAGAAAAACTGCTTCTTTCATTGTGTATGACTTTTGGAGACTCTAAAACTTTCGATGGTGACACGGCCAGACAGGCCACTTACCCACAAACCTCTGCTTTGAGCAACCGCCCCCCTCCCCTCCCCCCCCCAAGTTATAATTTTTGCTCTTAAAGTTCTGCAGCAGCCAAACAAGTGTTTGCCATATCCAACCAAATTCTTATTTGGAAAAGGAGTTCCGGTTGATGTCGGCTGCCCCTGTTGAGCGAGTGTGTGTGGGGTAGTGGTGCACTCACGTTATTCCCCTCGTCGTTTCCGGTGAGCTGCAATGTTTTTCTTTTGGGTCTCGCGCGCCACCCGGGTTCGGGACGCAAACGCACTCATGGAAACTCCAGCCCCCCCCCTGCCCCCCCCCCCAGCTGCGCCGTGGCGTTAATCTGTGTGGCATGTGACCACGCACGGCAGGTCTTTGGCTGCATCATCACATGCGATTGCACATCAAACCGTTCACAAGTTCTGACACTATTATGCAATTCTCTTAAATGTGTAATTTAGTATATAAATGTAAAAAGTTTAAAAATATATATATATAAATATATCTTAATGCTTTAAGTAATAATAGGAATCGATGATGAAGTATGTTAATTGTCACAGTTGCACCTGCCCCCCGGGGGGCTGTCATTTTGTGATGTAGCAATACACGACAGTTTTGGTTTGACACCTTGTACATTTTGGGAGACGTTCATCCCAGTCCATATGCAGGCAAGAACACTTGTGTTTTTTTTTTATAATTGGTTGTTGGTGAAGATTATAAAGACACCAGGTGAATCCAGTATTGTGTGTGTGTGGCCAGGCTTACCGTGGACGTGAACTGATCGTTATGGTGTTATCCATGCCACCAATCCTCCCCCCTGATATTCCCATCGGCTGCGCAGAGAGCAGGGGTAGTAGTAGCCTTGTGCACGGCACTGTGGGAGAGAGATGGCGTAAACCGCGTTCGGGGATGATCGTCCCAACTAATTTTATAATTGCCCTGCACATTTTCCCGAATTTAAATTTGCATTACAGCAGGGGGCCCCCCTTAAGCTTTGTCCTGAACTGTTTTGGGGTCATGTTCTCTTCTCATGTTCTCATTTTTGCCAATTTTGCTACCGGTGTTGGCTACCCTGTGAAGTTTGGTTTCATCATCGGAATCTGCTACCAAGTGACTCGCCAGGCATGAAGCAGCTCCGGGTTTAGCGACACATCTGGACTTCCTTCGCATTTTCAAATGTGTGTTTTTTCCCCCCCTTTCCTACCAATTGAAGTGCTTTGTAATGTCTAAGGGCGATGAGGGGGGACCTTCTGGTGTGCAATGTAGGAGCTGCTTCTTTCCGGGATGTATTTCCTCTTGGTATGCACATTTATCGGTTTGGAATTAAACTTTGCTCCGTAACTCACATACGTATCAGGATTGGCAAAAGGTTTAAAAGTACATAACGTGTTTGAAACTTTAAATAAAAAATCTCCATGTGCGTTTGCAGCATATAGCATTAATTTTAGTTTTGTACGCGAAAAGGAGGCATGTAACGATGCATAAATTCCCCGATTAAAATCAAGTCGTACCCTTGCGATAAATACATTGCATTGTGCGTGTTAGAATTATTTACAGTTTATGCAAATGATATGCCAGTCTTACATTCGGGTTAATGGGGCGAACAAAAAACAAAGAACAACAACAAGATATGTAAATAAGGTTATGAAATCTTGACTTTAAGCTTTCATGACTGCAGAAATTCATATTCTTTGGGTCTTTCGGTAAAATATATTTTTTTAAAACCACGATGTTTAGATCGCAACACAAGCGGTCGTCTTGTGTTGCAAACCTGTCTACGTGACTTTACCGAAAGACCTAAAGAATATAAGGTTATGAAAGTCAGATGGCAATTATCAACCTCGAGCCATGACAATTAATTCGATCATCTAGTGGCGGTGGAGGGGGGGTGATGACTCATTACATGCCTAGCGACAAGGAAGCGTTTGCAGGAACCTGCATTAATCTGCAGGTAGCATCAACGTACTGAGTAGCCCTCCTTAGCTTGGTATCCTCATTGTCCTGCCCTCGCACCTCCGATTAGCACGGTATGGCTACGTACGGTGTGAAATAAATTTCGATTTAAAGCTTTCGTGACTGCAGGGATTCATCTTCTTGGTTCTTTCGGTAAAGTCACGTAGAATGGAAATAATAAAATAATAAAAATAAAACATTTAATAATTCTCACGACATATCAAGAGGAATTTAGCATATAAATATGCGAAATTCTTCTTGATATGCAAATGCATTTGTCAAGGCGCTCTTCCCCCTCCAACCCAGCTTAAATATACGCTGCCAAGCCTGGTGGTGTTCATTCAGACGCTGTCTTTCTGACAGACCTGTTCTTCACCTGAGGACGGCTGCTTGCGTTGTGGCCGAAACGTCGTGAGAATTATTTGATTATGTTCTATTTTTATTATTTTATTATTTCCATTCTACGTGACTTTACCGAAAGAACCAAGAAAAAGGTGTGAAATAAGTTCAACATACGTACGTATCACCGTGCAGAAGCAAGCAGGACTCGGCCTCGGCGAAATGCACAGCAGCTTCAAAGTCTTAGAAAGCACAATGCCTATTTGATTTCATCACTGAACAATTGTTCAAAACAAGTCGATTACAGTCACGACATGTTTTTGTTCTTTAACTATACCACCAACAAAATGGTTGCAGCTCAAATGAATCTTTACTTGAGGACGTGTCGTCACATTGCAACTGTCTGTCATCTCAATTCGCGGTGGTGAGATGTTCGCTCTCTTACCTGGTATGCAGGATGTCATGGGTTAGATCCCGACTCTGACGCCTGTATATTTGGAGTTTAAATGTTCTCCCCACGGTCGCGTGGATTGTTCTCCAGGTCCTCCGGGCTTTTCCCTCCACATTTAGAAACAACATGCATTTCCATTATTTGGCTGCTATACATTTCCACACGATAAGCCACTTCGTTGAGCCATTTTTCCTGGCCAGGTCGCTTCTGCAAAAAATCTGCATCGCTCAGTGGGCTTTATGTGTTAAAATACAATTTTGAAAAAAAAAGCAGTTTAGTGTTAAGTCTTGAGCAGTTGATTGTGAGGCTGATACCGTGGTACACCTAGACCTGGAATTCTCGTAGTTATGCACAAAGGGAACGAACACGTCGCCGCACGGCTGCTGGTTTTCTTCTGCCGGGATGTGTGGAAACGTGCAGCTCGCTCTGCCTTTTACAGGCCGATGTGACCCCCCCCCCCCCCCCCATTGTTGTTGGACTTTTGAGGGGGTCACTCCTCGTTCATGTCGACTGTCATCACGCCCAAACAAAATATACGCGTACAGACTTTAGCGCAGTGGTTTCCGCCACGTCGCACCGTTGAAGGCACACGAAGAGATCCTGGCACGTGGTGCGTTTGCAAAACAGGGTTAAAAGGAGATGGCTCTGCATGGCCGCTGGCTCGGATTGGTTTGCAGTATGACCGCGCGCGAACATCGAGATATACGAGGATGTGTACTGCGGTTTGCAGGGATTTTGCTGCTTGTTTCCTGAACCCAGTTGATATTGCAACTAAAATTGTCCCATTCGAAACAAAACCACCGCTTCGTTACGCAGTGAAAGGGGCGCTCAGTGTGCAGTGTTTTCTGAACGATTCTTTTGGATGTGGTTCTCTTTGCCTGTAAGCATGGCTTCATAGCTACACGAAGGTGCTCACCATTCGTTAGCTTACGATAATGTATTAACTGCACACTTGTGAAATCTGTCGGCATACTTTTACGATCGTATTGGAATTTTGTCTGCAAAAAAGTGTGACGGGTTCGTCCGCCGTTAATGTATACGACTATAAACGTCTTAATTAATTTCATTTTTTTTGCAATTAATGCGTTGTACCGTCGAAAAAGGAACAAAAATATACACGCGGAATTCTCACCTTGCCACGGCTGCGTCGCATTGTCAAGGCGCACGTGCCGGTGAGAGCCGGAACTGAACGATTTGCTGGCATTTGGCCACTGCCACAGGACCCCTTTCCGCATCAACAGTGCCCCCGTGTTCACATTGCAGCGCAACTTTGGTGCATGTGTCAAGTGGGGCACAGCATTTACACACACACATACTCGTCTTGAGTGACTGATGTGGAAAGGTTAACTGTTGTGTTTCCAAAGGTGCGGAGGGCTATGCATTATTACCACATGGCTTCATAGTCGTATTTTGGCGTGGCAGACAATACACCGGATTAAATTAAACGCTTTAACCAAAAAAACTTTTCAAAGCGTAAACCCACTTTTTTTTAGGCGCGGTTAAAACATTGCGACGTTTTGAAAGTTTAAACTTGGCTTTACACGAACCGTTTAGTTAAATTGGTCGCGCTAAACAGGTTTGTTTTCCTCTTGTGCGAAAAGGGCTTAGCGACCTTTCCCAGGGTGGGTTATTATTGTTGTCTCGCTTACAGGATTTGGAGGATTGGGAGGATTGCTTCAGCGCTGCCGAGGAAACTCTGTTGAGGAAGCCCCCCGCAATGTCCGACCTTCTGAAGCAGCACCACAGCATGGAAAAATTGCGACGGACAAAATATAAAATTGCCTTTTAGGCTTTAACTCAAGCTGCTGCGAGTGGGCTCCCATGTGTGCGATGGCTTAAACACAAGAACATCGCTCGTCCGTGGCTGCCGAGTCCAGAACCCCTTCGCCTATAGCCATGTGGAGTTCTATGCGAGGGGGGGGGGGCCATGCGCGTTTTGTTTGCGCTAACTGCCCACGTTCTTGCGGGCAATCATCGCAGCCCCCAAATGTCTGTACAGCGGACGGGCTAAAATTGCACTCCCTAAACGTGCAATGCGCAGCGTTCAGAGCGCGCAACACGATTTCCTTAAGCTCTTTGGCCCCTGCGGCTTGCCCGGCTGAGAGTGTTCGTCTTCATGGCGTGCGCGCGACATTGGCGGATGCTGCTGTTGAGCAATCGGTCGTCCATCTGGAGGTGTTGTTTATGGGCATTCCCTGCCCTTCCCAGCTGATGGGTTCTCATTAACTCGGCACGTTGTTTTAGCCGGTGTACGACGTTGATTTTTGGAGTATAACTTTTTTTTCTGCCCCTTTCAAGAGTCTATTACAACCGTTTCCATTTAAAAAATACGCCCGAATTGGACTCTAACGTGTATGAACAACGGTACGATTTCACGAGCATCGGAAATCCTCCACTTGCGAACAAGTGTAGATAAAGGAATGTTTTTTTTTTCTTTTAAAGTTTTCTTTGAAACACATTGCTCTCAAAGTGTACGGAGGCTTTGATGCTAACGTTTTGCCTCGCGATGCCTGTGTATTGTGCGGCGTCTTTGCATGTGTACGGGCGCGGGGCGACAGGGTCGCGTTGGGTTGCAAGAGCATCACCCGCGTGCATTGATTGATAGAACACCCTATGGGTGACACCCTCGTCCACATTCTGGTTCTGTAAAGACCAGGGCACTCGCTCAGGAGCAACTACTTGTGGCATGCAACATTTGGGTCACCCCTGTTCAGTGTTATACAGATGCGTCTGGCCATTGCCGTGGTCAATTTGAAAAGCCTATTAACGAGCGATCGTGTTCCGTTTGTTGTATTGTTGTACGTCTTAGCCACGTCGCCTATAACCGTTTTCAACTCGACGAGCCGGCAACCATTCCACTGTTCCCAGTCCATATCATATTTGGGGGGTGGGGGGGGCATAAATTGTGCATTGCAGAATGAATTGGTTCAGCTCTCTTCCAGCTTAGAGAGCTGTTCGATATTGACCGGTCAGTTGTCGATTGCCATTGATCCACCCTATGTCCAGTCCACATAAAACTGCCGTTGTCCCGGGAGATTGTGGAATAGCCCACGAAGAAAGCATTTGGTAGAATTAGGAACAGCCGAGGGAGCCTTGGTGTGGCAGTGGCACAAGGTTTCCCACGTGTCCAAGAACACACCTCCATGCCGTCGTTGAGATGAAATGACCCCCTGTCTGGGCTTTGTAAAACGCTTCAACATTTTTGCGTGCACATCGACACCCGTAATTTTGTTGTGACGGATAAATCATTCTTCTTGGTTCTTTCGTTAAAGTCACGTAGAAGGGAAGTAATAAAATAATACAAATAAAACATAATAAAACAATTTTATTATGTTTTATTTTTATTATTTTATTTCTTCCCTTCTATGTGACTTTACCGAAAGAACCAAGAAGATGAATCCCTGCAGTCACGAAAGCTTTAAATCGAAAAAGGATAAATCATTGTTCGTGGATGCAACTTAAGTTAGGGGCAAGCAGGAACGTTTTGTAAATTCCAGACTTGGGTGTCCACGAGTAGCGTGCACGGATGCATCCTGGTACATCTGAGATTACCCACCAGGTGTCACACGCCAAACACACAAAATCTGCCATGAAATCTCCTGGGCTCGGCCGTAGATGTGGAAACCAAGTTGACTCTGGCCTGGCTCTGTCGTTCCTCCCCACAATAGCTTCGCTCGCGCCGGGCTAAAATTGCACATGTGCCAAGCCGTTCCATTTAGCTTAACGGCACCATCGAGGTGAGGCTGAAGCCACCTTCATATTTGGCCCAGGTTTCTATTTGAGAAAGAAGCTCTACTACGAAGCTGAACCACGTTCGGACTCGGGTGAAGAGTTGTCTAAGCCCTAACCCGAACAGCGGTTTGATGTATAGAGTAATGAGGCAGCTTGGCCTTGTTTACGGTGAAGAAACTGGAGCAAATAGGAATCTTATCTGAAGCCTCGCGTTGTGTAGCGTATTTGCATGTACAGTTATGCAGACTTAATAACAATGTTGATAATAGATTTATTTTGTATTCATCCAAAGTAAGCTGAGCCTACTTCTATCATCATGCCTTACGTGAATGTGTTCAATACTGTAGCACATTATTCTCAGATATATTTTACCAGTGCCTTTGTTTACTAAGTTAGTCTTTTGTTCTTTTCGGTTTTGTTGTTGTTGCATCGATCATGTGCTTCCGGAATGAGAAAACAATACTATCAGATTTTCTTTACACAATAAAACATTAAACTGAAAAACTTTTGTTTCCAAACATGCACCGGTAACTGTGTTATTTAGTTGCCTGTGGTTGGTTGTTCATGTGGTGGCATCATGGTGGATGTGGTATATAGCCGAACCCAATTTCCATTTATACAGGTAGGAACAATAGGTTCCACACTGCCCACCAGGGATTATTTGTCTGTCTCTCGTGCATATTTGTCTGTCTGTCGTGCACGAATGCGCTGTCCAACCAAGTTCCTACCTGCCCACTCCGAAGGAACGCGTTGGCCTAGCAAAACAGCTGAACCAAGGGTCATTGCTGAAAATATCCGGCTTAAACTTTTGATAGTTTTATTTAGTTAGGCAGCGTTAGAATGATGATGATGATGATAATGTTGTTCAGTTTCCATTCAAATTTCATCTTGATTAAACTTGTCCAGTTTATTCACATAAAATAGTGTGGGTGGGAAAATCAATTAAGGATAAATAGTTCTCCAAACTAAAATGTATTATAATTAATAGTAATTTTGGAGCTCAGCCCTTTTGAACTGTAAGTAACTCATTTATCAATCTAAGTTTGATTAATGATCAATCGATGCGAGAAGAAAACCCCATCGACTGCTCCATAAACACGCAGTCGTTAAGTCGTTACGTGAACTGCAACAATGTTGTGGGCGTATAAACTACCCTGCAGTCAATTACTACGGAACACGTTTTACAAAACATAAATGGATACGTCGTTTTAATGCACAACTGGAAATATCAATATGAATAAAATATATCAATAAAATGTGCACATTGGTAGGTAAACTTATAGCAGTTTAACACGCAGTAGGCTTTCACGACCAATATCCAAAATAGTGTTTTTTTGGGTTAGATCGCGTAAATATAAATGTGTCGTTAAACCCGCCACCACCCGACACAGCCAATTAGTAAGGTTTGTCACGTAAACAAAACGTGCCAATCAGTTACTATTTCGATTTAAAGCTTTCGTGACTGCAGGGATTCATCTTCTTGGTTCTTTCGGTAAAGTTACGTAGAATGGAAATAATAAAATATAATCAAATAATTCTCACGACGTTTCGGCCACAACGCAAGCAGCCGTCCTCAGGTGGAGAGCAGGTCTGTCGAGTAGACAGAGTTTGAATGACACACTCCAGGCTTGGAGCGACTATTTAAGCTGGTTCAGCACGCCGGTGTGTTGGAGAGTAAACCCACAACGTATACAATTCGAGTCCGACGTTTCGCCGTTAATTATAACCAGCCTCATCAGGCGACAGCCAGAGTTGTGGAGAAATCCTCCTCCTGTTTCGGTCTTAGATAGAGGGACACACGTGATGTCGTCACATGTGAGCCAGTCAGATGCGAAGACGAGAGAGGGGAGGGGGGGATGTATGCATTAATTTAAATATCAATTTCGTGCTTGTTCATTCAAAATATGCTTCCAGGGAAAAAATATTTAATACAAAAATATATAGATAAGCAACGTTAATCACAACATCAAGATATTTTGAAAAGCAGACGATATGATTATCGTGGAGGAACGATGTACAGTACAGATCTTTCAAGGATCTGCAAGTTCCTCGCACAATCCAGTCTGGATTAAATCCAGGATGGATCGTAGGCAGGCGAGCCTGAATGATTCGAACTGGCGCAGGTGTTCCATTAGAAGGATGTACTCTTCGTAAGCATAGAGAAGGCAGGGCATAACTGTGGCCGAGAAGACCCAATGCTTCACATGGAGTGACAGATCAGGTAATTTCCACAGCATTTCGCAGCTGATGAAAAGATAATGACGCTCGACTGATTTTGAAACATCTGCTGCCAAACCGGAGCTGGCCATAAGCACACTGCCCAGGTATGATACATTCTCCACTCTCCACAACTGCCCCATGACTCATGGGACCGTTGACGGGCTGGAGTATTTGATGACATAAAATACTCAGGCAGATGCCTAGTTTTGGTGGGGCTGATGCTAAGGCCGCCATCTCTTTGTGACATGCTCCAGGTTCAGCAGCAGAGTCTCCGACTCTTCATCTGCATACAAAACATCAGACTCCGATTGTATATCTATAACACCACATCACCCACATGCTCTCAGTTGGATCTCAAGTGAGGAATTTGCTTTCCCACGCAGTTATACACCACTCGAGCTCGCGATTGCTATTCTAATGACACTGGGTGAATGTTCAGACCTTGCAACGTGTAAACATTTCTAGCTGATGTGCTTGGAATTCTGCATTTCCGTGTTTAGAGTCATTGGTGCTACAGGGGGTCCAGGTGTGTGAGAGGTCTGTCCAACTGCTTACATTGTTAAACCCAACCGGTAATGGACATCCATTGTTATTTCTATGAATACATTAACCCCCGCCCCCTTGGTCTTTGCACCTGATTGACGAGATCACATCTATCCCTCTATTTAAGACCGAAACAGGAGGAGGATTTCTCCACAACTCTGGCTTTCGCCAGATGATGCTGGTTGTAATTACCGGCGAAGCGTCGTACTCGAATTGTCAATAATAAAGGCTTTTGGGTCAGATCGCGTAAGTATAAATGTGTCGCAACCAGTGGCGGCTTCTGCAAAATCTCTCAGGGGGGGCAAATGTCAGGATGATTTATAAGGATAAGGTCCACCCATGCAAATGATAAATTAACAGCTTAAGCATGTGTAATGCGGGCGTAAGCGACCTTCCGGAGGTGACGTCACGGGGGGTGGAGTCATGTGACGTGGGGGGAAGGTTCGGGGCTTTAAGCGGGTAAACCGGAAGGGGAAGTCAGTCGGGGTGTGAGCGGAAAAGAGTGAGGCCACGCGGGCAAGTGTGGAGAGGGGGGGCGCCGACGGCCATCGGGAGCCAACCCCGAAGATAAGAGGAAGCTGCGGAGTGGTGTGCAGCTGGGGAGGAGACAGCCAGGAGGGCTGCGTGTTAGAGGCAGCGGTGTGGCTGCCAGGAGGAGCTGCGGAGAGAGAGAGAGAGGGGGCTGCTTGTTAGAGGCAGCGGTGTGGCTGCCAGGAGGAGCTGCGGAGAGAGAGAGAGAGAGCAAGAAGCTGTGAGAGCTGCGGAGGGAGAAGAGCAGCAGAGAGTACAGCCAAGGGGGGGCTGTGTGAGAGAAACAGCAGCGGAGCTGCTGTTGTGGATCGGGCCGACATTGGAGTCAGCACCGTGGAGAAGCTACAGAGTAAAGACAGCCGTGTGGGTGTACAGCACGAACCGAATAATAAAGGACACTGAGCCAGACATCGTGGTCCAGTCGTTTATTACACTGGTGTCGGAAGTGCAACGGCATGTCGAAACAAGTGAGGAAGAAAGTTAATCCGGCGCCTGCATCGGCTTCTTCGTCCGACGACGACGAACTCCCTCCAACCGCGGATCCTGTTGGGGTGGTGGAGGAGAGCCCGGCTGAGGCGACCACGGGAACGGGAGTGGAGGATGTTGGCGCGGTGGCGGGTCCGTCGACATCATCAGACGCGGATCAACGATGGCAAGCGATGGCGGTACAACTGGAGGCACTTAAGGACGTCCTGGCGCATCTATGCCATCTCGTCGCGCCAGGGACGATGGATGATGCAAGTGGTGCTCCGCGGGCCGCCACGTTGCCTGTCCTGCCGCCGCCATTGCCCACGCGGCAAGAGGCCGCCATTTTGCGCGCTCCGTGGCGCCAAACCGCCATCTTGGCCACGCCGCGGGCCGACGCCATTTTGAATTTGCCATCACAACCACCACCATTGGAAGACGGCGGGAAGAGGAGTCGGAGTCGCCACCTTACAACAGTTAAAGAATTTTCCGTCGGTGGGGACTGGAGCGCGTTCGCCTGCCGCTTCTTGGCGGCGGTACGCACAGCAAGATGGACCGATGCGGAGGCTTTGGAGGTGTTGCCGACTCTCCTGGACGACGAATCTGTCCGATTCTTCCGTTCCATAGCGACCGATAAGAAGGCAACTTTAGGTGGTGTTTTTCAAGAAATGGCCGATGCTTATGAGCCACCAGATGATGCGCATCGGCGATTCGCTCAACGACAACGAGCACCAGAGGAGTCGCCCGTGGCGTTCAGGGGTGCGGTGCTGGAGCTGGCCATGGCAGCTTATCCTGAGACGCCACAGGACCTGCTTGAGCCTCTCATATTAGGGAAAATGTTGGAGCTGTCTCGGGATCTAGGGATCCCCATGCCTGTGTGTGGGCATGAGAAGCTAACTTCCCGGATGGCTGCTAAGTGTCTCGATGCGCAATTCAACCTCCGTCGCTGGAAACAAGTGACGGCGTGGACGGGGGGGCCCGTCAAAGAAGGGGAGGCGTTGGGGTGGAACCCTGCGCAGGCCGTCTATGTTCCGGATGACCGGGGCCCTCAACAACTGACGGCCGCCTCCGCTCCATGGACGGGACGCGGCGGGCCGAGACCGCGCGCGGTGCTACCAGAACGGGGCCGTCAGGAGGCGAGGCCTGCGCTTCGGCGCAACGAGGCCGAATGTTTCCGCTGCGGGCGTAGGGGCCACTACGCCAGAGACTGCTGGGCCCGCTTCCCGGCTCCGCCGCAGCAGGAGGCCTCGGCACCGGTCAAGTCGGCTAAAGATCCTCCGAAACAGGCATGTCGGCACGCACCAGACACTCGGCAAGGCTTTCCACCTCACCCACCACCTGTGTTGCGCGATCCTATTGTTGTTGTTAAAGAAAGGCCATCGACGGGGCCTTTTCATTCAGTTACGCAGTGGCGCAAATTGGCACGGAGAGTTGTCGCGGCCGCTACGGGTTCGTCCACTGTACCGGGGTCCATACAAGGTGTGGACGTGCGCATTTTGGTTGACTCGGGGGCGTCTGCGACTATTATATCGGATGTCATTTTCCATCTGTTGGGCATTCCGTCGGGGGCTGTGCGTCCGGTTTATGGGTCGTGCGTCGCTGCGAACGGGGGTAGCATGGGTATCGTGGGTCAGGTGGATGCTAAGATATCTATTGGGGATGTGTCGGCCTCGGGTGTTGTGTTGATATCGAGATCTTTGGCGGTTCCTTGTTTGTTAGGCACCGATTTTTTGGCTAAGATGCCCATTTTGATCAAAATCAATGAGAATTGTATTGAACTGCCGGGGGGCCGTCAAATCTCGTTCCTGCCGTCGCCCTGGGGGCGACCTGCTTCGGCCGTACAAGTGCAGGCGCTGTCCGTCGCATCTGTGGACATCCCACCTGGTACACAGATGCTTATACCCTTGCGGTATCGGAAGCCCCTGCCTGATCGGCTAGGAGCAGTAGGGGTCTTGTTGTCACCGTCCGCCACGATATCAACCGGGTTGGCGTTAGTGGGGGCACAGACCATCGTCCGGCCGGATCAATTACCGTTTTTACAGGTGCTTAATGCGGGGGGAGAAAACGTCCGTGTCCCGGCCGGTACGGTTGTGGCACATGCCACTACGGCGTTTGCGACCCATGATTGTCCACATAGCCGGGGAGTTGTTGCTGGGGTTTCCGAGCCAAGGAGTTCGGATGATCGTTGGGTTGCTCATTTATGTGACGAAAATTCTTCCCTGTCCATGGAGCAACGTGGTGCGCTGCGTAAATTGTTGTTGACATATTCCGATGTGTTCAGCTCCGATGATTTGGATTTGGGCCGCACTTCCTTGCTTTACCATCACATTGAGACGGGCGATGCTGCCCCTATTCGATTAAATTCGCATCGGATGAGTCCTGCGGAGCGAGAACACGTACGGGGGGCAGTGGAAGACATGTTGGCTGCGGACATTATATCGCCATCTAACAGCCCATGGGGCGCTCCAGTCGTTTTGGTTAAGAAGAAGGATGGCAAATTGCGATTTTGTGTTGATTTCCGCAAATTGAATAAGATATCGGTGGCAGATGCGTACCCCCTGCCGCGTATGGATGACTCCCTCGACGCATTGTCGGGGGCTAAGTTCTTTTCCACACTGGACCTCTCTTCGGGATTTTGGCAGCTTCCCCTTGACGAGTCCTCACGGGAGAAAACCGCATTCCGTACGCCGCAGGGGTTATTTCAATTCAACTGTCTCCCGATGGGATTGAATGCGGCCCCTGCTACATTTCAAAGATTGATGGAGCTCGTTTTGACGGGGTTGCAGTGGGAGACATGTCTTATATATTTGGACGATATCATTGTCTTCAGCCGCACATTCGATGAACATTTGACGCGGCTGGAGACAGTGTTCACGAGGATGCGTTCTGCCAAATTGAAATTCAAACCAAAGAAATGTCACCTACTGCAACGGTCCGTCCGCTATTTGGGGCACATCGTGAGCGCTGAGGGAGTGTCCACGGATCCGGAAAAGACGGCGTGCGTCCGGGATTGGCCGACTCCGGCCACCGTGGGGGATGTTCGGCGGTTTTTGGGATTTGCCTCGTATTACCGAAGATTCGTGCCGGGTTTTGCGACGATTGCGAGGCCTTTGCATCTCCTTACGGGTAAAGGACGGAAGTTTGTTTGGGGACAGCCGGAGGAGGCGGCCTTTCGGAGTCTGCGTGATCTATTGGCCACGGCCCCAACATTGGATTATCCCGATTTCGATCACCCATTCATTCTTGATACGGACGCGAGTGACACAGGTATTGGGGCGGTGTTATCACAGTCTAAAGGGGGTGTAGAGCGTGTCGTGGCGTATGGTAGCCGAGTCTTGTCTCCTGCGGAAACCCGCTACTGTGTCACTCGCAGAGAACTATTGGCGGTTGTTTTTTTCCTACGGCAATTTCGACCATACCTCTACGGTCGTTCTTTTATTGTGCGTACGGATCATGCGGCCTTGCAATATGCCCTTAAAATTGACCAGCCATCCGGACAGTTGGCACGTTGGTTGGACACGCTACAGGAATTTTCCTTCCAAATTCAACATCGGAAGGGAGTGCGCCATGCGAACGCTGACGCACTTTCCAGATTACCGCGGCGCGCCCCTTGTAAATGTGAGTCGGGGATGCATAGGTGTTCGCCGATTCCAAACCCCCCTCAGCCGCTCACGTTGGCCGTCGAGAAGTCGGACACTCCGATGGAACCGGGACCGGCTGACGGGGTTTTGAATCTGCCGCGGTCTGTCTGGATCCGGGAACAGATGATGGATGAGTCATTGGTGTCCTTGCGGAAGCGGTCTGCTAAGGACAATGGGAGTCCGAGTACGGCTGCGGGGCCGCAAACCGCTCTCCGAGATGGTCTGCTTATGTGGCGGGAGGGGTTCCAGGAACGTTGGCGCCTGGTGGTACCAACGTCCTTGCGGTTCGAGTTGATTAGAACCCTCCATTGTGACACTCTCTTACATTTAGGGGTGCAGAAGACCTTGTTGACGTTGCAACGTCATTATTTTTGGCACGGCATGGCGACAGATGTCGTAGGGCACGTGCGCGCGTGCCCTGCGTGTGCACAACGTAAGCCGCCGAAACATCCTTACGTGCCGCCTCTCCAGTCGATTCAGGTGTCTCGAGTCAATGAATTGGTGGCGCTGGACATATTGGGACCTTTTCCACCATCGGCGAGGGGTAATAAATATTTGCTGGTAGGGGTTGAGTACCTCTCCCGTTGGCCGATGGCCTGGCCGTTGCCCGATCAGTCGGCCGCGGCCATTACCGACGCCTTTTTGTTTGGGTATATTATGGATAAGGGGGCGCCTGAGAGACTCCTCACGGACCAGGGCAGGAATTTCTCTTCTAAATTATTGGCGGAAGTGTGCGCGGGCCTTGGGACTAAGAAAGTACGGACATCCCCATACCATCCGCAGACGGATGGTATGGTTGAACGGCTGAACAGGACGTTGTCTGCCATGCTTTGCCATACCGTGAGTGAACAACAATCAGATTGGGATCTGCACATCCCCGGGGTGCTTTCGGCATACAGGATGACGCCTCATGCGGCTACAGGATATTCGCCGTTTTACCTTATGTATGGTCGGGAAAACGTGCCGCCGGTGGATGTGCAATTGGGAACTGGGGTGAAGGGACCTCGTAAACCACTTCCTGAATACATTCAGGACACGGTTCGCCGAGTCACGGAGGCGCGGGAGAATGCCCGCGTGGCTACGGCCAAAGCCCAGGCCCGGAACGAGCGATATGCGCGACGGTCTGAGGGGGAGTGCCCTTGGAAGGTTGGGGACCTAGCCTGGCTTCATTGTCCACAGGTACGTCCGGGGACCTCGCCGAAATTGCACAAACCCTGGCATGGTCCCGTACGCCTCATTGCGGTTCCCAACCCACAGTCAGCACGCGTCCAGATTGGGTCTCGTCGCTGGGTTGTGCATACGTCGCGCTTGAAACCATATGTTGCTCCCTTACATGATGCGTCATCCCCCAATGTTGCCTTGCCGGGGTCTGTTGCTGCTGACTCTCCCCTGCCTGCGTCCATTGATCTCGCTAGAGCGCCTGTCGTACCTGTTCCAGACAGGCCGGCCGTGACATTGCGGGGGACGAGGGGCCCTGCTCGGAGGACGCCTGCCAGGTCTGCGGGACCTTCGAGCCCTGCAGCTCTTCCGACCCAGCTGCGGGCACGGTCACAGGACAAGCCCAAGACTAACTCTTTAGGGACACGGGACGTCGGTGGACTTCCGGCTACGACAGGGGGATTACCCCCTGTCATTCCTCGACTTTCATCGCGTTCCCGTTCTGCGAGTGGGCCGCCGACCGTCCGGGACGGGCCGGCGACCCGCACACGTTCCAAATCGCTTACGTTTCGTTGAATGTTGCTGTCTTGTTATTTTTTTCTTACAGTTGTATTTATTGCATGCTTTTGTACGTTCGTTGATGTTAATTGCGTTGTTGTTGTTCTTGTTGTTACATTATATGCTTAGTGTCCTTTAGGGGGGGAAGCTCGGTTCGCCGCATTACGATTTGCTATTAGTCAGCCGAGGTCGGCTGGGATTTTTCTACGGGGGAGGGTGGTGTAATGCGGGCGTAAGCGACCTTCCGGAGGTGACGTCACGGGGGGTGGAGTCATGTGACGTGGGGGGAAGGTTCGGGGCTTTAAGCGGGTAAACCGGAAGGGGAAGTCAGTCGGGGTGTGAGCGGAAAAGAGTGAGGCCACGCGGGCAAGTGTGGAGAGGGGGGGCGCCGACGGCCATCGGGAGCCAACCCCGAAGATAAGAGGAAGCTGCGGAGTGGTGTGCAGCTGGGGAGGAGACAGCCAGGAGGGCTGCGTGTTAGAGGCAGCGGTGTGGCTGCCAGGAGGAGCTGCGGAGAGAGAGAGAGAGGGGGCTGCTTGTTAGAGGCAGCGGTGTGGCTGCCAGGAGGAGCTGCGGAGAGAGAGAGAGAGAGCAAGAAGCTGTGAGAGCTGCGGAGGGAGAAGAGCAGCAGAGAGTACAGCCAAGGGGGGCTGTGTGAGAGAAACAGCAGCGGAGCTGCTGTTGTGGATCGGGCCGACATTGGAGTCAGCACCGTGGAGAAGCTACAGAGTAAAGACAGCCGTGTGGGTGTACAGCACGAACCGAATAATAAAGGACACTGAGCCAGACATCGTGGTCCAGTCGTTTATTACACATGTAAAGGCAACTTCACTTCTTTAATATTAATGAAAAATAAAGTGACTCTTACAATACATCTTGTTTGTTTCTATACTCACTCAATACAATCCACTCAAGTTTCTTTTATTAAAGATTCCACTAGGTGGCGACAAATAATATTGTTGGATGCAAGGTGCTTACGTATGATGACGTAAGCACGTTAATGCGAGCCCTCCCGGAAGCCATAGAGAATGCATTGCAGCGCCCCCCGTTCGAAAAAAAAACATCTTTGAATGTAAGTCTATGGGAACACTCTGGGCGATTCTCAGCCGGAGTGAAATCGCCCAAAAAGAGGCGGTACTCCACAGAACGTGACATGACGCTGATTGGACTATATCCAGAGGCACAGTGACGGCTAGCGTGACTGTGGTTGAATGACATTGGTGGTGCGTCGCCCAATCGCCCTAATGAAGAAACCGCCCCTGGTCGCAACCCTCCAACAAATGTGTCACGTTAACAAGACGCCAATTGGTTACTTCTTCAGCCCACCGGTGTGTTTGAAGAGTGAATCCACAACATTTAGAATTTGAGTTGTACGACGTTTCGCTGGTAATTACCAGAGGTGGGACAAAGTCATTGTTATGCAAGTCCAAGTCGAGTCGCAAGTCATCAAATTCATGACTCGAGTCTGACTCGAGTCCAAGTCACATGACTCGAGTCCACATCTCATAGGTGGGACAAAGTCATTGTTATGCAAGTCCAAGTCGAGTCGCAAGTCATCAAATTCATGACTCGAGTCTGACTCGAGTCCAAGTCACATGACTCGAGTCCACACCTCTGGTAATTACATCCAGCATCTTCGGGCGATTTGACACATTTTTTATTGATTGGCCGTGTCGGGTGGTGGAGGTTTGCGACACATTTATACTTGTGCGATCGAACCCAAAAGCCTTTATTATGAACTAGCTTGACTACCCGGCTTCTCCCGGGACTTGGATTCACCACGCCCGGCTGCCTTTGTCTCCCCAGTGGCGATGTTCACACACCACACCAGTTACTCGTTTGAGACTGAGTGGACCTAGGGGAGGCCCAGGAGCGGTTGAAATAATCGTCACCGGTGGTGGCCGTGGGCGGGAATCGAACTCAGGTCGCCGGGTTCGTAGCGTAGCGCAGCGCGCTAACCACTACACGACAATGCGTTACGCTTCCACGCGCGCGGGTCACATGACATATGTGACGTCACAGCTCACTTGCCGTGCAAAAAAAATGCATTATTGAGCTCCCCCCCCCCCAAAAACACACAAAAGTCAAATTGTTGCATGGTGTACAGTCTGGAAAGTACCCACATGGCAAATTTCAAGTGTGTTGCATGTTGGGAAGTACGCTAAACATTTTGAACAAACACACATAATCACAACTTTGCCTTTTTTATCTGGAGATAATACTGGTCGCGAAAGCCTGCTACGTGTTAAACTCGAATTGTCAATGTTGTGTGTTTGCTCTCCAACACACCGGTATGCTGAACTAGTAACGAATTGGCTTTTTTGTTTATTTACGTGACAAACCTTCCCAATTGGCCGTGGCGGGTTTAACGACACATTTATATTTACGCGAACTCACCCCAAAAAACCTATTTTGCTTACATTGTCTCACAAACTGATCCATTTTATTCACCCTTTACCCTCTTCCTGTCCATTTTCCCATGCAGAGTAAGTGTTGTCATATTTACAGCTGACCCTGTTAGGACATGCCCAACACATGCCACTTGTCTTCTCTTTAGAATTTCGATTTAAGCTTTCGTGACTGCAGGGATTCATCTTCTTGGTTCTTTCGGTAAAGTCACGTAGAAGGGAAATAATAAAATAATAAAAATCAAACATAATAAAATACAATTATCACGACGTTTCGGCCACAACGCAAGCAGCCGTCCTCAGGTGAAGAACAGGTCTGTCGGAAAGACAACGTCTGAATCTTTACAACTTTCATTGATTCCTGCTTGTCGCCATGGAAGTGGCGCATGGCGAGGTTGAGCCTCCTGGATCTGTTTGGGTAAGACGGCGCCGGCTTCAAAAGTGTCTTGAAAAGTCTCCCGTTTTTGAGCGGCGAGATTGCCGATCAATCACGATCGTTTGGAGAAGCTGAAAAATATCGAGGGCGTGGATGGACTTTGGTGTGTGAGATTGCACCAGTTTCTGCTGAATCAAACGCATCTTCTTAGTTTACAAAATGCTGGGCAAATTGGCATTTATTGTTCATTTGTATTTTCCAGACTCTGGTCAATCGTGTTATGTGGTCAATGATACACACTTGTTTTCTTCTTCTTCGTCTAAAAACAGCTTTCTCTCGTGATGTGTTGTCCTCTAAACTGACCATTCTTGCGTTATCTATTTACTTTTTTGTAAATCCTTTCTGTGCACGTGATGGGACTTGTTCGAACAACAATTCCGCATCCCCTTTTCAATCCGCTGGTGAAGAAGGCCTCGTCATGCACCGTTGTGTCATGGGGAGTTGACTGGACCTCATCACGGTGGTCAGTGTGGGTTGATAGACTTGTCAAAAAGAGGACGAAGATGCGAAGTATGCTTGCTGAATGCAACCGGTTGCGTGGTCAGAGAGTTGAGGGAATGTAATCACGCAAACCCCAACAATATCCGGAGGAAAAATGGTTAACGATCATACCAACAATACTTGTACTGCTAATAGCAGTACAAGCTTGTACTGCTAATAGCAGTACAAGCAAGACTTTTCTTATTACAGGAGGAATATTTCACGCGGGGTTTTCCAGGAAGATAACCGACACAACAGATACAGTACTGTCATGGGGTTTTTTGTATCACTTGAGGGTTTTTTTCTCTCATGCCCTTCACCAACCCCTTCACAGTGTATATACTTTATACTTCATATCGTTGAAGGTTTTTGCCTCACCATAACCTCATCGGCCTAACGCGGTTGCACATTACAGTACTGTAAATACCAGAGATAGGCAGCAGCAACAACAGATTTGACCTGCTTGCGTGAGCTACGACTGATGTGATCGTTCTCCTGCCGTCCACTCGACACGAGCCCTTGAGATGGTGTCCTGCCACCCGATTCCTCCAGGCTACAATAAAATATTGTGCAATTGTTTCCCCGATGGCGGTCTGTTCTCCTATAACGCGGTAGTAGTTGCGTTCCTGAAGAACACCGCATCGTGGAAACATCGCGTTATAATTAATAATATAAAATATAGGGTACAGCACAGTCCGCGATAACACGTGGGATGCGTACGCAGGCTGAGCAAAGACTGAGGCGCGTGGGTAGCATCTCGAAGCATCCAGCAGTATCCCAATGCCTTGTGCGATGATGCTACGCCAAGGCAGCCGTACAACCGCTCATTTCCAACTCGCGCAACGTAGTTCCGTTCGCTCGATCGCGTTATATCTATTCGCCTCCGCGTTATCAAAAAAATGTGTTCCCTAATATATTAATAGCATTATATCCAATTCGCGTTATGAAAAGCTATGGGAGAACAAACTGTACTGTACTACACATGGTGGTTTTCCCTCACTGCAAACTCAAACGTGAGTGTAATGTGGTAAGACGTATTCTCATTCTGTCTTACACATATTCAGCCGTTCCTTGCCAAAATGCCCACGTTGTCAGCCTGTCTTGGGACGCTACTTCTGTGCAAGACAGCTTCCGATTTCATCGCTCGGGCATAATGCAACGCACTGATTTAAAACCACTGTCTAATGTTTGAAGGTCCATCCCCTTCTCCCGGCATCATTGCTTGGGACTGTTTTTTCCCATTGTTTTCAAAGGAGCCGTAACCGTTGTTGATTCTTCGGGTCAACATTATTTATCAAACATTGTTCATCCACACTGGGATTATCCATTATTTGGATCCCTTGAAAATAAGTCATAAAACCCATCAAGTTTCTGCCCAGAAACCGTTATATCGAGTATAAAAGAAGGCGTATATAACGCGTAATTTTACGTCAAAATTTGAGCTGCGTTGCATAACCTTTGCAATTCTTCAAATCAGTTTAGTTTCACTTTCGGAATAGAATAATTATTGAGGCATCATTCTGCTAATTTTTATCCCAATCACTTACCCAGCTTATTTGATGATGTCCATAGCTATTCCATTTGGTCCAGAAGCTGAATCTCTTCATACTGAAAACGGTCGCGATTAATTCCGAGGGAAAATCCTACTTACCTGAAACATCTTCCTCCTCACTCAAGTAATTCGTGTCCTGGTGTGAAATTATTTCAACGACGAAGATCTGCGTACAATTTCTGTACTAGTCTCTTTGGGATTGCTACACCCCAATGGGTTCGCGTCACGTAACGACGATGATGATGATGATCTGTCATGTCACTTGTCGACCCCCCCCCCGACTGGACATCTATGAAAAAGAGCTTCATAGCTCATCGGATTCCTCCAGGATTAATCTTCACTTCCTTGCGTTGATGTTGTTGCCCACTTAATGATAATCTAAGCTTCCAACGCTGCTTCGTAATGCGTCTGAGTCAATCCTCTCTTTTTCCAGTTTCATTAAAAAATAACCCTTATTCTTCAGACACGTGTGAATGAGATCCGGTCAATGTACACACCACGATGAGACCAAGTTCTGCAACACTCAGATGATACTGAATATATGAACCTTATGGCGGTACCCCGGGGTACCACAGTACCCCGGCTCTCGCATAATGTCCGTGATGCAGTAATTTTTAGTTTGTTGATGATCGGCGATGCGGCAATCGACTCATCTCGACGAGCTGTACACGATGCACCACCACGGTGCCACGAGCGTTCAGGGTTTCATCGCAACCGTCCTCGCTGCGTTTCCACATCGTGGAGTGGCACTGATTTCGGATTGATTGGTTACCCTAGTCACGGTGTTGAGTACACCCCTGGGAAAATAGTGTCCCAGAAATAAAACATTTAATTGCCTGGGCCATGTATTATTTCTTACCCCGGGGTACCACCACAAGGATCACATACAGCCCAACAACAGACGAACCCTGCGATCTGCAACCATCCAGTAATACTATATACCAGTGCCCTTCACTCATTTTCAGAGGGTGGGGGGGCCCACTTTCCCTGATAAGACATCATCAGCGTGAAGGCCGGTTACACCACTTGAAACCATTGGGGCTTTGACAGCAGCACGATGATGGTGATGATGGGGGGGGGGGGGGTGTTTTGAGATTTGTGTCTTACCGGGGACCGCACTAAAGGCCATCAGGGACCGCCAGTGGCGCACTGGCCTTGCACTGAAGAACGCGGCTCAATCGCGACAAACTGGAACCCTGCAATCTTTCTCTATTTACAGCTTCTTCAACATGAACCTGAATTCTGCAATGATCCAATATTACCTCCGATATGTGGAGGTAATATTCGTTTCTTATCCGTGAAATAAATATTTCCGATTCACCAAGAATCACCGCTTTGCTTTAATTAAACAAACAGCCCTTCTAAATCACCGCTTTAAAGTTACCAGACATTCGCCACTTGGTTTCTGAATCTTTATTCAGACTGGAGGAATCTGATAAGCTGTGAGGCTCTTTCTAGATTTGACGTTTTCGTGACTGCAAGGATCCATACTCTTTGGTTCTTTCGCTAAAGTCACGTAGGTGAAAAAAAAATACTAATAAAAATAAGAAAAAACATTTTGTAATAACTAAATTAAATCACGACGTTTCGATTGCAACACAAGCAATCATCATCAGGTGTGAAAATCACAGCTAGAATTTTTTTTTACTCACTTTAGTTAAAATTTTTCTAGGTGTGATTTTCACACCTGATGATGATTGCTTGTGTTGCAATCTAAACGTCGTGATTTAATTTAGTTATTTCAAAAAAAAATTCTTATTTTTTATTTTTTCACCTACGTGACTTTACCGAAAGAACCACAAAGAGTACTGTGAGGCTCTTGTTTGTAGATGCCGACGTCTCACGCCAAAGCTCTCCCCAACACCACGAACAAAATCCTTTGCGCTGTCTCCCCTCGCCCTCTGCCCGAGCCCCTCTCTACTCTCGCCACGCTCACTCACTTCGCGAATGCACTCAATTTCGACCATCATCACAATCCCCATCTCATTCCCTTATTTCTTATGTTGCACTCGTTCACACGTGTTTTTAAAAAAAATATTTATCTCTCACTCGCTCTCTTAACACCGTTTCATTCGCTCACACACTAGCTCTCTCTCTCTCTCTGGGTGTCACACTGCGACCCCAATTATCGCTATGGTTCCACACTGGTCTCACTCCTTACTACCACTCCTGTATGCGGTTATCTCTCTCTCTCTCTCTTGCTCTCTCTTCTTTCTGCTCACCTGCCCCACATCTGTTCTTAATCCTGCCTCTAGTCTAGCCTTCCTTCTTCTAAAACTTCCTTTTCCCTGCCCTCTGTCTTCGCTCCCCTCAACTATTCCTTCCCCGAGGTCGTGACACGTGCATTATGGTTACATCTTGTGAATTGCCAATGATCAACTCTCTTTTTTTGCTGTTTGAATGTTCCCACTGCATATGGCATCTTCATCATTCCCCCCTCCCCCTTTCGTTTCTCGTCTTTCTAATGGTTTTAGAGCGTTCTGTACATTCTGTTTTGTTTGAAAAATGTCATCCCTTTTCGTATCAGCTTTAAATCCACACACATGCTGTGATCATTTCATAGCCTATTTTTTATTTTGCCCATCACCGTGCAAGTCATTAAAAGTGGTCACACACATTTCAGCGTTCTGCGACTAGAGTACAGCATATATATTAATCTCTTGATTATAACCTTCACATACACCATGAAAGTCACGTTTAATGTCGACTGTCTTGTTAGCTCTTTGGCATTGTTTAAAAGTGTAAATGGCATGGCACCGGCCTGTGATCAACTTAGTGTGGCGAATCTGACAACAGACTCATGTTTCATTAGTGTGGATATACAAAACAGAGGTCCATATATCTATTATTTATCAGGATCATGTTTTTAACTTGTTCAAAAGTGGGGATAATATCACCCGCATTGACAATGCCACCTGCATTGCATATTCCCTCCGCACAAACCACGCGAGTATTTATTTTACACAATCCCATCAGTCACGGGACCTTCTGAGAGTGCATAATGTCCTACGTGCAAAAAATGTATTTGCTCGAAAGTTTTTTCCGCGTTCGTTTCTGGAATCTCTTTTTGCTGCTCCATCTACAAGCTCAGTCCCATCCCTTTCGCTCCCAATAGGGTATTGGAGTTGGGAGACCATCCAAATATAGGATCACAGAACTTGGGGAATTGTTGGAGATTGAGTGTCATACCTGTCAATCTATACGGTTTACCCGTGTTCGTGTACAGGGAAATTGAGTTTTTAGGTCTAAACAGCGTACAGGCATTTCAATACGGGCACAAAATTAGTTTTGATAATTGTTTTTTTACCCTTTTATCTGGCAACAAAACTGACACCTTTATTACGAGGAGTCATGTTTGCATAGACCACAATACCTGCAGTCATAATGCAAACAAAAAACATAGCTCTGATAATGTATGCGCCTTGTGGCGTCATCTGGTCCAACCCATGTGAGACTAGGCTCTAAGAAAAGCTGTCTCGGGTGTGGACCAATCAACTTCAAGGACAGTGCATACATTATCAGAGTTATGTTTTTTGTTTGCATTATGACTGCAGGTATTGTGGTCTATGCAAACATGACTCCTCGTAAAAAAGGTGTCAGTTTTGTTGCCAGATAAAAGGGTAAAAAACCAATGATCATATTTTTTACTGGCAAATGAGGTACCAATGGTGTAAAATTAGTTTTATTTGTTTGTGTTTCTCCATTATGATAGTACTTTGTAGGATGAACGTTGAGATTCGTAAGGGCACTGGGTGACCAATAAGATCTGAATTGATCTGTAATAAGGTGGGGCACTGATAAGGGGTTGACAATATATGTTACTCGCACCTGTACCAACATTTTTTTTCTGGTACCTCTTAGCCTCATGATATATTTGCACTTTTATTTTTTTGTTTATAATTCACGCGCGCGTGTGTTCCTTTAAAGACCGTTCAATATCCCGTTCTCCGCAACGTTTGATGTGTTGTTGTTGTGTGTTGCTGTGTTCGCGGACCTCCGTTGTGAAATAGCCGGGCAAATGGCTAAGTGGGGTCAAATGGAGTGGAAGAAATGACTTTAAAAAAAACTAGGGTGATACAACTTAACGCTCGAACTTGAGCACCCATCGGTTCAGTAAAATAAAAAGCAACTCTGGCCCGGTTTCGACATTGCAGTGTCTCATCAGCAAGAAGCAAGCGGGCTTGCTTGAAAACCCACGCTTTGAGCGCGTCCCATTGTTTATGGGCACGGATGCCCTCTCCTAACGTAAGCTCGATGCAAAACTAAAAAAAACCACATCATCGTGGAGAATATAAAGTAAAACAACACGAGCAAGGGCTTCATCCGCGTTGTTCACGACGCCACGACATCAACAACAAGAACGAATGGGTGACGAAAACGTGGCGTCTGCCCACTTCGTGCTGGCGTTTAATATCGTCGCTGGGATCGATGGTTAACGGTGTGTTAGAGTTGAGAGTGGGATGGGTGGCTGTGGGTGAGTGGTGGTCAGTGGTGGTGGTGGGTGAGTCGTGGTGGATGGGGTGAGTGGGTGGATGTGGATGGGAGTGGGTTTGGGTGAGTGAGTGGGGGTGAGTGGGTGATTGGGGATGGGTGAGTGGGTGTGGATGGGGTGAGTGGGTGTGGGTGAGTGGGTGGCTGTGGGTGAGTGGATGTGGGTGAGTGGGGGTGAGTGGGTGATTGGGGATGGGTGAGTGGGTGTAGATGGGTGAGTGGTTGTGGGTGGGGTGAGTGGGTGGATGTGTGGATGTGGTTGAGGGTGGATTTGGGTGGCTGTGGATGTGGGTTGCTGTGGGTGAGTGGGTGTGGATGGCTGTGGGTGGATGTGGGTGGTTGTGGGTGGCTGTGGGTGAGTGGTTGTGAGTGGGTGGCTGTGGATGAGTGGATGTGTGTGGATGAGTGGATGTGTGTGGATGTGGGTGGATGTGGGTGGGTGAGTGGTGAGTGGGGGCGAGTGAGTGGGTGGCTGTGTGTGAGTGTGTGAGTGAGGGGTGAGTGAGTGGATGTGGATGAGTGGCTGTGGGTGAGTGAGTGGGTGAGTGTGGGTGAGTGGTTGAGTGGCTGTGTGTGGCGGTGGTTGTGAGTGTATGGCTGTGGCTGAGTGGCTGTGTGTGGATGTTTGTGGGTGAGTGAGTGGTTGTGGGTGGCTGTGGGTGAGTGGATGTGGTTGGCTGTGGGTGGTGGTGAGTGTGTGGCTGTGGCTGAGTGGCTGTGTGGTGTGTGTGGGTGAGTGGATGTCTGTGGGTGGTTGTGGGTGTGTGGCTGTGAGTGGCTGTGTGTGGATGTTTGTGGGTGAGTGGTTGTGGGTGGCTGTGACTGAGTGGATGTTTGTGGCTGAGTGGCTGTGTGGTGTGTGTGGTTGTGTGTGGCTGTGTGTGTCTGTGTGGAGCAGCAGAAGGCGGCGGGGGATCTCGCGCTCCCCGCGATCTGCGCGACTCCTTTTTGGCTCTCGGGCACCGCGCGCGTCCATTTCGCGTGCGCGCCTCTCCCTCCGCCTACCGGCCCCGAAGCCTTCGCTCATCTAACAACTCTCTCGCTCCATCTCTCTCTACCCTCGCATTCCTCCCCTTTATTATTGTGGATTCATATCGAATGCAGTTTGTTCGTCGAGCAAAATTATTTTTTTCGGTATGTTCAGAAACACGCAGCTTACGCTACGTGAGGTAACGCAGAAACTCCCCCCTCCCTCCTTCCCCCGCCTCCTCCTACGATTGTTCGAACATTTGTTGTCGCATTTCTTATTCAAAAGGGGTTTGACGGCTTCCTGCCGTGAAGTTTGTTATAATTGTGAGTGGTGGTGTTGGTGGAGGTGGAAACAAACGCGTTTGGTTTTCGTGGTCTCGTAATGGAGCCGGGCCGAGGGGCGGGGTGAGGTGAGCGCGCGCCTCGAGGGGCGGGGCGGGGGATTGAGGGGAGGAGGGATGGAGGTGATGGGGGGGCGGACATTTTCTCGATTCGGTACCCGAACACTCCGGCGGCCATCTTACTACGGGGTTGCCCCCCCCCCCTACTCCCCCCGCCCCGCCTACCCCTCCCCCTCTACCGTGTGTTTCTCTTTGGCGGGTCCTTCCTTTCCGACGCCGTTTTTAGTCGACGAGTAACGACGTCACCAACCACCATCCCCTCGCTCCCTCCCCTACATCCATTAAACTCCCTCCCTGACAAAGATGGCCGACATGCCTCAACCGCCCCGCCCCCTTCCCCGCGGTTGGCTCATGGAGGCAAAGCGAGGGGCGGGGCGTTTAAGGGGGCGGGGGCGAACGTGATGACGTCAGTTTGCGACGCACCAATGAGTCGTCGCGCTTCCCCCCCCTCCCCGGGGGCAGCTGATCGACGAAGCCTAATCTCCATCTGATTAGCATATAATTAGCATATTCTGCGGGTGGGGGTTAAAGTGATGTGGGCGTGGTTATTAGAAAAGGAGGCGTGGTTTGAAGAGGGAGGCGGCGCTATGTGGAGGAGGCGGGGCTATTTGGTGAGGGCCTCGCTATGTCTCACCACAGTATTCTGGGTGGTGAATCTGCGTGCATGAGTTTATAATATTCTAGTAGAATATACAGTAATCGAATCTTTACAATTAACGCAGTCGTGAATAAGCGCATCATTATGCGTAGCTCGATTAGACCGGGTTGTATTATAAGATTCACACCTCCACAATTTGTTACATCCCTGCGTTGCCATTCGATTCAATTATCCACTAATTTTAGCGTACAGAAGCATGAGTAAGAATATTTGTTCATGCCGCTCGTTGCATATTGATATACTTAGAGGCCAGCGTATCGTGGTCTCGATTAACATGCACTTTATTTTGATCCAGCATGTTTTCAATAAATAAATCAAAACCACGGTGCGGTGGTGAAGTATGCTCGAATAACCCCCGGTGAACCCGTTTCCATCCAGCAGTGGATCGCTTCCAGTATATGGGTGGACCACGGGGCCAAGGTGGGACTGGGTTGCTCATACTGCCATCGTGTGGGGTGTGGGATGGAGAGGCTTGCCACCGTGTTTACTGCCGTTGAACGTTGTTGGAGGTTGGGTGCACGTGGGAATGAATGGCTTAAGATGCAATATTCCAGCCAGTATATTCTTGGTTCTTTCGGTAAAGTCACGTAGAAAGGAAATAATAAAATAATAATATAAAACAATTGTTTTATTTTGATCCGGCAATATAAAACAAGTGTTTTATATTTATTTTATTATTTCCTTTCTACGTGACTTTACCGAAAGAACCAAGAATATGAATCCCTGCAGTCACGAAAGCTTTAAATCAAAATTCCAGCCAGTGTTAAGATAATGTTCCCAACCTCCGATAGATAAGCACGGTCGGCTGCGTACGGTACGAACGAAGTTCAACATACACGTTCAATCTTGATTTGAAACTTTCGTGACTGCAGTAATCCATACTCTTTGGTTCTTTCGGTAAAGTCACGTAGATAGAAAAATACATTTAAAAATACATATCACGATGTTTCGATCGTAACACAAGCGGTCGTCCTCAGGCGGAAAAAATTATCCAGCAGTGGAAGAATCACAGCGAGAGAGTTGTGGAACTGCTAAACCAGCAAGAATCACAGCTCTCTTTCGCTGTGATTCTTCCTCTATCGCTGTGATTCTTCCTGGTTCAGCAGTTCCACTGCTGGGTTATTTTTTCCGCCTGAGGACGACCGCTTGTGTTGCGATCGAAACGTCGTGATATATTATTTTTAATTAAATTTTTCTACCTACGTGACTTTACCAAAAGAACCAAGGAGTATACATACACGTTCCCGATATGTATTTTGCTGTTAGTAATACCATCGTTATTAGACCTCCCTTGCCAGTATCAAAATACAAGAATAGGAATTAAAGCTTTCGTGACTGCAAGAATGAATATTCTTTGGGTCTTTCGATAAAGTCATGTATAGATAGGTTTTCTTTGAACCTGTCTACGTGACTTCACCGAAAGACCCAAAGAATATAAGAATAGGTTGTACCCTTTATGGCAATAAAACAGGAGGTGTTAAGATGTTCAAACACCAAACTTAAACCTTTTGCAAGGAATCATGTTAGTTTCCCCAATGCGACATGTCTCGGACCATGTTCGTGAACACAAGGCAGATCTGAAGCACTGGAGGACCAATACCTCGGCCGTGGCTGATCATTGTTTTAATGCGGTGGGCTCACACGAAATTGATTTCTCTAAGACGAAGGTACTTTGCAAACCAACTGGCTATCAACAAATATTCGTTCATGAAGCCATCCATATATTTCGACAGAGACACAATTTCAACCGAGAAGATGGATACAAACTTATCAATCATTGGAAGGACGTTATCAACCAGTTTAAGTCAAACTGGCTGTGATGTTCCCTTCCTGCCACCTTCAGATGTTCACCCCGTGGCTTCGGCTCTCCGATTTCACATTAGCAGGTTGAATTTATCGCGCCAACGTGGTCACCTACGGACGACGACCTCTGTGTCGCGGTGGTTCTGCGATCTTATATTAACATGCTAATCTCTCAAATTAACATAGCCACCCGCGCACTTGTCACGGACGCCGTTCTCCGATCTTACATTAACATGCTAATTTCTTTCCTCTTTGGTTCTTTCGGTAAAGTCACGTAGGTATAAAATAAAATAAATCACGACGTTTCGGGCACAACACAAGCGTCCGTCATCAGGTGGGAAAGCATGGTCTGCTGCTGAGGCAGACTTTTAAAAGGTTTGAAATGGGTGTAGCCAAAGGGTCATAAAGAAGTGGCCGGGGCTAGTGATGTGAATGTGAAAAAAAATGTGAATTTCTGACATTAACATTACTAGCCCCACCCACTTCGTTAATAACCCTAGCACTACACCCGATAAAACAGTCTACATTAAGCATCTTTCCTCCTCTCTCCTCCTGATGACGATCGCTTGTGTTGTGATCGAAACGTCGTAGTTTTTTGTAATTTTCTTTGAACCACCTACGTGACTTTACCGAAAGACCCAAAGAATATTATTCTTTCTTGATTTGAAGCTTTCGTGACTGCATGAATCCATACTATTTGGTTCTTTCGGTAAAGTCACTGTGCTGAACCACATTGTGGGAGTTCAGCAGTTTCACTGGATTATTTTTTCCGCCTGAGGACAACCGCTTGTGTTGCGATCGAAACGTCGTGATATATAATTTTTTGTTTTATTTTTCTACCTTTGTGACTTTACCGAAAGAACCAGAGAGTAATACTATCATCGTTATAGGACACCGTGTAAACGTCTGGAAAGTTCCCCAGCATTGATTCTAAGAAAACCCGAACTCTGCCGATGAGACGCTGTGTGTCGTCGAAACCGGTTCAAGACTTTTCTTTTACCGTACTGATACCGAATAAATGCCGCTGCAAAATTATGCAATGTAATTTTTTTTTAATCACGTGGAGATATTTTGTGGGATACATTGCATTTCTATTTTTTTTGGTCGGATTATGGGAGTTGACAAGCCACCAAACGGTGCGATTTCGGCCATGTGACCCCACACACTATGGGCCAGACCAGTTAAGCATAAAAGGTAGTCGGCGCTCCTTAAACGGATGGCAAAGCGACACGAACCGCAACTCCTATCGCCTTCTCGTCGTGGCGAGCAAGACCTCTCGACGTTGGCATTTAGCTCCATGAGGCAAGAATGGAAAGGAGACTGAGTGTAGTAGTTAATTGTAGTAGTAAATGTTGTGGATTTGCTCTCCAACACACAACCGGTGTGCCGTACTGGTAAGGAATTGGCACGTTCTGTTTACGTGACAAACCTTACTGATTGGTTGGCTGTGTCGGGTGGTGGCGGTTTTAACGACACATTTATATTTACGCAATCTAACCCAACAAAAAAAACCTATATTATTGATTATATTGATCGCGAAAGCCTACGTGTTAAACTAAGTAGTTATATTTTTGTCTTAAAACTTTCGTGACTGCAGGAATTCATCTTCTTGGTTCGGTCGGTAAAGTCACGTGGATATAAAATAAAATTGAAAATAAAAGCAAATAACCACGACGTTGAGATCGCAACACAAGCGATCTTCATCTCTCCGCCTGCTGAAACCCGCTTGTGTTGCGATCGAAACGTCGTGGTTTTTTGCTTTTATTTTTCATTTTAATTTATTTTTAAAATAGTATTTTATTTTCTATCTACGTGACTTTACCGAAAGAACCAAGAATATAAGTAGTTTTAGTAAAATTTTGATTTAAAGCTGTCGTGACTGCAGGGATTCATATTCTTGGTTCTTTCGGTAAAGTCACGTAGAAGGGAAAAAATTAAGTAATAAAAACATTAAACAATAAAAATTCTCACGACGTTTCGACTGCAACACAAGCAATCATCATCAAGTGTAAAATCCACAGAAAGATAATTTTTTTCAAATGTTCTTGCTGTGGATTTCACACCTGATGATGATTGCTTGTGTTGCAGTCGAAACGTCGTGATAATTTGTATTGTTTTATATTTGTATTTTTTTTCCCTTCTATGTGACTTTACCGAAAAAAACAAGAATATAATTAGTTCTTGTTATCTTCTTGGTTCTTTCGGTAAAGTCACGTAGAATGGAAATAATAAAATAATAAAAATGAAACAATAAAATAATTCTCACGACGTTTCGGCCACAACGCAAGCAGCCGTCCTCAAGTGGAAAACACCTGAGGACGGCTGCTTGCGTTGTGGCCGAAACGTCGTGAGAATTATTTTATTATGTTTTATTTTTTTCATATTATTATTTCCATTCTACGTGACTTTACCGAAAGAACCAAGAAGATGAATCCCTGCAGTCACGAAAGCTTTAAATCGAAATTTAGTTCTAGTTACGTACTTCTGAGCGGTGCATCGGTGAGATGGGGGGGGCAAGAGGTAAGCAAATGGGTGTGACGAAGGCGGAGCTTGTGAGAGGAGTGGGCGGAGCTTGCAGGTGAGGCGGGGCTATACGGTGGGGGCGGAGCCTATTCGAAGTGGGGGGGGAGGGGACGTGTGTGTGCCTGCGCGGTGACGTAACGAACGTGTGCGTTGTTACATACAAGGGGGGGGGGAGAGAAAGGGGGAGGGGCCTGTGTGTGGGTGGGGGCTGTGTGTGTGGGTGGGGGCACGAGGAAAAGGGAGGGTTGGATTGGGGGGGGTGAGAGCGAATCGGATTAGCTTCGTGCGTTTCCGTCGAGGCTTCGTGCGTTTCCGTCGGGCTGCGCGGCTCCTCCGTTGTTGGCTTCCTCGGGCGAACGTAAAACTTTAAGATCAACAGCCGCCATTTTGTTTGGAGGTTCTCTCGCCCGCCCGCCCGGGAGCCGCGGTCTCGGCCGCCGGGACACACAGCCGCAGCCCGGCAGTCGCCGTCCGTCTGCTGTTCGCCGTCGCCTCCGCTGTGCCTCTCCTGCCCTCCGTACGCGCGCTTAGACGAGCGAGGAGGGCTCTTCGTGGTCGCTCTTTGTGTTTTGTTGAGGGTTTGCGTCGCTGCCGTGGCCGTGGCCGCTTCGACCGCCGCCGCCGCGCTCCGTTCGCTGCCTTGCTTCCATTGCACCCCGGTGGAGCCGTCACCATTTTTGGATTTTTTTTCTCTCTCCCTTCTCGCTCGCTTTATTTTTATTTTTTATTTTTGGAAAAGAAAGCTTAAGAATTATTTATTGACATTTTTTTATTATTTTAAACGAGCTTCGCGGATTCGATAACGGGTGGAGGGAGGTTGGGGGTTTTTTTCAGTTTTTTTCTGGATTTCAGCGACGAGGTGATTACACGGCAAGGCGGGGGGAGGAGATAAATAAATATAAAATAATTAATCAACAGCCCCTATATTTTATTTTTTCACCGTAAATCTCAAGTATAACCGTCGAGTCGTCCAGCGGAAGCAAAAAAAAAATAAAATTTATATCTCGACTCGGGGGGGCCCCCCCTTTACGCGTCCTTCATCTGCGGGCAAAGTAGTGTTTTCGTCGGCAGGGGCGCTAGGTAAAACGTAAGGCTTCGGCCTAAGCTTGGGCGTCCCCCGCGGGGCCCGTCTGTCTCTCCCGGCCCGGCCTTCCCTCCCTCATCCCTCGGGAGGGTTGGACGATGCCCTGATCAGCCAGGACACGGGACGGCGAGCCGCCTTCACGGCTCTCTTCGCCGTCGTCGCCGCCTTCGGCTGGTCGGCGGTGGGGAAGGAAGGCCGAGAAAGGGGGGGGGGAGGAGGAACCCCGGCTGCTCGCGAGAGGCAGAAGCGATTGGTTCTATTGGGACGACGACGACGAGGAGAAGGAGGAGGAGGAGAAGCAAAGTCGACGACGAGGTTGGGGCTAGGGTGGGTGGGTGGGTGTGGGGGGGACGGGCGTGCGGCCACGACGAGGTGGACCGCACCGGCCATGGCTGTGTTGCGTACGGACTGCCCGAGGGGGCCACTGATTTAAGGAAGAAGACGACGACGGTAATTATTGAGTTGGAACTACCGAGACAGACGGCCACTACTATACGAGCGATTTGAGACGAGGGGAATACAAGGAAGAGAGAGAGAGAGATAGGGGAGCAGGACGGTAGGGGGAGGAAGGTGGAGGAGGAAGACGCTCGCGTTCGAAGGCAAAGAAATAAGACGAGGATTTAAAGGGAAATCTCCACCAGCAGCAACAAGTCTCGACGGAGGGGCTCGCGGGCGACGGCGTTTTCCGAATGATCTCTGGCCACGGGGAGGCTGCTGCTGCTGCAAAATGGCCGAGAACCTGATGGACGGACCGCCCGCCGCCAAGCGGCCCAAGATCTC
Source organism: Lampetra planeri (assembly GCF_965212315.1). Lineage (NCBI taxonomy): Eukaryota > Metazoa > Chordata > Hyperoartia > Petromyzontiformes > Petromyzontidae > Lampetra > Lampetra planeri. Next base: position 7,121,816 of record NC_136129.1, read on the forward strand.
CTCGCCGACTCTCTCCGCCAGCGACGGCGCAGGTTGGTGGTGGTGGTGTGGTTGGTGGTGATGGTGGTGGTGGTGGGGGATACCCCGGGTCGGCAGGGTCGTCTCAGGACGGGATAGGGACGATAAGGGGAACTGGTGGCATTCGTTAACCCTCCTCCCCACGTCCCGTCCTCTGTGGTGTGGCGGGAAGTTGAATTACTTGAATTCAGTGAGCGGGGGAGTGTTGGGGGCTTTAAATTGGCCAGAACGTGCAAATCGCAGGACCCTCCTGAAAAAGGGAGTCGTGGACCGTGCGTTGTTGGGCAAATGCATGACATCGCATTTATTTGATGTTAAGTGCCAATGTTGTGAATGGTTCAGTTGGTTAAACTGCGACATAGCAGGCGTCTCTGTATGTGTTGCGAAAATGGGGTTTGTTGGTGTCGTCAGTGTAATCTTTGGTTGCATTGAACGGTGTGCATTGTAAATCCAGACCGTATGCCTGTTAAGTCTACGCTACGTGTGCACATGATATACATACAGTACGTTGAGTAGTCTAATGCATACAGTGCTATAAAACAGCAATTATACTGTTATGAGATTTTAGGTTTGTTGGCACAGACGCTTTAAAGAGACGCGATTGGTTTAGAATTGCAGAAATTTCCAACGCCGAATTCAACGATGTTTGTGATGCGAGTGTTGCCAAGGGGCCCATAACTGTGCACACGCGTGCTGGTGGTGTCTCGTGCATTTGTGCACGAATCGAATGTTGCACGCGCGCGTGTGTGTCGGTGCGTTATGCACGTGCGCGTGTTCGCACGCGATTCCTCCGTGCACCGCGCGCTGCCATTAGCCTTCAAAGCTCCCCCCCTCCACCTTCCCACCCAGCAGAAAACTGAACAATTAACCACCGGTTTCCACCAACATCCACACGGACAACCGTTGCACATGTTTGTTCCACGTTGCTAATTACCACCAACCCCCCCCCTCCTCCCCGACTTGGCGCGCAGACACTGCCTTCGGCTCGGTGCTGTTCGAGCTGGAAAGCGAGTTGCCAGATGAACTCATACCGTCGAGCGACCCCCTGTCCCGGCTGCCCAACGGCGGGGAGCCGGGAACCATGGGTGGCGGGGGCGCCACCTCCATGATGCACGACGCCGCCGCCAAGCACAAGCAGCTGTCCGAGCTGCTTCGAGCGGGCAGCACCTCCAACTTGGGCCCTGGCGGTGGTGCCGGTGCGGCCTCTGGAACCGCCGGCTCAGCTCAGGGCCAGGCTGCCGGGCAGTCTTCGGCATCCGTCGGCGCTGGTCAGCAGCAGCAACAACAACAGCAGCACAGTCCTAACGTGTCCACGGTGCTGGGCAATGCCGTGAAAAGCCCTGCGGCGCAGGGCGGCCTCACCTCACCTCCCGGCATGCTGGCTGGGGTAGGTGGGCAGGGAGGACCAGGCGGCCACGGGGGGCCCGAGCAGCAGCAGGGCCACCCTGGCTCTGTGGGCATGCAAGGTGGAATGCTGAATCCGGCGGTGAAGAATGCCATGAACTCTGGCATGGGGCAGGGCCACCAAACACTCCTGAACAGCAATGCGCAAACGATGATGCAGCAGCAGCAACAGCAGCAGCAGCAGCAAGGCGGGCAACAGGGACAAATGTTGAACGGGCCCCTTTCGGCCAACAGCCTGGGGGGCATGGCTGGAGGAGCAGGAGGCCCCGCGCCTCCCCGTGCCGCCATGCAGTTCCAGGGCACGGTGGGAGCCAACAGCCTCCTGGCCGAGACCCTGGCCCAGGCGACGCCGGGGAATCACCCCGGCCTGGCGCAGTCTCAGGCCGGTGCCATGAACAAGGTAGGTGTGATGGCTCTGTGTTTGCGTCTCGTGTCCACCGCGAAAAGATTCCTTCGTATTCGGTGTTATTTCTTTTCGTTCTCAAACACGCAGCCCAAATAGAGCTTGTGTTGGGTTGTAAAACGCAGCTTCCCCCCCCCTCCATGACCACCCCTCATGACCACCCCTCACCCCCCTCTACTAACTCACGCCACTCCTCCTCCAGCTGCCCCCTCCTCCTCCGTCCGCAGGACAAAGGAAGCCGCCGCTCACACGCGTATAACGCGGGTGCTGCGTGCAGAAATATCATCGCCCCTTGTGCCATTGAACGGGGGGGTTTGGTGGGTGGTGGTGGGTTTTTACCCCCCGTAGTCCACGTTGGTTCATGCACACAACCTCTCTCGCACATGAGAGAGGGGGGGGGACCCCTCCAGTGATGCCGTCAATACCAACTATTTACTAGGGTTGCCTGCTTTAGTTTGTCACTCGCAACGCACAAGTTTCGACTGGGGAATGGGGTGGTTCAGGCCATTGTGTTAGAAAAATGTTGGCCTCTTGCGTTTGTTGTATGCAAAGGACAACTTCGATTCAAACACGATTGCGTTTCTTTTGGACGTGGTGTTCGAGACGTGTATCCTCTCCGTCGTGGCTGGTGTGTGTGTGTTTTGTAAACATCGTCACTGGGGAGACAAAGGCGGCCGCGTGTGGTGTTGGCCACCCCCTCGAGTGCCGTGACGGCCTTAATAGGTGCTCGCTAACAGCACTTGCCCCCACAGTCTGTTAAGGTTACGCGGGGAGGGGGGTGAAGCTTTGTCTTTGTTATTGCAAGTGTGAGTAAATGGGGACCAATTGAATGGGCCATGTAGGGGCGCGGGAGAGGTGGTTCGAATGGGGGAATGTTTGCTGCACTGCCCAGTGCTCTACTTTTGCATCGATTTTGGCGTCTATAGCGGCATTTCAATCCGTCAGACAGAACCGTGAATATTTACAGATGTGTAAGTTATACGGACAGATAGTAAAGAAAAAGGGAAGGCCTTGGAGCCTGTACGTGCACTTTGAGATTGCGATATTGATCGGTAACGCTCCTCAAACACGTTATCCTTGTTACATATCTTTCCTCTTACGACGGTGTTGTAATGACGAACATGTTGCGTTTATCCGTCCTTATTGGGGAGGTGGGGGGGGGATATCCTGAACGTGTGAGTGAGCGGTGCTGCTTGGGCATTGGGGATAGCCACCTAACTCCTGGTGTAGGGATTCCCTCCTATGGGGGACCGGTGGAGCTGAGAGAATGTGGCGGTGTCTGCTACTGCTGCTGCTTGAAACTACTGATGATTCCCTCCTAAAGGGGGAACCGGTGGAGCTAAGAGATTGTGGCATTGCCTGTGGACTGCTGCTGCTTGAAACTACTGATGATTCCCTCCTAAAGGGGGAACCGGTGGAGCTAAGAGATTGTGGCATTGCCTGTGGACTGCTGCTGCTTGGAACTACTGATGATTCCCTCCTAAAGGGGGAACCGGTGGAGCTAAGAGATTGTGGCATTGCCTGTGGACTGCTGCTGCTTGAAACTACTGATGATTCCCTCCTAAAGGGGGAACCGGTGGAGCTAAGAGATTGTGGCATTGCCTGTGGACTGCTGCTGCTTGGAACTACTGATGATTCCCTCCTAAAGGGGGAACCGGTGGAGTTGAGAGAATGTGGCATTGCCTGGTGTCTGCTGCTGCTTGATGCGACTGATGTTGCACCAAGTGGCGATACGTTGAGTAGCCACCATCATCATCAGCCGCCGCTAGGCCCCGCGTTGTTCGCTCGGGGTTTAGAATTTTCATGTCGGGATTAAGAGAGGTGAATTGCAGTGCCCCGGATTAGCCAGCCGTGTTGTGTATTATATAATGACGCGTGCGTTTGACTGTGTTATCGCCAATGTTATGCGCGTGTGTGTTTCTATCTTCGTGAGCGTGTTTTGTGTACCGTGTGTGTTTGGCGTCGATGCATGCATGTGTGTATTTGCGTGAAATGAAACGTTCGCCACGCGTGCAGTATCATTTTGCGGTGGGTGGTGCATGCGCGTTATAGCAGCCTGTGTAAAGTGCATGCTCGCATATGCGCAGATCCGTATCCGTGCTTACACTTGCCTTACAATGCTCCTACGCGTAAGAATGTGGAACTGTGCATATGCGATGCAGCATATACGAGATGTGTAGCAATGCATTGCATCTAGTGCGCACTGTAGGTGCATATAGCAGCAGCGCAGTCGTGTATGCATAGCACGCAGCATACTGTACTTTAATGTAGCGAGTGTTTAGAGCTGTCAATCACCAGCCGGCAGTAAACGGAGATGTGAAGATTGGTTAGGGACCCCCCCCCACCACTCCTCTCTTCATCCAGCAGTGGATGAACGACAGCTTATCAATAATCAATATCAACCTCCCAATAGTGACGGCTTTGAAGGGCCCTGATCATCTAACAGTCGAATTGACGATGGCTGCGGATTATTAAACTGGTGACAAAATAAATGCGCCTACGAAGTGTAACCCAACAACAACAACAACACGTCATCTCTGCAGGCAAGTGGATTGCCGTGAAGGCATTTGAAGGGCGGGGGATGGTTGTCGGTTTTTGTATTGTTATTTAGGCATTGGGTAAAGCGTAGGCCTGCAACACACTCAGCTTTAGAGAAGTCGCAGCAGCAGCGATTGAGGCCCGTGTGGGGTTGGGCATTGTACAAGTTTTTTTTCCACGAGCGTGTCTCGCCATTTTAAAGTGTTTACGCCCCGTGCTTTTAAAAGGCACGGCCTTGCTCGCCCACCCCACCCCACGTCTGTCCGTGGTGCGTGTGTTAATGCATATGCCTGCCTTCCGTGCGAGCGGGGTGGTTGGGTGGGTGGGTCCTGTGTTGCTTGTGTGTGTGCGATATCTGCTTGAGAGAGAGAAGTTGTGTGAAAAAAAAGCAGCGAGCGGATCGGTGTTGTTGACCGGCATTGTTGTCCGTGTTAGACCGGTTTTGGTGGCTCAGCCGATACTGTGCCTTGTATTGTGCGTTTCGGCCCACGCTTCACCAAAACGCATATGCTTAAAGGTGCCGGTTACATTGTGTAGTTTGTCGGTGCGTTGAAGTAAGTGTAAAAGCACTGTTTGTTGAAAGTGATTGTTGTTTGTGGTAGTGGATAGCGAGACACTCTCCTTGATAACTAGAAATGTATGTTTTTCTTAACCATATGCATTTTGGGTTGTTTCATCTGCATTCTCATCCATGCAATGTTTGAGGAGCCAGAAAGTACAGTAGTTGAGTATAACACGTGCACCTTTTTTGCGTAGCTTGCAAAACGTGTTCGTCAGAGGTATTTTAGCATGGAGCTGTGCTTATGACTTGAGACCATTTGACTGTGAAACGTTGTATATATATAATTTCCTTGGTGTTTATGCATACACGGAAACTGAAAATAATTCTCAACGCATTTGTAGTGCATTGCAAACTTTAAATAATGAAGCATGTAAGGATAATACGTATTTGCAATTCAATGGTTGTAGCTCTGAGTTTCAGTTTGTACGTTGTAAAGAGGCAAGCCTTTAATTTCGCAAACACTCCTGTTTTATTGTGAAAATGTTAAAATCTTGGTGGCACTGTTGTGGGTAATGTGCAATGTCGAATTATGTATCCCAATGCAAAATTGGCGGAACATTTTTGCAGGTTTTCAAATCTACATTGGTGATGGGGCTTGAAAGAGTTTTCGCACGTTGCATGTTAAGCGTTAGCGAGTGAGGATTTTAACAACTGCACATCCGTATTGCATGGATATTGGTTCGCGATTTAAAAGCAGTGTCTACTTGCAAAAAAAACTAGTTTGGGATTATCAGTAAAACAAAATGGCTGCTGCAAGACGCTGTAAACAATGTTTGCACGTGCGAATGTTGTGCCGAAGCATGGACATCGGTGCGATGTTTCGGTCATTTACGAGTAAATATTCTTACTGTAGAATGCACAGGTGAACGTAGTTTTCCTACAGCTTGCTTTAACTTAGACGACGATTTGCGGTGGTTAATTAGTTCTTGGATGTGAAGAGATGTTGCTTTGCTTTTGTGGCTTGGCTAAGTGGCATAGGTGTGTGGTGTAAAATTTTGTTGGTGCACTGGATATGCCTAACTCTTAGTCTTGGGAAGCCTGCATTAGGGCACTTTATTGTATGTGTTGTTCGCAAAATATGAATACAAGTGCATATTTGAACAGTAGTGGGTGTGCTCCAATGTGAATACCATTCTGGAAAACAAGGTGTAGTATAAATGAACGTAAACACACTTTGTAGGTTTGTTTAATTCTGCAAAAATGAGGCTGCACAGTGTTGAATAATTATTATATTTAAATGTTATGTCCTAACAGGGTATCCTCCATCAGTCATTGCAATGTTCTACTTAACTAACCCCTGTCAGTTCTGTCTTCATTTCCTCATTCGCACTTGTGTGTGTTCCTTGTTGCACACGGTGAAAACCATCACTCACATGAACTCACTCGCTTGTAAAAAGTTCTCACATGATTCTTGCTGTGTGCATATTGCAGATGACACCATCCATGGGAGGTGGCGCCTACGGCCAGCAGTACAACCAGGCCACCAACCAGCAACTGAGCGCTGCGGCCATGGGCAGCACGATGCAGAACAAGGGCGGCATGATGAACAGCATGCCGGGCTTCCCCAGCGACCTCAAGAACACCTCCATCACCAGCATGGCCAACATGGTGAGCGCCGTGGACGGATTCATTGCCACACCTGCCGAGATAGTTGCAGTGGCACATATCGACACTTGGGTGGAAATGTGTGTGTGTGGTGGCATTGCCACAACGATTCAAGGGTCCATCATCGATCCATACGAGAGAAGCCTTTGCTATTGAAAGTTTATAGGCCCAATAAAAGTGCAAACCCGCAGATTTTATTTTCACTGATTTCTAATAAGAGGGTATAGAATAACAGTATCTCTACTAATTTCCTAATTTTTCGACACCAATGCCTCTATCCATGTGAGGCCTTCTCTATGCTGGATGTTCAGCATATTCCCGCAATTTAAAATGACAGTAAAAGAGAGAGTTGACTTTTTATTTACAGGGAACATTTGCTGACATTGGAAATGGGAGTTCTCATGTTTTCACACTTCTTTTAATGGAAATCTTGGAAATTGGAATATTATTTGAAAATTAGAACACAAGTACAAATTGGAGTACTTAAATTTTTGAGGGGGAAAATGCTGATCAGGAATCCCAAACGTTTAGATGAGTGGAAGATCCACACCATGCGTGCAAATTAATTGGCACTGCATTGTGCGCGTAACTAACGCAGCAGACTATTGAGCGAACAATTAAATGTGCATTAATAGGTGTATTTCTAAATATCTCCATTTCCCTAAACAAAGCACGATAACCAATGTTAACGACACAGATGTTCATACTCTCTAAACGAGGCCGATGAAAACTGGCTGAGGTAAGTCAATATCTGCAGGAATGCAGTGCCACTCATGGTTAATAAAAACGTTTACACTATGAGATCTCCTTTACCAGTGGCAAAATATAGTAATAGGTTTTTACCCTTTTAACTGGTACAAAATCTGACACCTTTATACAAGGCATCATGTTTGCAATAACCTCATCACAAGCCGTCAAAATGCAAACAAAAAGAAACAACTCTGTAACATAGTGAGTATGACAAAAGTTCTCAAACTAACCCCTCGCTGGAAGGGTCTGTTGGCTTGAGGTTTATACCTGTATCAAGCTCTTGAAGCCAAAACCTCCGATGTTGTGCACTAAAGCGCTAGGGTTAACCACCGCGATCAAACCTTTTTTTACGTCAAGTGGTTAGATTTTTGTTCTTCCACCAAAGGCAAATATGGTTTCACAAAAACCCATTTTGTGAATTTGTGTTCGTACTTGGTTTGGTCTTAGCCAGCTCCTGTGTCAAAAGGTAAACCGAAAAGAATCCTAATGTTTTACGAGGCTCATAGGTTGCTGTGTATCAGGAATTATTATTTGGACATTATTAAATGGAGGTGTTAACATGTTGACACCATCCTCAGTTCTGATCAGGTTCGATTGGTATTGCATACCGTGGTTTCGTTGTAATTACATCATCCCTCGGTTGGCTTTCTTTATAAAAACTTGCACTTTAGCATGTCTTCATTTTACGTTGATGCATTTGTGTGTTTTTTATGCAGTGTGTATATCGGATACCACGCATTTCAATCGAGTGATTGCATTAAGCAGAAAATCGATTGCTTGTTTTGTTAGGTAATTCTGTCAATAGGGTCAAGAAAGAGTGGAGCCCGCACATACATAATGTGTGTATTTATAGTTTAATGCAAAATTGATGTGCGCTCTAAAATAGTTGTGGTTTGGAAATCCCTGTAAGGTGTTGTAGGCTTTTATGCTCCATGTGCTCGTATGCAGACGCTGCTGCCGACATTAACTCATGCACTGTACTCGGCACTGGTGGATGTGCACGTGAGTGCCATGCTTGCTAATATTGCGATGGAGCCAAGCTGTTAATAATATAGTTTTTTTTTGGGTTCGATCATGTAAATATAAATGTATCGTTAACCCACCACCACCCGACACATCCAATTAGAGAGGTGTATCGTGTAAACAAAATTTGGCAATTGGTTACGACTTCAGCACACTGGTGTGTTAGAGAATAAATTCACAACATTTACAATTCGAGTATGACGTTTCACTGGTGATTACAACCAGCTTCATCAGGTGATTTGCTAGAATGTTGATTCTGGAAAATTATCTTTACGCATTCTAACCCAAAAAAACCTTTGCATATTGGTCACGAAAGCCCACGTGTTAAACGTAGCAAAACTGGCTAGTACATAGCAGTGAAAATGTCTTTAGGATAAGTTGCTTGGATGAAAATATCAGTACAAAATGTAGTAATTTAAGCAAGTTTCAGCTACGCAAATTAAAATGTTTCATCCATTGCTGAGTGTTTATTTCCTGAAAAGTTATCCAGGCAGCCAGGGTTAAATGGCCTAAAAATGCCTATGCTTATCAAAGGAATAGATATGTTTTTGTTGTTCACCTGAGAATTAACTTTTAGCCATCATGTAGCAGACACATCACGCACAAAGATAAGTCCGCAGAGTTGATGTAAAGTAGCAGCGTGTCCCCGTGAGTGTTTTTATATTTTCTCTATTTATCCTCTTGATTTGAAGTTTTCGTGACTGCAGGAATCCATACTCTTTGGTTATTTTGGTAAAGTCACGTAGGTATAAAATAAAATGCTTTCCCACCTGATGACGGACTCTTGTGTTGCGCCCGAAACGTCGTGATTTATTTTATTTTATACCTACGTGACTTTACCGAAAGAACCAAAGAGTATATATTTATCCTGTAATACAAAAATAATTATATAGCATGTGCATTTTGGGGTCACCCTCTAAAAAATTTACAGTAATGATCACACCAGCAATGAATCGCCTTGGGTGATTGTTATTTGATCAGTGGACTGTTTATTCCTGGAGTTGGCCTTGGATAGCCTTTTTTGTTCTAATGTGTTCAGTCAATAGGCGTGCCTTAAATTAGGATGTGGTTGTCTGCATACCCACTTTTTCATCTTTAGATAAAAAGTCTATAAGCTTACTGTGATGCAATAAATGTTTACATTTATGTATACATCTGTGCTCGGGTCAAACTAATTGGCTGTCCCTTCCTTCTAAACTTTTAAGACCTATGGCCAGATTCCCATCTTCACGAAACAGGCAAAATATATTACCTTGATGATTTGTCCCATAGTAGGGAAGGAGGCGTCGGGGCATTTGACTAATATGAACATTTGTCTAGGTATGAACCTCGCTTCTCTGAGATTATTAAAACTAGGACATGTTAAGTCGGGGGTCTTGGATGTTGCGAGCTTTTGAGGCTGTGGAGCCCAATGCCTGTAGGATAAACTGCACCTGAGCAGTGGCGTGATTGACCTGTCATTGACGACCCCTTAATCAGTGTCTCAGGGGCCTCCACCTTTTTGGATGGAACTTGTCAGCATCTATATGTTGACGAAGTGAAGATATGTGTTACTCACAACTCGCTTGATTAAGTGCAATTAGATTAGTGGAGTGTTTTGATTGATGAAGAGGCGGCCTCAGTGGCATTTCCCGTGCTCAACTCCGCTTGTTGGCTGTCTGCACGTGCACGCTGCTGTTGGTCATTCACATACATGTGTTGATCAGTGTTAGTGTTTTTTAGGGATAGCCTTTAGGCTGAGCCAACTTCTCTGCAAAGCCTAGAGTTGTCTGTTTGCTGGTAAGAATATGGAAAAAGTGTTGGACCCGCTGAACTATATAGGAAATCCCAGATACAAATTGATAACATTTTGAACTGGAAATACTGCACTTGGGGATATTATGTTTGTCCAAAATATTTAGATTCTTCACACGCATCATTTGTAAGGTTAAAATATGGAGACAGTTTTATTGCATTTAAAATTAAATCGTACCCCTACATATTTCTGGAGTACCAGTGACCTGTTAGAATAGTATTTGTTTATTTTTGTGTGGAGGTGTTTTTGAATCGCCTGCTAAATCTGTCTGCGTTTGTCTTTTTGCTTTTCGCTGCGTATGCCTGATCCTCTTGTCCTTTGACACACCCACACACTCACTATCCCAGCCACAGCAGGCGGGTGGACTGGCTCAACCTCCCGCGCAGGGCCTGGCCTCCACGCCGGCGGCCGACCCCGAGAAGCGCAAGTTGATCCAGCAGCAGCTGGTGCTCCTGCTGCACGCGCACAAGTGCCAGCGACGCGAGCAGGGCAATGGCGAGGTGCGGCCCTGCAACCTCCCGCACTGCCGCACCATGAAGAACGTGCTCAACCACATGACGCACTGTCAAGCCGGCAAGTCCTGCCAAGGTGAGCGTGTCCGCCTTCTTGCTGCCGTCATCCGCAAAGTTTTTTCTTGGATGTTTCCCGCTTACATTAAAGGAGCGCAGGCCTTTGCTTGCACAGCAATTGACAATTGGAGGGAGAGGTGACATGCAATCTGCAAGCTTGTTTCTCTTGAGGTGACAACGGTTCACTTTGCAATATTTTAGTTGAGAAAAATATTGTAGGACCCTCCTGAAAAAAAGTCTTTAAGCTCGTTGAGGCTTTACCGTGTTAACCATTATAATAATCATAATCACAATAATGCAATAGCAGTTGAAGCTGCATGGCCAGTGTCAAAAATGCTATTATTTCCAATGTGGCTTCTCTGCATCACACTCTTTGTTTCTATCACTTTCCATTGTCTCTAGTTGTGTTCCTGACAGGGCCTGCGCACTATATATTGAAGAGTCCTGTTGTCAAAAAACTGGTGTCGATCAGCTATACCTCAGTTGCTGGCATGCACCGTGGACTGCATGCTCGTTTGCCAAAACGGTTGTTTAGATTTTCATGTTGTAGCCAGCGGCTGTATTTTTGCATGTAATTTGTATTTTCGCAAGTTTCCTTTGGCCTTGGCCCTCTGCACTCTATTTTGTCACTGACTTGCTTCTAAAGTTGTACGTGCATCACAAGGTAGTTCCATCTTGAGTAAGTGTAACCTTAAACAGGTCCATGCATAGACCGATGCTTGGAAGTTACAGTTTTGTGGTGACCCTCTTTGTCATTTTTACTTGAGAGGGCCACTCACTGGTCGACATTTTTCAAGGATAAATACGAAAGAAATACCTATGTTATTATATATTTTAATTGTTTGTTACAATTCGTGCAGCCTAACCTGTTGCTTTAGTGAGTGAGTTCTATTGGTAAAATTATATATGTGGCGAACTTAGACAGTCGAGTAACCGATTTGGTTTTACATTTTCAGTCGCACAAACATTACTGACCAAGCCAGAAGTGGGAACCCTGTAACATCCTGTGCCAAATCAACGCTGCAAACAGTAGCAATGTGTGCTTTTGAGCCACACATTTTAACATACCCATCAGGTGTTTACTTTTAGCCAGCGGATGTTTCAATATCCTTGGATGACCTCAATTTAAGTAAGAGGCAGAGATCAAATAAGGTTCCTATATCCAACAGGAAGGACCAAAATCTGCAATACAACTTTTGGCCAATCATAGCTTTTTTTAATTTAAATAACTCTTAAGCTTAAGGAATTCTGGGTAGTTTTTCTGAATAGTTGAGTCAGCATTCCTAGGCATTGATTCGTTTTTGAAAAGAAGTTTTTTACATTGCAGTGAAAAAGGATTGTTCCCTGCTGTAATAATATCCAAAACAGGCAAGTGAAGCAAGGATGGTTTTATGGTTGAAACTTTTTTAAACTACTTAACTTTTTTATTTTACCAGGTAAGGCACAATGAGCTATATAGCTCTTTCAGAAGTGATTGGTGAACGAAGTGACTAATGTGGAAATTTAAAGTAGCCAAATACTCTAAATGCACGTTGATTCTAAATGTGGAGGGGAAAACCGGAGGACCTGGAGAAAAATCCACGCGACCAGGGGGAGAACATGCAAACTCCAAATATACAGGTGTCAGGGTCGGGATCAAACCCACGACCTCCTGGATGCCAGGCGAGGAAGTTAATATCTCGGCACAGTGGCCCCCACATGATGATTGGATATTTTACACTAGCACCCTTTGCCTAAGAGGTGTCCACATGCACCTTACTGACTTGGCAGCACGCGCGCACCTCGGTTCGTTCGATCATGCGTTTACTAACCGCGATGGGGCTCTTCCTTTTGGCAGTGGCTCACTGCGCATCATCGAGGCAGATCATCTCCCACTGGAAGAACTGCACACGACCTGACTGTCCTGTGTGCCTCCCACTCAAGAATGCTGGAGACAAGCGCAACCAGCAGTGTGAGTATCAAGATGGTCACGTACGGACCCATTGACTGGTTTACCTTGATTAATGCTTTCAATGCAGAGGGGGGGTTGCTTTTTGATAATGCGCTCAAATCCACGTAACAAAATTGCAGCCAATCGTGAACGCGTTGAATTATTTGACGTATAATATTTTCAGAGTCGTTTGTATGCTGTTACATGTTTCAAACTTTATTGTTGCTTGTTGTGCCTGATAATCGCCGCTATTTGCACAATGTTCCCGTGGCAGGGTGCACGACACCTATTGTTGTGCAAACCTCTTGTAATTTGCATATTGGCACGATATGAATTGGTTATATATATGTCGAATATACATATATACTGGCCTTTTGCATAGTGCATTACGGTCCTGGTAAAGTAATATACCACGGTGTGTAAGATTTGAGAGGGTATCTTGTGACCGATTCGGGTCCGTTTTGGCTGTGTTTGTAATATTACTCGAGCAGTCGGCCATTTTATCCTAAGCCATTTTGCAGTGGACTCCAAAAATGAAGGACAGTGTTTTAGTCGTGTACAATTTTTTTACTTTTTTCTTTCACAAAGTTGCACTATTGCATGCTATCAAAGTAAACGGTCTTAGAATAGTCTGTGCTGAACTAACATGCCCTGTTAATATCCCAATAACACTTAATGTGCACGTGGGCAAACTTGCCATATGAAGCTGTATCGAATGAGTTGCCATAGGCAAGCACAGCGAATTGTCGCCAGGTGGATTACACCAGTAGAGTGGAACTTATTTATTTTAGTTGCCTAAACTGAGAATATTTGTACTTGCGCTGCATAGAAGAGTGATTTCCGAGATGAATGAGCGTGGTTTAGCTCTGATACACACATTGCGTCATCGCTCGTGTGGTTTTGACGAGGTTCTTGACGAGAAACTGAAAATGGCTGACTTTCGGTATTTGTTGCCTGGGGCACAGGGTGTGATGAACAGGTTCACGTGCCGGTAAAGTCTTGCTCTTCCGACTTTCTCGTGCGCACGCGATAAACCAAGACTGGGAGACGAGGGGGTGGTCAACGGGCGTGGCATTGGCCACATTACCCTGACTGACACTTGCTCCGCACCGGCCACATAACCGTGACACGTGCGCCGCACCGGCCACGTAACGGTGACACGTGTGCCGCAGCGATCACTAACAGTACTCGTCCCAGAGGTGTGCGAGGCGTGGTGGGTAAACTTTGTCACGCTTTTTTGTGTGTGTTGTGCAGCCCTGCTCGGCGCCTCGTCGCTGAGTGTGAGCAGCTCTGTGAGCGCGGGTGTTATGGGTCAGCCCAGCACACCCGGTCTCTCGACGTCAAACCCCATCGACCCAAGCTCCATGCAGCGCGCCTACGCCGCACTGGGCATCCCGTACCAGAGCAGTCCGCCTCATGTGGCCCAGCAGCAGAGCGCCAATCGAGCCATGAACAGCATCAGTGAGTATACCTTCAAGATGACGATTGTTTGCAAAAAAATCCATCCAGTGTAAATTCATTAGAGACGATTACTTGGATCATTTTCCTTTACGGTAGTGAGCAATTCACCGAGTTGGATTCGAATTGGGATTATGGACTCCTGCCAATATACTCGAAATAAAAAGTAAAATGAACAGCAGTATTCCTCAGCAGGTGACTTGCTGAAAACTAATACCACGTGAATTTAACTTGAAATCGACCAAATAAATATCTACATAACATAACGCAAGTTGGCAAAAATGCCGTTTCCTACAAACAGGCCAAAGTAATTTTAATTTCATGCAGACCCATCCACTTAATTTATGTGTAAAAGTTCCATTGTTTTTTTGCATAAAATACGTTGTGTAATACGCACCATTTTGATAAATATAACTTGAAAAGTCAATGCTGTAATGACTCCATAGGTAGGCCTCCAAAATCTTAACTTTTCAAATGATTAATTTCATGTCTATCATACAGACTTGGAATATATCAATCCTAACACCATCAAAACCAACATGAACAACCTACTTTTCAGTAGTATTTATAAAGTCTATTTTTTTAAGCAACTGCTCATTGCACAACCACACATCCAAAATTCACACTAAATCTGCCCATTGTGCAATTTAAATCAGCAACAGCATGTGGTAGGGCTCTGAATTATTTTAAGTGTTTGCAATCAACTACGAGGAATAACGTAAGTTGATGATAGCAGCAATGGGAGCTGTCGGTTCTTAATTCTCACCACGCCACCAGCAAGGAGTGTTGTGATTGTGACCGCTGTTTCCTCAATTTGTGCGTATTATAATAATCTCATGTCTATGGCTTGCCCCAATGTTTCCCGGTTTGTGAGGAAGAAACGGCAATGCGTGAAACCCAAGCAGCAGAAACACGCCTCGTTGCATGCAGATACTCGCATTGCAGAGAGCAAATAAGCGTTTAGTGTCCCGTGAGAATGTTTTCTCCAGATAAAAATCACCCTCGAGTTCAAATTAATAGTCACCCTTTTCATTGTTAGTGCACGTTGTGTTTACATTGTTTAGGAGTTAATGACATTACTATTTCATCTTCTTGGTTCTTTCAATTGGTAATGCTTGATACATCACATGGTATTATAAAATAATATGATATTATATCTATAATTGCATTCTTTATAATAAACTTTTAATGCCTTTATTACAGCTGTGTTTTAATTAATAGTTATGAAGTCTACTGTTGGGGTTTCTTATCATTGCGTTAAAAACATTCGTTTTAATCTCCCAATGGACATTCATTTCTATTCAAAACATTGTGTTATAACTTGCACGACACAGGCTGGATGTTGACCTAAGTTCAGTTGAACAGTTTCTTGAAATATAAGAGAGGCTACTGCACGATAAGAAAATGTAACAGGTGTTAAAACGGTATAACTTATTTTTTATTTCAATGCATTTCTAAGCCTCAAATCTTCTAATTGCATGAATACCTTGCTAAATTATTTTGGAACTATGTCAAAGCTTAATTGTAAATGACATGTGCTCAAATGCCTTATTTTCAGATTTACCATGTAAAGTACTGTGACAATATGAAGGCGCCACCGTGCAAAGCGTGTGTTTTCGTGCATTTGTTCACAGATGCCAACCAGATGGGTGGTATGGGCGCTGGCGGAATGGGCATGTCCAACTCTAATCAGTCGGGTAGCATGATGCAGGACCCTGGTATGCTGCCGCCCATCGGATCCCAGAGGTATGGTGGTTGTGCATCCGTCCATTGTCCTTATCACTTTCCCCATTGCAAAATCTCTGTTGGGTTCCGCTTCGTCGAGACTATTGCCCGGAACTTTTCATCGACAAATCAGTTTTTTTGTGTCCGTCTGTGTGTTTTATAGCCCAATGGGTGGGGATAACGGGCAGGCCGGAGGTCTTACGGCAAGTGCGGCCACGGCTGCCCCCAGCACAGGCGTGCGCAAGGCCTGGCACGAGCACGTCACTCAGGACCTGCGAAATCACCTGGTGCACAAGCTGTAAGTACCGGCACCCTGCACACTTTTACTGCAAGCACACCCATCATTATCTGACCACAAGCACTTGAAGAGCTTGGCTTGTTGGACTCCATTAAAAAGCCCCCTTTGGAAGATAAACCATGGGAATTTCAATGGGTTGCAGTCAGTTTTTGATCAACTGTACTTACTTTATCCATGATGTTGTTAAAGGAACACAGAACTGTATGCGTATCCTTAATTGCACGTTTATTTATCCTCATCCTCTACTGCCGACCCCCGTTTTAATGTTATTCACAACATGTTTTTAACTTATTATCCGTCTGGCAGTGTCCAAGCCATATTCCCCACGCCGGACCCAGCTGCACTGAAAGACCGGCGGATGGGCAACCTGGTGGCCTACGCACGCAAGGTTGAAGGGGACATGTACGAGTCTGCCAACAGCCGGGTACGGTGTGCCCGCCCGCACGGTCATCCACCCCTTGAGGGTGGACATCTCTTTCGCTTGCCCTTCAGCAGCGTATGAACGGCATAGTCATGTGCATGCCAAAGTAGTAACACGGCGTGTTTTTGTGTGCGGTGTCCTTGCAGGAGGAGTACTACCATCTGTTGGCGGAGAAGATCTACAAGATCCAGAAGGAGTTGGAGGAGAAGCGGCGGTCACGCATGCAGAAGCAGATGATGCAGAACCCTGCTAGCATGCCGACCATGAATATGTCGCCGGGACAGGCCATCCGACCGCCCAGTAAGAGCTCTAAGTGCATATTGCCGGGTAGGCTTGTAAACCTTGGGCTCCAGTAGGGCTATTGTGCGCACATGGTGTTTTAAGGGCACCCTGTGAGACGAATAGGTGAGCATGTGTGCGCACCTGGGAAAGGTCCTAGTGAAGAATATTTCTGTCCAGGTGTGTGTGTTAACATGAAAGCCATTGTGTATCGGCAAGCAACTAAAATTCCTGGATGCGGTGCGATTGAAGTCACGCGTATCCTAATGGGCACCACATCGGGACCATATCATGTACAGAAATTTAATTGTTGATCAATGTGGTGAACCCAAGAGGGTTATTTATGGGGAGGTCCTTATCCAGCAGTGGACATAACAAAAGGGATGTACAAGTACATGCACAGCGTAGTGGGATTAATGTTTAACTTCCAAAAAACTTTTAGAAAAATCAACCCTATAACTAAATGCAGCCATATTTAGTTTTTGGTGGATCTACAACAAGCAGTGACGGAACAAAATAACTCCCTCCTTATCCATACGAGAGCCTTCTGCAAGATTCTGATAGCATTGGTGCCTTCAGTCACGGTGAGGCGTGTATAGGCATGTCCTTTGTCTTCAGCCATTTCCGTACTGAATGCTTTGTTTGTAGGGTGGGGGGGGGGTCTAGAAATGACGTGATCTTTAAAGGGTGATTTTATTCATAATGTATAACAAGAAGTTTACGTTGATATCTTTTTTTGTGCAGATGGGCCAATGTCCGACACCGGTATAATGCACACAACTGCTCCAAGCGCTCCAGGGGTGCCTTCTCAGCTGCATGGCCGCATGCCAGCTCCACCAGGTACTTGCCAGTTCACGGAGGGGCCGTCCGCAAGCTCATTCAGCTTCTATGCTCCATTATTTTATTAAGGAAATTAATAACACAATTCGTCAACGGTGTGTTTTTTTTGTTTCGTCAAGGATGAGAGTATGAGTGGACTAAAATCGTCAAGCCTGACGGCAATGGCCTTATAGATTACAGTGCACTGAGGAAGACACTCATGACAAAAAACTATACTATATGTTTATAAAAACATTTACGAAGTTCACTGATTGGCTGACCTCAATATGGGAGGAAATTGAACATCTCTCGCACACCAAAATTTAATAACTGAAACGCACTAAATTTCAACTGCTTTAGTTGACTAGACTTAGAGAATGAGGAAATAAAATCCAGACTAATAGCAAAAGAATGCCACAGATTCTGGTAGAAAGGCCAACTAAATTATCACTTGTGCACACAACTCTGTGTAGCCATCTAATCTTGCAAATCTGCTCTGCAAAAAACTGTTTTGAGCCAACTCTGTCTAGTGTAGAACTTTTGAGTAAGACTCCTGTGATGATGTTGGCGGCATGGTGGCATGTCTCCCCTTGTAATGCTGTTAGTGTAAGGGATGGGTGGTTGATGCAGATGAGTGAAATTGCTCAAACTCACTTGGCTGAGAATTGCATTCAATTGGACGTCTGTGCAAAAGAGCTGCATAGCTCATCGGATTCTTGTGTTTTGTCTGGTATCACAGGAGTTGTGTAATAATAGAATTATCCTTTTAGTTGGGCATGGATGAAATGACTGAGTTGTCCTTCCCCTACTCATTGCTGCTTTGTTTAAATGCATAGGTGAAGAGAAAGACATTAGTTAACAAAAGAGATCTCTGGTAGTTTAAAATGTGCAAAAAATTATTGGGAACACTGCACTGTATGACAGTTGTACTGCAGAATGGGAAGGACATATGCCCTCTGCTGAAAGGTTTTGATGCCCCTTGCCTTGGTTAAACCATTTCTTTTATCCTCAATATTTAGTACCCACTTCAATTATCATCCATGCCCAGTCCTTAGACGGTATGGTAGGTCTTGTTTGACGAAATGAAATGCGCAGTTTGGTATTAAACCTTCAATTCATTACAATTTTAATGAGTAATTCAATTTGTGATGTACATTTAATTGTTTCTTTTGCGCTTCATAATTAAGTGTCTTCCGGCATGTGAAACTGCCTTGCACTCGAGTATAACATACAAATTAAATGTAATTGAGAATAATTTTTTGAAATACATATTTCCACCCACTTGTGGAGTGATCGCTAATTGATGGCCCAGTAGGGACCAGCGTGCAGGACTGAGAATGAGACAAGTGTTGCCATGGCTTCTGGAAGCCCGCTTGATCTGGGGTAGACTCTCTGCATGAAGCACGATCACCCATTCCCCTGCCACTGCGTGGAGAGCAAATGTTTGTTTCTTGTAGCCTTGTACCAATATATCATGACCAGGTGGACACACCCCTTGATTTATGCATTGGTATGCATTTGAAAGCTCCCGTGCTTGTTCACAAGATTTGGCCATTGTGTTCTGAATGTAGTTGCAGATATTGTGAGTTGCCTCCAATTATGTCATATTTACTGTGGGACAAATTGCTTCCAAATCTACTGTGGTGGGTAAATTTGAAATGTGCCAGATTTATGCCACCATGTCCCTGAAGGGTTCCTGTATTCTAATTGGTCGTTTCCACCCATGGAACTTTTTTTTTCTAAACTATCATCTGAAAAATTCACTTCTGCACCATATGTAGGCATGTACTGTGTGTCTTGTACTTTTCTGACCTGCATTTGCAGTGAATCTTTACATGTTGGTGTTGATTGTGGGAAGTCAGAGGAGTGCCACGAACTCGGACCAATTACTTGCTCCTGGAGTGGGTGAATTAAATTAAATTTTGGCTGGCTGTTTTGTGAGCCACTCCACATTGCCCTTGTGGAGTGTGGTTAGTGCAATAAAAATTAGGTTACGTAGTATTTTGTTTATCATAGAATACAACTGGCCGCATTGGGTTAAGGGGACAGACTGGTCTGCCACGGGGTTTTCATATTCCCCATGCCAGGTGTGGGCAGTAATGCCAATATGAATATAATAGAATTAATTTGCACTTTAATTAGGTTTGCTGGGCACGCCTGACGTGGGGAATTTTTCAAATCCCGTGGCAGAATGCAGTGTCCCTTTCGTCACTTGGGAGTTTCGGGTGCTTTTGATATAAGCTTCATTTACATTTATTCAGTAACTTGGTTGTCGTTGAAAATCCTGGCCCCGATCAATTAATCATTAATTACTGTATGCAACAATCTGCCCAATAGATGTTGTCCTGCACTGATATTTTTGTTAGTTTTTGGAATTTGTAGTTTCCAAGAACCTTAATTGCCAAAATGTGTTTTGCGGCATTATCAGTGTTCAAAAGTAAGAAACGAACAATAATACTTCAAAAATAATGAAAGACCAATTGGGGAAAACTGCCGAAAGCAACTAATCGCATGCAGCGAGTGTTCTTTTAAATTTTCCTTGCCTAACTTGTAACATTTTTAACTTTGCATGCCAGTCTTGTGTATTGAGTACCATAGATTACCATTTATTATTACCGCGTATCAATTATAAGTGCGGCGAAACTTGAGATACAGACCGTGCGCGCGATGCCTTTGTTACTTGAATGAATTAATGATATGTTATTTGTCATAGCAACACACATGTGAATGTGACATCTGCCATCTCAAATCAGCAGGACCTGGGCTCGGAGCTTGGCGGGGTCCGGCGTGGCACGGTGTGGCGGCGGGTTCTGAGTTTGCCGGCGCTGTTGGTGCTCGTGTTCCCGCAGGACCCGGGGGCCAGTTTGGGCAGATGCCCCCGATGGCAGTGCCACCAGCCGTCCTCAACCAGCGCTCGACGCCACCACTCAACCACCCAAATCAGTTGAACCAAATTAACCAAATGAATGCAATCAACCAGGTGAGAGCCGCGACGGCCGCCGATCGCTACAGGAATCCCTTCCCCCATAAGTTGTCATATTTGTGTTGTTTCACATATACTTTGTTGATGAATTGGGGAACCTGTATTTATTTGTGAGTTTAATGTTTTGCATGTGTTCTTAAAAAAAAGCTCAAAATAGGAATGCACATGGTGAAAACAGACTATTTTGCGACGTTGTACAGTATTGTACGCGCATAGCATGTACCAAGTGCAGAGGGAGGTGAGCTCTCGACGTGCTACGCTGTAACAGGACGAAATGAATCCGCGACAATTAATTACAAATGATGTTCACGTGGTACGCCCCTATGTGCGTACAGTACAGTCGGTGTCGCAAAGTAGCTGGACTCGACAACGTAGAGGAGTTGGAGATGGTGGAGTAGCTTGAGTCCCATGGTGAGGACCTGTCATGAGGAGCTAATGCAGCTATAACAAAAAAGCAGACGACAAGGCCGATTAAATTATACCACCACAAGGAATATGAGCTGGCCTGAGCACAATTTTCTTTGTCACTATTCTTAAGGCCTGGCCTCAGGAATAATGAACGGTCTGAACTGCATTTGGTCCCAGAAACGGTTAAGTCTGGGCACCAAATGTCAAGTTCCAGTGCTGTGTTTTTTCAGTTTTGTATGGTATGGAGGCCTGGACATTGCTTCAAGCTGATTTGGATAGGCTGCAGCCCTTGCACATGCCATTCCAAAGATGCCTTCTTGGCATCCGATGGTTCGACTTTGTCAGAAATGTCACCATTGCATCTACGACAGGTCTACTAGCGATTGAGAGCTTAGTTGGAAGGAGACAGTTGTCCATTTTTGGACACATTGCTTTTCTTGTTGCGCAAACTCCAGCAATTTGTCCTTCAGTTGGCAGTTGTACGTTGGAAGTTGACTGCAACCCTCTGAAGAATGGCTCTGGCCCCCATGGTCACCCCCGTGATCCATAGATCAAACAAATTACTGGACACCTATATGGCAGCAAGAGCAGTTTTTTTTAAGTTGCAAGAGGTCGCACGTTTGGCGCAATGGTCCTTTGCTGGCGATGCATGATGATTGCTACAAGGAGCTGTACGAGCGGAAGAAAAAAAATTGCTGTCCAGCTGTCTTTGGACAGATATATATTTTTTAACATTCTGCAATGAAGTCAGAAGGTCTGTAGAAGAGCCCAGAAGAGAACCAGCTTCTTCTGGTGAACGTTCTTGTGGCTCCAGTTTCATTGTCAGATCCTACCCCCCTTAGTCTGCGTAACTCCAACACTGCTCACCCCAAGAAGCATCTATCAAATAAGCTCCTAAACCATCTCTGGAAAGTTTTTTCTAGTTCTATCTATTATGAGTGAAAATGTATGTTAACGTATGTATTTTAGTATACTTCATGACATAGTCACGTTGCTTCAAGGATTATCGACGAGGAACACACAACCCCTGATTTAAAAATTATATTTGGGAAATTAGAGTTCTCTTTAAGCAAATTCGAGTAACATTTCCCAGGAATGCACTCATCCCCAATGTTTAGTGGGGGGGATTCATGTACTCGCCCCTGAAGCAGCAACTGAGTAGGCTGCAGTAGACAAAGCCGAAAAGCTTTGGCTTTTACAGCCCGAATCACGATCTCGGATGTTTTTTTATGAAATGTGGCTGGTGGTTAAATTTTTCTTATTTAAGCAAGAAATATTCTTATGCTGGCATGGGCCATGTTACATTTGCAAGTTGCCACACTTGAAATGCCCACAAGGATGCCGAGGGCATGCTGCTGCTGTTGCCAGAGCCAACATAAATGGGTGCTTATTGTTAGCAGTGAATTCCACTCGGTGAGACGATACTGTGATGTTCCATGGGTGTTTTATTGGGTTTAATGTCTCACAAATCAGATGCCCCCTTTTTATATCTAATTATAATTGCTCTTCTTCCATGTAAACTCAACACAGCATCTCGTAGGAGGCTGTGCTCAGCTGCTTTTGAACATCACGGTTGTGGTTAAATGTGTGCCTTCAACAATCTATTGCTGACGTCACCGATAAACCCATGGTGCAGCTATGGTCGATCCTGTGAAAGTAACTGCTTAATTTGTGTAGTGGCCTTATAGTGAATAGCAAGTAGGATTTGGTGATCAAGGTTTTTAAAAACAAATCAAATGCGGCTGGTGTTTTCTGCTGCATCGGGTTCCATTACTTTGGAAACTCGTTTTGATTATTGTTCAGTGTGTTTGGCTACCAGCTTTCATTACTGGTGAGAATCACATGATAGCTACCAGCCATGGTTATTCTGAATGAAGTAAACATTGACCATCTTCATTGTCTCACACTTGTGATTCGTTACGTGGCGGTTGTTTGGGTTGATGTTCCAATTCCCCATTGTACTGCGTGGGTCGATTCATGATGGGTTTTGTGTTCGTGTTCTTGCAGATGGGGAATACGCGCATGCCGCCGGCGCAAAGCATGATGCACATGGGCAACATTGGAGTGCAATCGCAGCAGCAGCCGCCGACACCGCAGCAACAGCAGCAGCAGCAGCAACAGCAGCAGCAGCAACAGCAGCAGCAGCAGCAGCAGCAACAGCAGCAGCAGCAACAGCAGCAGCAACAACAGCAGCAGCAGCAGCAGCAACAGCAGCAGCAGCAACAGCAGCAGCAGCAACAGCAGCAGCAGCAACAGCAGCAGCAGCAACAGCAGCAGCAGCAGTTCCACTCACAACAAGCGGGGCCTTTCCCTCCTGTGACAGCAGGCAAACCCACAAGCAGCGGGGGCCCCTCGCAAACCCCTCCGCAGCCTGCTACCACACAGGTGTGTGCCATAGTCCCTCTATGTACTCTAATAGTGACATTTACCGTTATGCAGGTGTTCCTTCACAACTGGTAAATATTCTGATTTCTTGTCATTTGTAATTCCATGGAAGGAGAGCAATGCAAGCTCCATGTTTCTTGCGATTGCAGAGAACAATAATACAAATCGATGCAGTTCACTGCTTTACATGTGACAACATGTTGGACAGTCTCATTGTGTTGGGAGGTTCATAATTGCTGATTTCAAATCTAAACATTATTTGCTGATAATGCATTGAAAGTGGTGCATAATGAACAAAAAAAATAAACAACACTGATGAATGAGTTTTTCAGAGTTGATGATGTCGGATTGCAAATTGGTGGGAAAATTTCCAGACTTTGCTGATCTTATTTACATGCACACGCTTTCCTTTGGATTTCACCGCCCCCTCCCCCCCATGTCTTGTACAGGCGGCACCCATGCCAAGCACAGTCATGCAAAACAGTGGAAAGGGGAACGCAGGGCTTCCTCCAGTGACCCAGGTGGCCGGGATGGCTCCATCAGCCGGGTCTCCTCTGCCACCTACCCATCAGTCCAGCCAGCCGCCCACGGGCCAATCTGGCATGCACGGGAAGCAGTCGCCCCAGCAGCAGATGCCGCAGCAGCAGCAACCGCAGCCGCAACCACCGCCTCAACCGCTTGCTCAGGTATGTGGGCTGCATTGGTAACCACTGTGGAGGGTGACTTACTGATGAAGCTTTCGTTTTTTTTATTTGTGGAATCGAAATGTCAGAATATATTTTAGAACTGAACATTGGCCATTGACGTTAAACACGGCGGATACAACAAGAAGCAACATGGCGTATGCCATTTACATGCGCTTTGTGCTATCTGGTTTGAGCAGTTCTCCTTTGAGTTAGCTAAAATCGGAGAAATACTAATCTTGAAAGCATATTCTGTATGAATGTAATTAGAAAGTGGAGGTTGCTTTAGGTGGGAGATGTGCAGAATGTAGGAGAGCAGGTACACAGGCAGGCATTGGAGTTGGGCATCGGGAGGTTGGCAACCTAGGGTAAGACCTAAAGCCATTGGTAGTTATGAGATCTTAGAAGGCCTCGTGTTTATTGTGCAACTAAATTCGGGATATTGACCGAAGGATGGAAACAACGGTAAAGTGTGTTTGGCACATCAACGTAATTGGCCCTGATGGCCTTTTGACCATTGTGGATTTTTTGTCCCCCGGGCGCAATGCAGGTTCAGCGTTCTCCACAGAGTCAGGCGATTCCTCTGGCGCAGACGACGCTGCCTCCGGCCCAGGGACCCACGTCTGTGGGGCCATCCCCAACCGCAGGGCCCCAGCACCTGCAGCAACCACCGCGCCCGCAGTCCCAGCCACAGCCACAGCCCGGGACGCCGGGCCAGGCACAGCCCAAGACTCCGGTGAGCCGGCAGGGAGAGTTGCGACGCAGAGCCACGCGTAATGCCAACATGTTTGCGTGCGACTGTGGTTGGAACTGGGTATGGATAGCACTGTGGTGTGCAATAGCTGCTGCTAGTTGCGTAGCAATGCACAGGATAAAAATTCTGTGCTTGTGATGCTCGGGTTGAATCGTCGTTTAGGATTTATGCTTACCCATATGCTCATGTTACATTTTTGCCTAATGTGGTGTATAGCACTACAAATTAGATGAACAAGAAGCTATTTAAACAGGATCATAAAATAAATTATTTCTAACAATGATGACGAATTATTGAAAAAAGGTTCTTAAATGCCAAACTGATGCTCAGAAAAACTGCACTCTCGTCATCACATCAGCCCGAAACCAAATGTCGGTCCCCTTTTTTTCAACACATGGTTAGTCCGTTGTCCTTAGAATGCTCATTCTTGCCAACTAGTGCATACCTGTAATACAGTACTGTCGACGAAATTCAGATCTTTGACTCCTAAACCTACCGGTCTGTAAGGTAGCCAAGAGTCTGCAAGACAGAAAATACGTTTATGAACATGTATTGGTGACCCTTTTAAAATTATCCAATGATGTTTTTTTGGACACATGATTGACATAGGCATTTTGTTCCGAGATGTAGCCAGGTGGTAAATCTTTGTTGGGAGCAATGGCATTCGTAACTTACTTTGCATTGAATGGTTTGTTTTTATGCAACCATTTAGGAACTTATTTAACAGCCAACAACTATTCTGCAAGCCATTTTGAATGCAATTTGGCCATCAGAATATCCATTAACTTCAACCTGTCCTCGTAATATCCTCTTGGATAATCACCTTGGATGCCTAAGAATGTACTTTATTGTGCGCATCGATGCACGCCCAACGCGAACATCCTGTTACTTAATTCGGCAACTCCTGCCTCCCTAGATGTCACAGTCGTGCGTGGGCGCCGGCGACGTGAAGGTGGGCACCCCGGCGTCGGCGGGCAGCGCGTCGGACGGAGGCTCGCAGCCCGTGCCCATGGACGTCCCCACAGCCGCCACCGCCGCCACCACCGACATCAAGATGGAGATAAAGATGGAGGAGGGCGCCAGCGAGGGTGCCGCCCAGCCCGACGAGAAGCCCGACGTTAAGGTATAGCGGTGCCGCCGCTGCTAGACGCTGTCGATATGGATTTGCGGCTTAAAAATTTGAATTGCGGTGTTGCCCGCATCAAGTCTAATTGTACGTTAAGATCTTATTGATTCTTTCGGTAAAGTCGCGTAGAAGGGAAATACCGAAAGAACCAAGAAGATGAATCCTTGCAGTCACGAAAGCTTTAAATCGAAATGTACGTTAAGAATTGAAATGACGTGTTTTGTCGAATGAAGTGAAAAGAAACGAATGTGATGTAAGATGACGTAGTTTTCAGTGAAATCATGAGCATGAATTATGACAGTTCTCAGTGGTTGAGAGATAGATTTTTGTGTATTTTAGTAACTATGCTTGTCAAGGTTATGTAGAAAATCCTTAATGGGTATTTCTCTGCAGGTTTTGTATCTTTGCCCTGATGGACCTTATGTGTACGTTCGTTTCCTGTGATTTTTTGTTGCTTAAAAGAAGATTCAACCTTTTAGATCTATGCTTTGGGCTGTTCAACGCAAGTTTGAAGTTAATTAATTCTTAAAATTAACGTCCTGTCAGGTTCATCACTGGTGGAATAGTGACATCCCTGGATTGCCCATACGCTTTAATGTAAAATCAGAGCAGCAATATCACAAGAACACTGATGGAACATTTTCCCAAATTTTTTCTCAGTAACAAAGCTTCGTCTCTCATATTTCGGATAGCCCAGAACACACAGCTTGGGTACATGCCTCCAAAATAAAAGCTACTTTACGTAGCTTATTGCGGTTGTGCATTACGGCTATTGGACGTGTTTTTGGGTTGTAATTCTTGTTGTTTGGCACGACTTCTGACGTTTCACTCCCACGCTCTGGGAGCTTCAGGATGTGAATTGCTGGGAACGAAACGTTGGACATGCCGTACACCACTCGGTAAAACCCAAGCTGTTCGCTTCTCTCAAAAGCATTTCGCGTTTTAGCAGTTGGTCCCATCACTAGGCTTTGACTGTGTTGATAGACAAAACAACAGTGCGGCTCTCGGTGCTCGAGTCCCCGATGATGGGCGTCTGTAACCTGCAACGCTGACCACTGTCCATCCGTCGTCCGCAGCCGATTCGGGAGGAGGTGGACGGCGAGGTGGAAAAGATGGAGCCGAGCGAGGTGGACGAGAAGCCCGATATCAAGATGGAGGTGAAGGAGGAGAGCTCCGAGTCGAGCAACTCATCGACTGGGCCACAGCCCTCGCCGGCCACACCTCAGCCACGACCCAAGAAAGGTGACGGCATCCCCCACCCCTCGCCTACCTCCAATTAGCACGGTTGGCTACGTACGTTGCAGAAAAAGTTGTGCATACATATATGCAGTATATACATATGTTACCTACATCGTGCCCAAAGGTGGACCGTTGCCTTCCTTCGCTGCTGTGCTTGCTGACAGAAGACGAGACTCAAAAGAACAAGGAGCTCTTGTGTTATCGATGCCAGTCATGTAATTATTCATAGGTTGTAATTGATTCCTAATATCAGGATAAATTGATCAAATAATGCGTCTGAGAATCTGTTAAATTTTACTTCCTACTTATTTTCTAATCGTGTTTCTTTGGGTAACGATGAGACAATATGAACAAGCCAAAATATGATTTATCTTGAATTCAATCGTGACAATTTGTTGAATCGCTGGGGGATGTTTGAGTGAATATACCTGCCTAGTAGAAATGTATTTGCGCTGTGTCCCTTGCTGTCCGACATGAGTAAAACATTTTATTATTGAGGAAAAAAGACTTTAAAATCACTAATGCTCCCTTCAGACACACACACACATTGGGTGCATATCCACAGGATAACATTTGGATTGCGTCGCCTTTGCCCCAACCCAGTACATGCCTAGGCGGTGCTTGGCGGCGTTCCTAACGGAAATGCGTTCGTGTGCCACCGGCGTGCAGTGTTTAAGCCCGAGGAGCTACGGCAGGCTCTGATGCCCACACTGGAAGCCCTGTACCGGCAGGACCCCGAGTCCCTGCCCTTCCGTCAGCCCGTGGACCCACAGGCACTGGGGATTCCCGTGAGTTACACTTTGCACGTCACAGTCACAATCATCATCATCATCCTGGCACCCTCCCCACGGGATTTGTTCCCAATCTAGAGACACTCATTGCTCCCATTGTTCGAGTACTTAATGGCAAATGAGAGATTTTCTCTTTTAGATTATGTCAAAGGAAGTGCCACTCTCCCTTCCTTAAGAATGTCCTTTTATCCAAAGCTCTTCAGCAGAGCTTTTGTTAAAAAGCTAAATTTATTGCAATGCAGCTTAGATGACTCACCTGTTTCTGAACAAGGGGTTTCATCCATCAATGCATCTGTGCACACGGCCGTGTGTATCCGTCCAACCACAAAGCCTGACATTTTAGAAAATCCTGAAGGCAACTGCCCAATTTTAAATTATGCCACCCACAAGTCTGGGAAAAACTGGCTGAGCTGTTGTTGGTAATTGTTAGAGAACCCTGTGTTATCACAGGGGGGAAATTTCATTAATTGACTTGGGGCATTTGAGTAAGGCCTGATATTGTTTAATCCACCTCGCCCCCTCGCTGCGCCACGAGCCTTAACAATCGGGAGATTTTATCTACGCTTCCCGAACTTGGTTGAGTTTAACTCGTCGCAGTGGTTAATTCAACTTCGTCAAATGCATAGTGTTGATTGTTCATTAAACCACGACCTAGTTACCGCATTGGGAAACCCGCAAACTCGTGCAGAACCTGGACTTTGGGCATATAAGTGTGGCACTTAAATCTCCACGTGACTCACCCAACCCCCACTTTTTGCTCGGATGCCTTGCCTAGCTTCTCGTGCAATCTCACCTGACACCAACCTTGTGTACATGAGTGCGTGTACATCTCTATTCATCACACCCGCATGCACTCGAGCAGCTTTTCAATGAACCGCAAAGGACACCTGTTACTCTTGTAGTGCTTGCACTTATTAATTGTAGTGGACATGTGTCGGAGAGTTTTGCAGCCTTAGGAGAAGGATCGTTGTGACAAAGCCATGCACCCAGGAAGTTTGCCTTTGCCAAATATGAACGCTCCACTTTTTACTGTGTTAGCTGCCACTACTGCCCATAAAGGCTGCCCCCTCTCTTAACCTTGTCCAGGGGTGTGGCAGAGCTCATTCCTTTCAAAGATGGCTGCAATGAAAAGAACCAAAAGTAAACCCAAATTTCGATCGGTGCGGGCATTCGTGGGTGAACACCTGTCGTCACTGTTAGTGCATTGTATGTGAACACAATTTGACAGTTTGGGTCCTTGATGAAATGCATAATAACTGTCTTGGGTTTCCTATTGGTAGCATTCAAAGCTATCGTCTGGAAGCCTTGATGTATAGACCCAAAGTCTCTTCACTTGGTTTTACAACCAACCCCCATGCACTAGATTTTAAGGAAGTTTCAGCTTCAACTTAAATGATATCCCATTTAAATGTGTAACACATAGGCTTTGGCGACCAAAACCTCTATTATGGATTCCATTTAAAACTGTAGTGATGGATATAAACTGAACATAGCATAATTTAAAATGAGTGCGCCGATTAAATCGCTGTTCGGTGCTGAATGTGTGTGTGTGTGCATGTCAACCGGTATTTATGTACCAAATTCGTATAAACTTAAGGCCGTTTGTTACCGTGAGCCATTTGTAAAAAAAACTGCTGGTGCTGCTATGTTGCCCTATTTAAGCCCTTGCTTAAAATCTTTGAAAATCTATGCTGGTGATGCCTTAACTCTTCCATTGCAGTTCTTGATCCCTTCGTTGCTCCACTACCTCTGTCGTGTGCAATAACCCAAAGCTTGCTGGGATTTGATTTTTGTTTCTTCAAGCTCTGTTTTTGCAGATTTAAGATATTAAAAGTTGCTTTTTTTACATTAATTGGCATTCATACTCCACCTTCATTAATGTCACCTGAAGATAATCTGCCCATCTTGACATGTTTTCAGTACGTCAGAAGAACGGAAATGAAGTCCCAGCTAGCCCGCTTACAGCTTTACTGTTTGTGTGTGCGTGTGTGTGTGTGCGCGCATGTGTCATCAAATTTTTTTGGCGTTTCTGCGAAACGGTAAGACACAGCCACGGGAGATTTTGTACCATTATTATACGGAGCGAGCTAAAACTGTGTTGGAAAGTTCCAATTGCAAAATCGCTACATGATGCTACACGTGTAAAATAGTTTAAAATGAATAAATAAATAAAGGCCAAATGAAGCCGTTAACGCCCCCACAAGTGCCTACGGACATTTCTTGACCGGCAACTTTATGCGCGACAGTTGATTTAAGGCTCCAAATTAAAGGTCCTCTCCGTGATAAGCCACGCTCAAGCCGAACGCACGTTTGTGTTGCCATCTGCTGGCCACAATGGTGGTACCAGTTCTGCTGCAGAAAAGTTGATGATTCCCTTCAGCCTTCGTCGTGATTCTGTGCAATTCGTTGGGGGGAGGACGTTGGGCCCTTCGGCCATTTTACGTACCGACCGCTTGAGGTCCTTTATAAAAACGTGTCTTTAAAGAAGCCACAGCTTGTTTTGGTCCCGAGTGACTCATGCCCGTGAAATATAATGCCCGTGTATTCGGAGACTTGAGCAAAATGCTGCTCGTTATTTTACGTATTGGGTACCAGGCAATCGTGGTATCGACAAATCCGGCTCGACTGTTGACGGCCTGCTAGCCATGTGCTGAAGGCGCACGTGCGTGAAGCTCATTAATTGTTTTCAATTGCTCGCCCGAACCCATGCCCCCTGGCTGTGTTTGTTCTGAGTGACATGTGAACCACCCAGACACCGTGAAGCCACGTTTCTTTAACAGAAACGCACCAAATTATGAAATTGCTAGTGGTGACGGATTAGCATTACCTTATACGGTTGTATACATTTTGGCCCCCAGGTGGTGCAGTGTGGAGGGTAGTGAGTGCGTTGCGATCGTGCTGCTGTTTTGCCGCTGTCAAGGAATTGAGCGCTTGATTTGTACGCCATTCCCTCAATCACATTTAAATTTCTCAACCTACAAGTGAATCTATAACACTTTCGCTGATTAAACTGCACAACTTTTGCAGCCTTTTAACTGGATGCAGTTATTTCTGCTCATGTACGTACTTAATTTGACTCGCGCTGTTATCCAGACGCTTAAGGGTTCATGAGAATTCACTTTGCTCAAACATAAGATTGCATAGCCATCGCGATGGTTTTTTCAGATGCTTGATATTTCTTGATATTGGTGCTTTTGTTTGTTATTCTATAACGGCTTTATTTTGCCCGTGGCGTGTTGAGCGCGTCCGAGTCGCGTGCCGAGCTGGGCGAGCGCACCCTTCACTCTCGCGTTGCCGCCGTGTCGGCAGGACTACTTTGACATCGTCAAGACCCCAATGGACCTGTCGACAATAAAGCGGAAACTGGACACGGGGCAGTACCAGGAGCCATGGCAGTACGTGGACGACGTGTGGCTCATGTTCAACAACGCTTGGCTCTACAACCGCAAGACGTCGCGTGTCTACAAGTACTGCTCCAAGCTGGCTGAGGTGTTCGAACAGGAGATCGACCCCGTCATGCAAAGCTTGGGCTATTGCTGTGGACGCAAGGTGAGTGTGATGATTGTGCCCGTACTCTCTTCGCACGGTGCGGAGCTCTTTGCCTACAAATTTGTCCACAACGCCACCTCAACTCGATGACTTTTAGGTGGCGGCGTCAGTGATCGTGGTGCCACATCGTTGATGCCGTGGGTTTGTTTCCCCCGTGCCGTGTCGTTTCAGTACGAGTTCTCCCCGCAAACGCTGTGCTGCTACGGCAAGCAGCTGTGCACGATCCCCCGCGACGCCTCCTACTTCAGCTACCAAAACAGGTGAGCGCGCGCCGCACGGAGTGGTTCCCCCCTCACGTGCCTTGTCCCCCTACCCCGCCCACAAAGCCAGTCGCCGACTAAACGGCACGAGTGTTGCCTGCTAGTTTGCGTCATCGTTGGGAGCTCCCAACAATGTTATGTGCGCACATTTGGTGCCGAACAAAAGCAGCAAGGCTGCTGCCATGTTGACTTTCAACAAAAAAAGTTTTGACAAAGCGTCGTGCAGCTTCATTGAGGTGGGCCTATATTTAGCAGTATTGTTTAAATTGAGCGTTGTGATGTACGCAATCGACACAATCAATGTTTAACTGCTACTATTAATAATAGTTGTAAAGAGCTAATTACATCGTGGTCGTAATAGTAACTGTAAAATTAAAAGCAGAACTAACACGTTTTGTTTTTTGCCATTAGTTCAAGACAAGAACCGCCGCGTTCCACGTACTTTGACACTTGCTGAGTTTTTGTTCTTCCACAGAAGTGGGCCAGATGATTGGTTATACAATTAGCACTTGCAAATGGGGCCCAAATGTTCCAGTGTAAAATGGGTGAACTGCAAAAGCTGTGGGATGGTTTTTGAAAAATGGCATTTCTTTTTTTCTCATTCAGTCTTTGCTCTTAAGCCTTTCCTATTTCTGCTGGCAGCTCCCTTGTCTTCACTTCCACTAACCTCTCTCTTGCAGCATGAGACTGTATTTATAACCTATCCTTATCAGTCTGCACCAAACCGGTCTTTAAATCCTACCGCAGATGGAACACTGCCTTGCAGATGTGGGAGAAAGAAAGGGATGGGAAGATATCTCTTCCGCAAGATGTAGAGAGGGTTCCTTGCAAAATTGTGTTTGCACCACCACAAACCTGTCACTTTTATGAGACCTAATTCTGTGGACAAGCCGTTGCAGGTGCAGTGCACGCGTTGTGATGTGCTACTTTTTCCGAGTTCACACAATTAGAAAGTGGAAAGTGAATAAACCCGACTTCTATGCCACTTGATATTTGTGCAGATTAATAAAAAAATAAACCTCATGCTT
This sequence comes from Lampetra planeri, assembly GCF_965212315.1. Classification (NCBI taxonomy): domain Eukaryota; kingdom Metazoa; phylum Chordata; class Hyperoartia; order Petromyzontiformes; family Petromyzontidae; genus Lampetra; species Lampetra planeri. Next base: position 7,154,619 of record NC_136129.1, read on the forward strand.
AGCATGTTCTCTACACAGCAAGGTTTCAAAGGGTCACAGCTATTTTGGTTTGGCATTACCAAATGAGCGCTGCCTGATATAGAAAATGTTAAATATTCTGTGACGTCCTTTGCAGGATAAGGCCATTGCACCACAGTGATAACATTTTACAAAACCTTATAATTGCCAGTGTAAGTTGATTTAGATGTTTTTTTTATCCCATCATGGCCACACAACACAATGGACACATGATGGTGATGCAAACTGCACGAGTTACACAATTGCAGTCCTTGAAATTAAAAAACTTAAACTGTACCGAGCATATCCTAAAAAAAAGATAAAAGGAATAGCTTGGCACTATGGGTTGTATGTGCAAGGGTAAAACAACTCGTCAAATAGAGCAGCGACGTTTCGACCCTTTCAACGTGACTCTCTAGGTGTTCTGTGCAGGATCTCTGATGTAACGTTATCTTCCGTGGATAGACTGCTCATCCTCTGCCTAACCTTGCAAGCTTCTCGTTCGCTTCACTTGCAACGAGGAGACACAGGGGGGGGGGGGAATGTGGTCTTGCTGTTACAGATGTAACCTCTGTGGTTCTTTGTCACCTGCCTGCTTTTTCCAGTCCATGCATTCATCCTTCCGACTGATTTCCCTTTTCTGTCCATGCCCTTGCCACCCCAGCCACCACTTCTTCTAACCTGTTCCACTGGCTGCTCGGGAAACATTTTAATTTCTCACATTTCTAAAATTGTTTTTTTCTCCTACAAAGGCCAAACAAGCGTATTTGCAGTTAATCCATTCAGTTGCGCACAGATAATCTCCAATCTCTACTCAATTCTACGGTGACACTACACTTCAAATTGGTAGTCGTTGCTTGTAATTTCTTGTATACAAAGGCCATTGGTGATATTCTAAAATGATGTGAAGTGTTGTGATGGACATGCCTTTGTGGTTTATCTGGGAATCCTATTGGTTCAACTAGGGCTGCTCAAGCCCGAATCTTCCCCCAAGCAAGCAAGCACGTGCATTTTGAGAATTGTATCAGCCACAGAACAGGCTCCTCAACCTTTGTATGCAACACTCTGTTGCATCTATTTTTTCAATCAGTCTACACTTCGGATGAACAATTGCTCAGCGAGATAAGAGGCATTAGCACTCGCATCCAGGAGTATTTTTTGACACGAAATGAACGTTGGAAAGACTTGGTTTGCTTTTTATAAATGGCTGCTGGCTTGAGGGTTAAACCGTACCCCCCCCCCCGCCCCCCCAAACTTGCTGTCCTGTGCCCCTCTTGTTCAAGCTTCCCCCATGCTTGCTGCATTTTGTATTTTTACCATTTCCTGCTTCGCTTTGCAATCTCGTACTAAGAATCCGCTTCACTGCTGATTATGGTAGCGAATTCTTTAACGTGTAAACTATTAAAGAAGTAAAGTCCTGCTTGTATTGGTAAACAAATTATAACCATAATTTACATGGCAAGAGTAAATTGAGAAAATTATCACAGTAAATCAAAAGCCACGATGGCGTTAATGATATTCGTTATCTTGATTGCTTAGTCAAGGAATCGATGGAAAGTGGCGGTTGATTACGGGTGGAATTCATTGTAATGTGACTTGATCGACGTGTTAATTTTGAAATCAGTTGCTAATCTAATGCTTTGCTTTGGCTCTCTGCTCTGTGTTTGTCTTTGTGTTGCGTCTCCCCTTTGTGCGTACCATTTGTTTTTTCCCGACCTCACAACCCACTACCCTTGTATTTTACACGCCCCTTATTCCTCCTCCCCACCAAAAAAAAACCCGCACGCATTGCCCCCTTCACGACCCCCCTAAAATGATTCCCCCCCCCCCCCTTGCCCTCCTCCCACTTGCAACCTCATCAACCAATCGCTCCCTGCCCCCCCACCCTCCCCCGTCGGTTTGTGCCGGTCGTCGTCGCCGCCCGCCACCCCTCCCCTGCTTGGCTTCGTTGCTGCCGCGTTGGCTGTGTTCTGTTGGGGCGGACAGTTCACCCAAATATGGCCTTATTGCTGACAGGTATCACTACTGTGAAAAGTGCTTCAATGAGATCCAAGGGGATACCGTATCCCTTGGGGATGATCCCTCTCAGCCGCAAACGTAAGTTGTCAGACTGGTGTGTGCATGTGTTGGGTTGGGGGGGGGGTGTGCCTTAGCTTTGGACTATTGGGGAGTGCAGGGGGGGGGGAGTTTTTGCCAGGATGAGGCGTTTACAGGTAGTCCTCTACTTACGATGTAGATGCGTTACGACGACCCCATTGTAAGTCGAAAATATCGTAAGTCGAAGATGGCCTAGCCTGCCCAGGAGTCTTAAAGAATGGTGATAATTTCGCAAAACAGAGCAATTTACAGTGCCGTGCTATATAAACTATATACTGTATGTATTTATTAATTACAATACTGTATTGCACAGTAAATTTTAAAGTAAAAAAAAACAAGGTAAATCCTTAGCCTACCTATATGAACTGCAATTTAATATAAAGTTTTTTCAGGAAACAATCCTATCTGCTATAAAAACTTTAAAAATGCATTGAACGTATCGTATCGTGGTAACCCTAAAATGAAATCGCTAAAGTTACGTATCATACATGCATTGAACGTATCGTAACGTATCATATTGTCCTGTACTCACGAAGATTCTGTCCGTCGTCTGCACACTTGAACGATGTTAGGTTGTTGATGGCAATTTTGTCGTATCGCTATCGCCATCGTAAGATCGAAATATCGTAAGTCGGAGCATCGTAACTCGGGGACTACCTGTATTTTTGTGTCTGTTTAATCCACACTTGTACGGGTTCGTTGGGTGGGCATGGTTGGTAGTAAAGGCCCTCGATGGGATATGGAACCAGTGTCTTTGAGGTGTTGATTAAGTCAACTTGATCAACATCAGACTTTGCTCCGTTATGGTCTATTGGCTGACAAGCTTATGGGGAAGTCTATGTCACGGCAAAAAGCCTGGGCTTATATACACATGCATCTGGCAGCAGGGAATTCGAAGTGCTCTTCTGAGTGCATAGCACAAGATGTTTAGAATATTTTATAAGTTTGTGTGGTAGTGTCAAGACTGCAATTACCATGTTCAAATGTTCTGTTGGCATATATTAATTACAGAAAGGGGGGGGGGGACCCCTTTGCAAAAAAAAAAGTGGTTTGCAGCTTTAAAGGAGTTACCGGAGCATTACAAATGCATTAAATAAAATAAATTCCGTCTCATCGTAAACAGATTGTACAGCTTAATGGAGCCACGCCATAGACGATCAGTTCAATCCCAGCCTTGTGAATTGCCTGTAATTTTGGCCTACTTCCCAATGGCCAGCAGCACCTTAAATTAAAAGTCCAGTGCTCTTGTGTGTGCGCCATGGCAACAGGAACACCACTGACCACTGACCAATTGCACACACTGACATGTGTGAACATGGGGACTCTTTGCATCCACATATTTGCATGTTATTTTAAGTTCGACAAGGCACACGGCAAATGCCATTGATAACCAGGTCTGTTTTTAGGCAATCGTTGCTCAAAATTCTTGTGGACGGTTGCTGCGCCATTTTCTTTTGCCAAATATATGCAGCTGCCTAAATCTGGCCATGGGGTCGCTGCTCCCCCTAGTGGGCACCTGGGGTGGAAACTTCCAATAAGATCGGACAGGTGTCAGGAATTACACGAGGCTGTGTGCTTTTTAGACCAATCATTGTTTTTCAGGCTTATTTTTTTGCACACGTTGTTTTCATTGACCCTGACAGAATTATCGCTCCATTTATTTCACGAAGTTACCACAGTTGGTCACAAATGCATAGCTGTTGACAATTACCGACGTTTGCGCCATAACATTTCTCTAGTGTATTAAATCAGGACCCTGGAGATCAAAATGCAATCCCACCAGTAACTTGGCCATGGGAAGTCAATAGGAGTCGTGTTTAAATACACATTTTTTACATTTATACAGATGATGAAAGAGATTTGTATGCTTCATGTGTATGCACTAAATATAATACGTAAAACTGTTTACATTAATGTCAGGATTTACAATATTGCAAATAAGAGAAGTTAATGGTGAATCTGAATATATTTCGTTATTTTAGATTTGTTTTTACTACCCTTTGAGTGTTCTACCACCTCGATGTAAATGGTGGCTGTGTGGGGGGGGACCTGCCTGGCCTTATAGCCGGCATAGCCCATGATGTTCCTGTGTGTGTAACCCTGCTGCACTGTTTCTTACAGGACCATTAACAAGGACCAGTTTGAGAAGAAGAAAAATGACACTCTTGATCCTGAGCCGTGAGTACACGCCCTGCCCACTTCCGGCACCAGTCACCATCCACCATGCCTTGCACTTTCTTTGTAATTGCTGCACATCCACCACCGGACCTGCCTGTCCCTGTATAACCTTGTTTGCCGCTTGCTTGCTGTTGCAGGTTTGTCGAGTGTAAGGAGTGTGGACGAAAGCTGCACCAAATCTGTGCGCTCCACAATGAGACCATTTGGCCAGCCGGGTGAGTGTGATGCCTTGGGCTTTTTTTAAAATAAAACCGTCTCGCCCCCCCCCCCCCCCCTCCATGAAGCTGAACATTTCTCATTTGTGATTACATTAAAATGTGGTTTGTGTGTGCAATATTTACGCTCAATTTGTGCGGTAACCTCTTATTGAAATACCCTCCTGTTATGCCCACAGCTTTGTTTGTGACACTTGTTTAAAGAAAACGGGAAGGACGAGGAAAGAAAACAAGTTTTGTTCTAAAAGTAAGTGGAGTGCGATGACCACAACAGTGTGATCCTGCGATTCATCTCTTCTCCCCAAAGACAGTGCTGCTTCTGAGATGCGTTCCAACGGCGAATGAGCAGAGCCTGTTGAGCTTCATGTGCCACACAGCTCGCCATATAATATATAGAGTTGGAAGGACCATGTTGATAGGGCCACTGATATTCGTTGAAATATTACAAGTGTAAATTCTGTAGCATAAAACTTTGTTGTGCATCAGCGGTGTTGTAACACGGCTTTGATTCACACACCCTGCCTCTTGTTCACTCAGTAAACACGTTAATCCGTTTTGAGTATGGCATACGTCACAAGTAATGGTTTTTAATTCCTCTAATTGGTATGCTTTTGATTTTAATCCGGATTCTTTTCGAATGTCCGCAATAACCCCGGGTGTCTGGATAATCTGCTGGTGAGCGAATTTGCCACCGAGATAGCCGTATGTGTCGTGGTTTTGCAGCTCCAATCCCACCATACCTGCTAACATTGCAGTGCATGATATATACCATTGGCTTATGAGATGAAGTCGAGTTACGGCGGCTGCTATAACTGTTCCTCCACCTGACAGGCCTGAATGCGGGGTTGCCGACGTCCAAACTGGGCACTCACCTTGAGAATCGCGTCAACAACTTCCTGCGACGGCAGAACTGCCCGGAGGCGGGCGAGGTGACCGTGCGCGTGGTGCATGTCTCCGACAAAACGGTGGAGGTGAAACCTGGGATGAAAGCCAGGTGAGTTCTCGGGCAGCAGCAGCAGCAGCAGTGTGGTCGCCCTGTGGTGCTCGTTCGGGTTTGCTCTATGCATTTTAGCTCGGCCGTCGGAAGCAAGTATGTATTATAACACAACTGGCATTCTCGTGATAAACTTGATGGCACCGCACCATACATTAGCTGATTAATATAAGGCGAGGTGTATGGAAAGCTCCAAATTAAGTTTGAGGTGTATGTATACGGTGACCAATCTGGAAAATAGTCGTGTAAATCTCTTGGAAACTGGTCGACACATTTTGGGTGTGGTGTGATGAGCATTGCCTATATGGTATTTGATGGCACTACAATGTAATGCATTTGTTCTTCACAAGAATGCTTAAACCTGTAATTCATATTTTGAAAGGCTTAATATGTTGTATCCAATGTGTTGGCACTTTACCATTATGTAGAAGCCTGATTGCCTCTAAGCTGATCGTGTGTGTGTGTGTGTTTTGCCCTCTGCACTTGCGCTAGGTTTGTGGACAACGGGGAGATGGCGGACTCGTTCCCCTACCGAGCTAAAGCACTTTTTGCCTTCGAGGAGATTGACGGCGTCGACGTTTGTTTCTTTGGGATGCACGTCCAGGAGTACGGCTCCGACTGTCCACCACCCAATCAGAGGTAAGGCCACGTGCTGTCAATTAAGCTTAATAAATCTCCTTAACCCCCACCGACTATACTAGACTCTGGCCTTGTGCAGTAGGTGATTGATGACAAACCAGTAATGTTGGACCAAGTGTATCAGAAGAGCTTTGAGAAGTTTGTGTATTGAGATTGGTGGGGGGACATGTAGAGGCTTGGAAATAAAATATCGTTTTAACGGAGTATCGATAAACCAGATCGCCCAGTAATTATAGCTGTTATAATTTGGGCCAGCTCTATAATCTACGTGATACCTTGCGCATCGTACTAGCCCACGCCACTTCCTTGCGCATCGTATTCGCCATAATCAGAGCTCACTTGACTATCCCCATCCGTTGAGCCAGGCATAACACGTGCATGTCTGGTCCTCTTTTTGCTAGGCGGGTGTACATATCGTACCTGGACAGTGTGCACTTCTTCCGACCGCGACACCTACGCACGGCCGTCTACCACGAGATCCTCATTGGCTACCTGGAGTACGTCAAGAAAATCGGGTGAGTGTGGGGGCAGAGGAGAAAACATCCTCTCGTCTAGAAGTCGAATTGGGTGAGTGTGGGGGCAGAGGAGAAAACATCCTCTCGTCTAGAAGTCGAATTGGGTGAGTGTGGGGGCAAAGGAGAAAACATCCTCTCATCTAGAAGTCGAATTGGGTGAGTGTGGGGGCAGAGGAGAAAACATCTTCTCGTCTAGAAGTCGAATTGGGTGAGTGTGGGGGCAAAGGAGAAAACATCCTCTCGTCCAGAAGTCGAATTGGGTGAGTGTGAGGGCAGAGGAGAAAACATCCTCTCGTCTAGAAGTCGAATTGGGTGAGTGTGGGGGCAGAGGAGAAAACATCCTCTCGTCCAGAAGTCGAATTGGGTGAGTGTGGGGGCAGAGGAGAAAACATCCTCTCATCTAGAAGTCGAATTGGGTGAGTGTGGGGGCAAAGGAGAAAACATCCTCTCGTCTAGAAGTCGAATTGGGTGAGTGTGGGGGCAGAGGAGAAAACATCCTCTCGTCTAGAAGTCGAATTGGGTGAGTGTGGGGGCAGAGGAGAAAACATTCTCTCGTCTAGAAGTCGAATTGGGTGAGTGTGGGGGCAGAGGAGAAAACATCCTCTCGTCTAGAAGTCGAATTGGGTGAGTGTGGGGGCAAAGGAGAAAACATCCTCTCGTCCAGAAGTCGAATTGGGTGAGTGTGGGGGCAGAGGAGAAAACATCCTCTCGTCCAGAAGTCGAATGCATCCGTGAGCTCCTTTTGGTTTTGTCAAATCCGTTGGGAGATTGTGGGGAATTTTGAGTCTTGCGTTACCCTTCGGCAAATGCTATTCGGTAAGTATTCGACACCTGTCAACCGGCAAGATGTTTTGTTAATTTAGGCGATCCAATTTGGCGGTTTTACATGCCGCAAGCCCGTTATAATGCTAATTGCAGCCTAGAGATGTTGATTACAATGTAGTAACACTTGTAGAACTTGTGATTCTGCAAGCAGAAAAGCTGAATGTTCTCTCTGGTTCCGATGGGCACACCCTTGACTCAGATCGTGTGTGTGTGTGGATGTGTCCACAGCTATACCCAGGGTCATATCTGGGCGTGCCCACCCAGTGAGGGCGACGACTACATTTTCCACTGCCACCCGCCAGACCAGAGGATACCCAAGCCTAAGCGCCTGCAAGAATGGTACAAGAAGATGCTGGACAAGGCAGTGGCTGAGAGAATCGTCCATGACTACAAGGTAACGCAGCGACGCACGAACAACAAAGCGTGCCCATCAAGCTCATCGTCATGCGAGCATGTAACCTCTGACATAGTGGTTATACCTTTAAGCACCAATTGAATGTGCGTCAGTCCTCGGCGCCTGAATTGCGCGAGCCGCGTTGGATACATTTTTTTAAATCTTGCGGTATTGATTTTAACCCGGTACGTTGGCGATGTCACGGTGCAGGACATCCTGAAGCAGGCCACAGATGACCGGCTGACGAGCGCCAAAGAGCTGCCCTACTTTGAGGGAGACTTCTGGCCCAACGTGCTGGAGGAGAGCATCAAGGAGCTGGAGCAAGAGGAGGAGGAGCGCAAGCGGGAGGAGACGAGTGCATCGTGCGAGAGCACCGAGGTGAGGGCCGTATGGTACGATGGGCAGGGACCGCTCGCTTGGTGGCGGTCGTTGGGCCGCTGCCGATGTTTGAAGGTCCCACACAACGCCTCTGCTTGAGGTACCCAGCTTGTACGTCTGCGCCCGCGCTCTTGCGTTCTGAGAGCGTCACGCACTTTTTTCGTTTGCGCTGATTGTGCAGGGGAAAAAGGGAGATAGCAAAAACGCCAAGAAGAAGAACAACAAGAAGACAAGCAAGAGCAAGAGTAGCAGCAGCCGCACCAGCAAGAAAAAGCCGGGCATGCCCAGCGTGTCCAACGACCTCTCTCAAAAGCTGTACGCCACCATGGAGAAACACAAGGAGGTAAGTCTGTGGCTGGGTGGGTAAGAGTGGCTGGGGTGTGTGTTGGTGGCTATGGGGTTGGGCTGCGTAAGATGGGTATGGGGTTGACTTAAAGCTTTCGTGACTGCAGGAATTCATAGTCTTTGGGTCTTTCGTTAAAGTCGCGTAGATATTTTTCTATCTAGGTGACTTTACCGAAAGACCCAAAGAGTATGGGTATGGGTGCTGTATTAATACGCTTTATACATTCAAATAGATGTTATTGTCAGACCTCTCTCTGGGTATGGTTGGCTGGGTGGGTATGCGTGCCTGGGTTGATAAGGGGTGGTTTAGGTGGGTTCTACATTGAAATCCCAAACCCCTGCCAGATACGCGTTTGTTTAATGTTCAATCTGTATTGTAGTCGTGATGGAATTACAATTGGGATGTAATCGGTGAAAATTGCTGTGAACGTTTTAAATGAATTAATCGACAAGCCCTTCCCACTTGGAGGCTTCCACTCCAATCTCCACTACCCTCATGACCTGCATCAACTTGCCTTGTTCTGTCCTCCCTTCCAGGTGTTCTTCGTCATCCGGCTACATCCCCCGGCGGCGGCGAACTCTGTGCCGCCAATCCAGGACCCAGATCCGCTGGTGACGTGCGACCTCATGGACGGGCGCGACGCCTTCCTGACGATGGCGCGAGACAAGCACTACGAGTTCTCGTCGCTCCGCCGCGCCAAGTGGTCCACCATGTGCATGCTGGTGGAGTTGCACAACCAGGGGCAGGACCGCTTCGTGTACACCTGCAACGAGTGCAAGCACCACGTGGAGACGCGCTACCACTGCACCGTGTGCGAGGTGCGTAGACCAAGCGAGGAGGAGGGGGCGACGGTCTCTCGTCCGCCATCGCGCGAGACTTTTTGTCGATATCATTTTGTGTTGGACTCTGATCGGCCTCTCGGTTTTTGGTGCATGTGTGTTGGTATTTACTTCCCCTGTTCGGCGCTAACCTTGTTACTTGTAGCAGTAAAACAAAAGGATAGTTGCTGGTAGAAAATGTAGCGTCCGTTGATGCCGCATTGATTAGTGTGTGTGTGTGTGTTCAATTCTCGAGAAATATATACTACTCTTGTACAGAAATATGAGTTATGTCACGTGACAAAAGTGGTTTAAAATAAAAGTACTAATGGAGGCTTTCTTAAAGAAAGTGCAAATTAAAGCTCACAAGTGGCTTTTCGGGCTAGTTGGTCAATTCGTTTTTCTCTCCTTGCCGTATGCCTGCAGGACTACGACCTGTGCGTGGCCTGCTACAAGACCAAAGGCCACGAGCACAAGATGGAGAAGTGGGGCCTGGGCCTGGACGACGACAGCAACAACCAGCCCATGCAGAACCCGCAGGAGTCGCGCCGCCTCAGCATCCAGCGCTGCATCCAGTCGCTGGTGCACGCGTGCCAGTGCCTCAACGCCAACTGCTCGCTGCCGTCCTGCCTCAAGATGAAGCGCGTCGTGCAGCACACGCGCGTCTGCAAGCGCAAGACCAACGGCGGCTGCCCCATCTGCAAGCAGCTGATCGCGCTGTGCTGCTTTCACGCCAAGCACTGTCAGGAGAACAAGTGTCCCGTGCCCTTCTGCCTCAACATCAAGCACAAGCTGCGGCAGCAGCAGCTGCAGCACCGCCTGCAACAGGCGCAGATGCTGCGGCGGCGCATGGCCGCGATGACCCAGGTGACGCAGCAGCAGCCGCCTCCGCCGCCGAGAGTCACGCCGCCGCACGCGGGCCTGCCCTCGCCGACGGGCAACAGCGGGAGCTCGGTGCCGACCACGCCGACGGGGCCGCAGGCCGTGCCGCAGACGCCCCCAGGCCCCGCCGTCGGGCAATCGCCGCAATCCGCCCTCGTGCCGCAGGGCCTTTCGCAACCGCCAAACAACGTGACGCTGGCCAACAACGGCATGGCGCGCCAAGCGGGAGCCCCCGGGATGTCGGGCGGAAAGCCGACGGGGCAGCCAGGGCCTGGACAGGCACCGCCAGCTGCCGCCGTGGAGATGGCGCGGCAGATCGAGATGGCGGCGCATAACCAGCGGCACATAGCCTCGCAACAACAGCAGCAGCAGCAGCAGCAGCCGCAGCAGCCCCAACCGCAGCAGTCGCCGTCCATGTTCTCGCGGCCATCCAACATCAACGGCAGCATGGGAATGGGCAACTCGCCGATGATGATGGCCGGCCAGCAGATGACGTCGATGAACCATTTGGGTTTAAATATGACGGCTCCGCGCGGGCCACAGCAGCTGCCGCAGGGCATAGGGGCCATGGGCATGCATCATTGGCAGCAGCCCGGCATGCCGACCCAGCAGATGCAGCCGGGCATGCAGCGGGCAACGGGCTTGCAGATGGGCATGTCGCAGCAGCAGATGAACATGGTGGCAGCGCAGGGTGGTAGCGTAGGCCCCAGTATGCAGGTCCCCACGCAGGGTGTGCAGCGGGGCCAGATCCCGCCGTCAGCGCTGCAGGACCTGCTGCGCACGTTGCGTTCGCCCAGCTCCCCGCAGCAGCAGCAGCAGGTGCTCAACATCCTCAAGAGCAACCCGCAGCTGATGGCGGCCTTCATCAAGCAACGAGCGTCCCGCTACCAGGCCGGCCAGCCTGTCATGCAGCCGGGCATGCCGCCACAGCAAGGCATGCAGCAGGGCATGCAGCAGGGCATGCAGCAGGGCATGCAGCAGGGCATGCAGCAGGGCTTGCAGCAGGGCATGCAGCAGGGCATGCAGCAGGGCTTGCAGCAGGGTTTGCAGCAGGGGTTGCAGCAGGGGTTGCAGCAGGGCATGCAGCAGGGGATGCAGCCGGGCATGCAGCCGGGCATGCAGCAGGGCATGCAGCAGGGTATGCAGCAGGGCATGCAGCAGGCGATGCAGCCGGGAATGCAGCAGGCGATGCAGCAGGGGATGCAGCCTCAGTCAGGGATGCAGCAGGGGTTGCAAAACGCAATGGCGATGCGTCCTGGCGGCCCTCAGCCCGGCATGGGTATGAACCCGCAGGCGCAAAGCATGGGCATGAGCCCTGGTGTGAGCATGGGGCCGGGCGTGGTGGGGCAGCAGCAATCGTATCAGCTTATGCGGAGAGCACAGTACCAGCAGCAGGCCATGGGCGCTCATGGGCAGTTCCAGGCACCGCAGCCCACGAGCTACCAGCAAACCATGCAGCAGGCAACGCCGCAGCAACAGCAGCAGCAGCAGCAGCGCATGCAGCAGCATCTGGGCATGCAGGCGACACAGATGGGGCAGCAGGGAATGATGAGCGGGATGACGCAGGGTGGCATGGGCCCTGAGGGTGGCCCCACGGCCATCACCCAGGCGCAGCAGCGACTGATGCTACAGGTTCAGATGAAGCAGCAGCAGTTGGTGGCGGCGGCCGCAGCAGCGAGTGGCGGCAGCCAGTCGACGCCCATGAGCCCACAGCAGCAGCACATGCTGGCGGGGCAGCAAGCGGCGCATATGGCCGGCCAGCAGATCCCAACGTCACTCAGCAACCAAGTGCGCTCGCCGCAGCCTGTGCCGTCGCCGCGGCCCCAGTCGCAGCCTCCGCACTCGAGCCCGTCGCCGCGGATACAGCCGTCGCCACACCACGTCTCTCCGCAGACGAGTTCCCCGCACCCAGGCATGGCAGGCGGCCCGCCGCAGCCGTCGGGAATGGAGCAGCAGGGACACTTCACTGCGCCGGATCAGAGCGCCATGCTGCCACAGCTGCCAGGGCCTGGCATGGGACAACACCACCTGGGGCCTGGGGACATGGGCCTCGGGGCCGATGGGTCGGACATGGGGGGCAATGGTCCGACAGCGCCTGACGAGCTGGAAAAGTTTGTGGAGACGTTGTAGTGTTGCGTGTGGAGATGGACACACCCTTCGGACTTGACTTAAATTTTTTTTTCTTTTGTTTTTGTACAGTTAAACTTGGGAATATTTACGTAGGAAACTTTAGTAATGAGGATGTAATTCTTGTGGGAAGCTAATGCTAATATATTCCATGCTGGCCGGAATGAGCCGGTCGCAGTGGATCGTTTTGTTTTGCTAAGGACACTGATTTTTCAACAACGAACTTTTAATATGCATATTTTATATTTTTTCCTCCGTCTTTCTTGCATTCATGTTGTATCGTGTCCAAATTCATTTGTGGCAAATGCAACATGTCAATGTACACAAAAAAATGTCATTCTTTCTAAGATGAAGATATAGCCGGAAGAATTTAAACTTTTTCTATAAGTGTCTGTGGAGACGTTTCAAGTATTAATTTGTATAGTTAGGAATTATAGATATATCGCGCACATTTATTTGCCGATGCCTCTGTCTTTTGGATGTAGAAATGATTCCGCCTCCTGGTTTCTTCCTAGCCCTAGTTTTTTCTCTCACGACGCCTGTAGAAGCTGCTTCTTACCCGTGCCCTCTCGGATGCTTCTGGAGTGTAAAGATCTTGTAAAAGAAAGAAAACAATGTAAATCATGCAGGCCCTTGGAATACGATTGGTATAAATATATGATGGAACGTAAATGAAGGCACTGTAAAAAAACTGCATATTTCCTTCCTTTATGCTTAAAAGAAATAAATGTGTGCACCTTTAAAATGGTGATGTGACCTTGATATCGCGTTAATGCTGTAAATGGTTTGGGGGAGTGTTATTGTTTTTTATTATTTTGTTATTTTTTTTTGTTGCCGATGAATTTACGTTTGTACAAGAACCAAAGCCCTTGTGCATTGATGCCGACTTCCACCCATTGCTGAGGCGCGGAAAGTGGCTTGCTTGGTAGGGGGGCATGTACATATAAACTGTGTTACAGGACTGTCTGCCAGCCAATGACGGCCCCTTGTGTCCCTCTGCAGTAATGTGCTAAATAAATGAGATTGTGGTACAACTACTCGCAGCGTTAGTGTCGACATGTTCTCTCTCAAGTCCGCCCAGGTGCCGTGAACACAAACCTGGACGCACGCCCGTGACCCGGCCAAGTGTTGAAAAATTCCCAAAGTTTTTACTCTGGGTGGAAGGACTGCTGTTTCGTTAAATAAAACACAATGTAAATCGTGAATCCTTACATACTTGGCACCAAATGATCATTGGTTTCAAACTATGGCAAGTGAAATTGACATGCTTCTTGGATTAACGTTGGCGTTGTGATTTGCGATGTAGTGATCTATTTACGCTGTTTTCATGTTAGGTGCAGGCTTGGATTGTGATATGGTAATTTTATAACACTATCAACGGATTTTTTTTCTTATCAGGAATGTAGTTTATGATATTTCATTGGCATATATTTTTTTGTAATTTGAGTTCTGACAAGTTTTTAATAAGGTCACACTCATCAGATTTTGTTAGAACATTGATAAACCAATAAATTGGTGCTTGCACTTTATTTGGCCGTACTTGACTCCGAGTACAAATATTGGCAATCATTGCTGAGCGGAGAATAATTTAATTGCGGTAGAAACACTTTATCCCATGGTTCTGGGTTGAGCACATCTTCCAGTGTGGAGTGAGAACCCCCAATGTTTATTGGTCACTTGTTGAAAATTATGCAGTCATTTGGAAAAGGTCATCCCACTTTTTATTCTTCATGTCAATAATAGGAGGTACCGCCAACTTGTTGATTCATGAATTAAATGTCATGTTCCCTTGCCATGACCAACTCTGCACCGTTTCTACATACAAGGTGCTTGCTGCTTACTGAGATGGGGACAAATCCAAATACTGTAATATTTCTTCCAACGATTTAAAACACTGAAACAGAAATCCTCGTTGAACCGCCCTGCTTGGAATGTGTCGTTTTCCAAAGGGGAGGAGCACAACTTTAGGTCTCGGCGATACGTAACCACACTGCTGTGGTTTTTCTGCTGAATAAACATGATGGCAAAAAAAGCAATAGATTGACTTCTCGTGCATGAGCTCCCAGGAAAGTGTCTCAGCAATGTGTCCTGTAAATTGCGAGCCTCTCACAGGAAACGGTGATATGTTTACGTACAAACGATTTTCTGAATGCATACTATGCGTTGATCATAACTCTTGAGGACACTGGCAAGCAAATGGTTGTTAAGTTCATTTCGGCAGCAGCATATTTGTTATTTAAATCTCGGTAAAGTCAATTGAAATGCGTGCGTCTGCTGTAGGGGAGTTACGTACGTGGTGATTGTAAAAAAAAAACTTTTGCCGAGCTACAAGGAAACATTGTGTTGAGTGATATTTTTTCTGCTGCTTTTTTAGGCCTTGTCAAAGCATATTTAGAATTTGTATGTTTATAGAGTTTAAGGTCCCAAGAGCTGAGTGAATGGCTCAATGAAAGAAAATAAATTTAACACTCTTCAGTAATATAAAGACGCTAATACAAACGGTTAATATGATTTGGTCACCCGTTTTGCCACCTGCAATGTGATAATCCATTTTTCCAGTTGTAAGACGAGCGTAAATTTGACATCTCCAGTATTACATTGCTTCAGTGGTTAGACATCTTGTTTAAACTTAAAGTAACAACCAGACTTAAATTCTGGAAATAAAATTGTGTGTGTGCCATCTAAACACATTGAGGGCCTACTCACAATGAATACTGCCCGCTGGCCAAAATGTTAAGTCTTTTTACCTCGGTGAAAAATTGCCGTTTGTTCAATTGGCGCATGCTCCATGTATAGACAATTTGTGTTTCTCCATAATTTCCGCCTTCAACGTTTCCTTGTACGTAAGCGCTCTTGATAAAAGGGATTTACCAACCTTCTCCAAGTGACGCCGTGTGACTGTTTCATGAGGACCTCTTCACCTTGGCCCACGGATCGTGGTGGTGATCGAGTTCATTCTACATTCCTGTGCCAGATCGTGAATGTCAAAAAAGAAATGTGCCGTCAACCGTGACTTGCAGACATCAATGACTCAAATGAAGTCTCCATTACACTCCCAACGTGTTTTTGACAATGTTTTCAAGCATATAATTTTTACACGACACGGGTTACATACGAGGTGTTCCGTGGGACTGCATCGAGGATTGCCTGCCCTTCCCTATAAACTTATTTTCGTCTGCAGCACAGTACGCAAGATTTAAGTGCAGTTCTGCTCCAGAACATGTGCTTTCCCCTCCCCCCCTCACAACAAAAATCCGTGTCTCGCATGCCACTGCCCCGCACATTAATTTCACCGATCTGGCGCACGTCGATATTCGTGAATGAGCTTCAGGCGTAAAGACCTAATCGCTGCAAATAGCTATCGGAATGGGGGTGGTTTTTTACGTGTGTGTAGAGACCGTGGTTGTGGAAAGTGTGGCCCATTTTATGGTGGAATTGTCAATCGTGTCGCGTCTGTCGTTCGATGTTCTGACGCGGTTCAATATCCCTCCTTGCCCCCCCATTGTTTGCGGAGTAAATTGAAACCGCGAGCTGACACACCCGCAGACACGTACAACAACAGCAGCAGCATGTGCTCGTGTTTCTGATTGGGCGGCCACCACGTGGATGGACGCGTGGCCCTCTGCAGCTGTTATCGGAGGCCGTCGTGTGTTCTCGGCAACCTGGGCAAGACTTCCCATCCCCCGTCGTCGTAATCGACGACCGGTCCAAAGATTATAATTGCATTTCATGTGCACGTCGCTAATGGGAATGTTGGTCCAACGAAGCTGATCAGAAGAAAGAAAAAGAGAGAGCGCGAGATGGTTCGGCGATCAGGATCACAATGCCCGAATCAAGGTGACTCCGGCTATGGCCACGTGCTCGGGCACAGACTCGCAAGGAAGTCCAAGTCAGATTGTAAATCAATTCTAGATTTGAAGCTTTCGTGACTGCAAGGATTCATATTATTAGGTTTTTTCGGTAAAGTCACGTAGGTAAAATATTAAAATTATTAAAAGTAAAATAAAATAAAAAATCACGACGTTTCGGAGGCAACACAAGCCTCCGTCTACAGGTGGAACCGTCACAGCCACGACAGCTGTATCAAGTAAATGAGAGATTGCAAGATTGTAAATCGTTCCTTTTGATTTGCCTATCGAGCCGTGACGAATATTGTCGGGATTCGGGTTGTTTCAAAGGGGCCGTCCATAAATGACGTTACGCACCTGGGGGGGGAGGGGGGTCAGACATTTGTGACGATGTGTGACGAGGGGGGGGGGGGGGTGCGAAATGTGACGTCACATAAAATGCGCAACTTTAAATAAATATTAACACCACGTTCTACTTAATTAAATAGACTTTTTAATGAATGTTTTATCCGACATCAGACTGCAGCGCCACATTAAATACGCACTACAATGACAATAGTTTAAAGCATTTTTGGGCGGGGGGGGCAGAGCTTTGTGACGTCATATTTGAGGGGGGGGGGGTCTGACTTTGACGCTGTGTGACGAAGGGGGGGAGGGGTCAAAAATCGTCCAAAATCGCGTGACGTCATTTATGGACGCCCCCAAAGGCCATGTGGAATATTAAATTAAGAGGCTCTTAAAGGTGCTTTAAGGAGGATAAGTTTGGAGATTATCGTGATTGGCTGGCCATAAATGGTTATGGGAGGATTTAGCCCAGCGGGGTTCACGTGACTTTAATTTTTTTTTATCGAAATGAGAGTTCGGATTCCTTTCATGCTGCGTGTTCTATTTTCTGAAGCGTCTGAACAACATGTTTCATGATCAACATCCGCACGAGCGGTTTCAATTAAAAACAGATATGGATCAGGCGAGGGGGAAAACCAGCAATGTGAAATGAATCGCATTAACGAAATACATCCAACTAGAAACAAACACATTCCAGCGGAGGGAGCTGGTAGGAACGTTGGGTTGCTCTGTCCATGGCCAGGGTCAACGGCGGCGTGGTGTATTCCACAAATATGCCCGACTGTGAGGGCGGGCACTAGCCGGCGTGAGTAGGTTTTATAAGGGCACCACGGGGTGACCAGCCCCTCCCCACACAGCCCCACCCAGCCCCACCCTCCCCACCCAGCCCCTCCTCACCCGCCCCACCCAGCCCCACCCCTCCCACCCCCCACTCAGCTCCACCCTGCCCCACCCAGCCCCTCCCCACCCCACCCAGCCCCTCCCCTCCCCCACCCAGCCCCACCCTCCCCACCCAGCCCCTCCACACCCCTCCCATTTTTGGATGCACGACCGACGGACACAATAATCCCCTGTGGCGTGGTGGAACCAGGAGGTTCCTACCAGTAAAACGCATTCGCTAGGCTGTTCTCATTGCAGTGGATGACGTGGGTGTTTTTGTTTTAAAGTTTAGGTAACACAAGTGGTTATTATATATTCCAGCGCTACGTTCGTAACGCCAAGTGGCCCTCGCGCAAAACTTTTCCCGTGTTAGCACATTTAGTCACAACCGCGTGTGCTTTAAAATCAAACAAAAATACGAAGAGTTACATTAATTAAGCCTTTAAAACAGTCTGCCTCATCAGCTAACATTAATTAAGCCTTTAAAACAGTCTGCCTTATCAGCTTTACTCTGGTTTTTTTTATTCCTCCTGATGACGATCGCTTGAGTTGTGATCGAAACGTAGTTTCTGGCAAATGAGGTTCCAATGGTGTAAATGCTTTCACCCCGAGCTCTCATACTCTGATGGTGCATTGTCTTTGAGTTGTGCGCCTTTTGGCGTCATCTGGTCCAACCCATGTGAGACTAGGCTCTCAGTAAAGCTGTCTCGGGTGTGGACCAATCAACTTCAAGGACAGTGCATTCATTATCAGAGTTATGTTTTTTGTTTGCATTATGACTGCAGGTATTGTGGTCTATGCAAACATGACTCCTTGTAAAAAAGGTGTCAGTTTTGTTGCCAGATAGAAGGGTAAAAAAACAATTATGAAACGTAGTTTGTTTTGTTATTTTCTTTCAACTTATCTACGTGACTTTACCGAAAGACCCAAAAAATCCCCCCACACCCCCCATTCTACTAATTATAAACATTATAGCGAGGGGTCACACAGAGAGGGGTCGCACAGAGTGGGGGGGGGGAGAGGGGGTGGGGGGGTGACTACGCTTCTGGAATCTTCGACCCCCGCCCCTTGGCGGGGGGGAGGGGCGGGGGCGGAAGGGGGGGGTTGCAGAGCGGGTAGGAGGCAAAGTGTGGGGGGGGGCGATGCCCACGACGCGATTGGTCGGCGCCGCGTCACGATGCCTGCACGGCGCGTCGTGATTGGTTCGAGCGTGGGCGGTGACGTACGAGGCCGCGCCCCGCCCCCCCCCCGCTTCACAACGTTGGGGGATTCTCTCTTCAGGCAGCGGCGCTGGTGCTTGTTGTCTAGGCCGCAGCTACCAAGTGCGAATTATCGCAACGATTACAATTTGCCGTACACGAATAACGAGTAATAATTATAACGCCGCCGCTGCCCCAGTGCCCGATCGATTAGCTGTGTACGTGTAGCGAGAGATGGAGCCCGAGAAGTTGTCGCAGTTGAAGGCGTTCGTGCTACTGTGCTCGCAGAACCCGGGCGTGCTGCACAAGCCCGAGCTGCACTTCTTCAAGCAGTGGCTGGAGAGGTACGCGCCGCTCCACACGCGACCACGCAGAGCTCCACGCGGCCACGCAGAGCTCCACACGCGGTCACGCAGAGCTCCACACGACCACGCAGAGCTCCACACTGTCACGCAGAGCTCCACACGACCACGCAGAGCTCCACACTGTCACGCAGAGCTCCACGCGGCCACGCAGAGCTCCACACTGTCACGCAGAGCTCCACACGCGGCCACGCAGAGCTTCACGCGGCCACGCAGAGCTCCACACGCGGAGCTCCACGCAGAGCTCCATACGGCCACGCGGAGCTCCACACGCGGCCACGCAGAGCTCCACACGCGGCCACGCAGAGCTCCACACGACCACGCAGAGCTCCACACACGGCCACGCAGAGCTCCACGCGGAGCTCCACACGGCCACGCGGAGCTCCACACGGCCAGGCAGAGCTCCACACGGCCACGCACAGCTCCACGCGGAGCTCCACACGACCACGCAGAGCTCCACGCGGAGCTCCACACGGCCATGCGGAGCTCCACACGGCCAGGCGGAGCTCCACACGGCCACGCAGAGCTCCACGCGGAGCTCCACACGGCCACGCAGAGCTCCACACGCGGCCACGCAGAGCTCCACACGCGGCCACGCAGAGCTCCACACGCGGCCACGCAGAGCTCCACACGCGGCCACGCAGAGCTCCACACGCGGCCACGGAGAGCTCCACACACGGCAACGCAGAGCTCCGCGTGGCCACACACAGCTCCACACACAGCTCCACACACAGCTCCACACACAGCTCCACACACAGCTCCACACACAGCTCCACACACAGCTCCACACACAGCTCCACACACAGCTCCACACACAGCTCCACACACAGCTCCACACACAGCTCCACACACAGCTCCACACACAGCTCCACACACAGCTCCACACACAGCTCCACACACAGCTCCACACACAGCTCCACACACAGCTCCACACACAGCTCCACACACAGCTCCACACACAGCTCCACACACAGCTCCACACACAGCTCCACACGGCCACACACATGACCACACATAGCACTACAGAGCTCCACACAGCTCCAAAAAGCAAAGGGGGTAGCTCATTATGGCTTGTCACCCTCAAAGCTCCCCACAGCTCCGCACGGACACAGCTTTTCACTCTCCAAACATACAAAGACCGCTCCACACAGCCTCTCAACCTCCACACACACATTGAACAATATGGTCATTCATATTGCAGTGGAAAATGGGCATTAGTGGCATGGTGGTGCATATGGTGGCTCAGTAGGGGGTACGGCTGGTGGTGCATCTACCGGTCATCTCAGTCGGCCAACCCATGGCACCTGCTGGGTCTGTCCCGAGATCTGTCAGCGAGCATTCGACACTCCACGTGGCAGCCTCAAAGTGCACCGCGCCTGGCACAGGCGCCGTGGTGACCGTGGCGAATGGCGGGCATTGGTATTGGGTCATTACACTCCTTGTATTACAGTCCTTTAAACCACACCCCAGCTAGGAAGGACGCTCCCAGACAAACCAGAACTCCCACGCCAGCACATTTCATACCGTGCCAACCCATACGGTTTACCCCGTATTCTTGAACAGGGAAATTGTTTTCAGGTCCATACGGCGTACAGCCGTTTTGATACGGGCAAACATATGTTGTCTATTTGGTTGTGTTTCTTCCTTGCGATTGGTCTTTGTAGGATGAATGTTGAGATTTGTAAGTGCATGGGGTGACCAAAAAGGTCTGAAAAGGTTCGTAATAAGGTTGGCACTGATTAGGGGTTGACAGGTATGACACTTTAACAACAAAAACATGATTTACTAACAACAAAACTGTAAAAAAATCACATTCCGACGAATGCACAAAAAGGTCAAGTATCCAGACGGTGCGATGCGGAAAGGTCTAAACCAGGGGTCGGCAACCTACGGCTCCGGAGCCGCATGCGGCTCTTTACGGGCTGCTTCTTGACAATATGTACGTATGTACAGTATGTACTCAGATGCATTGCGGCTCTTGAAATACTGAATTTTGTACCGAATTGGAAAGAAATGGCTCTTCTTGTTATTTTCGTTGCCGACCCCTGGTCTAAACGGTAGCGTAATACATAACACGCACCACGACATAGGGTGAATGAATAACGATCACCTACACAAGTTAAACAGTACACGTATCACAGTCCAGTAAAAAAATAAAGTATCAATTCCTCGTGCTGATCTCACAGTAAAGAGGGATCAACCCTGCATTAACACACACACATCTTCTAAGGAGAACTTCCGGAAATTGTATGGTGCTCAGCACCGGCCATGCTACCCAATGCCACTTTCCCACTGCAGTATGCTTCAGCAAACAAGAGTGAAAGAAGCTCCCGCAGTAGTTGAAACTTGTATAGTAGCAACATACCAAGTAAAGGCAGAGTGCTACGAGGAACCAGGGACGACAGAAATGTGTTATTCGTACAACTACCTTTCCAGATAAGATCACTCCTTCCTGGGCATCGCCATGTTTCCGGTCGCAAACTAACCAGTCCAGACCCCCTCAAGGGAATATACATGAATAAAGTGTACATCGAGATAATACAGTACAAAAAAAGGTTACCCAGGGGTTAGATAGAGGAAATAATCATCTTTGTCATTGACTATACATAGTAGTCAACCTGAAAGTTACCACTTGGTACTAGTGTATCCAGTAAAACCTGATAGTCACAATGACTGATGAGTAACTTGACAACTATTTACAGACTTCCAGCCGACTGCCTGATACGTTACAACCTGGTAACCTGTTCCACAAAATGAACTGGTAATGAGAACATTTGTCACAGACTTCCTGATAACTACCTGATGCGCTACGGCCTGGTAGCTTGTCTAACAGGGATAATTAAGGAACATTATCACAGATTCCCGAGTATCTACCTGGTAACCTATGTCCCTACATCTTCTATTGTCCCTCAGTGTCTCCCTAAATCGTCCAGTTATATCCTCAATGTCTACCTGTATCGGTGTCCTCCCTGTGTTTTCAAATACTGTTGCTCCTGGGGTGTCCACTGCACGCTCACAAATGTAGACTTCCTTATGACCACGGGTGCCTTGAACCAGGCCCCCAATGTCCACGTTGTTTAGGGAGAAAACTCGGGCTAGGCCGACCACACAGCACTATAAAAAAAATCCTCTTTCACCACGAAACTACTCCATCCAGACTTTCCAAGGAAAAATATATCTTAATATCCTGTATTAGGAGCATTCAACAATGAGGGACAAGCCTTCTTCGTAACTGCTTCCCCATTGTTGAACGCTTATTTATCGCATTATTAGATTTGGGAATTGAATCATTGCCGCCCATGAGAAACCTTCTGTTCGCTCCTACAACTAAAGGTCCTGCATAGATGTCGCTGTAATAAATAATAATCTGAGAAGCTGAAGCCCAAGTCTGTATGGATCATACTTAAAGTTCCCAGTTACTGATTGCGTTTGGTTTACTAAATCAATAAATCCTGTGTTTTTGTTCGTTAAATAATGTCATTTTTTTATGTTGACAAGTGCCAATACTTTGTTTGTATCACGACCTATGAAACCACGATTGTAACGAAGATCTGTACGTTGCAAAATCGGTACTGCCGCAGGGTGCACATGACATAGAACCTAACCCATAATTTGGGCCCTTCCTGCTGAAATAAATACAATCTAAATCTAACAATTGCTCCACTTTTGAAAGTTAATGAACTTGACAATTTTATTCTGAAATTACAGGGCACGCAAAGCAGCCATGTGCTCCTTAATTACGCCTCTCCCCTCCCTCCCACAGTGGCACTCAATCCCCTTCTCCCAAATGGTCTCCCTGGGACCGCTGAATGCTCCCTTGTTGTTACCTTGTTTATCTCAGATCAATGCGACTTAACGTCTCTGCTCAAAAGGTATTAAATGTGGGCATTATGTGAAAAATGGTGGCCGTCTTAGGAAAATGGTGGCCATCTTTGATTTTTAGGTGGCTCACATGTTTTCCCACATAGTGACCCTAAGGAGATAATGTGCCGAATTTGGTGCTTATGTCACCATTTGAACAATTGTTCATATTATCTGCTCCGCAATGCAGGGTGTGTGTGTTGTCCACAGTTGTCTTACGTTCACAGCAATGGATGATAAGTGGCATGCAGTCCCTACTTCCTCTCTTCATCTTGTCCAAACATACAGTCCAGTATTCTGCACCCTCGAGTATTTGCTCAATACTGCTTTGCTACTGGCAGTATGGCAGTGGTCACCGAGCTACTCTGTGTAATTTTTAACCCGTTCTCTCCAGGTCATATCACCTCCGATTCCCCACACCTTTGATTAACACGGCAACGTACGGTGCAAAAGAAGTTCAACACGCATGCATACATTCTCAAACAACACTTGTTTTTTGCAAGGGTATTTTTTTTAAACCAGACCTTTGGTGTACGTTATGAAAGATATTTTTTTTATTCTCAAGGAATGACGCATCATACAAAAAACATTAATAATATGATGACTTTAGATCGTACGTAGACATTGGTTTACAACAATGATGACGGAGTCGAACGCTAAATATAAATCCATTCACAGAACTGTCCTAAGAGAATGTACGTGTTCATTTCTTCACGTTTGTCTCTGTGTGTGAAATCTCACTTTGATTTAAAAGAGGAATATATTTTCCACTTGAAATAATAGTCACAACTGCAGTGTGCTTTTTATAACACTTATCTTCATCCAGAAGCTTCTCCGTGCTTTCATTGTGAGCGAATTAGTTCAACACAGGATCTAAAAAAAGTGCCCCCCCCCTGCATTGTTTTGTTGTGGGGTCCCGGCTCTCTGCATGGTCTCAGCAGATGTCCCATCTGCCCCGATGGCGTCCCACCGATAAATCTGGCATTTGAGCCAACGGGGACTTTAAAAGCCTCGTCTTGTCCTCATGTCACCACCCCCTCCTCCACTACCACCACGTCATCTGCGGGGAAAAAGTCTGGTGTCTTGTGCACGTGACCACCGCACCTTAGCTCAGCCAAGAATTGGAGCAGGAATCTCTTGCTGCTGTATTTGCTTAATGGGCCACCTTTGGCTCAATGCTTACTGGTGCCTGCTGTTGACCACTATTGTGTTCATTCTGGTTTGCCGATGTTTGTAGAGCCCATGGCCTGGGGAGCATGCCAACACGTGCCGGGCGTGGGGAAGGAGGAGCCTCGTAAAACCTCCACGCCCATTCATTCATAGGGCGTCACCCATTGAGCGCGTCCTTCCATGAAGGGAAAAAAGAAAATGGTGGCAATGCCCAGAGATGACTCTCTGCCAATGGCTGCTCATACTCTTGGATTTGTGGCTTTAATGAATTGGGTTTTGGGTAAATATTCAAACCGGATTTAATAACTCTGCCCATAACTCACATTTGAATGTGATAACCATGAAAAAATTGATGTTATTTGAGTCCGAGGTTTACTGTCAGTGATCTGGCTGATACACATTTTCAGGTGGCCGGAATAGATTTTTCTGTACCACAACCTTTCTGCAGAGAATGCCCTTCGGAACTATATTGCTCTACTCGGGGAACCCTTTACAGCAATTAGCGTTGGAACGTTGCAGTGGTCTACGCAAATGTTTATAACACAAGTGCTTTAGCGATCACATTGCCTCAATATTTGGTGACAGGTATGCTTCCGAGAGGATGTCCGGCTAAATGTGGAGCCGTAAAATATCTGCTTGTGCTGATGCTTGATGGATTTCATGCATCGCAGGCTTGCGAGAGATGACAGCGCCTTATGGAAGCTGACGTCCAGCAGTAGATTGACCGTGGCTGATGATGAATTTAATGAGGTGGCAGGTAGCACTGGCTTGTGTGTGTGGGGAGGTTGTTGTGCTGGTCCTGAGAGGTTAACCTTTGACCCGTGTGCATCTTATGCCGTTTCAGCATGGGAGCCCAGGTGCCAGCGGTACCAGAGGAGCCAAGTGCAGCCAAGCCTCCCCCCCCCAAGGCACTTTTTGCTCCACCTCAATAACAATTAGGACATTTGGTATTCGTAACATTCTTATAGGTGCAAGGCAATCGCCACGGTGCTACGTTTCTCATTAGACCATTACGCTGGCAGCAAACCATCCATGCCAATGCAGTGTGGTACACCACGCCCATTTGCGCAGCACACTCATCCATTCAACACTGCCAGTGGATCAAAACGAGGCAGTCCACAATGGGTGACGTCATTGTGTTTTATTACATCACCGTAAACGGTTTTGTTTTCAAATTATTTTGTTTTCTTGAAATTTGAACATGGCCTTCATTTACAGCGATTCCCAACGGTGATAAAATTTTGCAAATCTTGAGTATGATCCAGTAACCTCGCCACCAACAATGGCTCTTATAAATAACCACAGGAGCCACGGAGTCCTTTGAAACTGCCATTTTCTGCTTCAGTGCCACAAAAATCACGCCCACTGCCCAACTCGTTTGGTAGCGCGATGTCACTGACCCTTTTGATTTCGCTTCCCTCTCAGACCTCAGCAATGTAATTAACTTATTTATCCAGGAAAGCCACACTGAGTCAATTGGATTGTTTTTTTTAGGAGGGTCCTCAATTGTTTACATGCTCTAATAAAGGTTTGTGAGCCGCAGTCACACTCTGGGCACAGGGATAGCTGCCACTAGGGGTCCCTGTTGAATAGACTGCAGCAAGGCAGTGGAATGGTTTATACGAGATGTCATGTAAGGCGCTTTGAGTTGCCGAGGCATTTAAGCGCCCTATGAATGCAAATCCTGATCCTTATGTTTAATTGGCCATTGGTGGTAGTCGTGGTAATGGCGTGGTGCGATTGTGATGTCTGCTGAGCAGGAGGAGAAGAAGCCAACGTCCCCACCCCCATCCACTTCGGCACCCGAAACAGAACCAGAGCCTGAGAGCGAAGAGAGCGATCTGGGTACGTTCATCCTCGCGCACCTCAGCTCTCTACTTCCCTCGATGCCAGTACCGTTCCTGCTGCGGTGCTCATTCTTGCCGGTGCTGCTGGTGTCGTTTTGCATGCTGGCGCTTGTGTTGTTTTCTGCTGGTGCTTTCAACCACGGTGTCTACGTGGGAGTCTCTGCTGCGAATGCTCGCGCTGCCGATGCCTTTCCACGTGCTGGTGTTTTTTTGGTGGCACTACCACCAGTGGAGTGGGTGGAACAGTGGGTAGCGCAGTGCACTACGAGCCTGATGACCCGAGTTCAAATTCCGGCCATGGCTGACAATGATGGCGAGTGATATATGAACTGGGCATCCACTCGGATGAGGAAGCCTTAAATGAGTAGCTGGTACTGTGTGTAAACATCAACACTGGTGAGACAAAGTGGCTGGGCGTGATGCTGGAGTTTCCGCTTTAATAGGCGCTCGTTAACAGTACTTGCCCCAACAGTCTGTGAAAGGTGATTCTACTGTTGCTACAGATGGTAGTTTTGGTGCTGATGTTTGTATCAGTGCTGATGCTTCCGGTAATATGAATAGTGTTGGTGTCGTTGCTAATGGATCTGCTGGTGTTGGCGTGCAGAGGTTTTAACGATTCTTTATCTCCCCCTGTGCGCAGACATTGACGATGAGGGTGTGGTGGAGGAGGACCACGATCCACCGCAGGAGATGGGCGACGCTGAGGTTGAGGTGAGCACATCTTGACCCTCTTCACCATTAGAAATGGATGGATAAAAAGAGTACATGATTTTTATTCATGATCAAGGAGAGCACCTGAGAGCACATCCATCGCGGAGATGGAGCAATGAGATTGTCTCGTATGCAGGTACTGTATGGATTGTTGCCTGTTGTTTGCTATGTGCAGCTGCTGAATTTAATGCTTGGATTTTTTTTTATGATGGAGAGCACAATATGATCAAAACTATTATTGTACAGCATCTTGAGATGTGGTCACGTTTAGGTGCCCTTTAAATCCCAGTTGTATTGTTAATTGCATTGCATTAGTGATAATGGTGGTAATGTATTTTCAGCGCGTGATTTTACATCACCACACGTGTGTGAGCCCTGATTTAAATCCCAATCACCACCGATAGCACGTAGACAATGATCCCCCATATGTAGCCTTTAACAGACTTTTGGGAAGGTGCTGCTAGCGAGCTCCAATGTGGGCCCGGCACGCTTGTATATACACTCGCACATCTGTTTGTGTTTGCTCCGATTTCTCTGTTTGCGTCGTTGTTGAATTTTTATTTTGTGTTATTTTAGTGACCCAGGTGAAATGTGAGACTATTCTTGTCTCTTTGAGTTATAACCTCTGGTTAATCACATTTTAAACAAAAAATTTACTTGGAACCTCTGCACACATCCGTAATGTACACGTAGTTTAGCGTCACCCGATGTGTGTGCCACAGGTGTCGGAGGAGATGATGGACCAGGCTAACGAGAAGAAGGGCGAGGCCATGAGTGCCCTGGCCGATGGTAAGGCCCTGGCCGATGGTAAGGCCATGGGGACAGGAGCACACAGCGGCGCATTGCTATATGGAACACCGATGATAAATATTAAGCGTAACCATTAATCATGATTCAGTTGTCACCGTTCAGGATCACAATTCCATTCAAGAATATTTTTTCGTCTTATTTTTATAGTCTGGTCGGGTTTTGGAGTCTTGTTCATCCTAGCTCAGTGAGACTTACCCAAAATAAACTGACTGATTGGATATATTATCTTGCAAAACAATTGAATATATTTGTATTCATCGCACATTGACTGTTCTTTTACACACATTTCTCGTGGATCGTAAGAATTCATTTAAATGGATGAGTCATTACATGCCTACTAAATATACCGTGCTGCACGAAATTTCACGACGTGAGCAGTGGTGCAGTGGTTAGTGCACTCCGCTATGAACCTGGCATACCCAGCCATGGATAAGGTCAGGGAGGAGCTTTATCTGAACTGGTCTGTGACCTCACCGGCTACATTGTAGAAATATTGGCTTTCACTCGCAGCACTTTGCCCATCAGATTGTATAGCTAAGCGGTGGATGTTTGTATGCGCGTGTGTGTGAACCTGGGTCGTGTGTGTGAACCTGGCGACCCGTGTTCGATTCCCGCTCACAGCCAACACCAGTGACAATTATTTGAACTGGTCCTGAACCCTCCCCTAGGTTCACTCGGCCTCAAATGAGTACCTGATGCAATGTGTAAATATTTCCACGAGGAAGATAAAGGCGGCCATGTGTGGTGCTAGCCACCCACTTCCTCGTGTGCTGTGGCCGGCATTCATAAGTTCTCGCTTACAGCACTTGACCCAACAGACTGTGAAGGCGATGCATGGGATTGTTGTCTTTGTGTGTGTGTGTGTGACAGGGGAACTCCAGAAAGCCATTGAGCTCTTCACAGAGGCCATCAAATTGAACCCCTCCTCTGCCATTCTCTATGCGAAGAGGGCCAGGTTTGTTTCCTCCAATTGGTCTTTGCTGGGCTTTCACAATCAGCAGTTGGAATTGTATAGTAGTACTCTTAGGTTTTTTCGGTAAAGTCACGTAGGTAAGTACTTGATACAGCAATCGTGCTGTGACGGTTCCACCTGAAGACGGAAGCTTGTGTTGCCTCCGAAACGTCGTGATTTTTATTTTACTTTTATTGATTTTAATTACATTCTTTACCTACGTGACTTTACCGAAAAAACCTAAGAGTATGAATCCTTGCAGTCACGGAAGCTTCAAATCTAGAATTGTATAGTAGTGTTGTGTAACCATGCCTATCTCATTAGTATTACACTTCCAATCAGTATTAAATTGCAATTACTGTTCATTGCTTTAGGAGTTAATTATTGTAGTACCACTGAAGAGTTGTTGATTGATATATCACCAGGAAAGGGTTTTAAAATATCGCGGAAGCATCGTTTGTCTTTACCGCAGAACTTGTCTACAGGAACAAACATGACAAGTCATCCACTTGAGGGGGGAGGAGAGGACCGATGAATTGCTACATACATAGTGTGTTCTGAATACCACAAACATATTTCCGCAAAGTAACAGCGACGAAGAACTGCTTTAAATAAAAGACCCACAGTGATTCAGCTTCAATACAAACTTCGAGGAACTGGAGCCTGCTGTTCACGGCATTGGCCACTGGGTTAAAATGGCCCTGATTGGTCAATCCAAGACTTATGGAGGTGGTGTTTGCTGGCAAGCGCGCACAGATACATGTGCTTGGTAGTGTAATGGTTAGCGCGTTGCGCTACGAACCCGGCATCCTGAATTCGATTCCCGCTCACGGCCAACACAAGTGACTATTATCTGAACCGGTCCTGGGCCTCCCCTAGGTCGACTCAGCCTTTAATAAGGACCTTATGCGATGTGTAAACATCGCCACTAGGGACACAAAGCCGACCGGGTGTTCTGCTGGCCGCCCAGCCCCTCGTGCCGTTGGGGCCTTCGTAGGTGCTCGTTAACAGCACTTGCCCCAACAGTGTGGTAAGGCTATACGGGGGATCTTTGTCTTTGTGGTCAGTGTGTACGTGAAGCTCGAGAAGCCAAACGCAGCGATCCGCGACGGAGACCGAGCCATCAGCATCAACCCTGACTCGGCGCAGTCGTACAAGTGGAGGGGCATCGCCCACCGGTGGGGTGCCGCACGCACGCACGCACTCGCACGCACACTCACATACTATACACGCACACCATACACACACTCACATACCATACACACACACACGCACGCACACTCACATACCATACACACACACGCACGCACACTCACATACCATACACGCACACGCACATACCATACACTCACACTCGCGCACACTCACACGCACACACACTCGCATACCATACACACGCACACACTCGCACTCAGCATACACGCACGCACACTCACACACACGTGCACACTCGCACACACACACACACCATACACACTAACTGTTGCGCACACTCGCCCTACATATACAAAGACAAAGATCCCCTGTATAGCCTGTAACGGAATGTTTAGGCAAATGCTGTTAGCGAGCACCTATGAAGGCCGGCACGGCACACGAGGGGGTAGGTGGCCAACACCACGCCCGGCCGCCTTTATCTTCCCAGTGGCAATGTTTACAAATTGTGCAAGGTACTCATTTTGAGGCTGAGTCGACCTAGGAGAGGCCCATAACCGGTTCAGATAATCGTCACTGGTGTTGGCCGTGAGCAGGAATTGAACCCGGGTCACCAGGTTCGTAGTGCAGTACGCTAACCGCTACACGATGAAAAACAAGCGCATACTCTCGCACAAACATGTGCTCACATGCTCACACAAGACAAAGATATATCTTTTCATGCTTGCGTACACACGCATTCGTGCATGAACACACTCGCGCTCACCCACACACGTACGCTGACATAAGCATATCCACTCGCACACACATGCTTGGTCACGAACACGCGCTCGCTAGCTCACGCACGCATACGCACCCGCGCACATACTCCCACACATACACACATTCGCTGGCATAAACACATAAACTCATGCACTCGTGACCCCTAGCACGCACGCTTGCTCGCTCATCTGCGCATGCACACACACGCACATGCTGGACTTTTCTTGAGTTTGCATCACCGCACGCGCACTTGTGTGTGTGGGTGCGCCATGTGACATCTCCGTTCCCTCTTCGGTCTCGCGCCTCCTTCGTGCGGCCCCTGTGCTTGTGGTGACCTCCAGGCTGCTGGGCCACTGGGAGGAGTCCAGCAAGGACTTGGCCATGGCCTGCAAGCTCGACTACGACGAAGATGCCAGCCGCATCCTCAAGGAGATCACGCCCAAGGTGACGCGGAATTTGTCGTTTGCCAGCGGAGGTTGTGTGGGGCAGTGGCTCGTAGTGATGGGTGTGCACAGCACTGTAATCCCAATAATAATCATCATCATCATCTTGCATGTATATGGAGCTTAAATGTATGTTTGTTGGACTTCTTTCGCACCGTACGTAGCCAACTCGAAATTCCTTGCATCATATCTTGTATCAAACAGTTGTGCCTGTGTGGGACAAGGGTGACTCGGCACAGGCCCTGGTTCCATTTGCAGCCATGCATGCGAGTGACCAGCGGTATACGGGTCTTGGATTATTTTTATATCGACTTGGCCTTAAATGAGTAGCCGGTGTAATGTGTCAACATCACTGGTAACACAAAGGCAGCACAACCCCCCTCATTCTCCGTGCCAGTCTTAGTTGATGCTAGCAGCACTTGCGTCAATAGTCCACATGGTTAAATGGTGGCCCTGTCTTTTGAACGCCCGTATGTTTGCACGGTCTCTGGGTACTGTCTTGTGAATATTACCCTCGCCTCTGTGCAAGTTGGCATGACTTTTTAGGGATAGCTTCCTACGGTTTCTCGGTAATTTCTCATTTTTGAATTATTGTGTGCAAATTGTAAATTATTCATACTTTTTTAAAATATAATTATACATGCATCTTTTCCACCATTTATTCCCGATTGTGCTATCAGCGTCATAATATTGAATGAATTATCCATTTGGAACGCTTGCAGGGTAGTGCAGCACCCGATGCAAGAGCAACTTTATTGGAATGAGATTCACAGAAGTACTTCCCAATTATTTCAATCAACCTCTTATCTACTCTTCAGCGGCAGCACTTTCCCACCCCGCCTCACTGCAGACATAAATGTCCATGGCTTGACGGTCAAACCGATATCATCGCATTTCTATTGCCGGCTTTAATTTGGCCAGATTAAGTGCAGAAATATTTTTTCCCCGGTTATTGGTGACTGGCCTGAGGCTTTAAACTCACTCTACTTGAGAACTCTACAGGCAGCTGCCCAGAATCAAACCCAGGAAATTCAGTGGGGCTGGCTCAGTCCTTTGATCTCTCAGCCCACCCGGGCCACCTCCAATTATCCAAACTTTTTAAAATTCCTACATGTAAATAGATTGCACAAGTTGCACTTGCAAATGATCACCTGTTGACATTAAATATGAATCATTGGAATGTATCATTCATGTTTTTTCATGGCCCCTTACGTTTATTTTTTAACAGAAAGCTTACTGAACCTTGATCATTCAAATCTGCCTTAAAAACCGAATTCGTCAAAGAAACGTCACACAATACACTTACACCCCTACGCAGGCAAGCACACGCGTGCGAACAGTAGTCTCGCTTTCCTGGAATATTACAGGAGAATCACAAATACCCGACATGCACGCACATCGCATTAGGGGGGTGTTCACTCACAAGATGAACAACTGGCAGGCTTCGAATTCGGCTTCACTGCACCGTGACTGACACTTGGCACACTGTTCAAACGCTGAATGCAAGAAATGAATGGTGATTTAACATTACAATTGTGCTATTGTGTTAAACTTAAAGTGATTAGCTTAATATATCACTTCCTAAATTGTTTAATTCGATTCATAAATTAGAATTTAACATGATCGTAAACGGATACATCCAGAGTCAACTTAAATCAGATGCAATACATTTTGGTCAGTTCCTTTGACTTTTAATTATCAATATCCCCTTTCTGTATGCACACACGTGTATATGCAAGCATACAACTATGCAGACATATACATTTGCAGTACTTAAAGATACGTGTCTGCATAGTATTGAGTTTTTAAAGACACAAGCTGTAGCAAATGTCCATCAGTTGACTGCAAACAGTGACCTTCAGTGCGTTGAGCCGTGTGCATTGTGGGCCCTGGAGCGGCACTTGGGGTACAGTCTTCGTAGCGTTGCCCCCAATGCTCTTTGCTGGGAGAAGATGGAATTCTGGGTGGTGGTGGTGGTGGTGATGGTGGCGGTGAGAGGCGTCGTTTTCTAGGGGCAAACTGGCGCACTCCATCAGCAGCCCTCCCCCCCCGCGCGCGTCCCAGCACCGGCGCTCATGGCTTGACGTAGCGATTCTTGGGCGTCTCGTTGCACAAGTACGACCCGCACGAGGGCGCTGCCGCCGCACGCACCTTCAAGCGGGCGACCGGCGACAGCGAGCCGAGCAGCGCGGGCAGCTCGACGGAGATGGCGCGTTCGATCTTGTCGAGGAGGCATCCGTTGGTGTAGCTGCAGTGGTAGGAGAGCGGACGCATCGTCGCCACGGAATTGGCGCCGAAGAAAGACTTGTAGGTTTTGGGGTCGGGCAGGTCGAACTTGCTCACGTTGGAGTTTGCCAGCACGGAGCCGTAGATGTCGTACTTCTCGGGGTGCTCCACAATGTCGGCGAACACCTGATCCGCGTTGCTGAAGAAGGAGGAGGAGCGCGTGCGCAGCGTCTGCACGTAGCGGTCGACCACTAGCGCGTGGATGCGCACGCGGATGGCGTGCTGCCGGATGAGGGCGATCTTGTTCTCCATGCGGTTGGCAATGATTTGCCGGAGGTCGTCGAGCAGCGAGGTCTCCTCGGCGAGGAAGAGGCCGCTGTTGGTGTCGACGCGGAAGGCGTACGGCCAGAAGGAGCTGACGTAGACGCGCGGCGGCTCGGTGACGTTGATGAGCGGCGCGAGGCTCCAGAAGAGGGCACCGTAGACACGCATGAGTTGCTGCGTGGAGACGCTGTCGGCCTTGTTGAGGATGATGCGGATTTGCGACTCGCGACCCTTCAGCTGCCGGAAGAGCGTCTCCAGCTCCAGGCCGACATCCAGCTTGGTGGGGTCGAACACCACGAAGATGAGGTCACCGCGGTCAATGAACCACTGGCACACGTCGTTGAAGGGGTAGCCTGGTCACGGGGTGGGGGTGGGAAACGTGAGACCTTGTGCTCGCAAAGGGCATTCGCACGAGCATTGGGTGGTACTCATCTGCTGTTTGCGGACCTGAGCCAGGGGTGGAAATTCCACATGCCTATGGTGAGAGCAGGACTATCTGTAGGACAGTGCTGGCACTTTTGAGTGCTTGCAACAGGAAACCTCGCGACCAAGGCTACTAAGCACAAACATGCAGAGAAACCCCCCACCCCCCCCCCCCCCCACATTTTTAGTCCGAAATGGCACTAAAACAACATTTCAGGGCTTAAAACCACAGCCCAACACAGGGCAGCTCCATCCCCCATCCGCACGGTACCTGTCGGTCCGCTGGCACTTATTCTTGTGCAAGGTTAGTGGGGATGGAGCGGTGGTGCAGTGCTTAACGCATTGCACTCTAAATGAGGCAACGGAGTTGGATTCCCCGGCCGTGGATAACTTCACTGAGTGACATCTGAGCTTATCCTGGCCTCCCGCACCCCCCACCCTTCACCGACCCGCACTGACCATCGTCGGTGAAATTTGGTCAAAAAAATCCCCATGATCGACAGTGTGGGGAGGGCCCTACCATCCATCAGCGCATTCGACAAAGTGCTGCAAATTACTCGTGTAAATGGAGAACCTGTTCCGAGGCACAACCACTGGCACAGCGCTCACCTCGCTGTTGCTGCTTCCGGTTCTCGATGATGCCTGGCGTGTCCACGAAGGTGACGCGCTCCAGCAGCCTGTGAGGCATCTCGACGCCGGAGAACTTCTCCAGGAAGCTCTGGCCGAATTTTTCGAGCGAGGCAAAGGTGCGCGAGCCGTCGGTGGCCATCACGATGCCCTCGAGGTGCTTGACCTTGGAGCCGTGTCGGATCACCGTGAACTCCGACGTTGTGGGCTCGGCTCCTGCGGAGATCGTCAGCAGGAGTTGTAACAATGGGCAAGTTTCTTACATCCCACCAGCCCCTTCCGTCCTGCCTCTGTCCAGTCGACAGTGTGTATGGACACGCGACAGTGAGTCGATTGGCATGTTGTTGCCTGTAGTGGTGTAAAGTGTGGATGCCTCTATCTCTTTCAAGACATCTGGCTAGTGTGGGAAGAGTAGGCCAAATACCTTCTCGAGGCGATCTCTCTAGCACTCTCTTGTGGAGGCTTTTCCACCAGCCATCGCTTGATCAATAAATGGCATAGCTGTACCATTAAAATAATTTTCTTACTATAAATTACCATCATCAGTGTCGTTGTTGGATGACGACGAGCTGGATTTCATAGCTGTGGCATGCTTGGAATAACATTGAGAGACGGAAATAGAAACACGTGGATTGGAGAACAATACACAGGTTGAATACTTCGTTTTGACTGTTAATAAAACTAAGTGGCCTTCGGTGGGACACGTTGCTGGAAGAGATGATAACCGGTGGTCGAGTGGCAGCCAAGCGGGGGAACGCGACCGAGAGGACATCTCCCAGGAAGATTGAGCAATGGAGTGAAATCGTCTCATGTGCATGTACTATGGTGGATTCTTATATCGCAGGACCGTTATAGACATCGACAGATTGGGGATGCCTTCATCCGAGAGTGGACTGGTCATCGCTTATGATGATGATGATGGTCACCTGTGTAAAGTGAGAAGGCCTTGTCGTCCAGGCCTAGCAGGTAGTTGATCATGGACGACTTCCCGACGCTCCAGGGACCCAGGAACAGCACCAGGGGTTTGGCAATGATCTCGCTCTCTGCGGCACACGTAGCCAGACATGCACACTGAGCAAGGATAACAGTTTGAATTCATATTGCGCACGCTTTCCAGCACTGATATAGCATCTAAACACCTTTTATCTAAAGAAGCTGTACAGCTCAAGTGTGGAAATGAGCACTGCACTTTCGGACAAAGTAAATCTTGAAATCAAAAGCGGATGTGGGTAGATTTATCACCGGCGCGGTACACTGCACACATCCATCTCAACGCAATCGGGGATTTGTGCTTTCATGTGTAATGAGTGCAG
The DNA here is from genome assembly GCF_965212315.1 of Lampetra planeri. Lineage (NCBI taxonomy): Eukaryota > Metazoa > Chordata > Hyperoartia > Petromyzontiformes > Petromyzontidae > Lampetra > Lampetra planeri. The sequence goes on from NC_136129.1 coordinate 7,190,278, forward strand.
TTGAGGACAAATTTAGGCTGCAAAGGGAAGAGCAGGCGAGGTGATTATTTGTAGTTAGGTGGAAGGGCAAAGGGTTTGAAAAAAATGTGGGGAAATATGAGGACAGGTATTCTATCTGGATTCCGCAAGTTTTATTGATTCCAATGCCGCCAATACACGCGTCAAATCGTGACCGTCTATGATATGTAATTGGTGAACATGACAGCCGCAGCCACAAGAGGTTCAACGTGCACCACAATGGCAACAAGAAATATCGACGAGCAACGTTGCATCGTGACGTTTCAGCAGACAGCTGCGGTGTGTGAAAATATTTTGCCGATGACCTAGTCACCCTGAATGTGTCTGATGTTATAAAATCTTGGAAGCTAAAGCAGGGTTGTGCCTGGAATTGGCCATACATGCCAATGCAGGATCTTCCTGGCAAAGAGTCTTGAGACTCAGTGTGGCATTCCAAGTAAAATAAAGGTCGTTATTATAATTAACGTAACATGCCTACACATATGCGTGTCACCAGGGCCTGTGCTTGGGTGACTGCCCTGTGTGCTTGTATGCAGACACGCATGCACAAAAAGCAGCCCAGTACTCACCGTCAAATGTGCTGATACTTCTTCCGTGGCTAGCTACAGTGGAGAGGGCACGGAGTGGGTGGTGGAATGGTAGATTGTTAGGACGAGTGTTAGCACGGGTATGGCACACAGGGTTAGGGTGAACGGCAACACAGAACCATTGGAAATGACCAGTTGTGTCATTTATCATACTGATAATAGATGATGATAGCATTAGAATAGCCTAATGGTCAGGCCAAAGCCTGTCAAATGTGACCTCAATTTCGTCACGACGTTATTTCAGTGCAGTGGTTACGTGATGAGTTCTCCGGTATTATTTTTGCTTGTTCTGAAACTGGCTGAGCCTGTCCCCGTGGTCTTATCGTGAGAGGGGGGGGTCCACAGACACGAGGTAGACAGTTAACGATACATCTTGACTTTCATTCCTAATCCCCGATCTTGCAGTATCCAGCAATCCTGTACTCGCACCAAAGCAAGTTGACATTTATTACCCATTGCCCAGGAAATTACGCTTGTGGTGATGTGGCAGTAGTACGGGCTCGTTGCTTGTAATGTAACGGTGATGGGTTTGTTATGCTGGTGTGTGGTCGTGGAGTGGTGTTGCCACCACCTGTGCCGCGGTGTTGGTGCGTGGTCTCGCAGGCCACCACGGTTACCGGTCATGTCGTGCTGGCGGATGGAGTCGTACTTGTAGATCCTCTCCAGGGGCTTGATGGAGGTGTGGTAGATTTTTTTTAAACGGTCCAGAAGCCCTGCAAATGTAGTCCTTTGCATGTCAACTTTTAGAAATGCCTACATTAAACAAATGACACTGGCATTAAACGTCATGGTCCGAGTTTGCCAAATCAAATAACAAATCCGTACAAATTGCTTAATTTGGAGCTGCAGATCGAGCAGCCGAGCGAGCAAGGCCACTGCTGGGATGGCGATGTCGGTCCCAGCAAGAGCTGGACTATCCGATTGGTCAGTAATTTACGGTATGAAATAATGGGATAGAGCAAAAATTGTCGTGAGAAAAAAAAAATCACCGCTGTTCTCACGTGTACCGCTGAAGGGGAACTGACGAGTGGGGATTGTTGATGTCATCAACAGCATCGTCGCGCTTAGCGTGCCTTGTAGGGGGTTTCCTGCCTTAGGGACGCAGGATGTTAGGGGCAGCCGCCATTTTTTAAGGAACCCCGAGTATTCTACCACGTAAAACTGCGATCGTCTTAGTGGGCAAATTGTCCCAACTCTCGTCCCCCCGACCTGGGTAGTCGTCGCGTGGGGTGTCGTCGTTGAGCTGCAGCGTGTCGGCGATGTGGTGGCGGTTGCGGAACATTTCGTCGAGCTCCGGCTCCTCGCCCACGTCCACCGCCTCATTCTCCTCCACCCCCCGCTCGGGCGAATCTTGACGCACGGAGGTGGCAAGGGCGACAAAGATTTCCGCATCGGACAAAGACACGACGTACAACGACAGGCTTGCGTTGTAGATGACGCGTACTCGGGATGTGTCGTACCGACACTGTAACGGGCCGCGCAGTATATATTCGCTTGCTCTCAGAGAGAGAGAACGAGTCAGAGGCACGAGAAAACCGCAGCTTCGTAGGAAAGGTAGCCACCCGCTGAATCCCCCCCCCTCTTAACCTCTGGGGTATTTATGGTAAAAAAAATAATCGGCCAATTAATGAGTGTTTGTACAAAATAGGTATCACAAGGACAAAATAAAGTGAATGGATGTGGTGTGCCTAAATAATTCCTGGAACAGCATTCCGGACTGGTTACACTGCTTTGCAAGAGTTCCGAATGGATTCTTTGTTCCATAACATGACACCGATCGCACATTCGTGATAAAATTGGGGGGGGGCGGGGGGGGGAAAACTTAAATTGATCGACACCTCTCCCTCTACTGGTTCAAGTGACCTCTCACTGCCTCTGCACGGCACTCTGCGTCTGTGTTTGTGAGTTTGCTTTGCTGTCTCCCAGACGTGCGAGTGTTCGCAACTGGTAGGGTGTTTGCCAAATGGCTCAGACTGTGGCTCATGTTGGCATAAGCTGGCATTTTAATAGCTTTTGACAGCAGGAGTTGTGATTGCTTAGACGAGAGCCACCTTAATTTACTACTACTATTGCGAGATCACCTGACGGGGTAGAGCATCTGTCGCATTCCGCAATCTCAATCAAAAGTTTAAGAGTTGAAATCTCGGTTGGGGGTCGACTCAGCTGTTCATTCTTTTCGAGTCGATAAAATGGTGATGGTTTTCCTCTATGGAAAGACTCTCCCCCCCCCCCCCCATCATACGAATGACAAACTTCCACCCTTGGCTCGGCTATAAAGAGGAGATGAGCGTCCACCTCCACACTCAGTTGAGCAGGAAAACCATTTCCGATATTGACTATGACCTTATCTGTTAATTCCTTGACCTGTTCATGTGACTGTACCAGCTCTGTAATTTTTAAATGAACCGATGTTTCGTTTTCTCGGTGCTTCTCGACTCTTGATTTTATTTGGGGGCGATCTCCCCAGTGGTGCTTGGCTCGCAGCCACACGGCCGCGTAACTCCGCCGCGCCGTGCACCGCTGTCCATACTTGGCTAACAAGGCGGGGGGGGACGGGGGGAAACTCTAAAAGCGGCGGACGTCGTCCACGCCAGTGCTAATTCCATCCCAAGAGCGCGCAGAGGGCAAGCGGACACGCGCGTGCGTTTGAGAGCAGCGGCAGGCCGCGTGGTCGCCACGCCAGTTCTGCGGTTGTGTCGGCTCGTGGCCTGGCCGCTGTGAGGTGAGACCGGCAACTCCGTGGATCCTGAGATTCTGGTGAGATCTCAACGGCCCACTGAGAGCTCTACTCAGGGTCATCAGCAGTACTGGCTCGGCAGAGGTCGCAAACGGGTTTTGAATCCTTACCCGTACCTGTACCCGGCCGCACCAGGGTCGCAAATGGGGACCCGTACCCGTACCCGGCCGGGTACGGGTACCCGTTCCCTACCAGTACCCTACCCGAAATGAGTGACAAACGGTTACTCACCAGTGACTCACGGCCTACCCGTACCCGTACCCGGCCGCACCAGGGTCGCAAACGGGTACCCGTACCTGGTACGGGTAACCGGGTATCGGGTAGGGTACGGGTATCGGGTACCCGGTTGCGACCTCTGGAGACCGGCAACTCCGTGGATTCCGAAATTCTGGTGAGATCTCAACGGCCCACTGAGAGCTCTACACAGGGTCATGAGCAGTACTGGCTCGGTGAGAGCGTTACTCTCCCCTCGGCCATTTATCCGCTTTTCTGTGTAATAATTTAAACCATCTTCTTGGTTCTTTCGGTAAAGTGACGTAGAAGGGAAATAATAAAATAATAAAAATAAAGCATTATAAAATAATTCTCACAACGTTACGGCCACAACGCAAGCAGCTGAAACGTCGTGAGAATTATTTTATTATGTTTTATTATTTTTATTTTATTATTTCCCTTCTACGTGATGACTTTACCGAAAGAACCAAGAAGATGAATCCCTGCAGTCACGAAAGCTTTAAATCGAAATTTAATTTAAACCATGATCACCCCGCTGCCTGTTGAAGGCCTTCTCAAGCCGACGCAATCTCTCACGATTCTTTCGATGTCACGAATCCACCTCACGCACGTGCACTCGAGCTGAGTTCATTGGCACATCTCCTCGGTCGACATCCTGTCAGATGTGTTTCGTTTCCTTCGGAATGTGAAAATAAATGACAGCCCTTTGTCGATTATCGGCTGAATGAAGAAGGGCCGTTTGACAATGCTGCACCACACTGGTCAATGCAGGGGAAACCAGGACCGGTTGAGAGATCGTTTGCCACCGGTGGTTAGCCATGGGCAAGAACCAAATTGAGATCGCCGAGTTAAGAGCACATCGCGCAACGCCCGTCTCAGCGCTCCAACCCGCCTTCTGTTTATAAATAAAATTCGTAATTCATCCTGGTGTCAGAGGAAATCCCGTTTACAGCGTGGCCCTGGCGACGGCATGCCGCGCACGCTATCAGTAGCTCGTATTTAAGACCCGTCGCATTGGAAAGCGCAAGGTGCCCGTTGCATAACGAAGACCCCATTTGTAATTGGAAATTATTGAAATAGGTCGGCGATGAGAATTGCACTGGGATCAGCGGGGGGCCGAGAGTGTGGCAGGGGCAGCCAGCCCGAGGGACGTGTGGTTCGGTTATGTCCAAACTGACGCACAGAATGTGCTTACTGGCTTTTTGAGTGTGTGGCCCTGGTGCAGAGGTCGCAATCGGGTACCAGATACCCGTACCCTACCCGATACTCGGCTACCCGTACCCGGCCAGGTACGGGTACCCGTTTGCGACCCTGGTGCGGCCGGGTACGGGTACGGGTAGGCCGTGAGTCACTGGTGAGTGACCGTTTGTCATTTCGGGTAGGGAACGGGTACCCATACCCGGCCGGGTATGGGTACCCATTTGCGACCCTGGTGCGGCCGGGTACGGGTAAGGAATCAAAACCCGTTTTCGACCTCTGCCCTGGTGTGGCCGAGCACGGATGCAGAAACCCATTTCGTAAAATGACAGTCATGTTGCGTCGTGGAGAGAAACCCGACTTGGGGAGGGTTGATGGGCTGATGTGTGCGGGTACGCCTGTGCGTGTGTGTCTTGGCAGACACTTGACCCCTTGGGGTTAGGATGTCCAAGAGTGAAGCTTTCTGTCGGCACAAGCTATTTATTGGGCGTCGTGAAATGTGGCCTGTTGCCACCTCTGTAGCTTTAGTGCGCGCTCCTAAGTTGTTTCACTGTGTTAGAGGGATCGCATCGGCACACTCTTGTTGCCAAGTGAAATAAAGCGTGAAGAAGTTAAAGGAACCAACGGACTTTCGCATCATAACCTGCAATGCCCAAACACCATGCCATCTGTAAACCATTTGTCTCTACGGACACGTACAGTGCACGTGTGCTCGGATGTCTCTCACGGGTTGCAATCGGCGGGGTGGTTACTTTTCCGGCCACGTTAGGTGACCAGAGCGTGTGGCTCGCTATCAGAAAGGTTGCGAGTTCAAAATCTGGTTGACGGTTGACTTAGGGACCGATAGAATGATTACCACTTTGCAGAGGAAAGCCAAAACAGAGTTTGTCCTGTGGATCGACTCGACCACCGCCATAGGATTGTGCAAGTTTCACACAAGTTCAGAGCTCTAAGCAGGAGACTAGCGCTGCTGTTCCTTGATGCTTATTTGAGCAGAAAACCACTTTGATTGCTTGAGCTTTGACTACATGCATGCCACAGTAGCCTGTTTGCTCAAACTATCATCTCTAATTTTAGTTAAAATGAGATTTGCACATCTGGGTTTTGCATATTGTGGGTGCCCCTTTATTCCGATGGCAATACCGTGCGGGGTTTTGAAATTTTCCGCAACTCCGCTGCTGTCGCGAGAGTTTTGACAGGAAGGGTTTTACGGGCTCCGTGTCGGGTTTTCCCACAAGTGAACATTGATTATGCCAAACACCCATTGCTGGAATTGGTCAAACAGCCCAATGTGTTTAGCCCCGCTGAAAGAGTGGCGAGGTTAAACGAAGCTTCCCTGGGTAAATAAAGAACATTGCGATGAATCGTTTCATTCGCCGGCCCAAGTAGAGAACCCAGCACGTGTGTATGTCATGGGTTACTGCGCTCAAAAAATCACGGGTGTCACTTAATTTGTGCAGTACTTTGTTTTCCTATCTCATCGAATCTCGGAAGCAAAGCAGCGTTGCCTGGATAGTGTTTGGATGGGCGACCACCATCCATTAAGCAGGTGTTGTAGGCTGCTGTAAGGGAAGAAAACCCCCATCTTCGTACTGGACTATAGTCCAGTGTTTATGCTCCCCATCTCCACGTTAATCTGCACACTGCCCGCCATGGTGAATTCGATCAAATCAATCACGATCCCCCCCCCCACGACCCATACGGCGTGGGGAGACCCTTGTTTTGAAGTGGATTGACAAAAAGGGGTTTGTCCGTACGTGCTTTGAGCGTTATTACAGCCGCACACTTAAAGGCTGGCTGTCAAATTGACTACAGCTTGGTTATGTTTTGTTCCAGAATCAATAAAGTACGAACATAATTTTGGCATGTATCAAACGCATCATTAGTGGTGTGTGTGTGTAATGTGGTTGCTGTTGTTTAGTCAGTAGTTTTAAGTCTCGGCGTGTGCGGTTGAGCTGGCTGTCAACAAGGGCTTGTGACTGCGACAGTTGGGAGTCGTCAGGGTTTGAATGTCGCCGCAGCCACCGGCCACCACACTTCTCACTGGGCTGCCACTGAGTTTACAATTCAGTGGGAATTTGCCCCAGCGCGCACCCACTGCTGTTAAATCGGAGACATCAAAGCGCTCTCAAAAGGTATCGCAACAAGGTCGGGGTCGGCCTGTGAACGTAGCGTTATTTTTAAGAACTGACATTCTATTCAAGCAGACGGCTGCCGCAGTATCCCGGCCAAGTGGCACAGCAGCAGTGAAATTGGCTCTCACAGTTGGAGGGTTCCGAGTACAAATCCTGGTTTGAGTTAAATCAGCCTATCACCCCCCCCCCCCCCCATGGTCGATAAAATGATTACCACTTTGTCGGGAAGGAATTTTCACCACAGGTTCAGGGCTGTGAACAGGCGATGAGCACCGGTCCCTCAATGCTTATTTGACCAGGAAATCACTTAGCTTTGGTCACGCATTGGTTTGTAGCACACTGTAGTCTGAACCCGCGAACCTCGGTTCATTTCCTGGCTAACATCAGAAGCGAGTTAAATCTCAGTCGGTCTTGCACCCCCTCGCCACTCCTTTAAAGTGCACTGACCAGTGTGGTGAAGTATGCTCGGACCAACCGCTTGGCCTTTCCGCGGCATGGGGGAGAGCCCTCGTCCGTCGGTGTTATCGGCAAAGAGCTGCGAATCGCAAATTCTAAAAATCCAATGCAAGAGCTGTAAATCCCAAAAAATGAATGCCAAACCTCACAGGTGGCACAGGAGGGCTGTAAAGTCCTGCTCGAACCCGACGTCCCTTGTGGCGGACGACACCCGAGAGCGAGCGCGCGCGCGCGTTTGGGATGGGAGGGAGACAGAACTGACGCTTACCGTCGGCACGAGCCGCGAGAATCAACAGGCAGAGCAGCAGGGTGACTTTGAGCAGCGGCATTGTCCGGCGGCGAAGGTTGGTGGTCTCGGAGGCAGACTGACTCGTCCAGAAGAAACGGAGAGGCAGGAGATGTATTATTATTATTGTTGGTGTTTGATTGAATTGTAAAATGTGTGTACTGCTGGAGACGGAGATTGACTTGGAGTCGTAGAGAGCCTGACCGATGAGAGGGGCTGCGAGGAAAAGGAGACGCAGACAGAGAGAGAGAGCTCGTGTAAAGTTGCCGAGTGGGGAGGCTGCCACGTGACTTTGGCACACGTGGGTGCCTGCCACTTACGTCTGACAGTAAATTTAACTCTCAATTCCCTCCCTTCACAACCCCACAACCTCAATCCACCCCCCTCCCCAACCTCAATCCCCCCCCGCCCACACACAAGCTTCCACCCCCACCACTCCCTTTCGGTGACTTCTGATTGACAAATGTGGTATTTGAACAATCATAGCAATGTGTGTGCATATAAAAGTAATCATTTCCGGCCATTCTTAATACACAAATAAGTGTCCCTCCATATCATGCGGATCATGGGTTTATTCTTAGCATACTTCACGGAAGTTGGTGAAGGGTTGCGTATGTTTGTGTGTAAATTAAATTGAGTAAGAAAAACATGATGCTTGTGGTGGGTTCAATATTGCCAGGAGTTTAGAGGTGACAAACAGGGTAGGGTGAGCGACTCGTGGTTGACAGGGTTGCAAGAATTCAAATCATGGTTGGGGGAGTTACTCGGTCCACTGTTCTTCCTATGTCGATAAAATGAGTACCACTGTATGGGGAGATCAAGAGTGGTTATCCTTTGTTTAGACTCTCCCCCATCATAGCAATGTGGACACCTCACTGGCTCTGTTGAGCTGTGATCAGCACCAATACCTCTGCTCATTTGAGCAAGGAAATAATTTTGACATGTTTTGATTGCTCACGGATAATCCACGCCCACTTTGAGCATTCGACCGTCGCGGGTCCGCGTGCCGTGGAGCAACCTCACTGGTATAGCCTGGCGAAATAATACCAGAGACCACGGAGCACATTTGATGCAAATGAAGGCCAGAGAGACGAACAACCACGGGGCTGAAAAAATCTACGTGCAGAGCTCAGCGGTGACGTCTGAGTTACGACGCGAGAAGCTTCAGCTGTTGCAGCTCTCAAGGGAGAAAGCAACCCGAGCTGCAATTTAAAAATAAACATGAAAGACGGACGTTCGTTCATTATCTGCAAGTCTAAATTAGTCATTTGGCAGCATGGCAAATCCAAGCTTCACGTCTTCACCGACGCAAGTATATCTGAAAGCAATGGCAGAGCCAGGATTTTCAGGTAGGGGGGGGGCAATCCCTCCAGCAATGAAAAATGATAGAGGAGTTGTTAGAAAGTAAGGACTAGTCCCTTGCTTTTTATTCGAAGCGTGTGCGACAACGGCGCAGCCATCGAATGAGGGTCGAATCCGAACGGCGTTGTGTGATCGGCATCACGCTCGCTAAAGGTGTTTGCCTTCAGGGAAGTTGTGTACTGTCTACGCAACTGCGTACAATTCTGTGAGTCGCTTATAACTGCTTTGCCGTTACTTATTGCCAATTATGGACTCATCTCATAGAGTCCCTGGCACGTAATAATATGCTACACAGTGGCAGTGGGTGTCGCAAAATGCCGATTTATTACTAATAAACCCCAATGATCCGATCTAAATTAAGGATTTCAATCGGATCATTGGGGCGGCACATGCCACCCCCCCCCCCCCCCACTGGCACCGCCAGTGTCTGAAGGCAGACTTTACTTGCAGTGCTCAAAAACTAATCGTAGGCTTCTTCGCGATAAAAAGTCTCCACCGGCAGGTTGCTTTTGGGACAGAACCACTCCTCCTCGACTCCCTATATCAATGGGGGCAATAAACTAAAGGGGCAGCGCAACTGACAATGAACGTTTTATTTTTCAAGAGTGTTTTTACGTTGTGACATTTTTAAACTATCGATCAGGACACAACAGCGGTGGCTGCGTCGTAAGTCACTTGAATTGAAATATTCGCGGTCTGAGCTACAGCACCAGGAGTTGTGGCCCCCAACGAAGGTCAGGAGTCGGGGTGGCCAAAATGCCGAGGCAGTGTTGCAAGGTGTGACCTTTGCTCCCTGCCTGCTCTCTGACCCAGAAGCAGCTGGCTCCCTCTAACAAAACTCAGGCAGATAGATGCTTTCGCGAGTCTTTCCGAGCGGCGCCGGTGAGACCTGATCCATATTTGGTCCTCGCTTTTAGAGTCGTGAAGGCAAAACGCTTGGGATGGAGCGTGGAGTTGGAATGCGCGTGGGCGATGAGACCATTGATAGGCGTCGAGCGCGGACGCGTTCTGTTCTTCGTGTCGCCTTGTGGCGTCGTTGCGAATCGCCGTCGCGTTACACGTGCTTGAGCGGTGCGATGCCGCGGTGGTGGTGTGACGACGTTTTGTCTCGGCGGCGGCTCAGGCTCAGCGCATCGCGGAGCACAAGCGCAAGTACGAGCGGAAGCGTCTGGAGCGGGAGCTGTGCGACCGCAAGGCACGCGTGAAGCGAGCGCAGGAGGAGCACGAGAGAGCGCGCAGGGTGGGTGGCACGCGGCACGTCGCCGACGCGGGAGAGACGCGTGCACAGAACACGTCCACGCGTAAAAACACGGATTTGGCGCACGGGGAAACGCACGACGTAGAACACGATTCCAAACGCGCGGCCAACATGCCCAGAACGCAATTGACGCATGGCATAAAACGCGCGTGGAACACGGGAAACGCATGCTGAACGCACAGAGAATACGCGTGCAGTGCACCCTAAAAACTTGCATGGGACACGTGATTCGCACACGTATGTAGTGCTTGCAAAAAACGCCAAACACGCAGGAAATGCACGGAGTACATACTAATGGCGTGCTCGACACACGAGAAACACCGATAATGCACGCTAAAGAACACATCCAGAACACGCTTAAACATACGAACAATTGCACATTTATTGCACAGCAAGTGGACCGCAAATACACGTGAAGTGCATAACATACACGCCGCACGCACGCACGCACGCACGCCAAGTTTCTTGCAGCGTCTGCTCATCATAACTCGTAGGTCACGTGAACCCTGCCAGCGGTCCCAGCAGGCTAACGCAGGAGTCGCGTCTGTGCGTGTACAGGAGGAGGATGCACGCCGGCAGGCTGGCGGTGGAGGCTTTGGGGGATTCCCTGGTACGTGTACATACACACACACAAGCGTACATGCACACATACACACGTACACCCATGCATGTACACACATTTGAACTGACAAAAACCGTGGCTTTAACATCCATTACCAAACCCAGTCATACCACACCAGCCGTAGCCTGAACGTTCTACCCAGGGCTTAATTTCTCACTCGGCGTGTTTCTGGTCACAAGTAGCCACGGCTTTAGCTAAACGTATACTGGACGTGGCACGCCGGGTGCGGAAATCATTTCTGCCAGTCGTGGACCTGGACAGAGCTGAGTCTACCCTCGCAGAAACGGGGTCTGTTGATCCTTTGCTCCACATGTTTACGTGTGTGAGAGAAATGAGCGTGTGATGTGACGCTATTGTAAACTTATAATCACATTTGTTGGGAAAACTGTTACGTTGTTTACATAGCATTGTTTTAGTAAGTTTTAGAGGGGCTTGGTTTGGCCCCATTTTTTTATTTAGTATAGATTTATACTTAAAGTTTTGAGCTGTATTGTATTGGGATCAAACATCGAAATGGAATTTTTTGCACTTTTTGTACGCAGCATGGACGGGTTGTGCTTTTTCTGTAGGATTTTATTGTTTACTACACACGTGATGTTTAGATTCGTGTACACCGAATTTTAGGTGTATCTTGTAATTTTATTGTTTGTTGCGGTTGAACCCAAATCAAGAGCCGAATGGCTCACAGGGTAAATCCTAATAAATGAAACTGAAAACTGAAACTGTCTCCACTGACTCCTGTGCTGCGTTGTAGGTTTCCCAGGGGGCATGCCTGGGGGATTCCCTGGGGGAATGCCGGGGATGCCCGGAGGAATGCCGGGGGGAATGCCGGGGGGAATGCCGGGAGGAATGCCCGGGGGAATGCCGGGAGGGATGCCAGGAGGGATGCCAGGAGGGATGCCCGGGGGAATGCCTGGAGGAATGGGAGGTCTCAACGACCTCCTGAGTGACCCAGACGTCATGGCTGCTGTACAGGTGCGTGTCGGCAGTGGGGGAAGGGCCCCGATGCATGGCAGTGGCGACGTGTGACGGTCTTGATTGTCAAAAGGGCTCAGGAGGTGTAACATCTTGATGGTGATTTTGAGGATGCACAAATGATGATCATCATGAGGAAGATAGGTGGTTGTTAATGTGTAATGGTGATTATTAGAAGAGCGATCTTGATTGTAGTCATAATGACAAGTGGCGTGTCTGTGCGTCTGCATGCTCGCGTATTTATGTGTGTGGCTTGTGTGCATGCCTGTTCGTGTCCGTGCGTGTTTGTCCATGGAGAGTGGTCGCGTAGCATTTCGCATACTGCACCACGCACCCGCCGACTCGAGTTTGATTCCTGCTCGCGGCCAACACCAGTTAGGTCCTGGCCCTCCCGTAGGTCGACTCAGCCTCAAATGAGTACCTGGTGAGGTGTGTAAACATCGCCACTAGGGAGACAAAGGCGGTCGGGCGTGGTGTTAGCCACCCACCCCCTCGTATGCCCAAGTGCCAGCCTTCATAGGTGCCACTCGCTAACAACACTTGCCCCAACAGTCTGTTAAGGCTATACGGGGGGGATCTTTGTCTTTATACGTGCGTCTGCGTGTCCGTGTGCTCACCCAGGACCCCGAGATCATGGCCGCCTTCCAGGATGTGGCGCAGAACCCGGCCAACATGTCCAAGTACCAGGGAAACCCCAAGATCATGAGCTTTATCGGAAAACTCTCTTCCAAGTTTGGGGGGGCTGGTCATTGAGTCCCCCCTTGTAGTGGGGGGGGGGGGTTCAGGGGACGCAGAGGGGTGGGGGTACAAACCCCCCGAGGGAAAGCATCCCACAACTAGGAAAGGCAGTAAAGTGGCAGCGGTGGGCAGTGATAGCCGGAACGGCTGCAATTGAGCGAAATTCTGCCTGCGATCGTTTAAGTGATAATGACTGTGACAATTACGTTAAAACCTGGCAGTTATTTTTTTTGGATACTTTTCTTTGTTACATTTTTCATTTGTTTATCGGGGTAGGGGGGGGGGGACAGACGGGCTGGACAGCACTGAATCCACGTTGTGTTGTAAACATCTCATCGGCGAATCACACCTCAGGAAGGGCGCTCGTTCGGTCTTCGCGCCAGCAATCCCCGGTCGCTGGTTTTATTCACGCTAAAAACAAAAAAAAAACAAGAGCCAGCGGTGAACGAAATGAATGTGTGCTGGGATTTCAGGGGGAACTAATGGGAAAAGAGAAACGGTGGTGGAGATGATCGGTCACACATGGTCGTGCGGCTTCAATACATTTTTAGTCCACAGATGGTGTTCGTCCACTGCGTGGCAACAGCACGGAGGCTTTATGCTCGAGTCCTGTTTGAAGAGACATGAAATTTAGAGTGCTTTTTATATTTTTCTCCACCTGCTAAATCAAGTTATTTTAGTACGTTGCTCGATGGGTATTTTTTTGTTAGATGCGTGCATGACTTGGCAAATTCATGTCGTGGGTTTTTTTGTCGAGCCGTTTGTCTCCTGTCAATGCCGTGGAATATCTCTCCGCAGGTGAAAAGATGTGGGCCACACATGGTAGGGGAAGCAGTCCTTCACGAGTACAGATTAAAACGGGGCTTAAATTATCTTTATCGGGCTCTGGGAAATGTGTTTAACGAGCAATTTGAAGTGATTGGAACACGGCAGCTTGTTGACCGGCCTTGTCTTCGCGCGACAAGCAAAACTGGTGCGCGTTCATGTCGCCTTTGCCATCTCTGCATCAGTCGGGCTCAGGACACCAGAGGTTCGCAAAGTAAAGTGTTCGTAGTTTTAATGAATTGCGCGAGCATTGCCCAAAGCGAAGGTAGTTCCGCGTGTCTAGGGGCTGTCACGTGTGGGAATGAAGTGTTCCGAGCAGAGGGGGTGGGTGGCAGGTTTTGCCGTCACCGCCTCGGCCGCAGCTCTTTGCTTATTAAGCCCTTAACTTGATTTCCGACCTCTCATCTCCCCCGCACCCCTCGCTGAGCACACGTCGGTTGTGTCTTCCTTGTCTTCGTCTACTGATAATTCCCAACCTCTCGTCCTTTCGCATCCTCCTCCAGTGGTGGAGCGCCGAATGTGGCCCATCTATTCAAATCCTGGAGCGATGCTCGGGGCTGTTTGGGTTTCATTGAAAACGATGAATAAACACATTCTATAGGTGAAACACAGCCTCCTTTGTCGAGTTCCTTTGCTTGTTAGAACATGGCTTACCATGGACGCCATCGGTTGTGGTGCTGAGGAGGGTGGTGGAGGGCAGCCCTCATGGTGTGCTGTTGTGCAGGCAGCAGGCAAGGGATTCTGGGAATGAAGCCAAGCAGAGAAACCTCGTGGCAGCGCTGGGGGGGGACACAGCTGCCGGTTTGTGCGTCGATGGGTTTCATGTTCACAGAGTAGTACACTTGGTGGTAAAGCATTCATGGTGGACGGCTTGAGCTTGGGATTGGTTGGGAACAGTGATTGATATTTTTGTAAACACCGTTCGGAAGTTGCCCAGGTTACACACTGGGCTAATTGTCACCGCACTGTTGAGATCCGAGTTTCGAATACAGGTTTTGGCAGCCCATATTTCTCGACTGAAGCAACTTGGTCTTAGCCAAGTCGGTGACACCAATTTTTTTTTTACTTCACTATTTTAATTGACGATTACAGAATCATGTGAGTCGGATCCCTCGAACGGGGCATGCAGGGAAGGTGGCAATACCCCCTTGGTGTGCATATAACAGGTACATTCATGGGCTCTCAGATGTAGATCCAGAGCTTGTTCTTCAACACGGAGTGGTGCACCGATATCTGTGAGCGACGAATGGAGGTTTAACCTCACGCTGTCGAGTGCAAATATCAACAATGCAAACAAAATTACGACACTTGCAGGTTTTGTAAAGAAAGTTTATTATTTTACTGATCCTCTCCTCTATACACACTAAAAAGAGGTACTATATGTGGACTAAATGCCCTATCCTCCTTGCTGCCCGACTCACAACCTACATTCAGCAAGTGCTGTGTCTGTACAGCGTAATGTTAGAGCAGCCGTTGCCAACTCCCTGTACTGTGGACCCACCCCGCAACCATCCCAACAGTTCGCCCGTTGGGCACCGCCGACCTCCCCCCCCCCCCGCATTGGGAATGGAGGTTGGTGAACACGGGAAGCAGAACTTTGTGGGGGTGGGTCCATAGCGGCGGAGTTGATAACAGCTGTCACGACCAGCTATTCTCAAACGGCAGTCGTCTCTTCCCCCATCCTGCAGGGAGTGGGAGTCCTTTACCACAGGAGCACTTCCAATTTAATTTCCCGCATTCAGGTGCTGGTTGCATAACCCCCCCCCCCCCCCGCCAAGCGAAAATGTCTCTTTCCTATCTCGAGCAGTGTCATTGTAAGAGAAACGTTCACTTGAGCCGATTTATGCAACCAGCCCACAGGTCCCAAAAGCCAGGCTGGGCCGCAACGGTGACAACACCAGGGACTGGGGTTTGAGAACAGCCGTCGGATATAGACCCCATTACCCTCCCCTCCCAAGCCCACCGTGGCCTCTCCACTTTAGTTGAAAAAAAAAACCCTGGGGCCTCTTTACCGCAGAAACTCCTCCTAGGCCGCGGCTCCCACGCTCTCCAGGACAATCCCACGTTTTCCACTCTGAAAGAATCCCCGGCGATCCGGTCCAGGACTTCCAAGGTCTTCCCAGAACCCGGGGAAATGCGAACCCCTTTTTAAACGGCAATGTTGCCAGGGGGGGTTTTGATGCGACGCGTGGACTGAAACTGCGCTGTGTGTCGCACCCGCTAGAGCGAGTGTGCCCGTGTGAGAGCAGCGCTGGGGGGGGGGGGTGCGACTCAACTCGAGCCGATTGAGCGTCAACGCAGGGCAAATCCCAGGCGCGTCGCTCCGCTCGTTTTCAATCTCCCGCGCGAGCTGTGGATTATACACGCGCCGTTCTCACCACCGCAAAGGGATTTTTGGGGGAAACCCGAGTGAGATATTTAAAACCACAAAACAATTTAACCAGGCCAAAAATCGCAGAAACACCTGTAAGAGCTCACTGTAAAAACCTCGCCCAAATCGTTTTTAAGCGCAATTTCTTATTTTGTACGAGCACTGGTCGCTTTCTTCTGGAATGTGTCTGTAGCCGAAGTGGATTCACTGTGCTACGTTCAACGGTAAGTCGAGAGTTGTGTCCCTCCGTTAATAACATGAATAACGATAACATTCAAACGTTAATAACACTTAAGTTTAAAAAATAAAAATATATAAAAGGCCATGACACGTGGGGACTGAACGCCTGCTTGCACGCACCCCCGACAGTGGCAGGAGAAGTTCCATAACCGCATCGCAACTCACAAAAAAGAAACCCTCCCACAACACACAAGAGCCAGGCAAGAGCGGTGGTTGTCAAGGGCAAATACGGCCAATGCGAGACCTCGCAGTTCAAGATGCACGGAGATCAAAAGTATCCAAATTGTAATTGCCATGGACAGTTAAAAATTACGACGTAGATCCCTCGACCTTCGTTTTTTTTTGCTCTCTGGAAATTCGACTTGCTGCATGTAAACCTAAAAAACACACCGGCTGGGGGTTTTACTTTACCTGCCATCTGATTCATATTAAAAAGACGATGACAAACCCATAGGGTGGAGGCTCGCAAGCACCGCTGTTGGTTTTGCAATGAAAACACGCTCTCTCCTGCCGGCGAGAATTGGCGGGACAACAAAACCAGTGTGCGCGCACGCGTCATTGTGAAATATACCCAAGTCTCGCTGAAGCGCGGCAGAGGCCCGCCGATACCTTGCAAGCCCCGTGAGATCGTTCTGTACATGCACAGCATCCTGACTGAGCACCAGCCTTAAAAGAGACAAGTGTGAGCGCATTCCACCTTTCAGCGGTACAGCAACGTGACAAGATGTGACAACGGTGTGTTGGCCTGACCCACGTTCAGCATCACGGCCCTATGCCATGCCACTGTGGCAATCGGACGTGATCATTCAAAAGGACCGGAAGTTTGTGGTGCCTCTTGTCGGCACGCTGTGCCAGCATGTGTGCAGACTGCCAAACTGGTAGTCGGTGCCCAATAGTGGAGGACTAATAACGAATATACCGTTGTGTTACAAAGAGAAACACCCACTGCGGGAGCGATGATCCTCGTTGGTAGAGATGTCCAGATTTCAACTAAGGTGGTAAATTATGGTCGCCGAGCTCCCAAGACAGCGAGCGGACTCTTACTGGGTCTTGTATCGAGTTCATTGAATGTACACACACGTGCACCACCTTCCAGCGGTCTACTCCCTCCCTTACGAACGCTATTTGCCACTGGTATCACAAAAACGAATTTTCCATTAATTGGATGAAACTCGCCCAAGACTGACGACGGTATCTACCCTTTTAAATCTTCCGACAAAGCAAAATGTCGCTAATGCACATTTTGCTGTGCTCGCTAGCAGATGCGCGAGTCCTCTTTCTTGGATGAGGAAATCCTGGCTTGGGTTAAGGTTTCAATCAACCACGTCCCAGTACGACCACGCGCTTTCAGAGACCCAACACCTGGAATCGGCTCAACCGTGGAACAAGCCGTGGACAATTTCCTCGCTATCCAAGTACATTGCTACACGCGAATTGCATCTGGAATTCTCTACACGACTGCATCGACAGAGTTGAGAGAAAGCGATAAGATAAAGCGATGAGATCTGCAGACACTGCGCGTATATATTTGGACGGCAATATCTGTGACGTTTGCTATTCGCGAGTATCTCCGGAACGTATCCCTCGCGATTAACGAGGGAAAACTGTATTGACTCGGGGAATTGAGTTTGTTTACGAAGAGAGAGTGGGGATGGCGGGTGGGGGGGCATGAGGCTTCTGCTGCAAGCCAAGGCCGCTTCTCACAAGCACCTTACTGGAACCCAACTCCTCTGGGATAGCGCGCCACTAGTTCAGGAGCGACCAGCCACTGCCACAAACAACAGCCAAGCACGAGGTGTCAATTCACTTCGCTCGACGAATATACAGTATTTAGAGAACGACAGTTGTCGTGCGATTGTTTTTGAGAGACCCTCTCTCGCCGGCGAGCTTGGGCTGGGGGGTTCAGCGGCTGTAACCTCACCACCCCCCCCCCCCTCCGCACAGCAGCTATGGGTATTACTAAAACCGCGAAACCGCGAGATGACGGACAACACCGCGGGGAGACGAAACGTCGATGCAAAAGAGAAGAGCTGTTTCTGCAAACCAGAGCTCCGGAGTGTGAATCAGTCGACTCCAGTCACCTGCACGGGTCCCTCTCTCTGCCTTGCGGTCGCTTCAATTCGAGGCTCGCCGGTAGGAGGGCACCCCCCCCACCCCCAACGCTGCCCACAGAACAAAGATTTTTTAAAAGTCCCCACCCACTCCCAACTGCGCAGCGCAAAGAGTTCCCTGTAATGCCTGGAGCAAGCGTGTCGACGCCGCGGCCCAGGTAACACACACAACACACGTGCCTAGAACTCAGGCTCGCGCAGGCAGGCAGGCAGGCACCCCACTTCCCCACCCCCGGCCCCAACCACCCTCGCGCCCCTATGTGTGTAGCACCAATCCGGCGGTGCTCACAACCGTGTGCGAAGTCGCGCACGGCGCCGGAAACACAGAAGAAAATATACACTATAGCCGACCTCCCCCCCCATCCACTGCTCGCTGCCCAGTGCCGGCCTAAACCCCTCCCCCCCCCCCCCCCAATTCCACTTCATGTCAGAGTTCAAAGGCACAGAGCACTCGCGCTGACACGCACACAACACGCCTGCCGCTCGCGCACCTTAAGAGCAACTACAGTCCCTTTTCATTTGTTTCGTTTTAACTGTTTGCTTGACACCACTGCCACTGGATTACCTTCCGGGTGAAGAGCCGGTTGCTGCTCCTGCCTAGGCCAAGTTTAAAAAGGTCAAACCTCAGCGGCTTAAGGTCAAACGTTGGATTGTACCTTTTGTGGATTAAGCCAGTTAAAGTAGAGATTAAGAGACCACCCAATCAGAGACCGGGATTTGAAAATCTAAAATGTCCCAAGTCTTCACGCTGCAGCCTTACGTAGGCGAATTAGTAAATTTTTGTCCGTCAAGTATCTGAAAGAGACCTGCGCTGGCTTCAACACAGGCAACCGCTTAGCCACGAAAATAAGCCTCAAAAACAGCACAGCTTATTTTCCTTTCTTTTTTTTTACCAAAAATATAGTTTGTCATAAAAAATTAAAACAATAAAATTAAAATAAGCTAACAAGGCATGATTAAGACTTACACCTAACTTCAACAAACGCTACTACTCTACAGCCTTCAAAATGACTGCAAACTAAGGAACTCGATAACATTTTTTTGACTTTTTTGTTGTACGTCAACCTACGCCAACCGTAGGCCGCGCGTGTTTTTTTGTAAAAAAAACAATCTAAGTGCTTTCATTTTCGCAAGAGACATCCGAGCTGAGCATCGCACCTGCCTGTGAGTGCAGGTGAGGGTGGGAGAGCAGGGGTGGGGGGCACGGTTTCATCAGGGGTTGTGGTTGGTTTAAAACTATTTTTTGTTTTGCGCGACAAGACATCACAATGTTTGGGTGGGGATACAAACTCGTTTTCCGTGGTGGGGGGGGGGGGGTGGAGGGCGGGGGGGCTGCGTACCCGCCACCGCCACGTTTCTTCCCCGTGTTTTGTGTCGTGCGACCTCATGTCCGTGACCACGCTGCCGCCATTCGCTCTCGGCTCGATGACATGGAGGCCTCAACTCCACCCCCTCCCACTCTGACCCTTCCAGCACTTCAGAGCTGCCCTGGAGACTTCACATTACTGCTTCTGTCCGCTTTCCTCGTTTTTAGCGACACTTTCTTTGACCGCTTTCGTTTGCTCAAATTATTTCTCCACCCGACTGGTTTTGCCGTTTCCGCGGAGCGCGGCGACGTGCGTGGCGCGCGGCGATGGTGGTGGGAGGGGGGTGGGGGGGGTTGAGGGGGCGGCCATCACGAGGCCTGCTCGATCATCTCCACGACCACGCGTCCCTCGTGCCGGAGCGGCACCCGGCTCCCGTCGTGGCCACGATCCGACGCCTCTTCACCTTCCTCCTCTACTTCCGCCACGGCTGCCGCGGCCGCCACCACGTGCCTCCGCAGCCGCTTGATGATGACCTCGCTACGCGCGCCCTCGTCCGCGTCGTCCCTGTCCTCGTCCGAGGGGGAGCCGGCCCTCCGCAGCGGCGACGACGACGCGGCCGCCACGGCCGCCACGGCGTGCAGCGGCCGCCCTCCGTCGTGCGTCCCCTCTATGTGCTGGATGGCCTACGCCCACACACGCGGTGCGCACACGGTACCGTTATGCGCCATCCTTCTTGAAACCACGCACGTGCGCGTACCTTGTACGCCGTTTCCTTTTTCAACACGCGCAGTCGCGAGCGAGCGGGCGAGCAGCGTCACCTGCACGATGGTGTCGAGGTTCTGCCGGGACGTGGAGGCGCTGGAGATGACGGAGGAGGGCGGCGCCATGGTTACCACGGTGACGTGGTGTGGCGGCGGTGCCGGAACAATCACTGTCGGGTGCTGCTGGGGCTGCACACACACATACACACGAATCAATCCTCGAACAAAAATCTTAACACCATATTATGACAATCAAATTGCTAGTGTAGGGAGGGGGGGGGGTGAACCATTACAACTGCGATTTGTAATGCGCTTATAACATAACAATGTCTCAAGAGCGTGTAGGTGAAGAGGAAGATTTTAAGGAGAGACAGAGAGAGAGAGAGAGGAGGGAGCAGGGGGAAGTTGCCTGGGGAGTTCCGGAGGAGAGAGCGTAGCGGCTAAAAGATTGGCCGCCAATGGTGGAGAAGCGGATCTTGGGATTGAGGTGGCAAGAGTCAGTGCAGTGGAGGGAGCTGAAGGAGCCGCTGGGAGGAGGTTGCAGAGGCAGCGAGGAGGCGCATGGCTGTGGATGGATGTGAATGTGAGGACAAGGATTTGGTAGTTGCACACGCTTCCTGGCTAGGAAGACAGAGAAGTGAAGCCAGGAAAGGAGCGATGCAAGTGTAGGATTTCAGAATTAGAATATGTATTCATACTGGAGGAATCCGATGGAGCTATAAAAAGCTCTTCTTCTTTTTTCGATTTAAAGCTTTCGTGACTGCAGGGATTCATATTATTGCTTCTTTCGGTAAAGTCACGTAGAAGGGAAATAATAAAATAAAACTATAAAATTATCACGACGTTTTGATTGCAGCATCATCATCATCAGGTGTGATGATTGCTTGTGTTACAATCGAAACGTCGTGAGAATTTAATAGTTTTATTTGTATTATTTTATTATTTCCCTTCTACGTGACTTTACCGAAAGAACCAAGAATATAAAGCTCTTTTTCACAGGCGTCCAGTAGATTTAGTTCAGGAGAGACCCGGGCTGCAGCATTTACATGCCTAATGTGCACGTGCAGACCTCAAAGCGTGCGCACACACCGACATAAACACCGACACACCAACACCGACAACATAAACACACCAGCACACGCACCTCTGACAAACGCTGCGGCTGTAGCTTGTGTCCTAGGATATGCTGCTGTTGCTGTTGCAGCATGTGCTGCTGCTGTTGCTGAATGTGAATCTGTAGTTGCTGCTGCGGGTCGATCCGTAGCGCCGTGTCCCGGTGGGGTGGCTGTATCTGCAGCTGCTGAGCGATTCCCTTCAGCTTCTCTGGGTACAGCTGAGCCTCCATTGAGCGCACCTGCTCAGCCCGGGCAACAAACAAATAAACGCTCGCAACCGCAAACACTCACGCACGTACGCACGAGCAGAAGTAGACAGATACGCGATGCGTCCTCGAGCATAAGAATCCACGTTTCTGGATTCGTGTACATTGCACGTTATGAGAATCAAGTGACCCCTGCAGGCACCAGCGGCCACTGCACTCACCACGATGTTAAGTCACCGAGCTGCCAGAGTGGCGCCAATCCTAACGCCCCAGGGGAGCTCCGCGCTCCAAAACCACCAAGTGGAATCGGCACGAACCCCTCCAACTGGGTCGCTCCTGGCTCCTAACCCAGTCTCGTGTGTCCACTCCAGGCACCCTGAACTCTCATCCCTTACGCGTCTGTCCCTCTGCCCGCCTGCCCTCCCTTCTCCATACCCCTCCATCCAGCCCCATTCCTCCGTCCCCCCACGGTCCACACCTGCTCCTGCAGGAGGAGACGCAGGCGCCGCTCCTTGTCGAGGGAGGCGCGCAGCTCGAGGAGGTCACGTCGCAGCTCCTCCGCCTTGTCCTCCTCCAGGATGTCCGGCGAGCCGATCCCCTCGTCGCGCTCCTCCGCGCCGCGTCGCGCCCGCAGCGGCGAGCCTCCGTCGCACTCCTGCGTGACGCGCACGGACGAACGCGCACGTTCAAGCAGACGGCGAGACGATCGCACCGGTACGTACGTTCAACTCCTTTCGCAACGTACGTCGCCAACCACGCTAAATCGGAGGTGCACTCATCTGTTCAACTCAACAATTTTTATTTGACCGGGTAAGGCCCACTGAGCTACATTGCCTCTTTTTCAGAAGCGACCTGGCTATCATAAATGATAGCTCAACTTAAGCGGCTCATCACGTAGACATTTATAGCAGCCAAATACTAAATGTGGAGGGAAAAACCGGAAGACCCGGAGAATAATCCATGCGACGAAAGAGAGACATGTAAACTCCAAATATACAGCAGGCGTCAGGGTCGGGATTGAACCCACAACCTCCTGTATCCCAGGCGAGGTATTTTAAATCTCACCACCGTGGCACTCACGGAGGCCACAATGTAGGTAGAGGTGAGACAACTAGAGCTGAGATATCCAGCTATAACTACAGTAACCGATTAGTCTACCGATGAGACATCACTGTGTAGCAAAAAAAATTTTTTAGTTTCTGGGTAGTAAGTGTTATTTCCTAATTGCTTATGCCTCAAAAGTACAGAAAATGGCTATTCCCCACAAACTTTGCTTTTGTAACTAGGACAGTGATACTTTGAAATTTACCTATTTTCAATGAGAAAACGTGGTGTGCATTTGTGTCATTCCTTCACGTAAAGTCCTGGTCACAAAAGCAAAGTTTGTGGGGAATAATAGCCATTTTATATACTTTTGCGGCATAAGCAATTAGAAAATAACACTTACTACCCAGGAACAAAAATCGTGTTACATCGTGATACCAGTTCGATGCACCAGCGCGTCACATTTTAATTATATTTTCATCCATCCAGACGCATCACCCGAGTGCGCAACCCCAAACTGCAGCTCCGAAACACAACCTCCAAGCCATTTCTCTTAGCGGCGCAATGGGAAGGATCTTGCGTTCATCAGTGGCTGGAGCAATTAACCAATGGAACGGCTGCAGTCAAGAACATTAACCACGTGTCCTCCATGTGAGCGACGGAGCGAGCGCGCCCCCTGCTGCTCAGGACTGGAAACTACC
Source organism: Lampetra planeri (assembly GCF_965212315.1). NCBI lineage: Eukaryota > Metazoa > Chordata > Hyperoartia > Petromyzontiformes > Petromyzontidae > Lampetra > Lampetra planeri. The sequence continues at coordinate 7,213,564 of NC_136129.1, forward strand.
ACCGGTCACGTGGCTTTCACATAATTTCCCCAGCCGAACGTCATTCCAAATCAGTAAACTTATTGCACTTCATTCAATCTGACGAGAGCCCAATTAGATACAACTTATCGCCCGCTCGGGAAGCGGTCGTTAAAGCGGGCACGTTTAACGCCACAAATGAGTTGTGTGTGTGAAACTTAATTTTTATCGACGCCTCATGGCTCACTCGCGTCAACAAATTCTTTCACGTCTTTTTGACATCAGACCCTCCCATAATTTCCTGCAGAAATGAGCAGTAGACTGCAACCCTGTGGCCCAGATACGGGCCCGCGACCTCGTTTCATACAGCGCGCGACTTTGCATCACACGGTTCCGCGGCCACTTTTTTTTAAGTGGCCTACAAACTACATACTCACGCATCACTGCAAGCAACTAGGTCACATTAATTGGGTCGTAGGGGGGAATATTTTCTACCTGGCAACAACACCGTTGGTCTAATCTTCGGGGCCTCTTGCAGCGAGGCCGTGGCGCGTGACAACGCCAACTGGGCTCTCGATAAAGAAACAAGTCCAACTCCCCCCCCCCGATCCTGCTGCCGTGGAAGGTTCCCCACAACATTGATCGCGTTGCCGACTCGCTGCCCGTGGGGGAGCCGGGCTATCAGCACGGTTGCCCCGCGTGACGTTGCTGTCGCCCCTCACCTGCACGAGGCGCTTGAGGTGAGCGTTCTGCTGCAGTAGCCGCGTCTTCTCCTGCTCCAGGGAGTAGATGTACTCCGCCGTCTGCTGCAGGATGGCGGCCTGCGGCACGGCAACAAGTCGGCGTGGCTTTTGTAATTAAATCGATTCTCTGAAGTTATAGTTTGATGCGACGTTAGCGAGAGCTCGAGAATTGGATCGAATTGTTGAAGTCGTCGTATAAATTACGGCGACGAATTGAACCTGGGTTGCTGAGGGAATGACAAGTTGCACCAATGGCCACACCGTCATTCCCCTACATACAACGGCGGGGTTTTTATGAATACAAAGTCCTCCCAACCCACCACAGTACCCGCCTCCCTTACGTTGTTACGCGCAGAACATGCCTGATGATTACTAAATACTTCAACGTGAGAAAAAGCAACAAAAATAAAGCCACCTGTGTGCACTGACAGTGCTCAGCATTGAATTGGTATCAACGGATAAACTCAAAACAATCTGTTTTAACTTGTAACCCATGGGCGTATTATCTGGGTTAATCATGTTTGCGATAAAAAAAATGAGTGCCTGCTAGTTTATGAGCTGCTCCTCACTCGTCGAGAGTTAGCGACTCCGAGGCAGGTCGTGACACCGCTGCTACCAGTCATTGGCACACAAACACACAAGAGATGCGCACGCCGATGGGTGCGTACCTTGCTGAGCTTCTCGCCGTCCGTGTGCGGGATGAGGGTTTTGAGCGACTGGAAGCCGGCATTGATGCTCTGCATGCGGCGGCGCTCGTTGCTGTTGGCGATCTCGCGGCGGATGCGCCGCTCCGTGTCACGCTGGCTCTCGGGGGAGCCCACCGACACGTTACCCAGGCTGTGAGACACGGTGAGACAGTGGTGAGCAACAGAGTCTGGGTGAGACCCACAGCGTTCGGGTGAGACAGTGGTGAGAGACAACGTCTGGGTGAGACACAGCGAGTCTAGGCGAGACGCACGGTATCTCTCTGAGAGACGCGCAAACGACTCGGTGGACTGTCACAATTCCAGGGTCACCATTTAAGGTCACGATCAGGGTGCGAGTTACAATTCTCCAATTTGTCTTTCAGGGACATGATCCGAGGTCACAAATCAGGTTAACGATGCAAACGTACAGCCCTTTTGTACATGTACGCATACATTTATAGCAGTGTGCATTTTAAAAGAGTGCTAAAAATGTTTGGATCGGAAATAAATAAAAATTACAGGCACAATTTTAAGCATGTAAGATTAGCGTAACAATCCGTATCAATCAGTAAATTGTTAAATCCATGGCATGAGGTAAACGTCTTCATAAACTAGCATTCTGCCATGTTCATTTTTTTTGTGATTAACGCTAACACATAAACCACAAACCATAATCCTGGCAGGTGATATATCATGAAAATTAAACATTCCACTTGGCTCATGAGCCAAGCAGGTTAAAGTAAAACTCAACTATTTTTTTTGCTAAAACAATTTTTATTTGACCAGGTAAGGCCCACTGAGCTAATAGCTAGTTTGTCATAAGCGACCTGGCCACAAATGATAGCTCAACCAAGTGGCTTATACTCCGGAAATTTTTAACAGCCAAATATTCTAAACGCATGTTTCTAAATGAAGAAAAAAATCGGAGGAACTGGAGAAAAATTCACGCGACCACGGGGAGAGAGACACGCCAACTCCAAATATACAGCAGGCGTCAGGATGGGGATCGAACCCACGACCTTCTGCATACCAGGCGAGGTAGTTAACATCTTGCCAACATCCCAAATAAACTATGATACATGATTAAGTTGGTCGGTAGTATATACAGTGTCCATCATGGGCAGAACGCTTAGCGTCTAAACTGTTTTGTATAAAGTCTTCCGATTTACTGGCCTCTTCTGCGGACGTTTCATATTGCATTTTTCTTCCCTCACCAAAACGATGTTCTCCATAAAGCATACTACGGTGCCCTTCTTTAACGTGCCACAAAAGCAGCTATCACTGTGACCTTGCTATCACACGTATTTCTAACCTAGGGATAAAAAGTAAATCTAAATATGTATTCGCATTTGCTTCCAATAAGCCGCGTTTTGGTGCAATAGCTAAAAGACAAGCCGATTAGCAAAAAACGCTCCGAACAACCGTGCTTAGAGAATGCTCACGGGGGGGGGGCATTCATCACATGCGCAGCGGTACTTTGCGAACATGTAGGTGGTACAGTCACGTGACAATGACAGGTGCATCAGCTCGATGTTAAACAGCAAAGGTGGCTTCACACAGGTGGCGGGCGGGGGGGGGGGGTGACTGCTCATGCGGGGTATATAAGGTTCATTGGGACAAAGCCCGTGCCATTGGGAGCCCGAACAGCAGCAGCACCATGGAGTGCTCCTACTCCACAACCCCCAGGCCTTGTGCTGCTTGGGACCTTCAGAGCCACCTGTAGCTTCTTCCACAGCGAGTGGGCAAAGCCCCGACCTCACACCACCCCCCCACTGCTATCTCCCCCCCCCCTCCTCCCAGCGTATATTTGTTGCTCATTTCGTCATCAGCCATGGCTAATCCACCGCTGTATGAAAGCCTCCACAAGACCAGCCTTCCTCTCACGATCATGCGATATTATGATCCACCTAGCACCTGCATGACAACAGATTTCGCTCCCCCTTTTTGAAATCTGAAAGCTGGCTCGCGTGGCTGTGAGGATCTCCCATCCTTGGTGGTGGTGCTGCTGCTGTTATTTATGTTCTGTATTAACCCCCTCGGGTATTAAATGAATGCTCACCTGTCACAATTTGCTGCCAACTCTGCGCATCAATGAGCCATTGGACCCTTTGTGTATTGTATCGGGGACTCCTCGTGTCGTCATGGACTGATAATAATTTACGCGTGAGTGTTAGGGCCAAACCAGGCAGCAGCAGCAGCTTAATCATTTGCAGATTGTGGCCGCATCGTCCACAGGACCGCCGGCTCGGGGACACAAGCTTTCAACAACTTGCATCGACGTTGTTCTGCCTTGCACCGGGGATTACAAACGATGCTTTCCTTAAAATGAACGTAATCCAAAACTCCGGTAACGGGCCCCCAACATTCAAACACATTATTTAAGCTCGTCAGCTATCCGGACAGACAATATCCAGCAGGATTCATTCATTCAACGCACACCAATTCTATAAGACCCCCCCCTCCTCCTCACCAAACCCACGCGCGCAATTCCACCTTTTGTGGTCACGTTCAGCAAAAAAAAAAATCGGGCTTGTAAACAACACAATTTGCTACTTTGGACGAACAGATGTTGTTGACGAGGGGCAACTCCGTGCAACAAAAAGTATAACCCGTAAAAACAAAGTTTTTCACTATAAATCCTTTATATATGCGCGGCAGCGAACTTAATATAAAGGATTTAAAAATATATTCGCCTGTGGAGGACGCGGGAATCGATCCCGCGACCTTTGGCATGGGAAGCGAGGGCGCTACCAACTGCGCTACTCCGCCACGGCCTGTGGAGGGGTTACGCTCTGGGCTCTTATACTGTGAATGAGTTCTATTTGAATATATGTAAAATAAATTTGTTTTGCCTAAAAAGTGTAACATTTTGGGAATTTTTTTTCACGAACATTAATTGTCTGGCACAACGAGTCTGTGTGGAAAATGTCAGCTCGATTGGATCACGGGAAGTGGGTTAAAAAACGACCGAAAGATTTGCACGGTCGTAAGCAAGCACGCAAGCAAGCAAGCGAACTTAATATAAAGGATTTAATAAAGGATTTAAAAAAGAAACACGGGAGCCCGTCCATTGAACAGTCACAATGAGAGACTGCTGCTGCTGCTACCGCCACCGCCGCTTTCCTTTACGAGACTGTCGGGAGCCTGGCTAGGAGAGAGGGCCCCATCCCTCGTGTAGTGGCAACAAAACCACGGTGACTGGTCCGCCATGTGGCCGCGGACAGTTAAAGGGGGACACACCCCCCCCCTACGTCACACCCCCCCCCACGACCCCTCCCCCCTCTCACGTCACCACCCCCCCCAATCCAACGGCCGCTTCCCCCCTCCCAACTTGACGGCCACTCCCCCTACCCACGGTCGCTTCCCCCCCCCACGTCACTCCCCCCCCGACCCCCCTCCACGACCCCTCCCCCCCTCACGTCACACCCCCCCCCGCACGTCACACCCCCCCACGACCCCTCCCTCCCCCCTCACGTCACCCCCCCCAACCCACGGCCGCTTCCCTCCTCCCCCCACGTCACCCACCCCCCTCCCAACTTGACGGCCACTCCCCCTACCCACGGTCGCTTCCCCCCCCACGTCACTCCCCCCCCGACCCCCCTCCACGACCCCTCCCCCCCTCACGTCACACCCCCCCCCGCACGTCACACCCCCCCCACGACCCCTCCCTCCCCCCTCACGTCACCCCCCCCAACCCACGGCCGCTTCCCTCCTCCCCCCACGTCACCCACCCCCCTCCCAACTGACGGCCACTCCCCCTACCCACGGTCGTATCCCCCACCCCCACGTCACCCGCCCCCCCCCTCCACGGCCCCTCCCCGGTCACGTGGCGGGAGCTTCCATCAGCTGTGGCCGTGCACGTGTTGCGGCCTACAGGGGGCGCCACGTGCACTGCCCCATGGCCCCCAACTCAGTACGGAGACGCGAACCGCAACACTCTAACCCCCACACTCTAACCCCCCCACTCCCACCCAGTGTTCCTCGCGAATTTTCAGGGAATGGAGCCCTACTTTCGCCGATAAGACATCATCAGTGCGAGGGCGGCCACACATTTGAAACCACTGGGGTTTGACAGCAGCATGATAATGGTGGGGGGGGGGGGTCACATTTGTGTACTGTCGGGGGCCGCACTAAAGGCAATCAGGGGCCGCCAGTGGCCCGCGCGCCTTGCAATGAGAAGAACACTGATCTCTAGAGACGCGACACGCAGCAATGTAGCCTGCCAGCCATTGTCCATCCTACTCCAAGAGCCAAAAACCACGATCGATCATAGATTGACACGGCTCTAGCCGACTACAACGACACCCCCCCCTCACACCACTCGTGCAAGCACACTCCAGTGTAGCCTACCCCATCCCGACACACACCACAGAAAGACCCACACCAATCTACCCTACTCATAAACGCACACCGCTATGGCCTCGACCAGCCATGCTCCACCACTCACACGCCACTCGATCAGAACCACACCGCTCTATCCTGTTAACCACGTACACTGCTAGCTAATCTACACCACCACTCTACCACACATCGCTCTCGCCTATGCTGCACCGTGTCATGCCCACACCACTCACGCAGACCCACACAAACCAACCCTGCTCTCTGCTCCTCTTGCAATCATCTTAGTACGTATGCAAAAATCTGTCAAAACGTGACACTCCCCCCCCTCCCTATATGCATGCGTACTTTTGCTCCCCCCTCCCTTGCGTAAACTAGACGCACCCCCACGCCCCCGAATCCTATAGAACGGCCAAAATTTAATCCACTTAGAAACAATCAAGGATGAGTAATATTAACGTGTTTAAGCAAACAGATAGTCCACCGCCGCACTATCCAACTCATTTGAAGGCCAATGTAGACAAATTACTATCGTACGCACATTGTCAGTAGCCCCCGCCCCCATACGCACAAGCGTACGCATTTGGGTTACCCCCCCCCTCCACCATGCATTACGCACTCAATGGATGGGCCCCTATTCAGGCGCTGCACGTGCGCGCGCCTTTCCCGCTCTCTCTCAACCCTCCTCCTCCCCCCGGTGTCTCCTGGAAACCGCGAGTTACGACTGCTGAGGGCTGGGCCAGTCCGGAGGGGAGAGGAAAGGAAAGGGAGGGGAAGGCATTAGGAGGTGCCCAGCAGCAATTTCTCCTTCTGCCCAACCCCATGATGAGCGGCGCCACTCCTTCTCCCATTCATTTACAGGCTCCACGCGCTGGCTACCCCAGTCCACGTGCTTGCTGCTGCTGCTGCTGCGAACCAAAGTTTCTCTCCCCCCCCCACCTCCTTACCCCCTTTTCCAATCGTCTCATTTTGTTCGATACTTGTCCGACGAACAAAACGATTTCACCGGCAGCAATTGGAGAGCTCTCCCGGGCGAGAGAAGCCTGATCAATGCCCATTTCGTCAAGACGCGCATCGCGTGGGATGGTTTTGCACCAAAAAGATTCAGAAAAAAATGTCGTCCTTTTGGTACAGACTATAACAGATCGGATATTTCGGAGTAAGTTTAAGTTGAATAGTTTTTTACATATAAAAAACCCACCCATTGACCCCCCACCCCCCCCATGTATAATTGGATGTACGAGACATCAATTCACTTGCACAAATAACCACAGTTGTTTACGGCGTCTTAAATCAATTGTGATAAAATATAAATGAAGTCTTGAATGGAATGCGTCTATCAAGGCGGGACTTATAAGATCCACTTTCCCATAGCAAAAACTGGGGATGCGTCTTAGTGACCAGTTTGTATAACTTTAGACACTGGGAACATGTTTTGGCCGATCATTTACTTCCGAAGCGTCTTATAATTTTATAAATCGGTCTCAAAATACTTTTTAAAACTACCATCGCAATGCGTAAATGTAGAATTTGACTCGATGTAAACCTCTTTATACTAAATTACATTTCTCAAGACACTCAATGACAACCACCCCGTTATTGTAAATAACATGTTGCAAACGGTACATACAGTACTTGTGATAACCCCAGCCATATAGCGTGGCTGTATTAACTTATACCACCGCAATGAAACAATGTTTACACATCGGCAAACGAGTCTCAAGACTCGTTGTGGAAGAAGATACTGCACCGGGATGGTTGGTCAATTCCATTAACGAGTGTCACGGACTTCACTTGGAAGGAAACCAAACAATAAATATTTTGTAATAAATCCATATACAGTACTGCCACCTTCCAATCCTGCACAGCATCTGTGATTCCCAGACTGTTGACCCATCCATGTAGCTAACAAGCGACGAACTCTGATTAGCTTACAAGTGCATATTCGGTAAAGGTGCGTACGAGTGATTTAAATAATGCCACTTAATACTAAGTGCGTTTGATTATATATTATTAAAAAATTCTTGTTTTAGTATCCTTACTCGTCCATGCTGCAGCAAGTTATTCTGCATTGCTATGGGACCACCCCTATCCCTCTTTCCCCACCGCGTAGTCAAGTCAAACCAGACGCAAATACTCCCAAAGCAGCACGTGTCGCCACTACAAGCCGTAGACACAACTGCACTTCGTACCATTCTCCCCACTGGATGACAGTAGTTACACGTGCGTGCCTGTGTACATGTCGGGGGGTCGACCTCTAGCACGCACTCATTGCATCGAGGCTGCAAACACCAGACCGATGGTGAAACTCGACCCCGATCATTAATCAACATCATCGATTGCTCCGGGGTAACATTAAAAGCCAAAGCGCATCGCTTTGGTTGGGGCCGCCAACGACGTTGGATGTTGCGTGGGTGGGAAATCTATTCCTGGCCAGAGTAACGTGGAATTTCCGTGCAACGTGGGCTGCCCACCACGTGTTTTGTCATCGCCATCGTTGCTGATGCAGAAGTAGCTGCGGCACGTGCAAGACGAGCTAATTGAACAACGCTTCTCTCTCGCACTTGACATATGGGAAGCTCTCCCCTCCCTCCATTCTCTTTCCCTTCTCCCGACACGCGGTCCCACAATCTTCACGTTCTCCGCCACGTGCTCCTCATCCTCCCTAGCTCCGCACTCTTCCTCTGCTGCCGCTCCCAGCATCTCCCCCCCACACACACAAATACATTAATTTCCCACTCTCCCTTCCATCTCTCTACGGTACATCTCTTCCCGCTTTGTCCCCATCTCCATCGTTCACCCCTCCAGTGGACTCATTCTCGCCTTCCCTTCTCCCCCTGTTCTCCACAACAACCGCCCCCCCCCTTCTCCATCATCTCTCCTCTCCCACTACATTCCATCCTCCCCCCCCCAAAATCTCCGTTCTCTTCCACAGACTCCCATCTGTGCCTGCTCTCTCTTCAAGAATCCCATCTCTCCCTACACACATCACCGTAACACGATCTCCACCCCCCGCCACACCACCACCTCTCGCCATCTCCACGTTAACCGCACATCTTCTAATCTCCCCCCACCACAACCTTCCTACACATTTACCTCTCCTCTCTACAACCTCTCCTCTCTACAACATCACCACCCCACCCCAACATCTCCCTGTCGGCCACCTCTACAAACACGAAATCTCCTCCCTCCCGCGTCTCCCCTACAAACATGGGGGGCGGCGTGGTCACCACGTGGCCAATGTTTTCAACACAATCGCGCGCCAAAGGCGCTCGGGCGGCGTTTAAAACGACAACACCACAACGGGGGAGGGAGGGGGGGCTGCTGCTCCCCCTTTCCGTCAAATTAAATAAAAACACCGATTACCGCTCGCAACAACAATGCCCACGTCTGCCGTGCAAAACAACAACCCGATACAACCGAGCACACGCGCAATATTTAAAGTGCGCAACGCGCGCGGCGTGCGATGTCCCTCCTCCTCCCGTGTTGCAGCTCTCTCTCTCCTCCTCCCCCCCTTCGTCAACACTTGTTCTCTCTCTGTATCACCGTGTCGCACGCAACTCGAAACGACAACAACGCCCGCCCGACCGACCTGCACAGGCCGCCGATGACCTCCTGCTCCGCCTTGCGAAAGTCTCCCAGCGCCACCGCGGCCGCGTTCTCCGAAGGCACCACGAAGTAGGCCATGCTGCCCGGGGGGGGGGGCAGCAGCGAGGGCAGCTGCTGCTGCTCCTGATGATGGTGGTGATGAAGCTGCTGCTGCTGTTGATGCTGCTCCTCTTGATGGTGATACTGCACCTCTTGATGGTGATGGAGCTGCTGATGCTGCTGCTGGTGATGAAGCAGCTGCTGATGCTGCTGCTGATGATGAAGCCGCTTCCGCTGCCTGCAGCCGATGTTGGTTCAACTACTGACCACCGCTCGAACGCTTCAGCTGTTGCTGCTGGACACTGTCGATGCAGCAGCTGCTACTGCTGCTGCTACTTCTGCATCTAAATGCAACTACTCGGGACTAACCCAGCCTCGCTGCTGCTGCTTCTTCTCCTTGTCGCTGCTGCTGCTGCTCACCTCTCGCAACTCTCAGCGACTGTTCCACCGAGACACTTCAATGACTGACACTGACGCTGCCGCTGCTGCTGCTGCTGGTGGTAGAAACGACGCGAGCACGGCGTGGCTTTGGGGGGGGCTGGGGGGGGTGTTGGTGGTGTGGGGGGGTGTTGGTGGTGGTGGAGGGGGGGTGGTGTTGGTGTCGGGGGGGGGGTTGGTGGTGTTGGTTGTGGTTGTTGTGGTGGTGCTGTTGGGGACACACACACGCGGCGAGCGAGAGAGGAGCGAGAGCGGAGGGAGAGGCCCCGAAAATGGCGGGAAACAGCTGGGCGAGCCGCAGCACCGCCCCCCCCCCTCGAGCCCCGCCCCTCGCCCCTCGGGCCCCCACCGCCGGGGCCGCGTGTGCTGCCTCCGCTGCACGCCCCACGTGTCAACAAAGCACTACATTGGTGGCCGCGTGGTGCCGGGGGGGGGTGTTTAATTTTAATTTTAGTCGCCGCAGAGCACGTTCGGTTAAGTGGAGACTTGTGTGGGTCACGATTTGACGGGGTTGATGGCATATTTTGTAATTCTTTTTATCAGCGCGTGGCTTATTACGCACTAATTTAGAGCGTATTGGTCACCCCGTTTTCTTAAAATGTCAATGTTCATCCTATAAAGTCCCATCACAAGGGAGAAACACAACACAAATGTTTTGTCCGTATTAAAACTGCTTTACGCCGTATGGAGCTGAAAACTGAATGTCCCTGTACAAGAATAGCGGGTGAATCGAATGGGTTGACACGGTATGATGATGATGATGCACCTCCCCTGATTTCAAATGTTCTATCTCAATACACAATAAAAAAAAAAACAACACTTAATTTTCATATGTATTATCATGGTGATAGTCGCTATAGATGAAGGTTTATCATGACATTAAAAAATATCTCGATTAAAGGAATGAAAGCTGAGTCGAAACACGTTTGCTCCTGCTAATTAAGCACGTGGGGTGTTATTTTTAGTATTGTATCGTATTCTTGTTCTCTCAACACTGTTTACATCAGTTATACATCTTGACTTAAAGCTTTCGTGACTGCAGGGATTCATATTCTTGAGTCTTTCGGTAAAGTCACGTAGATATAAACAAATTCTGAAGACGACCGCTTGTGTTGCGATCGAAACGGCGTAGTTTTTTGTTATTTTCTTTGAACATATCTACGTGACTTTACCGACCGAAAGACCAAAGAATAATAATGTTTACGGCAAATACTTTGTAAAAGCTGTGACGAACGTCTAATTGTTATGCCACCCCAACCCCAGTTTTTAGACTCTACTTCGCATATTTAAAGGGCAGTTTTTTTGTTAATGTAAAAATAGATTTATTTTTTATTTATTCGGAAATGTTTGGAGGCCTGCGAATGTCCGGGATGGAACGCGTCCCGAGATTCACGTCCACGTGATTAAAGACTTGATCGATTAAAATCATCTTGCGTTGTGATTGCAGGTGGACCATATATATAGCAGCATCGTGAATGATGACGATAGGGGGGGGGGGGGGGCTTTATACAGGAGTGGATCGATCGTGGCCACTAATATTGCAATTATTTTTCTAACCATATCAGTGTAACCCCCCCCCCCCCCAAATCAATGTCTGTACAAACCTCCCAATAAAAACCAAATTGCACAGAACCTACCGATTATTATCGGTTCAACAAAAGCAATGTGACTTTAGAGAAACAATTCTAGATTTGAAGATTTCGTGACTGTAATAATTCATACTCTTAGGTTTTTTCGGAAAAGTCACGTAGGAAAAAATTATAATAGAGAAAAAAAAATATTTCTATTTTTTATTTGGATTATAATTTTTTTACCTACGTGACTTTACCGAAAAAAACCTAAGAGTATACTTTAGAAACAACTCGCAATGAGGGATTCGTCTGCACATCTCCCCGCGTGCACCCATCGCCCCATCCGTGATGTGGTGAAGGAGCTCGTGGGCAGCAGCGTCAGCTGCGCGGAGGGATTCCGACTGCTGCTGCTCGGGGCGCCGCGTGTGGGGAGACCTCGTGTCTTGGAGGAGGGGGGGTGTTCATTTGCCCTCACAACAACAACGACGAGCCCAGCCCAGCCAGCCCCCCTTGCTTTGATCACTCGCAACACCACAACACTTCGCAGGCCGCCCTTCTGTCCGCTTCACGCGTTTGCGTCGCACGGTCACGGCCGTTCGAAGGCTGGATAGCTCAATTGCCGCGAGTGAATGGCGGCGGTTGTTTGCAGCCTGTCGAGTGGTTGATGATGGTGGGTTGGTGGTTTATAGTGAGTGGATGGAGGAGGAGGCTGGGCCATCGTGAGCAATGACGATGGTGGTATTGGGGGGGGGGATGTAAACGAAAGGGATGGGCGGGCTGGCGCTGCTTTCAATGAGCGACCATCACAAATGGCGCCTCCGCCCTCGTGGTGCCGAAGAGACGAGGGGTGGTGGCGGTGGGCGGGGAGGGGGAATTGCCCGCACGCCGTCGCCTTTGTAACGAACGCCACACACGCCGACCACGTGCGTTGCCGTTGCCAAGATCGACACGAAGGCGGCCATCTTGGTAAGGGTTCCGTCCGCGTGACTCCGTGAGGGAGGGTGACGTCACAGCATGTGACGTCACGACCACCGGCTGTGTTGCCAGCGACAGTTATCCAACCCCCACCACAAACCACCCCCGACCAAGATGGCGGCGGAAGCGCATGCGCAAACCAAATTGGTGCGCGCGTGGCGTCATCGGCCACCAGCTGATGGAGAGAGGTGGGTGGGGGTACTTTTGTTTTCTTGTTGCCCGTTGGTCGATAGGTAATCACGTGCCGGTGGCGAGCGAAAGCGCGACACCCCATTGGTTGGATTTGAGATATTGGGGTGGGGCCAATGGAATGTTCTCCCCAACTCTTCCACACCTCCCCCCACCCCACCCACCCACTCCTACACACGCCCCCCTCCTCCTCCCCCCTCCAACTTCCGTTTGCTGCGAGTTGTGGATACGCGCGCGCTGATTGGGTGGTACGCGACGGTTGAGTTATGTTAATCATTTATGTTAATTATTTTATGCAAATTAAGGTTATGTTAATTACGCGCATACCACGTGGGCTCCAGTGCGAGCAAATCGCGCTTGAGCTCTTAAAGTGAAGCCGAGACGCTATTCTAGATTCAATTTTAGTTTTGATTGCGCGCGTCAATCGATCAGGGTAATCGATTACCGATACCAATTACTGGCGACCAATCGGAGCCGGCGATGGGAGTGCAGGGCGCGTCACGATTTTGCTGTGCAGCGTAGTCCAGAAGTCTTGTGACCACCCCCCCCCCCCCCCCCATTTAATTATCCTAAAACTTTATTTTTAAATTAATATTTTAAACATAAATAAATATGCAAATTAAAAACAATGTTAGTAGTCAAATAATTGGGGGAGGGGGGTCACAAGACATCTGGAGCACCCTGTAAATCTGGCTCTCGATTCATACGCATAGAATGCTTGTACTGATACACAATCGATTATGTAAAATATGTAAGTAGATTAATCAAAGTATTATTAGTATTATTAATCATTATTAATCAAAGGATTATTTGCTGCATTCGCAGGGCTGCGCAGACATACAGTACTGTAACAAACTCAACATATTAGTCACCAAAAACACTGGCCTCAAATCGAACATTAACAGCTAGGCGACGTTTCGGGCAATGACCCTTCATGGGGACCATCAATTCTATTTTATTTTAAAGCAGTGCTATTGACGAATTCGTATTTTGTTTATGTTACACATTCTAATGTTGCTGTGAAGACCATGACAGACTGGTAAACATGTATTATGCTTTTCTTCATGTAAGCTGAGGCATCGATTTAAAGTTTTCGTGACTGCAGGGATTCATATTCTTGGTTCTTTCGGTAAAGTCACGTAGAAGGGAAATAATAAAATAATAATCAGGTGTGATGATGATTGCTTGTATTGCAATCGAAACGTCGTGAGAATTTTATTGTATTATTTTTATCATTTTATTATTTACCTTCTACGTGACTTTACCGAAAGAACCAAGAATATAAGCTGTTCAGTTTTTTTTTTATATAAATAAGAGTTTTGTCAAACGATTAAAAAACCTTACGTCTCGAGTTTCCTGGCTGGCTGCTGGTCAGGGCTCCTTCTCCACCCCAACATTAACAATTCAGAATCACAGTCTTTATTGAGACTGGAGGAATTCGATGAGCTATGAAGCAATTTCCCACAGATGTCCAGTATTGTTAGTGGCTGCGGGTCTTTTCCGTCGAAGCTAGCTGCCTATGTGGCTCAATTTGACTTCCCGTGGCACGAATAAGACCTGAAACGGTGGAACAAGTTCGGAAGACGTGACATTTCGACACCTGAAGATGTGGAGTAACGAATACAGAATATCTTCTTGGTTCTTTCGGTAAAGTCATGTAGAAGGGAAATAATAAAATAATAAAAAGAAACCAATAAAATAATTCTCACGACGTTTCGGCCACAACGCAAGCAGCGTCTTTCCGACAGACCTGTTCTTCACCTGAGGACGGCTGCTTGCGTTGTGGCCGAAACGTCGTGAGAATTGTATTTTATTATGTTTTCTTTTTATTATTTTATTATTTCCCTTCTACGTGACTTTACCGAAAGAACCAAGAAGATGAATCCCTGCAGTCACGAAAGCTTTAAATCGAAATAAAACTTAGATTAGTTTTCGATAGGGGGATAGCAACGAGGTTTATCAGACATCACTCGCCACTGATGTTCTGCTGTTAGGTTTGGTTTGAGAATTCAACTTGGGTTCGTTACTTGGTAGGTTCAAAGAACATTGCGCTCACCATTGCGCCACCACTCCACCCCCGCAACGTATCGCTCATCTTCTTGGTTCTTTCGGTAAAGTCACGAAACGTCGTGAGAATTATTTTTATTTTATTATGTTTCATTTTTATTATTTTATTACTTCCCTTCTACGTGACTTTACCGAAAGAACCAAGAAGATGAATCCCTGCAGTCATGAAAGCTTTAAATCGAAATAAAACTTAGTTTAGTTTTCGATAGGGGGATAGCAACGAGGTTTATCAGACATCACTCGCCACTGATGTTCTGCTGTTAGGTTTGGTTTGAGAATTCAACTTGGGTTCGTTACTTGGTAGGTTCAAAGAACATTGCGCTCACCATTGCGCCACCACTCCACCCCCGCAACGTATCGCTCATCTTCTTGGTTCTTTCGGTAAAGTCACGAAACGTCGTGAGAATTATTTTATTTTATTATGTTTCATTTTTATTATTTTATTACTTCCCTTCTACGTGACTTTACCGAAAGAACCAAGAAGATGAATCCCTGGAGTCACGAAAGCTTTAAATCTAAAAGAATACAGAATACTTAATTTCAGAACTGCTGTAATCTTTACAATTCGCGGCCCAATTTAATCCTATCACCAGACTCGAAAAATATATATTTAAAAAATCCTTCACAATACATGTTATCTTGCCATTTTATTACGCATTTGTTTTTTTATTACTTTTACTGCTCCGGCTACAGGATTGTGAGAAGAGTGTGAAAAATGACAGCTGCCTCTTAATTTTTCCGTTGTTTTTGGAGGTGATGTTTATTTTCCATAATTAGAGGCTTGGGTTCCGACCACTTGAGATGAAACCCAACGTCTCGAAGTGTTAGTTGGAAGGGTTGCGTAGCGGTCATATGACACTGCATTCTGCAGACGATGAAGCCGCTTGTCGGGCTTTGGCACAAATAAGTAAATGCAAATATTTACACGTGTCTCTTTTGTAAAAAAAAAAATGCATTGCACATTAGAGCCCAGTGGGATATTCAATAACCAACAGCCATAATTTGGCCGGGGTGGGGGGCTTCTTCTGCAAGTTGGAAGGCCCCGTTGGTTTCAGCAAAGTGCTGTCACGCACGGTGGCTCCACTGAGCTGCGTTAACCTCGGCCAGAGAGGCTCTGTTGGGATCCCTGTGTGTTCATAGTTAGTCCAGATGTCTTGTGACCCTCCCCCCCTGCCCCAATTTATTGACCTCTAACATTTTTCCCCTTTGCATATTCACTTCTGTTTTCGATCAAACGTTACTTGAATTTTTTATTTAGTTTTTAATAATTAAATGGGGGTCACAAGACATTGGCCGCCCTGTAGAGTTCAGTTTGCAGTGGAACGTAAAAGGTGAAAAGTTAACCTGTTCACCACAACCACCGCCCCACGGCCTCGCTGTGCAGTAGGTTGGTAGGTCTCAACATTGTGAGATAGGGATTACGAGTGTTGAATTCCATGATTAGTGTAACGATTCCCATAATGCGTATCGTAAGATCTTTTTTTGTCTCTCCTGATGAGTAGTAGAAATAATGACATGTTTTATAACAGCCCTTTGTCAAGCCACTGATGGACGAAGGCCACACGGTGTCGGTCATTGGGCTCGTTTGACCATACTTCACCAGGCTGGTCGGTATTGATTCTAGATTTGAAGCTTTCGCGACTGCAAGGATTCATACTCTTAGTTTTTTTTGTTCGGTAAAGTCACTTAGGTAAAAAATAAAAATTACTGTATCACTTGATACAGTGAATTTAGCTGTGACGGTCCCACCTGAAGACGGAGACTTGTGTTGCCTCCGAAACGTCGTGATTTATTATTTTATTTCTATTTGTTATTTTTATTTTTTATGTCTATTATTTTTTTTCCTACGTGACTTTACCGAAGAAAAAAAAAACCTAAGAGTATGGTCGGTATTGGTTGGTTAAGGCAGTACCTTGGACCAGTTCAGATATCACTCGTAAGCTGTGGCCGGAAAATGCGCGTACCAGTATGAAAGTGTGGGGATTCGAACTGATCTGCTTTTTTTTTAATCTTGCGTTCAGCCGGATGTCCAGTTGTGACTAAAATAAAAAAAAACATCAAAGTGCACTTAATATAAGCCTTGAGCTTAACATTAGCATGAAGATGATTGAGTAGCTTAGGGTGGTAAGGCTGTGCCCGTGTCACACTACTGAAGCAACACTGCATTAATATTGGGTTCAAATCCCATATTGCCACCCAAAATAAAACCAGGTTGTAGAGTAATTTATACCTCTGCCTGGTAACAGTGACTGAACATGAACATTGCATTTTCTTACACGGATAAATATATTGCAATATTCAATAACGTATAAATAACAAGGTAATAATTCAGTGTCTGTGTATATACGATTTTAAAGAATATAGAAATATTTGTTATGCCACCTTTCAGTCGTGTCACAATTACATCTATATAATTCGTTCTGTATGTGATTAAATAAGAATGAACCCGAAAGGACGACCACCACGAATATTGAATGATAAGACCAGCTCATGTGCATGAGTGAGGTGCATTGTGGCATCACAGCACCTCCAGTGATACTTTGCTAGCAGCATTTCGGATATTGACCATGAGGCTACTCCAGAAACTGTACACATGAATATGCATATTTAAAACATTTTTTACTTAACTCCCCTCCATTGGGAATAAGGAGGGATGGATAGTGGCTGTGTGGGGAGACCTACATCAAGCAGTGGATAGAACATGCCTGATGGTTAAATGTTAAATATAGTTGAACATTTGTAATGGTCCCCCTTTCGAATAGTGGCTGTATTGAGGAGCTGCGAAAGTAACTTCAATTGAGTTACATTTGTGCGTGTTTCCAGATTTCAATTGTGCCTACATATTTTGACATAAGCATGTATTGATATTTAGTCTGGCCTGGACACGTTTTTCCAAGTTTATGGGTATTTTTATTGACTGGAGCTGATGTAATACAGCCGTAATACAATCGTCGTGCTGAAATCTGCGTTACATCTCAACTTTTCACGCTCAACTCACAAGTGAGATGTCTTATTCCTGTTTTTTTTCTCTCTCTAAATTTCAAAGCAAATTAAATACATAATAACAAAACGTGCGATTGTCCTGTTTAGTGTCTTGCTCTGAAAACTCATGACTGCTTCTCCGAAGCAGCAGCAGCAGCTCGGAGGCTGCACATTCCATGGCTGGTGAGGCAGGCGGGGACCCTGGATGGAATGCGTTGTGGGGGCAGGGGAGGTGCTGCGTGTTGCGTGGGAGAGAGAGAGCGAGAAGGGCGTCAATGGTTAGTGGGTGGGTGGGAGCAACAACGCAAGAGTTGTGGGCAGAGGCTTCAGGGATTGCAAGGACCCCCAGGAGTCACAGGTGCTCGCAGAGGGAGGAGTTGCCAAGCGTTCGTGCCACGTGCGTCTTTGTGAACGAGGCCCCTAAGCTCGCCAACAACGGCGCTCGCTCCCAACAGTCTGTTCATGGCTATACTGAGAGGTGGGGTGGGGGGGAGAGAATATTTGTTTGTGGACGAGTGCATACGCTGCACGCTAACAGCATTTGTCCCGACAGCGTGTGTAGGTTACACCGCTGTTGGTGGGATGTCTTTATCTTTGTTTCTGTGTCGACGGATATTTGAACTGGTCCAGAGCCTCTCCGAGGTCGACTCAGCCTAAAATGAGTACCCGCTTCGGTGGTGAACATCAGCACCTGGGGAGACAAAGGCGACCGGGCGTGGTGCTTTTGATCCGCTCCACTTTCCCTGGCAGTCTATGGTCCTCTACAGTATATCTACATTGGTGTGGGGGGGGGTCTTTGTCGTTTTGTGTCTCTGGGTTCATCCTTGCTCCAACATATTCCCTTACCTCGCCACCACACCGTGTATAAATAATCCTGAGTTTAGCGTCACTTTTGACATCAGCCATGATCAATCCACTGCTGGATGGGGAGAGAGGGGTGGTAGGTCACTCTCTATGTCGCCATCCCTCTCCCCTTAAGGTCCCCGCGGTGCAAGAAATCCCACCCGGCACCTGCGCCCGATCCGATCTCATCGTCTCCATCTCAGACTGGGAACGTCCCTACTCACCGATTGAGGTTGACACTTTATTAATCCCAATAATGCGGTGTTGTCCGCGTGTTTTTTTGCCGGTATCGAACCGTGATGCGGTGGTGCCTTGGCCTGGACATTGTTATCGTGACCCTGGAGTCCATTTCTGTCCGTGCACATTCTTTGCCACCATGCGCAACAATTGCTAACCAATCCTCGCGTACGTTTCCCCTTGGATTGCAGGGCGTAAAATGAGCGAGAACGTACGTTGAACTTCTTTTCGTAGCCAACCGTGGTAATTGGAGGTGCCGGGAAAGACAACAAACTAAACACACACAGCAGTTCTTAAGAAATTAGTTTTCAATGGATATTTTAAAGTGCGCATGACTACATGTGCTTCCTGATATCTACTAATAACTTCTACCAGTTGCATCAACTTTGTACTGTGGACACAAAAGTCGTCTCGCATATGTATTACCGCCTGTACTTACTTCATATGTGAACATTGCTGACCGTACAACATAAACCTGAACAGTAAATCCAGCCGAAAGGGAGACGTATACTCTGTGTGGGTGTCAATGTGGGGAGTGGCGGTGTAGTGGTTAGCGGACTGCGCTACGAACCCGGCAACACAAATTCGACCAAAAACAGCAGCGAATGTCTGAACCAGTCCTGGGCCTCCCCTAAGTCGGCTCGGCCTCAAATGAGTACCTGGTGCGGTGTGAAAACATCGTCATTAGGGAGACAAAGGCGACCGGGCGTGGTGCTGGCCACCCACCCCCTCGTGTGTCGTTCTACCCTTCATAGGTGCTCGCTGACAGCACTTGCACCAACAGTATGTGGGCAATATGGGGGATATTTGTCTTTATTCGTGTCTGCCTACCCATATGTGTAGATTAGTTTGCGTGAAACACACTTTGTAAAAACATTTTTTAATTTAGAGGCAGCTTGGATATTTCTCAGTTTCTCCCTCCTAGCCGAATGCTCCTCTGTGGCACAGATTGCGTGTTGTACCCTGGCGGAGTGTGTGTTTGGCTTGGCCTGGAGCCCTTGCTGCGCCGTCAAGGATGGTGCTCTGTCCCTGGCCTTGTGAAAAGAAAAAAAACATTCTCCAGCTAAAATTAATGCTGAAAAAAAAGCTTCTCAACGTCAGACATTAGAGGACACGTTTTACAATCACCAGATGTATCTGAGTCGTGCTATTGGTGTCAATGCGAGAAATGAAACACTTCATTTTTGAAACTCTGACACTCACCAGAGCCTCATGTCAGGTAATGGCCCTTAAAGAGGCCGAAACAAAACTGCTTCTGGTGTCTTTTTAAAACGCATTTTCCCACCATTTTATGTATCAGTGGCTTGCCAAATGTCTATTCTGTATATAGTACCGTACTGTATATACAAATTTTAGCTTGGAGATCTGGGTCAGATCATATTCGGCAAAACACATATTTTATGTAATAGATTATTTATGCGGTCATTCATACGTGACAATACTTAGACCTAGTTTAGTCCCAGATAGTTGACTGGAACTTAAAAGCGAAGCTCTCTGAAGCACTAACTCAGTGTTTCTGGCTCAACCTTTGGCAATGTGGCTTATTGGAAACATAAATGGCCAGTGCACTGTCCAACTCAGTGCATAATATACTGCCGTATTTCGTTCACAAAAAAGTGTTGGTGGCCATTTGTAAGCCTTGGCCAGAAATGCAATAATTTGGCCACAGATAATTCTTGGCTTCCTGTTTCTCATACAAAAATTTGGGCTCTTGGAGTAGGAATACATGCCCATCCCTTAAATGAAAGCATGTGTTTATTCAGGTCCTAACAGCAATGGCCAGAGGGCATCAATGCATGAAATTCTTGTATTTACGCAGGCCCCAAAGGCATTGGCCAGTGGACATCACGTAAGAGAGTGCTGCTGGAGGAGGGCAGAGGCTTCATTTATATGTTTGGTGAGGTTTTGGCATCTCCATCTGAATTGGGTCCCAAGCCTAACCTGACATTTCCGAACGCAGCATGACCTGGCAAAGGGATGTGGGAGTCAAGTTTCAGGATCTGTGGCATTCCACCCAGACCATCTACCCTTAATCGAGGCTGAGCACAAGTTCAGCCGTCAACATTAAGATGGGGATGAGCGGTAAGCTAAACCCTAGGCACGCCTGACTTGTAAAACTTTAACCAACGTGTGCCCAGCCAGCCGTGCCAATGAGCCTGGCTCGAGCCAGTTTCCACCATGTCAAGTGTCTGCCATATGTGTGTACACATGTGTACTGTGTGTGCACGAATGCATACTTGGCCACTGGGTTTGTGTATACTTGAGGCGCGTTCGGTCAAGGCATACCTTTAAATAATGTTTGAATGTTTCGTTTGTTAAAGAGTAAATACACATAATAGGTAACCAATTGGCAAGACGTTAATAATTTATTGCATTGCGTTGGTTTCTCTAATTCCTGGCAGCGTGAGTGGCGAGTTTCCAGTTTATTTTGTTGAACCAGGTGAGAACTCAAGGGACCAGAAAAAGTATCATTTGTGAGAGTGACGTGGGTCACCAAAACGATAACAAAACATTGAGGTAAATAGCAATTAGTGCAAAACCAACGGGAGTGGTGGAGTGTGGTGACACATGCTCATTTACTCATTCGCAGACGTTGCTCAAGGTTAAATAATGGCTTGTTAAAGAAAGCATTGTTTTAACCCATCCATGCCTTTTAGGTAATGTTTCTTTGAAATACTATATCCATGACTTAAAGCTTTCGTGACTGCAGGAATTCATATTCTTTGGGTCTTTCGGTAAAGTCACGTAGATGGGTTCAAAGAAAATAACAAAATCATGAACCGATCTATGTGACTTTACCGAAAGGCCCAAAGAATACTGTATCCATATTGTGTTTTTGCGAGGTAATTTTTCTTTTAATAGTCAAATGCAACAACCCAAAATACCAATATTGTAGAAGAATAAAAAAACAGCTAATAACGTTTTAAAAATCCAAGCAAGCCGTTCAATTGTACTCTAGTCTTGTGTTGTTTGAGAACGTAGCTCGAACGCAATGATATTTATACTAATTGTTCGGGCATCTTGGTAAGGGATGTTTACACTTTTAAACATACTTTTTAATACATAGTGTGGTCAATGTGGTTTAGTCTTGGAGTTTTTTTCTTCTCCCCATAACGTGTGCCACACAACAGATTCGTAATGCAAATATAAAAGCGGCGACCTCTGAACTGCTGTTTGTAGCGCCAACAACATTATCATCACCAACTCTACACAAATACATTCGTAGACAATTTAGAAATAACTACATTAATTATTTTAGTCTAACAGATGATGGGTCTGCCGTATTACTTTAATAAACAAATGTAATGTGTGCACTGCATATTGCGGCGATATATATGTAAAATCATACGGTATTTACGAACCAGTGACCACATAACCCCACCACCCCTTCTCCTTAACAAATGTGGCCGCGCATGCAGCCTCATTTAAAACCATGCATTGAGATTATGTTGGTGTCATGTCCAAACGATGGGCCACTTTGTTTAACTATCATTTGTTGCCGGGTCACTTCTAAAAAATAAGTGAACACCTCAGCGGGCTTTGCCTGGTAGGACGGTGGTATATTAGTTGTATTTGTACGTGTTTGGGCGATTTTTTTACCATCAGTTTAACACGTTTTCAGTTTCATTTATTTGGTATAGCCCTGTGAGCCATTCGGCTCTTGAATCGGGTGCAACCGCAACAAACCAAAAAATTAACAAGAAAACATCTTAAAGTGACTATGTGACTATATGCAAACAAAAAGTCAAAGAAAAGACAGCAACATATTGCACAAAAAGCACCGTACACCAACGCTGTGTGCAAAAATCCCAGTGGGATGCAGGCTTCATACTCTTAGGTTTTTCGGTAAAGTCACGTAGGTAAAAAATAATAGAAATAAAATAATAAATCACGACGTTTCGGAGGCAACACAAGTCTCCGTCATCAGGTGGGACCGTCACAGCTAGATTTACTGTATCAAGTGAGGCAAAATTCCAAGAGTCAAGCTCTTAAATACAAGTTAAGGGGAGAGGGAATGTGGAGAGGGTTATCTGAATGTGGAAGCCAATGAGTGGAACGTGTTGGGGGGGGGGGGCGGGGCTAAAAGAGAAGAGTAGGTGCATTTTGTTGATGTTTTACCCGATGTTGGTTGACAATCCAAATACAAAAAAGGAGAGGAGAGTGCTGTTAAACGCTGGGGATGTCAACAATGCAGGCTTGTTTACCATGCTTGTTTTTGCGTACCGTTCTCACCCCGTGCCACTACTGGACATCATACTCTTAGGTTTTTTTTCGGTAAAGTCACATAGGTAAAAAAAGATAATATAAATAAAATAATAATAAATGAAAATAAATCAACCTACTGAACATCTGTGAGAAAGGGAGAAAAAAGCTTCATAGCTCATCAGATTCCTCCTGCAGTATAAATACATATTTCTGATTCATTCCCAACTCACGCCACCTCCCCAACCCAGCCAAATGTATTTGTGAAGCTACCAGACTCCGGCTTTGCCCCTCTCACATTTCCTACACTGGATAGGGAGTTGGAGGTGGGTCCCCCCCCCCACTGCCCGGCGACGCAAGCACCTATTGGCGCGCGCGCGAGCGAGCGAGCGCTCCTCGCCTGCCATTGGTTGGAACGAGAAGAGACGACCAATGGGAAGAAGGCCGAGAGGCGAAGTTGGGGTGGGGGTGTTTGGGGGGGGGGAGGTGGGGGTTGGGGGGAGAGGTGGGGGGAGAGGTGGTGGGGGAGTGGGGGGTGGGGGGAGGTGGGGGGGGAGGCCCAAGAGAGCTAGGAAATGTAAACGCGAAGTGGACCAGGCGAGATTGTTGGATCCGGTTCCCCAATTGGAGTCAGCAAATGGGGGGGGGGCTCCCCCCGACCCCTCCACCCCCTCCCTCCCCCGGTATTAATTGTAGCTATAATCTTATATTTTATATATACATACATACGTGTATTATGTAATTCGATCAATTAAAGCGGCCATTCGTTATCCGCTGCTGGATGACGATCTTATTTTTTGCGTTTTTGCCACTTTTTTGGGTCCCCTCGTGTGCCAGCCACCTGATCATCATCCCACTGATGTCCCCTTGGCGTGAAGTGGTTCAAGCGCACCTCACTCTTTAGAAGACTTTAAACTCTTTGCATGCCAAAGTACGCACTTTGCATGGACTATATAGACGGGTTGAGGGCGATTTGCTGTAAAGTATCTCAAATTATCTCAATTTTAAAAGAAATCGAGGCGATATCAGCCGTGTAACAGATGACCTGTTTTATGTAAACAATAAGGTGCACCATGAGAAGATATCCGCGACTTTTACTTTAATACCACAGGGAAAAGTGCGTCCTAATCTGCAGAGTTAGCTACAATGTACAATTACCATTGGAACAATTACCAAAAACTCCCTTGGGCTATACATTTCTCACATACAAAAGCCACAAAGCTCTTGACAGCTTAAGCACTAAAGACTTAAATGGGCAAAACATTTGGTAAAGTAATTTATAAGCCAGTGTCCTGTTGGCGATGTTTCTACTTGTAATTGTTTATGCGGTAAAAATGGATAATAAAACAATGTAATCCCCAGGAAATACGACTCATTGCGTGTCGAGACACCTTTTCTCAAAAGTCTTGCCAACTAATATTGGGATGTTTGGCCAAATTCCTCAAGTGAAATTGTGGCTTCACGTGAGAGCAATTCTAGATTTGAAGCTTTCGTGACTGCAAGGATTCATATTCTTAGGTTTTTTAGGTAAAGTCACGTAGGTAAAAAATTAAAATTAATAAAAGTAAAATAAAAATAAAATAAAAATCACGACGTTTCGATTGCAACACAAGCAATCATCATCAGGTATAAATGAAATAGCAACAAAAAATTCTAACCAGAAAAACTATAGACAGACATATAAGCAGACAGATATCACCAAGATACATAGAGAGAGAGTAACACAGGTACAGAGAGGGAGATCGTCTCTGTGGAGTGGCCTTAAATAGGCAGAGGGGCGGTGGCAGAGAGATGGAGGGGGTTAGATAAAAAATTCACATGTCAATGAGTGCGGAAAACGCGTAAAAAATTAACATGTCAATGAGTGCGGTAAACGCGTGAGAGCACAAAGTACAACCTGGATCAACCCTCTTTGGTTCTTTCGGTAAAGTCACGTATACAGATAAAATAATAAATGGTATTATTTAATTTATTATTTTATCTTTATACGTGACTTTACCGAAAGAACCAAAGAGTAATTCCTGCAGTCACGAAAGCTCCAAATTAAGATTGGATCAACCTTCTCATGCGGGGGGGGGGGGGGGGGGTACCACTCAAAGCTCCGCACAGATAGATTCAATAACTCCTTGCTGTACAGACACAAACTGCAGGTCACCTCGAAACCAACAAATACAATGGATATTAGGCCATGCCACACTTCCCATCCTGTTGTATGAACCTTGTATCTCTTAAACAAGCTCGACCACAAGTTCCCAACCGGGATGGTGGCTATGCAACGGCATGGATATCGTGCAGGATACGATTAGACAAAATACAATAATACATAACATTAATTACAATTATTTGCACTGCGTTGGGATCTAAAGAATGAAATGCATCTTATAAATGCATACCTGTCAACCCTTCATCAGTGCCTACCTTGTCACAAACCAATTCAGACCTTATACTGGTAGGAACCTCCTGGTTACACCAGCCCACAGGGGATTATTGTGTCCGTCCGTCCGTCGTGCAGGGAGGGGCTGGGTGGGGAGGGAGGGGCTGGGTGGGGAGGGGAGGGTGGGTAGGGGCTTGGTGGGGAAGGTGGGGAGGGGCTGGGTGGGGAGGGGCTAGGTGGGGAGGGTGGGGAGGGGCTGGGTGGGGAGGGTGGGGCTGGGTGGGGGGTGGGAGGGGTGGGGCTGGGCTGGGTGGGGGGGGCTGGTCACCCGTGGTGCCCTTATAAAACTCAACGTTTAACCTACTCACGCCGGCTTGTGCCCGCCCTCACAGTCGGCCATATTTGCGGAATACACCACGCCGCCGTTGACCCTGGCCATTGACCGAGCAACCCAACGTTACTACCAGCTCCCTCCGCAGGAATGTGTTTGGCCACCCCGTGCCCTTATAACCCTCAACGTTCATCCCACAAAGTCCCATCACAAGGGAGAAGCACAAACAAATGGACACATTTGTACCCCTATTGAAACGGCTGTGCGCCGTATGAACCTGAAAACTCAAATTCCCCGTGTATAAGAATAGGGGGTAAACCGTATGGATTGACAGGTATGCAAACTCGATGATGAGCGTTACCAAAATAGCACAAATACGTACAAACCATAATACGGGGGGGGGGGGGGGGTTGGGGTAAATATAAATGTGTCGTGAAACCCTTCACCACCCGACAGCCAATTAGTCAGATCTGTCAAGTAAACAGAACGTGCCAATGCCTTGCTCGTACAGCAACACCGGTGTGTGTGTGTGTTGGAGAGCAAAATCCACAACATTTTGCAATCCGAGTTCGACGTTTCGCCGGCCATTACAACCGACATCTTCAGGCGAACGAAAACATAATCGGATCGCCGCGACGCGAATCGAACACCGCGACAAGAATCGAACACCGCCCGCGATTCTAATGGGCGGGGCGTGAATAATAAACGCTGACGACGAATCGAATCGACGGGAATTAGAAATCGGAAGTTTTAAATGAATCGAATCGGGAGCGGTGGTGCAACGATTAGCGCGCCGGTTAGGTAGACGACCTCTGAAACCCGTCCCCCTGGACTTCTCCTAGGTCGACTCGGCCTCAAATGAGCAAACGTCGCTGGTCAACTCCACCCCGCTGTCGCGGCCCTGCAGAGGCGCTGCTGGCTAGCAGCACTTGCCCCTCGGAGTCTGTGACAGGGGCTGGCCGGGGGATCTTTGTCTTTGTGGTGTTGGTGCCGTGGCTGAGCGCTCCCCCGGTACCCGGTTCCCGACGGGGGTTGAGACCCGATTCCCGACGGCAGCTGGGACCCGGTTCCCGCCGGGGTCTGGGACCCGGTTCCTCGGGGTCCGGGGCTCGGGAGAGAGCGGAGGCGGCGGCTTCCTTTGGTGAGTGGCCTCTGTGTGTGTGTCGTGTGTGTGTACACATACACACATATACACACTTGTGTGTGTGTACACAAGCGTACACACACACACGTGTACACACACAAGTGTACGCACGTGCACACGCGTGTGTGTGTGTGTACACAATAGTAAACACACACGCGTACGCACAGATGTGTATGCATGAGTACATATGCACGAGTAGACACATCCACACACGTGCACACACATGCATACACACGTGCACACACACGTGCACACACGAGTACACACACACGAGTACGCATGCACACACATGTACACACACGTACACACACAAGCGCATACACACACGTGCACACACACACGTGCACACACACGTGCACACACACGTGCACACACACGTGCACACACACGTGCACACACGAGTACACACACGAGTACACACATACGTGCACACACGAGTACACGTGCACACACACACGAGTACGCATGCACACACACACGTACATATGCACACACACGTACATACACACACACGTGCACACACACACACGTGCACACACACACGTGCACACACACACGTGCACACACACGTGCACACGCGCAGAGGTACACGCGTGCAGAAGTAGTGTACACGTGTGTTTCACAGGTATACATGTGTACACACATTCATATACAGGTTAGTCTGCAGACAGGTACACGCGTGCAGAAATACTGTTAACTTGTATACATACTAGTGAATGTCTATACCTAAGCATTGGTCACGTATTCACTCGTGTGTGTGTGTGTTGTGTGTACGAATGTGTGTACCACATTGATCAGTTTACACTCGGAGTAAACTGATAAAGGAACTTGTACACAAGACAAAGGAGAAACTATCTCCTGTGACCTTAACAGACTTGGTGGTGGTGGGTGGGGGGGCTAAACATGCTGCTTGTTAGCGAGTGACAATCATGAGTTGTAAAAAGATATAAACAATCATCACCAACAGCAACAACAATTATTTAACAGGGAGGTTTGTGTAACGTAAACAGAACTTGCCAATTCGTTACATCGATTGTGCCACAGACGTTTACAAATCTGTCTGTCGCCTGATGATGCTGGTTCCAAGTCTCTTGTAAATGTTGTGGATTTACTCTACAGCACACTAGTAACGAATCGGCACGTTCTGTTTATGTGACAAACCTTACTAATTGGCTGGGTTTAACGACACATTTATGTTTACGCGATCTAACACTAAAAAAAAACCCCTGTGTATTATGGATAATATTGATCGCGAAAGCCTTCGTGTTCAATAATTGTTGTTGGTGATGATGATGATGAGGCTACGTGGCTGTGTTGCACACGCACAATTGTTTATATATTTGTTTAAAACTCAACACATTCGTCAATAACACTGCCTTAAAGGAAACTAATACATTAGGCGACGTTTCGGGGAATGGTCCCTTTTCCATAGGACTGTATACACACACACACAATGCAGTACAGACGCTCCAGTATGCGGGCTACATACGAGAAGGGGGGCTGTTGCACATTCGCTTCATAATTATCACAGGGGGCATCACTTAAATGGAAGTCCTTTGTTAGTTCACTGCTTGATCCTGCAGACAACACACAGCGTATGTCCACCAACGCGTACACACGTACACTGTGACAAGGTGTACGTGTGTACGCACACAAAGGCGTACGTGTGTGCACACTTGAGAGCTATTAAAAGCAATTATTGACGAAGGTGAGGATTTTGTTGTTGATACAAGTACACACATGCACACCAATTCCATATAATTTTACATGTGTATAGAGAGTACATGCAAAGACAAAGATCCACCACCCCCCGTATAGCCTTAACAGACTGTTGGGGGCAAGTGCTGTGTCTTTGAAGGCCGGAACGACACACGCGAGAGAGAGGGTGTTGGGTGGCGAATACTACGGCCTCGTTTAAAGCTGAGTCGACCTAGGGGAGGCCCAGCACCGGTTCAGATATTCGCCAAATGTCGATGGTCCGTGAGCGGGCATTGACCTCGTCTCGCCCGGGGGGGGGGGGTCGTAGCGCTGTACGGTAACCGCTTACACCACCGCTATACATGCACACACGTGCACACACACGTGCACACACACGTGCACACAGATGCACACACGTGCACACGAGCACACAGACGCGCACACACACGCGCACACGTGCAAACCCCCCCCCCCCACACTGTAGACTATTCATGATGCAACAAAGACAAAGCTCCCCCGTGTAGCCTTAACAGACTGTAGGGGGCAAGTGCTGTTAGCGAGCGGCGCCTATGAAGGCCGGCACGGCACACGAGGGGGGTGGGTGGGTCAGCAACCACGTCCGGCCGCCTTTGTCTTACCGAGTGGCGATGCTTTTACACATCGCACCAGGCACTCATTTGAGGCCGAGTCGACCTAGGGGAGGCCCAGGTACCGATCCAGATAATCGTCACCGGTGATGGTCGCGAGCTGGAATTGAACTCTGATCGCCGGGTTCGTAGCCGCTAACGCTACCACGATGCACACACACACACATCGCACTTGATATGGCCTTTGATACCAACAGATGCTCGCATACACCACGTGTCCATACGGATACGTACACACTCACACGCCACGTAGTGTACGGATACACACACGTGTGTGTGCGTGCGCGTTGTGTAGCACTCTCGTGAAATACAACGCTGCGGTCATTTACTGCACAGTCTATGTGGGAGTGCGAGTGACGTTTACGCTGATTTACACGCTGCACACGTATACATTACAAGCACACGTGTGCACGTGGTGCACGTACACACGTGTGCACGTGCACAGGGCACACGTGTGAACGTGTTGTATCATCAGGTCTGCGCGTGTGCTCAAGTGTTCGTAATCAACGTTTTTGGGTTAGATCGCGTTATTTATAAATGTGTCGTAACCCTCCACCACCCGACACGACCAATCAGCAACAAAAAAAGTGTCACGTTGACAAAAGACAAATAGTTAACTGCTTTAGCCCACCGGTGTGTTGAAGAGTGAAACCACAACATTTACCATTTTTTGAGTAGTACGACGTTTCGCTGGTAATTGCATCCAGCATCATCGGGCAATTCGCCAGAATGGTGAGGCTCTGCTCAAGTGCGTTTTCCAGCGGGCAGCCCCATGGCTTAACAAAGGCAACCGGGCGATTTGTCTCTGCAGACTGTCAAAAAAAAAGAAACCCCAGTGTGTATATTCTTTGGTTCTTTCGGTAAGGTCACGTAGATAGAAAGAAAATAAAGTGAAATAAAAATAAACAAATAAAAATAATACAAAACAAAAACCGCTAATGTCGACTGTATGATGTAGACTGTCGTCAAAATCTTGATTTGAATCTTGACTTGAAACTTTCGTGACTGCAGGGATCCATCCTCTTTGGTTCTTTCGGTAAAGTCACGTGGGTAGAAACATTAAATCATTCACGACGTTTCGGGCGCAACACAAGCGTCCGTCATCAGTTGTGTGGCGCCCGAAACGTCGTGATTTATTTTATTTGATACCTACGTGTCTTTACCGAAAGAACCAAAGAGTCTGTGGTCAAAACGTAACCCAGGTGACGATGGCAGTACGGCAGTGGATTCTTGAGTCTCGTCTGTGTGGAGCTGAATGGCCATCACCACCACGACCCCCCTCGATATGCGTGGTGGGGTTCCTCCGTGCGGGTTCCCCTCGACGCAAAGCCCGAGGGCTCCGTAGTTTTGGCGTCTTGGCCACACAAACGTCGGGACCCTTCCAAAGGATGGAGATTAGCTGAGGCTACCCACCACCCCCCGCTCCCCCCGGAGTAAATACATCGAATGGTTATTTCTGTGCGTTATCATCATCATCATCGTCCGTCACCCACGGTGTGAGTGGCAGTGGCATGTGTCAGAATTGTACATTTCAGAAAAAATAACCACGTAACAAGTGCCATAAGTTTATACACAGTGCTCATACGTTTATGTTCGTAGACAGCGGTTTAAAGTAAATCCACCGCTCTATGGGGACGAGCCGTGGGGTTTATTTGACCATTCTTCACGCTGGTCAGCTGATCAGTGCGGGCGAAGGCGGCACGTGCAGACGCGGGGGCATAGGGAGTACGTCCAACACGTGCAGTGGCATTGCCACCAGCTGATCACGTAGCCCCCCCCCCCCTGACCTCCGTGACAACTCGTGCACAGCTAAGGTCACCCATCCAAGCACTCTGCAGGCTCAACTCTGCTTATCATCCGAGATCTGACGAGACGCAGCGCGTCCCGAGTACAGCCTGCCCGTACGCACGGCACGCTCTTATTAATTCATGCGTGACGCGTGATTTCTTCATGTAAGCACACAATATGCAACATTGACCCCCCCCGCCCCCCCACGGCGATAATGCACACGTCCATAATTCCATTCATTTAACGCGGTGAGGGCTCATTTGAATCGCGGCTAACCAGGGCCTGGTCACCGCTCGGGTCGAACCGGTTAATTAAGCCTTCATTAGCTCGGTGGTTTTTGAACAATTAGAAATCGCAGTAGCAACAGCGGTTGAATTGTGAGCGATCGGCTTTATGAGGCTGCGCGAGTAAGCCCTGGGAAATGGAGCAAGGCGGTCGGTGCAGGATGGCAGCACGCAACTACAGAAGTTCTTAGCACAGGGAAAGAGTGACATCTACTGGACATGTCCAGTGGACGCACATTTGGAGGTGACGGCTCAAAAATTCTCCGTGCGTTTGTGTTTACGGCTTAACAGAGAAGTTTTGCGTCCGACGAAAACTCATTTCGAACAGATATCGTCCCTGCCCTATGAGAAGTGCATCAGCGTTGTTTCAAGCGAGCCTCAGTGCTGATGAGTCGTTGAATGACGAAACCGGTCAAGTCTTTTGCTGGTATTTCGCCAATGCTCCTGCTGACAATATGGCACTCCCAGAAAGAAGGCCGTGTGGCCGATGGGATGTGTGAAACAAACTACTGTAACTCATAACGTGGAGAGACAAACACGGGAATGAGCCAACATTGTTGTTTATTTTGTGAACAACTTCAATTGTCGCGTTCCGGTGATGATAGGAGCTACCCGTGCGATAAAAACAGCAGTAATCGTATTGTGCGTTTTATAAACTGTCGCTATATCCTTGGTTTTTTCGGTAAAGTCACGTAGAAGGGAAATAATAAAAGAATAAAAATAAAACAAGACTTTATTTATTTATTATTTCCCTTCTTCGTGACTTAACAAAAGAACCAAGAATATGAATCCCTGCAGTCATGAAAGCTTTAAATCGAAATTTGTCGCTATATCCTCCCTTGCTTTATATATATATTTTATATTTCCTGACAATATTTTGCGATGTAACAAACACAAAAATTCACGTTTTAACTAAACAACCATTTCAGACTTCCTGTAAAAAATGCTGGATTTTCATATGCATCTCAGTGTAAAGGAAGCCCTGGACTGTTGTAGAAGTTCAGTACAAACTTATCGTGGAACCCACAGCATATATTGTGTGTTATAAGTGTAATATCTGGCAAAGTTGCAGTGATTTATCAGGCCTATGGGCAGGCACTTATGTTGAACGAATAGCATTTGCAGAACTTTGTAACACAAATCTTCATTCGAGCAACAAGCAAAGCAGAGACCAAACGCAAAAACGCGAAATACAATTACAAACTTATCGGAAGCCGATATCGCAATAATCATCATGTTGTTAAAAATCGATTCCTAGGTGATTTTGTTACTTGTTCTATCCCACTCGCGAACAAATGCACACGCACACCCGCTTTAGATCATCATCGGTAAAGACATTATTTATTTTTGTATCCGGTTTTTCCATGTTTATTACAATTATTTAGTTTTAAGATTATTTCCCATTCACTCCTTGTTTCGATTGCGACGTGTCTATTTTTGGCTGCCTTGTACCCAACTTCATTATATAGGTTAGGCTTAAGTGTTGAAAATCGCTGCTTTGGCTTTTGCGGCACTCTCCAAAAGCGTAACCCCGCGATATTCAAGGGTCTCCTGTATCTTCTTGGTTCTTTCGGTAAAGTCACGTAGAAGGGAAGTGATAAAATTATAAAAATTAAACATAATAAAATAAAATTCTCACGACGTTTCGGCCAGAACACAAGCAGCCGTCCTCAGGTGAAGACAGAGCTGTCTGAAAGACAGCGCTCCAATGAACACCGCTAAGCTTAGCAGCGTATTTTAAGCTGGGTGGGAGGAGAAGAGCGCCTTGACAAAGGAGTTTACATATCAACAGAAGAATTTAGCATTGAATAAGCTGTGTTAATGTGAGAGAATTAGAAGACGCTGCCAACATAGCAGTGTTCATTGGAGCGCTGTCTTTCAGACAGCTCTTTTTCTTCACCTGAGGACGGCTGCTTGTGTTGTGGCCGAAACGTCGTGAGAATTTTATTTTATTATGCATTATTTTATTATTTCATTATTTCCATTCTACGTGACTTTACCGAAAGAACCAAGAAGATAAATCCCTGCAGTCACGAAAGCTTTACATCGAAATGGTCTCCTGTATTTCAATGGAGGTAGCAGCCCTGCTCTGAAGTACCCGTTACCTCGTGTTGATTGGCTCCTCAACTCCAGCCGCATCCTTTATCCTCCACCCTCTGAACCCACGCAGGGGAGGACGCCTTTGAAGTGTCATGCTGTGTCGATCTTCCCCAATGCGACTTCTCCCCCGGATAAACTACCAGATGGTATATCATCCCCCTATAAATTGCCACATGGCAGGCCTTACCTTGGATAAACTACCATATGGTAGATTTTTCCCCTATAAACTAATTCATGGTTGACGTTTACCCCGATAGACTATCGTATGGTGAATCTGTACTCATATAGACTTATCTTTATTGTTAGAATATAAATAAAATACAAATAAAATAATATCACTAAAGTCGCCATTTAAAATATTTTAAAAAGTTTCATTCTTATTGTGAGGAGGTTGTAAAATAAATGTGAGAGCGTCAGTAAATAAAAAGCAAGATCACGGAAAAATATTAGAATTAGGTTAGTCCTGCTTGTGATGTGTAGCCACGAGTGTGAATTTTTGTGTTTGTGGCAGAAAACTGGAATGCAAATGAGATTTGCATCCACCATGGGCACGTGTCTTACGTGATAATGTTCGTGAAAGTGGCGTTTAAAATGTCAATCATTAAAATTGTTTTTATAATGTGTGCTGTGGTCTCTTGTCACAGGAGGGGAAAGAGCCCAGAAAATTGGATTGGTCAACAACCACATAGCCCTTCTTGGCACCACCGAGACCCAGAAGCCCGATATTGAAGTCTGACCATACATCTGAAACCTTGCTCATTCGCCGCACACGTCATGCACGAGAGATTTTAAAATAAAATCCGAACGTAATTTTTTTATATATATAAAAAACAAAGTTGCCGTCAAAGCTTCAGCGACGAGGAGCTCACACATTGGATGGATGCGTCTGCTCCGATACTGATGAGTGCGACAGAGGGCCTGCGATGGGCGGCCAGGGCGCAACATAGCGATTGCGCGCGTGGGCCTGCCCTGCACGCACATCCCTAGCCCAGAGGCCTCCCAGCGCCACCCCGGGCTCGCAGTATAAACGACGACGCGTGCTGCACAGCACCAGCACATGCCCCCAAAGTGTTTTTATTTAAATTCGCAGAAACGTCGGTGGCTGAACGAAACGTCAATTTCCTTGCGCAGAATTTACACTTATTTACATCACTCTGCCGAGTTCAAATTGCAGTTGCCCCTTGTTCACGACACTTAACCTAAAAAATCCCCAGTAAACACCCCCCGCAAAAAGAACCACCTACCATCACTACCACCATCAGAACTCCAATCGCCATCACCAGCACCATCACCCCCACGCATCTGTCGGTGTTCTTGGCTCGCTGGCTCGGCGTCTCGCGCATGGTGACGCAGACCGTGACCTCCCCCGCGCTGCCGCTTCCTCCTTGCACCGGCCCCACCGTGCCTTTCGCCGCGTCCCGGCCGTCGCGTGCCGACGCGGCCATGGAGGCCGTGTGTCTGGAGGAGCCCCTGGACTTGAAGCTGGGCACCGGGAGAGCAGCGTTGGCGGTGGCGGGGGCCGGCGATGACTGCGGACGTCGCTCTCTGTCCAAGAGCCGAGCGGCGGTGGCGGCGGCCGCTCAGCAGTATTACGATTACACTGCGCGTGAGCGCGGAGGGCTTGTGCTCAAGATGGCAGATGACGGGACGGCCCTCATCACCTCCTTGCCCACGCTCACCCCCACAGGTATCGTGTGTTTGTGTACGCATGTGTGTGTCTGTGACAGTTGTAATTTGGCACAGTATGGGGTACAGGTGGTGCATCTGCCAGTCATCTCAGTCAACCCACGGTACCTGGGTCTGTCCCGTGACCTCCTGCCAGCGGGTGTTCAACACTTCACGATGCCTTAAAGTGTACATAGCCTGGCTTGCGTGCCTTGATGATGGCAACGCCACTTAGTGGCGAATGGCAGTTGTGTGTATCTGTGTATGCGCGCACGCATGTGATGGTTGTAACTATGTACGAGTTTGCGTGTCTGATGATTGTGGTAACTGTGTGCGCGTGCGGCTTTGATATTGGCGTGCAACTGTCTGTGTGTCTTTGTATTTTAATTTAGTGTAACTGTGTCTGTACGTGTGTGCGTGTAATAGTTGCGTAATGGTGTCTTTGTGTGCGTGTCTGTATGCGCACGCGTTAGTTGTGTTTAACTGTCCATATCCGCACGTGTTAGTTGCGTGTAACTACGCGGTCTGGATTTGCGCGCACGCACGCACGCACGTCTGCGAACAGATCTGCTGGAGCAGGCCCAGGAGAGACTGGGCCTGGACGAGTCCACAAGCCTGGGCATCACTTTGCACCGCGCCGCTCTGCTCGCCAAAAAGGAAGCGAACGTAAGCGCGACAGTGGCGCTCGCCCCACGGGGGAGCGGAGGCTCCCACCAGCGCAGCCTCACCACCGGCGGGGGGGTCTCGCTCCCTCTGCGTACTCGCCAGGCCTTTTAACGATTCAAGCATCGCTCTCTCAATTTTTAAACCCATTTGCAGCGTACGATTTTTTTTCTTCGAGAAGATAAATTTGCATTCATATATTTTTTTTTCATAATCGCTTTGCGGGTTTAAAAATTGGCGGCCTACCGCTTATCTCGGTAGGGTTTGTAAGAGCAGTCATCTCTCATCCTACGGCAAACAAAATATACGGAATTTCCCTATAACATAACTTATAAAATAAGGAAATAATTTGATATATGTTTTGTAAAATTCCCATTGACGTAATTTTTAAATCTCTAAATTCTATATTTTTGGTGGTGGGGGGGGGGTGAAATCGATCAATACACAATTCGTAATTTGTCCTAGCGTGCATTGAAATCGAACAATGTACGATTCGTAATTTGCCCTAGCGTGCATTTCGTGCTGGTCCAGGTTGTTTGCGCACACTTTCATGCTTTACTGGTTTCTCGCGCTTTTCATGGCGTCCTAGTTTGGCTTGTTTTGGTACAGAAATGTGATTTTGTGACTTATTTTTAGTATTAAGATTAGTATTTTAACATAATTATCGATTATCCATGAAATATGTGCTTTAAAAGTATTTGCTGTATTCTTAAGTGTGATTTTATTACGTCCTGGGATCCGTAGGAATGCATCTCCATTTATATAATGGAAGTTAATGGGAAAAATTTGGTTCGACATCCACAGTATTTTGCTTTACGGACAACTTTTCAGGAACGTATCTGTTCTGTATATCGAGGGATGCCTGTGTGCATTTATCTGATATTGGTGACCCTTGTAAGACTTTACCCTGATGCCTAAACCATGGTTAATTGAGCATCATGACCAAATGCTGGAATTTTTGCAAGACATCATTCCGTAGATTTTTATCTTCATTGGCGGACTCGTTGCTGTTTAAGGAGACGCAGGCTTTGAAAAACGTTGAATTCAATTGACTCGTAAACGGGTAGCTTCACGTGAAGGTTTTTATAAAAAAGAACAATACAAACGTGAAATGAAATGACAAAGTAATGGGGAACTGATATCGCGATAATCGTCACGCGTATGAAAACTTATATTACGGCAACGCTAGTCACCAGCGCTGGCCAGATGGGTTGGCAAAGCTGCCCGGAGATTAGATTCCACTGACTCCCGTGCCCGGGACTGTTTGTACTGCATGGTGCAATCTGTAAGATACGCAGGTGCAAGCCCATGGATTGGTTTAAATGCCCTTATCAAGATTTTTTAAATATATGAACGCTTTCACTGAAAGCCGATGCGATTATTGTAAAATTGGCATGCGTTCCTATTCAGGGCTATTGATCTCTGCAAAAAGGTTTCTTGTGTGGAGTATTTAATGGTCTCGGCCGAGTCACTGTTGATTGCACAAGACCATCCATTGTAAAACGTGGTAAGTGCTGTGCTGCGATTGTGTGTGTGCACTTGTGCGTGCCGCAAGTGCCTGTTTCAGTTGTGTTCTATACAGGAGCTTGCTAATAGCTCATGCACTCCAGCAGTCTACGACGCTACACAGGAGATCTTTGCCTGACCTGTGCGCTGTAGGTGCCTTGTTTACCAATATACAAGTCATGATTTCTTGCCCCCCACCCCCCCACCACGTGTGGCTCTTTAAATAAGGAACTTTACTTCTGTGTTTTGTGTATTCTGTGTGTGTGTGCGTGCGCATGCGTGGCCTGCAGATGAGGTGGGATAGCCTGGTTCTGCCGCTGGGCCCAGATGACACAGATTTCTCGGGGCCGCTGACTTGCCATTGGAAACGAGTACGTCACGCAGCCACGCACTGCAGGGCCCAAATCTGGCGGCGTTCGTGGCCACAGAATACGTTACAGCAAAAATATGTTACCTGCAATTAAATAGTTACGGGAAACTGATATCGTGATAATTGTCATATTGATAGGTTGATTAATATCGTGGCAATCCTAGTCACCTATGCTGGCGAGATGAGTTGACGGTGCTGCCCAGAGGTGATATTCCACTAGATGTAGTGCCTGAGGCTTAGCAATGCATGACAAGACTTGTAAGATGAGCAGGTGCAAGCTCATGGACATCGCTAATACCGAGGTTGTGTGTCCCTAAGTGTCCTGAAGGGCCTCTGCGGTGATGTGACTTAACTTGTATGTATGTTTAATGCCTTTGGCACTCTACGCAGCCAACCGTGCTAATCGGAGGTGCATCATACTCGAGAAGAGATGCCACAATTATGTCAATTGAATGCCAAACTAAAGCTTTACTGTAATATTAACTTGACAGGATTTTTTGTTTTATCATGAGTGAAACTTACAGTTGTTCCATACTGCTCAGGTGAATGCCTACAAGATTGATGCTGTTTGGTTTTAACGCTTTCTAAGCAAGGTTCGAAGCATCGATGCGTTAACTCTGTTCGTCCGAAACGGTGGGCGCACTCCAACTGTCGTAAAGATGATGCAGTATTAGCGATCCCGTAGGCTAATATGGTGTTGCTATTGGGGAATAACCCTTTTTGACAATTGGCCAAATCGATCAAAGTGTTGCCCCAAAAACTTTAAAGACAAAAAATAGGAGCAAAAAGTGGTGTTTTGCGAATATGCAAATAAATGTTGCCCTCGCCGCTACTCGTAGACTTTGTTACTGCTAATTAAATTCCTCCGAAGACAAACGCGCATTGGGAATAACGTTACATATAAATTACGCGTGTGGGTGATTTTCCCCGACCTGTTTTCGGAGTTGCTCCGTTCAGTAATCCACAAAGATCACTCCATATAACCTTACCAGACTGTTGGGGCAAGTGCTGTTTCGAGCACCTTTAAAGGCCGGCACGGCACACGAGGGGGTGGCCAACACCACACCGGCCGCCTTTGTCTCCCCTAGTGGCGATGTTTACACACCACACCAGCTATTCATTTGGTTCTGGGTCGACCTAGGTCAGGGGTCGGCAACCTACGGCTCCGGAGCCGCATGCGGCTCTTTACGGGCTGCTTCTTGACAATATGTACGTATGTACAGTATGTACTCAGATGCATTGCGGCTCTTGAAATACTGAATTTTGTACCGAATTGGAAAGAAATGGCTCTTCTTGTTATTTTGGTTGCCGACCCCTGACCTAGGTGAAACCCAGGGCTGATTTAGATAATCGTCACCGGTGTTGGCCGTGAACGGGAATCGAACTCAACCACGAACACTACCGCTACCCCCCCCGCCCCACGCGCGCGTTCCCACATGCGTGTGTTCTCGCGCGCAGTGCCAGCAGGTGTTCGACTCGCAGCAGGAGCTGGTGGAGCACGTGCACGACGCTCACGTGCGCGCCGATCGCGAGGTCGGATACTGTTGCCACTGGGAGGGCTGCGCGCGCATGGGGAGGGGATTCAACGCGAGGTGAGGCCTACGCTTGCGTGTGACAGAAAGGAAGAGAAATCGGGCACGCAAAGCGGATTCTTTACCACTTTCCGACGTGCGGTTGTCCTCTCGACGCATTTACTTTCCCGATAATAAACGATGGGTTTCAAGCCGCACGACGGGATGGCGTCGCGTGGCGAGGTGTCGTGTGTTGTACGTTGCGAGATGACAACACGTCGCCTAGGCCACTAAGGGTGATCCGTCAATAAATTTAACGAAATTTTTCGTTCAATTTGAGCGGTTTTCGAACAGGATGAGTCTCGTTTTGCAACGCTCTCGTTTATGTTGGATTATCGTTATTGAAGTTATCGTGCTCCCCCATTACAGGCAGAAGGACAGAGATAATGCATTTAGAACGTGGGATTTTGCTCCACTGACATACACAGGACTGCTCCAGGCTGTAGCCCCCGCAGCAACCTATAACACCTGCATGGTGGTCACCCATGCAAGCACCATCCGGGCTCGATCCCCCTCAGCTGCCGATATCTGACGAGATTGGGTGCATTCTGGGTGACGGTGAGGTTGCACGGAGGAATCGCAAAACATTTTGCGGTTCGATGCTAAGTATTAAAATCCAGTCACCGCATTGTGAAGCATCCTCCAGTCTCCGTTTATATCCGTAAAGTGTCCGCAGCGACCAGGTGATTTGGCCATTAGGCCATTGACATTGCACATTTACGGCCCTTTTTATCAATTCGCTCCCGGGGCGAGTGCCTCGCCACGCTGCGTGAGAGGTGAGAGTTCATCGACCGTACTTCGCCACGCCGGCGTGTAACGTCGTGTAAATGTGGCGGCGATGACGACGCAGGTACAAGATGCTGATCCACGTGCGCACGCACACCAACGAGAAGCCGCACCAGTGCCCCATCTGCAACAAGAGTTTCTCGCGCCTCGAAAACCTCAAGATCCACGGCCGCTCGCACACGGGTCAGGGTGGCAGTGCTCACCACACGGTGCATCGCCACCGCACGGCACATCAGCACCACACAGCACTTGACCACCACCACACTGCACGTTACCAGCACATGGCGCATCACCATCACATGGAACACCACTACCACCACATGGTGCATCAACACCTCATGGAACACCATCACCACCACACAGGACTTGACCACCACACGCTACTTCACGCAAGCCACGTGGAACATCACGCACACTGTCTAGCGTGCACACGAGACAGACACACTCCTACCTTGTCTCTCACTGCTCCTCGTCTGTTTTATATTTCATATACAATATTTCTCGACCTCTATTCTAGAGTTTATTTCTAGCTCCTTGCTGTCTTTGAACCTTCACTCTGCTCTTCCCTCTCTGCATCCCTCCCCTGCCCAACACCTCCAGGTGAGAAACCGTACGCGTGCCCATACCAGGGCTGCAGCAAGCGCTACTCCAACTCTAGCGACCGCTTCAAGCACACGCGCACGCACTACGTGGACAAGCCGTACGCCTGCAAGACGCCTGGGTGCCTCAAGCGCTACACAGACCCCAGCTCGCTGCGCAAGCACGTCAAGGCACACGGCCACCAGCACGGGCCGTCGCCCGACGCTCCGATCTCCGGCGGCTGCCTCCTCTCCTCCTCGTCCTCCTCGTCCTCCACCACCACCCTCCCCTCACCACCCCCGGTGCTGCTGCCGGGCTCGCCGCTGACGCTGCCGCTGGATCTGAGCGCCGTCACGGCCCCGTTCGCCCTCGGCTCGCCCGTGGTCAACCTGAGCAAGGCGGCCATCATGGCGTCGCTGCTGTCTGCGATCACGCTGGTGCCGCCCACGCTGCTGCCGACGCCGTCCTCCTGCTCCTTCTCGTCCTCGTCATCTCCCGATGGTGCGACCCCCGCGCTGGAGGCGCAGTCGCCCACGCGGACTTACCCGCTCATCGCCCCCTGCCTCGGCAGCAAGATGTCGCTCTCGTCACTGGGACGGGGTCTCGGAAGTATTGGCGGCGGCGGCGGCGGCGGCGGAGCTTTCAGCCGTGCGGCCGGAGTTCTGGACGCCGACTTCCTGCTGGGCTCGCCGATGGCCGGCGGGCTGCTGGCCGGGCTCGGAGGCCTGCCCCGGCTCTCGGCGGAGGCGGTGGCGGCGCAGCCGCTGCCGTCCCCGCCGCCTGCGTGGCTGCTCATCTCCCCCGGGCCACTACTGATGAGGCCCACAGCCATCCACACGGAGTGACCACTGCCGCCACAGCCGCCACCCCCATGACGCCGTATGCTGCCGTAACGCGATTTTAAAGGAAGACGCCACAACCCAATAAAACAACGTCGTCATCGTCGTCTTCACCACGTAATATTTATACCGCACCTCCCATGCAGTACATGTGGATGCGCTCTGTGGCAGAATGCAGTTCTGGCCTGTGAGTGGACATGAGTCTGCCAGGAGCGGGTGATGTTGCTTTGTTGTTTCCAAATTAAGTAATTTACGAGTCATTTGTCAATTTTGGCAAATTTGGACCAAGACGCTGGCGCACAAGGCCTACTCCTCTCTTTCACAGTACATAACGTCATCTTTAACGTCCGCTGTGAATCGGACGGCACTTATCTTTATTGGTATTACACCCACAGTATTAACTATGGCGGTCACTGGCTCTCGAACCTGCGAACCTTTGCAACAAGCGGCAAATGCGCTACCGCCTGCTCGTGCAGGGTGTTCCATTCATACATACCCCGAAAAACACTTACTACATCTTTTTTACGCTCGCCTCTCTAAGATATCGCTTTTACAATATTCAATCACCTGTTGAGAAGAAGAAAGGGTTGTCATTACAAATCAGTGGGGTATCTATAAAAGTATTTCAATCGAGGCTGGCAACAGTGCGATGCGGTTGCGGAAGAGCTCCAATAGATGGGACCCCCAAGGTCTCCCTGAGCTGAATTGAGAATCTCTGCATCACTTCCAGGGCTGGTAGCGTTCCTGAGCACCCCTGGGAGCTTCTCTCCTCAACAGGCAATTTATACCATGCCAAGTGCTGTTTACATCTATAAGTTATGAACCGACCGCTGTGTGTCCCGCCTGGCTGTCCGATGAGACGGTACGAGTGGGAAGCTTCGTCAATGAGAAAATTCAAATAATGGCCAGGCATTCCGCCGCGGCGCTCGAGTGACCTCGCTACGTTGCCGTATTTGACATGGTTTGGCGATGCCACAGTGACGTCTGCCCGAGCGCTGTGGTAGCGTGCCGAACCGTAACTTTAAACCTTCTTGGTTCTTTCGGTAAAGTCACGTAGAAGGGAAATAATAAAATAATAAAAATAAAACATAATAAAATAATTCTCACGACGTTTCGGCCACAACGCAAGCAGCCATCCTCAGATGAAGAATGAAACACCACCAAGCTTGGAGCGTATATTTAAGCTGGGTTGGAGGGGGAAGGAGGGCGCCTTGACAAAATAATTTGCATATCAAGAGGAATTTAGCATATTTATGGGAAATACGCATTCCTCTTGATATGCAAATTCTTTTGTCAAGGCCCTCTCCTTCCCCCTCCAACCCAGCTTAAATATACGCTCCAAGCTTGGTGGTGTTTCATTCTTCACCTGAGGACGGCTGCTTGCGTTGTAGCCGAAACGTCGTGAGAATTATTTTATTCAGTTTTATTTTTATTATTTTATTATTTCCCTTCTACGTGACTTTACCGAAAGAACCAAGAAGATGAATCCCTGCAGTCACGAAAGCTTTAAATCGAAACGTAACTTTAAAGTCCGTTTTCTCGTTAACGAAGCTTCAAGCTCATGACGGACAGCCAGAGAAGCACGGCCGTGGCGTGCGATATGTCTACACGACGAGGTGGTTGTTTTTTTGGGTTACGTCTTATTGTTTTTATGGAGTTAGTGTTGTAGCGTTGTTTGGCCACTTAATGTGCACGGACTCACGGGGAAGGGGGGAGGGAGGTTTCTTTCCTGCAATAAACGGGCGCGCGCACACACTCGCTCCAGTACACGCACGCGCACACACCCGCGTGCAAGGGCACCCGCCGCGTATGCACACTCGCGTACCTACGTGCACACGCGCTCGCGTGCTGTACCAGAGGGATGCTTTTTTTCCGACGACGTATGCATTTGCATACATACCGTAGAAGCACTTGTGTGCATAATAATGCAATTATGCATACGCAACGTATAAATATAAGCGGGCCGTAAACTGTTGCTGCTCCGGTGACAACACTTTCTTAGCATTCCAATTGATCTCTCTTTTCTTGACAGAAAAAACGTACTCGTGCCATTAGGCCCACCTGCAAGCCTTGACACTGCCGGTCGTTAATGAAGGCCTGCCAGGCAAAGTGTCATATCCTTATTTTCGCCGGCGAAACAAAGACATTTTGCAAATCTTACAATTACACCACGGTGTGGATGTAACGATTAATCCATTTGCCGATTCATATTCGATTAGTATTGTTTACGAT
This sequence comes from Lampetra planeri, assembly GCF_965212315.1. Taxonomy (NCBI): domain Eukaryota; kingdom Metazoa; phylum Chordata; class Hyperoartia; order Petromyzontiformes; family Petromyzontidae; genus Lampetra; species Lampetra planeri. Next base: position 7,257,019 of record NC_136129.1, read on the forward strand.
TCATTGCAGTTGATTTGCTCGTGTCACATTTCACTGAACGGAGACAATGTAAATGTGTAAATGAGGCGGAAAAACGAATTTAAACAGCACAAACAAGACCGTTAAAATGAGACGAAAAATAATTGATTTCTGATTCAAACGGTGGATTCCCTTGTCTTGAGAATTAACCGAGTTGCTGGGGGGAGGGGGGGGGGCAATCGTCAAATGCATAAAATTGACAGCAGTAGCCGGCTGTAACAACTCTGGTTCATAATGCCATCCTGTTGTGTTGTCGGCTCAGATCAGACATCCCGTCAACTATTGGACGAAGCTAATTCATTGGCTGTGCTGCCCCCCAGCACAGGCTGCTGGGTTAGACGCTCCCAGTCTCTACCCTCTGGCGCTGCGGGAAGCGATCGAGCGATGCGAATCTGCGCTTTACGAGAAATAACCACAGGGAAAAGACGCATCATCCAATCGTTTCGTAGGTTAACCGAACGTTCGATCAATTGGTCATGAGAAAACCATTACTGATATTCCTAATGCACCACATGATGAAGCACTGCCATGCACCGTCCATGAACCACAGTGTTTTTCAGACAAGCTTTACTTATAAGCGCGGCTGGATTCGTGTTCGACGGATTGATTTGAAAGTCGGTTTTAATGATTTCTTTTTACACTTCCATTCATTCCTCAATTCTCCTAAATTGAAGAATGAACAAACACCCGAGGCCTTTAAACGCTTTTCGTCGACGACGGCTACCGGGTTCGCTGTGAACCCGCGCGAGCTGAACTCACCGGTGCGCGCTGAGCGATCGCGATCCGGCTTCCTGCTAGACCCCCCCCCCCCCCCGCGTGGTTCATTGGGGGGCTTGCATTGGGAGGACCAGGACGGGCGCAGACGCTCACACCGGCTTGAGCCGTACCTTGCCAAGGGATCGGCTTGGGGTGGGGAGTGGGGGGAGGTGCCCTGTGATTGGGTTTACGACGACGTTAGGGTTCACGTCACTGGATTGTGGACACCCGGATAGAAACGACGAGCAGACTCGCAAATCGGCGGAGAGTTTTGTGGTCTCTAGCAACTGCTCTGCCCACTCCATCTCTGTCCTTTCTCTGTCTCCTGTGCCAGGGTTCTTCAATTGGTGGCCCACGGGCCATTGTTGGCATATTGAAGGCTCTTGCAGTGGCCTGCCGAGTAATGGCCCGTTGCGGCTTACCGAGACATAAAGAGATTCGGATGAGATCATTAGACCTCCTTTGCCAGTACTAAAATATAATAATAGGGTTTTCCCCCTTCTTTCTGGCAACACAACTGAAACCTTTTTACAAGGATTCATGTCTGCATTAACCACAATACTTGCAGTCAAAATGCAAACAAAAACATACTATGATAATATATGCATTGTCCTTGAAACTGATTGGTCCACACCAGAGCCAGCTTTCTTTTGAGCCTCACCTTGTGGTTAATGCAGACATGAATCCTTGTAAAAAGGTTTTAGTTTTGTTGGCAGAAAAAAGGGGAAAAAACCCTATTATTATATTTAGATGAGTGAGATGAAAGAGCGAGAAACGGAGAGAAATATATGACGCAGCTGGGAAACAAGCGGTACATTAGCGGTCACGTATTCATACAGTCGGGTGTCATATCTCACGTGGCCTGCCAGTGCATGCTAATTTTATTGTGGCCCTCTGGCGAATATATTTGAAGAACCTTGTCCTAAGCTGTCGCCGCTCTCGCTGCCTTCTCTCTCAATGCCCCCCTTTGTGCATTCGTCAATGTCTGCTGCTCCGTTTGGCTGTTCAAAAATCTTCTCTCCATCATGTCCGACCCGTGTCTTCCTCACCCTCATGCTCACACTGCTCACGCCGCTCACTGAACACTCACTCCACGCTCATTCTGCGCTCGCTCACTCAACGCTCACTCAACATTCGCCCCACGCTCACCCCACGGTCGTTTCACCTCTTCGCTCACCCCACAATCGTCCCATGCTTACCCTCGTGCTCACCCGCGGGCTCACCCCTAGGCTCGGCACACGCGGACGTAGCGCCAGCGTGTGTTCTCGCTCACGCTGGCGCTGAATTCAAAATGTTTAACTTTGCACTTTCTTAGGTTTTAATCCACGTTCCGGTGGCTCGTGACGTTCGATTTCACAACGCACGTTTAGTTTCCGTAGTTTACATGAACATTATTTTTTTTCTCTCCCCATGGTGCATTTACACCACTGACGTGTTGCTACAGTGCACGTGTGTATTATGGTTTCACCTCACTTAAGCGTTATTCTTTAGAGTTGGTAGCATGCATCAGCTAGCTTCGTGGTACGTAGTGCATATTAAGAATTTTTTCGGGGGGATCATTCCATCGCCGAGTAAAGGCCGCAATGAGCAATTAACCAACCATTATTACTGTCGAGTAAAAAAATACGGATAAAAGGCCCTTGTTTCAAACTATATACGAGCCCTGAGAATAATTGCCGCACGGTCACACAGGACACTGTGGCGCTGACATTCCATGTTTTTTTAATCGGCCAGTCTTGATCTGCTCGGCGAAAGACCTCTCAAAGCAGACTTCTGTGGGTTCTCACTAGGCATGCAACGATGCATCGATTTTAAATCGATTCTTACGCTCTCGATACGTGTGCATGCGGTGAATCGTGTTTGTGTGAATCGAACGTTTAAAGTTAATGCAAATGATACGGCGGTGTCATTTTAGGCTAATGGAGCAAACATCTGTACAAATGAGAGGGCAGAGAAGCCGAGAAACAATGCAATTAAGAGCAGATCAAAATATGGGAAATTTTCTGTTTTTGAATCTAATCGCAATTCACAATCATGATAAATAATTGAATCGCTGGGGAGTGGTGAATCGATGCATGCCTAAGTTCTGACCCTCGCGAATAGCACCCTCATTTCACGATGCCCGCGTCTAAGACCACTGGGTTCACGGAGGCTTTGCCATTTCTGAAGGCCAAGACCACTGTCCCTGCAGATGCAGAGCAAAGTATGTGATTAAAGCACAACTGGTCTTCTACCAAGAAAATCAACTTCGGCACTACTGGCCCTAATCAAAAGCCCAAACATAACTACAGCCCGTAATTCTAAATCCTAACCCTCAAACTTTATCCTAACCCCAAACTCTTTATCTTTAACCCCAAACCCTTAGCTCTGAAGTCCTAACCCCTCAACCCTCATTTACTCCCTAAGCCCTAATACTAACCCCAACCCTATTCCCTAACCATTAACTCAATCAAACCTTACAACCCTACCCCTTAACACGACACAATAACTGAATAAATGGTGTCCTCTAATATTTAATCAACTGAATTCCAAGAAAGGCCCATGAAAAGATACAAATCTGCAGGGACAGTCGTCACTTGCTGTTGTAGAGGCCTGGCTCCTGACAACTTTACCATCGTCACACCCTTCACCCACTGTTACCAACTTAGCGATGTCGCTTCATTTTGGTGGCTTTCTTGACTTCTCGTTTGACAACTTTTTATAACAGCGGCTTTAGCGGCAAACCGAGTGACTGGGACGAAGACATTTTACTTATGCAGATTTAGGAGCGGTTTCATGTCTGATTTAAGGAACCTGTATCAGCTGACTGTGTGTAATACGTGTCTTGTAACATTTTAGACAACTTCAGAAGGTGCATCTGCAGCGACATTTTACGACTTATTGAGGTTCGTTTTGGAGACATTCCACATTGAGCAGTTGGCAACTTTGCCATTTCTCCCACGAGACCCCGACCGTTGCCACGGACGTCGCATATTGCGGCCAACTGCTCCATCTACGACCTGAGCAAATGTACAGTAGTCTTATATATATCGTACATATTGAACACACTACATATTTTCCGTGGCTTACACACCATGTTACATTGGTTTTGAAAAATGCACTGCAAGGCTCGGCGATGGACATTCAGTGCGTTCTGATTAGCAATGGAAAGCAGCAAAGAAGACCCTGCCCAACGTCAGATGCCCATATTTCATATCAATTGTAATCGTGTTATTGCTGTGCTTGTCCTACACGGTGTGTCCCCGTGATTATGTACCACAACAGTGGTGAAACTACAGCATTCGTGTTCACCGCCCACCTCCCAAACGGTTGTTTTTCCTTTTATCGTCGCGATTCACGCTCATGTTTCGAATCAAGAATTGATCGCCTTGTTTTTTTTTTACATTGTGGTGAAGGTAGCAGCCACCACTGGCCGCAATGGCCACGTGAGCCCATTTCACACAATGACGAATCGAAAGAACGTTGTTGTGCGTGCGGTTTCGATGCTTGTTTCGCCGCCCTTCATAAGGGCGAGAGATTTCAATCGATGGATCGATGCCGGGCTACGACCTCCGGTGCCCTTTAATTAAGAACAGATATCTGTCAGAGTAAAATGTGCACTTTGTATACAGCATGTCATAACAATGAACAATTGGTACACTCTGCAATGTTGTGCGAATGCATTCCAAATCCCTCAACCAGCCCATTGTGACGTCATCGCGTTCAACCGGCCCTTAACAATTCCACCTTCCAGCCACCGCCACGAGGGGGCAAGCAGCCAGTGGCAATCTGAACGGCTGACATGTTGGGCTGCACGTGGTCATGTGTCGTGTGCAATGGGGTGTATTGACCATCGTCACCCATCGCTTTGTTAATCCTGGTCTTGAGGCACCCTGGCTAGCTGAGGGGGGGGGTCTATGTACGAGTGTAACCGCGTTGTCGTGGAAATGTAAAACGGGCATATCCGAGTCCCAGGCAGAGGTCGCAAACGGGTTTTGATTCCTTACCCGTACCCGGCCGCACCAGGGTCGCAAATGGGTACCCGTACCCGGCCGGGTACGGGTATCCGTTCCCTACCCGTACCCGTACCCTACCCGAAATGAGTGACAAACGGTTACTCACCAGTGACTCACGGCCTACCCGTACCCGTACCCGTACCCGGCCGCACCAAGGTCGCAAACGGGTACCCGTACTCGTACCCGGCCGGGTACGGGTACCCGTTCCCTACCCGTACCCTACCCGAAATGAGTGACAAACGGTTACTCACCAGTGACTCACGGCCTACCCGTACCCGGCCGCACCAGGGTCGCAAACGGGTACCCGTACCTGGCCGGGTACGGGTAGCCGGGTATCGGGTAGGGTACGGGTATCGGGTACCCGGTTGCGACCTCTGGTCCCAGGGGTTCCTGCCGCCACTGAGAGTCGCGTTGCGAGCCGGTTGGTGACGCGCCCCAACACCGAGTCAGCCACAGTCGTTTGGAGATTCACTCCGAGCCATGGGGCAATGAGCCGCTGCTTGTACGACGATTAAGGGGTTTTAATACGTTGCCCAAGGCATGCAGCTTTGCACTGAAAAGTGGTGGCAGTCAAGGGAAGACTCGGTAATGGAGAGATGGGTACGTAGCTATGGAACGCGTTTTTCCCCCCCTTCGCCACTGAATGTACTATGCTAGCAGTAGGGGGTGTAATGATGCATCAATTCATTCTCTTAGGTTTTTTCGGTAAAGTCACGTAGGTAAAAAATTAATTAATATCAACTCTTCAGCTCACGGCATGTGCGTGGATTGCGCGTGTCAGCATCGATTTTCAAATTGTATGCGACGGGTGTGTATATGAAAAGGGGGACTTATCCAAAGCAACCTTACATGCCATGGTATAAGCAAAACAGAGAGGGTGACCCAAGATCTGGAAACATAATTCGGCACAACACCTGACAAAGGCCACGCAGGACAGCTCGAAGCGGACAGATTTCACAGCTGCGGTACTATCAGTGGCACCCGCAGTGACCGTTGCGGTTAAAGGAGAGATGACGATGACCTGTGCGTAATACATTCAAATAACAACGTAAAAAAATCGACTCAATCGAATCGCAACCATTAATCGAATCTCAAGGGGACCGAATAGTTACGCCCTTAGTTATGGCAAGCATCGGGCGTTTCCCATTGCGGTTTGGTACTGCAATGTGTAATCGCACAACTCGATTCCAGTACAGCCAGCAAGCAGAGCCTCACATTCAATGTAGATTTGAAGTTTTCGTGACTGCAGGGATCCATACTCTTTGGTTCTTTCGGTAAAGTCACGTGGGTATAAAATAAAAATAAAATATACCTACGTGACTTTCTCGAAAGAACCAAAGAGTTTAGAGCCTCACATCTCGACTAGCCCAGACTCGTCGCGATCCACTGGTCTGGCCAATCTTAAGTTTGTACGAAAGTGGCAGCAGCAACAACAACAACAACAGCAGCAAAACAACGTTTTTCACCTCGATATTTTGCGTGAAAAATCGCCTCGAGCGGCACTTTTACTTCAGCCGAGTCTCGCCAAGCTGCTGCTATTGGTGGAACGGTGGCGTGGCTGCGTTGCGTTTGTGACGCAAACGGAAATGACGCCGTACGACATCGTTTTTGAACAGCGTGGCTTTGCAGGCCTACGGGGGGCGGGGGGGAGATTCATGCTTTGCCAACACTCTCTCTCTGTCCAAGGTGGCTCGTGAGTAGAGCGAGCGGTTTGGAAGGTTTGGGAGTTAACATCCTGCTTTTGGGGTTGATTCGGCCCATCAGCCCTGTGGCATCGATCAAATGAGTGTAGCTTTGTGGGGAAAGTCAACAGTGGTTGTCCTACGGATAGACTAACCCTCCCCACCATGGGAACGTGTAATTTCTGACGCTGGCTCAGGGCTCTAAACGGCATGATGTACCGCCTACCGATTTCCGAAGCCGATCATATCGATATGTACGTGTTTTTTTTTATGAAAAAATGTTGACAAAAGTTTTGCTTTGAAAATCGTTACACGGTGGAAAGGGTTTCAAAGTCTTAAGCCTGCTGCTAAGGTGTGGGGTAGGGTTGGCAAGTGTGGAGTTGTGGTTGTGATATTGCGACACTCGCAGAGTTATGCTGCACTTGCTGTTACGTTTTATTGTTACAAAAGGTTTATGTACGGTGAGAAATTACCATTGTGGAAAACGTGTTTGAAATGAGCTGTTTAAGGAGATGACATTTAACTGTTTTTTGAGGATTATCATGGACGAGAGAGACTTTTTTTTAATGCTGGAGCTAGTGTTTAAATAACACAGTGATGTAGTTTTATTTTAAAGTTTAAATATGAAAACAAATAATTGAAAGGGGGGAGGGAGGGGGGTGTAGTGTAGGTATGTGCTGAGACTTTTTAAAAATAATGTTAATGGTTATAAAAAGGGGGCCTACTTATAAATGAGATGCATGCGGCTCAATGGAGCTGCCCTGCACAGAGGTATGCCATTAGAATGTCAGTGTGGTGTATGAATGCTGTGCGCAGACATGAAGAGGTAAAATAAGGCCCTTCTAGTCTTGGCCTATGTACGGTTGCAAACTGGGACCCTAACACAAGTGAAAGAGGACATTCCATGGGATGGCTGCATAGCCTGAGCCTAACTGCCACATCCAATTACCGAACCATCTCTACAGAATCGAGATGTATTTGGTTGAAGCCCAGAGTAGCTGCTAAGAGCGAAACGATTGTCATGTGTAGCGAGTTTGACGGTCTTGGCTCCTGCACCAACGGCCACACGAAACATCCCAGCCACAATAAATCGGTGTTTGCACTTTGCTCGAAATTACCCAGTTTATGCGGGTTCATTAATCATCCACGCGTATAGGGAGAGGAGACAAAATTAACCCGTAAAAACAAAGTTTTTCACTATAAATCCTTTATATGCGTGTTCAATGGGCCACAACCCAGCCCACATTGGTCTTTGAAACGGGCGGCTAGAGTCCTCTCGTCCTCTGGCTTGAGATGGCTGCCACCTATGGGTCAGATGATTGCCTGCCACCATTAAGCAATTGGTAATTAAATATAATTTTTTTTTACCTAAAAAGTGTAACATTTTGGAAAAATCTTTTCACGAAAAGAAATTGTCACGCACAACGAGTCTGTGTGCAAAATGTCAGCTCGATTGGATCACGGGAAGTGGGTTAAAAAACGACCGAAACATTTGCACGGTCGTAAGCGCGCAAACAAGCAAGCAAGTGAACTTAATATAAAGGATTTAAAAAAACTGTCAGCTGCACACATTGCCTGGGGGTTTCAGGTGAAAGATGCGGATTAAAAACGATAGTGGGGAATAGGAAAATTCTGGTGGAATGCGTTTATGGGACTTGTTGGTGCATCTGCTGTCTGCCCGTGGCTCTGGCATGTGAGTGAAGACCATTTTTGTTGTTTTCTATTACACTAAATTACATTGCAACGTAGGTTTGCGAGCGATTCTGACTTGAGCTTCCCCCCACAGCTCAATTTAGCACTGCAGGACGAACACAATAAATGCACCGATGGCTTTTCAGTCGCAGATATTGAGCAGTGTGGTAATGAATCCGTAGAGCTTCGTCCATCACTGCTCCGTGCAGTCATCGACGGAAACATCAAGCCAGTGGTGTCTGGGCAACGAACACCCCCATCAATTGTTAAAAATAATTGAACTTTTCATTTCACCAGGTAAAGCCCACTGAGATATATAGATATTTTTTCAAAAGTAACCTGGCCACAAATGATAGCTCAACGAAGTGGCTTATCACGTGGACATTTATAGCTTCCAGATACTCTAAAACGCATATTTTTAAAAGTGGAGGGGAAAAACCGGAGGTTCACACGACTACGAGGAGAACATGCAACCTCCAAATATACAGGCATCAAGGTTGGGATCGAACCCACGACCTCCTGTACACAAGGCGAGGTAGTTAACATCTCACCACCGTGGCGTTCATTTGAACGATAACTATTTGGACAGCATTACATTGAAGATCATGTCAATAATGTGTATATCTGCCTGAATCTATCACCACCAGACTTAATAATAAGTCCTTAGCTCTCCGATGTGTTTTTTTTTGTTGCTGTACCGCGCGTTGTCCAGTGCTGCTCGACTTTTCACTCCACGTGATTGGAGCTTTTTGATGAAATTTAGTTCCTGAAGAGGCTCCCAGCACATGCAGCGAAATGTTGGGAATGGCTCGCCGAGTTTCGGGATTCATAAGACCATCTTCTTGCAACTGGAATGTTCTGTTGAGTAAATATTCAGTCTTTAATGGGTGAAAATGCCCTCTTGTTAATTTGCTATGTGCTGTCATGAAATATAAAAAGGTCACTGTCTTCTTTTCCAGACTGGTGACTGGATCAGGTTGTTGTAAACATACCACCCCTCAGTTGGGCTTGCAAGCTTTTGTGGGTTTATCCCCACAACGCTCGAAAGATAAAAAAAAAACACTTCTTGACGCATGTACAACTGCCGTGCGTCTATCAGTCCACGGGCCAGAGCAGACATTGGTACCACCTAAAGTATCACAACTCTAGGAGTCCCGACTCATGCGTCTTCTAGCTAATAAGAGTGAATTCTTCGATAATGCACTCAATTTGAAATTGGTTTGCACATAATTCAGTGTTGTCAGTCACATTTAATAAATTGGAACCGCTGAAGGGATATGCCACCTTCAGGTTGTACGGACAAGTGAAATATCTGCAAATGGCCCCATGTACTATACGCGTATACGTAGCGTGCGCTGCCCTGTGCCCCAGAAACAATCGAACGCGCACCTGGTGGTCTGACTCGTGCTGTGGATCGCACGTGGCCAGACCAACATGCTCTCGCCGTGCTAAAGTTGGCCAACTCATTCCTTCCCCCCCGAAATGCTTCGCACATTCCGAATTGACTGCATTGTTATTTGTTTCTTTCGGTTAAGTCACGTCTAAAGATAAAATAATAAATTAAATTAAATAATAGAATACGACGTTTCGATTGCAACACAAGCAATCCTCATCAGGTATAATGAAATAGCGACATAAAATCTAACCAGAAAACTATAGACAGACATATTAGCAGACAGATATCACCAAGATACATAGCGAGAGCAACACAGGTAACAGAGAGGGGTGATCGTCTCTGTGGGGTGGCCTTAAATAGACAGAGGGGGGGCGGAGGCAGAGAGAGGGAGGAGGGTTAGAGAAAAAATTAGCATATCAATGAGTGGTCAACAGACGTGGTGCTGCGAATGCGATGGCACGGCAAGCAAGCCTGAAAATCAGAAGGACACACTAAAATTAAATAACCTAGTAAAATATCGAAATGTAATGTAATACAACACAGAGGGTCGGTCAACACACAATTAACGCATAGCCTGGTTGATTACGTATTTCAAAGATTGCTAAGTTAGAATTTAAGTGTGAACAATCTAAAGAGAGGACACAGGCAGAGAAAACAAGTCGCCAGAGAGAGAGAAAAAAGATAAGCTTAAAACTTCCCCGTAGAAGTGGTTCAATCTTAATTTTAGAACTTTCGTGACTGCAGGAATTATTATTTGTTTCTTTCGGTTAAGTCGCGTCTAAAGATAAAATAATAAATTAAATTAAATAATAGAATACGACGTTTCGATTGCAACACAAGCAATCCTCATCAGGTATAATGAAATAGCGACATAAAATCTAACCAGAAAACTGTCTGCTAATATGTCTGTCTATAGTTTTCTGGTTAGATTTTATGTCGCTATTTCATTATACCTGATGAGGATTGCTTGTGTTGCAATCGAAACGTCGTATTCTATTATTTAATTTAATTTATTATTTTATCTTTAGACGCGACTTAACCGAAAGAAACAAATAATAATTCCTGCAGTCACGAAAGTTCTAAAATTAAGATTGAACCACTTCTACGGGGAAGTTTTAAGCTTATCTTTTTTCTCTCTCTCTGGCGACTTGTTTTCTCTGCCTGTGTCCTCTCTTTAGATTGTTCACACTTAAATTCTAACTTAGCAATCTTTGAAATACGTAATCAACCAGGCTATGCGTTAATTGTGTGTTGACCGACCCTCTGTGTTGTATTACATTACATTTCGATATTTTACTAGGTTATTTAATTTTAGTGTGTCCTTCTGATTTTCAGGCTTGCTTGCCGTGCCATCGCATTCGCAGCACCACGTCTGTTGACCACTCATTGATATGCTAATTTTTTCTCTAACCCTCCTCCCTCTCTCTGCCTCCGCCCCCCCCCCCTCTGTCTATTTAAGGCCACCCCACAGACGATCACCCCTCTCTGTTACCTGTGTTGCTCTCGCTATGTATCTTGGTGATATCTGTCTGCTAATATGTCTGTCTATAGTTTTCTGGTTAGATTTTATGTCGCTATTTCATTATACCTGATGAGGATTGCTTGTGTTGCAATCGAAACGTCGTATTCTATTATTTAATTTAATTTATTATTTTATCTTTAGACGTGACTTAACCGAAAGAAACAAATAATAATTCCTGCAGTCACGAAAGTTCTAAAATTAAGATTGACTGCATTGTGTTCGTGACAATTCCAAGTGCCTTATTGCATGACGGTGTTCCTCATCGGCCTTCTGTTGTTGTCGACGCATCCGTCCTTTACGTCCGTTGTTACTCGTTGCGTTTGCTTCCCCCCCTCCCCCTTTACCTCCCCTAGTGTTTTATAATCGTAACAGGCCGACGGCGGAGTTTTCCTCCGAGAACTTGGAACGCTCGTGACACGTGCATTGCGGCATGGCCGTGTAACATGCATTGCGTGATAAAAAAACATTGTTATATGAATTCACTTTAAAAGTTTGCTATTAAAATGTTGGTGAGAAAATGTGTGTGCCCCCCCCCCCCCCTTTTATCAGACACGGATCATAATAAACGCCTCATGACGGGCGCGTTTTTCACGGTCGATCGAGCGTGGGGCCAGAGCAACACATACAGCATGGGGGTTGAATCATGAGGTCACGCGGTTGGGGTCACATCACAGCGACACACCAAACCTTAAGATTGCCACCGGTTCTGGTTTTCCCAGGATCGTGTCCTCCTTAAGGTGGTAGCCCTGTGAATTATACAATTCTACTAGCTTTACTACCCAGCTTCGCCCGAGACTTGGATTCTTGTCTCGGATTAAAACACGGCCTAATCGGAGGGTGGGGGGGGATGCGTGACGTCAGCAGGCACACTGCGTGACGCTTCCGCATGCGGGTGACATAGATGTGACGTCACCGCTCACTTGCCGTGCAAAATATATCCATCATTGCGCCCCCCCCACCCCCCCAATTTACAAAAGTCTACTTTTATACTTTTTGCATTGTGACCAGTATGGAAGCTACCCACATGCCAAATTTAAAGTTTGTTGCATGTCGGGAAGTCTGCTAAACATTTCGAACAGACACATTCACAATTTTACCTTTTCTATAGATTTGTAAAAATTCCCTCCGGGTTTGTCGGCAGCGTCATATTACACCACACGAGACAATGCGTGCATACGATGTTCTCGCTCTCCCGGTATTGAGAGACGTTAACTCGTCTCGTGATATATTCAACCCCACTTGTGTGTATGTCGCGTTCCTAAGTGACTTTACACACAATCCACATCTCGCACTAGATGTCCGTTCTTCGAGGCGAATCCTTCTCGTCGCTTTCAACCCAGTCTTTCGTGAAACGCAGAGGTAACGCATCGCATTACGAGTCAGTTGATTGAGAATGAAGTTACCAAATAGAACCATCTCGACGACCCAGGACAAGGGGATATCCCCAAGGAGAGATGGAGCGACGCCTCGGGGTCGTGATGATGGGGCTTCACGGAAGTGCATCATTTATTGGATGTGTACAGACCTTGAACACAACGATTCATTCACAATCGGTGTTTAGCAACACGCATCAAAACGGGTGTACAGCTGTGAACTTCAGCACGGATAACAATGACGCCTTCATCGCAGCCTGACATCCCAAGAGGATGGCTTTCTAAACTTCCCACGGTCCGTCATCCCACATTTGCCATGTTGCTGTTACGCGCTGTATGCGCTCTGATCGCCGCAGAGGTGGGACAAAGTCATTGTTATGCAAGTCCAAGTCGAGTCGCAAGTCATCAAATTCATGACTCGAGTCTGACTCGAGTCCAAGTCACATGACTCGAGTCCACATCTCATAGGTGGGACAAAGTCATTGTTATGCAAGTCCAAGTCGAGTCGCAAGTCATCAAATTCATGACTCGAGTCCAAGTCACATGACTCGAGTCCACACCTCTGCTGATCGGTAAGCACGCTCCACGTAACCTTGAGGAATTATTCTAACCGACGGCGATCTCGTTTGTGCGTCTGGTGTGCCACAAAGAGTGCCGATTCAATTAATATATCGAATAAACTTAGGGGAATCGAGCTCTGGTGCAGTGGTTAACGCCCTGCTTTGAGTGAACCCTGCACCATGAGGACTTCAATTCCCCGGCCTTGGCCTAACATCAGTGGTGAGTGGTCCGAACCACCTCGCTTCAACTCGTACTTCCGATCTCGGCGACGTACAAACAACCCGGCGTTGGGGGGGGGGGAATCCTGCATCCAGTGAATTTGCAAAATGCTGTCAGTCACGTTGGCCATGTTCATTAATCATTGGGTACAGGGAGCGTGTGTTGAGGACTTGTATTTGGAAACGGTTGATAAATGTGGAAATAACGGACCTAGTGGCTCAAGACGACTGGAATTTTGGAGACCATACTATAGAAAGTTTTTTTTAAAAATCCACCCAAGACTCTGCTACGAAATTGTCAGTCCACCCCAAGTGCCAAGTCGACCGGCTGGTCCACGGCAAACCCAAGCCAATCCGACCACATTTCACCTGGAAGTCTGGAGAGGGATTAACAGAGGTGGGACAAAGTCATTGTTATGCAAGTCCAAGTCGAGTCGCAAGTCATCAAATTCATGACTCGAGTCTGACTCGAGTCCAAGTCACATGACTCGAGTCCACATCTCATAGGTGGGACAAAGTCATTGTTATGCAAGTCCAAGTCGAGTCGCAAGTCATCAAATTCATGACTCGAGTCTGACTCGAGTCCAAGTCACATGACTCGAGTCCACACCTCTGGGGATTAAGTGGTTGAGAGCTATCTTGTGTTCATTTCAAATGGCACTCCAAACACAGTTACAACATAGAAAAGTCAAGTTACCATCAGATACAATGATGGTGGCAGTGCAGTCATCATTGCGGCTTAACAGCTGTCCGTTGTGGAGAACACAGCGCAACCGCAAATACCTACATTATAGTATCCCCGTACGGTTTTGTTGGTTGGCGAATTAATTCCTAATTGCGATGTAAGTGGTCGTGAAAATATTCAATACGATATGGAAGGCTGCCTAATCTGGGTGCAGCAGGAAGTACGGACATCGCCGGCACGTGCGGCACTCGTGAATTTCGTAAACACTCAACGGGGAAATTGCATTTACATTCGCTCTGCTGACCTCACAAGAGGTCCACCACTTGTGAGCGGCTTGTCACGTTGGTGTCAGTGCCTGTCCGCACGATACATTCGGTTGCTTGACCAAGCAAGCTGGCTCGGGCTCTTCCGCTGCATTCCCAAGGATGCTATCACCCAAAATAATCGGGAGGCTCCATTCTGTGATTGGCTTTAGCAGCTAGCTGTAAATCTCCATTCAGATAAAATGTTCTTTATTTACTTACATATTTATATAACATAGTTGTAATTCAAAATCATACAACTAAAAAAAAATCCTGGGTGGGCATGATAAAGTTGACCATAAATATTGACTTTATTATTCTTTCAAAGATTTTTTGTTCCTAGTATTATTCACTTCGAATTACATATATAACAAATCTCTTCTAAAACCGTCGCGTACCAAGCCCTTCCCTGGGTTCCAGAGCTGTATTTTAGTGCTGTGATGCAGTCTTAGGGTGCGGTGCACAATGATGTGTATCCAGTGAGGGTACTCTGCTCCTGTGCTGGTTTTAGCGATGGGTATTGCTTTGTTGTTGTTGTAGGGCTGGTTGTTGTAGGGCTGGTTGTTGCAGTGGTGTTGTCGAGATGGGTGTCATCAGGTCCTGCTAGGTTCCCGTCTCCGAAGTCTTCTGCTGATTTTCCATCTCCTGGATCTTTAGCTCCTCATCCAGACGCTCCTTTGCCCTTACCACCTGCCCAAAGATGAACATCTCACTTTTAGTCAGTGTTTGGCTAGAACCATGACCAGTCACATTTGTCTCTGCAGTGTCGATTTGGACCACATAACAAAAGCCTTTAATTTAGGCTGAGTTGACCAAAGATAGGTTCAGACCAGGTTGAGATATCAATTTCCACTGGTGGTGCACACATACGACCCTTTCGTCAATCCACTGCTGGATGAGGGTCTCTCTACCCAGTGTGGGTGACGGAGAGGACATTTACCATGCTGGTCAGTGTGGGTACGTGAAGGCGAAGAGCACAGACAATGAACGCATGAAATACAATCCAACGAATGATTATGCTGCGCGGTTATCGAGCGAACACCACGTAGCACAGCCCCATAATTGCCTATGACAACCTGGCATGCAAGGTGACCACCCATTCGAATGCTACCGAGGTTCAAACCTGCTTGGTGTCCGATTCGGTCATAGACACTGGCCGTGTGAATGACATCTCGGCAGTGTGGTTGTAACACGGCATTAAACCACTAAACCACCACTCTCGACGACAACAACCGGCATTCGCCACTAAGTGGCGGTTACTTCACCATGGCACTTGTGCCAGGCTATGTGCATGTTAAGGCCACGTGAGGTGTCGAACGCCCACTGGCCAGAGGTCATGGGACAGACCCAGGTGCCATGGGTCGACTGACTGAGATGACTGGCCGATGCACCACCTGTGCACCCTACTGTGCCAACTTGCTGTGTTTTATCCACCAGGCGCTCTGCTCGTTGTTGTGAGCGTCGCTCCTCTGCCCTCCGTTGTTGCTGGAGGGTGACTGCCTCCAACTGCCCAGCAGCGTCCCTCATGAGCCTCCTCCACAGAGGCCGATCTTGACACCGCTGGTACCGGTCATCAGCAAGTCCACTCAGCTCCACATCCTCTTGTACCCACATCACTTAATCTCTTCTCTAGCCCATACCACGCCCGTTTAGCTCCCTCTATCTGGCCGAACAAAAGCTGTCTAGGCATGTGGTGGCTGGGCATGCGGGCTACATGACCCAGCCAATGCAGCCTTGCCTGCCGGAGGAGCTCACCGATGGGACGTTGTCCAGATGTTTCAAGCATTTGTGAGCTCACACAATCCAGCCTGGATGAAGCCAGGATGGATCGTAGTCAGGCCAGCCTAAATGTTTCTAACCGGCGAAGATGTTCCATTAGGGGGCTCCACATTTCTCAAGCATGAAGAAGGGAAGGCATGACTCTGGCCGAGAAGACCCGACGCTTCATGTGGAGCGACAGACCAGGTAGCTTCCACACAGTGTTACGTAGCGGATGAAAAGATGCCACTCGACTGATTTGGAGTGAGACCTCTGCTGTCAAACCGAAGCCGGTCATGAGCACATTGCCCAAGTATGGAAAACTCTCCACTCTCTCCACGACACACACACACACAACATGAAAACACAGTTTTAAGCCTCGACCGCACACAAACCCACTCGTACCTTAGACTGCAGGTAGAAGGACCCTCCTGAAGCCTTGTCATTCATTTTAAACAGGTTCTCGTAATTCTGTCAAAAAGAGACGATGGTTTGCGGGAAGCATTATAACAATGTGAGCAGATACACAACATCAACATAATTGGGTTTGGATGATTCAGGGAAGACTGCTTCTTCTTTTTAGCCATTTGAAAACTATTTTATTTCACACTGCTTTTTGTGTTTAGTTTGTTGTCCATCCCCGCACATCCGATTAGCACGGTTGGCTACGTACGGTGCGAAAGAAGTTCAACATCCATATAATCCATCGGGGTTGTTTGAGCATCAGAGTTGTTTAACCATACTTCACCCTGTTGGTCAGTGCAGTTTGGTGATGGGGGAGGAAGCCACGTCTGGTACGGAGATATGAGATAGTCGCTGATGTGAGTCAGGACCGCGAATCGAAATCTGGTCTCTCAGCGCAGTGCGTTAACCAACCCATCACCGCTCCTCACAGACCGACATTCGTAAGTGGATAAAGGAATACAACTGCAGTGGCAGTGGTGAAAAAGCATGAATTCATTCAACTAACGCTGACCACATTCATTGCTAACCCTGCCGTGACAGCTAAGTGTAGAACAGGCTCCTGTTTCGTGCAATGGCTCTCCAGAGTCACTCGAAAATGTGATCCTATTAAAGGAATCCCCCCCGCTGTAAGTTTCCGCATCATGCATCGTTCCACATATTACGTTGCCGATTCATGAAGAAAATATCTACGCAAGTGTAATGTTTTGCATATGCGTTCTATTAAAAAGATTGCGCAAAAATGTTGGCGCAATTTCTTAACGGTGAACGCGGGGAGGCGAGCACGGGACTATTTCGCGACGTAATACCGAGCTGTACACGCATGGCGTGTACCACCAAAATTCCCTCCGCCACGTGTTCAGCCTCTATCTGCCAGCCAGCCATTTTGTCTGATCACTGCGCACGTGTTAGGCATAAATACTGTGTAGCATGAGATGATAGTTGAAAAAAAGTACAAAGGGGCTTAGAAAGACGAGTGCTAAAACGCAGAGTAAATGATGACGAGCACCTCTGGAAATGAAAGGCAAAGGAAAAGTATTCATCGAGAGGTTAAATTTGAAGTTTTTAAGTGTTTTGAAGCTTGTAAGAAGGCAGTCGATATTGCCGGAACGTTCTGCAATGAAGCCAAAAGGTAAGAGCCCAGCAGAGATCCAGCTCCCTCTGGTGAACATTCCTGTGGCTGCAGTTTCATCGTCAGATGAAAAGGAGTGAGATCCTGCCCCATTCATCCGCATAACTCCACCACCGCTCACCCCAAGAGGCCTCAAGCAGGAAGCTCTTCAAACACCTCTCGTACGTTTTATCGAATTATTTGCATTTATTATTTGTTAGATGTATGTCAACTTAAGATCACATGCATTTTGAACACTTCATGACATTTAGTCACGGATTTTTTTTCCCACAGAAATGCCAGCTAGGGAATGCAGTACCTGATTTTAACAGGTCTAAGTTAAAAGTTTACATTGAGTAGAAAAAAGGGGAAAACCTATTCTCATATTTTGGTACCATAATGTAGCTGCTCACCCTGAGCTCTCATTATTCTGATAGTGCATTGTCTTTGTGCTGTACGCCTTTTGGCATACTCTGGTCCTACACCGTTTTGAGACGAGGCTCCAAAGAAAGCTGTCTCTGGTGTGGACCAATCAGTTTAAAAGACAATGCATATATTATCAGAGTATGTTTTTTGTTTCCATTTTGACCACAAGTATTGTGGTTAATGCAGACATGATTCCTTGTAAAAGGTTTCAGTTTGGTGTATTAACATCTTAACACCTTTTTGTAAAATTTATCAGGTACGCATGCATTATGTAAAGTGCGGGATTCCAGTGTTTGGCTGCAATACATTTCCACATGCGCCACTTCGTTGTGCTATCATTTGTGACCAGGTTGCTTCTGAAAAGGAATTACAGAGCTCAGTGGGCATTATCTGGTGAAATAAAAAATAGTTACATTCATAAGGTGTCCACATTAGAGACTCGAGCCGGCTGAGTCAGCCTGTACCTTCTGTATCTCAGCGGCGTCCAACTTGCTCACGTTCAGGATGTCCTTGGCCTCCTGCAGGCCCAGACCGGTCATGCCGCTGGCGACGGCCGACTGCCTTCCAGCGCGGCCGCGCGCCTCCGCTGCTGCCCTGCTCGCTGAGCCACGCATGCCCCTCGTCACCGCAAGCCCACACTCGCGCCTGCTCTCCCCATGCATCTTTGCCATTGCTACATCCGAACCGGGGCCAGCGCAGGGGTCCTCGGGGTTTCTGGGTGGTTTTCCACTGCCTATTTGGCGTGCCGAGCCAGACATCCGAATCTGGCTCGGCGGGGGCGGGGGGGGGTGTCAAGCAGCCACCACGAGAGTGTGGAATTTATACCTCTGGCTCAACAAGAGCTGTCAAGAGAAATGAGCAAAGACACCACTGAACAACACAAGCCAATTCGGAAACGCACAACCCAATGCCACAGTAGTTACCTTTCTGTATAGTGCTCAGCTGGTACTGGCTGGCACGTGACGTTTCTCTGCAGCATGGAGACCCAGCTAACGAGAAATTAGCTTTGCTTGCACACTGTTCAGTGTTACAGTGTTGAGTGTGATTTTCAATTTTTTCAAACTTTAATGTTTTAAGGGTCACCACGCTGCTCCCCCCACCCCACTTAAAAAAAACATCCATATAACACATGATATATCCACCCAGGTTATTTCAAGAACACGCTGCAAATGACTTTATTACTACCTGCAAATTCCTGGCGCACGGCCCGTGAGAACGCTTTGCCAACCACCTGAGCTCCCAGCATGACGATCTGAGCCAGGTAGCGAGCCTGTGTGAGCACACGAAGCAGAGGGTGAGCTGTGACTGTAAAGCATACTTCTGTTGAATAAAAACTCCACGAGACTGATATTCTCCACATGGGATATCACGGGCCGAAAAGTTGTGGTTAGGAAATTAGTGTAGTGTGTAGGCATCATCAGTCTATCTACTGCTGGATGAAGCCCCGTATAGATCGTGCCAGTGTGTTTTGTTTAATAACAGTGTGGTACATGCAGGTGGTGTGTTCTGCCCTGAACATTAACGCATCATAATGGAGATAAATCACACGACTACATCCTCGTCCAGAGGACGACGGTACGTTTTTTTTCGTGGCTCGGTGCGAAGTTTAACATAACGTCTGGAATGCAACCCCACAATCACATCATTGGGGGGCGAGTACAGTACTTTAAGCGATCACTTAAGGGTGCCACGGCCCACAAGGGGGTGTTGTGGTGGCATTTGTTTTATCTGCCCCAGTGCCGAGGTTTTCAACAATACAAGAGGCGCTCATTTAAGTTCCGAGTCGAGCTCGAGGTTTTGCCCAGGAGCGAGCTCAAACGAATTCCCGTTAACGCATCCAGCACGCCCCGCGGCGGACCGCGCGGCCTAACCCGCTCCTACCGCCCAGGGGACGAGGAGAGCGGCGAGGATTCTAGTCGAGGGGGGGGGTGGGAGTGGTGTTTGACCGAGAGACCACCCCGGCTCTTCGAGGGGAGGAGGCTGGAGGGAACCCGCGTGTGAAGCGGCGGACTCACCATGACGCAGAGAGATTTGTCGGCTGAGGAGGTGGTCACTGGTTTTGTGTCTCTCCCCTCTCTGAATCGCGAGGTGCTAAAGTCAAAAAGCGCCGCGCCGGGGCTTAAAGGACACACGCGGTGGATCGATTCGTCGATTCAGTTCCAGTCCGCGGAGTGTTGCGTCGAATCGACGGGCGCGCTCTCTCGTTTGAGAGTTTTCTCTCGTTTGTTCGCTGTCGGTTTTTTATTATAAATTTTTAAAAATCGAATTGGGGCGACGGACGGAGACAAGCGGCGGCGGGAACTCGCCAACAACGACGACAACAAACTACAATAAAAATCGAGACGAGGAATCGACGGGCAGTTAATCGTAATCGCCGACTCACTCGCTTGGGTCGTGCCGGAGATTCTTTACCGTAATCTCCGGATAGAGAAACCCGCGATTAAAGTGAGACGCACCACACACTGGCCGCGCGGTCGCCAATTAAAGCCCTACAAATCTGACTACGCGCAGATATGAACAAATAGACCGGATTACAAGACGATTTCCCGCAACTTTTTGCTTTAAAATCCACGCGAAAGGCGCCTTTCGTATAGTCAGGAGAATACGGTAACAGCCCGCGTGGTGCCGGCGATTAATCGATTAATCGAAATCGTTCGTGGCGTTCGCCGATTACGAATCGTGAGTTTGCTGCTGGTCAATGTGCGCTTTGCGATTCGTGTAACAAAATAAAAATGACTTAATTCATATCCGGACGTTGTACCAACCCCCAAGAGGGCTGCGTGGGGAACGGGGGAGACGGACGGCAAAAGGGGGTCGATTGTTTAATCTTCGATCGCCCACCGATTTGTAATCGGATCGATAACGGAATCGGTGTGAAGGGGGCAGGAATCGACCCGCGCTGTCAAGGGCGCGCACTTAAACTGCGGCGGGGAACTCCGGAACCGATTCGATTCGGAATCGAGTCGCGGAGAATCGAGTTCCGACGAACGGGGGAGGGGGGGGGCCCAGCTGTGTGGGGTACCCCCCCGGGGTGGGGGCTCCTCCCATCATCGTTGTTGGGGAGTCACATGTTGTGGGTATTGCGTCATTGCATTGTAGCGTGACGTAATTGCAATTTGTAAATGACGTCATTGCTCCTTGGATACGAGGTCATTGTTCTTTCTGCACTACGTCATTGTTCTATGGGCACGAGGCCATTGGTCTTTGAGCACGACTTTTGCACGTGGCTTTTGAACGTGGCCGCCGATCTCGGGACAGGAGGCTGCTGTGTCGTTATTCAAAGACTCTGCAACAATCGTACCCCGTGTCACCCTGGCCCAGTCACGATTAAAGGTTGGGGGGCAGCGAGGTGCAGCAGCGGGGGGCAGCGGGGTGCGGGTCAAGGTTAGGAGTTGGGTCCGTCGTGGTTTTTGGGTCAAGATGAGTTTTGAGCTTTCCGAGTTTGTTTTGTAGAACCAGCTGAGAACCAGAGAAACCTGAGTGAGTGGGAGTCGGGTTGTAGGGACCGTCAATGTAAAGAGGATTCGGGTTTAGCACCGTTGGCTAAAAACCGAATCCGATTCGCACGTACCGTGCAAAAGAAGTTCAGTGTACATTACATATAATCAGGGCTCGGAGTAAGGGGTTATTTAAGTTTAGGGGTTAGGAGCTGGGTTTGTTCGAGATTAGGGGGCCATGGTCGTTAGGCTTTGCGAATGAACATCACGTTCCATTTTGTCGTGGCCAAATGAAGAGCCGTTTTGATTTTCAGTTAGAATTTATTTAGCCGTTCAGCTGCTTCGAGAGATGTAAGTGCTGCGCAATTACTGGTAGGAACCCACTGGTTCCACCAGCCCACAGGGGATTGTGTCCGTCCGTCCGTCGTGCAGGGAGGGGCTGGGTGGGGAGGGAGGGGCTGGGTGGGGCTGGGTGGGGGGTGGGGCTGGTCACCCCGTGGTACCCTTATAAAACTCAACGTTTAACCTACTCACGCCGGCTTGTGCCTGCCCTCAGTCGGGCATATTTGCGGAATACACCACGCCGCCGTTGACCCTGGCCATTGACCGAGCAACCCAACGTTCCTACCAGCTCCCTCCGCAGGAATGTGTTAACCGTGGTAAATGTAGCGGCCTCCGGTGATCGGAGATGTAACTCTTTGAATAGACGTGGGTGTCCAGTGCTTTGTCAATCCACAATATAAAGGCTACCCCACTTTGTGCCGGTCACGTGGGTTGTTTGACCACACTTCACGCTGGGAGGCCTGTGGAGATTGAGCAGGCCCCGGTTCAGATATCAGCCCTGGCTGGGAGTCAAACTCAGGTCGCCAGGTTTATAAGCGCAGCTCCTTTCAGCAATGCACCCACACGAATTATAGAAGCATGGATTGTTGATTTCTCACGGGCACGATTCTATTGCGAGCTTGGACAATGATACGGGGTTTCCCTCCACATTTAGAAACATGTGTTTATAAGAGTATTTGGCTGCTAGGAATTTCCACATGAACTACTTCATTCGGCTATCATGTGGCCAGGTCGCTTCTGAAAAAGATAGAAATATAGCTTAGTGGGCCTTACCTGGCAAAATAAACAAAGGTTTTGTTCAGTTTCATACGGATCAATGCGTCGATACACTCCACTGAACGACACTGCGAGCGGTGGCGGGATTCACGTCCGTTTTATTGAAAACTTCTTAATCAACGAATGTCTTCACCTCCAGCGATGCAAGCCACGATTGAGTTGCATCTAAGGCACCTTTCACCACAGTACGTATGAGGGGGTGGCCAAACTTCCCGACTCTGGGAAGAGAGCCGCAAGCCAAGATCTCCACGTTCCGCTGGTTGTTCTGTGGAGTTTGAAATTTAGAAACCTGCAGTGGTGCGCCCTGGGAGTGCTCATTGCCTGGCTCCGCTTCCAGAAGTGCCCCAATACACCAGCAGATTTGTTTGTTCCCGTTTCAACTAAACCTCTATTGAAAAAAAACATCTGCGTCTCTATCCGAAAAGGAAAAATATAACAGGTGACATTTCAGGCAATGGCTCTTCTTCATAACACATAAAAACATAACTTCTGAAGAAGGGCCATTGCCCAAAACGTCCACTGTAATATATTTTCCTTTAGGGCAGTGTTACCGACGAATTTGTTGGGAGTTTTTTTTGTTATTTGTTCTTTAGAACCACTGCCCTTGCAGCAGCAGCAGCAGCAGCATCACCAAATGATTTGTATCTCCATTAACCCGGTTTGACCACCCCTGCTATAAATGAAATACAGCATTTCCATCACTCGGTAGTGCAAACTGATGTCTTTTTTTAAACAATGATCTGCAAGTTCACATTTAACCAACAGACTACTCTCACAGTGAACATACACGCAGCTCAATTGAGCGAGAGATTTGACCACAAGTGTGAAGTCACACTGCAATATCACCTGAACTAATCAGTTAGCTGAAGATTAGCGTGGGGGAGGTTGGTGACCACCAGGATGGAGAGGGGGTCCCGTGGGAAACAGCCCGAGGGATGCTCGACAGGCTGCGGCATGAACACCGTGCAGGATAAATTATGAATGTGCGCGGGGAAACGTCGGCCCCACGTTGCGGTGACGAATCATAAAATACGCAACATGAAGCAAGTGTCTTACAAGTGCCTTATTGGTCGCGAAAGCCTACGTGTTAAAAGTGCCTTACTACAACCGCGTTGACCAGAGGTGTGGACATGTGACTTTGTTGCCTTGGTAACCTCTGGGAAGGGGGCACGGGGGCCAGTGGTCTCAACTAGGTCGACAAACGTACAATGCGGAGAGCCACTGGTCGAAAGGGTTGTAGGAAGTGGCACATGAGATTAAACATTTCACACTAGGTCCTACCTGCCCAGTGCATATGATGAAAGCACCTGTGGCATTAATCAAATATTCATCCAGAAAATCCTTACAAGTTTCCAAACACTTTTCAAAAGAGGGCCCCCCACTTGGCCAATTCCATGATTGCGTTTTTGGATTCATGCGAGAGAAAAAAAAAGATTACCCAAAGAAAACCCACCACACATACAGGGGGCTATATAACACTCAAAGCCCCACACAGGATGCAAGAATCCATCCGTAGTACAACAGATCCCCTGCAAGCCCAGGGGGTTTGGGAGTTTTATAAAGTTGCATGATGGACCAACCCTTTCCTCCAAAGTGCTGGATCACAGGCATGCCGCCACCACCGTGGTCACTAAAGCTCAGTGGATCCTCCCTCTCCGAGGCCTTGTGCGTGTCGACACAAACGGCTGCTCTCAGTTCGTGTCTGGCGCGTGCCTTGATGCAAGACCCAGGATGTGACTGCGATGATGACAACGAACACGAAGAATACAAATGGAGGATCCGAGCGATGAGAATAACGGAGCATTGGAGGGAATGTACGTGCACATATGCAGCCCGTCTGTCAATGCACTGCTGGATGAGGGCCTCCACGTGTCTTGCGTAACCGTGAAGGGAATTTTGACCATACATCACTATGCTGGTCAGTGCATACTGGTTAAGGTGGGGTGCAGGGGGGGGAGTACAGACAAACAATGGAGCTTGCTACACTGCTCTTCACTTCCCACAGCGCCTCCTATGACCACACCTGTATTCTGTACACGGTGGTCAGCTGAGCATTATTCAGGTGAACCCTGTTTAACTGCTAGATCTGGCAGGATCGGGCACACATCCTGAGTTATTTGCTCATAGGCTGGGAATGTACAGTACACGAGTAATGGACACGTGCACACAAGGACTGCATTTTGTTTTCGCGTTCGCGCTGTTATCGCCGCTTTTGGGTCATCCCGCGGCGTGCTGTTGGGGGGGGGGGGGGGTGGGGAGACTCCACCAGCGCGTGGAGCGAAATGGAAGCACGTTGTGCCGAACAGCAAGAGCGCAAGCACGACGCGAACGCGGTGCCGGAAGAGCTCTGCGGTAATCGTAAACGACGAAGGCGAGCCGGGTGGAACACAGGAGAAGGTGAGCGCGGCGCAGGCGGCGCCGGCCCCCCACGCGGCCCCATCACACGTGGTTACTGGCCCCGTCACGTGTGGTTGCTGGCCCCATCACGTGTGGTTGCTGGCTCCATCACGCGTTGTTGCTGGCTCCATCACGCGTTGTTGCTGGCTCCATCACGCGTTGTTGCTGGCCCCATCACGCGTTGTTGCTGGCTCCATCACGCGTTGTTACTGGCTCCATCACGCGTTGTTGCTGGCTCCATCACGCGTTGTTGCTGGCTCCATCACGCGTTGTTGCTGGCTCCATCACGCGTGGTTGCTGGCCCCATCACGCGTTGTTGCTGGCTCCATCACGCGTTGTTGCTGGCCCCATCACGCGTTGTTGCTGGCCCCATCACGCGTTGTTGCTGGCCCCATCACGCGTTGTTGCTGGCTCCATCACGCGTTGTTGCTGGCCCCATCACGCGTTGTTGCTGGCTCCATCACGCGTTGTTGCTGGCCCCATCACGCGTTGTTGCTGGCTCCATCACGCGTTGTTGCTGGCCCCATCACGCGTGGTTGCTGGCTCCATCACGCGTTGTTGCTGGCTCCATCACGCGTTGTTGCTGGCCCCATCACGCGTTGTTGCTGGCTCCATCACGCGTTGTTGCTGGCCCCATCACGCGTTGTTGCTGGCTCCATCACGCGTTGTTGCTGGCCCCATCACGCGTTGTTGCTGGCTCCATCACGCGTTGTTGCTGGCCCCATCACGCGTGGTTGCTGGCTCCATCACGCGTTGTTGCTGGCTCCATCACGCGTTGTTGCTGGCTCCCGGGGCCCGTGCCGCCCACACGCGCTCGCCCCTTATGTAGGTGGCGCACACCTCCAGGCTCTGGCTGATGAGCACAAAATCTAGACGGGGAGGACAGCATTGCGGACGAGATGTCCATTTCCTGCTTTTGGAATCTAGAGAAAGGTCGCAATTTTAATTTGGGCGCTGGCCCACAACAGCCTCCTCTTTAAAATCGATACGATGATGTCAGTACATACGAGCTGGTACCATGCGTCAGTTTTATACACTCCGGTGGTGATATGATTATTATTCAGTTTGTTTACCCACGAAAGTATCACAGAGTCTCAAGACTCATTTTCAAGAGGGTCCTACCAAGTCTTCGGAGTAGGGAGTGATATTACCACGTGTAATCTTAACAGAGAATACACAATTATTGGTTATCTTCGAAGTATTTTGTGATTTCAGTTCATGCGAGTTAGAAAATGCAGTGCTCCGTATCGCTCTCCATCCAGTTGAGAGCAAGCTGCATGCTCCCACGAGTTCCCCGTGAGAACGATTCGGGGGACGTTGGTGACACACCAGCACACACGTACGCGCTTACCTGCGTCCGTGCCGTAGTCGAGGGTGCCCTTGCGATCGCTGATGCCCAGCATCTGGGCCGGGTGAAGGGAGGCAGCCTCAAGGGCACACTCCACTGAGCATCCTGGACACGCGCACGTGGGCACACACACACACACGTCAGCATATGCTCGGCAACGGACTACTCAACACGTTTCTCAATGACACTGCCCTAAAATGAAAAAAAAGAAAATTTGTAAAAAAAAGGTAATGTTTCGGCCAATGGCCCTTCTTCGGCAAGATAGAGTATTTATTGCCAGTCTGGCTCTGTGCGGGCCCCAGCATGGATCGGCTGCTCTTCCAATGCAGTGGAAAAAAAGGTATATGCGGATGAAGAGGCGCAACGCCGGTTCAGTGGGGGTGCGCGTGGCGTCTCGCATTGCACGGGGTCCGCCGCTCGTCACCTGAGGCCTGCCGGAGGTGACGCACGCACATGTCCATCGTGGCGATGCTGCCGCTAAGGGTCTTGGTGCCTGCTCACGCGCGCAACCACGCATTCGCACGCACGCACGCGCGTTCACAGACGTAGGTTCACGTGCGCGCAGACTTGCGCCGCAAGAGGAGGGGGTTTTAAACGCCCGGCGACGGAAAGACGCGTGGAGGAGGTGCGGGCGCTACCGGCCACGTAGGCGTGCAGGCCCTCGATCTCGATGGTCTGCTGGCCCAGGTGGTGCCGCCCCTCGGGGAGACCCATCGCCATGATGGCGTCGGTGACCAGCACGAGGCCTGCGCACACACACATGCACTACAATGGCTAGATGTGGTGTTATAGAGTGGGAGTACTTGCTATGTTTCACGTGGTACAAAGTATAGGTATCGGCTGGGTGTGGTATAGAGAAGGGTACTGGCTAGGTGCGGTCCCGGCGAGGGCGGTACCGGCTGGGTGTGCTCGATGGGCGATGCGCAGCGCGGCCGGGTTCGTGTGGATGCCGTCGGCGATCATGCCGTAGAAGACGCTTCGCCCGGGTGGCACGCGGTCGCTCGTCAGCAGCCCCACGATGCCCGGGTCGCGGTGGTGGAACTGCGCAGAGCAGCGACGATACGCTCAGCCGCCTCGCCGCCTCGCGGCACTTGCACGCTTCATTAACGGTTGAGGCTACGAGTTTGGCACGGAGCTCACGGAGACCGAGAATTTGAAGTCTTTAAATCTTAAACATTCAAGTAAAACGCAATAGATCAGGTGCTGTGGTATGAACAAGCAATTTCAAGGCTGCACCTTCACTACCGTGCTAACTTTGTAGCCTTAATCACGGTGACCGCGGGTAAACGGTCGTCACGCAGGGCAGCAGGGGACAGCCGACGCCGCAGCACGCGCCGCCTCACCGGCACCATGGCGTTGAAGAGGTGCGTGATGAAGCAAGCACCTTCCTCCACCACCGCTTCGGCCTGGCACAGGTTGGCAGTGGAGTGCCCTAGGGGCAAGACGGAATCACCTGGTGTCAGCAGGGAGGGACATGAGAGCCCGGCACAGCGACCACCACTCACCAGTTGGTGGCCTTGCCACTACGCACCTCCGATTAGCACGGCTGGCTACGTACGGTGCGAAAGAAATTCAACATACATACATACGCAACTTGAGCCGGGTTATCTGTTATTCATGCATGATAGTGCTGGAGGGCGTGTGGCAATTTGGCGCCAGCCATCATAGAGTGCGGTCGTGTCGCTACAGTTCTCTGCGGTGAGTACAATGTCTAGAATAAAACCGGCGCTCCACCTCTCTAAATAAAATCAATGCTGAACCGCTTGTGCGTTCCAAGATTCAGTGGTGAACAGGACCCACCCTGCAACTTGCAGACATCTCGGGTGCAGGATAGGGTCAAGCAAGCACTCCATGCATTCAAATTCTCATCGTCTCTATGGAGTGATGTCTTTGTATATGTGTAAAGTGTGTGTGTGTCGCCTCCACAGTGGGCGGCACAATCGCTGTCTTTGCGAGGAGTGCCGGCACGTCGCACCCAGGGAGACGCGGACCCCGCGGCGTGTCAGCTCCCGCGTGACCTCTCCGCTGCGCGGCATCTCCGGCGCGAGCGTGACGAGCGCCACGTTCGCCAGGTCCCCGTACGTGTCCAACACGTCCTGCATGCCGCGGCGCTCGAAGCTGCGCAGCAAGAGCTCGGGGTGCGCGCCCTTCTTCTCCAAGCTGATGAACGGGCCCTCCAGGTGCACGCCTGCGTGCGCGCACGCGCGTGGCGATAAATTCAGGTGTAGGCCGAGCCTCCAAGCCAATTTTTGCTGAGACCGTGCGATTCGGAGCACTTTTCCAATCCGCTGACGGGTAAGGGCGCCCTCGTACTTCACCACGCTGCTCGGTGCGATTGGGTGAAGGGAAAGGCGCAAGGCGAATTCAGATTTATTCATAATCAACGTTTTTGGGTTTAGATCGCGTTATTTCTAAATGTGTCGTAACCCTCCACCACCCGACACGGCCAATCAGTAAAAAAGTGTCACGTTGACAAAAGACAAATAGTTCACTGCTTTAGCCCACCGGTGTGTTGAAGCGTGAAACCACAACATTTAGAAATAACGTGATCTAAACCCAAAAACGTTGATTATGAATAATATTGGTCGCGAAAGCCTACGTGTTAAACTGAATTCAGATTTAGTTTGCCGCTGACGTTCGCAGGGTTCAGAGCGCAGTGTGTAAACCACTGCAGTTATTCCTTGCTCAAATGGGCATTCAGGCAGTGCTCATTTCCTCGTTAGAGCCCTGAGCCAGTGGTGGGAATTCCTCATTTCCATGGCAGGTATGAGTCTATTGAAAAAAAATCACCACTGTTGATTTCTCCAAAGCGGTACCAATTCTATTGACCCTGGAGCGATGATTAGTTGAGTTAACCCGCAAACAGAGGAGTTGAACTCGCAACGGTCTGATTGCGAGCCGCTCGCTCTCCCGCCGAGGCATCTCGCCAGAGTCCTAGTCGAGTTGTCGACGACCAGTGGGACGTTAACCAAGTCAGAGTCTGTGGACTTAACGTAGTGATTCTCTTGGACTAGTCGAGTAAAGCAAACGTTTAGCCTGCTCTTCGTCAATGTGTTTTCATCACAAATTTGGTTAACAGATGAACACTGCCCGCACGACCAGAGGAGAAAGAGGACCGCAGCAGAACAATGGCAGGGCTGGGGGTGGGGGCGACCTTGGCACGGCGGAGGAGCATTTACGGAATTGAGAAACGTTGCACCATTGTTTCAACTGCCGACGCTGAGAGATCAAACTAATCTCCCGGCGACCTCTGCATTGCAAGTTCAGGTGTGCTAACCATGACACTGCGGAGCCAACGGCGTGAATGTGTTGAAGCGCAAAACGTCACTGATTGAGGGACGCAGACGCACCGAGTGTGCCGGCTCCGTGGGGGCCTCCCTCCGTGCGTGGAAGCCTGGGTAGAACCTGCTCGCTCACAAACAACAGCAGCAGCAGCAATCGCCAATCACCAATAAGTGGCGGTGATGTCGCCATGGTGTTCGTGCCAAGCTATGCACGAGCACAGTTGGCTACGTACGATGCGAAAGAAGTTCAACATACATACATACATAGGTGCACGTTCAAGACACTTGAAGTGACAAAGGCTTGCTTTCAAGGTACATGTTCGGGTGTTGTGGGTTGATCAAGATGAATGGTAGATGCACCCTCTGTGCTCCCCACTGTGCCAACTTGCTGTGTTTAATCTGCCCAAAGCTCTAGTCGTTATTATCCCCCCCTTATTCATCCAAATAGACGTTGCTTGTTAATACGGTGGCTGGGCATCCGGGTTACATGACCCAGCCAATGCATAGTTTCCTGCCAAGGAGATCACTGATGGAATAAAGTCCATATATGTTTGGAGGACCTGTGAACTCCACACACTGTTCGATTTAGTTCCACCCGAAATGGATCACATGCAAACCAGAACAAATATGTCAGGCTTTGTCCATTAATTCCTGTAAAAGGGTATACATTTTTTGGATATAAAGAGGGCATTATGGTGGCCAAGAAGACCCAGAGCTTCATGTGGATCAAGTGGTGAGGAGCTTCCAGAAAGCGTTATTTATGCAACTGATGAGAAGATAATACCGCTCGGCTGAATCAGTGAGGCCTCCACCTCCAGACCGGGGCTGGTCATGAGCTTATTGGACACGTATAGGAACCCCTCCAACCTCTCTACAACCACCCCATTACTGAGGAAGAGTTGAAGGGTAGGAGTGTTTGATGAGATAAAGCACCTAGGCAAGTGTTTTGTTCTGTTGGAACACCTCCATGAGCCACAGTTTCTGGACTGGATACCCAACAATGCCTTAACAGTTCCATAACCAACACTCATGAACCTCACGCATTACTCCTCAGCATCAGCAGAGGGGAAAGATGCCAATTTCCACATAAAAATGCTGATCAAATTCTCACTTGCAACTTTCAACAGCAGGCTGAGACAAGGCTACTGTGGGTTTGAATGGGGTCTGAGGTGGATGCTCAGTCCCACAATGATGAACAGAATGCACATGTTACAGATGATAGGCAAATAGTCAGTGTACAGATCATCTCATGGACACACACACTCCCACATGTACACTTAAGTGGACACTGTTGTCATGCATTGATACGCGCAGACATCACCCACCCTTGTACGAACGAACACGACACACGTACGGCACCTCATGGTAGAGCTGCGGAGGGGAGGTGATGAGCGTTGGGCAGAAGGAGGTGACGCCCTGAGTCAGCAGCTTCTGAGCAACCAAAGAGAGCCCTTCCTGTAGCCCTGATCCACCAGACGAAAAGTCCACCCCGTAGCCCCCTGCAGACACAAAAACAAGATCCCCCATTTTTCGATTTAAAGCTTTCGTGACTGCAAGGATTCATCTTCTTGGTTCTTTCGGTAAAGTCACGTGACTTTACCGAAAGAACCAAGAAGCAGATCCCCCATGTAGCCTAAACACACCGATGGGTAATGTACTGTTAGTGAGTACCTGATAAGGACAACATTTACCAGTTAAATAAAGCACACGCACAGGCACAGACATATGCTCACAACACACAGCAGCGC
Source organism: Lampetra planeri (assembly GCF_965212315.1). Classification (NCBI taxonomy): domain Eukaryota; kingdom Metazoa; phylum Chordata; class Hyperoartia; order Petromyzontiformes; family Petromyzontidae; genus Lampetra; species Lampetra planeri. The sequence goes on from NC_136129.1 coordinate 7,288,309, forward strand.
ATAAGCTTCAGATGCTTATACGTTATTGGAAAACCGTACCGACCTCTGTTAAAATACACGAACCGCAAAATTAATTAAAGGAGCACTTAATCGTAATCGAGAGAGCTGTGAGCATATTACCATTGATTGGCCGTGTCGGGTGGTGGAGGGTTATGACACATTTATAAATAACGCGATCTAAACCCAAAAACGTTGATTATGAATATTACCATTGAGTTGAACGTCGATGAATCCGGGAGCGAGGATGAGACCGTGGCAGTCCACCCTGCGGTCGGCGTGCACCTTCTCATCGAAAAAAAGTTTTTCAGGATCAAGGATCCGTCCCGATCGCACCCACAGATCGTCTCTGCCCGGCAGAGGAGGAAAGGGACAGGAAATGTATGTGGCTCGTCCCAACATGCATTGGGATAACGAGACGTTAACACAGTGGCTCTCAATCTATTTGGTACAGCAGTCCCCTCAATCAAGACCACTGGTTCCCATGCCCCCTCTTCCCCCAGCCACTCATGGCGCAACCATCATAGGTTAAAAACCTAAGATTGGTGACAGCTTCTGCATACGGGACTACAAGTTTGAGAATGTTACTCTGATAAATTCCATACGCAGCTCAATCTTTATTGAGTGTAAGATGTGGTGTAGTGACGTACCATTAGCCTACAGGCAGATATTGAAACCCTTTATTAGTAAGTTCCCCTGCACGGTATCCATTCCAAAGCCTGCACCTCCCTCGAAAGGATTTGGAGAACACGCCCCATGGGTTGAGGAACGCTACTTCAAGGGAAGACGCAAACAAAAAATAACTGCTCTTGCAGCTAAGCGTACGGGCTGTGTAGGTACGTACACATTTTCCCAAAGGCAGCCTTTACCTTATCAGCTTGTGGTCTTTGAGAAGCAGGCAGTTGATAAATTGCGTGATTGGCGCGTCTCTCACAGCCTGGTGAGAAGGCATGGCCATGCGACACTTCGCCCTGTGCAAAGCAAAAGACACGTGACGTACTTTCAGGCAGTTTATGCAGTCTGTATTTATAACTGGAAACATCTGAAAGAAAACTTTTCACATTTTCAAATTTTTGGGCCCCCAAAATGTATGACCTGCAGGTTGATTGTTTCACTCATAGGGGTAGGGTCAGTCTAAAGGTCTACATTGTTTTTTGTAAGTATCCTGCAATACACTTGAGCAGATTTTATTCCCATAATCAGTGAACCAAGAAGTTATTCGCTGCCAGTGCAGGGTCACATTAAAGCTAAAGAGTGGTTGCCACTAAAAAATAAAGTTTATGCTTATTGAGCTTATTCAACGAATCATCATCGAATATGGTCAATCCACTGATGAATGAAGGCCTTAATGGTAGGTTTTTACCCTTTTAACTGGTACAAAACTGACACCTTTATTCAAGGCATCATGTTTGCAATGACCACAACACAAGTAGTCAATAAAGCAAACAAAAAGAAGCAACTCTGATAAGGATAATAATATGCACTGTCCTTGAAGTTGATTGTTGCATATTATTATCCTTATCAGAGTTGCTTCTTTTTGTTTGCTTTATTGACTACTTGTGTTGTGGTCATTGCAAACATGATGCCTTGAATAAAGGTGTCAGTTTTGTACCAGTTAAAAGGGTAAAAACCTACCATTATATTTTGCCACTGGTAAAAGAGATCTCATAGAATGAAGGCCTTCATAAACCGCTATCATCTCTCAAATCACGATCTTGGCTTTGTTACTAATCCACCTTCTACCTACAAACCGAGCTGATTGGAAGAACATGTTCATTTAACAAAACTCCTGTTAAATCAAGAAACGTGTTTACCCTTTATCCGTTACAACTTTGATTATGCTGTTTCTTGCTGGCCGTTTGACGTTCTGGGAATGTTCAGAAATTAATACCCGTCAACCCCTTATCAGTGCCCTACCTTACTACAGACCAATTCAGACCTAATTGGTCACCCCGTGCTTTTATAAATCTCAACGTTTATCCTACAAAGTCCCATCACAAGGGAGAAACACAGACAATTAGACACAAACATTTGTTTTGCTTGCGCCGTATTGGAACGGCTGTACGCAGTATGGACCTGAAAACTCAATTTCCCTGTTACAATACGGGGTAAAACCGTATGCGTTGACACGGTATGGAAAATTGTGTTTTTTTACACGCTTTTATTTAACTCACTCTGTCTGTTGTTGTCGTTGTTGTATCCTCAAATATTGTAACTCAATTTTAACCCACTTCCCAATGTGGTATCGACTGCAAACTTGGAATACTTATGTTATACTGATGACAATACTATATCCTATCATAAAAAAAATTATTTTTTATATGTTATGTTTCGGCTTGGGTCTAATTGTCCACGCTAAACTGACGTTGGCTGTAAATCATCACGGTCCCTTACGTTATGGCAAGCTTCGGGGCCACTTCCTGGAGTCGTGGAGTTCTTCCATTATTAGCATGGTACTTTTCATTAAAGCGTGTTTTAAAAAAAACGTTTTATTTAGTATTACTTATTTTAAACGTACACCTCCTCTACAGATTGCATCCATACGCGCAGCACCATCTTGCTGCACGTGCTGTTGTTGTTCGTACCACGCGTCACACACACACACTCGGTCACGTGACTCAGTGCGGCGCGTGACTGCCACGTGACCGCCACGTGACCAAGCGCGCCTGGGTTGGGCTTTCTCCTCGTCACGAGTCGCTTTGTGAAGTGGAACAAACAAATAAACAACAACAACAACAAACATTCAGCCCGAGCTGTGCCGGGGCTGAACTCCGCAACAGGAGTTTGAGCATCAATGCATCAACGCTCACTCACGCGAGTAGGAAATCACGTTGACTCGTCGTGTCCTAAGGTTAAGTTTGCCCCTGTCATAGGAATGTGGAATTTCCACCACTGGCTCTTCAGGGCTGGCAACAGGAGTTTGAGCACCAATACATCAACGCTCACTCACGCGAGCAGGAAATCACGTTGACTCGTTGTGTCTTATACGCATGTCATCTACATTACACGCGCACATCAACACGGGACACAACAATCACAAACATTACCAGGGCAATTGAGGGTGTCAAGTAAACAACAACAACAACCACCATTCGCCACTAAGTGGCGGTGACGTCACCACGACGCTTGTGCCAGGCCATGTGCACCTTGAGGCCACGTGAAGTGTCGAACGCCCGCTGGCCCAGCAGGTGCCACGGGTCGACTGACTGAGATGACCGAGATGACTGGCTGATGCACCACCTGTGCCCCCCTACTGTGCCAACAAGCTGTGCTTTAGCCACCCGGCGCTCCGCTCGTTGTTGTGAGCGTCGCTCCTCCGCCCTCCGTTGTTGCACACACGTACACACGTACACACGCCTTACCCTAGGAGGGTCAGCTGATAACGCCGCTGTTAGCAGGGGGTGCCTGCCCTAGGCTCAAGAGACGTTTCCTTACGGAGCCGAGCTGCTGCTGTTACCGCTGCCCTGGTCTGGACCCCCACACAGAAGCCTAAGAACCTCGCCAGGTGGGGGGGGGGGTAGAGGGGGAGGCACGTGACGCCCGACGTGACGTCATTCGTCAACTCACGGCGTGTGACGTCACGATGGCGTTTTTCCGGTGGTTCCCGGAAGCTCTCGGCATGACGATTGCGGCTCGGCGTGTTGCGTCACCACACACGTGACGTCATTCGTCAACTCACGGCTTATGACGTCACGACGGCGTTCTTCCGGTGGTTCCCGGAAGCTTTCGGCATAACGATTGCGGCTCGGCGTGTTGCGTCACCACACACGCGCCGTGTCGGTCACGAGGCGTGTGACGTCACAGCAGGCGGGACGTCATCGTGCGTCCGATGTTTTGGTTGTCTGTCGCGAGCTTTGTGTGACATCATCGAATGTTACATCATTGAGGTGACATGACGTCACTTGGCATTAGAACGTCACCGACAACAGCAGCCGCCGTTCGCGAACTAAGTTGCGGGGTCGTCACCACGGCGCTTGTGCCAGGCTAGGTGCACGCTAAGTGCCACGCGAAGTGCCGAACGCCCGCCGCTGACAAGGAGGCCACGGGGCAGACCCAGCAGGTGCCATGGGGTCGACGGCTGGCTCGAGATGAGTGGCCGATGCACCACCAGTGCCCCCTACTGTGCCAACTTGCCGTGCTTTAGACACCCGGGGCGCTCCGCTCGTTGTTGTGAGCAGCGTCGCTCCTCCGCCCGTCGCCGCCGTTGTTGTTGTTGTTGCTGGAGGGGTCGGCTGCCTCCAACTGCAACGTCCTTCACAAACTTCTCGACAACCTTCCTCAAATAACACTGCACCCGAGACGTACCCTGGGTGGTGGTGGTGGTGTGGTGGTGGTGGGACACACACACACACGTGTGCCCACACAGATATCTCCCATCGGATTATTATTCGAATCGGCCTCTTTATCTACGAACGACTTCACTGCTGAGCGCGCGGGACGCAACGCGAGTTGAACAATCATCTGGCGCGTGCGGCGTGGAACGCTGAGGAAGTAAGGAGATTGAACGCGGTAAGACGCGGTGGTGGTGCGGTGGTGGGCCGAGAGGACTGGAACGGGGGACGGGGAACCTCTGGCGTCTAGGCCCATGGGTCTGCAACAATAAACAACATTACACAACATTACACAACAATACACAACATTACACAACAATAAATAACAATACACAAGAGGCGCGTTCAGTGCATGTGAGGAACGTCACGAAGCGGTGATTTAAAGAGTCGCAGGTTTGCCGACCACACAGAGTCCCGGGGTCCCTTCCCCTGGGGTCCACTACCACCACCGCACCACGACCACCACCGCACCACCACCGCACCACCACCGCACCACGACCACCACCGCACCACGACCACCGCTCCACCACCACCACCCCGTGTAGCCTCTAGCAGACTGTCTCTGGGGGCAAGTGGTGCTGGCGAGCGGTAGGCCGGACCAGCGCACGAGGTTGTGGGTGGGGTGGGTGGCCACCACCACGCTCAGGGCCACCTTTGTCTCCCTCGTGGCGATCTTTACGCACCGCGCGCCAGGTATTAATGTGAGGCTGAGTCGACCTAGGGGAGGAGGCCCCGTTTCAGATAATCGCCGCTGGTGGTGTTGGTGTTTGTTGGTGGTGGCGGCTGTGACCGGCAATAGAACTCCTTGTGGTCCGCTGTTGTGTCTCAAGATCTTTGTGCTCCACTCTCGTGCCTAAAGATGCTGGTTATTTCTGCGCGTGTAAACAGGACCCTGCGGGGTGGGCTGGTAGGAACGAATAACCAAAGAATATAAACATAATGTATTATTACACTTGTTAAGCCAGGAAAGCCCCACTGAGTCAAAAGGTTTTTGTAGGGTCCTGCCAAGTGTTTGCAGTAGGGGTCGATGTTGATACACGGACGGACGGACGGACGATATAATCTATTGGTGGTCTGGTCCACTTCGTTCCTACCAGTATAACCGTACATACATGCTGGCACCACAGTCCAATTTTGAAAGATTTACCTGCATATCACTGACTTGGAATATTCATAGCAAGCATTGCCCCCGACTGCAAAAACTTGACAGGACCCTTCGGCCTTGAGACTCCGTGAGTGAGGCTATCCAGAGTAAACAAGTGTAAATACAAACTCCGTGTTAGTCCACGTGCCAGGACTAGATATTCCACTTGTGGATTCCAATTTTAAATGTGGTCAACAATAGTGTGTTATGTCATACACATTTCAAATGAGTGGATTGTCAAATAATTAACTTTTATGACCAATATACATGTTTTTGTAGTACTTATGTGGTACCAAATTATGCTCTGACTCAGTGTTCTTCACTAATTTTCAGAGGGGGGGGGGGCACTTTCGCCGAAAAGACATGAGTTTGAGGACCACCACACATATGAAACCATTAGGGGTTTGACCGCATGATGATGGAGTGTTTTCACATTTGTGTAATGTCGGGGGCCGCACTAAAGGCCACCCAGGGCCTGCCAGTGGCCCATGGACCTTGCAACGAAGAACACCGATCTGAGCCGTGGCCTCTGCGTTTCAGTGTTAATTGTGTCTCAAGGGCCTTTCGTTCATGGTGGCTCAGAGCCAGAGCCGGCCCAGCCACTAAGCGACCCTTGCAATTGCAAAGGGCCCCGTGGCCAGCAGAGGGCCCCCTAGAGTCACTGCTAGCTCGTGGGTGAAAAAAATCATACATCAAAGGGGCCTCCAACCAAATTTTGCTTAGGGCCCCCAAAGGTCTAGGGCCGGTTCTGCTCAGAGCCGTGAGGTTGCTCGTTGAGATTTGCTGCGATGAATGCGCAGATGACCCCCCCCCCAACCCCCCCCCCTGCTGATCCTAGGCTGCTGCGAAGAGCTCGTCATGAGCGGGGGTCTGGCTCCCAGCCGGAGCACGGTCTACGTGTCCAACCTGCCCTTCTCCCTCACCAACAGCGACCTGCACAAGGTGCATGGCACCCTGTCACGCACTCTCGCCACCTGCACGTGACGGGTGAACACGAAGTGAACAGGGAGCCGGGGAACACTGAAGCTAGAGTTCGAGGTAGGTAGGGATATTGTTCGGTTGGCTAGTCTGGTTATAATCGAGGATGGGGATCGTGCAAGGGGCTGTTTTCCTTGGTTTAGCTCAAGGTGAGGCTACCGTTCGGTGTGCCAGTGTGGTTAGGAGTAGGGCTTTTGTCCGATTGGCTAGTCTGGTAATAATTAAGGATAGGGATATTACTCCAGGCTGGTTGTCTTGGAATAGGAGTAGAGCTGGTGTTTCGTTGGCTAGTGTGCCATGTACCATTCCACTTTAAACCGACCTCTACATTCGTTTTATACTTCTGATTTTTACAGCGCCTCACTCCATCCGTGTAGTGAAAAACCGGAACCTCGGTCTATTTTCTTCGTCACTTTTGTCTCACTTTTTTCCCGTGGGTTCAGCAGATATTTCGTTTGCCAGAAATTGGCACTGCCTGCCTGTGGCGAAAATGTGGATTTTTTTTTTTTGTAAAGGTCATAACAGTGGAGGTGACAATCCTTGTAACTCCAGGCCATTTTGTTTATTATCCGTATAAATAAAGTCATCTGTGATGTGTTTTTTTGTTTCTTCCGAGAGCGAAACAGCACGGCCGCGAAAACCTGTAAACTAATTGGTACCATAAGGGTGTTGCTCCTCGGGTTGTACCAATTTGTGTACTGCTGCTTGTACGATGTCTTTCCTCCTTCCTATGTGCACTTTCTCTTTGTCAAACAGTGGGGAAGTTTTTGTGGCAGGAGAGCGGGCGACTGTGGTTGGAGACGTTATGATTGAGAAAGTCACATTATAACATGTTATTGGTTTTCTTGGTTCTTTCGGTAAAGTCACGTAGAAGGGAAATAATAAAAGAATAAAAATAAAATATAATAAAATACAATTCTCAGGACGTTTCGGCCACAACGCAAGCAGTCATCCTCAGGTGAAGAACAGGTCTGTCGGAAAGACAGCGTCTGAAATGACGCTGTCTTTCCGACAGACGTCGTGAGAATTGTATTTTATTATGTTTTATTATTATTATTTTATTATTTCCCTTCTACGTGACTTTACCGAAAGAACCAAGAAGTTGAATCCCTGCAGTCACGAAAGCTTTAAATCGAAATATTATGGGTTATTTCGGAAAGTCACGTAGATAGAAAATAAAATAAAAAAAACTGATCAAATAAAAGAAAAAGAAAAATTTTAAATGCAAATAATAAATTTAAAATGATAAAGCAAAAAACCCACGACGTTTCGATCGCAACACAAGCGGTCTTCATCAATATGAATTCCTGCAGTCACCAAAGTTTTATGTCAAAATCACATAACATTTTCAGTTAAACGTTTCAGCAACGCTATTTATTGAAGCTGATCTGGAAATCACATAAATGCCGGTTGACATTGAGATGAAGCCGAGGTATATTTTCATCATAATTGACCAAGTGTTCTAAAGAGCTGTGTTTTATCTTGTGTTTCAGATCATGGAAAAGCATGGTAAGGTTGTTAGGTAAGCAAATTATGCATTCATGAATCTGGCAGACGTAACGTAGTGACTGGGTGGCACAGTGATCAGCACACATACTTATTGTATATATTTTAATCCAACCCGAGCAAATAATAGTTTACTTCTATTGTATTTACATGGTTTCCCCAAATGCTGTATGGGCTTAAACGTGTTTTATCAATGTGTAATACACAAGTTGTCAATGTCATCTATCATTCGCTTAAATAAGTTTGATCAAATTGCACACTGACCGTTCACATTGCTTGCTCACGCCACTGCTGCTGGAAGGGACTACACTCGAGGGAGCTCTAGAGAGACTGGCTGACATTTTCAACACGAGCCCGGTGTCTTGGAAGAAGCCGGAGTGCCCAGACTTTGCCCCACGAAACACGACCTGCCAATCGAATAACCGGTGTGCCCTTTTAGACTCCTGGGTGGACAGAGGCACGGGGGAAATTAGGAAACCGGTATAATTTAGTGTTTTTTGTGCTTTATGTGATTCGTGCATTATACGGGCATCCTTTGTACGTGTAGAACTTCTTTTGCACCGTACGTAGCCAACCGTGCTCATCGGAGGTGCGGAGGAAGGACAAGAAACGATACAAAAAAAGTAGTTCTAAAGAAATTAGTTTTCAATCTAGATTTAAAAGTGCACAACTTCAGTGGCTTCCTAATATCGGAAGGAAAAGTGTTCCACACGGCCACAGCAGCGCATCCGAACGCGCACGATGCAGCGACTGTCTTTGTTCGATAGCCAGCCTAAATTCCCCTGCGCGTCTCCTGCAGGGTGACCGTCGTGCGTGACCGGGAGACGCGCCGCAGCAAGGGCGTGGCCTTCGTGCTCTTCCTGGACCGCGAGTCGGCGCAAAACTGCGTGCGCAAAGTCAACAACAAGGAGGTAAGCGCCACGTTCGCACGTCCACGATACTTGCAAGAGTTTCCCCTGTGTTTGGATTTCCTTGCTCTGAGCCCGAGAATTTGAGACAACGTGTCGATTTCGATTTAAAGGTTTCGTGACTGCAGGGATTCATCTTCTTGGTTCTTCCGGTAAAGTCACGTAGAAGGGAAATAATAAAATGATAAAAATAAAACATAATAAAATACAATTCTCACGACGTTTCGGCCACAACGCAAGCAGCCGTCCTCAGGTGCAGAACAGGTCTGTCGGAAAGACAGCGTCTGAAGGTCTGTCAGAAAGACAGCGTCATTCAGACGTGTCGATGTCGTGCTCGTCATATCACGTCTCGCCAGGCAAAGATGTTTAAAATGTTAAATAGCTTCCAAAATACGAGTGTTTAATGAATGCGCGCCCAACCTCGCCTAGATTTTTCCCCCGTCTCACTGTGGACGTCTCTCTCGGTGTGTGCAGCTGTTCGGTCGGACGCTGAAGGCAAGCATCGCCGTGGACAACGGTCGCGCATCGGAGTTCATCCGCCGCCGCACGTACATGGACAAGTCTCGCTGCTACGAGTGCGGGGCAAGTACTCCTACCCCACGCGCGCGTACAAGGAGCAAACGTGTCTTGCGTTTGTTGATGTATGATGACACTACACGAGTATATGTGTACATCCTTGGAATGATCTGTCTACTGACATTTGGCCTTTCAGCTGTATGATGCACCTTCCGTTCTTTCGCTGTGAGAAAGGGCATCCACCTTTGACAACATTCAAACCAACAATAGCGTAGTCTCTGCTCGTCTGTTGAATGTTGCACACGGACACACGGACAAGTCTCGCTGCTACGAGTGTGGGGCAAGTACTCCTACCCCACGCGCGCGTAAAAGGGGCAAACGTGTCTGTGTTTGTTGATGTATGATGACACTACACGAGTATATGTGTACATCCTTGGAATGATCTGTCTACTGACAATTGGCCTTTCAGCTGTATGATGCACCTTCCGTTCTTTCACTGTGAGAGAGGGCATCCACCTTAGACACCATTCAAACCAACAGTAGCGTCGTCTCTGCTCCTCTGTTGAATGTTGCAAGAGTGAAATTTTATCAACACTTGGAGATGAGATTGGCATCGTTCCATTCTCCTGCTGATGGTTTCGTGTTGGATTCTGTGTGTGTGTGTGCACGTGTGCCCCTTGGCTCTTAGGAGGATGGCCACCTCAGCTACATTTGTCCCAAGAATGTTCTTGGGGAGAGGGATCCACCAAAAAAGAAAGAAAAGAAGAAGAAAAAGAAGCTAGATGCTACACAAGAACAGGAGACGTAATGACCTCTTGCTTGGGCTACGGTTTGGCATAGGGGTCAAGATGGTCAGGGAAATTTAATGAAGTCTACGAGCTTTTATAAATGTCTTTAAAAATGAATTAGATTAACATAGGGCTGGTACTTCGTTAAAGTATTTTTTGTTTTTCTTTGAAATTGTTACTTTTTTTTGTAATAACAAAAAAACAGCTCATGAATTATATATAAAAATTTTCCCCACACCTCAGCCGCGAATTTCATTAAAAGTGACTGTGCCAAAATAATAGCCTTTACCCATCACCGCTAATGCTTGTCCGTGTCTTGCATCGGCGTTCACAAACTGCGCGCTACACTCCCGCACCATCGCCGAGCAGGAATTGTTGATTGATGGCCGCTGTTTGGTGCACGCGTGTTGCCCAGGAACGTGTCTGGGAGTGAAGAAGAAGGGGAGGACCCGGCTCTGGACAGCTTGAGCCAAGCCATCGCTTTCCAGGTGCCTTGAAGCAGCCGAGTCTCGGACTGGTCGACAGTACACCACTAAACGAGTCTGCATATCAATTTAGCTTCGGTTTACACAGACCCCGCCCCATGGTAATTTGTGATGGATATTGTAAAATTACATTTTGAGCATCAGAGGGTAGTGCAGATGCTCACACACACACGGACCAGCAGGGGTGAGGTATGCGTTCAGAGTTTTTGGCTGCTATAAATTTCCACGTGATTAGGCACTTAATTGGGGTTTCATTTGTGGCCAGGTCGCTTCTGAAAACCGGCCATATGGCTCAGCGGGGCCCTACCTAGTAAAATAAAAAAATGTTTAAATATTTTAGTTTTAAACAACCCCCACGACCTGCATGGCATGGGGGGGAGGCCTTCAGCAGTGGACTAATCAAGGGCCGTGCAGGTACATCACTGTGGAGGTAAAAGACCCTTTTGGTATAAACACATTCAACAGTCGGCTAATGAGCCTTAACAGCAAAATACCAACCATGCATATTAAACATGCGCAGTGCATGTATAGCAATGTGTGCGTGTCTTGCTCCTGTTTGTGCTGTATTGTTGTCCGATGGGTTTTCGAGTTGTACCGCGTGTTGGTTGGCGTGTTGTCCGACACGATCTGGGACATCACACCGAACAAGGTGCGGTAAAAAACCGTGTCTATTAATTTATAATGGATGTATTCATCTTCTTGGTTCTTTCGGTAAAGTCACGTAGAATGGAAATAATAAAATAATAAAAATAAAGCATAATAAAATAATTATCACCACGTTTCGGCCACAACGCAAGCAGCCGTCCTCAGGTGAAGAAACGCAAGCAGCCGTCTTCACCTGATGACGGCTGCTTGCGTTGTGGCCGAAACGTCGTGAGAATTGTATTTAATTATGTTTTATTTTTATTATTTGATTACTTCCCTTCTACGTGACTTTACCGAAAGAACCATGAAGATGAATCCCTGCAGTCACGAAAGCTTTAAATCGAAATGGATGTATTGTTTGCTTTGCTCGTTGCGCTTTGTGCTGGGCGACGCGTTGTGTTCCGCAGCACGCGCGTGTGGAGGAGGAACGGCGCCATTTCGGTGGCGGTGGTAACGGTGGGGATGGCCAGCCCGGGACCTCGGACGCCGACGGCACGCGGCACCGCATCAAGCAGAGCCACTACTTCAGCGACGAGGAGGAGCTCAGCGATTGACGCCCGCTGACCTCTCTCACTGGCAGACGACGGGGCCCAGCGTCCCTTGTGCGTCGTTCACCAAGACGGGGCGGTAGTGTAGCCTGGAATGGCGCTGATCTGCAGCGTAGTGCTGGAAAAAATTGAATAGCCCTATCGTTAACCCCAACCCCATTTATCTCGCTTCTCCCATACATAGTTGTGGTGCACCCATAATAAATACACCCATTACTCTTCCCCTTGAGCCCAAAAACAAATTTTTCTTGGAGGTAGCAGTGTTTTGCAGAGCAGCGGTATTTTGAATCACGCCAGAAGTTCCCATATGAACACTGGGTTCCGTATGCAAGCGTTTGCTTTTTGCCACTCGCTGCAAGATTTCACATTTGTTTCAAGTTTATTTTGTTTAAGCAGGGTGAGAACTCGAAGAGACCAAGATAAAGTTTTATTTGCAAGTGACTTGGAACACCAATAGCAGTATCGGACCTCTAGTGGCGAGAGATACAGTAAAACCTTGGATTGCGAGTAACTTGGTCTGCGAGTGTTTTGCAAGACGAGCAAATTTTTTAAATAAATAATAATTTGATAAACGGAGCGAGGTCTTGCAATACGAGTAGTACGTACAGTATACGCTTTGTCTGCCGAGCGTCACGTGATCACAACTGATATACGAGTGCTTTGGATTACAAACACGTTTCCGGAACGAATTATGCTCGCAATCCAAGGTTTTACTGTATTGGACTCTTCTCTGCATGCTTGTGGGTATGAGCATCCAAATGCGACCTTGGTTGTTGGCGAGTGGATTGCCTGAGCTGTGTGCAGCTCACCGGACGCTGTGCGAACACATGCCAGACTCTTTTTTTCCCTGTTCGTGGCACCGTGGCGTATCGCCATTCACGAGATCATTTAAACTTACTTTTTCAGGAACGCAACAATTGTAATAGAAGTTTTGTCATTCAAATGTAACTAAATATTTTGTGAAATTGGCTGAAGAGGCAAACATCTGTAAATAAATGTGTGTGTATATATATTTTTACGAATGTAAAAAAAATGTGGAACAAACATTAGACCGTGAATGTTTTTTTATTCATCTTGCACTGTTTCTCGCAGAGGGCATATTGAATTATGGAGAGTGGAAGTCAAAGGAAAAAAAGAAAGGTCTTGAATAGGTGCAAGGAGTCTCCAGTACAGATTGCTGGTGGCAAGGGAGTTCCAGACTATGGGGACATTAAAAGAAAACGAGCAACCTCCCACTGAGTGAACGTTGACCGGGAAATTCGACCGAATGCGTTTATTACTGAAGCAGCGTGTGCGTTGAGGGGAGTAGAGTGGGATGAGAAGGCAGAGGTAATTAGCTTAAAATAAATGTTCTTTAACCAGGTGGGAACTCGAGAGACAAAGATAGTCTTATTTGCAAGCATGACCTGGTACACCTAAATTATTATTAGGTAACGGATAAATGCATGGGGGATCTTCAAAAATGCAATTCTGAACATGGTTCCAGGATTTGATGGAATGTGAGCGGAGCATGATAGATATGGTCTCGTTCATTGGTGGGGTTAAAACGTTTTGCAGTGGCATTTTAGATACGGAGTTTAGAGAGGAGGGAATTTTGGAGGCTGCAGAGGAAATGCAATCATCGAAGTCGAGATGGGATTAAGGCATCGATGAGTGTCGGCACCAGCTGAGGAAATGGAGGAAAATTGAAATTTTACGATAAAACATGATGTAACTTATTTCATAATAAAAGTGACAAAACGAGCGGTAAAAAAGTTGGATTAATTGCTTAATTTCCATGACGGTATTTACGTTGTTCTCCGTTAAGAAAAAAAAAATATTTGTTTCTGAAGAAACATCAACAATGTTCAATAGAAGGCATTCACTTATATTGAGTAGGCCGGGACAGTGATCTCGCCAGGAACATTTTAATGATCAAAAATGATAAATCCACTGCCAAACAATGGTCCCCTCCTCACACCGTTGCCATCCGCGTAACTTTGCGATTCCACAAGCCATTTGGACATTTGAGCTGATCCCATCACACGCGCCGGGCTGGAAGGGCAGTCAGATGAGGGGCCGTCCATAAATGACGTCACGCATCTAAGGGGGGGGGGTTAGACATTTGTGACGATGTGTGACGAGAGGGGGGGGGGTGAGAAATGTGACGTCACATCAAAATGCGCAACTTTTAATAAATATGGAATTGTTTAAACAACACTAATTGTTATAACAACACTCATACAACATCAGAGTGCAGCGCCACATTAAATACGCACTACAATGACAATAGTTTAAAGCGATTTGAAGCATGTTTTATTTTCAAAATGGAAATATGGTTTTGGGGGGAGGGGGGTGCAGAGCTTTGTGACGTCATATTTGAGGGGGGGGGGTCTGACTTTGTGACGCCGTGTGACGAGGGGGGGGGTGTAAAAATCGTACAAAATCGCGTGACGTCATTTATGAACAAGAAAACATCTTAAAGTGACTATGTGACTAAGTGCAAACAGAAAATCCAAGAAAAGACAGCAAAATATTGCAGAAAAGGCATCGTACACCAACGCTGTGTGCAAAAATGCCAGTAGGATGCAAGTCAAACAACAACAACAACCACAAGACAACTTAGATTAAGGCCATCAGTCTAACTCCGTACTACAACAAACAAACATGGCCAAACCAAAATTTTTTTCGAAATCACCAAAAGAAAGCCACAAATGGCTCTGTATTCGATTAAGGTGTTGGTGTGTGGTGGTTGCTTTGAATGACCCTTCTTTTAACACGGTTGTTAAGCACGGACCCAAAACGTCAAACGACCAGCAACAAACAACACCATCAAGTTTAAACCGAAAACTTTGAACGTGTTTTTTATATTGAGCGAGGATAACACATTCCTGCGGAGGGAGCTGGTAGGAACGTTGGGTTGCTCGGTCAATGGCCAGGGTCAACGGCGGCGTGGTGTATTCTGCAAATATGCCCGACTGTGAGGGCGGGCACAAGCCGGCGTGAGTAGGTTAAACGTTGAGTTTTATAAGGGCACCACGGGGTGACCAGCCCCTCCCCACCCAGCCCCACCCCCCACCCAGCCCCACCCTCCCCACCCAGCCCCACCCTCCCCACCCAGCCCCTCCCCTCCCAGCCCCACCCTCCCCACCCAGCCCCTCCCCACCCTCCCCTCTCCACTCAGCCCCACCCTCCCCACCCAGCCCCTCCCCACCCTCCCCACCCAGCCCCTCCCCACTCCACTCAGCTCTACCCTTCCCATTTTTGGATTCACGACGGACGGACACAATAATCCCCTGTGGGCAGGTGTAACCAGGAGGTTCCTACCAGTATAATAGCTTAAAACTATCTTAAGAGAGACTGCATCGGGTTTCTACTTAGTAGAATGTCGTTATAATATTTTAGAGCAAGGGACAATTCTATTTATTTTCTTATGGGATTTAAAGTTACTTCGATATAGTTGCAAAGGCAGAAAATATTTAGGAGAATCGATCCCTAATAACTTCAGTCAATGAGAATCGATTCATAACAATTCATGCATTTGAATCGATTCCAAAATCAGTTAAATAGTTTAAATCGCCCGAATAGAATTGCTGATGAGACGAATAATGCCGATCATTGTCTATATTATAACCCACTTCGAATGCTGCAATCACGAATCGTTAAATAAACGCTCAAGAAATAACAACAATAGTCGTAAGTTGACAAAAATAAAAATTACATTTATAAAAAATATTCATATAAATTCAGCCAATGGCGACGCGGCTTCTACCGGCCGGGCTCGTATTGTCGCCGCTGATTGGATGAGACATCTGCTTTGAACGCGAGTTCCGGCCGCATTAATTAGCCGAGCTGCTGCTGCTTCGTCTTCATCATCGATAATCATCAATAATCATTAATAATCATCGCCAGCCATGATCTATCCACCGCTGGATGAAGACCTCTCGTCTCTGCGGCGCAACGCACGCGGCTGACCTCCGTGTGATCGCACACAAAACGGTGAAAGCGCAGCACCTGCAATTGCCTCCACTGCAGGACGGTCGCTTGGCCTACTCTTCCACGCCGACCACACGTTTCTTTAAAGGAGGTAGGGTCAGCCACACCGTGACCCCCACACGCCCGCCTGGTTGTGTCCCATTGACGCTGCTGGGTTGGACACAGAGGCGACGGGGAGATCTTTTAATGAGTAATGTTAAAGTATAACTTAATTAAAAACACGCTCTAATGAAGTGTACCGTACTAGTAATGGATAAAACTCCACGACTCCAAGAAGTGGCACGTAACGTAAGGGGGCCGCGGGCAATTACAGCCAACGTGAGTTGAGCGTGGACAATTGGAGCCAAGCCGAAACATAACATCTAAAAAAGAATGCTTAAAAATAAATATGTTGTATTTTTATGAGAGAATATAGTATTGTCATCAGTATGACATAAGTATACAAAGTTTGCAGTCGATGCCACATTGGGAAGTGGGTTAAAATTGAGTTACAAGATTTGAGGATACAACAGACGGTTAAAAAACGTGTAATAATAACAATAACAACAATAAAATAAACTATAGTACTGTATACCCTTTCAACTGGTACAAAAACTGACACCTTTATACAAGGGATCATGTTTGCAATAACCACAACACAAGCAGTCAAAATGCAAAATATAATAATAGGTTTTTACCCTTTCAACTGGTACAAAACTGACACCTTTATACAAGGGATCATATTTGCAATAACCACAACACAAGCAGTCAAAATGCAAAATATAGTAATAGGGTTTTACCCTTTCAACTGGTACAAAAACTGACACCTTTATACAAGGCATCATGTTTGCAATAACCACAACAAAAGCAGTCAAAATGCAAACAAAAAGAAACAACTCTGATGATGATGATGATATGCACTGTCCTTGAAGTTGATTGGTCCACACCCGAGACAGCTTTCCTTAGAGCCTAGTCTCCATTGGTGTTGGACCAGATGACGCCAAAAGGCGTACAACTCAAAAGACAGTGCACTATCAGAGTATTGAGAGCTCGGGGTAAGCATTTACACTATGAGACATCCTTTACCAGTGGCAAAATATAGTAGTAGGTTTTTACCCTTTCAACTGGTACTGTGACCTGTGGATTGTCACCCGACGTCACAGTTTAAGCCTCTTTGCGGAGACTCCACTATTAACAATACTCGGTGTTACATTTATATTTAATTTATATTTAAAGCTTTCGTGACTGCAGGGATTCATATTCTTGGTTCTTTCGGTAAAGTCACGTAGAAGGGAAATAATAAAAATAAAACAATAAAATGATCACGACGTTTCGATTGCAACACAAGCAATCGTCATCAGGTGTGAAAACCAAAGCAAGAACATTTGAAATGGCCATTTGCAGTGACAGACATGGCTGAGGTGTGTGCACGCGCGCATCACTTGGTAGTCGTGGGAATGTAAAGATATTGCTGTACAGTGGATGTAAGCACAGTGAACAGGGGAGATGTGTAATACAGTACATGCACAACTATGGTGGGATTAGCCAATAGGAGCAGCAGAGAAGAAGTTACCACGTTTTTTTAAAATTTCTAAATATCTGCCTATTTTCGTTGTCATTCACCTGCTTCATTGATAAAACTCGTGAGTATACATTTTGATGTCAATTACATTTTGTGTGATGAATAATGATGTTGACCACAAATCCACCAGCTGGGCGCATTTTAGATCAAGGTGGAATGGTGGCGCAGTGCTTAGCACACTGCACTACGAACACGGCAACCTGAGTTAGATTCCTGACCACGGCTAACATCAGTGGTGAATATCTGAACCGTTCCCGGGCTACCCTTTAGTCAACTTGCATCTGCAGTGATGTGTAAACATTGGCGTTGGTCGGAGGAGGGGGGGGGGATAAAAAGCGGCCTAGTGCGGTGCCAGCCACACCACCCTGCTCGTGCGCAATTCTGCCCCGAATCGATGCTCACCAACTGAACTTTCCCCAACAATTTGTACTCTTATACGGGTACATTTTCTTGCCTTTGTTCCAGCTCAGAGCGGGTGCCATGATGACAGATCCCATCACGTTCCCGAGCAGTGAGCCCGGCAGGATGGGACGGAGCAACGGAATGGCGCTCTCCGCGAGCAGCTCGTGCGGGTGGGACTCTGAAGACGACGACTTCGACTCGGCGAGCGCGCGATGCGGTCCTCCTGCGCCCAAGTGCCTGGGGAAGGACCGCAAACTCTCCCGGCGCAACAACACGCGCGGCGCCGCGTTGCCGGCGAGCCACGATGCTGCTGCTGCTGCTGCTTCCAAAACTCCAGCCGCCGGCGCGACAGCGTGGGAGGACGGCTCGTCTTCGAGGGGTGTCGAGGGGCAGCCCGGACCGGACATGGAGTGTGCGCGTGGTCGGAGAGCGGAGGAGCACCGGCAGAAGCCCGAAGACGCGAAGAAGCGGCGAGTGGCGCGAAACCCCGCCGAGGTGTCTGACCTGCCCGGCGGCTCGACCGGCAACGTTGGTGCAGAGCACGTGGCGAGGGTCGCGACAGCTGCGGGTACATCTACAAACGCGCTCGTGTGTGCGCATGGTGCGAGCTGATTGAGCGAGCTCCATGCTTATACTTGTTGTGTCCTCTCGCATTCACACATTCTTAAACTCGAACACAGTAGAAGTTGGATATAAGCACACCCCTTGGGAGCAACACCAGGTGTGCTTCGATTCCAAAGTAGTGTGCTTGTATTAGAAGTTTCCTTCCGCCTTGCCCCTACTAGTGTAATGTTGCTTATATTACAACTGTGTTAATAATATGTGCTTATAACCAGCTTCTATACATAATCTGTAATTGTGTGAGTGCTTTTTTCATTACAGCAGATTAAACGCTGCCACCTTTGAAATGTAAGCACACAGGCAGTCACAATCTCAGTTCTAAAGCGAGATAAACGCCACGTGGGGCCACGTGGCGAATATTCGAGCGAGTGCGTCGCCGTCAAACCCACAGACGGGCACGCGGACGTCGCGCAGGATGACCGGCGTCCGCAACCGGCGGGCGACCACAGCGCTGGCACCGGGAAGGCGACCGCCGAGCGTCTGGTGCAGGCGCCGTCGACCGCGGGCTTGGGAGCCGGCACGGGCGACGAGGCGGCTGCTGCTGCTCGCTCGGGCGAACGCTCGCCCAAACCCGGCGGTGAAAAT
Organism: Lampetra planeri; assembly: GCF_965212315.1. Lineage (NCBI taxonomy): Eukaryota > Metazoa > Chordata > Hyperoartia > Petromyzontiformes > Petromyzontidae > Lampetra > Lampetra planeri. The sequence goes on from NC_136129.1 coordinate 7,307,299, forward strand.
TTGCGGGCGGCCGAGGCGTCGCGAGCGGACTCTGTCGCAAAGCAGGACGGCATCGTCGCCTCACCGTCGGCGACCGAGGGCGCCCGCGAGGGAGCGATCGGGGAGGCTCGGCTGCCGCTGCCCGCGCCGATTCCGCCTGAGCCGCACGGAGCGGCCGACGATGGCGACAGCGTCGGCGTGATTGTTGTAGCCGAGTGGCCGGCGGGGAAGACGGCTGCCGCCTCGGTCGCTCCGAGTACGAGCGTGGACGTCGCGGATAAGCCGAGGCCTCGCGTCAAGGACCTGGTGTTGGAAAATCTTCAGAAATACAGGTAGAGTGGATGGCTCCCCATGTGTGTGGGTTCATCAAGAGCAGTGCTCCTCCTTAACTGGCCAGTTGCTTGTAGGCTTGTGAGGGCAGCTGGGAGAGCTAGAGGTCAGTGTGCTTGTTGCTACTGATCCACTTGGGCATTGGGTCCCTTTTTGATCTTTTTTGGGACAATTTACAAGCTCTGATCTGTGTTCGATGGTAAATGTTTATAGCCCCTGTGATGTAATTCGCAAGGATTGGGTATTGCTGGTTTCATAGCCTAAATTTAAAATAATTAACACTTATAATGTTCACAATACATGCATCAAAATCATATCTGAATTAATAATCAAATATGTATGATTGATAAAAATGATATCCAAAATATATACGAAGAATATGCCAGTGTGCCTTTTGCGCTAATTCAGCATGTCAATAAGGGTATATCGTCCATTCGCAAAGAATTATCATTGGACAGCCGTTTCAACTGTGGTTGAAATGTTGGCAACATATTTCCATTTGTATATTTTTACCACGAGGTGGCAGATGCGTAACCCAAAACTACACCATTACGAGAAAAAGCAAAATGTATAATGTTTGTACGTGTGATTTTTAAGTGTTATCTGCGTGGAACAAGAATTTGAAAGTTTTGTTTGGGAAAAAAAAATCGCCAGAATCACAGGCCTGGTATCGTATTTTTTTTTTTATATGATACATTGATTCAAATAAATTGCGTTTTGGCAGGCCCTCTCATTTATGTTGTCTGCTTTGCATGTCGTGTCTTATTCGTTATGCAGGATGCCTTCGTGTACATCCTGCATAACGAATAAGACACGACATGCAAAGCAGACAACATAAATGAGACGGCACAATTGAGACAAATATACAATCAAGTTTTTTTATTAATCGAAATCCTGATCCACAATTGTGGAAAACAGTTTAATTGACAGGGGGATAGTTGGTCGTGAGCGTGTATTGTTCCATGCCAACAAACAACTCTAAATCAAACAAACCGAAACCACAAATAACTTTAAGGCCTTCATCTATCAGAAGATGGAATGGGTGTTGATGATTGTTAACCGTGGTGGTGGTGTTTACTGCTTGTGTTCGCAGGTGGCAGGCTCCTGAGAGAATCCAGCTTAGTCCCGACTCAGGTATGCGTTCGGAACACGTGCAGGCCTATGTGAACTAACAAGCACATTGTCTTTTCTCTTTACTGCCAGGCCAGTGTTTTCCCTTATAACTGTGCTGTACTCAGTCCTGAACGGCTGTACCTGTGCTGTGAGTTTCTGACATTCCAAACATTCTCATTAAAATTTCTACACATTTGAAAATGCCTTTCTACTCTTAGGTTTTTTCGGTAAAGTCACGTAGGTAAAATAATAAAAACAATAAATAATAAATAAAAATACCACAATTGATTATTATTTTACTTTATTATGATTTTTTTACCTACGTGACTTTACCGAAAAAAATCTAAGAGTATGAATCCTTGCAGTCACGAAAGCTTCAAATCTAGAATAAATGCCTTTCTGTTGGATACGATGTTTTTGTAGTCCTTTGTGTATTTCTGTATATCAATTTTTTTTCACACCAGTTCTTCACAGAACTGGGACGAGTAACCTATTGAGCCGATTCATTTATAGGGCAAGTTCGCTAGTGCCAACACCACTTTTAGATCATCATTACGAGAGTGATTGGTGACCCCATGTTACAGAAACAAAGTGACAGACGGGCAATGCATCCTTTCGACTTGAATCGAAGAGCACTGTCACAAACGCATCTTGGGACAAATATTTCCACCACTAAATCCGTGAACAGAATGTTAACGCTGGTGTGCGGGCACCGCAGGAGGCACGGCGTCGGTGCTCAGCGACGAACAGCTGGCGCGGGTTTTGCAACAGCAGGAGGAGGAGGAGCAGCTGTTGCTGCTCGCTCCTGGGCTTGAGTATGCCCCCCTTGGTGAAGTGCCCTCAGGGCTCTGCTTCTGCCACGTCTGCCAGAAGGAGCTGACGCACATGAACAGCGTGCGCAGACAGCAGCACATCAACAGGTTTGCCACCAGACCAAGGGTGGGGAAGGGGAGGTCACGCCTTCTGCACTACTGCTCATGTTATGGCGAGTCCGTATTTAATAATAGGGTTTTTCCCCTTTTTTTCTGGCAACAAAACCGAAACCTTTTAACAAGGACATTAACCACAATACTTGCAGTCAAAATGCAAACAAAAAACACACTCTGATTATATATGCATTGTCCTTGAAACTGATTGGTCCACACCAAGGGACGGCTTTCTTTTGGTGTGGACCAATCAGTTTCAAGGACAATGCATATATTATCATAGTGTGTTTTTGTTTGCATTTTGACTGCAAGTATTGTGGTTAATGCAGACATGAATCCTTGTGAAAAGGTTTCAGTTTTGTTGCCAGAAAAAAAGAGGAAACACCCTATTATTATATTTTGGTACTGGCAAAGGAGAATGATGAGTCCGTATTTTTTACATTCCTTGCATATTTATTTGTCACAGGCACAAGTGTTGGAGCTACACGTAGCGGCCAACTGTGCAATCAGTTACATTTCTGTTTTATATGACAATGCAGTAGTGACGGTATATTTGTGATACCACTGCGTATGTTTTGGCGGTCGTGCCGCGTAGCCCTACGATGTGTTTTCGGGATGTACCGCGTGTCGTTCGGCGTGATATCCCACGTTTTACTGCAACACGTGCAGGGCTTCTGTTCACTTCCTGAACGCAATTGAGGCCTTTCCGCCAGCAGTGGCATGAACAAGCGGCTCACCTTTACCTTTACGCAGCCGAGAGACACGTTGACATGTCGTGTTGTCGTAGGTGTTTAGACGATCAGGAACAGTTGGGCCCGGGCCAGGCGCCGGCCTCCGCTGGTGGCGCCGGTGTAGCCGCTGCAGCGGGTGCGGCGGTGCCCGAGTGCCCCATTTGCGGGCGCCATTTCCAGACGGAGAAGGCGCGCGCCGGCCACCTCAAGCGCTGCGCACGCGAGCTGCACGTGGCGTCGCGCGACCTGGTACTTGCTGTGCAGCGCCAGCAAGCGCAGGCCGGCACGGCGGCACCGCCTGCCATCACCACCGCTGCCGCCGCAGGCAGGTGAGATGACCCGGCAGCTCGCCGTGATGTGGCATTGTTAATTGTAAGGTCCGCGAGAATCGTATCGTCCGCAATATGCGTATTCTGTTGTGTTTCCAAGTTGTGTCGCTGTGACGGATATCTCCAGTTGTGTGTAGATAAATGTTTGTTTCTAAACCCATTATTATTATTATCATAACCATTGTTTTTCTGATATTTATCCTCGGCCAAATATTTGCAGAATTGTATGAAGGTCTTTTAACATTTGCTGAAATTCTTTCCGATTGGATGTTTTAATTACTTTGTCGTCAGTAAGCCTCCTAGATCGTGAATCTTAATGACATAAGAGTTTCACACCTAGCGTAATTTCTGGTGTGGCGTTTTTGTAGCCATAAACTGTTGTGGATATTAAAGTCACACACGGACTGTGATAGTAGACGTGAAATAAACTGACACACAGATGATTAAAACCAGTGCCAGAGTTTTCCACACCAGGGAGTGTGACATGGAGACGCTATCGCTGGTGATTACATAAAATCCACAGTGGGGCCAGAAAGAGTGAGAGAAGCTATAGACTGGGAACATTTAATGTGTGAGGTCAGATGATGGTGAGATCTGAGTGTCTGTGAGGAACAGGAGATGGTGTTTAGTTATATCAAGGTGACAATACATGGACATCATGTTACTTAAATAAGTGATCATTAGAAGTGAACTTGCTGTTTGCCGCAGTAGAGAAAACTAAAGTTACTATTCAAAGAAACATTATTTGTCTGTTACAATGAAGGCGGTGCTCTTGAGATGTAGTGGTGCTCAGGTCACGGGTATTTTAAGACATTTACCACAGACACACTCATGTTAGATATTTCTTTTGTTTATAATTCAGCACAAATGAAAATGCATAAAAATGACAGTACGTGAAGTTTGATTTGAAGCTTTCGTGACTGCAGGAATCATACTCTTTGGTTCTTTCGGTAAAGTCACCTAGGTAGAAAAGAAAAGAAATCACGACGTTTCGGGCGCAACACAAGCGTCCGTCATCAGGTGGGAAAGCTTGTGCTGCGCCCGAAACGTCGTGATGTATTTTATTTTATACCTACGTGACTTTACCGAAAGAACCAAAGAGTATAGTACATGAAGCGTTCAACGCCCACTGCTGCTGGTGCACTCAGCGTGCATTCGATTTTAACAGGATCTTAGGACAATAAAGCCATGCCTTCTTTTCTCACTTGGGTACTTCTATCATGAGAGGCTTCTGAACTTCACACGACATTAAACAAAATCTACAAACCATGAAAGCAGTGAAGGCTCCTTAGCTACAAATGGGTTGGAGACACGCGTATGCAGGCGAACTGAACTCGCGTTATGTATTTTGCAAGGGCTGCTGTGATAGGATAATGCTACAATACACCATGTGATATAAGCTCTACTATAGCCGTACGGTTCGTTTTGAAATACAGCTACATTATTGTGATTATTGTTGGTACATTTTAAAACTACTGTATGTAATTCCGTTATGAAATGTAGTTATGAAACAACAATATAATCATTTAAGTAAGAAAACATCTACTGATTGCTTTGGTGCTCTTGAATATGTTTCGTGGTTAAATTGACATGTGGTGGTTATATAACATTATTTTTGGACGGCATGTGTAGTATGAGCATTACAAGGTCGTAAAGTGATTTGTGTTTGGGGTACAGATGTTCAATTCAATTCAAAGTTAAATGAAACTGACATCGCGATAATAGTCATATTGCGAAATCTAAAATTGTATCAGAAAAAAAATATTTTGGCAACCTTAGTATTTTCCATAACTCTGTACGTCTGTGTCTGCGTGTGTCGGCCTTCGTAGGTGGTGGCTAACGGCACTTGCCCCAACAGTCTTTTAAAGGCTATACGGGGATCTTTGTATATGTGTACCCGTGTGTGTGTGTACTTTTGTGTTTGCTCGATTATCTGAACCGGTCCTGGGCCTCCCCTAGATCTACTCAGCCGCAAATGAGTACCTGGTGCAATGTGTAAACATTTGCCACCAGTGAGACAAAGGCGGCGGGGCGTGGTGCTGGCCACCCACCCCCTCGTGTGCCGTGCCGGCCTTCATAGGTGCTCGCCATTAGCACTTGCCCCAACAGTCCGTCCGTTTCGGCTATAATGGGGGACCTTTGTCTTTGTGCGCTCGTTGGGCCACCCACAGAGCCTTGGGAGCCGCCCGCAGGCGCAAGAAGGACAAGACCGGAGGGTCCGTGGCGGTGCGAGGAAGGGGTGGGGGGGGCTTGCCTTCGGAGCGGCCGCCCCCCACGGACGAGGAAGAACAAATGAGGGTCGCTCTGGCGATGTCGGCCTCCCTGATGGAACTCGAGGAGAGGGCCCCTCCTGGGAGCACGGGGCTGCTGCAACTCAAGCCTCTTCCCGACAAAGGTGAGGTGGAAACGGTCGATGTTTGGCAGTCAGAAGGGGCCCGGTAAATGAGATCTCGTAGCACTGTTGTTTGGAATCTGAAGCGGAATATTTATTTACATTGGAGGAATCCGATGAGCTACAAAGCTGTTTTTCACAGATCTCCAGCCGGGGGGCAGGTAAGAACGTAACAACAACAAATGTTACAAACAGCATGGTAGTGCAAAGCACAAAATACATAAAAAAAAAACACCGAAACACATACAAATAAAGCAAAACCATCCCCATTTTACTAGGAAAAGCCCACTGAGGTATTAACTTATTTTTCAGAAGCGACCTGGCCACAAATGATAGCTCAACAAAGGGGCCCTTCATTTGGACATTTATAGCACCAAAATCATCTAAATAAACTCAATGCATGTTTCTAAATATTTAAAAGGGAACACAACCATACACCTAACTTTTGTTTTTCTTGTCGACGCATGCCTCGGTTTTGTATCAATGGGCTGTCTAATATGAGTTTTATGGCAAAGATTAATGAGAAAATAGCCTTTAAAGTGATGGTCAAACACATAATGGTGGCGTGCAAGTGATGTCACCCTTGTGCAGATTGATTCGTCACCAATGCTGCCGCATCCCAGGAATGAATCTGACCAGATCCCTGACCGTTTCGTTTAATTTACACTTGTCCGATAACTTTAGACACCACACAGCATGGGTGTACATCTATGAGATAAGAGATGTTTCCTTTTTAGCGAATCCGGTCCGCTAACTTATTGCTGCCTCTGGGAAATAAGATGTTGATTCCACTAATCGTCGCACATCTGTGCGAGGACAAAACTAACCACATAGTTCGTATAGCTCGCCAAAACCAGTGCCCAGGCTTGGATAGTTTCTTTTGGCAAAGAAATAAGCGAGAATACCTTCCGAAAATCTCCCAATAAAGTGTAGGCAGAAACGTTGCAATGCGTACCAGTGCGATGAGACTAGCGCTTTCGTAAAAAAAAAATAGAAGCAGACTGGCGGGCTCTGTATGTGCGTGAGTGTGCGCGCTTATGCGTGCCGGTTTGCGAGCGTGTTTTCCCTGCTTCGCTGTCCTTCTCTTGTACGGTGGCAACCAGAGGTCGCAACCGGGTACCCGATACCCGTACCCTACCCGATACCCGGCTACCCGTACCCTCCCGGGTACGGGTACGGGTACCCGTTTGCGACCCTGGTGCGGCCGGGTACGGGTACGGGTAGGCCGTGAGTCACTGGTGAGTAACCGTTTGTCACTCATTTCGGGTAGGGTACGGGTAGGGAACGGGTACCCATTTGCGACCCTGGTGCGGCCGGGTACGGATACGGGTAAGGAATCAAAACCCGTTTGCGACCTCTGGTGGCAACACGAAGAGACCTTCCTCACGGCACTCGGCTTGACGGGCTCGCCCGGCTTGTGTTTTCCTGCGAATACAACCAAACCCTCCTCGTAAACCAGCAACGCTCTCTCGTTTGTCGTCTCGGCTGCCCTTGGAACGTTCTCGACATCGGCGTGCCCTCGCCGCGCATGACGATGGCACCATTACGTTGAAATTACAAAAAAAATGTGCAAGTGTCATGCGTCAAACTTGTTTTTTGTTATCAACGGCAACTAAGCACTCGCGTGTTTAATTGCCGAACATGCACAATTACGTCTCGAAATGGGTTTGAGACGGAAAATTAGCCGTTCTGTAAATTGGCACGTGTCATTGAATAAGTGATCAGTCTAACACATGTCGTTATTATTTGGGGATTCTTATGCACTAACGCTGAATGTTTATTCAGTAAATTAGCGGGCACTTAAATGTGTTAAGTGTCCTCATTTTCTGTTTAAGAATCGGGAATTGGCCACGCTTAATATAAAACGCCAATTACGTTAAATATTGAAATGGTTATTAACATTCCTGAATAATTAGCTCTACAGCATTAACAACATTAGTGGTGGCAAAGGAATGAAGTTACAATTTGATGATCGTGCTCAACACGGGTGGGATTTCAACAGCGGTTGTGTTAAGGGATGTTACATTTCTGTCACTGGCTTAGGACTGCCAAAATAATCCCACAAAACACCAACTTTTATACCGTGGGGTATTTGGTTTCAAAGTCGAGCGAAAGTCTCATAATTTGGAAACCTGATTTAATCGCGGTGGCTTCAACCCAGATACCAACTCAGGTTCTTGGAAAGTCTCGGTCTACATCTTCTTGATTCTTTCGGTAAAGTCACGTAGAAGGGAAGTAATAAAATAATAAAAATAAAACATAATAAAACAATTCTCACGACGTTTCGGCCACAACGCAAGCAGCCGTCCTCAGGCGAAGAATGAGACATTATCAAGCTAGGAGCTTATATAGGTGTAGCGAGGAGGAGCGCCTTAACAAAAGAATGTGCATATGAAGAGGAATTTAGCATACCAATGGGCAATGCGTAGGAGGTGGGCGGAGGGGTTTCAAAGTCCCATTATGCCCATGCATTATGCAGGATCAACAGCACCACGGGGGGGCGCAAGGAACAGCGTTAATAAAGGAAAGGAATGTTAATGATATGTAGCTGCATCTACCAAACAACCATGTAGAAAACCAAATTAAAAAACTACATAAAAAACTAAAATATAAACTGATACTTACTATACTCTACAATAAGCTGAGTTACTAACAACAAATAATAAATTACAATTCTACGTCGTATAAAGTATATAATATACTTCCATCTAAACTTTATTCTCTTAGCATATACAGTACTATATACTGCCATAGATAAACCCAACATTAAATAATATACTGTATTGCTGTAAACCACTATGTATTATTCAACTCACCCTAATGTGTATCGAAATGGTTTATTACGTCCTTCCAATGATTGCTAAGCCTGAATCCATCTTCTCGGTTAAAATTGTCTCTGTGTTTGTATATGTGGATCGCCTCATGAACGAATCTCTCATGATAGCCAGATGGCTTGCAGAGAACCTCCGTCTTGGAGAAGTCAATGTCATGTGAGCCCACTGAGTTGTAACAGTGGTCTGCCACGGCTGAGGTGTTTGTCCTACCGTGTTTTAGATCAGCTTTATGTTCACGAATGCGGTCTGAGACGTGTCGTTTGGTTTCCCCAATGTAACTGCTACCACAGAGGCAACTTAGTTTGTAGACGCCAGGGTACTGTATGTCTGGAATCACATCTTTTACAGACGGTACCAGATCACGGATTTTATGTACTGTGTTGAATCGGACCTGGATCTTGTGTTTAATCAGGATTTTGGAGATCTTTTTTGTGACCCCAGCAATGTAGGGTAAGGTGATGGTCTTGAAAGGCTCCTCAACAGGATCCTTCTTGATGGTTGGAGTGATGGCTTTGCGGATTGTGTAGTCGGAGTAACCATTAGCCTTAAGAGCTTGGCGTACGTGTTCCAACTACTGGAATGTCCTTCCCGAGCTGCCAATTCACCGCGTTTGAGTGCCGCGTTTGACTCGTGTATGTTGTACACACAACACACCCGAAGACCCGAGTTCGATTCCTGCTCACGGCCAACACCGGTGACGAGTATTTGAACCGGTCCTCGGCCTCCCCTATGTGAACATCGCCACTGGGGAGACAAAGGCGGCCGGGGGTGGTGCTGGCCACCCACCCCCTCGTGTGCCGTAGTGCTGGCCTTCATAGGCGCTACTCGCTAACAGCACTTGCCCCAACAGCCTGCGTAGGTTACACGGGGGGGTCTTTATCTGTGCGATCGACGTGCTTGGCAGCCGCACCCAAGAAGGCCCGCCGGAAGAAGAACGCCGGCGCCGCGTCGGCCCTGCTGCAGGCCGATCCCGCCGCCACCGTGCGCCGACTGGCAGAAAAGATGGCCGTGCTGCTGGTGCCGGACACGGAGCTGGAGCAAGAAGTGGCGTCACGTCGCACACCGCCACTGCCACCCAGCCGCCTGCTGCCCTCGCATGCGTCGTCATCGGTGCCAGCGGCGCCGCCGCCGTGGTGTGGTTCCGCGGGGACGGCGCTGCTGTGGAAGCGCAGCGCGCTAATCCCCGCCGACTTGCAGGGAGAGGCGCCGTTTCTCTGCCCGGCCCTGGTGCCGCCACTGTCGCCGGGCGGACCGGTACCAACCGGGGCAGCCCAGGTGTGGTTTTTACTCCATTGGGATGCGTGTGTGCGGGTTTGTCTTTTTTTGTGTGTGTGTGTACGTGCGTGCATTTGTATGTGCGTGCATTTGTGTGTGCGTCAGAGGTCGCAAACGGGTTTTGATTCCTTACCCGTACCCGGCCGCACCAGGGTCGCAAACGGGTACCCGTACCCATACCTGATACCCGTCCGGGTACGGGTAGCCGGGTATCGGGTAGGGTATGGGTATCGGGTACCCGATTGCGACCTCTGGGATGAAGCCATGTTGCAGGCGCGGGTGGGTTGATTCTAGGAACTTGAATTGTGAGAAGAGACAAGACGTTGGGAAATGAGTGACAAACGGTGACTCACCAGTGACTCACGGCCTTCTCACTCATTGGTTGGGGTGAGTCACGTGCGGCTACCCGTACCCGTACCCGGCCGCACCAGGGTCGCAAACGGGTACCCTTAACCGTACCCGTCCGGGTACGGGTAGCCGGGTATCGGGTAGGGTACGGGTATCGGGTACCCGATTGCGACCTCTGGTGTGCGTGTTTTGTGTGTGTGTCTGGGTTGGTGTTGGCCACCCCATGTGTGGTGTATCGGGCTTCATAGGTGCTCGCTAACAGCATTTTCCCCAACAGTCTGTTAAAGGTGGTACGTTGGACCTTGGTCATTGTCTTTGTATCTGGGTCTGTTCCGTAACCTCCCATCAGCGAGCCCTCGGCACTTCATGTGGCCTGTAGGTGCAATTAGCTTAGCACAAGTGCCGTGGTGATATCATTGCCACTTGGCGATCGGCGGCTATTGTGTGGGTTTGTACCTTGCGAGCGGGTGTGTGTTTGCGTGTGCGTGCATTTTTGCATGTGTTTAGGCGTGTACCTTATAATCCACATAACATGGTATCATGCAATGGGAAAATTAATTATCATCAAGGAATTGGTGAATATTTACAACCCCACTGTTTATGTGCGATTCGTGGTGTGGCGGTCAGCGTGTGCACACCTACTCGAGAAGACTAGGTTCAGTTCCTGTCCATGATACACGTGAATACTTGTGTTGCCTCCGAAACGTCGTGAATTTTATTATTTTATTTTTTTATTAATTTTAATTAAATTTTTTACCTACGTGACTTTACCGAAAAAACTAAGAGTGTGAATACTGGAGGCAGTTGGTGTTCGTAGAATATTATACCTGGCGCCGTGTTTCCACATCAGCACCTATCACACAGTGTGTGGCGCTGCCCTTAATAATCCATGGCTAACAACTTTTACTGCAAAAGCCAGTGTAGGATAAACGGTAGACCTTTGCTTTCGCATGTATCCTTGCACAGCTCCGTTCGTGCATGTACGTGTGAATTCATTTCAGAAACGGCTGTCTTTCTCCGACACCATCACTGATGCGCCAGCGAACCCGGTCGGAGACCGAGTCTCCCTGCGGCAAACACCGCAGGATTCCTCACTAAGAAACTCCCAGCCGGGATTGGCCGAAGGGAGTGTGGGTGGCTGCGCTGGCGACGTTAGTCGTGGAGGAGGTGGCTGTGGCATTGGTGGCACCGGTGGGGGCGACGGCTTGTCGGCCTCCGAATCGGGCCGCTCGGGAGAGTGGCAGCAGGAGGTGTCGGGCAGCCAAACGCTGTTGGCGCTGGTGGAGTTGGCCAGGGAGGGGCTGCCCCTCACTCAGTTCATGCAGGACTTGGGCGAGCCGCAACTGCCTTCGTGTACAGGTCAGTGTGTGTGTAAGTGAAGTATACAGCGTCCTTTACGGCATCGGAATGGCGAGGCAACATGAGGGATCTTTGTCTTTGTTGGCGATTAATACTAATAATGATGCTGATGATTATGATGGTGATGGTGGTGATGATATCATTTGCTGATTGTGTCACAGGAGCCATAGAGGAGATGAGTGGTTTCCTGCCCGAGACGGAGCCCTGCGTCTCACCGTGTCCGTCAGAGCTCCACGGTGCAGGCCCAGCCCAGCACAGTTCCGCAGAACCCAGCCTGTCGGTCCGTACACACACGGAGCCTCGTGCACGTAACTATCACTTACGGGGGCTGATCAAAACGTCCATTTCTGCGCCATCCCACGGACTTTGCAAGCGCTCCTCATTAACCATGCTTTGACCAGAATCTATGCATGCAAACCTGAATCTGCTGATGAGACACCGATTGTTGAAACCGGTCCAGAGGTTGCTGGTGTCGAATGGATGCATTGAATAATCGGTTAATATTCTTAAGCTCGCAATCCAAGCGTCGGATTGCTTCCGTTCGAATTGTTGTTTTTATTTTGCTTATGTTGGATCGCGTGACCGCAAATCGTGAGAATTTAATTGCGATGGTATTTCACAGTTTCGATGGGACACAACACATACCGCCTTTGTATTACAACTGAGTGGTGGTGCTCTCTCCCCAGATGGTGCTAAATGTCTTTGTTTCCCAGTCCTTTGGCCTCTTGGGTCATCGTGGCACGACGTCGCTGCAACTCTTAATTGAGATAATAACAAAAATAATTTTCTACATTTGGTTTTCCCACCATTTCAGTCGTGCAGGGTTATCATGGAGGCCGCTGTGTGTTTCACAGATGGATATCAGAATCAGAATCTTTATTTCGATTGCAGGAGGAATCCAATGAGCCTATGTAGCTCTTAAATTTCGATTTAAAGCTTTCGTGACTGCAGGGATTCATCTTCTTGGTTCTTTCGGTAAAGTCACGTAGAAGGGAAATAATAAAATAATAAAAATAAAACATAATAAAATAATATAATAATGTTATGAAATAAAATAAAATAAGAATTATGTTTTATTATTTTATTATTTGCCTTCTACGTGACTTTACCGAAAGAACCAAGAAGATATGTAGCTCTTTTTCACAGATGTCCAGTATAGGCGGGGTGAGCAAGTTTTCCACCAGGGAGACTGTACACTTTGTGTAATCTCGATTGAGTAATTTGTGCATACATTTTCAAAGTTAGCTCATTTGGACCACGATCCGGGCACTCAATTTTTATACTCGCTTGGAACGACGGCACGGGGGACCTTTTAACGTCCGCTGCAAAGGAGAAGAGTGCGTATTTGTATGGCTAATACAAGTCGCAGGGATAACCAGGGTAGCCCGCCAGATTCTAACCGTGCACCTCCACCGCAAAGCGGTGAGCGCGCTGCCGATGGGCCGTGTCACCGCCCAAACGTAGCTTCCATCCCGACTCCAGTGCTTGATGTCTGACACGCGGCCATTTGGTGGTTTTCCACCTTCCAATGGGAGTAAGGAGCAGAATTGCCCTCTACCGATTTTTGCATAAATGATATAATCCCAAAAAGGCAAAATGTACAACGTTATTAATTGATGTAGGTCAGGTTATTTGCATTATAATGTCGCTCTGTATTTTACCGATAAAATAATATTGATATATATTTAGTCAAAGTGTAAAAAAATGTGTTCATGATTGAAATTACATTGAGTGGTGACATTTCCCTAAAAATGTAATACTCCACTTTAAATTGTCAGTCTTTCAGTTAATTATGCTGAAATATTAACTTAATTACGTAATATATATTTAATAAATGTGAATTAGTGTAATGTAGAGTTTGGGAACGTTTGACCAGATACATTTTTTTTGTTTTGACCTGGTAGAAGAAAACCATGGTCCTAGAGAAAACCGCAGAACTCGAATTACACACACAAGCAAGTCATCAACCTACTTGCTTTACTACCTCCTGTGGGCCCCCACTTACGGTCCAAACGGCCAAGAGAGTGCCGGTCGGGTCACACCGTGGCGTCAGTTAATACGGCTTTTCCCCGAGGGGTCAATACGAAACAATATGTGCCGTCTGCTAATTTATTTATGCATTCTGTGAGCCTTGGCGTGTCGCCCAAGAGCCCGGGCGTGGGAGCTTGTGCGTTGAAGTGACCGGCAGTGGCTCTCTGTTCCCTCCTGTGGACTTCAAGTGTCCTCAGACGGATGACAGCAAAATACAACACCTGGTGCCCATCCTGATGGGCCCCCCCGGGGTGCGATGCAACACGGCGCGGACGCCGCTGCGCATGATGCCACGTCGAGCCGCGAACCCCGCGAGTTGAACGCTTTTCCTTTTTTCCCTGTTCGGACAAGTTTTAGTTAAAAAAACATAAACGCAAACCGATATTTGGGAAAGGACTCGAACCATCTCCAACAAATCGACCACCGGTAGCTCTCACTGGCTCCCTCTGACTCACTGGCTCCCACTGTCATTGGCTCACACTGTCACTGGCTCACACTGTCACTGGCTCCCATTGGCTCCCAATTGGCTGGCTCCCGCAAGCAAAGAGATATTAGTAAAGATCATTATCATGCCCCCCCCCCCCATCGACCCAAAAAGCTAAGAGATTACGAGAAGAAGGAAATTGAGTACCTTCTGGTGGAGACGGCACTACTTTGTGGGAAAACGAAAGCGTTTATCTGCCATAGGAATTGTGACTCGAGTAGAGATCGATATCCATGGAAGAGTGATGTGCGTTTGTGTGTGTGTGTGTGTTGTCTGTGCGGGTCGGGGCGGCAGGCCGCCAGGCTGGTGGCTGATCTGTCGGAGATGGTGAACAACCCCCACATGAGCGACGTGCAGCTGCAGGTGGACACCGGGGAGCTGGCGTACGCACACATGTTCATGCTCTACGCTCGTTGCCCTGCGCTGATGCAGCAGGTGCGTGCGCGTGCGTGCGTGTTCAGCTCATGTGGAATGGGTGTGTGTGCCTGTGTGTGTGTGCTCATGTGGGGGGCAGTAGCTATGAACTCGGCGACTCGAGTTCGATTCCCGCTCGCAGCAAACACCAGTGACGATTCTCTAAACCGGTCCTGGGCCTCCCCTAGGTCGACTCAGCCTCAAATGAGTACCTGGTGCAATGTGTAAACATCGCCGCTAGGGAGACAAAGGCGGCCGGGCGTGGTGTTGGCCACCCACCCCCTCGTGTGCCGTGCCGGCCTTTCTAGGTGCTCGCTAACAGCACTTGCCCCTACACTCTGTTAAGGTTATACAGGGGATCTTTATCTTTGTGTGCTCATGTGGGGGGCAGTAGCTATGAACCCGGCGACTCGAGTTCAATTCCTGCTCACGGCCAACACCAGTGACGATAATTTGAACCGGTCCTGGACCTCCCCTAGGTCGACTCAGCCTCAAATGAGTACCTAGTGCGGTGTGTAAACATCGCAACTGGGGAGACAAAGGAGGTCGGGCGTGGTGCTGGCCACCCACCCCCTCGTGTACTGTTCCGGCCTCCATCGGTGCTCGCTAACAACACTTGGCCAAATAGTATGCTAAAGTATATATGGGCGGCGGTGGTGGGGAGGGATATTTGACTTTGTTAACGTGTGTGCAATACGCAAGTGATTTTCACGCGATCGCTTGGATCATCTGTCGGCATGCCGGCACACAGCCGGTGGGTCACGAGACTCTTTTTTGTTGGGGGGGGGGGCGGGGGGGGGGCGGTGTGCAGGTGTTCACCGAGGGCTTCGACGCCGTTTGTGAGCGCGGCGAGGCCCAGGGCCGGCGTGTGATCGTGCACGACGCCTCGCTGGACGCCGTGCTCGCCCTGCTGCACTTCGTGTACACGGGGAGCCTGCACGTGGCGCCCAGCGCGCTGTCGGAGACGCGGGCGCTCGCCGACAGGTATTCTCCCGTGGGAACGACACGCCGAGGGAGCCCGTCGGTTCGCGTCGGCTTGCATTGCCTCCCATGAGATCGCGATGGCTCCCCGTTGGATTCTGCTGGCTCCCATTGGTTCCCGGCAGCTCACATTGGTTGCTGTTGCCTCTTGCTGGCTCTCATTGGCTCTCATCGGCTCCCATCAGCTCCCCATTAGTTTCGTCTGGATCTTACTGGCTCCTGGTGGCTCATGCTGACTCCTACCAGCTCCCAATGGCTCCCATCAGCTCCCCATTGGTTTCGTCTGGATCTTACTGGCTCCTGTTGGCTCATGCTGACTCCTACCAGCTCCCATTGGTTCCCACCTGCTGGACCAATTGGCTGCCGCAAGCTCCCTTTGGCCCCCGCTTTTGATCCCGCTGTTAAATTATACTTACGCGTAATTAACCGCTAATACATTTAATCAACACATAATAGCAATGTATTTTAAGACGTGTGTTTTTGTTTTTAAACAACAATGTATTTTTTATGGTAGCCTTTATGGCTTAACCCGGATCCCAGAGAGGTGTTCCTGTGTAGTAGTAAATAATAATAATAATCACGCCACTTGCCCCCACACAGTGCATGAAGCTGAATGCGGGGCTCGTTGCGTTGCGCGTGCCGAGCTGCAGGTTCGAGCTGAGCGACCTGCTTAGCGCGTGCGCGTCGCCGCCCGTCAGCGGTGGAGGCGCGTCGCCGCCCGTCAGCGGTGGAGGCGGTGTGTCGCCGCGGCCGTCGTACTCGGGGGCGGCGCGGGAGGGCGACGCGGCCATACGGGAGCTGCTGCGCTCGCTCTGGGAGCACGAGGAAGAGGAGGAGGAGGAGGACGGCGGAAGGGACGGAGAGGCCGTCAAGGCGCGCAGGCACGACGACGACGACGGCGGCGGCGGCGACAACGACGATGGTATCGGCGACAGCGACCTGGACGAGGTGTACGAGTTCGTGGCCACGCAGCGGCGTGCATGCGGCGGCCGCCGCCGCGGCTCGGCCGACGCGGCGAGCGAACGGCTCGGCTCCAACAGCGACAGCGCGAGCGGTCTCGACGGCGAGGAGGAGGAGTCGGCGGCGGCCGTGGCGTCCGTCAAGTATAGAGTGTCGGACGCGAGTGCCGCTCGGTCGCCCCGCGCCAACGACACCTTCGCCGGGGGCAGCTCAAGCGAGGCGGGGACGGTGGCCGGGGCGGCGGTCGCGTCGGCCTCGTCGGGCCCCGACGACTCGTACGAGCGGATGTTCACCGAAGAAGATGCGAGCGGCGAGTACGTGGAGCCGTCGCCGGTGACGCCGTTCGCTCGCAGGCCTCTGCCGCGGGTGGCCGATGTTTGCGAGCGCGCCGCCTCTACGCGGCCTCGCCCCGGGACGCTCGGCAAGGGTTGCGACGACCCCTCGTCGCGCTCCCCCTACCGGTTCGGCCCCGCGGCGTCAAGTCCGTTCAGAATGAAAAATCGCTCGCCGGGTCGACGGCGGCCGACGATCGGCGTCGACCCCCATCTGCAATATTCACTCTGCGAGGCTGAGCGCTCTCACTTTGATCGCTCGCCCGTCCCTCGTCATCCGTCGCCCGCCTCGGTACCGCCTTCGCCGCAACGTCCATCGCCCGTGAGGCAGTCGCCCGGAGTAGCTGTTCCACACCCGGTAACGCCTCCGTGCTTGACAGCGCTTTCACCAGGTTTGCCCGCTCTACTCGCGGCGCCGTCCGCAAACGACACCGTGCCGACGAGCTCGCCCCACGCAACATCCAACCACCCGTCCCCCGGCCGCGCCGGCCGGTCCATTGCCAGGGCTCTGCGCAAGCAGCGGCGCCATCTCGCGAGCGAGTTTGATGCTCTGCTGTGCGCCGGCGGCGAGGACGGGCCGGTTCGTACTCGAGCGGACGAGGGCGGCGCCGTGACCCCGGAGCCGTCGTCAAAATCTCACGCAACATCCTCCATCGACGCTTCCGTGTCGGAGACGTCGGTGAACTTGCAGCTGTCCACCGACAGCGAGATTGGCAGCGGCGAGGTCTCCTGGCTGATCCCCGGTACGCCCGGAGCGGCTTCCAGGTCCTGCGGCGTTCAGACGTTGCAGTCGTGCCTCCTCCCCGGCGCTCGCGGGGCGTCCTCCCCCGGCCCCGACCACGGCCACGGCCACGCGCTCATCGACCTGACGCTTTCCCCGCACGAGGGCAGCAGCTACGCCTCGTTGTTCAGCGGGGGGAGCTCGGCGAGAGACTCGGGGGGCGCCGCTCCCTGTCCGAGCCTAGATGCCGACGATGCGCCCGAGTCGGCCGTCATCGTGTTGGACGACTCTCTTGAGAGGAGCCCCACGGGCGAATTCCTTCTGCCCACGTTGACCGCGCCGGCCCGAGACGACCGCGTCATCAGACTCGCCGAGATCGGGCGGGGCTCTCCGGAACGTTGCTCGCTCGGGGACGACCCGCGTCCGGACTCGCGCGACCTCGGCACGGGACGTGCGCGCGTGTCCACGTCTGCGGCGGGCGACTCGTGCGGAGAACTGTCGGGTCGTTTTCCCGCCACGCCCGACGAGCTGCCGCAGCGGACGCCCCAGCGTGACGGCGTGCCGATGACCTCCGGTTCGGCAGCCTCCCCTTGGCAGTCGGGGTGCTTTGTCCGCATGGAGCTGAGCCTCAGAGAGCGGCTGCTGAGCAGGCTCGCGGCTCCAAGCTTTCACACCCAGGTGAGCGAAAGTTGAACCTCTTTGGTTGTCAGGTGACACCGACCCACTGAATTGAAGTTGAATTGGCCGAATGAATCGAGGGGGTTAATGTCTGGACATGGCTGTGAGAATTGTTCATCGACGGCGATGATAACGCTTGTACACCTGACCCAGTTCTAAACATAATTAGATTGTTTTGATGCTGACGTAAATAGGCACTGCACCAATTAGCCCCAGCGTAACGGCGTGCCGTTGTGAAAGAAGTTCAACATACACATATTAAACTGGAGCTGGGCTATCCAATCATTTAAGTCAGGGGTGGGGAACCTTTTTTCTGCCAAGGGCCATTTGTTATATGTATAACATCATTCGCGGGCCATACAAAATTATCAGCTTAAAAATTAGCCCGTTATATTTGGTCAAACATTTAATTAACTCGCCCCTAATGCGATGGCTGTAACTGCTTCTCTTTGGCGAGGCGTGTGATGTTAGCCGGTATTGATGACGTTGCTGCTACTCGCAACTGCTTTTCCAGGTTTGCTCCCAGATTTATTGAATTTCGAGTCCCGCCTGCGGTTGCCTTGGCAGGGCCACACCAAATGATTTCGCGGGCCTCGTACGGCCCGCGGGCCGGACGTTCCCCACCCCTGATTTAAGTAATTAATTGATTACTCTTCCGCTTATCAGCTAATTGAATGACACGACGGAAATAGGAGAAAAAGCCTCTCCTCTGTAAGCTGCGTGCGCCACTGGAGACGCTGGAAGGGTCGGTGGGGCGGGGAGGGGGGGCGGTGACGTCGTCGCGACCCCTTCCTCGTGATCCTAGCGTAGCTCTTTTGAATGAAACGTCGACGACGGACGGCGCGGTGCCGCTGCAGGAGGACGACGAGGATCGTCTCGTGTGGACGCAGTGCGCCGCCGCCGCTGATGGCACCGCCGCCGTCGCCGGAGAGGAACCCGCCGCGTCGCCGCCCGCCCCGGACGTCGCCTTCGACAGCTGGAACCCCGGGGAGGAGCAGCTGTGTGGCCTGGGCCTCGGCTCGCCCGACTCGCTCGCTGGGGCCACCACCCCAGGTGCGCAGGGCGTTCGATGAGTCGCGCGTGCGATTTGTGAGCCGCTTGTGCATTTGTTTGTAAATGCGGGGAGCGGTGGTGCAGCGGTTAGCGCGCTGCGCTACGAACCCAAATTTGAGAACCTTGAATAAACCCATGCAGAACAGGGAAAACATGCACGACGCCTCACAGAACGCCGCACAAGTCCGGAATCAAACCCGGATACATTTTGCTTCGAGGCGCTCGGAAATGGAATTTAGGCCCTGAGCCACTTAGCCGTCTCCTACAAGTAAAAGCTATTTGTTTGAATCGAGGGCCACCTGTCATTGCATATTGTTCACCACTCAACCCCCGTCCCCAGGCCGGCCTGGAGTGGATGCATGCCCGCATTCAGCAGCTGCTATGCTTATTTGTGTCCTCCTCTCTTTGATAGGGCACAATGCAACAGAGCCCTCTTTGCGATAATACATTTACGTCGATTTCGCAAAATGAGCACTGTCCTTCTGCTGGCAGGTGCAACTGTGTTTTTTTTTTGCTTTTGAGGTGGCCGTGGTGATTTAGAGGGAAACTTTTCATGTTTTCAGCCCACGCCTCCTCTTGTGTGTTCTTGTTTTGAGCCAGGGGTCACTTCTCATGATTAGACATATTGTGCTCACGAGTTTGAGAGTCTTTCTGCTCAGACCTTGGTCACTGATGATTTTTGTATCTTTTTTCCCCCGAATTATCTTGCAGTTGTGCTCTGTTGTCATACTATCAGATGAAGAAATGTATTTTTGGAGCAGTGCATCATCCCTTGTTAGAGAACTGAATCTGGAAGCTCATATCAAAGGTCTTGCTGTTAGATCCATTCAGTTTCCCTTTATCCACCGTGATGGATGCCTGCGCTTTATCATGCACCTGGCTATCGAGTTGTCACATGACAGTCAAACCGAAATGTTTGATTAGTAGAGCTGAAATTTGCTTCATTAAAGTCAAAACCCAACTTTAAAATTATGGTTTTGTTCAGGCATTGCGGATGACTGGACCGAGACCGTCCACTCGCTGCACTTGAGAACACACATTTATCTGCGGCCAGCTGCACAAGATCAAAACCCAGGATCTCGGTGGTCATGGCCCAATACTCTGCTGTGTGTCTGGACAGTTCAGGGGTCACTAATGAATTTGGTGTCACAAAAAAAAGGCAATGACTTTGTGTTCCATTTTCGCTTTGTTCGCCCAGATGTGGATTGATGCACATCAATCGGATAAAAAACACTACTTTGGCTCTTAGAAATATCATTATCAGGATTAAATAAAATCCAGACTTAATATGATGGGATTCTTTTCATGCAGTCATTAGGTTACCGTGGCTGACATCATGATATCGGTACATCCGTCACTCAGCATGACCAGGAATCTAGCTTAAGTTGCTGTGTTTATAAGGCAATACTACTGCACCCACCAATAGGTGCAAGGGAGTTGTCTCAGTCTTGGAATGTTTAGCGAAGGCGAACCTTTCTGTTTTACATCTTCCCCAGATAATTAAACATCAACGTCACCGGTATGCAAACTGCACGAGTATATCCTGGATTGAAAAGTTTCCTCTCGGGCTAATGACAGGCACATTTGCCCATACACGCACACACAGACAGCACAGTCAACTTTTGTCTTGATTGTCAGTGGCCCTTCTGTAACGAGAACCTTTTGGGAACGGTGTGCCCGTAAAAACCCACAGTCCACGAGGCGAGAGGCGCTGGCAGGCAGCTCCAAGCGGGGTCGGCCACCCCAATGCCCTGCTACTCCGACATGGAGACGCCCCACCTGAAAAAGGAGCTGAACAGGTGAGACACGCGGGGCCCTTTTCGCCGCTCTGCGTAATGTTCTGGATCGGTGATGATAATGATATCGTGTGGCCAATCTTTTCCTTTCATGAGGCTGCCGATGTCAATGCAGAGCAACAGCTACAATTTCACATTCAGGTGGACAAGCCAGATGAGCGCGTCATGAGCAGCGGAATGTATCGCTGTGACGTCTCATTCGTATTTGTGGATCGGGCATTGCGTCGTTACACGTCGCACGGTCTGTTCTGGATGACCGCAGTTGCCCACTGGAGAGTTTTCAATTTTCCATTTGCGCATCGGGTACCCGCATCTGCCATGGTTTGTGCAGATGCGATTTACGGTGGACCGTGAGCTTCGTGGAAGGTCAGACCCAGGCATCTTCTGGGTTGGGTCTTTTCACATTGGGGTTTGTTTGTGAGTGTGGCCAATGAAGAGCAAATATTTAGAAATTCAGTTCCCGGCGATTTAGCCATTCAATTGCATTGTCCGAGAGTTGGCGAATTTCTGTATATGTCAGCGCTTTCAAATCTTTCTGGACCTGTGGGCCACTGTCAACCCTCAAGGAAAAAAATGTGCAGACCACCACTCGGCAATAAAATGTGAATGACTCATTAAGCGCTGTCAATTGTTTTAGAAAATATCGTAGCATCTGAAACCGTTCCACGGAACCACTTCTCACAGCCTTGCGGAGCACCGTTGGTCTGCGGACCGTAGGTTGGGAACCACTGCCCTTGATCAAAGAATGTATAAGGACAGCTCTGTGTGTCCGCATATTAGTCATTGATCCATCGGTCAATGAACAATTTAATCCGCCAGTATTTGTTTACGCAAGCAAACTGTGGACCCTCTTAGATCGTCTGCTGTCTCGTCAGTGCCATT
The DNA here is from genome assembly GCF_965212315.1 of Lampetra planeri. Lineage (NCBI taxonomy): Eukaryota > Metazoa > Chordata > Hyperoartia > Petromyzontiformes > Petromyzontidae > Lampetra > Lampetra planeri. Next base: position 7,329,247 of record NC_136129.1, read on the forward strand.
GGTCCGCAAAGTGGTTTCGCTTTGATGTGCTCCACAACTTTGCACGATGAGTGTGCATACGGTAATGTTCTCGAGCCATTTCCTAAATGCCAATCAGAGTGTGCATCAGGCTCACCGGTTGGGATTTTAAGCCAGAATGATTGATCGCGAGCACATGGTGCATGGCGGTTAGCACATCTGCATGATAACCGCGTGAGTGTATTGCATTACCTAAATGAGTTTAAAGTCCTCTGTAGCATTGAGAGGTTTTAGTAGGAACACCCATGAATCTAAACTCTAAATGGCAAACCAATTGTTCACGTTTGTTTTGTTTTAACGAGGTGAGAAGTCATGACTTGGGTAACTAAAATGACAAAATAAATATAATAAAAAAAGTACGACGAGAAGAATCGAGAAAGCAGAGCTAAAACAACCAAATAGAAATGAGAGAAAAAGCAACCCGCATTGCTGGATGAAATACAAAACACTTGCACGAAACGAAATCACGTTTGTATCGAGTACATTCCCCATGATGAAAGCGAGGTTGGAAAAAAATACTTACAAATAAGCCATTCGTAGGCCAATTGAATTACAGAAAAATAAAAAAAAGGATTCGGGCCGATTGATGCACGAATTTGTCAACAAACTACTCTGCAGTGAGCGCAAGACGGAGAGACAGCAGGGCATGCAAACCTGCCAAGCCCTTATCAATGCCGCCTACCTTATTACAGACCAATTCAGACCTTATTGGTCACCCCGTGCCCTTATAAATCTCAACGTTCATCCTACAAAGTCCCATCACAAGGGAGAAACACAAACGAATCGAATTTTTTTTTTGCCTGTATTGAAACGGCTTTACACCGTATGGACCTAAAAACTCAATTTCTTTTTACACCAGGGGTGGGGAACGTCCGGCCCGCGGGCCGTGTAAGGCCCGCGAAAACATTTAGTGTGGCCCTGCCAAGGCAACCGCAGGCGGGACTCGAAATTCAATAAATCTAGGAGCAAATCTGCAAAGCAGTTGCGAGTAGCAGCAACATCATCAATACCGGCTAACATCACACGCCTCGCCAAAGAGAAGCAGTCCCAGCCATCGCATTAGGGGTGACTTAATTAAATGTTTGACCAAATATAACGGGCTAATTTTTAAGTTGATAATTTTGTATGGCCCGCGAATGATGTTGTAAATATCCAAATGGCTCTTGGCAGGAAAAAGGTTCCCCACCCCTAAACCGTATGGGTTGACAGGTATGGGCATGGCTCAAAGGACACTTAGTGCAGATAGTGGCCACCCACATATAACTGGGGAGCGGAGTGCGTCGGCTGGGGCCGAATGGAGGAAATGTATTCGTTGTCATCAATTGGTTTTATATGATGTAGACTCTTGGTTCTTTCGGTAAAGTCACGTAGAAGGGAAATAATAAAATAATAAATCATAATAATATGTTTTATTTTTATTATTTTATTATTTCCCTTCTACGTGACTTTACCGAAAGAACCAAGAAGATGAATCCCTGCAGTCACGAAAGCTTTAAATCGAAATGATGTAGACTGTCAGCAGCTTTTAACAGCATTTCTTAACGAAACGGCCCTTTTCAGTCATTTTTCTGAAATACAAGAGCAATATTCTTCTCAACGATTTTGAACAAAATGTCATGGGAGAGGTCGCGAGAGGCACGAACGCGACCGATAACGCCCCGGGGAACAATCCTCTCCAAAACGAGTGTTGGGTAATTACTGCGTGTGTGTGATGTATGAGGTGTTAGCGAGCACCTCCTATGCAGCACTTGCCCCAAAACTATGTTAAGGCTACATAGGGACGTGGTGGGGGGGTGTCTTTGTTTTTGTATGAGGTGTGCTGCTGTTTGCATTGCCCCTCAGACAAGCGGTCTGCAAGACTTTCGTGTTGTATAATGAAGACGATTACATTGTCGGGCAATGCGAGTTCACTCGGGGATGCGTAGATCGCCCTGAGAGGATTGATCTCATCGCGTAGTCGAGATTTGCTGTGGAAGGACCGCGAAAACATGAAGGCAAACGCTCAAGAGTGTGTCGCCCGACCATTAGCGTTGTCGTAGAGCGATATAAAGAGCATGAGATATCTACCAAGGGCACGTTAATGTCCTCTTCATTTGTTTTGTTATTCGAGAGAAGGTTGTCTTGTTTTATCGTCAAAATCCACATCCTGAAATGTACACTCTAGCCGAGAATAAGTAAAAGAAAATAGTTTTTAACGGAGGCTTTCTTTACCAATTTTGTGATTCACAAATTAAGCTTCTTTTCGTTCAGATCGTGGAGATGTGTAAATTCACAACCATAAAAATATGCGGTTGTAAAGAAATTATACTTCTATACTCTTTGGTTCTTTCGGTAAAGTCTCGTAGGTATAAAATTAAATAAATCACGACGTTTCGGGCGCAACACAAGCGTCCATCATCAGGTGGGAAAGCATGGTCCGCTGCCGAGGCAGACTGTTTAAAAAGGTTTGAAATGGGAGTAGCTCAAGGGTTATGAATCCTATTTTTACCACCACTAAATATATTCATCTTTTTGGTTCTTTCGGTAAAGTCAGGTAGAAGGGAAATAATAAAATAAAAAATTAAAACATCTTTTATTAGTTTTATTTTTATTATTTTATTACTTCCCTTCTACGTTACTTTACCGAAAGAACCAAGACGATGAATCCCTGCAGTCACGAAAGCTTTAAATCGAAATTTAAATATATTCACCTTATTATTAAACTCTTTTGACCAGCAATCAGCTCTTAATGATTAAAGTGGTTAATCCGCATGGCTGTGCTGATGATGTCATGTCGCCTACTTAACACCTGATCGACGATGCTGTATGCAATCTCCAGCAAAACGTCGTGCAAATTTGTCGAAAATATTGCTTGCTTTTTCAACAATCTTCCATCTGGTTCGCCGACAAGCTGACTTATTGCATTGGCCGCCGGGTGTTGCCAGATAGACGTTACTACCTCCATGAGAAACTTAATTGGGAATCGGAAAAAAATCAACGTGACGATTCAACCACCACACCGCAGGTCACAACGCTTCTATTTCCACTTCTTCCCCCCTCGCACCGCTCCACTTGGGAATTCCCTCCCACCGTCTCTTTCCCCCCTTCCCCCCCCGCCACCCCCCAAGCTCTTACAATAATAACGCGCTCTCATCTCGTACACTATCAACAATGCTTTTTGTTGCTGGCCGCTTGCCGCCGTCATTGTGCTTTTGGTCCTGTGCTCGGCTAGCACGATGTTTTTGTATTCTTAGGTTTTTTCGGTAAAGTCACATAGGTAAGAAATTAAAATTAATAAAAGTAAAATAAAAAATAAAATAAAAATCACGACGTTTCGGAAGCGTCCGTCTTCAGGTGGAACCGTCGCAGCACGATAGGTTTGAAATGGGAGTAGCTCAAGGGTTATATCAGCTATCGGTTCCACCTGAAGACGGAAGCTTGTGTTGCCTCCGAAACGTTGTGATTTTTATTTTATTTTTATTTTACTTTTATTAATTTTAATTTCTTACCTACGTGACTTTACCGAAAAAACCTAGAATATGAATCCTTGCAGTCACGAAAGCTTCAAATCTAGAAACGATGTTTTTGTTTTTAAGAATTGGACTTTTTTTTGTTATTGAATCAAACGCGTTTTTCGTTTCATTAGGTTTGGTGTACGCGCGCTGCCCAAGCGCAAGATGGTGCTAAAGCTCAAGGAAATCTACCAGTACACACACCCGGGCCAGGACCCCAACCTAGACCCTGGGGATCGGCGTGCCGGCGCGACGGCGGCGGCGGCGGCACAGAAGAGGCCGCGGGGGAAAGGTCGCCCGCCGCGCTCGGGGCAGCCCGCGCCCACGCTCCCTCGCCCGCCGGTGGGGGGCAGCACCAGCGAAGAGACGGCCGCGTCGTCCGACGCGGAGCGGCAGCTCCAGAACCAGTCGCAGGAGAGCACGAGGTCGTCACGCGTGTCCTCATCGCACACGGACGAGGACTCGGACAGGTGAGGTCACATTCGCACAGGCCGAGGGAGGGGGGGGGGTGCGCTGGGAAACGTTTCACACGGTTGTACCGGTCGCCTCGTGGCCAGAGTAGCCGCCGCTGAACTCGTCTGCTTAAGTTCGACAGTTCTGTTCGCACCACCACGATGGAGTTGTTGCGACAGGGCAGTTCTCGTAGTGCCGCATCTGCTGTAGAAAGCGGATGTTAAAGACCCGTTGAGTTGTGGTGTCACAGTTCATTGAATTGTCAAAAACCACATTGTCACATTGCGAGCAATGACCTGTCAGCTAGTAACAACACTTTGGTTTTGCTCATTTGATAAAAAAAAATCAGAAAGAAAACTAATAAACAACAAAAACGTTCTCGTGAAATTGACCACAGCTCTGGCAGGGAGGAATTCGCAGACCCCACGTTTCTCCTGGAGGAGGGCGTTAGCGGTGACGACGAGGAAGACGGCGGCGTGACGGCCTCCCAGCATGCCCTGCGCGCCGAGGAGAGGGAGGCGGCCGTTCTGGCGTTCATCCGTTCGCGTCCCGAACTGCACCGCGCCATGCTCCTCTACCGGCCCTTCGAGCTCTCCGAGCTGCAAGGCCAGATGCGCCAGGCTGGCCTGCGCGTGCCGGCCGCGGCGCTGCTCGACATCCTCGACGCGCTCTGCGTGACGTTCACCATGGCCGGCGCACGCCGCTCCAAGCAGTCGGGCCGGGCTAAGAGGGGCGGCAGAGGCGGCGGTGCCGGCCGTGGCAGCCCCGGGAAGCGCGGCAAAAGGAAGGCCAGCGTCACGTCCCCCCGAAAGGCGAAAAGAAAAAAGAAGGATGCGCCGATTTAACCTCGGCCTTCCACATGGGTCCGTGGGTGAGAAGCTCCCCCAGCATGTGGAGCGGAACGTCGCACACCCTGCCGAACAGCGAGCAGCACAACCCAAAAACACATCGGAGAGCTGTACGGCGCAATCGCGATGACCTACGCAGGAGTAACGTTGAGGCTGTCGGTATATTTAAAAGCCCAGCCGTTTGCCACTCGGTTTTTAAAAAACCTGCTGCGATATCATGGTGGATAATGCCTGGACTCCAGGGTCTTTCGAGGCAACAGTTGATGAATCATGTCGGTCTGAGAAACTCCCAAACCTTCTGACATTTCAGGTGGGCAGCAGATGGCAGTACAGCAAGCGTGTTGTGAACACATCCCTGCAGATTTTAAGAGCTGTCCTTTCGTATGTGCGGGTGTTCTCCGGGCACACTCTGGTTTCCCACTTACAAAACAACTCAACGGTGGAATTGGCCACTTGTTTGTAATCAAACGGAGTTTTCAGATTCAGTGGGCCATTCTATAAATAAATGACATTGTCATTGTTTTTTTTTTTCTCCAAATGGACCGCAGTGTATATTACCGGTCACCGTGCGGCCGTGTGAGAGTGAGACCGACCGCTCGTGAGAAAACACCAAATTGGAGAACACCTCCAGCTGAGCATTGTGCCGGCACTTGAAAAATGATTTAAAAGTAAATTGACGGCCTCGTCTGGAGTGAGCCGTGCCCTCTGAAAGACTCATTATTTGAATGAAAACGTCTTAAAATAAAAACGCAATTCAGGACCATCCTGAAACAGAGTGCTATGACTCAACGTGGCAATCCTTTGATAAATAAGCAATTATTATTAGATTAATCCTCAATTGTAATTTTGGGGATTTTTTTTTTCTCTTAATGTATTCTCGCTTGTGCTATCGGTGTGACGTAATGAGCCGTAGAATCCATTTAGAACTCTCACAAGGCAGTGCATGCATGTTCTTTAAGACATCTACGTTATCCTTTGCGCAGTAGGAACCCCATTTACCCCACACTGTTAAGTGATTTGTACAATATTTAGTACTTCTCAGAGCTGGAAGTTATCCAAATTAAGTTATAAATATAATAAAAATGATAGTGTTTTTTTTTATTCCGTCATTGGCGACTGAGCTGAGACCCCCACCACCTTGCTACCCCTGAGAACCCAGTTTGAATCACAGGTCACTGAAACAGATTGGTACCCGGGATCTCAGCAGGGCCAGCTCAGTGCTCTGACCTCTGTGTCCTGCGGTCACTTGCGCTGTTATCTTGACTTGCTATAAATTCGTGAATACTTTATATATATAAACAAATGAAGCCATCGTTATTTTGAACCTGAGCCCCAGCACAGTGTCCGAGAGACAAATGAATAGCTTACAAAGTGTGCCATTGACGATTGAAAGGCAGCTGAGTATATGATTGCTGCTGGGTGGCAATTGAGTCTCAGCAGTTAACACCAAACTCGTTGACTTTGGGGCAGAGGTCGCAACCGGGTACCCGATACCCGTACCCTACCCGGCTACCCGTACTCGGCCGGGTACGGGTACGGGTACCCGTTTGCGACCCTGGTGCGGCCGGGTACGGGTAAAGAATAAAAACCCGTTTGCGACTGCTGCTTTGGGGGGGAGGGGGTGGGATGGTGCTAATTTTAGGCCGAGTGGACCTGAGGGCGGCCATCATTGCTGAAGAAACTGATATGGAGCCCAAGTCAAGACTGACGGTTCAGAAAGCACACAAAATATATTTAAACGTTGCGTCTTCGTATTTTTATTGGACAACATTCAAAAGTCGTCGCTCAAGTGACCTCTCTGTGTTTTGTTTTTAATATTAACAACATATGGAGGACGATCTCAGACATAGATTTGCCTCTCTTCCCCCTCTCTCCACATCTCTTTAATCTGTGGATAAATAGCATCAAATGCCGTGAACCTTTTTCTTCATGAATCGTGTTGAGATTTTGACAGATGCGCCCCGCACAGGATGTGAAAGCTGGCCTTGATAAAAAAAAATAAAGATGAAATATAAATGTCGCACGGGGAGGAAAGAAAAAACAGACCCAACTAAACTTGTCGATGCTGCTGATAAAATGTGTGAATGTGTTGTTGCGCTGGGGAGATCAATCTTGAAGTGAGTGTGATAGCATTAACCAATTTTTTTTTATATATTCCATCATCAGCGCTGCCATGTAATCGGGTGTTTGTAAAGATGCATGGAGTCAATCAATCGTCAATTTCAAACCAATTTTCTTCGTGTTTAAATGCCGTATGTTGATTGCTGACAAACGTGTACGGTAGCAAAATAAGATAGCAACCATCACGTTAATGCATTTTAATGCCATCGTGTAACTATGTGACATACTTGAAATATACAGAGATCAAAATTAACTTTTTTGAAAGGACTTTGAAACGTTGGTTATTTTTCACACACCTCTTTCGTCGGCGAATAGCTTGCCGATACGCACGTACTTTTTAAATCCTTTATATTAAGTTCACTTGCTTGCTTGTATTTAATTACCAATTGCTTAATGGTGGCAGGCAATCATCTGACCCATAGGTGGCAGCCATCTCAAGCCAGAGTACGAGAGGACTCTAGCCGCCCGTTTCAAAGACCAATGTCCTTATATACGACTTTCCTTATATTTAATTTAAAATACCAGTGTGATAAAAATGAAACTCTTACTCAAGAAAAACAGAAATGAATAATAAAATAAAACCGATGCCACGCATATAAAGGATTTATAGTGAAAAACTTTGTTTTTACGGGTTAATTTTTTACTGACTGACCGTTCCATTTTCACGTCCGTCAATCAATGAAGGAGGCGTCAAGCGGGAGACGTCCAAGAAGTTTGCCGTTTTGTTTCTGTACCGACGCCGCCTCTTAACTCCGACCGCCTTTTATTTTGTGTACATGGCACACAGCTTTGTCCAAAGTCTGGATCCGGTTGTCACACGTGGGATGAAGCACCAAGTTCCTAACTCACTGTGAGTCAGAGGTCACAAACGGGTTTTGATTCCTTACCCGTACCCGGCCAGGTACGCATACCCGTTCCCTACCCGTACCCTACCCGAAATGAGTGACAAACGGTTACTCACCAGTGGCTCACGGCCTACCCCTACCCGTACCCGGCCGCACCAGGGTCGCAAACTGGTACCCGTACCTGGCCGGGTACGGGTAGCCAAGTATCGGGTAGGGTACGGGTATCGGGTACCCGGTTGCGACCTCTGCTGTGAGCCTTTAACATGTAATTCCATGGGCGCCTTTAACATTAAACATAAGGGGGCCTTTAACATTTGGAGTGTAAGGGACCCATTGAACATTAAGTCTATGGGAGGTTTTAACATTTAAGTCTATGGGAGTGTACTGTAGTTCAAAGACATCCAACGTAAAGCAGTCGGTATGATCGATGATTCAGCACCAACTAATTGACTCCCAATGGCTTTTCTCACCAGCGGTCAAATGTCTCCCTAATCACTCTTCTATCGCTACCACCATGGTTACCGTTCCCCGTGAACTTCCGCTGTTCAATTTCGGACTCTTTGTTCTCATCCATGCTGCGTTGAGCCACCACACTGCTGCAGGTCACAACAACAGCCGCCACCGTTCGCCACTTAAGTGACGTTGGCGTCACCACGGCGCCTGTACCAGGCCAGCTGTACTTTGAGGCCACGTGAAGTGTCGAAGGCCCGCTGACAGGAGGAGGTCACAACAACACGCTCGCCCACTTTCCACGCAACACTTCTCTTTTCTACTCTTAGTTTTTTCGGTAAAGTCACGTAGGTAAAAAAATAAATTTAAATTAATAAAAATAAAATAATAAAAACACGACGTTTCGGAGGCAACACAAGTCTCCGTCATCAGGTGGGACCGTCACAGCCAGATTTGCTCTTTCCGCTGCTTCCCGTGAAGTGCCCTCCTTCGGAGTTCCCTCCCTTTGACATTGTTCGAGAAAGTTATTCACAATTTTTCGATTGAAAGCTTTCGTGACTGCAGGGATTCATTTTCTTGGTTCTTTCGGTAAAGTCACGTAGAAGGGAAGTATGTTTTGTTTTTATTATTTTATTACTTCCCGTCTACGTGACTTTACCAAAAGAACCAAGAAGAAAAATAAGGTATTCACATTTAGAGTATTACTCATCTCTCTCGCTCTTCATTCGAGGCACTTAATACTTGTTTTGCACGCCCCCCTTTTTAGGCAACATTGATCGCATGCAAACCCGTGTTGCCTATTTTGCTCACCCTCGGTTCAACGAGCCAACGTTGTACAGGCATGGCTTATGATACACGTGGGCTTCTGTGGCCTCTTCAGTTGTCCTTATTACTCTCCAAAGCGTGACCTTTCGTTTCCCAGACAATTATGACTGATGCAATGAACTATTTTAGACCATTGCCCTTTTATATATTTATACACTATCCTACCGCAGCCGAGCAATTATTTCCCGGCGTTCTCTCTCTCTGCAGAGTGCCCTCATCGTCTCTGCCTGTGCACTCATCTCGGTTTGGTTGGGGGTGGGTGTCGAGGGTGGTGGACAGGTCGAAAAGAAATCGACCAGAACTCGTGGTAGATGAACATGGGAAACCTGCGTGCGTGTGGATAGTAAACGCAGTGCTTAATATCAACCACGACCGTCGGGGACGCTTTCGGGAAATGATTTGGCGCGTGCCCCCCATATCAACCGAATTCTACACATCCATCTCTACGTCGGAACTTAATTTTTAAAAAAATGTGTTAACTACTTTAGATTTTACCAGGTAAGGCCCACTGAGCTATGCAGCTCTTTTTCAGAAGCGACCTGGCCACAAATGATAGCTCAACGAAGTGGCTTATCACGTGGAAATTAACCAAATACTCTAAAAGGCATATTTATGATTGTGGAGGGAAAAATCTGAGACCCTGGAGAAAAATACAAGCGAGCACGGGGAGAACACGCAAACTCCAAATATACATGGTCCTGATCTAACCCACGACCTCGTGAGGCTGATGAACTTGTATGATCCACTGCTGGATGATGAAGTGTGCCCCATATCGTCAGATTGTTAAGTATAAAAAAAAAAAATCTGTTTTTCTGTGGTCAAGCAGTCGTAATTACGAATGCGGCGACTTTGATTCACGCCATTGCCCACCGTGTGAGACGCGAACTACAATTTAATGAGAAGAGCCAATATCGATTATCTCATTTTGTAAGCAATACCTTGATATTCGCAATGGTATAATTGTGGTTATTACATTGCATCCGTCAATGATGGACAATTCGTAGACGTAATTGTTCGTGTGAGACACGAATTATCATTTAATGAGAAGAGAGCCAATATCGATAATCTCATTTTGCAAGCAACACCTTGATATTCGCAATGGTATAATTGTAGTTATTACATTGCATCCTTTAATGATGGACAATTCGTGGACATTGTAATGCCATTACTGCGGGACTGGGTAGCCTGAATGACGACGGTCACGTCCTGCCCACGAGGCATGCAACAATTCGCCCTTCACCCCTTGACCCCGGCGACCCCCCAGTGATTCAAGGGGTCTCCAAGATTCAAGCGTTTATTCCTTCATGTCTTGACCCCCCCCCTCCCCCCTCATTTGTTCCCTGTCGCTCGTGGCAGTTTAGTTCAATCTCGTTAGCCTGACACGTACTATTATATTTTTGTAACAAATTTTTTTTTTCAGCTATATAGCTCTTTTTTACAGAAGCGAACTGGCCACATTTATAGCGGACAAATACTTTGAAACGCACGATTCTAAACGTGGAGGGAAATCCGGAGGACCCGGAGAAAAATCCGCTCGACCTCGAGAAGAGAGAGAGAGACACGCAAACTCCAAATATACAGCAGGCGTCGGGGTCGGGATCGAACCGACGACCTCCTGTATACCAGGCGAGGTCGTTAACATCTGGCCACCGTGGCGCCCACGTAGTGTATGATTATAGCAAATATATTGTATTTAACCGAATCTCATTGAACGTGGCGACAAGCGATATTAATGGGTGAACTGATGCATCATTGACCTGCACGCCTGGTCTTTTGGTGGTCACGATTCTTCGCAAAGGTTTGAGGGGTGGAGGTAGTCGCGTGGAATTGACTGACTCCGAGCTGGTTCAATGTAGAACCCAAGAACCGCGACAGTGCCTTAGCAGCCCGCATGGCAGAGTGCAAACCGCGCCGTTTGCTTTCTCCTCTAAAACAACCAGACGTGATTTAGACTACGTGGTTCTCAACCAGGGGGCGGGGGGGGGATACGTAGACCCCCTGGGGTGCGTGAGACGATTTATAAATGCGTGAAATTATATCATACTTGACGAGAGTAAATTGGTGAATAATCACGTGTGAATCTGCCAATATAAAATAACTACGAGAACGTTTAAAAATCCATATGGGGTAACCCAGAACGATGTAGAAGACCTTTCTAAACTCAACCCATTGATCGTAAAACAACGCGGTGCCCTTTCGATTTAAAGCTTTCGTGACTGCAGGGATTCATCTTCTTGGTTCTTTCGGTAAAGTCACGTAGAAGGGAAATAATAAAAGAATAAAAATAAAACATAAAAATTATTCTCACGACGTTTCGGCCACAACGCAAGCAGCCGTCCTCAGGTGAAGAACAGGTCTGTCGGGAAGACAGCGTCTGCCCCCCCAGAGTGACCCAGCTAGCGCGAACAAATGACCCCACGCGTGCCAGAGCGTCCGTTGAATTTAGTTTTTTTCTATTCGCTTGCAGTTGCTTGCTAAGTCAGGATACCCCCCACAAAATGGATCATTGGTTAAAATATTGACGAACGATATTCGTACATTTATTTCTCGCGGGGCGGGGGCGGAGGATAACTCGTTTGAAACCAAATTCAACAAGGGGGGGGGTACAAGTAGCCAACTTCTTGAGAATATCCACTGCTCTAGACTACGCATTAGGGGGTAAACTTGGTTATTTATACTCTTTGGTTCTTTCGGTAAAGTCACGTAGGTATAAAATAAAATACAAATAAATCACGAAGTTTCGGGCGCAACACAAGCGTCCGTCATCAGGTGGGACGTGACTTTACCGAAAGAGTCACGAACGCTTCTAATCAAGATTGGTTATTTATGCACAACGTCTGAACATTCATGGAGGCTGCCTGAAAATACTCTGGTAGTCGGCATGGATTCTGGGAGGGGCTGATCCTTAACTTTTATTTTTTAAAGCGATTTCCCTCGACATCTTTATCGCAACAGCAACATTGGCACGCGTTTTTCGCACGTCAAGAACGAGACCCTTTCCAAAGTGGTTATCAAACCAAACGGATGATCCGCCATGACAGGAAAAAAACACGATGACTGTCGAATTATAATCAGCTAAGTTAAATGTTACGTTTAACACGCCGGCTTTCGCGACCAATATCATCCAAAATATAGGTTGTACGCAGACAATAACGGGTACTACTATTTCATTACACGCAAAGAACAGGAGGTACAAGAATAATGAGCATACATAATTCACGTTGATAATTACCATATTGATTACCATATGAATAACCCAACGGGCAGTGCATATCCATTATCATTTATATGCATTCATTAATCCCCCATCGCCCCCACTTCGCTCAAGAAGGGCTCACAAGCGATGCCATCACATCTATCCCTCTATTTAAAGAACGAAACAGGAGGATTTCTCCACAAATCTGGCTGTCGCCTGATGAAGCTATATGTAATTACTGGCGAAACGTCGTACTCAGAGTGTAAATGTTGTGGATTTGCTCTCCAACACACCGGTGTGCTTGTACTAGTGACGAATTGGCATGTTGTGTTTTCGTGACAAACCTTACTAATTGGCTGTGTCGGGTGGTGGCGGGTGTAACGACACATTCATATTTATGCGATCGAACCAAAATAACCCCCTATATTATTAAATGTTGTGACGAGCATTTTCAAACAATATATATTCAGTCGTGATTTAAGCATTGACACTAAACGCCATATTTTTGGATCGGCAAAAAACAAAATAATGTCGTTTTTGGTCCTCTACCAAACATTTCCACGATAAATGTGTAAAGATTTCATGCTCTTAAATTCTCACGACATTTTACTCTCATGGCGAAGTGCATAGATAAAAAACTACTGATCATCACTCGGGACGTGTAACACTTTGGTCTCTTGAAGTTAACATTAGCAAAAGAAAAACACGTTTTCGAAAAAAAATATCTTTCGTAAATATCCGAAAGCATTAGAACTGTCTGCTTTTCGTGCTTCAGACTCCTCAAGTTTGGCGATGTTTGCCGTGGCTTCTTGGCTCTGTGCCTCTCTACACGAGGAGTGGTGGGGCAACGCTTAGCGCACCGCACCCACAACAAACCGGCGCCCGAAATTTCGATTCGCGTCCACGGTGAACACCATCGGCAAAGTGATGTCAGAACTGGATCTGATTTCACTTTGCAATAACCAGCATGGTCACACAACCCCGAGACAACAGGGGAGGCCCTCATACAGCATTAAGTTGACATAGGGGCCGTCCATAAATGACGTCACACGATTTTGGACGATTTTTGACCCCCCCCCCCCCATCGTCACACGGCGTCACAAAAAGTCAGACTCCCCCTCAAATATGACGTCACAAAGCTCTGCCCCCCCCTCCCCCAAAAAAAACATGCTTCAAATCGCTTTAAACTATTGTCATTGTGGTGAGTATTTAATGTGGCGCTGCACTCTAATGTTGTAGGAGAAAACATTAAAAAGTCTATCTAATTAAGCAGAACGTGTTGTCTATATTTATTTAAAGTTGCGCATTTCTATGTGACGTCACATTTCTCAACCCCCCCCCCCCTCGTCACACATCGTCACAAATGTCTGACCCACCCACACCCCCCCCTAGGTGCGTGACGTCATTTATGGACGGCCCCACAGGCCTGCAAATTACTATTACCATTACTACCCATGTGACCGAAGCGTCAAACATAACATGCACATTAACATTTACACAGACAGGTTCGTTCAAAGTAAAACAACAATCCATCGTGCGGATCCGTCGTTCCTTTGTATCGCCCACACTGAGCCAGAACCTCGCTTTGAGACGGCTTCAAGTTTCAAGTTTTCAAGTTTCATTTATTAGGTATAGCCCTGTGAGCCATTCGGCTCTTGAATCGGGTGCAACCGCAACAAAAAAAAACATGAACAAGAAAACATCTTTAAGTGACTTTGTGACTGTGTGCAAACAGAAAATCCAAGAAAAGACAGCAAAATATTGCAGAAAAAGCACCGTACACCAACACTGTGCAAAAATCCCAGTGGGATGCAAGTCAAACAACAACAACAACAAGAACCACAAGACAACTTAGATTAAGGCCATCAGTCTAACTCCGTACTACATCAAACAAACATGGCCAAACCGAAAAACTTTTCAAAAATCACCAAAATAAAGCCATAAAAGCTATGAAACAGTGATCATAGGAACTGTGACCGAATCTTCACAATAAACGACGTAAACAACATGTACTACCAAACTCTGCAGCCATAGCTGGCTGCATGAGTCACTCCACAACAGCAGCAGCAGCATCAGTCGGAGTGTGGCGGGGGTGGGAGGCGTCTCACGTCCTGGGGTCACCACCACGGAGTTCAAAACGATGTTCGTGCAACTCGTTCGTCCGCGTTGTCCCCCCCCCAGCCCCAGGGAGCTTTCCATCGTACAAAACGTCGCCTTTCGCCGCAGGTGTCTTAATTGGATGTCGCATTTGATTCGTTCACGAGCCCCGGAGTCGCGAACAGGTCACGAGCGCGCGACGCCGACGGGAGAGAGAGAGGGTCTGTTTCACGGGATCGGTACAAGAGGTTCAACAAAAGTAATAAGACATTTGTGTGAACCAATTCATGGAAGGAATGTTCCCTGCCGGGATGTGTTGTTCTGTTTCAACAGGGGGTTGGGTCCGCAACGTATGTTATCGGAAACAGTTTCCAAGTAGATTACAATAACAAAGAGAGAGAGAGATGACCCATGGTGCTCGTTGCTGCCTTTAATCAATACAAGCAAAGCCATCTTTGAAAGGGAGCGAAAAACATGCCCACTTGCTTTCCTGTTTGAAACGGCTTGGCAACATCAATGCAGCATAATTGAACAATAGGAATATGTAAATGTGGTGTGTGTGGGGGGGTTATCATTACGACCGTGCCTCGCGAGCTACCTGTGGGCGTGCAGTCACGCATCTGTGTCCCGCTGCGCTCTTACCAACATCAACAACAGCAGCAGCAGCAAGAACAGCGGTAAATTATACAGCCTCGAGTTGCAGCCGCATCTCAAGACACTTCTCGTAAGTGAGGAGGGAAAGATGTGAAACCGGGAAGAGGCGGTGAGGGGACATGGGTCACACGGGGCCAGTGGAGAGGGAGTGGGAAATGGTGCGACACGGCCTCACGTGGGTCTACGTGGCCCCACGTGGGTCTACGTGGCCCCACGTGGGTCTACGTGGCCCCACGTGGGTCTACGAGGCCCCACTGGGGCCTACGAGGCCCCACGTGGGCCTACGAGGCCCCACGTGGGTCTACGTGGCCCCACGTGGGTCTACGAGGCCCCACGTGGGTCTACGTGGCCTCACGTGGGTCTACGTGGCCTCACGTGGGTCTACGAGGCCCCACGTGGGTCTACGTGGCCTCACGTGGGTCTACGAGGCCCCACGTGGGTCTACGTGGCCCCACGTGGGTCTACGTGTCCCCACGTGGGTCTACGTGGCCTCACGTGGGTCTACGTGGCCCCACGTGGGTCTACGTGGCCCCACGTGGGTCTACGTGTCCCCACGTGGGTCTACGTGGCCCCACGTGGGTCTACGTGGCCCCACGTGGGTCTACGAGGCCCCACTGGGGCCTACGAGGCCCCACGTGGGCCTACGTGGGGCCACGTGGGTCTACGTGGCCCCACGTGGGTCTACGAGGCCCCACGTGGGTCTACGAGGTCCCACGTGGGTCTACGAGGCCTCACGTGGGTCTACGAGGCCCCACGTGGGTCTACGTGGCCTCACGTGGGTCTACGAGGCCCCACGTGGGTCTACGTGGCCTCACGTGGGTCTACGTGGCCTCACGTGGGTCTACGTGGCCCCACGTGGGTCTACGTGGCCCCACGTGGGTCTACGTGGCCTCACGTGGGTCTACGAGGCCCCACGTGGGTCTACGAGGCCCCACTGGGGCCTACGAGGCCCCACGTGGGTCTACGTGGGGCCACGTGGGTCTACGTGGCCCCACGTGGGTCTACGAGGCCCCACGTGGGTCTACGAGGCCTCACGTGGGTCTACGTGGCCCCACGTGGGTCTACGTGGCCCCACGTGGGTCTACGAGGCCCCACGTGGGTCTACGAGGCCTCACGTGGGTCTACGAGGCCCCAAGTGGAATGAGACGAAGCAACCGGGGCCCCAACGACTCCCCGGACAGTCCTGGGGGGCACCGGGGCCCAATCACCGGCAAGTCATGGAGCAACAAAGGGCGCCCAGCACCAATGAGTCCCAGGGGCAGGCAGGGCAGCACCAATGGGCCCCAGGGGCAGCACCAGGGGCAGCTCCGGTGGCAGACGAGGCCCGCGACACAACAGGAGCCTTGCGGCGTTGAGCTTGCGTGTGTGCGCGTGGTGCAGCGAGGATGATCGGGCAAAGCCGAGAGGGGGCAGCGTGTCAGTCAGGGCTCAGCGGGTTGAGGGGAACAAAAATTACTGGACGTCAGTGAAAAAGAGCTTCATAGCTCATCGGATTGCTACAGGATAAATAGAGATTCTGATTCGGACAACGAGGTTTTTTGATGTTCTTGTTTGTTTGTTGGATGAAGGCTTCCCTCAACCTAGATTTGAAGCTTTCGTGACTGCAAGGATTCATACTCTTAGTTTTTTTTCGTGACTTTACCGAAAAAAACAAAGAGTATTTCCCTCAACCTGTCGCCATCTCAGTCTCGCAAAAAAAACAATCCATCGATATTTCCTGCATATGTGAGCTGATTTCATTGCTCCGTCTCCACGATCCACGTCCTGCCAGGCGCGTTCTCTCCTCCGGTTGCCACTCGCACTATTCGTCTTGCATCACCAAACATTATCCGTTCGCGCGACCTGTCCTGCTCAAGCCCACTTAGCAATCAACCAACGCGATGGTTCTTCTTGGTTCTTTCGGTAAAGTCACGTAGAAGGGAAGTAATAAAATAATAAAAATAAAACATAATAAAATTATGTTTTATTATAAATTTAATTTTATTATGTTTTATTTTTTTTATTATTTTATTACTTCCCTTCTACGTGACTTTACCGAAAGAACCAAGAAGATGAATCCCTGCAGTCACGAAAGCTTTAAATCAAAATTCAACGTGATGGTATTTACCTGCGCGCGTATCCCCATGCCCTGGGTTCCTCTTCCCGCCTCTCAGTGCCATTTGGACGTGACCTTTGACTTAAACATGCGTAGTGGGTATCAATCTTGATCTGAAGCTTTCGTGACTGCAGGAATCCATATTCTTTGGTTCTTTCGGTAAAGTCACGTAGGTATGAAATAAAATAAATCACGACGTTTCGGGCCCAACACAAGCGTCCGTCATCAGGTGGGAAAGCATGGTCTGCTGCTGAGGCAGACTGTTTTAAAAGTGGGTATTGTTAGCGTGACACGCGGTTACCACTACCACTACTTACCTGGTGTAGCGTCAGCCATGGGTCAACAGGGGGCGACGGCGAGCTCGGTCTGTACTAAGTAACGCCGTGAGGCCAGGGAACCCAGAGGGCGGTTGGAAACCGGAGGTACACACCCCAGGGCCCCAGTGGGGGCTGGGGGATTACGCAATAGTTGAGGTCCTTCCAGAAGGTTCCAGAGAGTAGGCGTGGCCAGGGGCGGAGTGACCCTGGGAGCTGTATATAATATACTCTTAGGTTTTTTCGGTAAAGTCACGTAGGTAAAAAATAAAAATAATAGAAATAATAATAGAAATAAAATAATAAATCACGACGCTTCGGAGGCAACACAAGTCTCCGTCATCAGGTGGGACCGTATCAAGTGATTTTTTTTTACCTACGTGACTTTACCTAAAAAACCTAAGAGTATGAATCCTTGCAGTCACGAAAGCTTCAAATCTAGAATTAAGCTGTATATAAGTCGGACCTCTGAACGGGTTCGTCAGTCGTCGTCAAGCTGGGAACCCCTGGACCCTAGTCCTACTAAGGACCGGAATTGAGTGGGCCAGTGGCCGGACCCTGGGAACCCCCGGGACCCGACGTCCTTCTAAGGGCTGGGCTCATTGACAGTCGATCGGCAGTCAGGTGGTGTGTGCGTGGGGTAAAGTTTGGGGGTATTCCCACCACCTAGTGGAAGAGTAGAAACAAAGCCCTCTCGAGGCGGCCCTCTAGAGTTATCTCGAGCAGTGGAGAGGCCCTCCTGCCAGCAGTGGCGTGAACAATAACATTGCAGGGCTGCGTCTTCACCCTGTATTTTTGCATTACTGGATTACGTTTGTAATTGTGATAGCGCTGCTGCTTCAATTGGTGGTAACTGTCATACGTGACTATTATTAATCGTGAAACAATAACACATTCCTGCGGAGGGAGCTGGTAGGAACGTTGGGTTATTCGGTCAATGGCCAGGGTCAACGGCGGCGTGGTGTATTCCGCAAATATGGCCGACTGTGAGGGCGGGCACAAGCCGGTGTGAGTAGGTTAAACGTTGAGTTTTATAAGGGCACCACGGGGTGACCAGCCCCTCCCCACCCAGCCCCACCCCACCCAACCCCCCACCCAGCCCCACCCTCCCCACCCAGCCCCTCCCCATCCTCCCCTCTCCACCCAGCCCCACCCCTCCCATTTTTGGATGCACGACGGACGGACACAATAATCCCCTTTGGGCTGGTGGAATCAGGTGGTTCCTACCAGTATTAAACAAAACCACAAAGAGGAGAGGAAGACGAAGGGAATCCTGCTTCGGAAGCGGTAAGCGGTGGATCGGTGCTACACCGTCCCGAGCAACACCACAAGCATCAAGACTGCAGCTGTTGGAGGTCTACCGAGACATCCTGAAAGCCAACCCTGTTCGATGCAATCGTTCACGGGAATAGGAGCAGTAGTAGCAGTGGTGGTAGTTGGATCATGTAATTTGGAAATTATTATCAATTTATATTTTATGATTCTGCACGGCAAGTTAATTAAGCGCAAACATCCCCCACCCACCTCAAAATACGACAACCCGAAATGCGGCTGTGTGTTTTTTAATGTTCGCAAAAAAATGTGCGTGGCCACGTGTCCGTTCCGTGCTCACATTTCTCGGCGTAACACACTGTCCCCGAGACGATGGCTTGAAAACAACAACAAAAATAAGTGGATATTTCCGGCTGGATTGCTTTAAAACAGACATGCACTGTGGCAAACATTTTTAAATTACAAGCCACGATCACAATTATGCTTGGGTGTTTTTATACGATTATTCAACATTTGCTTATAATTTCCATTCTGTATGAGAAGCGTGCCTTTGCTGACCCCTCGCACCGCCATAATCATAAACGCGGTCCCCGAGTTAATACCCCGACTTGAGTGACAATGTTTTATTGCGTTTCGCTTTGCTATTATGCGCGAAGCGTGCGTACGCTCACATTTTTATGGACATGTGGAGGACACGTGGATCACCCGGGCACACAAAGACAAAGATCGCCCGTGTAGCCTCTAACAAACTGTTGGGGCAAGTTGCCGTTAGCGAGCACCTATGACGGCCGGCAGGGCACACACGGGATTGGGAGCAGGTCAACACCACGCCCGGCCGCCGTTGTCTCCCCAGTGTTGTTGTTTACACAGCGCACCAGGTACTCGTTTGAGGCCGAGTTGACCTAGGGGAGGCCCACGACCGGTTCAGATATTCGTCGTCAACCGATGGCGGCTGTCAGCTGGAATCGAACTTTGGGATTGGCCGGATTCGAAACGCTGCAGTGCGCGCTAACCATCGCGCCACCGCTCCCTGCGTGTGCGCACATGCGTAGACACGTGGAAAACAAACCACGCACACCCGTCGCACATCAGCTACCGCCGATTGTCTGTGGATGTTAAGCCCTCGTGGGAGGGTTGTGTGTGCTGCCACCCAACCCACCGCTGCCTAATTGAGGTTTTATTACGACTAAATATAGCGTTGCTCTTTAACACTCGCTGCCGGAACATTAACACACACACACAACAACAACCACTTCCATAATAAAAACATTGCACGCAAAACACAGGGCAATATTTGCGTTTGCGTGTGTCTCACTGCAGTCGCGTTCGAAAACAACATCTATTTTGAACGCATACACAACACGAGCGATGAAAGGGCACTCCGCCGCTATTTTGATTTGCCGTAACAGCCTGCTGTCTGTTGCGAGTTTCCCTTCCTGTCCATCATCGTCATCATTTCCATAAGTCATGCACGTCGGCTTCCCAACCGCGAGGGTCACCAAGGCATCTGGCGCGTGTTTGTTGTGCAGTAGCAATACGCGGAGACCAGGAATTATATCATGGACTGTTGCAATTTCATAAAACACTCTCACACTCGACATCCTACACCAGTGTAGCTGCACTCCATCTCGGCCCTTCACCCAGACACTCGAGTACTATTTGGGCCCTACCCTCGGCTATTCCTTTGGCTCTCTCACTCGTCTGCCCGGAGCGGGGGTTCAGCCAACACCGCTCCGTGACGAGGAGATTGCCAGAGAGATCCTCTTTCAGCCGCTCCTTACCCCGGCTCCCAACGACGACCACGTGCTCGTTACGGGGGTCCCCCCCCTTAAGAACCCTTTGGGCGGCTCCTCCCCCCAGCTCGGCCCCGCCCACTTTCCCGAAAGTATTTTCCGAAAGCCCCTGACGTAAGGGGCCGTCCATAAAGACGTCACGCGATTTTGGACGATTTTTGACCCCCCCCCCCTTCGGTACACGACGTCACAAAAAGTCAGACCCCTCCCCTCAAATATGACGTCACAAAGCTCTGCCCCCCCCAAAAAAATAAAACATGCTTCAAATCGCTTTAAACTATTGTCATTGTAGTGCGTATTTAATGTGGCGCTGCAGTCTGATGTTGTAGAAGAAAACATTTATAAAAAAGTATATTTTATTAAGTAGAACGTGTTGTCTATATTTATTTAAATTTGCACATTTTGATGTGACGTCACATTTCTCAACCCCCCCCCCCCCTCGTCACACATCATCACAAATGTCTGACCCCCCCCTCCCTCGGTGCGTGACGTCATTTATGGACGGCCCCAAAGTGCTTTCCGAAAGCCCCTTACGTAACCCGAGACGTTACGTCATCCTTGGCCCCGCATGACTCTCAAAACGCGCGCACCTCCTTCAGCTCGCCCCCTCATTGGTTATTCACAATACTCCTCTACATGTTTGTGTGTGCAACCATGACCGTCAGCACCTTCCCCCCACTCACCCACCTTCCTCTGTCCCAACTCGCGGTGCGATGCAGGTCTGCGGCGTGTGAAACGACACGGCCCACTGCGCGGTGAGAACGTGACACTTGGCAGGAGGCTGTATAAATATTCTGCGTCGTCAGCGGCTGCAGCCATGGTCAGTCCACTGCTGGATGAAGGCCTCCACAAGCCGTCGCCGCGCGCACCTCCGATTAGCACATTTGGCTACGTACGGATGAAGTTCTACATGCCTCTCGCAGTTCGGCGATGTAACGATGCACTTGGCATGTGCACACGAAATGATTTCAGCACGCCGTCTCCTCGGTTCGACGTCCGCTCGGATGTGTTCCGTTCCTTGGCTGCCACTCCGGCACTATTCCCAGATAAATATATAAAGTAGGCAAATTTCAGGGGTGGAATCAAGTTGAAATCATCTCATTTTGGTGGCCATTGGTCATAATATTCCCAATCTAAGCCACAGAGGAGGTTGATTTCCACAGTCATACCCACATATGTTGGGGCAAGTGAGCTTTATTGAGACACTTTGAATGATTGGTCACATCTCGAACTACAGTAAATCTAAACTCCAGAGAACGCAGAAGCGATAATCGGGTTACGTAGCCTTGGCTCCCTCTCTAAAAGTGTTTATAATAGTGTAGTGTCGTAGTCTCTTCTTCGAGGCTTGTGTGTGTGTGTGCGGGTGGCGTGCGGCACACACACACTCAGTTGGAGACGAGGTCGTCGCAGGGGGCACCGCCCATTTCTTTATTATCTCTCTCACGTTCATGCCACCAACTCCGGCCCCCTCTCTCTCACCCATGACCACGCTGCTGTACGACCCGGCCCAGACGCGACCTGGTCCACATTGCACCGACGGCGTCGACCGAGACAGCCAACCACTGTCCGGCCGCGCAATGATCGGGCGAAGGCGGCAGCGACGAAGGCGGCGACGACGACGGCGACGACGAGATGAGTGCAACCCCAGAACCGGCAGCCCAGAGCTCTCACTCTCCGCTGCTTTTATTCCCCTCGGCGCGGCTTGGCTCCGCCCTAGCCGCGCCTCCCTTCTCGAACCCACCAGAGGGTTCCAGGGGCCTCCCCCACCAGGTCTACTGTGACCCTTGCCCCAGTTCCTCCGCCCTGCCGGCACACCAGCGTATATGCTCGACGGCGTGTACACACGCTACACATTTGTGCCAGTCGGCTCTGCCGGTCACGGTGATTTCACGAGCGACAACACGGGGTGTTTCGTCTCCGTTGTTCTTCCACCGACACCTCCGATTGGCATGGTTGGCTACGTGGGGTGCGAAAGAAGTTCAACGTGGTGCACACGTACGACGTACAGGGAGGGTTCCTTGGCTGCTTTGTTCAGGTTATAAAACACGTGGCCTTCATTTGCAGACGATGCAAACGGCAGGATATTTTTGAAAGACGTTCACGCGTTGTCAGCGGGGTTTTCTATAGAAATGGATTCATTGTTGTTGCAAATTTGCCTTCATTGCAAATTAAATCGTCGCTCAAACAGACCCCCCCCCGCTACATTTCCCATTACTTTTATTATTTTTGCCCACTTTCTGTATGCCCTGTTGAGCATTGTGTGTGTGTCTTTGTTCACGACCAAATGGTGGAGCGGTGGTACAGCGGTTAGCGCGCTGCGCTAAGAATCCGTCGACTCGAGTTTGACTTCCCCCGCTTACGGCCAACACCAGTGACGATCATCTGAACCGGATTTGGGCCTCCCCTAGGTCGACTCAGCCTCAAGGGAGCACCTGTTGCGGTGTGCAAACATCGCCACTGGGGAGACAAAGGCGGCCGGGTTCGGTGCTGGCCGCCCACTCCCTCGTGTCCCATGCCGATCCTCACAGGTGCTGCTCGCTAACAGCACTTGCCCCAACAGTCTGTTAAGGCTACACGGGGGATCTTTGTCTTTGGTTTGTTCACGACCAATAACATTGTCGAATATATGAAGCGTCCCCGGGGCCTCCTCGAGGTCGACTCAACCGTTAGTGTGTACTTGGTGTGGTGTGTAAACTTCACAACTGTAGGGAGACAAAGACGACCGGTTGCGGTGTTGACCTGCACCACCCCCCCCCCCTCGTGTGCCACGCCACGTGCCTTTCATAGGTGCTTTCTAACAGCACTGCACACGTTTTCCCTTTGCTTTGCAAAACGGCCAAACATCGTTCGACCCCCTTTTGCTTTGCACCCTAAATACATTTAATTTGATCGGCGTGGCCTGAGAGTGGCCCACGACTCGCCGTGCTTTACTCGCCATTCTAGATTTGAAGCTTTCGTGTCTGCAATGAGTCATACTCTTAGTTCTTTCGGTAAAGTCACGTAGGTAAAAAAATGAAATTAAAATTAATAAAAAGCACCTCGTGCTCTCTTTAAGCCCCGCCCCCCCTCCCGATACGTACCATTCATTGGCTACCACATTCTGATAAGCTCTCCCTCCCCTCTCCTCCCCCTTAACTTGTATTTAAGAGCTTGCCTCACTTGATGCAGCAAATCTGGCTGTGACGGTCCCACCTGATGACGGAGACTTGTGTTGCCTCCGAAACGTCGTGATATTATTATTTTATTTTTATTAATTTTAATTTCATTTTTTACTTACGTGACTTTACCGAAAGAACTAAGAGTATTACTCGCCATTCATTGTTCTGGCACCGGAGAGAGACAATGACGGTGTGATGGGAACATGCGGTGGACCCTTTTTAAATCCTTTATATTAAGTTCACTTGCTTGCTTGCTTGCGCGTTTACGACCGTGCAAATCTTTCAGTCGTTTTTTAACCCACTTCCCGTGATCCAATCGAGCTGACATTTTGCACACAGACTCGTTGTGCGTGACAATTTATTTTCGTGAGCATTTTTTTCCAAAATGTTACACTTTTTAGGATTTAAAAAAATTATATGTAATTACCAATTGCTTAATGGTGGCAGGCAATCATCTGACCCATAGGTGGCAGCCATCTCAAGCCAGAGGACGAGAGGACTCTAGCCGCCAGGCATATAAAGGATTTATAGTGAAAAACTTTGTTTTTACGGGTTAATTTTTTTTGTGTTGCACGTGTGGGGCGTCTTTTCTTATAATACAACCACTCTAAGCCACAGTGTTCTTCACTAATGGTCAGAGGGGTGGGGGCGGCACTTTCGCAGATAAGACATCATCAGTGTCGAGAACCGCCACACATTTGAAACCATTGTTGGGTTTGACAGCACGATGACGATAATGATGATGATGATGGCAGAGTGTTGTTGCATTTGTGTACTTTCAGGGACCGCACTAAAGGGGCCGTCCATAAATGACGTCACGCGCCTAGGGGGGGGGGTCAGACATTTGTAACGATGTGTGACGAGAGGGGGGGGGGTTGAGAAATGTGACGTCACATCAAAATGCGCAACTTAAAATAAATATAGACAACACGTTCTACTTAATTAAATAGACTTTTTAATAAATGTTTTCTCCTACAACATCAGAGTGCAGCGCCACATTAAATACGCACTACAATGACAATAGTTTCAAGCGATTTGAAGCATGTTTCATTTTTTTTGGGGGGGGGAGGGGCGGGCAGAGCTTTGTGACGTCATATTTGAGGGGGGGTCTGACTTTTCGTGACGCCGTGTCAAAAATCGTCCAAAATCGCGTGACGTCATTTATGGACGGCCCCAAATGTCACCAGGAGCCGCCAGCGGCCAACGGGCCTTGCGATCAACACTGATCTACACAGCCTCCCCTCTCTCGAAGCTCTTTGTTTGGCTTTTTTACTCCCATTCTGGCCCAACGTCTTGAAAGAGGTGGGTGGGAGTACGCACGCAGACCGCTACTTGATCACGCGCGAGCTGGCCATCGATCGATAATTGTGGTGTGTCTCCCCCCCCCCCCCCCGAGATTTAAGAACCTTTCCCAGTTTTTTTTTAACTGCCACATCGGGAGATTGATCGAACCGGCTACCTCCGGATTGCAAGTTCAGTGTGCTAACCATCGTAGCGCAGCAGCAGCCCCGCGTGCATTGCATATATATATGTAGGGGTTGTTACGGGGAGAAAGGCGGACAGAAACACAAGGGTGTCTGCACCCACATACGGGTGTCTACATCCACGTCCGCATTGGTTAACCCTGGGGGGCCATGGGGGGCGCTGTGATCCCCCATAGCCCCACCCCTCGGAGAGGATTCCTATAAAAGGCGGGGAGCCAGAGGGCTCGGGGCCAGTGTGTTAGAAGCTTCACCAGTGAAGACTGAAGACCGGCAGAATAGGCCCTGGAACTCCCCTGGCTCGCTGTCCTTGTCAGGGCCGAGCATGGCAAGCCAGTGGCGCGGCCCCAAGAGCTCCCGGACCGCTGCTCTTGTAAGAGCACGGCCTGGTTAGCTGGGTGCTTGACCAGGGCCGGATCAGATAGCCTCCCCTAGCACTCGTGGCGGAGGACTGGGAATAGGAGAGTCAGGGAATAGTGCTAGGGGTGTTTCCCATTGAGTACGGGTGAAGGGGCCGTTACCCCTTCAAGTACTGTATTGTTACCGCCTTTTGGTTAAATAAAAGAGTGTGCCTCAACTACGTCGTCTGTCTCCCTGGGAACTCACTACATATATGTAGTGGGTTCGAATTAGGTGCACACACACGCAGCTTGGAGGCAACACTATTTATTAACGGTAAGTAATATAACACTGTACATGAGGTGGTGACCACCTTCCTCAACTCACTAACACTCTGGAACGCGACACAGACTGGACCAGGCAGGCAACGGCCTGCCTGGCCCAGGACGACGACCCGGGACTTGACGACCGATGATGTCTTCACTTCGGAGTACAGTACAACAGCCTCGCTCTGCGTTCACACCACGCTTATATCTGCTTTCGGGTGGCTGGCTCCGCCCCGACGTGGCTGGCTCTCTTCAGGCCACGCCTCCCTTCCCAGGCCACGCCTCCCTTCCCCCACCTCTGGGAAGGTCCGGATCCCTCCACCACGTGACCCCCCAGGCACCCCCTTGGGGCCCCCAGCCTTCGTACAGGCCGACACAGTAGTGACCGTTCTATGTCACTACATATATAACATGTTGTGCATGTGTCCAGTAGTCCTTTCCCTGCACCGCTGATTAACACGGTTGGCTATGTACGGTGTGAAAGAAGTTCAACATACATACAGTAGATCCGCTCTTAACGACCACCCCCTGTTAACGACTAACCGCTTAACGATGAGCGTACATAGAGCCCAATGTGTATAGTGTAGTATATAGTGTAGTGTATAGTAGTGTGTAGTGTATTGTAGTGTGTAGTGTATAGTAGTGTGTATTGTATAGTAGTGTAGTGCCTCCATAGAGCCCAATGTGTTCGCGTATCGACCCTGTTAACGACTCGCTGTTTGTAGGTACAGTAAATATGATTGAATGCATTGATGAATATCCATTGTTTAAATATTCTAAAGTACGTTTTTTGGATGAAAAAGAGTCACTTTCGATGCTATCGGAACCAATTAAGCCTTTAGTCGTGTGTTTCCTCTACTCCAGGGGCGGTTTCTTCATTAGGGCGATTGGGCGACGCACCACCAATCTCAGCCGTTACTGTGCCTCTGGATATAGTCCAATCAGCGTCATGTCACGTTCTGTGGAGTACCGCCTCTTTTTGGGCGATTTCACTCTGGCTGAGAATCGCCCCGTGTGGTCCCATAGACTTACATTCAAAGATGTTTTTTTTCGAAAGGCGGGCGCTGCAATGCATTCTCTATGGCTTCCGGGAGGGCTCGCACTAACGTGCTTACGTCATCATACGTAAGCACGTTTCAGTCAACAATATTATTTGTCGCCACCTAGTGGAATCTTTAATAAAAGAAACTAAGTGGATTGTAATAATAGTGAGATAGAAACAAACAAGATGTATTGTAAGAGTCACTTTATTTTTCATTAATATTAAAGAAGTGAAGTTGCCTTTACATGCTTAAGCTGTTAATTTATCCATTGCATGGGTGGACCTTATCCTTATCAATCATCCAGACATTTGCCCCCCCTGAGAGATTTTGCAGGAGCCGCCACTGCTCTACTCGCTTAACGACCAAATCACTTCACGACCGGTTTCTGTATTTTCTTGTAAATCTTACCCAAAAACTACAGATGTGGGTACTGCCGTTGAGAAAATCTGCGCGCTAAGCTTCATACCAATACAGTAAACCAGTCGTATCCTGGCTCCCCAAACGATATTCAGGATATTCATTTAAACATCGACACATTGCTATACCAAACGTTCCACGCCTTTAGAATGTAACGGTACAATGAGGCTGTTTAAAGCCACCACCCCTCCTCCTCCCCTGCTTAGGGAACGTTCGGGAGAGAACGTGAATCCGGGGTAGGGAGAGGGTTGCTTGGGATTCACCACATTATCTCTCTTCCACCACCCCACCCACGCCTCGTGTGGCGTGATGCAAACGCAACAGCACAAGTCCCCCCGGGGAGGTCACGCCACGTGGCCTTGCAAGTGCCCCGTGCCGTGACCACGTGGGGGAGACGTTGCCAGAAACGTCTCAAATATATGTACCCCCTCACTCTCACACCACACCAGTGAAAATAAAAAAATAAAAACATAAAAATTATATAAATAATAACAGCTAAATTTACTGTGACGGTCCCACCTGATGACGGAGACTTGTGTTGCCTCCGAAACGTCGTGATTTATTATTTTATTTCTATTATTATTTCTATTATTATTCTTTTTACCTACGTGACTTTACCGAAATAAAACCTAAGAGTATGAATCCTTGCGGTCACGAAAGCTTCAAATCTAGAGCCACACCAGCGGTTTGTTCACCTTTGCTGCAGCCTCGCACCCCTTTGGTTCGTGTACGGGTATGGTACAAGTATCGGGTACCTGTTTGCGACCTCTGGGATGAAGCCATGTTGCAGGCGCGGGTGGGTTGATTCTAGGAACTTGAATTGTGAAAGAGACAAGACGTTGGGAAATGAGTGACAAACAGTTACTCACCAGTGACTCACGGTCTACCCGTACCCGGCCGCACCAGGGTCGCAAACGGGTACCCGTACCCCGCTGGGTACGGGTAGCCGGGTATCGGGTAGGGTACGGGTATCGGGTACCCGGTTGCGACCTCTGGTCGAGACCCGCACCTTGGCTGGGTCGGGTCAGGTAGCCTCCCCTAAGGTAATCGTAGCCGGAGGACCCGAGAGCGTAGCCGGTGTCAGGCACGCTAGAAGTCGGCTGTGTCCCTAGGCTGCATCAGTGCTGTTGGCGTGGTGTGTTGGAATAAAGAAGTTGCCTCTGCAAAGTGACTCCGGAACCCATTACACATTTGTAGTAGCTACTTTTGCTACGAGGATATAATCCGGCACTGCTCGTACCCCAAGGGTGTGCGTGCACCCCAGGTGAAGGACCACTGCGCTACACGATTGTGTGTGCTGTGAAGAAGGTCCATTATACCCCGAATCATCGACGTTGTACGTATTTCGTCTTTTGATTGAGGCGTACACAGTGTTCCTCTTAATGAATGCCTTGTTGTGAATGCCTCTGTTGTTGTTAATTGTGATTTTTTGTTTTGTTCACCACTCGACAGTGAAGCAGTAGGAGCATCGTAGCCACGTGGTTTGTTTAGGGGCCGTCCATAAATGACGTCACGAACCTAGGGGGGGGGGGTCAGACATTTGTGACGATGTGTGACGAGGGGGGGGGGGGTTGAGAAATGTGACATCAGACAAAAAAATGCGCAACTTTAAATAAATATAGAATTGTTATAACAACACTAATTGTTATAACAACACTCCTACAACATCAGAGTGCAGCGCCACATTAAATACGCACTACAATGACAATTGTTTAAAGCGATTTGGAGCATGTTTTATTTTCAAAATGGAAATATATTTTTTTTGGGTGGGGGGGGGGCAGAGCTTTGTGACGTCACATTTGAGGGGGGGGGGGTCTGACTTTTTGTGACGCCGTGTGACGAGGGGGGGGGGGGTGTCAAAAATCGTCCAAAATGGCGTGACGTCATTTATGGACGGCCCCTTGTATCGCGCACTTGTCAGCTTCTCTTCGTCCGATGTACGACGAAACTAAGGCGATTCGCCTGCGTGGGATGTGTACGGGAGATAAGCACACTGTATGGGGGCTTCAAAACAAAAATAATACTGGTAGGAACCTCCTGGTTACACCAGCCCACAGGGATTATTGTGTCCGTCGTGTAGGGAGGGACTGGGTGGGGAGGGGAGGGGCTGGGTGGGGAGGGGAGGGTGGGGAGGGGCTGGCTGGGGAGGGTGGGGCTGGGTGGGGAGGGGCTGGGTGGGGAGGGTGGGGCTGGGTGGGGAGGGTGGGGAGGGGCTGGGTGGGGAGGGGAGGGTGGGGAGGGGCTGGGTGGAGAGGGTGGGGAGGGGTGTGGGGCTGGGTGGGGAGGGGCTGGTCACCCCGTGGTGCCCTTATAAAACTCAACGTTTAACCTACTCACGCCGGCTTGTGCCCGCCCTCACAGTCGGGCATATTTGTTGAATACACCACGCCGCCGTTGACCCTGGCCATTGACCGAGCAACCCAACGTTCCTACCAGCTCCCTCCGCAGGAATGTGTTTCGTTAACTCTTTTAAGAATTTGCAACAATGCCACGAGAAATGTGATGCCTCCGGGCTTTGCAGAACCACCTGCAGAAGATTCCAGGCCACGCGTTGACAACGATGGCGAACGAGTGGAGACTTTGACTTTTTGAAGCTATTAACATTACATTTGTTATCACGTCACAGTGTATATTAGCCGCTCTTTTCTCCATTAAAAACGATGAAGCATCGTGTATATATCGTGTATATATTTATATATATGTTGCGAGTATGCAGTCACATCATCATAATCTCTGCACCGGCAAGCTAGACGAGAGACGACCCGCTCCAGTCGACACGAAGGTAAAGCACAACAAAAGATCTCCCCCTATAGCCTTCAACAGGCTATTGAGGCAAGTGCTGTTAGCGAGCACTTACGAGGGCCAGCACGGCACACGACGTGGTGGAAGAGGGGAGGGGGTGCAGGTCAACACGGCACTGATGTTTACACATCGCACCAGGTATCCATTTCAGCCTGAGTCAACCTAGGAGCCGGGGGGGGGGTATGGGTGCGGGTCAGGACCGATTCAGATGAGGATCGTCACCGGCGGTGATGGCCCTAAGCGGGACTGGGTCATCTTCGTTGTCGCCGGCTTTGTACGGCTGCGGCACGACCCGCTGCGCCACCTTTCGCCCCTCTTCCGCCAACCCCCACGGGGGCTACGAATGAGAGAGGCTGCGAGTTCGCGACGAGGGGGACACGTGGGTGCGTGGTGGGGACACGTGGGTGCGTGGTGGGGACACGTGGGTGCGTGGTGGGGACACGTGGGTGCGTGGTGGGGACACGTGGGTGCGTGGTGGGGACACGTGGGTGCGTGGTGGGGACACGTGGGTGCGTGGTGGGGACACGTGGGTGCGTGGTGGGGACACGTGGGTGCGTGGTGGGGACACGTGGGTGCGTGGTGGGGACACGTGGGTGCGTGGTGGGGACACGTGGGTGCGTGGTGGGGACGCGTGGCCCACGACTTGCTGAGCAGGCCACGTGCTCCGCCCGCTCCATTCTTTTTTGTTGTTGCAGATAAAAAAAAACTTTATTGTGGGCATTGTATTTTAGTTGCGTGTTACACAAATAGCACCTGTAAACTAATTGACGAGATTGACATACAGGTCGATTAGTGACATATATCAAACTAATGCATATTAACGTTCGTCAACACAACGCACAACTTTCTAGAGCAATGAAAACACAACAGATCATCCTCGTTTCGTCCTTCCGAAATAAGTTGTGCTATATTATGGAGGTTGCGAATTACTCCGATAATAATTGAAAATATAAATTGACACACAACATTACTAAAACTGCACGGCTTATCTCATCATAAAATACACAAACACAACGAGCAGTCGCATTCTTCAGATGTGTAATGAACAAAACGACGGAGAGGTGTAAAAATTGTGCGGATTATTATTATTATTATTCACGAGGTGAACTGTGCAACTGGAATTTTTCGTTGAATACCGTGTTCTTCAGCGCCACAGAGGAAAGGTATTCTTGGCTTGCCTTCGCCGATGGCATCGAGGGCATCCGCTCCATTCCATTACGGGGGGGGGGGAGGGGCCCGCTCGCCTCATTAACACTAATTAGAGGGGGTGGGGAACTGTGCCATTTTCCTTCGGCGCTGTGGCCTCATTATATTTCGCCTGTAATTATATTTAACGAACACAAACCGACGTGGGAGGAGGAGAGTTGTTTATATATTTGAATTTCCCGATCGAATTCTTGTGTTTTGTTTTTTACCCCTTCAATATCTTGCTCGGCAGCGACTACGTGAGGTTGGCATTTAGATGACAAACTTGGTTTGTTCACTTTAAAATGTTTTCATGTTTATGTTTTTTTGTTTGTTGCGGTTGCACCCGATTCAAGAGCCGAATGGCTCACAGGGCTATACCTAATAAATGAAACTTGAAACTTGAATTTGGAGCTTTCGTGGCCGCAGGCATTACTCTTTGGTTCTTTCGGTAAAGTCACGTAGAAAGAAAGTAATAATTAAATAACGGCATACGACGTTTTGATTGCAACACAAACAATCATCATCATGTACAAATGAAAGAGAAAACAGACCTAGTAAATATGATTGGTTCTTTCGGTAAAGTCACGGAGAAGGAAAATAATAAAATAATAAAAATTAACCAATAAAATTATCGCGACGTTTTGATTGCAACACAAGCAATCGTCATCAGATGTGAAAACCACAGCACACCTGATGATGATTGCTTGTGTTGCAATGGAAACGTCGTGAGAATTTAATAGTTTTATTTTTATTACTTAAAAATAGAACAAAGAACAAAGAATATGAATCCCTGCAGCCACGAAAGCTTTTAATCGAAATTTAAACCTAGTAAACTTAGAAATAGAATGCAATACAACACAGAGAGTCGGCTAACACAACAATCAACACCCTACCTGGTTGATTACGTTCTTCCAAAGATTGCTAAATTTGAGAGAGAGACAAAACACGGACACGGAGACACATCGACAGACACACAAGCAGAGAGAGACACACATAGACACAGAGAGAGACACACAGACAGACACACAAGCAGAGAGGGACACACACAGAGACACACAGATAGGCACACACAGAGACACACAGACAGACACACAAGCAGAGAGAGACACACAGAGACATAGAGAGAGACACACACACAGAGACACACAGACAGACACACAAGCAGAGAGAGACACACACAGAGACACACAGATAGGCACACACAGAGACACACAGACAGACACACACGCAGAGAGAGAGACACACACAGAGACACACAGACAGACACACAAGCAGAGAGAGACACACAGAGACACACAGAGTGACACACACAGATACACACAGACAGACACACAAGCAGAGAGAGACACACACAGAGACACACAGAGTGACACACACAGAGACACACAGACAGACACACAAGCAGAGAAAGACACACAGAGACACACAGAGTGACACACACAAAGACACACAGACAGACACACAAGCAGAGAAAGACACACACAGAGACACACAGAGTGACACACACAGAGACACACAGACAGACACACAAGCAGAGAGAGACACACAGAGACACACAGAGTGACACACACAGAGACACACAGACAGACACAAGCAGAGAGAGACAACACAGAGACACACAGATAGGCACACACAGAGACACACAGACAGACACACTAGCAGAGAGAGACAACACAGAGACACACAGATAGGCACACACAGAGACACACAGACAGACACACAAGCAGAGAGAGACACACATAGACACACAGAGTGACACACACAGAAACACACAGACAGACACACAAGCAGAGAGAGAGACACACAGAGACACACAGAGTGACACACACAGAGACACACAGACAGACACAAGCAGAGAGAGATAACACAGAGACACACAGATAGGCACACACAGAGACACACAGACAGACACACAAGCAGAGAGAGAGACAACACAGAGACACACAGACAGACATACAAGCAGAGAGAGACACACAGAGACACAGATAGGCACACACAGAGACACACAGACAGACACACAAGCAGAGAGAGACACACACAGAGACACAGATAGGCACACACAGAGACACACAGACAGACACACAAGCAGAGAGAGACACACACAGAGACACACAGAGAGAGACACACACAGAGACACACAGACAGACACACAAGCAGAGAGACACACACAGAGACACAGAGAGAGACACACACAGAGACACACAGACAGACACACAAGCAGAGAGAGACACACACAGAGACACACAGATAGGCACACACAGAGACACACAGACAGACACACACGCAGAGAGAGAGACACACACAGAGACACACAGAGAGAGACACACACAGAGACACACAGACAGACACACAAGCAGAGAGAGACACACACAGAGACACACAGATAGGCACACACAGAGACACACAGACAGACACACACGCAGAGAGAGAGAGAGACACACACAGAGACACACAGAGAGAGACACACACAGAGACACACAGACAGACACACACGCAGAGAGAGAGAGAGACACAGAGACACACAGACAGACACACAAGCAGAGAGAGACACATGTAGGCGGCAGTTGTATCTCAGGGGCTGACACCTCCCAGGCTACGGAACGATCTTCCACGAAATATCAGGACCTCTGAGCCTGTGGACTTTATTTTTTAATGCGTTTCCGCTTGTTAAAGTTTTAGTTCATTTAGTAAACGATTCTTAAAATGTATTTATGATATTTTTTATGCCGGGTGTCTGCTGCTGCTGTGTCCTGCACAGCGCTTTGAGATCCGTGATGAAACGGGCTATGTAAATTGAATTATTATTATAATCATCATTAGAAGGATATTTATATCACAGAAGAGGTGAGAACTACCAATTAACAGATTGTCTTGAGTTTTGTATTCACGTAATTATTATTATTATGGCGCACCTGACACAAACTAACAAAACCCACATGATTCATCTTCTTGGTTCTTTCGGTAAAGTCACGCAGAAGGGAAGTAATAAAATAATAAAAATAAAACATAATAAAATAATTCTCACGACGTTTCGGCCACAACGCGTCTCCCCGAGAGGCCTGTTCTTCACCTGAGTACGGCTGCTTGCGTTGTGGCCGAAACGTCGTGAGAATTATTTTATTATGTTTTATTTTTATTATTTTATTTCTTCCCTTCTACGTGACTTTACCGAAAGAACCAAGAAGATGAATCCCTGCAGTCACGAAAGCTTTAAATCGAAATAAAAGCCCACAGGACTTTTTTTTTTGTAAAGGTGCCGGGCAGATCGATAACAGATTCGACAGCTAGCTTAAGAAAAAAGAAAAAAAAACCGCATCAGCGGTCGATTGTGGGTGATTGGGGTAAACCAAGAACACTGGCGGTCAACCACCGATTAAAAAAAAAATCTGTGTGGCGAGGGTGACGAGGATGGGACGACAACGGCACCAAATTGCTCATCCTCCTGTTGCGATAATCATTCCGCCTAACGCAAGGAATGAGCACCTCGGTGTTCCCATGACAACCGCCACAAATGCCATCCCTACCGTGGCCGCACGCCTCAAATAAGCAGCGTCGAGATCGCCACGGCCACTCTGGTCCTGGTCCTGACAACGCGAACAGCCCCTGCCTCCATCCCTACCACCACCCATCACCCACTCACGTCTCACAGAGCGCCTCCCATTCTCTTTCCCGTTTGAAGCAAAGCGAACAAGCGGCAGCGCTCCTCATTATTTATTCATTCGTTATAATAACTAATTAGGGTTTACATTTTTTTTTTTTAAGAAATCGTTAAACGAGTTGTTCCTCGGCGAGTTTTGAATTCTGATAGCCGCTTCGTTTGTGCGTTCGGTGGGTCTTTAAATTCTCAGTCGTTCGTTGAACACTCAGGAAGATGACACGGAGAATTTTACCCACTATTTTTCTATTGTTTACTTGTTAAAGCCGATAAGAAGGTGGCATATATCATAAAGGTAACATTTTCTTGCCATACTCTGGATAGACAGAGCCCACGCCGACTGATCGTTGGGCTAAGTTATTTGTTCTTGAATTTAGAGATATTTCCAATTCTTTGCATTGCCCTGCCTTTTGAAAAATTGTCTAAGAGAAGATAATCCTGCATTTAAAATCACCACCGAGGTATGTATCTCACGCGACGCGTGCCCTTTCCATCTGTAAATATTATGTACAGTACTGTTGTTTAAGCCTCTAAATGGTCTTCAGAAACACGCGTAGATTGTTGTTGTTGTTGTTATTGAATGCAAAACGTAATTGTTTGGCGAAGCAACTCTACACGTGAAATAGTATTGTGCATCCACGCTTTTATAATAGTTAACTATTTAGCAATGCCCTGCTGGATGACGACCTCTCCAGTAAACGTGAACCGTTGGCTCAGAGTACCCCGTTTACTGGATTCGCGTGCAATGTTGATAACATTGTAGGTAATGGGAGGTGATTATGCCTTAAATGATAACCGGTTAAGATCAGAATCAGAATTTTTTAACACTTGGCTTTCGCGACCCATATCCATAATATCGTTTTTTTGTTGTTGTTAAATCGCATATATATAAATGTGTGGTTAAACCCATCACCACCCGACAGTCAGTAATGTTTGTCACTTAAGCAAATTCACAACACCGGTGTGTGCTGGGCTAATAACGAATTAGCATGTTCTGTTTACGTGACAAACCTTACTAATTAGCTGTGTCGGGTGGTGGCGGGTTTCACGACACATTTATATGTACGCGATCTAACCCCCCCAAAAAAAACCGATATTATGTAAGAATCTTAATATTGATTTATAGTGGAGGAATCAGAGGAGCTATAAAAGCTCGTTTTCACAGATGTTCCGTGAGGGGCACGGGGTCAGAACGTGACTTGCTACTGGAAGGATGCGCTACCGATGTTGGAATGAAATCCCCAAGATGTACAATGTTCGGGGTTCTGATCGCAAAGTTTGACGTGCCAGGAAGCGACGCTCACGCCTGATGCGTCTTTCTTGCCAAAGGGTGCGTGCGACCACCAAGAAACGTCGCCGATTACATATTTTGTATCTTTTAAAGCCGCGGTGTCATTGACGAGCGTGAGCTTTGTGTTTTTTTGTACATTTAAATTCGTAAAGAAAAATATTCGCAAAGTTAGAAAATTATACCAAATTCAACTGTAGTCTCGTAAAATTATTCGATGATGTATCCGTATCTGCAAACTCAAATCTCTCCTTGAAAACTGCTCCCCCCCCCCGCCCCCCCCCCCGAAAAATTATTCACAATCCCAGAAGTTCAATCGGAAACTCATCCCGACTACCGCCTCACTCGTGATCATGTTGGCCATGGCCAGGGATTGAACGCATGTGGATGCGCTAACCGCTGCGCCACCGCTCCTCCGCTTCTCCACCCCCACCCCCCCAAAGATGCAGGAATGCACTGGCAGAAACAAGCGAACGGGGCGGACGATAATAGCAACCTATTAACAAACCACTAAAAGCTTCCACTCACGCCCACAGCATGTTGAATATAATAAAAGGCAATGTTTCATAAATCGCTCACAGTGTGATTCGTAATCTATTTCACCCTTTTCGCAATAATGACCACTTCCCAATCAAACCGGAGCTGTGGGTTGGTTACAGTTGGATGGCCCCCGATGGCGAGCGGGGAGAGAGGGGGTAGACAATTGCTTTGCGTCTCCGTGTGATCACCGTAGAGACTCGACTCGTCTCCAGTTAACTCTCATCAATTTAACTCCCATCTATTTCAAATCAAATGACATTCGATTATTGCTCGGTGCGCCATTAGCTTCGCGGTTGCAATTAAAGGGCCATTAGCGGGTCACGCTGCCGCATTCCCGATTCTGAACGCTCGGTAATTAATTGATGGGTTGTCCAACTTCACCTGAACTGTGTTTGCCGCCCCTTGGCTGCTGTTGCCGTAAACCTTTCTGCATTCACTCGCTCGCTCGCTCGCCCACGTGGATGGGGCCTGCAACGCGTCAATTTATTGAGCACAATCGACGATTCAGCTCGTGCATGATCCGTGGAGCGGAATCGTACCTTGTAAGAATTGACTGCGTTGTTGTTGTGATAATTGTTTTTTTACCCTTCTATCTGGCAACAAAAACGACACCTTTTTTTTACAAGGAGTCATGTTTGCATAGACCACAATACCTGCAGTGGTCTATGCAAACATGACTCCTTGTAAAAAAGGTGTCAGTTTTGTTGCCAGATAGAAGGGTAAAAAAACCAATTATCATATTTTTTACTGGCAAATGAGGTTCCAATGGTGCGTTGTTGTTGTTGTCGTCGTGTATATTGAGCTGCCGTTGAACTTCTTTCGCACCGCACGTGACCAATCGTGCTCATCGGAGGTGTGGGGGAAGGACAACAGAAAACTCAACACAAGAAGCGGCTCCTGAAGAAATGAGGTTTCAACTTCGATTTGAAAGTGCATAGCTCCTGTGACTTCCTAATGTGGGCAGGAAGAGCGCTCCAGAAGGGCGCAGAAGGGCGCAGAAGCTCATTTGAAAGCGCGCGATGCAGTGACCGACCGTCTTTTTAAAAAATCCTTTATATTAAGTTCGCTTGCTTGCGCACTTACGACCGTGCAAATCTTTCGGTCGTTTTTTAACCCACTTCCCGTGATCCAATCGAGCTGACATTTTGTACACAGACTCGTTGTGCGTGACAATTTATTTTCGTGAAATTTTTTCCCCAAAATATTCCATTTTTTTGGAATTTTTTTTTAAATATTTTATTTAAAATACCAATGTGATAAAAATGAAACTCTTACTCAAGAAAAACAGAAATGAATAATAAAATAAAACCGATGCCACGCATATAAAGGATTTATAGTGAAAAACTTTGTTTTTACGGGTTAATTTTTTTGGCACGGGTTTGCCAAAAGCCGCCGCCGCTGCCGCTGCCGCCGCTGCTGCGATGATGAGCGGACTTTGCGTGATGGTGCATGCTCCTTGACGAGGTGGGCAAGGTGTTGCGGTTGTCAGCCTGCAACTTTCCCACTGCTGGCCAAATGCCTCCTCCCCCGTGTTGGTCTATGACTTCCCCTCGTTCTTGCCAGCTAGTTATGTTCTGGCCTATGGCAGCAACTTCTTCCGGAGCTAAACGCCGATGTGGAGGTCTGCTGCTGACCATGACGAGAGAACAAGAGAGAGAGAGCGAGAGTTCGTGTATTGTTGCTGTTCCACCTCCGTTAAAGGAGCGCATACTACAGTGGGTTTACTCTGTGGTACGTAGTTTTGGGGTTGCATGGGCCGCAGTTTTTAAATCCTTTATATTAAGTTCGCTTGCTTGCTTGCTTAGGACCGTGCAAATCTTTCGGTCGTTTTTTTAATCCACTTCCCGTGATCCAATCGAGCTGACATTTGCCACACAGACTCGTTGTGCGTGACAATTAATGTTCGTGAATTTTTTTTCTCCAAAATTTTACACTTTTTAGGACAAAAATATTATATTTAATTA
Source organism: Lampetra planeri (assembly GCF_965212315.1). Taxonomy (NCBI): domain Eukaryota; kingdom Metazoa; phylum Chordata; class Hyperoartia; order Petromyzontiformes; family Petromyzontidae; genus Lampetra; species Lampetra planeri. The sequence continues at coordinate 7,367,920 of NC_136129.1, forward strand.
CCAATTGCTTAATGCTGCCATGCAATCATCTGACCCATAGGTGGCAGCCATCTCAAGCCAGAGGACGAGATGACTCTAGCCGCCACGCATATAAAGGATTTATAGTGAAAAACTTTGTTTTTACGGGTTATACTTGTTTTTATTTCCATTTGTGAAGGAGATGCGCGCAGCGGCCTGTTGACGTTCTGTCGTGGCTTTAGGCATGTCTGTTGAATTTCTGTCGCACGGTACGTAGCCAACCGTGGTAGTCGGAGGTGCGGTTAATGGTTGGACCACTGGGTGTCTTCGAGGAAGGAATGCCAAAGGCGGGTGGCGCGTTCGTGTGTGGGTCTCGAATGAGACGTTTATTCCGCACGTTGTTCCACTCTGTTCGTCTTGGGAGTTCTTCCGGATCTTGGCGAGATTCTAGGATGGCGACAGCAGCTCGATCTTAGCAGGGAGATCGGGACGTTGAGTCCGGTGGCGAGGTACATCATTGGCGTCTTGGTGGTTATCGTTGTCCGGCAGTGGCCTCTGTGATTTTTTTCTCTTGCGCTGTTTCATTCCCTCTGCTTCATTTGCCATCTCTCGGTCTCCACTCCACGGGTTAATTATTGTTCAAATCTCACCATATGCTCTCGTGACGTGGGCCTGTCCAATTACATTTGATTTGTGCCGTTTGATTCGCGTACGGTTAGTGATTTCTCTCTCTCTAATTGGGTCACGTGTCTCCAGCAACCACGACTTGACATCAACGTTGGCGCCCTGCGCAAAAAAAAAAAGACACGTGCCGTGCTTTTGCCACGGAACACGATTGACAGATTCATCAATTGGCGAACTTAGTCTCTTGCACATGCATAATAAGTACCCATATACATGTTTGAAATTAATCGGCCTAAGGGCGTTTGTTTTTAACGGGGGAAACTCGGGCCAGTTTTGTGGATCTCATCAGCAGAGCTTGGCCTGTCGAACAGATGCTGCTGGCTTCTCAGACGTTGTTGGCACGAGCACTGCACTAAAACTGCAGGGCCCGAACTGATTCAAGCAGTGGCAATATTTGGGTTCTGTCTTGCGACAGTGCAATGGAGAATGGTCCGGCAATGTAGGTGGTGGGTGAGTGACTTAGGTTATGGTTGCCACCTGTCCCGGTCTCCCCAGGATTGTCCTCCTGTTGAGGTGCCACTCTTACTCGGGACATTAAGAGGACCCCCGTCTTTATTGTCAGATATTCGATACCACTGCAACATTCAGGTCTACGCGGCTGCGTGGAGCTCTCCTCTCCGATGGTATTCGGCTGCTATAAATTTCCACACTTCGTTGAATTATCATTTATGGCCATGTCGCTTCTGAAAAATAAGCTCATAGCTCATTGGGCTTTAAATGGTAAGATAAAATCGTTTGGTTTTATTTGTATTTTTTTCCCGTAATTTGCTTACCTTTACTATACTTTACTCTTCTTATTGTGTTTTTGTATTGTTTGTTGTTGAAACTCTCTGCCCCCTCCCTCCTGGACATCTGTGAAAAAGTATTTTCATAGCTCATCGGATTTCTCCAGAATAAATACAAATTCTGCTTCTGATCGCGAGATATCCGTCTTCCCATCGTCCGCTCTGGGTGTTTTGCACCGCAGAGGAGAAACACCCGCAGCTCCGGGTAGGTTACGTGTCCATACCTGTCAACCCCTTGTCAGTGCCCTACCTTACTACAGACCAATTCAGACTTTATTGGTCACCCCGTGCCCCTTTTAAATCTCATTTTCATCCTAAAAAGTCCCATCGCAAGGGAGAAACACAAACAAATAAACAAAAAAGTTTTGCCCCTAATTGAAATGGCTGGATGCCGTATGGACCTGAAAACTCAATTTTTTGTCGTGTTCAAGAATACGGGGTAAACCGCATGCGTTGACATGGTGTGCGTGTCACAACAACGAGCCGCACGTCACGTGATATATTTTCGCGTGAAGTGTGCGTTGGCACTTTAAGGTTGTCGTCGTTCTCACGTACGGAGGTGTATGACGGCGTCAGCCGGATCTCTTGGGATTTGCGCACGACGAAACAACCCCGCGGAGCAAGCCACCCGGTACTCGTCTCGTGGGAGACATTCGCCTTGAATACTGTTAGGTTTTTTCGGTAAAGTCACGTAGGTAAAAATAAAATTAAAAGTAAATAAAAGTAATAATGGAAATAAAATAAAAATAATAAATCACGACGTTTCGGAGGCAACACAAGTCTCCGTCGTCAGGTGGGACCGTCACAGCTAAAATTACTGCATCAAGTGTTTTAGCTGTGACGGTCCCACCTGATGACGGACACTTGTGTTGCCTCCGAAACGTCGTGATTTATTATTTGATTTTTATTTTATTTCCATTATTACTTTTATTTACTTTTAATTTTATTTTTACCTACGTGACTTTACCGAAAAAACCTAACAGTATGAATCCTTGCAGTCACAAACGCTTCAAATCTAGAATTCGCCTTGAATTGAACGAGCAGAGAGACGGGAGTGAATCGTGTGATGCACAGCTCGTGAGCGACAGAGGTAGACAGAAGAGACTCGCTCACACGGAGCCCTGCCGAGAATCTTTCCAAAGTGGGGGATTTGCGGTGGTCCCAAAAGGCGAATCCTTATTTTATGTATGGTCCTTCATTGATTAAAGTGAATAATAACGCATATTGCTATGCTAAGGCTGAATAAAATGACAACATTTCAAGGTCTCGAGGTGGGGCAGAGAAGGGGAGGGGGTGGTGGGCGATTCCCCCCCCTCCTAAATCCCCTACGCCCCTTGACCCCCCCCCCCACCACTAGACCCTCCACCCCTCCCCCACTTGGATCCGCCGCACTGTCCGTATCACCCAGGTCAAAGGTTGTTATTGAATAGATAACAAATTGAGACCGTTCCCCTGAGAGATGACAATCTGTCACGTGTTGAGGTGACGAGGAGTCGTTCATTGGCCAGAGCAGAACTCAGTACCAGCTAAGGGTGTCAAAACTGTAGAGTCGTACAGATTTACTTATACGGCTAACGATAGTGGATTGATCTTCTTGGTTCTTTCGGTAAAGTCACGTAGAATGGAAATAATAAAATAATTCTCACGACGTTTCGGCCACAACGCAAGCAGCCGTCCTCAGGTGAGGAACAGGTCTATCAGGTGAGGAACAGGTCTGTCGAGAAGACAGACCTGTTCCTCACCTGAGGACGGCTGCTTGCGTTGTGGCCGAAACGTCGTGAGAATTATTTAATAATGTTTTATTATGTTTTATTTATTATTATGTTATTATTTCCATTCTACGTGACTTTACCGAAAGAACCAAGAAGATGAATCCCTGCAGTCACGAAAGCTTTAAATCGAGATAGTGGATTGCTTGATAATATATCAATGTATGTTGAACTTCAAATGGTTACTACATAATTCGCAGTTATCGGCCGCGTTAAACAAACTCGTGCCGACGAGGGAAATATCTGGACTCTGGACCTCATGGATTCGAGTTGAAAATCAATTTCACCCTGCGTGTTACTTGTAGGGCAGTCATTGAATTGGTGGAAAACATCCCATGATAAATGCCACGTTGGTGGCAATGAATTTCGTTGGTTGTGTACGTTGTGGAGCTGTTGTTTACACGCTGCCTTTCTGAGTACCGTAATTATCTCAAATATCCCATTTGTACTGCATGGGAGATGCGGTATAAATAATGCACGACGAAGGTAGCCAAGATGACGACGTACGGTGCGAAAGAAGTTCAACGTACATACAATTTACGTTGCACCCCTTGAGGAGCCGTTTTACAAAACAGAGCATGCTTCAAATCGCTTTAAACTAGTGTCATTGTAGTGCGTATTTAATGTGCCGCTGTAGGATCAAACATTTATTAAAAAGTGTATTTAATTAAGTAGAAGGTGTTGTCTATATTTATTTAAAGTTGCGCATTTTGATGTGACGTCACATTTCTCAACCCCCCCCCCCTCGTCACACATCGTCACAAATGTCTGACCCCCCCCCCCTAGGTGCGTGACGTCATTTATGGACGGCCCCCCAAGTAAAATTATATAGTTACAATCTTGATTTGAAGCTTTCGTGACTGCTATAGTTACAGCCTACGCCTTATTGTGTACGGGCTAAACACATCCGTCGGTATTTCAGTAAAACACTAAAAGTGAGTCGGGAGAGAGGGGGGGGGGGCTCACAGTCGGATCTTGCATCACCGCCCCCCCCCCCAGTTAAAACAAGTAGTTGCGCTCCTAGGGTAAGGGTGAGGTGTTTGGGGATATTAGAGTGCACGGTATATTCATACACGCCTCCCTGTTCCCTGATTATTTAACAACCCAAGGGCCTGCCTGGCTCTTCTATAACGCTGGCGGTTCGATTTTCCGAGGTCTCCATGAATTAGACACCACCGATCTGTCTGTGTGTGTCTGTGTGTGTCTGTGTGTGTCTGTGTGTGTGTCTGTGTGTGTGTTTGTATGTGTGTGTCTGTCTGTCTGTGTGTCTGTCTGTGTGTATCTGTATGTGTATGTGTGTGTGTCTGTGGGTATCTGTGTGTGTGTCTGCGTGTGTGTATGTCTGTGTCTGTCTGTGTGTGTCTGTATGTGTCTGTATGTGAGCGCGCTACGCTACGAACCTGGCGACCTGGGTTCGATTCCCGCTCACGGCCACCACCACCAGTGACGATTATCTGAACCGGTCATGGGCCTCCTCTAGGTCGACTCGGCCTCAAATGAGTACCTGGTGCGATGTGTAAACATCGCCACTGGGGATACAAAGCCGGCCGGGCGTGGTGTTGGCCACTCACCCCCTCGAGTGCCGTGCCGGCCTTCATAGGTGCTCGCTAACAGCACTTGCCCCTGCAGTCTGTTACGGCTATACGGGGGATCTTTGTCTTTATCTGTGTGTCTGTGTGCGCGAGCTGGTGACGTTATCTGAACCGGTCCTCGGCCTCTCTGCGTTTGTTTACGAGCGCTTGAGCATTTCTCTGTGTACGCGTAAGTGGGGAGCGGTGGTGCAGCGGTTAGCGCGCCTCGCTACGAACCCGGGGGACCCCAGTTCGATTTCTCGCTCACGGCCAACACCGGTGACGATCTTCTGAACTCGTCCTGGACCACCCCTTGGTCGACTCAGCCGCAAACGACTACCTGGTGCGGCTTGTAGTAAACATCGCCACGAGGGAGACAAAGGCGGCCGGCCGTGGTGCTGGCCACCCGTGTGCTTTCCCGACCCCAATTAGGTGCTGCTACTCGACAACAGCACTTGCCCCAACAGTCTGCGAAGGCTACACGGGGGATCTTTGTATTTGCTGGGCGACCGAGGCAGTTGGCAACGAGGGGCCCCCGATGCCTCTGTGGGGTGAGCGTGGAACCGCGTGCCTAATGAGGCCAACCTCTCTGCTCGCTCTCTCTCTCTCGCCCACCCCACCACTCACCCGTGTCTCGGATTGTCTGCTGAGATGCGCGCCTTACGTCATCCGTCTTTCGCTCTCCCTCCCACTCTCCCTCTCTCTCTTTTCTTCTTCTTTTTTGTTTACGATCAGAGGAAACAAGAAGATGCTCGGTGTATTCGGCACCTTGCTTCGTTTATCATTTAGGTTTTTTTTAATGCTTTGATTTACGTAACCCCCCCCCCCCTTCTTTTTAAATGAAAGATTTAACAAAGATGTTTCGCTCTGCTCTCCTTACCCATTCCTTTTCTCTCTATCCCCCTCTCTGCCCCCTCTCTCTCTGTACCCCCTCTCTTCCTACTCCATGTCGCTCTCTCTCTCGCTCTCTCTCTCTCTAAAGTCCCGCTGCGATAATAGAATGGGGATTTTTTTTTTGAGACGTATTTACAAATGTCTACGGGAGGATACGTTGACATGACGTCCTTGTGTGGCGTGTGCACTGTCTGTCCACCGCAGTTGCCGCTGCTGGCCACCGGCCGGCGCTATTACACTACACATCAGAGGTCGCAAACGGGTTTTGATTCCTTACCCGTACCCAGCCGCACCAGGGTCGCAAACGGCTACCCGTACCCGTACCCGGCTGGGTACGGGTAGCCGGGTATCGGGTAGGGTACGAGTATCGGGTACCCGGTTGCGACCTCTGCTACACATACAATCGGATGATTGGGCCAGGCGTCGTAGCGGAGTGTATCCCAGGAGATTATCGCCTGTCAGCAGGTGGCGATGTTGCGATGTGGGTTTTTACCCAGTCAAGAAATGCATCCACTTGGCTGGTGACGGCCGAAGAGACGGCGTGAACGGTCAATGGGCTGAATCCGTCTGTGCAGAACGTTCAGTGTATTATCCCCGAATAGGTTTTCTGGGTTCGTCTTGCACACACTCATTCGTGGAATTGAAAAAGCACCCCCAAAGCAGGAACCTCCAAACAATGACTGTATTGAGACTCTGGTAAGGCTTTTGTGGATAAATACAATATATAATAATAATACTATAGCACCGTTCCTATTATATTCATGTGTGTTGGCAAAATAATATCCATACACCAACCCTCACTGACCGGTGTGGTGAAGTATGGTCAACAACAACAACAACAACCGCCATGACAAGCACTGGATCGACAATGGGCTGCGGTAATTAAAATAAACACAATGACGAAGTTGGTCTTTTAATAAAATGTATATATATAAACGCATTGTGTTATTGTGGCAGCGCTTGTGATAATTTGACCTGTACTGTGATGCAGCCTAAAGGTCACGGCGATGACATTGAAAAGGAATGCCAATTAGTGTCAGCCGCTCCTCCAACGGAATAGATATTTTTGCCCCGCTGAGGGTTTTTCCAGGAAGCGATATGATTCACCCCCCTCCCGCTCCATCGCCTCTCCCACATCCGTGCGACGGGCGCGGTAATTGGGACTTGTGTGAAACCGGCACGGAAATAATTCAGAACTTTGCCACCGTTCGGCTGGCAACGACGTTCCGTGTTTTGCTTCCCTGCGCCCTCAACAAACTTGGCTCCGTTGAACCCACGCTCTTCCAAGGATCAGCGATACCCGGCCGGGTACGAGTAGCCGGGTATCGGGTAGGGTACGGGTACAGGATTGCGACCCTGGTGCAGCCGGGTACAGGTACGGGTAAGGAATCAAAACCCGTTTGCGACCTCTGACGAATGTACAGAGAGGTCACGTGTCCACTACTCCGGTCAACTCGGGAAGGCGTTCATTTCACGTTGCGCGTCCGAGTGTTTTTCCGCCGCAACATGGCTCGTTTATAGTGTTTGGTTTGCTGCCATAGATTTGCACGTGATAAGCCACATTGCTGAGCTATCATTTGTGGACAGGTCGCTTCTGAAAAAGAGCTGTGTTGCTCAAGTGGGCCTTACCTGGTAATTTTTTTTAAGTTTAATTTTAATGTATCCTGCACGGTATCCGTGACGCAGCTTGTACCTCCCCCTACCCCCTCGAGAGGTAATAATCTCTTCCCCCAGCTCCGTCCCGCGGATTGGGTGAGGGGGGCACACAGAGCCGGCCCAGTCACTAAGCGACCCTTGCAATTACAAAGGGCCCCGTGTCCAGCAGAGGGCCCCCTAGAGTCACTGCGAGCTAGTGGGTGAAAAAAATCATACATCAAAGGGGCCTCCAACCAAATTTTGCTTAGGGCCCCCAAAGGTCTAGGGCCGGTTCTGGGAGCACACAACACGAGTCGAGAACCGCTGACCTCGGGGGGAGGCATCGAGACGCGACCCCCGCACGCGCGCACGCACAACGGCCGTGCGTGCTGATGCTCTGAGACAGCAGATGAGCGTGAAACGAAGTGGACCGGGTGCACGGTGGAGGTCAAAGCCTGCCCGTGTGTTTAACCAAGTTTACAGCCCATCCGCTTTTTGACCACTTAATGTTTTTTTTTTATCACCGGATGACGCCGGGGCGCTCCGTGTTCTTGTCGTTTTCCTCTTCATCTTTGTCCGTGCCGTTGACAGCGCCATTCCTTATTTCATGCTCGGTGTGAGCGCCCGCAAGGAAATTAAAAGGTCATCCGGGTGTGTCTGCCGTGTCCAGGCTGCCAAAAGGTCGTTCTCTCCCACACTCCTGTTACGATTCTCTGAAGATCTCGACGCCGGCAGCATCACGCCTTGCTGAGGCGAGAAATTGGATCTGGGTTAATCTGGCCGAGCATGGGTTACCAATCATTCATTAAGAGTTATTGAATCGACAAAAAAGTTAAAACTACTGCATATTTTCTTCGGTTGTGTCGCAACGGCTCTCCGATGTGTTGTCGGGGTTCTTCCTGAAGACGGTGCCAGCAACGTGCAGTGAAACGTCAGACCTCGTGCCAAATAAGCGCGCAGTAACAACCTCATGTAAACACGTTTGAGAGAATTTAGCCAGCGCAAACCGCGAAAACCTACGCGGTCGAAATTTGAAATTGCCAAAATAAATGCTCTACACGCAGCTGCACGGTAATTATGAATTTGATTTGGAAGCTGCCATCGAAATTGCCATTCATTCGAGCTAGTGTCTTTGTTCCCGCGGGGATAGAGCGCGGTGTGGCGAAGCCCGCCCTCGCATTGGGCGAAGGCGAGAGGGGGTTGATTCATCTGCCAGAACCGATTTTCCCTGTGGGTCTGATACGTCGGTTAATGCGGGGAAGGAGTGTGGCGGGGCGGGGGGTGAACCAGTGTGAAAATAAACTATTAACTATTCGTTTCACTTTACCAGGTAAAAGGCCCCACTGAACTATGTAGCTTTTCTTCGGAAGCGATCTGGCCACAAATGACAGCTCAACGAAGTGGCTCATCGTGTGGAAATGTACAGCAGCCAAACACTCCAGTCGCACGTTTCTAAATGTGGAAGGGGAAAACCGGAGGACCCGGAGAAAAAAAATCCACATGACTCACGGGGTGAGAGAGAGAGAGACACGCAAACTCCAAATACACAGGCGTCGGGGTCGAAACGGAGCCCACGACCTCCTGTGTACACGGCGAGGGAGTTCATACCTCGCCACCGCCAGCTGGCCAGCAGTTTCACGTGGCGATCGACGTCATCGCCACGTGGGTCTATTCCACGCTCCACCCTCCGATGTCACCCGCCGGTTGTCGCCTCTCAGAAACTAAACAGGGGGTTTGAGCCTGGTGAGGGCTTCTGTGGGGATGGCCACCAGAACTATCACCACCACCACCACCAAGGAAGGGCTTTGCCAGATGGGGGGGTCCGCGAGATGTGGCCATGGAAATGCCCAATGCTCGGTGTCACCCTTGTCCGGTTTGCTCCCACACGAAGCTAAGCGCTTATCAATCCTGCTCTACATCCCAAATTCAGTACCAGTGCCGAATTTCAGCCGGAACTTTTTTTCCGGAACGGTGTTTTCTGGAAATGAGGTTTTTTTTCACGTCGCATCACGTGTTTCTAAATGTGGAGGGAATAAAAACCGGAGGAGCCAGAGAAAAATCCACGCGACCACACCTCCGATTCGCACGGTTGGCTACGTACAGTGCGAAATAAGTTCTACAAACATACACATCTGTCTCGTTTTAGTTTATCCTCACTTGTTCTTTAAATCAACCTGTTCATAGGATTATACGAGGAATTTTGGGTACAATAAAAAATATATCGGATTATCGTGGATATGCGTGCCGTGTACTCTTAGTGGTAGTGCCTTACGCCGATGATCCCGACACCAAGTCAGCCTCTGTAACGGTGTTCAGGAAATTATCGAGTGAGAAATTAAGCCCAACGTAGGACCCTCTTGAAAAATAATCTTGAGACTTGCCAAAGCTTTCCTAGGAAATAATAATTTCAACTAAACTATTAAACTCTTTAAAAAATACATTTTTTTTAGCAGGGTGCTCTGCGGGGCACTGGTATAAACATCGTTTTATCTTTTGCATTTTTATTTCATTTAGTCAGCACAAAATCCCACGCACATCTTATTATGATTTTATTTTCAAAGGGTCCATGTAGATAATTGTAGTTTTGGAATTTGGTCTTTGACACGCATATTACAAGCACACACAAAAGCCTTCTGCAAATGATGCCACAGGGTCTGCATTAAAGCACAAGCCTCCTCATTATATTGCACTGGGTGCAAATGCTCTTTTGTTCATCATGTTTAACTACCACTGCAGGAAGCGCCTTGAATTCTCTATTACTCCCAACAGCAGGCAATCACGTACACCTGTTATGCAGGGCGCTCCGAGCCACCTGTATCTTCACGTGAAGCGTACTGCGCACCTAAAGAATGATTGAGCGACAGCCGGTCCACTGTACGGTGCTTTGATCGATAATTCTCTGCAGAAATTAACAAATCAGCCGCGGATCTAACCTCGTCTCAGTTTGCCGAGCACAAGGCCAGCCGGTCGCCTCGAGCGTGAGCTGCCTCTGTCAGGCACGGTTAGCGGCCCTTTGCCCGTCACAAGGTTAGGTCACGGGTCAGGACACGCAGTGGGTATCCTTATAACCACACCAGCTCCTTCCATTTCAATTGCTCCATTAGCTTCTAGACGGAACGAGGGGTGGGGGGGTGTTCTCATGGAAGATGCAAATGTGACGTGTGCGATGCTAGAGTGATTTTCGCCGACTGCCCATTTCTCGCTGTGCCGTCGTTATTAATGGATGGACTGTCATTCACTTGCAGTCCTGTTTGACGGAGCGGCGTCGACCGGTGGTGGTCGAAGGTTGGTGGTGGTCGTCGTGGTGGCTGGCGGTGGTGAATCCCCTGCGCAGCGCGCGGAGTCTTCTTCTCTGCTGCGGCGATAGACCAAGAGGCGCGTGGAGCTCGCTCCCAAGAGAGTCCGACGCGGATCCCGTGTCGAGCCGTTCCCAGAGCTCCCCAAGAGCTCTCGGGTCTCAGTGGGAGACCCGGACTCCACGTGGACAGCGATGCTGGCTCCAGGAGAGACCGATGCCTCCTGCACGACCTTCACGCCACGTGGGCAGTAGCCCCACGGGCGTTTTCATCGCACGAGACCAAGGACTGCAGCTCGTCAGGGATTCTGACCCCACAGGGACTCCACAATAACTCTGACCCCGACTCTGACTGGGACCAGGCTCGCACACCTAACTGAACCCCACGAGTTCCTGAGCCGGCGGTCTCTGCTCGAGCCTGATCCACACGAGGAGGACCCCCCCGCGAGGAACATCGGTCCGCCGTGAAGGCGGCGGCCCCCGCCCCGAAACCCCCACCGCACCGCCACCACCATGGTCGCCTTCTGGAACGCGTCGGAGCCCCAAGGGCTGTCCCCCGAGAGCGTGACGGTGCCCGTCGTGTTCCTGCTCATCTTCCTGCTCGGCGCCTTCGGCAACAGCCTCGTCATCATCGTGCTGCTGTGCAGCGGGCAGCGTGGCAGCAGCAACACCACCACCAACATCTTCATCCTCAACCTCAGCGTCGCCGACCTCTGCTTCATCCTCTTCTGCGTGCCGTTCCAGGCCACCATCTACACGCTCGACGGCTGGATCTTCGGCTCGTTCCTCTGCAAGGCCGTGCACTTCATCATCTTCCTCACCATGTTCGCCTCCAGCTTCACGCTGGCGGCCGTGTCCGTCGACAGGTGCGGCACGCGGAGTTCTCGGGACGGCCCGGGTCAACGTTTGGCTTTGCTGTTGTTCGCTTAACACGCGGTAGGCTTTCGCTACCAGGATCATTCATAATACATTTTTTTTGTTTTTTTGGGTTAGATCGCGTTAATATAAATGTGTCGGTCAAATCCGCCACCACCACCCGACATTTCCTGGATGCCGGTTGTAGTTATAGGTGAAACGTCGTACTCAGCTTGTAAATGTGGTATTGCTCTCCAACACACCGGTAACGAATTGGCACGTTCTGTTTACGTAACAAACCTTACTAATTGGCTGTGTCGTGTGGTGGAGGGTTTAACGACACTTTTATATGTATGCAATCTAACCCAAAAAAATACCTGTATTTGTTGTTGTTCGTTTAATTCATTGTCATCATCATCATCGTCGTCGTCGTCATCACGATCCATGGGCAAGACAGGCCCCGTAGGTGTCCACTGCACATTTTGTCATTTGATTCCACTTATTCCGTCTGTCTTGTGCCATTGTGCTCAGGTTAGTGCCACATCTTTCCGGCACCAATCTCTCGTGTCGTCATCAAGCCATCCTCTGTCAGGTCTTACTCTCTCGGTTCCTTCCATTTTTCCTGAACAACAACGACAACAACAACAACGACAACAACAACAACAACACACTTTTAATAATGTTCCTGCTCATAATACAGGTTTTTTGGGTTAGATTGCGTACGTATATAAATGTGTCGTTAAACCCGCCACCACCCGACACAGCCAACTAGTGAGGTTTGTCACGTAAACAGAACGTGGCCAATTCGTCACTAGTACAGCACGCCCGGTGTGTTGGAGAGCCAAGCCACAACATTTACAATCTGAGTACGACGTTTCGCCAGTAATTACAACTTGCTTCATCAGGCGACAGCCAGATTTGTGGAGAAGTCCTCCTGGTGGCACAGCAAGTTGGTTGCTTGCATTTGTGCGGAACTTTGAACGTTATCCTTCTTGTGTGATGTACGGTGTCTTCTGGCATTCCAGTCTCTTCCCACATCTTATCAATTGGCCAAAGACCAACTCATGAAATTGGCCGAATACCCCAAAGCAGGAGCCTTCTGAAAAAAGTGTTGTACAAATCAGCAAGGCATTTCTCGATAAACAAACGGCATCATTCTTAAACAATAATTTACAGAAGTAACCTTGGTGTTAAGTAAGACAATGGCATTTGAGACAGCATAAATGCCTGTATTGACATACTCTACAAGCCAGGATTTAGCACAGCAACGAGAAATGATTCTGGCTTTGTAAATACAGGCGCATGGAGATGATGCTAGGAATTTCTTGGTAGGACAGAATGAGAGAGTTATGACTAAGCACGCTGAAACGGACCTAGCATCTGCTTCTGCGGCCGTCTGGAACGCTCTTCCTTTCAATATCAGGAAGCCACTGGAGCTATGAACTTCTAAATCGAGATTGAAAACTAATTTCTTTAAAAACTGCCCTTTTTGTGTAGTAGTTTGTTGTCCTTCCTCCGCACCTCCTATTAGCACGGTTGGCTACGTACGGTGGGAAAGAGGTTCAACACACATGCGCACATGCGTACGCACATAGAGGTCACCAACCCCGGAGAACACCTCAAGCCGGGTGGTGGAGGAGGTGAGAACGTTAGAGCAGACCTCGGAGGACGGGTGTCGACCACGGGATCCATCAGCACAGAGAGAAAGAGAGAGAGACGCAAGGACGGTGGGCCGATGGCATTGATGGCATTGACCACGGACCCCCCTTGACCCTCTCTCGACTCGCCAGTTGATAGCGCGTGAGAGTGACCTGACTGGGCATTGTCGTGCCTCCCCCCTGCACTCCCCCCACCCCTCCTCCTTAGGTACCTGGCCATCCGCTACCCCCTGCGCTCGCGCGAGCTACGCACGCCACGCAAGGCCGCGGCCGTCATCGCGGCCATCTGGGGTCTGGCGCTGGTGTTTGCGGGCCCCTACCTCAGCTACTACCAGGCCGTGACCTTCCAGAACATGTCCATGTGCATGCCCGTGTGGGCCAAGGAGCCGCGCAAGCTCATGGACATGGTGACGTTCGTGTGCGGCTACCTGGTGCCTGTGTCCGTGCTGGGGCTGGCCTACGCCTTCACGCTCAAGTACCTGTGGACGGCCGTGGACCCGCTCGAGGAGATGTCCGAGTCGAAGAGGGCCAAGCGCAAGGTGACCACCATGATCCTCATCGTGGCCGGCCTGTTCTGCGCCTGCTGGCTGCCCCACCACGTGCTCATCCTCTACTTCTGGTTCGGCCACTTCCCGCTGACGCACGCGACCTACGCGTTCAGGCTGCTCTCGCACTGCATGTCCTACGCCAACTCGTGCCTCAACCCGCTGGTCTACGCGCTCGTCAGCAAGCACTTCCGCAAGGGCTTCCGCAAGGCCTTCGCGTTCGCCTGCGGCCGCCGCTGCTGCTGCCACCGCCGCCGCCACCACCACCACCATCACCACCACCGACGCGGGCGCGTCACGAAGGTGCACGTGCTGCAGGTGGCCAACCGCGTCGACGTGGCCACCACGGAGCTGTCGCACAATGAGGCCGAGCCGGCGGGCCCGGCGATGCACGGCAGCGGTGGTGGAGGCGGCGGTGGAGGCAGCGGCGGCGGTGTCCACGCTCGTGGCGCAGTCGCCGGCAGCGGTGCCCGGGTCGGCGTCACGAAGTCTCACGCGCCGTACTTCGCTTTCTCGTCCGAGTGACAGCTGCTCTGTCACCTTCTTCGCTTGTGTGTTTACCCCCCCCCCCTCATCGATCTACCCCCCCCCCGCGCCCTCACCCAGGAAAGCTGCGCTTGAGTCTCAAGACTCTATTTATTTATTTTTCTTTAACGAGGGTCCTGCCAAGTGTTTCTCATTTGGGTGGCGATGCTGCTGATGTTGTGTGTGTGTGTGTGTGAGTTCTTAATTGAGTAATTTTCAGGTAATTCTTCAGCTTATACCGCATTTTTGGCCAACGCCAGTAAAAAAACTTCAATTACTTTCTTTTTTTTTAGTTATGGGAGGAAACCGGAGAACCCGAACGAAACCCATCTAGAGAGCAGGTAGGGGAGAGAGAGAAAACATACAAACTGCACACAGAACGGCGCACCCAGTCGAGGATCGAAGCGGGCAGCCTTCTTTGCTGCGAGGGGGCACGGGCGGCGGTCCCATTTTGTGCCGCCACCTTTTTAGGCGGCCATGTTTGCGTGGCCCACAAGAGGGCTGCGGATTGAATTCGGCTCCTCTCTACCTCTACGCCTCGATTTATTCACCACGATTGCGCCTCTTGTCGTCAAAAAACGCCAGAGGTAAACGCAGACACGGTACGGTATTGCTACTGTTTTCCTTTCCTGACACGTTGGGGGCAATATTCACTTTGGGGAAGTAGCCCACACCGGTTGGGGGTAGGGGAATGGGGATGGGATGTAGTGGGACATGTCCAGATGTCTCCTGCGTGGTGGCCTTTTCGACCACCAAACGTATTAACTAACTATTACATCTTAATTTAGGAGCTTTCGTGACTACAGGAATTATTCTTTGGTTCTTTTCGGTTAAGTCACGTCTAAAAATAAAATAATAAATTAAAATATTTTAATTTATTATTTGAGATGTAATAGTTATTCTTTGGTTCTTTTCGGTTAAGTCATATTTTAATTTATTATTTTATTTTTAGACGTGACTTAACCGAAAAGAACCAAAGAATAACTATTACATCTTTTTTTTATTTTACCAGGTAAGGTCCACTAGTATATATAGCTATTTTTCAGAAGCGATCTGGCCACAAATGATAGCTCAATGAAGTGACTTATCACGTGGACATTTATAACAGCCGAATACTCTAAACGCACGTTGATTGTAAATGTGGAGGGAAAAACCGGAGGTCCCGGAGAAAAATCCACGCGACCATGGGGAGAGAGACACGCAAACTCCAAATGTACAGGAGTCCGGGTCGAGATGGAACCTACGACGTCGTACATACCAGGCGAAGTATAGTTAACATCTCGCCACTGGGTTCGGTCGCTGAGCTTGCCTCCTGCAAATTGAGCCGTCGAAAGCTGCGCCCAGCACGGCCCTATCATGCTGGGGGGAAAACAAAATATCCTCGCGGATTATTGTGCTACGATGAGCGAGGCGAACATCGAAATTACCGCACTCGAGGTGCCCTCAAAGCGCGGGGTGAGATCTCGGAGGGTGCGTGGATCAGCGTCGTAATGCGGACAGAAGCCAGTCGTCCCCGGCCCACGCGACATCACAACAACACCCAGATGGCAAGGGTGGAACGGCGCGTCCCATCGATCTTAATTTTAGAACTTTCGTGACTGCAGGAATTATTATTTGGTTCTTTCGGTTAAGTCACGTCTAAAGATAAAATAATAAATTAAATTAAATAATAGAATACGACGTTTCGATTGCAACACAAGCAATCATCATCATCAGGTATAATGAAATAGCGACATAAAATCTAACCAGAAAACTATAGACAGACATATTAGCAGACAGATATCACCAAGATACATAGAGAGAGCAACACAGGTGACAGAGAGGGGTGGTCGTCTCTGTGGGGTGGCCTTAAATATGGAACGGCGCGTCCCATCGATGTTGCTTCGTAAAGCTCACGAATCACGCGTTGGTAATTGGGTGCGTAAGGATCAATGTTGCATTGCAGTTTGTATGCGGTGTAATGCCCTGGGCGCGTGTAACTGCTCGAGTGACCGGAGGCCCCTTATACTTTCAACCACAATGAAAACAAAGGAATTGATTCTAAAAGCGAACCATGAGCCTGAGTCGTACCAATTCCTTCAACGTCGTGACGGGGAGAACAATACGCCAAGCTGCATCCAGCCGCGTTCTCTCGTACCGCCAATATGTGTGTGTTTTTTAAATACTTCGTGACATTCATCCAATCGTCGAAGAGTGGGAAGAGCTCAGCACAAGAAGCAATTTTGTCTTTCTTTTTGTTGACGAGCATCATTAGTGGGTACAGCTCTTGTGTAGGATTTTAAATTACGGTATAATTTGGACCACGGGTTATTGTGCGTGCAGCGTGCAGCACAATAGCCCATGCTTGCCTAAAGTATTATGCGGGCGTTCTATCAGCATTGTTTTGAAAACAAAATGAATGAGGATGAGTGGCGTTAATAAGGCTCAAGGCAAGCTGATCCAAAGAATTTCCTCAAATTGCTTTCTGTGAATTTCATCAACATTATCTCTGAACAGGGACATATGTTGACAATATATGTGGGTCATGGGACCTCCTTTGCCAGTACCAAAATATGAGAATAAGTTTTCCCCATTTTTCTGGCAACAAAACAGTTGTGTTAAGATGTTAAAACACCAAACGGAAACCTTTTACAAGGAATCATGTCTGCATTAATCACAATATTTGTGGTCAGAATGCAAACACAAAAACATACTCTGATAATATATGATTTTTTTTCGATTTAAAGCTTTCGTAACTGCAGGGATTCATATTCTTTGTTCTTTCGGTAAAGTCACGCTTGCACAAGCAGCTGCTTGCATTGTGGCCGAAACGTCGTGAGGATTTCATTTTATGATGTTTTATTTTTATTGTTTTATTATTTCCCTTCTACGTGGGTTAAAAAACGACCGAAAGATTTGCACGGTCGTTAGTGCGCAAGCAAGCAAGCGAGCAAGCAAGCAAGTGAACTTAATATAAAGGATTTAAAAATGGCATTGCTCGACACGAGCGACAAGAGTCGAAATGAGATCGACGATGAAAAGCTGCGGTTCAGCCTTAATACAAACGACGGTCAGATAATTGTTTTATTGGTTTATTATTTTATTATTTTAATATTTTATTATTTTATTATTTTGTTATTTATAAATGTATTATTTATTATTTTATTAGTTTACTATTTTATTATTTTATAATTTTAATATTAATTATTTTATTATTTATTATTTTATTATAGCCATTTGCCAATCCGGGTTGTCACGTAATTACTGGCGAAACGTCGTACTCAGATTGTAAATGTTGTGGCTTGGTTCTCCAACACACTGGTGTTCTGTACTAGTACACTGCACTATACTACTATACAGTACACTATACACTACACTATACACTGCACTACTATACATTACACTATACACGGCACTACTATACACCACACTACTATACACTACACTGTACACTACTATACACTACACTACTATACACTACACTATACACTACACACCGGTGTGCTGTACTAGTGACGAATTGGCCACGTTCTGTTTACGTGACAACCCTTACTAGTTGGCTGTGTCGGGTGGTGGCGGGTTTTAACGACACATTTATATATGTACGCGATCGAACCCCCCAAAAAACTCTATTATGGATGATACTGGTCGTGAAAGCCTCCTACGTGTGATACAATTTTTGTTAAATAATTCACGGCGACGTACTATTATTGGCAACCATAGCGAGGCTTTGTGTTCAAAGGGGGGAGAGAGGGGGGGTTAAGGTGCGCACGGATACTTAAAAAAAAATCCAATTCTAATAGTATTATCCCAGATGCAGAATTACGAGCTGGAGTATTTTGTTGTTGTTACATTTGACATCTGAGAATCCGCATGGCAATTGCAAGAATAATGAGACGTCGGAGCCTGCTCCCCAGATCCAGTAAGAACATTGCTTGATAGTAATGACACGTCCAGCAATTCGAGCCGTCGTTATTATTACGAGACGGGAATCACACCTCGCCATGCGCCGATATTACCTTCCATGAACACGAATGTCATTTCAGGTGTTTATTTACCCCTCTGACTGCGTCGCCTCCTATAAAACAACCTGGCACGCGTCGTCATTGCCCACACTCATCCCCGTCTCGACTCACTAGCTTGTCTCCGTGCTCTCAACTGGCTCCCCATCGCCAGTAGGGTCACATACAAGACCGCCTGCCTCTGCCACAACGCCTTCATATCCGCCTGCCCGCCGTACCTTTCTTCATTATTGACAACTTGCAGCTCAGCACACGGCAGATGCCTGCGCAGCGCGACTCACGACCTCCTCTTGATACCAAGATCCAGGATGGTCAAGTCTATGTGCCGCTTCTCGGTGGCAGCCCCAACAGTCTGGAACGATATCCCTCTGCACATTCGCAGCATCACCTCAATCGCCTCCTTCAAGAGAGACTTAAAAACTCACCTCTACAATCATGCTTTTGAGCGACTCTGAGCGTGGCTCCGCGCCTCTGAGTTGCGGCCACTACGTCTGCAAATTGGCGCGCGTTATAAATTGAACTATTATTATTATTATTTGTATTGCCACGTTCTCTTTAGCGGGGGCGAGTTTTTACTCAAAATAAATCAATTGAACGAACGATTGAGAATTAGAATCTTTAGCAAGTTACGACACACGTGAAAAAGAGCTTCATAGCTCATCGGATTCCTCCAAGTGTAAATGCATTCTAGATTTGAAGCTTTCGTGACTGCAAGGATTCATACTCTTAGGTTTTTTCGGTAAAGTCACGTAGGTACATTTTTTTAATTACTAAAAGTAAAAATAGAAATACAATAAAATAATAAATCACGACGTTTCGGAGGCAACACAAGTCTCCGTCATCAGGTGGGACCGTCACAGCCAGATTTGCTGTATCAAGTGAGGCAAAGATTCCAAGATACAAGTTCTTAAATACAAGTTATGGGGGGGAGGAGGGAGGGGAGGGGCTTATCTGAATGTGGTAGCCAATGAATGGAACGTATTGGGAGGTGGGGGCGGGGCATATTCTGATTCTTTATTTACCTCTGGAGAAATCCGACGAGTTGTGATGCCCCCCTTTTCACCGGCGCCCAGTGTAATTCGCGACTCGGCGGTTCTTTAAAGCAATTTCGAAATATGTTATCTCACGGCTAAGGGGCCGTCCATAAATGAGGTCACGCACCTAGGGGGGGGGGGGGTCAAACATTTGTGACGAGGGGGGGGGGGGGTTTGAGAAACGTTCTACTTAATTAAATAGACTTTTTAATAAATGTTTTCTCCTACAACATCAGAGTGCAGCGCCACATTAAATACGCACTACAATGACAATAGTTTAAAGCGATTTGAAGCATGTTATATTTTTTTTGGGGGGGGGGGGGCACAGCTTTGTGACGTCATATTTGAGGGGGGGCCAAAAATCGTCCAAAATCGCGTGACGTCATTTATGGACGGTCCCTTATGCTATTTTACCACAGAAACCTGAAATGAATTTGTGGCTGTGCCGTAGGCAAGGGCGCGGACTCGTCGTTTGTCGAACTGAGGTCCTCGTTCCGTGCGGCGAGTGTTGTGCTGGCTGTCGGGAGGGCTGTCAATCAGTTTGTGACCTCACCCCGCGGTGTCTCTTTTGTGCCAGCTCCGTGTTCAAAGTGCCGTCGAGTGTTTCGTCCGTCGGCTCGCGCGAATTAGAACGTAATATCTCTTTGTAGCTTCGTAACTCATAATTTCTCGTTCTTATTTGATGCGGTATTTGAATTTTTTTTTTTATCGGGTGTAAGTGCACTTTAAAGGGTATGTGACGTTTCGTGGCTAGACGTCGCCGTGCGTATCCGTCTTTTAAATGTTTCGTTTGATTACGCTGGGCGGTGACGTGGCGGCTGAGCGGGTGCGCGGTCGCCCGCTTATTTTGCGGAGGTTCTTGGTTCGAACCCCGGAGGCCACCCTGGTGAATATGCCGGTGTATCTTTTGGAGTGGACGTTAAAGATCGCGTGCCGTTATAAATATATATTAAAAAGCAGGCCCGTGTGTGCCGGAGTCACGGTCCCAGTTGAACCAATTTTGAGAAATTACTCGCAAATTACGACAGTGGGTCAAAACCACAGAGTGACATTGCGCCACCCACTGGCAGACTCTACTCAACTGTGAAACAACATAGCACCTTACTGATAGCATTGCGTCATTAGGATGGCGCAATTGCCAAATTCAATAAATATATATTTTTTATAATTATTGTTGCGTTTCTATGTTCATTCAGCTCACTTGTAAGCTACGGCGTCACGGTGGCGAGATGTTAACTATCTCGCTTGATATACAGTAGGTCGTGGGTTCAATCCCGACCTTCACGCCTGTATATTTGGAGTTTGCGTGTCTCTCTCCCCGTCGTCGTGTGGACTTTGCTCAGGTTCTCCAGTTTTTTCTTATACATTTAGAAACGCGCATTTCGAGTATTTGGCTCCTGCTATAAATTTCCACGTGATAAGCCACTTCGTTGAGCTATCATTTGTGGACAGGTCGCTTCTGAAAAAGAGCTACATAGTTCAGTGGGCCTGACCTCGTAAAATTAAACAGTGTTTAGTTTTAGAACCGTTTAATTGAGAAAGTGTGGTTTTTGAAAACCCATGCTTATGTTTTAAATCTATATACCCCACCCCCTTATTAACCCCCAACCCACTGAGCCAGCAATCGTACCCGAGGAATTATACAAATCATTCACCAGCAGGAACAACCAGCCACCCAGTTTAAAATAAAAATTTTCTGACGTTGGGACTAAACATCGGCATGTGGTTGCAACCGTTGGATCAACTTTGTGGTCCAGCGTTCCATGTTTATTGGGCGAGGCTTAATTTTTTTTTCTCCCAAAAGGCAATGGTGCCAACGTGATCGAGTTAAACAATGGGTGCGTCTGTTCCATTCCGTGTCACAACACCGTGGCCACAGATCGTTTCCGTGTCGCGAATACCACCGACGTGGCCTCAACCAAACAAACAAATATGGATCAAGGCTGTTTTTATGTGAATGCACCTCACCAGTACCTAGCATCTCCTTAGGCCAAGGAGGGCAACATTTATTCTAGATTTGAAGCTTTCGTGACTGCAAGGATTCATACTCTTAGTTCTTTCGGTAAAGTCACGTAGGTAAAAAAATGAAATAAAAATTAATAAAAAAAAGATTTGCTGCAAATCTGGCTGTGACGGTCCCACCTGATGACGGAGACTTGTGTTGCCTCCGAAACGTCGTGATTTTTATTGTTTTATTATTATTAATTTTAATGTCATTGTTTTACCTACGTGACTTTACCGAAAGAACTAAGAGTAGGCAAAATGTATCTCCTTGCTTGAGGGCCTCGCTATGATCGAGCTCGACCTAAGAGTAGCACGAAGTGCTGCTCTGTATGACACTCAGACTAATAATCTTTATATATTCTTTGGTTCTTTCGGTTAAGTCACGTCTAAAGATAAAATAATAAATTAAATTATAGCATATTACGACGTTTCGATTGCAACACAAGCAATCATCATCAGGCATAAAAGAAATAGCAACAAAAATCTAACTAGACAACTATAGACAGACATACAAGCAGACAGACATCACAAGGACACACAGAGAGAGGAGAGGACACATATCGGCACAAAGAGAGAGGTCGTTTCTGTGACGGGGCCTTAAATATAGAGAGGGGGGCGGGGCGGAGAGAGGGAGGGGGCAGAGAAAAAATTAGCATATCAATGAGTGGACGGCAACGTGATGCTGCTGCAAGTAAGATGACGACGCGGCACGGCACGCAAGCTTGAAAATGAGGAGAAAGACACACTAAAATTAAATAACCTAGTAAAATATCGAAATGTAATGTAATGCAACACAGAGAGTCGGTCAACACACAATTAACGCATAGCCCGGTTGATTACGTATTTCAAAGATTGCTAAGTTAGAATTTAAGTGTGAAAATTCCAAAGAGAGGACCCAGGCAGAGAGAACAGACAGCGGTAAGCAAGATGACGACGTGGTACGGTACGCAAGCTTGAAAATTAGGAGAAAGGCACACTAAAATTAAATAACCTAGTAAAATATCTAAATGTAATGTAATGCAACACAGAGAGTCGGTCAACACACAATTAACGGCGTAATATGCTATTATTTTATTTATTATTTTATCTTTAGACGTGACTTAACTGAAAGAACCAAAGAATAATTCCTGTAGTCACGAAAGCTCCAAAATTAAAATCTTTATTTACTTTGGAAAAATCTGATGAGCCTTGAAGCTCTTTTTCACAGATGTCCAGAGTAGGGGCGGGTCAGAAATTGACAACAATAAAGTATAGGAAAGGTAAGCAAAGAAATGAATTTTCAAAATAATTATTCTAAAACTAATCTATGTATTTCTCCTGTGATCGTGGCGTTGTGTCACCAGACGTTGGAGAACCCATCCATTGGGATCTCTTCCAGAGACGTGGACCTCCCCGTGTGTAATTGGGAATGGCTTGAGAAAGATGATATGCCGGAGCTATTTATGAGATCCCTTCAAGTGATTTTTTTTAAAAATCTGCACATTAGGGGAATGGACTTTGCTACGTACTATGCTTTCGAGACATCATATGCCATGAAGGGCCATTTCCCGAAACGTCGGCTGTTATTTTTTGTTCCCTTTTAAGGCCGCAGTGTTATTGACAAATGCGATGGGCTATATGCTATGTCCGTAGCATGTCAAATATGTGTTTTTTTGTCCGAGCTGGAATTTTTTCCTAATTAAATGTAAAAAAAATGTTGTAACGTGATCGGGTTTTTTGTGTGTGTGGAGGGAACAATCTGAGACTGTCCACACTTGAGACGTCTGTTCAATCACAGGTGGCTGGACCCCAAGAATCCGACCCGTGCTCTCAGCGGTGCCTGGCTCAGGGTTATGAATCCGGAGCACGCCAAAGCGACCTCTGGCTTGGTAAAAAAATGTTTTTCAAACAGAGGCGTCGGTGACGCACGTGCACAGTACGTTTAATTGACCTCGCCTTACTGCTCGGAGATCATCATCATCAGAGCGTCGTGAAGTCAAATCAGCGAGTACAGGACGTCGCATGTCCGACCCGTCACGTGTCTTCCCTGTACGGCGCTCTGAAGCCCCTTTGTTGGGTCCGCCCGCGCCTTATAAAATAAAGAAATAAACATTTCACGTTAAATAAATAACATTATACAAATAATGGCCCCTTTTTTACGAGCGCGTAAATCATGCATGGTCCTTTTTCAAGTCATGTATGTGCCATTAAGAAGGACCATTGCTTGAAACGTTGCTCATTGCAATTCATTCTTTCATGGTCACGATGTTATTGATGAATGTGAGGAGTTCTTAGGGTTAATTTCTTATTATTGTGACTAATTGCGCTCGTGCATCATTGCCAATGCAGCAGAATCACCAAACAATTGTTTATTTTTGATGGATGTCCACGTGTCCAACCTTTTCACGTATTTACCCGTACGAATCTCGACGCTGTACTGCGTGTGTGTGTT
Organism: Lampetra planeri; assembly: GCF_965212315.1. NCBI lineage: Eukaryota > Metazoa > Chordata > Hyperoartia > Petromyzontiformes > Petromyzontidae > Lampetra > Lampetra planeri. The sequence goes on from NC_136129.1 coordinate 7,391,564, forward strand.
TCTCATTGTTGTTGTTGTTTTTGTCATGAAGTAGAGTTATATTTTTCGGATGCTGTCAAAGTACATGTATTCATTGTGTTGAAAAGCATTGCTCTAATTAAATGTTTTCACACACGGACTGAAAATGATGATGTTATAAGACGATACAAGGCATGCAGTGGCAATGAATGAATTGTAACGCAAAGTAATGTCACCCTTGGAGCTTAATTTTCTCACTGGTAAAATAGACATTTCTCGGTGATTTTCCAGATATTGTATCGATTTCCACTTTATTTCAACCCCAGCGACTGAAAGCAGAAGAGAATAAAGAATTTGAACAAATTGAAGGTCAGCTACATACAGTGCTACAGTGACATGAAGTGAGGTGTTTTATGACCGTTTTGTGCCAGAATCACTGCCATTAAGGGGCTGTCCATAAATGACGTCACGCGATTTTGGACGATTTTTGACCCCCCCCCTCGTCACACGGCGTCACAGAAAGTCAAACCCCCCCTCAAATATGACGTCACAAAGCTCTGCCCCCACCCCCCAAAAAAATAAAACATGCGTATTTAATGTGGCGCTGCACTCTGATGTTGTAGGAGAAAACATTTATTTAAAAAGTCTATTTAATTAAGTAGAACGTGTTGTCTATATTTATTGAAAGTTGCGCATTTTGATGTGACGTCACATTGCTCAACCCCCCCCCCCCCCTCGTCACACATCGTCACAAATGTCTGACCCCCCCCCCCCTAGGTGCGTGACGTCATTTATGGACGGCCCCCAATACAGTGCTACAGTGAACTGCAGTGAAGTGTTTTATGACTTCGTTTTGTGCAAGATTCACTGCCATTAAATTTACACAAGATACCATTATACTCTGCGCAATTTTTTCGTAAATATTACAGCTTCCGTCCTAGGGCGGGCAAACAAGCTAGTGTTTATATAGCACGAGGATAGGCACACAGTGTTTCAAATTAAATATGCTCGTCTGCGGCACACAGCGCGCCTTGCATCCCTTTGGTTCTCAATCGTAAAAACATTGATCATGTTAATAAATACATAGGGGTTTGATGAAACAAAGTAGTTGTACTTACGTGCTTCATTCGATTATTTTATTCAGGGGTGGGGAACGTCCGGCCCGCGGGCCGTATGAGGCCCACGAAATCATTGGGTGTGGCCCTGCCAAGGCAACCGCAGGCGGGACTCGAAATTCAATAAGTCTAGGAGCAAACCTGGAAAAGCAGTTGCGAGTAGCAGCAACATCATCAATACCGGCTAACACCACACGCCTCGCCCAAAGAGAAGCAGTCCCAGCCATCGCATTAGGGGTGAGTTAATTAAATGTTTGACCAAATATAACGGGCTAATTTTTTAATTGATAATTTTGTATGGCCCGCGAATGATGTTATAAATATAACAAATGGCCCTTGGCAGAAAAAAAAGGTTTTCCACCCCTGATTTAGCTGAAGAAAAAAAAACAGGCCATGTCTCGCATCCTCGGGAGATGCTTGCACCCCAGGTTAAGAAAGCGCTGGGACTAAATAATGAACACGTCAACATCGTGGCTGTGACTGTTCCACCTGAAGACGGGAGCTTGTGTTGCCTCCGAAACGTCGTGATTTTATTTTATTTTTTATTTTACTTTTATTAATTTTATTTTTTTACCTACGTGACTTTACCTAAAAAAACCTAAGAATGTGAATCCTTGCTGTCACGAAAGCTTCAAATCTAGAACGCATCAGCAGTAACGACGTCTGTCCAGCGGCTGAAACCCAGTGCGACGTGAAACAAGCGGAGTGACAGCAGCAGTTCCAACTTGCAGAAAGTTATCACCGAAGATCCTGCGAAACAGAAGTGCCTGTGGGGTCTTAATCCGGCCCTGTACCGGATCCGCAGTGTTAAAAATACAACAAGAACAACAAAACGCTATTCCGAAAACTTTTTTTGGGTAACAGCCACGAGAAACGGCCGTGTGCTCGCGTTACATTTCTGTGATTATCAGCCTCTGCGGATATAAAAAAAACACACCGAAAAAACACATTTCCGTTGAATTTATTGTGGATTGTATTTAAAAAAAAAACCAGTCAACGTACTCCCTCTCCTGGCACCTTTGGCCTGGGATCTGCCGCGCGTAATGACCGAACTGCTTGGTGCTGCATGCGCGTTGCAGGCAGGCGACGCGCCGATGAAAAACACGAGGCCCTCCACCCAACTACCCCCACCCCCACAGCAAAGACAAAGATCCCCCGTACAGCCTTAACAGAATGTTTGGGCAAGTGCTGTTAGCGAGCACACGAGGGAGGGGGGGCAGCACCACGCCCGGCCTCCGTTCTCTCCCGTGTGCTAATTTTTTAACACATCGCGCAAGGTACTCATTTGAGGCTGAGTCGACCTAGGGGAGGCCCAGGACCGGTTCAGATAATCGTGCCCGGTGTTGGCCGTGAGCGGGAATCGAACTCGGGTGGCCGGGTTTCTGAGCGCAGCGCCAACCGCTTAGCGTCATCGCTCCCCCCATCACCTCGCGCCTCGGAAGAGTCGAGCACGTGGCACCCTGCGCACTCACGCTCCCTCGTGTTCGTGCGACTCGCCACGTGGCATGGCAACGGCAGACAGATTGGCACATCGCGGGGAAATTGGAAAATGAGCAATGCCACTTGGTAACAATTATTGATGACGATATTAATTGGGGAGATTTTATACTCGCATCGTTCTTATTGTGCAGGGCCGTCTCACCACGGCGCTGTGTTTCACGTCAACATTTATTTGGGTAAACATTGATGGAGATCCATCAACCCGAACCTTCACAGCGTTGGGTTACAGGCGTGCATAGCCCCAACGGCCAAAGCGCACAACGCCACGAGTCTCAACACTGTCATGGTGCCAGTGCAAGCAAACATCAGCAGAACTTCGTTCTGTGCCTCTTACGTATGAAGACATCCATTCAGTATGATAATAAATGTGTGTTCAGTACTGCCAACACATGTTCTGTTCAGTCACTTGCTAAAATCCAAGCGGGCGGACTCAGTGCTAGAAGAAGGGTGGGGGCCGTCCATAAATGACGTCACGCACCTCGGGGGGGGGGGGGGGGGTCAGACATTTGTGACGATGTGTGACGAGGGGGGGGGGTTTGAGAAATATGATGTCACGTAAAAATGCGCAACTTTAAATAAATATAGACAACACGTTCTATTGAAATAAATAGATTGTTTAATAAATGTTTTCTCCTACAACATCAGAGTGCAGCGCCACATTAAATACGCACTACAATTACAATAGTTTAAAGCGATTTGAAGCATGTTTTATTTTTTTTTGGGGGGGGGGCAGAGCTTTGTGACGCCATATTTGAGGGGGGTCTGACTTTTTGTGACGCCGTGTGACGAGGGGGGGGGGGGTAAAAAATCGTCGAAAACCGCGTGACGTCATTTATGGACGGCCCCGCGGTCACTCTTTATCTCTTACAAATGTCATGGTGCTGTTCCTTTATGGCCACTAAAAATGTTAGGCCTTTGGGCCTGTGGTGAACTAATCCATTATTACCGTATTAACTTCACACCTGGAGAGGATTTAGCAGGACATAAGCTATGGTGAGGTGTGATGGCATTGACGCGTTAGCAACGATGACCTCTTGACCTTGCCGTGGTAATGACGAGGTCAAGCGGTGATGCACAATACACATGGCATAGTGAATAATTCCCTCGCAACGAAAACCAGCCCGCTCTGAGGACGGCTGCTTGCGTTGTGGCCGAAACGTCGTGTGTTTTAATTTTTATTATTTTATTATTTCCCTTCTACGTGACTTTACCGAAAGAACCAAGAATATTAATCCATCCAGTCACGAAAGCTTTAAGTCTAAATTTAACCGCCTCTACGGGGAGGGATTTCACGCAACTTTGAGATCCTTCAACAAACTCCGGGATAAGGAGGCTCAGCTAATCGAGTCTCTCACCTTTCTGAAGAGATGCCGCGACTCTAAGGTAATACCAATCGCATTTACAATATGTCAACTCCTTTGTCAAGGCGCTCTCCTCTTCCCACCCAGCTTAAAATACGCTGCCAAGCTTAAGCAGTGCTCATTAGGACGCTGTCTTTCCGACAGCCCTGTTCTTCACCTGAGGACGGCTGCTTGTGTTGTGGCCGAAACGTCGTGAGAATTGTATCTTATTATGTTATATTTTCATTATTTTATTATTTCCCTTCTACGTTACTTTGCCGAAAGAACCAATAATATCAGCCCGCCCTGGGCAAGCTATTGGCAATACACTTGTATCGTCAGACTATATGGCAAAGCGGGTGCACGATATAATGCGTACCTGTAGGACTTGTAGAGTCCTGCACTTTTTTCTTCTTGGTTCTTTCGGTAAAGTCACGTGGAATGGAAATAATAAAATAATAAAAATAAAACATAATAAAATAATTCTCACGACGTTTCGGCCACAACGCAAGTAGCGTCCTCAGGTGGAGAACAGGTCTGTCGAGGAGACAGAGTCATTCAGTCATTAAGACTCTGTCTCCTCGACATACCTGTTCTCCACCTGAGGACGGCTACTTGCGTTGTGGCCGAAACGTCGTGAGAATTATTTTACTATGTTTTATTTATTTTCATTATTTTATTATTTCCATTCTACGTGACTTTACCGAAAGAACCAAAAAGATGAATCCCTGCAGTCACGAAAGCTTTAAATCGAAGTCCTGCACTTGCCTCCCAAGCTAGGGTTTGTGTGTGCCGTCAAGTAAAGCGCGTGTTGACAAGCGGCGGTGAAAAGCGGCGACGGGACAAACGGAGGCCGCTGTGGAGCCAACATCTTCCAATGCGGTGGCGATTCGCTCGCTGTCAGAAGTTCTCCGGCGTCTGAGCAGAGCGGTGGTCAACGCAAGCCTCTTGAGTCTGTTGTCGACACACGCGTGGAGCCTGCCTCCCTGTCGTCGCCGGTATTGAACTGTTAGCCCCTTATTCTTAGGTTTTTTCGGTAAAGTCACGTAGGTAAAACATCAAAATTAATAAAAAATAAAATAAAAATCACGACGTTTCGGAGGCAACACAAGTCTCCGTCATCAGGTGGGACCGTCACAGCCAGATTAGCTGCATCAAGTGAGGCAATGATTCAAGATGTAATCCCTTAAAAGCAAGTTGAGGGGGGAGAAGAGGGGGGGCTCATCAGAATGTGGTCGCCAATGAATGGAACGTATCGGGAGGGAGGGGGGCGGGGCTCAAAGACGGCCCCTTGCCACGCTAAATCTTCCCCGCGCCGCACGATGTCACGGTGACCCACACGGGAATTGCAATCAGCAAGATGAACAATTGATGGGCAACATTTGTTGACTGAGCGTTGCCCAGAGATAAGGGGGGAGGTGGAGGCGAGTGGGGGGGGGGAATTAGTAAAGGAGGGATGGAGTAAAATCAATGAAACTCAAGGCCCTTGTGGAGGTGATGCCACTGGATCGACAGCTTAACAGGTCCGAAGATAAGAGCAGATTGATGGAGGAATTGTAACTTGCCAATCCACTCCTGATCGAAAGCCTTTCCGTGCTGTGTCGGCCATGGACGTCGTTTAAACTTACATCACCATGCTGGTCAGTGCGAGTTGGTGAAGGGGAATTGGAGGGGGGCGTTGGTGGGTGGTGTCTGGGCCCAGAATATGTTTAGCTATCGCTCGCCACTGATGTTAGGCGTGGCCAAGGATTCAAAACTCAGGTCGCTGCTTTGGGTCCATAGCGCAGTTCACGAATCACTCTGCCAGTATTCATCCAGTATTCTGCTTTTAATTGTCCAAACACAGACACCTATAACTCACGCGTTTGCAAACGCTCAAATAAATTCCCCGCGGATGTTCGCAATTTGTCGAAAGGCGAATCGCCAGGGTATCTTGTGACAGCGGTCACATCGCTTCGTACGTCTTCGTACTCTTCTGTACGGTCGTGTGCAGGAGGTTGGCGAGTGAGCCAGTGCACGGCCTGCGGAGTGATGGAATCGGCCAATGGGGTTGAGATCGGTGATCGCAGTCTCACTGTGGGCTATCCTCAATAGCAAGGCCGTATAGACATGGAGTCAACATTGGGGGCGACCAAATCTTCCAAGTGGTCGGTTAGACATTTGTGACGATGTGTGACGAGGGGGGGGGGGGTAGAAAATTGTGACGCCACATCAAAATGCGCAACTTGATGTATCATCGTTGTGACAAGTTGGGGGTGGGGGGGGGAGTGGCGGATTTTTGGACGGAATTAACGTCGCTGTCAACCCATCACGGTTTACCCCGTATTCTCCTGCAGGGAAATTTGGTTTTCAGGTCCATACGGCGTACAGCCGTTTCAATACAGACAAAAAAAATATGTAAATTTGTTTGTGTTTTTCCCTTGTGATGGGACTTTGTAGGATGAACATTGACATTTATAAGGGCACGGGGTGACCAATCAGGTCTGAATTGGTCTAATAAGGTAGGGCACTGATAAGGGGTTGACAGGTATGAGTACACACACAAAACTATTAGGTAATAAAACAAAACTAGATATTTTTTATTTGAAGATTTCGTGACTGCAGGAATCCATACTATTTGGTTCTATCGGTAAAGCCCCGTAGATAGAAAAACAAGAGATCACGACGTTTCGATCGCGACACAAGCAATCGTCATCAGGTGGGACAACCACAGCAAGAAAAAAACGACCCACGTGGCTTTACCGAAAGAACCAAAGAGTATGGCTTTTTTTGTCTGTCTCTCTCCTTGTGATGGGGCTGTATAGGATGAACGTTGAGATGTATAAGGGCAAGGGGGGAACCAATAAGGTCTGAATTGGTATGTAATAAGGTAGGCACTGATAAGGGGTTGACAGGTATGAGTACACACAAACAACTATGAGTTAATAAAACAAAACTAGATTGTGTTGTCTGTGTTTCTCTCCTTGTGGTGGGGCTGTATAGGATGAACGTTGAGATGTATAAGGACATGGGGCGACCAATAAGGTCTGAATTGGTCTGTAATAAGGTAGGGCAACTGACAAAGGGGGTTGACAGGGATGCATACTCTTAGGTTTTATTATAAAAATAAATAAAAATATTTCTATTATGTCAAATATTTTTATTATTTATTTAGAAAAAATACAAATCTTATTATTTATATTATTTTTATTATTTATTTTTATTTTTACCTACGTGACTTTACCGAAAAAACCTAAGAGTTATGAATCCTTGCAGTCACGAAAGCTTCAAATCTGACAGGGGATGCATTCATCATGATGCCCCCACGCCTCGCGACTCCCAACGAATCGACACGTCGAATCGTACGCCACGCAAACGTGCGGCTGTTGAACAAGCGCGCGCCAGATCCGATCCGAGAATCGATTCGTCCGCTTACCCACGCCTCGAGACTAAGGAATCGGCGTTCGCGATTAATTATTATCGGTGCGAATCGATTCCACCTTCTCTCTCCAACCGGGGTCCCCGTGATGGCGTCCGCTGGCGCTGAGGAGACGGCGGCGGCCGCGTTGGCCGAGGCGGAGGCGGCTACGCTCACCTTGGAGAGTATCCCTCGCCGCCGCCTGCCCGTCCCCCACACTTGTACGTCGCGTTGCGTGGCGATCGCGACTAAAGCCGCTTCCAAAAGCGTTTCGCACGTGACCCAACCCGCTGCTGGCCAAGCCACGTAATATGAATGGGGCGTCCACTGTACGCGCCGCTTGCCACCCGTCCCGTATCGGGCCGGCTTCTTCGTTTCGCGAGTCTGTGTAGATTCGGTTCGGTAGGCGCGGAACGTTGTTGGCATGTCTCACGACGTTAACCCCTATAGCAATCTGCCGGATAGAGCCATCTTTCGTTTTTTTGTTTGGACTTACGTGAGGTTCAACGGTGTGTTTGGACTTCTTTCGCGCCGTACGTAGCCGACCGCGCCGCTAACCTCGAGGTACGGCGGCGTGGGGCGGTCTGGAAGGACGAAATCGCCCCTCGAATCGGTTCTCAACCGCGCTGGTTCCGTGCGGGTTCGGTGCTTGGGAATGGGATTTTGTGTTTCTCGCACTGCGCACGTTTTGAACGCGCGGTGATGATGGTGGCTGATCAATACAAGCGCTGTCTAGGCGTACGTGGTGCCCCCCCCCCCCAACTCTCAGCACCCCCCACACATCTTGCTTGGCTTTACGAGCTTTTGACGGGACCCCCCCCCCTACCCGGCCCCCCTCGTTTGGAGCGCCTCCGATTAGCACGGCGCTAAAGAAGTTGAACATTGGTAGCAATGAGATGCGAGGTGGGGAACAATTTCAGCTACTGATGGTCCACATGAAGAGCAGCGCTTCTGTCAGTCTACACACAAAGGCCTCCCCGCGCTTCCTTAAAAGCACTCCAACTTGCTCTGGTCCGCCTCTTCATTTTGATTGTGGTGAGCTTTAAATTAGCTGAGGTTCATATTTTCTCCTGTTCCAGAACGATGTGTCTTAGCTGTGACATATATCCTGAGCCCAACGTGTAAAGCCCCTGTCAACTTCTCTAAATATTTCCGTAATTTACCATTGGACATTAAAATGACTGTCGTACATGTAGGAGCGCTTGTTTAACCGTATGGTCACCAGACTTTTATTGGCCGCAGTCACGATGTCTCTGAGTTGCGTTCTCCGGTCCGCGAATTTATTTTTCCCGTCTCTCAGTGTCATTCCAAGAATGCAAATGTCTTTGTTCGGAGTTTATGATTGAACAATTGTCTGATGTGTGAGATTTGTGCTGGTTACGAATTTGTTTTTCTTATTCTGCGTGCCACTTTTCAGTTTTCGTTCCATCGTCTTTGTCGGTGTCCAATGTTTCTGACTCCATATGTCAGGGGCAAGTGAAATGCGCCAAATGAAAAATTCCTACTTTGGGGACACTGATGTTGTTTTTCATTGCCAAATTACATTTCGTGAAAAGACTCCACTTGTACCCTAACGTCGTGTCAATTTAAACTCTGGCCAGCCTTCACACTCTACAGATGTGCACATTACCCCCCGATTTGTATAATATTATGAGATGTGGTCATACTTCAGCTTGCTATATGAATTTCATTGTTAAATTCTACCCTATATAGCAGCTAGTGCCAGCATAGGGCAGTGCCACAAAATCCATTGTACTGACTGTACTGTGCGTCGATGTCTATGCTCCCCGCCTGCAACGCTGAATTACAAAGTAGGGTTAATATGAAAGTGGTTTCCTTCTCGTAGTGGTATATGCCATGTTGAGTGTGTGGACTTTATTTTAATCGATTGTTGCCTGCCTTGTACAAGGCTGCACGTTGTGTGTTTCCCATGCAAAATAACACATGTTGACCGAGTGTTTTTTCACATGGCTATACATATTGGAGCTGCCGTAGTTTAATGGTTAGCATTCTGGATTTGCAATCCAGAGGTAGCCAGCCTCTCGGCGCAGCACTTTAAACAATGGTGCAGGTTTTTGTAATACCCCTCTCCTCCACCTCTGTCTGCCCTGCAGTGTACACGGGTACATCAGTCACTCAGCAGCTCACCTGTGGTAGGGTAAAGTGTGGGTACACCCACCTATTCCAACACATCCGGTCAACACGGCAGAGTAGAACAAATACCCTCTAGAATTTTGCCGCCGTAGAAGCTCTTCTGCCAGCAGTGGCGTGGGCAAGTAAATTGCAGGGTTGCACTTTCACCTTTTTGTACAGATTAGGAGAGACTTATAATAAGGTAACTTGTAACGCTTACAATGTTGCTGTTTGTTGTTTGAGAATCTTTTATTACAAAATGTGTTTGTGGCCATTATCGGGTTTGCCGCACAATATAAATGGTTGTCAACACCTTGACCCAGCGTGGCAGTCCTGCAAATTATAAAGGAGTCGCAGCAACAGCATGGGCTGCGTCATGGAGACTACCAGCGCTACAGGTACTCGCACACCACACACAGATGTGTTGCATGTTACTTGCGTCTGCTAAATTTTTACCGCTCTAACTTCATGTCAGTGTCTGTAATGATAGTTTGAATGTATATACCACGAGCCAGAGGTGTGGACTCGAGTCATGTGACTTGGACTCGAGTCAGACTCGAGTCATGAATTTGATGACTTGCGACTCGACTTGGACTTGCATAACAATGACTTTGTCCCACCTATGAGATGTGGACTCGAGTCATGTGACTTGGACTCGAGTCAGACTCGAGTCATGAATTTGATGACTTGCGACTCGACTTGGACTTGCATAACAATGACTTTGTCCCACCTCTGCCACGAGCATCTCAAAGCTCTACACGGCAAGCATGTAAACATCCATAGTGCATTTTCACAACCCCCCCCCCCCACACGTTTCTTTGCTTTGTAAGATGGAAAGTAAGATTCGCCCCAAACTTGTGTCTGGCATTAATAAAGTAATAGAAATAATTTTTGTCACACACAAGGACACTAGATTATTAAATGTACACCCAACTTTCGATTTAAAATAGGGGGGGGGGAAGAGTGCTTATTATAATCCAGATTAATAAATACATTCCAGCCATTTACAATCCAGCCAATGGATGGAGGCCTCCCCCCATGCCATGTAGGCTATGAGTTTAGTTCATCATGCTTCACCACACGAGTCAGTGCGTTTGGGAAATCGAACTTGGGTCGCTGAATTCGTAGCACAGCACGCTAACCATCGCTGCACCCACTGTGAAAACTTATAATAATAAAAATTAAAATAGAAATGACAATTCCAGTTCGATAGATTAAGCCGTGCCACGACACCCCACAAGTTATCTGGACGCACATGCCGTCCAAAATGAAGGTTTCATTGATTTTAACTCGATATTTTATTTTGATATTTTCCTATGAATTGTTGCAGGGGCTACTGCTCTCGACGGCTCCGGAGGCTGAGAAAAGCTCTCAACTTCAAAATGGGGAATCGCCACAAGTACACTGGGCGCAAGGTCACTGTGGAGTTGCTCAAAGACCCGCGGTGAGCGTTGCTGAATGTGACATCTTGTCATCCACATCATCAAGAATAGGCCATTGTGTGCTGACGTCAGGCTCCAAATTCGCCAAATTTGAAAGTTGCCTGCAAATTACTCAATTCGGAATATACATTGCAATCATCGCCCACTGCTGGCAGACTGTTATCCATTTGCAGGCAAGGTGCTGAGGAGTCGTCTTGTGCCCACAGGGAAAGTTGTCACTGAGGGTGCCCATTCACATGTTTGGGATGTGATTTAAAGTGCCATTGAGACGTCCTGGCATATACCGCACAATGTAAAAAGAAATCATAATCATCAGCTGTCGTGGTGCAAGATGTTAACTACCTCGCCTGGTATACAGGAGGTCTTGGTTTCGACCTCGACCCTGACTCCTGTATATTCAGAGTTTGCATGCTCTCCCCGTGGTGGCGTGGATCTTTCTCAGTTTTTTTCCCCTCCACATTTAGAATCGACATGCGTTCGGAGCATTTGGCTGCTATAAATTTCCACGTGATGAGCCACTTCGTTGAGCTATCATTTGTCGCCAAGTTGCTTCTGAAAAAGAGCTACATAGCTCAAGAGGGCCAGCCATGTTAAAAAAAAAAATGGTTCATAGTTTTTATAACCATAAATGGAAAACGTTGATATCAATTAATAGAATTGGAGCACCACCGGAGCGCGCGTATGTCTGCGCATGTGCTTGCAGGTACCTGCTGCTGGAGCTGATGAGCGCGGAGCGCGCGTGGAGCTATGCCATGCAGCTCAAGCAGGAGGCCAACACGGAGCCCCGCAAGCGCTTCCACTTGGTGTCGCGCCTGCGCAAGGCGGCCAAGCACGCCGAGGCGCTGGAGCGCCTGTGCGAGGGCAAACGCATCGACGCCCGCACCAAACTCGAGGCGCAGGTACCAAGCGAGGGGCCGGAGTGCAGAACGCGCTCGCGACGTCGTTGCGACGTAGCAACGTCGTAAGTTCGACCCAAGATGATAGATATTTTTTCGTGACTCCAATGAAATGACTTTGTACGGCATTCGGCGTTGTAAAAAGTTATAGTTGTGATAAGTAATACTCAATATGAATATAGGAAGTGATGATATCATTCAGGCAATATTGGGCGGTGACACGCAGAGGTTTGCGGTTCGTGCCCAGACGCTGGCCTGGTTAATACTGCGAGTGTATTAACCAAAAAAATACACGCTGTCTGCTTCAACGTGGACGTTAAGGATCCCATTCCCGTTATTCGAAAAAGAGTATGCTATGTGTGCTAGCATCATGGTCCAAATTAATTAACAGTCAAAGGGAAAAACATCCTTTTCAGGCAATGTTTTTGACGAATGATGTGTGCTTTCTATCCTTTGTGCTTGTGTGTTGCTACCTACGCGGGATCACAATTTCCTTTTCTTTTCATAGATAGATCCGCAAACTGATGTACTGTGCCCAGCAAGAAGTTAATTTTTTGCGTAACTTGCTCTACGTGCAAGTTTCTGGATGACAGGTGTGCGCGACTGCGACTTGTGGAACTAAAACCTGAAAGGCGAGAAAAAAATAAAATGATAAACTAGAAAGAGAACGTCAAATAAAAAAACGTGATCGAAACCGAAGTTTAATGGAATCTCGGAATCAGAATATTTATTTATACTGGAGGAATCCGATGAGCTATAAAGCTCTTTTTCACAGATGACCAGTCGGGGCGGCTAATCAGGTTACAACAATAAACAATACAATAACATGATAGTAGGACAAAGTACAAGAAAGGTAAACAAATCGCTCGGACACAGACAAATAATACTAAACCAACCCCCATCCTACCAGGCAAAGCCCACTGAGGTATTAAATTATCTTTTAGAAGCGACCTGGCCACAAATGATAGCTCAACAAAGGGGCCCTTCATTTGGACATTTATAGCACTAAAATAATGTTAATAATCTCATTGCATGTTTCTAAATGTGGAGGGAAAAACTGGAGTACCCGGAGAAAAAAATCCACGCGACCTCGGGGAGAACACGCAAACTCCAAATATTCAGGCAAACTCCACCACTGTGGTGCCTCATAATTAAATAAATAATTTGAGTTCAAATTGCTTCGGTAAGGCAGTAAAACAACAGCAAAAACAGTCCCAGATTACACTAAGACAACACACAGTCACTCAATAAAAATTGTACATAAAAATTGAATCTGTACGAAATGCTTAATTTCTGCATCTGCCCGTCTTGACAGGCGTACGCTGCGTACATGGCTGGCATGCTGAGGTTTGAAAAGCAAGACTGGACGAAAGCCATGGAGTCTTTTGGCAGCTGCAAGTAAGTCAGTGGATGGGGGGGGGAACACATATTAGGTGAGCCAATGCACCGGGGAGAAGCCGTGCACACGGATTTGGTTTTGCGTTGCAGGCCAATGCTGCTTTTGCCGTGTGTTGCGCAGGGACAGCTGTCACTGAGGGTCCCCTTGGCTAAACTAGAGCGCCTTGGCTGATGAGGCTTATCCTTTCAGCGATGGGTTTTTATAGCCAAGGTTTCTAGCAACCTTTTGAGCAATTGTGTTGTTTTTTTTACGTAGGGTAAGCCCCTAATAAGTGACACAACTGTATGGAAACTTTTGTTTAAATCGAATAATTTTCACTACGTTCATCTTGATCCCTGGTATAGACCGTCGGGGCGAATTAAATACGGCAATAAAACTTGACACTGACTTTGTAATCATTAGAGGCGTGCGTACAGCTCCATCTACAAATGGGTTTACAAAGAGGGATTCATCTGTGTGACATTTACTGACATTCACATCTTTGCTGTGATTCGTTACCACCAACATTTACCGCACTTGGTTGTATTGTCAGCAAGAGAGATGAAGACCGAGATATTTCGCTTACCAATCTATTATCGCGGTGTAATAAAATAAAGTCGGCGTACAATTTTCAGGTGATTTGTATAAATAAATAATGGCTCCGGGACCAGAGGTCGAGGAGGGTGGGAATGATGCATCATCATCATCATCCAAATCAGCCATCATTTATTGAAATAACGCAATCATCATCGTCGTTACCGAATCACATTTTAATACGACTTTTAATTACTGTACTTGATAAAAATATCTAACCTTCTTGGTTCTTTCGGTAAAGTCACGCTCTTCTTCCACCTCCAACCCAGCTTATATATAAGCTCCTAGCTTGGCAGTGTCTAATTCTTCACCTGAAGACGGCTGCTTGCGTTGTTGCCGAAACTTCGTGAGAATTATTTTATTTTATTATGTTTTATTTTTATTATTTTATTACTTCCCTTCTACGTGACTTTACCGAAAGAACCAAGTAGATGAATCCCTGCAGTCACGAAAGCTTTAAATCGAAAAATATCTAAGTAAAAAAATATTTCTTCAAGTGATTAATCGATACGGCGCCAAGGATGAACGGGCAGCAGCGTCTGTCTTGCTCTTTCCACTGACCGTGCGCGCACGCGTGTCATGCCTTCAGGACCATCTATGAGAAGCTTGCCAGCGCCTTCTCGGACGAGCAGGCTGTGCTGTATCGCCAGCGGGTCGAGGAGATTTCCCCCAACCTGCGCTACTGCGCCTACAACATCGGTAAGGACCACGCACATCGCAGATCCCATCCGTGGCTTCACCTCAAATGAGACTCCCTTCCCTTGCTGCCCCCTCCCACCTCGTCCTCCCCCTTCCTCCGACCGTCCCACTCGCCACCAGCTGCGTGAATGAGCATGCCGAGTAATCTTTGTGAAATGGCTTGTAATTGACGGCGGCAGCGCACGCCAAGTGAAAAGTCATTCACAAAAATTGTGGACCTGCCATGTGGGGGACGTGAAGAAGTCCTGTTGTGAGCGAGTTAAATTTAGCTGTGAATTTAAATGTACCTTTCAAAATCAAAATCTGGCGTGGTGGTGAATCACGCGAGTGTGCTTTATACTCACCGGCTGCTTTCCTTTATTGTTGCCTTCTGTGTTAAAATAGAGCACTTCCACAGTGCATGCTTTTAAAGATAATTACGTGGTTTTTTTTGCTGCTGATTCTGTCCGTTGTTGTTGATTCTGTCCGTGCCGATAGTTATATCTAATTTTGTACACCGAGGCGCAATTGCTTGTCACCATGGTAATGATCAAGTGCTTTTGTTGGGCGTTTTTTCTATTTTAAGCTGAATATGATAAAAATTGTTATTGAGTTCACCTATTGAGGGGGTGAATTGCTAAAGGTGCCATATGAAAGCAGGGATGTTGAAGCAATCGAGGACTGCTTAATGACATGGTGGCATCATTCAATTATTGTTGCCTTGTCGTAATTTATTGTCATCCTAGTCCCTTTACGACCCTGCAAAGCACATGGAGAGAACGGGGGTAGGCTCGGCACAACATGGCTGGGAATCTTAATTTTGGAGCTTTCGTGACTGCAGGAATCAATCTGTGCTCAGAGCATTCCCAGCCATTATTCTTTGGTTCTTTCGGTAAAGTCACATATAAAGATAAAATAATAAATTCAATAATAGCATACGACGTTTCGATCGCAACACAAGCAATCATCATCAGGTATAATGAAATAGCGACATCAAATCTAACCAGAAAACTATAGACAGACATATAAGCAGACATATATCACCAAGATACATAGAGCGAGCAACACAGGTACAGAGAGGGGTGATCGTCTCTGTGGGGTGGCCTTAAATAGACAGAGGGGGGCGGAGGCAGCGAGAGGGAGGGGTTAGAGACAAAATTTACATGTCAATGAGTACGAGGAGACGCGTAGAGAAGTACGCAGGCTTAGAGGGAGAAAGAAACACACTAAAATTAAATAACCTAGCAAAGTATCGAAATATTATGTAAAACGACACAGAGAGTCGGTCAACACACAATTAACGCATAGTCTGGTCGATTACGTATTTCAAAGATTGCTAAGTTAGAATTTAAGTGAAAATTCCAAAGAAAGACAAAAGATAAAAACAAGAGGAACGGAGACACACAGACAGAGCAGAACCTAAGAACGACAAAAAACGATACTTTGCTAGGTTATTTAATTTTAGTGTGTTTCTTTCTCCCTCTAAGCCTGCGTACTTCTCTACGCGTCTCCTCGTACTCATTGACATGTAAATTTTGTCTCTAACCCCTCCCTCTCGCTGCCTCCGCCCCCCTCTGTCTATTTAAGGCCACCCCACAGAGACGATCACCCCTCTCTGTACCTGTGTTGCCCGCTCTATGTATCTTGGTGATATCTGTCTGCTTATATGTCTGTCTATAGTTTTCTGGTTAGATTTTATGTCGCTATTTCATTATACCTGATGATTGCTTGTGTTGCGATCGAAACGTCGTATGCTATTATTTAATTTATTATTTTATCTTTATATGTGACTTTACCGAAAGAACCAAAGAATAATGGCTGGGAATGCTCTGAGCACAGATTGATGGGCTGCCTCGTCACTCGTCAGCATTCTTTGTGGCGCAAGAGAGAGCAAGGTCACTTGTAACTTGACCTGACGGTGCACCAGTTACTCCAAAAACTAAAAATCACAATTGCTGCACTTGAGAAGTGCCGTGACCTGCAGTGCGGTGGTGGTTGTGAAGACAGGCGTGAGTGAGACGACACAGTTGGTCACTTCGATCAGACACCCTGGTAAATTAGAACCAAAACTTTCTTCGAAAAAGAGGAATGTTTCTGTCGATCTGTAGGGCTTCATTGCTCGAAGATTTTTGTGCAGGGAAAGCAGTGGCGACTTTACTGCGCTCGGTCGCCCTCCTGGTAGAGGACATTGAGTTTTTGTGTTTCTTCTCCGAATACACGGAAGCTTTTTGGCTTGGGGGGGAAAAATGCTAAATCTGCAGAATATCGTAAACTTACGCAGGGGCCAACACTGAAAAAATACAAATCGTAGATCTCACGTTTTGACAAAAGAAAAAACGAAGTGGGCTTGTGCCAGGTGCAAATCGCGATTGGTGACAGGAGCGGCAGCCCAAAGGAGCAAACGCATCCAAGAGGATAACCACTGCTGGAGAAGGAGCGACGGGGTTAACTCGCATGGCACGCAGGAACAAGATGGGTCGTGGTATCGGACAGACGGCGAGTGGCGTCGATGATGTGGCATGGCCTCCGTCCAGCAGTGGATAGATCGTGGATGTTTATGATTTATTGACGACGGCCCACCCTTCTGGCTGAATGGGAGGATTCCGAGCGCGATTTGCACCATTGTGTCACAGCGTCCGTTAACAGTGGGCCCTACTTTTTTGTTTGCACAGGTGACCAGTCGGCGATTGGGGATTTGTTGCAAATGCGCCTGAAATCTGGTGACAGTAGCAGCATGCTCACAGAAAAACTTGAGGTGAGTTGTGGATGTAATGAGTGTCTGGATTCGTGCAGTTTATTTTCACAAGATGTGTACAATACTGTTGTGACATGGCTGGCTGCCGCACCTCTAGCGTCACTTGTCTAGTAGATTTATAAGTAAGGAAATTACGATGCTCGTTCCCCATACGGGTAACTGCAACATTCAGGTAGAGTGCTCCGATGCTATGAAAAAGCATCTGACCAAGGTTATGAAGTCTTTTGGCCCCTTTGTGAAGCTTCAAGCTGGTTTTGGGCAGCCCAAAGACAGTGTAGCTACGTATCTACAAGCACTGTTTGATTTATGGCTGCATCTTCCTTCAATATCTCTTTTACACTGGCACATATAATCCAAGCCACCATGGAGCCCTCATACTGATGGGAGGTTTTCCCACTCGCTATTTGCCAAGCCAGGTCGGAAAACAAACTGTAATACCACGGTCCAATAAGGCATCTGCATCTGACTTGGGGCCAAGCAATGCCAGTGGTTGAGTTCATTGTGTGTGACGAGGCGTTAACTACCTCGCGTGGTATACAGGAGCTTGTGGGTTCTATCCCGACCCTGACGCCTGTATATTTTGAGTTTGCATGTTCTCCCCGTGGTGTTGTGCCGGGCTGCAGGTGCTGTTGGCTCAGATGCGTGCCAAGCAGTCGACGAGCATGAGCGAGGTGACGTGGTGCGGCCGCACGGTGCCCGTCAAGGTCGACCGCGTGCGCGTCTTCCTGCTCAGCCTCGAGGAGAGCGAGGCAGCCATCGCACAGGTGACGGCGGCCCCCGCGGTCCACGCAGCCCACGCGGCCTCCACCGCTGGCTCCCTCGCCCCCTCCCGGCTCCCGTCGCCCACCCTCGATTCACGCCCCAGCTCGTAGGATAATCATCATTTCATCATTTTGTGTTTGCACCATTCTTCTAGCGCAGGGGTCGGAAAACCTGCGGCTCTGGAGCCGCATGCGGCTCTTTAAGGACCGCTTTGTGACGTATTCACGTGCATTGTGGCTCTTCAAATATTGAGATTTTTAATTAATTCGAAAAAAATGTCTCTTGTTATTTTGGTTGCAGACCCCTGTAATAGCACAATGTTATCGCATGGTCTTGCCGGTTGGGGGTTGATCCTGCTGTGTGGTTTTACCCGATAATGTAATTTACAGTTAAGGTTTCAAATTAGTTTTTGGACGGTGACACCTGCACAACTGGGCCTACTCATCAATTCAGAAAAACATCACGGGATGGTTAGCATCCACTGTGAAGCAGATGGCGTGTCGCGTTCATGAGTAATACAACCGCAGTAATAACCAAGGGTGCCCGCCGAGCTCGTTACCACGAACCTCCACAACTGTCGGCAAACGCGCTACCGCTTGGCCATGCTACCGCCCCGCGGAAATGCGGTCAACTCGCGTAAGATGGTGTCCTGATTGCTATGTCAATAGAGCAATCGATTGATGTTCAAACACAGCAAATTTTACGCGGCTTTCTGTGCTGATATTCCGGCCCATCGTTTTTTTGCAAGCTCCCCCACCGTGGTCATCGTGGGGGGAGTTTCCATTGATGCCGAGCGAAGCAGCCTTCGTCTTCAGCGGCTACGCACCAAGCGGCGTGCCGCCGAGCGCAGGAGTCGACGAGAGCGCAACGACTGATTGCGCTTGGCACCGCTCTTGCCCCTTTGCTGGTGGGCGCACGAGTGCAGGCAGAGAAGGAGGACGGGAAGGAGCAGCTTTACGAGAGCCTGCTCATCGAGTGTCGCGACGCCATCCACGCCGTGCGGGAGGAGCTGAAGCTCGACCCGGTAACAGCGGTGCTCTCTGCCCCTGGGAGCAGCGTCCGTCACAGTTTTCTTTTACTCCAAAGCATCGTTCACTGCAATGTATAAGAACGCGCAGTGTGCTTTGTATTTGTGCAGTGCAATATGCAGTGCGCGCAATATTTCATGCAGTGCACGTGCGTGTTGAACTTCTTTCGCACCGTATGTAGCCAACTGTGATGGATATACAAATGTCAATGCATTATACATGTGCGTTACATGTGTATGCATTTGTTTATTGAAGTTAATTTTCCATTCAAATGCGCACGTGTAATGCGTTCACGTTAGCACGTGAACACAGATCCACTCTCACGCATCCCGTGTGGCCACAGTCTTCTACTGATGTCTTGCCGAGTTTAATATTAATTCCAAAACTGGACCTAAATGTGACATTTTGGATCCAATTGATCATAAAATGTGATGTCACATGCATCGACAACATTTACACGACAACATTTTAAACGACATCGTGTCCATGGCTTTTCCACCAGAGTAGCCATCATGTGATGTCATATTAAATTGACTGTTTTACTTTTGGAACGTTACATTATGATATGATTATATTGAATGCATGAACTATGAAAGTTATTACTGTTTACTATATATTTGAATACAAAAGTAGAATATACATTCCAATTCAAAATTGGACTGAAAATATCTGACAATCTGATATTTTAAAAATGTAATCTGATATTCCCGAATGCATTCATGCACATCAATTTATATATACTCCACTGTTATTTTGCAATCCTCTTTTCAACAGCTGAATGAGCATTGGGAAAATAACAGTTCCATTTTCTTACAAATGAGAGCATTAAAAATGTATTGAGATTGGCAGGAGACGGGCTTTAAAATAAAATGTCGTTTTCTCATTTTTGCTGCCTTAAACAGAAAACCAAAGGACTCTGTTAAAAACATTCTAACGTAGAGAAGCATTGTGTACCTTGGAGCATAATTTGAATCGTATAATAGTGAAACGCATTTCAACTCATTGTTCAAAGCTCATTTTGCCCAACGTTTAAGGTCTTTACAAAGCAGCTTCCATTTGTTGTTGTGTCGTTAACTCGTTAAGTTTTTCTAGCCCACAATCATATTTGCACTTGTGCCCATGTTGTAAATTGTTTGATGCATGTGGGTATGTGTGTGTGCGCACGTGGGGAGCGTTAGTGTAGCGCCTCGCGCACTGCGATACGAACCCGGCAACCCAATTTAGAATTCCGCTTACTGCTAACACCAGTGACGATTATCTGAATGGGTCCTAAGGAGACAAAGGCGGCATGGTGCTGGCCACCCACTCCCTTGTGCCGTGCCGGCCTTCATGGGGGCCCGCTATAACAGCACTTGCCCCAAAAGTCTGCGGAGGCTATACGGAGGATCTTTGTCATTGTGTGCACGTGGACGCAGAAACAGCGAGAGCGAGAAACGGAGGCAGGAAAGAACTCGAACCTGCAACACCTACATAGGTAACGACCCCCCCCCTCCCCCCACTCCCTGTTGTGCATTGACCCGAAGCGTTGAAAACAACACAGAAGCTGCGAACAAAATAGTGCCGAGACAGCTGACGGCATCGGGTGTTCATGGTTGTCATGGTTACCACACTGGATTTCTGGAGCAATCCAGGGGTCGACGGGTCGGGCTCCCGGCAATGAGCAAGTCTCTTAAATCTCCACCGCCGCGTCCGTCTACCCAGCAGTGTCAGTGGGTTACACCGCAGGTCATCGATCGGCAGGTCCGCGTGCGGTGGAGGGTAGAGTGCGGATACTCCCACCTCTTCCAAAACATCCGGCCAGGGTGGAAGAGTAGACAGAATAACTTATTAGTGTTGAGACCTCAGAAAACAAAAAATTAACCCGTAAAAACTAAGTTTTTCACTATAAATCCTTTATATGCGTGGCGGCTAGAGTCCTCTCGTCCTCTGGCTTGAGATGGCTGCCACCTATGGGTCAGATGATTGCCTGCCACCATTAAGCAATTGGTAATTAAATATAAAAAAAAATTTACCTAAAAAGTGTACAATTTTTAAAAAATTTCACGAAAATTAATTGTCACGCACAACGAGTCTGTGTGGAAAATGTCAGCTCGATTGGATCACGGGAAGTGGGTTAAAAGACGACCGAAAGATTTGCACGGTCATAAGCGCGCAAGCAAGCAAACAAGCAAGTGAACTTAATATAAAGGATTTAAAAATTGCAAATGTTCAATATTTTCATCTTTTCCCAAAATAAGGAGCAAGATAAACACGAACGTTTTAAAGCCTCTTTTCTTTTTTTTACAAACTCCCAACAATATACAATTTAGTTGGCGAACATCAATTTTGGCGATTTCAATTGTTTCACGAAAGAAGCCTTCCTAGCGTTTACTTGCGCTGGACGTAATGGAAATAAAAAGCACGAGTCGTGATGTTGTTTGAATATTGCTTTTGAATTGCGTGTGGGGGTGCACTTGGAAGGTATTTTTTGAAGGGGTTTTTAAGAGATGTACCGTCGGGAAATAGTTGTAAGCTTGCAATGCTCCTCGTTCTTTAAAGAGTTCAAATATCGTCAATTGCAGGGGGAAAGAAAATTAACGTGTTTTTTGCCTTTTGCGATTTTTCCCACTTCCATGTGTGTCGATGTATGTTTCAGAAGCTTATGTTTAGCCTGCTTCTGTTAAGTTCTTAATTTTTTCATCTGCAGATAGTAACTGAAACAAGTTTATTGCACAAAAACACAGGCTGTCTTTTGTGACATGTTTGCCTTTAATCTATCTGTTTTCATCTTCACTAATTTGTCTTGTGTCATTCTAGAGTGTCTAAAGGGGGGATCTGTGGTATAATAATGGTTCATTATTTGGCCAGGTGCAGACAGTGCAATTGCCATAGTGGTGAGATGTTAACTACCTTGTCTGGTATACAGGAGGTTGTGGGTTCGATCCTAACCCTGACGCCTGCTCTATATTTGGAGTTTGCGTGTTCTCCCCGTGGTCGCGTGGATTTTTTCTACGGGTCCTCCGGTTTTTCCCTCCACATGTAGATACACGCTTTTTGAGTATTTGGCTGCTTTACATTTCCACACGATAAGCCACTTCGTTGAGCTTTCATTTGTGGCCAGGTCACATCTGAAAAAGAGCTGTATAGCTCGGTGTGCCTTACCTGGTCAAATAAATATAGTTTAGCAATTGGGGGTCCGGTGGGTCGGGTCAGCGCTGACGTGGCACCGCTGAGATCCTGGGTTCGAATCCAGGTTACAGCTGCACCTGATTAAACTGGGATTTCAAGTGTAGCCAGTTAACAGTCTTAGCCGGTCACCAATGACTGGACAAAAAAAAATTATCGCGTAAAAAAATGTGCTTCCGCACTTGGTTCTGATAAATTCCATCTCTTGAGAATTAAAATATCAGTTTGTCTTCTGCCAAAAAATTACTCTCATATACAGAGCAGGTGGTAAAGTGCTGCCCTCTGCTGTGGTACCAGAGGTCACTTGAAGGGAGCGCTGCGATATCTGCTTCCTTGCGCCGGGGTTGCACTGCTCTGCGAGACAACTGAATGGATACTTTTATACTTTGTCTTGTAACATGACGCCGATAGTGCAGTGGGAATTGGGCAGGGTGGCGGGGGGTTGGGGGGAGAAGTTACAAGAAACATTTTATTTCTCAAATATTTTAAAACAAGAACGATTGAGCCATGGTGACCCTGCGCATGTATTCATCCGGGAGTGCAGCTACCTGACGTTCATAAAGCTGAGCAACACGGTGGAGCGCAACGTGGTGATGGCGCGTGCCCTGCGCCGCCGCCTCAGCCGAGGCGCCGTTGACGACGGCAGGAAGGCGCCGCGTCCCCAGGAGCTGATCCGCCTCTACGAGCTCATCCTGCAGAGCCTCACCGAGATGCAGCAGCTGCCCGGCATGGAGGCCGATCCGGACCTGTGGCGATCTCTCGATAACAAGAAATCGGCTTACAAGGCCTTCAGGTGCGGCAGCAGAAGTAGTGGTAGCAGCAGTAGTTGTAGCAGCAGCAGCAGCTGTAGTGGCAGCAGCAGCAGCTGTAGTGGTAGCAGCAGCAGCTGTAGTGGTAGCAGCAGCAGCAGTAGTTGTAGCAGCAGCAGCAGCTGTAGTGGTAGCAGCAGCAGCTGTAGCGGCAGCAGCTGTAGTGGTAGCAGCAGTAGCTGTAGTGGTAGCAGCAGTAGCAGCAGCAGTAGTGGTAGCAGCAGCAGCAGTAGTGGTAGCAGCAGCAGCAGTAGTGGTAGCAGCAGCAGCAGCAGCAGTAGTGGTAGCAGCAGCAGCAGCAGTAGTGGTAACAGTAGCAGCAGCTGTAGTGGTAGCAGCAGCAGTAGGAGTGGTAGCAGCAGCAGCAGCAGCAGCAGTAGTGGTAGCGGTAGCGGCAGCAGCACTAACGGTAGCAGAAGTGGCAGACGCCACAGCGGCCAAACTGTCTGCTGTCGCCTTCATTGTCATCATCATTACAGTTGATGGTGTCTTTTGTTTCCCTTTAACATGGCGGTGTTCTCTTCTGCCGCAGGGAACCCCTATGAACAGAGAAACGCGTGTGCTGTAAAACGAAACATCATTTGTCAAGATGACAAATGCTTTGCGCACCTACTACGTGCATGTACTTACAATATATGACCTGCCTGCTGCAGGAATTGAATTGTGGACTATATGAACTAGTGGCGAGTACACTCACCACTAAGACAGACTACTTGGCAGCTCATGCCAACATCTTATATGAATGTACGTTGAACTTCTTTCGCACTGTACGTATCCAACTGTGCTAGTCATAGGTGTGGAAAATAATCGGCTCATCTGCTAGATGGTCTCTTTAATCGTAGAATTGCAATCCTTGTTATCATCATCATCATCACCGTAGTGTCAAGTTATACTCCTTGGAGCTACGAATGATATAGTGTGCAAGCAGGTGTGAATCTTGTGTTCACGTGTGTTTGCGTGCATGTGTCCACAGGTGCTACTTCATAGCACAGTCGTACTTGGCGGCCAAGAAGTGGACGGAGGGGCTGGCGCTGTTTGAGCGCGTCCTCAAGTACGCGAGGGAGGCGCAGGCTGCCTGCGCCCAGAGCAACTGCCCCAATATGGTGAGTGATGAGCACCGAGACCACCGGGGCAGCCACTGCCATTCGTTGTTGGGGGGGGGGGGGGGATGGGGAAAACCTTGTCAAGTCTCGAGGCTTGTTTTAATCGTATAGTCCTGTATTTGGGGTGTTGAGTAAATACACTGTTTTGTGTGTCTTGCAATGTTTTCCTCAGTTTTATCGCCATTATGTCATGTGATGAGAGGAAGTTTGCTTCTGGAAAACCACGCAAAACTACCCGATTTCCCTTCATGTGACCTTTGGTCGATACATTAGTACACAGTGTAGCACTTTCCCACCCATTCTGCACATGAGAATACTGTACTCGCATCTCCTTCACCGATATTTTAATTCTCAGAGCTGGAATTTTGCCAAATGAAGTACAAATTTAAACGGATGGTTTTTGTGTGCGGTCATTGGCCATGGGGCTGAGACCATTAGTTTGCTAGGCTTGAGAACCCGGTTTAAGCACAGGATTTGAACCCACGATGATCCCCGTGGTGTCACCTCGGCGCCGTGACCTCTGAGCCACCTTGGCCAGAATTTAGCAAACTCCTTTTTGAACATTGCTCTGCATGTGGAGTAAAAAAAATACTGCGCAACCAAAGCAAAACCAGGATTTAAAACTCAACGGTCCACACAGACAGATACATGAATCCCCGCCCCCCCCCCCCCCACCCCCCCACTTGTGTTGCCATGTCCCCGGCTGCTTCAGAAGCGCAGTGCATTTTGCGAGTTAGTCATTTGCGTGATACACCAACACTTGCCTCGACACTCGGAACAGAAGTGAAGTTTGGGAAGCCCTACTCTGCATTCCCTACCTGTATTTTGACAACTGCCTTGCATTGTTTTATGCTTGCATTGATGCTTTTGCTTTGGCATACCTGCGTTTAGGATCAGAATGAACTGGAAGAGCTGATCAACTCCATAAACGCCGAGAAGTACTCGATACAAGCGACAGCGATACTCGGTAAAAGTGCTTCTGCCGTACGCCGCTAAACCTTTTGACACCACTTATGTCACGAAGCAACGTATACCCACATCCACCGACTGTGCCACTGACAGGGGGTGCAGCAGTAAGTGCTATCCAGACTGTCTGTGCAGAAGAATTGCCACCATCACGGTCCCATTTTTAGTTTTATCAGTAAAATCCGCCGCACGAAGTACAGTATGTGATAAATAACGTGTACGGTAATGTTGCTTTTCCAGTGGCACGCAACAAAAAAATGTCAACACGTTCGTCGCGTGTCCTTTTTGTGCGCGAATTTCATGTGCTGCAAAGAAGGGCCATTGTCTGAAACATCACTTGTTAAATTTTGATTTAAAGCTTTTGTGACTGCAGGGATTCATCTTCTTGGTTCTTTCGGTAAAGTCACGTAGACGGGAAATAATAAAATTAAAACAAAATAATTCTCACGACGTATCGGCCACAACTTAAGCAGCCCGTCCTCAGGTGAAGAACAGGTCTGTTCAGACGCTGTCTTCCCGACAGACCTGTTCTTCACCTGAGGACGGCTGCTTGCGTTGTGGCCGAAACGTCGTGAGAATTATTTGATGTTTTATTTCTATTTTATTATTTCCCTTCTACGTGACTTTACCGAAAGAACCAAGAAGATCACCTGTTAATATACTCTTCCTTATGAGGCACTGTTATATGAAGTGCGAAACACGTTCTAAATTGCATGACCTTGTGGGTAATACTGGACCAGGCAAAGACATTATTCCAGCCAGTGCTCCTAATGTGATCACCACACTTCTCCGTTTCGGGATGCTTATTTTACGTTGTGATTCTATTTGTGTGTTCCTAGATGTGGGTTACAGATTGTACAACCGTAAGGTGGTCAGAACAAGTTGCATAGCTTTATTATCTTGCAAGAGCAAAAGTAGGGAGACCGTTTACTTTTAACAACATTGTATGGACACCCATTTTCAACTACGGTTGGCGCAACCCAAGCCCATTTTGAAAGTACAATGTTGCGTACCTTTTAAACGCCTTTGCTGGCTTTGTTTATTTGTTCTCGTCCAAAGTTATGAGCATCAAAAAAGTCATTTTGACCCAGGCACATCTGACATTTGTGCCTATGAGTTGAAAAAATGTGTACGTGGGCGTGTGTCCTTTCTCGCATGGTACTAACGTGGGTGCCGAGTGCAGTTCAGACGTCGCTTTTATTTGTGACGGAGCCCTACTGCGCCAAGATCGTGAAGCGAGCAAACGTTTGTGATTTTAAAGCCCGAGTCCCACACGCGGCTACCGAGAGGCGAGCCGGCTACAGGGTCTACGTTAACGCCATGCCACCAGGTGGCTGCCACTTAACTCTTTCGCTCGTTTGTTGTTGTTCTTCGCAGACTCTGACGATATTGGTGATCGCATGGCGGCTTTGGAAGTTTCGGATAACAAAGTAAGGATCTTCAGCAAATGTAATATTGGCGGCGAAAGCCACGATTTATCAGTGTGTTCTCTTATCGTATATATTTAATAGGTACAGCACTACCATTTGTAGTTCATTGGTGTCCATAAAACCGAGCCATTGTCAATGTTTTTAGTGTAAAAGTGATGCTTATCCCTATGTGCCAATATCAAAGCAGTGTCGAGCTCTGCTGTGTACGAGTTGTTGGTTGCCCCCACCATGCTGATCAGGCATTTGATCGATTGCATTCATCATACAGTTTATCTGAAAGTTACAATTTATATGCATATGCAAAATGTGACCTTTTGGATAATGGGAAAAAAACGAGATGGCGCAGATGAGTTTGATGGTGCTACGCGCGAGACCTTGCCACAAGGAAGATTCTTGAGTGGAATTGTGACCCCCAAATTGTGACCATTCATTGGATGGCGAGGGGTCGTGAATGCCTGTTGGTCAGGCCGGCGTCCCTAACCCTGCCCTCCTCTCTCTGTCGCCTTCCTCCCCAGCCCTTGCTCGAGCGACTGGATGTGTACCGCCTGGACCCGGCGCTCGTCAGCAAGCAGCCCAACCTGGTGACATTCCCGCCCGAGTTCCAGCCCGTGCCCGTTAAGCCGCTGTTCTTCGACCTGGCGCTCAACCACGTGGCTCTGCCGCCGCTCGACGACAAGCTAGAGCAGAAGTCACGCAGCGGCTTCACGGGCATGATCAAGGGCATCTTCGGCTTCCGCAGCTGAACCAACTCTCCCGCCCCCCTGACCCCGACCCCCCCCCAACCTTCCGCCACCCCCACCCCGCGCCTGCCACCCCCACCCTCTTCTCTCGCTCCTCAAGTCCTCGCCCCGGTCACGCACTCTGCCCCGCACGCCACACACACATCCACTCCCCGCTCTTCCGATCCGTACCACTTGCGCGCGGCGCGGTTAAGGGAATTCCCCTCCCCCCCCCCAAAAAAAAAAGCAAATAGCTCTTATGAATACAAGGGCAGCCTGTATCCCCTCAGGCATTGTTAATTTAATCAGCGTTTTTAGTCCATTTCACGACAAACGTGGGGATTTGTCGGCGTTTTATTTTGTTGACTGAATGATGAAATCCATAAAGTAAGACTTAAATAACATTCTACAGGTGGTCATCAACTAGACTGACTATAGTAAAAGTGCTCACACAATTCACACTGTCCACTTGTTGAGACGGCAATTTTGTTTGGTAAAAAATTAAAGGCCGGCTCAATTCTGTGAAGAACATTCTCGTGAAGAAATCTCCGTACGTATTTGTTGGGCAGCTGGTAGACACACGACCTCGGGATGTATCAGCAAAACGGGGGGGGGGGGGGGGGGGGGGCGGCGTTTGTGCATTAGGGGTTGCGCCTTTAAACCAGCAGGCTCGTGCTCGGCATACGCTTGTTCATATTCTTGATTTAAACAAACTGTAATGACTGCGCGTTGTTTTAGTCCCTATTCGGTCGATTATATGTCATGCTGTTAATGTCTCGGTGCAGAGCGAAATGTTTTCTTCACGGAACTCGCACTATTCAACCCTCTCCCATTTCGATGACGTACGTGTACGTATGTGCACGTCATCGGTGTATGTTATACGTTTTTCTTCCGATGACGTACACGTTTTTCTTACGATTCCGGAAGACGTACCGAGGCTCCTCCCCCCCCCCCACATGGCCACGCGGGAGGGCGTGTGGCACGGTTTGGCGCCAGCTATCGCAGAGTGCGGTCACGTCGCTACGGTTCTCTGCGGGTGAGTACAATGTCTTTAAAAACAACGACGCTATGCCTCTCTAAATAAAATGACCGTTAACGGGAAAGGGTTAACGATGAGGGAGGTGTGTGCATTACTGCTCTTCCCCCCCCCCCCCCCCCTTTTTGCTGAATGCCCTCAAAGATGGGCAAGGCCAAATGTTGTACAACACAATATTAACGCAATGCTTTTTTTAATTTGGCGTGGCTCGTCTGTAATTTTGTGGCTGGGCTTGCGTTGGGCATGGGGTAGAGTGCTCTCTTGGGTGCAAACGAGACCTTGGCGGCCGAGGTTGCAAACGGGTTTTGATTCCTTACCCGTACCCGGCCGCACCAGGGTCACAAATGGGTACCCGTACCCGGCCGGGTACGGGTATCCGTTCCCTACCCGTACCCTACCCGAAATGAGTGACAAACGGTTACTCACCAGTGACTCACGGCCTACCCGTACCCGTACCCGTACCCGGCCGCACCAGGGTCGCAAACGGGTACCCGTACCTGGCCGGGTACGGGTAGCCGGGTATCAGGTAGGGTACAGGTATCGGGTACCTGGTTGCGACCTCTGCTTGGCAGAGGTTGTGGGGGGGGGGGGGCAGTGGGGAATGTGGGTAACAGGCATCGACGCAGCGCGTTTTGGCGTTATGAGACAGCTCAACTGCGAAGATGCAACGTTTGGCGAGTTTCCTTTTATACACATTACTTTGTAAGTTTCACACAAATTGATGCTGGTAGGATTTGGAAAACTTGTGATACTCATATTAGTGACATGTCTCTTTGGAAATTTACCGATTTGTAGAATTGAACTTCACACATAAATACTTCCAGGTTTTAGTCGTTTTTTTTAGGTTCACCCAACCATAAATTCGGTATTCGAAGTACGCCAATTGGCAGATGGCTTGTGATGGGGAAAATATTATCGTACCTGTATCTCCATAGTCACGAGGGCCAATATGGAAGACTACTGCTTTGAGAAGGAAGAATCCCTTGTCTGTACAATGTGGATAATCACACCATTGAATTATGTGCAGCATTGGGCCAGTTGTACCCCTTCAGGAGCTCCAAGTGATCCCACTGGTGTCCCATACTTGCATGAACAACTTGGCCTGTTTAGCAGACCGCTGTTCCGCACTGAGAGTGGAACGGGCAGTGGCTTTATAAACGTGCTTAAAGGAGTCTTGTGCTCAAGGCACAATGATGCTCGCCAGGCATTACAATCCCGGCTTTATTTGCTCTCCACGTTATACCCGTTCGTAGTCGTATGAAGTGCACCGTTGCTGCCTTAACGGGAAACGGAAAATGTTTGCCAGTGTGGAAGGCTGAAAATTGGTTCAGGATCCGCGAAAGGACTGGACTCTGGAAACACATGAACTGAGCTGTGTCAAAAATCGTAACCTTGTGATCAGGGTTGTTTTGAGTGGACCCACAGTGCGTGTGGGCATAGCCAGGATTGCAAAGCAAGTTTATGTTTTGCGTCTCGTACACAAGGTCCGTGGTGGGCATTGTGCAAGGACCGTTGGTCCTCAAGTATCGTCTTCGTATAGGTAGTGGCTGTTAGTGTTCGCTGTCAGAGGTAATGTGCTGGCGTTGTTCAATACAAGGACCAGTGCTTTGCATTGTCCCAAGTGGGATGTGCAAGAGCATCAAGACTTTTAAGGTCTCTATCTGCCAAGTTTCTGTTATTGATCATGGTCGGCAGGTGGTATGGGAGTCCAAAATAACAGGTCACTGACTGTGGCAAACAATGTGTGTCCGCTGCAGATTGTCCTCATTGGTGCACACTCACTACTCAACTAGGAAATTCACTACGTAAGATTAGACCCACACAACAATCTTGTGAACGAATCCTAGAGCCTGCAAGTGGCTGCGAAAATATGTTGACTCTACGACCTACTCTTGAGAAACTGGATTTGTTTTATTTTTGTATTTGTGGGATAAATGTAAATCGCTGCAGACCCCATAAAAATAGATCTCTCGTTTGTCTAGATAGAAAAATGCCATATTTTGAAATGCATTTAATAAGGTTCAAGCATGTCTCTGATGAACGTGTTGTTGATGCGAATGGGGTTTTTCCTGTTAATCTTCAGTACCTACAAAACACTTTCAAACATGAAGATTTTGATTTTTTCTGAGCAGGTTTATTTGGCATGGATTTGGGTAGTGTTTTAGTTCTGTTAGAAATGTTCCTTTTATCTTTGGATTACTTTCAAAGTAATGTAAAATGGTACCTGCTTAATCAAACATCCGTCAAAACGGTTATGATTGGAACACAAGAAAAGAAGATGCATCAACAAATATAAAAAAAGCATAAAAAAAAGATAATTGTTAATTGCTAAATATTAAACTTGTTTTATGCAGCGTGATTAATTTTGAAATAGTATTTTGGAATACTTATTTTCCAGTCAATATGTTAAAGATTGGGGGGGGGGGGGGGGGACACAAGAGGGGGATTTATACCATGCTAAAATAATAGTCTTAAATTTATAAGTTTTGGAAAGTTTTTGCCTCTAAAATACAAAGTCTTGAAAATTGCTCGAGTATTATTGTGCAAAGCTGTAATTCTGGGCGCAATAAAATGTTTCAGTACTTTGTGCCATCTGGATTAATAAAATAACTGCAATGTCTGAATTCATAAAACACAGAAGTACGAGTTTTCCCCATTTCACTTGGCTTACGTTGAAACTTTGAGTGACCAGGAAACAAGCGTAATACTTTAAAAACATTACTCAAGTGATTGTTTTATAGGAACTTAATTTCAAGTACCGTTATTATTGGTGTGTCATGCAAATTTTGCTTTTAATCTTTTTTGTATAATGTGGGTGTCCTGCATATTACAGCATCATTGCCAGGGCTCAAGTGTTGGTATATTGAAAATAAACGCGTGTTAGGCTCGGAGGGATTGGCGTGCCTGGGTGGCAGCCTCTCTCATGGGTACAAAGAAGTCTTCTCTGTATAGCCTGGTGGCATTTTGGGGAGAATACCCAATACGAATGGCTATGGGTGGCAACTTACATTCACTACAACGCACGGTCAACTTGTCATCGATACCCCCTGAACCATGGCACCATAACTAATCAACTTATAAACGATGCTGTTGAATGGCTTAAGGATAATCTTAACATGTTTCGCTTACAAATTGGCTTGCTTATCTCTGCAACACGCCGTCGCCGTGAATGCCTGCCCATGGAAAGCCAGTATTGTTCGCCCGCCACCTCTACAAGAAGCTGATCTTGACACCAGCAGTTTCCGCCAATCGACGAGCTCCTTGATAGGTGTCTCCTTTGCAGTGGTCGCCTTGGTTTACGGAGCCCGGGCATGTGCACTACCATGTGTCAACCATCTCAAGCAAGGATGCCTAAGGGCGCAAGGACCTTTAAGAAAGAGGCCGCATAAAAAAAAGACTTAAGCCATGTTTATTTTATTTTTTCAAAGTGCATATCAAAAAAAATTTGTACCATTTACTGCAATTGCACAGTTTGTATATACATGATTAGTGTAATATTCAAATGTAACATCCAAAAATATACAAACATGAGCACATCTGTAAGTGTAAAGGCACTTAAAACAAGTAAAATCCCACCATTGGGCTACATGAGACACCAATATGAATTCCCTAGTAATAAAACAGCAACCTGGCAGGCAAGTTCAATAATTTTTGATTATACTGGTAGGAACCTGGTTACACCAGCCCACGGGATTATTGTGTCCGTCCATCCACCGTGCATCCAAAAATGGGAGGGGTGGGGCTGGGTGGGGGTTGGGCTGGGTGGGGAGGGGCTGGTCACCCCGTGGTGCCCTTATAAAACTCAACGTTTAACCTACTCACGCCGGCTTGTGCCCGCCCTCAGTCGGCCATATTTGCGGAATACGCCAAGCCACCGTTGACCCAGGCCATTGACCGAGCAACCCAACGTTCCTACCAGCTCCCTCCGCAGGAATGTGTTTTTATGGCACGTAATCAGTGTTTTGTTTTCCGAGTCTATTGGCAATGATGTACCTTAAGAATACCTTTACGGTAAGAGAGAACATTTGTTGAGACCTTTACTGTACAAATGTTGCTTGTCTAGCCAAGACACCTGTTGGTGCAGGAGTGAATATGCTTTGTTTACATCGTATGGAAGGAACTGCAGGGACTCCTCTACTTCAGAGGTCGCAAACGGGTTTTGATTCCTTACCCGTACCGGGCCGCACCAGGGTCGCAAATAGATACCCGTTCCCTACCCGAAATGAGTGACAAACGGTTACCAGTGACTCACGGCCTACCCGTACCCGGCCGCACCAGGGTCGCAAACGGGTACCCCTACCCATACCCGGCCGGGTACGGGTAGCCGGGTATCGGGTAGGGTACGGGTATCCGGTACCCAGTTGCGACCTCTGCTCTACTTACAGTCGACTTAAAAAACTCGTACAAAAAAACCTGCCCGTATGTCCAGTTGCCTGTTTGGACTGAGAGTTGTTAGCTCAACCACCGGGTAAAAGATGGTGCTGGTGGCACCGACATCTGCAGAACATGAACCAGTGCCATCTACAGGAGATTATACAACTTTTAGTGTACATGCCGTACACCATGTTTGGAATCGACAGGAGTAAAGTTGTGGACTTACGTACAAATCGATTTACAGACCTCTGGAACCTAACTTGTTCGGAAGTAGAGTCGTCCCTGTATTGGCGTTTTATAGATTTTAAGATGAAACATTTTGATGTGAGAATGTGAATCTAGTATACTTTACTTGAACCTATTGTACATTGCTTGAACGTTACCGATGAACGCATGCTGGTCCCAAATTCAAGGCAATAGATGGACATTTTGTAATGTGGGGGGGGGGGGGGTCATTTTTTTGTTCAAATGCACTCGCGTGCACAAGCGCATGCGAGGACGTGCGCCTATTCTCATCTTCCACGAACAACGAGAAGAACGAGGCTCCTACCTCAATGTAGAAGTCCATACTTGACCGACATGCTTAAGGTCACATGAAATCGCCACTCTCCCCGAGCTTGTCTTTGTCCCGGTCGCCTTTTGGCGTTCTCTGGTCTAACACAGGTGAGACGAGGCCATAAAGAAGGCTGTCTGGTGTAGACCAATCAGTTTCAAAGACAAGGTATCAGAGCACGTTTGCATGTTCACACGTTACGTGTGTCTAATGCACACTTAATTCCTTATAAAAGGTATCATTTGTTTGACCATCTGAACGCCTGTTTTATTGCCTGAAAAGGTAAAACCTATTATTTTTCATACTTTGATACTGCCAAAAAAAGGTCCCATGACATGATACACTTAAGCATTAAACGTGTGCTACCGTTCGGCACGAATGACCGTGTACAAACAATTGATTCGCCATTGACTCAGGACAACCGCTTCGTTCGCAGATTGGTCATTAATTTGCAGCTGCTGTAAATGACCGTACGAAAAAGAGACGGTATCGGAATATTCTCGGAAATTAAGTCCTTAAAATGCTGAGGGGGGGCGTGGAAGAATAATCGCGGTGAATTTAAAGCGTGAGATTTTGTAATCCGCTTGTTAACCCACTTGGGGTTTTCGCTCACTCGCATTTTTTTTTTGTGCCATGCGTTGCAATCTTGAGCAGTTGAATTCAACTCCTGGAGATGCCCCGTTTAAGACGCTTGAGCGAATAAATGCTCAGCAAGCAGCCTGACCTCACAAACCAGACTTAAAATTAAATTAAGGTGAACTTCTTCTTGGTTCTTTCGGTAAAGTCACGTAGAAGGGAAGAACCAAGAAGATGAATCCCTGCAGTCACGAAAGCTTTAAATCAAAATTTAAGGTGAACTTATTTTAAAACATACCCTCTTTTTGGTTGAAGCAGACCTATTCACACGGCCGACCTTTTCCCCATATTGGCCCTGGATATGGGCAAGTGCCAACTGTGACATTTGAAACTTCAAAGCTCAAAAAAGAAAAAACTTTGACGAGGCTTGCACGC
This sequence comes from Lampetra planeri, assembly GCF_965212315.1. Lineage (NCBI taxonomy): Eukaryota > Metazoa > Chordata > Hyperoartia > Petromyzontiformes > Petromyzontidae > Lampetra > Lampetra planeri. The sequence continues at coordinate 7,425,706 of NC_136129.1, forward strand.
ACGGCTTCAGAAGTTAAGTGGCGGAGATTTCAATCTCATCCCCTGTATCTCGCTCGTGTCATGCACTCCTCACGGCCCTCACCCACTCCCCCCACTCCCCCCACTCACTTCCTCGCCCTCCTTTGCCATGCCGAGGAGCTGCGAGGGTCGCCATGACCTGTTGGGAGCACAAATACAAAAACGGTGAAAAAAATATTGACACTTATCAACGCTTTCGAATTGAGATCAAAAGTATTTATGCATCAGCTTTGTCCGTCAGTATGTCTCTCATGAGGTGGGGGGGGGGCCGAATGATAACTCTCGTAAAGACGATCCCATAAAAAAAAGTTGCGTTGCTATTTGGGACTTGCCATACAGAAAACCAGCCAGACCGGTGAACGGTCGGCCAAAAAATTGGGAGACCCAAATAAGAGCAAAAATGATTATTTACAATTATGCAACTGCCCGTTGGCTTTCGTACTAATGAAATACTTCCAAAGACAAGCACGTGTTGGAAAACATTACATAATCCAAGTGATTCTTCCTAACTTGTTTAGGCACTGAATCTAATCTCCACTGTTGCTCCTGATCTGGCGGTTTCAATTCCATTGCACGCCTCTAACACAACTTTGGCTATGCACTAAATGGTACAGCCGCCTCACCATGCAAAACGAGTTTTACTGACCCCTAAGAAAGGCGACGATAGTCGAAATGGGTGGTTCTTATCCTGGGGTGCGAGATGTCCTTTCTGAGAACCAAAAGGGCTGCAGTCAAGGTTAATAACCACTGGTCTAAAGTCAACCCCTGATGGTAAAACAGGGTTTAAAAACAACAGATGTGTGTGTGTGTACGCATGTACAATTTAACCTCCACTGGTTAAGTGCCAAGGTGTGATGAATACTAAACAAGCTAAAGGCGCAGCCCTGCAACTGCTTGCTCACACCACTGTTGGCGGAAGGGCCTCCACTTGAGGGATCTTTAAAGAGTCCCTCTCCCAAGGTATTTGGGCGTTCTCTTCCAAGCTGGCTGGGCATCTCGGAAGAGAGGTGGAAGCACGAAGATTACCCCACCACAAACGACCTGCCAAATCGACTGCGGTGTACCCATTTATGCTACCATTGTTTTAACCGCCGTGCCAGAAGATGGAAGTGGTGACCTCTGGATTGCAAGTCCAGCGTGTGCACCATTACACCAAGACGACACATGCCATGAAATAAAAATAGATACCTCTTTTTCACAGCTGGTCTGGGTTCTGTCTACAGGTCGGCGTGCCGTGGGATGGCATTGTGGCTGCTGCGGATTGAGAATGGTGCCCATATGCACAGTTGCAGCAGGGAGATGGTGGCCGGGACAATGCACAGCAGGCTGAACATGGCTTGGTGCAGCCCAGCCTGCGAGCTGGGGGGATGCGGAGTCGAGCAGGAACACACAGACACACGCCGCACACGGCCACACAGACACAAGCACACAATGTGAACCCAGGTCAGTGTTAGACTTGGCACAAAGATCAGTACTACAGTTTGTTGCTCTCAGCATCACATTCCGTGGCCCGAATAAGCATTTTTTTTTCTTTTTCTGTGTGCCATCTACGCTTTTGTCTCAGATTTTTTGCTGAACATGGCACATTACAAATCTTGGACCGATCGTCTCAACATTGACAAGAGCTGTAGCTGTACACTCTGGTGCCTGGGGCAAGGTGATATCCTCACACTGCCCCCCCCCAACCCTCTCCTTCTGCTGCTGCGGCACCGACTCCACCCTTGGAAAAAAAAGCGTAGCGACCAGCCGCCACTGTTTACTTTGTGTTCCAACAATTCAGTGACCCATTCCTGTGGCACCCCTCTTGGGAGAGGCACCTGGGGGCGGCCGCCCTGCTCGTCCACCTTGTACGCCCACCCCGCCCTTGCCATGCTACGGCACTGAACACGCAATGGCAAAGGTACCAGTCAATGACAAACTCAGTTGAGCGTTCAATGCTAGGGTCGGTGCTATGCTTTAACACCAGGCGACTACATACACTTTCAAAAAAAATTTATCTCGATGCTATCCTCCCAGAATACAGGGGACAGTGGTAGAGAAGGAGTGACCTCCTATTGGCTTGAGTTTGATAGGATTTTAATAGAAGGCCTAAATCTGCATTCCGGCAGACAGGATTTCAACCACAATGTGAACACTTGCAGTCGTATCTCTGTCAATCAAAGGCGATTAATTAGGATGTCCTTCCCGCCTGACCACTTGAGTAAATTCACAACTTTATAAATATCACACGAGGTGGCATTGTTCACGTGCACTGGTGAATGCCGTTTTATTATCGAACCTTAGAGGATGAGCAATTAAAGCGAGACACTTCATTGGCCGAAACTCGCTCAATACTTTTTTGTTTTTTTCGGTAAAGTCACGTAGGTAAAAAATTAAAATAAATTAAATCACGACACTTAAGCGGTGTGCTTTCGCTAAGTTGTCCCCACCTGAAGAAGGACGCTTGTGTTGTGCCCGAAACGTCGTGATTTAATTTATTTAAATTTTTTACCTACATGACTTTACCGAAAAAACCAAAGAGTATGAATCCTTGCAGTCACGAAAACTTCAAATCTCGCTCAATACTCTCTTATGCTGCTGACAATCAAGACGTGAACCTGCATGCACACGAGTGCCTCGAGCATATTAAGAGAGACGCGCAAATACGATTACTTAAGCAAATTATTACTTATTCTGATTACTCGCCTGTATGGACACCATGACAATAGTTTGGGGAGGGGGCAGAAGTGTCACCCCCTCTTCCAATTTTTACCGCTGGACAGAAAGAGATGGGTGGGCAGCGATGGGCAGGCCTTGGCGATGTCATCGGTAGCGTGGCTTGCGCAGGAGATTTCCCGACTTTGCGAAGCAGGATGTAGACAGCCTCGAACTTTTAAAGGGACCCCCGAAAATTAAACCGCTCAAAACGTCGGTCGACCACAAATTTTTGTCCATTATTCGACAACAAAAAAAAATCGACGAATCGTTGTCCCAGCTCTACTTACACGTGACCGTAACCCACCTGGTGTCTGTTGTGCCAGCCATGTCTCCCAGGGTCTGGTAGCCGTGCTGGTTCAGGATCCTGACCACCAGCATGGGCGCTAGCGACTGTGCTGGCTTGGTGAACAGTGCGTTGAGCCCAAACACCATAGATGAGAGTGGAGAGCTGCACATGCATACAAAGACAAAGAACCCCCAGTATAGCCTTTAGAGACTGTTGGGGCAAGTGCTGTTCGCGAAGGGCAGCATGGCATGCGAAGGGGTGGGTGGCCAGCACCACGCCCGACCGCCTTTGTGCACACACACACACAAAGGCCCCTCTCGAACTAGAGGCAGTTGGTGAACCACACGCAAAAACGTCCTTGAGCGCAATTTGGAAAATACAACTTGAGCTGAATATTTATAAACATCATTAGCTTTACAAATATGAAGCGGAAAAGAATCTAAACTAAAACAACACGGTGAGTCGATGCTAACATGAATAAAATTATATTGTTTTACACGGCTCATGAAAAATGGGCACAAAGTTGTTTATTATTATGTTGCTTGTTTCAGGAGAGTTCCGCCAAGCTTTGTTAGTCGGGGGCAATGTTGCTACGTGTAATCCCAAATGACTAAATTGCAGGAATTTTTTTTATCAGAATTGGGATATTGGTCAAAACTCGTTCGATTGTACGTGGGAGGAAATTGGGATATCCCGGAGGAAATCCATGCAGAACAGTGGGGTGAAACTACAAACTCCACGCAGAAAGGTACTCGAGAGTTGGGAATTGAACCCAGGCCCTTCTTGCTGCGAGGCACGATGAGCGTTACCACTGGGCCGCCACCCTGTCGCCCCTGTTGCGCCCTCGCTGAGTCCACGCACCTGCGTCGGTGGGTCCGGGCGTCCGCGTCGATGATATCAGACAAAGGGAGGTTGAAGAGGCTGAACACAGCCTGGGGCAGGACCCTGCAATGAAACACACGGAGCGCCACGGTGGCGAGATGTTAACTGCCTTGCCTAGTTTACACGAGGTCGTGGGTTCGATCCCGACCCTGACGCCTGTATATCTTTAGAGTGCGCATGTTCTCCCCGTGGCCACGTGGGTTTTTCTCCAGGTCCTCCGGTGTTCCTCTCCACATAAACATGTGTTTCAAGTATTTGGAGGCTATAAATTTCCACGGGATAAGCCACTTCGTCGAGCTATCATTGCTTCTGAAAAATATCTATATAGCTCAGTGGGCCTAACCTGGTAAAATAATAATAGTAGTAGTTAGTAGTACACAGCACAATTAACACCGTTCAGGGTTGGGAAGGGATGAAGTAGCTGTCACGTACATTAATTTAAAGCAACAAAATACAGCTTGCAACTGAAAATCAAGATTCAACGCAGAATTACAATTTCACTCTTGCTGTTGGTGGTATAGCGACCTGTGTGCTTCATCAGTTCCTGGAACTGATGAAGCTACCAGCTGCGTTGTGCCACGTGCCAAACAACACGTGGCACAACGCAGAAAACACACCGGCAAGGTGATTGGCGTTTGTTTAAAGAAATTAGGGGCCGTCCATAAATGACGTCACGCGATTTTTGGACGATTTTTGACCCCCCCCCTCGTCACAAAAAGTCAGACCCCCCCTCAAATATGACGTCACAAAGCTCTGCCCCCCCCCACAAAAAGAAATGCTTCAAATCGCTTTAAACTATTGTCATTGTAGTACGTATTTAATGTGGCGCTGCACTCTGATGTTGTAGGAGAAAACATTTATTAAAAAGTCTATTTAATTAAGTAGAACGTGTTGTCTATATTTATTTAAAGTTGCGCATTTTGATGTGACGTCACATTTCTTAACCCCCCCCCATCGTCACAAATGTCTGACCCCCCCCCCCTAGGTGCGTGACGTCATTTATGGACGGCCCCTTAGATAAACCTCCCATTACAAGCCGACAGTAGACACGTCACTGTTTCTTCTATTTGCCCAGGAGATGGCGCAGTTTGATCATGGCTGACAGAACCCTACGGGGCACGGATGGGATTTCACCTGGGCTCCTCTCGCCAAGGAAGACCCACGCCTGCCAAACCGTGACCCGCACGTTTGACTGGCAGCATGGGATACCTGTCAAACCCTTATCAGTGCCCATCTTATTACAGACCAATTCCGACCTATACATCTCAACGTTCATCCTACAAAATCCCATCGCAAGGGAGAAACACAAATAGACAAAAAAGTTGTTTTGCTTGCTTGCATTGAAACGGCTGTACGCCGTACGGACCTGAAAACTCAATTTCCCTGTACAAGAATGCGGCATAGCATGGAGAGGTCACGCATCACGGGATGCATTCACCACTAAGCCCAGCAGTGGCATGCTAGGGAACCGCGATGGTTGAGATGTTAACTCCCTCACTACTATATTTTGCCACTGGTAAAAGAGATCTCATAGTGTAAATGCTTACCCCGAGCTCTCAATACTCTGATATTGCACTGTGTTTGAGTTGTACGCCTTCTGGTGTCATCTGGTCCAACACCAATGGGGACTAGGCTCTAAAGAAAGCCGTCTCGGGTGTGGACCAATCAACTTCAAGGACAGTACATATTATTATCATTATCAGAGTTGCTTCTTTTTGTTTGCTTTATTGACTACTTGTGTTGTGGTTATTGCAAACATGATGCCTTGAATAAAGGCGTCAGTTTTGTACCAGTTTAAAAGGGTAAAAACCTACTACTATTCCTCACCTGGTATGCAGGTCGCGGGCTCGATCCTGACCCTAACGCCTGTACACACTAGACTCTCGATTATCCCTGTGCGGTTTATCCGATTTGTGGATTAACTGCGCACCTGAGATTTTGACGTAAATTAATGACTCGTGGATTTTCCCTGAAGCCCAAATTAATAATCTCTTGGAAATGTCTATTACAAGTCACGTGCTTAAACCGAACAAATATGTGCTCCAGTTAATCCAAAATCCACGTGATCGCCTCTACAGTACAGAAGTTGCAACGCTTTACAACAGTGGGTGGAGTTTGATTGATGTTGATCGGTGTGGCTCTGCTGCGGTCCACTCAGTCTTCTGCGCGGGAGCAGGAAAGTGTTATCACTGAGCACGCGCATCGATCGGTTGATCGTCAGTATTCGTTAACAAACTACGTTTTCTTAACTTAAACATCATTTATACAACATATTAGTGGTTTTTGGTATAGAGATTAGCGGAAAATTTTTATTTTTAGATAATCCGTGATTTTGAATTATCCGCAGCCATCCTCCCCGTCATCAGCACGGATAATTGAGTCTCGTGTATGTTTGGAGTTTGCACGTTCTCCCTGTGGAGAACGTGCAAACTCCCTGTGGAGAACGTGCAAACGCCGGTTTTTCCTTCCACATTTAGAAACACGAGTTTAGATTATTTCGCCGCGCTACATTTCCACGCGATAAGCCACTTCGGTGAAGCTATAATTTGTGGCGAGGTCGCTTCTGAAAAAGAGCTACACAGAGCTTCGTGGGCCTTACCTGGTACAATAAAAACATTTGCTTCCCAGTTTATGCTCACATGTCGAGCAGCAGGAAGGCGGTGAGCGACACGTAGCAGGACGAGCCAGCCACGAAGGTGATCGTGGCGAGACACAGCTGAAGGACGAAGGCGAGAAGCAGCAAGCGGTAGTATCCGACGCGCTGCAGCAAGCCTTGGCTGCACAGCACCAGGATCTGTGGGCACAGACACGGGCGGTGGAGAGCAAGTACTCGGGGCGAGCGAATCGGAGGGTCACAGTTGGTGTCTGCACACGTTTGAGTGCTCCCAGTTTGGTGGTCGCAATGTTTGAGCGTTTGAAATTGGGTGAATGGAGTGAGTGCGTCCACGCATGAGTCAGCGTATAGGTGGATGAAGAGGGATTGGATGAATGCCCCGTGGAGATGAGAATGAATAGGCGGATGAGACCCACATGTACACAAATAAAAAAAACCACAACTCAGCCCTAATAATAATAATACTTTCATTTTATATAGCGTCATTGATGCTAATAAGATTCCACAATGCTGTACATTCATTATATATAAGGACCAAATCTCATTTACAGCCAGTACCAAGCAAAGCCTACTACCAATTAATAATTAGAATATTTATCTTTGGTTCTTTTGGTAAAGTCACGTAGATGAAAAAAAAAGGTGGAACAGCCACCTGATGACGGAAGCTTGTGTTGTCTCTGAAAAGTCGTGATTTGATTGAGTTATTTTCATTTTATTACTTTTATTATTATTTTTCTTTTTCATCTACGTCACTTTACCGAAAGAACCAAAGAGTATGGATCCTTGCAGTCACGAAAACTTCAAATCTAGAATTAGAATATTTATTGTTCCTGGAGAAATCTAATGAGCTACAAGGCTCGTTTTCACAGATGTCTCGTAGGGGCGGGTTAGAACGTTACAACAAACAATACAAAACCACGATAGTCATGCAAAGTATAACAAAGGTAAACAAATCAATTGAACTGACCCATGCCCATCATAGCAGGCAAATACTAATGAGGTATTAACCTATTCTTGGTTCTTTCGGTAAAGTCACATAAAAGGGAAATAATACAATAAAATAAATTTAACAATAAAATTCTCACGACGTTTCGATTGCAACACAAGCAATCATTTGAAAACCACAGCAAGAAAATTTGAAAAAAGTGGCGTTTAAAAAAAAATTCTTGCTGTGGTTTTCACACCTGATGATTGCTTGTGTTGCAATCGAAACATCGTGAGAATTGTATTCTTTAATTTTCATTATTTTATTATTTCCCTACTATGTGACTTTACCGAAAAAACCAAGAATAAGAATCCCTGCAGCCACGAAAGCTTGAAATCGAAATTTAAAGGTATTAACCTATTTGTTCGAAGCGACCTGGCCACAAATTATAGCTCAACCAAGTGGGGTTTCACGTGTAAATACACAGCAGCAAATGGCACAAAAACAAAAAGCACAAGCAAATAAAAAAGTTATCACAACAAGGATATTAGTCCATTCACCAACACACATACACAGGGCATCTCAACGGGCCCCCCTCCCTCACCTGCGGACACATGAAGCCCGCTCCGTAGAGCACGCTCTGTGCTCGCGTGGGCATCGTAGCGGCGGGCAGCAGCTGCTCGGCAAATATGAGCGTGAAGCTGCTGGAGAAGGTGACGTGCAGGACTTGCAGGAAGTTCATGGCGACGAACAGAAGGAAGTCTCGCTGCCGCATGATCTGCAGCGACAGCGAGACGGCCGACGCCTGGGGCAGGGCTTTGCCGTCTGCACGCAGCAGGGGATGCAGTGCAGATGCTTTGCGTGAATGGACAGAGCTGCAGTTCATAGACGCAGAGAGTTCCGCGCCCTGCGAACGTGTTGCCGATTGGATATCCTTCGCTTAATGGGCAGGTACTGGGTGCTGATCGTGAGATGTGGTGGTGGCTAGGGGAGGCTTTCGTCATGGCTGACGATGAGAGCAAATTAAGATTTTAATCCTCGTCTGCTGTTTGTAGAAGGGAATACTCCCACCCCTGGGCTCATGAAATACGAGGGAGCACCGTTGCTATACAATAGGCCATGTTTAGCCAGCGCTTTGTCGATATACACACACGAAGGGTTCAAAGCTCTCTTCAATAAAAGGCTCACGGGTCTAATTCCCTGGTTAATATTTGGTTTAGCCAAATGTTCTAGATAAACAGCTCTAGAAAACACCAGGCTCAAAACCCCAACTCGGCTCGTTTGCATACAAGACCCAGCAGAAGCTAGGCACGGCACCTTTAAGAAGTGGAGTGTCTTGGGGTTCTGGGTTGCTGGCGGTGGCGTGGCTGGAAAGCTTATCAGTGGCAGACACCACATGGATGCCCGTGTAGCGCATGCAGAGCCACGCGATGCAGGCCGCCAACACGCAATACCACTGCATGGTGGAAAACACGGTCATGTTGTTCGTGATGAGGCCACACAGCAGCACCGAGCCCGAGCCCAGGAATGAGGCCACCTGCCCAGACACGGAAGGCCATCGAAGAGCACGGTTACTTTTATACTCGCTTAAATTCAATGTACCAAAGGACCGAAAGCTTCGTTAACCTTTTTTGCATCGAAGACCTGAATATAAAAAAAAAAATGTAAAAATGTTTTAACGTGGGATTTGTGCTGTGCCACTGAAAATGTGGTACTACGCCTCTGGTTTATGGTAGATGCTGCATTTTAATAATGCTCTGCAAGTGGGATAAGATGGCGACGGGCGTAGGGACAAGACAGCTGTGGAAATTAAACTGCCATTTCTGTCGACAAAAGCAAATGTGAGGATCACAATCTTTCAAAATGTTTAGACATATTCCAATGTATTTTACAAAAAAATATATTCACTGTCAGCCTACCATAGGAACGTTGCCTGCTGGGAAGCTTCCCGTCGGCCTGTGTGCGAATGTCTGCCTGCGTCGGCGCATCTGCCGTATGCATGTACATACGCCGACCTTCTTTCGCATCACGCATAAGCCAACCGTGCTAATCGGAGGTGTTGGCGCATCTGTCTGCGTCGCACCTGGCTGTACTTGAGCAGCGTGAGGCGGTCGCTGTGCCGGCCGGAAATCTCGGCAAAGAGCGCGCACTGCGCCAGCAGCACGAACGTGAGCGCGCCGTCGAAGGCACACAGTGCCACCAGCAGGTGCACTCCTGCCAGCGGATCGCCCGGCCCATAGCCCCCGCTCCGCCACGGGAACCAGGGCAAGAGGAAGGCGACGGCGTAGAGCGTGGCGCCGTACGCAATGGCCAAGCGCCGGCTACGGCAGCATGCCCAGCTGCCCGTGTCCTGCTCGGCACCGTCGAGGGAGATAAATGAGGGTCGTGAGCGTGAAGACGCGCCCGCTCTCTCCGTGGTGTGCACCTCGTCAGGCGTTAGTGACAAAAACGTGGAGGTGGCCAGGAGGTTTAGAGGTCAGATCGCTGAGCTGGTGCCGCCGAGATCCTGGGCATCCAAGCAGTCGACTTTGCTTAAACCAGGTTCTGAAGTGTAGTTAATTCATTGTCTCAGCACGGTCACCAATGGCGGAACAAAACATGAATCACATCAAATTTGGCTCTGCGATTAATTTGGCCAAATTC